>NC_080770.1:25376825-28285575 GCF_020826845.1 Diceros bicornis minor
AAGAGGAATGATTGAAAAACAGCCACGGACCCGGAGATTGCAGGCGGTCTGACCTCCTAAGGTGCTGAGACACAACAAGTGTTCCTTGAAGAGACTGTAAGACAGCAGACAGAAAGAGGGTGAGTCGGTGGCACTCAGGAGAGAAGTGGAAGCAGCAAATAAAGACATTTAGAAATTAAAAGCCACGTTGGAAAGAAGAAAAACAACTCAAAATAAACAGAGACAGGGCCGGCCCCGTGGCTTGGCAGTTGAGTGCGCGCGCTCTGCTGCTGGCGGCGCGGCTTCGGATCCCGGGCGCGCACCGACGCACCGCTTCTCTGGCCGTGCTGGGGCCGCATCCCACGTGCAGAGGCTGGAAGGATGTGCAGCTATGACATACAACTATCTACTGGGGCTTTGGGGGAAAATAAATAAATAAATCTTAAAAAATAAATAAATAAATCTGAATAAATAAGTAAATAAACAGAGACAGAGTTGAGAAGGGCACGTAGCGAACACCTGGAGAAAAACACACAAAAATAAATGGAAAGGAACAAACATGTAAAAACAGTATGTTAGTTGCTTAGGGCAGCTGTAACAAAGTCCACAGACTAGGTGGGTTAAAACAACAGAAATTGGTTCTCTCACGGTTCTGGAGGCTAGAAGGCTGAGTTCCAGGCGTTGGCAGTCTTGGCTTCTTCTGAGGGCTCAAGGGAGAATCTGCTCCACGCTCTCTCCTAGCTTCTGGTGGTGGCCGGCCATCCTTGGCTTGCAGTGCAACACTCCAATCTCTGCCCTCATCGTCACGTGCCATTCTTCTCTCTGTGTCTCTGTGTCTCTGTCGCTCCTCTTCTTCTGAGGACACCATATTGGATGAAGCACTTGCTCTAATCCGGTATGACCTCTTCTTAACTAATTACATCTGCAACGACCCCTATTTTCCAATGAGGTCACATTCTCAGGTACTGGGGGTTAGGACTTCCACATATCTTCTTGGAGAGACACAACTGAGCCCTTAAGGAGTAGTTATCCGAAGGACTAAAAGACCTTTGGAGGTCAGACCAAAGAGATATGACCTTTGCACAGTTAGTGTTTCTGAAAAGAAAAATAGATCAAATGGAAGAAAGATGAAAAATATTCAGACATAATGGGGAAAAACTTTCCTGAAATAAACGTTTGAATGTGGACATACAAAACTGATTCAGGACGTTCTGTTTCGAGCATGATATCCTAACGATGTTACTGAACTTCAAGGCTCAAGACAGAATTATATGGGCATCCAGGTAAAAATCTCAAGTCACGTGAATGCAGGAAAGCAGGCTCTTTGCAGACTGTTCTCCAGACATATTCTGTGCCAGGGTCAGTGGGCAACATCTACAAGGTCCTGAAGGATAGAATTGTGACCTAAGGAATTTATACCCAGGTATGTTTCCTTCAAATAGAAAGGCCACAGACAGACATTCCCAGGCATCCATGAACTTAGAGAATGACTGTCTCTTAATCCTTCTTGAAACAAACGATTGGGCAATACAATCTAGTCAACAAAGGGATTTGTCAAAATAAATAGCTCTGAATGGAGAAGCCTGGGTAAACATATTGGTGATAACTACTGAATCCATTTAAACATAGAAATAAAAATCTTTGTGAATTTGGAGTATAGAACATGGTGTAAATGTTGTAAACGTCAACAATAAAATAATGATGTTAACAGGACCAACAAGAATTGGGAGACGGAGGAGAGAAGGAGGAAGGAAGGCTGAATGTGTTAATTTCCTCATTTTTTCACAGCAAGAATCAATAGATACTTGGGATAAAGCTGGGAAAATGTCATTTTAAAAAAACATAATTATTCCATTCTCATAATTAATATTTTATGTAATCATGTTTCTTGACTTTAAAGGGCCTGATAGGAACTAATATCATTTGTGGTAAAAAAAAAAAGCTTTTTATTTAAAATTTAGCAGTTGCTTCTATTTCAATTTATTAGTTTATTTTTGAGCTTTTTATTTGAAAAAATTTTTAGATTTACAGAAAAGTTGCAAAGTGTTCCCCATATACTCTTTCTCTAGCTTCCCCTAAGGTTAGCATCCTACATAACCATGCCACACTGGTCCCAACTAAGGCAGTAACATTGGTACAACACTATTAACTAAAGCCTAGACTTTTTTCAGATTTCATCAGTTTTCACCCTAATCCCCCTTTTCTATTCTGGGATCCAATCCAGGACAGCACATTGCATTTAGTTGTCATATCTCCCTAGTCTCCTCCAAACTGTGACAGTTTCTCAGTCTTGCACGATCTTGACACTTTTTTGAAGAGTCCTGGTCAAGTGTTTTGTAGAATGTCCCTCAATTTGAGTTTGTCTGACGTTTTCTCATGACTAGACTGAGACAATAGATTTTGGGGAGGAACACCAAAAAAGGAAAAGTGCCCTTCTCGTTTCATATCAGGAGGTATATGACATGAATGTGATTTTTACTGGTGACCTTAACCCGATCACTTGGTTAAGGTGGGTCTGCCAGGTTTCTCTGCTGAAAAGTTACTGTTTCTCGCCTTCCACACTCTATTTGTCAAAGTGAGTAATTAAGTCCAGCCCGTCCCCAAGGGGAGAGGAATTAATCTCCATCTCCTGGAGGGAGAAGTATGAAGGAATTTGTGGACATATATTAAACCACCACAGTAATTAATAAGTATTTTTGGAAAGATACTTTGGGAACATCCATCAGTGGATCTTGCCTGCAGTAATCATTACTCTTGTGTTCTAATGGTGATTTTCCATTGCCCTCATTTCTTCTACATTTAGTTGGAATTCTCTAAAGGAAGATTTGTCCCTTCTACTGCGTTTACTTATGTGGTCAATCATTGTTTCTATCAGTATGGAGTCATGACTATTTATTTTATTCTTTGGGTTATAACCAATACTATCATTTGTTTTGTTGCTGAAATTATTCCAGCCTTGGCCATTGGAAACTTTATTAGGTTGGCTTCATTGTCTCTCTCTCTCTCTTTTTTAACTTAATAGACTTTATACTTTAGAATAGTTTTAGGTTTACAGAAAAATTGAGGAGAAAGTACAGAGAATTCCCACATACTCCTTCACCCCCCCCCACATAGTTTCCTCTTATCAATATCTTGCATTAGTGGGGTACATTTGATACAACTGATGAGTTAATATTGACACATTATCATTCACTGCAGTCCATCGTTTCCATAAGGGTTCAGTCCTGGTGGTGTACATTCTATGGGCTTTGACAAATGTATAATGACTGTATCCCTCATTGTAGTATCATACAGAATAGTTTCACTGCCCTAAAAATCCTCTGTGCTCTGCCTCTTCATCCTTCCCTCCCCCAACTCTAGGCAACCACAGATCTTTTTATCGTCACCATAGTTTTTCCTTTTCCAGAATGTCATATAGTTGGAATCATATAGTATGTAGCCTTTTCAGATTGGCTTCTCTCACTTAGCAATATGCATTTAAAGTTCCTCCATGTCTCTTTGTGGTTAGATAGCTCATGTCTTTTTTATTGCTGAATAAGATTCCGGTGTATGGATGTACCACGGTTTATTCATCCATTCACCTATGGGAACATCTTGGTTGTTTTGGCAATTATGAATAAACCTTTTATAAACATTTGTGTGCAGGTTTTTGTGTGGACATAGTTTTCAAGTAAATTGGGTAAATGCCTGGAAGCACGATTGCTGGATCGCATGGGTAGACTATGTTTAGCTTTATAAGAAACAAACAGTCTTCCAAAATGGTTATGACATTTTGTTTTTTGTTTTAGGGGTTTTTTTTGGTGAGGATCAATGAATAAGAGTTCCTGTTGTTCCACATTCTTGCTAGCATTTGGTGTTGTCAGTATTTTAGATTTTAGCCATTCTAATAGATGTGTAGTGGCAGCTCATTATTGTTCTAATTCGTAATTCTCTAATGACTTATGATGTTGAGCATCCTCTGTCCTTTTGACATACTTCTGTCTTTTTTTGTGTGCGTGTGTATAAGCACTTTCTTACTTTTTGACACTATGAGGTGCTCCAGACTCATCTTATATTTTCTGTTTCAGCCCTACAATTAGCCATTTCTCCAGGGAGCCATGGTTCCTTTTATTGGAGAATGGTATTTAGAAACCAAGATCTGTATGTTGGGTGTGCTTATTGTAACTGGGGTGTCACTGCTCCCAGTTCCCCTCAGCAGACAGAGCTAGGAACTATTTGTAAACACAAATAACTATATTTATTTCTGTATCTACTATGTATATACTTAGTACATACTATATACTATTTAGAAGTATACTATACTTCTATGTATATGTTATAATAAACGTGAGTTCATACTGACATCCTGACTCTGACCCAGCATCACAGCATTCATTCTAGCCTTCCCCTTACTTATTTGTAACATATTTCTATGACAGAGAAACACTTAGCTCTAATAGTCTAGAATATATATATGTGCTTGTTCAGCCTACTGTACACGTAGAGTAGTTTTAGGATGGCTAACCTAGACCCCCTGAGAAACACATTGATGAGAATACAGTGTCTGTGTACAGTATTTCCTCTTTAGCCTTACAGCATCCAGTCAAAATATTGTTTTTCAAAGTTACTTAAGTTGCTCCTTTTTCTCCACTGAATTTGGTTTTATAGTCACGTGTTGCTTAATGATGGGGACTGTCGAGATCCCCATCGAGATGTCCCCATCTTGAGAGGTCGAGAAATGTATTGTTAGGCGATTCCATTGTGCGAACTTTGAAAAAGGTATAACATCATAGAGTGTACTCTATACATCTATACATCATAGAGTGTAGATGGTACAGCCTACTACACATCTAGACTATATGGTACTAATCTTATGCGACCACCGTCATACACGTGGTCGGTCGTTAACTGAAGTGGTGTTATGTGGCACGTGACTGTAAACTGCTAAGTTCAAGTAAAATGAAATACAATCCATTTTAGTTTAAGATGGGGGTATTTGTCATCACATATTATTACAATATACCTCTCTACTTTTTTTTATTATCTGTCCGTCCATGCTTCTATCTGTATGTATGCATAAAGAGACATCTGAAATTGTATTAATGAAACATTAGAAACAGTTGCTTCTGGGTGGTGGGATTTGGGTGATTTTTGTTTTTACATTATTCAGTTTCATATTCTATAATTAATTTTGATAATAAGCAAATATATTATTTTTACTGAAAACAAGGAATTGTTCTGTAAAATCGGGGAGGAAATGGTCAACTGGTGAAACATCGCTGAGGGGTAAAATTCCTATTGGAATTCCTGGGCCCCACCCCCCAGTGGTTCCATTCAGCAGGTCTTGGGTGGAGCGGAGAACTTGCTTTTCCGTCAAGCTCCCAGATGATGCTGATGCTGCCAGTCCTCAGACCACATTGAGCCCCACTGACGTAGGCCAGTCTTTGGAGAGGATCGATTGGCTGTGAGGGAGGCAGGAGAGGACAGAGGCTGGAACGTGGGGTTAGGGAAAGTTGCTTTCTTTGGATTAATTTTGTTGTTGATGTCTGTTTGTTTTTTATATGCACCTAGTAATATATAAAGAAAAAAATTAGAAAATTACAAAAAGAAATAGACAAATAACCTTAGTGGAGATTTTAACACACCTTTCTCAGCAACTTAGAGAGCAGACTGGCAAAAAAGTCATTGAGTATGTGATGGTGTGAATAACAATATGATTAACAAACAATGCTTGATGCATACAGAAAAACACATCAAATAATGACAATTATTTTCAAGGGCACATGGAATTTGCCAAAGCAATCTGACTGGGCCATAAAATAAGTTTCACCAAATTTCCCAAGATTGAAATCATACACAGTATGGTCTGGTCTTCGACCATTGTGAAATCAATAATGATGATGACTACAAAATTTTCAAATGTTGAGAATTTATGTGATATACTTCTATTTTCTTAAGTTTTTATTTGGAAATAATTTCAAATGTACAAAAAAAAGTTGCAAAAATAAAAATAGTACAAAGAACACTCATATACCCTTTACCCAGACTCACTTATCGTCAGCATTTTACCTCCATTTGTCTTTCATTCCCTCCCTCCCCCCCCACCCCCCAATGAGCACACACAACTTCTTCCGAGGTCTCAGCTGAGAGCAGCAGGGACTTACCAGCCATGTGACTGAGTCCCTTGGAAGCCTCTCCTCCAGTCTTCAGCTGAGGCGTCCCAGCTGGTGCTGAATGGAGCAGAGATGAGCTTCGCCCAAACTGCAGATTTGTGAGTTAAATAAATATGGTTGTTTTAAGCCAATGAGTCTTGGGGTGTTGTCACGCAGCAGTAGGGACTGGAATAGATATTTTGAGGTTTGGAATGGTGAGTGGTCCTGAGATACACTAGGGCGTTTTGAGTATTATGGGCCCATTGGGGCTCCTGCATTTCCAACGGGATCAGTCCACCCTAGGGGGTGATTTCTCCTCCCATCCTGAGGACAGAGAAAGCTGAGAGTTAACTCATCTAGGGTTGGAATTTTCCAGGTGGGTGCAAAAGATAGATGGAAGAGGGAAATTCAAGGATTGGTAAGTGTCGTTGAAATGCTGGGCCACCATGGATTCTAAGTTGGATGCAGAAGAAATGGGAGGTGGTTACCAGAAAGGACATAAGTAGAGGGGTGTGATGGTTAATTTTATGTGTCAAATTGACTGAATCACGGAGTGCCCAGATATTTGGCTAAACATTGTTTCTGGGTGTGTCTGTGAGGCTGCTTCTGATGGAATTAGCATCTGAATGGGTGGACTCAGTAAAGCAGATGCCCCCTGTCCCCAGTGTGGGTGGGCCTCATCCCATCCATGGAGGGCCTGAACAGAAGAAAAAGGTGGGGGAAGGACTAGCTCCATCCTTCCTGCCTGATGGCTCCGGCTGGGACATCCATCTTCTCCTGCCCTTGGGGCTCCTGGTTCCCAGGCCTTCAGACTTGGACTGAGTTACCACTGAAATTCCTGTGTCTCCGGCTTGCAGACGACACATCACGGAACTTCTTGGCTTCCCTAATTGTGTGAACCTATTCCTTACAATAAATCTCTTCCTATATATATATCTATATCCTATCGGCTCTGTTTCTCCAGAGAGCCCTGACTAATACAAGGGGTCAGGCCGCTCAAGACCCCAGTGAAGCTGACAGATGGTTTTAATGGTAGTTCATCAGACAAGATGGAAACAGGCAGCCGGGGCCTCCAGTGAGAAGACACATGAGCAACCCTGGCCATAGGGCAGGGCGGTTCGGGTCTAGATGGGGCCTTTCTCCTACAGTTACTCCTGCCTGTCTCCTAAATTTCAGCCTTCCCTGAGGTCCCAACACCTGGAACAGACGTCCTTCTCTGTGCCCCCGAGCCCTGTGCCTCCCCTCCGTCAAGAGTCCCGATCACGTGGACTCTTCCTTGTCTCTTCCCTGGCCGCCTCCCTGAGGCCTGGCGCTGTGCTTTGCTCACCCCTGTGTGCCCAGCACCTGGCCTGGTCCACGCTGGGGCCCATCAAATGTCTGCGAAATGGCCCAGTGGGTGAACGCAGGACCGACGGCTGGACCTCAGGATCCAAGGCGACTCTGACGATGGTGGAAGCACGACACCCTCTCAGCCTCGTTATGTCGGCCCACCTCCAGGAGGTGAAATGTGAGGCCGGAGAAGTTGGAAGTCCTGCCGGGGCCACACAGCAGGGCAGCCCTGGTGACGGAGCTGCCACAGGAACGAGATCAAAGGCGGGGGGTGAGGAGACCTGGAAGGACGCCGGAGCACCCTGCTCTGCCATGCGTCAGTGCCCTCGCTGGACCGGGGCAGACTCCTCTCTTCTCCATCCTCCCCCCTCCCCCCGCTACTGGGAGCAGGCCGCCCGCCCGGGGGGGGGGGGGGGGGGGCCGGGGGTGGCTGCCCCGGAGCATTTGGCAGCCTGTTAACTTAATCCTCGCCCAGCTGGGGGGAGCTGGGGGGAGCTGGCTGTCACCTCGTTTCCAAAGCAGCTCCAGGCTGCTGGGGAAACAGCTGGACCGGCCCAGCTGTACTTCCCCCCTCTCCCCCACCCCCCAGCAAGTAAAAGGAAAAGGGCAATTAAAAGGAAACGCAGAGGCAGGGAAGGCGGATTTCCAAGCCAGATTTGGGGCTGCTGCCCTGGGAGGGAGAGGCGTCCTGAGGAAATCTCGGAAAATGAATGTTTATTTTAATGGGAGATGAAGGCACAGGGGCTGGGACCAGTCCTGCGTGGGGAGGGGGAAGGGAGGGGAGAAGATGCAGGGTCTGTGCTCACTGATGGGCCTTTGTGAGCTTCCAGGAGGCTGCCCACTGTGTGAGGAAGTGGCTGAGATGCAGGAGGTGGATGGCAAGGCCCCGGGGCGGCAGGTGCCGAGGCTGCCATCTCCGGGTGGGGGATGGAGGGTGGAGGAGTGGGGAGTAGAGGGGGAGCACTTGTTCCTTTGCTCCTTCACTCACACCTCCAACATCCCCTGGGTCCCTATGACACCCCGACTCTATGCTAGGGGCTGGGCAAATGATGACCCATCAGCCCTGGTTCCCCCCTTCAGGCAATGGGGAAGATCCACAGCTGGGCGGTCTGTGGTAATGAGGGTGGGGCAGACACACAGCCAGAAGCCCAGGGGCTATGGGAGTAGGAGGGGACACAGGGGGCACAGGACAGAGAGCCGTTCCAGGGCTGTCCCACCTTTGGGGACCCAGGGTCCTGGGGATGGGGTACTCTGGGGCCTGTCCTCGCCTCCAGGCAATGGCCTGGAGGGCAGCCACGTCCTGAGTGTCTGGAAACCTAGTTGGACACTGGGAGCCCCTCCCCCCGCCTCTCTGCCCAGGTGGGTCTCTGTCATCCTTGATGGAGCTGGAGACCTTCCTGACGACTGTGGGACCCTGACCTTCAGGGCAAGGCTCATTTCTGTCCCTCCCACTCACACCCTCACTCAGTCCACAGCCCTTCACTGAGACACTTTGGGGTATCCAAGTTCACAGCTGAAATGCTTCATTCACTTGCTCACTCATTCATTCATTCATTCGATAAATCTCCATGAGAATCTCCTCCGTGCCAGGCACTGTTCTGGGTATGGGGCTTTGTAATGAACAAAATCAATTAAAAATCCCTGTCGTCGTGGACCATCTTGTGGATAGAGATGATAGGCGACTAAAATATGCAGAAGGTCAGATGTTGACAAGTGCCGTGGAGATGAACAAGGCCAGGGCGGAGGTGGGGTGATCATCGCCACAGCTGTGACGTTCATCTTCATCCTAAGGCCGCGAGGTCGTCTGCGCCGGGCCGGGGGCTGGGGGACCTGCGGGCCTTATCCCGCTCCAGCCTCGCCACCGGCCACGAGAGCAGTTCTGTGACTATCTCAGCTTTGTGAGTGACAATGCGGAGGCCACTGAGAATGGTTACACCTGCCAGCAGTGAGAAGCCAGCTGGAGTGGGGTCATACCTCAGTCCCCACCGTCAGGAACCGACTGGGGGCTCCAGCGGTGGGGTCCTGCTTTGGCTCAGACCCCAGGAGGCCTTCACTGATCAGAGGTCTTGCTGAGTGTGTGGCTGCTGTCCCGGCAGGACCCTGGCACTGACCGTGTCCCGAGACCTCTTAGGGGACCCACGGGCCCCTGGTCTGCAGCCAGGGAAGGGTGCACTCAGCAGAAAGAACGCTGGGTGGGAGTAGGAGCCTGAGTTCCAGGCCCCGGCCCCCGGCCTCCCCTGCCTTGTCAGATCAAGGTCCCTTCCCCTCTCTCCATCTCTCTCTCCTGGTCTACGGGGGGCGGGGGGGGGGGGAGTCTGGTCCAGATGAGCCCTGAGGCCCTGCAGGGTCTACAGCTCTGTTTCCCCCTCTGGATATGATGCTTCAGCACTGACCACCCCACCCCGGGACAAGATATGACGGCCTCTCCTCTGAATGCAGATTCAAGGGGATCCCGTGACCCCAGAGGGAGAAACTGAGGGGTGGAGAGGGTGGGAGGCTGACTTTTCACTGATATCTTTTCAAATTATCTACAGTTTTGAAATGGCGTGTGTCTTACCAAATAAAAAACTAAATTTAAAAAAATTTAGTTGTACACCTGAAACTAATATAATGTTATATGTCAATTATATCTCAATAAAAGGAAAAGCAAAAGAAAGAAAATTTAAGCGTAAGCCTCTCCACTTCCTCCTCCTCCAGAAACTGTGGGCCTGCTTAGGAAAGCGGAGGCTCATTTCAGAACGCCCCCCCCCCCAAAACGTGTGTGCACGCACACATGCTCGCACACACAATCATACAGACACACACAGACACACATACTCCCACCCCACCCTCTCCAGTGTTTCACACATCCCTCAGTCAGCGGTAAAGACATATTTGCTAAATAATAAATGAGCGCAAACTCTTAGATCCAGGAAACCAGGGCTGACTGGGCCCTGGCTGTCTGCAGCTCCCAGGCCTCCCAAGCCACCTGCTGTCTGCTGGGAGGGGGAGGCCCGCAGAGCCGGGGCCTGGGGCAGGCAGAAACTGCTGAGCCGGCGGGTCCTGCTGGGGCTGGCCGTGATGTTTCCTCTGCAAGTTTCCAGACTGGGAGAGCTGGCTCTGGGTGGGTGTATCTAGGGAGGAGGAGAAAACCCAGGGGAGGCTGTGTCCCAGGAGTGGCTTCCGGAAGCCTTGCTCTGGTCCGGGAGGGTCTCTGATTCCCATGCTCCCACCATCTCTAATGGGCTCCCCACCCCCTGTCTGGCAGGACCGGCGAGCACTCAGGGTCCAGACCGGCCAGTGCACATGGGCTGAGGCTCACAACCCTTCTATCATGTCTTCTGCGGCTGGGCCCACCCAGCCCAACCGGGCTGTCCCCTGCTGAACTTGAATTTGACTCTCTCCAGATGTGTTCACAGGGAGCCATCATCAGCCCACGTTGGTCCTGTCTGGAGTGCCTCTCCGGAGTCTGGTCACAGGATCACCGGAGGAGCGAGGAGCTCCTGGTTGAGCTGGGTGGGGGGTGTGGGGAGGGGGGACTGAGCATCAGACGTTGGGGCTGAGATGGCTTGTTGAGGGCAAGGTCCAGTTGTGGCCCCAGAAAGCGTCCCCTGCCAGCTCCTGAACCCCAAGGGCACTGCTGCCTCCAGGCGCAGGTGGAAGGTTCCAGAGGGAAGTTGTACGCATCAAGGTTCCAAATCAGAGCCCTGGTGGGATTTGGCGCATCTAAGACAGAGGATTCCACCCAGCTCTGGAAGGCCCTGTAGGAATCCTCTGCTCTTGTGTTTCACAATTTGGGGTTTCGTGCATCCAGTGAAAAATTACAAAAATAGAGGTTGTCTGGCAAGATTGCCATTACTAGCCCTTATTTCATAAAAGAAATGTTACTCTTTAATGCCCAAACTGTGAGTGGAAGGTGGGCATGATGTCAAGATCACGGACAATTCTTTACATGGGAAACACTGGGCTTTTTGGAAAGCCCCATAGACAGTGCTTGTTTTTCTTACTTGATGATAAATGTCTCCTTCTTGACCAGCTACAGGGGGCGGGATGGTGTTTGGAACAACGTGGAAACTGGAAAACGAGGCCCAGAAAGAAGTGACGTGCTCGAGGTCCCGTGGTAAGAGAGCAGCAGAGTGGACCCCCAGGGCTCTTTCCACAGTGCTGATTCTCGGAGCTAGGTGGGCTCCAAGGGCCTGGATGGGTGGGGGCCTGGTCCCTGCTGGAGGCCTGGAGGGGTGACTGCGTCTAGAGCCGGGGGTGACGGGGAGCCTGGAGCCCACCTCTTCTCAGCTTCCCACAGTCCCTCGGGGCCCACTCCAGAGCCAGGCTCCAGGCTGTAACTTCTAATGCTTGCCTCCTGCCCGACTGCCAGCATTCCCTCCGGGAACGCTCTGTGCCCTTGGCTGCCAGCATTCCTGGCATGACGATTCTCCGGTGCCAGGAGGGAGGGGCCCACATGTGCTCCATATGCCACCCGGGGTGGGAGGTTTACACCGAACAGCTGAGCCGGCCTCTCCTCCTCCTTCTTCCCTCAGCAGACTGCCCTGCCTCTCTTCTCTTTGTCTTCCTCAAAGGACCTCCCACTCCCGACCAAGGAGGAGATGAAATGGGATGTTTTAGCATTTAGAGGGCCCGCATACTTCCTAAAGAATGTCCACATGCATTGATTTTAATTAAACAAATACACATACCCTGAAATCAAACAGAAATCAAACAAGCCTATACGCTGTGCCAGGATCTGCAGTGACAGGTGAAGGTGAGCTCCTTAGAGGATGACCACCCCTCTGTCACTCCATCCATTTCCCCACCCCACCATCCACCCACCCACCCACCCATCCATCCACCCACCCACCCATCCATCCGTTTCTTCATTTCTGCATCCCTCTCTCCCTCCTTCCCTCCATTCATCTCTCTCTCTCTCTTTTTACCTCTATCCGAGAGTAAGATTGTCACAGCTGTTAGCTCAGGGACCATCTTCCGCAAGCAAAACAAGAGGAAGATTGGCAACAGATGTTAGCTCAGGGCCAATCTTCCTCACAAACACACACACAAAACTTCTATCCCTTCCTCAATCTCTCTATCCCTTCATTCTTCCATTCCCTCTCTACCTGTCTATCTCTTCATCCATCCTGTTCTCCATCCCTCCCTCATTCCCCCATTTTCCTCCCCTTTCCACCCCTTTATCCCTTCATCCACCCAATCATTCATCCTTCCCTCCATCCTATCACCCACCCATCTTAGCACCCATCCCTCTATCCAGGCATCCAGTCAACCAGCCTTCTTTCCCTACCCCCCCCATCCATCCATCCATCCACCCACCCACCTGTCTGTTCCTCCCTCAGTCTCTCCATCTCTCCATTCCTCTAGCCACTTTCCACTCTTCCATCCCTTCACCCATCCATCTCTCTCTCTCTTCCTCTACCCATCCCTCCCTGGCCCCTCCGCCCATGCCTCCACTCCTTTATCCTTCATCCAACCAACCAGCCCTCTCCCCATCACCCCCTCCACCCCTCTCCATCCCCCTCCCTCCCTTCTTCCATCCATCCATCTCTCCCTACCTTTTTCCATCCGTCCATCTCTATCCCTGTCTCCGCTTATTGAGAGCTCTCCATGAACCACTGTATCCCTTTGGGGGGCCAGCATGTTGCACGTTGTGGTATCTCAATAAATGTTTGTTGACTGGACCTAATGGCACTCCTGCTTTCCGGACCTTACACCACAGTGAGAGACAAGTCCACAACTAACTTCAATTCTGCTGAGCCTGCAGCAGAGACTGAGTCTATGCTTGGGAAGCAAGTGGACAGAAGAGAAACACTGGAAGGACCCAACTTTCATGAGCACTTACAGTGAGCCCGGAGCCTAAGATACCCTCTCTCTTTTTTCCTCCTAGCAATCCTATGAGGAAGATGTGATTTATCCCCATTTAATGACTGAGGAACTGGGCACGGAGGCCCTGGCATGGGGGGGAAATCTGAGTGTACCTCTGCCCTGCCATCACCTTCACTTTGGGGATCAAATGTGTGATGCTTTTCTTGGTTTCACTGTAAATCCCTCCTCTGCAAATCCTACATCCCACTGAACATAGCCCACACTTCAGGGCTGGTTTGCTTGCTCCTCATTCTTCCCTCGGCCTGGAATATCCCAGTCTTCTTCACCAGAAGAAATCCTACCCACTCGCCAGTACTCATCTCCAAGGATGCCACCCTCAGGAGGTCTTCCAAGATTGCCTCCACTTCCACCAACTTCAGCAAGAGTTAATCATTTCCCTCGTTCCCACAAGACTTCATTTACTTCCCCCCTTTACGCACATCACATTCTCTGCCTTGTATGAAGATGTGTTGAGTGAGGAGCTTGTATAGCTGTCTTCCCCTTCTGAGCTCCTTAAGTGGGTTGGGGACTTGCTATCTGAGTCACCTCGGTTCCCCCACCAACACACACAGCCTAACACCAGAACATGCACAATGGGCAAGCAATAAATGTAACTGAAGCAGATTTATAACCAGGGGTGATATTAAAAATATTTCCAGAGCGTGGACACCGACCAGTGAGAAAGGTAAGAACTCAGAGAACATCATCCCTGTCTGTGATTTCCAAAGAGCTCCAACCTTTCTTCCAGCCCTTTCTGACCTGATCTCTGTCTCAGCACGGGAAAGAGGCTGGGAGGTGTCTAGTCTCTGGGGAGGACGGTGGGGGGCACTGGCTGAGAACATGGGGAGCCCAGGTCTGATCAGACCGCACCTGACACCTCCTTCCCTTGCCTTCTCTGTCCTAGACCAGCCCTGTCCAAGCCACAGAGGCGTCTGGGGAGGGAGGAGGAGAACCTGGGAATCCAATAATCAGAGGGAATGTTAATAAGTGCTCCACGTGCTCGAGGGGCTGAGACTTGACACACAGCATCTCATTTAATCCAAACCACCCTCTGGGGTGGGTGCCATTGTTATCCTCATTTTGTGGATAGAAAAATGAGGCTCGAGAAGATGAGACAATTTCCCAAAGCCTCCCAGCTAGAAAGCATAGGGCCAGAGCTGTAATTCAAGCCGTGAGACCCCCAGGACCCAGTGCTGTTAAGACAGCCCACACTCCTGCCCTGGCTTTGGGGTGGGTGTAGGTGATGGGCGGGCCCTGTTAGGATGGAAGAAAGGTTGGAGCTGGGGCGCCAGGCCTGAGCCACTTGTCCCTGGTTGTCCCGCTTGTGGGAGCTGAGCCTGCCAGAGCTGTTTGGAAAAGAAGCCCCTGTGTGCCCGTGGGGCCTCCTGTGCCAGCTCTGCTGAGAGCCCAGCTGTGCCACCAGCCTGGCGAGGCAGTCTGCGAGACCCGAGGGGCATCCCTTAGCTCCCTGAGCCAGAGTTTTTAACTGTAAGCGAGGATAGTTACATCACAGGCTTATTGGGAGGACGACATGAGAAAGACATTTGCCTGGTCTGTAGAAGGCGTGCAATAACATTAGTCCCCTGTCCCTCTGTCCCCTGTGCTGTACCTGGGCCACCAGGCTGGGCATGGAGCGGGTGGGAGGACCTCCTGACACATCTGAGTTCCCCTCTTCAGCCCAGCTGGCCCAGCAGGGTGGGCATCTCAGCCAAGCACACTGAGGGGTCCCTCGTTGGCTGGAAGATGGGCTAAGCAAGCAGTGGTCTGCCCCTCCTCCCCTGGAGCACACTCGCTTGCCTGTGGCGACTGCAATGCTGTCCTCTGTCCTCAGGCACTGGGGGACGGGACACCCAGGATGAGAGCTGAGACAAGGCCAGTGGGGCCACTTCCTCAGTGCCTGCCGTCCTGTGCTGGGCTCACTGCATCCCCTAGCTCTCATTTCACGAGCTGAGTGTTTTCATGGCCATTTGGCAGATGAGACAGTTGAGGTTCACAGAGGCTAACTCCCTCGTCCTCAGTTGTACAGCTGGGCAGTGGCGAGGCTGAGGCCCACCTCCAGCAGTGTGGCTCCCTCCACCACGCCTCGCTGTCTCTCTATGGTGATGCATGAGTGACCGTGTCCGGCACCACGGAGTGTGCCACAGCTCGGCAATCACGGGGTGAGGTCTGGACACGGGGGCACCGGCCAGGAGGGCGGCACTGGGTCAGCACGGAGGGCTCCCAGAGGAGAGAGGAGCATGGCCGACTCCCAGGCCTTGAAGGCCCCCAGGAGAGGCCCCGGCTTCATCAGGAGCCCCTGCCCTAGGAACCCCTCATCCAGAGCCCCAGCCAGGAGTCTGTCTCTCCCTGGCTCTGGGTCCCAAGTTCCTTCATCAGAGGGACATGCTTCTGTGGCCACCTTCCCCGGGAGGGCAGGATGGAGTCAGGAACCCCCAGCTTAACCAACATGGGGCGCCCAGGGCCTGCGCAGAGTGGGCACAAGAGTATTGCCACCCAGGCCCATCTGCTGAGTGGCAGGGAGAGAAGAGGGAGCAGTGAGGGGGACAGGGTGAGAGGGGCGGGAAGCAGCCACAGAGAGAAAGAATTGAGAGCACCCAGCTTTTAAGTTTCTTCTTGGGGACGCAGAAACTTGGCCTGAACGGGGAGCCATCCCAGGCTGCTGTCTCTCCTGTTTGCCAGCCTCCGGGCAGCTCTCTGCGCCTGGATCTCGCAGCCCCTGGCAGGTGAAAGAAAGAGGAAGCCAGGCTGGCTGGAAAAGGAGGCTGTTTCCTTTCTGTGGAGCCTCCTCCCACTTTGATCCCCGGCAGGCGGAGGAGAAAGGGGAGGAGAAAGGCAAAGTCAGCAGAGTCCACTGCCTGCCTGCCCCCAGCCCGCAGGCAGCCACCCCCTCCCCACGCCCCAGGGACTGCGTGCACACAGTTGGCAAGGTGGAAAGCCCTGGAAAAATAGTGGCAGGGATGTCATCCGCTGGGAGGCAGGAAAGCCCAGCTCTCAGGCCAAGGCCCAGCATGGGGATTTCCAGGGCTGCTCCTCCCTCGTCCTGGGCTGGGGGACTGGAGGGGGGCACAGAAAGGAACTAACATGCCGAGCTTCACTGGGGGCTCCCCACAGGCTCCAGGCCCCATCTCCACCCTCCCTGGCCTGTCTCCACCAGGAACTGGGGACTGGAGTCCTGACGTCTCCTGGGCCTTCGTCAGAAGGTGTCCCTTGTATTAATCTGAGTTAGCCCTAACTCCTGACGCCGTGCATATAACAGTGGGTTAGGTCTGGGTGGAGTCTCCAACTCAGGCCTCTGTGGACCCCATGGCCCAATTTTACCTGTGTGCCGGTACACTCTACCCACAGACCCACTTTGGGGAAAACACAGCACACTTTACACAATCTGTCTGTTTGAGGGGAGAGAAGGCCCTCCGGCCACAGAGCTCCATTAACTGACCCTACCACAGCCAGACCCCAGGTAGGAAGGGGCACGAGCCCGGAAGGAGGGGAGGGGAGAGAGGAATAGGGTGGCAGCCCCTGATCCACCCCAGCTGTTCAAACATCCGGGCCCCTTCCCTCCTCCTTCACGGCCACCCCGGGTCCCTGCAGCAAACACCTTGCAGAGGTTTCCTCCCGCGGACAGGGACATCGGTTTTCCTCTAAACCCCAGGGGCGGGAAGGCCGCCAGCTCTGGGGGAGCCGCCAGGACTGGGCAGCCGTCACAGGGAACGGAGTGGAGGATCCTGCTGAGCTCAGAGGCCAGCGCAGGAAAGGGCACGGGAGGAGGGGAGAGACCACGGGGGTTGGCTGCGCCCAGGTCAGCTTGCCTTGTGCCCCTTCGCCACAAGTCCCGTCCTTAGCGACCCACTCGTTTCAGTGCATGCGGTTCCTCTCCAGCCAGCCTTTGCCGCAGCCAACACCAGCCCCCACTCTCCCACCTTCTCACCTCTAGCCCTTGTCCACACTGGCTCTTCCGTCTGCCTCTTCTTTGAGTATCTAGATGCCGCCCCCTTGCAAGGCCCCGATAAAGCGCTTCCAGGCGGAAGCATCTCTCTCCGTCCTCTGGTCCCGTGGTGCCTTGTCTCCCATGGCGCTGGTCATATTCTGCCTTATAGGATAGGTACTCGGGTGATGGTCACGACCATCTTCCTGCAGCTCTTGAGGCCACGATGTGGTCCCCAGAGGGTGCCCAGCCCAGCGCCTCGGGGAGGGGCAAGGGGAACTGACCCTCACTGACTCACTAACTGCACTTGCTAACGCTTCGTCTTATCTCCTTAATCCTCCCCCAACCACGGCGAGGAGGGCACTGCCGTCCACATTTTACAGACCAGCCAGCTCTTATAAACACTACCGCTTTTATTATTTACATTTTCCGATAGTACTAGGACATAGAAACATGGGTTTTTTTCTGTGTTGCTTTTGTAGCCAGCAACCTTGCTAAACTCTCTTGTTAATTCTAATACTACATCCGTGACTTCTTTTGGGTTGTCTCTGAAACAGTCATATCATTTGCCAGTTGTTGCTAGTTTTTTTCTTTCTTTCCAATATTTATACCCTTTAATCTTTAAAAATTTTCCTTTGTCTTGTTCTCTGTCTTACCGTGCTGCCTGGGACCTCCAATACGATACTGACTAGAGTGGATTAGCAGCATCTGTGTCTTATGCCTGATTGGAAAGGAAATGTTTTCAATCATCCCTCATGCTTTATAATGTTGGCACTGGGGTTTCTGTAGATACAACATATTAGGGTAAAAAAAAATTTCTTCCCTTCCTAGTTTTCTAAGAGTTTTTTCATGAAAGGACGTTGAAATTTATGGCACTCTTTGTGTGCATTTGTTAAGATTAGTATATAGCATCTGCCTTGTGACTTGTCTAATGGGGTGAATTACATTAATCTATTTTCCGCAGTCAAACCAACTTTGCATTCCTGGGATAAATGGAACGTGTCATGATGTGTTGTCGTTTTTATTCATTAGAAGATTCAGTTTGCTAACATTTTGTTCAGAGTGTTGTCTGTATCTTCACGTGTGAAGTAATTTCCTTTTCCATAATGTTGTGCCCGACTTGGGTATCAAGTTTTACTCATCCCATAAAAATGAGCTGGGGATTATCTCCTTTTTTCTGACCTCTGGAGTATTTTGTGTAAGATCAGAATCATCTGAAACTTGACTGTTTGGTGGAACTTGCCTGTATAGTTGTCTGAGCCTAGTGTTTTCAATTGTGGAAAATCTGAAACTTCGGATTCCGTTTCTTTCTTTCTTTTTTTTTTTTTTTTGTGAGGAAGATCAGCCCTGAGCTAACATCCATGCTAATCCTCCTCTTTTTTGCTGAGGAAGACCGGCTCTGAGCTAACATCTATTGCCAATCCTCCTCCTTTTTTTCCCCAAAGCCCCAGTAGACAGTTGTATGTCATAGTTGCACATCCTTCTAGTTGCTGTATGCGGGACACTGCCTCAGCATGGCCAGACAAGCGGTGCATCGGTGCGTGCCCGGGATCCGAACCCGGGCTGCCAGTAGCGGAGTGCGCGCACTTAAACGCTAAGCCACAGGGCCGGCCCCGGATTCCATTTCTTTTGTGGTTCTAGGACTCTTCAGATTGGGGTTCCAGTAGCACAACTTTAGAGGACACCGTTTTGCATCCTACTTCTTCGGGTGCCAATTTTTAAGTTTTATTTTCCTAAGAATTCATTCATGTCACATAATTTTTAAGATGTATTTAGAGAAAGTTCATAATATCTTCTGATTATTTTAGCAGGTTAATTGAGGTATAATTGACATAAATTAACTTTACATATCCAAGCATACATTCTGATGACTTTGACATATGTACACACTTGTGAAACCATCACTGCTTTCATAATGGTGACTATATCGACCACCCCCCAAAGTCTGCCAAGCCCTTTGGTAGTTCCTCCCTGCCCCCTCCCCGACCTTCCCTCCTGGTAACTACTGATCTGCTTTTTGTCACTATATATTTGTTTGCATTTTCTAGAATCTTATAAAATGGAATCATACAGAGCATAGTCTATTTTGTCTGGCTTCTTTTACTCAGTATAATTATTTTGAGGTTCCTTTAAGTTGCTGTGTGTATCAATAGTTCATTCTTTTTTATTGCTGAGTAACATTCCGTTGTATGGATATACCACAATTTGTCTATCCTTTCACCTTTCAATGGACATTTGGCTTGTTTCCAGTTTGGGCTACTATAAATAAAGCCGCCACGAACATTGGTGTACAAGTCTTTGAATGAACATACGCTTTACTTCTCCTGGATAAATGGAGGTGGAATGGCTGGGTCGTATGGTTGGTGTATGTTCAACTTTTTAAGAAACTGCCAACTGTTTTCCAAAGTGGCTATACCACTTCACATTCCTACTGGCAGTGTATGAGAGTTCTAATTGTTCCACATCCTCACCAACACTGGGTATGGCCAGGCTTTTTCATTTTAAACATTCTAATAGGTGTTTGTTAGTATCTCATTGTGGTTTTAATTTGCATTTGCCTATTTGGCTAATGATCTAGAACATCTTTTCATGTACGTATTTGAAATTTGTATTGCCTGTCTTCCTTGGTGAAGTATCTGTTCAAATTTTTTTGCCCATTTCTAATTTTTATTTGTTGAGTTTTAAGAGTTCTTTACGTATTCTGGATAGTAGTCTTTTATCAGATACATGATTGGCAAATATTTTCTCCCTGTTTGTGACTTGTTTTATCATTCTCTTAACAATGTCTTTTAAAGAGAAAAAGTTCTTACTTTTGATGAAGTCAAGTTTTCCAATTTTTTCTTTAATAGCCTGAGATCACAGATATGTTCTCTTACGTTTTCTTCCAGAAGTTTTATAATTTTATATTTTATATTTAGGTCTATTATCCATTTTGAGCTAGTTTTTGTATATGGCATGAGGTAGGGATCAAAGTTAATTTTTTAATGTGGATATTCCGTTGTTCTAGCACCATGTATTGACAAGACTGTTGTTATAACTTGGTTAAATTAGCATTTGTTAAGTGCTAGTTAGTGAGGTAAGGTTCAACAAAGGACCACAAGAGAAACTGAAATAAAGAAGTTTATTACTCACAGGTCCTGGAGGAAGCACACAGCCTAGAGGGGCCACGGGGGGAGATCAAGGTAGAGCGCAGATGTGGGGCACATGCCTTTATTAGAGTCCGTGGGTTGAGTGCTCCTGGGTTAAGGTCAGATTGTCAATTCAAATCAAAAGAGCAGAGTTTTGGTAAGCTCTATGGGGGTCTTACCTAAGGGGCTCACATGGGGAAGACCCTGGGAGGTAGAGGTGACTGCTGATCACAAGGACTGCTGGGGAAGTCATATCAGGAACTTACATTTGCTGTGATTCTACGGGCTGTTATACAGGGCATGTGCTTGCATGAGGGGCTAGTATCAATTTAAGATTCCTGCGGGCTGCTTGGCCAAACAAAATGTATGCCAAGGTAGCAGTACTATGGAGTAGCTGAGCTAAACTCTTGACAACAATCCTCTATCCACTGAATTGTCTTTGTACCTTTGTTCAAAATCAATTAACTATGTATACATGGGTCTAGTTACAGAGGTTTTATTTGTTCCACTGATCTATGTGTCTACTTGATGTTAGTACTGTTTTGATTACTGTACTCTATACTAAGCCTTGAAGTGAGATGGTATAAATCCTCCAACTTTGTTATTCTTCTTCGAAATTGTTTTAGCTATTCTAGATGCTTTGTGTGTCCAAGTGAATTTTAGAATCAGCTTGTCAATTTCTACCACTTGCCAGGATTTTGATTGGGATTGAGTTGAATCTGAAGATCGATCTGGGGAGAACTGACATCTCAACAACGTTGAGCCTCCAATCCATGAACACAGTAAATGTCTCCATTTATTTAGGTCTTTAACTTCTCTCAGCGGTGTTTTGTATTTTCAGTGTACAGATCTTTCACATCTTTCCTCAGATTTATCCCTAAGTATTTCTTATGATATAATAGTAAATGGTATTATTTGTTTCAATTTCCTATTGTGACTAGTATCTAGAAATACACTTGATTTTTGTATATTGCTCTTATATCCTGCCACCTTTCTCAAGTCACTTAGTTATAGCAGTGTTTTTGTAGATTCCAGATGGTTTGTTGCATAGGTCATCACGCCATCTGAAAAATAAAGACCGTTTTACTTCTTCCTTTCTAATTGCGATGTCTTTTATTTCTTTTTCTTGCCTGAATGCACTGGCTAGAACCTCCAGTATAATCTTGAAATGAAGTGGTGACAGTGGACACTCTTGACTTGTTCCTGATCTTAGGGAAAAAAACAACATTCAGTCTTCCATCATTAAGTATGATGTTAGTTGTAGATTTTACCCTCTATCACGTTGAGGAAATTCCCGTCTCTTCTATTGCTGGGAGTTTCTATAAGGAATGGATGTTGGATTGGACACATGCTTTTATTGCTTCCATTCAGATGATCAAATGGCTTTTCTTGTTTAGTCTGTTAATATGGTGAATTACATTGATTGATTTTTGAACGTTAAACCAACCTTACGTTTCTGTAATAAAACCCCACTTGGTCATGATGTGTTATTAATTTAACGGCTGTAATAAAAAGGTCAGATAATAACCAATGTTGGAGAGGATGTGGAGAAATTGGAGCCCTCACATATCACTAATGGGAAGGTAAAATGAGCTACTTTGGAAAGCTCTGTCAGTTCCTCAAAAGGCTAACCATAGAGGGGCCAGCCCAGTGGTGCAGCAGTAAAGTTTGGCACGCTCTGCTTCAGCGGCCTGGGGTTTGCAGGTTCAGGTCCCTGGTGCCAGACCTACATACCACTCATCAAGCCATGCTGTGGCTGCATCCATATAAAGTAGAGGAAGATGGACATGGATGTTAGCCTGAGGCCAATCTTCCTCCGCAAAAAGAGGAAGATTGGCACAGATGTGAGCTCAGGTCAAACCTTCCTCACACACAAAAAAAAGACTAAACATAGAGTTATCATATGACCCAACAATTCCAGTCCTAGAAAACATATGCCCACACAAAACATATAAAAATAAAACATATGGGCTGGCCCAGTGGCCTAGTGGTTAAGTTCTCACACCCCACTTTGGCGGCCCAGAGTTTGTGGGTTCGGATCCCTGGCATGGACCTACATACCGTTCATCAAGCCATGCTGTGGTGGTGTCCCACATACAAAATAGAGGAGATTGGCACATATGTTAGCACAGGGCCAATCTTTCTCACCAAAAAAATAAATAAATGAAAAGTAATAATAAAACATATGTATACCTGAAAACTTGTACAAGAATGTTCATAGCTGCATTATTCATAATAGCCAAAAAGTAGAAACAACCCAAATGTGCTTTGGCTGATGAAAGGATAAATAAAACGTATACCCATACAATGGGACATTATTTGGCAATAAAAAGGAATGAAGTTCTGAGTCATGCTACGACATGGATGAACTTTAGAAAGATTATGCTGAGTGAAAGGAGCCAGCCACAAAGCACCACTTATTGTGTGATTCCATTTAAGTGAAATGTCCAGACTAGGGAAATCTACAGACAGAAAGGAGAGAGTAGTGGTTGCCTAGGGCTGAGGGATTTTGAGAGAAATTAGGAGTGACTGCTAACAGGCGTGTGGTGTCTTTTTAGAGTGATGGAAATACTCTAAAATTGATGGTTGCACAACTCTGTGAACATACTAAAAAGCATTGAATTGTAAACGTTAAAGTGGTGAATTGTGTGGCATGTGAATTATACCGCAATAAAGCTGCTATTTAAAAAAAGAAAGAAAGAAACAAACGTAGACTCAAAGATTAAAAAATAACTAGCTAAGAGCTGGAATTTAATTTTTAATTTAGTCTGAAAATTTTGTTTTTTAACCAAAACCTTTAGTCCATTTATATTGATTGTGTTTGCTGATATATCTGGGGTTATTCTCACCATCTTATTTTGTGCTTTCTATCCGTACAGATTTTCTGTTGTTTTTTTTTGTGCCTCACTTTGAATTAAATGGATTTGATCCTCACTGAAAAACGTATTAATGGGAGAAAAACAAACAGTAGGAACAAAAAATCATGTTACCCACCAGTGCCCCAAACCCAGCACTCAAAGGTCTGTCTGTTTTGAGGGGATCCCCGCCTTCTCTATGGGGCTCTGCCCATGGCTACAGCTGCTCTGTGATCTGCTTTAATGACCAGTAATAAGACGAGGTCCAGATTTCTACGTGTATTGAGTTCCATTTCTCCCTCTACTAGTTAAGCAATTTTATTTTCTTTATCTATTCTTTTAGTTGCTACCCTTAATACTTTCACTTTCTTACTTAGCATAACAAAGCTAAGTAAGGTCTACCTTGTTAGACTAGACTCCCCCAAATTAGACATTATTACTATTGTATTATATACTCACCGTGTTTTGCATTTAACTACACACTTACTGTCATCTTTGCTCACCATTCTTTCTTGAATCTCAGACCTTCCAACTCTGAGATATTTTCCCTTCTACCTAGAGTACACTTTACTGAGCTATAATTCACATACCATATAATTCATCATTTAAGTGGTACACTTCAATGGTTTTTAGTGTAGTCACGGAGTTGTGCAACCATCACCAAAATCAACTTTCGAGCATTTTCATCATCCCCGTAAGAAACCCCATAATCATTAGTAGTCATTCCACATCCCCTGCTCTCGCCCGAAATCCCCCAGCCCTAGGCAACCACCAATCTATTTTCTGTCTCTATAGGTTTGCCTATTCTGGACACTTCACATAAATAGAATCACACGATATATGTTTTTTTGTGACTGGTTTCTTTCACTTGGCATAATGTTTTCAATGTACCTCGTATTGTGGCATGTATTAGTACTTCGTTCTTTTTTATTGCCAAATAATGTTCCATTGTATGAATATACCACATTTTATTCATCCGTTCATCAGCCAAAAGACATTTGAGTTGTTTTCATTTCTTTTTATGAATAATGCTGCTATGAACATTTGTCTATAATTTTTTATATGGATGCATGTTTCCATTTTTCTTGGGTATATACGTAGGAGCAGAATTTCTGGGTCATACGGAAACTCCATGTTTAATATTTTGAGGAACTGCCAAACTGTTTTCCAAAGTGGCTATATACCATTTTACATTCCCATCAGCAGTATATGAGGGTTCTAATTTCCCCATGTCCTTGCCAATACTTAATATTTTCTTTCTTTTTTAAAAAATTTTATTATAGCCATCCTAGTGAGCATGAAGTGGTATCTCATTGTAGTTTTGATTTGCATTTCCTTGATGGCTAATTATGTTGAGCATATACTTACGTTTTCATTAACTTATTGGCCAGTTGAAAATATTCTTTGAAGAAATGTCTATGCAAGTTCTTTGCCTGTTTTTCAATTGTGTTGTCTTTTTAATATTGAGTTGTAAGAGTTCTTTATATATTCTGGATACTAGTTCTTTATCAGACATATGATTTGCAAATATACTCTCCCATTCTGTATTTGTCTTCTCATTTTCTTGATAGTGTCCTTTGAAGCACAGAAGTTTTAAATTTTGGTAAAGTCTAATTTATCTATTTTTTTCTTTTGTTGCTTCTGCTTTTGGTTTTGTAGCTAAGAAGGTTCTGCCTAACCTGTGGTCACCAAGATTTACATCTGTGTTTTCTTCTAAGAGTTTTATAGTTTTAGCTCTTACAATTAGGTTTATGATCCATTTCAAGTTAATTTTCATGTGTGATGTAAGGACGGAGTTCCAACTTCAATCTTTTTTGTGTGTGTGTGAGGAAGATCAGCCCTGAGCTAACATCTGCCAATCCTCCTCTTTTTTCTTTTTGCTGAGGAAGACTGGCCCTGGGCTAACATCCATGGCCATCTTCCTCTACTTTATATGGGACGCCGCCACAGCATGGCTTGACAAGCCATGCGTTGGTGCACGCCCGGGATCCGAACTGGCGAACCCTGGGTCGCCGCAGCGGAGCCTGCGCACTTAATGGCTTGTGTCACCGGGCCGGCCCCCCAACTTCAATCTTTTGCATGTGGATTTCCAGTTGTCCCAGCACCATTTGTTGAAAAGACTTTTCTTTCCTCCATTGAGTTGTCTTGGCACCCATTTGCATAAATGTGCTGGTTTATTTCTGGATTCTCAATTCTGTTCCATTGATCTCTGTGTGTATCCTTATGCCAGTACCACACTGTCTTGATTACTACAGCTTTGTAGTTTTAAAATCAGTAAGTGTGAGTCTGCCATCTTTGTTCTTTTTCAATTTTGTTTTAGCTATTCTTGGTCCCTTAAACTTCCATATGAATTTTAGGATCAAGTCCATTTCTGTAAAACAGCCAGCTGGAATTTTGATAGAGGTTGCATTAAATTTATAAATTAATTTGGATTGTATTGCCATCTTAACAATATAAGTCTTCTAGTTAATGTATTGAAGATATCTTTCTATTTACTTAGGTCTTTCTTAATTTATTTCAACAGTGTTTTGTAATTTTCAGAGTACAACTTTTGCCCTTCTTTGGTTAAATGTATTCCTGAGTATTTTATTCTTTTTGATGCTACTGTAAATGGAATTGTTTTCTTAAATCCATTTTTGGATTATTCATTGCTAATATATAGAAATACAATTAATTTTTGTACATTGATCTTGTATCCTGAAACCTTGCCACATTTTTCATTAGTTCTAACAGTTTTTTAGTTGACTCATTAGGATTTTCTATATACAAGAACATGTTATCTGCAATAAAAGATAGTTTTACTTCTTCCTTTCCAATCTGGATGCTTTTAATTTCTTTTTCTTGCCTAATTGCTCTGGCTAGAGCCTCTAGTACAATGTTAAATAGAAGTGGTGAGAGCAGGCATCCTTGTCTTGCCCTTGACTTTAGGGGCACTAAAAGACATTCATAAAAAATTCATAAAGTCTGTTGGTGGTAAACCCTCTCAGTTTCATTACACTTTTGTTCTTGAAAAGTAGATTCATTAGATAGAGAATTCTAGGTTAACAACTATTTTATTTCAGCGAGATAAATTTTAAATACAATAGAAATATCATTCTCCTGTCTCCTGGATTGGATTATTGCTGTCGAGAAGTCAGCCATCTGCTTAAATGCTGTTCCATTAGAGGTGATTTTTGTCTCTCTGCGGCTGCTTTCATGACACCTCCCCCACCCTCCCCCCGCTCTCTTTCAATTCTGTTGGTATACTTCATTGTGTAGAGGCGTGGATTTCTCTTCATTTTTAATGCTCAGGAATTACTGGGTTTTCTGGATGTAAGGTTTACTGTTTATCAACAACTCTAGAAAACTTTCAGTTATGATCTCTTCAAATATTGCCTCTTCCCTCTACTTTCTCTCCTTTCTGTCCAGTATTCTAATTAAACGTGTTAGGTCTCCATCCTCCTCCCCCGTGTTAGGTCTCCATCCTCTATCTTCTATGTCTTTTTACTCTTCCTTTATATTCTCTAACTCTTTATCTCTTCGAGCTACATTCAGGATAATTTTTGCAGCTCTATGTTACATTTTACTGACTCTATCTTCTATCTATCCAGCTTTATGTAATCTCCTGTTTGGCTCATACCCTGAATTCTGCAATTTCAAGGATTATATTTTTCATTTCTAGAAGTTGTATTTGATTAATTCCAAAATCTATTTAGTTTGTTTGGGATCTTGTTATGTGTTCATATTTCTAAGTGAGGTGAGGAACTTCATTTTCAGCTTTAAATTCGTCTCCATTGTGGCTTTTTATAGTAATCATGTGTTATTTTTATAAGAAAAATTTGAGGCATTCATTGTGAGAAGCTGAGGTGGGGTTGGGTAGATGGGGATAGGTGGGGAGGTTTTTTCGCATTGTTTCCCAAATTTACTGGACCACATACCCTCACTCCTATTATTTTATTTTTGGTGGTGGTGGCCTGTGTAGGTGTGACTCTTAAGAATGCATATTCCAGGGGCTGGCCTGGTGGCGCAAGCGGTTGGGTACACGCGCTCCGCTGCGGGGCCTGGGGTTCGCCGGTTGGGATCCCGGGCGCGCACCCACGCACTGCTTGTCGAGCCATGCTGTGGCGGCGTCCCATATAAAGTGGAGGAAGATGGGAACGGATGTTAGCTCAGGGCCAGTCTTCCTCAGAAAAAAGAGGAGGATTGGGATCAGATGTTAGCTCAGGGCTGATCTTCCTCACACACACAAAAAAAAAGAATGCACATTCCACAGGCAATCAAGATGGACCCAGATTGCCCTCCCGGGGCAGGGCCTTGATGGACGCGACCTCATTTAAGCCTCATACCCACCCTGTGAAGCAGGTCTGATGATTATCCTCCTGTTGGAGATGAGGCCCCAGGAGATAAAGGCCCTTGTCCAGGGCCACCCAGCTGGTGAGTGGAGGAGCCTGAGTGTGCGTTTGAATCTGTCTGGCTCGGTCTCTGGGACCAGGACTGCTGCACAAGACAGAGCAGCCTCCGGCAGGGGGAAGACAGGGCAGCCTGAGCATGCTGAGCCTGGGGCTGAGGACCTTCGGTGTCTGTCCCAGGGGACCGCCCCCTCCCCCACCCAGGATGTGTCATATTCTCAGGGGCAGCCAAGGGTGAAGGGTAAGCCGGGCCAGGGGCCCAGGGGGACCAGGGAGGGTGACGTCACCCCCACTCTTAGTAATGCTTTGGCAGAGCCTGAAGCTCCCACCTTGGGAGGGAGAAGAAGGAGGAGAGACAGAGCTGGAGCCAGCAGCTAGGAGGCTGCCAAGTCGGCGATCAGGAACGGGCACTCTGCCAGGAGCACCCGGGACCAGGCCTCCTGGGCAGGGGGCCTCCGGGAGAGAAGAGACATTCTCAGGGCCCTGGGAGGGGACTCTGGAAGGTGGCGTGCACATCACATTGAGTGCAGAGTGAGCCTCGGACGGTCTGTCTGACTGGCAAGGCTGGCGGCCAGCCGTCTCCTGATGGATGCCCAGCTGTCTGATGGCCTGATGGTTTATTCCCCTCACGGGTTGATGGACTGTCCGACTTATGTGACTGACACTTGGAGATGCCAGCAGGGATGGGCCGAATCTCCGTCCACTCCCATGAGACCCTGGGCTACCCTCTCACAGGTGCCTGACGCCACCCTTCTGAACACCCAGGGTCAGGTGGAAGGAACGGAGGAAATTAACATCTACAGGTGGCCAGGTGCCAGAAGGATGGAGCTGAATCTGACAAGGGCCTGCCCTCAAGGAGCTCATGTTCTAGGAGGGGAGACAGATTCACACCCATGATGACTGAAACCAGCACCTTAGGCGAGCTGGACTCACGGGCTGTAAGTGGAGAGCAACTTTGTTCTTGTCTCCCGGTGTCTCTTTATGATTTATGCGCCGGAGGAAGTTCTTCCCTCGTTCCTGGACGAAAATTCCGGCAGCCCCACAAGTTATCTGACCTCTGTTAGGTGACAAAAATTCTTAGGTCACTTTAAATTGCAAACACAGAGTCAGGTTGACAATTAAAAGCATCAGGTTGACAGTTAAAAGTCCTAGGTATAGCCACAGCTTTGACCTTGGTTTAGAGTTAATACTCTGCCCTTGCTTTCCTCCGCGGGCAGTGAGCTGGGGAAGGGGGCTGACCCTCCTTACCCCCTGCGTGGGCCCTTCCTCCTCCTTCCCTCTTCCCTCCTCTTGTTATTTGCAGTTTTGGAGGCTGTCAGGGCCTAGAAAGGCAGGGGAGAAGCCAAGGGAAGGAAAGGCTTGACTCCACTGGTGCTGTTGTGAGCTGCCTTCTGCTCTCAGGGCCCTGCAGAGGGTGAGACAGATTCTGGAGGTCCTCAGGCCCCCTCCCCACCCGGGAACATTGGTCTGTACTTCCCACGGGGACCATGTGCCTCCTCCACGTGGCTGCCACCCAATCCGCCTCTGGCTTTCCAGGTCCACACCCACTCCCTCTGTTTATTGCTCTCCAAGTTTACTGGACCACGTAACCCCGATGATGGCGACGATGATGATGAAGATGATGACGGTGATGGTCTGAGTCTTGTGAAACACCTTGGCACACTAGGCTCATGTTTGGACCACGGAAGACACAGGTGTGTCCTGTACTCTGACCAGCTCTGGGGGTCCCAGCCCATCCCACCTCAGACACGTCTCTTTCTGCTCATCCCTAGCTGGTAGTAGCCCTTTTCTGGCCTTTTAGATTTTCCTGGTGGGAGCCAACTATGTCCAGGCCACTCTGTGCCCAACCCGCTGGAGACACGTCACCATCATCTCATGGTCCACTGGGAGGTCTCTGACCAAACCCGAGGGAGGGCAGACACACCCACCTCTCTCCTTCATAGGGCTGGAAATCTAAGCCCCCTCAGATCTTGCTCCAAAGAAATCCTTTTGACACAATCTCTCTGCTCCTCTCTAGCCACCTGACCCTTTACACCCTCAACACAGGCAGGTGGTTAACCTGTTCTCCACTGAACCTTCTGCTATGGCTCTTTTTCCATCACGACCCCTATCCGTCCCCATCATGTCCCTCCTCCAGGGTCCCCAAACCCAGTAAATGGGGCTTCATCGAACTCAACTGCCGACGCTGAACCTGGGAGCCTTCTCTGACCCCTGCCCTCTAAACCCAATTGGCCCCTTGCTCTGTGGACTGACCCGTCTTGGGTGACCAACACATCCCGTTTGCCCAGGACTTTCCAGGCTGCAGCACTGACAGTCCCGCATCCTGGGGAGCTCATCAGTCCCAGGCAGAGCGGGATGGTTGGTCATCCCACCTCATCTCCCCTGCTGCAGGGGAGACCTCGACCCTGGTCCAGGTCGAGGCACCTCTTGTTCAGACAACTGGTCTCCCTGCCCCATTCAAGGCCCTCCCACCCGTTCTCCACACAGCAACCAGGGGCATTCTTCCACAATGCAAATCTGATCATATCCCTCTCCTCTGACACTCCCCAAATCTTCAATTACCTGGTCCTCATCACCTCTCCTTCCTTCCTGATCCCCTTTCCCCAGCTCTGTACTCTCAGCCCCAGCCAGTTCCCAGAGGAGCGTCTCACGCCTCAAGGCCTGAGCATAGCTCTGTCCCCTGCCTTCTCTCCCCTCCAGGGCTTGGCTACTACTGCTCATTTCCATGAAACCCTTGCCTGTGGAGGGTGGCTCTCTGTCTCCTGCATGCGAATCCTTCCTGTCTCTCCAAACAGCCTAAACTCGAAGGACGGAAGCAGGTCTCGTCCTGCTTGGAGCTCTCAGAGGCTGTGGGTGAGTCCTGCAGACCTGTGTTTCATCTGACCCTGGATGGAAGGGGTGACATATGTGGGGACACATTGGAACCCATCCATTCATTTGTTGAGCACCTACTGTGTGCCAGGCCCTGTGCTAGGCACTCAGGACCAAGTGCTGAAGAGTCAACAACGTCCCTACATACATTTGGGACCCCTACAGTGCACCTGTGGACATGCACACACACGCACACACACACACACACGGATACACACAGTCACACAGACTCAGGCCTGAACAAAGACCTCTGTTTATAGTGGCTTTCTGGGGCCTGGACTTCATGAGCCCCAAGATTTTGGCCAATACTGGACAATAAAACACCCCTCCCACTGCCTTCCCACCCTTCCCCACGCAGTGATCTCCTCGCCTTCCTCCTGCTCCAGGACGTGGTCCAAACGCCCTCCCCAAATTCTGGTCCTGATGCCGACCATATAACCCCAGACGGGCCACTTCTCTGGACATCACAGAAACGGGGAATGTTGACCATTACCAACCCCACCACCCCAGCCTGTCCACAGCCAGGGGAGGGCCCACTGAGCTAGTCACAGCCCCGAGGCATTTTCCCGACTGGGCTTCCTATGGAAAGTGCTGCCCCCTCCCAGTCCCTCCCCAGCAGGGCCAACAGAGGACATCACACTGGGTCTTCCCCTGGGGGGCCCGATTCGTGGGACCCTGGGCTTGGCACACACGGGCTGCAGCCTCCTTCCTCTGTCTTCTAGACATGGCCCTTGTGAGGGGGGAGCTGGAGCTCCATCCCTCTGGGCCCCCAGTGAGCAATAGCGGCCCCCTCACCTCTTCATTCCCAGGCCTCAAGGCTGGCCCTGGTTCCACCTCCTTCAGGAAGTCCTCCAGGCTCCTATCCCCTGCGTCTCCCCTCAGACAGGAGGACACCCCGGCCCCAAGCCTTTGTGACCTGTGAGTGGCGTACCTCCTCCCCTCTTCTGCTGTCTCCTCTCCAAACTTCGCTCTAAGCCAGCATTTCCCAAGCTGCTTGTGTATCCAAATCGACAGAGGTGCTTGCTAAAGGCAGATTCCCAGAGCCCCTCACACTCAAGGAACCAGAATCTCCGGGCTGGGGCCTGGGAATCTAGATTTCTAAGAAGATGCTCAAGTGATTGTCAAATCACGCAAGTACAGGGCACTGGTCTGGACCGTTGCCTGAGTTCTTTCCTGCATCCCCTGATTTCATTTTGGCACTGAGAATGGGGTCCATTATACTCATTCATTCATTCAACAAATATGTATTAAGTGCCCATTATGGGCCAGGCACGGTGCTCCAAGCTGGGGACAGGGCAAGGAACAAGCCAGAGCCGTCCCTGCTCTCAAGGAACTTAGAATTGAGCAGAGAAGACACAAACCCTAACCAGCAATTACAACTTACCGTCAGGAGGGCTCCGATGGGGAAACGATGCCGGAATCAGGCATCGAGAGGCTGCTCTGAGTCAGGCAGCAGCTCTAGGCCTGCACATGTGCTAATGCACTGAGTCCTTGCCCATTTCTGAGGGGAGGAACTGAAAGGTTAACCCACCTGCTGATGACCACTCATCTTGGGAGGGCAGAGTCTGGATTCGAATCCGTAGCCCCTGTGTGGGCAGACAGGAGGCAGTACCGTCTCATCTTCCCAAGGAAGGGGCCATGGGAGGGCACAGCAAGGCCACCGATGTCGATGTCGTTAGGGAGTGTGCTGAGGGCAGCTGATTTGAAGGAGGAGCAGAATTAGGCGGGAGAACAGAGGGAGACTGTTCCAGGGCCTGGAGGAACAGCACTGCTTTCTGAGGAGGACAGCACAGCCGGGGAGTCCAGGCTGCTGGGCAAGTCTGGGGCTGGCACTTACTCCAGGGCATCACGGAGCAAGCGTGGAAGCGCGGCCTGACCAGCAGCTGATGAATCCGGCAGGGCCTCCACGCGTTTGCAAATGTCACCTCCCCCGAGAAGGGAGGCCAGCGACCAGGAGGCTGAGCCCCTGGGCTGGGAGTCGGGGTAGCTGAGTCCAAATGCCCTTTGGCCACCTACTCACCAGCCATGCGACCCTGGGCAAGCTACTCAACCTTGCTCAGCCGCCTCAGTTTTCTCACCTGTAAAATGGGGAGGATGCTAAGAATCCTTAGGTCTTAGGCTTGTTTCAGGGAAGAGCTAAGACAATGCGTGCAAAGTGCCGAGCCCTTACTAAGCGTTATTACGTGTCTGTGTGGCACGTGGCCCTCTGTCTGGTTTACAGAAGAGATGGAGGTACAGAGAGGCAGAGTGACCTGTGTAAGTTTTCTCAGCCAGTGAGGGCCCCCCGTGTAGAGATCTTCCCAGCCCCCAAGTTGCCCCAGGGGAGGGCAGCCACGTGTGGTTGTGGAATACGAGGTCCCCCCACTGCCTAGAGGACCTTCAGGCCTCCTAGCCCCTCACCTCTGTACCCCTCCTGCTCCCATAGGGGTCTTGTTATGACTCTTGGGCCACGCAAAGTCTCCTTGCAGGTAGATTCTGATCGGCCAGGGAACCTGGGTGGAGCCTCTGCCAGCCTGGAGGAGGCAGCCTTGGCAGGGACTGGGTTCTGGAACCTTGGGGTCCTACAGCTAAGCCTCCACCCTAGGGGAGTGGTCGCCCAGAACGAAGAGACAGCCCGGACTGCCCCTGAATTCCCCGTTTGTACACAGTCCAGCCAAGAGGAGAAGGGCGCGGTGCCCAGTGTCTGGTGCTGGAAGACGGCTACGGTCCAGCAGCTAAACCGAGGGGCGGCCTGGGCAGGCGGGGGTGAAGGACGGCTGTGACTTGTCAGCTGTGGACACGGGGGAGCAGGAAGGAGCCTGCGGTTCTCTCTCCATCCCTCCAGCACATGCCCCCTGCTCCTCAGCCTGAGCCGCCCAGCATTACCCGGGGCCTGAGCATTGCGCAGGGAGCCAGGGAACATTTTCCAACACCCCACTCCCCTTCCTTTCTCCTCTCAGCCTCCCAGCCCCCTACCTGCCATACACAGAGCCCAGGGAAATTTCAAAACCCCTTTTGAAAAAGACACAGCTGTGGTGACAGAGTAAGAAGAGACTGCCTGAATTCAGCCAAACCTGGGACAGAATCGTGTCCTGGCCACACCCTGGTTAGGTGACCTCGGAGTGGCCACCTCACTTCTCTGCAAACTCAGTTTTCCCACCTGTAAAGTGGGACGATCCCGACTACCCCAGTGCTGCTGTAGGGTCACATGCACTGAGTGAGGGGCCCAGGAAATGTCACAAAAGAAAGAACACTCTGGAAGTGGACACATGACAGGCCCTCAATCAAGATCTGCTGATTAAATAGGAGATGGAATAAAAAAGAAAGAAATGATCCCAATATCCATGACTTTGTCTTTCTTTCTAAAAGCACAAGGGAATTAGAGGCCCTGGCTGGGGGTGAGCAAAGGGCAGGGTGAGATACGGCGTAATTCTTGGGGAGCGGAAGGCTGAGAACATTCTCCATGACGTCAGCACCTGTGTGCAGAATACATTATGCTCTCTCGAGGGCTGCTGGCGCTCGCTGACATTGAGGCTCGTCTGGAAAGGAGATTCAGGACTGAGGCCGTGAAGACAGATGTCAGGCTTTAATCTTGTCTCTGCCTCTGACTGTTCCAGTAGCTTAGAGGGGGCTGTGTCTTCTCCAGGCCTCTGTTTTCTAGTCTGTAAAGTGAGGATCCAACTACTGACTCTCAGAGCTGTTGGGAGGATTAAATGAGGTCGAGAGCTTGGAACTGGGCCTGGTGTACAGTAGGCCCTCTGCAAACGGTAGCTGTTATTATTATTACCTAAGTCATTGTATCAGTCAGCTACTGCTGCGTAATAACCACCCCCAAATTTAGGGGCCTAAAACAACCACTGTTTATTTAGCTCACAATTCTTCGTGTTGGGAATTTCAAAAGTCCCCCGCCTTCTACTGGCCACAGCAAGTCACAAGGCCAGCCGAGACTCAGGGAGGAGCCAGCTGCACAACTATGATGCAGAGGGCATTGGTACTGGAAGGGGAATAGCATGACCATTTCCGCAACGACTTACCACAGTGCAGCTAATTAGGGGACGCAGGGGACAGGAACCAGGTTTCTCGGTTCCCAGTGCATGGACCCCACTTCAGCTCCCACTCTGCCCTGTGACACCAGCAGCAAAGCCTGTTGCTCTCCCAGATGGTTTCGTGGCTCCATTCCCCACCCTGGTCCCAGCCAGGTGGCCACCTTCAAATCCCTTTACCCTTAGGAGATGGAGAGAGACCAGGCCCGCACGGGGCCAGCCACACACATCCCACACGGGGATCACGGGGACATGATGATGTGCATCCCCCGTGGAAACCCGCGGAGTCCCTGTCCCTTCTTCCTCGGGGGAGAGAAATACACACAGCACACCAGACACCCCTCCCCGCAGGCAGCCCCAGCTGTCTGCTAAGTAAACTCAAGAAACTCTCCCTGAAGAGGCATCTCAGGCCACCACAAGGGACAGACAAGTTCCTCCTGCTCTTGGTGAGTCGACAGGAGGCCTGTCAGTTCCTCTTGGGGGCAGGGGTGCCTGGTCTCATTCATATGCACATTTCGTTCCTGTGCATCCTCTCGGACTCTGGGCCAGCCCAGTCTCCTGGTGGAGTGGCCGCCCCCGCAGTGCCCCAGGCATTGAGGACGTCAGATGACAACAGTCCACCTGAGGACAGGCTTCTGTGCATTTAGGCAGGTAGAGACAGGATCCTGATCATCTGTCCCCCACACAGGGTGCATTTCCGGTTTATATCTGTGTGTATTGACTGTGGCCCCCAGACTGTCAGCTCCATGACATCAGGGACCTTATAATCACCTCGGTGAGCCCCGACTCCTTCCACAGAGCCTGGCATATGGCGGGCGTCCTACAGGAATTGCACGGATGGATGAACATAACGTCCCGAACTGGGGTCTTTACTCCCACTGACCTGGGGGCCTACTGCAGAGGGCACCAGACACAGAGCCACAGCCCCGGGGCCAATCCCAGCTTCTGCACTTACTCCGTGACCGTGGACGCAGGCGGGCGTGTGCGGCTGTACTGGTGTTCACTGCCAGCTCCAGGGGGAGCCACTTATTTAGACTACAATGTGAGTGACTCCTCCCAGGTTTGCACAGTGGGGCAGGCCTGCAGCCAGCGACTTAACTTTTCCAAGTCGTGGTTTCCACAACCGCAAGGGGGCGGGGGGAGCCATCGTGGCTACTCTCTGGGGTGTGAGGTTAAAGGGTGACACTAGGTAAACGGTGGCTGCTGTGATGGTGGTGGTGGTGGGGATGATGAGGCCTGGGAAGGAGAGGGGGTGCCAGGAGATGCACCCCCTGGCCTGCTGGCCGCCCGCCCTCTCTCCTGCCTCACCCTGCAGAGTCAGCCCGGCTCTTCTTCCTGAGTCCTCCATGAAGCAGGGCCAGGGGGATCGGCTGCTGATCACAGGGTCCCTGTCACCCTGGAAGCCCCAAGCTGGGCTCACCCACGTGTGTGACACAGGGCAGAGACCAGACCCCTTCACTCCTGTCGGCTGCCACCAGCACCCCTTCCTGCCCCCACAGGCCCCCAGGAGGCTGCGGGGCCTCTCCAGCTCCACCTGCCACTCTCCCCTCTCCTCCAGCCCCTCTGCACTTCCAGCTGTGCCTGTGGTGAGGGGACCTCCACACTCCAGCATCCTGCAGGAAGCCCATTCCTATTCCCAGAGGGTAGGATCCTGCCTGAGGCATCTGAGGTGACACTAGGGGGCAAGTTGGGGCTTGGCGCTGGGCCTGACACAGCTCCAGCCCAGAAGGCAGGTGCTGGGGAAATGACTTCAGAGGGGACAGCGGGGGGATGGGGGGTGGCGGTGGGGGCTCACAGCCCCATGTCCTCTAGGCCCTTCCCACCCGGCCGCACTTCCCCAGAAGTGAGGAGGCTCCGCCCCTCCGGGCAGGGGGCTGGGCACAGATGTCTTCCTGCCCCAGTCCCCGCCTCTTGGACCAACCAGCAGTTCCTGCCCCAGAGGCACCAAGTTCTCCCGCCTGCCCGTTGCCGTCCCTGGAGGGCCGCCCGCAGGGGATGGGGACTCCCCCCGAAGCTGGACGTCATGGGAACAGGCTGCACCAGGACGCAGCTTGCGATCTCCGTTATCTCACTGAATTCCCACGGTAGCACCGGGAGTTAGGAATTACAGCCCCATTCTACAGACGGCTAAGAGACGGGAGGTCCCTCGGCCAGTCCCCTCTGCGAGCAGGAGCTGTTTAGGTTTTATCTGATTTCAGGTGGGAATGGGGTTGCTGATTCCCAGTGGAGTGTGGCTGGGGGGAAGAGGGCCGAGCGGTGAGCGCTTCCGCCCCCTTTCCTGTTGTTCCCCTGGCTGGTCGTTATTCTTCCTCCCAGAGGATGCCAGAGGCCTGGGCCGGGCCCCAGGGGTCCCGCAGCAGCCCTGCATGGGCCGTGCTGTCAGCAGCTGGCGGCTGTGTGCATGCGTGTGCTGTGTGTGTGCACGTGTCTGCGTGTGTAGGTGTATACTAGTGAGTGTGCAAGGCTCCCTACCCTCCCCAGAACACAGCTGCCATGTCGGTTTCTTCACTGCTGTGTTCTCAAGAGCCTGGAACGGGGCCTGGCACAGAGTAGTGCCCACTAAGTACTCATGGAATGAATGAATGAATGAACGAACCTCAGCCCACAGGTTCCAAAGGCCCCAGAGAGCAGCCAGATAGCTGCACTGAGGCAGTGTGGCCACTTAGGTCTCTGTCCCTCTGCGGGGGAAGGAGGTGGTGCGGCCCTGGCCCCGGAGACGCCCTGGTGGCTGGACACTCCAGTGTCGTGAGTGACCCCTTCAGCCTGCTGCTCCTCCATCAGGGGACTGGCTCACCTGGAAGACCCCAGGCGGGGGCTGGAGGAGGCTCTGCTGGGAAACAGGTACATTGGGGTCTGCCGGCCAGGGTGATCCTCCAGGGCAGGTATGGAATGTTCCAGACTGGCGGACATTCAGCCTTTCCTGCCCACCACTGGCCACCCACGGCTTAGTCTGAGAGAAGAGCTGGGGTCCCCCACAGCTGGGCATGGACTGAGCTCTCAGGGGGTTTCAGGGCCTGTGTGTGCACATGTGTGTGTGTGCGTGTGTGTGCCCACACTGGGCTGACACTCAGCCGTACTCACCCACACAGCCATGCCAGTTATGAAAACATTGAAATATTTCTCTACTGGTTGACAACAAGCCCCCAGGCCCACCCCTAGGCGCCCCTGCCCCTCCTGCCAATCCACACAGAAGGACCCATCCCAGGCCCACTCTGGCTTCCACTCCCATGGGTCAGGGGCCACGCCGGACAGCCCCCTGAAGTCCAGCTTCCCGGAAGCTTCCTGGGCACTGACATCGGCTCCCCAAAGGACCCAGAGAGGGAGCTGGCGCCCACCCATGACTCTTGCCTGGCCCCAGGGAGCTGTGGGGGGCACTGCCCGGGGCACCCTGGCAGCCTCCTGCCCACTAGCTCAGCAGCCAGGCCACCGTGGGGCCCATGTGCAGTCCTCTGAACAGCATGTCCCTTGGCCTGGGCCTTGGTGGGAGAGATGGCAGCTGGGGGTGGCCCCCACAGCCACAGAAGGCCCCGTAGCAGCTCAGGTGCCCAGCAGCCCCGGGAGGGAGGCAGGAAGGATGGAAGGCCCAGGCGGGCTCCAGACGGCTGACTGGCTACAGCATCCCGTCCCGGAATTAGAGCAGCTGGACTATGGTCCCTTCCTATGGAACTTTCTGGGCCTGAGGGGCAAGGAGGGCGGCTGAGGCTGGGTCGTCCCCAGGAGGAAGGAGCGAGGGGCAGCGGGCTCAGTGCGGAGTGACCGGATTTCACAAAAGTTAGGGCCACGGTCTGACAACACAGCAGTGCCCGGGGAGTCCCGGGAAATCTGGGGCGGTGCCAGTCAGCGGAGGCCGGAGGTCCCTTTAGAGGCAGAGCCGGGGGCTCCAGGCCTGGCTGCGGTGCTCTCCCGCTGCGAGGCCCGGGACACGCCTCAGAGGTGGACATGCCCGCGGAAGCAGGCTGGGGAATCCAGCCCACGCCCTGAACAACTTCTGGCATTTTCTCCACCTTCTGTAAAGTATTTTGCGAACACAGCATTGAGCCCACCCCACTCTCTGCGGCCCAGGGCCACACAGGAGGAGGGAGGGGGAGCTGGGCTCAACCCCAGGCCCCTGGCTCCTGATGACAAGAAACCGATGAAGAGCCACCCTGAGGACTCCCTGAACCCTCCCTGAGGGTGCAGCTGGGAGGGGCCCCCACACGAGGACAGGACCGTGAAGACAGGCCAGGGAGAACCTTCCATACTCCCCTCCCGGCCCTCTGCCTGCCCGAGACGGAGGTGGCCAAGGCCCTGGAGGGGACCTGCAGCTGACACCCCTCCCTGGTCCCACGTCAGCTGGAGGTCAACAGGTGGCTGGGACAGCAGTTACCTCAGGTCTCCCTGGCCGCACACCTTCTCAGATCCCTAGCCTCAGCCCAGCGGCCCGCGCATCGGGGCCTGACCCACCGGATTTCACCCTTGGTTCTTGCCCAGCTAGCACCTACTGCTGCTGTCTGGGGAGAGGGCTTTCGGCTTCTTGGACCATCCCGGCCCCCCATTCTTCCCACCTCCAAGGCCTCGGGGGGTTGCGGAGGAGAAGTGTGCATGGGGGAGAAAGGGGCCCCCAGTTTCTCTGTGCTCATCTGATTGCTGGCCCTGCCCAGGGTACTGTCCCCAACTCCAGGGCCTGATGGAACCTCAGGGATGGCCAGGCAGAAACCCGTCTGGAGCACCCAAGGCCCCTCCTGCCTACTTCTCCCCGGGTGCCACGCTGGGGGCTCCCAGCTGCAGGTGTCACTGAATGGGATGAAGGCTCCGCCATGCGGCAGCCAGACTCTCCTGCCACCCACCCCGCAGGGCCCTGTGCTCCTCAGTCCCCACCTCCTGTATGACCCTCATGCCCTCCGCTGCCACGGACAGAGACCGGAAAGATGTCTGCTCAGCTGGGAGCACTGTGAGATGGGCAGAGCCAAGGGGAACAGCTGCTCACTCTGGTTTGGGGTTCCTGGGGGGCCGGGCACCTAGCTGAGGGCTCCACATCCTCCACGTCACCTGAGTCTCACCAGGCCTGTCAACGTCCCAGCGTTCAGATGAGGAAAGGGAGGTCCAGGAGGTGAAGGGGCATGCCAGGGGTCGTGCGGCTGTGAAGTACCAGAGCCTCCATTTGAACTCAGGTCTGCCCGGCCCACCAGCTGAGCCCTTCTCAAGACAAAGAGGGGGGTGGGTGGCCTCGAACCCCGCCCGAGACCTAGTGATGTGGGCACCGAGGGACCTCCAAGCTGAGTCAGACCCATCCCCACCGCACACAGCTCCAAGTCCAGCTGAAGACCCAGATTCCCCTTGTCTGCAACCAGATGACCAAGGTATGGCTCCCAGCTCCTCTCAGTAACAGCGGAGTGTTGGGGAAATGATTTAACTTCCTGTTCTTCATTGTCCCGTCTGTAAAATGGGGATAACAATGAACACGCGCCTCATAGGATTGTACTGAGTAAATCAGTTAATACATGTCCGTGGGACTAGTCCAGAGCAAGTGCAGAGTGCCAATAGCTGCGTAAAACTGTCACCTAGCTGTTGCACGTCTTCCCAGTCCCTTCTCGGCAGACGGCACAGCTTCTGCCATCACTGCCAATAACCAGCACGAGGCCAGGCACACGGTAGCTCATTTACGCTTTTCGCTCCAGTCATGAAGGGCTATCACGTTTGTGCGTGTGAGGGTGGTCTTGAACCCTAGATTCCAGATAGCCACATTCTTCCCAGTAGCTAGGCATGAGGGAACCTTGGGAAATGAGAGCTATACAACCAACGAAGGTTTCCTTTTTTGCTTTGACCACCAGGAAGCTCAGAGGCAAAATTATATATGGTTCAACTAAACAATGAGAGCTGCTCAAGGATGGTAACTGCTTTCATTTTGTATTCCAACCAGATGGATGGATAGATAGTGCTGAGTTGAGAAGGATTCTGAGGCTGCAATGAGTGATATCAGCCGCAAGCATGGCCAGGGTGCATTGGGGCTAAGGAAATGAGAGCAAGGATCCATTAGTGACGTCTTCTGTGAGCACAGCCATGGAGAGCACACTATGGGCCTAGCAGGCATGGGCCACCACCCGGGTGGGCCACTCGGCTGTGTTTATTTCATCCACGTTTACACTTCCTCTCACATGTATATTTTCTCTGTTATGTTTTATATTTTAGTACATCTACTGCCTTTGGGGAATGAGGCAGGCTGTAGGTAAAATCAGCTGGCACGGCTTTACTGGGAGCCCTCAGCAGAGAGTTCCTGACTGGGGCAGAGAGCAGCCCCGGAGCTGAAGGCTTCCTCAGCCCCCAGTCTCGTGCCCAGTGCCTCCCGCAGGCCTGAAAGTGGACGTGCCCTGGATTTCAGCCACGGAAAGCTTCTTGCAAGAAATTCATTAGGTTCAGACCGAGAGTTAGACCGTCACTAAGGTTTGCCCTCTCTTTCCTCACTGAGGACAAGCTGTCTGGCCCGGGACGCCCCCCCAACTCCTTCTCTCTTTGGGGAGCGTCTGTGGCTACATCTTATCAGGGCCTAAGGATCTAAAGCAATGTTTGTCCCCAGCCAAGATCGGCCACCTCAGAATTCCTGAGCCCTGGAATCTGCATTTTCACCAGCGCTCCCACTGGAGTGAGACCCACAGGCCTGGGGCGACCGGGAACAACTTTGGGGTCCTCAGGCTCTTCGGCTAGGGCTGCAGCGCCACCTGGTGGTCCTGCTGGAACAACTCACCTTACCCCCTCACATTTCTTTAATGCATAAATGTTTCCTTCCTTTGTACAAAGTGGATGCTCTAGAAAGAGGCCACGCTTATCCTGTGGCTTCACTCATCCCCCACCCAGCCCACTTCTGTGTCCCTTCTGGGGACACCTGTACCCTGGTCTCAGAGGCAGGAACCTAGAGGTACGATCGACACCTGGTTCCGCACACAAATCAAACTGCAGCCGCGCCAGCAGCCAGGCAGACGGACCAGGGCCGGGCATCACACTCCCCAGGGCTGAACAGGGGGCCGGAGATGCCGAGAAAGGGCGCCCCCCTCTCCTGCAGACCCAGCCACTCTGCTCACCCCGGCTCCCTCCGCTCCGCCCCTCCTCCACCCCTGAAGCAGCGTCCCCACCACAGCAGGCTGGATTGTTACAAAGCCTCTTTAATCAAGTCAGTTGTCAAATCTCCAGCGTCTTTTACAGAACTCTGCACGGAGCCCCTCCCTGCTACAAGGCACAGCCTCACCCACCCACTCCCGGGGGCGGAGGACAGGAGAAGGCTCGCTCCCTTCCCTGGACAGCTCGGGGTCCAGGCGAATGCAGGGCCAGCTGGGTGCCACGCCCTGAGGGTGCGCCCCTCTGACTCCCTCAGCAGCCCAGGGCCAGGCCAGACCCCTTCGGCCCAGCTCACCCGGACGCTGCCCCCACGTGGTGGCCAGGCGCATCTGAGCTGCCTGGGTGGGCCCGGGTCAGGCCTGGAGAAGGGGTGTCTCTCCCAAGTCAGGTAAAGCCCACCCTCTCCCACCACCTTTAATGAAGATGTGAAAACCAAATACATAAGCATCAAAGTGGAAAACGAGTTGACCCACGCAGTGGGCAGTCCCTGATAGCCCCAGGCGCCTGATCCACCCCCACCCCGGTTTCTAATACATTTCCCCTCCACACTATATACAGCCCTGAAAGCAGGTAGAAACCCAGCCCACCTGCGCAGGGGTGCTGCGGACAGCATCTTCTCGGAGCTGCCAAGAGAACCCTGCAGGCGGGGAGCAGAGGAGCCACAGAACAGCCGGGCTCAAAGCCGGAGGCAGACAGACAGGGAGAGGGGTCCAGGCCCCAGAAAGCCCCCCACTTCCAGCCAGCACAGGACGGGCAAGGGGCCTCGGCAGTGAGGGGGGAGGCGGGCCTGGAGGAGGGAGCCTGGGAGCCCCGGCGCCCGAGGCTGGGGGACGGGCAGGGAGCTGGGGACAGCGACTGCCTCAGTACTTGGGAACCTTGCTGTAGTCTTCGGAATGGATGTGCCGGCACAAGCAGACAGACAGGAGCACCCCCAGGAGCTGTGGAGGGAGAGGGCGAGTCAGGCTGGTCCCCCAGAGGCCCCGGAGCGGCATCTCGCCGTCCAGGTCCGCACACAGGTTTCCTCCAGATGAAGCGGATCCTCAATGAGGGCCTCATGACCAGCCTGGGAGTCGGGCGGCAGAGGGGCCAGGGAGGGACGGTGCTCGGGCCGGGCTCGCCGCAGGGCCTCAGCCTCCCCAAGAACATGAGCGGAGCAGGGACAATCCGAGAGGACGGAGTGTGGGGAGGGCGGGGGGGACCCACCTCAATGACAGCGATGCCCACGCACACGCCCAGGATGACGCCCAAGTTCTCCTGCAGCCACTCCTGCACCTTCTTCATGCAGCCCTGCGAGGGACGACACGGCCACGTCACCCACGCCACCCACGCCACGTCGCCCACTCCACCCAGAATCGCCAGGAGGGGCCCCCAGCCCAGAGGGCCCGCGGAGAGGGGTCTGCATGCTCCTTGGATGGATAAACGATAAGGAACAGATGAATCAAAGGCAGGACAGCTGAGTGGAGGGAGGAAGAGAGGAGCGGCAGGCCAGGCCAGCCTGGGCGTCCCGAGTGTCTGAACCCCCGGCCCCCACACACCTCCCTGTACACGGGCCACTGCTCGGGGTCGTTGCCGCTCTGGCTCGTGTTGCTCGGGACCTCGCAGAAGCCCTTCCTCTCCAGGAGGTTGTCATCGCCCTCGCTCTTTTTGCAGGAACAGGGGAAGGTGACGTTGGTGCGATTCATCAGCTCGGCGTTGTCCGTCCAGTTGTAGGAGCTCTCCCAGCCGCAGCACTGTACCTGCAGAGCGGGGACAGGCTGCTCGTGCCAGGCCGCTCCGGGGGCCGCCTCCCGGGTCCCAGCCACACGGCGGGATTAGAGTCGGGGTCTCACTCCGGCTTTTGTGAGCCACAGGAATTTACAGGGGCTTTCAGGAAACACGCACCATAAACCATGAACATGGTAGGAAGCAAAAATCAGGACCACAAAAATATAAAGCAGAATAGGAGGGAAGTTCAAGTGGAAAGACAGAACGGAGGGGTGCGGGACGCAGGGAGGGCAGACGGCATCTGGTTATGATGGTGAGGTCTGGGGTCAGGCTCCTGGGTTCAAATCCCAGCTCCGCCACCAGCCAGCTGCTCAACTTTGGGCAAGTACTAACCTCTGTTTCCTCATCTGCAAAATGGGGGCAACAAAGATCCCTAACTCACAGGGCTGTTAGGACTAAATGGGTCAAGGCAGGCAAAGTGCCCAGCCCAGGGCTTGAGAACAAGGGAAGGCCAGTCCTACTTTCAGGTGCCAGAGTTGAGATTTGGCTCTGAGCTTCCTGGTGGCCAAAGCAAAAAAGGAGACGTGGTCAATTCTGCCTTTTTAGCAGAGAAAACGCTCTAGTTCCAGAGGCAAAGAAAGCCTTTCTGGGCTCCGTGTGCTAAGTGGGGTCTCCATGGGTCTCATGAAGGGGACCCCAAGAGGCTTCAGATCAATAACATCTGGGCTTGAATTCCGACAGGATTGGGATCCCAGGGGCTGGGCCTGGGCTGGAAATGCCCTGGAAAGGTGAAGGGGAGGCGGGTGCCTTCAAATCCTGGCCCCGCCCTGTGCGTGGGAAGCCGAGGCACTTCTCTGAGCCTTGGTTTCCTCATCTGGAGAATGGGATGATGCCAGCACTATGCTGGGGGCCCTGGAGGATCAAGGGGCCAGCGCGGGTGAGCTGGCGCCCCCACCTTCTTCCTCCCCATCTCAGGGCGGCGGGCGGCCAGCAGGGGGCATGCCAAGCACGCTCAGGCTTCCCGGCTGCAGGCAGTTCCCAGCCCAGGTTTCATTTTTGATGCTGCAGATGCCCAGCTACCTGGTCTCTGGCAGAAAGGCTGGCCCTCTGGGGGGCACTCCCAGCCCTCCCGCACCCCAGCAACGCGAGGCAGCTTTCCCTGGCCCTTCCCCACACAGGCAGAGCCCTCCTCTCCAGGCCCTGCCCTGACGCGGGCCAAGGTCGGTGCCCAGCCACCACCCCCGGCCAGTGCTTGTGTGACTAATAAAACACCACCGCCAACGCGGCACACGGTCATTTATGGACTCATCCCCGTGAGCGCGGAGCCGTGGCTCCACTCTGTAGAGAGGAAACTGGGCCCGCAGGTCTGGACAGGGCGCGGCGGGTCGGCGTCCCAGCCCTCGGGGCCTGCGCACCTTCGGCCCCCAGCCGCCGTCTCGAGCAGCGTCCGACAGGCGTCAGAAGCGTCCAGAGGCCTTGCCTGCTCAGGATCCCCCAGCCAGTCCACTACCTCCCACGGCGGGGCGCTCACCACCTCCCAAGGGACCCCTCTCCCCCAGGCCCCTTGCAGGGTGGCGCCTGGTCATCCCGGGACATCCGCCTCCACCTGAGCTTAGCAGTCGTGGGTCAAACCAAAGGTGTGACGGGGCGTCTTCCCGTGTGCGCCCAGCCCCCGCCCCACGGCCCTCCCCCAAGGCAGCAGGGCCTCAGTGACCACTGTGCCCAGCGCCCTCACGGGAGAGAGGACCAGGCCGCGGCCCAGAGAGGGCGGGTCCCCGCCAAGAGCACACAGCATCTGGGACCACGAAACGGGGGACAGCCAGGACAGATCACACACACAGTGTGTGTGGCGGTGGGGTCACCACCAAGGCCGGCTGGGAACCCAGTGGGACAGTCAGTCCGTCCGTCAGTCGGTCTGTCTCTCTGTCACTGAGGTGGAATACACATACACTAAGCGCACTAATTCAGCCTGATGAGTCTCTACACACATGCGAGTATAACCTCCACCTGGATCAAAGTTTGGATAGAACATTCCTTTCACCCCAAAAGGTTCCTCCCCTAGAGGTCACCTCCACTTGGACTCCCGTCAGCACATCAGCCTGGCACCCAGTCCCGTAACCCCCAGGGCGGAGCCCCCCACTCCCCCACCCGGCCTGAGATGAGAGGGCTGAGAGCTGCCCCCTCTCTGGCCCCAGCTGGGACACCGTGAGCCGCGGAGCAGCGTCCAGGTCCCTGGGCCCCGAGCAGGGACTCTGGTGGCGGCCGGGGTGCCAGGAGGGGACTGCTCAGGAGCCCCCGCCCCATCAATCACGCGCTCACGTACAAACCCGCTAGCACGTCCTCCGTCAGGCGCATCTGGGCCCACGGACGGCCAGACAGACACGCAGACACACGGCCACCCTACCTGAGCCTGCACGTAGTCCCAGGCCTCCTGCAGGCTGTCATCCTTGTTGTCCCTGTAGTCCCGGATAAGCTGGATCACGATGTCGCTCATCTGCTGCTTCACCTGCAGAGGGAGAGCAGGAGCAAGGTCAGATTCCCCGGACCCGGCTCCACCTCCGGTCACATCTCCTGAACCGGTCCCCAGCCCTGGGGACGCGCTCACGGCATTTCACCGTCCGTTCCAACCCCTTCCCTGGCACTCCCTGGGTGCCAGCCCCCTGCTGGTCCCCATGCTAACCCAGTGCAGTCAGGGCCATCCCCTCCCGCCCTGCTGTCTGTTCGGCACTCAGTAGCCATGTGACTTTTTAAACACGAGTCTTTCCATGTCGCTGCTCCAGTGGCCTCCTACCATCCTCAGGACAAATGCCAACGTCCTCTCAGTGGCCCACAGGCTCTACTTCATTTGGCCCCTGCTCTTCTCAGACCTTGTTTTCTCTGTTCTTGCTTCCACTGCTTCAACTACACAGGCCTCCTTGCTGTTCTGTGCTAGGCACGCTGCCTCAGGGCCTTTGCACTTGCTGTTCCCGCCTTCTGGGATTCTCTTTCTCGAAATATTACCATGGCTCTCTTCTCCACTTCCTTCAGGGCTCTGCTCAATTGTTACTGCCTCAGAAAGGCCTTCCTGGACCACCCTACAGAACACCAGCCCTTCTCCATCCCCTCCCAGGCCTCCTGATCCCGCAAGGGTTCTTCGTAGCATCGGCATTACACGCTCATCTGTTCTCAGGATTTATCGTCTTTCTCCTCCACATCCCCCACCGTGCTCAGGACGAGGAAGAGTGAAGTATCTGCTTTTCCCTAATTCCACGAGAAAACACTGATTCACAAAGAAGGCAGACGAGGGCTGCAGGAACAAAAGGGTTCTGCCCCAAAGGCCCCTCACTGGGGATCTTGGCAGGAAGCAGTCAGCTGTGCAGAGGGACGCAAACCCGAAACCTGCCGAGAGCTGCCGAGAGCGGAGAACAGGGCCTCCCTCGGCCCGAGAAGCCCGGCCCCAGGTGTGGGGGCCTCGGAGAGCCAGCCCCAGCCGGCCCCCACCCTGGCCCCTCCCGTGGACTTTGCTCAGGCGCCTTCCCCTGCATGACAGACTGGTCACCGCCACCTGCTGGGGCTGTGGATCCCAGGGCGAGGGGCCCGACAGGGGCAGGGGCACCCAGGGGACAGCCGCGCCCCTGCCCCTTGGTTGCTGAGAAAGGGGAATTGGGGAGACGGGACAGGTGCTTCCAGGCTCAGAGCCTGGCTCGGAACCCTGCAAGCAGGGCTTCCGCCAGCTCCCCACAGGCTGCCCGCGCACGCTGGGCTCACAGAAGCCACATCCTCCGGATGGACCTGCAGCCCCGGCCCTTCACTCACCCTGCGAACCCAGCCCCCCTCCCGGCAGCCCCGCCCCAGGACTGCTCTCTGCCGGCTCCCTCTCAATAAACTCTTGCATGATCATTTTTGTGTTGCTGGCACAGTGCGCTACAACTTACAAAGCCTTCCCATCAGTAACAAATCACAATAGTGGCTAACTTTTATCAACAGCTTGTCGCTACCAACTCTGTGCTGAGCACTTTTAATGCATTATCTCCCTTTAATCCTCACAGCAGGCCTGTGGTCTATGTATTGACTTCAGTCCCTCTTTATAGAGATGCAGAAAACGAGGCCCAGAGAGGTGAATTAACTTGCCGCAGGTCACACAGCAAACATCCGGAAGAGCTGAGGTTTGGACCCAGGCTTGTCCGATTCCAGAACCCCAGTTTTTACCCAGGAAGCTCTATCAGCATTTAAAGCACATGGCCACACCTTGAAGGAGGTGGGAGAAGTTTTAAGGAGGGCCGAGAGAAGCTAAGTGGTTTGCCCGTGTCACACAGCTAGGGCTGTCCACCTGCAGGTCTTGGGTCTCTCTGCCCGGACCACCTCTGCTCCACCTCTAACTCCCAGTGACAGACGATCCCCGAGCCGTGGAAAGGGGGGGGTCCCCAGAGGCACCAGCATGCAGAGCCGCCTCCCTCACATCCTCCCCAGCCACCGTCCCCCGCCGACCGAGGCCCTATTTATACCCCAGTGTGGCTGCCACAGCAGCCCAGACTTCCTTGTTTCAGGCCCCCTGAAATGAGAAGGTGATGGAAGCTGGGTGGTTTCCTTTGAGGCTGGGTGGTTTCCATGGAAATGCCACATCATCCTCCAGCCCAGAATGTGGCTGAGAGGCACAGGCAGGCACGGGGAGCAGGGCTGCAGGGGCTGGGTCAGCTTGGGGCCGATGCCTTAGGATCCCAACGCCCAGGAGGCCGTGCTGGGAGCCCAGGGAGGTCACCCTGGCAACAGGAAGATGCTGAGACCAGGAGGAGCAGGGAGGGAGGGCGGGACGATGCTCGCCCTCTCAGTGCATCCCTGCAGGGGCCGCCTGCGGCATCTGCCTGCCCTGCACCCACTCTCTTCTTCTTGAAACAGGAACTCCTTTCCTTAGAGGAAAGCCCCCCTCCATCCCTCCCTGTGCCTGGGAAGCCCTGTCCCCTCGCTGCCATGGGCAGGCAGAGACCCAGGCTGCCACTTAGTGCCTTCCACACCCTGGGCTCAGCGAGAGGTTCAGGGACGGGTACGTGACGCAGGGTCACACACATGGCCTCTCTTTCCGCTAATCTGGCGGGATGAGGGAGAGGTGCTGGTGGCTGCCTCCGGCTCCACAGGGGACAGCCTGCCTGAGAAGGGAGCCAAGGGAGGAGAGCAGGGCTGAGGGATGGAGAGGGACAGAGTTCTAGTGGCAGCCTTTGGAAACCTGGAAACCTGGATCCAGCTGAGCCTGCAGCCAGCCTGGCCAGTTTCAGTCGGGTTATTGTCACACGCAATCAAGAGTCCTGCCCTGGACCGGCTGTGTAATTCACAGCCCAGTGCAAAATGAAAACACAGGCCCCCTTGTTTAAAAGCGGTTAAGAATTTCAAGACAGAAGCAGCAGAGCATCAATCGAGCATGGGACCCTTCTAAGTGTGGCACCCTGCGTGACTGCTCGGGCTGCACGCCAAGGAAGCCAGCCCTGGTCCTGACCGGTACCATCCTCCCCATTTCCCAGAAGAGAAAACTGAGGCTCACCGAGTCAGAACTTCCCAAGATCGCATAGCTAGCAAGCAGCAGAGATGAGCGTAACCCCGATACCTGCAGCTCCAGAAGCCTGAGATCTCAATCACAGCAAGCTACTCACTGGGTGACTTTACTCCCCCCACCCCCCCAAAGCTGTGCTTGTATTTCACTGGTGGTGTGACTTTTCACAGAGAGGCAGAATTAGAAGCGAGTGTTGAATCCAGCGTTATCACCCAAATGTAAGAATCCTTCCCATACTTTTCCAGGCTCGGCTTAAATGCTCCCTGTGATGGGGAACTCAGTACCTCACAAAAGAGCACATGGCAGGGTTGGGAAGACTCTGGATACAAGCAATTCACTTGAAGCTGAGCCCAAATGACTTCTACCCATTAGTGTTGGCTCTCATCCTCCCCTCCTCCCAAGTCCCAGCGGGGACCACACAGAACAAGCAGATCGCTCTCTCCCAGGACAAACACTGTTCAGATATCTGAGACCAGACCACGTCTCCCTCTACGCCCTCCTCCCCCGGGTAGCCCCCAGGCTCCTGTGACGGCTCTCTGGGACGGTGTTCAGACCTCCCTGCATGCTCCGATGTGTCAGGCTGCCCCTTATAATGAGTGGCCCGAGTGCCATGTAATGGACCCACATCTTCTGTCCTCTCCCCGGGTCCCCACAGGAGCTGTTTCCAAATGCTTTGAGCCTTCATTCCCGGAATCCTGTTAGGAAGGTGGCCCTTGCCATGGGGAACGTGAAGGGGGTGGTGTATTCACTCTTAGTGAGTCTTTCCTGAAAGCCGGGCTGCTGTCTACACAACCAGTGGCCCAGGACTCAGTAGGAGGCCCCCTCACGTCCCCTGAGCCCTAAGCTCCCTGAGGGCAGGACCTCAGTCAGGCCAGCGCCCAGCAGGGACCCCAGAGTCTCCGTCCTGCCGCTCTCTGTGATCCCTTCCGGAAGGCCAGCCTGGACGCCTCTTCCCTGTCCTCAAAGGACGTCTCCCGTCCCCTCTCTGTCCTGGGTCTGGCCGCCTCCCCCAGGGCCGGCAGAAACTCAAGCCCGTGGACGAGGAGGTTTCCATCGCGGTGACCAGATGACTCACAGGACCACACTGCCCTCTGGGAACCCGTTCTGCCACCTGTGCCTCAGGGCGTGTGCACGCTGGGCATCTGGGGCTTCCTGGTGGGACAGGGAAGGGGGGTCCACCTCTCTGCGGAGCACACAGCAGTCCAGCCCGGCCACCGTCAACGCCCCCACCCCACTTCCCCCCAGACCCCGCGACCCCCTTCCCCTCCAAGCTGCCAGCCCTCAGGCCTTCTGCTCAAGCCGCTGATATGCCTCTCAGAGCCTCACCGCAGCAGGCTGTTAGCGGAATGGCCAAAGCCAGTGCCCAGAGCATCGTAGGAAACATACGCCCACTCCCTTCCTCCTGACCCTCTCCCCTCTCCACTGTCTGGAGAGGACAAGTCAGCATCCCAGAGAGTCAGAGCTGGGAACGGCCCAAGAGGTCACCCGAGGCTCAGAGAGGATGGGTAACTTGTCCAAGGCCACACAGCAATCAGCGGCAGACCCCCCCAGAACACAGGGCCCGTGAATCCCAGAGCTGGGCTTTGCCCACGAAATGGAGGCTGGAAACGGCCAGAGGAATCTTAACTTCACACCCAAATCCTGGTCCCCACAGCCCTGGCTAACACTCACGTTAATACTGATGATGACAGGAGTGCTGCCATTTACTGGGCCCTTGCTAGGCATTAACGAAGTTACTAATGGCGACAATGACAATCACTTGCAGTGATGCGGGCCAGCATCTGCTCGGGGCCAGGCGCCACGTCCGCTGCGCCCTCCCCTAGGGCACTGCTCGGCATCCTGGGCACAGCGCTGCCGGCACCGAGGAGCGCTGCCATCTGAGGACCGGGCAGGGGTACGTGCCACACCCTGCCGCCTCTCCCGTTTATAACACCCGAGGGACCCTAAATGGGGTTTAAAAGGCCGTAAATCGCCTCGCTTCTGTTCAGGTTGGATTTTGCCACCACATGAGCGGCAGACGGTGGCTGTGGTTTTCAGAGTGGTCTGTGGAGCTGAGAACTGCAGATAAGGGTGTGGACCTGTACGGTTACCGCCATTGGACAGAGGGGGCCACCGAGGCACAGAGGGCCGCGGAACGTGCCCAGGTCTCAGAGCAGGGCTTCCAGCACGGGCAGCTCGGCTCTGGGGTCGAGGCCCCGGCCTCGCTCTCTGTTTTATAAAAGTGGTGCGGTCGGTGCTCACTGCAGCCCTGGCCGGGCTGACGGGGACCTGGGCTCGAGAGGGCACGGGCCTGGCTCAGGTCCCAGCCTCCCCCGTCACTGCCCTGGGACAGCAGGGCAGGAAGGACAGACCACAGCCCGGGAGACCACCTCAGGGGAGCCCGGGGCTCAGTCCTTCCCACCTGCCCAGGAGGCCTGGAGCGCGGGAGAGAGCGGCCCACGGCCTGTAAAAGGCCTGTTTCCTCCAGGCTCCAGCGAGTCCCACCGCCCCAGCTGGGCCCCATCTGCAGGAATAAACACCACCAAGGGTATGTTTAGTCTTCCCCTGGGATTTACAATGTGCTGGGAAAGAAAAAATAAATCATTCACTGCAACTCGGGCAACAGAGTGGCGCCAGGACTTCCCCAGCAGCCAGGAAATTTCCCCCTGCCTTCCAGAAGAGGAGCCGGGCGGAGGTGAGGTGGGCTGGGACCAGGGGCATGAGGGGCGGGGTCTGGGGGTGCAGGAGGCAGAGGAGAGAACAGGGGGCCAAACAGTCTGGACTGGAGACCTGGTTCTCCAAACAAGGCCCGCTCGGGGCTGGGGGACGCCTCTGAGGCGCGGCTCCCGACGGTCAGCCAAGCAGGGATTATACCAGCCGGTGGGGAGCAGCGCGGGGCAGAGGGAGACGGGGCCCCGCGTCAGAGGGATCAGGACGGAAATCCCTCTGTTGCGTCGAGTTGTGTGTGACTGGCCAACAGTCACTTTGCTGTCCTGGGCCTCAGTTTCTTAAACTGGAAAATGCTCGTAAAACTGAAATTTGTGTCAAGTTCCTAGCTCTACCCCTGGCACATGGTTAGTGTCCAAAAGATGGGCGCCTTCTTTATTACTGTGAGATGGGGAAACACACAGGGCGTGAGAAGGTGGGCTTCCCAAGACCCTGCAGAGTCACAGAAACCTGCTCACCGGGGTCCAGTTCTTATCCACCCGGATTATAACGTACCACTGACTGGGTCCCAGATAAGCTCCAGGCACCAAAGGGCAGAAAGGAAGACCTGATCCTACAACCCTTCCACCGGGCAGCGAGTTTCCCTCCCCTCAACACTGCCGTCCTGTCTCATAGCCAAGCGAGGTTCCTTTCATCTACTGAAACCACCATTTCCTCTTTTGCCTTGGCAGCCAGGAAGCTCAGTGTTCAAACTGACCCTTAGCTACCATATCTCATCCCCTGGCTTCAGGAATAATGGTCTCTCTCTCTCTCAGTGTGCATTCTGATCTCTCTCATTTTGATTTTAGTTACCCTGTGCTTATGTTGGAAGTCAGCTCCAACTCTCCTGGGAAACAGGCTGAGTGTGGATTATAAATAAGTCAAGCAGATTCAGGTGGGAACCACCACAATGAAAATTTCATCAGCATGAACCCAGAAGCCAGGCTGCCTGGGTTCAAATCCTGGCTCTGCCGCTTACCAGCTGTGTAACCTTTGGCCAAGTTGCTTAACCTCTCTGTGCCTTAGCTTCCACATCTGAAAATGAGGGTATCCACACCCAGGATCCCAGAGGACTACTGTGAGGAACAAGTACGGGGAATGCAGTCTGAGCGCAGCATTTAGTACCAGCCTTGTTCCAAGTTCTAGTAAGCGGTGGTCGTTGACGTTGGTGGAACGTTTTCTCCGCTCCCTTCTAAGAGGGATCTGGGCAACTTGACCTTCACGTGGTGAAACGCAGGAGCCCACCTGGCCGCCAGCTCCGCCACCCCCATGGGGGGACAAGAACGGTATAGCGCTGGGGGACGGCTGGGACCCGGGCCGCGTGCAGTGGGGTCTGGAGTGGGTGACCTCCGGGCTAGCCTCGGGGAGCCTACGCTCACCTGGCCTGGCCACTGACTGCTGGGTGCCCCCCACCCCACCTGTCGGATGGGGACTCTCACCCTGCCTTGCGAGGGCACGGGGAGGGTCAGCAAGAGAATGAAGTGAAGTGGCCAACGCCGTACTCAGTACACGGTGTGGGCAGAACCCCCCTTAGGGATGCTGGGCTTCTAGGACTATGACTGATGTTGCTATTGTTATTCATTTCTCTGAGCATCTGGTTCCCTGTCGACTGAATACTCACAGTGCAGAGCTGTGTGGATGGGACGATGTGTGTAAAGCTTCTAGAAGATACCACGTGCACACAGTAGGTGCTCCATAAATGATAACTGTGACAGTCACAATCAACTGGCTCACCCAACAGCCATTCCCGGCTCCCTTTTCTCTTGTGCCTCTGTCTTTCCAGTCTGAAAGCTGGATCCTCTCTGTTTCAGCCTCCCTTGAAGCCAGGGGTGCCTCTGTAACCCAGTCAGGGGAAGATGTTGGAGGACTTGCTTCTCTGATCAGAGATGGCCATGGCTGGCACTGCCCCTTTCCCTTTCTTCTGGCCACAGCAGCACGGATGTCGTGCTGGTGCTGTGGCAGCCATCTTGTGACCATGAGGTGAGTGGCATGATGCAGTGAGTGGCACGATGAGGATACTGAACAGCCAGCCAGAAGCACAGTCTCTGAGCTTCCAAACCCTACTTCTGGTTAAGCCAACAACACATCTCCTTAGAGTTTAAGCCACAGTCAGCCTGATTTTCTACTCCATAAACCAAGCACTTGCTGTGTTTTACTAAGATAACCTCACTGGATTCTCACAGCAACCTTGAGAGTTAAATTTATTATTGTCCCCAGTTTACAGAAGGTGGAACAGGCACAGAGAGGCAAGCAACTTCCCCACGGCCACACAGCCAGAAAGTGGTGGGGTAGAGGCGAGTTCAGACCCAGCAGTGACTCGACCCACAGACACTGCCTTTTTCTCTAACATTCCACACGTGATCCCAGGACACTGGAGGCCCGGGAGGCTGCCTTGGCACCCACTGGGCTTGTCTGTGACAGCTGAGAGGCTTTCTGTCCATCCCCCACCCTCAGAGGCAATGCCCTGCGTGGCAGGTCCAGTCCAGGCGGGGGCGGGGAGGGAGGGGTGCTTACCTTGCCCATGTTGAAGTAGAGGAGGACCCCAGCCGTGACCTGGGCGACGAAGATCAGGAGGAGGAAGGTGATGTACTGGGGACACAGAGCAGGCAGAGTCAGCTGCGGGTCCCCCACCAGGTGCACCGCCCCACTCGCCTGGGGAGATGCTCCCACCCCGTCTGGGCCAGTGCGGGGCTCAGGCCCCCTGGGCTGGGTGCCGGGGCTGGCGGGCGGTGTGGAGGGCTGTACTCACCAGGCCCAGCAGACAGCGGACCTCCCTGACCGTGCCGAGGCAGCCCAGGAAGCCCATGAGCATGGTGACGGCCCCCACGCTGACGAAGACGTAGGCCACCACCTTGAGCGCGCCCGACGAGGTCTCTGCAGGACGGAGGGAACGGCGGGCGATTCAGCCATTGAGCGCAAAATCAGGGGCAGGGCCCCGCGGTCTAGAGCGGCTCCCGAATCCCCTCCTGGGCGTCGGGGCACTGGGGTCAGACCCTGGGAGCGGCCTCCCCGGATGGCCCCGACTCCCTCTATCCTGACGCATGCCTGCTTTAGTGTCTCTCCTGAGCACTTTCAGCATTGAAAAGACTACATTTTGCTGATTTTTCTGGCTTGTTGTCTGCCGCCCCCACAAGAATGTCAGCTGGACGAGGGCAGGACTTTAGTCGCTGCTGGACCCCCGGCCCCCAGAGCAGATCTGGCCCAGCGAAGTACAGCACGAGCATCTGCTGAATTCACGAACCGCAGACTGGCCGGTCCTGCCGGGCCACAGACCTGAAAGGCTGCCCTCCTCCTCGTCCGTGTAATAATAACCGCCAGCAGCTCTCGCCCACTCTCGGGGCCCCGGGGGCTTCACACACCGTCTCCCACTCTGGCACGACTCTGCCTGGTGGGCCCATTTCACAGAGGAGGAAACTGAGGCCCAGGGAGGTGCATGGGCAGGGCCAGCGCTGGGATGTGGAAATGCGCAGACCTCCAGCACCACGCGCCTTCCATTGACGCTCGGGGCACACATGGTGACACAGGCGTGATACTTGTTCACTGAGTCAACCAACAAATCCACACCAGGCACCCACCATGTGCCAGACACGGTGCCAGCGGCTGGGGACACAGAAGTCAGACTGATGAGGTCCACACGCCACGAAGCTGACAGCTGGTGGGATATGCTGGGGGGACAACAAGTCAACAGTACGGATCTTCCGGTGTGAGGAGGGCCATGGAGACACCGAAGCCACTAGTGTAGAGGACTGTGGGGCAGGGAGGGGGTGGGGAAGGCTGCTCTGAGCAGGTGATATTGGAGCTGAGACGAGAACGGAGAAGTCGACCAAGTGAAGATTGAGGGAACAGCATTGCAGGCAGGGGAACAGCAGGTGCAGAGGACTGCGGAGGAGTGAGCTTGAAGCTTGTGTATTTGAAGAACGGAGAGGAGGCGAGGAAGAAGGGACCAGCGTGAGGGAGAGGAGAGTCTGACAGGCGATGTGCTCGAGGCGTAGAGAGAGGGGCTTGAGGGCAAGAGACCCTCTTCAGGGCCACAGGCGGACAGAGCCTAGAGGGCGGAGGTCAGGAGTTACGTCAGGGCCCTTGACCAGCATCTCCCATTGACCAACAGATCACACAGGGCAAAGGTCGTGTCCACCTCCAGCCCCTCAGGCTGGGGTACACTCTAGCCAGGAGCTGACACGCAGGGAGGGCCGGTGGCTGAGCACTCGCGGAGGTGGCCGGGCCGGGATGTCTTCAGGAGGCTGGAGACAGCCTGGAGCGCATCCGCGATCAGAGGCCTCTCTCAGGGATGCAGATGCCGGGTCCATCACAGCCGGACAGATGTCCCTGGGCGACCGCCTGGAATCTGCATTCTGAGTGTGCTTCCTACTGACTCGGGCACGGCCGGGGCCGACACAGCTGGCCCTCAGCAGGGAGAACATGGGCCGGCTCTCCGGGCCACCTCGGAGAGGATCCCCGCCTTGGCCACCAAGGGGGCGTCAGCGCCCTTCAGGAGTAACTACAGAGCTGGAGAGTGGGCCGGTAGGAAGGCCTGATCCAGTCCACTTCCTGCTCACACACAGAACGTTCTGGAGCTCAGGAGGAGCCCCGGCCAGCCCGCCCCACCTCAGGGCGCCAGAGCAGGGCTGCCTCAGCCCGGATCCTCACAGGAGCCCCCAGGATGCCGGGCAGAGACCCCCTGGGGTGAATGTGGGGGTTCCTGGCCCTGAGCTGCCCTTTCCTTCCAGCCCTCCCCGGCCTGGCTCTCAGCAATCACCAGGGCAGGCGGCGGCCGGCAGAGTTCGCTTCTCCTCAGCTTCCTGGGTTGGGGCTCCAAGTCTGCCCAATGACTACGCCCAGAAAAACAGGACTGGCAGGGCCCGGGAACCCGCTGTGCCAGCCCGCACAGGGCCCTTATCCGAACCGTCCTGCTTAATTTCCACGACAGCCACAAGGGTGGCTTCACATCCTGACGTGCCCCTCAGGGCCCCGAGAGGCTAAGGGGCCACCCAGGTGCCCAGCAGGCCCTTCCCTTGGAGGCCAGCGAGCGGGGGGGTCTCGGTTTCTCAGAACATTTCGTCCATACCAGTCCCTGTCCTCAGGGTCTCAGCCGGCCCTGGTCCTGACTCAGGAAGGGGACACGTGATCTCCCGAGGCAGCCTACCCACGGTGCGTGGCAGAGACATCTCCGTCTGACTGGGCCTGGCAGGTTCCAGCCAGGTGGGGAGGAAGTGGCCCAAACTGAAAGGGACCGAGCACCACGAGAAGTGGGTTCTAATCCCAGCTCTGCTGCTCTTGGGCAGGCCATCTTCTGGCCCCTATTTCTTTCTCTGTAAAATGGAACTAAATCCTACTTCTTAAAGACGTTATAAGGATTAAATGGTATTAGAAACTTCTTAACAACCATTATGCAGGGTTTACTATTCACTAGGAGCTGCTCTAAACTCTTTCCAGATATTAACTCATTTAATTTCTCGCAATAACCTTATGAGGTGCATTCTGTTACATTCCCCTTTTACAGATAAAGAGGCACAGAGAGGTGAAGTGACTTGCCCAGGGTCACACAGCATGTAGGTAGCAGAGGCAGGATTTGAACCGTGGCAGTCTGGCTGCAGTCTGTGCCCTTAACCACTGCGCTTGCTTCCTCTTGTTAAGGCAGGATTGCGTGGCATGCCACAGAACCCTGCAGTACAGGGGTTTGGGGTATGGGGTGCTCCGGAGCTCTGCCACCCGGTTCACACCCCAGCTCCCCGACCTTCTAGCTGTGTGCTCTTGGACAAGTGACTTGCCCTCCCTGTGCTTCAATTTCTTCCACTGTACATGAGGATGGTAACGTCTAGCCCGACGGTGAGGATTCCATTAGGTAAGGGAAGAGCTGTCACGCAGGCCTGGCACACAGTAGGTCAGGAGCCCTGGGCCCCAGCTCTGACCTCACTTGCTGTGTGACTCTCAGCAAGTCTTTTTCCCCTTCTCTGAACCTATAGTGACTAGGCTAGCAGATCGGTGTTTCTGAACCTGGCTGCCTAGGAACCACCGGGGCAGCTTTTTAAAAACCACAGTATTCCTGGCCCCCACCCACACCGATGGAATCAGATCCCTCGGGGGCGGGGAGGGGCGGGGGGGGCGGGGGGGCCGGGTCCTGGTATTTATCAAAACACCCCGGGTGCATCTAGGGGCCTCTTAAGTCAGGCCTGATTCTCAGACCTAAACAGGGAACGGGGAAGGCACGGCAGGCGGCTCCTGGCGCCCCGGGGCAGGGTGCAGAGGGCACAAAGGCTGCGGGCAGGCTGGGCCTCCAGACTTCGCCCTGTGGCACCGTGCCTGCTGGGTGTGGGCCACGGCCCAGGAAGCAGGGATCCTGGGCCCGGTCAGAGCCGAGGAGGATGTGTCCCGTGTTCGGAGGGTGTGGGGAGCACGGGCACCCAGCCGAGGGAGGAAACCCACACCCCAGCCCCAGAATGGGGGAGCAGTTCACGGTGCCCCAGAAGGAAGCAGGACTGACAGGTCTGAGGCTGCATCGGATGTGGCTGGAGGGTGGATCATCCTTGCCTCCCTTCACATCTGAGGGGAGGCCAGGTCCCCTGGGAACACAGCGACAGGTGTGGCCCCTCCGTCACTCGTCCTAGCCTGGTTCCGTTTTATTCAAATCGAGCAGCTGTCCTGGGCCTGAGTCCAAACCTGCTGCTCTGGGCAGCTGCTGCGGGGGAAGTGAGCCGCGGATGCGCTCCCTATGAGGCGTGGCGTCAGGGTGCCAGTTGGGGCCCTCTCTCTCCCACTACAGAGGGCCACGAGAGATCAGTGCTGCAAGCCTGGCAGGCTTCCTGGAGGAGACTGTGAGTACACCTGTAAGGGCTCTCATCATCCAGGCACGAGTGCCTTGGGCTTCTTTCCTCCTGCTTCTACAGGGCGAGAGAAGGGGCTTCCATGCTGTGGCTCACCCCACCACTGCAGCATTTCAGACCAAAGCTCTCAGGGTTCAAGTCCCACACCTGTCCCTCAGGAGCTGTGTGAACTTGAGCAAGGGCCGTAACTTCTATGAGCCTCCTTTCTTCACTTGTAAGGCAGGAATAGAATAGCTCCGACCTCACAGGGCTGAGGTGGGATTAAGACAATTTATATGTGCAGAATGCTCGGCCCCGGGCCTGGCACATAGCGAGCATGCACGATGGAAGTCGGGCCTGGTACCCTTCTCACCAGAGCACAAGCCCGACCCACCTCACCGGTGCCGGGTGCACAGTAGGCGCTTCATCGACACTTGACATCTGTCGATCCCGGCCCTGTCTTACACCTCTCTGAACTGGGAAGGAGAGGGACCATTGCCCGCATTTTGCTGACCAGGCAAATGGAAGGGGCGAGAACGTAAGAGGCTTTCACAAGGTCAGGGCTGAGCGAAAGGCAGGATGGGGGAACAAGCGCCCCTCATGCCCCAGGGTTCTCCAGACAACAGCAGCTTTGTTTGGGGAGCGAGAGAAGATTCTTTCCGGAAACCCCTGCAGAGGGGCCCACAGCAGAGCGGTCAGCAGTGGGACCTGGGCAGGACCCTGAGGTCAGCTGAGAGAGTGACCAGCTTGGAGGCTAAGGCACTTGTGGGAGGAGCCGTGCCTGCTGCCCCGGCTGTCCCCGTTGTCCCCCCACCCTACAGAGCCAGCCAGGGAGGGGGGTCAGCGGGTCCTTACGCAGGACAGAGATGAAGCTGCTCCTGTCGGCCAAGATCCACACCCCGAAGCCCAGGATGACCACGCCCAGGATCTGCAAGGACAAGGGAGCAGTTAAGGGGGGCCCGAGAGTGGGTGGGGTGAGAGGGCCCCGCCTAGCTGCCCCTGCAGCCCAGGCCAGGGGGACCCAGGGGAGCCACCTCCATCCTTGCCCAGCCCAGGACGTCAGGGTGGCCTCAGGCCCCGAACCCCAGTCCTGGCACCCCAGAAATCCAGACAGTGTGAGGAGTCCCCCCACCTCCCATCTCCCCCCCCACGCCCATGCATGGTCAAACCAAGCCTGCGGGCTTTGTGGGGCGCCGCCTCCTAGCAGGGTACCCTCCTACTTCATCTCCTGGCCCTTTCCCATGTCATCACCTCCACCCCAGCCCAGCTCGGGGGCTGGAACTTCCCAAACACACTGGGGAAGACCCTCCGTGGACTTGAACATCAAGCCCACTTAGATGTCCCTCAGAGCTCAGCTCCCAGGCCTCCGTCTGCAGGAGCCTTCCTGACGGGAGGGCTAAGGGGCCCCCACTCTGCGGCAACCACGGTGGGGCCCTCTCAACAGCCATTCCCGCTGGGTTAACTCTGCCGTGTGTCTCCCCTGGCTGGACTGTGGGCTCCCTGCGAGCAGGGCCGGGTGCGTGCAGCTCTGCAGCACCAGGGGCTGAGGGCTCAGGGAATGGAGGAGTTCATCAACCCCGCTGGAAATGCAGGAGGAGAAAGGTAAGCAAATGAGGGGTGGCTGGCGGAGGCCCAGGCCCAGGACTCCCTGCCTCCTCCCCCTCCACCAGGGGCCACCACCGGAGCCTCCCTGCCCAGGTGGAACCCCGGTCGAGACCTACCGTCCCACCAGGCCAGCTAAGGCGGGCGAAGGCCTGCAGTCTGGGCACAGGCACACGTTCCCCCTGGGGGTGGGGCCCCGTATCACCCCACAAGGTTGGCCTTTCCCTGGGGCCTGGCCTGGGCCAACCTGGGGAATAACCCACCTTGAGAGTTGCTGCGTGTCACCACCCACCTCTACCGCCAGCCCCGGGTTCCCACCTCAGCCATCATCCCCTGAGCTCAGACGCAGCCTAGATCCCCTAAGCAGCTGTGGATAAAGCCCCCGGCCTGGGCGGGCACCGGCCCCAGGGTCCCGACCAGCCTCTGCTGTTATCACAGCCCAGAGCTGGGACCCGAGGAAGATGAATGGGGCACTTGCCTTGGGTGTAAAAATTAAGGGGACACCAAAAACTCAGTAACCAAGATAAATAAGAGTTTACAGCAATTCTTCTTAAAAAACCAAAATTAATGGGAAAAAATCCATGATGAACAAAATATCAAACTTTTAAATAAAGTTAGGATCTGTATTCCTGGTTTTTCCCTTTAGAAGAGGAGCGGAGCCCCAACATGGCGTGGCGCTTCTCACTTGGAAGCGAGAGCCTCAGTCGCCTGACCCTAGTCCCGGCCCCGGAGGGACAGCGGCAGAGATAACACAAGGAGGGAGGCGTGATGACCACCCTATACTTGTCCCCACTGTCTTCCAGCAGCTCACTCGTCCTCTCCTCTCTCCTTTCAGATGGGCCCTGTCATTGTCCTCATTGTACAGTCGGGGAAACTGAGGCCCCAACCTTGCCCGAGGGCACCCAATTACTCCATCAGGGGCTCAAAGCCGGGTCGGACTATTCACCTAGGCCAGATGGTGCACACCAGCTACAGGGATACTTGGATTGTCCTGGGCCTTGGCCTAGAAAACCAGTCTCTGGGGACAGGGAGGCCACTGAGACCCTGGGGAGGGGAGGGTCCACCCTCAGGTGGCGGCACCTCACGCAGCACAGCTTGCTGGGAGGAAAGGGGGCTTTACAGAACCCAGGAGTTTGGTTCCCAAAGACCCCTGAGCCCCTGCCTACCCCGACCCTACACTTCACAGCACAGCTGGCCAAGGACCAGTGGTCAGGCTCACGGCCTGCTCTGTCCCCTCAGACCCCACGGCAGAGCCCTGTCCTGCTCACCTCTGCACTCACGGGGCAGGGCAGCGGGGAGAACCGCCCTTCCAAAAAGGGAACGGGAGGCAGGGCAGAAAATTCCCTCTGGGCAACCGTAATCCCAAGCAGATCAAAACCCCGGCCTGCCAGCTAAGCTCCTCTGCTCCCCTCCGGGAACCACGAGGGAAGTCCCTGGCACTGCTCGTGTCGTCCCTCTGTGGGTCTCATGACCACAGACTGACCATCAAGTATGGCTGCGTCAGCCGGGAAGGAGGCCCGCGCAGTTGGCTGCCCAGAATGGGGGAGGTACCCTGTTCTCTGTGAACCAAGCCTGGGGCCGCAGAGCACTCCCCCACATCAACCACCCCCAGCCCCACCAGAGTCTCCCAACAGGACCCAGCCAGAAGCCGAGACCCTCGCAGCCGGCGTCCCTCCCCCAGGACAGCCAGGGCGCCAGCAGCCTCTGGGTGTCTCTGGACCTGAGAAAAGCTGACTGGGCCGTCTTCTGGGGAGTTTGGGGTCAGGCGGGAGCCAAGGCAAGGAAGTACACAAGTACACGCGTGCACGGGCAAGCACACACAGCAGCGGAGTGACGTTTCCAAACCACAAGTGCCATCACGTAACCATTTCCCAACATGCATACAGCAAGAGCAGGATGCTTCCTGGAGGCCTGCACGGCCGCGCCCTGGGGAGGCCCGCTCTGCCCCGCTCCCCGCCGGACCACCTGCTCTCCTAGGGGCCGCATCCTTCATCCCCAGCACCTAACACGATGCAGTGTTACCATCCATTTGAATAAGTTTTTGATCGGAGTCCCCCGCCCCCAAAACATCAGCCCCAGGAGTTCAGACGCCACAGCTCTTCTGCGGGCGAATGTCTCCCTGACACCCACGACAGAGCCTGAGTACACAGAGGTGTCAAATGCAGATATGGTGAAAGAGTGAAGGAACAAACACACTGTCCCTAAACCGTCTCCCTTCCCCTCCCCCTCCTGCAATAAAAGCTGCCCCCCCTGCCCCACATCCCGCTGGGCCATCCCGGGCCCCAGCACACAGGCAGTTAACACCTGACTCCCTCCAGCCCTGGAGCAGCCGGGAAGAGGCTCTGGCCAGAGGGAAGCTTTCCCAGTCTCCCGCTCCAGAGGGCAGCCTGGGAGAGTGGCGGGAAGGGACAAAACCATCAACCTGGGTCCCTTTCTCCACAAAGTCTCTACCCCCTCCTCCCACTGCACGGGGGGGAGACGGGGTGTCTATGCCCTGAACCCCAAGCCCCACTACCTCCTAGGCTATAGCCCAGACCCCTCTCTCTAGTCTCTCGAGCCCCCAGTGATAGAACCACAGCACTCGGACCCCTTGTCCCCCAGTCCCGGCCAGCTGGCCCTGGAAGCCAGGCTGAGGCCCAGGAGCCAAGCGCTTGCCAGAGAAGGCCTGGCTCTGGCTGCGTGGGCAGCTGCTCTCCAGAGGCCTGGGTCGCCAGGAGGGGCCTGAGCGCCAAGCAGGGGAAACCCAGGTGCCCAGGCCCTGCCCAGGGTGGCTTCCAGGCCTGGCTGCCATCAGCGGAGGGCCAGAGCCACAGCGGGGCCTCAGACCGTCCTCGAGGAGGGGCCGGGCCTGGAGTCAAGGTGGACAAACCGTAGCGCCAGGGCTGTCTGCGCATGCGTGTATGCACGTGTGCGTGCATGGACGCGCACGCATGTGTGTGCTTGTGTGTGCCAGGAACACCCTTGTAAGTCTCTGCGTGTTGGGTTAAAGTTATGACGGAGAATTTAGAATGGTTCTTTATTTTCCAAACTTTCTACAAGCCTACGTAACTAGTAATGTCAAACTATTTTCCCCCCACAAGTAATTCATATCTATTGTAAAAAATCTGGAAAATGCAGAGAAGCATAAAGAATAAAACCCAACTTCCCAGGAGTCCCAACATGAACATTCAGAGGTATTTTCTTCTCCTCTCAAAAATATTCACATATGTGTACCAGTTTTAAAAATAAAATTGGATCATAATAAACATTCTTTTGTACAACTTGATTTTTTAACAGTATACGGGGCCCAAGAACACAGGGAGGACACAGCCCCAGCACCCCTCTGGGCCATGAGGGCCTCTCCAGGCACTCGCTCCCTCATCTCACACACACACACACACTCACACACACACTTTCACGCTCTCACACTCTCATACACGTGCACTCATACACACATCCTCACACACATTCTCTCACTCACACATACTCTCACACAAATGTACACACCCACACTCATACACACAATTCCTCACACACACACACACTCTCACATACATACACTGTCTCACACGCCCACACTCATACACACACGCACCTCTCACACACCCACACTCATTCACACACACACACATACACACTCTCACACACATACACACACTCACATGCTCTCTCGCACACATACACCCCCCTCCATACACACACACCATCATCCTGGCAACTCCAAGGCGGGAGGAGCCGCTGGTGCCAGGCCAGAGGGGAAGATCGAGGCCCCAGGAAAACCAGCTCCAGACGTGCACAGAGCTTCCATCTGGGGGCCCTGTGGCTCGGGGACCTGGTGGGGCCTGCCAGGGTGTGTCTGGGGGAGGGGGACTGGGTCCCCCTCTGGCCCTGAAGCCCAGACTCTCTTGCCCACCCTCTGGGAGCTCAGGGGACACCCCCACAATGGGGGTGGGGTGCAGTGGGGGCTGAGCCCTGGAACTATTAAGGAGCAGTTTCTCCAGGGGGGCGCAGGAGGGCGGGGGAGGGGGGATAGGACGAGAAGATTCCAGAGGCTCCTCCCAGCACCCCCCACCGACGAGTCAGGGGATGCCAGGGGCTCTCCTCTCCCCACGTCCCCCTGCAGCCCTGACCGGCCTGGGCCTCGGTGCTCCAGGAGAGGGCAAGGCTGGGGGAGGAGCCCGGTGTCCCCAGCGGAGCCACCGGGAACCTGGGGACTCTCCTCACCGCCCCCAGCTGGGTCCATTTGGAACCGTCTATCCTCAGCCCCCACTAGCGACCCCTCCACCGTCCCCAGCCTGGCATCTCGGAGGGTCGGGCTGGGATGCCCCCAGCAGGAGGGTCTCTGTTGGAAGCGATCAGGGCGGCGCTGGCCATACTCACAAAGAAGAGTAGGTTGAAGAGGAAGAGAAAGTACTTGGTGACTTTGACACAGGCTGACCCCATCCTGCCGGGCCTGGAGCTCCCTAGGGAGAAGAGAGAAGGCAGGTGGGTCACTGTAGGGTGGGAGAGGGCTGGGGTGGGGGAGGAGAGGGAACCAATGTTGACGGGCACCCGCCCAACACCAGCTCGCCCTCTCAACAACCCCATGAGGTAGGTGCTAACATGAGGGCCCGTTTTACAACACCCTGAGGCCCAGAGAGGTTAGACGCCTGGCCCAAGGCCGCACAGCTAGGAAGTGTGGCCCTACGGGCAGTCTCGGCTGCGTGATGCTTGGCAGTTAGGGTCTGGGCCAGCCACTCCCCCAGGGCCGGGCCTGGAGGGACGTTCCACAGAAGACCCTCTGGCTCCGAAACTTGCCCAGATGGACGCTGGTCGAAACTGGGAGGCGAGCAAGTTAGTGAGCGACTGCTGGAGACCAGAGGCGAGACCTGTGGCCTGCTCCGCGGATCTGCAGATCCCCCCTGGGGCTAGGGGCTGGACCGCGGGGGCTGCGGGGCAGAAGGAGAGCTCTCGCTTCTCAGAAAGTGAACTGAGTGCTCCTTCCACCTCATCACCAAGGAACAAACACGCATTGCAGACTATCCAACAAATACAGAAAAACACAAATTCCACACAAATTTTTATCTCACCCCAGAGATAAAAACTGCCATCACTTTAGCAGCTATACTTCCAGCGTGTGTGGTTTTAAACAAAATTGGGCTCATACTGTACAGAGCGATCCGTAGCCTGCTTTTTTCATTCTACAATAGACAGCCTCTGTATGCTGATAAAATGTTCTTCCACATCATAATCTCACATGTTGCACAGGAGTCCACGCTATTGACCTGGGTTTATTAACATTTGGGGTAGTCACATACTCCCCCAGAAAACTCATGTATAGGCAGCATTTTGCAAATAATCTCTGGGGGTTCACAGACCCCATGAAGCCCGTTCAGGAACCCCCAGGGCCCCCAGGTTAAAGTCCCAGATACAGATACGCCACAGAGCGTTTATTGGGTGCTCTGAGATTGGACACACAGGTTGTTTTCAATTTTTCACAATCGCCCTGGGTGACACACTTGTGCTTCTGAAACAACACAAACCACGCTTGAGCACTCTGGTTGGGTCCCTTCACACCCAGGGACTCCAGGCAAGGCAGGACGCAGGCAGGAAGAGAGGAGCTGGAGGCTGGCTGCCCTCACCCCCTCCCTGCCGCCAGACAACCCAGGAATGACAATGGCCAACCCTCAGCCCCTGTGGGGCCAAGGCAGCCAGCGCAGGGCAGCTGGGGCCAGGACAGCTGCAGGGCAGAGCCGGGCTCGGGGGTGGGGAGGCAGGCACCAGCCCCAGTCATGTCCCCACTGCCCTATGGAGGTGGGGGCACGGAGCAGAGCGAAGGGAGGGCCGAGGCGTGGCTTCACCCCTCCCTCCTCGTGCAAGTGTGCAAGGCAGCCCTGAGTCTCGTGAATCTCCCCGTCCACATGGTGATCCCCTCAGCCTTCTCCAGACATAACAACAATCTCCTATCATCCTTGCCAAGTGGGAGCTCAGCTTCGACTCCCCTCACCTCCAGTGACGGGGGAAGGGGAGGGGGAGGGGGAGGGCTCACCTCCTCCCCAGGGGTCGTGCTCAGTGTTCTGACATCTCTGTTAGAGAAAGCTTTCTTTAGCTGCCTTTCTGTGGTCAGATTTGGGCGCGACATGAGGCAAAGCCACCCAGAGAAGGACAAGACTGCCTGGGTGGCAGTGAGCGCCCCGTCACCAGCGGCACGGAAGCAGTCTGATAAAGACTTGTGGGGGACTCAAGTGCTACATGGGGCGACGACACGGAACAGTTCTTCCAGTCTATCAGGGTCCTGGGCCTGGGTCTGAGAAATGCAGGGAGAGCAGTGACGCAGGAGCTAGGGAAATCGGGCCCCCCCAGACCCAGAGGGGAGAAGACAAGGGCGCCCCCACGTCAGAAGTCCAGAGATCTGAGCCCCAGAACCAGGCCAGGCCCGAGTGGGGCCTGCGGGGGAAGGCCCACACAAAGGGGAGCTATTGTGTCCCTCCGTCTCCTCCCGGCACAGCGCCTGACCGACCACAGGCACTTCATAAACTCACGCTGGACAAAACAGCAAGAGGGGAACGGTCCTCGCACGGAGGGAGGCAAGCTTTTCTTTCCTACCAGGACCTGCTTAGTCTCCTGCCAGGAACTGACACGGAACGCCCCGAGGGCTGACCGGGCTCAGCCCCCAGGGACAAGTCCTCACGTCCCTGGAAGAGCTTCACTGACTGCACTCGAGCAGCCTCCCTGAGAGCAGGGGAGCTGGCTGTGCTCTTGTGAAATCAACAAGTGTGGAAACACTCCTTTGGCAACTCCGGCGGGCCTGCGCTGTTGCACAGTTCTAGAAATTCCGGGAAGAGAGTTTCTACATTTTCCGGCTCCCATAGCGGCCGCTCCTGGGCTGGGTCTCCAGGGCAGCCTTGCAGAGCTAGGATGCTCAGACAGGGGCAGTCTTTAGACAAGAGTAAACACCGGGCCTGCCCAGGGAGAAGGTGCGGCCACCCTTGAAGGGCACCTACTCCAGGTGGCCATTGGCATCTGTCATCCCCTTTGTCCTCACAACCAGCCCGGAAGGTATTCCTGTCCCTGGGGCCGAGGCTCAGAGAAGTGAAGCAACTTGCCCAAGTTATACAGCTCGTAAGCAGTGGTGGCTCCAGAGCCCAGACCTTTCCACTGTGAAGTGCTGTCATCCGGGCAGTGACCACGACTTTATAAGGGGATCTCTGGGGAGGGCTGGGATTCTGTCTCCAATTAGGTGGTGAGTACCAAGGTGACAGCTCAAAGGAGCTCTGGTTCAGGGGGCAAGAAGGAGGCAGAGGCTGCCAGGCTGGTATTCCCTGATACTCCAGACCCTGGGCAACCTCGCTGGTCTCCTGGTGGCTCACACAATTGTAGAGGCCCTGGGCGAAGCCCTTCAGTGTCCTGTGAGCAAACTAAGACCCAGAGGGGTGAAAGAGCTCGCCCAAAGTCACCAGCATGTGGACCAGCAGGGACAGAATCCAGGCCGCCTAGACCGGTGGGCCACCCCATGCCCTCCAGGAGGCAGCTGGGGGGGTTCAGATGCTGGAACAGGAGCCAGGCAGCCCCACGATGGGCAGGCAGATTGGCCAATCAGCATGGGACCTGAGAATCGCCTGAGGGAGGAGGAGATGCTGAGAAGCAGAGCCCGGGGCAGGCGGCTCGAGGGCACGTTGGCTGAAACCCAGGATACTGAGTCTTTCTTCAGGGAGCCCACGACCACCCCCAAGCCCCGGAGAGACCCCAAAGTTGGATTCAGAGGGCCTGGGGTGACATTCCAGCTCTGCTCTCCCACGCTGAGGGGTCTGAGCCTCGGTCTCCTCATCCATGAGATAGGAGTAAGGGCTGGAGGAGGGCAGGGGTCGACCAACTTGGGTCTGTGGGTCCAATCCAACTCACTGCCTATTTTTCATACGGCTTGCGAGCTAAGATCAGAGTTTACATTTTTAAATAGTTAGAAAAAAGTAAAAGAAAAAATGTTCTGTAACACACGAAATTCAAATTTCAGTGTCCATAAATAAAGGTGTGAACTCCACCCACGAGATTACACGTTGTCCTTGGCAGAGTGGGGCGGCTGCGACAGAGACCATTTGGCCCACAGAGCCTAGAACATCTTCTGTCTGGCCTTTTATGGAATAGTTTGCCAGCCCCTGGTGTAGGAGATCAAACGGTGTACACGCCAGTGTGTAAGAGGCAGCCAGGGTCAGGACCGCCCTTAGCCTGGGATCTTGGGGGACAGCAGGCTGGGTGGCAGGAACCAAATTGTTGGGAGAGAGAAGACGCAGGATCCTGGGACAAGGGTTCACATACCGGCTCTGTCAACACATGGCCACAGGGAAGGGACTTACGGGGCCCCACACTCCTCACCTCTAGAGTGCGGGTCCTAAGTGAACCCACGGTTATAGAGAGGGAGGTCAGCGCCTGGCAGAGCCGGGGCTCAGTGAGCGGGGCTGGGGTAAGCGTCTTTACCATCGTCAGTACTCTCGGAAGAAGTAAGGGGTGAGAGTTTCACTTACAGATGAAATTAAGCACAAAGAGTGTCTCCCGACGTTATGCTTTCGCGTACACACTTTCCGTAAACACTGGAGGTCTGCCCACGCTTTCTTACGAGGGTGTATTAACAGCCACAAAACAAGGAAATGAAATGCAAGCACGCCTTGTCGGAAAATTCCAGAACAGTCACTGACAGCTGTGTGAGCAGTAGGGAGGGGGTGCTGATTTTTATGTTATACTTTGTAGCAGGTAAATTAACCATTTCTAAGCAACCACAATTTAAATTGACCAAATATACAATTTTACGCCAAATCAGTTTGTACAAGGAAACTATCATACTAATATTTTACTAACTCCTACTCACCCTTCAGTACTCACCTCAGACGTCACCTCCTCCAGGAAACCTCCTACTCCAGCCAGGCTTGTCACCATGGCCACTGCCACCCCCTCCCCATCGACACGCGTGTTGGTTAGGGGCACCCTCTCTGCTTCCTTCCAGTGGCACTGGGTCCTGAAGCCATTCCCAGAACAGGCTCTGATATCAGACCTCCCGGGTGTGAATGTAGTTCAATCACCACCTAGCTGTGTGATCTTGGACAAGTGACTTAACGTCTCTGAGCCCCACCTTACTCATCTGCGAAATGAGGAAAATAAAAGCCGGCAGATTTGTCCAGAGATTAAATTAGATAATGTGGGTAAAACGCCTGGCACGTGGCAGGCTTTCAGTAAATGGAGGTTATATTGTAACTCACGATGCTGTGCCCTTATCCTCTACTCACTTGTCCATCTCCCCTTGGGACTGTGATGTCTTGAGGGGAAAGACTGTGTGTTATTCATGAGAACCAACTAAGCTCCCAGCAAATGTAGCCAAATGAAAGACTGGATGGGTGGATGGATGGAGCAATGGGTGGATGGGTGGACAGGTGGATGGAGGGATGGAGGGATGGAGGGATAGAAGGATGGAGGGATGGAGGGATGGAAGGATGGATGGATGGATGGATGGATGGATGGATAGAGAGATAGAGGGATGGGTGGATGGAGGGATGGAGAGATGGATGAATGGATGGATAGATGGATGGAGGGATGGATGGATAGAGGGATGGAGGGATGGATGAATGGATGGATAGAGGGATGGAGGGATGGATGGATGGATGGATAGAGGGATGGAGGGATGGAAGGATGGACGGATGGATGGATGGATGGAGAGATAGAGGGATGGGTGGATGGAGGGATGGAGGGATGGAGAGATGGATGAATGGATGAATGGATGGATAGAGGGATGGAGGGATGGAGTGATTGATGAATGGACGGATAGAGGGATGGAGGGATGGATGAATGGATGGACAGAAGGCTAGAGGGATGGAGGGATGGATGGATGATGGATAGAGGGATGAAGGGATGAAGGGGTGGAGGGATGGAGGGATGGAAGGATGGATGGATGGAGGGATAGAGGGATGCATAGATAGAGGGATGGAAGGATGGAGGGATGGGTGGATGGAGGCATGGAGGGATGGAGGGGTCAATGGGAGGGACTTCCACATAGAACACCAGGACTTTCAAGTGCTCAGTCAACCGAAGCGGGGTCTGAGATCCGCTGCCCCAGAGTCAGCTAAGACTATTTTCAGGCCTCTTCTGTGCTCACCCAAGGGGTGGGGTGGAGGTCGTGTAAGGTGAGCACCTGGGCCAGCTCTGAATGCCAGGACCCACTGCCAAGGCTCCCTCGCCTTCCCTGGAGCCCCTGGGCACAGGAGGTGGGACCGGGGAGGAGCCTGTGTCTTCACGAGAGTCCCTTCTGTGTTGGGCCCTGTGAGTTTGCACCTGTAGGGTAGGAGGCCTGGTTTGTCCCTCACCTGAGGACGGGGAGGAGCCTGTAGCCCGACTCTAGAACCCGGATGTCCCCGTTCAGCCTTGGGGAAAAGAGTTATGTGGTGGCGTGGCAGAGTCAGGAGGCACGGGCCCAGCCCCTGCTCTGGGACAGGACATGCGGTACGAGGCCTGGCACGGGGACTGTCCCCCCGGGGCTGCCTCCTCACCTGTCAAATGATGGGACCCGAGCAGCGTTCTCCGGAGCGGTCCTCAGAACACGAGAGGTGCTGTGAAGAACAAAACATCTTGCCGTCACTGAGTTTGTGGGGCGCCAGTTCTCCACCCCGTGAGTCACTGTACACGAGGCTACTGTCGTCTCCTAGACGCCTGGCAGTCAGCACTGCTGACTCGAAACCATTTGTCACTTAACAGCCCTTAACACTGCGTGGAACACGTCTTAGGAAACGCCACATCAGAGCTTCGGTAGGGTGTTCTTGGGGCCGGTGCTGCAGGATTCGGAGGAAGGGAGGAGATGGCCCCACCAGCTGCCGCAGACTAACACCTAGGAGCCACACTCCCATCTCTTCCACATCCCCCTCGTCCCACAGCCCACGTGTCTCCCCCAACCCACCGCCTCTGCAGGCCCCATGCCTCGCCTCCCTGGCTGGTCATGGGTTCCACCCCCGCCCTCACCAGTCGGTTATCCACACGTTAACTCTCCAATGGTGATGTAGCTGGCAGGTTCACTATAAAATCCGGGCTCCTATGCGGCCGGCGGGGCCCTGCCTGGTTTGCCCTGGCCCGCCTCTGTTCTCAGCACCTCCCTCCTCCCCATACAGACACCCATCCCTTAAGGCACAAAGGTCACTCTTTCCTGTTGTTCCAGTACAGCAGGCCCTTGCCCACCTCAGGGCCTGCACCTCATGGCTCCTCTGCCAGGAGCTCTCTTCCCCTGAAGCCCCCGGCGGGCTCCTTCCCTTCCCACAGGCCTCGCTCAGAAGGCGGGGTTCCCTCCTCCCAGAGGCCTTCCCTGAACACCCCGAATACAGCAGGCCTCACCTCCAGCTGCACATTTGAAGCAAAATATGCCAGTGCCCAGTCCTCTGTCCCTGCCCCACCAAGCCATTAGCATCTCTGGGGAAGGGGTGCCCCCCCCCAACCCCGTGACTCTGAGGAGCAGCAGCCTCAACACTGGGGCCTGTCACACAGCCCCTCTCACTGCTGTTATCTTGTTGGTTCACTGGTGGGTCTGGAGCCCCCATTAGAATGTGGCTCCTTAAGGGACGAGACTGCGTCTGTTTCATTCTCCCTGTATCCTAGAGCCTAGAACGTGCCTCGTACACAGTCGGCACACTCACATGCATTTGCAGGAACAAAGATAGGAAATAGACTCTGGAGAGGTCAGGAAAGGTTTCTTGGAAGAGATAAGATGAATGATTCTGCATCTGGAGGTTTCTGGTCCTTAAAAATGACATTGTTGGGGCCGGCCCCGTGGCTTAGCGGTTAAGTGCGTGCACTCCACTGCTGGCGGCCCGGGTTCGGATCCCGGGCACGCACTGATGCACTGCTTGTCAGGCCATGCTGTGGCGGCGTCCCATATAAAGTAGAGGAAGATGGGCATGGATGTTAGCCCAGGGCCAGTCTTCCTCAGCAAAAAGAGGAGGATTGGCAGATGTTAGCTCAGGGCTGATCTTCCTCACAAAAAAAAAGAAAAAAAAAAACAAAACATTGTTGGTGTGGGGAAGGGGGTTACTTCCCTGGAGACTGGATTTTAATCTCCTTTGGGTCAGGAAAGCTGATGGAGGCCGTGAACTCTCTCCCTAGGAAGATGCACACAGAGGGCAGGCACGTTTTCATCTGGTTTCGGGGGTACTAACCCCAGAAAGCCTGGAGCTTCTTACTTCCCCCATCTCCCAGCTGTTCAGAGCGGTGGTCTCCAATCTTAGCTGCACACTGGCATTATCCCAGGAGCTCTAAAGTTACCCCGGCAGCTCTTGCTGGGGCTGGGCACCCTCCCAGAGATCCTGATTTAATTGGCCTGGGCATCAGGGATTTTTAAAGATTTCCAGGGGATTCTAAGGTGTTGATAGCCACTGCCTTAGACCCCAGCGTGGCCGGGTACCTCTGCTCTGAGTGGGGCCTGGCGTTCCTGGTGCAGCAGGGCCTGGCCGGGGAGAATCTCACACAAAGCTTAACTTCCTGGAGGCTGCTTGCTCCTGGGGCATTTAGCCCAGAGCAACATCCGTGTGCCAGAGAAGACCTTTGAGATCACTGGCTTTCTCAGAGGGGCCGGAGAGTAGGAGTCCGCAGGTCGCACAGCAAGATCAGGGCTGAGCACTCGGGGGAGGACCTGGAGATTCCTGGGCCAGAGTTCTCTCTCCACCTGCTGCCCTGTCCTGGCTCAGTGGGCCTTCCGCAGAGAGGGGAGGAGAACTGGACTCAGAGTCCCACAGCGGCCCTGCGATCCCCTCCCTGGCCCTGCCACATACGAGCCACCGACCGTTGGGAAACACTGCAGAGTAGCCTCCTAATCTGTGAATGGGGATACTAAAGCCACCCGCCTCACACAGTGTGAAGGTGAATGGTGATCAGGCCAGCGCACAGTAGGGCTCCACCCATGCTGGCAGCCTGGCCTGCTCCTCCCACTCTCCCGCCTGAAGACGCCGAAGCTGCTGCATCTGCCCAGCTGTGTGGCCTTGGGCAGTCACTTCAGCACTGTGCCTCAGTTTTCCCACCTGTAAAACGGACTTAATAATGGGTTATGGTGAGGCTCATATGAGTTAGTATCTGTCAAGAGCCTGGCACCCAGTAAGTATCCAATAAAGGCCATCAATCATGCTCAGGATGATTATTATCCAGAAATTGCTGATTTCCTGACTGACAGTCCGAAGCCCTCTGAGGGGCTTGATCCAGCCTCTAGATCTGTGCCCGGCCTGGAGGCCTCCGTGCCACAGGGTGACTCCTGCTGCTCCTGGGTGAGGGGGTGGGGGTTAAGCAGGGTGGGCTGGGCCGCCCCAGGAAGCAGGGCCTCTGGCCTCCGCACGGGCGGGGCCTCTGTCTCTGAGCCTCTGGGCTGTGCCTCAGGGGCCTGCCAGAGGCCTGGAGGGCCAGCCAGTTTGGTGAGTTGGACAAATGATCCCGTGGGAGCGCAGTCTGCCCACTGGGGCAGAAAGCGGAGTGGGAAAGCCTGGCCGTTCTGCTCTGGAAGCCCTGCTGTCCGCTGGCGTTCCACCTGCAACCTGGTTCTTAGCCACCTGGCTCTCCAGTTCTCTGGACTTTGTCCTGATCGCCATGAAGAGAGGCTGGTCGCAGGTGGCTGTGTTTGTTTTCATGCGGGACAGATGATGAGTTTCCTGAAACCCCAGCTGACTCCAGGGTCTGGCTCTTTGACCTCCCCACTATCTTATTTTTCAATCTCTGATCTTACCCTTTATTGTTGTTAGAACACACAAAAAAATTAAAAAGCGGTTACTTTGGACAACAGGAAAATCGTGAGGCCGTAAATTAGGATTAGGATCTCAGGTTTCTTTCCAGACCCTGGTTTGAATCCAGTTCTGGTTCCTACTAGCTGTGACCTTGAGCAAGGAGTTACTGCACCTCCCTGAGCCCAGCGCCTCATCTGCAACACGGGGACGCCAGCAGGAGCCCCGTCTCACAGGACTGTGGGAGGACTGTGATGAGATGCGTAAAGAGCTTTGGGGGCACTGCCACCTGCTCGCACACAAGTGAGCAAACCCCACCACCACCACCACCAGGGCCTGGAAGAAACACATCCAGGTCAGACCCTCCCAGGAATCGCAGGATTTTGGAGCCCCAGGGCCTCCTGCTCGTCTTACAGATGCGGAACGCAGGCCCAGTGAGGCACAGCTCCTGCCACCTGATTTCACGATTCACGAGCCGCTGTGACAGGCTCCCACTCTCCTGAGGACTTGACACCCTGGAGCTGGGACCGACTCCCGGCATTTGGGCCACGGAGGCCAGGGGTCCCTGAGGTGCACAGGCCAGCAGCCAGCCCTGGCCAGACTGGGGCAGAGGAGGGACAGAACTTTACAGTTAGTATCACGTCATCCCAACTGTCTCTCATCTCATCTCTATAACACACACCTTCCCCCCTGAGATATTATTATCCCATTTAACAGACGAAGAAATTGAGACTAGAGGCTCAGTGACTTGCCTAAGGCCACACAAGTAAGTGGCTAAGTAATGGTTAAAATTCAGGTCTGACTTGACACCAGAGCTCCTTCCTCCTCACCTGCTGCCTAAGTGAATGAGGGGGATGGTGGAGCCCACTCACCCCAGCCTTCTGCACCTCTGCCTGCCTGCCTGACCCACCCATCCTGCCCAGCTCCAAGGCCTGACTCTTGGCTTCCTGGCAGGAAGGAAAAGATCAGCCCCACCAACCCTGGCCAGGGTGTTCCTTCAGTGTGGCTGATGAGGCTGACAGATGTGGCCCTTCCCAGCAGGAGACCCAGGCAATGAGACTGGACGGCCTTCAGCATGAAGAAGGGGGCACTCTGATGGAGGGTGCAGCATGAGGGAGAACAGACAGCCGGAGGCTTCTAGCCTCCCCACCTGGCCACCACGCAGCCAAAGACTCAAGTTGAGGCTGAGCCATAGCCTCTGACCTCTCCTTTTCCACGGCTCCCTTTCTTGGCTGTTTCTGGCCGTCTTGGCAGGCTGCTTGGGCCCCATGCAGACCCCCCTCCCTGGCAATGCTGGGTTCTAAGGCTCATACACTCAGATTCACAGCGCCAGAAAGGCCTTTGACATCACCTACTTTGGCCCACATTTCTCAGATGAAGAGACTGAAGCCCAGAGAGGACCATGAATCTCCACCCTTTTGAGGAAAATGTGTGTTCAGTGTACGGTGGGAGCAAGGAAGGAACTGGTTAGAGCCTCAGTGCTTCCCAACCTGTTTCACATTACAATACATGTAGAGAAGTATACACACTTGTTCAGCACACTGGGGTGCCCAAATGGGACTGCACCTGGTCTCAGAGGACTGGCCCATGGCTCTGCCCTAAGGGCTGGAGAGATATCTCAACACATCTGTAACCCATTGGGGCACATCAGTTGGGAAGCTCCAAATTAGAGGGCTATTTAGGACTATATGAGAGGCTGTCCAGGAGCCCCAGATTCTAGGGGCCCTAACAAGAGGACCTAGAGTCCCAGGTGGGCTCTCAGGAGTCAGCCACCTTCCAAGGACCCCTCCCCTGCCCCTTGGCGGGAGGCAGAATAATGCACCAGGTCATAGTACTGACTTTGAATGGAGACAGCTAAATTCCAACCCCATTTCACAGAGCTGTGTGACCTTTGACAAGTTGCCTACCCGCTCTGAGCCTCAGTGTCCTCATCTGTAAAATGGGGATATCAAGGCTTGTCCAGTAAGACGGCAGAATCAGCTCTCCAAACCCCAGAATGTGAGCGTGACAGAGGCAGAAGACTCTAGGAAGAGGTCATGGGAGGCAGAGTCCCTTCCTCACACGGCAGGAGGAGGGGATGCATAAAGGTTGTCCCTTGAGATGGGGGACACACACAGGTTCCTACAAACTGCCCCAGGAAGGTTACTGTCACCTAAGAACTTGAAACAGAAGTTGAGTAGAGGGAAGACTGATGGATGAAATGAACACATAAGAAAGCACCCCCATGTGAGTGGTGTTATCACAAATCTTATCTCACTTGACCCCACACCACCCTGCCAGGAGGAGAGCACGGCTTCATCATCCCCGTTTTATAAGTAGGATCTCTGGGGCTCAGGAAGGCGGTGGCTCTTGCCCCGGTCACATGGAGGACAGAGGGCCAGCTGAGCTTTGCACTCCAGACCTTCTGACCCAGGAGTCCAGAGTCCTGCCTGCTTTGTAATACTGCTTCCCGCCACCAAAGGCCAGAGGGGCTGCCCGCCCGGGGGGCTCCCAAGTGGCCACGATTTGCTCAGAGCTTCCGTCCTGAGCCACTGCCCTTTGCAGTGCATCGAATCCCCACTCCGGGTGGGCCCCGAGCTGGACACAGGAAATGGATGAACAAAACCCATCCCTGCCCTCAGGGAGTGCCCAGTCTGGACAGGCACAGACATGAAAATGAGCAGTTATACAACAACACGATCATAAAGAGCAGTGTCTCCAGCTGCCTCCGGCTCTCCCTCTGAGGGACACGACGGGCTCTTTAGAACATAGTCTCCAGTATTTAATAACAAAAACTAACATCTCGCAGTTCCTCCTTGCCAGAGATGGTGGTGAGCGCTTCCTGTGGCTCAGTGTATCCTTGTAAGGGCCCGATGAGGTACGCACAGCTTTTAACCCCATTTCACAGTTGAAGAAACTGAGACTCGGGTAGTAAAGGGACTTGCCCAAGGTTACAGCCAGTGGAGCTGGGAGTTGAGCACCTACAGTCTGACTGAGCATGTGCTTTGCTGTCATGCTAGGTTGCCTGCAGAAACAGAGTTATAAGCGAAAGGTCACTAAAATAACCTCGCCAAGGCCCAACCCACATCAACTGGGTTTCACAGCCCAACCTCTGAACCCAACCAACTGAAGACACTCTCGGGCTGCGCCAGGCACCAGGGACCAGCTCGCACACCCATCTCAGAGCCCGGCCAGCTGAGGACAGGTGGCTAACAAAAGGTTAACCTCTGGGCCAGGGCTGGGGTCCCTAAGAGACCGAGGCGGGGGGCTGGGTGTGGGCCCTTGGCAGGGCGGGGTGATTAGGAAGGAGGGGTGATGCAAATCAGGGATGTCACATGGCAGCCGACAGGCTCCTCCGTCACAGCATACCCTCCCCAGGTGCTGGGCTCAGGAAGGAAGAGATGGGGTGGCTGAAACGCCCCCTCCTCCAGAAAGCCTTTCCAGAACATCCTCTTGCACAGACCCTCACAGAGCACTGTCTGGCAGCCCTAACTATCTCGGCATGAGTAGCTAGGGTGGGCATCAGACAGATGGGGCTTCAAACCCTGGCTCTGTCTGGCCCTAACTGTCACTGAATTTTCCTGATCCTCAGTTTCCTCATCTGTAAAATGGGCTAATACCTCCTACCTCCCAAGGCTGTAGTTCTCAGCACCTCCCTAGGCCTGAAAGCTGTTTGGCTTTAGGGATATTTGATGGAGAGAGAGAGACAGAGAGCGGGGTGAGACAGACATGGCAAAGGCAAAATGCTGCACACACAGGGATGGGGAGTCGCTCTCATGGATCTTTGGGGAAGACACAGACAAGAGGAGGTGAGGGAGGATGGCAGGGGCAGGTGTCTAACTCCAAGAGCTTGGAGGTGGGTGGGGTCTTCCTGGCTGAGAGCCAGCTAGAGTCAGCTCCGTCCAGGTGAGAAGAGCAGAAGGGCTCTCCAGGGCCTCACCCCTCTGTCCCCCAGTTCCTCCCTCTCACCTGTCTCTGCCCTCTGTATATGTTCCCACCTCTGTCAGTGGCTTCCTCTGAGCCTTCCCCTCCGCCCTGTCTCTCCCTGTTTCTGAGACCATCTTGCACAGCCTGAGAGCCTCTGAACATCCAGAGTGTCCAGGGCAACCTCCCCCAGCACAGAGGCCCCGGGCTCCAGCCTACCCAGCCCGCCCCGCTCCACGGAGGGGTGGCATGGAGAATTCCGTTTCCACAGTCAACGGCAGGGATCCGGGCCCTCTGAGGCTGGGAGGAAGGGCTGCACCTCCCACGTGGTGGTAAGGCCAACCCCCTGGTTCCCAGATGGGCAGTGGAGATTTAACCAGCCCAGACACCTGGCAGTTCAGGCAGGTGACAGAGGAGATCAGCACAGCCTGTCAGGGCTCCCTGCCCAGGGGGAAAGAGGCCTGGGCCTCTCAGGTCCTCTGGGATTGCTGAGGAGCAGGAGGAGTCCCCTCGGGCTGGACTCAGCCAGGTGGCCTCAGGCCCTGGCACCTGCTAATCCCTCCAGACACGGTCTGGATCCAGAGGCGCTTGTAGGGTAAACAGAGAGGGACTGATGGGGGGCATCGGGAGGAGAGTAAAAAGAGAGGTAGGGGAGGGCGCAGAGGGGAGAGTGAGAGACAGAGAATGACAGGGACATCTGCGGCCCTTGCAGCCCCCTCTCTGGTGTCATCCTGGGATGGGTTTTGACCCCCAAATCTCAGACAATATGCTGGATTGAAGTATTCATGAGAAATTAAAAGAGGGCTATAGCTCTCTGGATTTGATACTTGGTATGGCTTCAATCTTTTTAAATTTATTATGAATGTTTTGTTTCTGCACATTTACTGGAAATAGAGTATGAACTGGACATAGTTCCAGTTACAGGACAAGGAGACTGTGTACAGGGAGACAGATCCCAGGGGGGGCGGGGAGCCCCCATGTATCAGGGATCCATCCTGCAGACCTCAGGCCCTCTCTGGTCTCCATGGGAAGCCCCCAGGGGAACCTGGGCAAACCCACCAGGGAGCACAGGCCCTGCTGCGCAGGCAGGATCCCACCCTGGGAGCCAGCCCAGCTCCTTCTCCCGGACCACCGCCCCAATACTCATCCCTCAGCCTCTTCTGGAGCCAAGAGCCTGCCTCCTTGGTGGCCTCCTTGAGGGACCAGGGCCCTGTGGTTGTCACCCACAGTGCCCATCCCCCTCCAGCCCATTCTTCTCAGTCTCCGCACCCCCCCAGGTTCTGGGAGTGCCAGGCGATGCCCTGGACAGAACCCCCCTCCCCCACCCCCCTGCACTGAGATTCCTGAGCAGTCTGGACCTTTATCACCAGAAGGGGTGCTGCAGCCACTCACAGACCCTCAGGGAGCGGAGGCAGAGAGAGGGGACTTGACCGCGGCTAGGCCAAAATGAGCACCTCGGTCCCAAACAGCCCCATGGGCCTCCCCCACCCCCATTAGAGGCCTCAGGGTCCTGGAGAGGAGAGAAGCAAGGGCGAGAGCACAGCCAGCTCTACCCCATTGTCACTCCCCCTCCCTAAACCTCAGCTGCCCTCTCTGTGCAATAGGGACGGTCCCTATGCCAGCTCCTAATGCAGGGTGGATACCTAGGACCCTCCACCCTGATCCTGGAGACCTAAGACTCTGTCATCCTCACCTCCTGCCGACCCACTTCCCTGCCCATTCGACTGACACGCCTCTGGAAGGCAAAATTTAGCCAAGAGTGTGAGCATCCGCTGAGAGTTGGGGAATGGGGGTGGGTGGAGAGGCCGTGAGTCCCAGCTGTGGGCCGTGACAAGCCCCTTCCCTCTCCGGGGTAACAACGGTCCGTTCCTACCTTACAGGGAGGTGTGAGGTTTGCGGAATAAAACTGCTCTAGCACAATAAAGGGAAGCTGGTGATGATTATCACCATGAGAAGGTTCTGGGCCACAGGGAGTTGGGAGGAGGGGGTTGTACAGACAAACAGACAGACAGAAATGGACAGGAAAGGTGTTTGGCGCTACAGGAAGGGGTCTACGCCCCCAGTGGGCCCCAGGGGCCGGGTGTGGGGCTCCAAGAGTTCTCAGCACAAGCACCTGCAGTGACACCACCTCAGTCTCAGAGTCAGGCTGGGCCTCGGGCCTGGGCTGGCTCCCCAGCTGCACAGGAAGAAAGGAGCTCAGAGACATGCTGCTCCCCCAGAGTGACCCAGCACACCAGGCCCAGAGCCAAGAGCACAAGGGCCTGGTGAGCCTCCCGGTGTCCAGAGGGAAAGGGAACTGTTTACTTCCAGTAGGAAAATAGATATGTAAATGAGCCTGGATATGTAGATGAGCCTGGATATGCAGATGAGCCTGGATATGCAGATGAACCTGGATATGTAAATGAACCATGCCTGGCCAGCCTCCAGGCTCCTGGGAGGGAGACTTGGGCTTCTCGTCACCTGGGTTCCCACTCCTCCTAATTGAGCTCCACCAGGAGGCCTCCCGTGTGAGCCTGAGAACGCAGGAGACAGGGGTAGCCCTCTTCTACAGATGGGCAAGCCGAGGCTCAGGGAGGTTCCGAGCCCAGGGTCACAACTTGCAATTGACAGAGCCTGTCTGGAGCTGACTCTGTGCCTCTGCCTGATCCTTCCCCATTATCAGTCCTGAGCATTCCTACCTAGGGCAGATATAGTTCAGGCCCCAGACCAAGGCCCAGCCAGACACCCGACTCAAGGGGGGCTGGGCGGGTGGAGGCGAGACGAAGCCAGAGCTGACTGCAGGGAAGGGCAGGGATGGGAATTTCCTGAGAGTCTTGAACCCACCAGACACCAGTGGTAGGTATTCTGCACACTTTCTCTCTTGCAAGCCTTACAAGTAGTCACCAAGGAAAGGAGCTTTCTCCTACTTAGGGGAGGGAGGCCAGGGGTCAGAGAAGATGAAGCACTTTCTCCAGATGACAGTGTGAGTCACAGGTCTGAGGATGACCCTGAGTGGGTCAGCTGTCCCAGCCCATGCAGACCCAGCGGCCCGAGCCCTGCCGGCCTGGCTTGGACCCACAGAAGCCACAGCCCCCGCTCTCATGGCCTCGTTGGGAGGTGACTGACCCAGTTAGCCAGCTCACCCAATGGACAAAACCCAAGACAGCTGAGTTGGCTTGGCCAGAGGATCAAGACTTCCCTGAGGAATGAAGGTGGCTGGAGCTGGGCCTGGGAGGATGAGCAAGACTCAGGTCAGGAGACAGGGGAGGAGGCGAGGACAGCCAGGCAGAGCCCCAGGGCCCAGGCACCGAGATCCAGGAGTCTAGAAAATTCCGTTCCATGCATTTGGAGGCCAGGCACAGTACCCAGGGAAAGCCAGGGGCTGAGGGGGGAGGGGGACGTGGGCCGAACCTCTCCTCCTGCCACCACCAGGAGCCTCAAATGCCCGGGCCTGGGCAGGAGCTGGTAACAGGGACAGCATGGACCACCCTATCTTCCCTCCCCACAGTTCCTGACCCAGAGCGAGGATCCCAGGCCAGCCTTTTCTGGAGTCCTGGGCCCCCTGCACCCAGGACCCTCCAGCTTAACGAAGGGATCCCTAATCCTAAGGCTGAGAATAGAGGGGAGCCCGAGGTTCTCCCTCCTGACTTAGGAGGCAGCTCCCGGTAACGGGCCAGGCTCAGGATGGGGACAAATCAACACAGCCTCTGTCATCATCTGTAGAGTGGGCTCAGTAATAATGCCCTCCCTCCCTATCTCACAAAGCGCTGGGAGACTTACAGGAATAAGTACGTGAGAAAATGCCCACCGTCAAAGCCGTAAAGCAGAAGGCATCACTACGAAAAATGAGGACTCGGACGCCCCAAGTGGGGGAGTCACTTGCCCAAGGTCACACAGCCAGGTGGCAGCAGAACAGGACCTGAATGGGGTCTCCTGATGGCTAAGCCAGGGCCCTCCCCCTGCAAGACCCTGAATCCCAGGGGAGCCCCGCTCCGGGGCTGACCTTCTTCCAATGGGTGGTGGGCGGAGAACAGGCTGCCCCCCGACATCCCGCGGGTCCAGGCCCTGCTGCCACTCCAGACTAGGGGCCCAGCCTTGGAGTCTGGGATTGAAAGCCCAGCTCTGCCCTTTCAGCTGTGACTGTGGGCGAGTCGCTTCAGCTCCAGGACCCTCAGTTTCTCCGTCTGTAAAACGGGCTGATGATACCTCTACTTGGCGGGGCTGGGGGGAGGACGACCTGACATCATGGCTACAAAGTGCCCAGGGCAGGGCCTGACACACATTAGATGTTCACAGATGAGGGTTCTCTCTGCCCCTCTGCTGTGCCTGCCAGGCAGCGCCAGCTCGGCAGAAGAAAGTTTCCGGCCTCCCAGAAAACCTGCCCAGAACAATAACTGGAAACATAAACTGGCTAGAGAAGATGAGATCTTGGAAGAAGATCACGTTACTGAATGGCTAGTGGGGAGTAGAAATTAGAGCAAGACTCTGGCTCAGAGACAGTGTAGAGGAATCTGCCTTTCCACTCTCCTCACATGGGGTGCCCTGGGGCAGGACAGTGTTCCGGGAAGGCACCTCTGCTCCTGCGCCAGACCTGCATGGGGGAAGCCCGCAGCGTGTGAGGGGAGGGCAAGGAGAGGTGACAAGGCCAGGGTTCCTGTACCAACGCTCCTGCTGGCTTCCAGGGCATCCTTGGACATATCAGGTCACCTGTCAGAGCCTCAGTTTTCCTTTCTGTAAAATGGGGATGGTGACAATCATCTTATCCTCCTGCACATCGATATATAATAGCACATACTGGAGAGGGGGTGATGAGGTGGGTGTTGGGAGGGAAGGTGAGTTCAGGCCTCACACAAGGCTTTCTTAAACAAGGCATGGTTCCTACTGTCAGCAGCACCAGGAGCTGAAATTCACCACACAGCCTGCCCTGCCCCATCCCGCTACTCATGAGTTCTCAAAGCGCGGTCCCCGGACCAGCAGCAGCAGCAGCAGCATCTCCTTGAAACGTATTAGAAATGCACTTTCTCGGGCTGCACCCCAGACCAAGACAGAGTCAGAAACTCTGGAGGTACCATCTGTGCTTTAACAAACGCTCCAGGAGACTGATGAATGTCAGAGTCTAGGAACCATGGCACCACCCCTGACCCACCTCCCACTCCAGAGAAACTTCCTCCCACGGACTCATCTTCCCATTCCCTGGCTCCCAGCAGGCTGTTGGGGAGGAAGGAGTCACCATGGAGAGAGGTCATTAAATAGTGAAGGGATCCCACAATTAGTTAATGACACCGCAGGCTCCTAGAGAGGAGGAGGGTCAAAGCCAGACTACAGTTGAAGAGACACACACACATACCCCAAGAGAATGCCCCCTTCCTTCTGTGAGTTTGCTAATTAGCACTGAGGGACAGTCAATGCCCTGTCCCCCGAGTGGGGCTGGAGCTGGATGTGGGGGTCCACTCTGGTGGGTATCGGGGAAAGGGCTTTTCCCTGAGAATCCGGTCCTCAGACCTTGAGTTTAAAAGCCATCAGACTGGAATGCCACTTCTAGGAACTCACTCCGTGGAGATCATCAGAGTTGAGCACAGAATACACGTCTGGACGAGGCGGTACTATGGCAATGTGGATACTAACGAAAAATTCAAAACGGCCTAGATGTGTCACAGCAGGAGGATGTTTCACTGGGTCATGGTAGATCCAGGGGGCGCGATACTACGGGGCCGGGAAGCATGCTGGGGACGAATATTGAGTAACATGGAAAATTCCTCCCTCTGCGATATGAACCTAAAAGCCGCAGCACAGGAAGTGGTTCATACGGTACGATCCCAATCTTGTATGTGTGTGTATGTGTGAATGCCAAACTGTTCGCAGCACTTCTCTCCGAGCAGTTACTTCCTCCTTTGCATCGGCTCTTTACCCTCCAAATTTTTCCACACAAACCATTTCTTCAATAACTAGAAAGTTGTTTTTTTTTTTTTTTCAAGTGGCTCTTTGGTTCAAATGGAGATGAAGTTTTTAAAAACGTTGACAGAGACGTCTTTTCTCCATCCAAATCACTGGCTGGGGTGGGGGCTCTGCTACAAGGGAGCCTTGGTCCCCCCAGGGAGTGTCCACATTCCACGTGGTCCCAACCAGCATGATCAGGACCAACGGGTGGAAGCTAAGGGACGCTGGGTTTGCTCAAATTCTATACCATATTTTTAAAGAGATCTGTCTAGAGATGGAAGAGAGTGAGCTCTCCGAGCCTAGAGGTGTGCAAGCAAAGGCTGGATGTTGTCCATGCATCAGACTGGGTGGGTAGATTGACTCAATGAAGTACAGAGATGCTCACAAGACCAAGATCACGAGCGCCCAACTTTGCCCCCAACTCTAAGGCGACAGCACCCAGGTCGAGGCTGGGCTCAGTCTGATGGAGGACTAAGCCCACAGAGGCTGAGGCTGTCCTGACCCCTAGGGTTCCAAGCAGCCCTGGAAAGCTCCTTCACTCCAGAGCAGGGTCTCAGCCCTTGGGGAGGAGGACTCCTTGTCATTTCCGCAAAGGAGTGGCAAGCGCAGGCCTCGTTCATCATTATCACCCTTACCCCGCTCTAGCTTGTGCAGAGGGTGCAGCCTGCCACCGCTAAGCATCTAACCCACACCCATCGTCTCCTCTACTCCTCAGGCCAGCACGGGGGGGGGGGGGGGGGGGGTACCACCACCAGTCCCCATCCCACCGATGAGGACACCAAGGCCCTGAGAGGTTGTGAACTTGCCTGAAGGTGAGCAGATGGGGGAGGAAGAGCTGGCTCACACCTGGGTCCGGCCAGCATCAAGGCCCAAGGGGCCGGAAGGGGCCCAAGCTGTAAGCACAGCCCTAGTGGGCCCCTCCCTGCAGCTGGCCCCCAGCCATTTCTGAGCTGCACAAGTTTTGAGGAGCAGGGCCCCAGCTGTACAGTCTCCCCACACAGAGGAGCCTGCTGCTGGGCCCCGCCGGAGAGGGGGCAGGGGCAGGGTGCGGGGGCACGGGACAGGGGGCAAGGGGCTGGGGCAGGGGCAGAGGCAGGGGGCTCTCTGAGAGCCTCACACTGCCCAGGACACCTCCTCCCCGCCCCAGTGACGGCCCCGCGGGGTGCTCCGAAAGGCCAGGGCTCAGGCAGGCGGCTGTCTAGGCGACAGCGACGTCAGGCCTGGCCACCCACTCCCTGGCCGCAGGACCTCAGAAAACCAATCCGCCCCCGCCCCCGCCTTTCTATTTCCTCTACTCATGAGACAGCTCATCAGGCCCATTGCAACAACATTCTAATATTCCACCTCCCAAGGCAGTGAGTGCCAGAGTGATTTTCCAACTGTAGTAGTAGAATTACTCATTGTTATCACCATTATTAGCGACGACAAATGAGCGTTTATTGAGCGCTTACTGCATCCCAGGCATCTTTCAAAGTGCCTTATATGGATGAGTGGGAACGCATATGCGCCTCTCCACTTGTTTCCCTAGCCACGGACCTCTACCTGGGGAACACCGCTGGCCTCGCTCCGCCCCCTTCGCGCCACGCCTACAGCGGCTGATCTGATTGGCTCGTCTGGGAGACACGCTGGGCATGCTCAGCGGGGCCCCGCCTCTCACAGAGCAGAGCTGCCTGCAGGCAGCATTCCCTCTGGGCTACTGCGTGCTGCTGCCACTTGCGCCTGCGCGGAGGCTGCCGCCTGTCCAGCGCCGCCTGTGCCCTGACGGCTCACTCTGCCAGTTCCAGGGCCGACGGTTTGCAAGCCCTCTGGGCCCTGGATCTAAGCCACCTTCTCTGGCCGGCCTTCTCAGTAATGACCCCTCCATCTGGAGCTCCATCTTTGTGAACTGTTTTCACTTGGTTCCAAGTTGAGGAGGAGAAGAGGGGTTCCCTGGGAAGCCTCAGCATGTGTTAAGCTCTTTTACCCCTCACAGCCCCCCCACATTAGCTATTATTATTATTCCTATTTTACACATGAGGCAATTAAGCCCTTGGTGTCAACGACTGTTGAAAAGCTTTCTAAACACCACGCAGCACCCCCACCATGGAAGGTGACGACACTCCCATCCATATCTGACTCGGCTCTCCAGGCTCCCAGGCCCTCGCCACGCCCTCCGTCTGCTGAGACCTGACAAATGGATATTTACTTCAAACCAACACCCCACCCCATTTTGAAAGAAATAAGCCTCAATATGATCCCAAGTTCACATAATACATTTTTGTTTAAATATGTAGAGGAAGGTTTTTGATAGCTTTATTGTATAAGTGTGTTCTTTCTTTCTTGAGCGTGAACATAACAGGGGCTCACTGCAGAAAATTCAGAAAACGGGAAAGTAAAAACACAAAGGTCTGTAATCTGAGCTATATGATCCCATTGTTATGTGTATATTTAAATATATTCTACTTTTCAGCCTTGTGAAGTCAGTCCTGGGTGGGGGCAGCTCTGCCATTCCGTGTCTGCAGGGCCTCCGTGGCAGCGCCAGGCCAGGCGCAGTCCACCTACAGTGGCTGTCTCAGTGCAGGGGAGTGGGCCGGGCACCCAGAAGTCCTTCCCCTGAATAAAACCCTGCCACTGCCCGCTGTGACACTGCGTGTGCCTCGCTTACACAAGCCAAGTGCAGCAAATGCAGGATAATCGTTATAATTTCGCAGCCAAGAAGGGCTGTAACTTGCCCAAGGTCACATGGCAAGTAAGGGAGGAGCTGGGATCAGAATCCGGTCTCCTGATCCCCAGACCCAAGCTGTTCACCAAGCTTTCCTGCCCCAAGGATTTAAATCCTGCTTCCTATTAATAATGGCAACACTACCAAAAACAGCGGGGACATAGATACCACTTACTGTGTGCCAGGCACGTCACAAATGCTTCACGTACATTAATTCATATCATTCTCTAACAGCCCTACGAGGTAAGTACTATTATCATTTTAGATGCTGAAACGGGTGCGCAGAGGGGTTAAGACACTGGCCCAAGGTCACGCCCAGCAGGGAACTAGCAGAGGCAGGATCATCCTCAGGCAGTTTGGTTCCAGAGTGGGTGACACCACCTGTGGTTCCTTCCCCACTCTCCTGGGCCAAGCCCCGCTGGACCCCAGACAGGTTTCTGGAGCACCTGCTGCCTGAGGAGGAAGAAAACCAGCCTAGGGGGTCACCTCCCTGGACAAAGTCCCTCTGCAACTTCACCGCAGAGCCTGAGCTGAACCCAGGCTTCCTGACGCCCAGCCTCCAGCACTGAGTCCACTTCTCTGCATCGGCTCTAGGAGCCTAGGTCCAGAATTCGCAACAACTTCCACCCCGCATCACCCCTCGACTCAGCACGGAAAGGCAGGGGTGCGGCCAAGAAATGGCAGAAGCCCCCACTGCAGGGAAGGAAGGGAGGGGAGAAGGGAGGGCCTCCCAGAGCCGCCCAGCCACTGGTCTGCAGGGATAATGTCCGGGCTGGGCCCCCATCCTGAGCCTGAGCCCTCATGGGGCAGCAGCACGTTCTGCAAATACATGCTGACTTGTGGGTGCCTTTTCTGGCTGAGTCAGGGTTCACAAGGCAAGAGTGACCCCTCGCCAGGCTGGGGCTGGAGGAAGTCGGGCTGTTCCCCTCTCAGGAGGGGAAAGGCCAGGCCTCACGGGGGAAGCTGGAGCCCGACAGAACCAATCCCAGGCCAGCCAGCCCATTCCCGCCTCCCAGGACCCAGCTTCAGGCAGGCAGGTTTGAGGGCAAAGCAGGGGCATCCAGACCCTGCTTCCCAGCGCCTCTGCCAAGGAGTCACCGAGGAGCTGGCACCGAGCTGGGTCCTGCTGGGCCGCCCTGAGGAGAATCACTTATTCATTCAACCATCACTTCCTGAGGGCCTGCTGTGTGCCAGGCCTTGGGCCAGGAGTCAAGGACACAGAGATGGACAGGGCAGGGTTCACGGAGACACTCCATATGCCGCAGAACAGGAAGAAAATACTTGGTGTAGACAGGGAAAGGAGGGAGTTTGGAGAAGGTCTGCCATCGCTGTCAGACCTACTTCCCCTCAGGAAGCTTCGAGTCATGCTGGGGAGACCCAGCCAACCCCAGAAAGAGCAGGGGAAAACCACACAGCCGGAAATGACTAGCGTCTTGGGGCACACACACACTTAGGTTGGAGAGGCGCAGAGGGCCCATTCAGAAGGTAGGCGCTCTGGGGAATGTTCCAGAAGGCCTGAGAAGCAGCCTGGTACAAGCTTTGAAAGACAGGCCAGATGCAGAAAATAGCAACGGCAGCAGCACCTCTCATTTATGGAGCATTCAATGTGTGCTGGGTATAAAATTGCTGAGCAATTTTATATTATTATATTATGACCCCCAATTTACAGATTAAGAACCAGAGGCTGAGAAAGCGTCACCTAACCAGGAAGGGGCAGGGCCGAGATTCCAGCTCCAAGTCCAACTCTTCACACCAGGCTCCACTATCTCCCTAGTCTGCGCACAGGCAGAAGGTAGGTGTGGTGCCTCAGGTCGGGCAGAGGCAAGGTTCAGGAGGCAGCACCAATTGTCATATGTTTGAGAGGAGTCGCCCAGTTCCATTCTGTCCTGAGACCCTGTGCTGTGTGTGTGTGTGTGTGTGTGTGTGTGTGCGCGCTCACATGTGCCCTGCTTCACAAACGACAGATCCCAGGTCACAAAGCTCCTGAGAGCCAAGTAAAGAACAGGTCTTTAGCAGAGCAGGGAAGGGAAGCCCAGAGAGGGGAAGGGACTTATGGAAGGTCACACAGCAGAGCTGAAACTAACTTGGAGCACCAGGAGACAGGCCTCTTCCTTCCCCTCAGCTGCTCCTCCATGTCAGGACGGAGTGAATCAGCTGCTGACAGGAAGACCACGGTATGGGGGATCCCCAGTGGTGAGTCAGGAACCAGCCGGCCCCAGACACCAACTGGGCCTGTTACAGAGGCCTCTGGCCAGGCTGTGGTTGGCCGCCTCCTCACAGGCAGCATCGGGGGCGAGGGGAGGAGGGAAGGAACATGTCCCACACCACTCGGCCCGTGTTTACCTCTGGACTTCCCTCCCGGCTCCTGAGACCCGGGCTTAGAGGAGGGGAAGTGGGTGGGCAGGGCAGTTCCTGCTGAGATTAAACCAGCCCCCCACCCCTGGCCCCTTCCTATCCCACAGCGGGGCCCGGGCTCTGCCCTCCCGCCTGCCTCTCGAAGAGCGAAGTCCTGACGGTTTGATGCTCTTGATTAAATCCTAACCGCCCCTCCGAGCTGCCTTTGAGGTGGAGGAAGTGGGTACAACGGTTTGGAGCCAGGGGGTCAAGGCCAAGCCAAAACCAGGGGATGCCAGCTGGCCGCAGATGCTCCAAACCCCAGGGAATGCTCAGGGCTTGGGTCTGCTCAGCCCGGGGCCAGGAGGGGGCTGTCTGGTCCTCAGGGGGACCAGGGAGGCTCCCCAGGGTGGAGGGCGGGGGATGAAGAGGAGGAACTTCAAGCCAGTGGCTCAAAGTCTGAGGCCTCAAGAGAGAGGGGACTGCCCCACACGGCCAACTTCAGAGGAGCCGGGGGGAACCAAAACCCACCCTCCATGGGGGAAACGTGTGCCCCTTCTGGCTGACCTCTCACCCCTGCTCGCCCTGGGCTGGGGCTGGGACGGGGAAGCCACAGGCACAACTCCCACCCAGCCTGCTCGCAGACCTACCGCTGCCTCGCTCAAGCTCCTGCCCCATGGTGAGATGCCGCCCTCCATGGGCAGACGCAGCGCCTTCTAGGGCGGCTCCCTCTCTACCGCTCTGAAGTGCTCGTCTCCCCCCCCAGTGCCCCCTACCCCCACCCAATCCAGCAGTTTCCTGAGGCCCTGCTATGCACCAGGGCCTAGGCTGGCTGGGCAAGAGAAAGAACAAGGGGCATCCACTCGCTCCTCTCCTCGCATCGCCCTGGCTCCCCGCGCCCCTCTGACCATGCCTTTTCCATCCCCACGGCTGTTGCCTCTTCCTTCACTACCAGCCGCGGACATCCACGAAGCCCCCAGGCCCCTCCTTCCCCACCACCGCAGCCATGGGTTGATTACTCCTCGACCACTGCGTCCTCCACCCCAGCACGTCTGGCACCACTGCCTTTCCTAAGGGCCGCTCTGATGGTGTCACTCCCCTGCTCGAAACCTTCAGTGGCTCTCAGTTTCCACCAATGCAGTCCAAACATCTCACCTTGGCATTCAAGGCCCTCCACGAGTGGATCCAACCCACCATCCCCCCTTCACATCCTTGCACAGTCCCATTCTTCAGCCAGACTGATCAGCCTAGCAGTTCCTTGAAAATTCCCTGAACACTCTGACCCCCCTGGCTTGGCCTAGGCCTTTTCCTCTGCCCCAAACACCCCAGTCTGTGCTGCGGCTGCTGAAACCCTCCCAATCCTTAAGGTCCACTCAAAACTCCCACCTCCCCCACGGAGCTTTCCTGAAGACCCTCTAATCCTTTCTTCTCCTATCAGACTCATTGGTGTCCTTGTCTAAGTCCCTGACCAGCCGGTAAGCAACCAAGGCTGGGGTCAGCGTGTCATCGTGTGTCACTCATCATGTGGGCTGGAGGGTCAGCAGGGAAGACTTTCTAGGAGATGCTTACTAAGCACTGTTCGAAATGAACATCTCTCCCCGCAGGCACCACCAACTGACCCCCCTCCCTCCCCACCTTACCAAACTCTACTCTTATGAGCTCAGATGCTTGGAGAGGGGAGTCTGTGGCCCCAAGCTGATCCAAGCCCAACCAGGACTTGGGACCCAGGCAGAAAATCCTGCTCAAGTCTCTCCAACTCCAGGAAGGCCCCTCACCCCGCTCCCTGGTTTCTCCAGTGTCTCATTTCTTCTAAGCACCACCCCCTCATACACACACATAGTGCAGCCTCCAATCAGACTTTGTCCCATAGAACTTTCCAGCTGGTTCCAAAGTGTAGTGGTCATCTCCCCAGGAGATGCAGGGAGCCAACATGCAGGACTCCCAGTCTCCTTTGGTGCCCAACCCTGATCAAACAGATAACCGGTGCCCACTCTGCCCCTCACCTCCACCCCAAGCCAAGTGGACAATGGAATAGCTGGACTCCAGCCACCAGGGCAGGACAGACCCATGAAACCCTGTCTGGCCCCAAGGCCCGGGTGTGAGTTATCCTCTCCAGCATGGGCATGGTGGGGATTGCGGAGCCCTCACTGTCAACAACTCAGAATGCGGGCAGAGCCCAGGTCTGGCTAGCTCACCTCTGTATTCTGTTGCTCCATCTAATATATAGTAGGTGCTCAGTAAACATTTTTGGGTTTATTTAATTGGACACCCACCATCCTCACGCACTATTACGGAAAACTCAGCCACCCTTTGGTCCAGATGACACCCTCCCCAACCCCAAAATGGACAAAGTGACGCTGGTGGCAGGTGGCAATTTCTGGCTCTCACAAGGTCAGGAGGGGCAGCGGCCAGCCTTCAGCCCTCCAAAGACCGTTTCATTCCCACGCAGGAAGCCAGCCCATCACCTGCCCTTCTCCATCAGAGCAGCTGTCACGTCGCGAGCCCTCACTGGGTGCCTGGCGCCTTGCTAAGCACTATACCCATGTCATTCTCGTTAGTCCTCACCACTGCCACTGGGTACTGTCATGACCCCCATTTTACAGATGGGGAAACTGAAGGTCGGAGGGCGAGTGGAATCCAGGTTATTTTGCTCCCAAAGCCCAAACCCTTGGCCACTGAACCAGGCTGCTCAGCTACTATGGCCCTGGCACACAGCACCCGCGACCACCAGGGACAGGAAGCTCCATCTGAAGAACTAATCCTGGGCATGCAGCAAGAGCCCCAGGCCCTGGGCTTGGGTCCGGGCCCAAGGTTTGGTGGGGAAATCCCCAGGCACCCGGATAAGAATTTGTCCCCTGGTTTCCGTCCCGGGCCTCCCAGGCCAGCTCACCTGGAAAAGCCCCAGGAGCAGGACAAAAGCCCCGCTGAGTTTCCAGCCTGAAGTCTCACTGGCTCCCAGTGTTGGGGGGAAAGGGAGACCAAAATCTCCCTGACTTGGGCTCCCCTTCCCCAGGGCCTGTGGGCCCAAGTTCCCTCGGTGCCCCTCTGCAAGGAGAGGAACTGCAGCCTGGGCAGCGCGATCCGAGCACCTGTGGCTGAACTGCAGCCGGCTCTCACCTGCCAGCGATCACTTTCCGGGATTTTAGTGAGAAAGGGCAACCAAGGAGTTCACCTGGTTCAACCTCCTCCTTTTCCTGGAACCCGAGAGGTCCAGAGCCGGGTACAGGGACGGGCCCGGGGTCACACAGCTGGCGCATGGCGGAGCCGGAGACCTGGGCTCAGGACTCGGGAACTTATGCTCCTTTTCTCCCACCAGCTGCCTCCGTGGCCCGACCTGTCACTTGTTCCGAGAAAGCTGCCTGAGCTGGCTCTGGAAGCAGGGCGGAAACTAACTTTGCCGCTGCTTGTCCGGCCGGCCTCCTCCCGGCCCCTCTCACCTGCAGGCTCTGCTCTCTGCTCAGCGCTGCAAGCCCCGCGTCGCCGCTCGCGCCCGGTCAGCGTCTGACTGCGCAGCCCCGGGCTCAGTCCCTCGGCCGGCCCCCTCCCGGCGGCCGTCGGGGAACGCAGCGGCCTCCGCCAGGCCCCGCCCCCGCCCCGGGCCCCGCCCCGGACACGCCCCTCGGGCTCCCCGCCCCGGCCCTGCAGGACCGCGGCGCGGCTCCCGGCCCGGCCAGGCTCCGCCCCCTGCCCCCCCCCCCGGACACGCCCCTCGGGCTCCCCGCCCCGGCCCTGCAGGAACGCGGCCCGGCTCCCGGCCCGGCCAGGCTCCGCCCACCACGGCCTCGCGCTCTGACCCGGCCCGCCCCGCCCCGCTGACGCCCCCTGATCTATCCCCGCCAGCCCGGACCCGGCGCCCCGCAGGGCATGAAGCCCGCCCCTGGACGCGCCTCCCGGCCCGGTCTCCTGCGCCCCTCCAGCCCCCGGCCCTGCCCCGCGCTCGAGCGCTGCCGGGGGCAGCCCGCTCGCCGCCCTCCCGCACCGTCCCGCCCCTCTCGGCCCTCCTCCTCCTCCTCCTCCTCCTCCCCAGGCCCCTCCCCGGCCGCTGGCCGCCCCCGGGCCCTCCCTCCACCCCGCCTCTGTCACTTTCCCCTCCCGGCCGCCCCCGGCCCTCCGGGGTGAGGCACGCCCTCCCCGCCTCCGCGCCGCCCCCGTGCTGCCCTGCAGCCCCAGCCCCGGCCGCCAGGCCTCGCCCACGCCGGCCTTCCCGGGCGGGCGCGTCTGGGCGCAGCCGGCAACGGCGTGGGAGCGGCTCGCGTTCCCGTCGGCCTTTATCAGCAGGCGGCATGGGCAGGCGCTTTCTGAAAATGCTAGCGGCTGCCGCCGGCGGAACCCCCGCGGGGGCCGGGCTCGCCGCCAAGCGCTGTAGGAGCACTGGCCCTTGAACTGGCACAGCGCGCTGCAGGTGGTACTCAGGTGGCGCCCACGTTCCCGATGAGCAATCTGAGGCTTAGAGAAGGGACGTCGTGGCTTCTGAGTCTTCACTGGAGGTGAGCCAGATCCAGCCCCAGGTCCTGAATCACAGGCTTGAGCTGCCCCAGCTTGCCTGGACTGGCCCTGGAGAAGTGGCCCGGGCCAGTCATCCGCGGGGGCAGTGCTCAGCAGGCTGCAGGAGGTGGGGGGGAGGCGTGGGCCGATGAGGGGGGTGGCACGGGGGGCTGCTGGCCTGAGCCCTCCGAGGCTGGCTTTCTCCCTTGAGAAGTGGCTCAGAACTAAAAGGGCTGCAAAAGATCTGCAGAGGGCCGGGGTGCCCCCACACGCATCCCGGCCCTCTGCACTCCGCCCCCAGGGGCCAGCCTCGGGCGGTCACTGAGTCCTGACTGGGCCATCCACCTGTGCAGCTGACACAGCTCTTTCGCTGGCATTATCTCCCTGGCGTCTCACAAGGACGCGTTGTGGGGAGGGGATGATTATGCCCCATTGGCATGGGTGGAGTAGGGTAGGGCGCTGGATCCCAGCCCAGCTTGGCGGTTCCCAAAGCGTGGACCTTGGCCTGGCAGCAGCATCTAGGATCTTGTTAGGAATGTGTGTTTGGGGGCCCCATCCCAGACCTACTGAATGAGAAACTCAGGGGGAGGAGCCTAGGGATTTGTCTTAACAAGGCCTCCAGGTGACTCCGAACCACACTCCAGTCTGAGAACCACTGTTGAGCATAATGGTGAAGAAGAGACGGTGGTCCGAGAACCACTGTTGAGCATAATGGTGAAGAAGAGACGGTGGTCCGAGAATGCCAAGACCAGGTAGCCTCCTGGGAGCCTTGCGACCCAAGGCAAGGCAAGGCACTTAACCTCTCTGGGATGAGGCGGTAAATTACCACCACCAATCTTGAGAGGGCTGTGGGGATTAAATGTGATAGTGTTCATGAAGTGTCTGCCCCGTCTTGGACACTGCATGCTCTGTACATGTTCTCTTTCCAGTAAAAGTCTGCTTCACAGAAGCTCCACACCAAGTCGGGGGAGTGTGGCTGGAGAATCTTTGAGCCAAGCAGCATCCCACTCTGCTGTCCTCCCCACAGAGGGTCACCATCTTTCCTGGAAGGGGCCACAGGCCTAACCAGCTCCCCGATGATGTCGATGCTGCTGGTCCAGGGACCACACTTTGAGAACCACCGTGCTGGTCTGTGTTGGGCTGCGATCCTAGTCAGCCCATGAAAAATGGGCACAAAATACCCTCCTCTTCTACCCTGCCGTGTCCCTCCTCTCCAGCTGGGGTGTTTGTGATGGTGACTGGCAGAACAGCTGGATCCCATCAGCCCCCCTCCTCCAGGCAGATATCTGGTCACATTAGTCCCGCCTGCTACCCCTTCCAGTCCCTGTCACTCCAGATTAGAGGTGGAGGCAGCTGTGGCAACGCGGAGGGCAGTCTGCAGGCAGCTTCTGGAATCTCTGCCGTGCTCCCCTGCCATCTTCTGCAGCCTCATGAAGGTCTTCCCATATGAGCTGGGGCACTGGTCCTATCCTGCAGAAATACCCTAACATGTTCATAGTGAAAATTAAGGCCCTCGTACCTTCTATCTAAACATCTAACAGACTAAAATAAAATGTTTGTTCTCCTGTCTTGAGACATATTCTTTATAATGACCAAGAAGGCCGTGTGCAAATTTAGAACCCTTGGGCTCTTTGGAATTCTGTGCAGGAACGTGGTGGTGTTGGGTCAGCCGTGACCCCAGCCCTCAGCCCACCCGACCTGGTTTCTTTCTAGCCCATGTCTGTCCTGTGTCACAGTGGCCCAGGACTCAGGCATGTGAACACGCCAGCCCACAGGCCCACACTCTATCCACAGGCCTTGCCCACAGCTGTCACTCGGTCACTCTAGGAGTGCACATGGGGGCGTTGTACCCTCAGAAGGATGGACCTGGGAAAGTTGCTTGTGTAAGCCCTAAAACTGGACTCGGAGCATTTAGGAAGAGATGTCCAGGGTGTTAGAGACTTGAAGCGTGATGGAAGAGGAGGGTGGGGTGCAGGCTCTGAGTGGGCACGGGTGGCCCTCTTGCCCAGGTCTGTGGGTGGAGCTGCTGTTGGACCTTATCTCCCCAGCACCTAGCGCAATGCCTGGTACACAGTGGGAGCTTAAGGGCCCCATCGTGGAGTAGATGTGTGTCTAAGTTATTTGCTGAAATATCCAATGCGGTTGGTTCTCCCAGCGTCCCCTCTCTTCCAGCAGGAGTCAGGCTTCGTCATAACTTACCTGGGGCATTTTGCCAGGCAGAGAACAGAGCCGCCTCTAGTCAGAGCCTACTTCCATCTTTTGTGAAATCCTTTGTCCATTCCAGAAGTGAAGCTGGGAATTCTGGAGGTGGGAATAGGGGCAAGAAGAGCCACTCTAGAAAGCCTTGAAAGAAGAGATCAAGTGGCCAACTTGGAGGTAGGGGAGATGGTGGTATGGCCAGACCTCAGAAGGGTATGGCCACGGGGTTCCCAGACTCTCAGAAGATTCCCCCACCCCAGGTGGCATAGGAGCTGCAGAGCAAGAGACCTGAAGGTCCTTGTGGGCAAGAACATGGGTGTCAGGGACTCCTTGGTGCCTGGGCCAAGGTAAGCCCCGAGACTTTTGCACAGCTCTGGGTGGAGGTAGAGTGGTGCATCTATTTCCTATTGCTATGTAACACACCACCCAATCATTTGTTTAGCCCATAAATCTGCAATTTGGGGTGGGTTCCGTGGGGAAGGCTTCTCTCTGCTCTGTGTAATGTCAGCTGGTTCAATTGGAGGTTCAGGATCCATTTTCAAGATGGCGCACTCACATGGCTAGCAAGTTGGTGCTGGCTGTCAGCTGAGAGCTCAGCTAGAGCTGGGGACCGAGGCCTCAGTTCCCCTCCATGAGGCACCTCCACAGGCCTCTTGGGCTTCCCCCCAGCAAGATGGCTGGGTTTCCAGAGTGGACAGAGAACAAGGTAGAAACCCATGGCGTTTCATGACCTAGCCTCGCGGTCCTGTAGCATCGTTTCCTCTGTATTCCGTTAGAGGAGGCCATCACAAAGGCCCACCTGGTTCAAGGGAAGGGGACATAGTCTCCCTCTCTTGATGAGGGGTGGCAAAGTTCTAGAAGAGCTTGCGGGATGGAAGATACCGTTGCAGATATCCTTGCTGGCCCGAGACTCAACCTGGAAAATATGATCTGCCCCAAGCAGGTCCTCAGAGTGACTGGAGTGGAAATTCCTCTGGTGGGAACTGAGAGTCTGAATTAAGCTGATTTAAGGAAAAAGGTATACAATATTTCTCACACAACCATTTGTGCACGAATGAATAAGTCCGGTAGTGGCCAATTAGCCTTGAGATTTTCCTTCTTCAGAGTCCTCGGAATGGAGTTAGCACCCCCTCCCCTCGCCCTGCACTGTTTCCTTAAAGTTGTAACCTTCAGTAGCCCTCATTGGATCCTCATGCGGCGACCCCCTGAGGGTCATACTATTATGATGCGCATTTCCAGGATGCGGCAGAGGAGGCACTGAGAAGGTAAGTACCCTGCCCGAGGTCAGGCAACCAGTAAGTGACGGGAGGAAAGAGAAATGGCAGTTTATAGCCAACCCAGTTTTCGGTTGCAGAAGCTGAACCCCAGGAAAAGGGCCAAGTTGAGCAGGATGCAGACACCCAGATTCTGAGCACCGACTCTGAGCCTTGTAGTCTATCCCTAAAGACTCACGCTGGTCAGAGAGCTCCTCCCAGGGCCTTGAAGGGACCCGGCTTCCCGCTTGAGAAGCGGAAAGAACTCTGACCCTGGAGAGCTGGACTCCGGCCCTTGCTTGGCCAAGTCTGCCCCATGCTCGGTCCTCTGGCTGAGTCTCGGGCCAGGAAGTGTTAACAGCAGTTTCCTGAGCCTCAGTCTATTCCTCACCACATTCGAATTCCTGCATTCGAATGGGCTCAGCAGGACCACAGCAGGACCACGACCTTCACTTTCTTCTCCGAAGGACTGCGTGAGGATCTGAACTCTGAGCCCCTCATAGCTGGGACGGGACCCAAGTTCCCACCAGAGAGACTGAGCTGTTGGTTCCTTCCCGTCTCAGGCATTTCACAGAGATTCAGACCCCTGCTCTGATCTCACCCAGCCCCGGCCTCCCGGGAAGCTGACCCATAAACCACTGCAGTAGTGCCCTGCGGGGTTACAACACCAATAGCAATGACAGCAATAACAGCAGCCTTTGTTTTTTGGGGTTTTTATTTTTGGGGGAGGAAGATTTGCCCTAAGCTAACATCCGTTGCCAATCTTCCTCTTTTTGCTTGAGGAAGATTGTCCTTGAGCTAACATCTGTGCCGATCTTCCTCTACTTTTGTATATGGGTCACCACCACAGAATAGCGTGGTGAGCGGTGTGTATGTCCACGCCCGGGATCCAGACCTGTGAACCCAGGCCACTGAAGCAGAGCGCACGAACTTAACTACTACGCCACCCTGCCCTGGCCTCTATTTTTAAAGTAAGCTGCTACCGTGCACCAGAAATTTTAAAAATGACCTTGAGTATATTTAACTAATTTGGTATCTAGCCTTTGTGTAGCGCTTTACATACTATGAAGCTTTTTTTATTTTTTAGGAAGATTGGCCCTGTGCTAACATCTGTTGCCAATCTTCCTCTTTTTTTTTTTTTCCTTTTTTCTCCCCAAAGCCCCAGTACATAGTTGTAGGGTTGCACCTCTTCTACGTGGGACGCCGCCTCAGCATGGCTTGAGGAGCGGTGAGTAGGTGCGTGCCCAGGATCCGAACTGGCGAACCCCAGGCCGCCGAATCGGAACACGTAAACTTAACCGCTGTGCCACGGGCCCGGCCCCTATGAAGCTCTTTAAAATTATTGTTTACCAGCTGTGGCACTTGAGTAACTGGAACTATTAAATAATGTCTCCCCACCCACAATTCCCTGTTACACCTGCTGTTTGCCCCTTTTGGGCATCAGCTCCACCCCATGGCAGGGGTCGGGCACCCCAAACACTCATGAGCCCATACCCCAATATATGTTGTTTATTTATAATTGAGATGTATGTACTAATTTGCTGGCCATTTTGCATATTCTGAACCATACACAAAAAAATTTAAAAAGATGACAAAAAATTATTTAAAATATTCAATATATACAAAAATAAAAATAAATAAATACAAAGCAATGTATTGATTTCTCCTTGAGCCCCAGTAGATCCCATGGAGACCATCTACCATGGCCTGTGTGCCCAGAGGGCAGAGTGGTTGGAGCAGCAAACAGAGAGGGGTCCTCTGGAGGAGCCTTTTTCAGTGTCTCTAGGTGCTCAGCCGTCGGAGGGAGGGATGGGGAGATGCTGCAGAAAGGGGAATTCTCACACCTGCCATTGGGTGGAGCTAAAGTCAGTGTGAGGGCCTTCCCTGAATCAGGCCCAAGATTAAAAAGAACACTCCTGTGGCCCAAGAAGCCACTGGTGTAGACATTCTTCCCGTTGTATGGCTGAGAACACCAAGGCTCAGAGAGCTGAGTCGAAAAAGTTTTGAATTTGTCGCCAACATTTCAAAATTGGGGAATTTTCACATTAATGTTTGCATGTACAGCTGCTGTTGAAAAGCAGAAGAATCCAAACATCCTGATATGCATTCTGACAGGGCCACAGCTGGCTGGACCTGAGTGCAGCTGCCCCTTCAGTTGTAACGTACACCCTCCAGCTGGCCACGGTCCCCACCACTCCCTACTGCACACCCAGCCTGCTTCCCTCATTTCTATGAACTGCCTGGTCCCTGTGGGCAACTGAGTTTGCGATCTTGAACCCAACAGATACTGTTTGAATTGGCGTTTATTCTGAGAGCTTTCTGAGTAGCAGCAGTGCCACGCAGATCTCTGCAGGAAGTCAGGGACACCACATTCTTTCCTTCCCTTCTCTCCAGGGCCCTCCCTAAGAAAGCTGCAGTGTTAGCACGGCCCTCCCTGTGAGAGACGGTTCAGGCTCACGTCCCTGCTCTGCTAACTTTCTAGCTGTGGACCCTAAGCACACCTTCCCTACTCTGGGTCCGCTTCCCGCCTGTAAGCTGCAGAAAATGCACATGCGACATTTGCTATTTTAGGGCCATAAAATGTTCTAGTTAGTTGTCTCCCTGTCATTCCTTTCACCAACAGAAATGGAGAGAGAAAAAACAAAAACAAAAGCAAACTTCTCCACACACTTCCCTCCAAAGTGAGCCTTTGTTGCCCTCTGGTGTCCACAGCGCTCAGTGCAGCCTGGGGAGAGAAGGAGAAAGGCTGGGGCTGGGGCTGGTGGGGGGGTGGGTGGGGGCGTGGAGGGGGTTCCTCCTGGCTTCAGGTCAGTTCAGGCCCCCAGGAGCAGAGTGGAGCCCTGGCCTGAGGGCCAGGTGAGGGCGGACGGGGGCAACTACAGATTCCCCCGCCAGCCCAGACAAGGAAACGTGGTGTGGGATCCACAAGCCAATGCTGGCTGGCCTACAGTCCCCTGGGTGTCTGGAGGCCTCCAGGACCCCATGACTCTTATTTAATAATGGCGATGAAATAATATTAACTACAGTAGGAGTTATAAGCATAGAAAGTAGAGTCTATGCAGTCTAGTTTATGCAGAAAAATTTACCCAAAGGCACTTATAAAGCCCCCTGAATTGTTGAGTGGCGAGTTGGGGTTGGCTGGAGAGTCAGGCCCAAGCTCATTTCCCAGGAATAAGGCCCCAAACTCCACTGCAGAACCGGCCTAATAAGTCACCATCCTCTGCCCCAGGAAGTCAGCTCCGCAACCCCTGGGAGACACCACCAGGAGGTCCCCTCTGTCACACCGCTAGGCACAGAAGCCCCTCGCAGAGCCTGTTCCCTCCGAATCCAGGCCTTGCGTGGGCCTAGGCCATTCTGCAGGCTGGCTGCCGGGGTGGCTGGGAGTTAGAGTTCGATGCCCACTTAGGGAGGTAGAACTCGTGACGGGGGAGTTTCCTCGAGTATAGGAAGACTGCAGAGGACGCACGGCAGCTGTGACCAGGACCAGTGTCCACCACGGCTCCTCCTGACGGAGGGCACACAACACGCCGGACCCTGGGCATTATCTCGTCTAACCCTCACACCGACCCTCTGAGGTGGGAACAGTGACCATCCCCATTTATGGAGAAGGAAACTGAGGCTCAGGGAGTTTAGATAATTTGAATAAGATCTCGCAGCTGGTAAGCGGCAAGGCTGGGATCAAGCCAGGACTGCCTGACTCTGAAACCTCATAAATATGCTATGTGGCCTCCCCAGCGCGCCTCCTTGTTCAGGACTCACGTCCAGTTCACTGAGAGAGAGCCAGGGAGTCCAGAGGGAGGGCCTAGAAGGGACTTCAGAGGTCAGCTAACTTGACCACTTGCCCGGTGCTGCCCCTTAGCCCCATATCAGTCAGCTCTTGCAAGGTTATGCTGCAGTAACAAAGAACCCCCCAAATCTCATCGACTTATAACAACAAAGGCTTATTTCACTTTTATGTCAAATGACCCCTGAAGATGGCCTGGATCAGGTGAGGCTCTGTCCCTGTGTCTTCGTCATTCCCAGGTGCAAGATGAAAAATTGGCCCCTATTAGGGATACACTCTTCTCCGCAGCCCAGCTCCGTGAAAGGCTCTCAGAGCTTCTGCTGAGATGTGGAGTCTGTCCCTCCTGCCCCCATTTCCACTGGGTAAGGCAAGTCACAGGGCCGAGCTCCGCCTCAGTGGGCAGAGCAGTGTCCTCCCTCTGGAGGGGCTGCGGGTCACATGACAGTGGGCAGGGCTGTCTAATCCCGCAGGGACGGGGAGGGGAGGATTGGGAACAAGAGGACACTCCACCGCCAGCCCCTCCAGACTGAGAGCTGGACCCTCGGCAGCGGAGTTACCTCACACACCAGCTACAAAGCAACTGAAGGAATAAATCCTGCTTCATACTCTCGTGTGACTGTAATTCATTTCTTCGTCTCACAAATATTGCTGAGGGCCTGTTGTGTACTGGGCAATATTCTAGCATGGAGAACACCAGCAGTGAACAGAACAGTCAAGGGCCTGCCCTCTTGGAGCTTCTTACCTTCCTGAAGGACAGACAATTATATATAATATGCGGGTGGTGACAAGTGCGCTGGAGAATATTGAGGCATGGTAATGGGCAGGAAGTTTCTGGAAGAGGGAGGTTGTTTCCTATAACAGGTCAGGGAAGCCCATCTGAGGAGATGACACGTGAGCAGAGACCTGAATGAAGTGATGGAGTGAGACCTTGAGGATACCCAGAGGAAGAGCATCCCGGGCAGAGGGTTGCATGTGCAAAGGCCCTGAGGCTGAAGCAAGGTTGGAATAGGGTGCATGAGGGCTAGTAATGGGAAATGAGGCAGAGAGGTGGCAGGGGCCAGGTGACGGAGGGCCTTATGGGCTTGGGTTTCTACTCAGAAGGAAGGATTTGAGCAGGGAAATGGCATGATCTGACTCATGTTTTAACAGGATCCCTCGGGCTGCTGGATGGAGAAGAGAGCCCAGGGAGGCAAGGCTAGAAGAGGGGGACCAGGAGGAGGCCACTGCAGTAACCCAGGCCGGAGATGTTGACCTGGGCCACGGTGGCCCAGAGGGCATTCAGAAGCACATCTATCAATTTGTTTATATCCCCAAGAGCAGCCAGCAATGACCAGGAGAAGAGATGAGAAAACATCACCAACAAAGGCAAAAAGACAGAGTCATGACGTAAAGGGCCAGGGAAGTTACATCTGTAAAAAGCCCAGCTGAGGAAAGCTCCAGGTGAGCACAAAACTGAGGACGGGAAATAATCTGGTTCTGTGCTCTTCGGAGCACGCTGTAGGATGATGGACATCTTCACACTGTGCGGACGAGCCTGGGGTCCGCGGTGGGGGCTCAGTGGAGGGGCTTCGGGCCCCCGACCCCCTTCCTCTGGCAGCTCTGCTCTCAACTGTTCAACTACATATCAGAATAAGATTTCCTCTGAAGAAAGGGTGATACACACACACAATGAAAAAATGTGAACATTGTGAAAAAAATATTTACCCAAAATCCACTCTTGGACTAATGAACGAAAAGCCTGCTGTAATGACTCTGCAGGCACCGGCGTAAGAAGGTTCCCGCCTTCTTACGGGGGGATCTGGCAAGAAGACCATGCGAGTGGTGGTTACATCTCAGTGGGTCTTCCTGGAGAGCCACATCCAGTGTCTACACTGTGTGACAGGCCAGAAACCACCACTGGCGTCCTCCCCATGTCTTTAAGTGTAAATGTTTTCTACGAAAAAGGAAAAGCCTGGGAAGAAAGAAGTTGAGCCAGGAGACCTGGAAAATCTCATCTAGAAAATCTAATCTGCTGATAGAAAAGTTTGGTAATGAAAGAAATGACGGATGAAACCATTCATTTGGCCACACATCTACTGCACATACGTTTTTTCATGTATAAGAAAGTAAAGAATGATCATAAAAGTGTTGTTCATTCTGGAATGCATTACCACCTTTCCAGAGCATGACATGGTGTTGTTGAAAAACCTAGAGAAATGGTTGAGTGGTGGACTGACACCCTTCATCCACCAAGGAGCCCCCGATCATCGTGTCCACACAGTGTGCGCCCAGTGGACAAACAGACCCAGCAGTGTCAACTGTTCTTTGACAAAGGAGCAAAGGCAATACAATGGAGCAAAGGTAGTCTTTTCCACAAATGGTGCTGGGACAACTGGACACCCACATGTGAAAAAAAAGGAATCTAGACACAGACCTTACACTCTTCACAAAAATTAACTCAAAATGGATCACAGACCTAAATATAAAATGCAAAACTCCCATAAAACTCCTAGAAGATAACATAGAAAACCTAGATGACCTGGGGTATGGCAATGACTTTTTAGATACAACACCAAAGGCGTGATCCATGAAAGAAATAATTAATTGATAAGCTGGACTTCATTGAAATTAAAAACTTTTGCCCTGTGAAAGACAATGTCAAGAGAACGAGAAGACAAGCCACAGACTGGGAAAAAAATATTTGCAAAAGACACATCTGATAAAAGACTTATCCAAAATATGCAAAGAACTCCTTAAACTCAACAATAAGAAAACAAACAATCTGATTAAAAAAGGACCAAAGATCTTTTTTTTTTTTTAAGATTTTATTTATTTATTTTTCCCCCCAAAGCCACAGTAGATAGTTGTATGTCATAGCTGCACATCCTTCTAGTTGCTGTATGTGGGACGCGGCCTCAGTATGGCCGGAGAAGCAGTGCGTCGGTGCGCGCCCAGGATCCGAACCCGGGCCGCCAGCAGTGGAGCGCGCGCACTTAACCGCTAAGCCACGGGGCCAGCCCCTGGACCAAAGATCTTAACAGACACTTCACCAAAGAAGATATACAGATGGCAAAAAAGGATACGAAAAGATGTTCCACATCACGTGTCATCAGGAAATGCAAATTGAAACAACAACAAGACACCACTACACACCTTAGGATGGCCCAAATCCAAAACACTGACAACAGCAAATGCTGGTGAGGATGTGGAGCGACAGGAACTCTCATTCATTGCTGGTGGGAATGCAAAATGGTTCAGCCACTTTGGAAGACAGTCTAGCCGTTTCTTACAAAACTAAACATCCTCTTACCATACGATCCAGCGATCACATTCCTGGTATCTACCCAAAGGGCTTGAAAACCTACAGCCACACAAAAACCTGTTCACAAGTGTTTATAGCAGCTTTACTCATAATTGGCACAATTTGGAAGCAACCGAGATATCCTTCAGTAGGTGAATGGATAAACAAACTGTGATACAACAAAACAATGGAATATTATTCATTGCTAAAAAGAAATGAGCTCTCAAGCCATGAAAAGACATGGAGGAACCTAAATGCATGTTACTAAGTGAAAGACGCCAACCTGAAAAGGCTACATGCTGTATGCTTCCAACTATGTGACATTCTGGAAAAGACAAAACTATGGAGACAATAAAAAGATCAGTGGCTGCCTGGGGCTAAGGGGTTTGGGGAGGGAGGGATGAATAGGCTGAGCACAGAGGATTTTTAGGGCAGTGAAACTGCTCTGTATGATACTCTAATGATGGATACAGTCATTACACATTTGTCCATACCCATAGAATGTACACCAAGAGAGAAGCCTCATGGAAACCATGGACTCTGGGTGATAGTGATGTGTCAATGTAGGTTCATCAACTGTGACAAATGTCCCACTCTGGTGGGGGATGTGGACAAGGGGGGAGGCTGTGCCTGTGTGGGGGCAGGGGTGTATGGGAAACCTCTGTACCTTCTCCTCATTTTGCTGTGAACCCAAAACGGCTCTAAAAAAATTAAGTCAATGAAAAATAAAGTAAGAGAAGAAAAGCGAGACTCAGAGAATTGCCTAAGGCTGTGAAACAGGGCGTGCAGGCGCCAAAATGAGGAAATATGTCTTCAGGACTCCTAAGTTCATTGTCTTAACGGGTACTCGAAACAGTCACATCGAATGTTAACTTCAGTCCACTAGGAACGTGTTTTAAGGAGCAGAAGCAAAAAACGCTTTGTGCCAAGACCTGTCCCTGACGTTCTAGAAACCTCCCCTAGTCCTCGTTAGGGCGCCAAGTCTACGCTGCTGGTGCCAGACCCCAGCCTGGCCCCACCGCCTGGTCCAGTCGGGAAGCCAGTCATCTGTCTCTGGAGCCTGGGCCCTTTGCTGCCTCTAGTGGAAGAAAACGTCTAGTTCATCACGAGAGACCACCTTTTTCCTGGGTCTGAGAGGAATTTGTTTGCAGGTCTTTCTATATTTTGACATGGGGCCATATAATGAACTTGATCCGCGATAAAGCAGTGTTTATAAAGAATGTTGTCTGATTTCCATTTCAAAATTTCTAGGTCATGCCCTTAAAAGGGCAGGAGAGTGCCTTTCCCTCCTCCTCCCACCCCCACCCCCCACATTCCCACTGGCTAGAATACAGATGTGATGGCTGGAGATGCAGCAGCCGTCTTAGAGCTCAAGATAGCAGCCAGACGTGGAAGAGGCTGAGCAACAAAGACAGGAGGCACTGGGGTTTCAACTGCATACTCAGCTGGGTCTGCCAACCTGAACGTTCACATAAGAGAGAAATCAGCTTTAGCAGTAGCGTCACTATGACCACCATCACCATCACCAGCCACCATCATCAAGGTCACCAGTGATGTCATCAATGTCACCACCAACATTCTCACCATTCCCATTACAATCCACTATCACCACCCTCACAACCCCCACTACCAGCCCCATGACCTTCATCATCATCACGATTGTCATCATCTTCGCTCCCCCGTCACCACTGCCACCACCATCAGTGCCACTATTAACACCGTCCTCACCATCATCACTATCGTCTTCCTCAACACCATCAGAGTCACCATCAGCATCTTTTTCTCCATCAGCCGTAGCAGCATTAGCGTCACAGATCAGTGCCCCTCGTGGAAGGACTCACAGTAGAGGGGCTGTCAGGTCACAACCCAGGAGGAATGACGTCCGCTGAGAAATACTGTTGCTGCTGCTACAACTGGTGTTATTATTACTGCTTAATATTCTCTCAGCACTCACTGTGTGCCGGGCGCTGTGCTGAGGGCTTTTCATGAATTATGTCATCCTGAATGGCCCCATTTGACAGAGGAGAAAACTGAAGCATAGAGAAATAGAGCCTAAGTCACGTGTCCAAGGGCGAACAGCCAGGAATTGGCCGAGTTAGCGTGTGAAGCCAGGCGTTCCGTCTCCAGAGTCCTTTTAACCCTGACTAGATGGATCGGCAAATGGACACGGCTGAGGTCTGGCTGTCCCGGAGGAGAGTCCGGCGAGTACCTTAGGGACCTAACCTCTTTGAACAGCATTTCTCTCACGTGTACAATGAAAAGAGCAGTAATACCTATCTCACGAGATTAAATACGGTATGTGTGAAATTTTTGCATAAAAGTTAACATTTAGTCGTGACCTAGTAAGCAGCAAATTTTATTAATATAACAATTAGTGATAATGGAATCCAGATCCTTATCTTGGTGGACAGAGACCCCTCTCTCCGGCCAGTGGGTGTGCACTTCTGAGTCGAGTCCTTACGGGAGAAGAGAGTGCCCTTCTCGTCCCTGTCCCGCATTTCGCTGCCTGGAATGCGGACACAGCAGTGGGAACCGGGCAGCTTTCTTGGGCTAGGAATGGAAGCTGCCTGCTGAGGATGATGGAGAAATGTATAGAAAGCCTGGGTCCCCATCAACCTTGAGCAGCCGTGCCAGCCTGGCCCAAGAGAGAGAAATTTCCATCTTGCTGAAGCCGCTGGATTTGGAGTCTTGCTAACAGCAGGTTAATCTGTACCCTGGCAATTTCTCTTGGAGGGATTCACTCAGTTTATATGGATTCTGAGGGTGACCTTTTTTCTAAAATCATCTTCAAATTCTAGGGCCCCTGACTCAAATTCATTGCCTGAAGCAAAACTTCCATCCATCATTCCGTGGCTGGTTCTGAATAAGGTACCGCCTCTGTTTGAACCCCACCCCCACCCCCCAACCATCTGTCAAGTGGAAAGAGTGAGCTCAACGTCACTGAGGAATAGTGCAGGTGAGTGAGGTCACAGGTCAAGGGGGTTGGGCTTTACAAGAAGGATGGAATTCCAGAACAGATGATGATGACGACAATGATGGAAATGGAAATGGTGGTGGTGATGGGGGTGGCGATTCTGCTGTTTCTGATGGTGATGGTGATGATGGGGATGATAATGGTGGAGATGATTATAAGTGTTATAGTGAGGATGGCAATGGTATTGGGGGTGTTAATGGTGACACTGATGGTGGTGGGGGCCACGATGATGATGATGGCAATGCCAATAATGCTGATGATGGTGTAATGATGATGATGGTGATGGTGATGGCTGTAGTGATGAGGAGGATGGTGATGGCATGATGGTGAGGTAATGGGGGCGTCGGTCATGATGGTGATAATGATAGTGATGGATAGGGTGGTAATGGTGACACGATGCTGCTACTGCCGGTGATGATGGCGGTGTGATAGAGACAGTGATGGTGATGATGGGAATCGTAATGGTGGTACTGGTGGTGATGTTGGTGATGGAGATGATTATAGCACTGCTGATGGTGATAGTGAGGATGGTGATGCTGCAGGTGGTATTAACAGTGAAACTGATAGTGGTGGTGGTGGGGATGGTGATGATTTTGATGATAGTGGTAGTGATAGTGATGATTGCAATGGTGATGGTGATGATAGTGGTGATGATGATTGTAATGGTGATGGTGGTGGTGATGGTGATGATGATGATGGTGGTGATGATGATTGTAATGGTGATGATTGTGGTGATGGTGATGATGGTGATGGTGGTGATGATGATTGTAATGGTGATGATTGTGGTGATGGTGATGATGGTGATGGTGGTGATGTTGATGATTGTAATGGTGATGACTGTGGTGATGGTGATGATGGTGATGGTGGTGATGATGATTGTAATGGTGATGACTGTGGTGATGGTGATGACGGTGATGGTGGTGATGTTGATGATTGTAATGGTGATGATGGTGGTGATGGTGGTGATGATGATGATTGTAATGGTGATGATTGTGGTGATGGTGATGGTGGTGATGGTGGTGATGTTGATGATTGTAATGGTGATGATTGTAGTGATGGCAATGATGATGGTGATGGTGGTGATGATTGTAATGGTGATGATTGTGATGATGGTGATGATAGTGATGGTGGTGATGTTGATGATTGTAAGGGTGATGATTGTGGTGATGGTGATGGTGGTGATGGTGGTGATGATGGTGATTGTAATGGTGATGATGGTGATGGTACTGATGGTAATGGTGGTGATGATGGTTCTAATGGTGATGTTGGTGGTGTTGGTGGTGATGGTGATGGTGGTGGCATTGATGACTGTAACATACTGACATTACCACTGATAATGATATGGTATTGACACTGTTGGTATTAACAGTGATATTGATGGGAGTTCATTACATGTCTGGATGTAGAATTATCAATATCTTCTCCCAGTCCATAGCTCTCCTTCTCTTAATGAGATGACACCACCATCTATCGTTCCTGATCTGATCTGTTCAGTATTTCCCAGATTAATATATCCATTAGTTTATGTCTCATCTCTTCTTGTATAACCACGTGTAGAACTCTCGTTCCCCTCAGCCTCCTGCCCATACCTGTTCCTCCTGCCTTCCTCATCTCAGTGAAGTGCAGCACCGTCCATCCATGGTCCAAACTCTAGAACATGCCTTTGATTCCTCCCTTCCCGTGACTGCCCCCTATTTATGGCCTGTCAGCAAACTCCACCAATTCTACCTCCAAATACATCAGAATCTTTCCCTTTCTTTTGATCTCTGCCACTTTCACTCTACTCCAAGTCACCATTCACCTCTGTCCTGGATGAATATAATCACCTCCTAACTGTTCTCGGACAAAAATCCAAGCTTGTCACCATGCATGGGATCTGACCCCGGCCTACTTCTCTGACTTCCTCCCCTCCATGCTTCAGTCACACCTTTTGTTTTTCTCATGCCCCAAGCACTTTCTCACCCCAGGGCCTTTGCACTTGCTGTTCCCTCCACCAGAAGCACTCTGTCCTCAGATCTGTACAGTCAGTGGCAAGAATTCATACCAGCTGGTCTGGCTCTGAAGTCTCTACTCTAAATTGCTACAAATATTGCTCTCTGAGCACATTGCCCTGCTTTATCTGCCCCACGGCATTTATCACCATTTTCATTTATCTTATTTACTTTTTAGATTATTGTTGGACTCTCCCCATACAGTGTAAGTTCTACGAGAGCAGGACCTTGTATCCTTGTTCCCCACCATATCCCCAGCATCTAGAACAATGACTGACACATAGCAGATGTTCTATAGACAGTTGTGAATGAATTAATTGGCTCATGAAGCAAACTAGAAACATATCCCACCCCCACCTTCACCTCCAAGTAAATTAAAAACTAAGCTTGTGGTCACATGATCTCCATGGTGAAGACAGAGCCTTTCACCTCTGCCCTCCTGCCCTCTACTCCCACGGCTGCTGCCCCAGCTCAGCCCCTTAACTCTGATGGCAGCCTCCAGTCCTGAGCCCCTTGCTCTCCCCTGGAGCAACCATTGCAACATGCAAGCCCAATTGTTCTTCTTCTCTGCTCAAAACCTGTCAACATCTCCACGTCAGGTGGGCACTGAGTTCCACACTGAGCTCAACGGCTGTTGAGGGCTCCCTGCGTGTCCAGAGGAGGTGGGGGACGGGCCGAACAAGCGTGGCTCCTACACCATCCCCTCCCTTTCAGCCGGAGAAGCCACGCTTGCATCAGCCGTGCACAGAGCCAGTATAACATTGAGATGAAGGGCAGGGCTTCCAGAGCCAGTCTGCCCAGGCTCAAATCCTGACTCATCTCTGGAGCTGTGTGACCCTGGCTAGGTTGCTCAGTTTCTCTGATCACTAGTTTGAAAACGGAGCCAATGGTATCTTATCATGTACATGATATTAGATGTAGCTATAATATATTTACTGTCTGTGAAATGGAGTTCATGATAAGGCCTGCCTCCTAGCAGTTGTTGGCAGGATGAAATGAGTTTGTTCAGGTAAACACTTAGGACAGTGCTCGCGTGTCGTGAATGCTTGATAAGTGTCGGCTGTGATTGCAAATTACATTTCCATGTGGATTTCATTTGCTCTGACTAAAAGGAAAAAGATGTGAAAACTTGGTGTCATACTTTGCATTGCAATTATTGTTGTATAATATAAACCGTGTTATATGCTGGAAGTTTCTCGAGGCAGATCACGTTTAGTTCTGTGTTCCCGATGTCTCAGGCTGTGCCTGGCACATAGTAGGCCTTCAGTAAATCCGCCCTGAGGGAGGCGGGCAGCGGGGGAGTGAGGGGGCCCAGGCTCCTTCCAGGTTACTCCGGTCACTTGTAGCAGCATGTCATGCTCACAAGCGTCCACCAGGTGTCGCCCTTGTCTCTGAAATGGGCACTTCCGGGCCCTGAGACCGTGGTCCGGGCTCACCCGGGGCGGATGACACCTGAGGATGCTGCTGGCCCAGCAGATGGGGGCGGAGGCAGGTGGCTCTGCATCCAGGACGAGGCCCCGGGAGAGGCGTGAGAAGCCTCACCATAGCAAGCTGCATGCACCGTGGAGTCTCGAGGCCTGCGTTCTGGTCTCAGCTGGGACCACCAGGAGAGTCTATTCACCTCTCTGAGCCTCGGTTTCCTCATCTGCCAGGTGGGGGCAATATTGCTATGCCAGGACGTGGGTAGGCCGCCAGGCCCTGTGGGATAGTTGATAAGGGTTTGATTTGCTTGCTTTTTTTTTTTTTTTTCTTAAGTTGACGTCCCCCCTGGAAGGCTGGGGAAGGCTGGGGGCATTTGCAGACTTCCCACCTCCCCAGTTCTGCCTCTCTGAGTGGAAATGAAATGAAAAACTCACCAGCCTGGAATTCTGAGGAAGAAAGGACAAAGAACGAAGAATAAATGAGACTGTCTGGGTTGCCCAAAGATGTCAGGAGAGCCGATGGTCCAGGTGGACCACACCTCCTAGTGGCTCTTCTGTGCCCGCATGAGCCCACCCAGGGAGACTGAAGACCTTTCTTGAGAGGCAGACACGCTGGAGATAAGGGGATAGGGAGGTGGGGTCGGTGCTCCTCTCTCACCCTGTCCCCTCACCTCCTGGGCTGTGTGACTCAAGCAAGTCCCTTCCCCTCTCTGGGCTGTTCTCTCTGTGAAACAGGTTGGGCGTAGGCCAGGAATTTTCAAGCTGACGTTTAGCAGAAGCCTGCTTCAAGCCGCGTCTCCTGCGGAAGTGCAAGCAGATAAAGCAAAGATGTCGGGGTCTGGAGGGGCAGGGCCAGGAGCTTCGCCCCCTCCGACCACCCGTTCCCTGCAGCGACCCTGAGCAGCCCAAACAGCTCAAACCACGGCCAGGTCCCAGGGTCCCCTCCACGTGCAAGTCTTGATGACTCTGCGGGTCCTCACTGCCGGCTCACCCCGCTGTCCCCCACAGCCAGACGGCCCCCCAGCCCCGGCACTTCCCGCCTCCCTGGCCTCGGAAGGCAGCCCCAGCAAGGGGGCTCCAGCTTCCTCCTTCGCCTTTCGGAGATGGGGACTGGTCGAGAGGTGGGCAGGAACTAGTCCCAGGTCACCCCGGGCCTGGGGGCAGGGCTGAGCTGGGTCCCCTCCACTCCGCTGGACCCCAGCTCTGCCCCTCGCTGCGGAGCCTCTCTCCGGCCTGCTGGCGAGTGGGCCGGATGTCCGTGGGCGCTGGGCCTGGTGTCACGGCCAGCAGGACGCCAGCCCGCCCCCGAAGGTCACCGCCCTCGCACTCCCCTCCCAGTGGCTAATTAGCTCCAGGCCGGGCCGCACAGCTCCCAGGCCGCTCCCGAGCCGGGCCCTCGCCCTGGTCAGCCCCTCACTCCCCGGAGCGGGGGTGAACCCAGCCTCCCGGCGCCTGCGGAGGCCACAGCCCAGCCCCACCCAGCCCGGCGGCTCCTCCAGGCCCACCTCTCCCCGCTCCGGGCCCCTCTCCTTCAGCTCCCTTCACTTCCCACAGGAGGAGCAGGACGCTCCAGTCAAGGGCACACAGCGAGGCAGAGGCAGAGCCCAGAGGAGACCTGGCCCAGTCTCAGCCCAGCACCCTCCGCTTCCCGTCTGGGGAGGGCGCCCCAGAGGGTGGGCCAGGTCCTATGCCTGCTGCTGCCACCTCCCAGCTGTGTGACCTAGAGAAAATCACTGGCCTTCTCTGACCCTCAGTCTCTTCATCTCCAACAGAGATAATAATAGTTGTTGATAACAAGAGGGTTCTTCTGAATATTAAATGAGATAATATGTATAAGCACCTGGCAGATTATATACTATTGTTAGATCAGATTATTTTTTTCAGGGGCTCCCAGTGGGAGAAATCAAAATTTCCCTTCTCAGCGTTCAAGGCTCTTCAATCTTCCATCTAAACTCCCCTTCCTCGCCCCCTCACCATCCCCTCTCTTCCGGGCCATGGCCCCTTGCTCTTTCAGCAAACACTCACCTTCCCTCCCTCCCCCCCCCTTCCCTCCCTCCCCCCCCCTTCTCTGCCTGTCTGGTCCCTCCTCGGCCATCGTCGTCTGCTCCAGGAGGCCTCCTAGGTCTTTCCGGGACCTTCCTGATCCGCCCGTGGCCGCCCCCCTCCCGCACTCACCCGGCTGGGTGGGAACATTCTCTCTGGCTCAGTTTCCCCGTTCCACCAGGCAGCTTCTCAAGCAGGGGGACTCGCTCCTGTCTGTCTCCGCCGTGTCAGCTCAGGGCCAGCACACAGGTGCAGGTCGTGTGCCCCCTGGTCCCCTCGCCCCCCAGGGCATCCCTGCCCTTCCTGCCCACACCTCCTCCCGCCTGAGCCCAGCTCCGTCCCCAGCTCACGTGCCAGCGAAAGCAACAATGTGGCAACAACATTTAGTGACGACCCACAACGACCCAGGCCCCTCTCCGAAGCACTTTTGTGTATTAGCTCATTTAATGGGCCCAGCAACCCTGTGGGGTGGGGCTATTATCCTCCCCGGTTGACAGATGGGGAAACGGAGGCACGGAGAGAGGAAGCAGCTCGTGTGGGGTTCACAGCTGCTACGGCGCAGAGCCGGGCCAGCCCCCGCCGGGCCTTCCGGGGGCTCTGCTTGCTGTGGGCAGGGGTCCACGTTAGGCCCGGCTAAGCCCCCACTCACTGGTGAGCACCCCCAGACAGACCAGAGCTCGGACCGCAGGCCGCGCTGCGCACTGCGCCACCCGGGAGGGAGGCAGCGTTCGCACAGCGGGCAGCGCGAGGGGTGGAGTCACGCGCCCGCCGGTCCAGCCCGCGCCCCCTGCCCCGAGCCGGCCGCGCTCGGCTGCTCCTGCAGTCGCCGGAATTCCGCCACCTTGTGGCGACATTGGGAATTACCCGTGCTCTGCGGGGCCGGCGGGCTCTGCGCTGCCCTTCACACCCACCAGGCCCGGCCTCTGAAGGCGGCGCGGTAGGACCCAGCCCCGCGCTCGAGTCGCTGAGACCCCCCGCGCATCCATCCACCCGAGCCCAGGGAGGTCTGTTCAAAACCTCTGTCAACCCTCCCTCCAAAGGGATGCCCCATCGGACTCTCCATCCCCTCTGTCCCACCTCCAGCCCAGCCCCTGGACCATCCGGCCTGGACAACTGCGGTCGCCTCCCTGCTTCCTCTAGTGCGCCTTCCAGACTGTTCTCAGCCTCCATCTGGAGCCATCTGTTGAAGACCCCATCCTGCTACAGCCTGCCGAATGCCTGCCCAGGGGCACCCTGCACGCCCTGGCCCCTGCTCTCTGCTCTCCTCGCCCCCTTGTCACCTACTCCTCCCCCACCACTCCCCACGTTCCAGCTGCACTGGCCGTCTCTCTGTTGCTCACCTGCAACAGATTTGTGCCTGCCCCAGGACCCTTGCACAAGCTGTTCTCGCTGCCTGGAGCACATTTCCTCCAGAGTGTCACATCATCCTGGTGTCAGCTCCAATGTCTCTTCTCAAGGAGGCATCTTGAAGGGCCCTAAGGTGGCCCTGCCCCTCCCAGTCTCATCCACAGTGTCTTCCTCACAGCTCTTATCATCTAAAATCACCTCCCCACCAGCGTGTACGCTCTGTGAGTGCAGGACTGTGGCTGCCTCCTTCTGCAGGCTGTGACCCTAGAACAGTTCCTGGCCCCCAGGAACCACTCAAGCAATTTGTGTGGCTTGACTGGATGAATGAATGCATGCATGCAGGGGTGGCATTATCTCCACTTTGGGGTACGTAAACCCAAAGACAGGGGAAGCTCTAAGTAGCTCATAGAATAGATGGTCCAGCAGACTTAAAGTACAGATCTCTGGGCCCCTCCAACCTGAGATTCTGGTTCAGCGGGTTTGGGGTGGGGCCCTGAAATCTGCCGAGCTCCCCCGCTGCGCCCCTGCATGTGCCCCAAGTGATTCTGATGCTCTGGTGGTTTAATCTAGTTCAACTGTCCGCTTTTACAGATGGGGAAACTGAGGGCCAGAGAGGGCTACTGGCCTAAGATCACACGGAGAGCAGGAGGTGGAAGACCGTGAGCGGCAACAGCTCAGCCAGCCTGCGCCCTGAAGCGTGGAGCTGGGGGGAAGGGGGCGGAGAGGCTTCCCTCTGCCCCGGTGGGGCTGGGGGCCGGGCCCAGTTCAAGGGGGGGCTGGGGTGAGGTGAGCCAGACGCCGGGGGCAAAAGGCAAGGAGGTGCTTCCCCCTGTGAGCCAGTGCCCGCCCGAGGGGAGCCTCCTCCTGTTCCGTGCCCTGGGCACTCGGCTTGCTTCACCCTAGTCCCAGCCCTGGACCTGCCTCCCTCCTGCCCTCTCCCAGCCTGGATCCTTCCAGAAAGAGGGTTCTGGGGGGCTGCCTCCCTACTCCAATGGCAGCCCCAGAGGGGGCTCGAGGCTTTGCTTTCTTGGCTTCTCCAGCCCTGGCGGCCTCACTGAGGGAGATCTAGCGCACGGCCACGCCTATAGGCCCCACCTGGCCGCAGAACCCCGTCACTGCGCACCCGGGCGCCTCTGTGGTCCACTGATGGTGGTGTCGCCAGGGCGAGGCCTGCAGGGCGGAGGGAAGGGGCGAAACTGGGGATCCCTGCAGCCCGGCTTGGGGTGCCCACTGTCTTGTCCTGTCTTGACACCTGGAAGCCTCAGTTTCCCCCTCTGTACAATGGGGGAGGTAATGGTGTGCTCTTCTTGGGTCTGGAACAGGAGGATCTCCAGGGGCCCAGCGTGGAGTCAGACAGTCGGGAAGGAAGGGGATACAGCGCACAGACGTATCAATAGGAGGTGGAAGGGAGGCCCCCCGGGCGTTTGTGGACGACTTGAGATCGCTCCCTGAGCTGCTCCGTGCCCAGCCTGGAAACACGGAGAATCGTGAATCCTGAGAGCAGGACAGAACCCAGATGGCCCGGAGGCGAACTCAATGGCAGGATGGGATGTGTGCCCGGTGGGCCGTCCACAGGACGACTTCAGAGGGCCACAAGACCCCGCAGGGCAGAGCACTGAGTCACAGAACCAGAGGGTCGTTCCCTTGACTCTTTTCCCTCCTGATTAAGCCAATGAAGAGGCCTCCATTTGCTGCTCCTCTGTCTTTATCTCCTCTAGGACACTCCTAACTGTCCCTGCTAACAGTGGCCGCCCCGTCACCTCTCTGATCTCTCCCCCAGCTCACTCTGCACAGGGCTCCCTGCGATTCCTCAGATTTGCCAGCACGCTTCTGCCTCAGGGCCTTTGCACCTGCCGTTTTCTCTGACCCAAATGTTCTTTTCTCCGATACCTGCATAGCTCAAGCCCTTGCTTCCTTCAGAGCTTTGCACAAATTCACAATGAGACCCCACCCCACCTGACCATCCTGGGCAAGGGAGCGACCCCAGCGATCCTCCATTTGCTTTCCTTCCCTAGCAGGGGCCTCTACCACCCTGTGTTTTACTTATTTCCTGTCTCCCTCCACTGGGCCGTGAGCTCCAGCAAGCAGGGACTCGGTCTATTTCTTTTTAATCCTTTATCTCCGGCATCAGAATCGTGCCTGGCACGTGGAAGGGGCTCAGGGCCATTCGTTTGATGAATGAATAGCAGAGAGAGAGCGGGGCACTGAGACCACAGTCTCTGGCGGAGAATAGTTCCCTGTGAGGCTAATAACATGATTTTGTCTTCACTGTATTTATTTTTCTGGTTACCTTTTATTTCTTACGGCAAATGAGACTTTTTTCATTTGTAGAAGTGATTTAAAATTTCCTTTTAGAACAAATTGATTTAACGGGGAAAGGCACATTTATTTAAAGAATACTATTCAGTGAATAGAGACACAGGTGGTCGGAGGACGTGACAGAAGTTGGGAGCGTGGGGCAGGAGTGACCGATGCTGCGTGACTGCTGGAGTTCAGGTCGTCCGTTTGACAGAGGGGAAAGCTGAGGCTCAGAGGCCGAGTGGCTCGTTCAAGGTCACACAGTGAGTTAACAGCAAGGTGAACACCTCCACCCTGGTCTTCTGATTCCGGCCGTGACTCTCCTATTTCCCGTCTGAAGTCTGTGCTGCATCCATCGGTGGACACCTAAGGGGGACCGGGGGCAGCCTGCGCTGACGATGATGGGACTGGGGACAGTTTTTAGTGGCTTTGTCTCCATCACCAGAACAGTGCCTGGCAGGATGCACTTGTCAGATTCCTGAATAGAGGGGAGGACAGAAGATCTGGAACCCCGAATCCTGCCCTGACGGCACCCCCTGCAGCCGGGGAGACAGACCCCGTGCACGGCGGCCGAGATGGGCTGTGGCGGGTAGAAATCTCTGCAGCGAGGAGGCACCCCAGGAGAGAGGAAGGGCGGAGGTGGTGGGTGCTGACGATAGGGAGGGGTGGGCACGCCCTTCGGGATCTGGGAGAGGCTGGGCGGCGGGCCGACTGGGTTGCAGGGAGGGGCCGGGAGCAGGAAGTGGGAAGATGCATTCTTCTCGAAGGTGCCCCCGTGGCGGTGGGCTCTGCAGCGTGGGAGGAGGCTCGGGCGTGGAGTCCGGCCCCGGCCACGCCCTGACCCCGTCTCCGTGATCATCCTCCGGCTCCCTCCCTCTCCGAAGGGCTGATTTCTGGACGAAACGGAAAGGCCCATAGAGCTCTCTGGTCCCTAGATAGACCTCGGGAGATGCTAGTGGCTGGTATTTTAGGGTAGGGGTCGGGTTCAAGGATGAGCTAAGGGCACCAGGATGCCTGCTGTGCACATTTCTTGGTACCAACTTTCTAAGGGAGTCCATTTCCATTTTTTTTAGGAGAATCAGTGACACTCAAAGGTCCTGCCCCTTTGGGGCTGGGGCTGGGAGGTGGGAGGCTGAATCAGGGGGCTGGAGAGAGCCCAGGAGTGAGGGGGTGGGGGAAACAGTCTCAGAGGGGTCAAACCCGTTGCCATGACCACACACTGGTGGAGGCAGAGTTGGGATTGGAGGTTAGGTGTGGGGTCCCTTACTCTATGTTCCGCTTACAGCTCCTAGCTGCTTCCAGACTCAAGGATGAGAAGTTCACTTGCTTGGCCAGTCAGCCCTGAATGACCCAGGACTGAACCCGAGCCTCAGTTTGCCCCTCTGCAGCATGGGGAGAACAGTATGCCCAGTCCAGCTCGCTCAGCGTCCTGGAAGTCAAATGAAATTGTTCTTATTTCTTTTTTATGCCTCCCCCAATTATTTTGACTATTCTGATTTCTCAGCTGCCTGGCTCGGCCTCTGGAGGCTGGGGGACACCTGAGGACAGAGCTGACGCCCCTGCCCGCCTGGAGACTTGGGGAGCCGGGCCTTGGGGCTCTGCGGAAGCGTGGGGAGCTCTTTTCCAGGGTCCTGCCCACCCGAGCAGGATTTTTGGTTTGGCTGCAACGTGGTGAACTGCTAAATATGCAGATTATGGGTACAAACCCGGGGGTGGCAGGCAAGGCGGCCAGGCGGGGTGGGCGTGTGCTGGAGGTCTGGCCTCCCGGGCATGTGGTGGGTGGGGCCCGGCAGCGCCAGATGGGGCCGCAGGCTGCCGGCGCTGTGGCCTCCTCCCCACCTCCTGGCCTGAGCCTTCCCCCGGCAGCGGCCACGGAAACCCTCTCCATCCCGGCTCCTTTGAGGGTCTGGGACCATGGGAGAGGTGCGTGGAATGGAGAGGAGGGGCGCTTCCATCGTTCCGATGGGGAAATCAAGGCACAAAGATGTGGAGTTACAGCCCCCGGGCCACGCAGCCACTTGAGGACCAGGTCTGACACCAAAAGCTGGTCTCTTGACTCTGGGTCAGCCCGGGGCACGACTGGGCACGAGCAGGGGTAACTCAGACGGGGTAGCTCGGGTGAACAGGGGTGCCCGTCGCTGTCACACACAAGGAACAGGGGACACCCCGCCCGAGGGCGCTGGCTGGATGCAGATGCAGAGAGCTGGAGTTTGCCCCCAGGGCTGGCCGTGGCTGGGAGCCTCCTGTGACCTCAACAGAGCCCGGCAGGGAGGCCGCAGGGAGGAAGGGGCCTCGCCGGGAACACAGGAAGGCAGGGTCCCGACGCCTTCCTTAGACTGGCTGGAAGTTTCATGGCAAAGCAAGCTGGGTTTAGGGGAAAGATGAGGATGATGAAGCTTGAGGAGATCCCACAGCCCCAAAGGGCTGTCTAGAGAACGGTGTCATCCCTCCCATGGTTTCATGCAGGGAAAACAAGGCACAGAGAGGGGCAGTCATTCATTCAAGGGGCACAGCAGCTGGGTGGACTCACAGCAAACCAACTGGGTACCTTGGGTTCCTTCCCAGGCTGCTGGGGAGGGGGAGGTGGTGAGAGCGCTGAGACCTGCAGCCTCCCTGGTCCTTGGCCGAAGTGTCCCCTCCCGGCCCCAGCCCGGGGCCTCTCAGCCTGACCCACGGCTGGACCAGAGGATTCTGCAGAGCAGCGGCGACTGGGGCTCCCTCCCTCCTGCCCATCCGCCTCCTCTCCCCACCAGGAGCCCCAAACCATGGGACCCCCCGGCTACAGCGCAGAGGACACGGCCAACAATCGCGGCCCTCCCCAGCTGCCTGTGTCTGGTCCTGGACCCCCACACCCTTGACCAACAGGGATTGAGGTGTGGAGGCCCCAAGTGGGGGGGATGTAAGGGCAAATCCATCGATAGGAAATGAGAAACGGAGTCGAGAACACCGGGACCCTGGGAAACAGACCCTGCTCGGGCCTCTGAGGCAGCGATGTTCCCAGGACACTTGGATTTTCCCTCAGGGGACGATGGTGCTGCCTGGAACGTGACTGTCACAGGAGAAAGGGGATTCTCCCATCACTATAGCAATGGCTGCCAGAGGGAGGGCGACTGGGGGGGAGGGCTCTGCCCCGACCCCCTCCCCACTTCACAGCAGGATTCTGACCAAGGGGCTTCCTCTTCCCCATCGCCTCGTGGAGGCCCACATTCCACCCTCCAAGACTCAGTCCTGTGCATGGCTTTGGGGAGGCATTCTCTCAAGGGTGGAGGGAACTGAGATGAACTGGGAATCTGCCGGACCCAGGTATGAATCTGAGTCACCTTTGTTAGCTGTGTGACCTTGGGCAAGTAGCTTAACCTCTCTGAGCCTGTAGAATAAGCTGTGTGCCTGACACATAGTAGGTGTTCATTAAAATAACCATCCTCTTCCACTGTTTCCCCTTGAGAGGAAACTTCTGCTGCCCCGCCCCCCCTGCCCCCCACCCCATGCCAATATCCCACAGGCTCCTTCTCCCCCAACTTGCTTCTTCCTCAGAGATAACAAGACTTGAGAGAAGTGAGTGGGTAACAATAGTAGCTCCCGGGCCCTGTGCTGGGTGTTTCCATCATTGCTAAGGAAACTGAGGCACAGAGAGGTAAAGTCACTTGCTCTAGGTCACACAGCAACTAAGACACTCAAGTCCAGATCTGCACGAGCCCAAGGCCTTGTCTTCCCAGTCTACCCTGCTGTCTGCCTCTTTTAATGAATCACAGACAGACTTCGGACTCAAAAGATCAGCAAGGTTGGGGGTGGTGCATCAGGGTCAAGGGGATGAGGGCGCAGGCTGCTGGGGCCCGGAGAAGGGAAGAGAATTCAGCAGGGAGGGGGCACCAAGGGCAGGGTTCGTCTCCTCACAGCTCTGCAGACGGAAGGCCTGCACCATGCTCCTGGGTGACTCACAGGATGCGGGTCCTGGGGGGGTCAGGCTGGGACTGTTGGGGGGCTGGGTGGGCCAGGCCGGGGCCAGAGATGGGCCACACCGCAGGCACCCACCGGGCCAGCTCTTTGCTCCTGGGAGGGCGGGGATCTCTCCTTTGTTTCAGGGAAGCCAGGCTCTGAATGTCAGCTGGCTCCTGAGTTATCAGAGAATCTTCGGGCGAAGCCCCGAGCTTCAGCAAGTGTCCCCCCGCGTCCCGCCCCCCAGGCTAGCCTCAGAAGGAGGGCTTTCATCCTGCGAAAGGAACATGTGTCATTTTATTGAATTCAGCAGAGCCTTTTATTTGTCATTCCGGAAGTGTTCGGACAGTAAAGACATCATCGATATATTAACTCACTTCTTCAAAATTTCAGGCACATTCTGGAGAGACCTTCCACATGGAGAACCACACTGCAATACAGCGAACAGTGCGGTCCCGGATGCCCCTGCTCTGTGGCTGGGCTTTGAGCAAGGACGGGAGGAAAGGAGTAAAAAACTAAGCCACCCAGGAAGCAGCCGGGAAGGACCAGCTCCCCCTGTCACGGCGTTCGGCCCAGAACCGGCCTCCATGACCAGGCACGGCCCATTTCCATCTGCTTCTGCAGAGAAATGACGAGGAGCAGAGGCTGCTCGTGAGAGCCTCAGCCCTGCTTTTACAGCTATTGACAACCCCACAGGAGGGTTGTCGTTCTCTGGCTTCCGAAGGTCACCGTATCTGTGAAGGCTTCTATGGCACACGGGGGGCTGTGTTAGGATTTATCTTCTGAACCTCGTTCAATTCGGGCCTCACAGCACCCTCTGGAGGAGGGAGGTCTCTCCCCATCTCACAGATGAGGAAAGCTGAGGCTGGAGGTGGCTGGCTTGTCCAGTGTCACACAGCTAGAAGGCACGAGCCAGGACGGCGTCTCCAGTGCTGACCCAAACCTTCCTGCTGAGAGGCAGGGGGAGCAGGCCCACAGAGGGGAGAGCGGCCTAAGTCTCCGGTGCCTGGAGGGCGGTCAGGGGGCCCCTCCAACAGACACCCCTTTTGCCTTCTGTGTCAAAGTTGGGCCACCTTCTCCTTAGTGGGAGTTCACTCATTCATTCATTTATTCAACACGTACTCATGGAGAATCTTCTAGAGGCCAAGCCTTGTGCCAGTGCAAGAATAGAGGAATAAACAGAACGGGAAGCCTCTAGCTTCACTGATTTTTGGGGGTCAAGCCCCTTTCCCCTGCCACCCCCAGGACCCCTCCTGGCTACAGAAGGGGCAGCTTCTGCCCTGATCTGCCTCAGCTTTCTCCACCCCCCAGGAGCAGCCCCCAGGCAGGAGTGGGACCCCTCACTGGCTCTCCACAGCCCACCCCCCGCCTCTGCCCCAGACCCTTCTGGTTTCAGCTCTGCCTGGGACAGGCCAGGGGCCAGGGAGCCCCCGGGGAGCCTGGAGCAGCGGCCAGGAGCGGGCGGGGGAGAAGAGCGGGCCCGCAGAGGTGTGTTTTGAAATCTGCTTCCTTTTGGCCACGCTTGAACTTCCAAGGGGCCGGGTTTGAGTGACAGGCGCAGAAAGGGCACGCCGGCTCCCCGTGGAGCCCCGGGCAGAGATGGAGGGGCTCGGCGGGGGCTCGGGCTCCAGCCGCATCCTCCGCCCTTCCTCCCTGCTCTGAGCCGGGGGTCGGGGGCCTGGGGCCTGGCTCGCTGGGCCAAGAAGGCCAGGGCGGGGGTGGAGATCTTGGAGCCAGAGACAGGAAAACCCCAGAATCACAGCAGCTCTGAGCTCTTTAGAGCTGACCGCAGCAGCTCCGTCAGCAGGGACGGGCAGCATGTATTGAGCGCCTACTGTTTATTCTTTGAAGAAATGCTTATTAAATGAGTTCATCTTTGTGAAAATCTTAGAACAGTGCCCAGTGCCTACTAAACACGACATATGCATTTGTGAAGGAACACATATGTCGAGGCTCGGGCCTGCCATTTGTCCGTTCTGCTCAGATCTGTCCCCTGCTCTTTCTTCATCCTTCTGTGTCTCAGGGCTGACTCCTCCAAACTACAGCTCCCAGGCTCCCTTGCCAACCAGCTTCCTGTCAGCCTTGGCCAATGGGGAGAGCTGGTTGGAGACGAGCGGGCAGGAGCCAGGGTACTCCCCTCCTTGTGCTTTGGCGGCATTTTGGGCAGTGGCTGGGTCCCCTCCGTGGTTCCAGGTCCCGAGGACAGGCTCTCCCTCCAAGTCCCAGCTCCCACGGGCAGCCCCTGCCTGACTGTGGCCCAGTGTCCCCGGCTGACCCTGGCTCTGGGCTCTGCTGTCATCACCTGCTCCTTGGTCCCTCTGGCCCCAGGGATGCTGCAGCTTCCTGCTGCCTCTTGTCCCTGAGTTGCCCCAGCATCCCGTTCAGGCCTGTCTGCTCTTCCAAGCCCTTCAGAACGAGTTCCCCGTATTCAGTCCCCTCTGTTGAAATACGCGCGTGAGTTCTGGATTCCTGACGGGACCTGATGGAAGCTCCTATGTGCCACGTTCAGGCGCCTGCCTTCAAGAAGCTTACAATCTAGCAGAGAAGAAGGGCGTTCATCGATCATCACACAAATACATATATTACTAGGGACAGCTCAGTGCTGTGAGGGACAGAGTGCGTGGGGAAAGGCCCTCCAAGGGGGCCTGGAGCTCGTCCTGGGGTCCGCAGGTCCCCCAGGAAGGAACGTGTTTTCCAAGCACCTCATTTGCTGCTTTCCATCCACCATTTCTCAGCCTCGTGGCAGTTCTGCAAGGCAAGGCTTATTATCCCCATTTCGTGGATGCGGAGATACAGGCCCAGCCAGGTGCCACCTTCTGCTGCAAGCCACACGCCTGCGGGGCGACTGCGACGGGAACCTGCTCTGCCTGCTCCGCACGGCCCCACCCGCCTGCTGTCGGCGGCTGACATTTGGCAGAGGAGGGAATAGACACAGAGAAGGACGGCTACTTCCCCGGGTCACCTCGTCCCGGTACAGATCCCGGGCCGTCTCTGCCCTGTGAAATGTTCCACGTCACTGCTCAGCTGCCGACTCAGCGCCTCCTCTCCCCCCCCCCCTCCGCCCCCTCCCCAGCTTCTCTCCAAGCCCCAGGCTGAGGCAGCAGCAGAAACCACAGTTCTGGGCCCCCCGCCAGAGCTGCCCCCTCAGCGACCCCCTTCCCACTGTCCTGAGTTTCTGAAGCTCACTCCCTGAGGCCTCGTGTGTGTGTGTGTGTGTGTGTGTGTGTGTGTGTCTGCACTTCCCTGGGGCATGTCTCCCCTGCAGTAGGAGGTGGGGGGCAAATAGGGCCCTTTCAAAAATTGGGGGAGCCCTCAGCTTGCACTGCAACCCTCCTAAAATTAATTACCGCAAGGATGGGCGTGACCTCCCGCTGCAGAGGACACGGAGGGGTGGGAGTTAGGGAATGTGGGGTGTGGGGGCATGGGGAGGGGCCAATGGCTTTCTGGCTAGGAGCCGATGGGGACAGAGAGCAGGCCCAGAGAGAGCCGGAGAGGCAAGGCTCCAGGACATCTGGGCTGGGGGCAGGTGCAAAATATTCGTGCAGGAGGTGAAGGCCTGGCTATGCATGGCCCTGAGGTCTCTGACGGGAAGTTCGGGCCTCGGGGAATGGGGAGCTTGGCTGGGAATGGGCTGGGGGCGGGACCCAGCCGCAGAGAGAAGCTGGCCGAGAGCTTGAGCAGATGGGGACACTGAGGCTGAGAGGAGGATGATTTGTTCGAGGGAGAGACTGGCAATGAGCTAACTCTCAGGACTTTCAACTTCCCACCCCATCATTCCTAGAGCAAAGCAGGCCAGGGAGCTCTTCTCTAAAATCCTAAATGCCTTAGCCTGATTTTCCGTGGGAGATGGGAGGCAGCCATGGGCTAGAATAGCCAGCATTTATTAAACTCTCAGGACAGGTCAGGCTCTTGTCTAAATACACTCACAGCTGTCATTCCGTGTGTCCTCAGAGTAACCCCACAGGGGAGATGCTGTACCCATCCCCAATTTACAGATGAGGAAACTGAGGATAAGGGAGGTTAAATCCTTGCCAAGATCACTCATATACGACGTGGCAGATCCAGGATCTAATCCAAGGATCCAGAGCCCCTTGTGGTGCCGCCAAAGGCTTGCTGGAAAATGCTACCCCCCACTCACGGCAGCCGCCCGCGACTATCCAAATGAGAACATTAACGGGGGCCTTATCAGTTCACTTTGGCATCCTGGGCTCTGCACATGCTGCTGTTCCTCTGCCTTCATTCACTCATTCATTCATTCATTCATGTTTATTGAGCATCTACGACATGCCAGGCGCTGGAGATTGACCACAAAATAGCCACCATCTCCTCTCTCACGGTGTTCACATTCTAGTGGGAAAGGCAGAAAATAAAGAAACACATAACATAATACCAAATACTCACACTGCTGTTAAGTAATCAGGGAAAGGGATAGAGATTGACAGGGTGGTCTTTCACGGATGGGGTCAGGGAAAGTCTCTCTGAGGAGATGACACTTGAGCAGAGCTCTGAGGGAAGTGATTTATCACAGCGCGAATTAATTACTCTCTGATGCTTTGTCTAACGTCTGTCTTTCCCACCAGATTGTTGCCCCATGAAAACGAAACATTTGCCTGTCTTGTTCATGATGGTATCTCAATGCTCAGGAACCGTGGCTTGCACACAGTAGGTGAATGGGTGAATGAATGAATGAATGAGGCAGAAAAGGTTTGCAGGCTCAAGTTCTAACTGTGCTCCTGACCCAAAGAGGTTGCAGACGTGTCAATTTCCTCCTTGAAGCCTCCCCTCCCTCCCAAATAGTGAGTGAATGGGGAGCCTGCTGGATCCTTGGGACAGGGTTTGAGAATCCCAACTCGTTAACCATCTGGACCCAAAATGGACAATGCAGAGAGCCAGCCCCAGCGAGGCCGCAGGGCGTGGAGGGCAAGGAGGGAAAGCTGGAGACAGAACCCGCTGGCATTGCTCCAGCGGCTCCCCAGACAGCCACGACGGACCGTCATCCACACCCCTGTGTGAAGCGGAGCCCCTGCCAGGGAGGCGGAGGTGGTGGGAGAAGGCTGCTTCCTAACAGCTGTGCCGACTCTGGAGCTGCAGGCCTGCACAGGAGGGGGAATGCGGCAGGCACCTCCAGGCCCGGCAAGAGGGCTGTAGGTGGGCAGGGGGTCGGGGCCACTTGGGAATGTCCTGGGCTCAGGAGACCCCAGGCTGGCTGGCAGCCAGGGGCTTCAGTCTACCAAAGGGAAGATCCCTCCTGGGGCAGGGGGTGTTCTCCAGCTCCTGGGCTTTGGGGAGCCTCCTCTCCTCCCCCAGTGGAGGAACCAAGAGTCCACCTGCAGTCTCAGCATCCCCAGGTTGGCCCTCCTGCGCTGAAATTGGCTGAGAGGGAGGAGGCGTGGGGACAGCTGTCGGGCCATGGGGAGAGGGCCCCCGCCGGCTGTGCCCTGGCAGGACACGTCCCCACTCTGGACCTCAATTTTTTCCATCTGTATAATGGGATGATCATAATAACGCTGACCTCACAGGACTGCCATGGGGCTCAGACAGGAGAACACAGGTGACGCCACATTACTGTGCAGATGCAAAGGGTGGACGGTGGAGGTGGACTCAGGAGAAAGAGAAAACTTGTTCCACATTTGCTGATTTTCCCCCCAGGCTGGTGCTTAGCTAAACAGTCAAGCACTTCTGTTTTGAAATCAGAAAACTCAGTGTGAATCTTGGCTCATGATTCTCTGAGCCTCAGTTTCCACGTCTGTGAAATAGATGAACATAGAAAATAGTAAAATATTTAGCACAGCCGCTAGCACATAAGAGCTCAATGAACTGTAGTTTGGTTAATATCACGGAGTAAATTCTGGGGATGTCCAGATGAAGAAAAACGGGCTCCTTGCCCTCAAGCTCGTGGTCATTTGGGGACAAATACCCAGGGATTGTGGCAGAGGGTGGTAAGGGCTATGAGGGGGCGGGGCACGGAGGAGGAAGCCCCAGGGGTCTGGACGGAGCAGGGTGCCAAGGGAAGCCTTCCAGCAGCAGACACAGACGCCAGGGCTGCACGGCCGGGAGGGACTTCTCCGGGCGCCCGGGACCCCAGGCAGAGGGACCCGCGTGGTACAGACCAGGAGGGCGGAGAGCAGGGGGGCTGCTGAGGGTGGGGCAGCAGACGGAGTCACCGGGGGCGCCCAGGCCCCCGCACTCAGGAGTCCTGCGGGGCCGATGAAGGAGGCCCCTGTGCGCGCGACCCCGAGCGCCGCTGCGCCCAGGGCCCGGCCTGGTTCCCCGTCTGTGCGCAGGGCGGAAATCCAGCGGGGGCAGGCTGACCTCAAACCCTCCACCGCACCCTGGCCTCAGCCCCTGCCAGGCCTGAAGGAGGCCATAAATCCGGGCAGGGCGGCGGGCGGGGCAGCCCCCGCACGGGTCCCCGAGGCCGGCATCTCTGGCCGGCGGCGACTGAGCGCCCCGACACCCCATCACTCATCCCCCACGCCCGGCCGCCCCCGCCCGGGCAGCAGCCCATCCGTCTCGGGCGGACGCTTTCAAGTCCGGCCCCAGGCCTCTCTGCTCAGCGTTAAGATGAGCCCGGCTCACGCGGACTGTTCTCATTTATCTCCGGGGCCGTCCCTCTGCGGGGCAGCCCCGGGTCTCAGGACAGGCCCCCAGCCTACGATCCTCCTCCGCCTTCCTTCCCGCCCCCACCTGGCAACGCACGGAGAATGCCTGCAGCCGAGGGCCGTTCGTCTTAGTCACGGGCCGGGCTCGCTGCGCGTTTTGGCCTCTGCTATCTCTTGGCAGCCTGACAACAGCCCATTGAAGCGTTAGTGTCTGTGCTCTACACTGGGGGAAACTGAGGCACAGAGAGGGGAGCCGCTGGCCTCAGGGGTCCCCTGGCGGCCTGGCTCAGCTGCAGATAGCAGCGGCCCACCTTTGGCCAAATGGTGCAGGGCCTGTGGGGCCTTTGCATGGCTGGCCTGCAGATTTGGGCAAAGCGGTTCATGTGCGGTGGTCTCTGCTGGACTGGGAAGTCCCCAGGTAAGGCTCACAGGGCCTCAGGACCCCACCCGGGTCACAGGATTCCAGATTCAGGGCCGGGAAGGGAGCTTAGTGCTGTGGGGTCGCTTCAGCCCTGACTCCACATCCCAGCTCATGACCTCCGGGAGCTGTTGAGCTCTCTGAGTCTCAGTTCTTCCTGTGCAGAATGAGGACAAGTCATAGAACCACGAGGTAACACATGGAAGCTTCTGGAACCATCCAGGACAAGGAAGGCAAGCTCGATGAAGGCCCGAGACTGTGCTCATTGTCACCGTCACCCTTCCTGGGGCTGGGGAACTGGGGTCCTCAGTGGGGGATACAGGCTGGTACCATCCAATCGTCCCCACAGTTCTGAGGACCTGGCACCCCTGGTCGGGGAAACCTGGCTGGACAGAGAGCGTTGTCTTGGAGGTGATTGGAACTCCACCAGCCCAGTTTGGACGTGGCCGTCATCTCAGAGGATGGCCCCGGGCATCTTCGAGGGATAAGAAAGAGGGGAAATAAATGAATTATTACTTTAAAACAACGTTTGTTCAAGAGATAAGATCTTTCAATACACAAGATAATAAAAGCACCTCCCTTGAGGAAAAGGCTGGGAAGCTCTAATTTGGTCCAGCCCCAAACCCCACACCCCCCACCCTGCACCAGCTCTCTGCCTGATGCTGCATGATCACCCCTCCCGTCAGCCCTCGGAGGGTGGTCCCATCCTGCAATGGGACATCGAGTGTTATGGAGGTGACCCGACTTGCCCACGGTCACACTGGCGGAGGCGAGGCCAGGCTTCCACTCTGCGGAGCTGGAGGACTTGGGGAGGAGGACACGGCGCTGGCGGTGGAGTCAGGCTGACCTGGATCCCAGCCTGGGTCTGCCACCTGCCACTGGGAGCTTTCGAGCACACGGCATCCCCTCATCTGGAAAGAGGGAGCACAACCACCTGAGTGAGTTAAAGAGCAATTCTCTAGGTGATCCGGCTCTTGGGCACATTTTCAGAGATGGGGTCTGGCACATCTGACTCCCCAGGGTCTGGTGGCCAAGGGCCCCGGTTCCCACACCCTCCATCAGCAGCCGCTGATGCTGCTCCTGGAGCTGAGACCCACCGCCTGGCTGTCGGTGCGGTGGAGCTTTCCAGAACAGGGGCCCTTGTCTTTTGCTGCTGCCCAGACGTAGCGATCTCCTCGGTCACAGAAGATGACCGAAAGACGCCTGTGTCCTCGATTCTCTGGTTGTAATCCCCTTTGACCTTGGGGTCATGGCAAGGAGGAAGGACAGGGGACTGGACGACAACAGGAGAGCTCATCGGTTGGCGGCACAGACACCCAGGCCTCCGTCTCCACTCCTGTAAAATGGGTGAGAAGGAAGATGATTGAATGACCTCTTAGGACCCATCCAGCTGAGGTCTCGTGCGGACCTTCCCGAGGCTGGGGCAGGAGGCGGGCGTCTCTGTGCCCCTTCCCACCAGAGGTTTGCAGCCCCCACGTGGTCAGAGCCAGGAGAGACTGGAGTGGTCACATCCTTTTACAAATGAGACACAGAGAAGGAAAGGGACTCACCCAAGGCCACACAGGATGTCATGGCGAAGCCCAGGGACCAACCCAGGCGTCTGACCCCAACCCAGGGCTCCCGCGCCATGCCATCCTGTGTGCAGTCGAGAGCCGGTTGTTGAATGAATAAATGAAAGTTCATTGAGAACTTTCAATCTCCTCCCTCCTTCCTTTGCTCCCTCCCTCCCTTCCTCCTTCCTTCCTTTATTCTTTCCTTTCTTTTCTCCTTCCTCCTCCAACCTCCTTCCCTCCACACCCCTCCCCACAAATGTCTGCTGTGAGGCAGGCCCTGTCTGGGATACTGGGGCCACCAAGCTGAGCCGACCACATCCCTGTCCTCTGGGGGCTCAGACAAGTGGAAACGATCTTTTTGGGAGCCCGCAGACCCTGGCTGGCCCCAGGAGTCCTGTCTTCCCACATGCCACGCCCAGGGTGTGAAGGGGTTAAAAATCCCGGGGCTGAGCCGCTCCTCCCGCCCAGCCTCACAGCCAGGCGCTTCTGGGGCTGGCTGCCTTTCTTTTTCTCTTCCTCCTCTCTCCTTTTTTTTTCTTTTCTAAAGAAACATGTGTCATTCGCCATAACTCATGTGCTTATTATAATCATGACCATATGCTTAATGGGATGTAATAAAACCACCGCTAACCTGGCCCCTGCTCGCAAATCTCTCCCCCACGCTCCCGCTCCACGGGCCAGCCCGCCCGCCCTGAGCTGCTCCACGTTTTTGCCTGGCACCACTGACCTCAGGAAAAGGGAGAGAAAGGGGGAGTGAGCTCAGTCACCCACTTTTTGTTCATTCGGTCGGTCATTCATTCAGTCATCCATCATTCATCCATTTGCTGTTTGCAAAGCTCACCACGCACCAAGTACTGTAGAGTCGACAGCGACTGAGGACAGTCACGCCCTGTCCTCACGCCCCTGTCCTCCTCTGTCCTCTGGCAGGAAAGGCAGGTGTCTTGTACGCAGGTAATTAAACACTTAATTAATTACGGCTAGTTACAGAGGAGACCTTGTTACAGGAAGGCCCGCCAAGACTTATCTGCCTTCAAGAGCGGTACCAGGTCTGTCTGATGCATCCACATACACTCCATGCCTAGGAGGTCCCTTATGAATATTTGTTCAGTGAATGAATGAATGAGTGAATGAATGAATGAGTTATAGATCAGAAAAGGTTTTCCTGAAGAACAGAGGTTGAGATCTAAAATAATGTCTCCAAAGCAGAGTGGACGCGAGGATCCAATGGGGTATGTGAAGAAAATAGTAGAACTTCTATTTATTTTTATTTCGTGATCTTAAAAATAGGAAATGAACATTTTCTCTGCTGAGTTATAAACAGAGTGGTGGTGGAGTACGTGGTATCTGTATGAAATTAATAAATAGCTAGTCATACAGTGGGGGAGTGCTCAGCGTGTTTACTGCTGGGTAAGGGTGGGTGATCAGGAGAGCTGGGAGACCCCTGAGTCAGCCCGGGCTGCCGTCCCAGAATACCACAGCCGGGGTCTTAGACGACAGACGTCTGTTCCTCACGGTTCTAGAGGCTGGAAGGCCAAGGTCAAGGTGTCGGCCGGCTTGGTTCCTGGTGAGGGCTCTCTTCCTGGCTTACAGACGGCCGCCTTCTCCCGGTGTGCTCATGTGGCCTTGCGAGCACATCGAGTGAGGTGGGAGAAATATTCTCTCTCTCTTCCTCTGCTTATAAGGTCACCTAACCTGTGGAATTAGGACCCCATCCTTATGACCTCGTTTAACATTAATTACCTCCTAAACCCCCCATCTCCAAATACAATCACATTGGGAGTGACGGCTTCAACATATGAATTGGGGGGGACACACCCCTGCTCTAAGGGATGGAAGGGTGAGGCTCTGGGTGAAGGGGCTGGGCCGAGAGGGTTCCACATTCTAGAAGCAGTGGCTGCTTCAAAGGCCCTGGCGTGGGGACGAGTCTGGGGACATGAGGAAGAAAATTCCTGCGTCTTCATTCTCCACTCCTAGAGAGGCGTTTCTTCCATCTAGTCCGCCTTCGTGCTGGCCTGAGCCTAACACCCTTTCCGACTCACAGAACAAGATGGGGCTTGGAGCAGAGGACGATTTGAGACTGCAAGTCCCCGGCTGTTCCCGGGCGGCGGGAGGGCTCAACGGACGTGATGAGAATATAAAAATGAAGCTTAGCTGTACCGTCGCAGTGTGTGCCCCGGGCAGACACCCGAAGCATAAAGCTCGATTCTCCATTCTTCTGATGCCAAGATCCCCCCACCCACTCCTCCCTCTCCAGTCTCTCCTAGCCCCGGCTCAGCACCCCCAGATTGCTCCCAGTACCCACTTGGGCCCCGCCGTGGTCTATCCCGTGGAGAATAGTGCACAGAGTGATCCTTTTAAAACATAAAGATGAGCGTGTCACCCCCCAGTTTAACCCCTCAGAGCTTCTGCCACACTCAGAATACACCCAAAGTCCCACCACGGCCACAGGCCCTGTGTGCATTGGCTTCCGGCCACCTCTTTTGACTTTACTCCTAACCCACCCTTGGCCTGCCACATGGGCCTTCTTGGGGTTTATTGCACACACCTTGCTCCCTCCTACTCCAGGGCCTTTGCACTGGCTGTTACAGCTCCCTGGAGCACTGTCCTTCCTTTTATCCCAGTGACTCCTTCCGTTACTTCACTCTGGTCTCTGCCCCAGTGACGCCACCTCAAAGAGGTCTCCTTGGGCCACCCCATCTGAAATAGTTCCCCTTTCACTCTCTATCCTTTAGTCTGCTTTCTTTTTTAATAGCATTTATCACTCTCTGAAATATTATAATGTGTTTGTCTATTTGTAACGTCACCTCTCTTCCACTGAAATGTAAGGTCTGTAAAGCAGGAATTTGTCTCTGTCTGTCCCCTTCTGCACCCCAAGGGCTTGTGAAAGTACCTGGCACCTAGGAGATGCTCATTAAACATCTGTTGAATGAATGAATGAATGAATGAGCGTTTTTGCAGCTTCTCAAGCCAAGATGGAGAGTCGTACAGGTGAGATGGGGGAGAAGAAAGGGGCCGGACCGTGGGGGGGCCTGGGAGACCCTGCTTGGGAGTTTGGCTGCTGTTCTAACTGCAGTGGGGAGCAATTGAAAACTTAACATGATTTGGTTTACTTTTTTAAAAGACCACTCCTCTTAGGTGTGCTAGGGCAGAGTAAAAGGGGATTTTTCTGACCATGGAATCGGGGGAAATTAGGGGCAACTGGCAGGATTATGGGGAAAGCAACAATTTGAGCCTCAGTCTCCCCATCCACCCTCTGCTCTCTCCATCCCCCCGAGGACTCCTCTAAGATCTCTTTTTGGTTAAAAGAAACAGAGGAATAAATACAGGGATGTGAAATCACCACCTGCCACGTCCAGCCGTCCGAGCCTTTTCTGTCTGTTCCCTGCGTGTCTTCCCCATTCCCGAGTGTGCGAGAAGAGGGTCCGGCCCTGATTTATGCTGCTGACAGAAAACCTAATGAATTGAAGACATAAAAGCATAAGCAGGTTCCCCCTGGGATAAATCTGTTCTGGATTCGGGCCTTTGAGAGGGGCACGTGGCCGTGCTGACAGCCCGGTGTCCGTGATGGATGCGGCTCCGGACGCCCAGCTCGGGGCACCGAGGATCTCGTTGGGGGTGGGAGCGGGAGGAGCCGACGTGGACTTAGGAGGCTCTAAAGCATCCCAACCTGTAGCAAAAGGAGCTCAAGGCAAATCCAAAACGGAGATTCCCAGCACGTGTGGGGGGTGCGCAGGGCCGGTTGCATTGTCTGGAGGAGACGCGTGGAGAACGAGAGGCAGATGGCCGGGCGGAGCCAGCACCCAGGGCCCGCGGTCCCGGCCCAGCCTTGCCACAGACTGCAGCCGTGCACAAGCCCCCGGCAGCGCCGCTATGTCCACCAGTAAAATAAGGTTTTACACGGATCAGGACTAAAATGCCAGTGCTTCCGGGAGCCCAGGACAGGCTGCATAGATGAGAGAAGTGAGCTGGGTCGGAACTGTCGAAAAACGGAGAACATTTGCCGTGTTTGTAAGACACGGCACCACTCAGCTCCAACCAACGGGATTATGGCAGAGTTGGGCCCCAGAACAGGGCAGGGCAGCTCTTCTGTGTATCGAAGAGAAGTCAGAAAGCGGGGTTCATTCCCAGGTGGACTCTCCCCTTTTAAAAATGCTGACACCTAGTTAAAATCGAATTTTGAATGATGCTGGCTGAATCCAGCCTCTGGGCGGCCGGTTTGAGATCTCTGAGTGAGACGACCACTCAGGGCCCCATCTCATTTTAATTCAGTTAATTCAACAACTATTTCCTGAGAGCTCAAGAGAAGGCAGGACCAGGGCTGTGGCCACAGACAGGCAGAGGTGGATTTGAAGGGCCTGGTGGAGGAGGGGTCCTCTGTCCTTCAGGTCACCCCACTTAGTAGCTGGGGGTGGGTCAGATTTCCATGACAGAAAGCGCCCTCTGGTGGCTGTGTGGACGGCGAGGAGCAACCAAGCAGGCCCCGTGGGGGGCCGTCTCAATAATCTGGGGAGCCGCCAATAACCCGGCCTTGGACCCAGGCAGAGGCAGAGGCAGAGGGGAAGGAAAAGATGGCGCCTTTGAGGGACTGGTGGATCTCTCCCCACATTTGCTGGGGCATTTCCCCGCCAACTACACAGAGCAAGCAACAGAAGCCAAATATTATATATTATTATTATTAAGCCGACAGGGGCTGGAGAAGCAGGCTTGGAGGCTGTGCCGTGAGGAACAATGCCCTCGTTCACTCTACAGAACTGGTCCATGGAGCCGCCACCACCGTCCCTGAGCAGGTCTCTCCAGGGCACAGCCAACTTTGGTGATGCTGACACCACGGCTGGCTTTGGACACCGACTTACCGAGCAGGTGGGGATGGTAGTCCTTGCTTCAGTGGGATTGTTTTGAGTCTCAAAGGCACTCGTATCTCTAAGGCCCTCAGCACGGTGCCCCAGTGCCCGGCACACAGCACTCAGGACCCGGCAGCGGTTACCATCGTCTTCAGCATCCTCATCATCACAATGGTCACTTTCTCATTAGCCCCAGCAAGCCTCCGAGGGCGAGTGCCCTGTACCGTACTCCTCGTGCCCTCAACAAGACTCTGCACATTTTGGGGCCTCTACACTCCAAAGTGTCAGCCAGTGTCTGGCCCAAAATGACTCCTGAACAACTGAATGGATGGGTGGGACTGTGTGGCAGAAGTAATGACAGACGTAGCAAGTTAAATATTTCAAATATTTAATATTTGAAATATTTCAAATTTAAAATTTGAAATATTCGGTTGAAAGCCCGCCCTCCTTTGTCATTCACTTTAACCATCCTCCAGACAAAGGGAGAACAGATGTCCCCTTAGTCATTCCAAGGATGCCCCAGAACTGGTGAGACACCGTCTGTGGCCAGCTCCGTGTCTCTCGCTGGGAAAGAGGGATTCCAGAAGTTTCTGAGGAGCTAGATGCTCAGCTGAGGGTTGGTGGGTCTGGAGGAGAGGTCGGGATCTCTGTGTGTCAGTGAAACACAAGTGTGAGCAAAGGAGAGTGCGTGGGCTGAAGCCCAGCTTTGGGGGGACACAGCAGGACAGCGTCGATGCTCATGTGTTGCCACAAAGGCTCGTCACCCCCACATCACGTCCTGGGGTGTGTCAGAGACAGTTGGAGCCAGATATCCCAAGTGCTCCTTGCACCTCCAGACTCCCTTGCATGGGCTGGGGTCACAGGACTCCTCGGGCTGGTGGACTGGGACGGGAAGCTACGGATGTCCTTCTGGGCAAAGGCAGTGGGGCCCGCGCACCCTCCTCGCCTGTCTCTTCCCCGCCTCTGGACCTCGGCGGCCGCGTGTTGCAGACGATGCTGCTGAAACACAGCAGACTTGATGCGAGCGAGGAATACGTTGTCATGGCGCTAAGAGACGCCGGGTTGGTCAGTTTCCACGGCACAGCCTGGCGGATCCCGGCTAACAGAGTCACCTCTGAGTAAGTCGCCCACATTTTTCAGAGACAGGCCAGAGCTCACAGTTTTATCAACATGAGAGCTAATTGCGAGGACTCTCAGGATCTTCTAGCTCAGCCACCCCCTTTTCACAGGTGGAGAAACTGAGGCAGGCCCACGGAGTAGAAGCAACATGCCCAGTGTTGCAATAGGGGGGTGCATGGGTGAGTCCACAGCTGGGGTCTCCTGATCTGCAGCCCGTGACGCCCACTCTGATCAATTAAAACTCTCCATGAAAAATACTCCTCAAGTTCAAGAGACTTGCTCCTCAAACGAGGCCCAAAACATTTTGTTTGCAGTTCAGGCTTCTGGTGCCCCGGATGCTGCCCGCCTCTGGGGGCTCACTGCAAACACCCCTGGCTCCCTCCAGACCCTGCTGAGACCCCTCCCGCCCCGTCCCCAGCCCCTTGCCGCCACTCCTTCTCTGGCCTTCTGGAATTCCGCATGCTGGAGGTCCCAAGTGAAGTTCAGTCCTGCTGCTGACGCCCAGAGATGGGCTCTGCCGTGTGTGTGTGTGGCTGAGACAGCGCTGTTAACACAAGGAGTAGCCCAGATGAATCGAGTCCCGCCATTAACGCGTACACTTGCTCAGTTCCCAGATGTTTGCGGGTCCCAATTCAGAATCCAGAGGCGTCAGTGTGCAGGGCGGGTGCAGAGACTGACGGAGAAGTTCAGTGTATTCGTGGAAGCAGCATTTATGGGCTGCATTCCCTGCCCCCAGGAGCGCATATTCTGGAAGAGAGCAGAAGTGAGACAATTGATTAATTGCAATTGTGATAAATGCCATGTGTGAGACATGAAAGGCAGCTTGGGAGCAAATAATCTCGTCTAGGAGAGGGTGGTAGGAAGGCCCTCTTAGCTGGATTTAATCAGGGAGAAAGGAGGCAGGGGAAGCGCTCCTGGCAGAGGGAACTGCATGTGCAAAGGCCCTGTGACAGGAAGGAGTGTGCAGGGTTTGATGACTTGAAAGAAGGCCAGTGCGGCAGGAAGGGAGGGAAGGAGAGAGAGAGAGAGAGAAGAAAGGTTAGAGCCTGGTCATCGCAGGGCCACGGCAGGGATTTGGGACTTAATTCTTTTTATCCTGAAAGCCACCGAAGGACTTTAGACAGAGCCAGTGACTTTTAGATTGATGACGATGGCTGCTCTGTGGAAAACTGCTGGTGGGGAAGCAGGAAGAGGGGTTAGGAAGCTGCTGCGGGGGACAAGGAAGAGACAGGCCTGTGATTAGGGTGGGACAGGCGAGGGAGGGAGGGAGGAGGAGGGATGGAGGATACATTTTGGGGTCGAATGGGCAGGCCTTGGTGTGTGTTGGGTGTGGGTCTTTGTGGTTGGGGGGAAGAGTCGTCAGATTTCTGTCTTGGGCAACGGACCGGACAGTGGTGCCGGCTCCTGAGACAGGGAAGACTGGGTTTGTGGGGCAAGTGATTAGTTCACCATTGGATTGGGTTTGAGTGGTGGAAGCAGCAGGGGGCTCTGGATGAGAACTCCCTACCTCTCTACCTATTGCGAGTTGTCCACCTGTCTACCTATTCTCCCCCTCCTCCTGAGTAATATAACCCCTGATTCTTAGTTGAGCACATAACCACCTGGAATAAAGAGCACACTTCCCAGCATTCCTGACAACAAGATGTAAGCAGAAATGCTGTGTTCGACTGGGCAGTGCCCGAAACAGGAGAAAGGCTGCCTTCCTCTGTTTTTCCTTCTTCCTTCTGGATAACTGGAAAGTAGATTTGATGTCTGGAGCTCAAGCAGCTGTTTTGGACCGTGAGGAGTAAGTCACACGCTGAGAATGTAGAATAGCAACATGGAAGGAGCTGGGGTTGTGACACTGTGTAGTGCCACACCAACCACAAACTACATACCTCTGGACTTCTTTGCCATGCGCCTGACCTGGTCCTAATTAATACTAGGAAATATGACCCCTGACCGCTGGACTGTCTTCACCTCCTACCCCCTCTTACTCCATGCCAGCTACAGTGGCCCTTCTGTTCCTCTAATGCTCCAAGCTTGCCCCCACCAGAGGACTTCCTAACGAAGGTCCTTCCCCTGAGCCTTCCTCTACCGCACCATCCCATTTCCTCTCTTGCCCCGCATTTCTCACAGTCGGGTATTTCGCTTCTTTGTGTGTTTACTTGGGATTTATTGCCTCTTCCCGCTGGAATGGGTACTTTACCCACTGGAATGGGTCGAGAGCCCTGCTCCTTGTCCACCCTGCGTCTCCCGAGACTAAACAGGACCCAGCATGCTCTACGGGCTTCATACGTAGTTATTGACTAATTAACAAAGAAACTGGACCAAGTCCCTCGTTTTACCAAGACTCTTGAGGCCGGAAAAGGAAATGGACTTGGCCAAGGTCAACGTTCAGGTCAAGGACAGACCTGGGGTCCAGACGGGTGCCCCTCCCACATCTCAGCAGGGACAGACAGAGCCTTGGGGGAGGCACCACCGGCTCGCCCTGTGGTCCCGGGGCATGAATCTCTGGTCCACGACGTTCCACCAGCCTGGCTGTGCTGACCTGGCTGCTGTGACCCCAGGACACAGTCCCGAAAGGTCTTTTGTCCCTCTCCTTTGCCCGCCCAGCATCCGTCGGCCCAAGCCGCCTGCCTGCGTGGGGGAGGCAGGGGGAAAGGAGCCCCGCCGGGGATGGGCCTGGGACCACATCTGGAGTTAAGAGCCAAAAACCCGGCTCAGTGCTGATAACGCTACTGACAGGAGATGAAAGTCTGAGGGCAGCCCCTCTCCGCGCTCCAGTTCGCACTGTTTTACGAGGTGCGATACACTCTGGTACCTTCGGGGGCCCCTCTCTGCCCCCTTGCCTGCCCGTCGCCCACATTTGAGTCGTTACAGGCGGGGACCGCCCCCCACCTCCCCACCCCTGTCCCAGGCCTGCACTCCCACTGCTGGCCAGGGGGTGGGGGTGGCCCCAGCCTCAGAAAGGGCTGAGGAGGCCTGGGAGTGGCGTCTGGCTCCTGCCCTGCCCCAGGGGACCTGGGATTTGAAAGCCACCCATCACCCGCAGCTGGACCTAAGACAAACCTTCATCTCCCATCTGACATATCAGGGGTGCTGGGAATTAGGACATGCACGTATTTGGAGGGTCATTTTCTGCTTCTCACACTGGGTCAGAGAGAGACCCTCCTGCGCGCGTGTGTGTGCCTGCACGTGTGTGTGCACGTGTGTGTGCAGAGGGTGGGTGGGTGTGCAGAGAACTGGGCATGCTAGCTGGAACCACTCATAGTGTGAGGTGGGACAATAAGGCAGATATAAGTTTTACGGGCTATGAACTCAGTGTGCAAATAAATGCGCCTTCTTTATTTTTGAGACAATCCTTAATTTCTCTCTGGAGCCCATGTTCTGCTGATGCAGTAACACTTGGTCATCCAGGCAGAAGCATCGACAGCAATAGTTTCTCAGGCTTTTACTGGGCTGAAGTGGGAGGCGAGGATTACTCAGCTTGCGACCACTGCCCCATCCTCGCAGCCTTTCCATGTGGTTCTCAGCCCCTCAGGCTGGGGCCGGTGGGGGCCGCTGGGCCTCCTTCAGGCCTCTCCTTGCCAGCCCCTCTTGCTGGGGGTTCTGCTCGCCTCCCCAGCCCCACTTTGGGCCACTGCCTTTCTGTTGTTTAGCCAACTTGAGTCCCTCGGACGCGAGGGTTAGGTATCCCTGGACGCCCACCCGAGGGTCTCCACCACACAGCTGGCTCTGTCTCTCTCTCTAAGCCCCGCCTGCTGGGGGGACGTTGGCACAGGCGCCTCATGCGGCCATTGCTACACGGTGCTGGGACAAAGGGCCGCGCTCCAGGCCTGCCGGGCTGTCCCCGCGCAGTGAGCCTCTGCTCTCTCCTCTTGCCCGTCTCCCCGCACACAGGGGACTGTTATTCCCACCCCCACGGGGTCGGCCCCAGCACTGAGAGAACCCCCATTCTGAGCCCTCCCTCCAAACTCTGCTCTTCCGGAAACAAACCTTCTTCCCAAATGGATCAGCTTTTCACCTAAAGCGCAGGAATTATAGAATTTCAGAATCTTTGTCGTTTCTCAGTTGCCTGTGACACCCCCTGGGGACAATAGCTAAAGACAACCTAAAGCCAAAGGCACGGTGTGCAGAGGTGAGAGATGGGGGATGCTGAAGGGCTCAGAAAGTGACAGGAAAACATGCAAATGCAAGTGTCACTCATCAGCCTGCCGAGCCCCGCGTGACGAGTACTGTGGGCTCCCGGTGCCATGGCTGAGGCCCAGCTTCCTTTCTGTGGATGGGTGCAAAGATGGGCCTGTCCTCAGCAGGCTGCTCGAGGGCTAAACAGGAGCACGCGTGTGAGGGTCTTAGCCCAGAGCCCGGCAGCCTACGCAGGCTGGCCGTTGGTCAAGGCTGCCTTTCTCAGGCGACAGGTGAGCTGTATTTGGGGACTTCCTGTGAATACTAGGCAACCTGCATTAGCAATTTGTTCACAGTAGATTAAAACTTTGCCCCGATCATACTGATTCTGTGACCTTGCTTGTATTCTTTGTTTTAAAACTCAGAGCAGCCATAGAGTTGAAAACACGGAGCCCACGTCCCCCTGGGAACATCCCCATCTTGACAAAGTCTCAGAGGCCATCCCAGCTGTTCCTCCCTCTGCCCAGAGCAGTGACAGTTGACCCTGTGGGGACAACCCACAGAGTGTGGCTTGTGTGTTGGGGATTTGTCTCCTGTTTAAGCCACAGAGCAGAGGGCACGCGATGTGTCCAGCGTGTATGTTATCTATCACGCGTGTGTTTGTGGGGTGCTTTTCCACCTCGCATTGTGTCTGGGCGGACGTCGCCTCTTAGAAAGGCTCCGTGAAGTCACACTGCACGATGCACCCAATGCCTTGTAGCCCCGCCTCCACCAACACCGGCCCATTTTACAGATGTGGACAGTCACCAGCCCGGCTTCTTGGAGGCATTCTAGCACTCTGGCCAAAGATGTGAATTCCGGAGGCGGGAAGACCCAGGTGTAAATCCCAGCTCTGCCCTTCCTCACGCTGGGTGACCTCGGGCAAGTCACTTCAGCCACATCAGCCTCAGGTTCTCCCTCTAACAAATGAAAACACCAATGGCACCTATGGTTGGGACACCACCTACCTTACACTGCTGTCGGGAGAATTAAACGAGGTTAGGTACAGATCCACTTTACAGATGGGTAAACTGAGGCCCACATCCCTCTACCGGAGACTCATCTAAGGTTGCACAAGTCCCTAGAGAAGAACTGGGGTGAGAATCTGGGCCTTCACATCAGGATGTGAGACTCCCTGGAGGACAAACCCCTCCTCTCAGAGCTGTGAGCTGGCCACAGCCCCCAGCCTTCCGTCAGCATCCTTCCCTGCCCCTCCCCTTTCTCCGTCAGTGTCCTCCTCCCGTCACAGTGGTGTCCCCTGCTGTCATGTCTCCCTGGCTCTTTAGACAAGGTGACCATGCGAAGACTTGGAAGAGGGGTGAGGGCACAGCATGTGCAAAGGCCCTGGGCTGGAAGGGGGTTGGCACGCCCTACACTGACATGGAGGCTGGTGTGAGGGGCGCGTAGTGGGCCAGGGAGAAAGAGGAGGAGAGGAGGTGGGAGAACTCCCGGGGCCAGGTCTTCCAGGGCCTCGCAGGCCATGGCAAGCTACTGCGTCATTCAAAGCAGGAGAATCACACGGTCCACACTAGAATTCTAAAATATCCATGTTCTGTGGATTGTAATGTGCACGTGGGGAGCGGGCACACGCAAGAGAGAAAGCAGAGAATTCAAAGAACCACAGGCTGGGCGGCCTGAACAGCAGACGTTTATTGTCTCACAGTTCTGGAGGCTGGAAGTCTGAGATCAAGGTGTCGGCAGGGCTGGTTCCTTCTGAGGCTGTGCGGGAGAATCTGCTCCACGCCTCTCCCCTGGCCTCTGGGGCTTTGCTGACCGTCTTTGGCATTCTGTGGCTTATAAAAGCGTCACATTGGTCTCTGCCCCCGTCTTCACAGGGCGTTCTCCCTGTGTGTGTCTGTGTCCAAATTTCCCTCTTTATAAGCACATGGTCACATTGGATTAGGGGCCACCCTACTCCAGAATGACCTCATCATAACTAATTACGTCTGCGACGATCCTCTGCCCAAAGAACGTCACATTCTGAGCTGCTGGGGGCTAGGACTTCAATGTAGGAATCAAAAATTTGGAATTTTTCAGCCCGTAACAGGAGGCTACTGCAGCTGTCCGGGAGAGACAGCCTGTGGATTGGACTCAGCTGAGGCCGCTGGAGACGGAGAGCGCGGCGAGACGGAAGACGTGTCTTGAGAGCAGAGCTGTGGGGTTTGCTGATGGATTGGATGTGGGGGGGAGTGGGGAGGGAGGACCCTTTCGGACTTCAGATTCTGGCTTGAAGGACCAGGGGGATGTTGGGCGGGGGGCTGGGACATGGGTCTGGGGGCGAGAAGTCAAGAGCAAGGTTTTGCAGCCAGCTGTGGCAGACACATCTGGCGTTTGCCCCGGCTGACCCCACGCGTCCACCTTGTCCTCGGCTGGAGGAAGCCGGCCCTAACGAGAGGCAGCTGGGGCCGGGTGGCCGGCTCACATTTGTTCTGCTTTCAGCATCAAAGGCCTGAGGAGAGGTTGTCCAGCCCCGAAGGCCACGGCCATCCATCTTGGAGGCTACACTGCCAAGAAGCCAAGTCCCCGTGGCCAGTGCCTCTTCACTGCGTGGGGAGGTCTCCTCACCCCCACCCCACCCCCGCCTCCCCAGCACAATTCCCCCACCCCACCCCACGCCCCCACCCCACCCCAGGCGTGGTCCATCCCTGCCCAAGGAGACCAGTCACTGAGATAAGAGGGGTGCTGTGACGGCAGAGAGAGGCTCACGGGGACATGGCTGACTGTCCCAAAGTGGGCCCTAAACACGTTAGATTCTACTTATAATAAAGGAGGGTGGCCATTAGCAAGATGGTTAGAAACCTAAGGCCTGGCATCTTCCCACCTGTGTGAGAGCCCAGCTCTGCCTCTCACCAGCTCATGTGTACAAGAGGTAGAAATAACACCTATATCACAAGGTGATTGTGGGACCTACATGAGGTGTAATGTACGTAAAGTTCTGTGCTTGTCACATGCCGAGTTCTCATTATTACTGTTACTGTTACTCTTGTTATTGGGAGTAATCGTTTTCTATCAAAATTTAATATTTAACATGTTCACACTAACAAACCAACAAAGACCCAAACCTCCTACATGGATCTTCTGCTGAAGTTAGAAATTTAAGCCTTGACGGTATGATACATCCTTAAAATTAGCAATAAAAATATTTATATACAAGCCACTTGCTGGTATGGAAAGATCGCCTCCTGCAGTCAGCAGGCCTGGAATTCTAATCTCAGCTCTGCTGTTTAATGGCTGTATGACCCTGGGTGAGTTACTGCACCTCTCTGAGGCTCTAAATCAGGGACAGGATGATGATACTCAGGAGTATTGAGGATCACATCTATAGGTATTTATCTATTGGTAAATACACAATAGATAAGTTTTGTGGTAAATGGATGGTGTTAATGCCTCCTCCCTCTCCCCCACTGCCAAATTCTTTCCTCTTCCCTATATCCTCACCCTCGGTACCTCTTCAGTGTCCTTCTTCTCTGACTGTGGCTCAGATGTGTGACTTGCCTTGACCAATGGGATGCTAGCAGATGTGACACAAGCATATACTTCAAAAAACTGCACGTATTTCCACTCTTGCCCCTCTGCACCTGCCATGCGAGCAGGTCCGGGCTCTCCTGCTGGAGGATGTGACCTATGCCACAGAGCTGAGTCAGCCCAGTCATCTCAGACGAGGCCATCCTGGACCAGCCGAGAGCCAGCCAACTCCAGACGTGTGCGTGGATCCAGCCAAGATCAGCAGAGCTGGTCAGATAACCCACAGCTGGCCGCAAATGCGTGAGCGAGTCCAGCCCAGCCCAGATCAGCGGAACCCTACAGACTCCTGAGCCAAAGACCCATTTATCGTTGTATGTGGCCAGGTCTTTGTGGCTGTGACTCAGCGTTATTGTGGCAATAGATAATGGATACAGACATTAATATGCCATATTACTGATGCTTGCTTATGAAATACAGACTCTTTTAAATGGCTCCTAGGGCATCTAGGATCCAAGAATATTGACGTGTGTAATGAGAGTTCACCCTTGTCCTAATCCCCATGAGATTATTTAACTGTGAACCCATAAATCTCAAAATCTGAAACATAATAAATAAGTTTCATTGTTTTGTTTTGTTTGAAGGAAAGAGCCAAGAATAAAAATGCCAGAAACATTAATGATGTTGGCCAGACAGAAGGAGTGAGGGGGGAAATAGGCCAGGTCACTCTCTCTTTCTATGTCTTCTAATCCAAAACTTGTAGATTTCTTGGCCCCAGAATCACCAGTTGGAGCCCTCTCCTTGGGATCTTCTCTGCTGATTATACAAATCTGATTTGAAGCATCTTAATATGATGGCTTTAGCCACATCCTGGGCAATCGTTCATTGTTGAAACTAAAAATCTCTTTATGAGTCTGGCAATTCACTTAGCTCCCACCGGCCCACCATGGAGGGAGGCTAGCGTGGGGGCTGAGAGCATGGCGGCTCCGTGTCAGGAGCCCTGGACTGGAATCCCAGCCTCCCTGCTCTCCAGCTGTGCAACCTTAAGCAAATCACGCAACCTCTCTGTGAGGTTTTTACGGAGGATTTCTGTAAGATGGACATAAACTTGGTCCCTGCCTCTTATGGATCAGTGAGATAAAGCAAGGAAAGGGTCAGCACCTAGGGAGTGTTAGTGATTTGGAGCTGGCATGATGGATAGGTCCATTTACCCCCCATACTGCGTTTAGCCGGTATGCCCCACACCGTCCCAACAGAGCCAGTCCTGGGACCTGGGGGTTAAAATTGATGTCTGCCCCATCCTTCGATTTTCGGATTTGTTGAGGCTCCTCTCTGAGCCTCAGGCCAATTTTATTTCTTCGGTTGGATATTCAGGTGGCTAAGTAATCACTGACAACTGGATCAGATAAGGTAAAGTTAGTCAATGTTACAGAGAGAATAAATCCCAAGATCCTAATGGTTTAACATATAGAAGTGTATTTCTCATTCATAAAGTCTAAATGGCGGGGAGACCCCAGAGACGCCAGCCTGTGCACTCAGGGACCCAGGTTGTTGGAGGCTCTGCCATCTTTACCCTCTAGGTTCAAAGGTCACCTTGGGCATCACCATTCAGCAGCAGACAGAAGACACATCAGAGGATGTGGAGGACCGCCAGGAAGGATTGTATGGGCCCAGTCTGGAAGGAGCTCATCACTTCTGCCCACATTTCATTGCTAGAAGTGGTCACATGATCACACACAGATGCAAGGGGGCTGGGAGATGTAGTCCCTAGCTGGACTGCTGTTTGCCAGCAATGACTCTGCACTCTGAAAGGGAGAGTGAATCTCGTGGACAGATGGCCCCCACTGCCTCAATGGCTAGCGCTCTCACCTACGATGTGCCTGGCACCACAGGACGCCCTTCACACCCATCATTCATGGATGCTCATGGCTCATGCTCATGTTACCACTCCATCTTCCAGCTGAGGAATGAGGCCCTGAGAGATGGCCCCTTGCTGCAGCTCTGGCTCTCAGAAGCACCAGTGTCTCCTGCATCCTAATGGTGCCGGCAAGGAGGCTGGGGTCCATGATGGACTCTGGTTTGAAGGCTGACTGTCGGTGCTGTCTTATCAACACAACGGTGCTGTCCTGTCAGGCTCTGCATTTCACGCTCTCCATCCCCCACCTGTGCAGAGAGCCTGGGCTCCCTGCCCGGCATCACCGCCATCGCCAAGCCTCAGCTCTCACCAAGCACTAGCCTTCCCACGGCTCTAAATTAACATGGCTTTGCTCTGCTCTCTGTCCTAGCCTAGAGCAGGCAGACCAGCTCACTAGATTTCAAACTGTACTGTGTGAAAGAGCCATAGGTAGACTCTCATGCTTGGCCGCCCTGAGCACTGTGGCTACAGGGGTTCCCACTTGTGGCAGACAGAATGAGGCCCTCTCCCTCAAAGTTGTCCACATCGTAATCCCCCAGAACCTGTGAACGTGTTACCCTACAAGGCAAAGGGAATTTGAAGATGTGATTAAGTTAAGGATTTTGAGATGGGGTGATGACCTGGTTTATGCAGGTGGGCTCAGTGTCATCACAGGGGTCCTTATAGGAGGAAGGCAGGAGGATCAGACTCAGAGAGGACATGTGACGATGGAAGCAGAGATTGGAATGATGCCCTTTGGAGATGGAGGAAGGAGCCTGCACCCCCTTTGCTCTGAAGTGGGTACCTTGGTCCCATAGAACATTATATGGGACCCTGGTTGGGTGGATGGACACAGAGCTAGACCTTGGATACTGGTAGGTATTGGCTGCAGCCCTGTGGGCAAAAAAGATGAACTCATACCTTGAGTATGTGTCAGTTTCAGTCAAGATAAATCTGCTCGTTCCTGGATGGAAGGAATCCAACGCAGTCACCTGCCACCGAGTGGCTGTTTGGTCTCCTCGAGGGAAGGTGCCACATCAGGGGCTGAACGTTGGCCCCACTGCTGGCAGGCTGGCTATTCAACAGTGGCAATAGCTGGGTCAGCCTTGAGGAGCGGGGTCCCTCCCATGCGTGGCCTCCATCCCTGCCACGCTGGCTGCTCCATTCAAGTGCCGGTTACGCAGACACTGGGGTGGCTGATGCCACGCTGGCTGGCGTCGTCTGGCTGCGTCACTCTGTCTGCTCGGTTGTTTAGTGCCTCTTCTGAGGTGGATGCTCTCTGGCAGACGTTACATGCAATGGAAAGATCTTCACACTTTATGCCCTTAAATCATCCACACATTTCTTCCCCAAACCTCCTGGTTCCCAATCTGCTAAATTTTCTCCTCCCAGGTCCCTGAACAGCCAGGCAACCCCTCACCACTGCCGACGCGTCCACGTATATTCTAACCTCGGGCCCCTTCTCTTCCCGCACTAAGCGGGTGACCAGGTCACTGCTCAATACTCTGCCCGGGGGAGAATGTCCCCTCACCGCTGTTTTTCGGGACTAACCGGGAGTGGGGCCGTACGCAGTTAGGCTCCGTTTGCAGCTTGCACCCAAACATGAAGCTAACCCAGCTGTGAAATTTTTCCTCCTCTGTCGGTTCTGTATAGGGACCCTACATACGGACGTAGGGTGAGAGCAGAGGGAGGGGCGCCAGTGGAATAATGGCGGATGATGTGGGCATCTGGATCATTTGCTTGTCGGCTTATTTGTGTCCTCTGGCCCTGTTGGGTCTACCAGAACCTATGGCTTTGCAATACCGCCTGAACTCAGCCAATGATGGACAGCTCTGGCTGCGTAAAGACTTGATGCCCCCTGGCCAGTACTCTAGCAGTGCACAGCATCATTCCAGGAGCCATTTTTAAGAGGTGTATGATTTTCCTCTGCAGATGACCTGACCTTGCTCCAGGACTTCAGAGGTCTACCCTGAGATTCTCCTAGTGGGGCTTGCAGGAAATCCACGCAGCATTTTTCCCACCATGGAGAGCTCCCATACCGTGTAGCCTGTGGGTTGTACGGCCCAAGCAGCTGAGCTCCTTGCACTACAGCCTGGATCCGCTGCAGACAGATCTTGCTCTGGTCTCCGCTCAGAACCGGCTGCTTTTCATGTCATCTGATGTATGGGCTGGAACACGTGTGAAATACACTGCCTTTAGAACCTGAAGAGGCTGACCAGGCATTGTCCTTCTGTCTGAGTGGTGAGAGCTATGAGAGGCAATAATTTACTTTAGAGGGAATGTCCTGGAGTGTTCTAGATCAGGACCAGACTGGACCCCAGAACTTCACTAACGTGGCTCCTGAATCTTCTAGGACGACCTCCCACCCCCTGGAGCACATGTTGTACCAAGGCTTCCAATACGTTTGCAGTCATGCAGTCTGATTCACACAATGTCATCAATATAGAAGCATAGTGCAGTGTTCTGCAGGATGTCCAGGTGGTTCGGTACCTTCAGATTGTACCATGACAGAGGGTAGAAGAGTTAACACTGCCCTGGAGGCAGGACGGTAAATGTATACTGTTGCTCCTTTCAAGTGAATGCAAGCTGTTCCTGACTCTCCAGTCTGATGGATGGAAAACAACACATTCACCAGGTCAGAGGTCATATGTCATTCCCTGGAGCCCACACCTGTCTGTTCTAGCAAAGAAATCACAGCTGGCACAGTAGCTGGGACAGAGGATACTACCTGGTTAAGTTTGCAATAGTCCATTGTCATCCTTCAGGATCTGGCTGGCTTTCATAGGGGCCAGACTGGTGAATTAAATATGATGGGGATCACCACCCACGCATCCTTTAGATGCTTCAGAGTAATTGCTGCCCTCTCCCCATGCCCAGTGCTCGGATACAATATTGTATTTCATTTACTCTCTTGGTTGTGGTGAGGGGGGCAGTTTCGAAAGTTTACACCTGGATCTTACTCCACGTGTGTTCTGCCAGCTTCCAAGTATAGACATTCCAATGATAAATTTTGGGGAACAGGCAAATGATCTGAGTAAGATCACAGTAAGCTGGGTCTGGCTTCTGTGTGTCCCCATTCTAAAAGAGGCCTCATGACGATGCTTTGAGTCCCTGAGTATCAATGTCAACTCACGCCGTGTGTCTAACAGTCCTCAAAATGTTTAGGAATACCCCCTCCCCCCGTGTTCAGTTACCCAAGTAAATGGCTGTGAGTCTCTCTGGCGGAAGTGTTGGGGAAATCGTTATCTTATATACCTGCCACGATGTTGCAGGCTCCTTCCTCCTGGAGACCCAGCGTCTTCTTCAGCCGGTGGGTTCTAGGTCTGCAAACTTGCTCAGGATCAGACACTGGTCAAGGGATTATGGCTTTTTATTGCGGTGGCTGCTTTCAGACTCCTGATCATTCACTCTTGAGTTTAATTGTACAGATTAAGACATACTCTTGTTGTTTGCCCATCCAATGCTAGGGATGCTATTTTCTCTTAACCAATGCTGTTTGTGTGTACTCCAGAGTATGGTCCCTTTCCTCCCTTACCAGGCCCTGCACACTCCCACCTGAGTTACATTGTGAATTAATCCTAGTTATTGGTCTGATGGCCAGGAGGGAAGGCAGGGGCACATCCTAAGAGAGGCATAAGTCAGAGGCCCCTGCCTTGCCTTCAAGCAATGACCAGAAGAGTCAAGGTCATCTGGGGACTGAAGATTTTCAAGTGTATCAATCCAGATATCCCCTTCTCATATCCCAGGGTCCTACTCCTTCACGAAGCTCTGACTTTCATAGAAACTCCTTTCCTGGGATTCTTCTACTCATAAGAGTAGAAGTCCTGGACCCAATCCTCAGCTCTTTCTGCCTTCTGGCGTCAAGAGATTCAAGTCTATTTTTGAGCTGCCAGAGAAGCCCTCTGGCTTTCACAATTAGGTTTTAATTGCTGGTTAAACACTCTCAGCCTTTGCTCATCTGTCTCCAAAGCATCTTTGCTCCAGCAACAGTCATTCAATTCCATTGTCCTTAGAATGACTACTTATCCTCTACTCATCAAACTCTTGTTAAGTTGTCCAAACTGTCTGTTGCCTTCTACTCATAAGCCATCTCAGTTCACCACTGTCAACAACTAATAACTTCATTGCTGCAGTGCTCTAGTGACCAGCAGTGCTCCAAGCCAACAGGGGTGGGGCCCTCTTTGCCAGGCAGGCAGCAGATAATCCAGCTCCAAAACCCCATTTTAAAGTCTGCCTTCTCGGATCATTCCTGGCACCAAGTGTCACAGGTGAGGTTCCTTGCAAATCAGAGTCAGAGACAGAGATTTGCCTGCAGAAGGTTCCCTGGGAGATGCTCTCAGCATCGATGTCTGCCAGGGAGCAAAGGAAGCGTGTTTGGGCACAGGGAGATTGGGCTGCAAAGTAGACACAACAAAAGCCTTAGCCAATCCCATAGGGAGTTCTGGAGCTGGAATGACTTGGCAGAGTTACTCCAAACTGAGAAGAGAGGGTTAGGTCTTTACATACCTCCGTTAACCAGTCACTGGATGTGGGCTGCCCCAGGGAGCAGGCACCACCTTGTGCAAGATGTAATCTCTGGGGTCGTTAGGATGGGCGGGTGGTACTCGGCTGTGAGCTCTCAGCTGTCAATGCTCTTAGCAGCTGAAGGAGGGGCTGGGTGGCACACCACAGCATCCACTGCACCATAATTTTTCTCACATGTGTAAAAGATGTGTAAGAGCCCAAAAAAGGACAGAAATGTATTCTACACATTTTGCACATTTAAAATATTGATTGATGTTGCCAAATTTCTCTCCAAAAAGCTTGAACCAATTTATACTTCTACCAGCAATGTATGAAAACGCCTCTTTCGCCACCTCTCAGCCAACTTTGAGTATTTGATCTTAGAAAACTGTCAGTGTGATGGAGGGGGGGACACATTTCATTGTTCTGATTTTCGTTTCTTTTCTTATTAGAGAAGTTGGCCATCTTTTAGAATGTCCAAGTTCCCTAATTATTTCTCATTGATTTGTAGAAGCTCTTTCTATCTTATGGATAGTACACTTATCTCTGTCGTATTTTTTTTTTCCACGCGAAGGTTGCCTTTCAACTTCATTTGCACTGTATTTTACTATAAAATCCATAAAACCTCAAACTGCATATCTTTTCCATTATGGTTTCTGGGTCTCGTTTGCCACTTATGAAGATTTTATCCTTATAAAATATTCTTCCACAGTTTTTCCTAATATTTTTATGGTTTGGGTTTTTACATTTAAATTTTATTCCATTTGGAATTTATTCTGGTAAGAGAAGTATGAATCCATCTTTATTTTTTTTCCAAATGGCCAGCCAGTTGCCCACATCATCTATTAAATAATACGTCTCCCGCCTGATTAGAAGTGTCTCTTCGAGTATACTAAGTTCTCATCTACTAAGTCTCATATATAATTTCCACTCTATTCCACAGATCTGCCTATTTTTGATCCCATATCAGAGCATCTGTATTAGTCTACCCTTATAAAATGTTTCAATATCTGCCAGTGCAATTTCTCCTTCTTTTCTCATTTTTGTACAAAATACTTAGTCTCTCCTATTTATTCTTCCAGATAAAATTGAGAACCATGCTGTCAACTCCAAAAATAACCACACTGAAATTTCATTTGGGATTGGGTTGAATTTTTCAATATGTTTTAGGAGAATTGATGTTTGTATAAATTTGAGTTTTTCTAGACAAGAACAAGATACATGTCTATTTATTCAAGTCCTTCTGGCTATACTTTTGGGGATTATATATATATATTTTTTCATATGAACTTACACATTTCTTATAGAGTTTATTCCTAATGTTTTATTTCCTGCTGTTGTTGTTATTGTTGCTTTGTAAGCAGATTATTTATTTCCACGATACTGGTTATTGTTGCTATATAAGAAAGCTACTGATTTTTGTATATTTATTTTGTAACTATACATTACACTAAGCTGTCTTATTGTTTACAATAGTTTTTCCATTAATTGCCTTGGTCTTGCCAGATAGATGAACATTATCTTCTTGCCTCCCAGATCTATGCTTCAGAAATACTATTCTCTAGGAAAAATTGGGGTAGGAGAAGTTGGAGGCACAGAAGAGGGTCTTAGCCCTGACTGGCCTGATACCGAACCTCTTACTTTCGAGTGCCTTAATTTCGTGTGCCTGATGTGCAATAAGCCAATCACTGAGACACCAGTGCTTAGAGATGGAAAAAGGTTCATTCGAATTTGCCAAAATGAGAAGGCAGGAGGATAGGTTCTCTCAAATCTTCCTTAAGAAAAGAAGAAAGCATGGGGTTTTATAGAGCTAAGGGGCTTGGGAGGTGAAGTTTCAGAGAAACAAAGGAGAAATCTGTGTTTCTTTCACTCCAGATAAGCCCTTGGGCAATCAGGCTTCTGGGCATCAGTAGCAACTAGGGGCTGGTTATCTGGTGGTCGTAACTTCCTTAAAGGCAGTCTTTTTCTTCTGCAAAACAAGCTCATAGATCCTTATGACCCTTGAGTCCCCCCTCAAGTCAAACAAGAAAACAGCAAATTGACAAGATTAACTTCTTTTCATCTGTGTCTGTGTTGGGAACAAGGTCAAAGGGTAATCATGTTCTTATTGAGTATTTACGGTAACCCTCAAATACCTGGCTTCAGCCTATCACGTTAAGTATGTTTTCTTTCTTGTAATCTGTGTTAGGACTGAAATCTTTCAGGTTAATTGACAAGAATCCGTAAGTACTTCCTGTTGAACTGGCAACTAGGTAAAATGAATCTTCAATTCCTCGAGATGTAACTTTATCATGATCTACTTTAATATTGTATCATGGGAAATCAATCAGTGTGGAGAAAGAATAATAATAAAAACAGACACTGAAGCAGCGCCAGCTGTGTGCTAGACACTGTCATATGCACTTTATATACATTCTCTCACTTAATCTTCAAGGGATTTGATGTGGGTACCATCATTAGCCCCAATTTACAGGTGAGGAAACTGAGACCCAGAAAGGTTGAGTGACTTGCCTACGGTCATATAGCTTATATAGGTAGACCTAAGGTTTGAATCCGTTGCCCATGGCCACTACAGCAATATGGGTTAACTCAGTAGAAATCTGCTCTTGATTCAAAACTCCAGAATAACCTCCGAGGCCCGGGTCCAGATTAACCACAAGGGTTTGCCTTCTCTTTTTTGCATCTCCTTTCACTCGGCCACCCCAAGAGGTCAGAGAGTCCCAGCTTTCCAGGCAGCCCCAGGATATTGGACCAGCCAAGCAGAGCCATTTGGTCAGGCTCTAACTACGAGGTGGAGAGATGAGTTACAGAGCAGCAACCAGATGCTGAATTGGTGTGACCAGGCCGTGGAAGACCTCAGTGTTAAAAACGCAAATTTTCCCTGGGTGGCTGTCTCATTTCATTACATCTCAGTTGATGGCTGGCGTTTTCTCCCTTTTTTGAAAATTGTTTTTAGTTTTTCGCTCTGACCTCTCGCTCTCTGGCCTATCAGCCTCATGGTGGGGACAGAGGCTCCTTGCCCATGCCAGCCAGTTCCTGGGCGGTGTTTCCAGGCCTCTAATGCAACAGGGCTGTACCATCCTCTCCGAAAATCTGTACAGCTCCTCTCAGCAGCTCTGGACCAACTTGCCTGAAACCAGTTCAACCACAGGTCAGCTGACCAGTAGACATAGGCACAAAAATGCCCTGGGGAATCAGAGATGGCTTCAGAGAGGAGGTGACATATGAAGACTTTCCAAATTAATTTTGTGTTAACAGTATTGATATTAACTCTTTCATTTAACAGATCTTTACCAAGCCCTTATTATGTGCTGGAATACAGCAATAAAGCAGAGAGGGAACCTTGCCCTCAAGGAGCTTACATTCTAGGCATTAACAAGTAAAGAAATAAGGGAATAAGATACTTTCAAACAGTTGGAGTGCTATGAATCAGATAAGATAAGATAAAGGGATAGAAAGTGAGGTGTGGGGCAGAGTGACTTCAGACAGGTGGTCAGGAGAGGCTTCCCTAAGGAGCTGAAGTTGAAGTTCTACCCAAATGTTGAGAAGGCGCTAGAGTCATGAGGATCTGAAGGCCAGGTGTTCTCAAGGCCATGGGGTGCGAATGATTTCCAAGACCTGGGAAAAGGCCATTGTGCCTGGAATCGAGTGAGCGAGAAGGAGAGTGGAGGACGTGACGTCGGAGAAGGGGCTCGGGGGCTCAGGAAGGACTGGGGTCTTATCCCAGCCCTGATGGGAACTTGCTGGAGGGTTCTGAGCAGAGGAAGGACGTGATCTCATTCACATATTGAAAGGGTGACTCGGGCCGCTGTGTGGAGAATGGACCGTGGCAGGCAGGGGGACGTGGGAGGCCACGTGGGAAGCAGTACGGTGAGCTGAGGTGGCGATGCCGGAGAAACGGAAGCACAAGAAGTGGGGGCGTGGCTGGCATGGGGCAGATGTAGGAGGAGGGGCCATCTGTGCATGGATCAGCCCCTTGGGGGCAAAGACCGTGAGCTATCAAAGGTGGGTTTTTAGCTTGAAGGATATTAGATAAACGGTGAGGCTATTTTTCAAGATGAGAAGTATGGAGGATGGAACAGTTTTTCAGTGGGAAGAAATAAAAAATTCATGAATAATAATAATAATTATCCATAACTGAACACAATATGCTTGGCATTTTGCTTATATTAGTTCCATTAATTTATCCAGAATACTGTGAAACAGATACTTTCCCATTTTCCAGATGTGAAAAGAGTTTTGGAGAGGGGAGGTGACAGTTTATGAGAGACCTGGGGTTCCACCTGATCTGCCCGCTCTCTCTTTATTTTTTTTTCGGTGAGGAAGTTCTGCCCTGAGCTAACATCTGCCAATCCTCCTCTTTTTGCTGAGGAAGACTGGCTCTGGGCTAACATCCATGCCCATCTTCCTCCACTTTATACGGGACGCTGCCACAGCATGGCCTGACAAGCGGTGCATCGGTGCGCACCCGGAATCCGAACCCGGGCCGCCCGCAGCGGAGCGCACGCACTTAACCGCTTGCACCGCCGGGCCGGCCCCTGATCTGCCTGCTCTTAAGTGTAAGACTCAATAGTAGCTTAATAATTAAACTCTATAAATAATAGGATTTTTAAAAACTGTTGTGGAAACATTTTTCTATTTTTTCAACAACTTTTCATCACTTGGATAAATTATTTAACATTTCTTTAAAATACCAAAAGGATAGCCAAAAAGAAATAGAATAAATAATAGGATGTCTATCTGTATGTCAAGATCCCCCAGTGAGGGACGGATGAGACCCTCTGGTCATTAGGTAAGTCGTGCAGTGGGCACACGGACCCAGGTGAAGCCATGGGTTGCCCCTCAGTGGTTGGGACCCACATCCTTAACACACCCTTCAAGGCTTTGCCTGGTTTGCCTTCCCCGTCCCTCGTCCACGGTTTTCCAGCCCATCCCCTGTGACCTTCCCCCTCATCTCTGTTGGCTGACTGATCTGGACGTAGTTCACTTTCTCCAGAACTCCCTGTTCATTCAAACCTGGGATCCTCAGTCTTCTGGCCCCAATGGCCAGACCCCTGCTCCCAGGTCACCTGTTTTCCAGGCGCAGTGCTCCTGGGAGGGCCCAGATGGCTGCCAGAACTAGGAGGATGGGAGGAGAGGCTTCGGGCGGAGGGAGTCGAAGGCCTTTTGTCGCAGTGTCACGGGGAGGGTCCAGGGTCTCAGCGAGGTGTGCAGTCAGTGAGCCTCCACCAGCTCAGCCTTGTTACCTGGAAACACTGCCCTTGGGCTCCAGACCACCAGCTGCCCTGCTCAGCTGGGGGTGGGGAGTGCAGTATCCATTAGGGAAAATGATGACTTAAACAGAGGCCTCCCCTTTCCCAGCCTGAAGCCCTGTCTCGGGTTCCTTACAGGAAGGCTTCATTTCGAGGCCCAAGCTGAGGCTGAGTGGGGAGAGAAGTGCCACAGCCCAAATGTTTGTAAATGGAGCTGTTTTCCCAAGCAAAGCAGAACCAGATGCTACCCCGCTCCAGTGGAGGCCGGGCCGTGGCCCCGGGCGGTGGGCTTGAGGCCGAGAGGCCGGACTGGAGAGTTGTGCGGTGGAGGCCGCCAGGGCTTGCAGTGTCGGGTCCTGGAAAGCTGGTTGCTTGTGAGAGAAGATATTTTTATGCGGCCTGGCCAGCGCATGGGCCAGAGGAGGGCCGGGCCTGCGTCTCACTCAGATCTGGGCTCCCAGCACGTGCTGAGGCCAGGCACGTAGTGCGACCTCAGCTGATGTCTCCTAAGAGGTGGACCAGCTAGATCCTGGACCAGCTCGAGCTGTCAAGTCAGTCGGACCCAGATTGGGCCACACATAGCAGCCGCCCAACCGTAGCCAAGTCACCTAATGGCTCTGTACCTCAGTGGCCTCGTCTGTGTAATGGGAATGATAGAGTGCCTGCCCCGCAGGGTTGCTGGGGGTTCAAGGAGTCCGTGTGAGTAAACTCAGCCCCGCACTCGGCCCAGCGCTGGCTCTTGGAAAACGCTCGCCCCTAGTAACCCCCAACGATCGGGGGGCTGGCACACAGTGGGGGGACGTGGGCAGAATGGGAGACACCATTCCACAGAGGTGGCAGCACCTTGTGCCACCTGCAGAGACCGGGACGTGGGCAGATGGAAGAACATAAGAGGCAGAGCCCAGAGAGCTGGTGGCCACAGTGACAACAAGAAGCGTACATTTCAGAGGCTCTGGCTCAGAGGTTTGAGGGATGCAGAGAGCTGGAGCCTGGTCATTTTTAGACTCTTCTTTTCTATAAAGTTTCTCTAAATAAAAGTACGTGTTGGGTGGTGGGGACAGAGGGCCACTCGCGAGAGGCAGAATAAGGCAGGGTTAGCTGTGGGCCCTGGGGTCTGACTGCCTGGTCAGATCAGCTCTGCTTTGATGCCAGGTTCCCTACCTCTCTGTGCTTTATTTCGCCATCTGTTAAGTAGGGGTATTGGAGGCACTGATGTCTCAGGGCTAATGCACGAATTTAGCAAGCTAATGCCAGGCCCTGTTGGAAATGGTTTTTGTGTTTGCTTGAAGAGAGAGAGCACGGCGAGTGGAAAGTGAACGGGTTGGGTTCCACATCTGAATTTCACTCTTTCCCAGCTACGGGATCTTGGACGAGTCGCTGAACCTTTCTGAACTTTGGGCACCTGCTCAGTAAAATGGGAACAATAATAATAATAATAATGATGATGATGATGATGATGATGATGATGGAGATGATGATGTTGTGAGGAGTAAATCACAGCCCTCAGCAGGCTCTTTCACCTGATTACTGTGGGCTGAGCTTCTCCTGGAGTATGAGGTCTCATGTCTCAAGAAAAACTGACCTAAAGGCTGGGCTTGCAAGGATCTCATGATGGTTAATTTTATGTGTCAATTTGACTGGGCCATGATGCCCAGATATTTGGTCAAACATCATTCTGGATGTTTCTATGAGGGTGTTTTGGATGAAATTGACATTTAAATTGGCGGACTTTGAGTAAAGCAGATTGTCCTCCATAATGTGGGTGGGCCTCATCCAATCAGCTGAAGGCCTCACTAGAACAAAAGACTGACCTCCCCCGAAAAAGAGGAAATTCTGCCAGAAGACAGCCTTTGGACTTGAGCTGCAACAACGGCTGGTCCCTGGGTCTCTAGCCTACCAACCTACCCTGCAGATTTTGGACTTAACCTCCATATTCACATGAGCCAATTCCTTAAAATAAATCTCTCTTTCTATATATATATAGACACACACATATTCTATTGGTTCTATTTCTCTGGAGAACTCTGACTAATATGTATGTGCATTGGTAACAAAAAGCATGCCCAGCGTCAGCCACCTCGTGGATGACAAATGAGAAGGAAAGAGTCCTCAGCAGGGTCCTCTAGAATTGCACTGGAAGTGCATCCTCAGGAAGGAGATTCTCAGGGCCCCAGACCCTGGGGAAGCCCTGAGCGGTGGTAGGGGTGTGGTGAGGACTGGCCCCAGACCTGGGTCTGGTGACTCTGTGAAACCACAGAGATTCAGCAGAAGGCAAGAAAGTTCCTTCTTGGTGAAAGTCAAGCTAATGAGGTTGGTGAGCGATCCGCATGGAGCCCAGAGTCACCTTGAACTCACCTTGGGGAGAAACACCGTGGATGGAGAGAAGCCTGAGGTCCTAGCCCGAATTCTTCTCCATATCCCTGGGCCTCAGTTTCCCCGTATATAATACACAAAGAGGGCTAAGGCTTCATAATCTCCAAGATGCCTGCCAGCCTGGCTACTCAGGGTTCTGGGCAGGACAGTGACCCGGGCCGAGGGGCTGCACAGGAGCAGAAGCAGCTCCAGGGATGCGACCCAAGCAGCAGGAGGGCGAAGTCCTCCGGGAAACATGTTCTTAACCTCGGGGCGCTCCCAGAGAAAAGCTCCTTCAAGGCCGGCTGGCGGGCATTGAGAGAGAGAGGAGCCCCTAGGGTTCAAGGATTCCAGAACAAAGTTTTTTCCTGTCCTATCTGATGTTTCTATTACATTTTCTTCAAAAACATTTTAAATTATTCAGGCGCCCTCCACTCTAACCATCTAATCTAATTTTTTGTCTGTTGTCATTAAAAAATAACTTTGGGGTTTGCTTTTCCTACTTACAAAAAATAGTAAGTGTTTATTACAGAATGTTAAGGAAAAGACCATAAAGAGGAAAAAGAAAATCGCCCATGCATTAATTAGGGTAGCCCACTGGCTGTTAATAAACATCCTCCGAATTTCAGTGGTTTAACATAAGAGATGACTTTTGCTCACACAATGACAGCTCAATGACGGTGTTGGGTACATGGCCTTTCTCTTGATGATTCAGGGACCCAGAATCCTCACATCTTGTGGGTCCATCATCCTCCAGGGCCCTGGGTGCTTTGTCTCTAGCCAGTGGGTGGAAAAAAAGAGGAAAGATTGTGCAGCAGGTTTTACGGGTTCAGCTTGGCAGTAGAAAGTGGTATTTCTGCTCACATTTCATTGGCCAGAATTCAGTCACATGGCCACACCTGACTGCAAGGGAGGCTGGGAAATGTAGTCCAGCATCAGGAGGAAGAGGGATGGGTTCTGGTGAACCTATCACAGCATCTGCCGCAACCTGAACTCCAGCGTCCTGAGAGGACCACTATTCACATCTTGAGGGCTCGCCTTCCATTCCTGTTTCTATGTCATATGAATTTTGTGTAAGAAAGCATTTGGCTAGCCTTTGTCTCCAGTTCCAGGAGCCATGCTCTAAACCGTTGGAATTTCCTGAGTCTATTACTTGATGCCTTTATTACTCCTGGTGGGCCCTCGGACCACACCTGATAGTTTATGCTATCAGGATGGCTCAGGCTAGGGCTGGCCACACCCGAAAGACCAACCATGGGATTCAGGGTTGGGGCTTTCAGCCACGTGATATCAGCCCAACTTCTGAAGAGGGAAGGAGGCTGGAGATTGAGGTCAATCAATCACGCCTTTGTAATGAAGCTCCATTAAAAACTCTGGACACTGACGCTCTGGTGAGGCTCCTGCTTGGCAGTACTCTTTGCCATATGTTGGTGGGTAACGTGGTCCTGAGGACAACGGAAGCTTTGTGTGTGAAACCCGCCCAGACTTAGCCCCATGCGTCTCTTCCAATTTGTCTCCTTTTGTTATAATAAAACTGTAATTGGAATCATAGTGCTTCCCTGAGTTCTGTGAGTCCTTCTAGTGAATTATCAAACCTGAGGGAGTCGTGGGCACCTCCAGGTTTGTAGCCAGCTGGTCTGAAGGGAAGGTAGCCCTGGGGACCCTCAAACTTGTGGCTGGTCTCTGGAGTGAGGGCAGTCTTGTGGAGGACCATGCCCTTAGCCTGTAAATTTGGCCCAGTTCCGGGTCCATGTGGATATAGATAGAGGTTCACACACATACGCTCATTGAAATGCACGTATTCACAAAGATGGGACCACACTATAAATCCTACTTTATAAGATGCTTCTTTTCACTTGACGGTTGTTGCTGATGTCTTTCCAAGGATTTGACCTGAACTCCAGGTTACTCCAGTCACCCAGCCAGAATTCTAGGATTCCACGTATTTTCTCAAAGTTGGGACAGATGGGATGGCCCAGACCAGCCTCTTACCCTTATCTGGCTCTTCACTCCAACACCATCCAGAAGCACTCCTGAAGGAGGACGGGGTTGGCTTAGCAGGGCTGAGCGTGGGCAGAGAGACCCAGGCCCGTGGCAAGCCCTCCAGAGCCTGGAATGGCAGGTGCCCCCAGCCAGAGCTGCAACACAGGGAGGGATCTGGAGCAGACCAGGACACCAACGTGGGCTGAAGCAATGGCCCCACCCAGGCTGCAGCCCACGTGGACTTCTGGACTTGGGGCCAGGCCCGGCCAGCCCTGGAGCAAAGATCCAGCCTGGAGGCCCCAGCACAGAGCCGGCTCCACCAGGCTCCAGCCCTTCTCCCTCTGCTGTCGGGCTGCAGCTGCTGGTTTGGTCCCAGCTCCACGCACGCCGGGCCCTCCACTGCTGCTTGTCCTCCGCATGGTAAATGTGGGCAGGGGTGGAGTGGGGAGGCCGTGAGAGAGACAGATAACGCTCACAATTTTACAGTCAGAAGCAGAGCCTGAATTGGCCTTAGACATCCTCTATGTCACTGATTCTCCAGCTCTAGCACCCAGGCACTACGCCCCAGACAGGCTCATACTGGGGCTGCAGGGGTTCATAGGAACCTGTAATTATCACACCACTCGCAGGTGATTCTGACACAGGTGGGCCCTGGGTCACTTTCTGGTATACCCCCCTCGGTTTCCTGAGGCTCAGAGAGGGTAGGTGACTTTCCAATGTCACCCAGCTAATGGGGGTCAGAACTTGGGTGAGAATCTAAGTCTTCTGACCCAGCTCAAGGCAGGTCAGTGGGAGCAGGGCTGACTATATGCAGGGCAGAGGACAATTCAAAGAGCCTCAGGGAAGATCCCACAGTCAAAGACCTGCCACCATGTCTGAAATTCCACCATTAGACATTCATTCCTTTGGCTCCTGAAGATTTTGGATTTCCCAGAGTCTGCTCTGAAAATGCTAATCTTTCCAGGGTGGAAGGTTCCTAAATTATTGCAATGAGCACACTGACAACAACTGGCTTCTTGGCACCTTCCAACAGGGACGGAGGCCAGGAAGAAGCACCGTCTGCATGCTGGGCATCAGGGGCCCTAGATGGAGTGAGGCTCTCAGCATCAGACTTCACCTGCTTTGCCATCTCAGGAGACAGAACGTCCTGGCAGAGAGAGCATGGCGTCTCACAGTCAGCCTGGCCTGGGTCTGAGTCCAGGCTCTGCCGCTTCCCAGCTCTATGGCCTTGGCAATCCAGCCACTTCACTGCTCTGTGCCTCAGTTTCCTCATTAGTAAAACAGGGATAATACCAACACCTGTCCCATTGGGTTGGTTCAAAACTCCACAACAGTCCGAATCCTCGGATCTGTGTCCTGATGGCCACGATGTGCCCGACCTTGTGGATGCACAGAGACCAACAGTCACCAAGGTCACCCTGCCCTCCTCTTGGGGCCAGACTGAGTGTCGGCTCTGGGCAGCCGGCTTTGTCTGCCAAGGTCCCCCTGCCCCAGGCGTCCACAGGGCCTGGGTACCACGGAGGCGGACGTCTTGTCAACCCAGCAGGGGTTTACATTCTTCCCCATTGTGGGCGTCTGGAAACTCATCTCTGCCCTTTCTTCTCTTCAGGAAACAACAACAAAACCAGACTCCTGTCCTGGGGGACAGCCTGCCTCCACCCCGCAGGAATGGCAGGGGGGAGAGCTTTTCCCACCCCGCCCCCAGGCTAACCACAAATGTGCTGCCCCTGTCTTCTCCCACCCCCCTCCTCCTCCGGCTGGTGGGTTGGCAGGGTGGAGGCCCCTGGGAAAACTCCCCGGAGCCGCCGAGGAGCCAGCAGACGGTGCCCCGGGCCTTGGCAGGGGCCTGGACTCAGGATGCTTCCTCCGCAGCTCGGCCTCTGGTCGAGATGCTGACGTGATGTCTGGTGGCTTGGCTCTGGCGTGGCGGGGCTGCGCTGCATGCAGGTGACACATGCGCTGCTTCGTGTTTCTGTGAGCGAGGCTGGCCCGGCCAGGGGAAGAGCTGCCGGAGTTCAGTCCCTAAGGATGGGGATGGAGTGGCGGGGACAGCAGGGATGGGGACCAGGGGACCAGGCATGAGGCTCCAGACTGAGAAGAGAACCGAAGCCTGCTGCCTCGCCGGGCTCTGCCTGCAGGAAGCTTCTGACCCGCTGATGTCCCCTCCTCCAGAGGTCTCATCTGGGAAGCGGAAGGCACCGTGGCCGTCTGCTCCCGGCTTCCCACCCTGTGCCAGCACCGCCTGTACAACCTCCTCATTAAAGGCTCATCCAGCCCCACCGCGGACACTTGTGGCTCTCTCTTATTACTCAAGAAACGCACATTCATTGTAGCCAAGGTGAAATACAGATAAGAAAAAAGAAAAAGAATTGTCACCCCAAACTCGCTGTTTAGAGAAAATCACTCATGACCTAGTATTGCGTTTCCTCCCAGACTTTCATATAAGATATAAAACAGGGCAATTCAAAGTGTGGTCTGCAAACTCTTTGCCCTGAGTGCATAAAGAGATAACTATGGAAAACAGGAATGAGCATTCAGAAACTTCTACAGCAATTTGACACGGCCACTGCAATTTTATTTACTGTGTTTTACAAAACTATTGACTTGCAACAGATTGAAAATCATAAAAGTGTTCCTTCAGCATAGCTAGTCTGAGAGGCACTAATATAGATATTTTAATAAAAATGGTTCATGGCCTGTTTTGTAATTGGCTCCCCACCCCATCTTCATACTGAGTCTTCCTTACCCTGTCACATCGTGTTTGGTGGCTGTTCGCTTCCACGGCGAACAGCCGTGGGCAGCGGGTCAGAAGCTTCCTGCAGGCAGAGCCCGGCGAGGCAGCAGGCTTCGGTTCTCTTCTCAGTCTGGAGCCTCATGCCTGGTCCCCATCCCTGCTGTCCCCGCCACTCCATCCCCATCCTTAGGGACTGAACTAAGGGATGCTCTGCGATTTTATTTACCAGCCCTTAATGCTGGAGATTCTGACGGTTTTCACTTTTCAGAATGATAAGCAATACCGGATGCATGTCCGTGTTCATATGCATTTGTGCCATTACTTCCTTCAGCTGGAGTTTCAGAAATGGCATTGATGGAGCAAAAGGGTGCACACCTTTTTCAGATTTTAGGCACTTTTTGCCAAAATTATGGAAAAAGGGCTGACCCAATTCATAGTTTCACCAGTAAGTCCAGAGAGCTCCGTTTTTAAGGCAGGCTTCGTTTGGGGGGCCCATCGTACGAAACAGCCACCTCTTCCGATGACAGCCCCTCAGAGATTTGGAGACTGTGACTGTGGCTCCCCTTTTCCAGGCTTCTTGTCCCCAGGTCTTGCAGAACAATAGGGCCAGACACAGCCTTAGAGATCCCCAGCCCAGGAGTTCTCAATTTGGGTTTCATGGGACACTGGTTCTGGATGGTATTAACTGGTCCTACTAGACCAAAGGATTTTATGATGACATCATCTTGGGAATCAGTGAGTTAAACAAATCCAAGAAGATGTTCAGTGCTGCAGGACTTGTCAGAGCGCTTGATGTGTTAATGTGCATTATTTATCCCCAAGGAGGGGCTAGAGCGAATAAAGTTTCCCAAGCTCATTTGACCATGGAATCCTCCAACGAGGGCCATCTCGAAGCCCAAGTGTCCATGGAACCCCTTTCCCCAGCACAGTGGCTTTCAAATTTTTAAAAAGCCACAGAACACTTTCTTCAAATTATTTTCTATAAGAAATCTCAATTTATGTGAAACAGATAAAAGCAGAGATAAGATGACATGGAGGCCTGAAGATTCCCAGTGGGGCCCCAGGGGAGATATCTCAGAACTCCTAGGGAACCACGTGGTACCATTTGAGGAGGACAGTCCCCCTGTTCTGTCTCCCCTCCCCCATCAAAGATCATTTTAAAGGTCAATGTAGTAAGAAGAGGACGACTTTATGCACAGCTAGTAGCATTTATTCAGCACTTATGGATCAGACCCTAGGCCAGGAGTGGGGCTATAGGGAAAAATAAGATACATCCCCTTGTCCCCAAGGAGTTCAAGTCTGGAATGTGATATGCGCATAGACACAGGCAAAAGGAGGTACAAATACAAAAAGGGGTGTAATAGTCACAAGTGATATAACGGACACTTGTTTTTCGTCTACCACACTTCCCTTCCTTTGGGAAGCTGCCTTTCCCCTACTCCGTTACTGGAAGGGTCCAAGCACGACGTTCCGTATTTCTGGCCCACCAGGTGGCTATGTGACCCTTGCCTGGCCAGTCACAGTCCCCATTCTCCTGGTCTCCATGACCGATCAGGGATGGCTCACGATCCAAACCTGCCAATCAGGATTGCTCCCCAGGATGGTAGGCAGATGCTGTCTTTCACATGGGGCCCTAAGTTGGGATGGTGGGAGCCTGTACCGATTATGACTGCGTTCTCTTTCTGTGACCCCTGCATGCAGGTCCCCCATCTGTAGCAGGAAAGCGTGAGGGAAGCCCCAGAGAGATGAAGGGCCGGGTGATGAAACATGAGAGTCCCGATGCCTTCATTTCCGGGGCCTCCTCCCAGCCCGGGCGTTCCAGATGCACGAGCTGATTAATTCCCCTATAGGGGCTCAGGCTGGTATGAGCTGAATTTCTGTCGTTTGTTATCAAGGGTGCCATTGACTAATGCAAGGAACGAAAGAGGTCATGGAGGGAGAGGTCTCTTCCAGCTAGAATAGCCAGAGAAGGTATCTGGGAGGATGTTAACTTGAACTTGACTTGGGAGGATGTAAATTCCCTAGACAGGAGGTGATAGACCACTGCAGGTGGGGGGGGGGGGGAGAGTATAACAGACGACTGGAGGACAGGAGAGTGATAGAAAGACAGGTCTGGGCCATTCTGTGGGATGGCCTTGAACACCAGGGCAAAAGGTCTAGATGTTGCTTGGGTATGGGGAGCCACAGAAGGTGTCTGAGCACGGATGATGGGGATAGAGAAGGGACGGTATGGTCCAATGGTGTTTTAGGAAGACCTCTCTGACGGCAGGTCACAGGTGGGACATGGGGATGAGGGAGTGGGAGGATGCACTATGAATGACTGGAAGCACAGAGCGGCCACCAGGGGAACAGAGAGGTGGGGAGGAGATGCTGATTTGGGGGCAGGAGGACAGGCTGCATTTGGCCACATTGAGGTTGAGGCCAGCTATGGACCAAATTGTGACCTCCCCCCAAATTCATATGTTGAAGCCTTACCAGCCCGTGTGGCTGTATTTGGAGTAAGGGAGTAATTGAGGTTAAATAAGGTTAAATAAAGTCACAGGGTGAAGTCCTGATCCAATAGGATTAGTGTCCTTATGAGAGGAGACACCAGAGAGCCCCCCTCTCTCTCTCTCTCTCTCTCTCTGCCAGGTGAGGACACAGCGAGAAGGTCTGCCAGCCAGGAGACGAGCTCTCACCAGGAACCAAATCGCCCAGCACCTTGATCTTGGACTTCCCAGCCTCCAAAACTCTGAGAAATAATTGTCTGTTGTTTAAGCCGCCCAGTCTACGGTATTCTGCTATGGCAGCCCGAGTTAAGACAAGACATATCCACGTGCAAGTGAACTTCCACTTGGGGCCACTCTTCTTGGGGATGCAGATCTGCCCAGACCTGGGGCCAGGTCCCCAGAGCATCGGGTGTAACCATCACCACTATCTATATCGAAACCTTTTTCATCATTCCGAACAAAAACTCCAGACCCATTAAATAATAACTGCCTCTTCCCACTTCCCCCCAGCCCCCGGTAACATCTATTCTACTTTCTGTCTCTGTGAGTTTGCCTCATATTTTAGGTACCTCTTATAAGTAGAATCATATAATATTTGTCCTTCTGTATCTGGCCTATTTCATTTAGTGTACTGTTTCCAAGGTCCATCTGTGTTGTAGCATGTGTCTAGATTTCATTCCTTTTTTAAGACTGAATAGTATTCCATTGCGTGTACATACCACCTTTGCTCATCCATCCATCTGTTGATGGACACTGGGTTGTTTCCACCTTCTGGCTACTGTGAATGAAGCTGCTCTGAACAAGTGTGTCAGCAGCTATAGTCTTAACACTAGGCCATGCTGGTTTTTTGTTTTTGGAATCAGTGAAAAATATTTTATCTACAAAACAGATAAAAGGGGAGCATTATGTTTGAATGGAGATTTATTCCTCCCACAATTTCCCCACACCCTTGGCAGCTCCATAAATCTGAGACACCTTCCCGAACACCCTGGGAAACTTGAGCCTGACCTGACCCCCGATGTCCCATTCCTGGTGAAGGTGCACCGTCTCCTCTCCCACCTCCACGACAGCAAATAGATACGGCATCCAGCCGTCTGCTCAAGCTCTGAATCTTCATCTTCTGTTTTCCATCACCTCTTACATCCATTCCGTCAGCAGCTCCCGGCAGCTCAGCCTTCCAGAATATAGCCTGCTTCTGTCCAGGGCTCCCCCTCCCTAGCCCGGGCCATCATCCCCTCCGGCTGGAACTGAAGTGGCCCTGCTTCTGCCCACTGCCCATCTACAACCCACTTTCCTCTCACTGCTAGATGGCTCTTGAAAATAAAAGCCAGATCACGCCATGCCTCTGTTCACAGCTCTCTAGTGGCTTCCCGTTCTATGTAGAATCGCGTCCAGAATCCCTCCTCTGACTTCCAAGGCTCCACGTCTACACAGCCCAGCCACTGCTATCCTGCCAACCCCATCTGGTGCCTCTTCCCCGTCTCTCACTCCATTCCAGCCACTCTGCCCTTCCCTGCTTGCTCCTTCCTCGGGGCCTTTGCAACTTGACGGTTTTTATGCTCAAAACACCGTTCCCCTGGATCTTTGAGTGGCTGGCCCTTCTCACCTCCAAGGAATCCACTCCAATGTCACCTCCTCCGAGAGGCCTCCCTGACTGCCAGATGGAAGCAGCTGCCCTGTGCCCCCAGGCCTGGACGTCTCCGTCCCATAACTACCCTCGTGGCCTTTGGGTCACTTATCGCTGCCTGAAAGTGTCTACTGTCCGTCTGTATTTCCGTGTTCATTGTCTCCTTTCTCCCTCCCTCCTCCCAGTGATCAGGGGCCTATGCTGTTTGTCATCCACCCGTCCTCCACCTCTCCGTTCCTAGAACCGGGCCTGATACAAGGGCTCTCAGTTGTTCTTTAACAAGCGAACAATGAAACGCGCAGAGATGTGTGACCGGGGTGGAGCTGAAGTCTCCATGTTTTACTGTGGTTCACAGTGGGATCCAGGCTCTGCCAACACTTTCTTGTGGCCTAGGGCCTCACAGGAACCACAAAATCCCGGACCATCTCCTGGCGGGCCATCGCAGAAATGGCCCTTTCTCATCCCCAACATCAGGTGCGGGGGGGAGGGTGTCTTACACAGAGCAGGAACAGCACAGACAGGCGTGGACCCCTTCACCACGGCGCCCACCGCACGCACAGGCCCCCACAGGGGAATTCGGTCTACCTGGGGAACGAGCCGCTCCAGGAGACCTCGGGGCCAGGAGACCCGCGGTCTCTTCTGGTCCAGGGAGGGGGCGATGCTTCAGGGACGGCGCCCCCGCGTCCTGTGGTGGCGCCCGTCGTGGGCCTGGACGGCTCCTCTCCTCTGCCTGACAGCGCCGCCTCTCCCGCTGGGCCGGCCTCCGGGCTTGCTCGCTGGGCGGCCGGGGTGTCTGCAGCCCCACGCACACCCGGGCTCCCTCCGGCAGGTTCTGGAGGAGCTCGCGGAGCACGTGGCGTCGGGGGCTCCTCTCCGGCATCGCCCCTCTTCCTCCTCCTGCCAAACAAAAGCTTCCCGCTCAGGCAGGGCCCAGAGCCCACTTCTGATTGTGGAACGAGCAACGGACAAGCCCGTTCTAGCAGGGGGAGAAGCGGCGTTGCCGGGGCCTCAGCCTGATTTGCTCGCTTTTTCCCCAGCTTGGAGCGGGTACAGATGGTCGTGGGAACGTCCACCGTCTGGAAGAGTCAGAGGAGTCTGCGTCTGGGCTGCGGTGAGGCCATTTTCTCTGCCCCACTCTCTGCTGGCCGTGTTCCCTTGCCACTGGGCTCCTCCCTCACTCTCTCCTCTCTGGCCTCCGGAACGATGGCCACTTACCTGTGCTGACATTTACTCTTCCTCCAACACCCAGTGTATTATATCTGGACTCTTCCAGAAACTAATTGTTCCCTTTTCCTCGTGCGTCGTTTGTCCAGTCAGCAAGCATGAAGTCATCATTGCCGTCATCACCATGCTCATCACATCATCGCCACGATTACCATCGACCACCTGTATCTTCATCCCGTGGTTACCATTGACATTTATCATCATGGTTACTACCTGTCCGGCTCCGTGCTAAGCACTTGACACGTCCCATCTACTCCTTGCAGAGTTGTTTCTCTTCTCTTCATTTCACAGGGGAGGGAACTGAACTCAGAGAGGTTGAGTAATTTGTCCAGGGTCACACAGCTGGTGAGTGGTGACCTGGGATGCTAACCTGATGCCTAAGGTCTGCTCGGCCCCCAGGCCGTGTGGCTTCCCATGGCAAAGGGCTTAGGACGTGAATTCTGAAGCCAGACGGCCAGAGCTGTCCAAACCCTGGTCCAGCCCTGCCACTTCTCAGTTTTGTGCCTTTCTTCATTATTTGACCTCTCTGTGCCTCAGTTTGCTCATCTGTGACATGGGGATAACAACACTACCTACCCCCAGGGATGCTCTGAGGATCAGAGGAGTTGATAAGTGATTGGGGCATTGTAAACGCCCTGTGACAGGAGCAGAAGGTGCAACGGGACACAGCCCCTGCCCTCACGAGCTTCTAGTCGAAGGGGAAGATCGTCACATCTTGGGAAGATCTAAGCCACAAGGGGGAAAAGGACAGGGCACACAGGTGTGCATGGCAGGGACACCCACCTGCCATGGGAGCTTCCACTCATGGCAATGCCTACGCCAGGAGAGTTGTTTTTTAAAAACAGTAAACTTTTTATTTGGGAATAATTTTAGATTTATAGAAAAGTTGCGAAGGTAGTATAGAGAGTTCCCATATCCTCTGCCCCCACCTTCTCCTATGTTAACATCTTATATAACCACGCTGCATTTGTCACAACTAAGAAATTTAACGTTGCTACAATCCTATTAACTAACTATAGTTTCTGTTGGGATTTCAACAGTTTTCCCAATACAGCACCCAATCCAGGACACCTGGATTATGTGGCATTTAGCTAGCTTAGTTTTGAAGGATGAATAGGAGCTCGCCAGGGCACAGCTCCAGGCATTGGGGTTTCTGGGCAAATGCGAGTGCCACTTGGACTTTTTAACACATGCCTGAAGACCACGCTATGTCCCCAGGAATAAGACTAAGGAAATGGGACCACAAAAGAAGTCCATCATGTTAGTTGTTCCCAGGCACTCCCTCCAACCAGGACGCCGGGGAAAGGTTATAGGAAGAGCTGTCGTGGAATCAGGCCAAGGCTGCCTCCACGGTCCTGTCCCCTACAGAGACAGCCTGAGTGAGGGGTGTTCTAAGCAGGCTGCAGCAGGACACAGCACAGTTTCCCAGACTGGGCTCCAGCGCTGTGGGAATGAGGTGGAAATGGGCCTGACCACCCAGAGGAGGCTCCTGGGGTCGATTCCCTGGCCTTGGGAGGCGTCAGCGGGATTCAGGAGGGAGCTGGCGGGCTCTGCAGAGGGCAGCAGCCAGGCAGGGCCTCCCAGTCTCAGGGAGCCCTCTTGTGAGGCACAAACTCCCGCTCTTCTCTTTGGCCCACTTGTTCTCTCTTGGCTGTTCCTCACCCTGGGAGTGGTAAGCCACGAGGGTGGGTTTGGGGCAAAGTCTAACGGGGGCGGCTCCGTCAGGTCGGGCCCCACGTCCATGGGGATGTGTGTCCTCTCGGGCATTCAGGGCCTCCTCCTCGGTCTTGGGGCCAGAGCACGGCTACAATAGTGTACTACTGGCCTCCTCTCCCCCGGCTGGGGGACCAGGGATCTGTTCATTTGTCCTTCCATGCGACACAGATACAGTGAATGGCAGGCCAGAGCCAGGCTCTGTGCTGGGCCCTGGGGTACAGCGGGGGGCTTCTCAGGGGCCCCGTTCTTTCAGTATAAGAATCACAACTTCAACAAGAATCACAAAGAGTATAAACCTTTAATAGCCCTGGGGAGAATTCTACTGCTTCCAGAACAAACCACCACAAACAAAACAACGAAAATCTATTCTCTTACAGATCTAGAGGTCAGAAGTCCAAAATCAGTTTCACTGGGCTAAAGTCAAGGTGTGGGGAGGGCTGGTTCCTTCTGGGGAGGAGTCTGTTTCTTTGCCTTTCCAGCCCCAGAGGCTGCCTGCATCCCGAGCTCACGGCCCCTCCCTCCAGCCTCAAAGCCAGCGGTGTAGCCTCTCTCTCCTCTCTGACCTCTGCTTCTGTCCGTGCATCTTTCTCTCCCGTAAGGACTCTTGTTATTATGATAGGCCCACTCAGATAAGCCAGGATCAGCTCCCCATCACAAGATCCTTAACTTAATCATATCTGCAAATTCCCCTTTGCCACAGAAGGTGACATATTCACAGCTTCTGGGAATTAGGCCATGAATATCTTCGGGGAGACATCATTCAGCTCACCACAAGCTCCTCTTTCACCAAGTGGTTAAGCGCCCAGGCTCTGACATCCACAGACTTGGGTTTGAATCTACGCCCTGCCATTTCTGACTGTGTGACCGTGAGTCACTGAATCTCTCTGTGCCTCAGTTTCCCCGTCTCTGAAATGAGGCTGAGTGCAGCTATCTCAAGGGCTGTTGTGAGAATAAATAAGCTACCATAGGAGTTCCAGCTGGAGAACCTAGTTAGAAAGAACAGAAGTGGCCTTTGTACAGAAAGCACAAAAGTAGCAGCTCAGAAAGTCATCAGGAGGGCTGGAAATCTGGGGTCAGAAAATTCCAGAGCAAGGCAGAACAGGCAGCCAGAACCGCAGCCCAAATCATGCTATGGAACCTGCCCAATGAGGCTCTCCATTACCATCCCCAGCCCTGTGCACCCGGTGCCACCTGAGGACACCGGCAGCTATGGGGCCAGACCCCGCATGGCTCCTGAGCTGAATGAAGTGCCGAGCAGGGCCCTCGGATTGGCTGGCTCTGGTCACATGCCCACTTCCTGGTTGCACAAGCCCCTGGGAGAGCAAGGATCTGGCTTTCTCAGCTTCCCCGTGGAAGGCTGGCTCTCTTCCCTCTCCTGACTCACGAGATGGGGAACTCTCCAAACACAGAAAGGGGTCCAGCCCCTACATCAAGCACTCACTCAATGCCACTCATGATAATTATTAATCCAGGCTTTCTACTGATGGTCATGGTAAAATTGCACCCATTCTCCAGAATTGGAGAGGGAGGCAGAGCTACTGGTCCCTGTCGAAACTTGCCTGGACATGGCCGGATGTCGCAGGCGCTCTCACCTAGATGCCAGCCAAACACTGAGAATGTCAGCCAGTCCTGGTGGCCTCCAGTCAACAAGACCCTGTTGGGCCACAGAGCCCACGTAACTGGCTAACTTCATCAGCTTTTGTTGGCTGGAAAAGAAGAGGGGCCGGGAGAGCGAGAACGAGCGTGCACAAGGCCAAGGCGTCCGAAAGATGTTTTTAATGTGCATCAGATTATGCAGCCAAGCCAGGGGCCTCTGCCCGGCTTGCCGGCACGTTCCTGCCTGAAGACAGCTTGATGATTTGAAGGGAGCCGCGGTCAGATTGTATACCTGTCAACTGCCTCTCGGCGCTGGCTGGGGCACAGGCTCTAATGAGGCCTGACACCTCAGGAATCCAGCAGGATGCGAAACAGCCGCAGAGGTCAGGAGGGGAGGTGGGAGGGGAGGCAGGCAGGCCTGCTCTGGCCACTCGGGCCTGCCTGGAATGCACCAGAACAGAATGAGGGGAGCCCAGTAGACCTGCTCGAGTTCTGCCCTGGCCACTTGCTGGTAGGATAACGAGAAAATTACATCACCTCTCTGAACCTCAGTCTCCTCATCTATAAAGTGGGTTTTAATTCTCCCTCAAAGGTTTATTGGGAGGATTCAAGATAGCATATACAAAATGCCTAGCACACGGTAACACCTGATAAATGGTAATTATAAATCTTATCAACACTCTCAACATCCTCATCAACCAGGTTACTCTTGTTGGCTTCAATTGCCTGTTGAGTTGCTTAGAAGTCCACCACCGAAGCATTTATCCACATTTATCCACCGTTATCTTTTCCCAGCTTTCTTGAGATATAATTGACATACAATGTTGTGTAAGTTTAAGGTGTACAGGTGCTAATTTGATACACTTATATATTGCAAAATGATGACCAATGTAGCATTAGCTAACTCCTCCATCATGCCACATAATTTCCATTTCTTTTTTGTGGTGAGAACATTCAGGACCGACTCTCTTAGCAATTTTCAAATATATGATACAGTATTATTAACTGTATATCCACCATTATTCATTGGTTTACCTCCATGAGAGCCTGCTGGGAGGGAGGTTTTAGGGAGGAGTTTGGCCAACTTCCCCATCTTACTGTGGAGGAGATCAAGACTCAGAGGGGGCAGGGGACTTAGCTGGTGACAGAGGAATTTTGACAGCAAGGAGGGGAGACAGAACAGGAAGGCCCCTGGCTGCCCGGGGCAGAGGGGTGGACTCGATCCTGTTCTTGGAGCCACTCCCTGACAAACCCCAGGCATGTTATATAAATGCAGAGAAGAGGAAAAGCCAGTGTTCTGGGGCCATCAACTATCATTCTGGAAAACATGCATTGAGCATCATCAGAGCCCCCAGGCAGGGCACAGAGATGTAGGGGCAAGGTCCAAGCGGCCCAGCCCCTGTGGCCTGGTAGAAAAAAGGAACACTGCAACAACTTGTCCTAGGCACATGCTGAGAACAGCATATTGCAGGCCGGGAGTAGGAGAGATTCATCCTTTTTAGGGGATTAATGTTTTCACAAGAACTGGTGGTGAAGCCAGGTTTCAAGAAATTCACAAGATGAGCTTCAGGGGAATCACGTTTGGTTAAAGGATAAAGAGAAACTTCAGGAAGGAGATGGGATTCACCCGATGTCGTGAAGGAGGAAGAGGATTTCCAGAGACAGAAAAGGGCAGCCGGGCAACCGTGGCAGTGGGCACAGCCTGAGCAAAGGCAGAGAGGTGGCGATGCACAGGGTGTGCTTAGAAAAGAGAGGCTCAATTGACTACAGATTAAGGAGCAAGAAGGCAGAGTCGTAGGAGACAGGGCTAGAAAGGTGGTTGGGATCAGATGGTGGGGAGCACGAAATGCCTTGTCAAGGAAATTGTACTTAATTCCAAGGCAAGAGGGAGCCATTGAAGGTTGCAGAGCAGGGGTGTGGCAGGCCTGGGGCTGAGGGGTGGGAGAGGAATGGGGGCAGGAGAAGCAGAGCAGATGGGCAAGGGAGTGTGGGCTCTCATCGCCACCAAGATTCCCCAGCCAGCTGATGCTACAAATAACGGATGTTTAATAGCCCAAATCTCAGCAAGCCCGTTTTACTTTATTCAAGGTGCCAAGTCTTGTACCTTTCTGGTAAGCCTGGCTTTCCCAAGAGAATTCTGCCTTGAATGCTGGTTGGTAAGGGGCGGGGAGCCACCTCCTCGGTCAGCTCAAGCTGAGTACTGAGGTGTGATGGAAACGTTTCTCTAGTTTGGTACCTTGCCTGAATGACACCCAAACTGGTTCTTGTTCCTCAAGGGCTTTCCTAGATCACAGCAAAAAAAGCAGAATGAGAGTGTTTGGGAGGTGCCTAGAATTTGCCAGGCAAGTTTACATACCTTTGCTTCATTTATTTCACATCTGTGATCTCATTTAATCTCACCATGACCTCATTGGGGCGATGTTATTACTTCCATTTCACAGATAAGGAAACTGAGGCTTAGAGGGATTAAGTCACTTGCTCGAGGTCTCTGAGCTAGAACGTGGCAGATCCAGGGCTCAAACTCAAATCTGGGCATCTCTAAACTCTGATTCTACCCCCCAAGTCATGTTCCCTCTGGAGAACCGAGCCCTCCTTGCAAAATGACACGAAGGATTCCCAACAGCCTCCTTGAGGGTAAGGAACTGCACAGCCCAGGTAATCCCGTCCCTCCTCACTAGGGGATTGGAGACCATTAGCCGTGACCTCCAGACACCAGTGCAGTCCTGGTCAGGTCTGCTGGTCCACGTCTTTTTTTTTTTTTTTTTTAATTTTTATTTATTTTATTTTTTTCCCCCAAAGCCCCAGTAGATAGTTGTATGTCATAGTTGCACAGCCTTCTAGTTGCTGTATGTGGGATGCGGCCTCATCGTGGCCGGAGAAGCTGTGCGTCGGTGCGCGCCCGGGATCCGAACCCGGGCCGCCAGCAGCGGAGCGCGCGCACTTAACCGCTAAGCCACGGGGCCGGCCCTGGCCCACGTCTTAGACCTCACATCACCCATGGTTCCTGAGGACGGCGGCCTCACCTGCCGAGAGATCTCTGACCGCAGTTCCCCGGAACCCAGACTCTCAAGGGGAAGGAGCTCTGCCCCAGGACACGTCCTCCATCAGTGGTGTCTCCCACACTCCAGCTGCTTCTGGTTTGCCCCTACTCGGTTCCAGGCTGGGCGGCCATGACGCTGGTGCTACACTCTGCTCAGACGTTCTCTGGAGTGTTCTCAGCACTTCGCTTCCTTGGGCAGAAACGTCCTCTGCAGCTGCTCCAGGAGCATCCCGTGACCACTCCCAGCTGGGCAGCAGAAGCATACCTTCAGGGCCGCGCATAGCCTGGAAGGCCCCCTCCCCTCAGACGCCCTTTCCTCCTGGGGCGGGGCCTTCTCTCTCCCCCAGACAAGCGTTCCCTCAGTGGCTGCAGCTGAACTTAAAAGCAGCCCATTTCCTTCTGTGCTGGGGTCTCGCTGTTGAGGTCCTTTGTGCCTACTTGCTCCTTGCAAATTCCTACATGCCACCCTGCTCCCACCAAGGCCCTCCCAGCCAGGAGGCGATCACCATCCTCTCTGGCACTGGTCCTGCCGACTTACCATCAACACCTCCCAGGACAGCCGAGCTCCAGCTCTGTGGCAGCTGCATTAATCAGGTCTCTCGTGACTGCAAGTGACAGAAAGCCAAGTGAATGCACTAAAAGCAAAATAGAATAGAATGGAATGGAACAGACTAGAATAGAGTAGAATGGAATGGGATGGGATGGGATGAGATGGGACGGGACGGGACGGACGGGACGGGACAGGATGGAATGGGATGGGACGGGATGGGACGGGACAGAATGGAATGGGATGGGACGGGACGGGACGGGACGGGACGGGATGGGACGGGACGGGACGGGACGGCACGGGACGGGATGGGATGGGATAGAATGGAATGGGATGGAACGGGATGGGATGGGCTGGGCTGGGCTGGGATGGGATGGGATGGGACGGGACGGGACGGGACGGGCTGGGCTGGGCTGAGACGGGACGGGACGGGACGGGATGGGATGGGACGGGATGGGATGGGGTAGGATGGAATGGGATGGGATGGGATGGGATGGGATGGAATGGAAAATTGGCTAATACAACTGGGAACTGGGGGGATGGGGACAAGACTGAATCCAGAGTTCAAAAATGCTAACAATTGATTTTCTCGCCCTCCTCCCCCCAGCTCTCTCTGCATGTCTCCTTCTTGCCTCCTGCGGGTGGGCGCCTCTACAAGACAAAGAAAAGGTCTAGGATTCCCAAATCTACAGCTTCCTGGTCTGTCAAGTCCAGTGGAATGAAGCCAACCTCCCGCTCCTGGTGCCTTTCCAGAGAAGAACTCTGATGGACCCTGCGTGTGTGGGTGGGTGGGGGGAGGTCACATGTCCACTCCAGACCTAATCGCTGGGGCCAGGAGGCTGGCGGGATGATTGGTCCAGCCTGGGTCCGCCTGTGTCCCCCTCTGAGCCCCCGGGGGCAGGGAGGCCTGTTACCAGAAGAATGGAGATGGGAGGGAACATTGCGCCCAACGGAAAGAACAGTTTCCATGCACCAGGGGAGGGGCTGAGGGCACCAGGGCAGCCTTGAGTTAGCCCAGAGAGTTTGAACAAGAGAGGGGCTGCCCCACTCTCTGGGGCCATCCCAGGAGATGGAGGGAGAGACAGGAGAAGGGGCCCAGTGGAGGTGATGCAGCAGTGGTCTCCACAGCAAGGGAGGGGCTGGAGGCCCCCCTGCCAGGAGCTTCCCAGCTTCCCCAGCCAGGAGGTGCCATGGGCAGAAACCAAACAGAGAAGATGAGAGAGAGGCATGTGAGGAATGCAGAGGCTGGGCGGCTCTGTATGGAGGGCAGGGGCTCCATGCTGCTTACTGGCTCAGCCCCTTGTCAGCCCCCCACCTCCTCCGGGGGTCTGGGCAGAGCCCTGGCTGGTCAGCAGGTGGAGGTCACATCCTGCCTGCACCACGAACTGACTCGATGACCTGGGCCATCACCAGCCTCAGTTTCCCTGCCAGTGAAATGAGGAAGTTGGAATGGAGGCTGCCTCAACCTCCCTCCTCTTCCCACAGGTCACCCCCAGCTCCTCCCCATCACCCCAGGAGTGAGCACACCCAGAAGGCCCTCAGAACCCAGGAATGTGCCCCAGGCCTCAGCCTTCCCTGAGCTGTCCCGAGGAAGCTGGGGGAGCGCTTGGCAGGGTAGGCGAAGGTCCCCTCGCCTCCCCCTCTCCTCCCGGGCCGTTTCTGCTTCCCCCTTTCTTTCCTCTTTTGGCTGCAAAGCACATACAGATGTGAGGCTGTCGGCCGCAATCAGGGGGCTCAGGTGAGGAATGGGGCCTGGCAGCCCTTGGCTTGTACTCGTTTGCCTGAGCGCAATTTCCCCGTAATTACACTTCCTAACTTTTCAGCATCTGTGAAAGATCATCTTCTGACACAGCAGAGTCAGCCTCGTGCCGGCCAGGAGGCAAGGCCCTTCGCCCGAAATCATTCTCAACAGGCAGAGAAAACACATTCGTCCTCTGCTTTCCGGCATGTACAATGTCCCCAAGAGACAAGCCCAGGGGCCCTACTGGTGGCTCCGACCAGCCCGGAGTCTCGGTGTCTGCCGCCCCGCCACCCCGTCACACACTCGCTGACTCTCCCCGCCCGCCACCAGCCTCGATCCTCAGCTGCTCCCTTGTCACCCATCGTGGTGTTGTTGACACCGTCACCCACCCACAAGGTCACCCACTTGAATTCCCTCTGGCTGGCTTTGTCAGTCACTCATGGTGACGTTTATAGGGTCACCCATGCTGTCACCCCTCTCGCCTCACACACAGCCACTGTAGTTCCGCCTCCTGGGACCACGACCCACCCACGTTCTCCACGAGTCCCCTCTTCACCCCAGCCACCCCATCACCCACAGTGGCACGCGCTCACAGATGCTATTTTAACTGATCTTTCCTGTCACCCCCAAGCGGTGCTGAGTCAGCCTCAACCCTCCCACACTCGCCCCGGGCCACGTCCAGCCCCACGGCCCCGCAGCCGGCAGACCCGTCTCCTGCTCCACTCTGAGCCCCGGCTCAGCAGACATTTTGTTCAGGGCGACACCAGGCTGGAGGCCGCATGCCCCCCTCCCGGATGTCAGATGAAGACTTGCTGTGACGAGGAGGGGGGCCAGGAGGAGAGGCAGAGAGCTGAGGGCCTCAGAAACTCTGGGGAGGAAGGAGCCACGAGGGACCTTGCACACACATGAGCAATGTGGCCAGGCGGTGGACGCGCAGCCGCTCACAGACAGGCACGGCGGCAGGAGCTGCAGAGGACCGAGTCGGGAGGGGCTCCCCTGGACTCTAGTCTCCCCAACCTTGGGCCTGCTGGCTGGTGGCGGGGACCCAACCCCGCTGCCTCAGGGTAAATAGACTGTGCGCCAGGGAAGACACTCCACTCTGCTGGAAACCAGCGCCCCTGGGCGGTGGCGCCCCATCCTCACACAGGGCCTCTCTGCTCTTGCAGTTCTGTGGGAAACAGTGCTGCTTCCGAGACCAAGGATCTGGAAGGAGCCTGGGTGTGGGGTGTGGTTTCAGGTGAGCTTTTCCTTTTGTCCAGAGAGGCAGGTACGAATCATATGTACCCCATTCTGAGCCCATGCAGGCATTGCTAATCAATCACAGCACAGAGAGGTTAAGTAATTTAGCAAAGGTCACACAGCTGATAAACGAGAGGAGCCAACGTTTGAATTTGGGCAGCTTGGATTCAGCCCTTGATCTTAACCACTATGCTATCCTGTCCCGTACAAGCACTGGCCCTTGGCCTCAGAGGTGGTCGTATGCAGCCTGTATAGCTCCGCAGCAGACTAAGAGATAAAAACAAATACCCTGAGAGGAGGCAGCAGAAAGCAGGGGCTGAGTGTGGGGTTTGGTGCAGATGTGAATCCACAGTCAGGCTCTGCCACTTACTGGCTGTGGCACTGGGACATAACCTCTTAGAGCCCCTGTTTCCTCCATTGTAAAATGGGGACACCCGGTTCTAAATGAATAAATGGCACAGTCTTACCTAAAAAGCAAAGTCCTAGCAGCAGTATTCACAGTAACCACAAGGTGGAAGCAACCCAAGTGTCCATGGATGGATGAAAGGATAAACACACTGTGGTATGTCCATATAAAGGAATATTATTCACTCTTTAAAAGGAAGGACGTTGTGACTTGTGCTAGAACATGGATGAACCTGGAGGACATCATGCTGAGCGAAAGAAGCCAGTCTCAGAAGGACAAATACTGTACTACTCCACTCGCGTGAGGTCCCGGGAGCAGTCAAGTGCACAGAGACAGCAGGTGGAATGGAGGCTGCCAGGGGCTGGGGCCGGGGAAACGAGGAGCCGTTGCTTAATGGGTGCAGAGTTCGAGATTTGCAAGACGGAAGAGTTCTGGAGATCTGTCTCACAACACTGTGAGTATACTTAACACCACTGAACCGTATCCTTAAAAGTAGTATAAAATGGTAAATTTACGTTATATGTATTTTACCGCAATTTAAAAAAAAAACAACAAGACCTGGGCTGGCTCAATAAAGTGTGAGTTAGTCACCCAACCCTGTGGGTGTTGAAGAGAGGGGGTGGTGGCCCCTGCCGGGGAGGGCTGGAGAAGGCACCTGGAAGGAGCTGGCCTCTGAGATGAGGTTTGATGAGGCCGCCTGGGCTGGGCAAACTCAGAGGCAGGGACGAGCCCATCCCCAACTGCCCGAGAAACAGGCTCTCGGCTGCGTTCCCTGTTCCCACCCAGCCTACCTCCTGACCCCCACTCGGCTCAGAGAAGAGGACGCACTGTTGGGGCATCTTGGTGGGGGTGTGGAAGGACCAGGCTGGAGGGGGCAGTGGGCAACAGCAGCCCAGCAGGAGGCCAGGGCGGAGGGCGGGGAGGATGGGCTCCTGGGCAGCACCGAGACTTCAGTGAGGCCCTGTGCTGGCGTTCCGGGCCCTCCTCAGCCTGGAGAGCCTGCCCAGGGCAGGTACCAATCCCACCACTGGGCAGAGAGTATTCTGGGAGCACTTACCGTGAGTCAAGCCAGGCAGAATATGGGGAGCAGGTTGGAGGCCAGAGACAGAAGACCAACTCCAGCCTCCAGCATGACAAGTGACACAGTGGACTCGGGGAATTCTGGAAACCCCCGTGGGCTCTGTGCCCAGCACGGAGCGGCTCAGCATGCAGAGTCGGAGAATCGGCAGCAGCCTCGCTCATTGCGGGACTCCATCCTGGAGGATCCCGTCAGTCTGATTAAATCTCACCTTTCCTCAGGGGCCAAGACGAGATCTGCACTCTCCCGTTCATTTAGCAAATTTCCCAGGGGGCCTCCCTGTGCCCCATCACAGGGAGGGGTCCCTGGCTTGCCTCTCCTGCCCAGCTACTCCTCTCACCGGGGCTTGTCCTGGCTGCAAATCCTGGCTCTGCCAGCTACTAGTCCTGTGGCCTCTTTGTGCCGCAGCTTCCTCCTCTGTAAAATGGGGATTTCACAGCACCTGACTTGTGGGATTGGAAAGCACTGACAACCGTGCCCGGCACATAGCAAGCACTCCATCAATCCCAGCTGTTTCTGTTTTTGTCCTTATTCCATCCTCTTCTGCACTCCTTTCCCTCTTCTTGTCCACACTGTTCATCTGACTCCGAGTGAAAATACATTGGTTTACCTTTTTCCATGCATAAAGGATGCCCGTTCAGAGCAGGGAGCCGAGTTGGATGTTGTTCCTTCAGTGGGGTCACTGCCAGGTTGAATAAGTGTCCCTTAGATGGGCACCACGTTTGAGCTCTCAAACCATCTTTGCATTCATGATCATGTCTCTCTCTCACATCCTCCTTGGGAGAGAAGATGCTGCTGTTCCTAAGGTGGCAGAAACTTTAGTGACTTGCTTATAGCAGAGCCGGGGCCGGAACCCAGGTCTCCTGACCCCAGGCTGCACATTTTCCCATCCACGTGCAATGACAGCTATGGGATCTCGGCCATGGGACAGATGAAGGGGCCCACTGCCCTGCCCTCTCTGTCCTGCGCTGTGCTCTCTGGGTGTGGGAGCAGCGAGGTGGGGCAGAAGGGAGCAGAGGGGCGGGGCTTTCCTGAGTGAGTGGGTGAGCAGGTGGCATCAGAAGGGCGTCCATTCACTGTCCTCCTGGGGCGTCAGGCCGGCTGTGACCCATAGCTTGAGCAAAGGCACCCAGTTGGCCCAGGGGCTTTGGTGACAGGCCCTCCCGGCTACAGGCAACGAGCTGTCCACTGGGAGGGCAGGGGAGAGGTCTGTATCGGACTCCAGGAGGACCTCCTGGCACCAGTGGCTGTGAAGCCCAGGGTTGCCATGACATCCCCTCCTTCTTGATGCTGGACATCCCCCAGGCTCACCGTGGTGCTTCCTGGGAACACAGACATCTCCGCACCACCGCAGGCATCCTGCATCGGGACAACTGGGGCTAGGTGCCTGTATGTGTAACACGTTCCCCACTCGGGAGCTGCCTACTGAGAGGAGCTCCAGTTCCTTGTTGGGGCGGGCGGGGCCGCTCCATCAACTGGCCAAAAAATAACCATCACCGTTTTAGGAGTCGGCATCATAACCCAGGACGTGCCGCATCCTGTCACATACCACCTGGGTAACCTGGGGCAAGTCCCCCCTCCTCTCTGGGCCTCAGTGTCCCCATCTGTAAAATGGGCAGTTTGGAGTGAAGACTCTCCAAGGCCCCTTCCTGCTGGGACATTCTCATGGACTAACACCCCACCACTTGCCAAGGAGATGGAGGGACCCCAATTCAGAAGCAGCATGCAACGCAAGTCCCCAGCTCCTGCAGAGTATGTATTCCAGTTGTGGGGGCAGGAAAAACAGAAAAGGGGTGACAAATTTCAGACAGTGAAAAGCACCAGGAATGAATAAAACAGAGTCATGTGATCGAGAGCTAGGAACGCCCCTGGTATTTGGGGGGCCCAGCACAGGCACAAATGGCGGTCCCAGCCCATGTCCCCTTCTCTCCTACCCTGTCCCCGCCCCGCATCCTGAGGGGCCTCACAGTGCAATGTGTGGACACATAAGCGCTCTGTCCATCCCTCTCCTGCCCACATCATACCCACCACACAGCTGCCCTTGGGCCACCCCATGGGCCTGGGGGTGCACACAAATAGCACAGTTGGCCCTTGAGGACAGACCAGGGGAAGAGACCCCCGTACTTGGGAGCAGGCTCAGAACATTTGCACAGGGAATTCCAGAGTTCTCTGCCGGGAGGCTGTGGCTGTGTCCTCCAGGTGCGCACATCACCTGGGCCCATGCACTCCGCACCCAGGGGTAGGGGTGCAGCCAGAGGCGGGCAGCACAGGGCCCACTCAGTCAGGTCCTGGGACTGGCCCTCTAGAAAGCCCCAGGGTCGGGTGCTGATTCGCTTTTGGTGACAAGGGCAGGCCTCCCAGAGGACGGGGCCTTTGAGCTGAGACCTGAGTCAGAAGCAGGCCCCCGACAGCTCTGGAAACAGGCGCTCCGGGTGGGGGGAGCAGCCCGTGCAGCACTCCAGGCCCGCAGCCCACGCCTGCAGCCCCACCCTGGGACAGGCCCCCAGAGGCACCTGGAAGCAATCTTGCCAGCCCGCTCCCTGAAAGTGAGAGCCATTCGCTTTCATGGTCTCCAAATCACCTTTCTCTCTCCCTTCCTTCCAGGGAGGGAGGCTGCCAGAGCCTGGGAGGGGAAGGAGGGAGGAAAATGAGCCTACAGCACCTGGGCTTCGGTTCTCTGGCATTGGACGTGCAGCCCTAGAGGCCTGTGGGATCAGCCCTGCCCCCACCGCCCAGCTTTCTTTATTCCTGAGCACAGCATCTCTCCAGAGTGAGGACAGCGTTCTGCTCCTCTCGCTAGATGCCCTGCCTGACCTTTGACCGGTCACTTTCCCCCTCTGAGCCTCTGTCTTTCAGCTCCTGAAGAGGAGAAATTCAAAAGATCCGACTTCTAACGATGTTGGAAGTTTCCATCCTGTCCCTGTCTCCTCCGAGGACCATTTCACAGATTTCTTTGGCAAACACCCAAATACTAAATTATAACTCAAGTGGCCCCACATTCTCTAACCTTTTAAAACATGTCTTCAAATTCTTCGACATTCCTCCCATCAAGAGGTGGGGACCGAGGGCCCTCCCCTTGAGTCTGGGCCAGCCTTAGAGACTGGAGACCACTAGACTGCGGAGGAAGTGACGCTACCTGACTTCTGAGTGCAGGTCAGAAAAGGCGATGCCATCTCTGCCGGGTTCACCAGCGCTCTCGTGCTGAAACCCTACATCCATGTCAGGCGTCCTACCACAGCGAGGGGGCCACGCGGTGAGGAAGTGCAAAGTTGCTCACATGCAAAGACCACACGGAGAGGCCAGAAAATCCTGGAAGAAACAGAGACACCTGGCTCACTCCCGCCCAGCTTCTCCAGCCCCTCGCCACTCCAGCTGCGGCCACCATCTGTCTGTGACTGTGACAGGCCCCAAGCTGAACCGCCCTGCAGAGCCCTTCCTGGATTACTGACCACAGAAACTGAAAGATGCTGACCCAACTGTAGCTATTTCTAGCCAGTTTCCGGGAGGTTTGGTATGCAGCCACAGGTAATGGGAGCAGCCATGGGCCCCTCCACCGCTCGGGCTGGACATTCTCTGCTTGCCCCTCTGGGTCCCTCTCCACCCTTGTTCTCCATGTCTGGCCCCACGAGGCCGACTGCCCCATTCCCTCCATCTGCTGCATCATCAGGGTCCCCTGGGCCTGGGCTTCTGATTGGGCTCGGCCAACAGGGGGCACTGTGAGGAGAGTGGGAGGAAGAAGGAGAGGGGGCTTGGGGCATTTATTCCCTGGCTCCTTCCCTGCCACGTCACCACGGTCACAGAGCCCTGCCACCAAGGGCCACAACTCCTGTTGGGCTGCCGTTGCTGGACAGCTTGCTTTCTAGGTCCCAGTAACTGCCCCCTCCCATATTCTTCCAGGCCTGGGGGGAATGCCCTCCTCCTCCCCTGCCCCCTGTGCCTCTCCATCCCTTTTTCCATCCCCTCAACGCTGACCACATCTTTGTAAATAGCAGTTTGTTAAACTCCCCTCTATGAACCTGCTCGAGTGTGTCCCCTGTTGCCCGCCAGGGCCGCTAGTGACGCCTGACACCAGCCACATAATAGCTCTGCTTAGTCACATTCCCCACCCCCCTGCTCTACTCTGTCCTGTTTGGAACAACACATCCACGTCTGCACATTCATTTACTCAACAAACATCCCTTTACCACCTGCTGGGCGTCTGGTCTTGTTCTAGAGGTCCGGATACAGCAGTAAACAGGACAGACACAGTCTGATCCTCACGGAGCCACGCGCTAGTGGGGGCGGGGGAGGTGGTGCAGGCGACTCAGATGGTAAACAAGGAAATAGATGCAGGAGAGAATTTCGGATAGTGACGAGTCTATGAAGAAGATAAAGCAGGGCCACGAGATGGACGCCTGGCACTGGAGACTGTATCTGGGGTGCAATCCATATGGAATATCTTCCGGTGTTGGAAGAGATGCCCTCGAAAACCGTGTGGCACCATTTTTGGCACACAACTGCCTTTCACAACCACGTGCAGATCCGTCAGTTGAAAGAACAAAACAAGAAGTAAAGCTCACTGTTGTTTAAGTTGGTGAACTTCCCGAAAGATTTTCATGGGTTGAATCCATGCTGGAGTCACAAGGCCTATAGCTGGACTGAGCTCCAATACGGCTGAAACCAAAATGGCGCAGTCATCTTGAACGCATCTCTAGAATCCACATCTGGCCCCTCCCCGTATTCCCCGCACAGTCAGCTCGGACTTGGGTTCTGCTTGCCTTGGGAAGATGGTGGAGAAGGCCAGCAAGGGGCTCTGGGGACGCGGCCCAAAGTCTGTCGGCAGAGACCAGAGGCGCCAGGCGAGGCCTCTGAGGCCACATCTCCCTTCTCTTCTCAGAAGCAGAGGGGCAGTTCCCATGACACTCGCCCTGGCCCGCACCCCAGCTGGGCACACACAATGCAGCTGATTGTTTCAGACCCAGTGAGGCCATGGGCCTTGCTTGCCCTGAGATGGACTGGAACGAGCCAAAGAACGGCGGCCACTTTCCCCAGCACGAGGTAACTCTTCCCAGCATCACTGGCTGCGGTTCCTCCACCAACTGACAGCATTCTCAGTCCCATCAGAAGCTCTCCAGTGCTCCCTCCACCTGGAATCTCACCTGTTTCTTTCTGGTACTTCAAGTCCTAGAACATTATTGTCAAGAAAGACGCCAGCCCAGTCACCTCCCTCATTTCACAGAGGAGGAAGATGAGGCCAGGGAGGGAGTTGGGTTGCCCAGGCTCACAGAGTTGGTGTAAGAACCTCAAACAGAACACAGGCCTCCTGGGCTTCTGTAATCCTCTTTCCATTAGCCCGTTTCGTGAGGCCAGCCCACGCCCACTTCCAGGACGTCCGCCCCGACCCCGGGCTCCTTCGCTCTCTCCCCGATCTCGTGGCTGAGAGCCCTGGCTGTGCTCTGCTCAGGTTGGCAATTGAGTGGGTCCGTCTTATTTTCCAGTTGTTCTTGGACACACGTTCAGCCTCCCCAGTGAGAGTCTGACCTCCTGGAGAGCTGGGGCCCTTTTTCCTTCTCTCGTCTCCGTCAAAATTCCCAGCAGAGGCCCGGTTACACACCACCTCTTCAGTAAGCACCTCTGGCTTGGCGACTTCGCTGATGGGCAGTATCTTTGGTTCCCCCCACTGAACTCCCTCCCTCAACCTAAGAGGAAGTAGATAGTTCTCAACAGAGGATCTGAAGCAAACACAGGAAATCTGGGATGTTCCAGACCCTGTCCAGGTCATCTCTGGAGTCCCAGCATTTTGAGTGAGTGGGTCGGTGGGTGTCACAATGTCCCACGTGGTCAGAGGGGCTGCTCCAGGGGTCCCCACTCTTGAAGAAGAAGCATCTTTGTGGGGAGCCCTTGGAGTTTGGCTCCAGGGCTGGATTGGGTACAGCTCAAGGCCCCGGGGGAACCCAGTGTCCACGGTTACAGGATGCGTGTCAGCCATACGGGACCCTCCTCTTCTCGCCCAGAGCGTGGCTCTAACCCCCCTCCTCTCTCTCCTAGATGCTGCCTCTGGCCAGAGGGAAATGTGGAGGGACGAGAGTCTAGGGTTCTAGTCCAATAGCTCTCTGAGCCCCCATTTTTCACAGGGCATTCCCCCTGTGATTTTCAGGGTTCCCTCATTTTCCAGCTTCTTTCTTCGGCGTCTTTCTGGCTGTGTTTGCAAAGGGTCCACAGCGATGTCAGTCCAGCTTGGCCCGGAAGAGCCCCCTCCTTGGTCTTGGCTCCTCTGCCCACTCCCCCAGGGGACCGTTGCCCAGCTGGCCGCTGGCCGCTGCCCAGGGCTGGGGAGACAAAGGCCCCCTCTTCGGATCAGGCCGTGACCCATGCTCCCTGGAACTTTTACGCATCTCAGCCATTCCTGCCTTTATCAGATTAGTTTTAATTAGAGAAATGAAAATCACATGGGACAGAGGGCGAGGAAGCTCTGCAATTCAGGAGCTCCTTCTAACAAAAGGATGGGGGCAGGACAGCCATCAGGAAAGGAAAAGCATCCAGATGTGTATGTGTGGGCACGCAAGTGCCTTCCACAGAGAAAAGTCCAGGCAGCCACCGGAAAAGCACAAAGTGCTGTCATTAGCTTGGTAGGAACCTTGGAATCTTCTATCGAGAAGGGCTGGAGCATTTTGTGAGTCACAGAACAGACCCTTTGGGAATCTGCTGAAGGCTCTAGAGCCGTGCTCGCCAATAGAAATGTCATGTGAGCTACACTGTAATTTAAAATTTTTAAGTAGCCATACTAAAAAAATTTTAAAGAAACTATTTTAGTAATAATTTTAATTTTAATAACATTTATTTAACCAAATATGCCCAAAATATTATCATTTCAATACCTAATCAGAAAAAAATTCTTAGCGAGATAGTTTACATTCTTTTTTCACACTAAGTCTTCAAGGTCTGCTGTGTATTTTACACTTAGAACGTATCTAATTTGGACTTGCCACATCTCAAGTGCTCGGTAGCCACATGTGGTCACTGGCAGCCACATTTAGGGTGACCAGCAGTCCCAGTTTACCCGGGACTGTCCTGGTCTCAGCACTGACAGTCCCGTGTCCCGGAAACCCCTGGGTCCTGGCCAGCCTGGATGGGGTTGCCCTAGATGGGACAGCACAGCTGTAGGTCTCCCCGGAACAATGCACAGATGGCAGCTGACCTACAGTTTAAAGAGGTTTGGTGACCTCTCATGATTCTTAGGAGGGGAACCCCCGAACCCATTTTACAGATAAAGAAAGGGTAATCCAGAAGGGGGCCACACAGTGACTTTGCAATTAAAGCTGTAACTAGGACCTGGGCATCCTGATTTCAGGATGCTCTGTGCTAGCCCGCGGGAGGCGCCTGGAGAAAGCACGGCTCACGCCTGCGGGTTCCCAAGTGGGGCGGCACTGGCCGGGGTGGGGCTGTGCCCGCAGCTCTGTGTCCTCTAGGATAAAGAGGTGTTCTCTCGCCACATCAAAGGGCCGTGAGCTGTCTGTCCCACACAAGACAGCAGAGGCAAAACCAGGGACAATGTTTCCCAAGCAGGCATATACACCCCTCCTGGCAGGTGAGATGGTTTAGTGCTTAGTGATTTTGATCCCATAGTGAGGAAGTTTGGTTCTTGTCAGAATTCTCTTTCTAACCTTGTGATTAGGCAAGGAGAAAGTCTCCGTATGGGGTTAGGGTGTCTGAGACCAACGCTTGGCCGTCCCTCTTTAAATGGAGACAGACCCAGCCTCAGGCTAGGGAAAAGCATCCACATGTACTTAGAGTTTTTTTTATTTTTTATTTTTAGATAATTATAGATTCACAGGAAGTTGCAAAGAGCGTTGAAAGAGGTCTCCTATACCCTTCACCCAGTTTTCCCCAATGATTACATCTTACGTGACTATAGTACGATGTCAAAACCAGGAAATAGAGGTTGGTCCACGTGTGTGTGTAGTTTCATGTCATTTTATCAAGTGTAGATTCTTATAACTACCACTGCAATCCAGATCTGCCTAGGTTTTGATAACGCTGTTTTGTTTCCTTGTGTCAATTTTTACTGCTATGTTCTCTTCATGCAACTGAGACTATTTTTCTGTTTACAGTAATGATATAACATTTCCCTTTTAAATAAATTCCCTTAAGTAAAAAAGAAAAAAGATAAACGGATTCGAGGAAATGTATTTAGTAGATAGTGATATAGATAGCACTCGAGTATGACAAAGTTTGCGAAAGTGCCATGTAAATAAAAACAACTTACAAGAAGTGTTTGATATATCTCAGGCACTGTTTTAAATGCTTTATATGTATTCTTTTATTTAATCCTCCCAACAGGCCTTGAGGTAAGTCCTACTATTATTATTCCACTATACAAATGAGGAAAGTAAGACATATTTTAAAAGTCTAGAAGCATTGATCTAGAATTTTCTCTACACACACATACAAGCATCCATAGTTTACCAACAGGCGGGCATGTTGCACATAATATGCAGTAACCTGTTAAAACCCAGATCTGACTAAAGAAAAGCCAAACTAGGACCCAGCAAGCAATGTGCTGTTTAGAGGCCTCAAGATTACGTAGTCAGGACACCCAGGGGAGGCCCTACCGACCCCGTCACTTGCCCCCCCAAGCTCTGCTCAGTGGAGGGAGGCATGCCATGCTCCGTCTGTCCTGGCGTATAGGGCACAGCCCGCACCCTTGGTGAGAGTAGGCAGGTGAAAAGGGGACGCAAAAGGCCCTTGGCCCGGAGCCCTGGGTCCAAGGTCTCCCCAGGATCCACTCTCCGTTTCCTAATAGCTGACACCAAAGTTATCCTGGTCAATTATCTAGCCCGCGGCTGAATCATAAAGCTGGAAGGGACTGCAGACACTCCTGCCACTGGATGGAGGACGACACTGCGGCCAGAGAGGGGAGGGGAAGGGTCCAAGGTCACTGTACCGGTGAGGGCGGAGGCAGACCCTGCCCACCCACTTGGAGGCAAAGGGCAGCCCCCACCCATCGAAGATCCAGGCCGGATTTCGGCAAATGTTTGTTCAGTAAGTAAATGAGTAATCTAAATATCTGACCCACTTGGCACTCCCCTGCCATTGTTCTCTGCCCCTTCCTAACGTAGTGGATATGAAATGTTAGCTGCATCAAGGGCCCTTAATACATGCACGTTCCTTGGGCCACCTTAGAGATTCTGAATCAGGAGGTTTGGAGAGGGGCCTGGGAATTTGAACTGTAGACCACACTGCCCCCTTCCCGGCCTACCTGAGCTCCCAGGTGGACGCAAAGGTGATGCCAATGCAGATGTCCAGGGAGGGTTTTCTGACCCATTGATTACCTCTGTAGCTTCCTTTCCAGCCCTGGCTGCACAGCGCCCCCTAGCAGAGAGTCCTGGCATCGTTCAGATACCTGTGGGCCCTGACCCTCCCTTGAGACCATTTACCCAGCCAGTGGGGTGGGCGGATGGGGGGGCCTGGCTCCCCTCAGCCCCTCACCCCCAGACCCCACCAGGCTTAGCCTGGGAGAGCTGATGAATGTCCATTACCACAGCAGGCCCCATAAAAAGCCTGATGGGGTGTTGCTGAGTTTACAAGCCTGTTCTCGTAAAGCTGCCAGACTTGGGGTGGCCACAGCCCCTATGGAAGAAGGATGAAAAGGAATTTTCCCTCTGCCCAGTGCCGCACACTCGGTCTCTTTCGTGGGAACCACGGTGGCCAGGTTGCAAGAACACCAGACTGTGAATCAGAAGACCCGGATCAAGTGGGGAGGCTGCAACTCACGGCTGAGCCACCAACGGCCAAGCCAGCGACCCTCTCTGGGCCTCTACTTTCCCATCTGTAAAGTGGGCCTTTCACTCACCTCCCAAAGGTGGTTGTGAAGATGACTCTAGCTAAGCCTTTGACGTTGCAAAACTGTCAAAGAATCAGAGAATCTGACTGAGTAGGGAGGGTGTCTCTCTTTGGCAAAGTTGGGGGAAGAGAGATGTGCTCATGGTCTCTGTTCCCATCACTGTTCCGGCCCCTGTGGGTGAAGGGTGTGGCCTCATAGGCAGAGGCCAGGGTGGCAGCAGGGGAGGAGAGCGATCCAGGGGCAGCAGATCCCCAGGCCTCTGGCTCCTGGTCAGGCTGGCTTCCTGGCCGCCCTCACCCATTTTCAGGCCTGACTTGTGTCTGGCGAGAAGCCCCGGGCCAGTGTGGCTGCTCGCCCTGCTCTGTGGGCCGGGCTGGGGCTCCAGGGGCACCTTACCTGGTGCTTTATCTTCAGGGTGCTTTCTCCGACGCCCTCTGAACCCGGATTGTCTGCATCAGGCCCTTCTCAAGGGATCAAACACAGAGCCGGGAGCCGTGGAGAGCCGGGAAGCCCGAGGCTGTTGGGCGTCTCACACGCGCACCTACTCCATCAATAGGTGCCCCAGAGCAGGGGCAGAGGGGGCCGCTGCTCCCCGAAGAGCTTCATTAACATTTCCAACGCATGCACCCAGACGGGGTTTGAATCTTGTTGGAAAAAGACCAGAGAAGCAGTCTGCTAGTGGTACCCGAGAGCAGGCGAGGACAGGGGCCAGAGCCTCAGGGCGGAGGTGCAGCCAGGGCCGTGGGGACTGTGGCCCAGGTCCTCTGGACCCTAAAACTCATGATAACAATACAGAGCCATGACCAGGCCTCGTGCCCACACTGTGCGGCTCACCAGCCGCGATGGCCGGGATGACGGCTCTCCTTTCCCTACAGACCAGGAGACGAGGCTCAGACAGGCTGACTGCTCTGCCCCGGGATACACAGCCAGGAGGCGGGGGAGCCGGGACTCAAACCCAGCGCCGAGGTCTCTTAGGAAAACGCCCTCACCTTTCCAGTGGGGAAGCGTGTCCTGAGTGGGGGGCTGGCAGAGGGAGAAAGGTGGAAATGCCTTCCTTGTTTTTTTCAATTTCTGTTCCTGGTACGTGTGACCCCCTCTGCCCAACCCGAAAGCTTCTCCCTGTCCCCCACCCAGGACTTTCCGGCACAACCTGGGCAAGATTAATTGGATGCAAACTTTAAAAAAAGGGACTGGGGGTTTGAGGAAATATAAAATAATCGCTTTCAAGACCAAGTTTTGGCTCATAATGTGTTCTTTGTGTGCCCCTGGGCAGGTGACTTCACCATTCTGAATGCCTTGGGTGGTCCCTCTGCCAAATGGGGAGAACAGTGGCTCCTGCGCATAGGGTCGCGTGTGGTGGCCCAGTGCCTGGCACTTGGTAAGCTCAATAAAAGCGAGCCGTTACTGTCAGCAGTAAGCAGGCAAGGTGCGGTGTGGACAGACCGGGTTACCAGAAGCATCCGTGGGGCACAACATCAAGAGGCTTCCCACGGTGACAGAGCTTGAACCTTGCTTCTGTGAGAACTACCCACAGCCAGGTGGCCGGGGCAGTGGGGGACTCGGGTCCGATATCCTGCTCTGGGAGGGGGGGCTTGCCGGGGAAGCCGGGCCCCACAAAGGAGGGTGGGGTCAGGCAGGACCCCACCTTAGAGGGAGCCTGGGGGAGGGGCAGGGTGCCCAGGCAGAGGTGTCAGTGCAGGGGCCCCAGGCGTGGCAATTCCAGCTTCTCCCCACCCCCCAGCAGGGTGCCCGGACCTTACTCAGGGGCAGCTCAGGGGCAGCCCCACGGTCTCCAGGTCCCACCAGCTGACGTGGCTGAAGCTTCCAGAAGGCCGGGCACTGCTCAGGGTCATCAGAGGCTGGAGAGGAGGCGGGGCTGGGCCAGCCTAGGTCCAGCGCAGCCGCGGGGAGTGCCGGAGCCACACCAACGCCTGCAAACTTGTCCCCACTAATGCGGCCCCTGTTACGGTTTCAGGACTCTTGCGAGCCGTTATTAAAAATTAAATGATGTAGGGGCCGGCCCGGTGGTGTAGCAGTGACCTGCACGCGCTCCACTGCCAGTGGCCCTGGTTCAGGTCCCAGGTGCGCACCAATGCACCGCTTGTCAGGCCATGCTGTGGCGGCGTCCCATATAAAGTGGAGGAAGATGTTAGCTCAGGGCTGATCTTCCTCACAAAAAAAAAAAAAATTTTAAATGATGTAAACATACAGTTGAATAAATTATATCAAAAACAAAGGTAATAAATCATCTAAACTCCTCATTTCCTAAGCATTTGAGTACGTTTTTGCTGTCATCCACGCCCCTGAGGTTATTCACATCCACGGCGTGTGCAGTGCGGAAGGACGATGCAGTGGTACCCGAGGCACGCCTCTTCCCAGCTCCGTGTTCCAGGGTGTCACCTTGGCACCTTGGCATTGGCCTTGGGGAGTATACATCATGGAAATCGGAAATCAGCCAACGCCGCAAATCAGGGCCACCCCCCTTTAGAGCTGGTTGTTAAACATCTGGGAGCACACTACTGCCCTGCAGGATGCTGGGGAGCTGTGACGGGGACTCAGGGGTCAGGGCCGACCCCAGACAGAGGGATGCGAGACTGTTCTTCCCTAGCGGGGTTGGTTTCCATCCCCAGGCCTCCAGGACTTATTTTAGAACAACCAAGGAGTCTCCTGGATTGACTGCGACCGATTGTTCCCTCCAGCCCGTGGGCCCCACCCCGCATTGTCCACAGCCCCTCCCAGCTCTTCGGAGGCTCCTCCAAGACGGGCGCCCGGAGGGGCCTCGCACGATGGCCACCCTGTGAGCCAGTGGCTTCTATTGTGAGCACTCGAGGATCTAGGAGTTTCCTTGTCCCCGGGCCTCAGAACCCACCAGGACCGGCCTGTTTATGGTAAATGAGGCCGGTTTGCTTTGATTTCTAGTTCAGACCTCGGGGCCACTGCTGTGTCCCCGTAAATTAAAGGCTGCTTGTATTTGGGAGCATTAAGCAATACTGTGATGGCCTGGGAACATTGGGATCTTCAGAGCGAGCAGCCAGGGGGGCCTCCCAGATGCAACCGTGCAGGGCATCCAGTCCGCACCAAGGCCGGACCCTCTGGCTGGTGTCGCAGGCCTCAGGGACCAGGGTGACCCCGCGTCTGCTCTAGAGCCAGATACTGTTTGGAAAGAAAAAATACAAACTTTCATCACCGTGGGTTTTTTCCCTTCCCAATTCTGAGTCTTTTGATTAAGCTGTTTCTCCTGCCTGGGAGGTACCCCCTCCCCCAACGTATACACCCCAAACTGAGGGGGAACCCCAATATTTGTCTTTCAGGGTCTAGCCCAGGAGTAAGAATAACAACATCCAAGATATGCCTCATCTCAGAGTTGACGGAGCACTCTCTCATGCTTGATTTTATTGCACATGTTAATTCAACAAATTCATGTCAAGTCTCCGCTCTTCGCTGTGTTCTAGGTCCCAGGGATTGGAGGTGGTAATGCGAAGCCCTGGTGTGGTGGGGCCCACACTCTGGGGAGTGTTCGAGTGAGGCTGGGCCCAAAGCAGCAGCACCTCCGCTTTAAAGATTGGCAAATGGAGGCTCCGAGGCGTGAAGTAACTTGCCACCGAGTCACTCAGCTGGTGTGAGCAGAGTCCGACATTTCCTCCTTTCTGGCTCTGCGCACCCCAACCAGCTTCTCTCGTCCTTTATCCTGCGACGGTGATGGGAGGAGGAGAGAGAGCCAGTGTAGAGCTGCTAAGCTCCGGGGACTCCCAGGGCGAGGCATGAGTATCTAGAGAGGGTTGGGGGCAGTTTGCTGTGGACGTGTGAGAGAAGTCACGTCAAGAGACCTTCAGCAAAGACTAACATTGCTGGTAGCAGCTGGGAGAGTCCTTGCCGTTTCCCTCTAAAGACATCCCATCCCTCCCTCCCAGCCTCTGTCACTTTCTTTCTTGCATTATGGAGATTGTGGGCAGGACGTGACATCCCGGTTGCTCCCGTGCTCCCTGGAGGCGGCAGCCCTGACTTGTGGTTGTCTGTAACTTGCGTGAAGCCCAGCACAGGGCCCCAGCGCGCGTGGGAACTCTGAAATGTTCGTGTAAAAAATAAATGAGCACCCTCCCCTCCATCAAAAGTGGTCCAGGCCGTTTCCGTCAGATGGAGGGCACCTCTCCACAGTGACCTGCAGTCTCACCTGGCAGGGCTGGCTGTGAGTGTGGAAGAGGTGAGAGGAAATACCCTTTCAGGCTCCCATTGAAAGGGGAGTGCAGAGCCCTCTTTAAAGGAGACCTCCCACGCCCAGCCTGAAGGCAGGACACTCCCAGGAACTGCTTGGTAAGGGGCCTCAGGTTTCGGTGACACCCATCAGTGGGCACAACCCAGCAGGGAGGAATGACTCCTCCCTCCACCCCCACCCCCAGCATGGGGGGAAACCGAGGCCCAGAGAAGGGATGCTACCTGGCAGCGGTTTTAACATTCATTTATTGACTCTCTCTCTGAGACAAACACTTCCCCTTCTGGACTGTGTTTACCACGTACCCATGGCTGTATCGTATAAACATCTCTTCCAGGCCCTGCTCTCAATTCTGCCAGGTGTAGCCACAGTGGAATCACTGGATCATATTGTATTCTATTTTTATTTTTTGAGTAACCACCATACTGTTTCCACAGTGGCCACACCATTTTACATTCCCACCAACAGTGCCTCACCATGTCCCTCTAAGGTAGGTTCTGTCATCACCCTCCGTGTGGCAGGAGTGCGCACTGAGGCTGACTTGCCCAAGGCCTCCCCGGTGAGAGGTGGCAGCCAGGAGGCAGACCTGGGCTGGCTGGCTCAGAGCGGCCCCTCCAACCCCACACATGTCACCTCCCCTGAAATGGGAATGGTAACCCCCACTTCATGGGCTTGCAAGGAGGATTAAAATAAGAGGGCCCATGCCGCGCTGTCACACTGCGCCTGGCACAGAACAACGCCCGGGAGAGAGCCCCTCCTTCAAAGGGAGGCAGCACCGCAGAATGCTCCTTAGTTTTAACCAGCGCCCAGATCCTATTGACAACTGAGTCCCTTTGTTTTTCAAAATTTTTAGTGAGATAGAACAGACACAAAGCAAAGTCTGCCAATCTTAAGTGTACACCTCGGGGAAGGTTTATGTCTGTCTACATCGGTGTATCCATCCTTCAGATCAAGAAATAGGACATGTCCAGTCCTCCAGAAGGTTCTTTTTTGCCCTCTCCCAATCAATGCCCTCCCAAAAGTAACAATTGGCTGAGAAACTTGTAAATATATATATGCATACACTCAAGATGTGTTGGCTGATGTTGTTGTTGTTGTTATCATCCGTGGCCCAATTTCCAGAACCTTCTGCCAGCTCAAAGCCACACACTGAAGGGTGGTGCCCAGGGCTGGTTTGATGAGTCAGTGAAGTATGGAACCCCACGTGGGGGGCCCTGAAGGTCTGTTGTCAACAGCATCAGTTCTTATTTGGGACTTGAAGGATTTCTGGTCTTCAGAGGGCCCCCTGTAGAGATGCCTGCACCTGGGAAGGGGCAGATTGTCCAGTTTTATCAGTAAAGTTTTTGCATCCATTCCCATTTTCAGATTAAGAAACTGAGGCTCTGAGCCAGGCTGGAACAGAAGTCTGTGAAGGAACCCATTGCTGTGGCATCAGGAGGTCCCTGGGGGTTGTGACAGGTAGCAGGAGGTGTGCAGAGAACCAGCCACACTCTTCTGTCTCATTTGGGTCAGAACAGTAACCTATGTGGACAGCGCCCAACCTTTGACCCCTGGGGACTGTCCTCTGAGCTCCCTCCTGAGGCCACAGCCCCAGGGAGGGGCCCGAGGTGGGGCCACTCTGCCAGGACAACCTCAGCCCCATGCAGCTCCCCCTCTCGCCGCTCTGAAGGGCCTCACCTTCCCTGCTTCCCATCAGCACTTCAGCCATGAAATATTAGGAAAATGGGGCTGAGTATTAGGTAATGACCGTCCAATTTATTCTGACAGCATGAACCAGAGGGAGGAAATTGACATCCGTGATTTTACTTAGGCCCTGACAACTTTAATTAATCTTTGCTCTTTCCCAGTTTGCCGGGGCCTCCGACGGCTGTGCTGAGCTCAGGCAGGGGCCTCGTGTGTGCCAACCACCCCTTGGCTGTGTGGACGAGCCCGAGACTTGGGGAGCCCTGAATGATCCAGCGTGGCTCCCAATCAAACCAGGAGCTGGTCCTGGGTCCCTCTGGGCACTCTCCCCAGCCTCCACATCCTCCTTACCTTCTCCAAGGAAGGCAGAGGAAGCCAGGGAGCCTCTACCCGCTTCTCAGAGGGGAACACTGAGGCCTGGAGAGGGGCCTCATCTCACCCGAGGCCCACTGTGAATTAGCCCACAGTCCTCTAGCCACTCGGAGAGCACCACACCTCAGCAGCAGGATGGCCACATCCTGAGAGTGGCCCCCAGTGGACCCATCATGGAGAGGTTTGGATAATTTGAATCCCAGGCCCCAAAATGCCATCCCAGGGGCTGCCACTCAGAGGGCACTGGTTGTCCAGATTCTGCCAGGCCCTTACGAGGAAGGGACCCAGGCCCAGAGAGGAGACAAGTCTCAACAGCCAGCATCCCCACCCTGACTGCCTCCCCAGGAAGCCCCCCACCCTGTCCCTCGATTTCACTGATAAAAGCGCGTAGTCTGCCTCTTCCCAGGCTCAGGCATCTCCACAGGAGACCCTCTGAAGACCAGAAATCCTTCAAGTCCCAAATAAGAACTGATGCTGTTGACGACAGACCTTCAGGGCCCCCCACGTGGGGTTGCTTACCTCACTGACACATCAAACCAACCCTGGGCACCACCCTTCAGTGTGTGGCTTCGAGCTGGCAGGAGGTTCTGGAAATTGGACCAAGGATGATAACAACAACATCAGCCAACACGTATGGAGTGTTTCCACGTGCTAAGCCCTTCATATAAGCACTACCAGATTCGGGGTCCTTTGACACCCCTGTAAAAGGTGCTCCACTATGCCCCTGTTCTCAGCTGACACTCAGGGAGGGCCAGTTCGCGAAAGTCCCACAGCTGGCAAGGGGCACAACTGGAATGCAAGGCCAGTTCTGTCTGTCCCCCCAGCTGACCCTCCCACCACGTGGCCCCAGAGCACTGTCCTGGCCGGGCCCTCGGCTAGTCCATCTCTGCTCTGACAAGCAGAACACTGGGGATCCCAGGACAGGTGGCACGAAGACGACCACCCTCCCTGACCTTGTCAGAGCCTCTCCAGCCGCTTTGCTTCCCAGATCCCTACACTGGGGCCTGGACTCTGTCAAGCCCCGGGAGGCTGGCCAGCCAGACCCTGCATGCCTGCGGGCAGTTAGGGAAGTCCCCTGGGGGTGTGTGAGTCGCGCCCCAGCTGTGCAGGCAGCCTGCGGGGAGGCTGAGGGGCAGACCCTCCTGCCTTCCGCTCTAATTTCAGGTGGTGTTGTCCAACGCCCCGGGGTTCCCAGGCTTGGCATGGTTCCAGGGGAAGAAGAGACACTCGGACACTGGCCATCGGTAGGGGAGGCATGCTGCCCATCCCCTCTCCTCTTGGGGTCCCTTCACTGGGGACAGCTTCATGGGGACATTTGTATCCACCGCACGGGGATGTCCAGAGGCTCCACTGACAGGGCTGTGAGGATGCTATGTGCTGTGCCCTGCAGATGTTCATGATCAACTTTACTAACAAAATGTAAATGATATTTCCATTAATAACGCTGAGTGGAGAAGTTTCTGGATGTAGGAAAAAAAACACAGGTTTTGGAGGGCAACAACCCCAGTTTGCATCCAGGCTGTGCCCCTTGCTCTCTGAGTGTTCCTTAGGCTCCAGCCTCGGTTTCCTCATCTGTAAAATGGGCTTAATAATCTCTCCCTTGCAAGATTGTTCTGACTCAATGAAATAATAGTACATGTAATCTATTCCAATAGAATCATGTATTTTAATGAGCTAGTAGCATCTGTAAGTGCCTGGGACAATCCTGCAGTCAGCAACTAGCACTCTCTTTTCCCGCCTTGTTTTAGACCCGTCCTTGTTTTAGGGAAGAGGAAGTGAAAGCTCAAAAGGTTAAATGGCTGGTCCAAGGTCACACAGCTGGTGACTGGCGGAGCCAGGATTTGAACCCAGGACCCAGGCTGCCCCTGCCTTAGGTGAGGAAGACGTGAGGGGGCTGGCGGTACACAGAAGTCGGGGACTCAGCTTTTTCCTCATGGCCTGGGCTGGGGCCTCCTGGGGTGCCCCTCGGGCCTCCTCTCTTCCCCCCCCCTCCCCCCCGCCCAGGCAGGGCCCCGACGTCCCATAAGGGGGCCAGCCTCAGCCCTGGCGCCGCATGAAAGGTCTCACGCGGCTCTGGAAGCCGGCTTCACATTCAGGGGCGCCTTCCCACAGAAATGTGTCAAAAAGTCAGTTTGATCCCATCAGCTCCGTGTGTTCCCACAGCCGGTTCCCGCTCCCGCCCCTGGGCTGCCGTCGGCTGCGCCCAGCCTGAGGTCTGCGGCGTCCCAGTGGCTCCAGAGGCAGGAACATTTTCCATGGGTTCATTTCCAGCAAACAGCGGCCTCACGTCCCCACCCCGCACACAGCCTCTGAGACACCCCGTTTCAAACTGGCCCGAGGGAGTCACCAGTCAGAGACCCGAGGGTGGGAATAGTCACAGCCCTTCGATCCTTGGTCCCACACCATCGTCTCCTCTGGCTGCGGCTGCTCGCCTGTGGAATCCTGCCACTTAACCCGCTCTCTGCAGCAAACGTCGCCAGTACCACAGAGACTTTCTCCCCAATGCAATCAGAAGAATTGAGGGAGGAAGCTGGAGAGAAAAAGCTGGAAGTTACCCTGGGCATTTTCTACTGGGAAGATGTACTGGTGGGTTTGTTTACTCATGCAGATCACAGAGCAATACTGGAAGTGGGGGAGATTGTTCTGGGCAGACCTCACGGCTTTTTCACAAGGTAATCTCCCAAGGACGCCCAGAGAGGGAAAGGAACAGAAATAATAACCATAGTTGCCATTCACTGAGAATTGACTATACTCAGCTCTTGGCACACATTGTCTTGTTTAACCGCTCCACACTGAGTTTACAGATGAGGAAGCTAATGTCTGGTCGCACAAGCCTGGGGGGCATAACTCCCATAGTAGTCTCTGCTTCCCAGGTTCCACTGATGAAGAATTCACCGTGACTGGAGCCCCCTGGGCTTGAACAACTCCCTGGTGGTGTTAGGATTTGCACCCCAATGCCCAGCTCAGACTCAGAGACTTTAACCACCACCCTCCACTGAGATGAGCCAGTCGGTCCACAGTAAAGTGCAAAACAGTTCTCGCTGTGGGCGAGTAGCTATTTGCAAGTCCTTATTACATGGTTCCCAATCCTCCTACCTGCACCCTGGACTGGGAGAGACAGGGACTGCAGAAGGCAGCCAGCTGCACTCAGGAGGTGGGGAGGCCCCGCCAAATTCTGATGGCTGTTGGACATTAGCAACCTGGCTGGAGTCGTGTTTCCTGGAATGTTCCATTTCTTCGGAGATGGCAAGTCCCTGGCAGCTATGCACAGAGAGGCAGTGGGGCCACGGTGTCCTGGCATCCCAGGGGGACCAGAACCCCCTCACTGACTCCTTTTCCAGCAGGGGCAGAGTGGGACTCTGGGGAGAGAACTTTACTGAGGACCTGCTGTGTGTCACTAACCCTTCCAACGACGGGAATTGTTGGTATCTCCTTTGGTGGAGACTGGGGCTCAGAGAGATCTTGTTTGTTGCTCAGAATCACGTAGTAATTAAATGGCAGAGTTGTGACCTGTACTCAACTGCATTTCACTAAAGCTCATGATCTTCCCAACTCCAAGGGGCAGGAGATGAAATGAGGCCTCCCGCCACCATGAGGGCGCTCAAGGACATCCCTAGGAGAGGAAAACAGCCCTGAATATCATGGCACCCTGTGAGACACTAAATCTTCAGAGGGTCAGGAAGTACATCTGCAGCACTAATCCTAATAATATTAAAATAATAATATTGGTAGCTGTCACTTATTGCATGCTTCCTATGCACTAGGCACTGTTCTAAAGACTTTATACTACGTACTGATCTAATCCTCAGATGACCTGATGAGCACGGTACTGTTGTTATCCCCATGTTCTAGATGAAGTGATTGAGGTTCAGAGAGTTTAAGCAACTTGCCCAAGGTCGCACAACTGGGATTTGAGGAAGAACTAGGCAACCTGAGTTTTTGCTTTCTCAGTTTCACGAGGCTCTCTCCGCACCCCATTCTCTCATTCATTCCCCCAGCATTCATGGGAGGCTACTCCGGGTTCCACAAGGGGAGCAAGAGGTGACTCAGCCCTCGAGGGCAGCTCTGGGTGCTGGTGGCAGACTGCACCATACCTGCTCTGCCCTTTTCCATCGTAATACAGCTGTGACTAGACACATGCTACATCTCCCAGCCTCCTTTGCAACTCAGTCTGACCATGTGACTGAGTTCTGGCCAATAGGATGCCCACAAAAGTGGAAAGTGCACTTCTGAGTCTTGCCTTTCAAAGGGCTGAGTCTGGGACCCCTGCCCTCCGTCCTCCCTCCACCCCGTTGGCTGAAAGGTGGCTGGAATTGCAGCAGCCACTTGGGAGCCACTGTTGAAGATGGTGAAGCTGTCCCAGCAGCCTGGACTGTTATGTGAGAGAGGAATGAAATTCCAGGTAGTGTAAGCCACTGTGTTTCGGGGGCTCTTTGTCACCCCTGTTGACTGTGCCCTCACTAGTCCGCTGCTGAGAGGGCCTCGTTGTCTGCCCCTGCCCCTCTCTGATCATTCCTTCATTCGACAAACATTTGTTGGGGAACTATGAGTCAGGCACATTTCCAGCCACTGGGATACGGGACTGGACGAGACCAAAAAGGTCCTGTGCTCGTGGATCTGACATCCCATTGGGGAAGGCGGGCCATAAACCAAACAACAAGAACAACAACAAAGGGGAGAGGATCTTTTCAACCGGTAATAACAATGTAAAGAAAACAGGCTGAGGTGGTGGACAATTCTTTAAATTGATGGCTCAGTGCGAGCCTCTCTGAAAAGGGGACATTGGAGCTGACACTTGGATGACCAGAGGAACCAGGCAGGTTTAGGGGGAAGAGGGTTCCAGAAGGAAGGAACAGCAAGTGGCAAATGAGCCTTGGGGTTTGAGGAGCAGAGAGAAGGGAGAGTGCTGGAGAGGGGGAGAGGGGATGAGGGGCAGCTGGGGGGACGAGGTCGAGGGGAAGGCAGGGGCCAGGTCTTATTTCCTGGCGGCCACGGCGAGGAGTCTGCGTTGAATCCAAGTGTGACGACGAGCAATGGAAGGTTTAGCAGAGGGGAGACGCGATCTGGTTTACGCCCTAAAATGATTATTCTGGCTGCCGCATGGAGAATTGATTTGAGGGCAGGGATGAGGGCTGGTGAAGGTGGAAGGAGGCAGACCAGCAGCAACTGAAGCAGGAAAGAAGCGAGATTATGGTGAACTCAAGTGAGAGCATGGAGGAGAGACGTGTGCCGATAGGGATGCCTTCGGGAGGTGGCTCCCTCTGTTGTCCTCCCCAGCCCCACCCCAAGCCTATTTGGAAAGGCAACACTCAAGAAATGTATTTCCTGCAGAGAGGCAGAATTTGAATCCAGGTGTGTCGGCCTCGGAGTTCAAGGCTCACACTTCCCTAACGCCTAGAATGCACCCATTTATAGATTCCTTTCCTTAGGCCTCACTTGCTCTCGGCAGAGATGTGCAAGGGCCCAAACTCCTCAGTGTGCATCAAGATCACCAGAAACGCTCCCCTGCAAAGCCCCTCACTTCCACATCCAGGATGAGGCTCCCGGGTACCTGAACACGAAGACGTGCGTGGACAGCAAGAGGCTTCGCAGGCGAGAACAGCAGGGCCAATGAGAGCCGGAGCTAACAAAACCTGTAGGAAAGAAGGAAGGAGTGTGCAGGCAAAGTCAGCACTGTGGTCCCGGCCTCCAGATTAATTTGCTCCAGAGGAATAAACTGGCAGTCAATGCAAGGAAGAAGACACTGGAAAGATGAACAGATACATGTATTAAGCACTTGCTCGGTGCCAAGCGCGGTGCAAAACATCATGCCTGTTGTTTCTCGTTTAGTCTCCTTAGCAGCCCGTGATTGGGTGTTACAATCACCCCCACCGAACAAATGAGCAGGAGATGTCATTGACGTGGCTGCTGCCCCGCAGGGCCAGTAGCCACCTGACTTTGGAACACCTGTGTGCTGGGGTGGAACCCATCTGGTCTCTCCTAAAGGGCTACGTAGGGTCATTTGCAACCAATGACTTAAACAATGGGAAGCCAACGTCTTGTCTGTACTCTGGCATTCATTTGCCAATTTTTCCCAAGTGCCTACTCTGTTTCAGCTACTGTATTATTAGGCACTGAGGATCCAATGGTGAAAGAAAACAGAGGTGGTCTCTGCCTTCTGGAACTCATTGTCTGGTGCAAGAGATAGAAGTTCATGAAATCATCACACATACAAATGTAGAATGGCCCCTGAGTAATTGCTTCCAACGAGAGAAACTTGGTGTCGGGAGAGTGAATAAAGGAAAGATCCGACTTAGCCCGGGAAGGCTTCCCTGAGGAAGCAAAGATGAGCTGAGAGCTGAAGGAAGGCAGGTGTCACTAGGTCCCCCAAAAAGGGGTGATGAAGTGCATCCAGGCCAAAGAAATAGCACACGCAAAGGCAGTGAGGCTGCAGGGGCACGGTGGGCATGCAGGAACAGAGAGCCCCAGCTGACTAGAGGGGAGTGGGTGTGGTTCAGAAGCAGTTGGAGAGATGGGCAGAGGCCAGGCCTTGATGACACTTGCAGATTTTGTCCTCCGAGCAACAGGGAGTTGCTGAGGGGTTAAGCACAGGAGGGGGTGTGATCCAGTTTGTGTTTCCAGAAGATCATTCCAGCAGCCATAGACTGCATAGGAGAAGGCCCCTGAGAAAAGAGGATTGTCAGTAGCCACTACTTGCCTGTGAGTAATGGGACCCGAGACATCGTGCAGAGCTCAAGGACATCGGAAAGGTCAGAGAAGGCAAACAGTGAGGAGCAAGATTAAAACTCAGGTGTCCTGCACCCAGCCCAGGGCTCTCTCCCCTCTCCTGGGTGAAGGATGACCCACACGACATGACCCTCACATCAGGACAGAGCTTTGCCACCATCCCCACTTCACCTGTGCTCTGTCTAGAAGGAGGCACTCAAGCAGAAGATGAAGAAAATGCAAAGGTGGCAGAACTTGGTAAAATGTCATGATCTCTCGCTGGGCTGAAACCAAGTTGTTTTTTCCCCTTGTTTTCTAATTTAATTCAACATTGTGAATGAATCCAGAGAGACTTACTTGGGGGCCCTTTCATGTGGATTGAAACTCATAAATTGCAGTTTGCTGAGCTGCAGGAAAGCAGTGAATTGCGCCCCACCTCCTCCCACTTGGCACCACCCTGGAGGGTCTGGAAGACAGAGAAAGCTCTTGGGACCGCTCCCAAGTGGGCTTTGGGCTTTGTGCGTCAGACGCAGTGAAGGGCTGGAGGGAGGAACAACAGCATTTGGAAGCAGGGAAAATGGCCAGAGGCAGCTGCAGCTGATGGGGGAGAATGCTAAATCCCAAGACAGCAGGATTGAGGGGGTGGGGACCCCTTGGACTCGAGGAGCTAAGAACATGGGGAGGGCCCTCGCCAACGTGCTTCATTGATGAGCTCTCTGAGAATGCAGCTGGGAGAAGGAGAGTCTTTCCAACAAAGAAAAAAGACTTTGTAGCTGGATCTGAGGAGTTTCTCTTTATGGACGGACCCATTGTTGCCAAGAAGGTATAGACAAAGTGTGCAGAGAACCAAGGGCCGGATTTAAGGAAGAAACATGCTGATATCCAAGGGATTGGCTCCTATAGGTTTAATATTGCTACATACGTGGCCCGCTGGACACATCTCTGCAAGCTGGCTCAGGGGTTCGATATGGCACACACCCTAGGGTATCTGCCTTGGGAGATACCTCAGGGGGCACCTTGGGGTTCCATTGTTGATGTCTATTCTTGAATCTAGAATGATATGGAAGAACCTTCAGGCAAGTAGCTTTAAGAGACAGGAGGGGTTTGTACACTATGGAGTTGCCAATGAGTCGGACATATCATCTGGAGAAAGGAATGTGAAGCTCTGCCTGGTGTGGGCTGCTCATTCATGGTGTTATAAACAGGCCCACGGAGGGCAAGGGGCACAGGGGTGGTGGACGGGAGTTGCGTACTTCCAGGTCATTCTTTAGTCCTCCTGATTTTTCCCCTATCCAAGTGTTATGGGCTGAACGGTGTCCCCCTCCAAATTCATGTGCTGAAGCCCTAAGCCCCAATGTGACTATATTTGGAGATAGGGCCTTTAAAGAGGTAATTAAGGGTAAACGAGGTCAAAGGGTGGGGCCCTGATGCAATACGATTGGTGTCCTCATAGGATGAAGAAGAGACACCAGGGATGCATGCACACAGAGGAAAGGCCATATGAGGACACAGCGAGAAGATGGCCATCTGCAAGGAGAGAGGTCTCAGAGGAAACCACCCCTGCTGGCATCTTGATCTTGGACTTCCAGCCTCCAGAACCCTGAGGAAACAAATTGCTGTTGTTTAAACCGCCCAGTCTGTGGTATTTTGTTATGGCAGTGCTAGCAAATTAACACACTAGGTTTGGCTCTTCAGATCTGAACCTCTCCTTCCTTCTGTCACCCATTCCTACAAAGAGCAGCAGCCTTTGCTTACCTCCCGACACTTGGAATGACTCCAGGTTTTCCCCAGTCTACCCTCCTCCACTCTTGGGACAAGACAGCCATCGAGGAATATCAAGAGCCCTCAGTCAGCCCAGTGAGTTGAAAATGGTCTTTCTGAGCAGAAGTGATATCCCAGATGTTCACAGTGGTTCTGTGTGAGAAACTGTCTTGGGAAGAATTTTTTTTTGTAGCTTTAATAAAACCACTGTTAAAAAATTGCACTAAGGATCATCAGTAGGTGCTAAAACTAGCGTGTGAGAGTTTGAGGATTAATAGGGTATTTGCACAGTCTCAAAGTATCTCACCACAACCATTTGCTAACTACAAAAGGAAAAAGAGTAACTTTATGTTGGAGAAAGCTGGCAGACACCCCCTTATTCAAGAAGATAAAGTCGACATCCGCAATAACGGGACACATGGGCACCATGTGCCTCCTGTGTGGTGTACTGAGAAGGACACAGCATCCCTTTGGTGATATTCCTGTCAAACATGCATAGCCCAAATCTACACACAAGGAAACGCCAGACAAACCTAAATTGAGAGGCATTCTACAAATAAATGGTCTGCTCTGGAAAAATGTCAATGAAAGGCTGAGGAACTGTTCCAGATTAAAGGAGCCCAAAGAGACGCTACAACTAAATGTAATGTGTGAGCTTGGGTTGGAATCTGGATGAGGACTGATGTCTGTAACTTCCTCTGGAATGGAAGTTAATAGCCACATGTGTCTAGAGAGAGGTTGATAAAGACAATGAGGTGGAAGTTAACAAGGGTGAATCTGTGAAAGGCATGCGGGGGTTCTTTGTTCTATTCTTGCAACTTTTCTATAACTTCAAAATGATTTCAAAATAAAAAGTCACGGAGTGAACACAGCGCAGTCTATTCAGAAACTGAAATATAATAACGTACACCTGAAATTTACGCAATGGTATAAGCCAGTGTGACCTAAATAAGATAATTTTTAAAATCCTATTTTAAAAATTCACAAAATGGGGTTGGCCTGGTGGCGTAGTGGTTAAGTTCACATGCTCTGCTTCAGTGGCCCAGAGTTCGTGGGTTCGGATCCCGGGTGCGGATCTGCACACTGCACGTCAAGCCATGCTGTGGTGGCGTCCCACATACAAAACAGAGGAAGATTGGCACAGATGTTAGCTCAGGGCCCCTCTTCCTCACCAAACAAAAAAAATTCACAAAACTAAATAAATGTAAATAACTAAGCCATGCACTCCGCAGTATTCCTTATAAAATGATCCATGGAATAAGTTTAATTTTCTTGAGAAATCAGACTTTTCCCCCAGCACTGAATGTCAGCGTGTTCCTTTCAACAGATGATGAAAAGTGTGTAACCCATTGCTTTCCATTTTTGCCTTGACTACCAGGAAGCCATTCCACGACACAAGTATGTATCAACTCGGACAAGCTACTTAACTCCTCTAACTCTCAGTTGTCTTCATTTGTGAAGTGGATAAAATAACGGCCCCTACTGCTGAGGGTGGTTGTAAAGAGATAAAGTACTCAACACAATAGGTGGTGTGTAGTAAGCGCCCACTTCAGTTGTCTTCTTTTATTATTGTTATTGCAATTTTTATATGACCCATTATTCACTCAATCCTCTTTACGGAAATGAGCTTGTGGAAGACTCACCCGAAAGCAGAAAAACTTAGAACTTGCAAAGGAGGAGACTTTTCCCACCTGTGCATTGTCAATACCTCCAAGGTTCTGAGGTGTCACCATAGGACAGTCTACGTGCCCTCAAAACATGGCCCCAGGAACTATGGGAGTAGTAGGAACAACAATAACAGCAACAGCTTTAGACCCAGGCCTACTGAGACTCAGACTCCAGCTCTGCCACTCGTTAGCTTTGTAACTGCTTGACTCGGGAAGGGCTGCGTTATGCTGGAATAACAAACATCCCCGCGACTCTCGGGCTCAGAACAAGGTCCACCTCTCACTCACGCTCCATGTCCACTGCAAGCTGGCGGGAGGCTCTGCTCCATGACATCCTCCCTCCAGAACCGAGAGTCCATCGGGAGACTCTGTCATCTGAGGTGCCTCCTTCCCCGGGCAGTGGAGGGGGAGGAGGCACTCACGTCTCATGGGCTAAGGCAAGCACCTGGCCACAGATAGTCCCAAAGGAAGCACAGTCCCACCGTGTGCCACGGAGTTAAGCCGAAAACATATGGTGACCCACACTCATGACTGGCACAATCCCCCTGGACAAGATTTTATCCTCTCTGAGAGGCAGAAGAAGGAGGCAGAAGAATATGCTACATCGCAGAGCAGGTGTGACGCTCGAATGAGATAAACTCTAAGAAGCCCAGAATCACCTTGGTCAGAAGTGTAATAGCTACTCTTTGCCCTCATCGCCCAGGCGTCCCAAAGGAGCAACACTGTCTTCCTTGTGGATCTAGACAGACAGACAGACAGATGGAGGGATGGATACCCAGTGATTACTTTTAAGGAAAAGTAAAAGCCATGAAGACCACAATAAGAAAGAGAGACCATTTGTCTCAGGAGTAGAGAGTAAAGTCTCTTCAGGTTTTTTTTCCCTGAGTCCCATTGAGTTTCAGGGCCGATCTGGACGCGGTGCTCTCCAGACAGGATTGCACGGATGCGAAATTTGTATGTATTCAGGACCTGCTGCATGCCGAGCCCCATGCCAGGCACTGCAGGGCTCAGACCCCACGAGAGCTGTCGGGGCCTGGAGGGGGATGTTAAACATATAAAGAAACTCGTGCACAAGAGTTCACAAAGGGATGAGGGCAGCAGGGACGTGGGAGGGGAAGGAAGAGTTTGCACCAGGCTCCGGGGTTTATGGTGAACACTGGGGCAGGGGACGGGGGAAATGGGATTCTGACCCCATTGTCTGCGGTGTTAGACCTGGCATCCCCTAGCCACCGGGCAGGCTGGTGTCATGGAGCCAAAGGTCTCAGCATCAGCCTCAGGCCACGTCACCTGGGAAGTGCCATCTTGGAGCCTAGGTCAGGCTTGGGCCCCCTCCCAAGGCTAATACCTGTACACAGCGCCCCGCTGTGGGCTGGAGGAGAATTTTAACTTCTCTTTCCTGGCTTATCCCAATCATCCAATTTTACTCCAGTAATAGGTAATTACTATTCCTCGTAACTTTTTGAAGTTTTTAAAACTTTTCTGTGGGCCATGGATTCACTCATACCAGTGTTTCACAAACTTCAGTCACTTCTAAACCACGTTCACAATTTTTACCATGTATACTATTTAATTAATATTTAATTAAAATCCATCCTCCACTAACCCTCTGACTTTTTTTTTTAACTCCTTTACCTCCTTGGGCCTCATTTTATGCAGTAATATTTATAAAATGACAGATTCACTGTGCGGATTATATTTTTTCTATTATACATTGAAATAAACATATAAGGATTAAAAATTTTTGAATCATCCCCAGTGGAATGGGTACTAAGCACTTAAAAACAAAACACTGCTTGGGCCATGTATGAAGAGCAGGCTGCTCTGGGGGAAAAGAGCAGATGGAGGTCTCCAACAAATGAGTTGTGCAACTTTGGGAAAAATCATAGGACCACTGCGGGCTTTGGTTTCTTCATCTGCAAAGTGATTAAATGAGAGTCCACAGCTCTAAGGCTGTGTGAAGATGAAAGGAGATGACGCACACAAAGCACCTAACGCAGAGGCGAGTCTTGACTGTCTCTCACTGACTCATCCCGTAAACAGGAGTGGAGCCCTGTGCTCAGGGCTATGGAGGATTTAGAAGTGAACAAGACACCGTCAACACCATCCCAGTAGTTTATGACCCAGTTTTCCTGCGTGAACCCACTTAGAACACACACCAGGAAAGTCTTAAATGTCTCTTGAGCAGTCCAGCAAAATGCAATGAGAGTTTGAAGAGGGGAAAAGCAACTCCCAGCTGGGAGATCTAGGAAGGCTTCACGGAGGAGGAGGTGCCATTTGAGCTGGGCAGTGACAGATGGGCAAGGTGTGAGAGTACAGAGCTTCGGGGAGGATGTTCCAGGAGGAAGGGAAGAGCTTAAGCAAAAGCACAAAGGGAGGAAAAGGCAGAGCCCCCTTGTCCTCTGGACCTCCCTCCCGTTTACAGACAGAAGCCTGCTTCTCTGCCATCCTCCATATTGGCGAAGGGCATCCATCGAGGGGTTCTGATCTGGGCCACCACATCCCATGGGTCAATTCCTGCTCACCAGCGTCGCTCTACCCTGCCCTGCCTGTCCTTCTCCTCTTCTGGTCATTCCCGGTCCCCTTGGGGGCCCTGAGGGCAGGAATGAGGACTCAGGATGTGATAAGATTAGACTGGAAAAGGAAAGCTTACAGAAACATGGTCGCTATCTTCTCGTGTCTGTCTTGGGGAGCAGGAGTTAGGCTCTCCGCGAGGCCCTCGTGGGGCAGAAGAAGGATGGATGAAGGGGCTTACCGGGAGGCCAAGCTCTCCCACCGTGCTCTGTGCTGCCCCCTAGGGGTGGCCGTCTCTCCAGGGCAAGGTGAGAAGAGTGTTTGGCCTCCACGTTTTTGAGGGACTTTCTGCATTGGAGGGGAAATGGGGCAGCAAATACTAAGTCCTTTTGCCTCAAAGACTCCATTTGTTCCGAAGGAATCACCAAAAAAGCACCAGAAAACCTCCTCTCCCTGCCGCCTGGTTTCCCATTAGCCCCTGGCTTAGTCAGCTCGCGTGTCTGTTTTGAGCCCGTCTTGGCTGCTTTTAGCATCTCAGAGCCCCCAAGACCACCTTATCCACACTCCTGGAGGTCCGGAACATGGCTTCTTTTTTGTTTTTGTCCACAGACCCCAGCACGGAGCTGGGATGCTGGTGGACACCAAGCCCGTATCTGCTGAACTGCAGACAGAACTGAAGTCCACGGGCCAGCAAGACCCAGCAAGGGCTAGTGACCTGCCTCCGTCACATAGCACAGCAGCGCCAGAACCAAGGCGGGGCCCGGGCTCGAACCCCGGGGCGCTGCCCTGTGCCCCCTCCTCTGGCCTGCTCTCTTCCAGGCGACGACCCATCCACAGATTTCACACGTGTGAAGTCTGCAAAGAATAAATGTCCGACTCAGAAGCGGAGCAAGGCCTTATTGGAGACAGCCTCTCCTCCTGGCCCAGCCGAAGGTCGCCCGAGGCTAGGCTGGGCAGATGAAGGGACAGCTGTCATGTCTCCATTAGGAAACTTATACGGGTCCCCAGCATCAGACGGGGGCACAAGAAAGAAGCCCCAAACAAAGAACACACAGCAGATCCCGCGCACACGTGTTCCGAGGGGAGAAAATTCTTGGTATTTCATTAGCGGGGCCTGGAGCCAAGGAGGGAAATTTCAGTCACAGCATCTTCTGAGGGTCACAGTGTCTGTCTTTTCGTTTTTGATCTAAAAGAGAAAACAAAAAGGAAGAAAGGCAGGGAGAGGAAGAGGGGGGGAAAGAAAGGAGAAAGCCTCTCCCCGCCGTAATTGAATTAGCGAGCTGGCCTCTGGGGCTGACTGTGGAATCCAAGAGGCCTTTGTGCGGTGTCTGGGGGACCCGGGACAGCGGCAGGGATTTCAAAGGGGGAGAGGAAGAGCTGGGGCAGCCAGGAAGCTGGCGGGGACAGAACGGGCTGAGGAGGGGGAGGCGGGGCTGCAGAAATGGCAAGCCGAAGGCCCGCCGTGCTCCGGGCCCTGCCCCGACCCGGGCTGCCTGCCCCTCGCCAGAAGCCAGAAGCCAGAAGCCTGGGCGGAGGCTGGGACAGGCGGCAGGCTGCGCACACAGAAAGGTCCAGCCGGGGCCAAGGCTCCCCCTCGGGGCCGCGCCTGAGCAGGGCAGAGGGGGAAGCAACGAGCACCCAGAGCGCTCCCCGCCTGCTGGCCTCCGTGCTGGGACCTGGCATCACACCAGCAGCTGTGCTGAGGGCGCGCCGTGTGCCAGGCACTGGCTGGCCTCCTTCAGGTGCATCGTCTCAGTTAATGCTCAGAACTGAGACAGGTACTCGATATCCCGCAGTTTACAAGGAGGAAACCGAGGTCCAGAACGTTAAGTGATTTGCCTGAAGTCACGTGATTAGTGGGTGGGTGAGCCAGACCCACATCCAGGTCGGTTTGACACCACAGCCAGGGTCTCAACCAACACGCTCTTCATCTCATGTCACCCTTACAACAGTCCTGCCAAGAAGGCGTGGTTCCCAGGGGGGAAACTGAGGCACAGAGAGCGCTTGACAGAGCTCACACAGGCAGTAGGAGCTGACCTGGGGTTCGAACCTGGACAGGCCGGCTCCAGACCCAGGAGCCCTCCAGTTCGCCTGCTGGGGTGGACTGGGTTGTCCTCCCCACAGCCTGTGTCCTGACCACATGAATGTCCTACCCAGCCAGAGAGCAGGCAGCAGGAAGAACATGGGCTCCTGCTGTCAGGAGGAGGGGTTAATCATGGCCAGTCAGGCCCCTTGGGTGTCATGAGTTGAAGGCCTTAAATGCCTCTTGAATTCTCATCGATACAGCCCCTCCCACCAAGCCAGCAGCCATCACCTTGATGCCCAGGTTGGGTAGAAGTCTGTATTGTTGGAACAAAAAGGTGCAGGTTTATTTTGTGAATAAGTTCTCACAGGATGCTCACATTCCTGCCTCCTCTCCCATAAGCCCACTCAACATACCCTAGGCTCCCATCAAACCAAATACTCTCTATGCCCAAACGCACCTTTGGCTCTGGGGTGCCTCAGGGCCTTTGCATATGCTATACACATGCCTGGAATGGCCTTTAAACTCTTACGCATCCTTGAAAACCCAACTCTGATTTGCCTGCCCTGTAAAGCCTTCCCAGCCTTCACTTCATTCCCACCCAACCCCTCCTCCATACTATATTGTCACCCCTTCCACTCTGATCACATAACACCTAGAATATTCCTCCAGTGCAGTGCTTTTCCAACTGTCCCCCTCCATGTCTATCTGGATCCTTGGACTCTCAGCCCCCAGAGGGCAGGGAACAAGAGTTCCACGTGCCTGATATACAGTAGGTGCTCAATAAATGGTTGTTGAATGAATACGTGTAATGTGTTCATTTCAAACAGCCTTACCTAGTAACAGAAGCTGATTCAGCAGATCACAATTCGGCAGTCTGTGTGTTTATTCAGAGATGACTTCTCAGACACCCACTAGGAGAACAAGTCAGACAGGTCCCTGCTCTTGTGGCCGCTACACGGTCAATGAACTAACTGAGTAATTAGCTCACAACTGATGAACTGACGGACTGGGGTCTTTGTGCTGAAGGCTACGACAATGTCATAGAGGGCACAGTGGCCATGTCTAACAGAGGGTCCCCGAGTGCCTAGGAGTGGTCAGGGATGCCCTCTCTGAGGAAGTGACATTTAAGAGGGGACCTGAAGGGTGAGTAGTCATTGCCCAGATAAACAGAGGGAAGGGTGTTCCAGGCAGAGGGAACTGAACGTGCAAAGGCTACAAAGCAGCAGGGAACAAGATGAAAAGACAAACCGGAAAAGCCAGTGTGGCGGAAGCGCGGTGAGTGGGGGAGGGGGTCTTCACTGGTCAAGTTTGGCCATGATCCGAGTTGCAAGGAGGCCCCTGGTGGGTTTCTGCCCCGGGGGCCGGATGCACTGACAGAGGGTCCCCCAGCAGCCTCTTCCCCGTTTCCCCCCGCAAGGACCTCCCTGAATTTCTCCAGCACCCCCTCCACTCAAACACACAGAGTCTGACCCACTAAGATCCCCGCCTCGGGGAGCGGGAGCATCTGTGTGTGGGGAATGGGGGCAGGCGAGGGGCAGGGAGGCGTGTTCTGTCGGCAAACGGTTTGCTTCTCGCTTAGACCTGGCCTGAAGGGACCGTGATCGCTGGGGGCGGAAGGGCCTGGGCGACAAGCTGGCGACCTTCTCCACGCAGAGGTGGGGAAGTGACCAACACGACCAGCAGGGACTGGGCACCAGGCGCAGAGACGCTACCTGCATCGTGTGATTAACGTCACGGATTTCCTCTCCCCATTGGATGGACGAGAAAACAGGCATCAGAGAAGGTGACTCTTGACCCAAGGTCACACAGCCAAAAATGGCAAGTGTGGAAAATGAACTCAGGCCAGCGAGAATCCACAGCCTGTGCTCTTAACCCCTGCCGCATGTGCCTCCTGGGTGAAACTGAGGTTCAGAGAGGGAAAGTAACATGCCCGAGGTCCCACAGCCAAGCATCGCAATGGCTACCATTCACTAGGTACCCACTGCGTGCCTCTGTGTTACAGCCTCTGCCCTTCACAACACCCGGGGGAGATAAATCCTATAGACACACCCCCTTTTCAGATGAGAAAACCGAGGTCAGAGAGCTAGGAAGGGGCAAAGCTAGAATTTGAACCCACGCAGCCTCACTCCAAAACTTGTTTTCTTAATCGTTACGTCTCTCTTAGGGGGAGCGGGGACAAAACCCTCCCCCTTTCCCTGTGCTGCCCAGAGGTGACACGCTTCCTGAAATTGATACTACAGTGTGGATGACTGCTCTGGGAATCCTTCTGCCCGAGGACGTTTTATCCGAGTGTTGGGGGGTGGGAAGGAAGCACGGGTGTTCCTGGGGAGGGATCTGTGTCACAAACACGCTGGTTGGAAGCAGGTCTCAGCCTCTATAGGAGCTGGGTGTGGAGGGCAGGCCGGTGGGGGGACGGTGATTCCGGTGTCCTCCTGAGAATCCTAGTGGCATCTTGGGAAGATGGTTTCCGTCTCATCCCTCCCTCCATTCAGCCCCTACCACACGCCAAGCAGTGTTCAAGGCCCTGGGCATACGGCAGTGAACAGAACTCTGATGCCCTAGCGAGAAAAACAGAAAGAGAGCAAGTGGGGAAGAAGGGCCAGAGAGAGCAACGACCCGGTGATCGGAGTCAGGCTGACAGGCCCCCTCAGCCAGGCAGTGGCAGTCAACAAACGCTGCAGAGGCCCTCACGTTCCAGGCACTTGCCAGGCATGGGGACACGGTGACCAGCCAGGCCTGTCCGTGCCCTCCGAGAGCTCGTGGTCCGCTCAGGGCACAGATGTGCTTCCCTCCCAAGCCCAGCTCTGCTCCCTAGAGAAACAAACCCAAACGGCCTCAGATGCGTCCCGAAAGCTGGCTGCTGGTGGCTATTTTAAGCTCTCGTAATCACCCAAAGTGACTAAAGCTGATTAAGGTTTTACGAGAAACGAGGAATTCCTCCCCTGCCCCTCCGCGGTGGCTCCAAACCACCTCAGAGCCTCTTTATTAACTCCCCAGCCTGGACCCAGGCATGTCTGGCACGATGCGGATTTATTTTTCCATTGAGTCGCGGCCCTGCGCTGGCTTCTCTTTAATAACCCGCCCACCAGCTTTGCCATCAGAGACTCCCCTCCCCGGGAGCCGGCTCCTTTCCCCGAGCTCGGATGGCTGTGGCCTCCTCAGCTATGAGCACTGAGGGCCCCCTGGGTCTGCAGGTGGGCACACCTGGCCAGATGTCCCCATTTGCCATGTACACGCACTAGTCCATCCAACACATGCCACCAGCCCCCTCCCAGTGGCACACATGTCCGTCCATATTTCCGCCTCCTATCGCCCCCCACTCTCCCCCGCACACACACCCGCTTCATGCACAAGCCCACCAACCTTCCTTAAAGATCGATTTGAGCACTTACTGCGTGCCAGGCTCTGCAAAATGCTGAGGACGTAGCAAGAAAGCAGACACAGACCATCCAGTGGGGCTATAGACCCAATAATCGTGTTATAAGGTAAAATGACTTCTGTGGTAAGAAGGATGTGAGCGACGTGCTTTGCTGTATAAAATGAGTAACTTAGTTCAATAAAGAAATCACAGAAGACTCCCTGGAGGAGGTGGCTTTGAGCTGAGGATGTAAGATGGGGAAGCATTTTGTAGGAGGATGGTGATGGTTACCGTTTATTAAGCCCTTGCCACGTGTCAGGCGGTGTGCTGAGCATTTCAATGCATCCTCTCATCTCCTTTTCATAATGGTCCTCTGAGGAAGATATTATCCCTGTCCTATTTTAGAGAAGGGAAAATGGAAGCTTAGAGACCTTAAGTGGCTTGCCCAGAGTCACACAGTCCCCAGGGGGGACTGGAGGGCAGCCTTCTGAACGTGGACACTGTCCTGCCGCAGATGGAGGAAGGGGGAGACTTGCATGAACCCGTCCTTTGCATCTCTTCCCAACTCTGCTTTCAACGTCACGTTGGTCACTTGAAATCGGCCATGGTGGGAATATTTACACCAAAAAAACTGGCAAGAGCTGCAAATCAGGGCTTTCTTACGTTATTTTTTTCTGGAGCGCTGGTGGGCCAGCACTTGGATAGGGAGCAGACTGAGAGAAAGCATGAGTACCTGTGATAATAAACTGGACGAAGGGTTCTGGGAAGGACACAGTGGAAGAGGAGACTGAAAAGACGCCATGGGGCAAAGCAAAGAAGCTTGGGCTTTATCCTAAAGACACTAGGGAGCCACAGACAGTTGTTGAGCAAGGGAGGGACATGGCCAGATTTGTGCATTAGAAGGACCACTCTGCTGAGACAGAATGCTGGTTAGGAGGCACATCCATTTCCTAAGGCATTAGGGCTTCTATAATTCCTCTCCCCGAGAGAAAAGGTTGCCAGCTCAGGCGAGAAGCCCGTGGCATCACATCAAATCCCGAAGGTCCTTAGACATCTCCCCTTGACCATCTGAGGCAAGTTCCTGCCTTTCTAATTCCAGTGCCTCCTGGGGAGACTAAGTCCAAGGGGGAGCACGCCAAACCTCTGCTCACATCATCAGCACCGTCTCCGCCAACCCCTCCCTCATGCTTTCTCTTCTCTTCACGCCACCTGACACATCACAACAACCAGGGCCTGTCAGGGCAGGGCCACCCCTTGTCCACCCTTATAACCCTTAGAACACAGTAATGACTGAGGATGGATGGATGGGTGGGTGGATGGGTGGATGGGTGGATGGATGGATGGATGGATGGATGGATGGATGGGTGGGTGGATGGATGGATGGGTGGATGGGTGGGTGGGTGGATAGGTGGGTGGGTGGATGGATGGATGGATGGATGGATGGGTGGATGGATGGGTGGGTGGGTGGGTGGGTGATGGATGGATGGATGGATGGATGGATGGATGGATGGGTGGGTGGATGGATGGATGGGTGGGTGGGTGCGTGGATGGGTGGATGGATGGGTGGGTGGGTGGATGGATGGGTGGGTGGGTGGGTGATGGATGGATGGATGGATGGATGGATGGATGGATGGGTGGGTGGGTGGATGGATGGGTGGGTGGGTGCGTGGATGGGTGGATGGATGGGTGGGTGGGTGGATGGATGGGTGGGTGGGTGGGTGGATGGAGAGGTGGATGGGTGGATGGGTGGATGGATGAACGGATGGATGCAAGAAAGAAAAAAGAATTGAGTGAGTGAATGAACTTCCTGTCCCAATGAAGCCCTTGGGAAGGGCAGGAGGTCAGAGAGGAGCCTGAGAACCTTGGCAGAGCCAGCAGATTAATGGCCAGGAGATGAGCAGACAAAAACTCAAGAAGAGAGATGACGAACATAGCCTTCCAAGGGACTGAGAGGAGCGGGTTTATGATCCCACGTCTTCTGTCGCGTCAGCTCGTAAACCTGCTTGGTTTCCTCTCTGTCTTGAGGCTGGCGTAACCCAGGGAGAGGAATGTCCTTGTCATACTGTGGGGTCATGTGGCTGCTTTTCTCATGGGCAAGTGGGTTGGCACCAGCATGTGCCCGAGGTGGCTTGGTTAACTAAAGTGGTGTCTCCCCTTCAGAGCAGCCTCCCTCATTCATGCCCCCTCCCCAACACACACAAACAAGGAAAGGGACAAGGCTGTCCTGGGCTCTTCGACCACGAGGGCACGCCCTTCTGATGTGTGAGCACTTGGCAAACCTCTCAACTTCTCTGAGACTCGATTTCTCAGCTGTGGATGAAGAGAGTACATCACCCTCTCCCCTCCCTTCCAGAGCAGTTGTGGTCCACTGGGAGAAGAGGCGTGAAAGCACGCTACAAACTGTAAAGTGCTGCTCCGTGCGAAGCATCAATATAACTGCTATTGTTTTATCTCTGCCTGGACTCTGAGGGCCTCTGGGGGGGAAGGAGGGGCTAAGGGAGAATGAGAGGGGCATAAAGGCAATCGAGGACCATCCAACCACCGGTCATGGAAATGACTGCTCTCTTACCTGGGGCGCCCTGCCCTCTCCCAACAGCAGCCAGGGCAAGCGTTCCATCATAGGAACCATCGCAGCTTCCCCTGCTCTCAGGCTGAGGCTGGCTTTCCTGAGCCCCACTTGTAAGGTCAGTGGTGATCAGCTGTCATTGACCTTGAGACTTCCTCACTCACCACCTCCCTGACTTTGACTCCAATAAACACCACAGCCACCACTGGCGTTCTGTATGCCAGGCACGACGCTTTATAGACCTACCTCGTGTAAATTCTCCCTCTTCCCTCAACTCTGAAGAACTGACTCCTTTTCTTTCTTAGACTTGGCTTAAATGTCCCCTTCTCAGGGATGCTGTCTAACCTAGCCCGAGTAAGTCTGGCCTGGTGTCACTCCAGAGCCTCAGTTTGTTTCCCACTTAGTCTGTTCACAATCTGTGATTATGTTGTGTGTTTATTTGTGCATTTATTGTCCCTTCCTCAACTAGATCACAGGCTCCAATGTGCTCCGTCTTTCTCAGCATGTGGCTGGGGCCTGGCACCAGGAGGAAATCAACACCTGCTTGTTGCAAGAGTGAACAGCATCTCTTTACATAAGTACTATCGTCATCATCTCCCATTTTCAGATTTAAAAAAGAACTGAGGCTCAGAGATTTCAGGTCCTTTGTCCAAGGTCACGTAGCTAATAACTAGTAGATGTGCTAGATGCCGTGTCCTCCTGGTGGTTTGTTCTCAGGAGAGGATGGAGTGGCATTTCAAGTAGAGAGAGGTGGACTCTATCATCACATAGAATATAAAGGCTTTTCAGCGGCCTAGAAGGTTCTGCCAACCTCTCCTCTCTGCTTCCTCACCACTCTCTCCTTCTCGCTCTGCTCCAGCCACACAGCCTCCTTGCTCTTCCTCAAATGCACGGAGCACACTTCTGCCTCAGGGCCTTTGCACATGGTGTTCCCTCTCCCAGGAAGGCTCACTCCAGACTCCCCAGGGCTGTAATCAGCTGCTATTTTACCAAAAGCTTTCCCAGACCACTTGTGTAAAACAACAGCCTCACTCTCAAAACACTTATCCTACTTTATCTCCTTCATCACACTTCTCACCACCTGACAATTTATTATATATTTATTTGTTCATATTTGTTCATATGTCTTTTGCTCCAAGAAGGCAGGGACTTTGTCTGTTTTTCTGTTTTGTTCCCTGCTAAATATTCCCTGTCCTTAGCCTGTGCCTGGCTCATCGTAAGTGCTTAGTAAATATGTAATAAATAAATGAGCAGACCAGGGAGCAGGTAGCCAAACAAGACCAGGCTGATGCGTGATGCAGGGAAAATCTAAAGGGATGCATGCGGCAGGGTGAGGGCGGGGGCAGTGTGCAGGACAAGAGGGCAGAGCTGCAGAAGCAGGCAGAATCCAGGGACAGAACAGCCAGCAGAAGTACAGCCAACAGAAGGCAGGAGTTAGAATTTGCCTGATTCTTCTAGGTCTTCCTCTCCTCATGCTTGACAGTGCCTATGGGCAGGCTGTGACGGGAGCTTAAAAAGCTGGAGGTTCAGGAAAACCACTTGGGCACCCAGTTACGGGGAGGACCTAGGCCCAGATAGTGGTGGGCATCCTCTTGGTCCCAGCCAACCTCTAGAACTGCAGAGATGGTCTTCCAGGGAGGGGGAGGAGGATGTCCGCTAATCAGAGGTTTGCAAACCAGATTGGCATCAAGGAATTCAGGCAGGGAGCTGTAGACCCTTATTCATATGGCACTGGAAACCAGCTCACCCTAAATGACATGCTGATTGCACTGTTGACAAGCTTGGGCGCCTTGAAGGTCATCAAGACCCCTCTGCCCCTGAGCAAACTCCACCAAGGAGCACCTGAGGAATGATCCTGGTGGCAGACATGCCCTAAGGTGACTGGCCCATAAGGTGACCCCCCTCTTTTACAGTCCCCTCCCCTTAAGTGTAGGACAGGACCTGTGACTTGCTTCTAACCAATGGAACGTGGCAAAGGCGTGGGATGTCGCTTCCATGGTCACATTCCATTATAAAAGACTCCGTCTTCACAGACTGGAGAGAGACTCCCTCGCGGGTTTTGAAGAAAGAAACTGCCATGTTGTTGTGCGAGGGTCGTGTGGAAGGAACTGTGGGTGATCTCTAGAAGCTGACAGCAGCCAGCAAAGTGACGGGGACTTCAGTCCTACAACCACAAGGAGATGAATTCTGCCAACAACCCGAGTGTGCTTGCAAGTGGATCTTCCCCAGTCAATCTTCTGATGAGACCACAGCCGCAGCCAACACCTGGATTGAAGCCCGAGCAGAGGATTTAGCCAAGCTGGGCCCAGACTCCTGACCCGTAGAAATCAGAGGACGACAAATATGTGTGTGTTGTTTCAAGCCACTAAGTGTGTGTCTGCATTTGTTATGCAGAAATCGAAAAAAAATACAATCTTATTTCTGAAGATCTCTAAGAGAGGCAACCCCACGCACTGCCCTTTCACTCCCGTACCTTCACGTATCCCACTCTGCACACAATTCTACGAGTATTCATCTCCACCACAGGGCATGATACCACTGGATTTTTACCTACAACTAATCATGTCAAAAATAAAGAATTCAGGTTTTACACCTGGGCAACTTTAATTTAATTCAGATAGAGGATAGATAGATAGGCAGATAGGCAGGTAGATAGATGACACATAGTTATCTAGGTAGAAAACCTGAATTTTATATATATATAAGGGGAAGTATGCTGGTGTCTTCTGGGAAAATTTTTCTCTCCGTGATAATAAGCAGGTTAGCAAGAAGACTTTTGCATCCTTGCTTTTGAATGCATTCATGCTGCAAAAGCCACTGCAGCCACTTTGCTGCCATAAGGCAACAAGCCAAAGACAAAAATCCAGCACAGTGATGCCAAGAGAATGATAAAACCCGGGTCTTTGATGATATTGTTTAACTGCTACACCAAACTTAGAAATTTCCGCTTCCAGATTTTCTTTCTCACGGGAGATAATTAAGTGTCTTCGTTGCTGAAGTTACCGTGAGTTGCGCATTCCGTGACTTGCACGTGACGTAGTCCTAACAGAGACACGGTGTCACATGCGAGCCTCCGTGAAGGGCAGGGGGAGCTGGGGATGGGCATCTCCACCAGAATCACATGGAACAGCGTGGGAGACGCCCCCCAGAGGAAAAGGAAAGTGTGTCACCAGCCAAAGGGAAAATAAAAAGGTACTGAGCCAACAGTCAGCAGCCATCCATCACCCACCCACCACTAGTTCTCAGCCCCCAGGGCCACACCCGCCCATCCCACTCGCCTCCCCCAAAAGGAGCTTCTTGGGGTACGAGTTACCTACAATGGAAGAGAGGGTCTAGAAGGCAAGGCTGCGTCTTCAGGTTAGGGCCTGGAATGAAGACACCGTCCCTCCAGCTGGCCCCTTGTCCCTTATCCACAACCCATGGGGGCCTCCATGACCGCAGCCTTCCCTGCTAGAAGTATCTGCAGGATCTCATCAAGCCCACCTGGACAGTAATGGCCGGGAACGTGGGACACCTGGGATTTAAGTCTTGGCTGTGCTGTTTGCTACCTGTGATCTTGGAAAAATCAGCAGGGCTCAGTTTTTCTGCCTATATAATGGGCTACTCCATTAAAAGACAGGTTAAGTAGTAGTAAATAAGTAGGTTAAGTAACAGGACCTACCTCATAGGGTTACTCTGAGGACTAGAGAGAATATTTATAAGGCACTGGATGGGGTTGGCCACTTGTCAGTGCTCCATACAGAGGACCTGCCATTAGTATTCATTTCCAAGAGCCTGTCTGGTCCTGATGGTCAACGACCTTGAGGTGTGAAGTGGAGACCTAGGCTCCATGGCCACCCCAGGCCTCCCTTTTATAACAGAGCAGGTGGGCTCCCTCTGCCATCGTGGATCAGGGGCCCGGCTCACACCGCCGGGTGATGCCCCAGCTCACGGATTTATTTTTCCAGCTGCGAGAGCTGCTCTGTTTAATAGCTCCCATCCAGCTTCCCTCTGTGATTAAACTTGAGAGAGCGTGTTTGCGTAACACTCACAACGTTCCAGCTCCCATAAAACACAGAAAGAGCACGGGGTCTGCTCTGGGGCATCTTGCTTGCTCCCGAAATTGAGCTGGACAATCATAATTTTGGTTTAACCAAAAGAACCGTAGGTTTCTCTCTCCCCATCCAACACCTTCTGAAGCCTCACGTCTCTAGATCGCCGTCCAGGACCTCGCCCCAGGCCGCTCTCGGGGGTGGGCTGGGTTTCGCTTCCCAGCTACTGTCTTTGGACCTCAGAACTGCAGCTGCTGGAGAACGCAGCCCAATCCCAGACGGGGGCTCCCTGGGAAGCCTCCACTCCCATCCTCTTTACGTTTTCTCCATCCCTCTGGCTCTTTCTCTCCTGCTTTCCTTTCTCTTCCTCTCTTATGCTGCCTCTGTCTTTCTCGGATCTCTCTCTCTCTCTGTGTGTATATTGCTCACTCACTATCCCTCTCTAGATGGCCGTCTGTCTCTACCTTCCTCTTTATGTCTCTGTCTATTTCTATCTCTTCCATATTCTCTCCTCTAGAGATCTCTGTCTCCCTGCTCTTCTCTCTCCAAGGCTGGTCCACAGCGTCTGGCTCACACATGAGGCCCCATCCTCCTCCACAATATTCGCCGCGGTCCACTACCTTTTAACGTGGTCTTCCCTGATAGCCACCTTCAACTGATGGTAAGCGAGGCCTAGGACTCATTCTCAAGCCATGGCTTCATCGCCTCGTGTCCTCATATCTGTGGAGAGTCACCTCCTGAAGAATCCCCTTCCGTGTATTTCCCTTGGGACCTGGGAGCCGTGCTGCTGACACAAGGATGCTGAGTACCTCCCGGCAGTCAGTCCTGCCATAGCCAGACGAAACTTACAACAAAGTTCATGCTACCCATCCCGAGAACCAGATACACTTAGTTCAGCCTTTCCGTTTTACAGATGAGGAAACAGAAGTTCAGAGAGGTGAGCTGTCATGATCCAAGTCACACACAAGACTGTGGAGGAGTGACAGAGTACTGGAGCCTCTATTTCCCCATCTGTAAAATGGGCATAGCTATTGTTTGGCTGAAATGAAACAATGCCCCTGCCCAGCACAGACCTGGTACATAGTGAGCTCTCGGAAAGTCCAAGCTATATGAATCATTGTGATTATTACTATATCTATTAGGGATGGTGGAGCAAAAAGGTTCTAGCTCTTTCTCAAGCAGGCTTTTTGCAAACCAGAGCCCCCTTCTTCACCTGACCTGGCAAAGAACTTTCCATTGAGTCCTCCCCACTACCACTTGCCCTCAGTTCACAACACCAGACACCTCTCAGAGCTCCCCCCACCTCGCCCCACCGTGCCTGCTGCCTCTCCCCAGCCAGAGGCCAGTTCAAAGGGTTTCTGCATCCCTCCCGCCATGGACACAATAGAGCGTTCCCCCTGGACCCCAAGCCAGCAGAAGAAAGCGCAAGCAGAAGATCAAACATGGGCTGAATGGAAGACAGAGGAGACAGAGAATGAGGGGCGAGACGGGGCAGCAAGAATAATGGCTTCCATCCAAGTCTCTTCCCGTAAACCCACAGCTCTTTGAAGCCTGCGTTCCTTTAATAAAATGCACTATTATTCATGACCCAAGTGGAAGCCTTCTGGGCAGGACAATGTCTGCCTCCCTCCCCCGGGCCTCTGCGGGTCCAGTGCATGGGAAAGCGCTCGGTGGCCCAGTGGATGGCTCCACACACCAAACGAAGACGGGCGTGTCAAAGAATGTGGGAGCAGGGTGGTGACTGCATGAATGCCCGTGCTGCCACCAGAATTTGGGGTTGCCTCTGTCTTCTCACTAACAAGGCTCGCAGGCCAGGGCTGCAGCCACCAGACTCTGTGCCACTGCAGTCCGGCTGGTTCATTTATTCAACAAATATTAATTGAGTACCTACTATGTGGCAGGCCCTGGGCAGGGTCGAAAGAGCAAGTCAGACTCAATTCGTGCCTCAGGAAGCTTGTAGTTGGAACAGAGGAGACCACTTATGAGGAGACAGGAGCTAAGGTGTTGAGGGGTATGAAGTCCCCTGTTCTAGACTTTATCTAACGCTTCACACTCCCTCAGGAAGCTCTCCAACTTTTCCTGGCCACCCCAGCATCCCGACGATGCTCTCCCTCACTTAACTCCCTCGTGCTGTGGTCCAGACTCAAGGTCACTTAGTCCTCGTCAGACCCTTGGCCACGCTCCCTTCTGCCTACTCCCACCCGTCCCAACTAACAGGATTGTCAAAGAACTCTCTCTCTCTGCCGTCTTTGTGGCCAACCGATCCGAGGAAAATGACACCCCCGGGCAGTAAGAAAATCTCCTTTTCGGAAAGAAATGATTTCATGAGTTGTAAACCTGTAAGGGGCTTCGAACTAGTGCTCATTCAACAAACAAAAGATGGAGGTCCAGGCCTGTGACACACTGAACCCAACGTGGGAACTTTCCTGACGTCATGGAGGTTCTCAGCCCCCAAGGGACAGACACAGTGTTGGATGGGACTCACATGGGACCTTGAGCAAAATGCTTCCCCTCTCTGAAGCTCTAGTGCCCACGGGTGTGGTTGGAAGGATTGGGCTGGGCTAGTGCGTGCTTACCGTCTACTGTTGGGTGGGGGACTCCATGATCACGCTTGCTTGGTACAAACACAGACCTGGGACGTGAGTCTTGTCTATCCCCCATTTACAGATGAGGAAACTGGGGTCCAGACAGCTCAGGCATCTTGACAAGACCACACAGCTGGAGAATGACAGATCCAGGATCACAGCTGGGCAGGGCTTGGAGCACTGGGGTGAAAAGGAGGATGGGAAGAGTCTGGCCACCACTTCCTGGGGACAGGGGCGGGTCCCTGGACCTCTCTGGGTGTCTGTTTCTCCATCTGTAAAATGAGACGGTTAGACAGTCAGGGGGCTGTGGAAAGACCCTAGGGGTCTGGGATTCCTCCATACCATATTAAGAGCTTTGAGTGTGTATAGATAGGAGTAGGTTTCTGGAGAGAAGAACCATGACCTTTATCAGATTCTCCTAAAAGTACCTGGCCCAAGAGAGGTTAAGAACGTGGACCTGGTCCTTCATGCTCTGACCTTCCGTGATTCTGAGTGCAAGGGTCCTTTCATTCCTTCATTCACGCAAACCTGTATCAAGCTCTTGCTTTGTGTCAGCCCATAGGGGCCCATCTGGCTCCCACATTCCCAGACTGGCCCCAGGAGAGGAAAGAGAACATGAATGTGAGCTCCCCTGACATTTCTTCTGTTGTGGGCCCTCCACGTCCCGGGTCAATCACTTCTTCTGGGACTCTGCCCTAACAACTCAGGGAAACCGCCCCTCACGCCCCCACCCCTGCTCCCTGGCTCCTGCCCCTGTGATGTGCTTTCTGCATGTTGAGCCCCAGGGCGGTGGGAGAACTTGTGCCTATCCCTGAACTTTCTGGTCACAAAAAGTGTTTGAAAATAATCAGTAGCAGACCAGAGACCTCTCCCCAGCTCGCCCACCCCATGGGGGCTCGGGCTAGGAGGAGCTGGCAGGGGCTGTGGGCACAGAACAAAGGGATGAAATGAGAAGGCAGGAGATGGAGCAGTGACGCCCCAGAAGACCCTGCCCGGGCCCTGACCGTCCCGGTGGAGGGTTCGGCCTCCAAGCTGCAGTCGAGGGCAGATGCCAGCCGGGCACAGCCAGCTCCGGCGAGAGCCAGCAGCCGCCAGCCAACTTTCCATGACATCAGAGGCCAGCCTGCGCCAAGCCTGCCCAGGCTCCCCGCTCCCTTCCCTCCTTCTAATGGGGGCCCCTGTGCCATAGCGGGATGGGCCCAGGGTGTGTCCTCTTGGAAAGCTGCCAGGAGCATAAAAGAGCAGCCACTGGCTGTCCCCAGACGGAAACAACCCAAACCTCCAACAACGGAGGGATGACTTGACTAAACAGATTATTATACATTCATCTGTACAAAATAACTTAGAGTGATGCTTACAAGCCCTTTTTGGAGAAGTTGTGTTCCGTGCTAAGTGAGAGGAGAGGAGAACACAGAATCCTGGACACATGGGATCCCTTTTTTGACACATGTGACTGTGATTTATACTCAGTTTGCATGTGAATGGTATTAGACACCTCCGAGAACACCGACCAGGCCCTGCATCCTCTGACCCGGCCGCCCCTCCAGCCCAGCTCCTGCTCTCCTTCATCCCATGCTCAGCTCCATTCAGCAGCAGAGGCCAGCTGTCAGCAGCTCAACACCCCAGAACCTCACTCCAGCCGAGTCTTCCCACTCTCTGCTTGAAACCCTCCCCGCCACACGCATCTTATTCATGGTCCTTTAGGCCTGTGCTGAAACGTAACTTTCTTAGAGCACGCTGTTCTTTATGTTTATAAGGCTCATAGCAACACACCATTATAAAGTCACTGGCAGATTATTTGGACCATGTTTGACCCCCCCACCCCGTCACTCCAAAGAGGCTATAAGTTCCCCCAGGGCAGGTAACTGCTTGTTTTGTCCACCTCTGTGTGGCTCTTCACACAGTGCTTGGCACACAGTAAGTGCTCAATAAATGTTTGTTGAATGACTGCATGAGTTTGACTCTGCAGTGGCTGACATGTATTCAGTGCTACCGTGGACCAGATGCTTTATACGCGTTAACTCACGACACCCTCGAGACCATTCTCAGAGGCGGGCCCCGTTGGTGGGCTACTGCCTCATTTTACAGATTGGAAAACACACTTAGAGGAATTAAGGAATTTACCTTAAGTCATGCAGCTAGCAAGAGGCAGAGGCAAGATTTGACTTATGGCTGTCAGTCTGCAAAGCCTGTGTTCTTAACCACTCTACTACCCAGCCTCTCTTAAGTGAATATGGGAGGAAGAAGAAAGACTGAAAGGAAATACGGTGGCACGGAACCAGTGAGATCTCTGGGTGATGGGAAGGGGCTTCATGATTTTATTGTTTTCTGTGGTTCTTCTAATTTGTTACAATGCACAATTTCTACAATTCTAATGTATATTATTTACAAGCAGAGAAAACAAACCATACAATAGTAAGCATTTTTTATAAGAGATGAGCAAGCAGCCCTGATGGGGCCCCACAAATTCTCCCTGAACCCCCAGCAGCCCTCCAGCCATGAGAAGCCAGTGTCTGAGCCCACCCCATCAGTGGGGCTGCCCAGGACACCACCCATCCTCAGCAGAGCTCCCACTGGAAAGGGGAGCTCTCTAGACCGTCTGTGCGGCCTGCACCCCCTCACTCTTCACACCCCCTACATTTCTCCAATGGAGAGAAAGGAGGAAGCCGGGAGACAAATGCCCTTCTCCCTCATCTCCTCTCTCTCTCCAGCCCAGCTCCTCTTCCACCTTGTCTCATGCCCTTGTGGCCCCCCAGACTCGGGACGAGCAGCACAGCCCACCCCAAAGATCCTGCACGTGATTCCACTTTGCTTTATGCATCCCAAATGGTCTGCCCTTCGCTGGCAGAGTTTGCAGCAAATTATTGCTGGTGAAAACAGGAGGCTGGGGTTTGGAAACCAGATGAAGCTTTTACTTTTACTGGCTGTGGGGCCAGGGTCGTTCCCAATAGGAAACATCCTATACAGACAAGCCCCATCCACGTACTCATTCATTTAACAGACATGTGGCGAACATCGACGGGGTCCCAGGCACTGTGCCTGGTTGGGGAAGAGGGATGGGGAAGAGTGATGCATTCATGGCCCCTCGTGGAGCTGATACTATGTCAGAGAGAAAAAACAAGGTGCTAGATGGGATACGGGGAGGAGACTTGGAGAGCGTGGTGGAGGAAGGCCTCCCTGAGACCTGAAGAGCAAGAGGAGGTGGCTGAGTAGAGAGCTGGAAAGGAGAGGCGTGCCCTCTGGGAAACAGCTTCGCCCTAGGGCCCAAGGGGGAAAAGACAGTGTGTGCTCAAAGTGAGAGAAACCACGCCCACTTAGACCCATTCCGTCAGCAAACATTAATGAGTCTGACCACACCAAATAGGGAAAAGGTCACAGACCACTCATATTGATGGTAGACTTGTAGACTGGCACACCATTCTGGCATTACCAGCTGAGGTTGAACATATAAACCTGTGACCCAGAATGTTCACAGACCAGTCACACCGATGGTAGACTTGTAGACTGGCACACCATTCTGCATTATCTCCTAAGGTTGAACGTATAAACCGGTGATCCAGAATGTTCAACATTTAAACCTGTGACCCAGGATATTCAACTCTTGATATATCCCCTAGAGAAACTCTTGCAACTATACGACAAGACACACATACGAGTTGATTGCCAGCAGCAGTGACCACGAGAACAAAACCCCATGAACAACCCAAACGTTCGCCAATGGATGGATCACTGTGCTGAATTCACAGTGTGGAATATTACACAGTTGCCAAAATAAGTGAGTGAGAGAGAAGCAATCGCAGATTGGAGGAGACTAAGGAGACAGGACAACTAGATGCGGTGTGGGGGGCCGGCCCCGTGGCTTAGCGGTTAAGTGCGCGCGCTCCGCTGCTGGTGGCCCTGGGTCGGATTCCGGGCGCGAACCGATGCACCGCTTCTCCGGCCGTGCTGAGGCCGCGTCCCACATACAGCAACTAGAAGGATGTGCAGCTATGACATACAACTATCTACTGGGGCTTTGGGAGAAACATAAATAAATAAAAATTATTAAATGCAATGTGGTATCCTAGATTAGATGCTGAACAGAAAAAAGGACATTAGCGAGAACACTGGTGAAGTCTGAGTAAAGTCTGTAATTCAGTTACCACTATTGTACCAATGCTAATTTCTTAGTTTGGTAATTGTTCTATGGCTATATAAGATGTCAGCATCAGAGGAAGCTGGGTCTATGAGAATTCGGCACATTTTTGCAACTTTTCTGCACGTCTAAAATTATTTCAAAATAAAAAGTTAAAACAAAATTTAAAAAAATAAGTGAACCAGGGCAACGCACAGTAATATGAATGAATCTTAACAATATAATATTGCTATGGTCTGAATGCCTGTGTTCCACCAAAAGTCATATGTTGAAAATCTAATGCCCAAGGTGATGGTATTAGGAGGCAGGGGGCCTGTGGAAGACGGTTAGGTCATGAGGGCAAAGCGCTCACGAATGGAATTAGTGCTCTTATAAATGAGGTCCAAGAAAGTTAGCTCGCCCCTTCCACCATGTGGGGACACAGCAAGAAGTCGGCAGTCTGCAACTCAGAAGAGAGCTCCCACCAGAACCCAGCCATCCTAGTACCCCGATCTTGGACCTCCAGCCTCCAGAACTATGAGAACTAAACTTCTGTTGTTTACAAGCTAACCAGTCTGTGGCATTTTGTTATAGCAGCCTGAATGGAAAGACAAATATCAAGTGACAAAAGTAAATTCTGAAAAGGTTACATTGCAGCATTATAACCATTTTTATAAAGATCAACACAGCTAAAATAAAAGTACATACAGGGCTACTTCTGTGATGACTAAGCTGTGTGAACTTGGGCACGTCCCTTGGTTTCTCAGCTGGAAGGAGAGATAACGGCCCCAGCTCTGTCTTGTGGGGAAGTTATCAACACAGTAGATTCTCCTTAACAGAGATCCACTCACCCGGTTCATGGGATGAGCCGGTGTTCTCTCTGCTCTTGTAAAACATCTGGGTGACATGAGGGGCATGCTGAAGGGGAACAGCTGTGGCTAATGTGCCCATGAACTTCTGCCCCATCATTGAGTTTCAGCCCTACCCGGGGGCAGTTGTATGGTCACAGCTGTCTTTATCCATTATGCTTGATAATCATGGACTTGAACTACATATTAGGAAAATCATGAAACAAAAGAAAGTTAATGTTTCTATGAATGCTTGATTAAATGTTCAAAAAAGGATGAGTCCCCAGAATAATCACTTTCCAATTAGGTGAAGAAGACAACTATAAAAGATGGAGGTGAAGGTTATAAAAATCCAGGATCCTGCCCTCAGAGTATTTCCAAGTGTCTGCAAAGTTCTCTGTTCTCTTTAAAGAAATGGAGATGCTGCATCGTAGGTGTACTTTACGCAAGAAAGAGGAGGACAACACTAAGCAAACCTATACACCAAGAGAAGCCCTCACCCCACACTGACATGGCGCCCTTTGTGGTTTTGGTTAAGATAAAATGTGGTAACTTTTAGGATTCCCCCTTCGACCAGCTGCTTTGATTTCCTAAGAGGTTCTGGACAGACGCTGTTGAGTGAGGCTTCTCTTCTAGAATGGCTTCTCTGTACTAACCACCTACTATGCACCGGGCACTAGGTGCTTTAGGAGTGGCATTTACAATCCTTCCACTTTGTTACTATTCACCCCATTTAATAGATGAAGGAACTGAAGCTTAGGGTTTGTGGTGACGATCCTGGTGTAGATGCAAATCATGGAGTGGAGTTGCTTCTGCATCTCCTCCCAGGTGTAATGGGCAGAGCACAGCACTAGGGAACAGAGGCCTGGATTATAGCCCTGGCTCTGCTTCCCAATCACCATCCCTATGACCTAAGGCAGCATACTTTCTCTGGCCTTGGTCATACCCCTTTGCAACTCAGAGGTGGGGCATTTGCACAGGACCGGGCTTGCCTGCTTCTCATCCTAATTCCCAGCAGCCCGGCGGCTCCAAGACAAGGCTGGGTGGGCCAGGCGGGTGTGGGAAGGGATCCCTGAGGTGTTGCCTTGGCCTCCCAAGGCCGAGACACCACAGACTGACAGCAGCTCCTCCTTCTTGGAAAACAGAGCCCCATTCCCCTGCTGCTCCCCGCCTGCCTGTGTGTGGTAAACGCTTGTGCAACTTGGCAAGGGGGCCCCAACCAGCAAGGTTCCCATGGTAGGATCTGATGCTTAGAACAGATGATCCCCCCAAAAGAAAGTGACTTCAATGGCAGCATGGCCAAGAGCAGGAGGTCAGGGAGGGGCTGAGCCCCATCCAGGAACACTCCTCATCCTTGGCTGGTCCCGGCACCCCAGCACAGTGGGGACGGGGCTTCCAGACAGTCAGAACCACAGCACCCCCTTGCCCCCACTCCACCACTGGATGGGATTTCAAAGCTGAGACCCAGGAGGGGGTCCAGGGAGGGGAACCCACTCTTTCCATCAGGATTGCCCCATTGGTGGTTTTGCGTTGTTGGAAATCTCTTCATTGGAGGCTGAGGTTTGCAGCAACACGGGGCTTTAATCTGGGCGGCGCACGGGACTTGCGGCCAGGAGCCCCAGAAAGAGAACAATGAATATCTCCAGAGCTGGTCCTTCTGTCAGGCTCTGTCTCCCCTTGCAGCCCCTGGAGGAGGTCTCCTATGGCCCTCTCAGAACCACATTGACTCTTGTTCCGGAAGCCTCCACATTTCTGCCTGTCTCTCTTAGCCTCTCTCACATGCAGAATCGTGAGCTCTCTATCATATGCTGAGGGGAAGCAGAGCTCAAAGTTGCGACCTGGAAACTATGATGCCAAACGTGACCTGGGGCCTGTCAGCCTCAGAAGGTCCTGTTCCCTATGGAAATCACTGCTCTGGGCCTCAGTTTCCCCAGCTATAAATAAGGGCATTGGGGCCAAGCAGTTGCTTTTCAGGGTTTTTGAGCCATAGAGCCTTTACCAAGAGACAATTTATGGGGAAGTTGGACCTAGGGCGGCGGGATTGGTAGGCCAGGCCTGTGCTCCCCCCTCCTCGAAACACTTTCTCTCCTTGGCATCAGGCCACCACCCTCGCCTGGGTGTCCCCTGACCTCACTGGCTGCCCTTTCTTGGTCTCCTTTGCCCATTTCTCCTCATCCTAACCCATCCCTGTCCTGCAGTCTGTGCCTCTAAACCTCTCAGAGCAGCCCTTCCAAAAACTGTATCCTCGCCTGCTACTACGGACTGAACTGTGGTCCCCAAAGCTCATAAGTGAAGCCCTAGGCCCCAAGGTGACAGGTTTTGGAGATGGGGCCTTTGGCGGGTAATTAGGTTTAGATGATGTCACGAGGGGGGGCCCTCATGATGGGATTAGTGCCCTTATAAAAAGAGGCACCAGAGAGATTTCTCTCTCTCTCTCGTCTCTAAATAAACATAAATTGAAGCAGCAGCTAAAACAACTAAAAATGCTTGCTTCTGAGAAGTGGAGAAGAGAGGGGCAGGAGACTACTGTTTTTTGATATAACATTTATTATTTGACTTTTAAAGCCATGTACATATATTAGTTTAATAAAACAGACATCATATCTCAAAAAAGTAAATAAGAAATAAATAAGATAATTTCACATCATCAAACACAATGAGCAAAATAAAGCAGATAATGGGAGTGAGGGGTGTCGGTGGGGATGCTCCTTGAGAGGGGTGGTCATTGGAGGCCTCCTTGAGTTGGTGATCTTTGAACTTAGCCCTCTATGAAAAGGTGTCAGCCACCTGAGGGTGTGGGGAAAACACTCCAGGCGGAGGGAACAACATGGGCAAAGGCTCAGAGGTGAGACCAAGCTTGGTATGTTGAAGGGACAGAAAAGCCAGGGCGTGTGCTGTGTGGAAAGCAAGGCGAGCGGCTGGCCGGAGCTTGGCGAGGAGAAGGGGGGCCATCTGGGGTGGTGTGGAAGGGGGCCTGAACTAGAGAGGTGGCTGTGGACGCAGAGCCCAGCGGAGACATCAGAGCTGGGAAAACCGCGTGGGGAACTCAAGTTCATCGAGTGGATGTCAAAAGCCACGGAGCCAGAGGAGATCAGCCAGGCAGCGAGTGACCTTGTTTTCAAGAGTCCCTGCAGGGAGCAGAAAGAGGAAATGCAAGCACGAGTACCTATTTTCAACCTATACCGATAAACACCGGAGACATGCGCTAACAGCCCTAATAAACCACTTTCCACCAGAAGCACCTACTATCACTACTTCATTTCACTCACTAAACGAACAGGTTGAGATTGGAAATGTAATTAGAAACGCAGCTCGTTTGCTGAGCGTCCAGCCCGACACGGGCCTCCCCAGCTCCTTTCTCCAGCGCCCGCAGGCTCGGCCTCCCCGGGGTCCCGCTCCACCTCTTGGTCTCTTGATCTCTCTGGGTGTCACTAATCTCTGCTCTAGGACTCTTCCCTCTTCTGCCTTCTTGGTGGACCAGGCCCTTAGACACCTGTCCCGCCTTGCTCCAACTCCAGCCTTCCCCTTCCCGAGGCTCAGATCCCGCGTTCCTGGATTTCATACCCCCTCCCATTGAAACCCGTGCCCAGCGCCTGAGTCCTCAGCTACATCTGAGCTCCGGACACTGCTCCCCAGGAGGGCAGGTCAGCCGCTCTGATAGAGAAAAGTGGGTGGAGAGCTGGCGCGGATCCCGCTCCATCACTCCCTGGCTGGGGGATTCCTGCCTCCTTTCTCTTCATATTTAGTGGCATATCCCGATGCTGAGGGGCTTATTCCAGGCGACAAGCTGGTATCAGCTCCTAGCCTAGGGCTGCCACACAGCAATGGCTCAAAATGTTGTCTTGAATGAATGAATAAGAAAGCCTTGCTTTCGCCCGACATTTAGAGATGGGGTACCAAATGAATTTTACTCTATGGTGTAAATGACTGACATGTTAGAGATTTTTCTTGTGTTTTGTGTACTATCTTTCAAGGCCTACCTCTGGGTCTACCTCCTATAAGAAGCCTTCCTTAACCACCCCAGCCCACAGGATTTCTCCTTACTCTAAATTCAGATCTCCTGAGTGAGACAGTGTCTACAATACAGATTAATTTATACACACACACATCCACAAAACAGACAGCAAAAAATGGAATGGAATAAGTCTCATTTTCTCAGCAGGACTAAAAGCTCTCAAAGGCAGGGATCATGTCTTTTGCTCTATAATAACACCCAGTTTAAAATCAGGATATTTAGGTTAAAATCCCAGCTCTGCCACACACTAGCTGTGTGACCCTGGGCAAGCTGCTTACCCTCTCTGTGCCTTGTTTCCTCTGGATGGAGTGGAGAAGCACTATTAATTCATGGGCTTTTCTTAGGAATGACTGTATAACTGCTTTGTAAACTGTCAAATGCTGAACAGATGTTAATTTACTAATCGTGATTAATACGGTATTCAGGTTGTTCATCATTTTAAATATCTAAGTAAAGAGAGTCCAAGCACCTTAGGGCTGAGATTTCACCACGGGGCCGGCCCTGGCCTCCCACTCATCACACCACGCGAGAAGGGAGGCCCAGATGGAGGGAAGAGTTGGGGAAACCAAGGCCCCCAGAGAGCACGCTGGCCTTGACCGTGGGGCAGAGCTGGGAGCAGTACCCAGACATCCTGACTCTGAGCAGGCGGGGGGCTGGCAGGGAAAGGGCTCCTCTGATGTGGCTTGGGCTGTTGTTCAGTCCGGGGTTTTTGTTGTTTGGTGTTTTGTATTTTTGTTGCTGTTGTTGTTCTCTTTCTAATCCCAATAACAGAGGCAAGAGGAAGCCTGGGCAGTGGGAAGGCGTTATTTGGAAATTCTAAAAACCCCACTCTGCAGCTGGCACTGTGACTTCTCCCTGGCGGAGACACGGAAGGAGTGGGGGAACAGATCTTGGCCTGAAGCCTCCCACGGAAGAGCCAACCCTCTTGCCCACCAAGGAGGGGCTGGCCTGGGAGCTTCAGGATGGAAGGCACCTTTGCCAGCTTCCAGGCCAGCATTTCCCAAAGTGGCTTCTTCAGGAACCACCGCTGCTGGATATTAACAAGCGTTATATGGCGGTAACACACCAGAGTCAAACGCATTTGAGAAATGCTCACAGTCAAGGGTATTCTTTTTAAGTGCAGGACTTCTCAGAACCTTAAATTTGCACAGGCAATATTGTGACTGTCCCAGAAAGGGCCATGAGACGTATTGATCAAAAATTGATTTAATATGATTAATATTATTTGTGTGTGTTAGGATCGTCCAGTAGCACTACTGTTCCAGATGGAGCAGAATTGCCACAAATAGGTAGTTGATTTCTCTACAATTACTCTAAATTTTCTTATGAGCCTGCACCCAGTGGGTAGAAGGAGAAAAGAGAAGAAATGAAGGAGGGAGCAAGAAGGGGAGAGAGGAAAGCTGAGTTTTGTTCAGTCTGGTTTAAAACTCATTTCAATCCAGCCATTTCCACACTCTTAGCATCAACTCATTCTCTTTATTCACTCTTTTTGATTTCTCCCCAGCTCTCCTTATGCCACTTAAGATAGTGAATGGGTGTTTGGAGAAGGATCTTGTAATCTCTGGGCATGGGGAGGTGAGCAGTGGACACAGAGCCAGGCCCTTTGGGGGTGGGCTAGCTGACGCCCACCAAGATCCTCTCCTATAGTGGCTGCTGCTGGCTTTTCAGCCATGGACCTCATGGTCAGAGCATCACTTAGCGTTCCCCTTGAATCAGCTCACAGTTTATTAACATAAATATCTCTTTGGACCTTGTCCTCAGCAATAATATCCTCAAAATTGCAGGTTTGAGGCATCAGTTTTTCCCAAGATCCATTTGAATTAATACAGAACAATGTTCTTAAGTTCACTGGTGTGCCACCCAAAATCATATGTAATACTAGTGATTCATCCTCCACACTCAGGTCAGCACTGGTCTGGAGCATTCTTGGCATTCTAGAAACACCAGTCAAATAGAGGTGGGCCTTCTAGTTCTTTCCAAAAGGCCTGCCGTGCATAGGCACTCACCCAAAAGCACTACTAGTCTGACCCCAAAACTCTAAGACGGCTAGTCAAGCTTAACTGAAGTTTTTCTGCGGGGGGCTCCATGGAGGGGTATTACTTGTACAACACGCAGAGAAATTTACTGAAAGTCCTCTTTTTGCACCTGTCCCTCTCCCTAGCCCACTTCTTGGCAGGTGTCACATCTCTCCCCCAATTCCACGCACCCCCATAAAATAAGCCTCATTTTTAAAAATAAAAGTTTTTGAAATCTCTCAGCTGCACAGCTGTTCCCAGAAAGCTCCACACCATCCCCAGGCAGAGCGTTTTGACCCAGTTCTTCATCCACTCGTCTCTATCAGGCCCTCACAGGTTGGGGAGCCCATAGAAAGGGACCCCCTCCTTGGAAGGTAAGAAAAGAAGGATGGCAAAACTCTTCTTTATTTTCAAATCCTGGCCACTCAGGAAACCGAGGCCCAGAGGAGGTCACGGAGTAGCCCCAAGATCAGCTGTGAATTGATGCGAAGAAGAGGCTAGAACCCTCTAACCCTGAGACTAGAACTCCAACTCTGGGGCCCTTTCGCATCCCTTCCGTTTTCCCCAGGGGTGCCGGAGCCCAGGCCCAGCCCTGCACTGGGAAGACCTGGGGCTTTCCTCTCCAGGAAATGAAATGACCTCCTTTCTTTCTCCCACCCGGGCCCCGCCTGAGCCCTGTTCTAAGCCCTCCACCATAAGAAACAGGATTTACAAGCCAGCTGCTATAATCCCTTTAAAATGAGGTTTGCGGACCACAGGGACTCTTTGGGCGTTTCATTTTTTCAAAACAATATTCCTGGCTCAAAAGCTAAGATTTCACCATCCTCCAGAGAGTCAAGACCAGGGCTGGCCAGGGCGGCTCGCGCCCAGGGCTCCCCTGGGGGGCGAGAGGACACCCCTGAGTTTCTGCCGGGGCTCCTGGGGCAGGCTTTGCAGGAATGGTTGTTATTGCTCCGTGAGAGTCCAGACACCTCTTTCCTGTGCCTGCCACCTAAGTGCATCAATATCCCCTCCTGCCAAAAAGCTATTCCTTCCACTCTTCAAATGCAAAGTCCCCGGGAAAGGCGACTCACGTACAGAAATCAGTTCTAAGGTGTTAATAACTAATAACATCCTTTCCTGAGAGAGAGTCACTCTTGATCAGGGCAAGGGAGGCGCGAACTCCTAAATGATGGAAAGGCGCGTAACAAGGAGATGAGGCGAGCCGCGCAGGGAGGAGAGTTGTGGGTGAGGCCACCTACGACAAATACTGTGAAGGCTCCCTCCGCAGGGTTCTGAAGACCCTGGCTCTGGTGGGTGTGACCTGGGGCAAGTCACTTCAGTTTACCAGTACCCCGGGTCCCCGCCTCTGCCTGCCAGGCCACCTCCCTAGAGAGCGATTATAATAAGCCACTTAGAGTGACCAACTCCTCCCGGTTTGCCCAGGACTTTCCGGGTCGTAGTGCATGGGGGGACGCCCCTTAGTCCGCAGCACGTGGGGATGAGTCGGTCGCCCTGAGCCACACCCACTGCACTCTGGCCCCGCCCTCCTCTCCCGGATTGCGCACGCGCCTTGAGCCCCCACCTGGCTCGCCGCGTCCTCACCAGAGCTGACTCAGCAGGTCTGGGGTGAGGTTCAGGGCTGAGTCTTTTTATCAGTCTCCCTTACCAGGGATTCTTATCCCCAGGCGCCTGGGGAAACACTGATTTCAAGGGACCCCTAGCAAGACACTGAATAACACTGCCATTTACTGAGCAACACGGCTGCCCTGGGCTGGGCTGAGTGCTAGAATCCTCTGGGCAGCCCTGTGAGGGATGTGGGGTTATCCCTATGTTACAGATGGGATAACAGGCTCAGAGAGGTTAAGTGACCTGCCTAAGATCACAGAGCTAGGAGGTGGTGTCCAACTGCGGGTTTTTCTCACTCTGGAGCCCATGTTCTCATTTTCAGGATATAAAGTAAAGCGGGAGCAGGCAGACTTTTTCTGTCAAGAGCCAGAAAGTAAATATTTTTCAGCTTTGTGGGCCATCAGACCTCTGTCACAACTACCCCTCTCTGTGGTTATAGCGAGAAAGCAGCCATAGAGGATACATAATGATGGATGTGGCTGTGTTCCAATAAAACTTTATTTACAAAAATAGGCAGCGGGTGGGGTTGGCCCACAGGTCACAGTTGCTGATCCCCAGAGGAAAGCAAGCTCACAAGGTTGCCCCTGCACCCTCACCCCCACCGCAGACAGGCACGAGCCTGAGAACACGAAGGTAACTCCAGGAGGTCGTGCAGACCCACCCAGCGTGGCCACAGCCGTCAGCCCCCCCTGCTTTCTCCCTGTGGCCCTGAAGGTTTCCGTCTCTGAGATGTTTAGACCCAGTTGCTGGGGCAGATGCGCACATCTGCATGTCTTTCTGCTGGGTCCACTTCCCCAGAAGGACCAGGCTGTCCTTAGGCCATAGAGAGACCCCTCAGCCTCCTGGAGTACCCCAGGCTCTGCCCCCAGCACATCCCAAACCCAGACGGGCTGGAGTTTGGGACAGAGTGACCCCAAAGATGCCAGAACCCAAGAAACCCCTCAAAAGCCACAGTTACTACCTGCAGGGTTGCTCTGCGGATGCTCACCAGGCTGTCCCTGTCTCAGAGGCAGGAGACTGAGCCGCAGAGGCTGCCTCCCCCTGTTTATACCCTGGGCTGCAGCAGCTGGGAGTCTGATGGCCACTGTGACACGGTCCACATGATTGATGTACGAAGCAGTGGGACCTTTTACCATCACGTCTTTTCAAACCGCCCTCTAATGAGCCCCTGGCAGCGGGTGGCTGGGCCTGGGTAGCTTCAATCAGCCTGCTTTGTTCGGGGCTGGTGCGTCCCTCCCAGAGGGCGGAATAAGCACAGGGGCTGGTGAAGGGGCGTTTGGCCCTCGGGTCCTGGGACCCGCACCAGGGAGGGTCGACTCTCCTCCGGGGACTCATCGTCCTGCCATCTTGCATGTGCAGGGCATCCTGTGGCCTGCCCCGTGGGTACAAGTGCCAACCCAGTTCCACTCTTTCTCAGCCCCCAGTGGGCATGGGGGCCAGATGAGAACATTCATCACGCCTGCCACCCACCCCGCTCACTCTCTCCTCTTCTCGCCCCTTCCAAGAGGCCTTGCCCAAAAGGCCCAGAGGACACACAGCCGGGTGGAGATCGGCAGTTGAATTAATGAGGACTGCGGGGCCCTGCAGCGCACACTCGGATCTGTGTCTGTGTGCGAGTGAGGCGTATTTGTTTCTCCGTGTCCAGGTGTGTGTGAGCACATGTGCCTGCATGTGTGGACATCCGTGTCTGCTGGGAGTGTGAATGGTGTCCGGGTGCCTGTGTGAGAATACATGTCGCGTACGGGGTGTGTGTGCATGGCGTCTGTGTGCATGTGTGTCTCTAGATATGTGTGAGCACCTCCTCTGTGTGTTGTGTGTGTGTGAGAGAGACAGACAGACAGACAGACAGAGATGTGTACTCCTGTGTTTACCTTCTTAGGGGAAAGTTTGAGCCAGCAGAAGCTATGGCTTTAAAATAATTGGATTCTGACTCATGATCCATGGGCTTCCAGTCTTATCTGGAAGACTTCTTGGCTCTTTCACAAAGATGGTAGGAGAGCATCATTCCAGCCATAACCCTCCCGAGTACTTTACCTGGTACCTCATTTCACCCCCCAAATGTTCTGTTGCCTCTGTGGCCCCAATTAATGGCCTCCCTGAGTCTGTGCCCTTTGCAGTATGACTTTGCAGCAACTCCTAGGCAAAGGTGGAGTCCGTTTCACCTCCTCTTAATCTGGACTGGCCTGGGACTCTTGCTTCGGCCAATAGAATGTGGCGGAAGTGACGCAGTGCCACATCCAGGCCTAGGCCTCAGGAGGCCCAGTAGCTTCCACTTGCTCCTGTGGACTCTGTGAGGAAGCCCGGGCCAGCCTGCTGGAGGGTGAGAGGCGTCGCTCTGCATGCGTGGTGTGCGAGGTGGAGTGCACAGCGTCTTCGTACATGTGTGCCTGCAGCGATGTACGTGATGGCAGCTGAGGTCAGACCAGCTCATAGTCAGCTGACCCCCAATTATGGAAGGACCGGGCCTAGATCAGCAGAGCTGCCCACTCAACCCGCAGCTGCCTGCAGACGGGCGCAGCCGAGAGCAGAGCCACCCGGCTGAAGTGTACACTCGTGAGCAGTGATACCATCAGGGCCGGTTTCTCGTGGGACTCTCTTCTTGCAGACAGCCACCGTCTCACTCTCCTCAGGGGTCTTTCTTCTGTGTGTGTGGAGAGAAAGAGAGAGATCTCTCGTGTCTCTTCCTCTTCTTATAAGGACACCAGTCCTATCAGATTAGGGCCCCGCGTTTATAAGCTTATTTAACCTTAAGGCCTTATCTCCAAATTCAGTCACCTTGGCATTAAGGGCTTCAACGTATGAATTTGGGGGGGCAGATACCATGCAGTCCAGAACAGGGGTAACCTCTACACCCAGGCCACCTTTGCAGCCAGGGCGCAAGCTACAAGTGGGAATGATGACCTCCATTTGACGAGTCGAGGAACCTGAATTTCCAAGAGCTGAGCTCTGGGCTGCCGTGTGGGTAAGGGGCACAGCGAAGATGACCCCCAGCCCTGTGCACTCATGGCAGCCACACCAGCCCCCAGTGTAGAACTTCCCTCTTCCCGTTCTCCTGTGCGGAGAACTCCTAGAGGGCGGGGGCTGCGTCCTCTGCATCCTCCATCCTTGCAGCCGTGTGCCTGGCAGGAGCCTGGCCCAGGGTGGAGAGGGAGGGGTGGGGAAGGGGAAGCTTTGACCCCAGAACGTGCACCCTTCCCTGGGGCATGTTCTACCCTGTTTCCCGGAGTTTCCCAGAAGAAGGAAGCCCCAGTTTGCCCATGGTGATAATCCACTCAATAATTCACCCTTTACCGAATTCCCTCCCTGCCCTCTTGCTTCCCCACGCCTCTGCTGGCGTTTCCTGGGATCTGCTCCTACATAAACTACTTGCACTGGACTCTTTGTCTTTGGGTCAGCTTCGAGGGAACCAGTGCTAAGACAGAGAGACCTTCTATCCTCCCTGGAAAGGATACCTTTTCTTTCCTGATAGCCCGACAGGAGCTGGTCCGGACCCTGATTCAGCAGAATCCTGGGAGGAGAGGGAGGGGGCCACAAACACATCATCTAGAAGCTCCAGAGAGATGGACTTCTGCCCACCCACTTGACCGAGGCCAGAAACCCCCAGGCTGGGGACAGCTTCATCTTGAGCCGGGTCATTTCTCACGTCGGGATGTCTCCCAAGTGGTCATGCTCATGGCAAGAGCACGGCTGGGAAAAAGCAAGACCCAACGGATCATGCCAGAGGCCTTGTTCTAAGACTTTCCTTTGCGTGTCGAGTTGCTCATTCACAAGACTGTAAACCAGACCACATCCGGCCGAGTGCCTCTCTTGACCCGCCAGGCCCTGCCAGACGATGGGGCCTGGAGTTTCTCTCCTTGAGGGATAAAGGAAAGTTACAAGGTCCACTTGCTCTCCTCTGCCCTTGGGCCCCTCCAGGGCCTCTCGACCATCACCCGACAAACAAGGACCTTTTTACCCCAGAAAACCCCTCAAAATCAGTCCAATGCTAAGAATGTGCTGACCCTATCCCCCCTGCTGGGCGCAGCCCTCAGCAGAGTCCGCTCCTGGGAACAGCTTTCTGTGGTGGCCACATTTTCCCAGTCCTGCCAGGGACGGCCAGTAGGTTTCTCGTAACTCGGTTTCTCAGCCCATGTCCCTTTGCTACATCATAAATTTTAAAATGTTCTTTTATTAAAAAGTGGGGGGGGGAGTACAATAAGAGAGAGGATAAACCAAGCAACTCTAAACAAAACATAAAAGCTGTTTAATGGACAGCATAATGAGGCCGCCAGGAAATAGGCTGGCACCGATTTTCCCCAACATTTCACCTATTAAATTATGAGCTTCTTAAGGAAGAGCTCGGGTTTTTTTTCTTCTTCTTCAGTCAATTAAGATTCTTTAATGAAGAACAAAGCTGCTATTGTCTGAGCTCTCCGTGGGCCCAAGTTCCTTGACAGGCAAATGGCGGTGCTTGGCGGGGTGGGGAGCCTGGAGGTACGAGATGTCTCCGGATTTGGCGGCCTGGTGGGGAAGTCCAGGCCAGGACCTCATCCCATAGCCTCTCCTCAAGGGTCTGATGGGCTGCCTGGTTCTGTCTCTGAAGTCAGGGCCGAGGCCCAGGAAAGGTAAGTGGAATCCTTTGGGTGGGGTTGCCATGAGAACGTGGAAAGATCTAGATCAACCCAATTGCTTTCGGGAAAGTCTAGGCTGGTAGGACAATAATTCACAAATCCTGGTACTCACTCTAGGGGAGGCTGTAGGATCCCCATTTAACAGATGAGGAAACTGAGGTTTAGAGGGGTTGAGTCACTTGCCCGAGACGAAACATTGTGTTTAAGTGGCCGTCAAGATTCTTGCCCCGTTCTGGATGTTTCCAAGATGCAGCTTCTTTTCAGTACACTCACTCTCCCGTCAGCATGGTCCCAGGGGCCAGGGAGCAGCGGGGCAGTGTGAGGAGCCTGCCCTCTGGGGCAGGGCCGGATGCAGGAGGCAACCACAGCCTCCCTGTCCTAGTAATTCTCCCCATTGGTAGGGCCTGAACCCGCATCCTTTCATCCCCAGTGCTGCCTTCTCTCCCTCTCCCACTTCCCTTATAAACCTTGTTCTCACTCCTTCATTCACAGAGAGGGGTCAACAGTTACTAACTGCTTAAAGTTGAGCCCCTCCCAGGAGTATTTATATTTTGAAAAGGATGAAAGTCTCGGACTGAAGGCATGGAGCCATGATAGGGCATTTCAAACATATGGTAGACCTGGGAATGGGTTACTTCAGGGATTTTATGGCTACTCAAAAAAAAACACCACTGGTGCCCTGTGTAGGTCAGTCTGAGAGTGTGAGCCAAGGAAGGTTACGGATCCCAGAGAGGGCAGCCTCCATTAGGTCTCCCGAGCCATCAGTCCACGTGCCTCCTGGCATGACTTTGACACGTGACAGACCAGTGGGGGGATGTGCCCAGGTTCAAGACCCCCAAGGGACCTGCTTACCCCACCCTTGGTAAATAGCCTCAACGGTCAGTACAGCCAGTGGGCTGGCGCCGTTCAAACATTTTACCCACCCAAAGATGGACAGATGGTGCCTTCCTACAATCCAGGGACCACAGCTTTGTCACTTCTCCCCTAAAAACACCTCACCTGGAGCAACAACCTCCAGAAAGGCGAGAGCTGCCACATACTGAGTGGCAGCCACCTGCCAGCCCCAGTGCCAGGCACTCTGCTTCCTGATAGCATTGATAATGTCGTTGCTGTTTATTCTCAACTTGTGAATGAGGAAAATAAGTCACAGAGAGTAAAAGACCTGGCCCAAGGTCACACAGGCAGGGCTAGGATTCATTCCAGTTCTGCGTAGCTGTAACCCCCGACCTCAAGTGCAGCAGGAGCCCTGAACTGCACTGCTCAGGAGGCCCATGGGCTCAGCCGAGGCTGCCCCTTGAGACGAGGCTTCAGTCAGGAGGACGTGCATGCCCCGTTGTGGGCACTGCTGTTTCCAGCCACCCAGCTCTATTTCCTCTTGTGGTGACAACACCCCCATCTGCCATTGGGGAACTCCTCAACTTTCAGTCCCTGTGCAGTAAGCAGAACAGCTGTCATTCTTCTGCCCCTAGTGTGGGCACATGACCCAGGCCTGGCCAATCAGGAGGCTTCATTGTCCTAGGCCACAATGATTGGTTCAAGAAAGGGCATGTGACCCAGTGTGGACCAATGAGAGTCAGGCCTGAGACTTTTGCTGGAAATACGGGAGGGAGGCATGCTCTCCCGTCTGACTTTGCTGAGCTGCCAGGAAAGAGACCCTGGAGGAAAGCAGAGCCAAAAGGCAGAGAGAGACAAATTCCTGAGGGTGTAATGAGAGCCGTGAGTCGGCTGCACCCTTGAGATCAGGTTCATCAGCCTGAACCGAGGGGGTCCTCGCACTTACCTTCCCCTGACCTAGTGCTGCCAGATAAAATAAACAAAATTTAAATAAAGAACAAATAATTTTTTAGTATAAGTATATCCCAGATATTGTATGAGACATACTTACACTAAAAAAAAATTATTTATTGATTATCTGAAGTTCAAATTTACCTGGGCATCCTGCACTTTTATTTGCTAAATCTCGCGAACCCTCCCTGACCCCACAAGTAATAGTCCGCTATGGGAGGCCCCCCGCAGACCATCTCCTGCCAAGGCCACTCGAGGGGCCAGGGTATGTCTGTGTCTTCTGTCCCTCTACCTCTGTTCCAAGCCAGGCTTTGCTGAGCAAAGCTCCCGGAGATCTTCTCCTTCCCCCCTTTTTCCCTTCACGCAAGGATTACCAATAATTTGTTCAGTCCAGGGACGTAGATATTTATTATTCATCTTTTACAGATGAGAAAACTGAGGGTCAGAGAGGTTCACTAAGTTTCACAATTACAGAGTAAATGGCAGAGTCCAAATACAGAGTAAATTGCAGAATTGCATCACTGATGCTGAGCCCAGTGATCTGCCCATCACCTCATGGCTGCCTGAGACCTTGGCCAAGACCTTGACCATTTTCACCCTAACTGCGTTGTATTCATCATCCACAGACACCTTAGCCCCAACAGGAAGCTCCCACTGTCCTCTGCAGGCCGGTGGCATGATGGGAAGGGCACTGGACCATGGGTAAGGACAATGGGCTGGATCACACTTCGCTTTTTAGCACTAGAGTGACGCCAGCCAATCGCTTCCTGGGGCAGGCAGCTCTTGCTTGTCTGCAGGAGCCCTCTATCTGTAAGAGCATCCTTGTCCCATTCTACAGCTCATAGGGGACAGTGTCAGCGCCCTGCCTATCCCTGGATGACACAGGTGGGCATAGGATGCACACCTACAAATCATGGAGCCCCACCATCCAGTCCACAGTTATTGGTCCAAGAATTGGGCACGTAACCCGGGCAAAGCACGTCAAAGTCCCTTCATGAGATTTGTTGTATGGATGTTGGAAGAGATCCACAGAGGGTATCTCCTCCTCGGGATCCCAAGCTGTTAGTACCGTGCATGCTGCAGGCTTCCAGTGGGTATCTTGTCCACCACAGGGAGAAAGCCTGCCTGAGAATGAAGCCACACAAAGGAAAGCAGAGTCCCGTGGTGGAAGAGACAAGGACACAGAGCCCCTGGATCCAGCCATGCCTGAAGCCAGAAACCTGTGGAATTTCTGATTACAGGTAAGCAGGGCACTGGATATGTAGGCTTCTGACACCCGGACTTTAGGAAATCTAAACCAAAGGCAAGAAATATCAGGACCTGACTGCTTTAGGGGAAATGTTCTTTTAAATAGAATTATGAAATCTTAATTTTCAAAATACAAACGTATCATTTATTTTTTACTTCTCTAACTGTGAATTTTGTCAAAAGATGGGGGATTTGTTTACTGTTTTAGTTCAGCTGCTCCTTTTCCCCAGCATGGAGCTATTTTGAAAGCCAAATATTGGGTAGGTAGGGGTATGGGGAATGGGGATGACAAAGAGAGCTACTCCAGGAAGAAAGGGGGCGCGGTCCTGCGGGCCCACCTGCTGCAGGCTAGGAGAAGAGGGATGGTGAAACCGTCCATACGGGGGAAGCTGTGTCCTTGATTCATGGCTCCTGGGTAACCAGGGCCCTCTTAAGCCCCCTTCAAAACCTTCTCTCTGGCAAGATTGGATCCCAGTTATTTTCACCACCATTTGAATTAAAATAGAACACCCGCAGTTCCCCTCTTCCCCAGACATCATGTCCAGCTGTAATAAAAGAGTTGGCCCCTGGAAAAGCCCTATGAAGCCTCAGATTTTGTTGTGGGATAGTTTTTTCCGATGAAGAGAACTTTCCTCCTTTGGGAAACGGAGGAAAGGAATCCTTTGGGCCAGTGTCTCTCAGGGTGTGGCCGGGCCCTACTCTCACCTACTGAAGCAGAATCTTTCAGGAGGGGACCCAGGAATGTGAATTAGAATCAGTGCCCCCAGGAGATTCTTAGAAGAAAGTTTGAGACCTGCTAACAAAAACCAGGAGGCAGCCATCTCCCTGCCGAGGTCTACACTGCCCTAGCACAGAGCGTGGAAGTAAAAGCTGGAGAGACGTCCTCGGGATGTAACGCTTAGGAACATGAGGCTGTCCTTCCATCAGGCTTGGTGTCAGCCACGTTCTCTCCACAGCAGTTTCAAGATCCCAATAAAGAATGTGCCTGATTGGAACGATCTGGGAATTCAGTACCAATGCCTACGGGGCAGAGTCTGAGTTTGGTCCCAGCGCCAGCTGACTGTGTGGTCCTGGGCCAGTCACTTCCCTTTGCTGGATCTCAGTTCTTGGTTTGTCAGCTGAGGAGGTTGGACGACACCAGTCATTGGCAAAGTCCTTTTTAAGCAGCGAAGCTTTTTCTCTAGGCGTGGGCTCTCATATGTAAAGAGGATGTGCTCTGGTTGAAGCAGTGCTGGGGACTGACTCTGTTAGAAGGCAAGTTCAGCTGATGGAAATCTCTCTACCTCTGTCTATCTCTGTCTCTGTCTCTGTCTCTTTCATGTCTCTCCATCATCTAGTGGCAAGCATTCCAGGGCTGATCTGACGATTCCCAGTCTCCTTCTGTCGTGTTGCTGTGCCATCCCCAGCCAGCTGCCCTTGTCCTCGTGGTCAAGCCTGTCTCTCCCAGCAAGCCCACATTCCAGCCAGTGAAGGGAAGGACATCCCCTTCCTTTGAAACTCATGACCCACAGTTGTACACATCATTTCTACTTCTAGCCCCTTCCTCCTTCCTGGCAGGGCCCCATTTCATTAGGGGGTATCTACCCCTTCCCTCTACAACTCAAAGAAGCATGGCCCCATCTCGAGCTCCAAGGGTGTGTCCTTGCTGGGCTAAGCCAACCACTGTAGTCCCGTTCACCTGTCTGCCATGGATTTAGACATGGGCCTGTGACTCCATTCTGACCAGCAAGATTGAGGAGAAACCTACTGGGGGCTTCTGGGAAGGGTTCCTTCACTGATTTGCAAAAGAGCCACAAACAGGGAAGATACCCCTCTTATTCACTGACCAGTGTCATGTCTGCTTATGGTGCCTGGAATTGCTACAACCGCTGGAACTGCCCCAGGGCCTTTGCACACGCAGTTCCTGCTGCCAAGAACACTCCCCTGCCCCTATCTCACCTAGTTCATTCCTCCACTTCATTCAGGGCTCTGCTCAACTGTCCTCAGAAGGACTTCCCTGACTTCTCTCCCCTCCCTCACTCTCTTTCCCCTTGTTTGTTTTTTTAATAACTCTTACTTGACATTATTTTATTTATATATAATATGTACACAATGTGTACATATTATATATATACATACACTGTGTTGGTGTATATGTATATACATTATATATATTATATTATATATATACACACTATGTATATTATATATATATAAACATTGTGTGCATGTGTATGTTTATGATCAGTCTTTCACACAAGAATGTAAGCTCCAAGGAGGCAAGGACTCTGTTTTTTTCCACCACTGTAACCCCAGGGCTTAGGAGGGTGCCTGGCACATAGAAGGTGCCAGTAATAAATGATGGAAGGGAGGAAGGAGACCTGTGTTCTTGATGACGCTGTGGAACCTCTAAATTACGCAGGCCTCAGGACTCCTTGTGGCTGGTAATAATAAGTATTCCTTATTAAATAGGTTGAAGGCGGTTGATTGGGGTTTCAGTCGCTGGCAGCTGAGAGCTCTCTATTGCGTGTGTCCGCAGAGCTCCCTGTCTCGGGTGCCCTTCCTAAGGAGTCTCCCTGGAGGCCTCCTCCCCTTCCAGGCTTGGCTTCCATTCTGCGCCCTCTCCAGAGCGCTACAGTAGAGGAATTCGCAGCATGGGGTTTGGAAGCAGCATCATGGTGTCGAATCCCCGTTCTGCCTTTGGCAAGTTACTTGGTTCTCTGAGCTTCCATCCGCTCAGCTGTCAGATGGAATATTGCAGCACCAGCGCCCGCCTTGTAGACATATTAGGGGCATTCAGCGTGGTCATGGGAGGGCTTCAGAGTCCGGCGGGTTTGGGCAGACAGCTCAGCTTGACTACTTTCCAGCAGTGTGGCCTGGAGCAGTAGGCTTCTCTCCCTGCCCCACGCTCCTCGTCCATCAAATGGAGACAACAGCAGTGCTGACTTAAGCGAGGTGACATGTAGGAACTGCTAGCACAGCCCTTGGCCCATACTAAGCACTAAATAAAATATTATTATTGGGCATGCATAGGTATATCCATAATGATTCCCTTCAGGGATACAGGGACCGCAGGGCCCGGTCCTCGCCCTCAAGAAGCTACAAGGGATGGGGCTGGAGTTAGGCAAGGTCGGCTCTTGTGGGTGTGCCCAGAATGGTCTCCCAGAGACCGAGAGGGGTTCATTTCTGACCCTCCGCTTGGGGTCAGCCTTCTCCCTCCGGGGAAGGAGTTTGCACTGGGAGAGCATCTTACTCAGGTAGGGAGGCCCAAGAGCTCCGTTTGGCAGTCCTAGGTCTGTCTGCACCCACAGGAAGTAGCCGAGGCCACTGGCTCATCCCTACCCCAACTGGTTTTAAACTGATGGCATTAGGTTCGCTAATCGCCTGTAATCACCTTGTTTGAATTAGCATGGCAAGTGCTTCCGACTAAACGGTCTGTTATTCCAAATAACCCTCGGTGGTTTTAATTACGTCCCCTGGAATGCACGGCCTCCTGGCCCCTGGCTTTATTAGGGAAAGGTCTCCCGAGCGGCAGGATGGGGCGCGATTCCTGACCTCCCCTGCCAGGACCCGTAACAAAGAGAAGCAGGAGAAGGCATTTTAACCATCCAGCCGGGTAACTCTCCCTTAGCTCTATTTTTAAACCCAACGCAGGATGGAGGAGATGACCCCCCAACCCCTTCCCAGTCTTGGATTCCATCTGCTTCCAGCGACCAAGAGAGCTGCAGCTGCGAGACCAGCAGAAAGCCCTCACTGGTTTCTCTTGGCTTTGGAACGTGCCACCCCATTCTTCCTATCCAGACTGGGTTTCCTCGTTCTGTTTGGCTTATGCCAAGGCTGGATGTTGTTATCAATGTCACCCCAACTTACGGTTGAAGAAAAGGCACAGAGAAGTCATGACTAGCTCAAGGGCACACGGTAGAGCATGGCTTCTCAAACTTGGCTGAGCACAGGAACGCCCGGGGATCTTGTTAAGATCAGGTTTTGATTTGGTGGGTCTGGGGCGGCCCAGGCTTCTTCATTTCCAGCCAGCTCCCAGGTCCGCACACCACACTTTGAGAAACGAATTGTTATCGCGTGGGCTGAAGGGAAGGAAGCTGACATGATGGACTCCTCTCCCGGCCAGGCGCTGGGCTGGGCTCTTTACAATCCTCACTCTTGTTTCACACCCTGGTTAGCCCCACACGCCACCCTGGGACAGAGGAACAATTATCTCCACTCCTTCTCCTGAAGGAGCAGAGGCTCTGAGAGCTGCAGGGGGGATTTTCCAGACTTCAGCCAGTAACAGGGTTAGGCCATGAGCTCATGGCTCACCCAGCAGCCCCTGAGGTTGGGAGGGTGGGCATGGATCGAGTGGGGACATGGGGACATGGACGGAAGAACTAATCCCCATTTCCTAAGAGAGGTGGGCTGCCAGGATTCAGAGCTTGGCTCTCTCTGGCCTCTGACCCCATGTCCCATGCTCCATGCACAGTGTCTTACTTGCTTCGCAGAGGCCCCGCTTTACCAGGGCTCAGCCCTGCTGGGGGGGGCTGGGGTGGAGAAAACATTCATTCCTCCAACAGATATTTCCTGGGCCCAGGGCCTGGCACATAGGGGGCCTTCAATGAATACTTACTCTGCAAGATGCTAGAAATACAATGATGAGCAGAGCAGACACCGTGCCCGCCCCCGTGGGTGTACAGTCTGGGGAAAGGTGGGCAGAGTGTGGGGGTAGAACTGAGGGCTTCCTATGTCCAGGCCCTGTGCCGCTTGCCTCCCAGGCCTTATCCCATTGAATTCTCATAACCGCCAAGTAAAGTGAGGGTTAATGTCCTCATAATTGGCGAAACTGAGGGTCAGAGAGGGTGAGTCACTTGTCCAGGATCAACACGGCTGGTTGTCAAACAGCAGAGCCAGCGTTTGAAGCTGGTTCTCTGGACCCACAGGCTCTCCCCTCAATGCAGCCATCACAACCAGGCTGGGGAGGGAAAGATTCCCAAGTCTTCAGGGTGGAGCTGGCCACAAACGGATGGTTTTATTTAATGGCATGGGAGTGGGGGCACATTTTCCCTGTCCCCACCCTGACACCACGGTGAACCTTGAACTGCTCAATTGAGTGAGAGGGGGCAGGGCAAAAGGTGAGAGGAGCTTGCTTGCAGCCCGCAGGCTTGGGGAAATGAGCTAATTAAGAGCTTTCGGCGGTCCCGGCCCACAGCTGGGCAGCCCCAGCTGGTTCTGGGTGGACAGAGTCCTCCCTGCCCTGAGTTCAGAGGGTCAGCCCCGCCTGAGGAGCAGGATGGTCCTGTCCCTGCCCATCTGCTCCCCTGGGCCCTCAGGAGCTGCAGCCGAGGGAAGAGGCTGGGCCGTGCGCCTCTGTGGACAGGCAGCTCATCTTCATCCTGTTCTTTGGAGATGCACGGTCAGCTTGCGGATGCTGGTTTCCCGGCAGCGGCTGGCGGGGAGGCTTGTGCTCTCCAGCTCCTTGCCTTTATTTTGGCCTTGCCCATGAATCCACTGGCCCGGACAGGGAGCTCCAGGGTGGCCAGGACGTAGGAACGAGTCTGCCTAATTCACCACTGGCTCCCCAGCACCCAGCCTGGGGCCTGGCACCACACGGATGCTCGACAAATATGTTTTGAATGAACGAAGAAACAAATGAGCTGTGTAAATCACACGGGTGCCATCCTTTTCTGGAAAGCGTGGGGGTGACAGATTGAGTTTGGGTTCGCTTTGACAAGATTCATTCAGTCAGCACTTACTGGTCACTGTCTCTGAACTGGACGCTAGGAATCAAAGCTTCAGTGAGCCCCTGGGGAGCTGCGGTCCAATGAGCGAGAACTTGCCTGTGCTCAGAAGTATTTTCAGATCTCTAAGTCTGTAATAGAGAGTCAAGGAAGGCTTCTCGGAGGAGGTGGCATTGGAGCACATCCCTGAAGGAGGACTAAGGCTGATCAGATGGAGACGTGGGGTGGCCATCAAATGCCAAATCGTCAGCGGGAGCAGGGACACAGGGATCTTGTAGGTTTCAACAAAGAGAGAACATCCCTGTGTGGCTCAAACATCCATAAAATGGGCATGAGTCCCTGCCCAGCGGCCTCTGCTGCCAGTCTTTGCTACGGGGCTCTCAGGGGAGCTCTGACTTAATTCAGAAAAGGGACGCAAGGAGGATGGGGGCTAACGTTTATTAAGTACCTGGGTAGGCCCTGGATCAATGGTGGGAGTGGAAACAGACAAGGCCCTGGCTCTCTGGAAGCTTCTATTGGGGAAGAGTGATGTCAACCACTCACACGACACACAACAGACACAACCTGGGGTAGGGGCTGTGAAGGGAAGACAGAGTGACTCACAGAGGGAGCTGACCCAGTGGGGGTGGGGAGGTGGGAAAGACTCCTGGAATCGCTGATGTTTGAGCTTCTCACATCTACTTCCGGGTCAAACACTCAGCTCAGTGCCTAGCCAGTCAAAGCTCCGTGAATGTCATTGCAAAGCAAGTGCAATGACACTGAGATCTCACTTCATCTAGAGCATGACCGTGCAAGGAGGGCACCCTGATGATCCCATTTTACAGATGAGGAAACTGAGGATCTGAGGGTCCCACTGCAGGTGTGGGATGGAGCTGGGATGTGAACCCAGGCAGATCTGGCCAGCGCTCCTCCACAACACACTGTCTCCTGTTTCCCCAAACCTAATCTGGGGAGAGGGGATGTGGGGAGGATGTAGTCCCTCAGTCTTCTCGTGGAGAACTGAATAGATTTATCAATAGATCCATAAATTCTTTAAAGAAAGCAATGCATGAGAAAGCTTGCAGCATAGGCCAAGCACATGGTGGGTGCCCAACAAATTTGAGCAACACAATTCTTAGGACCAGAAGGGGCCTTCAAGAGAAAATGACTCACTAATTATTCTGGTCACCTCTTGAGAACACTTTATTTTTCTAAAGGAGTTGCCATTAAAGGGACAGATAAGAACACAGGCTAAAGTAAAAAAAAAAAAAAATGGTTTTAATAGTCATTTGAATCATCACTGCTATCATTTGCAAACTCTGTGCTAAGTCTGTGTGACAAAGAGCTGGGGATGCAGACATGGAAAAGGCTCAGGTCCTCAGGAAAGTCACACCCCTAGCGAAGGAGACAAGTCAGAAATGTCTGGATGTCTGGAAAGTTAAATCATACAAGCAAGAGAGACAGTTTGGTTAAAAAAAAAAAATACATCACCTCCTTAATTGTAAAGGGAATGGTTCACGGTGATGAACCCTGAGGCCGGAGCCATCACCGAGGGCTGGCGGGCGAGAAAGGCTTCCCACGGAAGGAAGGATGTTGCTCGGACTTGAGGGATGGGGGAAATTTGATTAGGGGGCTGGATGGGGCCAGCCATCCTGCTGGTTTTTGTCATCCTTGAAACAAATCCCTTGGGCACATAGAGTGGGTCGCATCAGCTCTCCTAAGAACAAGACGGTTTTTTATTAAGGAAAGAAAGTCCAATCTGGGGTCCGTGGACAGTAGAGAAGAGAAGGGCAGGAAGAGAATGCCTCTGCCCTCCTCATCCATCCAGAAGATGACACGACCGGAGAAAGCGGCTCCCACCAGCAGGAAGGACGAGCAGCCCCTTGGCTGACCGTGGAAAGATTTTTCCATTTCCCTAATGTTCTCCAGGAGGCCTGGTCTCCAGGGGAAGAAACGCCAAAACTGGCCCAAAAAAGTAAAAAGTGGGAGTTTTCCACTTAGAACAGCTCGAAAAACCTAGAACTTGGAGAGCAGTGTGGCGCCTCTTGGGACTAATTGATCATACAGTCTCATGTAAGAATTACTCAGCTCATGGCTCTGATCATGGCTGGAGCCCTCTGCCCTCTGTAGGCCCCCAGCGTCCAGGGCGCCCGGCCGAGGGGTCCTGTTTTCTCTCCTTCAAAGTCTTAGCTCAGGGTCTCGTCTCAACTCCCTTCATCAGGTGAGAAGCACATGAGGCTAAAAGACCCCCTCCCTGCCACACCGACACCCACCCACCTCGCCATGGGACGTGGGTTGGGTCTCAGAGAGCCGGCCGCCTGCCCTCCCTGTCCCATCCCCACAGTCATCAGCCCTAACAAGGCGGCAAGCCGGGGACAGAGTGACATTTGAGTCAAACCTTGGCATATCAGTTTTGATTTCAACTGGAATCACCTCCCTCGGCTGGATTTCAAAAGACAGCGTTACTAATGAGAAACACACAAGTTCTTGAAATGAAGTTAACTTCTTAAAAAAAAAAAAAAAAAGCCTTTTCTTTGGCTCTGTTGATACATATTAGAACCACATTGTCTAAGGGGGAAAAAAATGCCGTTCTGCTTCTGAACAGAAATACGGGAGTCCTGTGCTTTGGAAGATGCAGGAGGCTGGGGTCCCGGCCTGTTGTACTTCTCTGGACTCGGAGGGTAGTTTGGGGTTTGGGTTTGGCTTTTCCGGGCGCTAGGGATTTGCAGCTTTAATTTAAAACAGAAAAAAAAAAAAGGAGGGAGGATATAGGCTGTCTAAAGTAGGCCAAAATGAATGCAAATGGGCAGGGTTTTTTAAAGCGCTAGTTTGATAACTGTTTGAGTATGGACAGCCTCGGGTTCACGGTCCGCCCCGTCCCTTCCATCTCCCAGTCTGTGCACCTGGGCATGTCACCCTACGTGGTTGTTTCCTCCATTTCTCCTTGGGACCATGATGATACCTCCTTCACAGGGCCCCTGGGAAGACTTAAGGGGACCCAGGAGGAAGTACCTGGCATATGTGTGACACTGGGTCCATGGCCAGAAAATGGCGCTTGGATTGGGGGTGTCATTGTCATCTGGGAGCCGTTAAGCCCCGAGAGTGCTTTGGGGCTGGTTCCTTTGAGAACACTCCTGCCTGGTTTTCTCTGGAACCCACTGGAGATGTGTTAAGCCCTTCTGTGGGTGATGTGCTCCTCTTCAGAGCTGACGGAGGCCTTTCTCTTCCCTGAAGGGGAGAGGAGAGGGGCACGTCACCCTCTTCTTGAGCACAACCAGAGCCAGACTTGGGAGAGAAAGGAACCCCGCCTCTTCAGAATCCTGACGCAGAGAGGCTGTTTCTGAATGTTCCAGGAGCTGTTCCTCCCAGAACCCCTGAGCAGGCCCCTGACTATCCAGCCCCTGCCCCATCCTCATCGGCTCTTCTCCAGAAGGTCAGTGCGGGCCACTGGGAGGCTCTCCAGCCTGGGAGTCAGGAGCCCCACTCCAGTCCCCACTTGGGCAGTGCCGTCCCCTCTTTGGGCCTCAGTTTACCCATCTGTGCCATAAGGGAGTTGGATGAGATGACGCCCATGGTTACTTCCAGAGCCAACGGTTCACCAGTCTGTGAAGGGCTGAGATGTTCTGGCCTGTAAAGGCTTTCAGATGCCCAACAGGGGGACTTCCAAAGGCTGGGCATCCCCGTCTGAGTCAGCTCACAGCCTTCAGCATGTTCTGCAACTTCCCGATGCAGCTGGGCCCCTAGAAACACCGATGTAGTCAGGAGAGGGGTGGCTTGGTCCCTCCCCAGTGGGGCTTACAGAGGATGAAAGATGCCATCTGTCTGCATAGCCACCCACAGCTTCACACCCAAGGAAAACCAAGTTTCCCTGGGGAATGAAGTGGGATCCGTGTGCCCTAAAACATCATAGGGGCCCTTTTTCCCTTTGGAGGAATAAAGACCAGTCCTGATGAAATCAGGATCAAAAGAGGGAAGGGGAGCCCAGCATGATCCAGGGCCTGTTCTTGGCTCATGAGGTTTTGATCTGTTCCTTTAGCTGCCCTGGGACCTTAGTTCTAAGAAATAGGACTTCACTTTTTGTCAAAGCAACCTGAAGACAAATCACCGGGCGCTCTGCACCCCACTGCTCTGCCCTCCACGCTGCGCTCCTGGCTGGGGTTCTCTCTCCAGGTCTCAGGCCCTCAGAAGTTCTCCTGGCATCTAGAAGGAAGTGGGGAGAGGTGGCGTAAATTACAAGGGCTTCTTCCCCTCAGATCAGAAATCTGGTCTCAGCCCTGCTCGTTTCTCAGCCGAGTAGCTTAAGGTCTTAACCTTCCCGAGCCTCAGTTTCCCCAGCTGTGAAATGAGAATGGCCACCTGACAGGTCTGTTGTGAGGACGAGCGACGTGGCTGGCTTTCTCTAGCTGGGAGGGGCCTGTCGGATATTACGCACTCTTTGCAAGTCTCAAAATTGTCTAGTGGCAGAGTTAGGAGCTGAGTTAGGAATTGCCCCAAGAAAGGTGCCCCATCTCAGCCGTCCCATCTTGGCAGGTTCTTCCCTTTCTCAGCTGGACCCAGCGTGTGTCATCTCTGGGTTCACCTGGAATCTTCCATCAGGGCCCCCAGTACCCAAATGCAGTCTGGAGGCAAGCCGTGAGGATGAGGTAGACAGGACAGCCTAGGCCCTCGGGATTTTCCGGCCCCAGGACCTCACAGCTGCCCCACCTCAGGTGTCTGTCCAGAGTCCGGGGTTCTCTGGGGGTCAGCAGCCCCCCAGAGGGTCAGTCCGCCGGGCCTGCACCAGCCCCCTCTCAGCAGCTGTCCCACGCCAGGCCCCTCCACATCTGGGGGACTTGTTTTCCGCCAAAGCCAGACCCTGACCCAACCAGCCCCAAACCCTTTCAGTCACCTTGAACGAGGAATGTTTTTTTCATTAACATCCTCCTTCTCTGCCCCCTCCCCAGCCCCCCAAAGAGGCCCCCAAGCTTGGGCTTCCTTTCCCTGTCTGTGCAACTTCATAATATCCCGAGGCAGCTGGAAGCGAGAGCAGTGATCTCAGCTGACAGCCATGCGCCGCGGCCCCCGCGCCCACCCCGACCCCTCGCTAACAAGCTGTGCTCCTTCCCCTCGCCCACGGTGGAGCCGGCTCCGCGCCAGAGGCCTCCCCCTCCACCCCGGAGACCCGCTCCGAGGCAGGAAAGGCAACCGCCGCTTGATCTGCCAGCGTGTTTTCAGACCCTGTCTCATTTAATCATCCTTGTCCCCATTTGATGGATGAGGAAACTGAGGCGTCTGGTTCTGGGCCTTCTCCCTGAGTGCAGACCTCTCTGGGTGGAGGCAGGCCTGGCCCTGGGCTCTCTGGGCACCACCCCGGCTCCTCCTCGGGCCAGAAGCTTCCTGTGATGCTCCGTCCTCACCAGCTGTTCCGCGTCTGTGCCGATCCAGCTCTTCTCCCGCCTCTGCCCGCCACCTCTGTCTTCCTCTCCCCTTCCTTCAAAACTGCTGACTTGAGTTCATAGCAGAAACTTGACTTTGAAGGAAACTGACAGGCCTGTGGCCTAAGGACTCAGAAGGGGAGCAAATTTTACTTTAAAGAAAGCAAAGGAAGAAACCAGAAAAACAGAATTTGGCCTCAGAGCCATTTAGACTTTGGGTCAAATTCAGGCTCTGCCACGATTCCCCACGAGACGCTTTTGTTCTTTGAGGGTCAGTCTCTCTTCTGTTAAACAGGTATATTAGAAAAAGCACCTACGTCCAAGGATTTGGGGGAGAATTAAGTGAGAATAGTAAGTGCTCAAAAATGTGAGCTATGATGACGAAGGAGAAGGAGAAGGAGGGAGAGGAGGAATTTTTAAAGGTTCTTGATCCTTATTGTGAATTGTAATCAGTTACACTATGTTGCCTCAAATTGCCTTCCCACCAACACCAGGAAAGGGAGAGAGAGAACAAAGCCTCAGGGTGGAGAGCTGCACTGTCTGGTACCCTAGCCACCAGCCACACGTGACTATTTAAAGTAAAGTTAAATTACATTTAAAATTCATTCCCTCAGTCACACTAGCCACGTCTCAAGTGCTCCGAAGCCACATGTGGCTGGTGGATCCACTATGGGACAGCACAGAAAAGTCCTAAGGCGCCGAGCTAGAACATAGGCTCCGGAGCCAGGCTGCCCGGATTCAGATCCTGGCTTTGCCACTTAGTAGCCATGTGACTCTGGGCTAGTCACTGCGTTTCCATCTGCCTCAGTTTCTTCATCTGCAAAATGGGCAGGAGAATAGTACACACCTCCTAGGGTTGTTATGAAGATTAAGTGAATTAATATTTGTAAAGCACTTCAACAACACTTGGCACATAATAAGAGCTGTTAAAGTCAGATTACAAATTATGAAAGTTGGTATTCTGTGTCCCTATGTAGAAATGTCAGAAGTATCACCTCCCCTCCATACACACACTCAGTACTTATCACGTTCCAGATTCCATACCAAGTGAGTCATGCAGTGTAATATCTCTTTTACTTTTAATGTTTGAACATAATTTAAGTGACAAATATTAACTAAGGGAAGGGAAGAGGGAAATGTGTCAGAAACCAGAGATCTGAAAGATACAGCAACTGAACCCTAGATCTTACTCAGAGCTTCCTGGTGGCCAAGGTGAAAAGGAAAACATGACAGATGGTTTTGTTCTTATTGTCTGAGCCCATGTGCTTTCTTTTATACAAGATCTGATCAAAAAGGAAATCTTGATATGTATGTGCATCAATATAGGTTAAAACTCTACGATTAGACCTCTATTTGGGCAAATTCCTAAGTTTTTCAGCTCCTACACTCAACTGAGAGATGCACACCTCACTGGTGTGGCTTTGTCTCCCCATATCCTCTGTCCCGAAGAGTGTTGGTCAAGTCTCATGTTCCAGAATGTTCCAGTAATCTCTGAAGTGTTTCCACCTGGCTCTGCCTCTCACCCCCAAGCCCCTCCCCCATGAAACAAGCACGGCGTGCTTCAGCTACATCGTAACCTGGCACACGTCTGTTCTCAGCCTAGGAATCACCACAGAGGCTGGCACACCTCTGTGTCATGCGATCCAGCCGTATCGCCCATTTCACAGCCAGAGGAAATGGACTCACAGAGACTCAAGTTTCTTGCCCTCGGCCCAGAGCGAGTCACTTGCTGAACCTGTAGGAGATGGCACGGATGGCCACGGCAGTGTCTCTGAGGCCCAGAGATCCGTGCCAGCCTGGGCCTTGTCCATGCTTAGTCTGCCTTCTGCCTGGGAGTGGGCACCAGGCTGTGGGCAGAGGGGGGCAGAAAGGAGCCCAAGAGATGCAGCATGTGGCTGCTAACAAGATCAGTCTCAAGCTCACGCCCTCCCACCCCGCTCCACACGGGGACGCCTGCCAGTCTGCCCGTCTCACCAAAACAGTCTGCCCCTCTTCTTCCCACTGCCCCACAACCAGGCTTGGCAGCCTAGCGATCGGGGAGTGAGACTGGCATCTAGAAAGCTGCAACGTGGCAAAGTCAGGTTTGAAGAGTCCCTGCAGGAAACAGCTGGACCCAGGACCAGCCCAGGTGCCATTATAACCCAGGGGACACGTGTAGCACTCTGCCACTGCCGGACGTCTGCCCCGGCCAGTGAGCTTCCCTCCTGGGTCTCTGTCCTCCCTGGCGCCCATCCCAGGCTTTGGCTAATCTCTGCTCTTACTTACAAGCTAGCCGATAAGAGGGGGCTCTGCCCTAGAGATAGGCCCATTTGGAGAGGGAACGTGAAGCTCAAAAAACCCTCAAGGCCCGAGCAAGGATTGTGATGATGAATGATGGGCCTGAGAGCTGCTTTCCTTCAAGCTCCAGTAATGGGCTGAATTGTGTCGCCACAAAATCCATGTGTTGAAGTTCTAACCCCTAGTACAGCAGAATGTGACTGCATTTGGAGATAGGGCCTTTAAAGAGGTAATTAAGGTAAAACCAAGTCATATGGGCGGGCCCTAATCCAATGAGTGGTGTCCTCGTAAGAAGAGGCGATGAGGACACAGACACAGACAGAGGGCAGACAATGTGGAGACACTGGGAGGAGAAGATGACCATCAACAAACCAGAGAGGCTGCAGAAGAAACCAACCCTGCTCACACCTTGATCTCAGACTTCCAGCTTCCAGAATTGTGAGAAAACAAACGTGTGTTGTTTAGGCCACGCAGTTTGTGGTACTTCGTTATGGCGGCCCGAGCAGACTAAGGCAGCCCCTCTGATAAATGGGACCACACACCCCAGACAAGGCTGCCAGGTGGATCTCATCACTCAGGCAGAAGGAGAGCTGTAGCGTGTACTGAAGGGCTCCTCTGTGCTGGGCACACGTCTATGGCCTCATTGAACCCTCCCCACCCCGCCAGGCGCAGCGAGGGCCACATCTTTCAACAGAGGAAACTGACAGGAGTGGAGCGGTCCGTGTTTGAACTCGGGTCTGTGTGATTTCAAAGCCTAGGCCCTTTGCACCAATTACGCTAACAGGCAAAGGGCTTCCTGAGCCAGAAGAGACAAACAGAGCTCAGGTGGCCGTGAGGCCGCAGGGGAGCAGAGGACATTCCCGGGCCTCTATCCACGGGCATCAGGGCACCACGCTGGGGCAGCCTCCCAGAGAACAGCCCGAACGTTCCCTTCCTGACAAAGGCAAGGGGACCTGGGAAGAAAGAATAGAAGGAGGGTGAAAACAGACAAAGGGGATGAAAGAGGAGGACACTGAGATGGGCCAGACCCAGAGGAGGGAGGAACACTGTCCACAGCTGGGAACGCTCCTTACGCTCTCCTGCATGCCCACAGCCCGCCAGCAACACCACCCTCTACTAACACCAACACAGATAGAGCTCCTACTGTGTGCCGGGCCCTCTAATCCTCTCTTCTGCATGTGACTCTTCCTATATGCAGAGGAGGAAGCAAGGCACAGAGAGGCAAATAATTTGCCCAAGCACCCACAGGTGGCCAACAGTGAGGCGGGGCTTCAGTCCCGGCTACCTGGAGCGAGAGCCCCGTTCCCAACCATTCCCCTACATTTTGGGAGAGTCTATTTTAGAAGTTTCATTGTTTTAGCTACAAAGAAAATAGAATGTGTCTCGCTGCAAGCAGAGGCACTGTAGAGGCTACCAGTCATGAATAAGCTAGTGTGAGTAAGAACGTATTCCCTTTAGCAGGCACATTTGAGAGGGAAGGCAGGAGAGAGCGGACAGCCTAAAGAGAGAAGCCAGAGCTCCTACAAGAGAGAAAGCGGCCCAGCTCCGGGGCCGAGGCCAAGGTGTGAGGTCCTTGACTGGGCAGCACCAGCCCTCTGCAGGCGATGGGTCATTCCAGGGGTGCTGGTCCCCAGCACGCTTCTGGGGTGCCCCTTCCCACAAGGAGTGCTGAGACAAGCTCATTTGTCTAACGAAAGCACAACTCTGAAATTCAATCTATGGCATGAAGTGGTGGTCATCATGGGAAAACGCCCAGGTTTATTAAGCAAAAAAAATATTACACAAGGTTCACTGTAATGTCCACACTATGTTAAAAATCATCTAGGTATCATCCATATATGCATATATATTAATATATTATAATGAACATCCGTTCACCCTTCTCTTGGTAACAGCATCCTGATTTTTCTCTGGGAACACACTCTTCCCCACTCTCTCTAGGTACTTTTTAAATCTTGGTATAGTTCACATACAGCAAAGTGTATACATCTTAAGTGTCAATTCTATACATTTTTATATACATATACACCCGGGTAGCTACCCCTCCCAATCAAGATATAGAACATTTCCAGCCCTCCTACAAGACACCCTGTGCCCTCTCTTAGCCAATCCCACCTCCGCAGCCCCAGAGGGAACCACTCGGCCGACTTCCATCACGTGGATTTCTCCACGCCGGCCACGTGCTCCTGCGCGGAGTTGATGTCACACACACACACACCGCCCCTCCCCAGAGCACGTGACTCGGGCCTGGCCAATCAGAGCATCACATTCCCGTAACCACAGTGATTGGTCCAGGGGTGGGCACCTGGCCAGCAGGGCTGAAACTGACAGGCCGGCAGCAGCAGGCTCTCCTCCTCACTGTGGCGCGGGGAGGAAGATGCCGGGTGAGCACCGGCGGAGGGCGGGTGCTGCGGCGTGCCCCACGGGGGGCCTCGAGAGAGTCAGCGGGGCAGATGACAAGGTTGAGAGATGGAGAGAAACTGGAACATTGTTTCAGACATTGGGGCATTGTTTGAGACGGGACATTGTTTGAGCCCCCAGATCAAGCTACAGCCACATGAGCCAATAAAATATCTCTTTTACTTAAGCCATCCTTCTAAAGCATCCGCTGGTGCATATATGCACCAAGAAAAAATCAGAAAGAATAGATATGAAGTGCAAATTTAATCATACTCACCCTTATTTAAAACAGGCTATGGCTTCCTTTGCTCTTAGGACAAAGACTCAAAAATCTTACAATGGTCTTCACAGACCCCCAGATGCCTCTGCTGAGTCGCCATGAACCAGTCCCTCCCACCCCACTGATCTTCTCCCTTCTGCCCCAGGGCCTTTGCACAGACGGCTCTTCTTCCTTGGCCACTCTTTCCTCCCATCTTCACATACTTAACAGATTCCAACTCCATCTTGACTCTCTCAACAAAGCTTTCCCAGACCTCCTCATCAAGGTCTCTTTGCCCAGTTTTATGCCTTCACATCTCTCCTTTTCAATGCAAAACACAGTTGCATGTTTACAATTGTGGGATGATTTCCTATCTCTTCCTCATTCATCCATGTTTGTGCGCTGTCGCCCTCCCAGTGCCTAGACTAGAACCTGACACTCACTTAGCAGGTCTGAAAACAAATTAGGATTAACTGCGTTTGGGCGGAGGGCACAATACTGACACAATTTCACTTTCTAAGTCACGTATATTTCTGCAACATTCTACTTCTTCAGAAGTACCTGTTACTTTTGTAATCAGAGAACAAATTCAAGATTTATTTTTAACATTTGTGTGTGTGTGTGTGTGTGTGTGTGAGGAAGATCAGCCCTAAGATAACATCTGTTGCTAATCTTCCTCTTTTTTTGCTGAGGAAGACTAGCCCTGGGCTAACATCCATGCCCATCTTCCTCCACTTTATATGGGACGCCGCCACAGCACAGCTTGACAAGCGGTGCATCGGTGCACGCCCGGCATCCGAACTTGCGAACCCCGGGCCGCCGCAGCGGAGCGCACGCACTTAACCACTGCACCACCGGGCCGGCCCCTGAAGATTTATTTTTAAAGAATGAAAAATAATGGTTCATCTTCCTCCATAGAGATCCCATTGGCCAGAGGTATTTGTTCCAGCATCAACGTAGATGAGAAATGGTCCTTTTAATTTTTTTCGTATTCACACACATACGTACACGCCATGAAACTCATGGACAGAATTATTTCCCTGTTAAGTTTGGCTCCCACAAATTTTTATAAAACCTTTGGTGTTAGAAGCACCTCTAGACAATAAACTAAATGAACAGGAAGCCAATGAATATCAACTGAGAGACTCAGAAGAAAGCTAGTTTTCTGTGGTGGGGTTTTCCCTCTAGGCACAGGTATTCAGCATTGTGATTTTTACTGCGTGCGTCTAGGAAGCCATGTCTTCTGCAAATAAATGATTTCTGATCCACATGATGGGATTAAGCTGGGTGATCCCTGGAGCTTCTCCATGAGCTCCAGGACATCCAGGTGCTCGGCCACCTGGTCACAGCTGAGGTGACGCGATGCTCTGCCAAAACGGGAGAGAGCGGGCTGGGCGTCAGGGAGCAGGCCCTGGGCCGGGCTTGGGTCCTGGTCTTGTTGCTCACTCACTCTGTGCGCTGGGGCAAGTACCTCTAGCTCTCTGGGCCTCAGTTTACTCATCCGTAAAATAGGAAGGAGGGGTTTGATCTGACTGGCAATTTCTAAATTTGATTTTGGCTGGAAACCTTATTTCTTTTCAAGCAAAATCAGAAGCAGATGTTCAATCCATAAACAGATAAAAGCAGGACTGCTCTGTTTGAAGTGGGAATGGGGGTCTGAGATCTGTCCATCTGCCACCCTTTCACCTCCCTGACCCTCACCCCCAACACTTGCACACGTGTGCATACACACACATGCTTGCACATGTACACACACGCACATACACAGCAGTAGCCTGTGGGGACCTCCCCAGAATCCCCGGGGTGCGGGGAGCACAGTCTGCAAGTTGTGGACTAGATCATCTCTAAACCCTCTCCCAGCTCCGACATGCCGTAGATTCTGAGAGTTTGTTTATTTTGATATCAACTGTGCCTGATTCCCGTCTTTCCCCAACTGTTTTTTATTTCGCTCATTTCCTCAGCAGCTATGAGTCACTGGAAAGCACCATGTGCCAGGCATTATGCTGGGGACACAGCCACACTCACGCTGAGTGTGGCCCTGCCCTCAGGGAGCTCACAGTCCTTAGGGGGAAAAACACCACACCAGCAATGGTACGGATGGCGCATGACTATGCAGCAAGAGAAACTCCAAGGTCCTACAAGAACACGTAACCGCAGGGCCGGGAGGCAAGAGGAGAGGAAAAACCTCAGGGAGAGGAAGCAGCATGTGCAAAGGCCCTGAGTCTGACTCTTAGCACAACTGAAACAGACAGAAGGGCAAGGCCTTGAGGGTGTGTTAAGGAGGCTGGTCTTTACCCTAAGAGAAATGTGAAGCCCTGAAAGAATTCTGAACCTTGGATGGACATACAGACATAGCAACGTTTATTGAGCTCTTACTGTATGCAGCCACTGTTCTGGATCCTTGGGATAAAACAGTTTAAAAAAAAAAAAATCTCTGCCCTCATGGAGTTTATGTTTTAATGGTAGAAGGAGAGACATAATAAACAAAATAAACACAGGTCAGTTGCCAGATGTAGGGGCAGGCAGATCTAGGCTTTTGTGGGGCATGAAGCTTATATAATTTGGTGGGGGGGGGGATGGTGGATTCTCTAAGAAAAAAGAATAAAAAATTATAAATATCAATTTAGGCCTTGCAACCTTCTGGCGAGGGGCCCTGAAGTTTAGGCATCATAAACATCATTAGCCTCATGGAGATTCCACCTCTGGCCAGATGGTGGTGCAGGTGATGGAGAAAAATCAAGCGAGGAGGATGGGAGGTGGGCATGGGGGATCGAAAGTGTTGGAAGAGGGGCTGCCATTTGAAACCAGGTAGACAGACAAGGTCTGGTTGAGAAAGTGACCTCAGGAAAATCTAGAGGAGATGAGGGAGCCACGTGGGTATTTGAGGGAACAACATTCCAGGAAGAGGGAACAGCACATACAAAGGCGCTGAGCCAGAAACCTGCCTGGAGGAGGCCAGAGCAGAAAATCGAGGGGCACAGGGAGGGAGCTGAGGCCTGTGGGATCAGGCTGGCATTTTTCAAGGTCATGCCGGTCCCCACCGTGAGGATCCAAGGCGGGCAGGAGCCAAGCCCAGAGACCAGTGAGAGAGGCTGACGGAGAGCCTGAAGCAGAGACATGGGCGCATTTCAAGAGCTGCTTGGAGGCAGACTCAGTGGGACATCTCAGCGCAGCTAAGGAGGTGGCTGGCAGGAAAACGGGAAGGTGGGCAGAAATCTTCCTGCATCACTTTACTCCTACCCAACAGGGTAAAAGGAAACAAAAATGTTTTGACAAGTTAAACTGTGTCCTTCCATATGCAAATGTGACTCTCTCCTCAAAGGTTGTTTATCATCCTCAGAGATGGCAGGGCCTTTGCGGATCAGCCACAAAAGGCCTTCTGTGCTCCCGAAGCCTGTAGAGCCCCATGGGGGTAGCAGCAGATCCTTCTGGAAGAGGGCGAAGTGACCCTGATGCGGGCGATGCCAGGGGAACACTGGGGCATTGACAGTGGCCAGGGCAGGAGGAGGAAGGTGAGGGGTAACCAACAGTGGGGTGTGTGGCTGTCGTCCTGAGACCCGTGGTTTCGGTGGCAGAACAGACCGGGGGATTGCGGGGGACCACGGTGAGTTAATCAGCGCGAGTGTCGGGAAGGCGGCCTCCAACAGCCTCAGGCGGTTCTGCTCCTAACAGTTCACCTTTCATGACCGGTGGCACCTTCTGAACAGGCTGTGACGGCCCAGCCTGGCAAAGCTGCCAGCCATTCCTGTCTTCCAGGGCCGGAGAGGCTTGCCGGCTGGGGGCCTCCCTACTCCAGATGGGGAAGGGTCCCAGGAGATTCGGGCTCACGGACCAATCAGAAGCTGGAGGGTCCCCTGATCACCAGCTCCCCTTCGTTCCCATCTGTGCCCAAAATGGGCGGCAGAACAGATGGCTCACCAGGGGGCCAGAGACCTGGCTTTGTGTCCCAGTGCTGCCACTACAAGCTGTGTGAACTTGGGCAGTTACTTAACCTCTCTGTGCCTCCATCCCCCCATCTACACAGTGGGGATAGTACTATAACACCACCCCCCAGGGCGGCAGCGAGGATTAAGTGCCCAGAACAGAAAGTCAAGTAAGTTGAGGCCAATATTATTATTTACAGACCAAAACTCCCAGGCTGACACTCACAGGGACAATGGCACTGAGGATTTTAAACTGTAGCTGGAAACCCGGGACATCTGGGCACTCCACCAAGGGGCCTCAAGCTCAGCACACTGATCCAAAAATTGAAAATCCAAAGACTGTGGGAACGCCTTGTGCCTGGAGAAGCCGCGCTCCTCCAGCCTCGGGAAGATGGAAATGGACCGAGTCAGTTCGGAGGCAGGAAGTGACAGGCCTTGACGGGCATGGGGAACACCCCTGGGAGGTGACCAAAGGCTAGTGTCCACTGCAGGAAGACCATGTGCCCAGAGGGAAGGGCTCCTTCCACAGCTTGTCAGGGCAGCTCAGAACTCCAACTCAGAGCTCCAGCCAGGGAAACAGACTTGCCGTTAAAACTGACAGTAATAACCATAGGCCAGTTGCCCTCTGGCTTCGAGAAGGGCGCACTGAATGCGCACCAGGGCGAGGCATCGTGCTGGGCAGAACATGACGAATGAGGCATTGCCCAGTCTTTGTGGAGCTCACGAAAACTAATCTATTCTGACCTCCTCGGTGAGTTTCTACAAACAGTGTCCTCTTTAATCCTCAGACCAATCGTAGGAACACGCGTGAGGAAATTGAAGTTCAGAGAAGTTAAGGAGCTGCCCCAAGACCCGCCTTGGGCGCGTGGCGTACACAGGCCTCCGAGCAGACACCAGGCTGCCCACTCCCACTGCAGTGTCAGGGCCATCAGACTCCCAGCCTGGCTGTCTCTTCATGCTTTCCCCCCCCGGATCGCCTCTCATGTGTCCACGAAAGTCACGGCCAGACATGCTGTGCGATTAGAAGTTTGAAAGGAAAGCAAATTCTCCATCTTCAGAACCAGTGCCATGTCCCTCCCTTGGGCCTCGGCCCCTCATCTGCCGCCCAGACCCCATGGGGACCTTGCAGAGGCCCAGCTCGGAGCCCCCAGGCCACCGCTGCCAAGAAGCACACAAATCAAACCCAAGCTTGACCCAAAACCACAGTGATTTTCTGAACCTTGAAGTGAACACAAACCTTCCTGGGTTCCAGAATCTCAAACCCAGCCTAAGGTTCTCACCTCCCGAAGGCAAAGCTGGCAACAAAAGAAAAACATCCAGAAGGGTCCAAGCCCAAACATTTGCTCCCAGAACAGTGTCAGGCCAGGCCCAAAGCCCCCAAACTTCTAGTCATGGTTTCCAGCCTTTAAATATGAGAAGGAGGATGCAGAGGCGCTGAACCAATGGGCACTGGGGGAGAGGGCAGAGAGAAGGAAGCCCCCATGTGTTAAGGAGCAAAGACAAGGCCCCTCTCGGCCCCCAGGGGTCTGTGGTAGAGACTTCCCTTCATCTATGGGAACAGACGAGTGGGTCCCTCTCCCTAGGAGGACACCAGTTACCCCCAGAGCCCCAAGGAGGGGAGGGAGGGAACAGAGAGGGCAGCAAGGATGACTGTGGCTGAGAAGGCATCTTCCTGGCCAGGCACGGGGTCACCTCACCCTGAACCCCAGGGGTGGGCCTGGACCAGGCCGCCATCTTGGAGTCCCCGCTTCCTGTCCCCCCAGGCAGCAAAGGGGGTGGAGGTGGAGGTGTGGGTGCTGGGAGCCTTCATCCCAGGTGCCATGGAGCCCGCCCTGAGAACGCTTGGCACATCTGGTCTAACTTGGACGCCTGGGGAAATAGTCGTCTGGGAGAGGGGAGAGGGTCTGGACTGGGGAAATGGGGAGGATGGCCGGCCAGGACTGCGGGCCCAGGGGAGGTTCCTGGTGAGGTTAAAGCTAGACCGGGCAGTGTGTGGGTTTCCAGGCCGCGTTCAGCTATGTGGGGACAGGTGCAGAGACAGGAACAGGGAGCCCTGGGGGCTGAAGCCACTGGAGATTGGTCATTGAGTCTCAGATGAGGCCTAGGACACACAGATGCTGCCAGGTGTGGACATCACCAAACCTTTCCCAAAAATGGGGTGTCCACCCCACCCCCCAGGCACCCAGGGTTCATGGCTGAAAGCTGTGTGCGCCTCTCCCTGAGTAAGGGGCTTTGCCAGGGCTGTCCCCCCTGCAGGGAGCCGGGCTGCTTCCCTGCTGGGGCCTGAGTGGGGAGGCTGGAGCTGGGTGGGAGGGGCAGGCCCTGGGGGCTCAGAGGCCGCTGAAGGAGGAGCCCCAGTGCGTGAGGTGAGGGCAGGGGGACAAGACCCACTTTCTTGGCAGCAGAAGGGTAAAGGGGGGCTCAAATCCGCAAGGTCCCGGAAATGGGGTGGAGCTGGCAGTCTTGACAACCCAACATTCTGCCAACTTAGGTCACCTCAGTCCAGGCTCAGCCCTCTCCCTGGGACAAAGAGCCATTCTCTTGGTGAGGTAACCTTCTAGAAAGTTCCTGGCATAAAGTAGGTGGTGTAGGGCAAGCCATGAGGAGCCAGAAAGGGCTGAGTTCCAGTCCTCACTTTACTCCTGCTGTGTGTTTTGGGCAAGTTACTTAACCGCCGTTCCTCAGTGTGCCCGTCTGTGAAATGGGGATATCATACATATTGGCATACACGGCTGCTCTGGTGTGAGCACAAAATGAGATTGCACACATAAGGTGTCACCCACATAGTGGGGGCTCTCAATATTTTAGGTCGCTCCTGGAGTAGTTGGCTCCCCCAGCTGCCCAGAGGGGCTTGGCATCCTGAAAGGACTGACCCCCGAAAGAGCACGGCGGCCCCCTCCAGCGCAGGCTCAGAGCCCCAGCGCCTCCAGCCGGCCCAGTGCCCGTCGCGGGTTTAGAGAGGGCATCCGTCCAGTCACCAGTTTATGCCCGTGGAGCCCCTCCACGGAAAAACTTGGATGGGCTGGAAAATCCCAACTACAGTTACATTTTCAAACCTTCTCACAATCCAAATGTCAACACCAATCGAAACAATATGTTTATTTGCAGCCCTCCTGCCAGACCGGATTAATTTCTACAGGCTCAAAGCCCATTTTGGAACTGTAATGTCTCAATTTTACAGATGAGAGGAGGGAGGGGAAAAAAGCCAAGCCGGTCTTTGCCTTCTTGATCTGGGAAGTGTTGGGGGAAGGAGAGCACCGGGGCAGGGTTTGCGGTTGGCCCTGTCATCCAGAAGGTTCTATCACCAGGAAACAGCATCTGGGGTCCCCATCATTCCTGCGGCTCACATCTGCAAGCACATCTCTTCTCCTGGCCTCTACCTCATAGCTTCCTTCTCCCTCTGCTCTGACGGGTGACCAATTTCTCTCCAGGTGGGGGTCTGGCAAGGTGGCAGGTGAGGGGGGCATTCAGCCAGGGTTGGGAAGATAAAAGCCAAACTGAGGGAGGAAATTTCTCTGGAGCCCCAGGGTTCACGTGGGCCCCAGATGAGCTAGGGCCTGGTGTGTGGCTTTGTAACAAGAAGAACGATGTTGAGTCAAGACACTGGGCCCCGTTGGCAAAGGACCCAGCCCTGCCTCAGACATCTTGGCGTGTGCTAGGCATTAAAGGGGGTGCTTTGGACCATCTGAAATGCTGCCGGCAGCTTGGCAAGGTGTGCATCACCATTATACCCATTTTACTGATGAGGAAACTGAGGCTTGCCCAAGCTCTCCAGCATGCATGTAGCAGAGTCAGGGCTGGAGGCTGGTCTGTCCGAAGATCTTGTTCTTTCTAGCCCTGTGGATAGCAGCAACGGAACAGTAGAAGGGAGGTCTCCAGGGGAAAGCTCTCTTGGGGTGGCTTTCAAGCTTTCCCTACCTCGCCGATGACAGGGCAGCCAGTTCCCCTGAGAAGAGAGCAGAGGGGACAGGACAGATTGGACTCAGGTGTGGCTCAGTATTATCTGGCACATTCCTCTCTACTTACTGTCCAACTCAACCTGGCTGAAAAATCAATTCAATCTAATCTCCCCTCAGTGAAAGTTGAATCCTAAGACTGCTGTGAGAAACAAGGGAAGTCATACAGTGGAAGGGCTGTGAAAACTCCGATGCTTTCCTTCCTGAACGCAAGCCCCACCGTGACAAATCTCCTATCCATCCTTCGGGAAGACGCCCCATCTTCCCCTGCGCTTTTCTCACTGGAAAGCATTTCTTTTGTTCTACCCGGTGTGCTTTGTAGAGGTTTACATGTCTGGAGCCCTCACAAGGTCCAGTAAAAAGCTTGGCATACAGGAGGCCCTCGGAAAAGTCTGTATTGAAGGAATGAGTTGAGAATGAAGCTACATTAGCACCATGTGGAAGGTACCATTATTGCCCCCACTGTAGAGATGAGCAAACTGAGGCTCAGAAAGGTGAACTGACCTGCCCCAGGCCCCACAGCCGGCTTCATAGCCCAGGCCTGTTAGACTCCAGACTTGCACGCAGAGTCAGGTGGAGTCAGCCGTGCCTACTCAGGACCCTCCCCCAGGACCCCTGCTCCACTGGCCACTGCAGGAATCCTACCGGGCTTCAAGGAAGGCAGGCCAGAGAGCTGGAGAGCAGGGCTGGCCTGCCTCCTCACATCTCAGAGGCACACCCAGAGGAGATTGCCTGACAGGTCCAAAGGATCCAGGCCATGGGACTCGGGGTCTCAGGATGGACACGTGAGTAGATTCACTTCTGCTGGATCTCACCCTCCTTCCCTGATGGGGAGATCAGGCCCGTCCAGGCAGACCCGGCTGGCCTGGGCCGGCAGAGGGAGGAGGGTCTCTTCCTCATGCCTGGTGGAGGGATATGGAGGCAGCGAAGGCTGGGAAGCTTCACCAGTCCTAGAAACTTTATCCTGGTTGGATCATCAGTCCAGGGGCTGGAGGGGAGTCCTGGAGCCACTGGGCAGAGCCAAATGCAGATCAGGGTTCAGTGTCTGCAACAGAGTGTCAGGTCCCAGGGAGCAAACGGGAGGTGGTCTGTGTAGACCCTGTGGTGGGAATCCTGGGCCTCCAGCCCGGACCTCAGCCCTCTTAGAACACGTTCATATGACAGGACTGGGGTCTGTGCGTTCATCCATCCATTTATTTATTTATGTGCACTCTTCTTTAATTAGCTTTTAGAATTATAAAAAGAATGAGCAACAGGAGACAAAAAGAAAAAGAAAACCCACCCACCGTCCCCCCTTTTGGAGATAACCACTGTTACTACTTTGATATACATGATTCCAAATTATTCTCTATGCATATTTGTTTGTTTTAAAAACGAGATCGTTCTGGCCCCGTGGCTTAGCGGTTAAGTGCACGCGCTCCGCTACTGGCGGCCCGGGTTCAGATCCCTGGCATGCACCGACGCGCCACTTCTCCGGCCATGCTGAGGCCGCGTCCCACATACAGCAACTAGAAGGCTGTGCAACTGTGACATACAGCTATCTACTGGGGCTTTGGGGGAAACAAAATAAATAAATTAATTAATTAAAAATTAAAAACGGGATCGTAAAGTTCAAAGCTGTTTCTAACCTGCTCTTTCCACGTTACAATGTGAAATTATTGTGTGTGCCCACACGCTTCCATAAGCACAAAAATTTCTGGAAGAATATGCAAGAAACTGTTCATTTGGCTGCTTCCGGAGAGGAAGATGGCAGACCTAAAGAGGGAGACAAAGTTACTTCTAATTTCATGTATTTTTATTTAATAAGCACTTTTAGAGTGTTTATTATGTGGTAGGCACTGTTCTTCTAAGCATTGTACAAATATTAACATATTTCCTTTACTTTCAAAATACTTCTGTAGAGTTTTAGTTTCTAACCAGGTGTATGTGTTACTTTTGTAACTAAAAATGAGTTTAAATTTGCACAGGTAGTGAAAGTCACTCTGCAGCAAGTGATATCCACTTACCTGTCACCTCTGTTAGCTGGCTGCACAGTGTCCTGGTCCAGGCCTATTTCAGCGATGGAGATGGAGAAGGATGGAGGAGATGGAGAAGACCAGACTACCCAGCTTCCTTGAAAAGGAGCAGAAGCACAGAGAAAGGACACTGCCACAGCGGGCAGCCACGTCTGTACGTGTTTCATAAACAGAAACTCTTGTCTGCCCTCCCACCAAGCCAGGTGGCAGACAAAAAGCCAGACCAGCCACATTGACTTGTTAAACCTCAAACCAAAATGACCCAAATCCTAACTTAAAAAAAAAAACAACAAAATGTCAATGGACCCGGAGTTATTTTCCTAGAAGCCTTTGCGAGCCCGCTGAAATGGCACCAGACCTCTGTATTTCCTTAAGCAGTTCCATTAGCCCATTCCTCAAATCTTTGCCTGACAAGATCTATTTCAGGATCTCCAGGCCCTGCGTTTTTCTCAGCTTGGTGACATTGTGGAGCATCATTCCCAGAGCCCGCGCTCAAGGTTCAGAGTCCGAAAAGCCCGGGTTCTGGGTGAGCTTGAATGGGTTATAAACCGTTCTGAGCACGAGAGTCCTACTTCCTAGGGCTGTTATGGGATTGAACAGCCCTAGAAAGTGGGTCTCCAGGAAGCTGTGGGCGTGAGTGGACTCCAGCCCCTTGGTGAAGTCCCAGGTCCTTCTGAGAGGAAGCCACAGACCTGGCCAGTATAGCTGCAGGCCTCAGAAGACGGCACCCCCAGGCCCTGTCCCACAGGTCTTGTCTAGGCCATTCAGAAGCCTGGACGCTGCTGCCTCGTTCCAGGCCCTGAAGGTCACGGGGCAGGAGGGACAGCAGCCCTGCCTCCAGCTGTCCTCCTCTCTGAGGTCACACCTGCTGGCCCCAAGCTGCCCGTTCCAGATTCCAGGCCTGGCCTCGTTGACAGCACCATCTTTCCCACTTCCTCACTGTGAAAGAGGGCCCAACACAACAAAAACTGAGCCTGGGGCTCAGCTTGGGGGGTGTGGGCAGCCCCCCACTCCCATACACACACACATATACACATACACACACACACTGCCCCATCCATAGGCAGAGGGACCGCCTCCTGCCACGGAACCCTCCTCTGGCAGCTGCCGCCTGGCTCGGCTCTCAGAGGCTGTTTCTGTCGGTCACTGCTTCGGCACCCACTGTTTGCACCATCCCTCCCCACTGACCAGGAGAAGAAGGGAAGAGGGACTGAAAATCTGTGCTCTGTGCCCCTGAGCTCCCCTACAGGGAAGAGGCCCAGAGCTTCCAGATGGAAACAGAGGTTTCCGAGGGGAGAGAGTTCCTGAAACACGCCCAGGAGGCCACATGAGAGAGCCCAGCACCCCAGCACTGAGCTCCTGAAACGGCTCAGGATGCGAAGGCGAAGGCGGGCTGCGAGCAGCGTATTCTAAAAAGGTGTTGATTTTTAACAGGCTTCACTCATCTGAGCCCTGGAGGAGCCCAGGAAGGCCTCACAATAGAGACCTTTTTCTGGGGCCAAGAGCGCCCCCACCTCCCTGGGCGGAGCGACCAAGTCAAAATCCAGGCCCAGCTGTCTGCTGGGAGGGAAATAAAACAGTGCCACAAAATAAGCCAGCATCACAGCTCCTGGACCCCACCTGCCCTTACTGCTCAGACCAAACTCTTCCCGTGTTCCTGATCTGCGCTGGGGATTGCTGGCAGTTAGAAATCGGAATGTGTGCCCACCCCGAGTCAGATCTGTCTCCCCAGCCTCCTGGGAGAGAGGGGTCAGGGCTGGGGCCCTCCAGTCTCAGGCTCCAGGCCCCTCTCCTGGAACTGTTGTGACAGCTCCGGAAAGGATTTTTACCTGAAACACGGTCCCCATCTTCAGGAAAGACTTTGATCACTGGAAACTCCCAATGAAAACCCTCTTTATACACCCAGGAGACTCCAGGTCCCCATCAACGACAGGGGACAGGCCCTCCAAGAAAGGTTCTGGAACTCAGAATGCTCCCACAGAGCCTGAACTGGCAACTGAGTCCCAGGGAAGCGCGGTCCCCAGTTCCCGAAGGCGCGGTAACACCATCCCCGGCCCCCACCCCCACCCATCCGAGCTCAGCCTGCAAATACTTCGCATTCTTCCAAATTAGAATGGCCAGTCCTCATTTTGACTAAAATGCAATTTAAGACTAAAATCCTCCCAGTCAGAAGGAGGCACCCACCCCCACCCTGGGCCTCTTGGAAGCCAAGACTGCGATCTCCAGCAGCTTCGTTTGGCCATTCTCTCACCAGCTTCAGTGTGCTGGAGGTGACTGTGGTGGCCCGTAAGTAATAATTATCCGGGAAGCCTAATGGTCCCTGGAGTCATTTAGGGTTGTTGATTTCTGGGCTAGGCAAACACAAACAATGTCCCCTTGGCCTTGCCACCAATCTTCACAGCAAATGTGAGTTTTGTTACTGAATGTGGATGAAACACGCACTTCAATATCCAGCCAGGGCTCGGATCTGCTCTAAAATGCATACACAATTCATAATGATGCATTTGATTAATGGTAAATGAGCATGGAATTCTGAGGGCCAACCCATGTGACGGCCACATTAGCACCAGATGAAACTGTCATGTGGGGCAATGTGACAAAAACTGAGAGGAGTGACTGCGATTGTGAGACTGGGGCGGCGATTTCTTGTTTCCGCGATTTCTTGTTTTCCTTGTTTGGGGGGCGTGGGGCGCAGAAGAAGAATCCTGTATTTTCCTGTAAGGGAAAAACGAATGCAATTTACACCCAGAGGTTGCCTTTAAAACGAAAACGTGAGATTCCAATGTCAAAGGTTGGATTTCTTTTTCTCTCCTATCCAAAAGAGATCACACTGGGAAAATGGTGTCTTGTGATTCTCTGATAAGCTCGGCTATTACTGATGGTCAGGAAGGCTGTTAGAAAAGGACAGAGCTCTTAAAACCAGTCAGGCATTTAAAATAGTGCTGAAAAACAGTCACAGGGACCACTGAGAAATGGGGGGCTGCCTGGCCTGTGGCCGGCAGGCCCAGTGCGGCCCCGGCAGTCAGCGGGGTGGCGTTTCAAACACCCGTGCTTTGCTGGGTGTATGGAATGTCTCGAACTTCAGCCTCGGCAGGTCTTATTGAAAACATTATCTTTTCCATCAATAATACCTCTAAGTTCTTTATTAGCAAACTCCCTGGCAAAAGCTGACATATTTACAGCATGCAGTAAACTTTACGTATCTGCAACAATATTCGAGGAGAGAAGGAGAAAGCCCTCACTCAGGGACCACTACAAATCATTCCGCCTTAAAATGATCAAGTGGGAGGCTAATTGTCCCAAAGAGAAGGCCTCCTGAGGACTCCCGTCCCATCCAGCGGCCAGGAGGAGGGTTAACAAAGATGAAAAAAGCATGTTTGAGGATTGGAAACATAAGAATACATTTTTTTTTTTAAAAAAAAAAAGGAAAGGAAAGAAAAGAAAAGAAAACCCAATTGATATCACCATCTAGGCTGAAGCAGAAACCTGATCTTGGGATGGAATGGTTAACATTTGGGGTTGTTGGGAGAGAATTGCTCCAAGCTGTTTTTGTTCAAAATGTGTAGATTTAAGGTAAGAAGCTCTGTGCAGGTCATAGCCACTCTGGAAGCAAGTCCCCCATTACTTTGCATCTGACAAAGGTAGGGACAAATTTTGTTTTTTCTTTCCTATAGCTGGGTAGCTTCGTTGGTTTTCACTTGGAAGCGTGCTAGAAAAATATTTACTTGTCTTGCTCTTTTTATGACTCTGCCAATGTTTTCTCTTTTTGGAGCGTGTCTTTCTCTTAGCGCTTTTCACTCGTTTTCCTCCTGCATTCACGCCAATGAAGTATAGACCCAGCCCTCTGCTCTCCTAGAGAAAGAACGCCAACTTTGTGGGAATTCACAGAAGGGAAAATTATATATATCTCTCTCTCTAATGAAATCTCAAGGTTCCCAATGGACAACACTGGAGAAGTGAGGGCCCCCAGCCTCCAAAACTTCTAGCCACAGAGCAAAGTATTTGTTTTGATGAAAATAGGAATAGATGCATATTTATTTGGGAAGAATCCCATCAATGGTCTTATGGGAAGTATTTGATTTTTAGCTGTTATTTGGCAAATCCAAAGAGGGAATTGGGTATCCAGTTGAAGCTTCTGTTTTCCATCCGTTTCATAAAACGAGTCTCTCTTCCCCTGGAACTTTACAATAAACCATTTTCAAGGAAAAAAGAAGAAAATATTTCCACCTCTAAAATCATAAGTACTTCCTCAGAGGAAAATATCACAGATATCTTAGGGAGGAAAGGGAAGTAATTGTGTTCTAGAAGGACAATTTTTGAAAGGGTTTCCGACTCAGCATTGGAACGGGAAGACTTCGGAAACTTGCGTTAATAACCGGCTTCCCTGGGGCTGTTCGTTTGCAGGAATCTGCTCCTGCAGCCAGCATTTTCAAACCTCTCTTTGAAATATATGCATTCTTTTCTAACTTCACAAATGGATTGTCACACACCTTCACCATTTACAAAGAAAAAAAAAATAGGAGAGTGGGATATATTTAAACCAGAAAATTTATCTTCAGGTGAAAACTTTTAATAAAGAAATCTCTGTTAAGAGTTCCGTTTTTAAATGCAGAGGTTGTGGCAGATGAAAACACAAATTGGTGACAATAAAATGTCATCAGATTCTTACACTTCTGCTATACAGAACATCATCAAAGTCACCCCATATGTTAACATGGTTTTTATATATCTTTCGTATGCGGCATCAATTTAATTTTTATCAACAATGACAGTCTCAATCTCCAAATATTTGAGTCAGGGACAGGAAAGGGATATGCACCCCAAAATATCCTCAAAATTATATTCTGATGTCAACACCACGCTTTAGAGCTGTTATGTTTTGCGGTTTTTCTTTTGTAAAAACATCTCCTGCGCAGGCTTTTTGTCTATACCATATCAATATGAGATTTTTTCTTCACGCAGTAATGCAGACCACAGCTTTTGGCTGCTCTATCAGCCATATCTCTTCATTTGTTCTTTCAACCTCGGGGAAGCCATATTATTTCTTTTTCGCTTGGTCTGTGCGGGAAATGAATTCCACAGTTTGCAAAGCCCTCAGCATCCCTTAGCCAGTAACAATGCAAGATGTGGAAAATGTGCTTAAGATTGAGAATCGCATTTTGAAAATCCAAGCGTTTCTCTTTCTAGACTTTTGCTAAGCGGCTTATTATACCAATCCAGGTATTGCTTCCATATCTCTAGGGGTTAAAAAGGAAAAAAGAGCATGATGTACTATTTATTACATTTCGTTAGATAAACCTCAAAAAAGTAAACATTTTCTCCCCTCGATTCACCCACTGCCTGTTTCAGATTTTAATGTGATGATCTGTTTTTTCAGGATCTTGAATATTTATATTTCAGAACTTAAATATCTTTATTTAAACCATACAGTCGCAATCTCCAAAACCTCGGATTTTTAATATTTTGGCGACTGAAATCTGGCATGTTTGAAGGTTCCTCTCTCTGCAGAAGTCTCTTGTTATCCAAAGTAGAAAAATAAACTAAGGACAGATTATAAACTACCCAACGCTGGCTGCCAGCACAGCAAAAACACTGCAGGGACCCCTTAACGCTCTGCCCTAGGGACAACTACTTTCTTAATAATAAATAGGGAAAATGTAAAATGTTTTCTTTAAATTAAAAATCGCAACGAATTGTTTTAATGAATATCTCTGGTTATGAGGGTAGAACATGCCTTCGTGTGTACACTTTCTGAAGAAAAATTTCCTGTGTGGTTTTCCCTGTCAGATCAAAAGGAACTAATTAACTTTTCTATAAGGTAAACAAAACTTTAACTTGAAGTATCCCCATGAAGTATGTGGGAAGTGAGCTTTTGTGTGAGTGAAACCGAGAGGGAGGGAGGGAAGAGAGAGTTGGATTTAATTTTATATTTGAAATCATCTGAGGCTCAGAAGGTATTGGAAACTCCGTGTTTTCCAAGAGTCAGCCTGCTTTTTTCTCCCCCATTACCAAAATGATATTGAAATCAAAGGGTGAAATGTTGCCAAGTTCAAATCCCCCGTAAGATTAATAGGGCATTGTTCTGTTCATAGAAAATGCGTTCTTCTTAGAGCCCCTTTAAGGAGACCTGGGTGGGTGAAGGAGCATGCAGGAAAGAGTGTGGGAAAGGGAGAAATCTGGAAAACCGGCCCGTGGCCTGAGTGGGAGGGTGGAATGGGGAGAGAATCTTCAAGAAGACAGACAACCGATCACCCCACCCCCAGCCAGAAGTAATTAAGGTCCAGGGGACGAGGCCCCCAGCTGGAGCCCTATTTCCCCAGGACTTGGCTCATTTTCTCAGGTTTCTGGGACAAACGAACAGGAGGAAGGGATCGGGAGGGTCTTCAGGGTTGTACCCCTCTGAAGGGCTGACCTCTGGGGCTGAGAGGGACGTGTTGAGGGAGAAGAGGGGCTCCGTCTACCCCTCCCAGGAGGAGCAGTTGCAACCCAGGGCTGTCCCTCTCCCAGGACAGAGAGTCCATGGCCTGCTTCTGGTGAGTAGCCAGGGCCAGGGCCCCCTGGCTGGGCCTCCTGTCTGCCCTTGCCAGGGTAGGCACAGGCGGCCAGTCTGAAGGACAGAGATTGCAGGAGGCAGCCTGTGCGGGAGGAACAGCTCCTCGCTGGAGGGCTCAACGAGGCGGGAGACTGTGTCTGTGCCTCCAGAGTCTGCCCTCGGCCTCGGTGTCCCCAGAGCAGGGGTGTGGGTCACACACTCACACACAGACCCACGTCTCTGCACATCGGCATCTCCATCACCCTTTACGTGGCTCTGTTGACAGTGCTAATTGTTGTCCTAACAGCTAACATTTATTCAGAGCTTCCCAGGTGCCAGGCTCCATGCTAAGAGCTTTATCTAAAACTTCACAGCAAATTTAGGAGGTGGGTATTACCATCCCCATCTAACAGATGAGGAAACTGAGGAACAGAGACCTAAGGAACTTGCCCAAGGGCACCCAGCTACTTACACACGAGGTCACTAGGCTACAAAGCTTAGCGGGATTTGGTTGTGACAAAGGGGCCCCCACAACCCCAGCTTAGTGGCCAAGAGTCTAGGCCACTTACAGGAAGTGTCCATGACCAGGCTGCTTGCCTGGACTCTGAACTCCAGGGCCCCCGCCCCTGGGGACAGGCACACCCCACCCCACTGGCACGGCTCAGTCATCCTCTACGGGCCTGTCTGGACCAGTCCCCAGGTGGGTGTTGATCGTGTTATTAGTGATGAGAGACCCACTTTAAGTTCCTTTATTCGTGTGTCCAGCGCCGAAGTTTGCAAATGATTTGCTTTGATGACAGCTGGCAGGGACCGGAGGCCACCCTTGCACCCCTGTCACTCACAACAGCATCCAGAGAGCTCTCTTGAGAGGACAAAGAAGGGTGGGCTTGTAGGGGAGGGGGGCGCATTGCCGGAAGCCCATGTCGTCTCTGATGTATCCTTGGAAGAGACCAGAACCAACATTCTTTCTAGATGGCACAGCAGAGGGGAAAAAAAACCCGAATCTTTGAATGCCCCAAATGTATCCTTTTTGCTCTGGAGAATAACTAAATCCTCACAGAAAAAACAAAAAAGGAGGGGTGGGGGGGGCCAGCAGGCAATAACTCTTACCTAGATTTAGTAGCAAGACCAGCTGTGATTGTCCCCAAGGCCCAGTGTGGGAGTTGTCAGACCAACAATACCACATTGTGGCTGTGTGACCTTGAGCAAGTTGCTTTACCTCTCTGAACCTCAATTTCCTCATCCATTAAATAGCAGTCATTCCAGCTCCCTCTACTGGGATGAAGTATGTTCAGTCCCTAGCGGTCACTCTTCACAGAGGCTTAAAGACTGTTCCTTTCCCTCCCCGTTCCCAACCTTCACCCTTGAATTGCCCTCCTGTATCTAAAATCAATTACTGTGTTTAAGCTCTAGGGCTTTCAGAACCATTTAGTTATGACAGGAAACATCCTTGATGGGAGGCCCTTTGTCACACGCGAGTCCCACTCATTTTCAGTTAACCCGGCAGCGGACTCCTGCCCCGCGCTCATGGCCCACCCTCCCTCTCCCCCAAGAAGCCGCATTGGCTTCAGCACCCTTCGTGGGAGAATTCTCTGTCCACCAGACGAAAACACTGTCCCTCTGTGCCCTTGCGGTCCCTAAGCCCAGAGCTCTGTACCCAGGCCCCTAAGTCATTCATTCTTTCAACAAACACCCGCTGAGCGCCTCCTGTGTCTGGGTGGGTGCGCTGGTTCCTGGGAATTCAGGTGTGAACAAGCCAGACAAGGGCCCGGCCCTGGAGCTCTTTCTGGATGGCAGGGTCAGACAAGGTCGCGCTAACACGCTCTTTCCAGCATTTTCTTAAGGGCCTCCTAGGGGGCAGGCTCTGTGCTGCGCTCTGGGGACAGAGCAGCCCAGACTCAACTGCCCCATTGGGTCTAGCAGGGAAGGAGAGGAATGAACCACTTCAGTTATTCAGAGGAAGGAAGACAGCACAGGGGCCCCCAGTGAGCTCTGACTCAGCCCCTCCTGGCCTGGCCCCATTGGGAGAGCGTGTCACCAAAGAGGAGGCGAGGGCTCGTGGGACACACCAGAGGTCTCTGAAGTGGAGGCCGGTCCCGGTGAGTATTCATTCCCCCTGTATCCAGGAGGAGATGCTGAGTGAGGGAGGCAGGAACAGGTGGCTGTGCGTCCCTGATGCTACTCTTCTCAAACGGTGTTTCATTCCATGTCCCCACCAAGATGGAGACAGTGACAGCCTGGGTGTGACTGACCGGGAGGGGCTGGTGGTCCCGAGCCTGAGCCTGCTCACCTTAGAGGGCACCCAAGGCCTTCCACCACACCCCGCCGTCCACCCATGCTGCCTGCCCTCTCATTTGGGTGCTGGTGTTCACCTCCAGGCTTGGCACGTCTCTCAACCAGGGAATTTGCAGTGTACTGGTTTCCCACAACGATGCTCCCACTCCCCGCACCTAGAAATGGGTTGGCTTCAGGTATAATCAGCTATGTGTCTATATTATTTATGTAGAAACACACAGTCCTCTATATCTGCACACATACATATACACACACGCCCCACGTAGAGTGAACACAATAAATATTTGTTGGACGGAATTGTGGAAGCAATAGATCTGCGTGTATCTGTTATGAACAGATATGCATCCACTATGCATAGAGAGATAGACACATATGGTTTTATATACAAGGTTAGGGATCAGTTTGTATGGGTGTATATACACACATAACTTTGTTTCCAGTTGGCATCAGGCAGTCAGCTGGCATCTGGGATAAACTAACTTCATTCAGTTGGTGCAAGCATGTAATCTGTGTGCACACAGAGTGAAAACTACAGCTGTTTTTTTTTTCCTTTTTCTTCAAAATGTTGAATACACAACTTGCAATACTGTAATAAGGATTACAGAAATATGATCAACTTTGAACCTAACTGTTAACTTAGAATTTCCAAAAGGAACCATAAAAAATAACATGGGCTATCAGTCCCTCCATAAGCGGCGGGGGCCCAGCTCTGAAGAATCGCCGTATTTAAACATGTTGCCGTCAGACTCCGCTGCTGTTCACATTCAGGGCACAGTTCCAGGCTCAGATACATTACATCATTTAATCCTCACAACATCCTGTGAGCCAGGTGTTGTCATCCTCGCTGTAAGGATGCTCACAGAGGCTTGGAGAAGCCAGTGACCCACACAAGGTAATCCAGCTCCTAAGAGATGGACCTCATTTGCTAGTTTTCTACAGCTGCCAGAACAAAGTACCACAAACGGGGTGGCTTAAAACGACAGCACTTACTCTCTCCCAGTCCTGGAGGCCAGAAGTCCAAAATCAAGGTGTCAGCAGGGCCATTCTCTCTCCAAAGACTCTAAGGAAAGAATCCCTCTTTGCCCCTTCTGGCTACTGGTGTTTGTTGGCAACCTCCTCTACTCCTGGGCTTGTGGACCATCACTCCAGTCTCCGCCTCCTTCTCCACAGGGTCTTCTCCCCGTGTGTCTGTGTTCAAGTCTCCCTCTTCTTCTAAGGACACCAGTTATGCGATTAGAGCCCACCCTAATCCCGTCTGACCTCATCTTAACTAATTACATCTGCGAAGACCCTCTCTCCCAATAAGGTCATAGTCACAAGTTCGGGTGGATGTGAATTTGGAGGGGACGCTCTTCATCCCAGTTCAGTCGGGATTTGAAGCAGGTCTGTGTGACTCCAGCACTCCTGCACTCTCCAGTATAACCAGGCCCAAGTCTCCCATTTGCAAGATGGCGGGGAGCAGCCGCGCCCTCTGGCTGGCCGTTCCTTTTCCCTCTGTATCAGGGCTTTACACAACCAAGAGGAACACAGGCAGCTGTCTATCCTTCCTTGGAGTTGTGGCCAAGTGGCACAGAGGGGCATTTGCAGGTGCCAGAGCTCAGAGTGGGGCAGGGAGGGGTGGATGTATGGGCCTTGGTGGCAGCTGGCCCAGAGGCCTCCTTCAAGACTTCTGCCCCCATGTCTAGCCTCAGTCTGCCGTCCTGCGGGTCCCATGAACAGAGCTTCCCCTCCACACCTCCTTGTCCCCTGCCAGCCGCTCCCCGCCATCGCGGACACTTGCGCCCCTCTCCTCAGCACCACATTCAGGAAGCTACAGTGGAGGCCCCACGGGGTCAGAGTGGGAGCAACATCCAGGGACAGGCACCTCCAGTGGACCTGGGCCTGTCCAGGGAAACCTTGCGGCTCTGGGCCCTGCTGCCACCTAGGAAAAGCGGAGGAGTAAAACCCAGGCAGGCCACATCCCCCCGGGTGACCCACAGAGGACTTTCCAGCCCTCCACGAAGGTGCCAGGACCCTGACAGCCACCGGCCACAGAACGTGCCTATCCACTCCTATCGCTCTGTGTTTGTGGCGTGGGCACATTTGTTACCAGTATCACTGCTAGCGATGAAGAGTGGGTGTTCTGGAGGCTGACCACTAGGGTCAGATTCCTGGGCCTGCCACTTACTAGCTGGGTGAACCTCAACAAGTTAGTTGACCTCTCTTTGCCTCAGTTTCCCTTTCTGTGAAATGGGCATAACAATAGTATCTGCCTCATAGTGTTGAAAATTAAGCAAGTTTCTGCGTGTAAAACGCCTGGCATAGTAACGGGTACCGGTAACATCCCTACGTGTCAGTCATTATCATCACCATCGTCGTCATGACCACGACTTAACGGGTTATACCTGTAAACTGACCTGCAGCATGACAGGGGAATGAGACATATTCTGGTTCACAGAGTCGTCACGGTTTCCATTTGTGGAGTTATTTGTGCAGAATCTGATTTTTACAGAGTAGGATACAAGGGAACTCACTAACTAAACCCCAGTGGCTCTGGCCCCGGCCCCTAGGAGCTGTGTGACCTGGGCAAGCCCGCTGACCACTGGGGGCCTCGGATTTCTCTTCTGTGTAGTGGCCTCCTCCCTTCACAGATTGTGGTCCGGAAGAAAGGCGAATGTAGCGATGGTCGCCATCTGTCGTGTCAGCCCGGGAGCCTCTCACATCATGTCGCCTGCCTGCACCTCCATTTCCTCCTCTGTGAAATGGGATGATAACTCATCTCCCCCAGGGCTGTTAGAAGAATTAGAGACAGTGAGCACGGGAGTGTCTGGCACACGGTGGAAACACAATAACTGATGGTGGGTGTTATTATTCAGGACCAGTTCACCCTGCTCCAGGTCAGGGCCTGCGGGGAGGGGAATTCTGGGTACCAGAGTTCAGGGGTCACTGCCACACAGGCCCCGCCCGCCCCTCGGCCCCTCTGCCTTCTAGTCCGTGTCTGTAACAGGGGGTCAGGGGCAGAGTGCCGAATGCGGAGTCTCAGGCCAGGCCCAGGATCTCTGGAAGGCCCTGAGGATGTGGGGGAGGACGGGGAGGCGGGCCTCTGAGGGGTGAGCGCTCATAAATCCATGGGCGAGTAATTTACGGCAGCCGAGTGTAACACCTGATGCCTGCCAGTGTGAGAGGTTAATGGGGAAGGTTGAGGGGCACAGGCCGCTGATTTATGGGCCTGACCAGTGGCCTTCATCCTCACCAAGGCTCTGGCTCCAGAGGCCAGCCGGCGGGGCAGGGAGGGAGCGGAGGGGGCAGGCCAGGTCGAAAGGGAGGGATGGGGAAGGAGGGCCCAGGAGGAGTGTGATAAGAGAGGCAGAGGGAAGGGCATAGAAAAAAGACAGGCAGGAGCAAGGCTCACGGTACCCTTACACACAGTCCTGCCCGGTGCTGGTGATGGGAACCGCTTGCTGGGAGGCCCCGGAGGCTTGTCTTGTAGGTGACCTTCACGTGGTGGGTTTCAGAACAGTGTCCCCCCATCAGCACAGCCAGAAACACAACATTAACCAGTGTATTCAGTGATGTAAGCTGGGGGATGACGTGTGTTTGCAAAGAGTAAGGCAATTGACAAATAACGTCGTCATCAACATAGTATTATGGTCTGGGGCCAAGTCTGGACCAGGAGACAGAGGCATTGAGTCCAGCCTGCCGGTTCCAACACTCACTAGCTGAGTGTCATGAATCTCGGTTTCCTCACCTGTAAGTAACAATCGTGATGCCTCCTGCCAAGGATGCTTCTGTGCACTCAGGACCACCTGGCATGGCATCTGACCTGGAGAGGCTGGGACACAAGACTTGGGTCTGAGGGGACGCCAAGGGCAGCCTTTTAAAGTTAACACCGAAAAGAGCAGCGAGCAGCTGGCATAGCCATCGGTCACTCGCTGGCACTAGAAAAGTGACCGCAGGACAGCTGGACAGGCACCCAGACTGGCCTCCTAAGAGAGTGAGACTGACTAGATCGAATTCAGGAAGATTAAATAAATGCAATTAAGGCTGAGGATTTTTGAGACAATCCTACAGGTAATCAGTAATCCCATGTCTAGAATTCCCTGAGAGCCCAGGGCAGGGTCCTAACTGGCAGTTACAGTAAGAAACCCAGACTCCCACGTGCCCAGAATCTTAAAGCTCACAGAGCGTATTCCCACCCACCAGCCCACACAGTCCTCCCAGCTGCCCACAGGTGGGCATCACTGTGAGGAAGCTGGGCTCAGAGAGGCCAAGTGACTTGCCCAAGGTTGCACAGCTTTTCAGTGTGAGCAGAGCCAGGACGAGAACCCAGTTTCTCGGCTCCAAGTTCCAGACTTTCTCCTTGTACCCAGCACCTTAGTTGTAGAGCCCCACGCACATTGCACCCAACACCACTCACTCTGGGCAGTTGGCCAAGGACAGCCTCGCTGGACGTACCTGCCACCTCTAGAGTCTTCCCACTCTCGCCCCAAAGACAACCACCCCCTTGCCTGGCTCCTTCCCTCTCTCAGCTAAATTCCCCTAGAGGCTAGTCTGTGTTTTCTGCCCCTGCAAGCAGGTCCCCCTCCCATCCTGCTCTATCCCCACAAACTCCAAATCCTCAACAGTGGGTTGGGAAGTTTCTCCTGATTCAAACCTTCCTGATCCCAGATCCCCTGTCATCCAACTCCCCTCTTGGAGGTGGGGGGCACTGTGTTCACAATTTGGGACTGGGCAGTGGGGATGGACAGGCTGTTGGTACCCTCCACACACACATGCACACACACCCTCGGTTAGCACAATCTCGTACATGCACGTGAACACACACGTGTGCAGACGTGCACACATGTAGAGAACACACAGGCATAGACACATCAACCCTCGAAAGCCACGCCAGCTCACAGCCCCTCTAGACACGCAGCCTCAACCCAAGAAACATCAGCTGGCATCCAGAAGTAACTCGAAATTCCATTAAAACGTTTACTGCAGATGCACAAGAAAAGGGAGATTATATTCACAAGATATAATGTGGAAATACACCTTAAAGATCCTCACTCTGCCCTCCGCCCCTCCGGCTCCCAGACCCCTCAGTCTCCCTTCCCTCTGACTCCAGATCCTCAAACCCCTCTCTTCCCGCCCAGCCTGCACCTGCACCTTTTCTGGACTTCTTCTCACTTCCCATGTCTCTGCAGCCTTTCCCATGCAAACGTGGCCAGTTTTTCTAGCTTCTCTGCCCCTCGGCCTACCTCCACAATTACTCTGAAACACGGTGAGGTGGGATGGGGAGAGGATATGATCACTCAGGCCTTAGTATTTTACACGCGCGCATGTGCACAAACGATCTCGTGAGGTTCCTTCAGAGCGGGTCCATCACCCTCCGTGATTCCCAGCCCTCAGGGCAACCACACAGCGCATCAGTCAGGACCCTCGTACCTTCCGGGCTTCCAGGCTGCAATACTGAGTTGGGGAGGAGAACAGGGCCTGGCTTCCCAAGATGTGACCCCGTTTCTGCTTTGCTAATTCCTGGCTGTGTGAGCCCAGAAGGTCACTCAGACTCCCCGGGAGACCATGTGCCTGAGAGACAAAAGGTGCACACCCTTTCCTGCCAGATCCCGACTTGAACGCCGGCTCTGCCGCTTCCGTGCTGTGTGTCTTTAGGCAAGTGTTCGACCTCTCTGAGCTTTGATTTCTTCATTATAAAATGGTATATAATGATAACAACCTGACTAGTTTCTGTGAAAACCAAAGAAAATAAGATATTGTAGGATCGTGAATGCAAATATTTGGGAAATGTTTCTTCAAACACGAGGGCCACAAGTTTCCATTTTTGACAAGGTCTCCGTTTCCAACAGAATCTTCACCTTAGGGGAAGCCAGGTGCGTGACGTGAGGTGGTGTAGCTAGGAAAACAGCACAGATTTCAGTCAGACCTTCCCCAGTTGGAATCCCAGCTCTGCCCTTCCCTGGGGAGGGAGCGAACTTGGATGGGGTGTCCCAGAGGAGAGAATCTATGGAACAAGCTGAGAACTCGGTCTGGCTCATAACAGGTGCCCAATAAATGGTGCTAACTGTCGATTATCATTTCTGTAGTTGAGATGCACAGCTTGATCAGGAGGGCCTTCTGGGAGCTGATGGAGAAGGAGGAGATCCTGCTGCCGTGTTTGGGAAGGGAGAGGTGTCCGAGGGATGGCCCAGCTAGGGTAGAGGCCTAGCTTGCTCCGGCCGCCATGCCTTTTCTGGAAGCCCCTGCACCACCTCCTCCTCCCCAGCCCCCATCAGGCTTTCATTTCCTCAGGCAGGGGCTTTGTGCCAGCGCCCTGCTGCCGGCCTGGACGGCACATCAGAGACCGGGACCATTTGCCGCGGGTTTCACGGGGTGTAAAGTGCTCGGCACCCATTAAAGCTAGAGGAGTGGCAAGGTGGGGGCTGCGATCCTGCCTAAAAGGCTCAGAAACACCCTGGAAAGAGCCAAGATCAGCCCAGTCCCGGGCTTTGCCCTGGAACCGTTTATCTCAGCTTTAAAATTCCATGGGCCAGGCGGCGAGTTTGTAAAAGGGAAAATGCATATGGTCCTCATGGAGCTGGGATGGGAGCTCGCCCTGAGAGCTCCCCAGTATGGGCAACGCAGCTTCCGGCCCGTCCATCCATCCTCAGCAGCTATTAGGCACCACCTGTGTGTAGGCTCTAGGAGAGGCCCGCAGAGCGTCAAGTGCAGTACCTGCTTGCCACCCGGGGAAAGGGGAGAAGGGAAAAACATGTAACTGCCTGCTCTGTGCCGGGTCTTCCATCATCTCCTTCAATCCTCACGACAACGCATCGAGGCCAGCATTTATCAGACAAGAAAACAGAGGCCCAGAGAGGTTAACCCACCCACGGTCGGTTGACCAGCAAATAAGTGGCATACGCAGGATTCAAACCCTTGGTGGTAGAAAGGTTTTCCTCCATAGAGAAGGCAAAGTAAAGCAGCTTGGAAAAGGCTGTTCCTCCCTCCGAGGGGGGTTCTGAGGTGGAGGTGGGGGAGGAAGGGGACCCCTGCCCAGCCAGCTGCCATGCCCGGAGAGCAGAGAGTGGCAGGTTTACAGCCAGACAGTGAGAGTGGACACTTACCTCTGCCAAGCACTTCCCACGAACTTTCTCAAAAGATCCTCTCTCCTCCTCCCCAGGACCCAATTCCTAAAGTGAATCCCGGTTTACAGATGAGGAAACTGAGGCCTCATGCCAATAAGTGGCCCAGCCCAAATCATTCTGACTCCCGGGTCTGACCTACTCCCCACCCATATGACTCACTATCGCTGAAACACACCCCCTGTTAAATGCCACCTGCCATGTCTGCCGCACTCTACAGTTTACAAACATTTTTGTCCATTCACTATCTCCACTGATGACTTGGGCAAGCCTCGGGACTAGGGCAACCCCAGGCTTGGATCCGTGGCCCCACGGGAAGTCAGGCAGCTGGGGCTGTGAGGTCCTAGAAGGAGAGGCTGGTGGCAGGGGGGCAGCAGGGAGGCCCCACAGCCAAGCCAGGGGGAGGCAGAGCCTTAATCAGCCATCAGGCATGGGGACCCTTAGCCTCAACCTCTAGGAAGCAGTGTCCACATCCTTGACAGCCTGGACCAGCATCCCACCTTTCATTTCTACCTGGAGGCCAAGGAATGGGCTAGAAGGCCTAACTGACCTCTCTTCTGACCCGTGTCCTAGGTGTAAGGCGGCTGGGACTACAGCATCTTCAAGTGAAAAATGGGTCATGAACTGGTTTCCATGTGATTTTGAACTATTCAGATCCTTTTTAAACGGGGAAAATAATTAACCATTCCCCAAATTGCTGCCGTCATGGAGGTAAGTTAGATTTGGTGAAACAGAATTCCCCAACCAGTTCTCTTTAGTTCATTTGTTCACCATTCATTCATTCATTCATTCAACATTCTTTGAGCCCATTCTAGCCAAAAATGACATGACGGGTGATAAGTGGATGGAATGAATACTGTTCAGGGGAGAGGCCCATAACTCTGGTAGAGAAAGGATGTGCAGAAAATTCCAGAAGATGAGGCTTCTGTGCCTCAGAAGTTGCTAGGGAGAAGAAAGAAGGGCATTTCAGGCAGAAAGCATGGCATGGGCAAAGGAGACATTCCAGAAACCCTCTGGGGCCCCATATTGGCAGGACCCAGCCAGGGCCCCCCCCAGCTACTTCCCAGAGCTGAGGCCACTGGCACTTTCTGATAAGGTGTCATGATTTCCCTCCTTCCTTTCCAACTGTTGGCTCCCCAATTTGTGGGGCCTTTATTAAAAACACACAGTTAATGGCTAGGAAAGAGGAGGCATTTTTGCCTTCTCTCTCCCCACCCTGAGCCCCACTCCGGCTGGAATGTAGCCATCAAAATAAACATTAAATGCAAAATGCCAGAGCTGAGTTATTACTTGCGAGGGTGCTGGGAGAAAAATTTATAGCAACATTACAGTGTTTTGTTAGAAATCTCTTAATGCACCCAAATGGGAAGGTGTGTGTGTTTTTTATTAAAATGTTACACTCTATAAATCCGATCTGCAGGAAGGACACAGGTGGTGACCCGGGGACTCAGCTGAGGAAGCTGTCACTTCTATCTTTGGGGCCGTCCTGTTCCCTGGCTCTGGGAATTGCCACTCCCCAGCCCTGATCCCTCTCCTCTAACCTCTCTCCTTCCCTGAAAAAAAGCTTGATCTTCCCTCACCACCCCACAAGGAGAAGCCAGAAAGGGGTGTGAAGAACTTTGTGAGACTTCCCGGTCACCCTCAGGGTCTGACTAAAAGTGGTAATTTTCTTAAAAGGCCTCCCTGAGCCCCCACAGGGCCTTTATGAAGTTTGTCTGACTGGGTGAAATTTCCTGTTGATCCATGTTCACAAATTTAGATTCTGGCTGATGCTGCATTTTTCAAGGGCTTCTTTGTAAAAAGGCAACCAGTTTCTGTCTCTAGTCTTCTGTTCTGGAATGTTCTTCCTCAAAAGGGCAGATACCACAGGGGCAGAATGGTGGGTTCATTTTCTCCTTTTAATCATATGTGGGCATGTCCTTCCTTAAAGAGAATCGTGGATCACAGGAGTGATCGCTTTTCTCTCCACCTAACAGTGGCAACAAAGGATTCCTTTGTGACGTTTAATCAGAGATTCCAAACCTGAACAGGAGTTTGGGAGTCCCTCAAGTTGTATGTGAACTTGGTATATGCACCTGTACTGAGTTGAATGGTAGCCCCCCAAAATATCTCCAGGTCCTAACCCCTTCTCCCCAGTACCTGTGAATGTGACTTTATTTGAAAAGAAAAATATTTTCAGCTTAATTAAGGATCTTAGGGTGAGATGATCCTGGATGCTCCAGGTGGGCCCTAAATCCAATGACAAGTGTCCTTATAAGACACAGAAAAGGAGAAGACACATGAAGATGAAGGCAGAGATTGAAGTAATGAAGCCACAGGGAAAACCTGGAGCCACCAGGAGCTGGAAAAGGCAAGGAAGGACCTCCCTAGAACACAGCTCTGCTGACATCTTGACTTCAGACTTCTAGCTCCAGAGCTGTGAGAGAATAAATATCTGTTCCTGTAAGCAACCAAGTTTGTGGTCATTTGTGAAGAGAGCCCTAGAAAAACTAATACAGCATCTATCTGCATCTTTCCAGGAAGACGGTCCTCAGCTTTCATCAGATTATCAAAGAAGTGGCCTCCTAAAATGGTTAAAAGCCCCTGATGTAAACTGTTGGTGTGAAATTATACATGTAGAGTCCTCACTCCTGCAGGATGAGAATTAATCGTCCCTATAAGTTGAGTGAGCAGGGCCGTCCAAGACCCTCTACCTGGGCCTGGTTCTCCAGCTCCCTGTCCCGTAATCCCCCGCTCCCTGCTCTTACACACACACTGATCCCCTGGTTCTGAATAAGCACCCCACTCCCACCTCTTTGGCTCCCCATTCCTCTGAAATCAACTTTGCAGATCATCTGGGAAACTGAGGCCTTTTTAAAGGCATTGAAAAGACGGTTGAAAGGGCATCAAGTCCGGGTGTCTAGCTTGCCTGCCTGCACATAGCTCAGGTCTGGGGACAACCTTCAAAAAGGAAAATAGATCCTTTTGGGGTGATGAAAATGTCCTGGAATGAGACAGAGGTGGTGATGGTACAACATAGGGAATGCACTAAATGCCACTGAATTGTTCACTTTAAAATGGTTAATTTTATGTTATGTGGATTTCACCAGTTAAAATAAAAGGAAAATAAGCATCAATTGCTATCCTGGGTGCAATAATTAGCACCGCAATTTTGTGCCCACAACTTCATCCCCGAGAAACTGAAACCGTGTCTGTCGGTTGGCTCGGCAAGGGTATGGGCGAGTTGGGTAAATTATTTTAAAGAAAGCAGATCCTGCAAGGGCTGGATTGACCACACTTGGGGGCGCCAGGGGCCATCGAAGGGCGAGTCACGTGACCTCGGCGGGATGGGGAACTCCGGAAACCTGGCCGCGGGTAAGCCGAACGCGACTGGACACGAGGTCCACACTGAACACGAACGGCGTGTTCCTCCAAGCCTCGCCAAATCTGCCACTGTCCCCCATAAGAATAAGAACTGCAGTCACGGGAGCGCCGACCCACGTGATGTCTAATCCTCGCAACTCTCCTGCAAGATGGAAATCATCACCGCCATGTCTCAGATGCGGAAACTGAGGCACGGAGAGGAGAAATGACTTGCCCCAGATCGCGCCTCCGCAGATCAGGGATCAGCAACTAGTCCTGCCTGGCCCTCGAGCCCGCGCGTTTTCAACTACCCCTTGAAAAACTCGATCCGGACCTGGAAACGAATTCAACTTAGAGAAAGCAGCGAGGGGTTTCCGCGCCCCTGAGGATGGCCGAGCAGCTGGGAAAAACAGGCTGAGAGAGGAAGCCGGGCGTCCAAGGCCTCCCAGCGCGTCACCGCGCAGATGCAGGGGGGACACCGGGCCGGCTCTCCAGCCAAAGTTCGTTCCACCCGCCAATTCCGGAGGGATTGCCTGTCCCTGGGTGTTTCTGGCGGGCGGCTCCCTTCGTGGCCTGGCCCCGCTTCCTTTAGTCTGCGAGCCCTTGGGTGAGCATCGAGGGAGGGAGCAGTTGCGCGGATCAGCAGAGGTGCGTGGGGCCCTGAACCCGCAAGCAATAAACGCAGCGAAGGCGCCATCCCAGGGACGACTGAAGCCCGGCTCCTGGGACCCCGCCTCTGCTCCCCGGTGGCGGCCCAAGCCATGCGCGAGGTTATAAATTTGGTTGTTTCTTTTATCTCATCAGCTGCCTTTTTGGTTTTCCAAGTCGATTCGCTCCGGTCCCGGGCGACCCGCGAGCGCGCGCCGTAGGTTCCCAAAGGGCTAGGGGTTGGAGAACCACGGGGATGCGCTGCGCTTCTGCCCTTAGCTCGGCAGTCCGGGTCCCAGCTCACCACCCCCCTCGGCTCTGAGCGGAGAGGTCGAATGTAGGAGAAGTGTCCTCAGTCCGCCCGCCCTCAGCTGTGCGCTCTGGGCCGGGCTCCGGGCGTGCCGGGGGGAGTGCGGCGAGGCCAGCTGTGCGCCCACAGGTTCCAGAGAGGGAAGGACCGCAGGCGTGTGGGAGAGAGAGGGTCGAGGTCAGGCCACGGACGTTCTCTGATACTGCCGGAAGGAGCGGGTAGGGGAGGCTGGGAGGCAGCTAGTGAGAGCAGGAGGCAATAGAAATATCATCACCCCCACCACTTACTAAGCGCCTACTATGTGCCAGGCACTGTGCCAAGCGCCCTTTGTAGCTGTCTCTCCTGTCTCCGGTGTCTGGGGTTACTCAAGTACTTCTCCCGCATTCCCCTCCGCCCTGCCCTCCCCACAACCCCCATCCTCCCAGCCTCCTCCCTGCCAATCACAAGCCTCGGGATTATGCGGATCAGAATGTGCGCTGCGGCCGCCTCCTACGACAGGTGCTGGGGCCAGGACCCCTCCCTCTCGAGGCAGGCGGCGGGGCAGGCCTGCGGGGGAGGGGTGCAGGCAGAGGGCGCTGACACCAGACCCCCGCCCCCGTCCGTGAGGCCCCGGCACGCTGTGGCTGCGGGGACAGACGAGAGGACGCCAGGCCTGAGAGCCGGGAGCCCTAAGCTCTAGAGTCAACCTGACCTCCTGCTCCCAGTGTGACTCTGGGAAAGGGGCGTCGCCTCTCGGGTTTCCATTTCCCCGGCTGTGAAACAGGGGTGTAGAGGCCCTTGTCTACAGGACAGTGATGAGTTTGCAAAGAGAAGCAATAGATGTGAAGGCGCTGCTGCTGCCAGTGCAAGGTGGGATGGAGCCGGGAGCTGGAGGGCAGCAGCGACCCTCCTCTCTTAAAACCTCCCCCCACACACTCCGCACACCCCCACCTCCTGCACCACAGACAGGAAGGACGGGACTGTGGGAGCCACCAGTTCCTTTGGTCTCTTCCCGCCTGGTGCTTTGAGAGGACCGGACCCAGGGACGAGCTGTGGTGAGGAGCATGAAGCTGACCCATTTTCTTAACGGGGAAGGGCAGGAGCCCCAACTGGCCGTTTCTGTTTCTTTAAGGCTAGGCTGTGATGTTCAAAATAGCAGTCTCCCATATGGAAAGGAGGTGATTATTGCTGTTACTAGAATATACCTTAAGTGAGCATCATCTCATGTAATCCTTCCAGCTATCCTATGAAATGGGTACTATTCTTAGCCCCATTGTACAGAAGAGGAAACTGAGGCCCATGAAAGAAGTCACTTAGTCCCCGTTACACAGCCCAAAAGTGGCAGAACTGGGATTCAAACCTGAATCTAAAGCTGGGCTCTTGACCACACATGGAATAGCTGTGGGGACATTCTGCTGCCTCCTCCCTCCCCCGCTTCCAGCCCCGGAGGCCTCCCCACTGCCCAAGACACACTCCCCAGCCCAGCTCTGTCCCAGAGAGAATCCAGAAGCCCCCTCCCACCATCCAAGAGGACCACACTGGGGGAGAGGGGAGCTTTGGAACTGGAGTCAATGCAGCTGCCACTGGCAGCCCACAAACCCTCAGGGCTGAGGGAGGGGAGAGGGGACCAGTGAAACCTTAGAGGAGAAGGACTCTTGGAGGCGACGGCTCCGAAGTTGTGGGAGAGGAGAAAAGGGAATTATGGGCCATGCTTCCCCCAGTGATGGGAGCAGAGTGAAGTCAGGGTGCTGAGGGAGTGTGGATGCGCTGGTGGGCTCTGGGGACTGTCGGAGAGGAGAGGAGTGGGGAAAGGAGGGGACGGTGGGGAGTGCCCACAGTTGAGCTCAGGGGTCCCCAGCAGGAGAGAATCAGGAGGCCAGTCCTTTCCTGCCTCCGTAGAAGCCTGTCCCTTCACCTCTCCTGGCTCTGGTTTGGTTTTTTTGGGTGCTGGGATGGAAAGACCACCCCTTACTAGACAGGAGTGCCACAGACCTGGAGAGATCCGCTGGTCTGTCAGATGGGCAGTCCCAGGCCGGTAGTGTAGACCTCTCCATTGCAGAGTGAAAGGGTTTGTGGGGAGGAAGGGGGTGAAGTGCAGGTCTGAGGGACCAGAGAAGACTTTGAGGAGAGTCCTGTTTTGTCCCAACAGGCCAGCTCTGCCCAGACCAGTAGGGTTTAACCTTATGGGGGTAGAGACTCCTTTGAGACCTGTCGAAAGTTGTGAACCCTTGCCCCAGAGACAGGCACATGCAGACACACAGTGTGAGGGCGTCCTCAGATCCGCCTGGCCATCAGCACTCCTTTCCCTCCATTACTGAAGCCTCCATCTCCCCGTGGGAGAAAGGGGTAGAAAGCGGGTAGAAAGGTCCTACATACTTCCCTGGAACTAAGGCTGAGCAAGGGCAGATCCTCCCTCTGGGCATCTCAAGAAACTGAGACTTCATTTCTGTGTCCAGAAGGTGCCTCAGGACCCCTGGACATGTGAGGTGGTGTTTGGGGGTCTCCATCTTCCCACGGCCAATCCTGTCCAGCCACCTTTTGAAATCTTAGAGGACTGGCTTCCAGGAGAGAAGGGAGGAGGGGAAGACAAGAAGGGACAGGGGCTTGGTCCAAACACCTGGCTGGGGGTTTGACTAATGACGTTTGGGAATTATCTGTGGATTTAAATTATCTGTGTTCTCCTGGGCTGTAACCGATACACAAAGGGGGCACAGGCTCCGACCCCCGAGGAGCACTTCCGGCTCCGACAACTTCCTCTCCGGATCAAGGATTAAGGCGGTAGGCCCTAGCAGAATGGAGACCTCGTCTCATGAGCTTTCCCGCTGGGTTTTCCACGGCGCTCGCCAGACCCCAGCCCTCGCAACTCTGTCCCTGCCCTGTGCTCTTTGCCTTGCCCTTGCGAAGGGAGCGGAGGGCAGGGGACCAGGTCTGAGCCTTCAGAGGGGAGCCCCAGCCCCGCGCGGAAAAGTACCAGTGCCCCGCGCTCCGAGAGCGGGAGCCAGATCCCGGCAGCGCATCTGGGCGAGGGGGCAAAGGCGTGCGTTCCAGCGGGGTTGGTCGTTTTGCAAAACCTCCGTCCCTCCCGCTTTGTACTTCATTGATGCTCAAGACCGAACAGTGTGTGAGCGACTAGAACTCTCTCCAACGCCTCCTCGTTCATCCCGCACCTCGGGAGTTCGCGCTATTCCCTGATTCTTGGAGATATGTCCCTGAACGCAGGCTTCCTTTTGACTCCCTCGCTCCTGGGCCTTATTAAACATAATGTGGGAGGCGGGGAAGGTAGATGCTCTCTAGGGCCTCTCCCAGCGCTGAATTCCCAAGCGGCTGGCAGCCAGGAGCCGGCGGGGCGCCGGGCTCCGGGAACGGCTCAGACCTAAACTCGAGGGTGTGAGGTGGAAGCCGTGGGAGGGGACGCAGCGCGGGCCACGCGGCGCTCCCGGGGCGCTGCTAGCCAGGTCTGGGCCGTGTCCTGTGCCCCTTCCCGCCAGGTTCCACCTCGGGCTCGAGGCGCCTAGGCGACCCCCGCTCCTCCCGCAGGGCAGCGGGGCTGCCTTGGGTCCTGCGCCCACACTCGCCGCGGCATCGAAGCGCCTGGAGAACCTCGGTGGGGCAGTACCTGCCTCCATCCGACAGACAGGGGGCGCGGCTGGCCCGAGGGCAGCGCGGGCGTGGGAGCAGAGCACGGGAAGGTGCCTGGGGTCCGCATTCCGGGGAGACTGGGCTGGGAGGCTGGGTGAGGTGGCGAGCGCTGACGCCGATTTCGGGGCCTCGGCCTCCGCCCCGCGGAGGGCACGGTGGGTCGGCGCGCGCGGCCGGGGCTGGCGAGTGGTCCGAGTCCCTGGCCGGATTCGCCGCTCTCGCGCCCGCGCCGGCGGCACTGGAGAAGTGGGAGCTGCTCTGCGCGCCCCGCAGGCCGGGGGAGAGCAGGAACCTTTCGACCCACCGATCCCCAGAGATCTCTGAGAGCTGGGTTTGATTGCAGAGATCACGGAGAACACATGGTAGTTAGGAGCGTGGGTTGTGGTGTGAGATCCCCTGAGTTCGATTCCCAAGTCCTCTGCTTTGGTGTGTGACCCTAAGCCATTGCCTCACTTTTCTGCGCTTCTATTTTTTTATTCATTGTAAAATGAGGATAATAGTACCCCCACAGGGCCATTGTGAGGACTGCAAAGATCTTCACGTGCAAGAGCTTGACTTGTAACGGTTGTCCAACACATGATTGCTAAGATTATGTTGTTATATCCAGAGTGTGAGGTCTGAGTTCAGGCGTCTGCAGAGCAGGAGGGTTCCTGCCCAAGATTTATATCATTTCTGGCCTCCCTGATTTATATCCTGACACTCCCCCCCACCTCCGTGCAGGTGTCCAAAACGTCATTGTATCCTCCCCAAACTTCTTTGTTACCTCCTACCATTTACACAGGAGCAACTTCCAGCCAAGTAGCATACGGTACTTGCTGAGATGGGTATGGCCCCCATTTTACTCACACTTGGGACAGTCAGGTGAGGTCACATAGAAGATAAAAGGGACTGCCTCCCCCCTCCCCCACAGCTCCACTATTTGTCCAGTGGGGGGCGGGAGTGGAGGGACCTCACACCAAAGGGGGTGGCTCCAAGTCTGTCCTTCCCTTTGAAAGAAAGATGTGGCTTCCCCCCATCAGGGACCTTCTAAGGGACTCAGTGCCCCACCCTTGGCCTCAAGCAGTCAAGCCCTGAGCCACAGGGACTGGGCAGTCACCCTCCGGACCTGGGGCAGTGCTCCCCGGCTATTCATTCGTTCATTTATTCATTCATTGGTTCATTTGCTTGTTTGTCATTCACTCAAAAGACATTATTAAGCGGTGCTATGTGCCAAGTACTGTACTTGCTGCTGGGGAGACAGGAGCCGTGTACTGGCATTCTAGCAGGAAGACAGGCAATGAGATATGTAAATCAGCAACTGTGGGAGATAACGTCAGATCAGGATGGACGCTATGGAGGAAATACCAGGTGGATGTGACAGAGCAGTAGGGAGAGTGGTGAGGAAGGCCTCCCAGAGGAGGTGACACTGGACACTTGGCCTTGACAAAGAAAGACTGTTCTTCACCACTTCCCCTTCGCCTGCTGTGTTGGAGTCTCCTGAAGAAGTGGGAAGCCACTTCCAGGAGAGCTGATGGGGAGAGGCAAAGGGAGGGAGAGGAGGGCAGCCAGGGATGTGCCTACCAAGGGGTGAGGGTGCAGGACTTGAAGCAGACCCCACCTAGTACGCTGTGAAGTAACCGGAAATGCAGAGATAGGCCAGGCATGTCAGGGGTGTCTGGAGGGGATTGGAGACAAACCGCAAGCCACAGGGAGCCTCTGCTGCTGGAGAGCAGAGGCAGGGGCCAGAACCGGGCTTCGGTGCCCTCGGCTTGCCAAATGGCTGGAAGGGTGCCCTACACCCCCAGGGAGGAACTGGATGAGAATGGCTCGGCTGAGCTCGGCTCAGCTATGGGTGGAGGGATGGACGGATGGATGAATGGATGGATGAGCCGATGGATGAGCAAATGATCGAACACACACAGAAATAACCAGCTACACTTCTTAGCATTCTCCCCGAAAGATGTATTCGAAGGGACTTAGGAGAGAGAGTCGGTGCATAAGTTTGCATAAGGTAAAGGACATACCCAGAATGTTCTCACAAGGTCACAAGCAAACCCACACTCACTTCTTCACTTGCAGGCACACACTTGCTCTGAGCCCATGTATAAGGTACAATGTGGAAAGGTAGAGGACCCTCATGCTGGTTCCCAGGACGCACGACCCCAGCGCACAGGAGAAATGCCGGCTGAGGACATCAAATGCTGTGCCCTGAGTGCTTTGGGTCTGAAATTCCCAGAGTGGCCAGGAAAAGGTCAAATAATGAGGCAGTAATTAAACAGGTAATAAAAGAGTGGGGTGGGTAGGCGGTGAGAGGCAGCACTCAAAGAAAGATTCCTGGATGGCCGCAGGGTTTTCCTTGCATCGAGAGCTTGCAGCAGCGCAGAAGTTACTGGAGAATATCGTGTAATTGCAATTGTACCTGTCTTGGGGTGGTTCCTTCCCTCCCCAACCCCATGCATTTTGCTTATCATCGGCTTCCTCTTGTGCCTAGACCTGGAATCTGAGGAGGGGGAGAAGTGGAGAGGTTGCTATCACCTTCTAGGTGTTTGCAGGCAGCTTCTGGGCGCATGGACCGGAGGAGCCTCCTGCCTTGGAACTCCTTGGCAAAAATTAGCCTCTAAGCCCCCGGACCACACAGCATCTTCATTCATTCATTCAACACACATTTTAAGAGCACCTACACTGTGCCAAGCCCTGCGGTGAACAAGACAGGCCTGGCCCTGCTCTGGGAGAACTCGCTGTTGTCGTGCAGGTGCAGCCGGGGAGAGGCCGGCGCACTTCAACTTTGTCGCTTGATTTAGGAAGAAGGGGAGGGAGAGTGACCGGCTGTCCTTGGTCGAGGAAACCAAAGAGGCTGGTGCCTGGCTGGGCAGTGGAAAGAACCTCGGGTCCAACAGCCCTGGCTTTAATATTTTATTCCACAAATATCTGTGGGGTGCCACACTGGGCAGAGGCTGCCCTCAGGGAACCTCTGACTAGTGAGGTCGAGATGAACACCAACCCTGAAACCAGACAACCACGAAGTTCAGTATGGAGTACCAAATCAGCTGGGAGAGATGGAAGGCTTCCTGCAGGAAGGGACTCTAGGCTGCACCCCAAATCGTTAGCAAGACAAAAGTGCAGGGGTGAGACTGGGGAATTCCGGATAGAGGAAACCTCTACCATAAGGTGCACCGGCAGAACCTGGCAGGTTCTAAGAACTGAAACTTCGGCCGGATGGGGGCATTTGTGATGATGGCAGGCTCATCCACTTTTTGCTTTCTGAGGTTGCAAAATTAGTTGGTTTCTTTGAGTTTCAGTCTACCCATCTGCAAAATGGGTATGACAAGGCGAGCGTTGCCAGGTTGTTGGGAGGGGCTGGGGGAATGACCTGTGGATGATTTCCGGCACCACAGGCGCTCGATAAATAGAAGAACCTCACGTGGCTTAGGTCTGCGGGCCAGAACGCGGGTCCCGATGGGCGGCGGGGGAGGGGTTCGGGCCTGCGCACCCCTGGCCGCGGTTTTCGGAATATCTTTATTAACCAGCACTTCAAGGTAAGCCGCGATGGAAACCAGATGTGTGATCGCGCAGTCGGCGGCAGAGCAAGGAGCAGAGATACCAAGGGAGGGCGGTGGGGGTGAGGATTAGCCCGCATGAGGTTGGGGGGAGAAGCGCGACCCCCCATATATTTTTTCTTTGGGAGACCTTAGGTGCAGAAGATCGATTTCTGACCCACATTTCTGGGTTCAGGGCACTCAGGCCCTCTCATTCTACTTCGCCCCTTCACCTCTCACCTCACTCCCAGCCTCCCTGGAGGGACGTCCTCGATCCACGGATTTTCCCTGCACTTAATCGAGGGTTGCTCGAACTGGTCTCCTTCGAATAGAGTCATTCCGGAGTCGGAGACCCGTTTCCTCTGTTCTTTGCGTTTCGCTTGTCGGCAACGCCATCGCGGGACCGAGGAGGGACTAGCCTCGGCCAGGTGACCGCACCTCTTTGAGCCTCAGTTTGCTCATCGGAAAACTGGGGACCCCAACCTCCACCACTCACGGTTGTTGCGAGGCGCAGTGATGACTAGCCGAGTGACGGGGGTTTGACGCACCGTGCAAGCTCTTCTCCCTGCCTGTGGCCGTCCCCGGACCCTGACACGTGTCGGTGAGGGAAACCACAGCCGGTCGAATCCAAGCCATTCGTTTAACAGTCGGGGACAGGGAGGCTAGAGAGAGGAGAGACCGCCTCGGCCCGCCCCGAGCAGTGAGCAGGTGACAGCGCGACGACGGGGCGCGGCCAGCGGGTCTCCAAGCTCCTTACTCTCAGCCCCACCAGCCAGAAGATGCCCTCGGCTGGGCGCAGGGCTCTGGCCTGGGAGGAGAGAGGAGGGGAGGGGGCAGCGCTCTAAAGCTTCTGAAGCCTGGCCCAGCCGGGGGCCTCTCCAGCGGTGGAGCAAACACAGGCCCCTCCGCACCCCTACCCAGCGCCCTTATAGGGGAGGGAGATAGCTAACAACACGTGAAAGTGGCCGTGCACAGAGCGACTGCAGCGGGTCTGTGTTAATTTCATGGAGGAACCGAGAATGGGGAAGAGGAATTGAAAACAGAGGAAAAGGCACCAGGGGGAAGGCCCGCAGCTGCGCGGCCAAATTCGCGCGGAAGGGTCCAAACACTCGCTTGCACCCGGAGGCTAGCGGCCCGTCGGACTCCGACTGTAAAAACCTGTCAGGTTTTTTTCTTTTAATCTGTCATTAAAGTTTTGCATGCCCCACTGCCCTAGGCCCAAGTTGGACCGGCCAATTTTCCGCCTCGGGAGCCCTGGGGGTCCTGACATTCCCCGGCCCCGCCTATAATCGGAAAGGCCCTCGGGCGCCTCCGGGTTGACTCCCCTGAGAGAAAGTTAGTAGCATCTCCCTAGAGAGAGGACGGGGGGCTGGGGCGGGTGGCGGGAGAGGAGGGAGAGAGGAGGGAGGGGAGAAGGAAGGAGAGAGTCAGGAAAAAAAAATCTCTTTTTTTCCGCTTCAAAACCTTACGAGGGTTTGGGAGATCTGGTCAACTTTCCGAAACATCTGAATCTTTTTACAGCCCTCCGTTCTTTCCCTGGGCCAGCTGTGGGGAGGGAGAAGGGTGGAGGGACGAGAGGGGGGGGGGAGGGAGGGAGGGAGGGAGGCAGGCGTGGAGGGGAGGAGGGAGCGCGAGCAGGCCGGCGCGGAGCGCGCAGCCACCGCCTCCTCGCCTCTCCAAACTCCCGGCCAAGGCGCGCGGTGGCGTCCTCGCGCTCTCGCTCGCGCCCCCGCCCGCCGCCCGCGCAAGCCAGGCATGAACGCTGAGACTTGCGTCTCTTACTGCGAGTCGCCGGCTGCAGCCATGGACGCCTACTACAGCCCGGTGTCGCAGAGCCGGGAGGGCTCGTCGCCTTTTAGGGCATACCCCGGCGGCGATAAGTTCGGCACAACTTTCCTGTCGGCCGCCGCCAAAGGGCAGGGATTCGGGGACGCCAAGAGCCGGGCCCGCTACGGCGCGGGGCAGCAGGACCTGGCGGCACCCCTGGAGAGTGGCGCCGGGGCGCGGGGCTCCTTTAACAAGTTCCAGCCCCAACCCCAGCCGCCGGCCCCGCCGCCGTCGCAGCCGCAGCCCCAGCCGCCCGCGCAGCAACCGCATCTCTACTTGCAGCGAGGCGCCTGCAAGACGCCCCCGGACGGAAGCCTCAAACTCCAGGAAGGCAGCGGCGGCCACAACGCGGCCTTGCAGGTCCCCTGCTACGGTGAGTGCACGTGTGGGTCCCTCGGGGCTGGGGCCACTAGGGCCCGTGTCTTTGGCATCCCTGAAACCCATTCGGCGTGCGAGAGGCAGGAGTGGCGGGCAGGGGAGGCGCGAGGACGAGCAGCGGGTGACTCCGGGTGGGAAAATGGGGATCGACTGCTGCGAGGGAAGATGCGCCCTGCCCCCTGCAGATCCCCCGGGCAAGGGCGCGGAGCGTTTTGGCTATTCAGCTCCAGCTGGAGTTTGTTTCTCCCCCTCTTTGCGGTTTCCCCAAACTACTCTCTGCGCGCTGCCCGGAGGTCGGCTTGGAAGCGGATACTTCGCACCGGCTCAGGGCGCGCGGCGGGGAACAGCCGCGGAGCAGCCCTCGGGCACGGGGCTCCGGGGCTGCCGAGGCCTCCCTCCCTGCCGGCTTGGAGGCTCCTCGGGTGGCGCCGCAGGTGGGAGCATCGCAGGTGCGGAGCCCGGTTGGGACCCCGGAGGTTAGCCGGCGGAGCGCGCCCCGGACGCCGTGAAACAGGGACGCCGCATGGGTGCGGGTCCAGAGACGCCGGGGGCCGCGGAAGACCCGAGTCCGGGAGCCCAGAGCGCAGCTCGCAGCGAGGAGGCCGGCCGGCCGAGGTCCCAAGCGTGTCTCCGCCGGCGAGCCTGGGAGACGGCCGGCCTCGGAACAAAGGTGTAGGACCGACCCCGCAGGGAGGCAGCAAGCCGCGGAGCTCCAGGCGGCGCGGAGGTTCGGAAAAAGGGAGGGTTCTGGGTCCTGATTTGGGCCCACAGAGAACCCGAGGCCTAAATGACCTCCAAGCCCCCTTGAACGTGGCTCCAGGACGCAGGCCTGGGCCCCCAGAGCAAGGCAACCGGAGTGGCAGGGAGAGCTTCTCAAGGACGCCCTGAGGCCAGAGCAGCTCGGGAGGCTAGTCTTTCTCTTCCACAGAATCGGGACTGGTGAGCCCCAAGCTGGCAGGGAGAGAAACTGAGAAGGGAGGGAAAAATCTCTAGGCTAGGAGCCCTGGCCTGCAGGCAGGGCCCTGGAGATGAGCTGGTTCTGACAGGGCAATGGCTTTGAGAGACACCAGGCCTGGGGGCAGAGGTGGGCCATGGAGGCTTTGGTGGCTGGAAAAACCTTAAGAAAACAGCCCATCGCACTTTCTTACACTCAAACTGGCGCTCCCACAGGCTCAGAATTAGTTCATTAGGCAGTGTTAACAGACATTCACACAACCATACACTTGTCTACGCTTGCATTCTACACACACACACGCTCTTCTTCATGAGCCAACGTGGTCACACACCAAGTACACTCACTCATGTGGCCTTGAGCAGAGCCACACACCCCCAAAGCCACAGGCCGGGACTGAGAGCAGATTTAGAAAGATCCGGTGGCTTTCCCCACTTCCTGCACCTTTCCTCTCCACCTTCCTGTTGGAGTGAGATCAGGTGCTCAGATCACAGACACTCAGGGCTCCACACAGGTGCTCCAGCCACACTCGGACAGTGGGGCTCTCAGCCCTGTGCTCATCCACTGGCCTGTCACTTGGGACTGTGAGAGCCAGTCACAGACTGGGGGACCCACAGAGGTTCACTGTGCAAAGCCAGGGGACTCATGGATTTTTTTTCCCACTGCACTGGATTGTCATGTTTTAAAGAAATTCTCCAGTGAGGCTTCTGACGAGGCCAAGATATTAGGCAAGGAGAGATTCCCAGCTGCTTCAACCTGTCGTTTGCAAGATGCCTTCAGGTCCAGAGGGAAAGGGGAAAGGGCTGGCTCCCTCTGAGCACCCTCTCTGAGGCCTGCTGCGCCCCCACAGCCAGCCTGGCCCTTTAGCATTAGCCATGGGGGCAACCCACAGTGTGACCTGAGAGCAAGCAACTCCTCTAAACCCCCATTTCTTCATCGGCATCATGGGGAGATAAGAGTAGGGCTCATTGGGAGGTAAATGTTCCCCCAGCGAGAGAGCAAGAGTCTAGCCTGCCCTTCTCCACGTTTCTATCATCAGCCTCCGTGCTGTTGGGAACCTGTAAGCGCCCAATTCTGAGGACAGAGCAGGCCCCTGGCCCTGCTCTGGGCAGAGCCAGAAGCTGCAGGTTGGGACAAAAGGCAGCCTGGAATCACCCACAGGGCCTGGCTCCTCTGCTGCCCAAGATGGAGGCGCTGCTCAGGGCAAAGCCACAAAACGCAAACAGCTCTGTTTATGCTTTTCTTTCCCTTGGCAGCTGAGTTTCCCTGGCTAGGGGGAGATTTCTGGCTCTTGCCCCAAAAAGATTAGGCACATTAGGTTCAAGATGAGGAAACCGAGGCCCCAAGCGGCAAGGCTGTGCCCTTTACAGAGGCAGCTGGGAGGAGGGCCCTTGGAGTTGGCTTTCTACATGGCCAGCAAGCAGGGAAACTGAGGCACACATCGACAGCGGTTCTCTCCCACACTTCTGAGAGTGTACTCAAAAGGGGGAAAATGGGATGCAAGGAAGAAGCCTCGGGATGTTCCCAGGAACTCAGGGAAAGGCGGAGGCAGACACCACCCGGCCGCTCAGCTCGGCCCCTGCTGATCTCGGTTCCCACCGCAGGTAGCTTCCAGCTCACTACCTCCTGTCCAGCTCTGTTGGTCTCGGGGCCGGAAGCCAGTCTCTCCATCTGCGTAACTACAGCGAGCGAGAGGTGAGGCTCCGAGGCCTCCTCCCAGACCTCAGCCCTGGGGAGCCACTCAATCCAAGCGCCCCTCGGCCAGTGAGGTGTGGGTCTCGGGGTGGGGGGGCGGTGCGCCAGGGCCCCGTCGAGGAGCGCGGGGCGGGGGAAGCCGCTTGGAGTCTCCGCCAGCCGGGCCTTCTGGGAGTTGGCAAAAGAGATGAGAAATCCCCCCAGGCTGCAGACATCCCTGCCACCCCTTCCCGGGCCCCCGTTTCCCCATCAGTACTGAAAGAGCGCCGAACGAATGAGATGACTCCGCAGTCCCCACCGGGTGCAGGGTTATTCGCATTTTTACGAAAGAGCCCCACCGGGTTCTCGCCTGCCGCAATCCCGACCCGCCACGCTCCGCGTCCACACTTTGGCCTTCCGAAGTCCTTGCCCATCCCCTCCCGTCCTTGTCCCCGTGGACCCCAGGAGACACGCCAGGTCGCAGACCCGACGCTTCGCAACGGCACCAAGATCTTCCTCGCCGCCTGGCCCCCAAACCTCGTGCCGACTCCCGGAGCCGCCGCCAGCGCACCAGGCCTCGGCCATGCGCCCCGGGACGCTTCGGGGAGCAGCCCTGCCACCTCTTCTCTTTCGCTTTCGATTCGGTGCACGCAGGTTTTCGTTGCAAGCCGACGGCTACCTTCCCATCCGCCGGCCCCGGAAGGCAGCGCCCCCAGCGCGGAGGTCTGGGGAGACGCCGGCCGGCCGGAAACCCCTGGGGCGCCGCCGCGGGGCTGGTCCTGATCTGTCGAATTAGACGCAGTGTTTGAACGCTAGGGACATGTATTTCCCCGCACCGACACAATCTACACACCACAAAACGTGTAAACTCCGCCCGGCTCATATTGGAATTTAGTCAAAGAACTGGAGTGTGTTTTTGTATAAGAGGAACCCCCCAAAAGACAGCGAGAAACGGAGACGCGGGCAGAAGCAGGAAGAGCCCGTGGGAGATTTTGGGGTGATCGAGGGAAAACCCGAGCCTGGGAGCTGCGATGTCGCCCACCCCGCCACCCCCACCAATATTTTTTGTGGGGAGGGGGAAGGAGGATGCTTTTAATTTTTCGCTGTGTTAATGTCCCTAGCAGCCAGCTTGCTCCAAAAGTCCGGGCTAAACCCACACGTTCTTAAATAGAAAAACAGAAGGCCTGGATTAAAGGTTTAGTATTATTTTCAATCGGTCGATTTGCACAAAGTTTTCTTTATTATAATTTACATACAGTGAAGTACACAGCTAAGTGGCAAGTTCGAAGAATTGTTATGTCTGTGCACGCTCGTATAACTACTACCTGGATCAAGATAAGACCATTTACGTGTTGTGTATGTACACGAAAACTTTGGGGAGAAAATCTTGTAAGTTGTTTTAAGAAAATTTCGGAAGAGACTTAGGAGACCCACCCCCCATTCCACTGCCACCCCCTGTTCCCGACGATGCTGTTTCTGGAGTAGGGTGACTCTGTGCGCCCGGGCATGTGCGCGGTCCGGACTCTAAAGCGAGGTTACTACGGGCTGCGCCAGGACCCTCGCCGCGGCCACCGGGCTGTCCCGGAGTCTCCGAAGCCCTGAGCCGTTTGCGCCGCAAAGCGCGGTCGCGGTAGGAAAACAAGTTGAAAATACCATACGTAAAATTTCGCCAAAATCCTGGCGCCTTTCGTTTTGGAGAGCAGCTGGGCGTCCTTTTCCTCCGTCTCCGTCCGTTTCTCTCTTCCCGCAGCCCTGCGCGCGGCTTTGTTTTGGTGGCCAGTTGAAATATGAAATGGAAATTCAGCGGCCTTTGCAGCTCCGGGGGTGAGGGAAGGTTGGAGTCCCGCGCGTTTGTCGGGGGTTCAGGCTCCTCCGCTGACCCCTGGACCAGTGTGCCCGAAGCAGCAGGCGGGGAAAGGAGGGGAAACCTCCCGCGGCTCCGCGGCAAAGGATGGGGGAATGGGGAGGCCGCGCTGGAGCGGTGCGCCTTTCGCTGCAAGGGAAGGGGAGTTGCGGGTGGGGGCTCCGAGGCTCGGCGGGAGAGAGCTCCTTGCACCCGGGGCCTCAGCGTCCTCGCTCCCAGGACCCCCGCTCAGGATGCCAAAGGACCTAGGCCCAGCACTGCTTTGGATGGGGCGGGGAGGGCACGGTCCTGCGTAGGGTCGCCGCCTGCTAGGTGCCACCTGGCCACGTGCTCCCACAGCTACGGGGTTTCCCAGACCTTGCTAAACGGTTCTGCGCCTCCCTCAATAGGGTGACAAGGCGAGTCATCAGATTGGAAAACCAAGCCGGCGAGGCCCCGGCAACCTGGTGGTATCGCCCAGAGAATTCAGAGAGCTAAGGGTCCCCTCTAGCTCAGGGCCGTGGGCACCACCCGCCGTCGGCAGGTCCCGACTAGACAGTGAGAAGAGGCCCTTCTTTAAACAAGGCCCATTTGGGGAAAGAGAGATACCTCTCTCGGCCAGCAAGCTCTCCCAGCCACAGCGGAGATCAGAGTTACTGGTGGCCCCCAGGGACCTTCCCTCCAGAGGTGCAGCCCTGCACCTTCTTCTCTTGCCTACAGACGTGCAAATGGGCGACACCCCCACCTCCATTCAAGATGCCCCTTCCTCACCCAGTAGAGGGGAGCGGAGTAACCTGGGAGCAGCAAATGCCGCGCTGCCTGGAAGCTAGGCTCCCCAGAAAGGCTGACTCAATGGAGCAATGGAAACCTCCAGTGGGTCCAGGGGGGTGTCGCGGGGGCCCCAGACGCACCAGACACGCCCATCCTCCCCTCGCCCCCGGCGCGTTCTGTAGCCTTAGCAAAGACCCTCTTCTCCACCGCATCCCAAGCCGCACCGCCAGCACCAAGGAGGAGAGGGAGGAGTGGAAAGGGAGTAGTGGCTTGGCGGAGAGAAAAAGAGATCCGAAAAGGGGAGGCTCAGGGGAGCGAAAGGCCGGGGAGTGGGGTGGCGATGTGAGGCAGCGAACAGTTTCGGATTCTGGCTCCAGAGGCAGCTGGAAGGGTCACCATGGCAGCTCCCTTGCAACCGGAGTGCCTTTCTGGAGAGGAGGGTTCCTGGGAGATACTGGTGGGGTGTGTGTGTGTAAGAGGCGCCACCACCCGCCAAGTACCTGTCTTTCTCTGCGACCTCGCCGCGTGTACTTGGGGCCGCACGGTCGGTCAGGGCTGCGGGGCGCGGGCGCTGCTGCTCATTCGAGAGAGCGTGCCGGTGCGCATTTCAGCGGATACTTAAAGTAGATTGTCTTGGAGCGGATTCTCCTTTCAAACTGCGCGCCGCGAGCCTGGGTGTCGGCCCCAAGTACCTTGCAGACGGACTGCCGGCGACCCTGGTCGAAACAAAGCAGCTGGTTCTCCGTGCGCTCCGAGCGCCGTGGCGGAGAAGACGGAGAGGCTGGGGAAGGTTTGGGCCGCGATGCTAAGATCCAGCTTGGCACACGTGCGGGGCAGGGTGCACAGTCCAGGTATAGATCGCGGCGGGAATCCACCGCTGTGTTCTCTACTGCCTGCACGGCCTTAAGGAGGTCCCTTCCGCTTCCCTTTCTGGGTTCCAGTTTTAGCTCTGTGAAATGCGGGAGTTTGGACAATTTCCAAAGGCCCTCGAGGTGTTCCTGTGCCGGTAGCACTCTAGACTCGCCTACACCCAGTTTCCCTGCCCTCCCCACCTTTACACACATTTTTGTCCGGGAGAAACTGGGTAGAGTGGGCGGAAAAGGCTCCCCGGGAAGCGGAAATAGGTCCTGAGGGTTCCCTGGGGTGTGCTACTGGGCTCAGGGACCAAGTGGGCAGCGGTCCCAGGACCAAGTGGGCTAGCGGTCCTGGAGGGCCGCTGCTGAATGCAGGTTCTAGACTCTAAGCTGGGGTTTAAATATGGAGAGGGTGTCTTCTTGCCCACAAGTGACCTGCCTCAAGCCAAGGCTCTGGGGTTCCTGGCCCCTCGGGGCTGCTCATGTGCCCTGTCTGCACTCATCCTATCTCCGCAATTCCTGAGCATCTGCCAGTGCCAGACCTTCTCCTAGGACAACAAACTGAGGGTCTGCCTGCTATCCCATAGCTTACGTCCTTGCAGGCGTACACGTTTGGAATAATAAATGTTTACTGGCTGGAAGGATGACTGAAGAATTGGGTCTCATTCAGAGTGTTGCCAGAGCACGATTAAGGCCACCTGTGAGCATATCCCAGTCCTTTTGTCAGTGTGAGTGGAGGCCTGGGGGTTTGTGTGAGCATATGCACAGCATGAACGTGGGCGAGTGTGTGCCCCACCCATACTCATTGGTCCGCGGCCTGCTGTCCGAGTGTTTCAGGGTGTGGCCGTGTGTACTAATTTGTGTGCACCCCTGTGCTTCCCCCAGCGCTTGCATCTGTGTACCCCGTGTGCATGAGCCACATGCGTGCAAGGGCGAGCACCTGCGCGCCTCCCTGACGCCCCTCCCAGCCGGTGCATGGTGTAGCCTCTGCCGCCAGCGTCGCGGGCTGTGGAGACGGTGACTAAGCGCCTGTGCGTCATGGCCTGTGGCCTTTCCCTCCGATGGTCGCGACTCCCCAGGGAGGCTGACTCACCGAGTGGCAGGCTCAGTCCCCCTGTGGCCAGTGGGGGGGCGCGGGTATTGAGCCCATGGGTCTTCTTGGTGCTCACACAGGGTCCACCCAGCCTACCCACACTGCAGCGAGGCTTCCCCCCAGCCCCCAGCTCTTCAGTGTACCCTCTGTCCTGTGTGGCTCACTGTGGAAGAGAAACCCTCCCGGGCACCATCTTTATGCACATTATGGATCCCATTTAAGCAGATGAGCAAACTGAGCCCAAGGGGAAATGGGGCCCCATAGCCGACTTAGTGGGAAGAGGGGAATGCACCGTGGGTTCTGCTCCTTGCACTGCTGGGGGTAGGGGAAGAAGGAGTGTGGGAACACCTGCTCCAGCTCTCACCCACTCTTTCTGTGTGGCTGTAACCCCACCGGGAAATCACACACACTCTCTGTGCATCAAATAGAGAAGATGCTTGTGGTCCCCACTCTCCTTAGAAGAAAGGCAACTCCCTCATGAGTGCTGGGGTTACAGGCAACAGGAGAGCACCCAGGAGTGCCCAGTGGGATGGCAGGGACTCATCCCGCATGGGACCTCGCAGGGCTGGGCCTCCTGCTCTCTGCCTGTTCCCTGGGCCAGGTTTTCTTTCCTAAGTGGTGGAAACGTGGGTGCGCAGGAGGAGGGTTTGCTGAGCCCATGTGGCCGACCTCCTCCTCTCCTGGTTGAGAACTGGTACTTCTCCCCACATGCAGCTCATTGTGGTGCTAGAAGAGACACCAGACATCTGCTGGCCCAAATGTCCTATTTCACGGACAAGGGGACTGAGATGCCTGATTCTCCTTACTCATGGCTCACCAAACGTGGCCTGTTACTGTGCCAGGCCTTGTGGGGGCTTCTGAGAAGTGCTGGACACAACCCCTGCCTTCAGGTCCAGAGCGGAAGACAGACCAGTAACTTGGTGATTCCCATTCACTGGGGCCAGTGCTGGAGCAGGGAAGCCCTGACTCAGGCCAGGCAGAGAAGGGCCGAGTGTCTTGCCCTGGGGTGTCTGGTGGCAAGAAGGGCTGTCCCCGGGGTTTGTAGCTCATTAGCAGCGCCCCCTCCCTACTCCGAGGTGGGCGTAACCTTGCCCAGTAAGGGGCTCAGAGAAGTTGAGAGAAGTTGGGAGTTGCCACAGACCCCCTGAATCTTCTCTGGTAGCTGAAAAGCTGTCTCTGCTTCTCTTTCTTTCTCCTTTTCTGCCTCCATGCTTTCTCTGGAGATCAAGAGGTCTGGGTTCAAGTCTTGGCTTTTCCATGGAAATAGCCCTGTGCCTTTGGAACAGTCCCCTTAATCTCTCTGGTTCCACTCAATTTCTTCATTTGCAAAATGGGGCTGTTTGGGGCTCTGAGGGGAGTGTGAGGGAGTGTGACCATGCTGAGAGGTGGTGTGCCTGCAGATAGGGTCAAGTTCTCTGCCTGAGAAGACTCGGGGGCCCCACCGCCTCGTGTTCTCTGCCCTTTGAGAGTACTAGGGTATTGCAAATGGGGGTGGAGTTCTGATCAGGTTTCAGAGGGTGGGTGGAGACTCTGGGGCCCTCGCAGAGGTGTGGGCCTCTCCTGTGTCCTGGGATCTCCCGGGCCCTGTCTGCAGCTGCAGCGGCGCCATTCAGCCCTGGGGGTTCACCTCTGCCTCACGTCCAGCACGGAGCTGGGACAGTTCCGCCACCCCCGCCATCAAGAAGAGAGCTCGCCGTCGGGCAGGTCAGACAAACATGCACACAGCTCGCCTCCACAGGTCCCCTTTCGGGGCCTCATCTCCGATCTGTGAAACCCCTGCATGGTACTCCATGACTTCTGAGGCCCGCGGTTCTGTGCTATTCCAGGCCTGGGATGGAGGCGCCGAGAGAGGTGGATGGGTCCTCTGGGCCCACCACTCTGCTGGATTCGTGGTACCGAGAGAGCCTCCTTGGGAGGCAGAAGGTTGGTCCCACCTGCCAAAGGGGAAGAGTGTGGCGTGCCTCGCCTGGCTCCTCCCTCAGTCTTCCCATGTGCAGGACACAGACGATAATGAAGTGAGGCTGATGGGGCGTGAGTTAGAAGGGGGTTAGAATTGGCAAGACAGGCCTCTGGTGCTGATGACACCACGTGATGGCCCACTTTCACTGAGCGCTCCTGCCGGTGCAGTAGGCAGTGTGCCACGTGCTTCTCGTGTGTGATTCCATTGACTCCCAGTCACGGCCCCCTGAGAGAGATGCTGTTAGCATCCCTATCTCATGGATGAGAACCTCTACGAGAGCCTCGTAGAGCGTGGTAACTCGCCCAAGGTGGGACGGCTAGCAAGAGAGACGGCAACTTCTTGATGACCAAGGGCTCTGAGAAGCTAAAAGGCCTCCTTTTGTAGGATGATCCTAATGAGACTTGAGGGCACCCGAATCCTATTCCGGATGATATGAGATTGGAAGACAGGGTTTTATAAACTCGACCCCCAGTGAGCTCTTCCCATCTGCACATCTGGGGGTGTGGTGGAGGGTCAAGGGTGAGCTGGGTGCCTGGCAGGTCGGCGTTCTAGACCTGACTGTGACCTTGGGCACGACTTCTTCACCTGTTCAAATGTCCCACTGAGCTGCGTGAGAGCGGGGGGCCAGGCATGCGTAGGTGCTTCATAACTGTTCCGAGGGATTACTCCTCGAGTTTCCAGAGGCCCCAGGAACGTACCAGAACCTCTGGTCAGAGCAGGGTGGATCTGAGGAACATGTGTGGGGCCAAACAATGGGGAAATGCCCTCCTCTGGGGAGGATGAGAGACTGGGTGAGGCTCTTCTCTGTTCTGTTTCAAACCATGTTCCCAGAGCCTGGAGCAGGGCTTGGTGTACAGGGTAGGTGTTCAATAAATGTTTGTTGATGAATGAATGAATGAATGAATGAATGAATGATATGGGATGTGAATATGCAAGGAACTCTAAAAATCTTTCTATCGTCTCTTCCTCCTTCCTTTAAATCTAGTCGTGGGGTGAGAACCCGACTTCTAGTTCTCTTGCATCCTGCTGGAAAGTAATTTATTTCCACAGGGATCCCTGTCGGGGGTGGGAGCAGGGAAGTCCTGGGCGGCCCTACTTTGTGTGAGCCTTAGGTCCTCTCAGACTCTGGCAGGTGGAGGGGCACCCCCCTTTTCGTCACTGTTCCCTCTTTGCCTCTCATCTTAGAGGCCACAGGCTGGGGTCCGGCTGCTGCACCCCCAGGGCTGGCTCCAGCTAAACTGGCAGTTCTACCCCGTCCTGCAGGGGTGTGCCCCTGTGTCAGGCAGGCATCCAGCATTTGGCAGTGAATGAGCTGATTCCTGCCCTCAGGGAGCTGACAGCCTCATTAGCCGCAGTGGGAGTCCCCAGGGAAAGTGCAAATGGACTGGGGCTTCATGGACAGGGGCATTTGAAGTGGACTTTGGAGGTTGAATAGGAGCTCACCATTTGAAGGAGCCAGAAATGGCACTCTAGACTCAGAAAACAGCACAAACAAGGGTCAGGAAAGTATCTGGAGTGTTTGGGAAAGAGCAAGTGTTTCGTGCAGGGGGCATGATGGATACAGGCATGATGGAGCTTGAGGAATGGTGGGGGCAAAGCCAAGAGGGCCGTTCACTTCCTGCTGAGGAATACAGACTCTGGGGAAGCCCCTGGAGGCCTCTGAGCAGTGCAGTGAGAGGGCAAGACCCTAAGTTAAGTGTCAGTATGGACTTTTTGAAAAAATTCAAAATCTTTATCTTAATTAGGAATACTTTTTTATTGTGATAAAATATACATAACACAAAATTTATCATTTTAGCCATTTTTAAGTGTACAATTCAGTGGCATCAAGTACATTCATAATGTTGTGTAATCATCACCACTATCTATTTCCAGAACTTTTTTGTCATCCCAAACAGACCCATTAAATAATAACTCCCATCTCCCTCTCCTCCGAGCCCCTGGAACCCTCTCTTCTACTTTCTGTCTCTGAATTTTCCTACTCTGTGTACTTCATACAAGTTGAATCATACAATATTTGTCCCTTTGTGTCTGATGATTTGTGTATCTTCTTTGGAGAAAAGTCTGTTCAAGTCCTTTGCCCATTTTTGGATTGGCTTGTTTTCTGTTCTTGTTGAGTTATAGGAGTTCTTTATATATTCTAGATACTAATCCTTTATCAGATATATGATTTGCAAATATTTTCTCCATTCTGTGGGTTGTCTTATCACTCTCTGGATAGTGTCCTTTTGATGCACAAAACTTTTTAATTTTGATGAAATTCAATTTACCAATTTTTTTGTTGCCTGTGCTTTCAGTGTCATATCCAAGAAATCATCACCACCTCCGGTGTCCTGAATTTCCTCTATGTTTTCTTCTAAGAGCTTTATAGTTTTAGCTCTTCAGTTTAGGTCTTTGATCCATTTTGAGTTAATTTTTGTATATGGTGTAAGATAAGGGTCCAAGGATATCCAGTTTTCCCAGAACCATTTTTTGAAAAGACTCCTTTCTCCGTTGAATGGTCTTGGCACCTTTGTTGAAAATCAATTGACTGTATATTTGAGAGTTTATCTCTAGGCTCTCTCTTCTGTTCCACTGGTCTGTCTGTCCCGGCCTGGCCTTCTTAGGTGAAATCCAGAATCCCAGAGTATGAGGAACCTCGTGAGTCATTCTGTCCATCCCCTTGCCTTCAGGCCAGTGACTGACCAGCCAAAGAGAGTCAGCTCAGGGACACATTTGTTTTCTGGGAACCAGAGCTGTGAGAAGGGGTGGAGAGCAGAGCCATGGATGAGGTGCCAGAGCCACGACCTTGGCCTCTGGCTGGGCCCCCGTGTACTTCAGCTGACCCTCCTCTGAGGACGTGGCCTTGGGGGAAATTCTCATGTGCTCTTAGGGTCCAAATCTGGGACTACTCCCTTCAGTGACATGATCCCAGAGCCCCCTCCCGGTGGATCTGGGAGGAGCTCCCGGAGGGAAGCCCCCTGTCCAACCCCCACCGGCTCAGTGCTCCTGGCCTGTGAATGTCTTGAACATTTTCTGTTTGATCCTATGAGAGGCACTTGCCGCTCCCGGTCCTCCACCCCAGCCATCCCCGGTGCTGTCCAGGGAGTGGCAGGGCCAGGGCCTGGGCCTCCAGGGGCTAGATGGGATTCTGCATCCACAGTAGGTGAGCAGAGAGGAGGGGGCTCTGGAGAAGCAGCTGTCGCTGCGGGGGAGCAGTGGGAGCCCCAGAGGGCTCTCTTGTGAGGCCAGTACTTCCTGCCTGGAATCCCCCGCCCAGGGCATTGAACAGAGGCCTGCTCGTGCCTGCTCTCCCAGCCCGGCGCCCAAAGGCGAGTGACAGGCACCATTTCTAGTGTTTCTGGAATTCTGTAGAAACTGTGTTCAGCCACACACGGGCTCACGGGCTGCCTGAAGCTTCAGACGCCTCGGGTTTGGGGCGGCTGGTGTAGCCAGAACTGGAAACAGATGTCAGCCTGTCCAGCTGAGGGACCTTGGGCAAATTGGTTGATCTCTTTGCCTCAATTTCCTTATCTGTCATGTGGGGATAAGAATAATATCTACCTTTGAGGAATATTGTGAGAATTAAATAAGGTAATATAGGTAAAGTGCTTAGAATCGTTCCTGGAACAGAGGAAGTGCTCCATAAACACCAGCTGTTATGATTGAAAGGATTTTGCTGGAACCCCGATTGTCAGGCTGGTCAGAAACTTTGACAGACAGTTACACTTGACTTGGGTGCGTAAAATCGGAAAGTAAACCAATTATTCCTGAATCTGTACTGTGTGGTTGACAAAATCTTTTAAAATATGGATGAGTGATGAAAGGGGTGGAGGCTGGTCGCCTGCCTAGCACGGGGGACAGGAGGGATCAAGGAAGGGAGAAGGAGGGCACACTGGGCCCCTCAGAACCCGTGGGCCACATCTCCCCAGGCTGGCGCCCCTGGTACCCAGGCGTTGTGAGCTGGGACATAACTTTCTCCCTTTCCCTTCCCAAAGTCTGTGCTCTGTGTTCATCTGACCCCAAACTTCAGAGCAGGAGGTCCCCGAGGGCGGGCGTGTGTTGTGTTCATCTCTGCATGGGCACAGGGCTGGGCACAGGGAATGTTGGGCTCGGGTGCGTCAGGGAGGGTCTGCACCCACTCTGGGCCCCGGCCTGCCTACCTGCCATTAAGGGAGTATCTGGCTAAGGGAGCGCCTGTGGGCCAGGCCTGGACTGGGATCCTCCACTCACACCTCTCTGGAGGCATTGTTATCCCCAATTTACAGATGAGGAAGGTGAGACCCACAGAGGCCCAGGAGCCTGCCCAAGTGTCCCCGCTGTGAATTGAGCCCAGATCTCCTGAAGCAGAAGGGCCTTTTCCTTGCCACTCCTGCGCCCCTGGGGCTAACGCCCGCTGCCTTGTGGCCTCACGCCTGTGTGCCCACCAGACATGACCAAGCATGTGAGAGCTCAGTGAACTGTGGAGTGGGGTGCACCTGGGAGGGACTTTCAGTGCACAGCCCACCGTCCTCCCCGCCCCCACTCACATGATGACCACAGATCCTGACTGCCCAGGCCCCCTCCCCTCCTCCTTCCAGAGCCATCCTCAGAACCAGCCCAGCCCAGTCCGGGGTCCCGTGTGTGGGGGAGCAGCTCCACAGGTGAGGATGGAGGAACCGACCCAGCCCCTCCCTAAAGTCTTGATACCTGATCGCACCTGGAACGGCCTCCTCGTGTGCTCAGCACCAGCGTCTAGGCCGAGATGAGGGGCCCGGCGTGGAGACACCTTGCCTGAGCCGAGGCAGGTGGACAGCGAGGGCCGGGCTTCCTCCGTGAAGGCATGGCCTCTTGCTTTACCTACTGAGCCCCACAGGACCCAGCCCCTCAGAGAAGATTCCACAGAAGCCAGTTTCTGTGCTACACGGAGTACATTCTCAGTTTTTCATGGGCTGATTCATTCCCCTGAAAAGTAGTAACAGGTTGAAAAGAGATGTGCTTGTCACACATCCTCTGTAGATTAAGGTTTTCTCAGTGGAAAATACACACTGTGCACTTTAAAGCAAAGACTTAAGTTTTTTTTTCAGTCCAAATGAGCAGAAGTCAATGAAAGAACCATTTTCAAACCAACACGCTAGTTGTAAATATTGGAATATTGACTATTATTATTACTTATTATATCTTGATGGGTAGAACGTTTAGAACCTGCTTACTCCAAACCCCAGTCATTGAGATGGAAACTCTCACTAACAACTTAGATATAATTATGTTCTAGAAATTTTGAATTTTTAACCATTTGACTGTTACAAAGGTGGAATTTTTTTTTTTTTTCGAGGAAGACTGGCCCTGAGCTAACATCTGCTGCCAATCTGCCTCTTTTTTAGCTTGAGGAAGATTTGCCCTGAGCTAACGTCTGTGCCAGTCTTCCTCTATTTTGTATGTGGGTTGCTGCCACAGCATGGCTGACAACTGGTGTAGGTCCGAGCCCAGGACCTGAACCTGTGAACCCCAGGCTGCCGAAGTGAAGCGTGCCTAACTTTAACCACTATGCCACAGGGCCGGCCCCAATGTGGAGTTTTTTTAAAGCAAAGGTGACTAATCTTCTCCATCCTTATCAACCTCAGGAAACTTCAGCAGCCTTGCAATTTCTTCAGCCAGTCTTTTTCCCCTCTCGTCCAAGGGGAGGAAAATCTTGCTTTTTCAGCTTGTAAATGATGCTCTAAGTTAGAATGAACATATTTAGAGAAAGAAAACGCTTGATTTTGGTGAAAGAAGCATGTTCTCTCCAGGCTGACGTGGTCCCTCCTGGAACTGACACATTCCTTGACTTAACAAGATGAATTCAGTTCAACAGATATTTGTTGACTCCCAGACATGAGTAACAGATCTCGGTGAGACACTCTCCCTGCCCTTGTCGGGGGTACTGTCTAACGGCGGAGGCTGCCATAAATCCACTCTTGCGATGCTCTGTGATAGGTGATTTGATGATCAGGGGCCGTTAGTGGGGCTCGGAGGAGGTTGTGGCAGGGAAGCCACAGGGAGGAGGTGATGCTCGACTCGGGCCTGGATAGTGACCCAGAGTTCACTAGGCAGAAAGGGCCCCGACATGGCCCTGGATCGCTGAGGCTGGTTTCTGTGTGATGGTGCAGCAGAGGTGGAGGTGCATTTCTGGAATGGCCCCTCCTGGCACGCCCCACCCCCAGATACTGTTCAGGTGGTATGATGGTTGGAGAGGGGCCGGATGCTCTCGCCAAGAAAATTCTCCTTGAGCAGTGAAACATCGGTGTGCTCACATAAGAGAGTGGTCCAGACGTCACCAAGACTGTTAAGTGGGAGCGAGGTTTTCATAAGTAGCTCACAACTGAACTGAACTTTGTCAACTGGTTTTTCGAGCCACACGGTATTACATGCAAAGATTAAAATTACAATTCTCTTAAAGGAAGCATGAAAAAAATTACAATTCTCATTTCATGGTGATACCTTCAGTTGCAACCTACTTAGGTTAAAATGTATTTATGTAAGGGTCTTTCTTGAAAATAAACTACAAGTTTTAAATATATATATAAGAAAATAAATTGAATCTCTGATTTTTGCATTGGTTTCAAATGTGTCACCCCACTGACAGTCTTTGTTATATATGTATGTGAAATGGGCCCTGATTGGAAGGGGACCCCGGGGGCTACTTTGGACAGAGGTTTGTAAATGTCGTTCTGGGCAGTGGAGCTGGGAAATCTGCAAGGAAGAGAGTGCGCCTGGCGAGGGAAGGCAGGTGGGGTGAGACACCACAGTCTGAGTGACTTTGCTTTGCTCTTGTGGCTGCCCTGGCCTCGCTCACCCCCCTGATAGTAACTGTATTAACATATCGTGGAGGATCCGCTTGATGAGAGCGTGCTGTGTATCAGGCGAGGATGTGCATTCATGGCTCTGCTTCGTTCAGACCTCACAAACATTGTGGGATGTGGATATTACCAGCCTCACTTTACAGATGAGGAAACTGAGGCACACAGAGGCCAAGTCACTTTGCCGAGGACACCCACCCTTCAGTGGCAGAGTCACGGGGGTCTTCGGAGCCTCCTTAATCATCTCCTTCATTCTCCCCCCATTTCTTTGACAGGGAAAACCAGTATTTCCTCACCTTGTGTAAAGTGTTAGCTAAACACAGCTTCAACAGCCCCTTCCCACCAGATCGCTGCCTCGAAGCCCCTCTATGTAGAGATCTGGGGTTGCCCCTGAAAATACCCCCCCTCCCCCGGGCTGGCCTGGGTGCCCCGCTCTGTTCACCTCCCTGTTCTGTAGTCACTGCCCCCTCACAAAGTGGGCCCTTGAAGGCGGGGGCCGTGCTTTATTGGGTTTTGTATTTCTACCGCCTGGAACTTTGCCCGGCACATAGCTGGTGCTCCAGGGGTGTTGCTGAATGAATGAATGAATGAATGCTGCAAATAGATGGCAGGATCAGGAGTCAGACCCATGCCTGTCCCACTCCGAAGACCTCTCACTCATTTCATCTCGCCTAGTGCATGATTTGCGCTTCTCCGCCTTGCCTGCCCTGGGTCCATGAGTGCTGTCACAGGTCTCCAGGGGGATGCCCAGGGATGCAGGCTTCTTCCCATCAGAGAGCAGGGAGTAGGCGGGAGACGTTTAGGAACAGGCCCAAGGCCGCATGGTCTGGGGGAGGCAGAGAGGGGCGGTGGGCAGACAGACCACAGGGCTGATGTGAAATCAGGAGACGCAGTCCTTCCACTGATGGGCTGTGATGGCTCGGGGTCTCTGTATCCCGCCTGTAAGGTGACAGGTGGCCCAGTGCGGCCCCTGAGCTCTGGGGCTGACTGTTGGGGTGAAGGGAGAGTGTGGGAGGTTCCTTCTGCTTCTCAGGCAGTGACCCCGGCCCAGCCGGCTCCCCTTCCCCTGTGAGGTGCCGGGACCTCCCCCAGCCGCATCTGGCAGAGCCCGGGGATGAGACCTGGGCTGGGCCTGGAAGGCAGGTTGCTGGGAAGCTTCCAGTCTCCTTGGCGAGAGCAGTTAGCAGAGATGGCTGGATTCCCTGAGTGAGGTCAGACCCCCACCCACCCCAGCCGGTAAACATCAGGAGGTGATGTTCCTGTGTTAGGTCGTAAGTGGGGCTTCTCATGGTGGCCCCAAAGCTCAGTGTAGATCAGTCCCCTGAGATGGAAATTACTCCTGTGGCTCAATTGTGTCTGCTGGTGACAAGATAAAGCCAGCCTGCGCTCCCTCCAAGAGCCTCCCTGTGTAAGAAAGACAACACGTCGCTGCCTCTAGAGGCGATACGCTGGACACTGGGCTTGGAGCTGGGCCATCTGGGTTCAGATCCCAGCTCTGCTCGCTCCCAGCCATGTGATCTTGAGCAAGTTATTCAACTTCTCTGGACCTCGGTTTATTCATCTGTAAAATGGGGGTAACATTTTACATCCCCAGTGACCTCCTGGGGATCCGGGGAGGATCAGATGAGACAGTGGATGGATCACTACCGCTCAAACCCAGGGATTATGATATTGCTGTTTTTATTATTGTCACCAGCCCTGGTGGGAGGCCCCTGTCTACAGCTTCTCATTGGTAATTTAGGACCAGCACAGTGTGGGGAGTTGGGGGTGTCTTGTTTTGCCCCAAAATGTAACATGCCTTGCCAAGGCCTCCTTGGTTCTTAATACTCAGTTCAAGGCCACCCTGTGGCTGAAGCCCTCCCTGACCTTCCAACCAGAACTGACTGCTCCTCCTGGGGGACCCCCTGGTGCCCCGGATGCAGTGCTTTGCCCACCAGCCCCTGTAACACTTGACCCCGCTGTGGCTTGTCTGTCCCCTCCATGAGGCCAGGGCTAAGGGGAGGCTCTGAGGAGGTGCATGATGAATGAATAAATGAGAGGACCAAGGAATGAGATGCCAACCAAGACAATGTGGAGGAGGGGACAAGAAGAAAGACTTTAGGGACACAGGCTGGGGGATGGAGGGGACCTAGCCCTGGATGGAGTGGGCAGTGGGGACTGAAGGCAGGACAAATGAAGCCCCAAGGGACACTGGCTGGTGGGGCTTTCTTATCTTTTTTGCAATTTTTTTTTTATTGTGGTAAACTAACATAACCTAAAATTTACCATCTTAACCATTTTTAAGTGTACAGTTCAGTGGTATTAGATACATTCATAATGTTGTGCAACCCTCATACCGTCCATCTCCAGAGCTCTTTTCATCTTGTAAAACTGAAACTCTGTGCCCGTTAAACACTAACTCCCCAGCCCCTGGCGCCCACTGTTCTACTTTCTGTGTCTGTGAACTTGACTGCTCTAGGGACCTCATATAAGGGGAGTCATACGGTATTTGCCTTTTTTGTGACTGGCTTATTCCTCTCAGCACAGTGTCCTCCAAGTTCATCCATGCTGTAGCACAGGTCAGAATTCCCTTCCTTTGTAAGGCTGAGTAATAGTCCATTGTATGGATAGACCACACTGTGTTTATCCATTCTTCCATCCATGGACATTCCACATTTTAGCTATTGTCAGTGGGCTTTCTTTTTAACCACTTTCTTTTAAAATACAAGGAAACCTCAGTCATTTAGGCGAATTGTAGGAAAGCTGAAATTATAATAGGCTCCTACAATAAAGTAGTTTCTTTACTTTTCAGTTCCAGTAGTAGCTTGACCTCACCTAACAAAATGCTGCCTACTACAGGCCTTGGAAGAGCTGTCAGAGGAACTGGGTCCTCTAACGGGGTCACCAGTCACTTCTGTGGGTGGGTTTGTTCCCAGAGTCGGCCTCTGCCTCGTGATTCTGATCACCGTGTGCTAGCCCATTTTAGAGGCTGGGATGGTGCCGGTGAGGGGAGGTGGGGAGGCTACTAACTAAACTCCAGTCTGGGTGCTGTTCCAGTTAATACAGATGCAGAAGTGGGGTTCCTGGACACAGTGGTTTCTTCCCATTCATCCACATACTTCTTCCTGTTAAAAACTCTTTTTTTTTTTTTTTGTGAGGAGGACTAGCCCTGAGCTAACATCCGATGCCAATCCTCCCCTTTTTTCTTGAGGAAGACTGGCCCTGGGCTTACATCCGTGCCCATCCTCCTCTACTTTATATGGGACGCCACCACAGCATGGCTTGACAAGCGGTGCGTTGGTGCGCACCCGGGATCCGCACCTGCGAACCCAGGGCCGCCGAAGCAGAGCGCGCACACTTAACTGCTGTGCCACCGGGCTGGCCCCTAAAAACTTTTTATTTTGACCTAATTTCAGACTTCTAGAAAAGCTATGAGTAACAAAGAATTCTCTGATCCCCTTTTACACCGATTCCCCAAATGTTAACATTTGACCACATTTGTGTTCTCATTCTCAACCCGTCTTGCGCTCTCTATGTATAAATGTATGTACTGACGCATGCGTATACACATCTCCATAGTCTGTCTTTCTGAACTGTTTAAGAGTAGGTCAGACATACGCCTCTTTACTGCTGAATACTTCAGCAGGTAGTGGAGAATGAATGCAACCACGACAGGGTGTTGGGAGAGAACAAGAAAGAATTCGTTGGGCGTATGCTGAGGGATGGAGGAGACCCCGAAGACAAGGTCCTGAGAGCAAGCGTTGGGCCACATCTGAGGTCCCAGATGTTCAATGCAGTTCTCTCAGGGCCAGCACTGAGGGTGGGATGCGATGGGGCCCATTTAGAGGCATCTGAGAGGCGCTTCCTTCTGCGACTCCCAATCTTCTCCCCTCCTCCTGACCCTGCCTCCTGGCTGCCCCGTCCTAGTCCCACCCAGGGCATTCCATCCCAGGAGGGTCCAGAGAAGGCACACCAGGCTTGGGGTTCAAACCTTAGCTCTGCCTCTTACCAATAGTGTGTTCTTAGACAAGTCATTGACTCCCTCTGGCCTCAGTTTCTGGGGCTGTAAAGTGGGGATGTTTTACATGGTTGTAAAGAGTCGATAGCCATAGCGGGGGTGATGGCGTGATAGATGGCCCAGTACTGGGTGGAGCACAACGCAGGGTTCCTGGTTTTTAGTGAGAGCCCAGTCCTGGTTCCTTTTCCCTCCTTGGCTCTGGGCAGGCCCCTCCATCCTCTGGACCACAGAAAGACCCCCACCCGCTATGTGGGAAGAACTGAGAGAGCTCTGTCTGAGGGCGGAGCGGTGGAGGAGGGGCTGCAGCCCGGCCTCTGCTGATGCCTCCCTCAGGGAGAACCCACAGAGGAGCTGGCAACGAATCTGACAGCTCCATGGAAAGCCAGCTGGGAAAAACACTGGGGATCACGGGGGGCGTCTGCATGGCTCATTTGCAAGTCTCTGGCAAGGGAGGCGACTCTGAGGAATACAAGTAGAGGCCTGCCACTCAGTTGCTGGCCATATTCGATGGGTCCCTTCTCTCCAAGCCTCAGTTTGCCCATCTGTAGAATGAAGATGCTCATGAGGGCCACCATGTGGGAATTTTGAGGGGACTGAAACGAGTCAAGAATGCAAAAACCTCCAGAACTAGAGGAAGAGGGAGCTCGGTGGGGAAGGGCAGAGGCCCGCCTCATCCATCTCTGCGTCCCCTGTGTTTGCTAGGACAGCAATGGACACATAGTAGGACTGAATAACTGCTTGTTTGGCAAACCCTCCCAGGTCAGGCCTGGGTCTTCAACCACCCTTCTGGAAGCTTCATGGGTTCTGGGGCCAACTGGGGCACCACCGTTGGCTCTGAGGAACTTTATTGGGACTGCAGTGCCTCCTGGTGGCCAGTGCGAGCAACTGCAGCCTTGATGCTGGCCAGTTGGGAGTGGGGCCCCAGAACCTTCAGGCAGAGGGGCGGGAACCAGCCCTGTGGGGAGCAGCACATCCCAGGGCCCAGTGACTCCTCCTCAGTCTTGGCTTCCATCCAGAGCTGTGCCCCTCCATCGCTCCTTCTCACCTCCCTCTCTGGCAGGGATTCGGGCAATACTGTTGAACTGAGGCCGCAGAGACGCCCAGAGGTTTGTCCAGGGTGCAGCAGAACCAGGGCCACCGCTGGTCCTTCACGCCCTGCCCTGCGGCTGGTTTTCTTGAGCCTTCTCATCCCACAAGGTCCACTCCACCACCCGTGCCCAGCCACCCCCATAAGCAGTGTGTGCTGAGGGCCCGTCTGGGTCTGGAGCCCAGTCCCGAGGCCTGGGTCCCTTGTCACCCTCAGAGGACGTGCAGAACTGCCAGAGGCAGAAGGAGCACAGGCCCAGGCCCCAGTGGGGCCTCACCGTCTAGGGGGGCCAGGCCCGTAAACCAGCCCTTTAAAGCCGGAAGTCAGTGTTTCAGAGGCAAGCCCAGCGGGGGTCAGGGAGGAAGAAGCGTCACCCTCGCACTGAACCTTGGAAGCCCAGTGGAAGCAGTTCACAAGAGGAGAAATGCACAAAAAAAGGTTTAACTTCACTGGTAATTGTAAATTCAAACAAGATTTCTCTTTCATCCGTCACACTGGCGAAGATTTTCAAAACACTCTAGTGACTGCTATTGGCCTGCAGCGGGCGGGCGCACCGCTGGCCGCTGAGGAGGTTGGCACGTTTCTAGAAGACAATTTGGCCGTCTTCATCAGAGGTCTGAAGGCGTATATATGATTTAACTCAGTATTGCTAGTTCTTGGCGCTTCCTCTAAAGTAATCACGATGAATATACGGAAGGATTTAACTGCGAGGATGCTCATCACAGGCCTGTTCTAATTTCAGACAATCAGAAACCCACTGTGCCCAACAGTAGACGATTAATTAAATAAGATAGAGTTTGCCCATGTGGTGAAATACTATGCAGCCATTAAAAATCATGCAGTAGAAGAATATAGAACAGCATGGAAAGATGTACAGGATAATGTTAGGTTAAAAAAAATTTACAAAGAAATATGTTCTCTATGTGTGTATGTTATAGTTTTCTCCTTTTGGTTTGTCTTGATTTTTTAAAATTTCCATATAGAACTTAGATAACTACATGTAATGAGGAAAAAAAGCCACAAAAACGACAGAGAAAGGTACACAAGTGAGAGAAGTAGCTAGCCAGATGTTTGAGGGGCAGAAGGTCATAGAAGGAAGGGAGTGTGTGGAAATGTGGAAGCCTGAAGACGCTCGTGCAGGGCACTGGGGGTGAAAGCTGGTCTGTGGGACTGAAAGGAGGTGGCGATGTGGGCTGTGGGGGGCTATGAGTCTGTGAGGCAGGCGGAGGCCGGTCCTGCCTGGGGAATCGTGAATGCCGCTGTAAGCCTGATTTGTAGGGTTGGCAGCTATAAGGAAAAAACAAACAACAAAACCAGGATGCTCAGTTGAATTTGAATTTCAAATCAACAATGAGTAATTTTTCGTATCAGTATTTCCCAGGCAATATTTGAGACATACTTATACTAAAAACTTTTCAGTGTGTCTCTGAAATTCTAATTTACCTGAGCGCCTGTATTTTATCTGGCAATGCTAATGAGGGCTCTGGGAGTCCGTGAAAGCCTGTAGAGAGGGTCACAATATGATCAGATGCGTGTGTTAGAGACACTCTCTCTGGTCATATTTGAGGGTAGCGAGGCTGAGGCGGAGAAAGCCATTGGAAGGTCTGAACTTGCCTGAGCTCCAGGAGTGTCCAGTATCCACGAGGCCTCATCTCAGAGTCATGGGGGCCCAGTTCAAGAGGACAGTGGGCAATCCGCACCACAGAAGGGGCCTTTCTCTGCAACTTCCTGCCCTTCCTCCACCCCACTCCAAGGGGCGTTCATCTCCCCTGCCTCCCAAGATCTCACGGCAGAGGCCAGCGCCCACCAAAGCATGCGTCATTCAGGATTCTAACAGCTGCTTTCACATAGCATGTTAAAATGATGAGAGCCATTCCTGTTCACGGTAGGACAAAGAGAAAATTAATTCAGGCCAGAAAAAAAAGAACCAAAATTAACCCATATACCTGTATTCTTACCTTCTGGAAACTTCTAGTATTTTCTAAGGACAGGTACTCTCCCCACCCCCCCGCCTTGTTTTTCAAAATGAGATTTACTTAATATAACATGACCATCTTTCCAGGTACTAAAATGCTGTTCTTCTATGACATCAGTTTCATCCATTTGTCTGTCAAATGTTTATTGAACACCTACTATCAGCCATGATGCTAGTTCTTAGACAGAAGTGGTAAACAAATACATTCTGATGTATTCCCTATTTTGTGGAAGGAGAGAGAGACAACAAAGGGAAAAAAAACAAAAAAAATACGTAATAATATGTGCTAAATGCCAAGAAAGAAGCAGTCTGCAGAATAAAGAATATCAGGAAGGATCTTCCATTTATGGAAATATCCTTGATTTGACCAATCTCCTATTATCAGATATTTTGGCTATTTTCAATTTTTCTATATAGTAATCCCACAATGAACTTTCTCTCTAGTTAATTCTTTGTGCCCATCCATAATTATTTCTTTGGGATCAATTCCTAGAAGTGAGATTTCTGGGTGAAGACATACAAACTTCACTTAGTTTTTCTTTAATATATTTAAACACAATTTTGTATTTTCTCTATACCAAAAAAGTTTACATCTCTTTTATTTTTCAAATAACATGCTGTAAAATTAAAATTTGGGGGGCGTACAGTTTTATGAATTTGAACACATTCCTGTGCAGATCCACGTACGCACCACCACAGTTGGGATACAGGATAGTTCCCCACGCCAGTGCAGCCTTTTGTGGTTGAACCCTCCCCCTCCCCCGAGCCCCTGGTAACCCGGGATCTGTTCTCCATCCTGAGATGCCTTTCTCAGAATGTCATGTGATAAATAGTGGCGTCATACATTGTATAAAGTTTGAGACTGGCTTCATTTACAGGCCATGATGCTGCCTGAGAGTCATCACGTCATTGCTCCCATCCATAGTTCTTCCCTTTTATCTCTGAGCAGCATCCCATCGCCTGGCTGGACCACAGCTTGCTTATCTAGTCACCTGTTAAAGGACACTTGGGTCGTTTCCAGTTTGGGGCAATTATGAACAAAGCTGCTACAAACATTTGCATGCAGGTTTGCAATGAAAATCAGTCTTCGTTTCTTTAGGGTAAATGCCTAGCAGTGGGGTTGCTGGGTCGGGCGGTTAGTGGACATTTCATTAGATAAGACACTGCCACACTGTTCTCCCAGCAGCAACGTACAATCCTTCCAGTTACTCCACATCCTCGCCATCACTCGCTGTCATTAGGCTTTTTATCTCCATGGCAGTAGGTGTGTAGTGACAGCTCACTGGGGTTTTAGTTTGCATTTCCACGCTGGATAATATATTGAGCATGTTTTCATGCTAATTTACCACCTGTAGATCTTCTTGGGTGAAGTGTTGGTTCAAATATTTTGCCCACTTTTTTTTTTAACATGACGGTTAACTAAACTCCACACCTTATTCAGATTTTACAGTTTTTCCCCGATGTCCTTTTACCGTTCCCAGCCCCAGTGCAGGACACCGCGGAAGTCCTCACGTCTCCTTAGCCTCCTGTGGTCTGGGGCAGTTTCTCAGACTTTCCTTGTTTTGAGAAGCATATTTACGGCTTGGCCTGGTGCATGATGGGGAACAGGAGAGCGTGTGTCACCGTGTGGGTGGCTGGCCCGAGCACCCACGCTGCCACCCCTCCTCCTCAAGGCAGGGACGCTGTCTCCACCCGGTGCACACAGATAGACTCCGCACGTTTGCTGAAGTGTCGCCCAGGTCCTGCTGCCCCTTCGGCGTTATTTAGGGCCTGGAGCTCGACCAGCTGACATCTAAGCTGAGCTTTAGACAGAGCCCAGTGGCAGATGAGGTGGGCCGGGGACATGATCAATGGCTAACCTTTCACCTCCGCCCCCACCCCGCCCGACTGTTTGGACAGCAGTGGGCTTAGTCAGTGCCCTTTGAATAGCATGAAAGGGCCTCCTGCTGGCCTGTTTTGTTTAAGGAGATTACATCGGCGCTGCACTCTGCCACAGGGTGCGTGAGCCCGGCTCACCCCAGAACAGAGCAAGCCGCGTGGCCCCCACAAAGCAGATGTTTGCAGGAAGAATAGATGTAATCGAAACCGTGGAGGATAAAATTACTCAGCCCCCTTAGATATACGCCCCACGTGCCTGGGCCTGTGCACAACTCCATACACACACACACACCATGCACACCCATACCCACCCACATGTCTCTGCAGGGTACTGCTCACTCACAGATACGCCCCCACACAACAGCACGCACCCCCCACTGGTGTGTCTGCATGTGACCACACAGGCACACGTGCTCCACGGCCCCAGCCACAGGGCATTACACATATGTTCCCCACACCCGTTCACAACTGCAGGCTAGTGCCACATGCCCGAGAGCGCACATCCGAGCCCACGGAAGGAAGACGCACAAAGAGGCCGCCAGCACCCTCCCCCCAAACGGCTTCAGAAGTTCCTTCTCTTGAAATCAGAGTCATAAAAGAATTCTCTTTAAATTATAGTCATAAAAAAAATCATATTCACCTGTGGACATTTCTCAAGGGCTTTCATGTCAAAGCAAGGTTAGGCTCCATTAGGGTGACACATTGGGTTGAACCAGGGCAAATGGGTAGAGGGGAAGGGAATGGAGAAAAGTTTTCTATTTCTTGCATTTCTCAAAATTCAAGAGCCGGGGCTGCCCGGCAGCCGACCAGGCGGCTCCTAGAAGAGGTGCAGGCCTCCACCCTGGGGAGTTCAGGCACAGGTCGAAGGGCCTTTGGTGGCTCCTCATTAAGAATATAACCTCGACCGAATGCTTCCACTCCATCAGCAGTGGTCGGTGGGCATATGTACCTAGCATCGTCTGAAGGGCACGCGACACCATCGTGGCCGCCGTTGTGCGCGCCTTCCGTGGGGCGGGCATTGGTTGCTCTTGGTGTTTTATGCATGCACGTTACTCGATTCCTCCGGGTAGTCTGGGGTTTGTTTCCAGATCAAGACATTCCACCGGGAAGCCCCAGATGGGGATTACACTGTCTTGGGCCCCACAGCCTGGGACAAAGCCCTCGCAGGGCCCCCTTCCCCACTGTGGGAGGGGCGTCAGCACAGCATCAGTCCGAGTCCCTGTGGGAGCTGCCCCAGGGAGGGCGAGGGAGGAGGCAGACCCACGGGCAGGTGGCCCGGACCCAGGCTGGGCAGTGCTGTTGCTCAGCCTCGTGCCGGTGCTGTGCCGTTGGCCCGCAGAGGGCTGGCCCGGCAGCCGGCCGAGCTGGGAGCCTCCAGGGGGCTTTTCTCTGTCCTCCTGTGGCAGCATGGTGGGTGCAGAGCTGGGTCCTGGAGGATCCTCGATAGGGTTTCCTGGACTTTGAATTCCAGAGACCCCTGGGTGAATCCCATCTCTTTGCTTCTATTTCTGCCTCTCGGACCCTCCCTGTTTCTTCTCTTCTCCTGCACGGAGACACCCCTTAGTGTCTGTCTTGGTCTTCTACCGTCTCTCTTGAAGGTCTCATCTCCTCCTCCTGCTCCAGCTGTCAGCCTTCAGTGGGGTCATTAGTTACGGTGTGCCCCTTTTTCATATATCCTATCCACCCTTCTCCTCATTGTCCAGCAGGATGAATTTGCTCATTCCTTCATTCAACAAACATTTTCTGCAGGTATGCTATAGGGCGCCGGCACGCAGTAGGTGCACAAAGGTAGCTGGACAGAATGAGAGCTCAATTATGTCTGTTAGAAATTGTTCATTTATTCTTCAGCAAATCCTTACTGCGTGTCTGCCACCTGCCCTGTCCCGGGCTAAGTGCTGGGCTGAAAAGGGACAAATGACATGAGGTCCCAACCCTCAGGGAACTGCCATTCTATACAAGGAGATGGACATTCAGGCTTGATTATATCCTAGTCAGTCACACGGGCAGTAATTGGAGTGGCTGAGCCGAGAACGGAGGGCTGTATGGTTGTTGCAGTCTGGGAGCGCTTCCTGGAGGAGCTGGTGCTTGACTGGATCTTGGAGGTCAGCTGGAAAGAAGGGACGTTCCAGGCAGGTGGCTGGAGGTGGGGGCGAGGGGGACCCAGGAGGTCAGTGGTTTCCTTGAGTCGAGAGTACTTCAGCCTGAGTGGCGGGACCTCTGTTTTCAGCGGCTGTCATGTTGAGGAGAGCGCCGCAGAGCAAGCTGGATCCTGGCCGGCGCCCAGGCCTCGGGCCTCCATGCTGCCTCTCCACCCAGCCCCTCGGGGTGGTTGGAGAGCAATCTGCTGGCTTTGCCCAGGGCCCAGCACCACCACCCATCCCACCCTGGCACCCATCTGTCTCATACAGGCTCAGTAAACTCGGGGCACCTGAGGAAAGTGGTGGGAACTGTAGCCGTTTAGTCAGGAGGATGGAAAACTCAGAGAGGGGTGGCAGCTGTCGCTAATTCCGCAGGGCTGTCTTGGGGAAGGACCCTGGAGGGTTAGGACCAGGACCAGTGAGCCAGACCTGCAGAAGACGGACGTGGGCTGGACCCAAGGATGAACGGTCCAGCTCTCCTGGGGCAGCGAGCCCTCTGGCCCCAGAGCGTGGAGAACAGCTCCTGGCAGAGATGCTAGGGGTGGAAGGAGGTTGAAATAGATGCCCCCGCGTCTGGGGTCTTTGACCGAGCACCTGAGAGGGCCTTGGCATGTCATTCTGACCAGTTGGGTGGGCTGCAGAACCTTGGGGAATTTTCCTTTGTTATGTAACTTAGGGATCCAGCCTCAGGATTTAAAGCAAGATGAGCAATAATCGAGACAGATTAGAAGGCTTTCTCCCATCTTCAAGGAGCCAGAAGCATCAGTTTGCCAGAATTCCTTCCATCTCTAAGCCTTGCCAGCTAGTTGATGTCTGCCTGGATGCAGATGTGCTCCCGTCCTTCTCCCCACTCCAGATCCTAAGGGAAGGTCCCCCTGGTGACTAAGGCAGGAGCGATGTTCCACTGGCGAGACAGGGACACCAGCGCTGCCTGCTCTCCTCGCCCCAGACAGGGCTTGCCCGCTGCCGTGTGCAGGAGAGACTCTGTGACGTGAAGCCAGTCCTCTGAAGCCATGGGGGAGACTGTGGGAGAGCAGATCTCCCACCTCTCTGTCTGGTGGTCTTTGCACACACGGTGCTGTCTCCCCATTTCTCCCCCACTCCCTCGGTCTCAGAGGGTGGCTGGAGATGGGGAGAACTGGATTCTTACTTCTCACCGGGCATTCTGCCGCCTCCCCACGGGCGAAGCCTAGAACCAGCCCCGCACTGAGGGCCTTCCCTCAGGGGCCGCATCCTCGCTCCCTCATCCTCAGGGGCTGGTCCTGCTGCCACCAGGGTGAGCAGAGCAGGACTCCTGAGTTATGTGAGGCCCCTGGATTCCTCTGCCCCTCTCTCTTTCCCTGGGAAAAGGGCCCAAGACCCCGGGGTAGGAGTAAAGAGCGACCCAGGAGCGGAGAGGTGCGCTCTGTCGCCAATTAGCGCACATTCCCTGCTCTCCCTGGCCTCAGTTTCCCCCCAGTTAAAACTAGGAGTTTGGGCTGGTCCCACCAGCCCTCGGTTTCTATCACATGGAGCTCCCCTTACATAGCCCAGCCCCTACTGCTGTGCAGGGTGGTCCCAATCCCAGGCTGGATGCCAGAGGATGCTGTAAAGGTCCCCGGGGTCATGGGATGGGGCCCGGGGAGCAGCGTTAGGGCAGGAGGCACAGGGGCTGCCCCCCCCCCACCCGCGATCTGGCCTCCAGGAAGTTGCATAACAGAGATGTTTATTTTTGATGAGGCTGGGTGGGATTTCTTCTCTTTAAAAAAATCCAAAACATAAAACTTATTTGTCTGCCAGGAAGATAAATATCTTTGCTGAAAGCTCTCGGCCCGGCTGCCAGCTGCAGTTTGCACAATGCTGTCACTGAAGCTGTGGTGGTCTGCTGTGCTTGGGCTCACATGGCTGTCATGCGTGACACCTGCGGGCCAGCCCACCACCCCCGTGGCATGAGCACTGTCAGTGGCCCTCAGGAATGGCCTCCCGAAGCTGCTTCCAGGCCCACTCTGGGCACTCACCTCCACTTCCCTTCCTCGCTGCCTTGGAGAACGACAGAGACAAAATGTCCCTCTCCGTCCCCAGTGTACACAGAAAGCCAGAGATGAGAACGAACCTGAACCAGGTCCCCAGGACCTGTATGGAGTCAGGAGACCGGGACTAGAGGCATTGTCTTGACACTTAATGCCCGCCGCTCTGACCTATTCCCAGAAGAGGAAACTGAGAGTCAGAGTGGTTGGTGCTCACCCCGACCACACATGCTTGTGATGATCAGAGCTTGTGTGTGTGAAAGGGCTTGTCAGATGCTCCCACATGTGTCTTATTCATCTTGTATGTTATCTCCCTCTACAAGAGTCAGACAAGGGAATGTGGCTCAGAGAGGGGTTCACACTCTTCTCCAGACACCAGCGCAGCGCCCTCCCCACAGCACCCATGCATGCGCCTGCGCTCGGGTGCTCCAGGGAGAGTCGGCCTGCTTGGAGGACTTCTCCAGGGTCAGGGTCCTCTGATGCTCGCCAGTCCAGACCAGAACTGGGGGAAATGATGCCGGCAGAAACCCACACAGCCGGCGCCGTGCTGAGTCCTTTACGTGTCGGCCTCTTTAATCCCACAGCCACCTTATGAGGAAGGTCATACGGGTCTCTTCATCTCCACTTTATAGAGGGGGAAACTGAGGCACAAAGAGGTTAAGTGGACTGTCCAAGCACGCAGGTGGAGCATCATATCTGTGGGATTCACATATGGTGCTGGCTCCAGAGCCTGTGCTAACCTCTGAGACGAGTGTGTCTGTCCAGGGTGTTAACAGGGCTATCTGAAGGTGGACAAGCCACCCCCTGGCCCCACCCTCCCATCCTATCCTCTGCCTCCTCATCCTCGATCTGCGTGGGGTGACTGGTCCTTCCCAGATCTGAGCATCTAGGAATCGGCCAGGGGAGCCCCATCCTGTGGCTGCAGGCCACATCTGCTGACTCCTGCTGAACCCCGCCGGGCTCAGGCCGGGATAGGAGAGGCGTTCCTGTCTGCCTCTCTGCTGCCCTCTCCTCCTCACCCCAGCCCAGCTGGGCCAGACGTGGCTGCTGAATCAGTTTTCCCCTTCACCCCGGGAGTCCAAGGCACTGGGTCAGCATTGATGCCCAGAGAAGTTCTGGCCAAGGGGGTCCTTCTAGAGGGAGGAGCCCAGGGTCCGGGGCTGGGGATTCAAGGTCCTAGAGGTCAGATTGGCTGACTCAGAGTCACGTAACATGGGTGCCGAAAGGGGCCCATTCTGAGATGATGGCAAGGAGGCTCAGAGAGGGAAGGGACTTGCCCAAGATCACACAGCATGTTGACAGCAAGCCAGGATTAGCCCTGGGTCTCCTGACCTCGCATCCACTGTGGCTCTGAAAGGGAAAGGCCGGGGGTGGCTCCCCGGGCCTCCCTCCTCTCTTGCTTGGTTCAGCCATTGGTTTCTGATCTTGTTTCCTCCCCGCTCAGCCAAAGAGAGCTCCCTGGGTGAGCCAGAGTTGCCGCCCGACTCTGACACCGTGGGGATGGACGGCAGCTACCTCGGTGTGAAGGAGGCTGGGGTGAAGGGGCCCCCGGACCGGGCCAGCGCTGAGCTCCCCAGCCCGCTGGAGAAGGCTGACGCGGAGAGCAACAAGGGCAAGAAGCGGCGCAACCGCACCACCTTCACCAGCTACCAGCTGGAGGAGCTGGAGAAGGTCTTCCAGAAGACCCACTACCCCGACGTGTACGCGCGGGAGCAGCTGGCCATGAGGACGGACCTCACCGAGGCCCGCGTGCAGGTCAGTGAGGGCGCCGGGGGGGCGGGCAGGGCCTGCCCTTGGGCTCGTGGCTGGAGCTGGGACCCTCATCTGTCCCTCGACCACAGCAGGGCTTTCGTCATCTCAGTCCCAGCAGAGCCTGAGAGGCCCCCAGCCTGCCCCTCGTGCTCCTACTCCAACCAGAGCGAGTCTGCCTTTACCCACTCTACTATCGGGCTTCTGTGCCGTGGGAGGAGGTGAAGGAAGGGGGCCCCCCGGTGGAGGGGCAGGAAGCCTGTTAGCTGCATTTCTGGCCTCCACACGCTGTGAGAGTCCAGGCCCTTTCACGAAGGAGGAGATGACTGGTCTGTGCAGTGGAAGGCCTGTCTCTTAGAAGGGAAACAGGATAAACATAAAGACATTCACACCAGCCCAGTGGGCAGAAACAGAGAACACTCAGCTCTTTCTACCCAGGATGGCTGCCTCCTCCTCCATCATTCAGGTCCCAACTCAATGTACCTTCTCTGAGAAGTCTTCCCGACCACTGTGGCTAAAGCAGTAGCCCCCTGCCACCACTCAACCACCAAAACACCCAACCCAACACAGTTCAACAGAACCCAACATAACTCAAACCAACACAGTTCAACCTAACCCAACAGAATGCAACACAACCCAACACAACCCAACAGAACCCAACACCGCTCAACACAACCCAATACAGCTCAACACAACTCAACAGAACCCAACACAGCTCAACACAACCCAACAGAACCCAACACAGCTCAACACAACCCAATACAATGCAACACAACTCAACACAACCCAAACCAACACAACAGAACCCAACACAGCTCAACACAACCCAACAGAACCCAATACAGCTCAACACAACCCAATACAATGCAACACAACCTAAACCAATACAACACAACACAAAACAACAGGACCCAACACAGCTCAACACAACTCAATACAACCCAACACAACTCGATACAACACAATACAACCAAACCAGGTCACCTTCTACCACATTGTGCTATTTTATCTTCTTTATAGAATTTACGACTGGCTTAAATTATCTTGTTTGTCTCCTCCCACTAGAATGTCAGTCCCTTGAGGGCAGGTACTGTCTGACGGTTCATCACTGTATTCCCACCAATGAGAGAAGGCCGAGCTCAGAGCAACAGGGCAAAACATAAATATCTGTGAACCGACTGACCCGTTTGTCCGGAGAGGTGTGTCCCCGCTCCCTGCATGAAATTACAGCAAAGAAAGGAAGCCCAGACCTCTGAGTAACCAAAATACAGGTGACAAAATCCACGCACTAAAGCTCAGGCCTCAGTTTAACACAAAGTAAATGTCACGCCCAGTCTGCTTTCCCAGCCCGAAGCGTGTTAGATAGAGCGAATATGGTGGTGTCATATAGCGTTTCCCCCTGCAGTGGGTAGGGACAGCGACAACTGGAGAGCAAAGGAGAATTTGATTTTAAAGCAGCACAGTACACAGTCTGGGCCTCCCAGTGCCAGGACAGAGCCCCGTGTCACTCAGCAGGCCCAAGGGCCCTCACCATTGCATTAGCTCACTGAAGAGTCTTCAGCAGAGTGCCTCTAACGCGTCAATAACAGCTCATCAGTCCCCACCCCGTCTGTTTAATAAGGCAGAGGCATTTGTAACAGAGTCCAGGAACTTCTCCATCTAACACGCTCATGTGAAAAAGGACTGGCGGTTATCAGTAAATAGGTAGCCACCCAAAAACTGCAAGTCCCCGCAGTGATTCTGAACAGAAACGATGTTTAATCCCAAGTTCCCGAGGGCAGGTGGCCCATTTTCTTCCTCTGCAGTGCCTGCTGAGTGTTTGCGGAAGAAGGCAGGGCAGCTGAGGCTCGACTGGGATTCTGGAAGCCCCCTCAAACCCACTATCTCATCTGAGTCAGGATAACCAGCCACGCAACCTCAGGTGGCTCAAAGTCTGGACGGGAACCCCAGAATCCGGCCTGAGCTCCAGCCAGTGGGTTTGGAGGAGCCTGTCCAAGAGGGAGGCTGGTTATGGGACATTCCTGTAGGTGCTGTGTTGGCGTGGGGTGAACCCATTCATCTTCTGAAGGTGTACGTATGTTTGTGCATATGTGTGTTGCATGCACGCTTTCTAACAAATGGATGGGAGTACCCAGGAGTAGAATTCACTTAGTTTCAAAATAAGGATGGCCCTTCTAGTTCAAAACATGGAAATGACACTGGGGCACATCTAGTATTTTTCAGTCACCACCATACAGCTAAAATAGAGTGTTCTGTCTGCACACACACACACACATTTATGCCTACTTCCAAAAAGGAATTGAGGCAGCTTACAATTAAGGATTTATTACTTTCATCTAAGAACAAGAAAAATGTCATGAAATGGGAAGGTAATTATGTCAAGAATCTAGGCTTAGGATCATAGTTGCCACTGAGCACCAATTTTAACCCTGAGCTTCCTAGCAGCCAAGGCAAAAAGAGAAACCCTGATGTGTTGGATCTCTTATCATCTAAGGGGAGGATCATAGAATTACAGAATGTTAGTGCTAGAAAGGATCACTTGGTCTTATTTGATAACGAGGAAGAGGAGGTCGAGAGGTGGGAAGTGATTGCTTGTGATCAGGCAACTCAGGAACAGTGACTCAGTGGCAGTGCTGAGACTAGAACCTGGGACTCCTCAGTTCCAGCCCAGTGTTTCTTTTACTTTAGTTTGCTGTGCCAGGACACATGGCAGATTGTTCTGAGACTTTTCTTTGTAGCAAGGCAGCAGGGTGGGTGGGATCTTCATGTGCGCCAGACTGCTGGGCTGAGCCGTGAGCCTGGCAGGACTCTGGGAGGTGGAGGAAGTGGCGATGGAACCCCCGGCCTGCCTCTGCTGAGTTTGTTCAGGGCCCTTCCTTGGCTGGTGGGAAGCCAGGTGCCTGGCTAGAGTGGTGATGGGCACAAGGAGGAGGCGGTGGGGTCCCCTGAGATGGACCTTTACTGGGAAGAAGCCGGGGTTTGGCCCTGCTCCAGGGGGCTGCAGGGGCCTCTCTCTGCTGTCTGGGATTCCAGTCTCCGCAGCTGGTGTCTGAAGACAATAAGACAGAGGCCTCCCCGCCCTGGGCCACCCCGCCCTGGCCCCAGATGGGCTGCGGTTAGGTTAGCGAGGCCTCTGCCAAGACGGTTGGTTCCTTGGGGAGAGGCCTGTGCTGAGTGGGCCCAGGCCGGGGTGGGCCCAGGAGCGGGGTGGTCCTGGGGCACAACATGCAGAATGGAAGGCGGGGACCTGGTGGTCTGCTCTCTTCTCTGGGCTTGTGCACTGGAGACAGGCCTGGGGCACAGAGCATCTGTGGGGAGCTCTCAGAGCCCCAGGCTCCAGGGGTCAGAAAGGGACAGAAGCGCCCACCTCGGGGCCCTGGACTATGAGCGCAGAAGAGGCCCGTGCGGACACCTCTGCCACCACCCAATTTATGCTAACTTAGCTTCAGCCTCCATCCGGGCAGGAACGCTCCACCCTCGGGCGCGGGTCAGACCAGGGAGGGGGGAGGAGGGGGGAGAGGACGAGGAGGAGGCGGGTAGTTCGCCCCCGTCAGCCTGCTCCCCACAGCCCCTGCCGCCTCCTCCCATCTCCGTCTTTAGCCCTCAAATAAATCCTCCAGCCTGACCCTCTTCCACTCCCATCCCAGAGCCAGTGCTCTCTCTGCTGCCTCTCCCCCGCCAGCTCATCTATCTTCCTAGATAACCCAGGGCTCCCCTCTCCCGGCCTCCTCCCCCCCACCGTCACCTCCAGCCCCCCCACATTCCATCTCCCCACCCTGCGCCCCCCCTCCATTCTAGGCCCCTTGCGGGACGCTGGCCGCCTCCCTCCTCGCTCTGCGTCCCTCCCCCCACCCCGAGCCTGTGCGACACCTCCACGCGCATCTCTCCACCTCCACTCCCCACCCGGGGACCCGGAGCCCCCAGAGACTCAGGGAAACCCCACAGCGGCCAGGGAAACTTCTCGTCTTCTCCCCACCCCCAGGAAAGAGAGAAGCCGTATATCTTGATGCCTCCAGTGGGCTTCTCCCCTCCCCCCGCACCGCCCCCCCCCCCCCCCCCCCCCCCCGCAAACCCTGGGAGCCTGAGGAAGGAGCGGAAAGGCTGAGCTAAGCCTGCAGGAAATTAAACATGAAATGAAAACAAGCCCGTCTGATTCGTCCTCTCATCCTGCCCCAGTCCCCCGGCCAGGCCACTGATAAAGGGGGATCCCGTTTCAGCGGCGCGGACAGGAGACCCGATCCGCCCTCGGCTCCCCGCGGGTGGCCTGGGCCTGGACCCCAGGAGCCCTGGAGGAAAGGGGCCCCGGGCGGCTCTGGGGCAGGGGCTGAGACCCCAGGCCCAGGAGAGGGCGGGTCTCCAGGGAGGACTCAGGAAGAGGGCTTCTCCTACACCAGAGTCCAGAGAAGGAAATGGAGTGACAGGGATGTCTGCCTGCACGTGTGTGTATACACACCCAGGCACACACACACGTACACTTGAGACTGGGGGAAGTGAGGTGCAGGCCCTACTCTCTCCTAACCCCCACCCTCCCCATACTACAGTGCGACACACATACCCCATCTCTTTTGACCACTTTCCTCCAGCAAAAGACAGCAAGACAGGTCAGGAGCTACAAAGAAACAAGTGTGAATTCTCTAAAAATGCTGTGACAGCATTTCTCATTACCTCCCTGCTGCTCTATGAGGCACCACCCCGGTGAAGATGTCAATAAAGATATTGGACCCATTCTCCAGATGCAGAAACTGAGGCTACTGGAAGCTATTGGCTCCAATGGGCATTCTGGTCCCTGGTTACACTTGAAGCCCCAACAGGCCGAGCAGCCTCTGTGTCACCCTGTGGGGAGCCGTCCACACCTCCTGCCCAGCTCTGTCTCCCTCCCCCAAGGGTGCTCGGTGGTCTAGCGGAGAAGTGTTTCGACTCTCCTTGTATCTAGCTCTGCAGCCACAGTGATCGTGATGGACGGGAAGTGTTTCCGCCTGGAGAGCAGAGACTGTCCCGAGGAAAGCAGGCTTCCTGGGTGCCGAGGCCTGGGGAGAGCCGGACACGGCTCCTTGCGGCTCTGCAGCCAAGGTTCTCGTCCCTGCGCTGTGCGCCCCGTCCACAAGGCCGCAGGCGCTGTGCTGTTTGGGGGTGGCCGCTTGCACCTGAGTCAGCTGGCAGGTGCGCACCAAGCTGATGGAGACGTCCCCCTCTGGGGGGCTCCAGCGTCTGCCTTTGACTCAGCCGGAAGCCATGCCTGGCCTGGAAGCTCATCCCTCCTCACTCCCTCTCCCCCGCTCTCCTGCCCCCATCCCCCTTCCCAGGTCCCAAGTCACGGGCAGGGGGAGCAGGCCCCAAGGTGAGCTCTTGCCCACGAGCCTTGGGGAAGTTCTCAGCCCGCCAGAAATGCAAAGGAAAAGGACCCAACCCCACCTCCACCAAGGACCCTGGCTCACACACCTGACTCAGAGACCACCCTCCCTCTCAGGTCCCGGTCAAGCCAACACCCCCCGACCCATGCTCAGTGACGGACGGGCTTCCAGTCCTCAGCGTCAGGCCACTCCTGTGCACGGGATTTTACAGTGGCCGCCTCCATTGACAGCACCAAGGGCAAACCCCTCCCCCTGGCCGTCGAGGCCCTCTGCAGTCTGACTCCTGCTTCTACAATTCTTTCTCTCCCATCACTCCCCCAACCTGGGCAGCGTGGCCACCTGGGGTCTCCTGAACACGCCCTGCTGTTTGTAAACTCAGGCCTGGACTCCCTGCTTCCAGCCGACACTCGAGGCCAGCTCCGTCCTCCCCTCCACGAAGCCCTCTCTGACTGCCTTTGTTGCCCAGCTGAACCCCTGTACCCCACGGGGCCTTGAACACAGGGGGTTCTGAGCTGGGAGACTGTGTCCAACAAGAGGGCTGCAGAGAGGATTCAGGAAGGTAGGAATTCTGACTCTGGGCCAACAGACAGGCCCCAGGGAGCATGAAACCTTTGAAAAAATGTGGTAAACCTGTGTGTGTGATCGTCTAGTAGAACGATTTTCTGGAGGAGCATTCACAGCTTTTATCAGGTTTCCGCGGGAGTCTGGCCCACAGCAGATTAGGCCACGCGGCGTTGGGGTTGGTTAGATGGTGGCTAAGATGACCAGTGACGTGGCTCACGTGTGTGCGACACTTGCTCTGGATTCTGAAGCTTAGAGAAAGGAAGTTACGGGCCCAAGGTCACACCCATGGCTGGTTGGGGTGAGCCGCCTTCCCGACTCTCAGCCTGGATCATTCTGGATCGTAGGCTCTTGAGGACAAGGAGGAAGCAGACGCTTATCTGCAGCCCCGCGGCCTGCTGGGGGGCCGAGGGACCGGCTTGCACCGCGGAAGGCGAGGCCTCCAGCTGGGCCGAGCCGTGACCGCTGCTCTGTCCTGCAGGTCTGGTTCCAGAACCGGAGAGCCAAGTGGAGGAAGAGGGAGCGTTTTGGGCAGATGCAGCAGGTTCGAACCCACTTCTCCACCGCCTACGAGCTGCCCCTGCTCACCCGAGCTGAGAACTACGCCCAGGTGAGTCCCTGCCCTGACCCCGGCCCTCGACCTCTGAGACTGGGCACCCTGGAGGACGGCCTCGTCCCCTGGATGGGACTCATGGTGCCAGGTTGCCCTTCAGGCCCAATCCAGGTGTGGGCCTGCTTACACCCGAATGTGTGAGGCCCAGAGCTGTTGCTGTCCAACGTAAGTGTTGAGCCAGGCTTGGCTGGCCTTTAGGGAGGGGGCGGTGGGGCAGTGAGGGAGGCTGTTTTCTCTGCTGCTGTGGGCGCTTCTGCTGTGGGCACCAGCACCGAGGCAGGCTGGTGCCGTCAGGAACCGTCAGGGTGTTTCCCAGGGAAGGGAGTCTTGGAATCTGGAGGCCGTGCGGCGAGGCTGGCAAGGACACGGCTTCTGAGTCCCGAGACTTAGGTCGTCATCCCAGCTCCAGATCTTTCTCCCTCAGACAAGTCACAGCTCTCTGAGCCTCAGTTTCCTCACCTGTAAACCGGACGTTATGAAAGCACCTGCCCCTCCCTTTTGTCAGGTTGTTGTAAAGTCTAAATTAGACAACGCAAAAGTACTACGTGAATTATCTAGTGTCGAAAGGTTGCTTTGTGTGCTCTCAGCTCTCCCAGGATCCTGTGTCCCATCTTCTCCTTCCATCCCTCGGAGCGTCTTCTTAGACGTCTGTCAGCCAGTCCCCCGTTCTAGCGGCAGTTGAGCTCTCAGTGAGATGCAAAGGGACGAGAAATACTGTTAGTGATGTCAGGCACCCAGGATGCTGGGAGAGATGTATTATTGATCAAGTCCACTCCTGACACCTCTCAATGTGTCTGGCAGAGGTGGCCATTTCCTCCCTCTCGGGCTTCATTCGGGCATGGCCTCCACCTTTAGCTCCAAGCCTGGCCCCGCCCAGCAGCGAGCCAGTGGCACAGGCCTTCTTAAGTCTCCTTTTTTTTTTTTTTTTTTTGCTGAGGAAGATTCGCCCTGAGCTGACATCCATTGCCAGTCTTCCTCTTTTTTCCTTTTCTATGTGCGCCACCCGCCACAGCATGGCTGCTAACAGACGAGTGGTATAGGTCCGCACCTGGGATCTGAACCCGGGCCGCTGAAGTGGAGCACGCCAAACTTAACCACTAGGTCACCGGGGCCGGCCCTTAAATTATTTTATTATTTTTTATTATTTTATTGAGGGCATATTGGTTTATAACATTGTGTAAATTTCAGGTGTACATCATCGTATTTTGGCTTCTGTACAGACTGCATTGTGTTTATCACCAAAAAGTCTAGTTTCCATCCATCACCATACACGTGCCCCTTTACCCCTCTTACTCTCCCCTCACCCCCATCCTTCTCAAACTCTTCCTAAGTCTCCTTTACTTCTCGTTTTCCCAGGGACGTGCTAGCATAGCATCCCTGGGTGCCCCACCTGGACCAGCTCTGCCCCTCTCCCTCCTAGGACTCATGCAGAAGGGTTCAGGAGTCAGGCCTGGGGCTGCAGCTGAGGACTGTGGGGTGTCTCATGCACACACACCATCTGCATCATCGCCAGCTGCATTGTTTCACCCCTTTCTCCCCTCTCTCCCTGCCCAAACCCAGCCTCCCTCCTTCCCCCGGAGGATGGACCTCCAGCCCTGGCTCTTTGGGCTTGATCTCTGCTGCCGGGGCTCACGCGCTGGACAGAGAGACACAGCACAGGGCGAGCTCTCGCTCTCACCTGCAGCCCCACACAGCATGTGCCCCAGACCCCTTGAAAGAGGGGGTGGGGGAAGGCCAACCAATTCCCCATCACGGAACCAACCCACAGGAGGGATGTGGCAAGGCCGGTCTGTGAGCAGTTCTTGTTGCCATGACAATGCCCCTGGGATCTGGGGCCGAGTTCGCTCCTCACTCTGCTTTCAAACGCCTTCCCTGAGTGTACGGCACTGTGCCGGGGGCCGGCCAGCAGAAGCTCCTGGAGGGCCCCCAAGAATCCCACACGCACAGCAGACAGGCGCAGAAGCTCCTCCTCAAACCTCATCCCCTCACCCTGCCCCTCCACGCAGGACACTTGGAGAGATGTATTTTTGGCTGAGTCCTCGGCTGTACCTCCTCATAAATGCTTAGAGGAAAAGGGGGTCCAGAGGTGGAGGCTGGGAGGGGAAAGAGCTTACAGCTTCACAGATGCAAGATGAGGTGTCCAGTTCAACCCCCACCGGCCGCCTGAGCATCCTCCACAGCCCCGAGGCATGTGAGCGTCCAGCTGGCTTCCATCCGCTCACGGGCGCTCTCCGCCCCGTGAGGCAGCCCCTCCCGTCCTGAGTCAGTTCTGAAGCCTCAAGGGCATCAGCCCCTGGAAGCTCAGCCCCTGACCTTGGCTCCTGGGAGATTCAGGCCCCCACTGCCCACCCCCAGCCCCTCCGTGCCACAACCTGCAAGCCCCGAGCCCATGTTCCCAATGCCCGAGCTCCCTGAGTTGGGGTCAGCTCCCATTTGTCAGGTACCTAGGATGCTCCAGGCTGGGGAGGAGCCAGAGGGGAGTAAGACACAGTCTCCGACCTTAAGGAGTCCACAGGTGGAGAGATGAAGTCTGCCATGAGTCTAAAGGAGGAACTCGGCCGGCTGAGGTGGGGGCTGTCCTCAGCTGGTTAGTGTGCCCCCAGGGCGGCCCTTTTACTGGATCCTTGATGAAGTTTGAAGTTCAGTCCTTAAAATGGAATTTCTGTCTGCTGCTGCCTGGCCCTGGGAACAGAGGGGCCAGAGCGTAGAGCCCAGACCCTCCTGGGGGTATCTGGAGGGCCTCAAAGGCCCTGAGAGGCTCCGGAATAACACTCAAGAATGGTTTCATCATAATGAGGGCTCCTAAGTGGGGAGAGGTCATCCAGGGGCCAGGGGAAGCCCCTTATGTGCCGCCCCTGTCCCCGCCAGCCTGTGACATCTCCCCCTTCCCTCTCCCCAGATTCAGAACCCGTCCTGGATCAGCAACAATGGGGCTGCCTCGCCAGTGCCAGCCTGCGTGGTCCCGTGTGAGCCGGTGCCTGCCTGCATGTCCCCTCACGCCCACCCCCCTGGCTCCGGGGCCAGCGGCGTCACCGACTTCCTGAGCGTCTCTGGGGCTGGCAGTCACGTGGGCCAGACGCACATGGGCAGCCTGTTCGGAGCCGCCGGCCTCAGCCCGGGCCTCAACGGCTACGAGCTCAACGGCGAGCCGGACCGCAAGACCTCGAGCATCGCGGCCCTGCGCATGAAGGCCAAGGAGCACAGTGCGGCCATCTCCTGGGCCACATGACGGCACCGCCGGCCCTCCCCGCGCCCGCCCCGCGCTCTCCAGGCCCCCAGCCTCCCACTCGACTCTCCTCTTGGGACCCTGGCCTGGGCCGGGGGCCTGACCCTCAGCACTTTCAGCCGCGCCGAGTCTGAGGCCCCACGCACTGCAGGGAGGGGGCGGCAGCAGACCTGCCCCGCCCTGGCACTGAGGCCGGGACCCCTGCGCCTGGCCAGAGGCACTGGAGGAAGCCAGGTGGCCGAGTTTTGCAGCTTCGCATCCATTATAAGCTGAAGACCCCCTCTCCCCACTCCGCTCCTGCACCCTGCCCGGTTTGACCGTTGAGTCGTCTAGACCCCGTCCGGACCCAGCAGCGACAGTGCGGTCGCGTCCGTCCTCCCCTGTTCCGTGCAGTCCCTGGTCACCAGGCCCATGGCTGTGTCTGAGGAACAGGCTGCCCTGCAGTCAGCCCACTGCCCTCCCGTCTCCTGTTCCCAAAAGCCCACGGAATCCGACCTCCTGGACCCAAGGCGCCGCCTCGCCCTCACCCTGTTTGGCGAGGAGTCCTCATCCTGGCTGTCCCCTGTGCTGGACACACCGGAAGGAGTGGGCAGAGGAGGACAGGAGCCGGAGCACCATCCTGCTGTCATCCAGCAGTGCTGGCATCTAGGAGGACGGATGGTCCCCAGGGGACGTGTTCCCACTCCCTCGCACCCCCGGAGACTCTGGATCTGGGTGAACGCTGCAGGGGGAGGACGCAGACCAGCCATGGTACCCACGGTGCCAGAAGAAGAGAAGCTTCTCGAGAGAGAAAGGGCTGCAGGGAGGGGTCGGGTGGGGGCAGGGGGTCGTGCTCACGCTTCCGCTCTCCGGGCAGGATGACTGCTACGGGGACGGGTCTGGGCAGCTTTGTTCTCTATCCAGCCGGGCCCCTCCGGGAGGATCTGGAGCTGCTGTCCCTTCCCCCACCCCATCCTGGTCACTCGCTGGGGCTGCTGAGCAGTGTCCTGGCGTGGAAGGACTTACACCTTGGACATACAAGCTAGGGCCTGGGGTCACGGCGGCAGAGGGTCGAGAGCAGCATGCAGGATTTGCTAGAGGACGTGTGCCACACTGGGCCTCCAGGCGGGCAGGTCGGCCCTTCCCCTCCTCAGCTGTCTCCGGGACAGCGCGTACCTGCCCAGAGCCTTCCATGCGGGTGGGGGCTCCGCGTTACTACCCTGACACTTCTTCCCCGGGGAATCTGTCTCTGCCCTCTGGAAGGGCTCAGGGGGCTGAGCTCCTCTGGGTCACTGGCCCTGTTCCAGGTGTGGGGGCAGGACGCCCTCTGGAAGTTTCCCTGCCTGCAGGAAGGGGCCTCTGTCCATGGGGGCTGCACGTCTGCTGACTTGAGCCCTGCAGCTTGGGTTTTGGTACCGGGTCCCAGCAGTCACCTAAGCTTGTGGCACATGGTACCCATCCTCCGAGGCGGCCTTTCAGAGCCCTGGGAGGTCTCTCCAGCAGGCAGCCCCTGGGGAGAAGTCCTTGCCTTTTTTTCCTTTGACCTTGATCCTGTCAGTGAGGAGGGCCAGGTCCACCAGGCCAGGGGCCTGGATGCAGGGCGGCCTCTTGGTTGGGCGGAGAAGAGTGGGATCCTCCCCTTGAGCTGCTCAAGGTTTAGAGGGCATCGTGGCCTCCACCTCTGCCTTGTGTTCTCATCCGCTCCGGAAGCCAGACTGGGGAGGGATCTGGCTGTTTCACCTCTCTGTGAAACGTCACGCTAAAATTCATCTTCTAGAAGTGAAAAGGGTCTTGGGCATTGAATTAAGTGTTCTTGAAGGCTTGGCTTTAAGTGTTTCATGTGTTGGAGGATCTTGGAATGGCTCTTCCGAAACCTTTTCCAGTTCTGAGGTTTGCTGGGATAACTCTGACTCCCCAAAATCTAGGAAGGGAAAGGAAGAAATTGCTTAAGGCTGGGAACAGTCCCCGTTTCCTCCATCGATGCTCTAGTGGCTGGGGAAGGACACGAGAGGGACTTTCACCATAGGTATGTTCTTACCTGGAGAGAATTGGTACAAAGAGCAAGAGAACTCGGAGAGCCCCAGAGGAGGAGCTAGAGGAGAGGGAGCTCTAAGTGGATTCTTCTGGAAGGGACTCCTGGAGCTCAATTCCTCTGTGTCTGCTTTCTGGCTGGGCTAGACTTAAATCAGGCAAATTTCAACCAAGAAGCTTGAGAAGAAAAGGCCTCTAATAGAAGAAGGTTGTGTGGCTCTGGCTGCCCATCCCACCAACACAGCCAAGTTTTTACAATTAAAATGTCAGCGCAGAAGGTCCCTGTTCATCTCCCCACAGGGAGCTGCCCACCCCCAGGCCTGTCCTCGCCCCGTCCCAGACCCTTGGGCCTGCCTAACACTCTGAGAATCACAAATCACCCAGCTGGGAGGGATCAGCAACCCTCTAGTGGGTCCAATCCCTTCACAGTGGAGATGAGAAGACCCCCGGCCCCCAGTGGAGAAGCCAGGACATGCTCACTCAGCCCCTCAGCTCTCTGATGGAGCTCTTCCCTCTCCCCAGCCTTCCCTCTGGTTCCTTCCCAGTCAGGTGGCTAGGCCCAGGCCTCTGCCTTCTAGGGCGGGAGACGTCCCTGTCCCCACAGCAGCTCCTGTGATGACAAAGCAAGCCTGGAGGACTCTCTGGCTTCCTCAGGAGCGAGGTGTCCTGAAGGCAGGTGGAGAGGAGCTAAGTGAATGAGCTAAGGGAGGTGAGAATGGCCCTTGGCTCTTTGCCTAAGATCTCAGCAGAGATGGGGATGCAAAACTGGAGAGATGGGTAGCTGGCAGATCAACACTGAGAGCCTCTGATCCCTGCCGGGAATAAGTCTCGGAGGCCAAGGCTTGCCACTAAGGTGCTGCTAACCACCCTCAGGTGCCATCACTACTCCCGGGGCATGGGAGGAGGGGGCTCTGGGGGCGCCCGGAGAGGCTGGTCTCCAAGCCTTCAGTGGCACTTGGAGGACACGGGCTTTGTTAGTTTCCTTGAATCCTTTCAGCTATACTTGATCCTCGGCTCTCACCACCATGCCTCCAGCTTTGGGAAAGCACGGAGGCCAGGTTAGCTCAAAGACACTGCAAGGGGGTGGGGGGCAGCACCGGGAGGCGGGTCCCCAGCACACATTGCTGTGGCCGCACTGGGCCCAGCCCCCGTGTCCCCTCTGCCCTCATTTCGGCTGGGTGGACAAGAGGAGCTTTCCCATGAAAACCCATGGTCTCCCTTCGCAGCCACCATTCTCACTCGGGGCTGGGTTGTGGGGAGACCATCTTGCAAGACACTCTGGGCCTTCTGGTCTCCTTGATGGCCCTGACTCTCAGGTGCCAAGGCAAACTGGTCCAGCTGGGGGAGGATGGCTGGCAAACTGGCTCCCAGGATAATAATCCATGACCATAAAAGAGAAAAATGAGAAGACAGCAAAACCCTGCTTCTCGAAGTCACACAGACACTTCCTTAAGGATGCTGTCGGCAGGAAAGCTATTCCAGTGAACACGACGTGACCTAATCTTGCCCTCTCCCTCCCCCCCTCACTTACGTACATAGAGCTAGATCTTTATACTACTGATTTTGAAGGACAGTTTTCAGAGTCTAATAATCCGTTTGGGTGTGCAGTGGTTGAACAGACAGCTGAGTGCCAGAAGGAACATGAACCTCAACCAGTAGACTGTTCTCATTGTAAGATATTTTAACCCTGTATAAACGCAACCTTTCCTTTAGCTTAATGGCCTGGGGTGGAATATTAAAAATATATATTAAAAATACATTAAAAATTCAGAAAAATGTATAAAAAAAATTGAGGTCGGTTCCGTCAAGTTTTACTGCCTATACCACCATGTAACTACATTATAGCAAAGTATTAAAAGAAAACGTTCTTGCCTTTGAAAGTAAGTTATTGCACTTACATCTTTTTGGGGAGGGGAGGCGTATTGATGAGAAGGGGACCTAGGGGCCTAGGCGTGGGGCCAAATGGAGAGCGGAAGCAGCTGGACGCTCCCAGAGCACCCCTCGCTGGGCATGGTCCAAACTGTCTGTTTGGTTGTTGTTTGCAATAAACTCCTTCTCCTTCCTCCTCTCAACTGGACCCTGTCTGTTTTGTTCCTGACTTGTGACAGATGAAATGTGATCAGAGGGGCCTCTGAAATCTCACGTTAATTGAAGTCGGCAAAAAATACTAACAGTGCCCTTTTGAACTGCTGACACAGTACAGAATGGATTACCAGGGCTAGATTAACAACAGGTGGCCAGCCAAGGCCCCTGCACAAAGAGGGGGTGCGTGGCCTGTGAGGGGCTGGGATGCCCCTCCCCCTTCATCCCGGAGGACCTGCCTGCACGGCAGGCAAGCCGTGGAGAGCGAGGAGCGGGGAGGGACCCCAGAGTCCACTGCTCAGGGTCACAGCAACAGCTCCTTCGGCCCCCTGCATCTCTGGTGTGCTCAGCACAGCCCCTCCTTCAGCTCCTCGATGTCACTGAGGGCCGCTCTGTGTCTCCAGGAGCTGCTCTGAAAGCAGGCGGAGAGCTGGGGCACGGAAGTCCAGGGCGTGGAGGCCTGGCTGCTTGGTGCGGAGCGCAGGACGGGCCTCCAGGAGAGGCAGGTCCAGCCTTGGCTCTGTACTTAGTGGCTGAGGGAATGCGCAGGAGGGACGGCCAGATGATTTTTAAACCAAAGCTCTAAAAACAAATTATGCAGCAGGGAGGGGCCCAGGTTCTGCTGCAGGATGGCTGCTCCTTGCTTCCCAGCACAAAGGTGACTCAAGGACGAGGCAGTTAGCCCCCAGGGACCCCTGTGCGGAGAGGGGAGTCATCTGTTCACCAGACAACCTGACGCTCTGCTCGCACATCTGGAGGGGAACAAGCCCTGTCCCTGCCGAGTTTACCAACGTGGGGGGAGGAGAAAATGGATAGTTAGTACACAGGCAGGGGCCTTGTAAGCTGACATGGCATAGTGACATAGTGACACAAAGGACCACAGTTATTCCCGAGAGAAAGACATCTCCCTCTGGCTCTCAGCTATGACCTGATAGGAACTCCTTTTCATCCTCTTTCCAACTATTGACCCTTGCTTCCTTGGAGCCACCTCTCAGATTGGGTGCCTACGGAGAGAGGTCACATTGCGTCTAGACCCAGCGGGGTTTTAGGTTGGCCTGGGCTGGGAACTTGTTTTAAAAAATGCCCGTCATCTCGTAGGGCTCAGCATCACGGCAGCACGTAGACTCGTCACCTCAAATCGCTGCCAAGTCCCAGGGCAGGACCCGAAGTGGGGAGAGGGCAATGCCTGGTGCCTGGGTGCTGTCTGCCTTGCGCCCCGGCTTTTGTCTGCAGGAGCTGGGCAACCCCAATACCCGGAGTGCATATGGGTGCTGCTGCCGAAGGGGAGGGTGGCTCAGTAGGGTCGTTCAGGCCTCCCTGGTGACCCAGGTAACCCATCCCTGGGACCCGTGCCTCCCAGTAGGCACGGTCCTCTGGGAGGACCGGGCCAGCAGGGCTTCCTCGAATATTGACTGTGGCTCAGCCCTTCCCTGTCTGGCCACCAGGACCATCTGGGGACCTTCCCTTGGCCGCATTACTGGACTTGCCCTCCTTCTGCTTAGAAGCCTGTACCCTCTCCGCAGACCCCACCAGCGGGAGAACTCGTGTTCATTCTCCAAGGCTTCCTCTAAATGGCAACGTCCTCTGTGACGCTCTTTCCTAACTCCACGCCCCCACCCCAACTTCCACCCCGAGGTCAGTTCTTGCCCCTTCTGTGCTCCTTGGAACTGTTTGTACTACTACTTCAGCACATAGCACTGTGTAAGTTACCTATTTATCTGCCTCACTGCCCACAAGCCTAAAACGCTCCCAGAGGAGACAGGATGGTCCTGGTCACATCTGAATGCCTCAGAAAATACATACGTTGAGTCACTGAGTGAGTGAAAGAAAAGGTGGGAATTAAGAGATGCTCTGTTTGGGCTCAGGGTGGGAAGAGGAAAGTCAGAGAAGACTCAGGGGTTCATGTTAGAGAGAGCCAGAGCTCGCCCAGGCCACTAGAGATCAGCATGGAGTGAACTCAGAGTCTCTGCTTGGCTGTGGACCCTGCCTACCCTGTTCCTCCCGGGGTTATGTGCATCTGTGACGAGCCAAGGCCAGGACAGGAAGCCTGACCCCTTTAGTGTTCCTGGGGTTGGGCCAGCACAAGGCCGGCGCCTCGAGATGGCCTGAGAGGTCTTGTGTTCAAGAGTACTCATCTTAGACCTTTTCCATGCAGCCTTGGGCTCAAACCCCACTTTCTCCCCAAGTCAGCCTTGGACAATCCTCATGCCCCTGAACCCTCCACACCTCCAGCCAGCCTCAGGTGCAGTCTGCAGATAGCTTCTTTCCTGCTCTGGTGCGACCCCAGCAGAAATTGCTCTTGCCTTCCGTTTCTCACCAATCCCACTGTCCCAGGTCTTGCTATAAGAAATACTGCCAACCTCAGGGCGCCATGAGCTGGCTGGCCCGCATATCAGCAGAAATCCTCAGCTTGGCCGGTGTGGAGTGGGGTGGTGCAGACTTAGTGGTGGTCCTCTCCTTACACACACCCAGACTTGCACACTCAGCAGCTAAGCAACAATAGGCCCTCCACAAACAGCCCATTCCCTAAAATAGGGCTTCCTGCAAACTGTCTATGAGCTCAGAAGTCAGAGGATGCATGCCAGCTCCAGAGACAACGGGGTGTGAGAGCTGACATTTTCCCAGGAATTCTGTGATTCCAAACAGATTTTTTTTCTTTTTAGCTCAACACAGACCAAAATGCTTGAGGAAGGGCAAACTTCCGGAAGGAGCTTCAGTCTATGACCATGTGCTCACCATGTGTTAAGGTGTTGCTTTGACTAGTTGGGAGCAAACCCACTGTGGGGCCTGTGTGAGATCCCCCCAGAGCCCCGGTCAGGGCAGGTTCAGACGCGCGGAGGCTACGGGGTTATTGCCACCCCTCCTGGGATTTCTTTTGGTTACATCACAAGCCCCCTCCCCATCCCTTCTCTGTCCTCTACCCACAATGTATCTCTGTAATCTCCAGGCTCTGTGGGAAAGACAGGCGCTCCCTGTTGTTACGGCATTAAGGCCAAGCTACAGCATGGAGAAAGAAAGAAAATAAGTGAGTGCATGTGTGCATGCGCGTGTGTTGGGAGGACAAGGGAAGGGGATAACAGCCTGAGGAAGGATGAAACACAAAGGCAGCCCACGTCTCCTCTCCAAGACAGGTTTGGACAGAAAGCTCTGTTCAGACGAGAGCACGGAAAAGCGCTGGCCAGGAGGCCATGAGGTGAAGTGAGACACAGAGACCTGGCTTTAAGAACTGACTTTGCAATGTATTAGCTCGGTTATTTTAGACAAGCCACTAAAATTCTCTGATTTTTCGATATTTTCATCTGCAAAATGGGATAACCAGCTCTTGCCTGCTTATCTCACAAGGTGGCCGTGAAGTCCAAAAGAGTTAAAACATTTGAAAATCGTGACGAGCTGTACAGACAGGATGATACACGTACTCTGGTGGTTGGGAAGGGCCATGGGGGTTGACTTCCATCCAAGTGGCTAAGCGCAGGTTGCCTAAGCCCGGGGTACTGTTTCACAAAGTGTGTCCCCCTACTATGAAGCACTGGGAACCCCTGCTATCGCATTTATGGGATTGGGAAGGGGGGTTGGTGAGGGATCTGGTGGTGAGCAGCATATTAATCTGCTTGGGCTGCCGTAACAAAATAGCACACACATGGTGGCTTATATAATAGATTTATTTTCTCACAGTTCTGGAGGCTAGAAGTCCATGAGCAAGGTGCTGGCAGATTCCGTTTCTAGTGAGGGCTCTCTTCGAGGCTTGCAGACGGTCGCCTTCTCATTGTGTCCTCACATGCCCTTTTCTCTGTGCTCATGAAGAAAGCGAGCGAGCTCCGGAGTCTCTTCCTTTCCTTAGAAAGACACCAGTTCTATCTAATTAAGACCCCATCCTTATGACCTCACTTAACCTTTATTACCTCCTTATAGGCCATATCTCCAAACACAGTCTCACTGGGGGTTAGGGCTTCAATATATGAATTTTGTGGGGCACACAATTCAGTCTATAGCATGCAAAGTGGCTGGTATGTGTCATAAGGGTGAGGGGAAGGCACATTAATGGACAAGTGGCTGCTCTTCTCGTCCCCACATCCGGAAGGGTCTCAGCAGGTCCCACTCAGTTCCCAAATGGGTCCACTACCTAGGCTACTGCTAAGTGGTTACACCCCATTCCTGGTCCCTCCCTGCTCCACTCTGTCATCAACACTGATGCCATGACAATGCCAAAGACCAGCTCCAATCACATTCCTGACCTGAACACTCATCTGAGGAACCCTCACATGGCCTGCAGATGGACATTTAAGCTCTTTTGTTCAGCCCTAAACTCCTACTTGGCCTCATCTTTTGTAACTCCCCAACCTGGACTCAGCACTCCTGCAAACCAGGACACCCATCACACTTTCCCATCTCTTGTCTCCTTTCACGCCCCTCAGGTCCAAGTGCCCTTCCAACCTCCCGACACACCCCTATCCACCTTACCCCCATCTCCACCTATCAGTGCCACCTCTTCACTGAGTCAGAAGTGATCACACATTCCTCCTCACAGGAAAGGTATGCGATTCACCCTTAATCGCGCAGCGTCTCATACGGTAGATAGCACCTTCAGTGACTTCTCTACTGCCCTTATTAATTCACTTCTAAGCCCCTCGAAGGTGGAAATGGTGTCGTCTTCACCTATTTATCTGTAGCACCTGGTGCAGTATGATAGCAAGCATTTAATAAATGTCAGCTGGATGGCTGGCAAGTCCACATTCCACATCAAGAACAGGACAGAAGACACTAAATTGAGGCAAGAGAACTGGAGGCAGCCTGGATCCTGAGGGCCTAGGCAAACATCCACGTCAAGGAAGGAGAGGGACACCGGTTCACGACAAAACCAAGGAACTGTGCAAGAGGACTGCTTTTAACTACCATTTAAAAGATAATCATCTTTTTTTTTATTGATGTCATAATAGTTTATAACTGTGAGATTCCAGTTGTACATTATTATTTGTCAGTCACCATATAATTGTGCCCCCTCACCCCTTGTGCCCACCCCCCAAACCCCCTTCCCCTGGTAACCACATGATAATGATCTTTATTGAGGTATAATTTACATAACATAAAACGCACTGATTTCAAGTGTGCAGTTGGAAGAGTGTGGACAGATACACATACACGTGTAACCATCACCACAGTCAAAACACAGAAGCTCCCCCTCACCCCCAAACTTCCCTTGTGTCTCCTCCCAGTCAACCCCCAGCCCCAGGCAACCAGTGATCTACTCTCTGTCACTCCAGACTAGTTCTGCCTGTTGTCAAACCTCCTAGACGTGGACTATACTTACATATGAAAGAGTACATCTATAAGTGTGCATTCTTTTGTATCTGGCTTCTTTTGCTCACTTATTTTGGAAATTCATCCACGTTGTGTGTCTCAGTCGTTCCTTATTTTTATTTTTTGCCTAGTTGTTCTCCATTGTATGGACATACCACAATTTGTCTACCCATTTAACTGTTGTTGAACATTTGAGTTGTTTCCAGTTTTTGGCTATTATGAATAAAGCTTCTATGAACATTTGTGAACAACTCTGTGTGGATATATGTCTTCTGTGGATTTTTTTTTTTTTTTTTTTTTTTTTTTGTGAGGAGATCAGCCCTGAGCTAACATTCGCCAATCCTCCTCTTTTTTTGCTGAGGAAGACGGCCCTGGGCTAACATCCGTGCCCATCTTCCTCCACTTTATATGGGACGCCGCCACAGCATGGCTTACCAAGCAGTGCGTCGGTGCGCGCCCGGGATCCGAACCAGCGAACCCCGGGCCGCCGCAGCGGATCGCGCGCACCCAACCGCTTGCGCCACTGGGCCAGCCCCTTCTGTGGATTTTTTAAATGATGAATGTGTGTAGAATTTTGTCAGACGCCTTTATCTATGGAGATAATTGTGTGGATTTCTCCTTTATTCTACTAATATTGTAAATTACATGGATTTTTGAATGCTAGACCAACTTTGTATTCTTTAGTCACATTGTATCATCTTTTTTGTATATTGATGGATTCGATTTGCCAGTATTTTTTTAAGGATTTTGTATCTATGTTCAGTAGGGCTATTGGTCTGTAGTTTTCTTGTAATGTTTCTGTCTGGTTTTGGTATCAGGGTAGTAATGGCCACATAAAATGAGTTGGGACATATTTCTCCCTCTTTTATTTTCTGAAAAGAGCTTGTATAAGATAGATATTATTTCTCGTTTGATGGAATTTGCCAGTAAAACTGTGTGGACTCAGATTTTTCTTTGCGGGAAGTTATAAATTATGGATTTGAATGCTTTAATGGATTCAGGGCTATTCAAATTTTCTATTTCTCCTTGAGGTGGTTCTGTCAATTTGTGTCTTTCAAGGGTTATGTCCATTTCATCTGTGTTGTAAAATTTTTTGCTGTCAAGTTGTTCATATGTATTTCCTTTTAATATTTTTAGAATCTGAACCAATGTCCCTCCTTTGATTCCTGATACTGGTTAATTTACATCTTATCTCTTTTTTCCTTTAACAGTCTAGAGCAGTTATTGATCTTTTCAAAGAACCAGTTTTTGTTTAATTGATTTCTCTCCATTGTTTGTTCATTTTCTATTTCGTTTATTTCCACTCTTTATTCTTTCTTTCTTCTACTTACTTTGGATTTAATTTGCTCTTCTTTTTCAAGTTTCTTAAAGTAGAAGCTTAGATCATTGATTTTAGTTCTTTCTTCTTTTCTAATATAAGCACTTCAAGCTACAGATCTCCAAGTACTCCACCCCACACATTTAGGTACATTGCTTTCATTTTCAGCCCAAAATATTTTCTAATTGCATTGGTCTTTATAAACCCATGCATTATTTAGAAATATGTTATTTAATTTCCAACTACTGGGGATTTCCCCAGATATCTGTTATTGCTTTCTAATTTTATTTCGTTGTGAACAGAGAACATACTTTTTATGTTTTCATTTCCTCTAAAATTATTGAGACTTATTTTATGGTGCCACACATTTGTGGTGAATGTTGCAAGTGCACTTGAGAAGAACCTGTGTTCAGTTGTTGGTGGGTGTTCTATAACCATCAATTAAGCCAAGGCGAATGGTAGTGTTATTTGGGTCATCTATATCTTTCTGATTTTTCTATCAACTTGTTCTATCATTTACTAAGAGAGGAGTGTTGAAACATCCAAATATAATTATAGATTTTATATTTCACTTGCAGTTGTTAGTTTTTGCTTTATGTATTTTGCAGCACTGTTATTCAATGCCTACATATTTAGGATTACCTGTCCTGTGTTCTTGAATGACTTCTTTATCATTATGAAATATTCCTCATTCTCCCTGGTAATAGTCCTTGAAGTTTATTTTGCCCTTTATTGATGTAACCACTCCCACTTTCTTATGCTTCATGTTTATCTAATATATCTTTTTCTACTGTTTTAATTTTTAAACTGCATTTTATAGTATTTTCCTTGTAGATAGTATATTGGTCTTCCTGTTTAATTCAGAACGCTAATCTCTGTGCTTTAATTAGAATGTTTAGACCATTTACACTTAATGTAATTGTTGATATGTTTGGGTTTAAGTTTACTCTCTTGTTTTCTTTATTTGTCCCATTTGTTCTTTGTTTACTTTCTTCTTTTCCTGTGTTTTTTTTTTTTTCCTTCTCCCCAAAGCCCCAAGTATAATTGTATATCCCAGTTACAAGTCCTTCCAGTTCTTCTCTGTGAGCCACTGCCACAGCACGGCAACTGACAGGTGGGTGGTGTGGTTGTGTGACCTGGAAACAAACCCGGGCTGCTGAAGCGGAAAGTGTGGAACTTTAACCACTAGGCCATCAAGGCAGGCTGCTGCTCTTTTTCTGATTGAATATTTTTCTGGTATCCCATCTCCAGTATTGGCTTTTTAGCTATGCCTCTTTTTAAAATGTTTTTGGTGATTGCTCTAGGGTTTACAATGTGCATCTTTAATTTATCACAGTCTATCTTACAGATATCTTCCTGGTTTTCCTTCTAACTCACAGTCAACTCTTCAGTCTCCCTTTCTGGTTCTTCCTTTTCTTCTCTAACTGTAAATGTTAGAGTGGGCCCAGTAATCAGGCCCCAGTCCTTTTCTCTTCTCTATCCATACTGACTCTCCAGGTAATCTCATCTAGTCCTCTGATTTTAAATTCCATCTGTATTTTCGGTCTTAACTTTTCCCCTGAGCTCTAGATATCTAACTGCTTAAATGACACTACCCCTTAGATGTCCAATAGACACCTCAAACTTAGCATGTCTATAGTAGAGCTCTTGATTTTCCCTCTCAACACTGCCCTCACCCCTGCCAGTCTGCCACATTTCAGTTAATGGTATCACTCAGTAACTCAGGACAAAAACCTAGGAATTAGCTGTGAATCCTCTATTTTCATCTCCTACATTCATCAGTAAATCCAATAGCTTCTACTCCCAATATAACTTCTCAGTACTGCTGCTGCTATCAGCCTAGTCTAACCAAGCCACCATCATCTCTCACTTGGGCTCCCTAAAATGGCCTCTGGATTTCCTTCCTTTCATTCTTGCTCCCTACAGCCCATTCTCCACAATGATCTTTAAACAAGAATACCATTCAGATGTCTTCTACCTAAAACCTTCTGGTATCTTCCCAGCACACTTACGATACAAATCTAGAATCCTTTTGGCCTATGTGATCCTAACTCAATTTGGCCCTGGCCTACTTTTGGCATCATCTCTACCATGCTCTCCACACTCAATACACTGCAGTCACACAGGAGGTCTTGCTGTTCTTAAAGCAAGCTGAGCTTGTTCCTGCCTCAGGGCCTTTATGCTAGCTCCTCCCTCTGCCCAGTATCCTCATGGCTCACTCCTTCTCAACATTTACATCTGCGCTTAAACGTCACTTCTGACCAACCCATCTGAAATAGCTCTTCACGCCCAAGTCCCTATTTCCTCTTACTCTGCTTTATTTTCTTCATGGCATTTATTACCATTTGGAATCATATTCATTTATTTTTTTGGCTGTCTTCCTTCTTAGAATGTGAACTTGATGAGAGTAGGCACTTTGTGTTGTTCAGTGCAGCATCCTCACACTGGGAACAGTATCTGGTACATAATAAGTGCTCAATAAATATTTATTGATTGAATGAATCCATCACATCAGGCTTTTTATTTTTTTTTTTAAGGGAAAAGAATCCTTAGGAGTCAACAGACATAAAAAACATGAGTGGAAATTTACTTTCTCCCAGTCCCTTCTCTGAAAGTGAATTAAATCTGGTTGTTAGATGCAATTCTCTTCATTAATAGATTTCAGGTTCCGGTTGTGTCCACAAAAAGATTTCTCTACTGAGTGACATCCCAGGCTCATCCATCTGAGAAGTAGATAATGATCTTTAGCCCAAGTTCTGATGGACAATGCTGTGTCTTGCTCATAGTCTCACTGGATACTTCTGATGTGTTGTCAAAGCCTGAAGGAGGCAGAAATCACTCCTTATGAAGTCCTAACTTGGAACAGTTCCTAATTTCCAGACTTCCACAGAGCACACAATACACTGCACTGGGCTGCCAGATGTTTCCTTTTATCCCAATATTGTCCCAGGTCACCCTCTCCATTGAGATGATGCAGCCATGGGACTAAAGGAGCATCAATCTGTTATCAATGGGTATTCATCCTGATAAATTCTCAAGAAGAGCCGAGGTACAACTGGCAACTGGAAGGTGCCATAAGAAAAAAAATCTTTACATCTTCCACGCATTGGAGAAGATAGAGTTAATGGAACCCTCATTTGGCCAAGTTGTCAATACATCAAACCACACTGGTGACAAGAACAAGGCTGTTCAGAAATTATGGGGACTCTAGCCAGAAAACAAGGACAGAGATTGAGTGCAGGGTACGCAGAAGGCAGGAGATGAAGGTAAGCCCCGCAGGATCTACTAGAGAAAGACTGTTGGAAATCCTATAGGAGCTGCTGCCACCAATGCACAATTTTCGTTAATTACCTCAATTGTGGTTGTTATCCCCTTAATGAGAAACACAACTTTACCTCTAAGCAGGCGGTGAGGCTGGCAGAAAGCTGAAACCTGAAAATCAGCAGATACGGAGCCGCATACAGCCGTTACTAGTGAAATTAAGCCACTTCCAAAACACGGGGAGAGGACTCCAAATAGCTTCAGACAGCAGCCAGCCAGGCAGGGCCCTCACCAGGCACCGGATGGACGCTCTCCGGACTCGTCAAGAGGCCCAAATCCCAAGTGCTCATTTCAATAACATAAGAAAATAAACATGGGGCTTATTTATAGCACAGGAAAGGGACTGGGGCAAAAGAACCGCTCCTTCGGTAATCCACCCTGACGGGGCCAGATAGGATCCAGACCCCCAAGCTCTCTGGTAACAGGGTGAGCAGAAAGAGGGGCTGGTGGAGGGCTGGCTGCCAGCATCACCAGGCACAATCAGGAAAGGCCCCAGTTAAGAGACGGGGAAGAGATCCCATACATCACCCCAGCTCGCCAGCCTGCCTCCAAGTGCTCTTGCTATCTTCGATTTCTGGTTGAGGAAACCAAGGTGTAGGAGTAGACTCGTTCCAGACCAAGGACGGGCCAGGGCACAACTCAAGGGAAGGGGCTAGGAGAAGATGAAATAAAAAATCCTTGCATCCTCCAGGCACCAGAGAAGACGGTGTTAATGGAATCCTCATTCACAGTTGGGACTAAAACGTATGTGTGTCGTCCTAGGCCCCTGCCGGCTCACACCATCTGACAGAGCTCTAGAACTCCCGCTAGAACTAGAGCTTCGTGAGACAGGACAGCATCCTACTCAACTCTCCATCTCCTGGACCTAGCACAGGGCTCGCAGAGTATATTTTGATGAATGAATGAACAATAAAAACAAAACAGAATGACTGAATAATCGCTCTTACTTCACTTGGTGCAGTAACTAGTTGGTGGTTCTTCTGCTGTGATGACCAGAAAACCAGACATTCATTGAGTTCATCCTTGGGTGTAGTAGCTAATGATATACACTGGCAGCTATAAATAAAAGCCCAAATAGACATATTCTGAAGGGAAGGCTCTATACAGTGGCGTGGACTGGCTGATGGCTTGGGTCTAAGACACACGGGTTCCAGTCCCTGGGCTGTCAGCAGCTCTCACGTGCAGCTCCTGAGAGGTTGTAGGCAAGATGGCGCCTTGCTGAGGAAACCTCTAGCAGACACAGCTGCCTGGTACCTGAGAGCCACCAGGCATCTTCCCCTTTCTTTGTCTTCTCCCTGACAGCTCTGTACCCTTCAGGGGGACTGGGAAGAAATGCAACCAGGGGCCCAACCAGTTGGGAGAAGAAAGGAAAATGCTCTGCCCTGAAAAGGTGGTAAATTTGAGGAAATGAAATGCCAGACACACATGATGGTCACTCAACTCGTTCTTGGAAAAAAAAAGAGGCCTGGAAAGTTGGGAGAGATGCCAAACTCTCCCCAGTCATCTTCCCTGTGTCGTCAGCAAGGGTGAGCCTGACATTAATAAGCCCTGGCACAGAGTGGCCTGTACAGACCCAACCCCCTCCCTGGGAACCTGGAAGTCACAAGGCCTGAGGCTGCGGAGCCCTGAGAGGCCATTTAATGGAGGTGGCAGAGAGGTTGTGGGTGAGCTCAGAACGCTCCCACCCTAAAGAGAGGGGGAAACCTTAAAACTGAGAGTGAGTCCTGCCTGCCAACCTTCCCCCCAGGAGACGCTCAGCTGAGCCTGTTCAGATGGTCAGGCCACGCGTGGTGGGCATAGTGGGGCCCAAAGCTGTCTCTGCTTTCACTCAGAATTAGAAAATGGTGCATGTGGAACACTGGCCTCAGACAGCAGCCCCAGGGCCCGGAGCAGAGCGCGGGGTGAGGTGAGCAGGCAGGCCCCACAGGTTTCAGACGCCTTCCAGGCCCTGCAGTGGAAAGCTCCAGCTGCTTCCAAAGTCTTCCTGGATGGCAGCTGCCTGCCAACATGGTTAGCACTCCTGCCAGCACTGCTCCTCAGGAAGCGGCTGGAAGAGGCCTGGGCCAGCTTAGCATTCTCTGTCTCTGCCTCTCCGTGCCAGGGCTGCATGGGGAACAGCCTGCTGTGGCTGCTTCTGCTGCAACAGAAGACGACCCGAGCCAAGAGAAATGGAAAAAGCATCCTACCCAAAAAAGAAGCTACTGTCCCCAAAGCAAAGGAAACCCACGAGGCTCAGGGAGGGTGGCTGATGGGAAAGCTCCGACACCCTAAACCTTTCCCCTCTCTGCTGGGTTCCCACGGGGTCTTCTGATTACAGAGCCAGGAAGAGCTTCCCCAGAACTGAACCACTGCCCAGCCCGGTCTGCTTCATCTACTTCTTAATTCTACCATCACAGGGTCTTGGATTTTAACCCAGCAATCACATCTTTAGAACTTGTGGCTAGAAACCTGCTCTCTTTCAGTGGTAAGCATACTCCAGGCAGAGACCACTCTCCCAGGAAGAATCGGGGATCACAGTTAGCCGCAGCTCCTTCAGTGAATCAGAGCAAAGAGGCAGCCGGCCTCCTCCAGCTCCCAGTCCTGGTCCGCAGAGGCCGGCATGATGGTCACTTTTTCCAAAGGCAGCAGAGAAACTCACCCCTGAAAACCACAAGTTGGAAGTACGGTTGGAAGAGCATAAGGCTTTGGTGGGGAAGCTAGAAGAGTCCGAGTGTTGAACTTCACGAGACCAAGTAAGAAGAGGAGACGGGCCGGCCCAGTGGTGCAGTGATTAAGCTCGTGCACTCCGCTTCAGCAGCCTGGGGCTCACGGGTTTGGATCCCGGGCGCGGACCTACACACGGCTCATCAAGCCGTGCTGTGGTGGCATCCCACATACAAAATGGAAGAAGATGGGCACAGATGTTACCAGCTCAGGGACAATCTTCCAACAGCAAAAAGAGGAAGACTGGTGACAGAGCACTCAAGAACAATCTTCCTGAGCAAAAAAAAAAAAAAAAAAAGAGGAGACAGTATAGCACAGCATCTACACAGGAAAGAATTGGAGATTCTGAGAAAAGTTGATATTTTCGTTTTTAATTTTCTCAGAAAAGGAGGTTTTTGCCTAAACGTGTGTGAGGCTTGGTAAAACACAAGAGATAAGAATATTAACAGCTATCTAACGTTAACCCGCAGAAAAGTGTTTCCAACCTTGGCAGGCCCACCTCAGTTACGTCCCTGGGGCAAAGGGCAATGAGTCAGGGCACACGATTAGGCCAGGAGCAGCTCAGGTCCATCTCCTGTACAGGCCAGTAGGATGCAGTTTCTTAAAAAAGATTTCTTCATCTAAAACCAGCTGTTGTCTGCTGTAGGCCAGAACATGACATTTTAATTAGCATTATTGTTCCGCTTCTGAAACCGGGCTCTATGGCATCCCCAGGGCAGAGGATCCGAACCAAGCTTACGGGCGAGGCCTGCGGGTGAGCGGCTCAGAAATACACTAGAAGGGGTGGAGTCCCTAGCCCCTGTGAATCCATGAATCAGGATCACTTGCTATATTCCTGTCCTGAATTCCTCCCTGTGACCTGCACCACCAGTCTGTCCATAGGCTAGAACCATCGAGGCTTGTTTCAAGTGCCTAGCATGTAATACTCACCCTATAATATAAGCTCTTTATGCTGTTACAAGGTCTAACCCCCATATTTCTGGGGGTAGTGAGGGACTTTGAATGGTGTTTTAACCGCCCTTAAAAGCCCAATGATCCCTAAGAGGGTGACAAAGGCACACTAACCAGCCCTCAGGGCTCCCAGTGATCTCAGACTGAGCATTCCTCTTCCAAAACCAAACGGCTAACGAGGGTAAGAAGAAGAAGAAAAGAAAAAATTTACCCTTTGAGAGAGAGAACTGGATTCGAAACCAGCCACTAAGGCAGTGGATTCGGTGATGTGACGAAGGGCAGAAATATTGGGAGTGGCGAGGCTGAGTGCTGAAGAATACTGAGGGTGACATAACACACAGACAAGTTAGCACAGTGCTTGGCTTCGCGCAGGGATTTAAATGTTAGGCCCTCCACCTCCACCTCCTTTACATCTTGGAAAACAAGCTGGAGAACCCCTAGAAAAGCAAGAGGTACTCACTGCTGGTGTCAGCTGCTGGCGGCTGGGTGACAAGAGAAACCCCTTTCTCTTGGTTTCTATCATACCATCTCCAGTATCACGAAGATGAGACCTAAGGCCTTCCCATACCCGCTACTGGCTGGCACGTACTCACCCAAATCAGGAGTCTGTGCCAAGCGCCCGTGCCTGCAGCTGTGCTACGCTGAACAGTCACAGCTCCAGGGTCTGCCTCTGCAAAGCGAATGGACCGGAGGAGAGCGTCTCTCGTCCCTTCCACCAATGAGACCATGAGTCTATCACCCCTTAATATGAAAGAAGATGAAACTCGCATGATTTCCACTTTCAATTTCGCTACTTTCAGAATTTTTCTCTGATGTCTCAAAGTCTGTGGGGACACATTTAAAGTGACTCTTGTTAAAACCACAAGTTGAAGAACTACAGCACAGACACTGCTCACCTTCACATCACTCAACAGAACAATGGGTGGTGAATTAGTGACTTCAAGTGGCACACCGCAGGGTTTCAGTAATTATATCCATACTCCAAGCAAATTGTTATGTATTTTGTGTTCTGGGGACATATGTTATGGCTAAAGCCCAAACTGTGGCTAATCTTAATATTAGAGCCAGATAAATCTGTTTTGAATCCATAACATCTAACATTTGCCAGAGTAGATTTGTTCATCAACTGGGCTTACAGAGGTATAATTCACACATGTGCAGTATTACAAAACGCTGAAATTTAACGATTTAAATATACTGGCAAGTCTTGCAAAGCAGTGTTCTAGCAGCATTTAACATTACCCAGAAACTGCCTGGCTAACGTGAAGTTTATACCAAAAGAATGAGGGAATTTTGGCATCCCGTTGGGGTGGGGGCACAGCCCCCCCACTTTTACAACATGGTACTCGCTAGAGCGACTCAAGAGTAAGGCTCCTAGGGGCCCTCTGTCTTTCCCCAAGAACACCTATAAAAGATTGGATCTAATCAGGAAGCAGAGAGATTCCTTAGGAGGTTTGGGGAGACATCTTCTCTCAGAATGTTTACAGTTTGGGGATCTTCCTCTGCTCAAGGCACATGCACCAGATATCTTCTCAGACACGGGCAGGAGACTGGAGTTAAAGCCAGAAGATGGAATTAAAGACACAAAAGAAGAAAGACAGCTCCTTGGACTACCAATAATCAGTGTGTAAGACATAGTAGAAAAAGGAATAAAAATAATTTTAATCATATCAAAAAGCCAAACCGAAGAGGACTAGTTCATGGAACTCACAGACCCCAACTCAGCAGTCGGTGCTTTTCCCCTGCACGAGTCCAGGGCCCCAGGTCCAAAGGCACCTATCAAGTCCCGCAAAGATGTTCGGATTTTGCACCAAATTCTGGGCATGGCTTTTCCTCCAAAGAACTCACTGATATGAAATAACCCAAGTGAGATATGGGTCCCTTTTACACGAGTCCCCACATCTTAAATGGGCTGGTGGGTTTCTCTTCTCAGCAGTCTTACAGTCACGGAAGTTGCCTTTCAGATTGTTATATTGGACCTGAGCTGGATTTAAACCGGGAGCATGCCACAAAGGCTTCCCTTTGGCATTTTCACAAAGAACCCAGTGGAGATCATGAGAAACACTGGAACAGAGGAGGCACAGCTCAAGGTGCTTAGATATTCTCTCTAGGTTCCTGCTGTTCCTGAGAAAGCAGGTTAGGTGCCAAGATCCAGTAGGTCAATCTTCCGCTCTAAAATCCCCCGCCCTGATATCAGAGCGCTGGGGACACCGTGTTCTCTTCCTCTGTCGCAGCTTAACATTCCGGCCTTCATCGATGGCGTGCTTCATAAGCTGCCGATGTTGGGGAAGCTCTTCAGCTTCTCGGGAAAGTCGTCTTTGTACAGGACAGGGTCAGCTCGGTGCTCCACCACCTTAAGAGGCATTGTCCCAAAGACGGAAGCAAACTTGTTGATGCACTCAGACCTGTGGGGTTTGGGGAGTGGGGAGGGCAGTTGAGCAGATGAGAGGGATGGGGTGGGGAAAAGAGAGAAAATGTTCAAGAGGCTGAGAGATGAGAGCATACATAATACTCAACACCAACAAAAGAAATCCAGGCATGCCCAGCCCGCTCCCAGGTTCTTACAAAGGCGGGGAGGCTGTGGATTAGGAAGCGATCGGGGTCCTCTAACTATGAGTTCAGTGGAGAAAGCGAACAGGGGACGCTGTTCGGAGGCCACGGGCCTGCGGAGGTCAGAACGTTTTCTCCCCTCCCCCTCAAATTCCAGTCATTCTTCCAGCGCAGTACAAGCAGGCCTCAAACCAAGGTGGATTAGCTGCCAACAGTTCTTAACCCCATCTCCGCCAGCCAGAGAGAAGGCAAAGGGCGGACAGGAAAAAGCCACTCGGATCTGAGCTCCAGCTCACTGAAGTTTACAAGGCAGGAGGGAGGATCCAACACACGGAGCAAGAAGGTAACGGGGCACGGACCTCAACGTCAAACAAGAAACACTTTCTTCATTCCACCGACATTCACTGAGAGCCTGTGAGAGGGAGTCTCTGGGAATTATCAGTCAACCTCCACCAGCTCTTCTATGAAAGCTGAAGTTCACACAGGGCAGCTTTCATTGTTCCAGCCACTCCCGTGTCAGAACCAGCAGCAACAACCAGCCCAGTGAGGGGACAGCCCAGCACTGCTGGGGTAGAGGAAGGGCTGGGTTCCTGACCTCCATCCCACCCCCAAGCCCGGTGAGCAAGCTCCTCAGAGGTGAGCGGCTCAGGCCTGTTGGCGGGAAATGGTTCTGGTCAATCAGGCCAACCGAGTGTGACAGCTGGGTAATGAGGACGCTTCAGCATCAGACCAGAGGGGGAAAACAAGCCCGCAAAAAGCGCTTTTGAAGTTAGGGGGACCCCAAGGATGGATTTCAGAAAGGTCAACACTCTCCTCAGTCAGGCCCACGGCACCTGAGCGCCTGGATGAGAACAACCAGTCAGAGGCAGACCCGTGTACCACAAGGGGCTGAATTTCAAGACACAGACCCGAAGAAGGCTCTTCTGTCCTCAGAGACACTGTAAATCTTGTTTCAAATTATCTTAATCAAGTTTTTATTCGAGTCCTTCGAGCTTTAGGGAGAAACCAATTAATAAAGAAGTCGGTCATTATCAATTCTCTTGGTCATTATGTTTCTAAAAAAATGTGTTACTGTTTCATTTTGAGCTCTACTAGCTACTAACGTCATCATGTCCATCCACCACCACAAATCAACGACAACTAATATTTCTTACATGTTCCAGGCTGTGTTAAAGTGCTTGACACGTACCCTAACCTGCTTCACCCTCACGACAAGCCTACGGGGTAGGTCCTGCTATCATTCCCATTTTATACCAGGAAGACTGAGGCACAGAGAGGCTACGTACCACATCCAGAGGTCAAATAACTGGTAAGAGGCAGAGCCAAACTCAGGCATTCTGGCTCCTGAGGCTAAAGTCTTAATTATGAGACGATATAAATTTATGTATTAGCATAATTCTAGGGTCCAAGGGGAGGGGCTGGAAATTAACAACTGTTGAGCACCTAACACGTGATGGATAAGTGACACACATGATCTCATCGATTCCTTCAGTATCCTCCTCTATAGGCCCAAGGGTTGGTTTACAATAGTTTCCGGTTATGGGTGGAGAAATTAAGGCTGGGAGAGGTTAAGGGACTCAACCAGGGACCCAGAGCTGGAAAGCGGGGGAGCCGGGTCTCAAACCCAGGCTGGCCCCGGCAGTAGAGCCTTTGCTCTTCCCTTCACACTCTACCACGACCCGCAGGGCACTGAGATCCCTCCTGCCGGCATTGTTCTGAGACTCAGGAGGTGACAGTCCTAGGCTCCAGAGTGAGGGGAGACTGGGGACAAAACAAGAAAATGGCAAGGAGCCAGCAGAGGACAACAGCGTCCCTCCCCTCAAACACGGGGTCAAGGCAGTGGCAGACAAATCTCTCTGAGGTTCTTACTCTTACAGTCGTCCTGCCTGTAAACACGTACAGATTCTGCTAGTTTCCAGTCATTACACCTCTCCACTCTGGCAGCAGAGCCTGGCCGTGCCCAGCACAGGTAGTGTATTAAAGAAGAATCATGGTTCTTGGCAGAGGACGGTGGCTCCACGGCCCCCTGGAGAGGACTGAGGACAATGTCTCCTCTGTAACTAGGTCTGCCAAGAGGGCCGGGCCACAGGCAAGAGGCCACTGGGGCTCAGGCCAGCCTCACTTGTTGACAGCTGCCCCAGCTAACCCAGGTCTGTGAACACTCCTTTCTCTCCACACAGCCTGCACTGGAGAAGCGGCTGGCCCACTCTGGCCGGGAAAGGTCCTCAACTCCCCCGCCGGGTACTGACAGTGTTTCCTACCTTCTTGTCACGCAGGGGATCCCGGCTGGGGAACAGGCGAGGGCAGATGATGAGTTGGGCTGGTTGCTAGTGGCCCACGTGAGCTGTGTCAGGGGTCCAGCTCCCCTGTCAGTAACTGTTCCCCTGGGTTGGTTTTCTCATCAAGTACAAACAGGCTAAGAACTGCCAATGTCTATCTCTGAAGCGCTGGAAGGGTCCAGGGGAGAAAGGACTAACGGTTTTCTGTTTTCCTTTCAAACACGTACAATTACCTGAAGTAACAAGGACAGGACTAATGCTGGGGAAATTGGCAAGGACACTTGCTGCCAGGCACCGTACTACAGGCTCTTGTGTAATATTACTTCATTCATCCCCAGCATATAACACAGAGTTTGGTACAAAGACACTCAATAAATATTTGTTGAACCCATGAATACACATTGTAATTTGATAGATATTAATATACCTATTTTAGGAAATGAAAAGATTAAAGTTTAGGATAAGGTAAGTCAATTTCCTTAAGTCAGACAGCTAATAAGTGGCAAATTCATAATCTGAACAAAGATTGGCCTGAATCAAAATACAATGTTCTTTCTCTAAAATCAACACTGTCTGTCTGCTGTATTGCCTTGATCCTGAAGCTATTGGTCAAAATGAACAGTTACAAATTCTTCCGGTTCTTAAAGAACTAACAGCAGATCCTGGAAATGGATGCTGAGTAGTAAAGCTGCTCTCCCAGAGCTGAGATTTCTGATCCCAGACCCCAAATATGAGAATAAATAAGCTTACTGAACCGCAAAACCCAACACAAGGTCATAATTTGCAAAGTGGTTAATTCCTTTCACTGTTTTGTGCAAAATGTGTATTCTGCAAAGGGAACTATTAAAAAAAATAAAACAAATGAACAATTCTACAGTTGTAACTCCATCTCTTGGTCTGCCCAAGATGGCTTAAATCATGTCTTCCTCCCTCCCAACCTAAATGCCTTACTCAATAATTTAGTGACTCAATCTTTAATCCAAATAGTTTTGCTCCCAGTTCCTAACTGATTTCAAGATTGATTTCCTTCTGTTCCCTATCAAATTTCTCAAAAGGGTCGTCTCCACTCGGTAACTGTACTTCCTCACCACCAACTCACACTCTGTAGCCCTTGAGCCCCATCACGCTATGACATTATTTTTTCAAAGCCACCAATGACCATCTAACTCAAAGACCATTGCCCAGTCTGCATGTTCCTTGCTCCTCCCTTGCTTCTGAGCACTGCAGATCCCGGTTCTCTCCTGGCCTCTCCAGTGGTTGCTTCTCTGTTTTCAGTTCCTCTTTCTGTCTCCTAAATGTCAGAATTTCTCAAGACTCTGCCCTTGGCTTTTCTTCAGTCGACTGCTAGCTCTGGGCAGATATCTTCCAAATATCTATTTTTGTGTTAATCTCCTTCCTCAAGTTCTAGTTCCACATCTCCAAATGCTCCTTATCTACATCTGCATATACAGAGGGCAAGACCCCAAAATCACCTACCTTATTGCTCTCCAACTACGCCCATGATTAAAACCTCCTCCTGTCCTAATGCTGCTGCTAAAGGTACAACCATCACTCCAGCCCTCCCCAGTAGCATCTCCTCCCAACTATATCATTTACACTGTTAAAGGTGCTACCACTATTCTTGACTCAGAATCTAAAAGTCATCTCTGTCGACTCCTTCTCCGTAGCCTCCCCATAGCTATTCAGCTGGAAATCAAGTTCTAGCACATCTTCCTATGGGGAAAAAAAAGTCTCTTGCAATTTAATTCGTCCCCTCCTTTCCACACTCAGCTTAGTTCATGCCTTCTAACTGTTCTTTCTTCAGTCTCTCCACCCTCATTCCATTCTATGCACTACTTAATATTAGTCTCAAAACAACACTATTATCAAGCTACTCCCCTGTTCAAAAACCCTCTATGGCTCATCAGAGCCTGAAGAGAAAAGTTCAGGCTCCTTAACTCCTCCCTTCAGAGGGCATTCAGGGCCCTCTGAAGTTTGGCACAAATGGGCCAGAATTCTACGCTCTAGCCAAAATGGACTTCTTAACTGCTTGCCAAATACACCCTGAACTTGCTGACCATTCAGTTTCCACTCCTTGCCCAGCGTCTCACTGGTTGGGATCCTAGTGATCTCTGAGGGCTCACTCAAGTGCCAGCTCTTAAAATTATTCCTAATGATCAACCTAGCAAGAAGTCACTTCTCCTTCCCCTGATCAATTGTAACACTTTGAGCCTCCCTTATGGCACTTATCACATATAGATTTGGATTAAGTTCTTTATATATATATATATATATATATATAATATATATATAATATATATATATAATACATACATACACACACAATATACATATATACACACATATATGTGTGTATGTATTTGTTGTTGTTAATTATAAACTCTGATATAATCTGATTCAAGCCTAACAACATCTGGGCAGTTGCCTATTCTCTTTTCAAAAGGCTCTCCCCCAGAGAAGCCTCCACATCTCCCTTAGTTACTCTCCTCAGTGTTTAATACTGATTATATCTAACTTCAATCTTGCTCACTGCACTTTAAGTCTCTTTACATTTGTTATGATCTCAGTGGCACCAGAGAAGAGTACGTTAGCCTCAGCATCAACTTCAAGGCCATTATCAGATCAACTTCTCTCCCTACAATTCCCTCTTAAATCATATAACCCCACCATTTTAACTAAGCCCACACAATAACCAATTACTTTCTGCCATGAATTCTCCCCAAACACAGCATGGAGGGAGCTTTAAATAACAATTTCCAATAGAGCTATCACTGGGTCTCTTCCAAATGACCTATGACAGTTAATGTCACTGCCCTTGACTGTGACACTTAGGATACCAGTGACAGATATTTCTAAAATCACAATAATATATCATTTCACACTGACAGTTGGTAAAAGTCACGTCATTTGGGTAAGATATATGAAAGAGATAAAGAGATTACTTAGAGAGTAAGAGTAAGAAGTCAAGAGTAAGGAGGAGTAAAGCATTCGAGAAGAATCCAGGACAATGGAAACAACTTTGTACAACAAATCCTCCAGGCTTGAAGGATTTTAATACGGCTGGTAGACCTCAGAAATGAATACTGGGAGAAGATGCACAGGAGACCTGTGGACACCTGAACTAGACATCCCATTCCACAGGCCACCATCACATTCCCTGAGTGCACTCTGGTCCCTTGACAACAGTGCTACCGGACGTCAGAGCTGCCTTGTGTAAGGAGCTGCCTCTTGGAATTAGGTTTGATTCAGCAGATTCGAAGCGTGGGGACCTTTGGGATACAAGTGAGGACTAGCAGGTCTACTGTAAGATTATGATGGCCTTAGGGGAAGACACACAACTCCCACTTCTTTATACTCACCAACAAGGCCTAGTATCGCATTCCACACCAAGGTTTGCTGTTGAGTAACTGACAGAATTGAAATAAAAGGAGGATTTCAGAGCTGCCCTGCCCTGCTCTCTCTCTAATGGAAAGATCTGTGCTTTCCATTCTGTTCTTGGTAGGTGTGTGAGTCGTGTCAGCAAAGGTAATTTGTCTCTGGTGGGTTTGGTTTAATTCTCTCTAGTCAAACTTTTACTGTAACATGGAGCTGTTACCCTGAAAAACCACCCAGTATTTCCTTGGAATTAACCGGCTTCCACTTGACTGACTGTGGATGGTTAACTGCTCCGTCCACGTGAAGAGTCTGGCTTCTGGAGCTCAAGGCCAGCTATATTTTTAAGGCCCTTCCAGCCATTACAAATTGAGTGAGTAGCATTCCAAATTAATTCTCTGGGTGACCTGGGCTTGAACTAACCCAGTTCCCACAGTGCAAAAGGAGGTGACTATGGCTACCAGCTGCTGTCCTTATATCTCCAACCAAGTCCCATAAACAGGACTCCGGCAGGAAATCGGGATCAGAGGCTAGGGCAGATTTCCGGGTAGAGGCCCACTCACCTCTCCACCATGTGCGTCTGGTCGAGCGAAAGCCCATCGATGGCTGTGCACTCAGGACACTTGAATTTCTTGCGTGGAGTTACCTGCCAGAGGAGCACAAAAACGTACCTGGCTGTCAGTGCCAAGGACAATAAAATCATGCTGTGACACCACTCTGCATGCCTCTGCTCTGTAAGCTGAGATGCCCACTTCCTCTCCACGCGCGTGCGCACACACACACGCACAGGCGTGCAAACACACCTCACCGTTCCTCCATTCAGTTCTGTCTGGCTCGGCCCACGGCAGAACTCACAAGGGCCCAATAAAAACGGCTTGGAGGGCTTTTGCCTTCTGTAACTGGAAAGAAGTGGTGATGACAAGCTCCTTAATTCCTGTTTAATGACTGTTTTCTCACTGCCAAGGTCCTTGTATAAACACCATTTGTTCTTGCAGCCATAAGGGCGATGAAATACAGCTTCCCATAACTTTCACCGTAACCTTAGTTCCAACAGGCCTCTTTCTCCCTCTTCCAGCTGATGGCAAATGCTATGAGCAGCACCATGCTCTCGAAGATGCCAGGTTATTTTGCAATTCCCTTGAGTCAGCAAAAAAAATTCAATGGTCCCTCACTCTCTGAATCCTTTTCCCTGACTCTTGCCCCCACTCTCCCAAACCTTAAATTTCTAATGATTTTTCTAGCAAACTCAGGGGAGGCTGCTATCCTAACCCAGTGAAGATAAGTAAACAGTAGAGGGATGGGAGGAGAAGAAAGCCAGATAACTAAGGCCCAGCTAAGACACATACGGACACCAGGAATTACTGTCCAGAGTCAGCAGGCACAGCTAGAAACATCTTGAAGCATGTCAAAAAGTAAATTTGGAGATAAGGGGGGTTCCTTTAAAACTAGTTCTGCAATTTACATTCTTTAATTTTCCTTGCAGTGAGCTGTTCACGGAGTTCTTTAGAGAGCTGGGGGACAGGGTGAAGACTGGTCAAGTTTGGAGAGCACAGATAGTGACTTTTCCTCTTTCCTGAGTCGCTTGGTTTAATCTGGCTTCTGTCATCAATTAATAGCATGAGGCATCAGTGGGGAACGCCACCCCATGCTTCCAGTATAAGCTTCCAGTATAGGAAGATTCCAGTATAGGAATCTGACCTAGAAGCACTGCCCATTTTTAGATATGGCATTCCAATCCAGAAGGAAAAAAGGTCAAGACGATTCCAGTCATATAAAGAAGTGTACTCTCTCTACATATCTAGGGATCCGATTTGAGAAAAATCGACATTTCAGAAACAGACATTTATTACAGATACCAAGACCCCTATGTGATCTTTATGCCCTCTCACTTTCAATATGTTACGGGAAAGCTACTATTAAAAGCTGGTAATCAATAATTAAAAACAACATTTAGGACAACTACAGTTATAACTGTACAAAGTGTACTATCTTCTCAATGTCTATTAAAAAAATTGGCTACCTTAAGAAAGATGTAAACTGCATTCTTTAACTAACAGAACTACAGTCCAAATTGGCTTTGAGAATAAAATTAAACTTTTTTTAAAACACAATTTGTAGATTGACCATCATTGCCTTTGTCTCTGATACTGGAGGTTAAAAACTATAACTAAAGAAACTGTATGAAAAAAGAAAATATGTTTAAATGATCAAAGCCTAGCTTCAGTTTTACAACGTGACAGTGTCTAGTCCAGCGTCTTAAAGCTAAAAGGGAACTTAAAGTTCATCTAATCCAACACTTCATTTACAGTAGTTACAAGAACTTCTCAGGCTCAGAGGAACAGAGACCTGCCCAAGATCACAAGGCAAGTTAGCGGCAGAGCTGGACAAGGATGCCTCCTACCTTGATGACGGCCTTCCCCGTGACGTTGGCCACCAGGAAGTTCATGGCGATGTCCTCACAGTTCATGTGGGCATCCACCCAGTTCTTGATATCCCCAGGCATCTTGTAGGTGTACAGGTAGTTAAAATACTGTCAGGTGAGACAGACAGGAGAAACGTTCAAACACCAGTTCCCTGCGGCTCATATATAAAGGGCAACTTAGCCACGGCACAGGGACAAGCTTTCTAGTATTAGAATGCTTTCGGTTAGGTGACCAAGCAGCTTTAATACTGCCATGCTTTTAAAAACCACCTATTGTATGCAGAGGAGAGGCGTGGTGTGAAGCCTTGTAGGATGCAGGCCCTTCGGACTGATTAACGTATCACGTGTTTAATAAATACTGTTCAGAGACACACTATATGCTGATCTTTACTAAATCCTTCCCCTGGAGTCACAATGCTCGATCCTGTTTCCTATAGTCTTTCCACAGATTGCAAATAGGAACAGAGATAAATTAATGGTGGATTGACACTGCAAAGGTATGGGCTTTTTACCGTAAAACAAAAATGAGACAATTCCAAAACTACCACAACCTACATGTACGCAATAAGTGTAGACATTCGTGACCAAAAAACAGTATACATGGTCTATTACTGTAAAGCCCAAGAAGTGTCATCTTATTTACTTATTATTTACTGCTAAGAACAAAAACTCCTTTCTGGATCTAGAGCCCTGAAAAGTATGAGGGCAGCACTGCTGAGATAACAACAGGCAATCGCTATAAATACAGTGAGTTAAATTCACTGCGCTGGGTGGGACAGATCTTTCTCCTGACACCCGTCCTCATGCCACTGCTGACAACGGACAAGCTATTCTGTTTAACTAAACCACACAGTCCCAGGGAGCACTCTATCATCTAACCGAACACTCTGAAGTCTCGTGCACACCCTTCAGTCTCTCCCTAATAAGAGGCAAAAACATGAAGTGACAATTCTCAGGAGAGGAAATACAAAAGGCTAAAAAGTACCCAAAGGAATTTCAACCTCACTAGTAATCCAATCAAAGTGAAAACAATAAAATCCATTTTCACGTATCAAAATAGCTAAGATTGATTTTTTTTTTTTTTTTCCTCATGTATTTCATGCAAGGCGGAATATGATAAGATAGATTTATATTTTGCTGGTGGGAATGTAAATTGCCACAAACAACACTGAAAACAACAGACAAATATATATATCAAAACCTCCCCAAAATCTTCATTCCCTTTGATATAATTCTACTTCTAGGAATCTATCATAATGATCACAAGTACAAACAGTGATGAAAATGGATATTGATCACTATTGAAGCACTAGATATTAAGCATTATCTAAAATAACAAAAAAATTAGACACAATCTAAATATCCAAAAGAGAGGAATAGTTATACATGACTTATGGAATATTGATATAATGGTATATCAGCAATTACGTTAAGAAGAAATTGTTTATGAAGAAATGTTAATGACATAAGAAAAAAACTCACAATATAATACATGCAAAAAGCAGGCTAATGAGAATATTTACAACTGTCTGTGTGTACGTGTGAATAAGTAAATAAATAAAAGGCAAACTGGAAAAAACATCTGAACAGTAATAATGGCTATTTCTAAGTGACAGGACTACAAGTGACTTTTCTTATACAATAAAAGCCGTTCTGAATTTTCCATATTTTCTAGTGTGAGCATGTATTATCTTTACAATTAGAAAAATAATGACTTTATTTTTTAAAGAATATCACACAACATAGCCTTTCTAGCCCTCTGCGTAGAACATTTTTCCTAAACTCAGCAAAAATTAAATTGGGCCAAATAAAAGGAGTATCACACCCTCGGTTTTGTCAGCTCAGAACCCCGTGCCCAAGCCTGCCCCCGCCTTACCTTGTGATAGAAAGCTGCCCCCGTGAGCACCATGGACACCTCGTTTGTCCACTCAGACTCGTACTTCCACTTACTCATCTCGTGGTCCCAGAGATGCAGACGACCCGGGTAACCCACCAACCGGTCAGGAAACTCCCGCCAAACCTTAGGACAGAAACACATCGACAGTCAACCTCCAGTTCAGACAGCAACCAAGCCCAGCACCGAGTTACCAAAACGGAATCGACGGGCTCTCTAGGTTCAAATCTTCACAAACTAAGGTCAGAATGGGCTTCTGAAGATGTTCAGTTAACAGGTGCCTGCTCATCTGCCAGCATTCAAAGATGGATGTTGATTGTGATTTCCTCCAAAACTTCCTGTGCTTGCTTGGAAATTTCAAGTAATGTAGAGTCATAGCTTACTGAATTGGGCCAAGGTTGGTTATCTCTTACCATATGGTTAATGAAATAGGTTCCACCCTTAATGAAGGCACACATGAAGAATGAACGGAACCCTGAAACTCAACTGTCCTGATTTATATCAAATTTTGGTGCCTATGAAAACTTATAAAGTCTGTTTCTTAAAAAAAAAAAAAAAATCTATTTCTTCAGAGCACATAGCCATTCTTATGATCTTCTGGAAGCCTCAAGTATAGAGAATTTGTCTGATTCTATAATGTGCAACATATTGAAAACAAAGACTTGATTTCCGTATTTGGGAAGGTTCTTAGATACAGTTTTGTTAAACAGAATTTGGTATATTGGTGAGGTACTTCCAATACCTTTCCCCATGTATTTCTGTATAATTTAGTTTAAACTTTAAAGACAGTAAGTTCACACCATTAACGGGCACTGACAACTTACCAGCTGTTCATGGTGCCACTCCTCAGCACCAGGGTTCCTCACCCTTTACCAGACCTCTGAACAGCAGTTCCCGAGGGCCCGGTCCTGGGCCCTACTCTCTTCTTTCTCCAAGTAATCTCTCTCTAAGTAATCTCCTCCAGTTTCAATCACTTTAAATACTGCCTATAATCTGAAGCCCTCTAAATTTATGTTTGGCCCTGAACAATCCTGAGATAACCTCCTACTTACTTACTATCTTCAACTGGATAAACAATAGGCATCTCAAACTTAACACATCCAAAGCAGAGCTCTTGATTCCATATCCCCAGATAAGCCAGTCTCTCAATCTTCTCCATCTCAGTAAATCATCTACCCAACTGCTCAAGCCCGAAAGCTACGAGTCAGCCTTTATTCCTTCCTTTCCCTCTCTCCCCACATCCAATCCATGAGAGCCAGTCCTGCCGGCCCTACGTCCGACTACCTCCCACCACTTCTCCTACCACCCTCTCTAGCTCAAACCACCATCTCTTGCCTAGATTACTGCAACAGGCTTCTAGCATCTCTTTCCTTCCAAACCATAATTTACAGAGCATCCCTAAAAGGACCATTCCTAAAAGAATACTAGGGTATTCTGTATAGAGTAATTCAACCAGTGGGCTCTATCCTATTATATATATATTTTTTAAATTAATATTATTTTCATTATACATTTACCCACATAGATGTCAAATCATATGGTCATATGCTACAGCAACCAGAGGTTTCTCCAACACCCAAGTGTCACTGAGTCCAGAAAGGGTGCTTCACTGCCTTCCCAAGGGCCAGTGTGCCAGCACTCTCTCTTTTTTAGTTTGCTAGGCCACTGTAACCAAGTAACACAAATTAGATGGCTTAAAACAGAAATCTAGAAGTCTGAAATCAAGGTTGGCAGCACCATGCTCCCTCTGAAACCTGTAGGGGAAGGATCCTTCCTTGCCTCCTCCTAGCTTCTGGTGGTTGGCTGTCAGTCTGGGGCGTTCCTTGGCTTGTAGATGCACCACTCCAACCCCCGTCCTCACGTGGCCATCCTCCCTCTGTCTGTCTCTCTGTCTAAATTCCTCCTTCTTATACGGATACCAGTCAAACTGGATGGGGGCCCACTCTAATGACCTCATTTTAACTTGATTATCTCTCAAAGCACCCTATTTCCAAATAAGGTTACTAAGGGTTAGGATTTCAACATATCTTTTTTAAGGGGACACACTCCAACCCACAACATCCCCTCAAAAATCTCTGAAATGTTCCACCCCCCAAAACAAAACGGCTTCCTATTGACTAAGAATAATATATAAACTTCCTAGCATGTCCCAAGGGACCTGCCCCCTCTCCAAGCTCTTCTCTTACCACGTTCTCCCACATTTCAGTGTCCTTGCTATTCCTTCACCAGGACTAGACCTCAAGCCCTTTGCACCTGCTATTTCTGCTGACTGGAATGTTCTCTCAGCTCTCCAGAAGGCTGATTCCTGCTCATCAGTCAGGTCTCTGCTTAAACGTCACCTACTTTGAGAGGCCGTTTCAGACTTTCCTATCCAGGGTAAACTCCATCTGCTAACCAGCCATTCTTCATCACATCCACTCACCCTGGGCTTTTCTTCACCACACTCTCATTTTCTGAAATTGTTTTGGTTACTTATTGTTTACTTATTTATTATCTATTTTCTTGCCATAGAATTTAAACTCCATGAGGACAGAGACTCTGTCTTATTCCCTGTGGAATCCTGGCACACAACAGTGTTCCATACACACTTGTTGGGTGCATGACCGGGCAGAATCTCAGCAGGCAAAAGCTGAGGATGAAAGAAGGGAACCAAAGATGCTTTCTCGCTTCTTCACAGCCAAAGCCAGTATACTCTTTAGTTCAGAAAGGAAGTCTGCTACAGTCCTGATCATCAGTTACCTCTAATAATAACGTGATATTCTTTGTGTGTGAAGACCACAGTAATAATTCACATCACTAAAGCACATGTTTTGATTGCTTTTCCAGAGGCGGGTGAGGGGTATTTGCTGAGTCATTACACTGTCTTGCCCAGTCCTCCTTGTGATCATCCTCATGATTTTACGGGACGTCTGACCTGGGTCTTGAGCATGGTGTGGGGTTGTGAAAAGAGCTTTCCTTTGTGTGAAACCAGCTCACCTAACAGGCCTCTCAAACCCACAACCTTGGCCTCATTAACACCACGTTGTAACCGACAGAGTTAATCGGCCACAGGCATCACCACACTAGCAGCAGACAAATGAAGCCATGTCAAACATTTCCACAGACGTGTAACGTGCTGCCGTGTGCTCGACTCTGGGGTATGTATTTCAGCAGATTAAAATAACATGATACTATTACAGTTTACGGAGCCCAGAGCAACAACACAGCCAGTGAGCCATGACCGCTGTTCGGCTGTGGGCCTGGGCAGACTCCAGTAATGCACCGCCAGGTTCCTTTTCTCAGCACCAAGCACCTGCCTGTCCAAGTCCCACCAGTACACAATCGCCGATTCACCTCGATGGACTCAGGGAGACTTCTGAAGGGCTCCGAGCACAAGTAACTGAACTAACCCCCAGGGATGGGCACGGTGGAGGAAAAGGGGCGGGGTGAGGCAAGGAGGCTCCCACTCAGTTGGGGCCTCTGTAAGATGGAAGTCGCACCCCCTCACCCCATCTACTTAGAGTCAACAGAGCTCTCTAATCCATGCACAGGAAGTTCCCATCACTCTCCCAAGGGTTCTTCTTTTCAAGCCCCCGTCTGCAGCAATAATAATAATATTGGCTCCGTTCTAGGGTTAAACGCTGTTAAGATTTCAGTCTTCTTCCTGTTAGCTGAAGCCACTTATCAGACTTCTCTCCAGAGGGACTTAATTTGGTGACATTGGGTCACAGGATGCTAAACTACGCTGCTCTAAAAGCATCAGAGGTGTTCTGAATTTCAGACTCCTTTGGAGCCTTCAGTGAGCGCTGTTCCTCACGTGGGGCCTCTCTGCCCTTGACTTATTCCAGGCAGCTGGATACAATCAAGATACCATCCTTGTCACTTCATCTATAACTCTGCAGCTGACCACAGGATCAAAACGGGGAGGAACAGACTGGGATGGGCCCTCTCTAATCGAGCCCCAGCCTAGCACAAAGTCGATTATGCACACAGTAAAGCATTTTCTCAGCTGGAAGAACGAGAACTCAAATTCTACCCACCTCCCACTCGAATTCAACTGTTTTCTCTCTACCTCAGGGAAATGCTCTGGGGTCGGCCTTTCGTCATTACTAACAGACGCCTTTCCATATTGTAGTGCCGGCTTTTGAAATTCCACTTACATCCCTGTAGTTCCAGTAACAGTGCTTCCATAGCTGTGTTCAAGTCACAGAGGCATTCTTCAACAGTGTGCCTGCACTACTGAAGTCCTTCATATGCAGTGTCCTCATCTATTTTTCATCACACACATCTTTAAAGACAGAAGGCTATGTCTGTTATAATGAACTCTATGCCTTGGTTAGGGGCTTAGCAATAATTTGAACAGTCCTTACATTTGGGGCCTATTCCACATCACTATTCAAACAGAGACCGTAACAACATAATACCAGCCTCCACCTGTTTCCTTCCTTTCTAATTTTTATAATCTTGGTCCTAACCACCTCTTACCTGGATCATGGAAATTTCCTCCTCTCTCGACTCCCAGCTGTGCTCACTTGGCTGTTTTCAGAGCTACCTATGTATTTTTTTCTTTTCTTTTTAAACTTCCTAAGGTCTTTCGTGGCTTCCCATTACTAGAGGATCAAACTAAGATCCTCTACCTTTGTTGAAAAGGCACAGGAGGCAGCCTGGATCACCTCCTACAGGAAGTGCACCAGGAGGACATGGTTAACGTAGATCCAGAACTAGCTCAGCCACTGAGGAGCTGTGCAACTGACTATTCAAGCTGTCCTGCTTTCAATCTGCCATCTGCAGCATGAGGGGCTGGACTAAGGGACCTCTAATGTCCTTTTAGGGCTAAAATCCTATCTTCTTCCTCACCAACCTATTCCCAAGGAAACTAACTCATCAGCTGTGATCAGTTGCAAGTTGTTAAGTTTTTAAATAGCATGGCCTGCATTGTTTAACTTTGTTTAAAATGCCATACACATATGGGTACCCAATAAATGTTCTTGAAAAGAGGCTAATGCACTATATTCTAAGCCAGCTTAGAGAGTGCATTTTAAACTCAGGGTGTGTGCTAACCACAGTCAGATTCAGGAAAGAGACTGGGGGGAGGAGGGGGAAGGTGTAACAACAGGTGGTGCCCATCTGGGATATACGATTAGGAAATCATGGGTCAGCTCCAGGAGAAAAGGAACTCTCTGAAGTGGCTGCTAGAGTCATCACATTTTCAAAGGTGTAGTTCCATGGGGATATTGCTACTGGGTGAGAGAGATGCCACATGTACCAGGATTCATGAGCCACGAGACGGACTGAGAAGTGGTGAGGGAAACAGGGAGAACGTGGAGTCAAGGTGCACCAAACTGGCCAGCGCTTCATTTCTCTCCTTACATGCACCCCCCTGGGTTTTGTCAATCCCTAACCATCAGAGTGGAACAGAACTCTATGAACCAGCCCAAACCCTGTGGCCACAGGCCTGGATCACCCAGGCAGAGCTGCAAGGCACCCAACTTGCAAATGTCTTTGAAGGAGTGGCCCTTCTTCCCTTCAGGCTTGTCTTGCATGCTGTCCAGATGGGAAAGGGGTAACTGGCTGGACTCCAATTCCTAGCTCGTTTCCACAGAGGAGCCAGTTATTGGGGTCACTCCCAGCCCTCTGGGAACAAAGCTCATCTCTTACATTTGGAATTTCCTGAAATGAAGTGGAGTGGAGGGACTGACCGGCTTCATTTTACTCATGCTTTTAATTACACTGGTGGTTGGTAGTTTTTGTCCAGGGAGTGCTTTGCAAAAAGCCCAAGAGCCTCTGTCCACATCTGGGACACAATTAAACGCTAATGCTGGACACCTAGAGCAAGGGAGCCCTGCAGTGGTCACCTGGAGTTCCCTCATGCTGACTGGTTGTGACAAACACATGGACGTGCTGTGTTATGTATCAGGATTTACCTGCTAGATCATTCAGTCTGCCTGAGAGACCCTTCCAGCTCAACGCAGGGTTCTGCTTGGAATGAGCCAAGCAGGAAAACCAGTACCAGGGGAAGGCTCCTGGGGTTCTGGCGGCAATCCTATTTGCCCCAGTCTGGCTGGAGGTTAGTGCCTTGTTGCTGAGGGACATGATCTTCATTCCTTTCAGGTTCCTTCTTCCAGCCTGGGGTAGTGGTGAAGGCAGAGACAGACTGGGGTTGCCCACAGCTGATAGAGGAATGTGTGCTCTTAAATCTTTCAACAGTCACCACTATTAGGAAGACACTACCGAAGAAAGTGGCTTTAAAACATTCGCCTCGTCCTTGAATCTGTACCCTCTCACCAGACGGCACAACCATGTGACTTGTGTGGACGGTAAGGAGATTTGTGGATCGCAGAGATTTGCAGCCAGAGATCATTCGGTCCAGCTCCCTCACTGTGCAGACGAGAAAACCGCGAGCTGGAGAGGAAGCGGTTCTCCCAAGGTTACACGGCTAGTTCAAGCCGAGGCTGGGTCCTAACTCCTAGTCCAGTCATCTGTTCATGAAGCCATGACTTCCCACTCTTCTGATTCCAAAAACCACCTCGTCTCCCCACGCTCAGTCCCTCACTTGTAAAACAAAGAGACAGACGATGTGTCTGAAATCACATTTCGTGTGAGTGTGAGTGTTTGTCAGCTCTGTGGTGTGAGTGGCAGAGATGGTAAGAAGCACGCGAGCACGGTGAATGATCGAGTCGAGACTAGAACAGTGGGGAGAGGAGGTGGGGAAACGACAGGACCCTTTGCTCCCATCAGTACTCATCTAAGAGCTGAAGGCTCTTCATGAATGCGTTTCCATTTAGCAAAGAAGGCCACAAGGTCACACCACTCAAAGGAGCAACTCCCGTCAGCTGTGTAGCAAACCAGCGAGACTCCACATACGACATCCGAGGGCCTAGTGGGACCTCGTAATCTGTGAGGCTCAGGGACAGAGAAGTAAGTGTAAGCATGAGCAAAAAGCAGCTGAATGAAAGATTCAACTCCACTGCTCTTTCTCATGAGGCAATGAATCTCTTGAGAGATAATAAAGAAGGGAAGGAGAGATGTGAGTCTGAGGGGATGGGAGGAGGGAGAGATGGGTCAGGATTGGGTCACGGGTTTTCTAATTTTGTGCTCCTTAAGACCCACTAAACAGGGAATCATGTTTATTTCCATCAGCTCAACTCCAGTGAGGGACATGCTATTTCTAAGCCTGGTCCCAGGGGATTAATGAAGTTAAAAGAAGATTAGTGATCATAAGCCAAATGGCTATTCTCTTTAAATCCTGCACGAGTGGAAACAAAGACTTTTGTTTTTATAAATAACCATTATCGAGCCTTCAAAATTTCAGGTTGATTCTGGTGGGGCTCAAGTTAAATGACTGGGGACCAAAGACACTAGCTCTGTCCAGCAAGGAAGAAGTAACTCTTCCTGCTTCAAGTCACTGCCCTAGTGACTTCCATGACTGCAGTCAGCGATGCTGCAGCAAAAGTGGCCACCTCTTTTTGTTTTCCTCCTACTGTAGAAAGGGAGGAAATGGCACTGACAACCAACTCTGTAATCCTGGCTGACTTCGAAGCATAAGTGTGGTTCCAAAATAATTACTTAATGAGTTAATTCATCATAGTGCCGTGTATGTGTGCTAAACCCCATAATCTCTTGGTGGAGAATCAAGCAACAGAGGGACTCTTTCAAATTACTTATTTATTTATATCCCACCTATTCCCCAAAAATGATGTGAGGTGGCTTACAATAAAAAGTAAAAACTGGAATAAAGTCCAAACTTTATTGGACTTTATTGGACATCATTAAAACAGATGATGTCCTCAATAGTACTTTTTTAAATCTAGAGATGTTCCATTTATCTTAAAAATATTAATCCTGATATGAAGTTCTAGAAAGGCAACCCAACAGCAAGCTAAAGTCATAGAGTTTAGGGATGGAGAGATTTGAGTATTCCTATTTATTAATTTATTTATGCACTCAACTCAGATACTTATTAAGCTACCACTTTTTTTTTTTAATTAAATATTTTCAGATATGTGCAGACTCAAAAGCAGTTGTAAGAAATAATGCAGAGAGATCCTGTGTCCTCTTTACCCAGTTTCCCCCAATGGCAACATCCTGCAAAACTGTAGTGTGATATCACAACATGACACTGATACAGTCAAGACTCTACAGGGCATTTCCATCACCACAAGGGTCCCTCCTGTTGATCTATTATTGACACCCTCCCCCATCCCCCACCCTCCCTCTGGCCATCACTCATCTGTTCTCCATCTCTATAATGGTGTAATTTCAAGAAGGCTACATAAATGGAATCATACCTTTTGATGACGGAAGGTACCCTTTTGGGATTGGCTTTTTTTACTCAGCATAATTTCCTAGAGATTCATCTAAGTTGTTCTGTGTATCAATAGTTTGTTCCTTTTTATTGCTGAGTCGTCTTCCCTGGTAGGGATGTACCAAAGTTTGTTTAACTATTTACCCACTGAAGGTAATTAGTTAATTACTAATGATAACCACTAATTAACAGCCCAGTTAATTACTAATCTGGGCTGATTCATTTTTGGTGATTACAAATAAAGCTGCTATGAATCTCTGTGGACATAAATTTTCATTCCTCTGGGATAAATACCCAAGAATGCAACTGCTGGGTCACATGGCAGTTGCATGTTTCGTTTCATAAGAAACTGCCCACCCTGTTCCTCCACTAGCAATGTACGAGTCATCCACTTTCTCTGCATCTTTACCAGCATTTGGTGTTGTCACTTTTTCTTATTTTAGCCATTCTGATAGGTGTACAGTGATATATAATTATGGTTTTAATTTGCATTTCCTTATAGTTAGCGCTGTTGCACGTCTTTTCGCGTGCTATTTGCTGTCTGTGTATCCACCTCAGTGAAGTGTCTGTTCATGTCCCTGGCTCCAGTCCTAACTGGGTTGTTTGTTCTTACTGTTGAGTTCTGAGAGCTCTTTATATATCCTCCATGCTTAGTCCTTTGTTGGATACGCAGTCTGCAAGCATTTTCTCTCAGTCTGTGGCTTGTCTTTTCATTCTCTTCACAAGGTCTTTCACAGAGCAACGGTTTTAATTTTGATGAGGTCTAATTTGTCAATTTTTTCTTTTTATGGACTGTGCTTTTTGGTGCCAAGTCTAAAGGACTCTTTGCTTAGCCCTAGATCCTGAAGATTTTCTCAAGTTTTTTCCTAAAAGTTTTAAAGCTTTATGTTTACATTTCAGTCCATAATTCACTTGCAGTTAATTTTTCAGTAAGGTGTGAGGTGTAGATCGAGGTTAGATTTCTGCCTGCGGATGTCCAATGTGTCCAGCACCATTTGTTGAAAAGGCTGTCTTTCTCCACTGAACTGCGTTTGCACCTTTTGTCAAAAATCAGTTGCCCCCAACTCTTTTAGAGACTGTCTTACACTTCAGAGTGAATACAAAAATAAAGCATGTATCTTGTTAGCAAGGAGCTTCCCATTTAGAAAAGCTAATGACATATGCATAAAAGGCCAGTGATGAAACAAAGCAGGGACGCAGGAAAAAGTACAAAAAGAAGAGTTAGGGGGATAGTATGATTACTTCGGGGTGGCGGTGGGAAAGCATGGATTAAGGAAAATGCTTCATGGATTTCACTTTAAGGGAAGAAAGGAAAAAAAGTTCAATTACAAAGTTACGACTGAGATCCCACTGCCACCAACCAGGTCAGTCATTAGTACGAAATTGCTCTCTGCGGCCTGGTTAGCAGGCCAGCAGGTAGACCAGGATTCTCCCACTTACTATAGACAGGGAATCGTTTAACTCTGAACAACTCCTTATAATTTTACTCATAGAAACTAAATAGAAGGAAATTCAACGTCCAAACGCATTACATCCACTCCTTTGGTCAATAAATATTTACAGAGCACCCACCATGTGTCTGTCATGTGCTAGGCATACGGAAGTGAACAGGCCGTCACCATCCTGTCACCATCCTGTCCGCGTGGACAGCTCGAGGGGGAGTTTCTCAGTCCAGCCCCAGCTCTGTGCTGTGTGTAACTAGTGGCGCTGGTTCTAAGAAGTGAGCCCCCCCTTTCCTTCCTTCTCCAAGAGCAGAGTGTCGCCATATGATCAGGACCTCTGCCCACCCCTCAAATCTCCAGCCCACCCCAAAGGCTGGCTGGGAACTTAGAAGTATTACTTTTAAAGGTGGCCACCTCCTGATCTACACCAACCAACAGACAGTAGCAGATATCCTGCAATCATGATTAACGTAAATCTGAGAAGTGAACTTGACCCAAGAGGTGAGCTGTAAGTACCACACTGACCAGTTCACCTTGCTTTCCAGAGACTCATTTTCCCAGGTGTGACACTTCTGAGGTCAGGGCAGTACTCTGACTGATCCTTTCAGTTCTCTTTCTTTTTCTTCTTCCAAAATGCAGAATTGCTGTGTCTTATGCAATAGCAATCACCAACCACTGCCTCAAACTCATGATTTTGCAAGCAGTTTTACAACTGGCAATGCATGGTGGGGCTTCACATTTGGGCACAACAGAGAATGTTCCTCGGAAAGCGGTAGGCACTGCCCTCCTGTGAGAGCTGCTGGGGGAGTTCAGAGCCTCGATGCTGCCGTGGCTTTCATTTCCCCTGGCTCTGTGCCAAGGCCTGCCCACACACCTCCCTTAAGCATCTCTATCAAAATCAAGGCAGATAAGCAGCCCATGCAAGACAAATTCCCCATATCCCCCAATCATATGGCAAATCCTGGAGCTCGACATTCCTGGGGCAGCCAAAGCCGGTAATCAATCCCAATGAGACAACAGGCAGCTCTTGGAACAATAACCTCAGACATATGGATCCTTTCAGGGCTGGAGTATCACTGCAGATAGCTCCTTCTGCGGGGGGAAGGGAAAGCACGCATTCTTCAAACCATCAAGAGTACCAACACCTCTTTAAAACAACTACCCTGCAGTATAAGCATCAGTTCCCGAGGCATGGCGCTGACGGGGCTAGGGGGCCCTGACGGTGCTGCAGACAGGCCAGAGGTGGAGGCACGGTGGGGAGCACACAGGGCCAGCCCTTCCCTCACCAGCACTGCTGGGTACAAAATAAACATTTACAGAAAACGTAATGAAACCAACGCACCTGACTGGCTTGGGACAGGAGTGTGCGCGGCAGAGACACCTTCAGTGGGAAGGTGCGCCAGCAGGAAGCGGGCTCCCTCCTCCTGGGGACAGGGAGCTCCCTAGTCCTACATTTGATGTTTCATTAATGGCTAGGTAAACAAATTCTGAGCTTGTTTTAATTTGCTCAGCGGGAAGAAACAAGTGTGACTCGACTGTAATTCCCAACTGGCTGCTTTTTAAACGATCAGATGTGATATCACTGTTCAGCATATATACTTGATTGCCTTCCCTCAATATTTGTTTGACTTACTCTCCAGCGGGGACTGGGTGCTGCAGGAGAGGTCAGACCTCACCGCAGCTTCTCTCAGCACCTCGGGGGCTCCTGGCCGCTGCTCTGGATCTGCTTTCAGCAGCTCTGGCTGCCGCGGCGGCGCACGTGAACTATCTTCCTCGCGGTCCCGCGGGTCCTGGGTGTAAATCAACGCAAGCTGGAGACGGCACAGACCTAACAGAGGATTCGGCTCTCCCCAGGCGGCACATGTGGACGGTACCCCAGGGAGACAATCCTCTCAGAAAGGACGCCTCGCCTGACCACACTCTCCCACATGTCTCCTGTGGGGGAAGCTCTGACTACACCCTCTGGGCGGGGACACTCACAGAGATGAGTCGGTCGGCCCATCCCCTCTTCTGGAGACAACAGTCTCTATGACGGCAACTCTTCAGGGACTTAAGAAAAGTGAAAAACGGGGTAAAGACAGACAGGCGTCCTCTTCAATATTCAATACTGTACCGATCTTACGGCCAGGCCCAGGGAAGGTACTGAGAGGGGACTGTCACTCACTCAGATGAGACACACAAGGCTAAAGACAGCTTCCAGGCATCAGCTTCTTCAAATGCTTCCTGAAGAGGGCACACCACAAGTCCTAAGACATTTATGGTTTTCAAAAAGCTTGGCTCTGGCAAAATGGTTCTCGCTACACTGTAAAGCTTTATGGTCGGACCAAGCACAAAGCTGACAGAGAAGTGTGAGCCCCAGTGCCTGCAGCAGCCCAGCAGCTGGGTAGACTACCGCCTGGACTGGCTCCACGGTGCATCTCTGCTGCAGTCCGCCATCCTGACAGCAGAAGGAAATGCTTGCATTCCCAATCTTCCCAGTCACCCACTAGGTCAGACTCTGTAACAGCTCAAGGATCTGAGTCAGCCAAGAAGTCAAGGAGTGGACATCTAAGGTGCTGGTCCTCACCGAAGGCTGAGACACTTCAATAATTAGATTCCCCACCCACGGCAGGGATGTGCCCTGCACTTCGGGCTCTCCTTGAGGGACGCTCCTCTTTTGGTAGTCTTGGCTCTGTAAGAAGCCAGTTTCTCGGTCCCCCAGATGGACTCAAAGGGTGAGCTGCCCCAGAGCCCACGGCAGAGTGACAGAGGTGGTTCCATGGACCACCCAGAAAAGCCTTTCTAAAGAGACTGTCCTGGATCCCCAACAAACCTGAGCACGTTTTCAGATTTAGGACCTGGGGCTTCAATCTGGGGAGGAAAGCAGTTCATTTCCTACCAGAAGGATCACAACCACAAGTCTGTGACATACAAGGACTGTGAGAGACCCAGTCCAAGACCCAGACCCAGTACCCGTGGCACTTTCCCTGGCAGAGGCTCGGAGAGGGGTGAACAAAAGGACAAAGATGGTCTTTTTTTTAAGTTATCTGCTAGCTTTTAAAAGAGGTTATTATGAAGTCTAATCCTGTGATAGGCTGTTTCCATCTTTCAGCTCTTCTAGTGAGAAGAGAAAAAGTGGGAGAGTTTACTTAGAATCACAGATTATATCATCTCTTCCACTCTCCCTGGATGAATATATAGATAGCTACAAATTTTACTAATTCTGTTTAAAATGTAACTGTTACATAGAGCTTCAGCTCTGGAATTCTCCAGTTAGCTGAGTCCTTCATCACAAATTAAATCTGAGCTATGGGTAAGCCTGTCTTTTCCTTCTTGGTTCTTCAACCCATTTGAACATTAAATCCACAGATTTTCTGCTACCACTATCTAACTGGCTTTCCCTGTCTTCGGTCTCTGTCATCTCTAATTCATCCTGTGATCTGACTGCTCTGACCATACAACTCTCTACAAACCTACAATCCCCCTTTATTGCCTCAAATTTTCCAGCTGGACTCTTAGCCTATCAGCTGGCCCTATACTGCCCAGTCAGCCTGGCTTCCACTGTTAACCCAAACACAACTTCCCCCTCGTCACGTCCATCTGCTTACGACTGCCCCGTGCAACCATACACGCCAAGCTCATTCTCACTTTGCTGCCTTCCCACCTGCCTTCCTATACCAGGCAAACACACTCAAAGATGGTTTTAGGTTCTCCTGAAAAAAAGTGGGGCATTCCATGCTATTTTGCTGTCTTCCCATGATTCTTTGAGAGTATATGCTTGCCATTACCTTAGGAAGTTGTGTACAAAATAATAGAAATAAATTCTCATAATTTATTAGCACCGAAGAGGCTTAACCAGCCTCCACCACCTAGGGATACCCAGGCAGTAAAGGAAGGCCTCAGCACTTTGTGTGCCTAATAACACACAGTTGCTCTGGGTCAATTCCCATCCGCACATGAAATACTGACTTTATAACCAGTATTATTAGCTAAGAGTGTTTCACATCTCTCAGGTGAAAAATGTTCAGCACTTAAGTGCTACTAATAACTTTTATGGGTGGAAATGGGGATCAAAGCACGAAAGGAAAAATAAATTCATGGGCTCCTACATTCAGCCAAGTCTGCATGGCTCATTTTCTGCCACATGTTTTAAACTCTCTCTCCTAAAGGCGGGGGAGGGGAGGAGGAACAAGTTGTATTTTATTTCCCAGCTCTTTAGGTCTGAAATAAAAGCACACAGACTTGAAAAAAATCAAACATTCAAGTAACACTATATACTGCTACTGTTCCCCCAGGAGTTCCCTGCAAATGAGTATCAAGAACTCAATAGATACTTTCCTGGTAAAATACATAAACAGATAAATAAATTATCCCAGGCTGAAAAGAATTTCCACATCTGGTAGCTCACTAGAGCTTGTCAAACAAGTCAGAAACACGCAGGGCCAGAAAAGATCATGGTTTAGCTCCCGATTTCAGGGCTGGAGAAGGAATGTAACATTTCCCCAAACTCTCTGCCTTCCAACAGGGAGTATGACCCTTTAAACAGGCAGATGACCCCTGTGTTTTCTTCCAATTAAATAAATAATGATACCCAGCTTAGGTCTCGAATCCAAATGTCTCTGTGCTCAAGTCACAGACACTGGAAGGGAAAGGGCCGTTCCTATGTGGTCTGGCCTTTCATTCTCAAGAACTTGCTATGGTGCACCTTTAAGGGTTATAGTCAATGTCCATTTAGTACCTCAGAGAACTAACGTAACCTCTTTGCACCTCAGTTTGCTCAGCAATAAAGCATGAAGTAACAGGATGATGGCTAAGGCCCCTTCCCGTCTGACACTGTGTTTCTTTAAAACAGAGCTTTCCGACTGGGGTGCTCCGAATGGTTATCAAGCACGCAGAGAGTTCTCCCAGCCAGATCAGCAGGGAGGCCCGGGGGTGGGTCACATCTACGTACCCCAGAGCACAGCATTAACATTACTGTTCGTGCTATGGATTGACGAAGGCTGGGGAAGCTGGAGGCTCTAATAACTTCCTCCTGGAAAGGGATTCTAGAGTTCACAATCATTTTCAAGCTAACAGTCCAGGGAGATCTTCCCCCACCATTCCTCCGACGTCTCTTACTTACATTAGGCCCACATTTCCTTCTCAGAGCTTTGGGAAGTGTGCAATCTGTGAGCTGCCCTTTAGTCTCTGCTCCGTGTCCCGAAAGCAAGCCACGGAGCCTGTCGCTTTGAAGTGTTCTCTGTAAATCAAGCTTCCAACTCTCTAACAAACGCACTGCCTTAAACGCCCTCACGCTTGTGAAAACACGCTGGAACTCTGGTGCCTGAGTCTACGTGGTACGCCTCAGAAGACGCATCAGCAGAACCGGGATCAGCACACGCCCTGGTTCACCACACTCTGCTCTGGGCACCCTCCACGAAAGGGACCGCTGTCTTCTCTCTTCGACTCCCCATGCTGTTGGCCATCACCCCCAAAGATCCCCGGATCCCCACATGCAGTCTTGCTGGGTTTCATGGGAAAGGGAAGGAGGTTGACAGTTTTTATGCCTAGAAGTTTTACTTTTTCACACGGAACCACACCTCACGGGTTTGCCTGTACTTCTGATCCCTTAGAATCACCACACTCAAAGGGATTTCAGGAAGTCATCTGGTCTATTCTTCTGTCTCCAGGCAGGACCAGCAAAATCACTCCAGATGCTGGAAGACTGCTGGTTTCCCCTCTCTCAAAAATTCCCAAATGGAGAGACGCCTCTGTCTCGCCAGATTTCTCTAAAAATTCTTTGGAGACACAGTAAGAAAGGTCTGTTGCATGGTTTCTCTGATACTCACATATGAAATACTGTGTTTAAACTAATTTTTATTTAAACTAGGATAATGAATTTAACTATTACAGAAATGATAAAGGCTATAGGAAAAAAACCAGAAGAAATGAAGATGGCTTGTTAGGGAAGAACAAGCAGGGGAACATTCTGATTATATTGAATCCCAAGTGCCAAGGTAACTAACCTCACCTAGTTGACCTCGTAAGATCATTAAACCTACAACTGCAGAATATATACTCTTTTTAGGTGCACAGAGAACATTTACCAAAATAGTCCTTTTACTGGGGCATATAGAGTCTCAATAAATTTCAGAATAATGAAATAATATGGGGCATATTTTCTAACCACAGTGGAATCAAATCAAAAATCAATAAGAAAAAGATAACTTTAAAAACTGACAAAAGTAAGCAATATATCTTTATATAACTATGAGTCAAAGAAGATATTATAATAGAAACTAGAAAATATTTTAAACTTAAGGATAATAAAAATATGACAAACCGAAACTTGGGAACGCAGCTAAAGTGTAATTAAGGAGAAATTTACAGCTTTAAAAGCATATATTAGGAAACTAAATATTGAGATCAACGACTTAAGCTATCAAGTCAAAAGCCTAGAAAAATAACAGCAACTTAAGCTCATGAAAGCAGAGGAAAAAATTAATCAAGAAAAGAGTAGTTACTGAAATACAGAACAAATATACAATAAAGAAAAATCAACGAAGTCAAAAGTTGATTCTTCGCAAAGATTAGGACATTGGTATACCTCCAAGAAGACTGATGAAGAAAAAGAAAGAAAACAAAAATTACCAATATCGGGAATGAAAAAGAGCACACCATTCCAAATTCCATAGACTTTAGACAATAAGATACTATTATAAATGACTTTATAGCAATACATTTTACAATTTAGATGAACAGATTCCTTGAAAAACACAACTTATCAAAACTAACACAAGAAGAAACAGACAGTCTAAATAGTACTGGGGCCATTAAAGAACTGGGTCTGTAATGAACATGCTGGCATGCCGGCTGAGAAGAAAGGGCACAGGGAATGGGCAGTGTGAGAAGCTGTAAATGTCAACTACGGTCTCGTGACCAAGCTACAGAAGCAAAGGAAGTAGCACTATGCATATTTTCTCCTTTCCTCATGTATATATACACCAATTTATTTGTCTCCTCTTCTTTTCCCATTACTATTTGATATAAGAATTACTTCTATAATTTACTCAGTTTATACAACGTACATGTATTTATACAACTTACTCTTTAGATGTTTGTGGATTCCTCAGTTTCTTGAGTCTGTAAGTTTAATGTCCTTTACCAAATTTTGGAAGTTTTCAGTCATTATTTCTTCAAATACTTTTTCAGCCCCACATTCTTTCTCTTCTCCTTTTGGGACTCTGATGACACGAATGTTATATCTTTTGTGATTGTCCCACAGGTCCCTGAGGCTCTGTTCATTTTGTTTTCTTCAATCTGTTTTCTCTCTGTTGTTCATACTGAATAATTACTATTGATTTATCCTCAAGTTCACCAATTTTTTCCTGTTATTTCCATTCACCTATCGAGCCCACCCAATGAGTTTGAAATTTTGCTTAATTTTCAGTTCTGAAATTTCCATCTGGTTCTTCTTTATATCTTCTGTTTTTTCATCAAGCCTATTTTTCCATTTGTTTCAGCAGTGCTCGTAACTGCTTATTAAAGGATTTTTTTATGATAGTGGTTTTAAAATTCTTGTCAAATAATTCCAACATCTGTGTCATCTTGGTGTTGGCATCTGATTATCTTTTCTCATTAAAGTTGCAATTTTCCTGGTTCTTGGTATGAGGAGTAATTGTGGATTGTATCCTGAACATTCTGAGTATTACTATGAGGTGCTGCTGTCTTTCAAATTTTCTATGTTAGCAGGGAGTTCAGGTTCAGAATGCACATCCTGGCCCACTTTTGTGGGCTGTGGATTGCATATCAATTTAGTTTTCAAAGACTTGATGGGACTCTTCCAGTCTGCCCAACTTGTGTGCTACCTAGGGACTAATTTGAAACGTAGGTGGTATTCTACGTCACAGTTTATTTCTCGAAGCTTCTGCTGTGTTGATTCTAGTCAGGTTCATACACGGGCTGCTTTGGAGGGAGAGGGGGCGAGTGTGCCCAGGACTTCATGCACAGATTTAAAGGATCCTCTTTTCAGCTTCCTCCTGCCCATAATCTTCCCTCCGCTCTCGAGCTGGGAAGGGATGAGGTGCTGCCTCTTTGCTGTCTATTGCTTGGTGCAGGCTGGGGACGGTGGACGGGACTTGTCCCCAACAGTCTCTGCACTTGCGTCTTTGCTGACGTTCACTTACTGCAGGGCATAGACAGTTAACTGGGTTCCACTCCACTGTCTCCACAGTGGAGAGGGGGGCAGGGGAGGAGTGTCGTCTCCTGTTAGTCCAGGACGGGGATGATCATCAGGGCTCTGCATGACAAGCTCCACACTCACAGCATCTAGCTGACAGAGGTACTTATCGCTTTTTTCATGGAGTTTGCCTGGCATGGAGTGGGTACAGGCAAAAGGGTTCCGTCTGCAGGGCTGCCCTCTTCCCAGGCCTTTGGCAAGAAAAAGTGGGATTTTCTTGTTTTGTTTGTTTTTAATCTGTAGCTCTAAGTGTTATGGCCTTCTCCAGCACTGAGGGTAGGGGAAGGAAAGAAAGGAGGGAGGGAAGCAGGAGGGGAGGGAGGGAGGGAGGAAGGAAGGAACTCATTGCCAGGGCACCCCTCAAGTCCTGAGGTTCCTAACCACTCTGTCTTCTTTTTCCAGGAATAGGGTGAAATGTGCTTACTCGATCTTGTCCAGAATCGGAAGTCTACAATTTATCCATTAAGTTACAGAATATTCAAGTAGAACTGTGACTAAATTAAAGAAAGAATTAATAATTACCTAGAGATTGATATTATGACTATTGGGACTTTGTGTCTCCCCTTTTGGGGGAAAGAATGATGTCTTTATGTGTAGAAAGGATAGCTGCACATTCTTAGTAGAAGAATTGAGTTGTTCCCATTGCTTCATGGAAGTTCAAACACCTGTAGAATGGTGCATACGGATGCCAAGTGGCCCCAGGGGTGGACTGTGCTGTTTATTAAGCTATTGTCTCGCAGCCCCAACTCCCGCATCTGCATTCTGCTTTGTGGTGCTGGGGCTGAGACTCTGCAAATACTTCCCCTGTGCTGGGTGGCTTCCTGTTAGGTTCTGTCAATAGGGGGCACTAGAGAGGGCCTGGAGAAATGGAGAGGGTGTTACCTCCTGTCTGCCTGCTTTCCCCGACACTGGCATTTCACCCCAGCAGCAGCAGCGGTTCTAGCCTCTTTCAGCATTCCAGAACCAGCCCCATCTGGCCCCCTCAGAAGTACCAGCACTGGCCAGCCAGGGGCCCCTTCTCGGAGGTCTAAGGTCCAGCCCTGGGTGGGGGTGGGGGGAGGGGGGTTCCTCCGAGCATCCTGGTTCTAATAACCCCGACCTCTTCCCTTCTCTCCTTTGCTCCTTCCCCCCTGGGGTGGCAGATGCTTCCTGGAGTTATGATCTCTTATACCCTCAGCGTTCCCTTCTTGTTTTCTCAGCTAATGCCTTGTATTAGAAAATTTCATATATTAAATTCATTCTATTGAAACAACTAGCATGGATTCCATTTTCCTGACTGATATGGATTCTTACTTGTGCATATTAGAATATGAAGGAAAATGCTCAAGTGTTTTTATCTTCAACAAATGGGTCTGAATGGTACAGAGGGAAAAATCAGAGCAGTTATATTACGAAGTTCTTACAGGTGGCATGGCATGGGGAAAACAGCTCTACAATGAGTTTTAAGCCTATTAGCGCCACTTACTAACTGGGTGGTATCGGGCAGGTCACTTTTGGGCTTTACACAGCTTATGGATGGGCCTCACCCCTAAGTAAAAGTGAGCAAGCTAGATTATCTCTAAGTCTCTTTCCAACCTGAAACTATCACTTTATTCTCAAGAAATCATCAGTAAAACCATCTGGACTGGAGGTTTTTTTTTTGTAGGAAGATTTTGACAACAACAATTTCAATTTCTTTAATAGAGGGTTATCTACATATTCTGTTTAATTTTATGTAAGTTGTAATTTTCAAAGAATTCTTCCACTTCATATAAATTTTCATAATATTGTCTTAATATTCCTTTAATGCCTGTAGGATCTATAGTGACAACCCTTCCTTAATTCCTTTTCATTCCTGATACTAATTTGTGTTCTCTGTTTCTGAGTAGTCTGGCTAAGGGTTTATGGGTTTTGTTAATCTTGTCAAAAAGCCAATTTTGTGATCTGTTAATTTTCTCTGTTGGTCTGTTTTCTACTTCACTGATTTTACTAGCACTTATCTTTACTCTTTCCTTCTACTTGCTCTGAGTTTAATTTACTCTTCTTTTCCTAGCTCCTCAAAGCAGAACGAACTTTAGGTGATGGATTTTAGACCTTTCTTCTTTTCTAATATAAGCATTTAATACTACAAATATCCCTTAAGAACCACTTTAGCTGACCCCACAAACTTTTTCAGCTTTGGAATATAATTTACTTACAATAAAATCATCAATTTAAAGTGTGTTCTGACAAGTGTATATAGTTGTATAACCACCATCACAATCATAATCTGGAACATTTCCATCATCTGAAAAGTTCCTTCTTGCTCTTGTCAATCCCATCCATCCCCTACCCCTGACAATATAGTTTTTTATACTCTAGAATTTCATATACATGGACACATACTTCTGCATCTGGCTTTGGTCACTTAACACAACGATTTTGAGATTTGTCTACGTTGTCACATATACCGGTAGTTCATTTCTTTTTACCGCTGAGTAGCATTCCATTGCATAGATATTCCACAATTTGTTTCTCCACTTGCCAGCTGATATATCTAGTTTTTGGATCTTACAAATAAGGCTTTGAACATTGAGTACAAGTCTTTGTGTAGACATATGTTTCTATTTCTTTTGGAAGCTGGGTCATATGAAAAGTGTATGTTTAACATTATGAGAACCTGCCAAACTCTTTTCCAAACAAGCTGTTCCATTTTGCTTGGTTACTAACAACGTTTGAGAGTTCTAGCTGCTCCACAGCCTCAGCAGGATGTGGCACTGTCAGTCTTTCAAATTTTATTTAGTCATTCTAGTAGGTATACGGTGGTAACCCACTGTGCTTTTATTTCAGAATTGCCCTAATGACCATGATGTGGAGGATTTTCCAAACGTTAGTTTACACCCCTATAACTTCTTTCATGAAGTAATTGCTCAAATATTTTGCCCGTTTTTTATTGACTTGTTTTATTATTGAGTTGCCAGAGTTCTTTATATATTTTGGCTACAAGTCCTTTATCACATATATGTTTCAAAAATATTTTTCCCAGTCTATGACTTGCCTTTTTTTTCTTAGAAGTGTCTTTTTAAGTGTTGTTAATTTTCATGAAGTCCAATTTATCCATTTTGGTGTCTTTTCTAATTCATGCTATTTGTCTCCTATTTAAGAATCACTGCTTAGACCAGGTACACTAGGATTTTTTCCTGTTTCCTTCAGGAAGTTTCATAATTTGAGTTCTTGCATTCAGGACTCGGATCCATTTTGAGTTAAATTTTTATATACAGTGTGAGGTGAGGGTCATGATTATTTTTTGACATATGGATATCAGATTGTTGCAGCACCAGCTAGTGAAAGACTGTCCCATCTCCACTGAACTGACTCAGGTCCTTTGCTGAAAATTAATTGACCACACATGTGGTCTATTCTGGACTGTTTATTCAGTTTCACTGATCTATATGTCTAATTTACACCAACACCACAGTGTCTTGCCTACCGTAGCTTTACAGCAAGTCTTAAAATAAGGCCGTCCTGCAACTTCGTTCTTCTTTCTCAAAATTGCTTTCGCTTTTTCAGGTCCACTGTGTTTCCATTTCAATTTTAGAATTGGTTTGTCAATTTCCATTAAAAAAAAAACGGCTTCTGGGACTTTGACTAGAATTGCTTTGCATCTATAGAACAATTGGGGAGAATTTACACCTTAATAACAGTGAGTCTTTGGATTCTTATGCATGAAACATCTTTTCATTTATGAAGTTGTTCTTCAGTTTCTCTCAGCAACATTTTTAGTGTTCACTGAAAATATCTGGTACACATTTTATTAAATTTTTCAAGCATTTCATTTCTAACACTATGGCAAGAGTATACTTTTTATAGCTTTTTGAAAATATAGTTAGTTGACATACAATAAACTGAACCTATTTAAAGTGTATAATTGGAAATGTTTTGATATCTGATACACCAGTAAGACCATCAATCTAATTAAGATAATGAACATGTCCATTTCCCCTGAAAGTTCTTTGTGCCCCTTTGTTATTCCTCACTCCTGCCCTTCACAGCTCAACCCTCCCCACCCCTTCTCCAGGCAACCACTGATCTTTCGATCACTAAAGATTAGTTTGCATTTTCCAGAATTTTATATAAATGGAATCCCCATAAAATATGCTCTTTTTCATCTTGCTTCACTTATTGAGTAGAATTGTCTTTAAATATCTCCATGTTGTTGCACATGTCAATAGCTCATTCCTATTTATTACTGAGCAGTATTCTATTGTAGGGATATACCACAATTAGTTTATTCATTCAACTTTTGATAGACATTTTTTTTCCTCCAGTTTTTGGCTATTACAAATAAAAGCTGCTTTAAATATTAGTGTACACATATTTGTGTATACATATACTCTTATTTCTCTAGGGTAAATCCCCACGGGAAGAATGGCAGGGTCACATGGTAGATCTATGTTTAACATTTTAAACTCCCAACTGTCTTCCAAAATGGCTATATCCAGATTGTGGATCACAATAAAGTGGAAAGGCACGCAGGCCAGAATACTTTGTTTCATATCTTTCATACGCATGCTGGTAATGAAGATTTATTCACTCATCAAACATTACTGAGTAACTGCTGAATGGAATGAACTGGATTAGGCATAGAGGATACAGCAATGAACAAGAAAGCCATGGTTCCCGCCCTTATGGGGCCTACGTTCTAGAATAAAAGCAGACGCTGAACAACACACTTCACAATTAATTATTTGCTTACAAGGAGGTACAGAGTGCTCTGAACCTAAACTAGTATGGGACTCTGAAAGCTTCCTTGAGACGGTGACATTTGGGCTGAAGGCTGAAGGAGGAGGAGCAATTAACAAGATAGCTACAACCCTAACACTGTGATAAGCGCGACAAAGAGGCAGCACTAGGTTCCAACATAACTCCCCTATGATAGAAATTTTTGTGCACTGATTTATTTAGTCACTTAATCAGTCAAGCCTGCTCCCAATTCCTGCAGGACAATAATCCTAGGCTTTGGCATAAAAAACAGATCTTCTGTCTTCTGACTCAACACAAGACTGGGTATCCTCTCCAGAAGAGAAACGCACCTTCTGAATAATGAAAACAACAGCCAACCTTTCTCATGACTTGCAGTAGAATCCAAGTGGACAATGAGGATAACAGTAGTGGTCGCGGTAGCAGCAGCTAACAACGGTGTCGTGAACAGTGAGAGCACACCGCCCACCACACAGCAAGTGTACTCACTGAGACCTTCCCTGTGGTGGGCACTACGGCATTTTATCCAAGGTACATGAAACCTAACGAAGTACGTTTTGTTATCGCCATTTTATACAACAATAAACTAAGACCCTGAGGGATTGAGTAACTTGTCCACAGTCATGAACTGGTCAGCGACGGTGCAGAAACCTGGGCCCAGAGCTATTCTAACTATGTCCATAAAATGAATTACGATGCAAGAAATAACTTTACAAAGTTACCCTAAAGCACCAATGCTAGGGATGCCTGAGAAATTTATTTGATTTCCTCAGCATCAAGATAATTTCGTGATGGACAACTGGTATGCTGCTGGTTCTCAAGACTACTTTTGAGAACCAGTAGTCTCTGACAGGGCAGAGTCCTCAGGGAAGGCAGGAGAGCGTCAGGCAGACCTGGATTTAAATGCCAGCTCTCCCACTGATTAGCTGTGGGACTGCAGGCAAGTGATCTTACCTTCCTTAGTCTTAGTGAAGAAGGAGAAAAACAACAACCGCCTCGCAGGTCTGGGAAAAGATTGTCAGCAATGTATGTGAACACCCAGGGCATCGATAGGAACGCAGCCAGTTGTACACAGAAGGTAGTTATGGAAGTTGTGCCTTTCAGAGCATCTGGAGAAGATTCCGATTAATAGAGACGAGGCGTTTTCCTGCCGCCCCCACCCCCCAGCTGTGTAGTTACTTCTGCAGAAGTATGTGGAACCCAACACAGGTCACCAGAGGAAAGAGGAGAAGATCCACGCTCAGTCCCTCTGGGCTTTGTACCTCCTCTCATGAACACATTCTTTGTTGCTTGAAACAAACTCAAGGCTGAAGGAGATCCCAGGTTTCAATACTCATGCGATCTCAAGGTTCCAGCTCAAGGTTGAAGAGAATACTTTTGATCCGCCTTCCTTTCATCGGGCCTTATTTAGACCAACTGAAAGTACGGAAGAGGTAGCACTCTGCCAGTCTCGGCTGTATCATTCTGAAGGCTCCCTTTTACCACAAAAATAAACACATGGGTCTAGTTTGAAGCCATTTGCGCAATGAAAAGAGAAAATACTGGCAGAAAAAATTGGTCTTTTGCCATGAGTTGGTTAGAGAAACAAGTATGTAATTTGCTTTTCTAAAAAATGGGAATGACAGGGGCTGGCCCCGTGGCATAGTGGTTAAGTGCTCGCGCTCCGCTGCTGGCGGCCTGGGGTTCGGATCCCGGGTGCGCACCAATGCACCGCTTGTCAGGCCATGCTATGGTGGCATCCCATATAAAGTGGAGGAAGATGGGGACAGATGTTAGCCCAAGGCCAATCTTCCTCAGCAAAAAAAAAAAAAAAAAAAAAAGAGGAGGATTGGCATGGACGTTAGCTCAGGGCTGATCTTCCTTACAAAAAAAAAAAAATGGGAATGACAGTCATTCATTCGAACACCCTAGATGTGATGATGTAAAAGACACCTCGATGAATGAAAATAAATCCAAAAAGGTGAATGTATGTTTTATTAGCTACTCTCATGCCTTTCACTGGCCAGTAACTATATTGACTAGGGTATCACACATCAGCCTATGTCACAACAATTTCTTTTACACTCATATGGAGCCATAAAAAATAGATACCTAGGAAAACTTGAACTTTTAATTTTTTGGTGGTGGCAGTGGTAGGGGGATTCCTATTTCTTCCCCTTAAAATCCACTTTTAATTTAAGGGTTAGAAAATAAACTTCTATAATAAATATATGTACTAAATACAGCTTCATTCAATAAAATTTCATGATTTCTTAGAACCTCAAATTTAGTGTATCCTGAGTCAACTAAAGAACATGGCTCCCTCTCTGCCAAAGGCAGGGTGACTCTCGGGGAAAAGTTTCACCACTTTCCCCTGGGCCAGTGTAGCCGACTGATTTATACACTCTGTTTCGCTTGGGTCTGATACGCCATTACACCCCTGCAGCCGCGGGCCTCTGCCTGTCGCCATCATGCATCTCACGTACATCCTCTCTGACAGAGCTCATCAATTCCTATTGCTTTCCACCAGGCCTCAGCTCCGGCACTTTCCCCTGGGGAGACCTTTACTGGTCTCCATACTTAACCCCTGAACCCAGCTTAATCCATCAGCCGCACTGAATGAATGGTGATAGAGAACGCTTCTCCCTGAAGACAGGCGGCTAGCCTCTCCACTTAAAACCCAGAAAGAAAGCCATCACCAGGGTCTGCTTTCTGTCTGTCAGTGTCGCCAGCTTCTTCACTTACTGATGTTTTTATTGTTGCCGTGCCCAGCTGCTTGAGTCAGGGTAAGCGCTATTCAAGGAGACATCAATTAAGTGCTTGTTAAATGCTATAGACGCTCTTTTGAAAATGTCCCCCGGGACTCTCCTTGGGAGTTCCCAAAACTGGTGGAGGGCACAGCTGTCATTCTGGAATAGGGTTTCCCCAAGGTTTTAAAGAACAGCTTCATAACCCACACTCCTATGCACGGCTTTTGGACTCTTAGAATTTAGAAATTATGACTTTAGAGAATGAAATATAATAGTCTTTATTAGGAAAGACAAGCAATAATAGGCAATAAACACTAAATATGTAAATACACCTTTTAAACCCTCCTTACCTCATAACCAAACTGTAGCTCATCAGAAGTCAGCATAATGATGTCATCATCAATGGCCAGGACCGCCTCTGTCTCGATTTCATCATAAGGGAAGAAACGGTTACTCAACTTGTTTTCAGCGGTCCTCACAACTTTTAACGGAACCCGGATTTTGGGCCAGAGAGAATCTGGAAAAAGGAAAAGCAAGGTATTTCTTACTCTTCTAACTTTGGTGAGGAGAAAAAGTGGTGAAAGCCTCATATCACAGATGCGATGGAGGAATCAACATACATCCACGGCTCTCACTAAATCCACACGTATAACTGTGCAAGGGGAAATCTTACAGACGCATTTTTATAATATTTTATATTATAAATATTCTTATCCTCTCTAAGTCCTTACAATCCTACTAATTCTCAGTACTGTCTTAACCAGAAAGTACAAATTGGCTTCAGCTCACAGCTGAGAGACAGAGAAGCAGAATGACCGCCCAAGATCATGCTGACAAGGGGAAGAGTCGACCTGGACTGCCTCCTTCTCAGGCCGTGGTTTGAACATCAGAACCCTACGACCTCTGCAAAATACTCTCAGGTAGGTACACCCAGCTCAAAACGTGCCTGCAGCTCTGCCGGGAAACACACTGCATGTGCTGAAGACCCCCAGTGTGCCCACAGCCATAACACAATCACAAACAGCCATCAATGCTGCTAAAACCCGCCCCGCAACGCTGTTCCACTGAATGAGTACAGCTTTAACTTAGTGCTTTGTCCCCGTGGCAGCCCTTCCCCACTGGTTCACGGGGCTTGGTTTCTCATCATGACCAATTTACAGAGTAAGTATCAAATTTCTAGGTCCAATTATGTGGGATTTTCTAGTATACTGAAGAAACACCAACCCATGACTGGCCTTACATTTTTTCCCATTCTACTTTGAAATGATTGAAGCAATTCAACCGCAGGTTCCTTATTTTAAAATGTTGCATTTAGCATAGCCTGAAATTAATACTTCTTTGGTGCAGTACCCATGTCCATAGACCTCACGGTTCTTTACAGAGAGCAGTTTGTTCTTCACACAGCATTTGTGAAATAAGACTAGGGACGCTAGGTATCACACTGCTTCCAAAAAGTCCATCACGTAATTGTGGGAAGACCTAGTTTTTGTGGGTCTTGAAGCCCCACAATGCCTGTGGCCACTCCAAAGTCACCACACTGAAGGAGAAGTATGACAGGGAAAATCAGAAGGGAAAAAGGCTATCTTAACCAACCGCAGATAAAATATCTTACTGCTGGATATTTTACAATATAACCATGTAACACATTGTCGGGGCGCTCCCAGGGCACTGGAAGAGGCCTGTGTAAGTGCGAGGCCCTGTAATCAAGGAGATATTTACAGTCTTAAATAAGCCCAGAGCCTGAAAAAGTGGTCAACTCCAAAAGCAGCATGTTCGGGAAAGGACTGAACCAGAGACCAAAGAAATGATGCTATGGGCACTGCCTTTTACTCAATAGTAAGAGTTAATCAGTTTCATTCCTGGCACAGAATTACATAATCAATAATCATCTTTGGAATAAATGGATGGCCACAGGACTGAGAGACTGGAGAACTGAGTTCTGCATTATCCATGGGGTCTTAGGCAAGTCCCTTCTTCTCAAGTAAGAATAAGCAGAGAGAGAGAAGGGGACCTTTATTAAGCAACTAGTACATGCCAGACACTTTATAGATGCAATGCCATTCAATCCTCCTGATAACCCTATGCGGCGGAAATTATGTACAAAGTAGTGTTTACGAGGCTCAGAGAGGTTAAGTAACTTGGCCAGCGTTACAGAGCTAATAAACAATAAGCCTAATCATTGAACCTAAACCTGTTTAGCATCAAAGACCAAATAGGACCTGTACTATCTATTGTAGCTTGAAAATCTCGCTTCTCTAGATCTGGAACAAAACAAGGAAGTTCAATAATTTTTGCCAGTAATCATCTTTACTCTTGTTTGCTTCCCAGTCCCTCTTCCAGATAAACAAAATTCCTGTTGTAAATCTACTGTCCAAATCCTGTGTGCTTTTAAAAACTGTTGAGAACTCCAAACAGGTCTTGTTTATGTGGAGGATATGGACACGGACGGGGGACGGACGGACGGACACACACACACACACACACACACACACTCTTTATGGTATCCTAAGTTAAAAGTGAGGAAATTGTAAAACACGAAAATACACAAGCACACGTTCCCTTAGCCAACAGAGTGACGATGTCATCCTGTGTCACGCAGCCTCTGGAAACCTCCACTGTACACGTGTGGAGGAATAAGTGATTTGGTACTCTTATGAAAATAATTTTAACCTCACAGACCCCCTGAAAGGGTCTCAGGGATGTCCCGGGGGGCCCTGGAGCACACTGTGAGAACCTCTGTACTAGACTCTCTATTCACGTTTGGGTATCACAATAGGAGAGAAGTATGAATAAACTGGTAAAGAGTTTGCAAGGAGTTATGAGGATAGTGCAGGTACCTGAATCCAGGATTTCTATAGAGTGCTTAACAAAACTAAATGTGCCAGTTGTTGATTTATTGCCTCTCAGCTTCAAATTCACCCTTCACTGCCCTGTCTGATACTGGAACTGGGCCCTGTAAACATGTCCCCTTGTCAGAAGAGGGCGCTGGAGGGAAGTTCGGGGGGAAGGGGCTTTTCTCCCGGGTTCCGGCGTGCCTTTTCACTTCTTGCTCCCTCAGTACTTGGCCAGCAGGCAGGCAGTGGCACTTAACTCCAGCGAGTGGAAGTGGCACCTCCAGGGGCAGCTTCCCAGAAGTTTCCGTGGACCTCAGTGGAGGCTCTCCCCGTCGGTGGTTCCAGGGGAGCTCCGTGAACCTCGCCAGCTTCTCGGCAAGTTCAGCAACATGCCCTGGGCAGCCTCCTGTTGAATTCTGTGGGGAACCAAGGGGGCGGCTGGTCTGTGGCTCCTCAGCAAACCTCACTGTGCGGTGGGCTACAGCCACTCTCTCTCCAACAAGGTCTGAATCTCAGACCTAGCTGGGGAAGGGCTCTCCCAAATTTATTTCCCGTAATCTTCAGAGCTCCTTTTACTCTTTAGTCACCAATCTCCTGTTACTCGTTAATAATTCTTTATATTAAACTCTTCTTGTTCAAGCTACCGTGTGGTTTCTGTCTCCTACCTGGACCTTGACTAATTCACTAGGGATGTCAGAAGAGTTATCAGACTTTTGGGAATTGCTCTCTATGGCCTCTGAAGTTAGAACCATGACCAACGGCTGGGTGACTGTTACAGGGAAATTGATTTAGACTCAGAATAGGTAAGAATTTTCTGATGGTACAAACTGTCTTAAGATGGAATGAAATACCTTAAGCAACCCAACGTGCCCTTTTACTTGACATGTACTAACTTAGGTCAGATTTCTACCTGACATCAGATGAGAGACCAAACAAGATGCCTCTGAGGTCCAGGGATTGCAAGAGGCAGTAACACATCACAGTCCCGGGAAACAGCTTCACATCCCAGGTGCACCCCTTCCTAGCCAGGTGATCTTGAACAAGTCACTAACTGTGAACCTGTTTCTCTGGCTATGGAGACAGAACAGCACCACCATCTTCGCAGGACTGACCATGAGAAAGAACAGGAACGCACTCAGCAGCACAGGACCTGGCACACGGTGGACACCCACTAAATGCTGGCTATGCTTTCCCTCCAAAGTGTGTGTCTATTTACAGAACCAAGTGATTTTTTTCAAACCTTAGGTGGTGGTGGCAAAGTGGTAATGTTAGATCTGGTCCACTACTCTGACAGTCCAGTGGCAAAACCCCAGCGTGTACCTTCCATGTCCACTTGTAGATAAACAGAATTCCTGCCATTTATCCTCTGGAACTGAGCAAATCTAACACACTGATGAAGCAAAAGAACATGGAACTTTTGCCATGTTAATTTCACAAGGCAACAAACAGCTCCTCTGTTGGCAATACGTATAGAAAACAGGCTAGCTGCTTTGGTCAAGCATAAACACTCCTCTACCCCGGATGAGATCTGGATTTTCCCTTGGGAAGCATGTACAGCGTTGCAACCCACAGACAGCTTTCCACATTCTTCACCTACATATATCCAAAGAATGACTCGAGACAATGTCCATACGGAACTAACCTGCCCCTGTAAAGTCTTTGATGCGGAAGCTGTAGAGAGTGAGGAAGGCCGAAGAGGAGGATACGGGGGTCAGACAGGAATGCAGAATGAATCACGGCTTTCTTTGGAAATGTGACTACCTTTCCTGTGCTGAGTTAGGTCTGGGGAGCCAACAGTCGGCTTTGGCGAAAGGAGTCTCCATCTCAGTGACCTGCTGTCTATGAACCACTGTTACCACAAAATAGGACTCTTAATAGAAATCCCAGTGTCTTCTTTTCACATTTTCAAATAAAGCAGGCCATCACGAAAGGGAACTACTGTTTTCTCTGGCTTTAGCATCCCTTCGGTGGAGGGATAAGAGGGCAGCAACCAAAGAACAAGCATTATAATTACTCCCTGCCCTCAAGCAGATAATTCTGATATGGGATTTTAATTCTGTTTAAAAAACTAGGACAGGAGCACGAGGTAGGAAAAAAATATATCAGTGAGAAGGAACAGAGTCTTTTTTTCCTTCCAATAGTATTTTCTTTTTTTTTTTTTTTTTTTTGTGAGGAGATCAGCCCTGTGCTAACATCTGCCAATCCTCCTCTTTTATTGCTGAGGAAGACTGGCCCTGGGCTAACATCCATGTCCATCTTCTTCCACTTTATATGGGACGCCGCCACAGCATGGCTTGACAAGCAGTGCGTCGGTGCGTGCCCGCGATCCGAACCGGCGAACTTGGGCCACCACAGCGGAGCGTGCCCACTTAACCGCTTGCACCACTGGGCTGGCCCCCCAATAGTATTTTCAAAAGAATAGATTTACTTTTCTGTCTCTCTTTGAGGCCCTGACAAGGACCTGGTTCTTTGACAGAATCCCAATCAGAGAACCGACAAAGCACGATGCTTTTCCCATGGCTAATGGTCATCTAAAGAGACACAGCGAGGCTCAGTGCAAAGGGCAGGAGCTGTGGGTCCCGAGAGACCTGCACTAATTGCTGGCTCTGCCGTCTGCAGCTTTGTGATTCCGGCAAATGACTCAACGAGTCTGAGTTTCATTTTTGTGAAATGTGGATAATCACAGCTTCCCTGCAGGTTGGTCATGAGGACTAGAGGTAATGTGTAAAGCACTTGGCACAGATCCTATCCTGGGATATAAAGGGTACACGATACATGGTTACAATAACATTGTACCACCAGTCTTGACAAATGGACTCCTGTAGAATCTTATGAACTTCACCTCTCTACTGACAACTTGCAGAGGTGTAGACAGAAGGAAGTGGGGTGACCCCTTAGGGTGCAGAAGGAAACAATATCATAGCTGGAAACCTTCAGGCTCTAATTCCATTGCTTAGCCCAGACGGGGTCTCCTTTTCCTTAGTCCTTTCAATTCTAAATGGAACAGCACGCCCTTGTATCTTGTGTCTCACCCTGTGAATCTGTAGCTGGCCACACAGAAATGTCACCTTCCATTCACACAAAGTAGTCTGAAAAACAGGATTTTTCAAACACATTGCTGAATTTATGAAAAACAAACAGCTGAGCCAAGTGGCCTGATAACTTCACAGTGGTGAGCTTTGGTCCAGCTCAAAGGAGAAAAAGAACTCCTTGTGTTAAGGATTTTTTTAAATGTGTACTGATGAACAGTTTTCTCCATGCTGGATGCCAAGAGAGATGTGAGCAAAGAGAGTTTTTCTCCAACTTGGCAAAGGTACTACAAAATGCTCAGGTTGACCACAGATCCGCAAAATAAATGACCGGATCATCTCCGCACAGACCTGGAGCTCACTTCAGGAGTGCCCAAGCTGCCGGTGTGCATCTGATCCCCGCAACCTTACCTCCCACAGTCCCAGGATTCAGCTCAAAAGGAAGGGGGCTGCAGCTTCCGCTTCCCTATTGCCTCCTCTGGGCCCACCATCCTGACCCTCAGCCAATCCCATCCCGCCTGCGAAGAACTATGCACGACGCAGTCCGAAGCTGGGGGGCTCCTGAGACCAATCCACATTTAAAACTGAAATTGGTTAAAACAGGAGGCTGAGTTAAACCTATCTGAAACGTACAGTGCAACAGCTTCCTTCAGAGGGAGGCGGGGTCCAGGACAAATGAGCTCCACATCCATCCACCTTAGAACGGAAGAGCTGGGGAGGAGGGAGGCAGTGGCTTGCCTTTCTTTCTGACAGAGCTCAAAACCAACGTGACGAAAGCTCACTGGAAATTTCTATTGCCTCATCTAAGTATTTACTTAAACTTCAAACCCAGCAATTTAGACCGAAATGTAACCAAAAAGAAAAAAGTATTTGGTTGGGTCGTGGAGTGAAAAAAACGGAGGGGGGGATTTCTGCCTACACGAATCTTTCCAGCAGCAGACATGTTAACCACAATATTTATTTTAGTAAATGCAGAGAAAGTGAAAAACATCACTTTTGCCTCTAATATTTCAAAGCCTTGGATCTGCTTTTTAAAAAATATATATGTTACTAATGCCGTACATGAAAACTCAGATGCCTTTGCTGGCATGAGGGCCAGAGCTGACAGCCTCATTTACCAACTGAACAACACCCCACAGAAGATTAAACACAGTTCATGTTCTCCCCAAACAACCTCACTGCCAGAGCCAGAGCCCCGACCTAAAAACCACTGTTAGAAAAAAGTGGTCCAGTCTCTAAACGTGTCAAAATTAGGGCCTCATCAGTTGAGGGCTCTCTTTCCTCCCTAGAGCCAAAATATTTCAAAAATAAACTAAACTCTTGGTCATAAAATTAACCACTACATTTTAGTAGGATCTATACCAAAAATTAAAACTGAACACCCAGCTCCAAAAACTAGTTCTGGGCTACTGCTTTTAGTTATGCGATAGAGGGGCTTAGACCAAGAAGGAAGAAAAAGATTTCTCCTTTCTCATAGTTTGCAACGATATCCAAAAGAAGTGACTCCAACTCATAATAAATAATGCGCCTTAAGCCCAAAGTGGATTAACCAAGGTCTCTAAGGAGAATCCTCTTCTGCATTCAGCACCAGAATCTGCTCTCTGCCTCTCTGGGCAGGAGGGTGGGGGTGGCTGAGGCTTCTGAAAGCGGGGGGGCCTTCGTGTGCAGGAGCAGATCCATGAGTGTGAAGGCAGCATGACACACGGGCTGGTCCGGACTCCACGAGGGAGACACAGTCTTCCTCCTTAAAGCGTGACCCTTCCTTTACAAGTGAAGAGCCCAATCAGCGATGCAGGACCATTCACTCCACTCCACTCCACTCCGGGAAAGGCGACTGGGACCAATGGATCCAAGTCAGCTGTCAGGGTCCTCACAACGTCCCTCCCTGCACAGCTCCTGTTCATTTCCTCTACCTTTTCCTTCCTCCCTGTCAGTCTCTTCCTCCTTCCTTCTTAGATGCTGCCAACACCTTCCTTTTTCTTCTACCTCTTTCTCCTTTATTGAGCGTCAAACAAACAAAACTAGATGTTGAGAAGGAAAAAGACTTGGCATATAAACATAGTTAATAAAAAGATAATTTTTAAAAAATGTGCCTAAGGCACATATAGGACCTTCATTTAAAATAGCTATGATTTTGTTTACTCTCACACTGTGGCTCCCTAAATCTAAAAACAAAGTAGATGATCCTCTCCAAGAACAAAAATCCCACTAAGTAAAGATTTTTGAATGTCTCAGGAGGAATTAGAGAATTTTCTAGAGGCAAATTCTGATTTGCCTCAGAGACAGAACTGTGGTCTTCCTCCAGCCTGGACTATAGATCTCCTACTGGTAGCTTCCAGGGTTGACTGTCCGACTTCAGTATAACCAATTAAAAGGGGATAGCCGTAAAAGTGCAGATACTACTGTCAGGCCATAAACTAGCCCTTATCAGTGATAGTGGTGCACATTACCAACTTCAAACCCATTCCTTGCTCTAAGCCATCAGAAACTTCCTGGCTTTAATAGGCTGTAAAGGGCAGGAGCTTTGAAGGCCCCAGGATTAGGATCAGTAATAGACGGACCAAACAAGAAACCAAATGCAGGTGGAACATACTCTACGCGTCCTGAATTAAAAACAAATCCAATTAATCAAACAGCCCTCGACCCTAGCTGCCAGCCAGCAGATTGCATGGTGGGCCAAGGCAAGGAGCAACGTGCTCACGGATGAACCCATGGGAACGTGTCGTGAGTGCTCACTTGAAGGAATTGATTCCAAGCCTGGAGAGGGCATGCTTTGCTGACTTCCCCAAACAGAGGTGAGGGCCTCCTTTTTTTTTTGAAGAAGGGCACAGTATCAGAGCCGAGATAAAGAAGGAGAAAACTAATGCCTTTTAGACTGAGTTTTCATGTAAACAAATCAGCTGAGATGGCTGAGGGAAGCTGAGATCTGTCTTCCCAAGGCTGATGGCCTTTGATCCTATTGATTCCTAATCCCTCAAACACTTGTGGCTACAGAGCATGCCCTGGGCTTGGAGTCAAATGGGCCACCCTAGAACAAGAAGGAGATGATTGAGAAAATCGGGGTCACGCTGCCTCAGAAATGGCATTACTGCTGACAAAGCAGGAAATTTCCTTTAAAACAAAGAACACAAATAATTTGGACATCCAAAACCAATCCCGCTGGGAGTTGAGCTAACGCCCAAATCAGGCCCTTCCTGGACACACCCTTTCCCCCCTCTTCTCACCTTCTGGCGGGTTTTTATTCTGATTATTCCAGACGACCAGCAGCTTGGAGAGACTGGGCACCTTGGACACTTCAGTGATAACCCGGAAGAGGCTCTCCACTCGGTCGTAGGTGAGGACGATGGCGGTGAAACCTTGCGACTGTGGTGGGATCAGTGGGAGGAAGAGGGGGTTGCTCACACTACCCCACTTCTGCAAGAGAACAGATGAATGTGGGTCAGAGGAGGATCTAGTAACAATGGCACTCATCTCTTTCCCACTCAGCAATAAACCCAAATGTGAGAGACTGTTGGATTTTTACCGTGACCAACCCAAGAGCTAAGCAACTGTTCAAAGTCTCCCCTCAAAATGTGTAGGGACTCTTGTTAATTCAGTTTGGCTTGATAACATCCAAAAAGGAGCAGAGAATTTTTGCCACTGAGAAGGGATTTCTAGTTAAATATGGCAGATTAAAGGCACGCACTTATCTCCATTCCTCCCCAAACCAAGAATGACAGTCAAGAAACGTAACATATAAACCTACAGTGACAATGAAATGGGAGAGGACACAACAGCTGATGGGCAGCATTAACGTGTTTCTGAAAGACTGGAGGGGCTAGGGCAGCGGTAACAGAGAAGGAGAGGGAATACTGAAACCTAAGTACCGCAAAGTGCGAGCCCAGGAGGCAAACAAGTTCAAGCTGCTGAACCCCGCAAAGGCTCGGGAAGTAAGCTCAGAGGGTACCTTGAGAGGGAGGGGGGGAGGGGTGAAAACAGGAGGACTGGTGACAAATATGGGTAAGGGGCAGTGAGAGGCCTTCCCTTCACCTGCCCACTCAGCCAGAAAATTCTCTTCTTCCCCAACCCAGCTAGGGGGGGCGGGGTATTGTCTGAGAAAACTGAAGCTCTAGACACGGAAACACAGGCAGGCTGAGCAGGACATGCGGGTTAACATCTATATTCTGAAGGATGAGCCCTGCAGCCTTCCTCCCCCTTCAGGTCCCAGGACGCTGGCAGCTGTGTCTCACTCATCTGACAGGGAAGATGATTGCCTCCGGGCAATCAGCTTGCCCTCACACCAAGCACTTCTGATCAGGTTCTCAGTGCCTCCCTCTTAATCACGAACAGATCCTAGAATCACAGACATTTCAAGAACATCTTCAGCATGAACAACAGAAACCCACACGAACAAATAGGAAAACAAAAACTCAGAAGAAACAGAGACAACAGAAGCAGCAGAAGGAAATTATAACATCAACAACAAACTACATCCTCAGAGGGAGAAGATTTTTCATCCATGAAATAAGAATAAATTGCTATTTTTATTTAAAAAGATCTATCCAAGAACAGGAGAGAACTCAGACGTTAAAAATATGATAGCTTAAATTTTTCTAAAAGGCTGGATTGACAAAGATAAGAACATATTCCAGTCTGGTGAACAAGACAGATGAAAAACAGGTCAGAGAAAACCCAGGAGGTCCAACACCCACCTAATAGGAGGCCCCTCAAAAAGAAAACACAGAATGTGGAAGAAATGAAAATACCGAAGAAATGAAATAAGGTCTCAGAACAGAGGCTAGGAGAGACACGAACTTTCAGATTGAACAGGCCCAATAAGCAATCAGTATACTGAATTAAAAAAAAAGATAAAAAACAAAACAATGAAACAAAAACCACTGCCATATCAAAGCACATCACTTCTGAACACTGGGAATAAAGAGGATGAATAAATAAAATGTGTGAATCCGGGCGGTGAGCGTGGGTGTTCACTGTGTAATTCTCGCAACTTCTCTGTAAGGTTGGAATTTTTTCAAAATAAAGTATAAAAAGTAATGAAGGAAATTCGATTTCTTTGCTACCATTAAAATATTAAGTAATTTTTAATGCAGCAATGTAAGTAAAAATATTTTTGAACTGATAATAGAAAAAGATTGTTAAAACATTCTTATATTTTTAAACAGCTTTATTGAGATCTAATTCATATACTAGACAGTCCACTCGTTTCAAGTATACAATGGTTTTTGGTAAATTATGTTTTTAATTTTTAAAAACTGTGGTAAAATATAACATAAAATCGCCATTTTAACCATTTTTAAGTGTACAATTCAGTGGCATTAATTACATTCGCATTCATGTGATTATGTGAAAAGCCTAGGATCTAACTTCATCTCTGCCAGAGGAGGCTGAACATGAAATGTCCTACCTGCAACCCTGGCTGCTTACACTTCCCTTGAGTCTTCCACACTCTGGGATTCCCAGGTCCCCGTCACCCACGTCCAGATCACTGATGGACACCGATCCCCGCGTCCATGACAACAGCTGCCTGCCAGATGGGACAGTGTGGGACAGGAAATGTACACAGACACGTGGAATACACATGGGATGGGAACTCAAGGAGACTGAACGGGATTCCTGGAGTCCTAATGTAGTCAGGATATCAAAGCCAAAATGTCCACACCAGGCCGTAACGAGATTTCACAAGAGGCACAACAGGAAACGCTATCTTCTCAGTGCTGGCCTTCTGTTTCCATGATATCACGCTCCAACATCAAGCTGTCGTCTTAGTACGGTGCCTGGATTTTAGTATTTGGACCCAGCACCTGATGACATTGTAGGAACCCCTTTTAGTTTTCTACCCCAAATCTTATTCTTCATATCTTCCTGACTTGTATGGAAACTGAAGTCCGCAGGTAGCCCTCTGCCTAAATCACAATCAATTCCCAAGGTTCACAGTCTTTTTGCCATCACCACCCCAGCCCACTCATCTCCTCCTCCCGACACAATACTCTCTCAGGCTGGAAAAACACCACTTTAAATGGAAAAGAAACAGAAAAGACTTTTACAAGAAGCGTGTAAAATAAGCTAACGTGTGATGCTGACGCAGTCAGGACTCACTGAGTACTCACTAAGTGTCAGGCACCACGTTTTACACGCATTATCCCCTTTGAGCTTCACAGCAACCCCCAAGACAGATCCAGTCATGATTCTCCTTTTACAATGACGAAACTGTAAAATCAGAAACAGTGAATGATTCCTAATCATTTGCTTTACCAGTCAGAAAAAGAGAGAGAAAGAAAAGGTAAATGATGCTCAAGGTAGGAGACAGGAGTAGGAAAGAGCCCGGGCCGTCTGACTCCAGGACACCAGACGGTGGTGGCTCACGGCCTTCCCCACACCCTCCTGCTCTGAGCCCAGTGGAAGTATCACCATTTTATAGACTTTGGAAACTGGAACAGCGGGGAACTCCAAAGTTCACTACTTGTAGCACTTCTCTGAGACAAAAATACTGAAAGTTCTTTACCCTTGATAATCAAATCTGGGCCAATAAGCAAGAGTTCACTCCAAACACTATGATTTCAGAGGGTACATGGAATAAAAACACACCAACTATCTAACACTGACACAAAGGGAGCACATAAATTTAAAAAGGTAAATACACCTCTAACACAGAAGGAAAAACTATCAAAATGTCACCAAAATGAGGTCTGTTCTTTGGGAGAAGCGGGAATGCCAACACACTTGAATGCCTTCACGACACGAAAAGGAGAGGAAAATTCCCTGAGATTCACGAAGCTTGGTTTCAGAAGATGAATCCCTTGGAATTGAAACTGAAGCACCCCTGAATGGCACCACAGCTCTGATTTCAAGGCACTGCCAGGCAGAGGGAACCAGACTCTCTGGCAAGACAACAGATCTGGTCTCGTCCCGGGTGCCAGCTCCATTCGGGAAGTGGATGTCTATGGAAGGGGGAGGAGAGCAAGGAACGGGCGGGTGGGCAGCGGACAGTAACTCATCTCGGTGTTCAGTTTTTCCACACTCCCCGCTTGCACACCAAATAGGGCTTGAAAACTGGGGAAGCAGAAAAGGCAGCCTACTGGGGAGACAGCATGTCAAGGAGCATAACAAGGACTGAAGTCTTGCCAACACTTTCGCATAAAATACAGACACTGAGATGAACACAGAGGCAACATACAAGCTACCAAGCACGTATTTACTATGACACGGGCTCGATGCTTTACTGTAGGATATGCCGCCAGGGTTGATGCCAACAACTTCAAAGAGTGAGTCAGCATGTCTGGAGTCAGTTTTGGAATCTTGAATCTGAATCCACGCTCTTTCACTCATCAGCCATGTGACCTGGGCAAAGCACTTAACCTCTCCTGCACCTCAGTTTCCGCATCTACAAAATCGTGATAACACTACTACTTTTCTAGGTGGTATTACTTAACACAATAATTACTTATTATCATTTCTTAATTATTATTTAACAACCTACAGGTTGTTAATAAAAGTGAATAGGTAACATATGTAAAGGAACTGACACATACGTACAAGCATTCGATAAACGGCAGCCAGCAGTCCATCTTGCGATCTTGCGGGAGGAACAAGTTCTCTGGGCGTTACCTTCCGCATGTCACATGAGTAGGGTGGGAGTAGCCTGAGCAATCGTGAGGTCTCTTCCAGCACCAAGCACTCTAACGGAAGTCCTCCTTCCTCTCGGCCTTCACCTTACCACGCTTTAGGGTCCTGGTCTACCTGCATCCTCTGCCTCTACTCCTTCCTCTCCAAATATACTCTTTTGACTTTCATAGTTTTCTCTTTTCCTTCCTATTCTTTATGTTTTAACCATCTTGAAAGCTCCGCGAAAGCAGGAGCCATAACTGGTTACGACACCCAGTACTCAGCACAACGCCTAGTGCTACGCAATAAAAACTTGTTTAAAAATGAGTAAATTAAACCCAAATGCTCCAGGTCGTGTTCTCTCTGTCCTCTGTATGTCTGGATGTGAACAGCTGATGCACACTTAAATCAGGAACATCATGAGCTCTGAAATGATTTCCAACTTAGTTCATTCATTTTAAAGTACTTCCCAAGAACCCCATTGTTCTAAGTATTCTGAAGAAGTATAGAGTTAGGATATTTAACAGAGTGTTCAACTCTGGGCCCTGCCATTTACTAGTCTTGTGATGTGTAAAGCTACCTCTGTGAGTATTAGTTTCCTCGTCTGTAAAATGGGGAGTATGACAGTACCTGTCTCCTAGGGTGACGATGACTAAATGAAATCATGCACACAAGCACTGAGCAGACGGCTCAACACAGAACTCCATGCATGGTAGTTTAAAAGAAACACAAAACACTTCCAGCTCTCCTCAATTCCCATTTTTCTCGTCTGCTAAAACAATGGTACTAGCAATTCAGCAATCATTCCTACCAATATTATTTCTGGTACTCATTCATTCAGCCAACAGTTCCCGAGCACATATGATAAGCCTAGAATAATGTTAAAGATGCAAAGAGGAACAAATTCTTTCCCTTCAAAATGCTCATAATCTGGTGGGGAAGAGAGCCAGGTGAAAAGACAAATCACAATGCAAAATAACAAGTACGAAAACAAGGTATTAAAGTCCTGTCGCGACAAACAGGTCGACACAATCACCTCTGTCTCCCTGGAGGAGACGAGCAGGGAGCCCTGGAGTGGCCTCCGAGGATGTGCAGGAGAGGGCGGCCAAAGAAGCCGAACAGCAAAGGGAGCAGCCCGTGCCAGACACACTGACGAGACGGGATGGACGCCACCAGGTTACGGGGCCAGGAGGAGGGAGGAAGGAGAGCAGAAGTGAGAGGAACGCAGGGTCAGGCGGGATAAGGCCATCGTGAAACCCTGGTAGGACAGAAGTTTTTTTGAGTCACATCATTAGCTTCTTGTTGATTTCTCCTGAAGCTTTCTCTTCCTGAGTGTTGTCTTCCTGACAAATTAACCTGGCCACCTTCCTGTTCTATTTCAAAAGGTCAGAAATGGGAAATGCTGATCTGCAACTGGGCTTCTGTGCCGATGGCTCCTTCCCTCCTCAATGTAATCCCATTTGCCTTGAGCACAGTGACGGCGTGGAGAGAGGCAGTTTTAATTGGGGTGTGCACCTCCACACAGACATTCCTCCACTGGGGCAAGGTCAACAAAGGAATCTCCAAAGAAAAAACTTACTGGAGGAGGACATTTCAAAAACGGCATTTAGTCACCTCTGAAATACCTTTAAGAACTGACCCCCTGCTGGCTGAGCAAAGAGAGTGTCTACAGTCTGGGACCTCTTGACCCCACTTTCTGCAGGAAATCAAGCAAATTTAAACCTCCATAATTTACTCAAGACTCTGACTTCTGCCAGGGAAAAGGCAAACAATGCTGGCAATTAACTCTGTTGCCTGATTAAATCTCCACCATGGCAAGAGAGGGCACGAAACCAGGCACTTGGCAACCGAGACCTGAAAAAAATGCCAAGCCCACCCATTGTACCGCACCTTCGGAATCCTGGCTGTCCATGCAACTTCCAAATACGCTCAATGAAACTTCACTCAAAGATGGGAGTAGAGAACAAGAGAAGTGTGTATCATTCTGAGAGTAGTGGCATTTAGCCAAAATACCTTGTCCTCTCTCGCCCATCCTCTGACCCTTCACTTCTCACTCCTACGACCAATATTCATGATAGAAGCTTCAATAAGAAATCTTGATTGTTAAATTGCAATCACATAAAAGTAATCCATAATCGCCACAGTAACTCTCAGGTCACAAGGCCAGCTTTAGGAAAGTTCTTTCATATTGCTTATTCTGGAAAGCTCTGGTGAATGAGCTAGTAGTGAGCAGACAAACTAGCAAGAGGGACTTGTGGGTTCAGGTTTCAGGACGCCCTGAAAGAAAGGCCTTGGGACACTAGGTTTAAAGTCAACTACCAGTTCACAGGGGTTTCCTCCTTCAAGAAAGAGACTCAAAGTCAAACAACTAGGTGTGCCTGTGGCAACCTCACACAAAGGATGGTGTCTGCGCCCTTCCTGCAATCCTGTTTTGCTTTCTTTTAGTTGAAAGGTCATAGTAGCCCTATATGAGCCTAACCAAAACCATTCTAGCCAAGGTTACCTAACACACAGACAGTGAAGGAGGAAGTGGGTGAGCAAATGGCCTTGGCTAACTGTTCTGAAATGTTCTTGCTGGAACTACTTGAGGATTATAACATCAAGAACGAGGAAAATCACGTTCCATTACCAACTAAAGGACTCTTTCAACCAAAGCCAACCAAATTCCAGACAGGAGAAATCAAGCTCAAAGCAGGATGATTCAAAATTAAATTGCTGTTATTTACCATATCAGAGATTTTTTTTAATGTCATTATGTATAACTTCATGTGACAAGAAGAGAATCAACCAGATATTGGAGTCAACCCACATTTGATTTAAATGAAGGTCTTCTGCCTGAGCAGGAGAGTGAGAAGTCACAGAAGAAAGGAAGAGAGGAGAGGACAGGCCTATTACACAGAAGCTTTTAAGCCCCTGGTAATGAGCTGCCTTACCTATCCCTACCTTGATAGAAAGGGCAGTTTTCTTGGTTGTTTTGAAGTTATCAGCCCTTACCTCAATGTGGTTTCAATTACGAATTACCAGACTAAAAGGGGGAAAAAAGCTTTGATTTATTCTTTTTTGCTCCAATTATGCATGATGTGTTTCCACTGAAGACTTTGAAAAGTATTTCATCATGCCTCTCATCCTGAAGTGGTCAAAGGGCAAAACCAAAAGGAGTTAACCCTTTCATTTCTCCTCTGGGTTCAAAAGACTCCCTGTCGATGGATATGGGGCAAGGCCTTTGAAGCCAACCAAGCAATGAAAGGGTTAAGCACCAGCATCACATTACTAACGTGCATAAGGGTGGTGTCCCCTGTCCAAAGCGGTGAGATGATATTTATGTTAATGGTTACTGGGAGCTTTGAAAGGGGTAATCAGTGATGCGGCCCCTGTTGCCTTAACTATTAAACCTCTACAGCCCCAACTACTCAGACAGCCCTGGACTGGGCATGCGCTGACTTGGGAACTCAGGGAATTTAGACCTAATGATGTCTTCAAGCAGGCTCTCTTAGATCAAGAGAGACAAGACTTGGGGACAAGTCTGAAGTCTGCTTGCTGCCCTATGTCTTTAATTCATTCCACCCACAAAAAATAATTGATTGTTCTGAAAAACGAGAAGAACACTGATGGTGAAATCGCACTGACTTCATCTTAAACAGACACATGAAAGATGAAGAAAATCAAAGGCTAAAAATTCCCTTAGTGCCACAGACTTCAACAAGGAGAGAGAGTAAATTATCAACTTAGAATTCCTACAATTTATTTACAGTGATTTGCTCATAAATAAGTTTTCTATAGGGTGGAGCTGGAATGCATTAACCATGTGTGGGTCCTGGAGTAACGGGTTCTGTGATGCTCTGACATCCAAAGAAACCCAGCCATAGAGACTAACCCAGGGTCACAGGAGCAGGCTAAGTATTTCTACTGTCAGTCTCGGCCTTTCTCCTCTAGATACATTTGGGATCCTCTCTTTTCTTTGGTGTTCTGTGGTTTCTTTACGATTATCCTGGTTGTGGTTTGTTGGTCTTCCTGGATCCGAGGCCTAGTGTCCTTCAACAGTTCTGGAAAATTCTCAGCTATTACCCTTTCAAAAGGGTCTCTTTCCATTCTGCCTCTCTTCTCCTTCTGGAACTCTGATTAGACATACGTTGGACCTGTCCCTCTGTTCTCCACATCACGTCACCACTCCTTCATATTTTCCATCTCTTTGTCTCTTTGGGCTGCATTCTGAACAATTTCTTCGAATCTAATAATCTAACCTAATAATCTGAAGTCCTTGCAGGTGTGTTTCTCCTGGTTCTCACTCATGATATTGTCTTATTTCTTTTTTTTTCAAAAAAGCCAACGAAATCTTTTTTTTTTTTTTTGCAGGGAAGCATTTGCCCTGAGCTAACATCTGTTGCCAATCTTCCTCTTTTTTTTCCTCCCCAGAGCCCCCGTGCGTGGCTGCATATTCTAGTTTTAAGTCCTTCTAGTTCTTCTATGTGAGCCACTGCCATAGCATGGCAACTGACAGACAGTGGTGCGGCTCCACAACTGGGAAACGAACCAGGGCTGCTGAAGCAGAGAGCACAGAACTTTAACCACTAGACCATCAGGGCTAGCTTGATATTGCCTAATTTCTTTATGGTTTTGTAGTTTTTGACTGCAAGCTGTTCATTTTCCTTAGACACTTTATTTGCAAGAATTTTTTGAGACCTGGATTGAAGAGGAGTTCCTCAAGAGAGAGTTTGTGTCTACTTACGCTGATCTCTATCAACTCAGGGCCACTTTCAACGAACCTCTCCTCTTAAGGTTTATCTGGACCACACCTGTAATACAAATTTGAACCAAAAACCATGTGAAGATGGCCTATGACTGCAGTTCTCAACTCCAGGGTCAATACAGACCTACTTTTTTCTACCTTTTCACTGTAGATACAGTCTTTTAGTTTCTTGGCTTATCCAGGAAGCTCTGGTTAGATTTACCAGCTTGCCCAGGCCACAGGCTTGAATCCTGCTGCCCTGCCCCCTACTTCATACAGTTTTCAGGTAGAAGTTCCAGGTTATCAAACTCTGCAAAAATCTCCCAAGCAAAAGCTGGCTTTGGCTCCCATTCCCCTCCCAGGATACCTAGTTTCACTTTGTCTAGGGAGTCAGCAAATATCTTACTTTCATCCCATCTTAGCAATAGGCTAAAATTGCTTTATAATACTTCATTCAGTATTTCAGTTGAGAATGTCATTTAGCATATCTAATCCATCACAGAGCCAGTGACAGAAGTCTTTCCATATTCACAATGTCAATCTAATTATGTGCTATTGTGTTTCCTATTTAATTTGGGGGCCAAGTTTATGTGCAAGATGAAAACAATTATGATAAAAATCTGGCAGTATATTACAATAGATGGAATGACGGACTGAGGATCTCTGCATCAGACAAGTTGTCATACTTCTTCAGACCTCCATTTCCTCCTTTATAGAACAGGCTCATGAGGAGGTGGATCTTAAATAAGTCTCACTTTCTCCATCTGTAAGAATGGAGCTAACAGAATGTTACTCTTGGGGTTGTAAGGATTAAACAACAGAAAATACATAATAGAGCTGATCTGGGTACCAAAAAACGCCCTCTTGTAAACTTTCATTTTCCCCTCCAGAGTCCCATCCAATTCTAAAATTTATGTTTCCATGTGACAAAACCTTACACTAACAACACTTTACTTTTCATAGTGCTACACCACTTACAAAATGCTTCCACATGTATTATTTCATTAATATCTCAAAATAATCCTGCAAAATAAGTAATATCCCCATTTTACAGATGAGGATAACAAATTTCAAAGAAAGTACAAGGTCAAGCTAATAAAAGGTCTTGAACTCAGGTTTGATTGCACAATGTCCTCTTCAATGGCCTTGATTAGTAAGTGGTAATCAGTCACTAATCCTTACACTATTCTTCTGAAGCTATTATCCCTAAATCCAGTCCTACAATGAGCAAATTGCTCCAAAGAGAGATTCGGTAAGTAACCTCAAATTATTCAAATCATCACCAGGAAAGAAGGGATTAAAATTTGCAGTTTGGGAATTTCTGAGCTATGGTTAGCTCACTGAAGGCTCACAGGTTAAACCCATCTAAATGCCTCTTTGAAAATTCCAGTCATTATCTGAGTCTCAGCTACTTAAATTTTTTCTTTCTATAGCACTGAAATTCACATTTGGCAAAATGCCCACCCTTCTTCTAGAAAGCCAAATTACTGTCATGAAGAGCAGGAAGGTTGCCACTGATTGCTTTTCAGGTAGTAGAGGAAAAAGTTGACATTTCATCCTCCTCTTGCTTGGAAAGGAAGCCAATCATTTATAAGAACTCTCGTCTGGCTGCGGCTTCCATCAGTGGGATGGAGAGAAGCCAGTTAAATGGCTCAACAAAAGCCATATTAAAAGAATTTGGAATGAGGAAAGAGCGGGTTCCATATGCTGATGCTTTTAATAATTCATGAGTTATATCAGTCTGCAAATAATAAATTTCGCTAAAAATATCTATGGTAAGATGGTTTAAGTCTAATATCTAATCAATTGAATGGGTGAATACAATAAAGTAGGGGCAAAAATAACACATCATTGATTTTACTGGTTCATAATTTGATAAATTAAAAATAACGGTTCAGCTGTTTGACAGTGCCAAAGATTTGGATTATTCTTAGACCATGGTCTTCAAACACACAATCGCTATCCCTGGATCTGTTACTTAAGAAGTATACTGAAAACACTTAAAAGAAATGCTTCAGTGAAAAAACCAGTTACTTATTTGATTGAAACAAGGCTGATCTATCATCCTAAGTGTTCAAGAATGTTAATGGTGGCTTAACCTACTACTTCTCATGAGAGGTAAAACAAATTTACAATTTCTTCTGACTATCCTATACTTGAAATACTCAGACAGTTTGAAAGAGAGGCTCATTCTCTGGCCTGGGCATAACAATGCTTGCTGGCAGCCCACTGAGTGTATTATGCAGGTCAGCTATGGTATAGAGAAAGACTTCACTGGCTTGGTAAACAGAAACTCTAGGAAAAGATTAAGTTGCAGCTTGTGGCATCCAAGCTCATAACACCAACACAGTTATGACCAAGAAAACCAAAGCTTTTGCACAGTTTTGAGCTGACAGGAGTGTAACACCATCATTAAAGTTGATACAAAGTGGAAAGAACAACATCTAAAATGTAGAAATTCTTAATTTCTCTGAAATTCCAATAAGGCATATGTTTTGTCTACTATGTTTTATCTCTGCTTCCTCCTGGGAAAAAAAGGCATGAACCAACGAGGGCAAAAAGAACAGGCGAGAAGACAACAGTGGACAGGAGTCCAACACATGTGAGAGGTGAAACAGACGGAGTCTTGCTGTACAACACACAGAAATGAAGGATAAAATACAACAAAATCCTTTCAACCATCCTGCTGAGGTCACGGGATATGGGAAGCCCCCCCGGGGCGGGGGGGGGAGTGTAGAGAACCCGGCACAGGAGGCTGAAAGCACAGGAGCTGGCTGGCCCTGGGGTACTGGGGAGGGCGCAGATGTCGCTGGGCTTAGTGACGGAGGGGTTTTGGTTGTAAGGTCCACGCTGGAAGAGGGACGCGGCTTTGGGCACAGGAAGGGAGGGAGCTAGAAGTCAGACTTGCACACAAAGCCAGAACTCTTTTTTTTTTTTTTTTTTTTTTTTTGCTGAGGAAGATTCACTCTGAGCTAACATCTGCCAATCTTCCTCTTTTTGCTTGAGGAAGATCAGCCCTGAGCTAACATCTGTGCCAGTCTTCCTCTATTTTGTATGTGGGTTGCTCCCACAGCATGGCTTGATGAGTGGTGTAGGTCTGTGCCCTGGGATCACAACCTGCGAACCCAGGCCACCTAAGCAGAGCATGCTGAACTTAACCACTACGCCATGGGGCTGGCCCCCAAAGCTAGAACTCTTAAAGGCCTGCCAATCAGTGAGGTAGTCCAGAAAGTCGGCCCCTAGGACGTGGAGACAACAAAAAACTTTAATCTGTTTCAACCTGAGTCTGGGTTGGGGGTGCCTCCACAGAGGCAGCCCTCAGACAGGTTTTGGGTTTAAACAAACTCTACCTTGTGTAGCAGGGAAACCTCCAACTGCGAAGCTAATGCTAAAAAGCGATTTACCTCTGTGATGCCTCTGGAACACCTGGCAGGAGCAAAAAACAAGAACAAACAAATACCCCCTTACCCAGGTGGCAAAGATTTCCACAGAAAACCTTACTGAAGAGGAACTCACATTCCAAAATTATAAAACATATAAGGGAACAACGCGACAAGACCAACAGGTGTAGGCAAATGATGGGATTAGATCTTACAGGAAAATTAAAAATTGGATAATTAGAGAAGATAAAGTAATTATCTCAAATAATTAAAGCTATAAAAGAAGGAATTGAAAACATATTAATAAAAAGATGCTATGAAAAAAAAGACCAGGCAGACAGATTTGAAAAATAATTCAATAGAGCTTCTAGAAATAACCACTGAAATTTAAATCTCAATGGATGGGTAAAAAACACATTGGTCACAGCTGAAGAAAACAGCAAAATAGATGTGAAAAAATTATCCAGTATGTAGTACAGATAAAAATGTAGAAAGCATGAGGAAAAAAGACATAAGAACAGAATGAAAGAGGTCTACTATATATTTAATAGGATTCCAAAAGGAAAGATTAGCAAGAATGACAGCTATGTAACATTCAAAACGAAAATGACTGAGAACTTTCCAAAACTGATTAAAGACATGAACCCTCAGATGAAAGAAGAAAAATCACTCTCAAAATCAGCTAGAGAAAGGGAATCAGAAAATCACCATTTGGCAACAGTTTAACAATTGATTCAGGCAAGAAATCAAAAATAGATGCTAAAACCAGTGGGGGAGAGTTCGAGGAGTTATAGGATATTTACATAGTCTCAAAGTATTTCCTCACAAGACACAACAAAAGAAAAAAAAATAGTAACTTTATGTTGGAGAAACCCAGCGAAAGCTGTGGTTGAAGTGATCATCACCGGTAACGGGACAAACTGACATAATGTGTCCCTCAATATGATACACTGAGAACACATTTCTTTTGTGACATTCCTGTCAAAAATGCATAATTTGAATTTCAATAATTTGAAATTGAATGCATAATTTGATGCAAAAGCATCAGACAAACCCAAATCAAGGGATGTCTTACAAAATAACTGACATGTTCTTGTCAAAAATGTCAATGTTGGGGGCTGGCCCAGTGGCGTAGCGGTTAAGTTCATGCACTCCACTTCGATGGCCTAGGTTTCGCAGTTCAGACCCCAGGCGCGGACCAATACACTACTCGTGAAGCCATGCTGTGGTGGTGACCCACATAGAAAATAGAAGAAGACTGGCATAGACGTTAGCTCAAGGCCAATCTTCCTCACCAAAAAAAAAAAAAAAAAAAGTCAATGTCACGCAAGACAGACTGAGAAATCATTCTAGACTAAAGGAGGCTAAAGAGACATGACTGAATGCAATGCGTGGTCTGGAATTTTCTTTTGCTATAATGGACATTATTAGGATAATTGGCAAAATCTAAATAAATTCTATAGATTAAATAATAATATTGTATTGATGTTTATTTCCAGATGACTTTGATAATGGTACTGTGATTCTATACAAGAAGTATTTAGGGGTAAAAGTGCATCATATCTGAAACTTCCAAATGGTTCAAGAAAAAAATACGTAAATATAAAAATATATGTATATACACACACATATACACAAAGAGAGAAAAGAATACAGGAAATGTGGTAAAATATTAACATTTGAGGAATATGGGTGAAGACTGTACAGAAACTCTCTGTGCTCTTTTTGGAACTTTAAGTCCGAAATTATGTCAAAATAAAAAGTTAAAATAAAAAAACAGAATTTTAGGTCTGTTTAAGCAAACAAGCAAAAGGCCGACAGAGGAACATAAACTACCTAGCAAGCAAAAAAAGTGAAACCTTCCAAGTATGATGACAAGAAGGCACAGAAATCGAAGGTGCTAGGTGTCCAGGAAGGAGGGACCCTGAACATGGGAATAAAGAACAGCTGGTTCCGAGATCCCTTAACGCGACAGGCACAGGCAGGCCACCTCGTCCCTGCCCTCCCTTCCCTGCTGCCAGCTTAGCAGGAGGGAGGTTTAGTCTCCGGAGGAAATGAAGGAGAGAGATTCCCTATTCAGAGACACCAGGCGCCACACTGAACACAGCAGATTGAGTAATCATCTACAGAATAAAGGATGAGAACCCAACCCGTCCCCATTCAGCTCCCGAAATGCTTGCAGCCCAGACTTTTATCATCCATCCTCTCCCCGCTCCCAAGGGCAGGAAGGTTATTCTCTGGATCAATGAAACAATCCAACAGAAATAACCCATGAACACCGGCATTTGGGCAAACAAGCGGGTCCCCATCGTCCTAACCTAAGTGCAGCCCATCAGCTGACAAGCCTTATCCACGCGCACAGCGCTTCCAACCAGCTTTCAGCGCCTCGCTCTTGAGTAAGAGCAGACTGCCGAGAATCATTAGGTAGCTGGAGACAGTTTCCAACGTGAAACAGAAAATAAAGAACTGGAAAAGGAATTCAAATGATACAAACCATACAAGCAGCTAAAGGAAAATAAAAACAAAACCACAAATATCTTCAGAGAGAGAAAGTACTATATCTTTAAAACAACAGGAAGCTATAAAAAAAGATGAATTAGAAGTCAAGAAAAAAATCTTAGAAATTAAAAGTGAACAAAATTTTAAAAATCAAAAGAAAGGTTAGAAGATAAAAATGACAAAATATCTAAGAAATTAGAACAAAAAGACCATTAAAACAAAAAGAAATAAATAGGACAGAAAAGATAAAAAAAAATAAGGCTCAATCTAGCACATTCATCATCTAGGTAAGAGAAGTTCCATAAAGAGAGAAAACAGAGAAAGAAAAGAATCAAAGACACAAAACACAAAAATTTCTCAGAATTGGACATGAGTTTCCAGCTTATAAGGGCCCAAATCAGTATTCAGGGACCAAAAAGAACACTTGTACCACGGCATACCATCACGAAACTTCAGAACACGAATTTCACAGGAAGATAAAAATGTCACACAAAAGGATCAGGAATTAGAACCACATCCCACTTTTTGAGATTAAAATGGGAAGCTTAGAGGACAATGAAGCAATACTTTCAAAATTCTTAAAAAAAAAACCCATCTCAACCAGAATTCTACACTAGCCCAACTATTAATCAAATGTGAAATAGAATAAATATATTTTCAGACATGTAAGGCGACAGTAAATTTATCTCCCAATAGTCTCTTTTTCAGGAAGCTACTGGAAAAAATAAACCAGAAAAGGGGAAGATGTTAGAACTTAGAATTAAAGAATCCAATAAAGAGAGAAACAGGGAATTCCCTGAGTCAAGGTGCACTGAGAATTTAAGACGACCACTGAACAGGAGACCGAGAGAGCAGCCAATCAGACCGGAACTGAAGACGGTGAGTTCAGGAGAGATGCGGGCGATTGGGGGCGGGGGGAAGGGGAGGAAGGGAGGAAGGGAAATCGTATAGTTCATTTGTGCCTGACCATTTTACTCTTTTGTTGAAGAATTTAGTAAAACTTAGTGATAGGAACGTGGAAGACTAAAAGGAAAAATAAGAGACAGTTGTTAACTCCCTAGAAAATAACAAGTTGTACAAGAAAGGAAACATGATCATGGGTTAGTACTTGGTTCAGTTGAAAACGCTATTTATGTAGTCCTAACAATGCACACAATAAACACTGCTTTAACGAAAAACGATGATACAGCCCAACTGGCAAGATGAGAGAAGAGAAATGCGTAGAGGAAGAGAACAGGAGACAAAGCGCTAACTCAAAGGAAGATGATGTCTATGATCGAGAAATCAAAAAACAGCACGATAAGCATTTTATGGGGAGATAGGAAGATAAATATCAGAGGAAAGCTATGAGCTGAAAGCAGCGGCCCCTCGGGAACGGGCCTTAATTTTGGTTACGTGCTTTATTTACTATTTGAGTTTTTAAACCCGCATCCATGTGTTAAGCCATACTATTTTTTAAAATATAAAATTAAGAAATACAGCTGAGATTAAAAAAGAGAAGCAAAAATCAAGAATCAACCTCTAGGGCTGGCCTGGTGGCACAGTGGTTAAGTGCGCGCCCTCCGCTTAGGCGACCCAGGGTTCGCAGGTTTGGATCCCGGACGTGCACATCCCATATGAAGTGGAGGAAGATGGGCACGGATGTCAGCCCAGGGCCAGTCTTCCTCAGCAAAACAAGAGGAGGATTGGCATCGGATGTTAGCTCAGAGTCGATCTTCCTCTTAAAAAAAAAGAATCAACCTCTAGTTCGAAATTTTTCTACTCTGCAGCTGTACTGACCCATTTATTAGAAAATTATACTCAAATATTAATTAATCAGAAGGCATGTAACTACTACAGGATATTAGAAATAGAAACAAAATTCATTATCCTGATGTTGTAATACCCAACAACTACATTTTCTTGTAACTTCTGCTACTGCATCACTTAAGCAGACCTGAAGGGAGAATTAAAATGGTCCCTGAAAAAAGAAGAGAGGGAATGTGATGTGCTAATAAGTGATAGCTGGGCATGGAGGACGACTCTGCCAAACATTCAATATGTTCTTAATTAATCTGCTGCCAGATCAAGCTCCCACAGACTCTGAAAAACTATTCTACTCACTGCTCTCCTACAAGCTACGTAACATAAAGGAAGCAGTCAGGTTTCGATTCGTGAAAGCCAGAGCCATAGAAGTGGACTCTATGAAAGCAATGGAGGCAGGACAGGGAAAGCATGTGTGTAGGTTCCCCACTGCCACCACGGGGGCTGCCGTGCAGATGTGTGTTACACAGGTACTAGTAGGTACCTCTCTACCAGGGAGGATCTAGGATGCTCAAGAAAAAGACTTGACTGACAGGATCATCTCAGTAACATCCCCAACTTTGTCTTTTCATATTCCTTACACATCTCCCTATCTGGATCTGGCTTGTGACTTCGTCTTTTCCATTTTCTACCTGACCATTAGATTTGGCCAAGTTCTTTGACTGGGGTCCCATATCAAGCTCTTTGGATCTTCCCACATCTCTCCATCCACAAACCCAACTCGGCTTTCTTTATTTCCTCGGTGCTGATGACCTGAGACTTTCTCGCTTGTTTCCACAGGAGCAACTACAGACTAGCAACAATTCAAAGGCAAAGGCTACTCAAGGAAAGGTTTGGAATGTAGGGTAGTATATGGGGCACCTACAATTGTGGGCGTCACAATTGTGACCCTATGAATGTGATACCTCTAAAAACAAAAGACGTCAAAAAGCTTAAACTTACTTAGAATTCAAGCTAAATTTCTAAATTCCATACATACTTCAGTCATATCCAGGCAGAGGGAGGAGGAGGGGAGAATAAGCCAAGAAGGCCTCCTGGGGGCCAGGGTAGGCTTTCAAATTCCAGAGAAACATTCCACAACCTGGAAGTTAAAGGGCACTGAGTTGGATTAAACTGGCTGTTAACCTGGTATCTTTTCCACTCCGAGTTCTGCTCCATGCATCTGAGCTGGTACTTCTTCAGGCTGGAGAGTGATTCACTGCTCGTTAGTGTCTACAGCTGAGGGATATTTTCAGCTGCTGTACAACCACAACCTTCATGAGTGAGGCCGCCGTCTGGACATCTAAGCACCGGTAGCCCTGAGTTCCTCCTGCAGCTGAGAGTGATGTAGTCTGAACCCTGTCTGTGGATGCTTCTAATCCAAGCCCTGGGGGTCCAGAAGAAACACGGGATGGGGAGACGGAGAGCCTTCTCCAGTCAGTGAGTCAGGACAGTGAATCGATCCCACATCAGGTGTGGTCCCTGGACCAGGAGCATCAACACCACTTGGGAACTTGCTAGAAATGCAAGTTCTAGGTCCCCACCCCAGACCTACTCAACCTAAAACTTGGGGTGGAGTGGCAGCGGTCTGTGCTTTAACAAGCCTTTCAGGAGATTCTGATGCATACCACAGTGGGAGAACCACTTCTCTAAGAACTTAGGGGGCTACACTTTACCCACAACTCCAATTCCTGCTCCTCGTGGGTGATAACTGCCAATTACACACTCCTATGCAATACTCCCACGTCCAATCCCTCCCTTCTCTAGCTTCAGAAACCGGACTTGGAATGAGGCTTACAGGAAGTCCAGGTGAGCAAACAACCCTTGGCTGAGGCCTTGCTTGCAGCTCAGTCGCCACTCTGGCTGGATTTCATAGGAACCAGCTCTTGTTTTTCAACCTCATTCTTATGCTGGATACAATAATCCATTTTAAGGCACTTCCCCATTTTTCTCATCAATTCTTGTCAACAGCCATGGGACCCCTGCTCTCTCCCCTTTCTGTTCTAGGTCTGGTATGGTCAAGGCAGAAAAGAAAAACTCTGGGGTATCTTTATTAGCGTTATCTAGGATAGCAAATCTGAAAACAAACTAAGTGTCTCCCAAAAGGGACTGGGTAAATAAAATTATGACATATTGATAAGGTGGGGTATGATCTTTCAGATCATGTTGTAGAAAAATAACATGGGAAAATATTCCACTCTACAACATGATTTCTGAACTATATTAATTCAGTTTTCAAAAAATTGTCACAGCGAGGATATAGCTTTGGTAGCACACGGTAAAAAGCCAAAAATCCACAGTTCTTGGCCATCTCCATATCCCCATGTGATATTTAATGCTCACTTGCCTCAGTCTGTCCTCCTGCACATGCTCACATCTGGCAGAGAAGCAGAGGTGAAGCGAGGGAGGGTGTCCGAGGAGACCCCCGCTCGACAGGCCAGGCCCAGACGTAGGGTGAGGTCTGCCAGGGGGCAAGACCAGAAACAAGGCTAACCTCAGAAGGGACGCAGGTGTGGAGTGTTTGGGGAGATGATAAAGTTTTGCTGATATCTGCAAAAAGGGGAGAGAAATGAAAGCATGGAGAGACTGAAAAGGTAGTCAAGCACAGGCAGCCCTGACACGAGGAGCTAAGAAAATTAATGATAAAAACATAAACTCGTCGTCCCCTCACAAAGATCCTTAACTTGGTGAGAAATTCCTTCCCAAGAGAAGATTGAAAACAAAGGGCCAACCTCTCCAAAGCAGACAGATCTGCTGCTTTAAACTTACGCTCAAGAATATGTCAAACTTTTTCAAATGTTGAGGATGTGGTACAACATGGATAATGTCATTTGCCTCCCAGCTGGTTATAGATGAGAATGGGAAGGCATCTGGTGACGTGAACGCAAGGTTCTGCAAGGCCATCCCTCACTGTCGTCACAATCCACACACGGGGGCCTTTTTTTTTTTTTCCACATCAAACTAAGGCAGAGGCATTTGGCCACAACAGGACTCTGCCCTCTCACCCCTTGCTCTCCAGTCTGAGCAAGCGCAGTGCGTGGCTGGAGGCCCTGACAGCGTCTCTTTGAAAAAACCAGACCATCCCTTGATTTATGACCAAGATCCACACCTACTCCCACCTCAGTGTGTCTGATACTGTAAATTTGATGGAATCTAGAGGGGAGGCTCCCCTGCAGGTTGGGTTCACAGTAAGCACATCTAGAATAGGTTAAAAATTTCTGAAGGGGGTAGGGGGAGTTAACTATAAATAAACCAGCGCTACTCAGGCCTCCTGTCGGTGGCATCCAATGAAGATGCAGAGATATACAACCCACTGCTTTAAATCAGGGCTCGCATCACCTGAGCTCCCAGAAATGTGGTAAACGCTAAATTACCCTAAAAAACACTATTTAAGACAGAGTTAAAGAAAAAAGATATAGACTATAATTTCCAGTTGCATACGTAGTTTATGCTTTTTATGATTCTTATGTTCTTTTCCAAATTGATAGAATCCGGCACTTTGACCATTTTGTCCCAAAATCAAAACATCCATTTCAAAACTGCAAAATTTCATATACTCTTTTCTCCTAGTCTATATTCTTAGGAAAGATAGAGAACCAAAATTCCAACCATCGACTCTCATTAAACTTTTCTTAGAGCTTTAGATAAAAGTACAGACTAAGTCCCACTGTTTCCACACTTTCTCGCTGGGTCATGACCATCCCACCTGTATGACTTCTCCTGCAGAGGAACAGAAGGGATATTCTTTGTCTCAAGCTTGTGCCATATACTTGGAATAGTGGAAATACTTCAGCCCAGAGGAGGCTCCAGGGCTCCCACAAAACACCATAAGCAATTCGAGATAACAAGATAATGTGCAGGGGGACCTGTATTCTCCGTGTTTACACAACTTGCCCAGCAGACGACCGCAAACAAGTCATCAGGCACTGTGCGTCTCATTACGCTGCTTTACAGATGAGAAGGAATCCACCACTTGCCCCATCCTCCCAACAGGATGTCACATCAGTGTGTGAGTGAGCCTTGGATGACTCAAGTCCTGGGACCCCAGTCTTCCTCCTTCCTTCCTTCCTTCCTTATGTATCAAGGGCCTCCTGTCTGAATGAAATTGTCCTAGGTATTACAAAGAATACCAAGGTAACTCAGAAATTCCCTTGAGATGTTTAAAATTTTACAGGAAATTCTATACATGTCAAGTGATAGGAGAGAAACACAGATAACATGCTCTAAGAGTTATAAGGAGGAAAGATTACTTCCTGCTGAGGCGGTCCAGGAAGACCTCATGGAGGAAGAGGTATACGAACAGGCCACGGGAATTCGGTTAACACGCGGACACTTGGAGGTGATGGTGAAGAAAGGCAGTTCAGTGAAAGGACCAAGAGTCACAGAGGCACAGAGAAGGAAAAGCAGGGAGCATACACAGGAAGGACCAAGCTGTGCTGCAACAAATCTAGAACTCCCTGAGAGGGAACAGGAGGAAAGAAAGCCAGAAAGGCAGACAGGAGCCAGGCTGTGGAAGGCGTGCAGTCAGACTGAGTCTGGACTCCAATACCGTCCTCGCCCACGACCCCCATGCACCCAGTCCCTGTCTGGGTAAACCACACCATAGACCCCGTCTGCCTAAACACCCCCGTCACCAGTTAGAAGAGTCAATTCTCCCAGCAATTGCTCACATTTGTCCTCTATTAACTCTCACCTGGATCCCTGTAATAGCCGCCTACCTGCAGTCTTGTCCCACTTGAACTGATCCATTCTCCACCCTGATGTCAGATTGATCCAAAATGCAATCTCACTACATTCCTCCTGGTTAAACGCTTCAGCGATCTCCCCTTACCCACAGATGACCCTCCAACCTTCCATAAGATACACGGTGTCTCGTGATTGGCGTCCTAGCCAGGCTTCACGCCTCACAAGCCTCCTGCCACACTGACCTCCTTCAAGTTCCTTCAACCACCAAGCACCTCCATCCCTCTGCACCTCTGAACTCGCTGTTCCTTCTGGATGGAACCTAACTTTCCCCTTTCTCTGACTAGATAACACTTACTCTTCTCTTTTAACACTCAGATTGTCATTTAACGTTGTTCTGGAAGTACTAGCCAATGCAATTAGATAAAAGAAAAAACAAAAGGTTCAAATATTGGAAAAAGGAAGCAAAATAAGCATTTATAGATATGACTGTATATCTAGAAAACATAAGAGAATCAACTAAAAAAAGTGAAACAACTGTAGAATTCAGTAAAAGAGTAGTTACAAAATTTATATACAAAAGCCAATAATGTTTCTTTATACAAATGGTAAACAGAAACTATAATGTCAGAAAGTATTCCTTTCTCAGAGCATAAGAAAGATAAAATATCTAAGAAAAAATTTATCAGGACTTGGGAAGGACCTATGTACAGAAAACTTTAAAATTCTACTAGAAAGACAAGTCTTGCTTCCAGACGGCAAGCTCCATTGCAACGCACACTCCTCAAAGGCCTGGATGTTTCTCTGCTTTGTTCACTGAGATGCTTCAGGCACCAAGAATACTTGCCGGCACATAGCGAGCACTCAATAAATATCTACTGAGTGAATAAATGCCTAAAACAATCTAAACATGCAATGTGACCAATCAAAACACCAACAGGACTTATGTTTGTATTCTGGGGGGAGCTGACAGAGAGATCAACCTTCCACTTGAAAAATGCACACATGTAAGATCATCTTTTACCTAACAGATGAGCAAAAATTCAAGCACTCAGGGTTACAGAAGGCATGGAGAACCAGAATACCCAACATGTTACTGGTGGAACCAGAAATTGGTATACTCTTTTGAAAGGGCAATTTGTTAATATCTATCAATATTCAAAATATGTATATTCTTTTAAGCAATTTCTCAGCTGGAATTAATTTTATAGATATATTCACACATTTATGTACAAATATATATAAAGTAAGTCCCTTATATTACTGTTTGAAAACAGAAAAAAAAAGAGCAATCTAAATCTCTATCAGTAATAGATCTGTTATGTAAGATACACCCAAACAGTGGAGCACTATACAGCCATCCTAAAAACTGAAGTATACCTACATAGAATGAAATGGAAATAAGTCCGTGATCTACTGTCAAAGCAACAAAGGCAAGATGCAGAGAAATATGTGTAGTATGATCCCACCAGTGTTCTAAAATCATATAGTTATGCTTACATATGAATAGAAACGTTCTGGAAGGTTACCTTTGGTACTGGATTCAACAGAGTAAACTTTACCGCAAGCAACACAGAAAGGTGTTTGTTGTTGTTTTGTTTGATTTTACCATAAGCATATATTTACTTCCCCTCGGGCACCCCCATTTCAGAAAGTGTCCTGAGCCCTCCAGGGAGGAGGGCTGCCTCCCACGTGCTCCCACAGCACCCTGTACCCCACTCTATCACAGGACTTCTCATACGACTGTCACCTTACTCGCTGGCTGCCCAAGTTAGTGCTGAGTCCTTTGAGGGCAGGAGCTGGTCTCTTTTTCTGCATTCTCAGCAGCTGGTGGGGTGCCTGACACATAGTAACCACTTAATAAAGGCGGAGGAAGGGAAGAAGGGAGGGAGGGAAGGCGAGTCCTATATGAAGACGAACCAAGAGGCAGTACACAGCACTGTTGAGAGAAGGCAGAACCAGGAGACGAGGAGGGCTGGCCACAAAGAGAGCGATGATTAGAATGAAGAACACGGAAGTCTAGTTCTCTCGTGTAAAAGCCTCGAGGTCTGCAGCTGGACAGCCAGGCATGCTCCAGAGCAGCTAGGGAGCCATAACTGCCGGCCCCAGACCTTCAGGCACTTTCAGTGAGAAAGGAGGCGTGGCCACTGCCACAATACCTACAGTGCCACAGGTGACTTGTGACTCCTTCTAGCAAGGACGAAACCCTGAGAGCAGCTTCTGACCACCCCATTTCTCTGCTGGAAATAGCCAGGGGTCTCAGCCACAGTCTTGAGCAAGTGACTGTGGCAATCCACAATGCCTCTAGATCACTTTTGCTGATAACTGTCTTTGCAGGGTGCCAGAAATGTTAATTGAATTAATCCACGTAAAGAACTTAGCACACGGGGCCAGCCCCGTGGCTTAGCGGTTAAGTGCACATGCTCCGCTACTGGCGGCCCGGGTTCGGATCCCGGGCGCGCACCGACGCACCGCTTGTCTGGCCATGCTGAGGCCACGTCCCACATACAGCAACCAGAAGGATGTGCAGCTATGACATGCAACTATCTGCTGGGGCTTTGGGGAGAAAAAAGGAGGAGGACTGGCAATAGATGTTAGCTCAGAGCCGGTCTTCCTCAGCAAAAGGAGGAGGATTAGCACAGATGTTAGCTCAGGGCTGATCTTCCTCACAAAAAAATAAATAAATAAATAAAACTCTTTCCCTTTATTAAACTAAAAAAAAAAAAAAAAAAGAGAACTTAGCACAGTCCCTGGCCAGGAGTAAGCACTCAAAATATAAGCTATTATTATTAAGTTGCTTACAGAACCTTCTCAAGAGTTCTAAGCACTACAACTGCAAAAGTCATCAGGAAGTCTTTGATTTTCAACAAGACCCAGGCTTCCCCATTTTATCTCTGCAATAAATAAACACACTGTCTTCCTAAGCACATTTAAAGCAAACTGGAGGCTGCTGCTTCTGTGTATTTCTTACTTTTGTCATCATTTCAAAATTAAGCTGGCCTTATCAGACCCCAAGTATAAAAAGCACACTCTCATCTTAGAAAGCTAGAAGTTAAATAACCTTTACAACTTCAATACATTCTCCTTTCTCCCATCCTAACAGCTGGACCGTGCCTGACATGACCAGCACCAGAACTCACTCACCACGGTGGGAGGGTCATTCCATTCTTCATAGGAGATGGCAGCGTACGGGTAGATGCGGTCATTGATAATCTGCAGGGTGGCCAGGGCAATGGCTTTAATCGACTGGAAGTACGCTTCCCAGAACCACCGTGCCTGTAAGGAAAACAACACTGCGTTAAGGGAGCAAGCGAGACAGACTAGAACGAGATGCTGCATCACAGTCCACTCCGGGTCTGGGTAATTCCTTTATTACCAAAGAGAGGGAGCCTATGGCACACGCCCCCTGCTGTTCATTCTGGAAGGATATTTTTGCTGGGTAGAGAACTCTAGATTAGCAATTATTTTTTTTTTCAGTACATTCAAAATATAATTCCACTGTCTTCTGGCTTCATCCAATTTTTGCTAATAAACCAGCTTTACTAGCAAACTAATAAAGTCAGCCTTTCTGGTGCTCCTTTGAAGATAACGTGCCTTGTGTCTCTGACTGCTTGAAGCCTTCTCTAACCGGCTTACAGCAGTGCCACTACGAGGCATCCAGGGTGGCTCTTTGTACTGACCCCGCTGAGGAGTGTGGAGCTTCTTCAATCTGTGGTGTGACGTCTTCCACTGTATTTTTAGAAAACTCTCAGCCAATATTTCTTTAATTATTGGTTCAGTCACACTCTCCTCTCCTTCCAGGACTCCAAATACACGTCTGTGAAGTATTTTCACCATGTCCCACGTGTCTCTCATTCTCTTTTCTGTAGTTTTCCTCTTTCTGCTTCAATCTGGGTATTTTCTACTAATTTTTCTCCTGGTTCAATAATCCTCTTTTCTTTGTGTGTGCGTGTGTCTAAACCACTATTAAACCCATGTGTTGAATTCTTAATTTCATTTATTTTTCAGTTCCAGAATTTCCATTTGGCTTTTTTAAAAGTAGATTTCATATCTTTGCCGAAATTCTCCTTCCTTTCTTCTATTTTACTGAACGTAGTTCCTGACTGATAACTCCAGTATCTGAATCACCCATGGGTGAGACACTGAGATACACCCCATTTACTCCAATCTCGTTCCTGCTTCAAGTCACGTAGCTGCTTTCCCTCCTGTCCTCCAGCCAAAATATTTACATTTTATGAGACCTGAAAGGATCTATCTTCTCTGCACAATCTTTAGTGATCACCCCAAATATCAACAGCCACCCCTTACTATGAAATCCCACAGCACTTACAGCCTATCCCTTATAGGTTAGCTCTGTTATACACTGTTCTAGAATTGCTTTACTATTATTTCAGATGATCACTGTTCTCTCTCCAGCTAGATTGTGAGTTCCTTGGGTGTAAAAACTCAGATTTTTGTATTATCATCCTTGCAGATGTTAGAATGTTTGACCTGTTGCAAAGCAATTTTGTATCCATGATCTCATTTGCTCTTTATAACCAGCTGGTCACTGATTTGGGGCAGATACAAGTTTCATTTTATATGTGAGGAAACTGCGATACAAAGCCGTTAAGCGGCAGAGTTGCAACTCAAACCCATGAACCTTAACTCTAAATTCAGACCTTTTCCCACCCCATTCTAGAGTACTGAATACCAGCACACAGTAAGTTTTAGGAAACGGTCCTTTCCCAAGTTGAAAGGTATAAAAATTCACTAAGAAGCATGGGCCCACACATAAACACACACACCTTAAAGATTTAACCTCCTTTTCTGCCCAAATGGGCCCATCATCGTGTGTTCTTTTATCTTAAATCATATTCCAATTAAATCACACACAGACTTCAGCATTCCAAAGCTTTCTGTTCACACCTGATCACAGCGAAGACGGCAGCCTTTGGGATTTATAGGAAATAAGGACTGGTAACAAATCCACCTAGATTACCAGCCAAAGGCACAACTAGAGGACGAAGCTTCTAATTTAAGATGCCTCAAATCATCCCACCCCATCTACCAAATGGCAATTTACTCAGAAAGGAAGCAAGCTTTGCCAATAACCACAGCTCAAGTGTCTCCGCTTAAGGATAAGTTAACTTCTCAGGCTTAATTGTTTCTGCAGGAGCTCTGCAACACCGGGAAGCGTTCAGAGGCATTATAATTTACAGCCCCTCCAGGACTCAGCATCAGCCACTTGACGGCAGAGAGGAAGGTGTTTTCGGCCATGCTGGCAACGCACGCGAGCACCGCTGTTCTCGCCCAGGGGGCCAGCACAGCTGCTTATTACGTTGTAACGTGTGTTTGTTTATTTCCTAAAACGTGGGCCACACTTATCTCTATTTGGAAAGTTTAAATGAGGACTCTTCAGCAGCTGTGCAAATTCCCCAGTCACTCTAACCTGTGGAAGCTACACGGTTGAAGAGCTGAGTCACATATGAACTGGCCATACCAATATCACCTTGAACAAAGCATTTAACCTGTCGTCATTACACAGACACCACAATTCTATATAAATTGCAGATTTCAAAGCATAAGCACTACAAAGTTCCTAGGACGCTTTCAAACATGAGAATTATAAAGCTCCTAAGGGGCAAGGATTGGGCTGACTTAAAACTATCATAAGCAAATAAGCACTTCAACTGAAATTGCTACTTCAGCTTATACATCAAGTAACGTGATTAATTTCTTTGATTTTCAGTAACATAAAGCCAAGAGGATTAGCAATAACAAGGTTTAAAGGAAGCTGGTGCAGTATAGTAGAAAGAGCCATGGCTATGAGCATCTCACACAACTTTTAGTTACTTAACCTCTCTGTGTGTTTTGAATCTATAAGACGGAGAGCAGAGCACCTATCACGGAGCTGTGAAGATCCGGTGAGATGAGGTTTATAAACTCCTCGCTCAGTGCCCGTGCTGAACAGATAATCAGAAACTGTGAGCTCTCCTCAACACTCGCATCCATCCTGTCCCCTCGGGGTCTTTGTCACTCATTAGAACACATTCAACGCTTCTTTGGGGTGGGAATGGGGGAAGGGGAAGAGGAGAGACAGATGGGACCTCAATGTTACACTCCATTCATCTCAATGCTTGAAGACAGTAAAGAAATCCAACCGGTCAGAGAACGGAGTTAGAAATAATAAAAATACATCAAATGGGAGTGTGACAGAACTTTACACTGAGAAGTACAGCAACCAATAACACGTCCCTTCTACCTTAATCTCTATGCCTCAAGGAAGAGGACAGTACTTCTCCGGAAACCATGAGAGGGGGAACACATCTGGTTTTGCTCACCACTCATCTCCAGCCTCTAGCCCAATGCCTGTCAAAGGGCAGGCAGGCAAACGTCTGCTGCAAGAACGATCTCACCCAACAACACTCCCTCACAGGACAAGGCGGCACAGGCATCTCAGGGAACTTTCCAAATCTTCTAAACACCAACTCACGAGGTTAAAGGGGGAAAACCATCATTTAATAATAAATGATCACATCTTGTACACAGGATTTTAAAAGGTGAAAGACAGGGGAAGTGGATTTGAGGGAGAAGAAGGGAAATCTGTTTCTGGGTGGAACAGCAAGGCAGAAAAGGGACTACCGGCCTCCCACACTATGCATGTGTAAACTATGAGAGAGAGAAACAGTTTTTAAAATCATGCCATGTAAGTTTGCTACCTAGAAACGGATCAGGACCTCTGACAGGGCAGAGATTAGACACAAGAACCCCAACCGCCCCAAAGTCGCCCAAGAGCATCTGCACCCTAGACCACAGCGGCGGCTCTCCAACGCCTTGTAGTCCATCGGCCAACCTGGCACTGCCCTTTCCATCAGAACCTCCTGAATGTGACCCAGGGCAATGGGCTTCATTTTAGTATATTAATGGATTTTTGTAATGAAAACCACAAAATAAAATGACAAACCAGACAGCTATGCTTCTGTCCCAAATTCCAATTCTGTCCAAACACCTGACAGGGACATGTGACTGTGGATCAGTACTTTCCAATACTGCTCTATTTCCCCAGGGCCAACACACAGGCTGGTCACAGAATAAAGCATCTGCTTCTGCAGAGGATGTAAGAAACCACAGGAGAACGTGGAATCCGCCATGACAATGGGAAACGGCCACCGGAAAAGCACAAACATCATGACTTGTCTCGGGCCCATCAGAGAGCTGTGGTCATGCGGCCATCAGGAAACTAAATTTCAAAGGTGGCAGCTCCTCCAGGAGTGATGGGACACACAAATTATTTCAGCCTTGAAAGAGCACAGAGGGGAGAGGTGACTGCCATAAAAGCAGCCCTAAAGAAAATTTTAGAAAGCAGCTAAAATTTTAACAAATTCTGAAAACTGAGTGTGGGCTAGCAGGGCAGTGTGGAAGCTCTAGACACAAGGGGAGTTTGCATCCAGCTGCAAGCTCTTTTCTTCTGACTATCCTTGAGAAGGACTGGGGCAGGAAGGGACACCAAACAGTCTCCCTCAGTGGCACACAGGGACAAACCCTGCCCATTTCTTGGACTGTTTTTCATCCAAAGCAAACCATTAAACTGCTGGGGAGGAGCAGGAAACCCTCCCATAGCCCAGGGCAGGAATCCTTCCAGCTCCCAGCAGACTACCACTGAGGGTGCTCTGAAGCCTTCCTCTCCCAAGAGAGAGGCAGGACACACCCCCTGACTGCACCCTAAGCCTCCCCCTAAGGAAGAAGCCACAGCAGTCTATTGCAGTGGGAGGGCAGGACACTGCGCCCACTGCAATCCCAGACAAAGGTACACTGCCCCGGGGGAGCAGAAGCAAAGCCATCTGTCCCTGAGGGACATTCTGGAAAACCTGCTCAGGTCAGCATCGTGCACTGACACAGAGCAGGGGTCAGCTACCACTAGGGTGGGGCAGGAAACTCTCTCCAACCCAAGACCCCTGCGGATAAAGGGCAGACCGCAGCTGCCATAGGGGAGGAGCAGGAACGCTGAGAAAGCCCTACCTCCAGGCCCTAGCAAACAGGCCTGCCTGAGACTGAGGCTGGACCAGGCGAACAGAGAACCCTGCTACCCCACACACAGCAATGGCCGTCTGCACTGAGGGGAGAAAGGCCTCCTGTGTGGCGCAGGCAGGCAGGGCCTGCTGAAAATGGAGGGGAGGCCGGAACTCTGAGAAAGCCCCAGGACGCCAGGGCCACACTGAGAGCAGGTGGTAGCAGCTGACCACCAGCAGCATCTGAAGTCTGTGGTGTGAAGGTGAATCCAGCAACAGAAAAACCCAAACCACCCCAGGTACGCGCCAGATGGAGCCAACCTCCCACACGCATGGCCGACAGAAGGAGAGGTTTGCCCATTTCCAGGCAGGACGTTCACCTTAGCCTCTTCCGCTTTTCTACACACGATGTCCAACACTTGGTCAAAATTCACCAGAAACAAACAAAAAAACAAGAGAAAACAACTCACCGTCATAATATAAAGCTGTCACTAGAACCAGACCCAAAGATGACCAAGATGATAGTACTAGTAGGCAGGGACTTTAAAATAACTATAGTCAACGTGTTAAAGAATCTAGTGAAAAAGGTGGACCAGCTGCATGAACAGATGGGAATATTCAGTCGAGAAATGGAAACTATAAAAACACAGCCAAATGAAAATGCTAGTATCACAGATGAAGAATTCCTTCCACAGGCTTATCAGCACACTAGATATAGCAGACGAAAGAAACAGTGAACTTGAAAATAGAAAACGGAATGATCCAAACTGAAATGCAAAGAGGAAAAAGAGCGAAAGGGAAGAAACCGAGCCTCCAAGACCCGTAGGACGATATCGAATGTTCCAACCTACCTGTCACTGGAGGCCCAGAAGAGGGGGTGGGCCACTGCAGCAGCTATATTTAGAGAAATAATGGCTAAGAATTTCCCCAAATTAATGGAAAACAGCAAAACACAGGCTCAAGCAGCTCAGAGAACCCAGACAGATGAAACGGGCATTCTCCGCCCCCTCGAGAACTTCAAGAAACAGCTGCTCCACTAACGATGCAAAAGTACCTCTGCCTCTGAGCAACCTCGGAGACTGAAGAGACCTGAGCTCCAGGAGATCTTCTGCTAACACACGCACACCGACACAACCATTTATTTCAGGTGAAGGGCTGGAAAATATTCCCACTTCGCATGGATTTATTTTTCAAAGCTGTGTCTGAAGATGAATCTGAAAACTTCCAAAGGGATTCCAAGTCCTTCCAAACACAGGTACCAGGGGTCATTATCTCCTTTTCATGTGTTTGCTCTGACAAAATGGAACCAATGAGCATTCCTGCCTTTCCAAAGTCGCCTAGGCAGAGGCTCCTCAGGGTTACACTGGTGTGAGGACCACCTTGCTACGAGGGTGACAGCGGAAGAGCTGGGAGCCCGATGCCCTTCACGGATGACCCCACAACAGGCTGGAGGCAGCGGAGATGGGCTCTAATAATCTCTGACAGCCGAAAAAACTCGATGGGGAGGTCAAATTATAACCCGAGCATCTTGACTTCTAGTTGAGAATTACCGCAAGCAAGGCTGGTTTTGTTTCTTCTTTTGCTTACTCCATTTTTATAAACATAAGGGTTATGTGACAACTTACTTAAAATTAGAGAGGGAAAAAATATGAACAAAACCCCTCAGAGGCACTTCTCAGGGACTGAAGGTTTTATTAAAATGTGCTATGCCCACGTCACCTGCTTTTCCAGAGGATTAGATGAAGTTCACAAACATTTGCTACACCTTTACTCAAGGATTCAATCAACAAAATAAAGAGAATTTACCTTCTTTAGAATAAAAAGGGATTTCTGAAGCAAAAAAGGTTAATATATCTGAGATTTAGCAGCACACTATTTTTTTTCTTAAAATATTTTGTTAACTTAGTTACATTTAAAATACCTTACTATATAAAATACGAGAGCACTTTCCTTCACTTCCTTCCTCATGCAGCTACTTTATCTGCCCTCTCCGCATGCATCCCCCACCCGGCAGTCTCTGATTCCTCTGGAGGCACTCTTCCCTCCTCTCGCACAGTTTTCCCAGCCCCATCATCTCAATTATCGGAACACGGCCCTTTAGGAACCCACATATATCACACTCACTAGAATTTTACACAAAGCCACAGACATCTGTTCACATAACAGTAGTAGAGTTCACTTGACAATTTTTTGGTAGGTGTAAATATTTACTTCTTTATCATGCAAAGTTGTAGTTGCTTTAACTTTTTATTTGGAAATAATTTTAGACTTAGAGAACAGTTGCAATGGTAGTACAGAGTGTTCCCAAACACCCCTCACCCAAGCTTTCCCTAATGTTAACATCTTGTATCACCATGCTACAATGATCGAAACTTAGGAGATAACATTTAGTGAATTCTAGTAACTAAACTACAGAGTATTTTTTTGCTTTTCAGATTTTCCCAGTTTTCTTCTGGGATCTTTTTTCTGTTCCAAGATCGAATCCAGGACAGCATAGGGCATTTAGTTGTCGCGTCTCCTTGGTCTCTTCCAATCTGTGACAGTTTCTCAGCCTTTCCTTGTCTTTCATGACCTTGACACTTTTAAATAGTACTCGTCAGAAATTTTGTAGAATGTCCCTCAATTTGGGTTGGTCTGATGTTTTCTAATTATTGGACTGAGGCTATGGATTTCGGAGAATACTACAGAGGTGATGTCCCCTTCTCTTCACATCTTATCAGGTTACACATGATACAACAGGACTTATTGTACGTGAAGTTAACCTTGATCATCTGGGTAAGGTGGGGTCTGCCATGTTTCTACATTATAAGGTTACCACCGTTCCCATTCCATATTCTCTTCATTAGAATGAAGTCGCCGTGTTCAGTCCATATTTAAGGGGAGGAAAATTAAACTCCACCTCCTGGAGGAAAGAGTATCAAAGAATTTAGCACACTATTTTTAGTGTATTTTGAAAGGAATAACAACTACAAAATTGAATTCACTGAGTATTACAACTTTTTTTAACCTAGTTTATGTACGTACAGTTTGGCATTCTATTAAAATTCTTAAAGCTATTGCGATTTATGACTGGTAGAAAATATCAAGACATTTTCCTTCCTCATTGATAATTTCACTAAAATAAAAAACTGACATTGGTCTTAAATGTTGAGTTGAAGCCTGAAAACATATCTCATCTATAGAAAAGAGAAAAGCATACAGACACTTTTTATTAAAAATCTTAGAGATAAAATCTACTGAGCCCTCAAATACTTCTGAAATTTCAGTTGCTTCTAGTCTCATACTTTAACTTGACTCTGATGTGTACATTGAATTACTTACAAAATAAAGTAAGCATCCAATTTGATAATTTGGAAAAGAATGAAATAGACCTAAGAAAACTAGTGGAAGTAATTAATAAGAAAACAGAAAAAAGAAAGGAATTTGAATATAAATCCAAGAGGTTTCCATAGATTGGTATTAAGAAAACCCTAGAGAATCAGCTAAAAACCTATCAGAGCTGATACGGAAGTTCAGTGAAGTAGCCAGCTAGAAAATACTTTTTAAAATAAATAAATAAAACAAAACCCAAAACTCTTATATCCCAGCAATACCCAGTGAGATTTTACACACAGACAGACACACTCACAAATACACACACAAGAATTACTGGCAGAGCTCTTCCCGCCACCCCGACTTCTCAGTCAGGATTATTCTTAGTCCTTCTGATAGAGTTAGCTGCCTCCCCAACACCCATTACCTTCTTCATCTTTACTAACACAATCAACGTAAAACACTACGGTTCCCAGCCTTTCCTGCAGCAATGGATGACCATGTGACACTACGGGCCGATGAAGTGTAGTCCCTGGGTATGTAAGTTTTCCTAAATAAAAACTCTTGCTATGACAAGCCTTTTGGATTTTTCCCTTTGCCTCTCCCTCTGCTTGCCTGGAATGCAGACAGGGTTGGCTGGACGTGAAGCAGATGTGACTGAAAAGAAAAAGCCAGCGTGTATACTGAAGGGGATGCAGCAGAAATCTAGAAAGAACTGATGGCATCATTGGTCACTACACCTGTCCGGGATTACCTACCTCTGGATTTCTTTTAATGTGAGACAAGTAAGCCCTTATTTCTTAAAGCAATGGTTAGTGGAGTTTTCTTTTATATTCAGCTAAACACCCTCCTGACACTTTCCTCTTATGTGAAGACCATACGGACTCCGTTTCCTTAAATACAAAAACCATCATTATTTACAGATGACAGAATTTATATCTGGAATACTCAAGAGACTCAGCTGGAAATATACAAAGTAATTACAGAATCCAGAAGGTAGATAATTATAAAATTTACATAATAAAATCAATAGCTTGATGCCACTTCTAGCTAGGTTATAGAAGGTTGCAAAAGATGACCACCTGTTCCACAGCGAGAAAACACTGGACAAAGTAAAAATCTGAATTTTCTTTAGGGCCAAACGGTTTGTATCCTGCAACCTTCCTAAATTCACTTATTCCTTCAGTGGTTTGTTTGTAGATTCCTGTGGCTTTTCGGAGTACACAACCATGTCATCTCCAAATGAAGACAGTTTTTCTTTTCCAATTTTTATGCCTTTTCTTTCTTTTTCTTTTGCACTTTCTAGGACCTTCAGTACAATATTGAATACAGGCTGTAAGACTGAACATCCTTGTCATGATCCCATCTTAGAAGAAAGCAGTCAATATTTCACTATCAAGTATGATGTTAGCTACAGGTTTTTTGTAAATATCCTTTATCAAATTGCAGAAGCTCTTTCTATTCGTCATTTGGCTGAGAGTTTTTCTTAAGAATGGTTGGTGAATTTTATCAAATGATTTTTTCTACATTTATAAGATAATTAGAGGGGTTTTCTCCTTCATTTTAACATGGTTAATTTACACTGATTAAATATTTAGATATTAAACCAACCTTGCATTCCTGATCTCACTTAGTCTGATATATAATCCCTTTTTATATATTACTGGATCCATTATGTATTATTTGGTTTAGGATTTGTGCATCTATGTTAAAGTGAGATAGCTACCTGACACCAATGATTATAAGATGCACCATTGTTTTATATAACACTAAGAAAGAAAAAGCTTTCAATTAAGATATGACACAATGCTAAAACTATATCAATTGTAACAATCCTGACATCAGAGATTTTGAAACATGAAAAATACGGGTCTTAGAATCAATTCAATATGGTACAGTGGTCCCTCCTTATCCTCGGGATTTACATTCCAAGACCCTCAGCGGATGCCCGAAACAGTGGATAGTACAAAACCCTATATATACCATGTTTTTTCCTATACATACACCCCTGTGATAAAGTTTAATTTATAAATTAGGCACAGTAACAGATTAACAACAATAACTAATAATAAAATAGAACGATTATAACAATAAACTGTACCAATATTCTGATAAACAAGACACTACTAAGTGACTAAGGGGCTGGCAGCGTATACAGCATGGATACACCAGACAAAGGGATGATTCAAGTCCTGGGCAAGACAGAGTGACATTTCATCATGCTACTCTAAACGGTATGCAATTTAAAACTTATGAATAGTTTATTTCTGGAATTTTCCATTTAATATTTTCAGACCACCATTAACTGCAGAAAAGCAAGCACAGGTAAGAGGGGACTACTGTATATACTTTTTCACTTGACTCTCACAATAATCCTATAATTAACATATCTCTAGTTTACAGATAAATAACACGGCTCAGAAAGACTAACATTAACTTGCTCGTGGTCACAGAGCCTATAAACGACTTTGCAGACTCGGAACTCAAAGCCATTCTGCCCAACACTGAGCCGTGCTCTTTTCGTCACAGCGCTGCCACAGACTGCCTTAACGGACAAACCCAGAGCGGCTGCCGGGCGTTGGGTCAGGCTGGCTTTAACCTACTAAAGCTTTTCTCCAACACAGATTTCTCCGAATGCCATTAACATAACAGAACGTGACTCTCAAACATCTCATCAAGGCAGCATCAACAATAACACCACATGTTCCAATTAAGTGAGAGAGGCCCTCCATGTTCAAGAATGATTAAACGATTCCAAAGTGCATGAATGCAACGTGTTTCCCAGGGAGACTAGGAACTGTGCTGTGTAATTAGTGAAGTGAGCATCAGTTGGAGGACGCCCTACTGCTGAGACTCTTGTCTATGACATCAGCTTTAATACACGTAGTAGAAAGAGCACGAGAGTAGGACAGACCTGATTCTCATCTGGGTTCTGCCATTAAATAGTAAATAAATGTTGACAAGTTATTTAGCTTTTCTGGATCCCAATTTCGATACCTTAAAATTGAAATAGGACCAAATGATGCTTAAGGACTCTTCTACACCTGAAATTCAGTGATTCTCCAGCCAGATTTCTGTCTCTTCTACCCCAACATTGTGAGTTTCTCCTAGTACCCCAAGACTCATCTTCTCCGCTTGACGTTTAAGGTCCTCCAAAATCTGCGGGAAGGGAAATACCCAACTCCAGCCCCCTCTAGCCATCTCGTCTCACTTAAAGAGAGGGATAAAAAACAAAAACCAAAAAACTGAGAAGCACTGGTGAACTTCATGGTCCAGGGGCTCAGGCTCACCAGAAGACTGAGACCTCACTGGAGGACTGTGGAACACTTCCTCTCCTCCACACCTAAATGCCGGTTTACTAGAGTTCCTTTCCCTCAGCCCATCATGGCTAGAATTCAACAAAAAATACAACCCATGCTAAAAATCAAAACACAGCCTGAAGAGACTGAACAAGCATGAGAACCAGAGTCAGACGTGGCAGGGACGCTGCAATCACCAGAGCAAACATTCAAAACCACCACTGTTAATATGCTAACGGCGCTGATGGGAAAAGCAGACAACAAGCACGAACAGGAGGACTCCGTAAGCAGAGACGAAAATTCTAAGAGAGAATCAAAAAGAAACGCTAGAGATCAAAAACAGTAACAGAAACGAAGAATGCCTTTGAAGGGCTCATTAGTGGACTGGACAAGGCTGAGGAAAGAATCTCGAGCTCGAGAATACGGTAACAGAAACTTCCAAAACTGAAAAGCAAAGAGAAAAAAGATGGGGAAAACAACACAACAGAACATCCCAGGACTGTGGGACAACCACGAAAGGTGTAACATACACATAATACAAATACCAGACGGAGAGGAGAGAAAGGAAGAGAAGCGATATCTGAAGCAATAATTACTGAGAATTTCCCCCCAATTAATGTTATACACCAAACCGCAGACCCAAGAAGCTCAGAGAACACCAAGCGGGATAAATACCAAAAACACTACACGTATGCATATCGTATTCAAACTTCAGCAAATCAAAGATAAAAAAATTCCTGAAAGAAGCCAGAGGGAAAAACACCTTACCTACAGAGGAGCAAAGATAAGAATTACATCCAACTTTTCCCCAGAAACCAAGCAAGCAAGAAGAGAGTAGAGGGAAACATTTAAAGTGTTAAGACAAGAAAACCCTAGAATTCTGTACCCTGGAAAATTATCCTTCAAAAGTGAGAGAGAAATAAAGAATTTCTCAACAAACAAAAAGCAAGAAGATTTGTTGCCAGTAGTCGTGCCTTGCAAGAAAAGTTTAGGTGTGCATGCTCCACTGCGGCGGCGCAGGGTTCGCCGGTTCGGATCCCGGGTGTGCACCAACGCACCACTTGTTAAGCCATGCTGTGGCGGCGTCCCATATAAAGTAGAGGAAGATGGGCATGGATGGTAGCCCAGGGCCAGTCTTCCTCAGCAAAAAAGAGGAGGATTGGCATTGGATGTTAGCTCAGGGCTGGTCCTCCTCACAAAAGGAAAAAAACAAACAAACAAAAAAACCCACACACTTCTAAATAACCCATGGGTCAAAGAATAAATCTCAAAAAAAATTTTTAAATATTTTGCACTAAATGAAAACAGAAATACAACTTGTCAAGATTTGCAGGATGTAGTGAAAACAGAGCTTAGAGGAAAGTTTGACACTGAATGCATATATTAGAAAAGAAAAAAGAGAGCCAGCCCTGATGGCCTAGTGGTTAAAGTTTGGCACGCTCCCTTTCAGTAGCCCGAGTTCAGTTCCCGGGTGCGGAAGCACACCACCTGTCTGTCAGCAGCCATGCTGTGGCGGCGGCTCATACAGAAGAACTAGAAGGACTTACAACTAGGATATACAACCAGGTACTGGGGCTTTGAGGAGGGGAAAAAAAAAAAGGAAGATTGGCAACAGATGTTAGCTCAGGGAGAATTTCTCCCAGAAAAAAAAAAAAAGAATCCTGGTTCTTTAAAAAAAAAAAAAACCAAAAGAAAAGGAGATTTAAAATCAAAAACCTAAGTTTCCACCTTAGGACACTAGAAAAACAAGGGCAAATTAAATCCGAAGTAAGCAGAAGAAAAGAAATAATAAAAATTAGAGCCAGGGGCCAGCCCGGTGGCATAGCGGTTAAGTGCGTGTGCTCTGCTTCAGCGGCCCGGGGTTCGCAGGTTCATGGCTTGTCAAGCCATGCTATGGCGGCATCCCATATAAAATGGAGGAAGATGGGCACGGATGTTAGCCCAGGGCCAGTCTTCCTCAGCAAAAAGAGGAGGATTGGCAACAGATGTTAGCTCAGGGCTAATCTTCCTCACAAAAAAATAAAAAATAAAATTAGAGCCAAAATTAATGAAACTGAAAAAGGAAATCAATAAAGGAAATCAAACAAACCAAAAGCTGCTTCTTTGAAAAGATCAATAAAATCTGTAAGCCTCTAGGCCAGGCTAAGAAAAAAAGAGAGAAGACACAAATTACTTATTTCAGAAATGAAAGAGGAGACATCACTATATATCCCATGGACATTAAAAGGATAATAAAGGAATACTATGAACACCTCTATGCCCACAAATTTGATAACCTAGATGAAATGGACCAATTCCTTGAAAGACATAATCTGCCAAACTCACACAAGAAGAAATAGATGATCTGTATAGGCCCATATCTATTAAAGAAATTGAATCAATAATCAATAACCTTCCAAAAGAGAAAGCACCAGGCCCAGAGGGGTTCACTGGTAAAATCTACTAAATATTGAAGGAAGAAATTATACAAATTCTTTACAATCTCTTTCAGAGGATAGAAGCAGAAAGAACATTTCCTAACTCATTCTATGAGTCCAGCATTACCCTAGTATCAAAACCAGACCAAGACACTGCAAGAAAAGAAAACCACAGACCAACATCTGTCATAAACATAGATGCAAAAATCCTCAACAAAATATTAGAAAATCAACTCTGACAATGTATAAAAAGAATTATACACCACAACCAAGCAGGATTTATCCCAGGCGTGCAAGGCTAGTTCAATACTCAAAAATCAATTAACGTAATCCACCACACCAACAGGCTAAAAAAGAAAAATCACATGATCATATCAATAGATGCAGAAAAGCATTCGACAAAATCCAACACTAATTCATGATAAAACTCTCAGTAAGCTGGGAATACAGGGAAACTTCCTCAACTTGATGAAGAACTTCTACAAAAACCCTATAGCTAACATCATACTTAATGGTGAGAAACTCAAAGCTTTCCTCCTAAGATCATGAAAAAGGATAGGATGTTCCTTTTTACCACTCCTTTTCAACACTGTACTGGAAGTTCTAGCTTATGTGATAACAGAAGAGAAGGAAATAAAAGGAATACAGATTGAGAAGGAAGAAATAAAACTGTCTTTGTTCACAGATAACATGATCCTGGAACTAACAAATGATTATGGCAAGGCTGCAGCATACCAGGTTAATATACAAGAGCCAACTGCTTTCCTATATATCACCAACGAACAAAAGTGGAATTTGAAATTAAAAACACGTTACCATTTACGTTAGCAACCAAAAAACAAGAAATATTTAGCTATAAATCTAATAAAATATGGATAAGATCTATGTGGGGAAAACTACAAAACTCTAAAGAAAGATATTAAAGAAGAACTAAATAAATGGATAGGTATTCCACATTTAAGGATATGAAGTCTCAATATTATCAAGATGTCAGTTCTTCCCAATTTGATCCATCGATTCAATGCAATCCCAATCAAAATCTCAGCAAATTATTTTGTGGATATCAACAAAACGGTTCTAAAGTTTATATGGGAGGCAAAAGACCCAGAACAGCCAACATGATATTGAAGGAGAAAAGCAAACTTGGAGGACTGACACTAGCCGACTTCAAGACTTACTATAAAGCTACAGTCATCAAGACAGTGCGGTATTGGGCAAGAATAGACAAACAGATGAATAGAACAGAACAGAGAGTCCAGAAACAGACTGACATAAATACAATTAAATGATTTATGACAAAGGAGCAAAAGTAATACAAGGGAGCAAAGATAGTCTTTTCAACAAATGGTGCCAGAACTGGACATCCACATGCAAAAAAAATGAATCTAGACACAGATCTTACACCCTTCACAAAAATTAACTCAAAATGGATCACAGACTGAAATGTAAAACACAAAACTAAAATCTCCTAGAAGATAATATAGGAGAAAACCTAGACAACCTTCAGTATTGCCGTGACTTGTTAGATACAACAAAGGCACAATCCATGAAAGAAATAATTGATAAGTTGGACTTCATTAGAATTAAAAACTTCTGCTCTGCAAAAGACAACAATGGGAAGATAAGCCACATGTCGGGAGAAAACATTTGCAAAAGCTACATTTGATAAAGGACTGTTATCCAAAATGTACAAAGAACTCTTAAAACACAACAATAAGAAAATAAACAACTTCATTTTAAATTGGGCAAAAGATCTGAACAGACACCGCACCAAAGAAGATGGACAAGTGGCAAGTAAGAATATGAAAAGATGTTCAACATCATATGTCATTAGGGAATTGCAAATTAAAACGAGACACCACTACACACCTTTAGAATGGCCAAAATGCAAAACACTGACAATAGCAAATGCTGACAAGGATGTGGAGCGACAGGAATTCTCATTCATTGCTGGTGGGAATGCAAAGTGGTACAGCCACTTTGGAAGACAGTTTGGCCGTATCTTACAAAACTAAACATACTCTTACCATACCATCCTACAATCGCACTCCTTGGTATTTACCCAAATGAACTGAAAACTTATGTCCACAGAAAAACCTGCATACGGATGTTTATAGCAGCTTTATTCATAATGGCCAAAACTTACAAGTAACCAAGATGTCCTTCAGTAGGTGAATGGATAAACAAACTGTGGAACATCCAGACAATGGGACATTATTCAGCACTAAAAAGAAATGAGCTATTAAGCCATGAAAAGACATGAAGGAAACTTAAAGGCATCTTACTAAGTGAAAGAAGCCAATCTGAAAAGACCACATACTATATGATTTCAACTATATGACATTCTGGAAAAGGCAAAACTATGGAGACAGTAAAAAGATCAGTGGTTGCCAGGAGTTGGGAGGAGGGAAGGATGAATAGACTGAGCACAGGATTTTCAGGGCAGTGAAACTATTCTGTATGATACTACACTGGTGGATACATGTCATTATATATTTGTCAAAACCCACAGAATGTACAACACCAAGAGTGAACCCCAATGTAAACTATGGACTCTGGGTGATAATGACGTGTCAACGTAGGTTCAATTGTAACCAATGCACCACTGTGGTGTGGAATGTCAATAATGGGAGAGGTTGTGCCTCTGTAGGGACAGGGGTATACAGGAACTCTCTACATTCCACTCAATTTTGATGTGAACTGAAAACTGCTCTAAAAAAGTTTATTAATTAAAAAAAATCCCATCTGTACGTCAAGGTTCATCTCCTCCTTGAAACTATACTGGGGCCTTCTAATTTATCTGACAATTTTACACAAAAGTCAGCATCTATTATTTGCCCCCTTGTTATGTTATGAGGGGGGGCGACTTATCTTCCCAGCTAGACTAAAAATTTACTAGCCCCCACTTAAGGGCAAGGATTCAAGACATCGGCCAATAAATACTACAGACGTAGGGCAGTGCGTTTCTGTGGGTTCTCACAGCTTCTTTAACTGGTGTCCTGCAGTTCCTCTAGAGTAAGGCTACAGTGTCTTGGAAAATGGATGGTTTAAGGAGGGAGAAGATCATCCTCAACGTCACAACTCATTTTTCCCAACAGCAGCAACAAGGCAGGACTAGACTCGGCTTAACCAGTAGGGTCTCTATTTTAAGCTGTGTTGCTCCAGGGTAACAGCTGAGAACCATTTAAATGCAGCCACTGCCCAGTGAAAGATCTAATGTGTCACCCCTTAGTGGACACATTTTTGCTTTTCTCCTAGGATCTCACATACAGCCCAATGATTCTTGCTAGGAATTAACATCTCCTAGGATTTAATCTCAATTTTATTTTTACCTTACCCCACATTCTCAGCCTTCTAAAAATATATCAGAATTTAGAATCCACAGGTTTGTTGTTGTTGTCTTGTCTTATTTAAAACAGTCTCTACCCAGTTGGCACATAGGTAATGAAAAGGAAAAAAACTCACCTTAATATTAATAAACACAGTTATGAAACTCTGTGCCAGACTAAATGGGCCCTTTTTTCTTTTTCTCACCCTTCTCAGGACTTTGAGGACTTGCTCTCGGGACATTCCCCCTTGGCTGGCTGCAGAGTACTCCTTTAAATCTAACTTTCTCCACTCCTAGCATTTTTGTTAACTATCTCTTAATTTCCCCCATTTAATCCCATTTTCCTGGCACTGAGCTGAAGAAGTCTTATATAGTCTTCCAGGCCGTGTCTCTCTAGCATGCTCCCAAGAATTTCTGAAGAACTCTCATCAGCAGCAGCCCCATCCCCATTTGAATAGTTGATAACATGACTTCCCCTTTGTGTAGCTTAATTTCAAGGAGTTCTAGCTCTTATTCTTACATCCCAAACTATGAGTCATTCAAAGGTTAGGAAAACAAGCAAGTGCATGGACCAGTACTCAAACCCTATTCTGAAACAAAGCTGACTGAAAAATTCCCAAAGGCCCATATATAAGCCCATGTCATCTGTTTCGAAGTCAAGATTTCCTTCTGTTCATCTCCAGGCTCAGTATTTATATTTGTGGGAAGTAATTAAAGAATTAACATGCAGTTAGTTCCACTTGTTACCAGAGAAAGTGGCTACAGCACATATTCCTTAGTAATCACAAAATGTAAGGAAGAGGTCTGAACGACATAGTCCACAGCAACACTTTCTAGTAGCAAAAAAGTGTGTCACGTAAGTTGACAAGTTTTTAATCAGACAAGAGCCAATATGTATTTACAAGCTCTTTATAAGTACACATGGCATCAGATTACATGGTTGATTCCTATAAAGAGTTTAAAACCTGAGTTATCATCAGAGAAAGGATATAGAGAAAGAACTAGAACACGGGACAAAGAGAGGCAAGTGAAGAATGGGGATTTCAAACTCTTTCCTTTCTCTAAGTTATGCAATAGGATTTGGAATAGGAGAAGTAAATTTGCAATCAGGTGGAAAACAGAAAACGAAGGACAGGAGAAGCCACCTATAAACCACCATCAATACAGGAATGTCCCCAAAGACATACTTAGCTCAGCGTCAAGGCAAATGCCCTGGAGAAAGGCTGATCAAGGTGAACTTGATGCTCAGTTAATTCTGCTTCCAACATTTCTGACGATGATGATGATCTAATACGTGTTCCCCCGAGAAGAATGTCAGCTCCCTGCAGGCAGGGAGCTCCATTGGCTTTGTTAACCAGTGCGTCCCCAGCACTCAGCAGCACCTGGGACAAAGCAGGAGCTCAGTAATATCCGATTACACTAGGCCCTGACTATGTACCAGGCACTATTTTAAGTGCTTCGCCTAGATTGACTTATTTAATTCTGACAACCCCAGGACATTATCTCTATTTCACAGACGAGAGAATGGAGCACTGAAAGGTTCACGGGGACTTCCTGGTCCTCCTTTTCTCTAGACTTCCTGACTTGACTCAGGTTAAACTGGAGCGTGTTCTGAGCTGTGGTCTGGCACAGCTTGTGACCTCAAGATTCCTAACCCTCTATGAAGCTCAACTTCTCCAGAAGCCTCCCGTTCCCAGCCAGAGTCCTACACGCTTGTAACCAATTGAAGAGAGGCATTTAAACTCTGACCCGACACACTCGCAAGAGCTATTATAAATTTATCTTCAGTAATGTTGGAAGACCCTTCTGAGAATAACCGTGTAACCAAGAAGTTTCCTCAACAACATTTAGGGAGTAGTTGTCTACACAACATAACACCCACCTTCACCCTTGAACTCTTTCATTAGTTATTATAATACAGTTAAGAGTTAGTCCTTACTAGGGGTTATAAAAACAAACCTGATAAAATGGAGACATCTGAAGGCAAGAGACTTGTCCAAAGTCACACACGAAGAATCAGTGAGAGGACAGATGAAAACAGACGCACACAACCACCAACCACTACCGCTCCTGCCCGTTACTGGCACTCACGTGCCTTTCTCCAAGGGGGGGGGGGGCTCAGCTCACAGTTCCCTTGGGATTTACTTTCTTTGGAGGGGAGGGGGGCCCACATCACCTGAAAAGCAGCTTAGCTGCTCAGATGAAAGAAACTACTTCATTCAAGATAAACCTCATCTCTCAGGTCCAAAAACATAAACTGTTAAATGCCCCAATAATGTCAACAAATTTGCTACAGAAAAACAATGCAGAGTACAAGGGAAAAAAAAAGTCAACAAAATACAGATATCCTGCCCCTATCCCAGGCCTAGCCCATTAGCAATCAACGCACGTATTATGGCTTGCTATTAAAGGGTGTGGTAGCAATCAACTCTCTTTTACCTCTGGATCAACAGAGAAAATTTTTGCAGAGAATATTTACATGTTTTACACAAGATAAACTTAGAAGCCTCTGTGTCTCCTTAGTTTTCTGAACAACTTGTGCTCTGGCTATTAGCCAAGGAGAATCCAAAGCTCTGGAAAACAGAAATGAAGGAGGTGAGGCCATGAACTTATCTTGACCAAGGAGACAGAATTTCTGTCATTAAAAACAAACAAAAAAAATGGCTCAACAGATTTCTTCTTTATTATAATTCACTACTAAATTAACCATCCACCTGACCGATTCCGAGGGCCAGGGTGCACGTGTGAGTGGGGGTGGGGGGATCCAGATGATGTACCTTCACCAGGCTACAACCAGCAGGCACGTGTGGTTACAACGGCACGGTAATAACCTCTCTTTAGGGATACGAACACATTATTTTCATATATCTATTTCCTCCACCACCCTCCACTCCTCTTACCCCCAAATTAACCAGCTTGAGTGACACAGGCTTAAGAATGAAGAATCAATTTTATCACAAATAAGAGGTTTTCTGCGTTATTAAATCTTTTTTAAATTCTCAAGCATTTTTAAAGCCCTGAATCTCTCAACCTAGTGCATAATCCTATACTTTTAACCTTCCCTTTCTGTAATTAAAACATGAATTGTGATATTTAAAATTTCAGTGAAAAAAAGGTCACCTCTAAGAATCTTTCCACTGATATAGCAAAACAAAACAAAATAAAAAGTGAGCTTTTATAGGGCTTAATAAACTCTTTTAATAATGTACATGTCATCCTGCTGTGATTAGGGACCATGAGCTACGTCCTTCCTCACTGGATGGTGTCCAGGGCAGAGTCACTTTGAATTCTGAGTTGAGCCCAACAGGCCAGTTCTCAGTGTTGTGCTGTGCGGTAGTGAGGTGGTCCTGAAGGCATTACTCCTCTCTCACCCGCTCTTTGGACTTTCACTATTACTACCGCTCATACCTGGTAAGGAGCTGAGAACGCGGCTCCGAGAAAACATCTCAGAAGTGCACTCCACAGGGAGGAGCAAAACCCTCTCTACCTCAGCTGAGCCACTAAACGACCACCACTGACTGTGGCTCTGGTGCCCTACATAGACACCGTTATGGGCTGAATTGTGTCCCCTCAAAATTCACATGTTAAAGGACTAACCCCTGGTACCTCAGAATGTGACTGTATTTGAAGACAAGGCCTTTACGAGGTGATTAAGTTAAAATGCAGTCGTTAGGGGGCCCTAATCCAATCTGACTGGTGTCCTTATAAGAAGAGGGGATTTGGACACACAGCGAGACACCAGAGGGGCACGTGCTCAGAGAACGACATGTGAAGAGGCAGCACGAGGGCAGCCGTCTGCCAGCCAAGGAGAGAGGGCTAGGAGACGCCTTGATCTCGGACTTCCAGCCTCCAGAACTGTGAGGAAATCACTTTGCTGTTTCAGTCGCCAACTCAGAGGTGTTCTGGTATGGCAGCCCTAGCAGACTAACAGAGACATTCTATAGACATCACGCACCTCCCCTTCAAGACTGTGGGCTTGTGAGACAAGGACCACAGCCCACACAACTCTGAATCGCGTACAGTCTCTTACCCAACGTGGGCATTTTACAAATATTTTAGATGATTATAATAGTTCAGAAGGTGCTCTAAACAAAGCAAAACAGAGCTTTATAAATAAACTTCATACTTTTTAATCACATGCCATAAATTCTTCCCAATCCCAAGTCTGCCACTTAAGCTTTGTAACCTCAGGCCATCTACTAGCCTCTGGGGTTCACTTTCCTCCTTTATGAAAATGAGAGTAACAACTACCTCATCAGGTTTTCACAAGGAAGCTCCTAAACCAGTTCCAGACACAGGAGTTAACGTAAATGTTAATTCTCCCCTTCCGTTTGCCAACTGGGAAATGTAGGCTCAACGACCACACTCGTGAAAATGCTCACGACTGTAGAACACAACAGGGATAAAACCAGGCGTGGCTCCCCTGGTACCTGTGAAAAACTCAACCTTTGCTCTGAGGCAGAAGAAGACCTGCCAGAGTGTCCTTTCTGCTGAAAATTATCAGCAATATTCTATTTGAATTCTAGAAAAGCAGAGGACTTCAACGGAAATCACCAGCTCCCTTTCTAAGCTAAAGGCATCATGAGTAGAAGAGGCATATTCTACTCAATATTCTTAGAACGAGAAGTTTGATTTCTTGCCAAAGACGCTGCATTGAAGTCATCTAATATCCATGGGTCCCTGGATTCACCTCTCAATACTAAAGCTTTCACTTCTGTTCCTCAGGCAGAAGGCCAAGCAGATGTGGGAGGGCAATCCGGGCTATTTCTATGTCTTCCTGCAAGACCTAGTTTTTCCAGAAGGTAGAATGGAATCAAGAAGGCAGCGAAAGAGCAGCTGGGCCATCCTACAAGTGGGGCGGTCGGATCTGGAAGCATCAGGATTGAACACGTAAGCCCCGCAACACTTTCACTATCCCGTCTTCACAATTCATTATGCTCCCAGACACCAAAGGTGGCTGTGATTTGCATGTTTTAGCCCTATTTTGAAGAAAACTTCCTTCAAAATAGATGGTACGTGGAGCAAGTCAGAAGAAAAAAAGGGTAAAAGAGCTAGAAGGTAGAGGGGGACTTTGTGAACACTTATAGGGGACACTCAGATGTTATGAGCTCCTGCCCTATGGGAAACAAGAAGGAATCGAGGAGGAAAAGGGGTAGCCTGAGTCGTGTTTCTTGACATATGACAGACAGCTCCCGACACAGAAAGCCACAGGTTTCACGTCCCAGGGGCATCACCTTCAAATATGTCAATGTTCTAAGTGCGGATCAGTTTTCCCAACTGCTGACGCCCCGCTGTGCAGGGAGATCCCAAGGAAAACACAGCCTCTGACTGGGAGCCTTTGAGGTGGCCGGAGCCGTGAGGAGTTCAAAGGCAAGGCTGGCCAGTGGCTTGCACCTCCAAGAGCCACAGAGGTGAAAGGTTACTAAAGCAGGAGCCACTGACCAATAAAACTGTGTTTGGTCAAACTTCTCAGCAAAGAGGCTTGAGACTCATTTCTGCCGTGCCCAGCTTTCTGAGGCACCACGCCTCTGAAGCCCACCACTCTCTAGGTCAGATCAGGGAGCTTCTTCAGTGATTAGCAGCTAACCGGGTCCCTCTCCTGGCAGCTTCCCTGGAACAGCTGAAAGGTGGATTGAAACCTTCAATCAAGATCTGTCACCAAAAATAAAGCCGTAAGAGCGCGACCTGGGTCAGCCAGTTGTGAGGCATCTGCCTGGGGCGAGATTCCCAGGTGTGCTAAAACCAGGAGAAAGCGGGCATAGGCTTGCTGCATTAGAGAAGGCAAGCAGAGAGCAAGCGTCACGGCAGCCAGGCACGCTGGGAGGGCCGCCCCTTTTAATTACGACACACACACGACACACGAAGGGGCTAAGGACAGAACCCCAAGGCTTAAAAGTGATCATCGCGTGCCACGCCAGGGCCAAATTCTCTCATTCTGTCTCCCACGTAGCAACAATTCCGGAGAAGGCTGAGGAGACAGTCTCTGGCAGGTTCTGTTCTTTGGCTGTGGACACTAACTCTGCAGTCGGGTCGCATGACAGCCCTTTCCACTGTTCCCACACATTCCTAGAAAAAGAGAAACTAAGAACAGCGTGGGCCCGGTGCTGTCTCTCACCGCTCCACCTGACCACAGGCGCTTGAGTCCCCGTAAGCTGCTTGTTGCCGGAAAGCTCCAGCTTCTGATTAAGGGTTATTAAGACAAGCTCTCCTGGTGATCCTGAGTGGAAACCCCAATGTATGTTCCCCAAATTGGGACTTCGAACAGAGGGAGAAGCTTGAAATAGCTACAATTGCTATGTCACTGGTTCTCAAATTTTTCCCCCGCCCCTTCTCAGCTGAAGGATGACCTATACCTATGAGTAAGAGTAACTGAGGTTCATCACAGCAGGGACTCGCAAGAGAATCCACGTCCCCATCCCTCACCCAGAAAGCACTGATGTATCTGAGCGGGAACCAGAGAGGTACGTGAAGTTTGAAAATCCCCACAGGAAATTCTGACCCCTCCCCCATGTCACAGTTAAAAACCGCTCCGGCAGCTGATTAGACAGTTGAAATCCTTCTCTTCTCTAGTTCCCAATCTGTAAGTTACACCAAAAAGATTTCCAAAGATGATGCTTGCTGTTATGTCACGTGTAAAGTTACCTACAACTTGCTGGGCAAAGAGGTCTGGGGGGATACTGTAGACAGGGCCACTGTCCCCCACACACTGCACTGCAGTCCCTGAGTGTGTCACTCAGACCCTGCAGCGTGTTGCCAGCTCCTAGGTCTTCTCCTCCCATCAAGATGTCAAAATGCCTCACTGCTGAACTCAGCCCTCAGTCTGAAGCTTAAAACAAACACTCAACTCTTTCTAAAATACAAATGATACATATATAAGATCATCCAGACCTGGTCAATTTAACCTGAAAGTTAAAAATACTTCAATATGTACATGGACTTCAACTACTTGAAGAGAAACCACTTGTTCCTTTTAATGAAAAGTATTGGAATCTGAAAGATAACAAGCTAATTGCTCTCCTACTATTAAAGTCCTCAACAAAATGGGAAGTAAGGACACCTATAAATATAACAAACTGGCCTTTAAGTTACAAGGAGAGAGAGAACTATTGCCAGAAATAGTTTCCATGGAGCTCTTTCTGTACCAGTCCTGGTCTGATTCAGTATTAGAGGTCTTTAAGTGATAAATGAAATAAATGTGTGTGATGGTCTTACGTTCCCAAGAACAGTGGCATGGAATTATAAGATTAATTGTGTGATTATAAAACTAAAAATTATGCCATGCCAAAAATAATTATGCAACTCCAAATCCTCTCAACCTGTGCAATGCTGCAGGAGACAGAATATATATAAATATATAATAACCTACTAATATTTATAAATACAGACAGAAATCCTATGGATCAGTTTAACCCTTACTGAAGACTTGAAAACAGTGAATTCTTTACCAAACAGATCAAGTTTATAATTTACAAGTTATTGTTTTATAAACAAACCTAGATATTTTTCTAAGTATATAATGAATTCACAAAAGCTGCACTGCATTTCCTATAATGAGCAATTATTTCTCTGAAATGCTTCACAAGGAGTCCCATCCTGTGGAGAGTCAGACAATTCTTATATAGGCTGCAAATTAATATTGAACACTTTTATTAGAGAGGCCATTTCCTGGAGCAATGCCCCATACTGAGGCATCGTTACAAGGGATTAACCCCCAGCTCACTTCAGGGACAACCGATGTTTAGATCCAGCAGACGCCCCAAGAGGAGACTGTGACCACTCCACCTACCCTGACCCCTCGAAAACGCTGCATCGTGAAGATTGTTCATAATCATCCATTTACTGAGAACTTCCAATATCCTTAAATTATTTGTTAAATATTTTAATAAGTTTGTTGAAATTATACCGTAAGCAGTAACACCAAGTTCATTAAACTTAACTAATTACAGGATACCAATTTAGTCCCCAAAATTTATAAAAAAGTAGTTCTATCACTTTAGATCTTGGGGCATTTTATTTTGTTTTACTGCTCATTTGGTTTTTATACCTCATTACTCTCCCCACAGGAGCTACACAAGTAATAAAACAAACCCGTATTTTTTATTGTGTGCTCAATGAAAATCATCAATCCTAGATCAATAGCTATCTAATTTGACTAACTTACTACAAAAATCCTTGCTTTTGCCTCAACTTCAAATTAAGTGGCTATTTTAAATTGAATACACTTGCAAAATTGCTCACGTCCAAAATTATTTGAAAAAGGAAAAATAATGTGCTCGTGCCAAAAGGGCGCAGAGCAGTTAAAAATACATATCCATTAGACTTTGCTTATCTCTAGTAACCTCTTCCTAAAAGCTTTAGTTGGAAGAAGAGCAGGCAGATATAAAGTACATTCCGAGGGCATATTCCACCCGCCCCAGTCCTTTGGAAATCAAGGCTGGAAAGTTGAAAGGGCATATTCCAACCAGCCCGGGTCCTTTGGAAATCAAGGCTGGAAAGCCGAAAGTGCAAGGATGCACTGTTTGAAATGCCTGGAAAAACATTCTGGTCAGGAGATGCCAGAGGTTTTGAAGCTCCCATCAAGCCACTGGCCTTGATCCAGATAATGGCTTTTCCTTCCCCTCAGCTGTCTGCGGCAAGAGTTTTCCCGCAAAGAAAGAAAGGAAAAGTGGTAGGAGAGGGAGGGAGGAGCAGCTTCCAGGCCCTTTCTCTGTAACTGAGAGGGTACAAAGGGCCACGTATGGCAGGCTGACATTTATAGAGGGCCTGGCGTTGCCATGAAGCACTCCGGGAGGATTACCGGGGGTTAGCAATCTGCTCTGAAAGGGGCAGCAGAGCAGACTGATGAAAGTCCCTGTAAATGTGATAACAGTGATGCTGTGGACTTGGAGACAGCAAGCTGGAGCTGGCAGACATGCGAGCACAGGTCTAGCCAGTCAGACGGCCTGCAAGAAAAAATTCATTGTCAACCTGGCTCCCCTGCCCCTTCAGGGCTGCCCAACTCACTTGCTGAAGCCTGGAAGCACAAACTGCCAGCAGAATGGCATTTCTAATCAGGGCATAAAAATAAAAGCCCCTGGAAAACTCTCCCTGGCCTAACCCTTGTGCCCTGCCCCCACCAACCAAGAGAGAAATTGATCCACCCAACGGCGAGGCTCTGGACCTGCGGAGGTTAATTATCTTGCTAGTCTTTTCCCTCCAAATGCCGGCTGCACCAGCCAATCCCTTCTGCCTGGCATTTTTCTGCAATTGTAATATCAGAACTTTCACACGCCTGCCCGAGCTCCTGGTCTCGGCAGAAAGGCCCATATAGCTGTCAGCAAACTGATAAGAACTTTAAAATGACTCCGCAGGGCCTGTTTATAAAGAGGAGCCGGAGAAGCCCATAAAGAAAGAGGGCAGGGGCCACGGAAACCAGCCGCTCACACTGTTTTAACGTGGCATTAAAATGAGCCGCAGATTTACGGCAGTGTGTTAGCCCCTGGCCCAAATCATCTGGGGGATGGAGCTCTCGTCTCCACACTCCACTGGGATTTCAAATCGGAGATGGAGCTGGCTAGAAGGGAATGGGGGAAGGGAGGCAGAGGTCGCAGGAGGAGAAGAGGAAAAGGGAAGAAGCAGAGAGAACCAGGAAAACCAGATAATGGAACCCCTTCACCCTCCAAGGATGCGAACAACAACTACTTCTCAAAGATATCGGACCCGTCCTCGTCAACTCACAGAGAGATTTCCTTTATGTTTAGTTCATACCCAGTAAACTCTAATTCTTCAACTGTTCACCACCCAAATGTCAATCTCATTTGAACTTTTCTCTTGAAGTTTATTTTCTACTTCAAAAAACGAATAAAATCATGATTTGGCAGAGAACATTTTAGAAGAGGGGAAAAAAGACTCAGTATAAAATTTTTTTTTTAGAAGTACTTTATCCAAATGTGCCAATGAATTTTTTTTAAAGGCCAGCTAGAGAACCACTGCTTTTAATAAACCATTCTGACTGTAACAGAAAAACAGAGAGGTGAACTTCCTTCCACGCCAAGATGTAGAAAGTACACCAGACCCACAGGAATAGACTCTGTTTCAGTTTCCATGCCCAGAAGCAAATGCATAATACATCCGTGTTGGCAACTCACTGTGGTTCCTTAAGACCAAGTCCCACACCAGGAGGCTCCTTCCCATACTCACACGGACCAGGCGGAGCTCTCCCAAGCGACGGCCAACATGGAGCAGGCAGACCAGAATCTAGATGCTGTAAGGATACCATCTCATTTCATCAATACGACTGCCCTGTAGTGTTACTGGCCCCAGGTCTGCGACAAGAATATGGAAGCCTGGGAAAGTTAAGTAACTCACCCACGGTCACAAAGCTGGAAGACAGACGGCATAGTTTAGGATTCGAATTCAGGTCTCTCCAACTCGAAGGGCCACGTGCTCTCCACTACCAACATTTTTCAGACTTTTTGGACTGGGACCCACGCTAAGAAACATGTAAACACATTCCATACCACAACTTCTCCACAAGTCCATATACAACTGAAACAAAGGCTTCAGGAAATACTTATCCTTACTGTGTAATAGGCTGATATTTTCCTTTTTATTATATTTCATTTCTTAAAAATAAAAGGCCAGTCGTGACCCACTGAATTGACTTCATGATCTGCTAATGAATCATGACCTTCAGTTTGGAAAATACTGCAGGACATGAGGCCAAAATAAAGAAAAACAGTCATCACGCTGGGAGTCAGGAGACCTGGGTTCCGGCAAGGCTCAACTCTGGCCCTAACCACTCATTCTCGAGACCACTTGAACCCTAGGGCTTACCTGTCATCTATAAAATATGAGGAAAGGGTTGAACCATTTCTAAGGTCTCTTCCAGCTCTTTGATTTTTTTTCTAAATCTCCTTAACTGATACTGCTTTCCCCTTTCATCACACATCTTTTCATTACTCTCCACTTGTCATTCACCTTCCCTTCCTTCTAATTCTCCACCAAGTTCTCTGCTGCTGGTACTCAAAGTTCCCCTCGGTCCGCTCCATTGTACTTACTGAGTCTTGCTCACGGAAGCCAACCTCCGGGTGGAGGTCGGAACCCTCACAGAGCATCCTCTCCTCCTATCCGAGACTACTCAGTTGTGGAGACTCCCTCCACCTCCTGATCCATTCCTGACTCTCCACAGCACAACTGGGTGACAGCACTTCTGCCCTTTAATCTGCATATTAGTGAAAGTACTCTCCTCAGCAAACTGAGGGCCTTTCTTAAAGACAGGAGCTGTGTCTTTTTTTTAAAAATCTCTCTCAATATGTCTATATAATACTAGAAACAAAGCAGGTGCTTAATACATAGTTATCTGGCTGATTCCCATTACGAAATTAAGGACTCTAATTCTCCTACATTTAGAGAATATTTAGGCGGGCTAGGAAAAGTCACCAAACTGATTAAAACTCGCATCCCAAGAAGAAGTGAGCATTTACAGACTATGTTCCATACACCACTCACTTAGGTTTGCCCTGGACAGGGGATGCCAAGGCTGCCAAGGAAAGCAGCTTTATGGTCTCTCCATCTGGACTGTGAGGGTTTAAATCTCAGAAGCTATACAAAATAACTGCAAATCAGCCCAAACCTTAAAGACAGGAAAATTTATTTACAGGCCCCAGTGCGCTATAAATTTGAGACAGTTCTATTAAAATGCTTTTCTTGGCTTCCCATCAGATACTTGGCAAAAGTCTTTTTCCAATAAGGTTCTTAATACCAAAGTTGAAAAAAAGTTAAACACATAAAAACGCTCTTCCTTAAGAGTTCCAATTAAATGAGTCCTTATTTTATCCTGCTTTAAACAGTGTATGTTGACTGGTCTCCTTCACAATATGGATTTATACGTTCAGGAAAACAAACACAGAGTATACAGTGTGATTGGAAAAAAAATTCTGAAATTCAAAATATCCCATAAAGTGATTACACTCATCCCCAAGGCTCTCCCACTGGCCAAAGAGCCTGGCTTTGAATCAGAACCAGGATGTCTGTTTCACAGGAAGAACTCCAGGGATCAGGTCAATGTGCTCTGTTGAAGAAAGTGATCCAGTAGCTTTTTTTAGGGCGAGTACGAAAGCAGAGACTGGGAAACACAGCCTGGAGTGACATGTCGGGACCGGAGAGTGGGGAGAGGAAAGGAGACAGGGAATATTTGGCATTTTTAAAAAAGCCCTGAGAATTCAGTTTATGTATATAAAAAACATTTCAATTTCACAGTGGGGAAGATAAGAATGACAGACATTAAATGTCGATCCTGGAAATAAGAAGTGAAATTTTTTCCACATTCTTCCTAATATATATTTCCAGGGATGTGTCCAGTCCTCAATGTCTCGAGCAACCACTTTTTTGAGAAGACTATCCAATAAGCAGTTAGTTTGAATCACTGTGAAGTTCATCCTGATTTTTAGCCTCAATCCAGGCCACACAGCTCTGTGATTTGAATAAAGTTGTGGGCAGCAAAACAGAGTGTGCTCCCTGTCTGTCTCTCACATACTGTGTGGTCTTGGGAGCATTACTTTATGTCTCTTTATCCTCAGTTTCCTCACATTAAAAAATTCAGATGATTCTTCTCACTGCCTACCTCACTCCTCTGTTTAAAGAGTTTGCTTTGTAAATTGGTGTGGGGGGTGGGGGAGTCAGGGAGAAATGGACCCAGACTGCCATATAACTGTCAACGGACACCACCGTGGAGCCACCAGCACGGGGAACCCTCAGAGAGTACGCCTGTCTGGGCCGCTGAGGTGTCCAGACATGGACATGTGAGGGTTTACACCTTTAGGGGAATCACAAAACACTTCTTAAAAATAAAAACTTAGATGTTTTAGACAGAAAACTTTATAAAATATATTACATAAGAGCCAATATTTTAAAAATACATGTATGCAAACAAAATTTAAACCTTCACTTAAAGATTCAAGGGCATCACCAAGAACAGCAATGTCTGTATTTCCTCAATTTTAAGATGCCTCATCAATAACAGCTTTAGGGGGAAGAAACAGAAACTATATTTAATGTTCACATTGATGGCAAAACTCACTTGGATGTCAGAAATCCGAAATATGAAAAACAAACATGTACTTCTCTGAACGGAGGAATTCTGCATCTTACAATGATACACCCAGGACATAGTGGACGCTGCAAGCTGTCTGCCGTACATCCGACGTGCAGGGAGTTCTGTTTTTAAAATAATTTTCCATCTTCTCTATTCATGCCAGACTGGCAGATGACCCATCTCAGAGACTCTCACTTGTTGTCTTTCTCCCCTTCAAATTTGTGACTTCTAAACCACCATGGCTACAGAAACTGGATAATTCACGTGTTGAAACTACGTGTAAATAAGAAAAAATAAGAGCCTCATTTTAGGGGCCCTCTGTGAACAAAGGGCGTGACCTCTGGTGTACACACACATTTGCTATTCTGTGGTCTCTCCTGCTCTCTCCTTTATCACAGCCAGGCCTAACCACAGTCCTGGCAGGTGAGGGTACCACATGCCTGGGGTTTTATTTTCTTCAAGAGAAGTGTTTTGACTTTTTCCTACTCAGCCCATTTTATCTTCAAGTACTCCTCTGCAGCACAAATATCTGGTAGGCTTAACAGGAAAATATAAAAGCAAACTGAGATGGGTTAGGGGAACAGACTGAAAAGAAACTGATATTGTAACTTACCTAAGCGTTAAAGGCGCGAGAGAAAGGAAGATGCTGAATGTTTCTGCCACCTCAAAGGCTCCTAGTCAACTGAGTACAAAGAAGAGTTCAAAGGCAAGGCAGACTCCCGACTTCCACCTCCTGGTGTGGCTGAGGTTAGAGGTCACTGCTGGTGGAGCCACTGACCAATAAAAGAATGTTTGGAAACTCCACTCAACAGATAAACCGGGGATCCATTTACACCTTCCTCCCTGTCCACACAAACATTTCTGACCATACAGCCCAGTGTCTATCCAGCCTTCTGAGATCCTACATTGCTTTCTTTTTCATTGTGATTCAAGGGAGACTGGGGATATGAATGTTCCATTTGACTAGAGAAAAACATTAGTGCATTCTTCTTCCTGCCTTCCAGCGTGGGAAAGACGGTTGATGGGACCCTCCATCTTAATGCCTACCTCAAATGCCACCTCCCAATAAATCTGTTCCTGACAGCTGCAGCCCACACCTCCTCCCTCCATTTCAGACCCCTAATGTACTTTGGAAGATCTGCACCATCTTCTCAACTTTCTTTGTGCTTATACCCATTATCCCCAAGATGACTGCTAGGCCCTTGTGGGTGAGGATCACAGATTTCGTATTATCTCCCGTTATCTCCCCTGGGGGGAAAAAACACTTAATTAGGGCTTCACTAAATTAATTAACTAGTTAATTTAGCTCACAGGACAATAAAAGGCTGACTGCTAAGTTGGCTTTATCCTGTGATAACTATTATCCTCCACTAATTGAAGGAACCCCGTAAGCCGCCCCTAGCCTGCCCAGCGCCACGTCTGCCGGCCCTCCCGCTGTGGGCCTTCACTAGACGACGGAGACACAGGCTTAACCGCAGCTCTTCCTTCCTTCAGGCCCTCACCCTCTGTGTATCTTGACGGCTGCTTCACTGTCACCTCTAACGGCAGGAGGAACATTTCATTACTTGTCTTTGTCAGGGAAAACGTCTTTCTCGCTCGGTGCATCCTAATTCCCAAGTCACAAGAAGGACTTTCACGGCTGTGTTCCTCAGTCAGATCGTAGGAATCTGATACACCGTACGAACTGATCCTGAACTCCAAGCTGCAAAATGCTGCTGCGATACCTTCACCGCCAAGATCCCATCCCGCATCTTGGGGTCAATTCAGAAACTTGAGCTCTGTTCCACGGAGGGAGAGCAGAACCCTGTGCTCAGCACTCTTTCTTCCTCACCTGAAAGAACCAGTCTCTAGAGAGCAGCTAGGAAGACAGTGTCAGCGTGAAGCACCAGAGCAGCGCAGGCATTTAGGATTTCTTGGAAACACTGCAACAGCCAGAAGGAAAATGAGTCACTTAAAAGTGGAGGGAGACCTCTGCTGGCTCCTATTGTCCATGCAGCTCCTTCAGCTAGTTCTGATTTGCTCAGCAAGAAAATCAGACTCTGTTCCTCCGTCTCAGCTCATCTTTCTGATGCATCAACCAGGGCCCCTGGGGGATCAACTACCGATGTAACAGGTTTTCCCCTAAAAGTTCATGCTTGTCTTACAAAAGGATTCAAGTTTGACCTCCCCAAAGAGAATTCACTAAGGTGGAAAACCTTCCAGAACCAGGTGTATGCTATTGTTTCAGTTACCTCTGCCAAGGTGAAGTTAAAGTGAACTACGGTAAACAGAGGGCAAAACGACAAGCATATTCTGGAAAGGGCCCTACAGAACACAAGAACTCTCCCTAACCTTAGGGAGACGAGGCCTGAACTGTTAAGAGAACAGCGGTTCCCAAGCAAAGCAATGCTGCCCCATGGGGCACACTCGGCAACGTCTATGGACACTCTTGGTTGTCACAACTTGGGAGGAGGGCGTGCTGTTTGCATCTAGTAGTTGAACCTAGTCGTCCTTTATACCTATCCGGGAATTACTTCAACCAGGTAATCTCACCTTGGGTTGAGATCTGTCCAGTCTAGGTCATTTTTGGAAGACAGAATGTTCAGAGACAGGGGAGCAGGACTGAATGGGGCACTGCAGTGGGCACTTTAGAGGGTCTGAAAGTAGCCAGAGAAAAGGGCATCAGAGGCCGAAGAGAGATTTAGAAAGGGAGGCAGGAAAGTGCCAGCACTGCCCTTCTTTTGCAGGTTGACATAATGTAGAGTATTCACCACCAGAGGAGGTAACCGGCCCTGAGGACGAGAGGCACTCAGGGGGAGAAGAGATGACCACTTAATTACCAGTGTTGTCATGGAGAGGAAGATTCTTGCTAAGGACAAGAGCTCCTTAGAGTTTTTAACAGCTGAACGGAACAGGAGAGATGGTCTAGCCAATCTCTTCATTTCGTAAGTGAGGACATGAAAGACCAGGGGGCTCTGGTGACTTGTCATGGTCATACAACTAACAGGGACAGCTCCAGGGCTCAAACCCAAGTCTTGTATCTCTTTGAAGCCAAATAACCTAAAAGCACACTGCTTTAAATGGGCTCTAGCCATGCTATCTCAACAGTTCTATGATCCTGAGCCTGCCACTGAAAAGGACCAGGCACGCCTGTCTCAGACCTGTGGTTCCCCAGCCACGCTCCTGTGGGACAACTGTGTTCTGTAAGCTAGCCATAGGTGCTATGCTCCGGAAATCAAATGGTTCTCTTTCCCAGCATGAAAGTGGTGGGTTTTTTCCGGGGCTTCTTAGACTAGAGTCTAGTAAAAGATGTTATCTGATTTAGCAGATGATTCTCTATTTAGCTATTAATCAAGATGCCATAAAAAGAAACACAGGAGCACAAACACCAGGCGTCTTCAAGGAGCACTTTCTTCTACACAAGCTGTAGGAACCACAGGTTTAGATTAAGAATCTAGAGATCTCTGGACTGATTTTCTAATTCACTAAAACCCAGATGAGGTCAGCAGTTAAGCAACAACCGGGAAGCAGAGAAACTTAAACCGAACATGAGCATGCCACGAAAAAACTACGTGGAGGCTAAAAAGCAGCCTGTGATTTGTTTTCAAACCAGAATGCCTCTGCCGGCTACTAGTGTCCACGCAGCTCCTTCAGCTAGTTCTGATTTGCAGAGAGGCCTGAGACCCGTTCTCTGGACAAGGTCAAATACAGGCTCTCCGCCTGAGGATGGGGGTGCAAACTGAAAACAGGGTGTGCATGGGACGGTCACACACTTAACGCTGAGAACTCTCCAAACTTCTGCTGCTCATCTCTTGCATAGATAATTGTGATAAAAATAAAAACTTTTAAGGTCCTTAAAAAAAAAAAAGAAAGAAACAGAAACAACAAGCACAGTACCAATACTGGGATAGTCTTTTTAATTTTTTTTTTTAACTTGCTTGACATTTAAGCCCAACTAAATTTCTTTCAGGAGAAAGAAAGGGCAGCAGGACTGAACGGGACACCCAGTGGAGTGCAGCAGACAGTGGAGAGCAGCCCAGGGAGAGTGGCATCAGAAGGTGGGAGAGAGACCTGGACAGGGCGGCAGGAGTGTGGCAGATGTTCCAGGGGACAGGAGGGGACCACTTATTTACGAAGGCCATCTGAACTGGGGACCTCGGCCAGCTCAGACAACAACGTTCTCACGGTTAACAGCTACTCAGAGGCGTCACCCTGAAATGACCCAGCTTCCAAGGTTGTCTTCGTCACTCCAACTATCTCCTGTTGTGAACACAACCCTCCAAAGAGGTTCAGCTTTGCGTCCAGAACACCATGCTCCAGCAGGACCCTTACGCTGTAGTTGGCTCACCTCAGGAGCGTTTTTAAATCTCTGACAGTTATTATTGCAAACCTTATTTGATGCAACTCACCTAAGACTGTTTTCCTCTGTTAAGTCTGGCTGGCTGATATAGGGGAAGAAATAAATCCCACTCACACATTCAGCTGCCGTTGCTCTGTATCCAAGCAGTCAAGAGCACCCCTTCACACCACTGTGTCACCTCCCCAACAGGCCTGCCTGGCCTCTTACCTGTCTCTGCATTTCTTCAACCTGTCTTTGGGGGATGCTCTGCAAAATACTGTACACATCCAACATCTTTTCTTCTGGCACAATCACAGATGCTCTAGAGACAAAGGCAAAAACAATTTATATATGTACAGCCCCTTGCACAAAGCACTTGTACATATGTTGTCTTGTTTAATTCTCACAGACAGAAACACCACCACCCGAAACCTCCTTCCGCCCCAGATGCCTTCCAGTGAGTGGTCCTTCCTCCTTCTCCCTCTCTCATGCTGGGGTTCTCTCCCCAGCTCCATCTTCTCACCTCCCACTCACTCTCCATCCGGCGTTCATCCTCCCTCCTCTCCCCCGCTGTGCTCCAGCCACACTGGCACCTTTCAGTCACTTGAACAAACCCCGCCCACCCCACCACAGGGTCTTTGCATGTGAAGTGCCACCCACCCAACATGCTCTCCTTCACTCTCCACTGCCCACTCTGAACTAGCAGTGACTTTTCTCCTTTACTATCTACTCAGATCCGTTCATTATTCAGCACGTATTTATGAAGCCCCTATCACGTGTTCGGTCCTGGTAACACAACAGCGAACAAACTAGACAAAGATGGCCAGCGAGCGGAGGGGCCACGAGAACTCCTGAGGGAAGAACACTCCAGGCAGAGAGACCAACAAGGACGCAGCAGGTCGGGAACGTTCCGCAACAGCGAGGAGGCCTAGCGCAGTGGAGTTAAGCCGACGGAGGGTCAGGAATAAAGAGAAGGGGGGCAGGCGCAGCCAAGGGGGCAGGGCCCTGCAGGCCACTCTAAGGACTTGGGCTTTGACTGAAGAGAAAGCCATCAGAAGGTTTTAGGCAAAGCATGGCACGATCGGACGATGTTCCAACAGGACCATTCTGCCTAAAGCGTCAGAACAAACTACAGAAAGCAAGAGCAGGTGCAGGGAGAACAGCTGGACACCACCGCAAATCCAGGCAAGAAACGCTGACAAGGGGGACACTGACCACAGGGAGGAGAGCGCAGAGCCGGCAGGATTTGCTAACAGATCAGACGTGGTGGGGAAGGCGGAGAGAGGACTCAACCATGACTCACTCTTTGTGGCATTTAGCAGGGTGTGTAATTACATTTGTATAAATTAATTTATTAAAATCTGAACCCCCTCCCCCCACTAGACTAGTCCATTCCGATGGAAACACGCCTGGTTCCACTCACCAGCATACCATGAGTTCCTGGTATATTGCCTAGCACACACAGTGAGCACTTAAATATTTGTTAAAAACGTAAATGGTTTCTACTATACAGATGGGAAAACTGAGGCTCAAAAGAGATTAAATGATTTGCCAAGATCACAATGCTAGCCAGTAATAGAACTGGTTACCTGAACTCTGCCTGTCTGGCTCCAAATCCAGAGCCCCTCCACCACTTATCCATTATTATAACTACCCAAGCAGATCTAGATTCTCATGGGAATATCTTTTCAGACTCAGCTCAGGGTCACTGCCTCCATGAAGCCCTCACCAACTCCACTGCCAGCAACAGCATGTGTCTCCTTCTCACTCTTCTCCTGGCACCCACCCAGCCAGGGCCACATCTCACGGCAGCATGCGGTCACTGCTGGTTTACTTGTCTATCTTCCACCACTAGACTGTGAGCTTCTTGAGGCGAGGTCTGACCTTGATCATCATTGTATCCCCAACTAACACAGTACGCGGCAAAGGGCCCTGAGTGAATGTTTCCGGGATGAATCAATGACTGTAGGGGCCTCATCACTCCTCTAAGATATAAGGATCACACGCCCTCCTCGTCCAGGCTGACTGAGGCTCCCTCCTCTGTGTGGGCTCCCTCGCCCTGGGCATGCATCTGTTACAGCACTTATCACACATTATTATGACTGTTGGTTTCTCTTCCCCACTAGATTCCAGCCTCCTGGAGAGCAGAGACTGTATTTTCACAGTAGGCTTTCCAATAGATGTGAGCTGAGGGAGTGGACATATGAACGAATGCTACTTAAATTGTTCAAATATCTGTGGTAAGCAGATTTGGAGAGAAATATCAAAAAAGTTGAGAGAGAACAAAACAAGTATTTGAGGCAAAGTCAAGCCTGAGAGCTATACACAAAAGGAACTCATTTTCAATAATCTTTAACCTCCAAAGTCCTGGGGAAATGAAACAACATGAGCCTAGAGGGCCACTCGGTTAATTACAGCATTGACAGCCATAACCAAGCAGAACCTCTGTCTGTCCATCTGTACAGGGAAAGTTTGTAAGCTTTCATCCATGGAGACGATGAAACCACTCCACCTCCAGCTGGTAACATTATGCACACTCAACTGAGCCTCCAGAGCAGTGGTTCTCAACTGTGCTACCAACCATACCGAGGCAGCTTTAAAACACAGCATTCCCGGGGTAAGGCCCAGGATTTTCTCAAGTTCTCCAGGTGAGTATACTCTGCAGCCACAGCTGACAAATCACTGCTCTTGGCCACAGGTTGGCAAACATTTTCTGTAAAGGGCCAGACAGTAAGTATTTTAGGCTTTGTGGGCCATATAATCTATCACAACTACTCAGCTCTGCCACTGTAGCACAAAAACAGCCGGAGACAATATGTAAATGAATGGGTGTGGCTGTGTTTCAATACAACTTTATCTACAAAAACTGGCAGCCTGTCAACCTGGCCCAAAGGCCTCAGTGTGCCAACCTCTGCTCGGCCAATGGACTAACTCCCCTGATGAAAGTATAGCAAAGCAGCCTGAAGCATAGTTCTCAAACCGAGGGATGCATTATAATCACTTGGGGGGCTTTTAAAATCTCATACACACAGAACCACTAGTGTAAAGTTTACTAAAAGGTAACACTCACCTCTTCCAGTCAAGAACTTCAGAGAAAGGCAGAATGTAGGAGTCTGCAATGACAACTGGGACACAGCCAGCCCGCAAGACGTCACTCAATACCGCCTGGCCCAGCCGAGCCCCACGAAGGACCACACAGAAGGTAGCCTCCTGCAGAAACACAAGCAGAGGGAGGGGATTACAGACCAGCTTTGCTGGTCCACTTACTCTGATCTCTGCAGACCACGAAGTTCTCCCAAGGGCTGAAGCCAAGCAATACTGAGGCATCCCGACACAAAAATACTAAAAAGTACCCACTCACACCAGTAAAACTGAAAAGCCTAAGCGGTTGCAATGTTTCGTACTTCCACTCTTCAGCGTGACTTCAACGCCTCCACTGTCGGCATTCTGAAAATGTTCAAAACCAGAGTCCAGGCCTTCTCTGGCCACTCAACAACATGACTGCCCACAGACTGGCTTCTCTGAGCCTTAGTGCACTGTGTAAACACACCGTGGCTCAGCACTTACCTCCGCCCACCTTGTAATAGAACTATTTTGTCTGGGCATATCAGGCTCTCTGGAGGACCCACTAAAGGGAAGGGATCAAATCTCCTTTCATCTTTCTACTCTCCATAGCATCTAGCAGTGTGCTTGGCATACAGAAGATATTCATTTCATGAATGCAATGCCCTTGAAACACATTAAGACAGATATGTTCTATTTAGAAACAATAAATCAAACACAAAGTAAAATCTCAAAAAATTTCTTCCCCATTCACTCCCTCACAAATCCACCCAATGTGGGGAACATTTGGGAAAAGGAGAAATGTACAGGAGAAAAAACGTTTGCAATAGGCAAATCAAAATAACACCCTATCTCTAACACTCAGTTTCTCCCAAATTTTGCCTCTTCAGGAGAAAAAGAAAGATTAAAAAACTACTGTTTAATCTTTAAAGCTAGAGAAAAGGAAAGTTCAGGAAAAAGAAATGAAAAACTCAATCTGCCGAACTCCTCTGGGACTGCATGAGAAAGAAGGAGAGAGGAAGAGGAGACTCAGTCACGGCGCGCGGAGGCGCAGGTAGACAGCTCGGCTGCCCTAAGAGTCGGTGTCCAGATGTGGACACACGTGCTGATAACCACTTTTCCTGTCTAGACAAAGGTTACTATAAACACCCCTGCTCACATCACCACTGTTATCAGTCAGACATTACAGCAAGGTGCAGCCTTCTTGAGAGAAGGTATTTTAACAATCTCAGCATGGGCCAGTTCTCTTTGGAGACTAAAAAAAAGCCACACCGGCTCCTTGATATTTCTCCTGGAACTAACCTGTCTGTATTTTAAATGTTTAAGGGAAGAAAACTCACTTTCTCCTTTCCTAGCCCCCATACTCTTGGAATGTCAAATATTCTGCTTATAAAACATCCCCAAAAGGACTGCCCTGCCCATGGTTACGGAAACATCGCCATTTCCATGACTTAGGAAAGGGCATGCTATCAGGAGGACACGTGAAGGGTGGCAACACCACCAAACACAAAACAGTGACAAAACATAAAAACCTTACTCCCAGGAAAAGCTGACGGTGGCCGTGTGGGCTAGCACAGTCAGAGGATACGAGCTGCCACCTGAAAGGAGGACACTGCTCTGGACTGGCTTATGAACACAGAAGTAAAGGCAAAATACATTTGCCTGCTTTGTCTGTGCAGCTTCTTTGTAAATCTATCTGATTTGTGTTTTTGAAGGATAATGAACACTTGAAAGGACACTCATAGGCCACGTAGCTCTGCACAAACAAGAGGCCAGGCACGAAGCCACTGGAGGTCTAGGCATCCAGTAAAGAGCAGTACTACGCTGTCTTCTCCGCGTGGCTAATTCTCCCAGTTGTATGTGGAAAACAACCCCTGTTTGTTGGGGTCAGCGTTCCCTGGTGGCAGTGAGCTCTCCCAAGCCTTGAGGGAGGTCACGCAGGACACTCACCTGCAGCACCTGGGGGTAATCGAAGACGTGGTGCCTGTGGCAGCGCTTCCGCATGGATGGGACGCCCTCGGAGAGGTTGGTGCATTTATCCAGCACCAGCACCGACTCTCCGTGTTTGGCCTGGAGGGCCTCCAGCTCCTCTCTGTACTCGGGATGGAGAGCCATCTGAGATGACAAGAGGAAGTATCGCCGTGGACTGCGGAGGAGAAAAAAAGGGGACTGGAGAGCCGCAGCTAGTATGGTAGTCAAGGTAAGGCAAATTTTAATATTAAACTTACGGCAGTGTTTTCTCACTAGTCTTCACATCCCTTGATTTGTGGGGAAATTATACTCTGTAGCATTGCTGAATACTTAAAATATTATATACTGTAAGAAAGTAAGGTATGACTCATCCACATGCTGAAATATTATGCAGTCATTAAAGATTTTATTTGGGAAAAGTTCTTAATGTTTTGAGGAAATGATTATAATGTGCCAAGCTTGGAGAGCATGCTATAAATATGTGTGTGTGTGGAAAAAGAGAGAAATTGACTGATTGGTTGGTTGATTATTTGGAAGAAACAGCAACATGTTATCATTACATGGTATTAGTTATATCTGAGTTCTCTGATCTGAAAAGGAACTGCGAGTTGGTTGCATCCTTCAAATAGGAGAAGAGGAAAACTGATGGGCAGCGCTGGCTGTAAAAGCAGAAGAGGTGACAGACTGCTGCTGGCTGCTGAATGGCATCCTCATGCCCCGCAGAAGCTCCAGGGAAAGAGAGCCCCCATCGTCAAGGCCATGTGGACATTAGGAAGACCAAACTGGTCGTTGAGAAGAACAAGTGAAAAAAAACTACCTTCGCCAAAGGATGGAATCAGCCTTAACACCTTGAAAGCAAAGATGCTTAAAAGAAAAGGGAGTGAAGAAAGGATTTCCAAGGGTCTAGTGCCATTTAGGTCTCCATAAGAGACAAAAGGTGAACACAAAGTTAGTAGGCCAGAAGTCAGGGGGAAGATTCTGAGGAGACCAGACGGTAAGTAATTCCCTCCCGGAAGGTAAGATTCCCATAAGGCAGAGAGGTTACAGATCATAAACACTACATAGGTTGAGGGATTACTGTCAAAGAAAAGAATAACATCAAGCAGGTTCCAGGAAGAAAAGAAACACCCACCAGACTCAGAAGCAGAACTCACTTGAATCTCCTCTAACTGGTATAGACCAGGGACTATACTAGGGCTATGCCTCTCACAGGCGACGCCACCAGGCAAGCTGATACGAGTCTGTACCTAAGAAAGGACCAAAAACCTATACTCTGTGAACCCATCTCTCCCTCTTTTTTTCCTGCTTTGAGGAGAAAGGAAGGGTAACTGTTTTTCCTCAGTTCCTTAGACTTACTTGGACGTTCTAGCTGGGGAACACATTACTCATATATCCACGGCTAAACAGTAATCATTCTCTGACTGCGAAGGCCGTCATCTTCCACCGAGCATTAAGCTCCAGGTCCGAGACACACAGAGCAATGAGTGGATAAGGTGGACACTCGCCAAACCAGCCAGATCAGCTCCACTCCAGAAAACAGCAAGACAGACCTCAGCCAGGTGGCTTTCAAGTCCTCAGAACCATTTCTTTGGTAATTTCTTTATCTAGGTGAACTAAAAGCAAAGGGTATTTCCCACAGCACAGTTAGGAAAGAAAGGGGTAAGCAGATTCCCTAGAACTTCACTGTCTAATAACAATTAGCCACACGAGGCCATTCAAATTTAAATTTAAATAAAATTTAAAACTCAGTTCCCCAGTCACATTAGCCACATTTCAAGTTCTTAATAGCCATAGGTAGGTAGTGGGTACCTGACAGCACAAATACAGATCATCTCCTCACCACAGAAAGTTCCATTTGATAGAGCCCCCTAGATGGCAGTTTAGACCCGGAGACCAGAGTTAAGGTAAGTGGAGATGAGAGAGACACGGAATAGCAAACCCATCAGGGAGTCAGTTTGGATTAGTGGCACAGACTGGTTCCTCTCATCCTGGGCAATTTCCTCCTAAATTACAATTTATTGAACAATATGCTGAGTATTTATAGCCAAAAGTATTCCTTCTAGACACCGAAACAGACTCTTGGATTGTACTCCCAGCCCTGAACCTCAATAACTTTCCTTTTGTAAAAGCATTAATCTTCAGAGGGATGACTTCGTGATGGAAAGAGCACACAGAGAGAACACTCGCAGATCATCTCTAAGTGAACACCATCTCCAGCCGAACCAGAGAACAGCGTCTCTGTAACCAAACTTGTCTGTGTAAATAGGAGAGAGACTTACAGTCGAACTCACAAGGCAAGCAGGAAAATCACCTTAACAATTAAAGGTATTTGAAAATGAAATGGACTGAGTTTTTTGGTACAAATCAGAAAACTCTTCATTAAGAGGTGATAGTGAAAAGTCATGCATCAAGTTAAGGCTAAATGCCCCAAAGGTCTTTCCAGTGGTTCTGTGACAGATCTCATGGAGCACTGGTACTTGCTGGATGTTTCTGGAGACTTTCTATTTAAGTAGAGCTGCTGGCATAAAACTGGTGCCCTACACTGTCCAGAATAAGAACAGACGCGTTTGCATCCAACAGGGTGTCCATGCAGGAGGGTGCAGTGTTGGAGTCCTAGAGGGAAGGGGTGTTTCTGCATGGCAGGGTGGGGAGACAGCCACGTGGAGTGTTGAAGCCCTAGTGGGGTGAGAGCTTCCACTTGGGGAAGAGTAGGGAGGTGGCCCAGCACAGCGTGTGAGAGTCCTAAGAGGGGCACTCAGGTTTCTGCACTGGGAGCAGAGGTAGTGGTAGCTATGGCAACCCAGTGTGGGATGCTGGAGACCAGGTGAGGTGAGGAGGGCATCTGGGCAGCCCAGAACAGCGTCAGAGCCTGGGCAGGCTGAAAAGGGTGCCCCAGTTGAGGAGGGTGATGGTAAGGGTAGTATCACCCAGTGTGAGGTGCTGGAACCCAAGAAGGCTGAGGAGGGTATGTGTGCTAGGGGTGGGGAGGAGACAGCAGCAGGAGCACAATGTGGGGGGACTGAAGTCTGAGTGGGGGTGAAGAGGGCATCTGTGCAGGGAGGAGGGCGGTGGCAGCAACAGAATTTTGGTTATATGCAAGAGGGTCAATCAAATAAGTAAAAATATTGAAGATAATGGGAGCCAGATTTCTCACTGTCAGAGAAGGGAGTTACAAATACAGAAAGTGAGAAAACCAGGATGCTCCTGTGGTGTTGAGTGGAACTGGAGATATCAATATGCACGCATGATTTTCAATATACATAGATAGAGAAAGATCCATCTATATAGATACAGAAATAAACAAAGGAATGTGTGGTGCTCAAAGAAACTTGAGTCAAGAAGGCCTCTGGGTTAGATTTTATTGTTGAGAAACCAAGTTCTATTTTAGACATTCGGTCACCAGGATCACCGGATCCCCACTCCATTGTCAACATAAACGTGCAGATGTGAACAAGAGTCTAAAAACGTTCCCCCTGCTCGCACACTGCTCTCCCTGACCTGACAGATGGCTGATGGGGTATGCCCATTTTAGTTTTAAGCAAACAAAATTTTGAGGTAGGTTTGTTTTTCTTTTAGGAACTGAAATTACTAGCTCTGCTTTCATGTTTCCTGCCAGCAGTGCTGATCTCTAAGTTTAAGTAAAATCATGCTGAGAACTCAAAGTCCCCCTCGACAGTAACAGTTGTAAACTCCCAATTTAGCTCCTTTCAGAGGGAAAATGACAAGAATTCCAGCCGAGGCCAACACAGCTGTGAGAAGAAGCTATCAATAGCAACAATCCTCTGCTCCCATTGAAAAAATACTGAGAGATTTAAAATAAAAATAAAACACAGCTCTCGCTATCTATGCAGCCCTCAAGAGATGTGGGAATTCCCTTACAAAGCAACTCTCACAAAGCAACGAATCCGAAGCGTGGCCATGAGGTCACCCTCCCGCTCCGCCCAAGTCCCCGGAAAGGGAGGTGTGTCTGGAGCCTTCTTCGCCTCCCTCTGCTGCTGCTTCTCCTTTCTCCTGGAGGGAGGGGGATGTTGTTTATAAAAGAAACACCACAACCGCAGGGCCGGACGGCAAGCTGGCAGGAAATGGGCAGCGCGGGTCAAGCCGAGGTGTAGAAATCCAACGGCGGCCAGCAGAGGGAGGACGTGCCCAAGGCGGCCTTTCACTTCCTGCTGCCCCCGAAGCGACATCGTTCCTCTATCCCGTTTCTGAACCACAGAGCTTCAGAAATTAACTGAGACCTTAAGTCATCCAGTTAAAGATCTTCATTTCGTCCAGTTATACATAAAAATTAGAGAGATTATGCTACTAAGAAAATACCATCCACATAACGGTTTAAATCTGTGAAAGTAATTTTTACTGTGGTTTGTTCTCCTTTGTTTTGTTGTCACATCTTTTCTTTTCAGTATGTTTTCTTCTCCTGGATTAAATCTGAAGGGAATTAAGAGTCCTAAACCAACATAAGGGAGCTAGATTATACGTACAAGAGAGAGCAGATAATGAAGTAAGGGAGCTAGATTATACGTACAAGAGAGAGCAGATAATGAAGGGAGTTTAGTGCAGGCCGCCTTAGGAAAGACAGAGGCCCCGAGGCAGCCGAGCCACCCTGACAGACCCGACCCTCACCCGCCCACTCTGCTTCTCCCAGGCTCTCCACCGCAGCACAGATGACGTCAAGACCCAATAATTCCTCCTGTGGAGGCTGCCCTGTGCACTATAGAGGTTCAGGGGCCTCCACCCACCAGATGCCAGGAGCACCCTGGCAGAACAGAGCTAACACGGCAGGCCAGACTGCTCTCCTTCGAAAGGTTGGCCCTGGCTGGTGTACAGGAACTTTGATTTTGGGAAAGTTCCCACCACGCCCAGAACTGATAAGAGTGGCTCACTGTGTCCAAACTGCAGAAATACTACGGTTTATGCTGAACACCTGCTCTCCTTCTGGGAGTCTGGAATTAAGGCACATGCCAAGCAGAGACTGCCCATGTGATTAGGTCCCAGTAAAAACCCTGGGTGCTGGGTCTCTAATGAGCTTCCCCGGTGGACAACATTCACACATGCTGTCACACTCTGTTGCTGGGGGACTTAAGCATGCCCTGTGTGACCCATCCACCAGGAGAGGGCCATTGGACACTTGCATCTGCTTTCCCTGGCCTTCCCCCCGGGCACCTTTTCCCTTTGCTGACTGTGCTTTGTATCCTTTTGCTGTAATAAATCACAGCCATGAGTACTTCCTAGCAAATCATGGAAATTGGAGGTGATCTTGGGGATGCCTGACACACACACCCTCACTCCTGACAGTCAAAAACAGCTGTATATACTGTCAAATGTCCCTGGGGAGGGGCAAAATCAAGGCCCCGCCCCTCTTGAGAACCACCAGCCTAGCCACTCTTGGGCAAATAGGTCTGCAATAAAGGTCTGATTTGAACTGAAGTGAACTGAATTAAATTTAATAAAGTAAATTCCAGAACAACTTCAGAAAAAAAAAGAAAGAAAAAGAAAAGGGTTAAAAAACTTTTTAAAATCATACAACTGATTTAAATTTAAGTAAATGCTCACAGAAGCAACAAACTCTCACAGAAGCAACAAACTCTTTAAGTTTAATTGACTTTTCTCTACTTATTATAGTTATTCATATCTAATACTACATTAATGCACCAAAGTAAGATGCCAGCTACACAAGAGAAACTTGTACCACCCCAAAGGGTACCAGCTGGGCTCACACAGATAACCCTTTCTCAATTTATGGAAATCCAGGCTCAAAACATGGCATTGAACTATATCAGTTTCTCCAGTCTACAAATTCTCTCTATAAGAATTATTTCTGTATTTTCATCTTGATGATGATCCAAAAAAATTAGCATAGGCATATTTTTGCTCATTTTTAACGATGAATACTGCTAAAAATTTTTCCATGTCCACGTTTGTATTTAGTGGGCTAATGAGAAGAGACAAAGCCCTAAAATGTAAACCATGTAAAGCAAGTACAGCAAAACGCTAATGACAGAATCTAAGTGGTGGGCAGACACGTTCACTGCAAAAATTTTTAAACTTTGCCGTCTGCTTGAAGATTTTCATAATAAAATACTGGGGAAAAAATACGAATCATGCATCTGTACTAGATGAAAATAAATGATGTCACAATGTGCTGTATAAAGGGAAGCTTCCTAGTGGTTCAAATAGAAAATGTGGTAGGAAGAAAGACATCACCATCCAGCAGGCAACAGCACAGACACACCAAACCAAGAGACCCAGAATTAACTCACACTCACCTTGAAAGGCGCAAGGCAGTTTCAAAGAGAAAGCCTCAGCTATCACACTACGTTAACCTAAATGTTATTAGTTTTGTAGATTTGTTTGTATTTAACTTGTAAATTCGTTTTAGTTTTGTAGTTGTGTAAGCATGAGGAGTTGAGCTTTTTTTTATTTGTACTTATTCAAGTCGCATTTTAAAAAAAAAGTAATTAAAATGCAAGTCACCGTGAACAGCCAAAAGAAATCTTGAAAAAGAAGAACAAAGTTGGAAGACTCATATTTATCTATTTCCAAACGTACTACAAAACTACAGTAATTGAGACAGAGTGGTAGTGGCAAAGGACAGACATACAGACCAATGGAACAGAATTGATAGTCCAGAAACAAACTCATGTATCTTTGGCCAGCTGATTTTCAACAAGCGTGCCAAGACCATTCAATGGGAAAAGAACAGTCTTTTTAACAAGTATTGCTGAGACATCTGGATATCCACAAGTAAAAGAATGAAGTTGGACCCCTACCTCATACCATATACAAAAATTAACTCAAAATGGATCAAAATCCAAAAGATAAAACTATAAAACTCTTACAAGAAAACATAGGCATAAATCTCTGTGGACTTGGATTAGGCAATAGTTTCTTAAATATAATACCAAAAGCACAAGCAACCAAAGGAAAAATAGACAAATAGGATTTCATCAAAACTAGAAACTTTTGTGCATCAAAGGACACTACCAAGAAACTGAAAAGACAACCTAGAGAATAGGAGAAAATATTTGCAAATCATATACCTGATAAGAGTCTAGTATCTAAAATACATAAAGAATTCTTACCTGATAAGAGTCTAGTATCTAAAATACATAAAGAATTCTTACAACTCAACAATAAAAACACAACCCAATTTAAAAATGGGCAAATGATTTGAATAGACATTTCTCCAAAGAGATTATATAAATGGCCAATAAGCACATGAAAAGATACTCAATATTATTAGTCACTAGGGAAATGCAAATCAAACCCACAATGAGATACAACTTCACACCTACTAAGATAGCTAGAATAAAAAAAGATAATAAGTGTTGGTGAGGATGTGGAGAAATCAGAACCCTCATACACTGCTGGTGGGAACATAAAATGGTGCAGCCACTTTGGGAAAGTCTGGCAGTTCCTCAAAAACTTAAACATAGAGTGACCATAAGACCCAGCAATTCCACTCCTAGGAATATATTCAAGAGAACTAAAAACATGTTTACACAAAAACTTGCACATGAATGTTCACAGCAGCATTATTCATAATAGCTAAAAAGTGGAAATAACCCAAATGCCCATCGATTGATGAAGGGATAAACAAAATGTGGTATACCCATATGATGAAATGTTATTCAGCCAAAAAAGGAATGAAGTACTGATTCTATGCTACAAAATGGATAAACCTTGAAAACATTAGGCTAAATGAAAGAAGACGACACAGAAGGCCACATATGGTATGACTACATTTATATGAAATATCCAGAACGGGCAAATCCACAGAGATAGAAAGTAGATTAGTGGTTGCTGCTGGAGGCAGAGGGTGTGAGGTCTGGGGGCAGAGATAGCAACTGCTAAGAGGTATTGGGTTAATTTGGGGGTCATGAGAATGTTCTGGAATTAGATAGTAGTAACGATGATAGTTGTGCAACTTCGTGAATATACTAAAAACCACCGAATTGTACACTTCAAAAGAGTGAATTTTATGGTATATGAATTATATCTCAATAAAAAACTAATAAAATAAGTCATCTCTGGGAGTCTACTAATAGAGAAAAATCCAGAAAGATGATCTAAACAACAAGTTCATGAACCTTTCTTTCTTTGCACTTGCCTGACGCTAGAGGGAAAAATGTTTAATGTTTTAAAAAACGTTTAATGGGCTTTATACATTGTCTAAATAACCAAATTTGCTATGCCTAAAGAAAGTTTCAGAATTTGGTCCCAGGCCACATGGTAAAACACACACACAGGAGAGAAACGTCTCCTCTTTGGAAAAGGTCTCTCACTTCTCGAAGAATCCATAACGGCTTTTAAGGGGAAGTTTGGGATGCTTAGGGAACGGTTCTCATGTTCTGTAAGCAAACGATTTCCTTGAGACTTATTTCTGAGACCAAATGCTACGTGTGGGTTTTTACATCTCACCCAATATGACATTTCTTGTGTGGCAATATACAAATCAGTCCCTTCATACATGAGCACTTGTCACACAAGTAAAGAATACGATTATTGTCACCACGTTTGTTTAAAGCTCATTGAGATTCTCACCATGCACCTTACCCGGGCCCCTTCTCTGGGAGGTCCAGCTCAGCAGACAGCGGACTGTAGACAGGAATGCTGACGTCGTAGCCCTGTCGGTAGGTCCACGTAGAAAAGCCACCACCAGCCAACAGAGCCCTGAAAGCAAAGGATTTGTCAAACAATGCGAAAGAAAGAAGGCTGCGTTCTGATGAGCTCTGTGGAAAGGGACAGGAGTCATTGAGTCTTAATACCAACAACAGCTAATGTTTACCAAGTTGCTTCTCTATAAAGGCACCCTCCTGCGTTCCATCCCTGAGGCACCAGCCTTCCTCTGGGGTCCTAGGTAGTCTTTCCTTACTTTTCATTTTTTTTTAAATACGTCACAGCCCAGGGCCGGCCCCATGGCTTAGCGGTTAAGTGCGTGCGCTCCGCTACTGGCGGCCCGGGTTTGGATCCCGGGCGCGCACCGACGCACCGCTTCTCTGGCCATGCTGAGGCGGCGCCCCACATACAGCAACTAGAAGGATGTGCAGCTATGACATACAACTATCTACTGGGGCTTTGGGGGGGCGGGGGGAAAGGAGGATTGACAATAGATGTTAGCTCAGAGCCGGTCTTCCTCAGCAAGAAGAGGAGGATTAGCACGGATGTTAGCTCAGGGCTGATCTTCCTCACCAAAAAAAAAAAAGAATTAAAAAAAATAATAATAAATATATCACAGCCCAGAGAACGCCCTATGATGAACAGCCCCTCTGCTACCTTATTCAGATCCATTCACCTCTCCCAAAAGTCACGCCCTACTCTTAAACACATTTACAATAACAAGAAAAACAACAGGTCTGCATAGGAAGACTCGCTGGGGTGCTCACTCCCTGACCCACTGACGAGAACCTCAGGAGACAATGGGCACAGAAAGCAGTGGTGACGGTAAAGTACCACGTCTCGCGCTGTACATGTCCCAGGCTCTCTCCAACTCCTGCCCCACTCAGTTCTTTCCCCTGCTGTCCCAGAGCCACGTGTGAACCGTGCAGCCTCCAGCAGCTCTCACCATCATTCCAGCTCCTCGGTCTTATTAGCCCAGCTCCTCTACAGGAAGCAGAATCCAGAACTGGACGGCTGGTGCTTCTCTTGCAGTTTGCACGCACTAGCTCTAATTCTCCTTACTTAGAAAGCCGTGAACACGCTGTTGCAATTGGATCCAGCAAGCAGCGCAATGACACTTCACCACAGAGAGGAAGCAGGAGTATACCACGCCGACTTTCCCTGTTATTCTGTCCCCGGGGCCCCACACCACCGAAATCACTTACTGGGGCAGAGTTCTGCCCGTCCCACGCACTGCACAGTCTGAGCCAAAACTGTCTGAGCTGAGAAACCACATTTTTTGCAACATTGATGGCTACCAATCCCCTCCCTGCCCTGAGGACAGCCTACATTCCCTTCTCACATGACCAGTTTAAGTTCAAAGATTTTCAAACCACCTCTGGCGATCCCACTCTGTTTGTTTAAGCTTTATGGAACCAAGACCTGGTTGGTGAGGTAATGTGCAGGCTAAAACCCTCTCCAGTTGCCAGTCTACTCTGTAACCTTAATGACCATCCTCAGTACCAACATGCAGTCTTATTTTCCTGATTAGCCTTCAGCAACGAATCCATCCAGCACAAACTCGGGTGGGTTCCATGACCGTCATGGCAAGCAGACCGCGTGGGCCCCCTTGACTGCTGTGCAGAGAGGCAAACGTGGATCCAGCATGCAGGCACCAGGCAGTCCAGGTGAGTCAGGGGAGTGGATGATTAGGTAATTGCACCCACGGCCCAGAGGAGAGGGTGTGCGTATGCGGTGAGACTCACACCAGCCTTGACTGCTGCTCTATCCCTGGGGCCCTGCACTGCTGCTCTGTTCCAGGCGGAGGGTGGGGTCATGCACTGGGAGTGGGAAGGCCTGCAATCTGAGGTATGCGTTACGTCATAGATCACACACGTGTGATCTCCATGTGTGATCTCGGAAAGATCCACGCCTGCAGTTACTCCAACAGGCCCACGCCAGCCCTGCTACCAACAAGACTTCACCTCTAAGTCACTGTATCTTCTTCTGCCAAAGTTTCCACAACATTATAACGGAGGAAATATTGTAAGTATCCCTTGCTTTACAGAACACGTGTTTTACACTGACTGAAAGTGAGTTTCTGAGAAGCACATTCTGTTTTCCCATTATGTATCCCCAAATCAGAGATCAGTTCCAAAACTGCAAGAGACTGAATAGAAACCCTGCAGCTGAGAATTAATGTGATGATCAGAGTCATGCCAGGCCAAGTGCTGTATCACCCCAAGTGTCCCCAGCACCTTCCGGGACTTCCTGACTCTAGGACATCACCTCTGTCCCCGAGAACCCCCCAAGCCTCGTGTACTCCACCATCCGTACTCCGGGTAGTTCTCCTCTGAGTATTCACAGTGCCAGAACACACTTCATCTGCAAGTTTATCCTTTGCCTTCTTCTAAGCCAGGCATGTAATCGAGCCTGCAAATTCCTCAAATATAAGGCTTCAGGGTTTGCAAAAAAAAAAAAAAAGCTGACTAATTCTATTGGTCATCCTTATTTGTTTACTGAATCAAACAAACCATAAAAAAAATATTTATGAGGCGCCAGCCCGGTGGCATGGCGGTTAAGTTCATGCATTCCACTTCAGCGGCCCAGGGTTCATGGGTTCGGATCCCAGGCGCAGACCTGCACACTGCTACTCAAGCCACGCTGTCGCAGCATCCCACATACAAAGCAGAGGAAGACTGGCACAGATGTTAGGTCAGGGACAATCTTCCTCGAGCAAAAAGAGGAAGATTAGCAACAGATGTTAGCTCAGGGCCAATCTTCCTCACCAAAAGAAAAAAAAAATTATGAGACAGGTAAATTTGAACAATGGCTAGATATTTGGTGATATTAAAGAATTACTGTTAATTTTTTAGGTATGATAATAGTAACTGTAGTTACGTTTTTTAAAAAGCCCTTATCATGCAGAGATTCAAACGGAAACATTTACAGATATAATGATGTAATATCTGGGATTGCTTCTAGATAACCTGGTGAGGGACACGAGTACAGAGCAATGGAGACTGGCCGCAAGGTGCTGATCACTGAGGCTGGACAGGGCACGTGTGCTTCCCTGTGCCAGTCTCTCTTCTATACAGGCTTGAAATTTTCCATAACAAGTGCAAATAAACAAATATACACCCACACAAAAGTAGGAATTTGCGAGAGATATGTGCAAAGAAAGGATAACAAAAATCCAAGTAATAATATTACAGAACATATCTGAGAAAACAAATATCAGTAAAGTAAGGCCTGAAGAGGTATAATTTGCTCCCACTTAAGACAAAATGGGTATGTGTGTATATATATGTGTGTGTGTTTGTGTATAAATCCATAGAAAAAAGACTAGAAAAATACACAGTATCTGATAGAAGTGATTACCGCTCAGTAAGGGAGGGAAAAGAGAGGCGAGTTTGAAAGTACATTTTACATTTTACTCCTTACACACTTGCACAGTGTCCCAATCTTACACAAAGAAAGTATACATGCAGCTTATATGTGTATGATTTTTAAAAACTGAAAGAGAAATAAAAACAGGTGTAAGCAGCATAAAAGATCTATTCACTGAGCAGACATTTCCCTCAGTCCTGGTCCCTGCATTTCCCCGAGGAAAATAATTCTTAAGTAATCACACCCATGCCTTTAGGCTGCAGGAGATCTTAGAAGCAGCCTAATCTAGTCTGCCTGTTTTCTAATTTCCAAATAATCTGATATGCAGTTTATGGTTCTTGCCTCCTCTGAATCCAGGAGCAAGCACAAAGGATAAGAAAAATTAATAAACAAATCTACTATTCCTCACCCCAACCAGAAGACCACATAGGTTTCAAAATGAAATTTCCCACATGCAAAGATAAAGGAGGACTCTATGTGATTCACTACTTGCTACGGGATTGCCTATAATCACTTACAAAAACACACGCATAGGGAAAACGATTTAACCTTCCTGATCCTTAACACCTAAGCCCCTAAGGAGAACTTAAACGTTCTCCTGCCTGCTTGACACTTTCCTGCAGAGAAATGAAACCCCACTTAACATGTGCACTTGATAAAAATAAAATCCTTCTTCCATGCAGATACACACACCAAAATGTCAGCAAAAAGTGAAATGCCCCAAACAGAAATAAGCCCTTCTCAAAATAAACCAGAACAGCAGGTAAAGACACTGTGTTCCTAACAGCTCCTTTCCTTCCCCCTCTATTCTCTAAAGCATTTCACTTTCCCGGGACAACCAAATCCATAAAGCAGTAGCCCCCTCAGGAACGCTGAGGCTGAGAGCCCGATCAGGGATCCCCCTGTGTTGGGCTGGTTTCTAGAGAATTTGTGTGGTCCGACTGCCCTCTACCGTCCAAAACGGTCTCTACACCAAAGCTGAGGTGTGGTCCTGCATGTATGTCTCCTCTAGTGATGACTGTATTTCCAGACAGAAACTCAGCACTGACTCTAGATAATCACTTAAAGCAAAGAGGGCTTAGATTTAATCTTCTGGGGAAAAGTGGTCCAAGTGTAGATTTTCATAAATGACAATGTTGGCCTCTAACAAGCTGAGAACACAGCCGGCCTCAGGCTGTTCTCTCACCTTTTTCAGTAACAATGATTTCGAGAGTTAAACATTGACTATAATACAATTGGTTATAAATGAGTTCATTTACAAACTCACAACAATCCTACACCGTGAGTATTGCCCAGGACTCTCATCTTGGGCCCACACTTTCTGTCCTCCTCAAAGCCTTGAACCAAGCACTAGGAGAGGAACCTCAAGCAGCCCCTCATTCTGGAGCTTTCCTGGAAGCCTTCAGCCAAAGTGATTCAGTCCATGTACAAAAGGGCCGATAAATACAGTGAGTGAAACCAAAATCACAACCATGCAATCACGGCCACCCCTGCCACGTCTGCCTGTTCGGAAGGTTTTATTAGGAAGGAAGGAAAGCTCCACCTGGTTCTCCACAACAGATTTAAGCAGGTCTCAACACTTCCAAGTCTTGAGGAGGACAATGCTTCATTTTAACAAATAATTCTGACTGCCAAGTATGTCCAGTAGGCTTAGGAACATGATTTCACATGACCAAGAGGGTCTCGCATTTACTTAATCCTCAGAAACCCAGCACAGGGACACCCCCAAATACACCTACCTGTCTCTGGGGACATCCAGGGCCGTGTTATAATCTGGGGGACCTCCAGGCAACATGTTGAACAGCAGGTGGTTTGTACCTCGATCCCACCTATTAAGAAATGAAACATGTAAGAGAATTCACATGTCTACTCTGAAGAAACAAAAACAAGAGTCAGTTACTGGATGACAAGCAGCAAGAGTCCCCAACCCAAAATAGGGCCACTTCTCAGTTGTACAGAGTGAATTCCTAGAAACCCCAACAGGACATCAGGCACTAGCCTGGCTCCTCAGAAGGAAAAAACGGTGGGTGTGTACTTCAAGTTTGTCCACTACAGAATAGCTTATGATAACGAAAACTGCTCATCATTTGGTTAAAGAAACAAAAAAATAAAATACAGAAGATCGGTTAAATACATTATGAAATGTGTAAAATGGAATACTATACAACCCTTAAAATTATATAGTAAAAATATAAAATTATTTGGAAATATATTCATGATATATTAATGGGAAAAGGCAGCAAAAGAGTACGTACTGTATGATCCCATTCTTCACAAAAATGCACATACACACATGCACATGCATATACTATTATACAAAAATGTATATATACATATGCATATGTACATATTTTTTCATACAAAAATGAGTGAAAAGTAACATCAAAATATTAATAATGGTTCTCTTAAAGGCCAGATTATGGAATGAATCTTACATTCTTCTTTTTGCTTATGTATATTTTCAGACTTTTTACAGTGAACATGTATTTTATAAATAACAAAGAGGAGGAAAAAGGTATTTAAATTTAAATGGAAAGGTATGGGAAGACAAGGCACCCTTAGTTTTTAAATTCTAAGTTGGGAGCCCACAGCAGCAGCACCGATGGCAGACCGCTTTTCACTGGCTCAGAGGCCAGAGGCTCACAGTGCCGGCCTCATGCTCCAGTGAGCGGCTCATCCACATCCCCTCCTAGGAGCAAAGAGACACAGCTGGATGCCAGCTCAGAGAAGAAGCTCTCCGTCTCCCTCCCTGTAGTTCCCTGAAGGACTTGGCTCCGGTCTGCAAAAGTACCAGATACCTAGAGAGCTGGGCCAGCGCTTGCGCCGTCTCCTTAATGCGGAGCGTGTTCTGGTTAAGCACGTCGATGGACGGGACAAACAGGCAGGCCCGGCCGATGTCGTCAGTGTAGTAGTCACTGTCCGAGATGGCCGTGAGCAGTTCGTTGTACTCCCGGGAGATGGTGCTGCTGACTGGGACCCCGGAGTCGTCCACGTACTTCTTCAGAGAGTAGATATACACCTTGATTTTGTTCTTGGGGTTGAAGCCGCAGCGGTAGACGTCGAAACACGTGTGCATCCTGCAGCTGAGATCGCCGCGCTCGGGGACCGGGCTGTCGGCCGGCAGCCTGACCAGCGGCACGTCACGGACGCTGCGCTTCTCCACGCTCCAGTCGCTGGCGGACTCGATGGAGTGCGGCCAGAACTGAAACACGCCCGTGGCGATGAGGCCCAGCAGGACGATGGAGAAGAGGGTGATGTAATAGATTCGGTGCTTGGTCTTCATTCTCGGGATGAGGGCCGGACCCCGGATGTTGTACTTGACCGACGCGCACATAATGACACAGACAGCCTCCTCCTCACACTCCTGGTGACCGGGAGAAACGGGAAAAATCAAGTATTTAGGGCGGCAAAGGACGCTTGAAAGGGCTGCTCGACTTTTAATATACCTATTTCTTTCCCTTAAGTGGTCTGATGAAGTAATGAAAAGGGATTTCTGACCCTTCTCATCCGTGTATACAAATATATGTATTTGTATATATGAATATATGCTATGTGATATATTTAATATTTAATACTACATACACAATATAAATATTGATACATGATATAAAAACATAACTATATTCTGTAAATATAGATTCATTGAGAGCATAAGTTGGTAAATGCATGGGGCTTATTAGGAAGACAAATGCTGACCAAGGAAAAAAAATCATAAGTGAAATAGCTAAAGATAGTGGTTTGAGAGGCCGGCCCGGTGGCACAAGCGGTTAAGTGCGCACTCCACTGCGGCGGCCTGGGGTTCGCAGGTTTGGATCCCGGGCACGCACCCACGCACCCATGCTTGTCAGGCCATGCTGTGGCGGCATCCCATACAAAGTGGAGGAGGATGGGCACGGATGTTGGCTCAGGGCCAGTCTTCCTCAGCAAAAAGAGGAGGATCAGCAGAGAGCTCAGAGCTGATCTTCCTCACACATACACACACACAAAAAAAAGTGGTTTCGTTTTGTTTTTAAACACTTGCCTAACATTAACTGATGTTTCATCTGGACAAACCGGGTTATTCTAAACCAAGTTATTCTTGAACACTTGTTATTCTAAAATCTGTTTTCATCCATTTATTCATTCAACCCTCTATGGAGCACCCACCACGCACTGTGAAGGAAACAAAGAAGAAAGCAACTTTAGAGGAATTTACACTCTAATGAGGGAGCTAAGACAAACAAAACTACAACAAAATGCAAAACGTAAAAATACCACTAGGAAAGTATCAATAAAGTGCCAAGGGGTATTAGAGAAGAAAAGATTAATCTCTGATCTTTAAATATACATTGATGTTTTATAGTGAAGGTGACAGTTGACACATTTAGATGGACAGAATGAAAAAAGGAACAGGGAGACAGGGAGGGAGGGAGGGAAAGAAGGGCAGTGTGGTTGATCAATTTCCAAAGTCTTATGTCAACACTTGTTCTCGTCGGTGAATGTTCATGCCCCTTTTCCAATCAAAAGGTGGAATCTGTTTCCCTTCCCCCTGAATCTGGGCTAGCCTTGTAACTTGCTTTGGCCAGGATGATGTGGCAGAAGTTACCTTCTAGGGCTTCTGAGCCTGGGCCTTAAGAGATGTGGTAACTGCTGCTTCTGTCATCTGGAAACCCAGCTGCCACGCCATAAGGAAACTGAGCTCCCAGGGGAAGGCAACTTCAGGGAGACCCCAGTGGAAACTGTGTGGAAGAGACATGAACCATCCCCACCAAGCTCTGGAGAGATCGCAGAATCTTGAGCAAATACACAACTGTTGTTGTTGTTTTAAGCCACGAAGTTTCGGGTTGGTTTGGTACATAGCAATAGATAATGAAACAGCCAACGAGCATCACTGACTGATACAAAGAAAATCCTTAGTCCTCAAGTGCAAATGCAGAGTTCCCCTGTAGACCACAACTTAAGATCCTTACCAAACAAACCTGCCCCATCTGGTGCCCAGATACTGCGTGGGGAGGGTAGAGCCTCGACTGTGCTTGCAGCACGTGTCACAGACGTGCCACGTTACTGCGACAAGCGACCTTAGCCTGCCACATGTCAAAGCCCCAATCTACAAAATGGTCTCATTCTACTCACAGATCTTTCAGAGAAGCTATTAATATAAAGGGAAATAACCGAAAAGCTCCTAGACCATCTAAGGTCTATCAACCATTTTTACTTTGGGATCTCCCCAATCTCTGCCCACGCTGGAAAACTGCCTCCTGCCTGGCTGGTGGGGTTGTGCCAAGGCTTGAATGTGGCCGTCGTTATCAGCTTTTCGGGTAAAATGTGCTGCACAGTCATGAATGATTTCGACTTGTTATCTCTGAGACCACGAGCTGGAACATAAGAGATTTGCTTGTCACAGACTAATGCATGAACATTCATACATTTTAAGCTTAAAGATGTCATCTTTGGGGCATATACATCAGCCATTCAATATATGCTAACTGATTCTATGACAGAAATGCGAGCACGAGAGCTCTTTCACTTTTTCTGTCATCTAACAACCAACAGCATGTTCCCAGCCTGCCCCCAACCCCCTACTATGTCCAGGCCCCCCCAAGGCTTTCTCGTCACACTGTGTGTCCCTCCTGGACCTCAGAGATAGGAGGTCCCAGGACAAATCACACAAGGAGCTGCACCCTCCACTGCCCTGAGTTAGAACTTCCCGACAGGCTTTCAGGGTAGATTTACATCCCGACTTGTGGTTCTCAGACACCTGAAGGGTGAGAATTACACGAGGAGTGTGTTACAACAGAGTCCTTGGCCCCAGCGGGTCTAAAATAGGGTCACAGAATTTGTGATTTTAGCCAGCTCCTCGGGTGTTTATTTTGTGAAATAAGGTTTGAAATCTTTACCCAAATTAGACAAACTACCTTTTAACACAGGGGCTTTCAAATTTTAACTAAAACCTACAATAAGAAATATATTTTATATTGTAACCCAATACAGACACAGATGTGTGTGTGTGTGTGTATTTGAAATAAAAGTTTCACAAAACAATGTTTAACCTTAGTATACAGTACTCGCCCCATAACATGAGGAACACTATATTTTTATATTCTGTTATTCTACTGCTTTTTTTTAAATGCTGTTCATAACCTACTAGATCAATTATACTACCCAATAATGGGTAGTATTTGAAAAATACCAACTTCACATATAACAAAACTGGGATTAATGGGATAAAAATAGTATCCACACATGAGCTTTACAAATTTTCACGAGTTACAGATTAACTATTTAAAAGGCATTATGACAACAAAATAAACCCAAAGATAATATAAAGAAATAAGTAATAAATAAAAACACAGAAAATAATTAAAAAACAAAATAGAAAGGATCAACAAAGCTAAAAGTTGTTTTTTCAAGAAAGGCAAATAAAATTGACATTTGATATAATTCTGATAAGACTAACCAAGATAAAGAGAAAAAGAGCACAAATAAATACCCAGAATGAAAAGGGGAACATAAGTGTAAATGCTGCATATATTTAAAAGACAAGATGGTATCAAGGAATCTACGCCAATATATTTGAAAACTTAGATGAAACGGAACAATTCTTTAAAAATATAACTTCTCAAAACAGTCTCACAAAGAAAACTGAATAGTTTTACAACATTAAAGAAACTGAATCAAAAGTATAAAAATCTTCCTCTAAGGAAAATTCCAGGCCCAAAAGATTTTCCAAGTTCTACTACACATTCAAAAAACAATAATTCCAATTTTACACAAATTATTCCAGAGTTCAGAAAAAAGCGGAAACACTCGAGCTTATTTTAGGAGGCTAGTATAACATTAATACCAAAATCTTATACAAGTGGTTCTCAAAGAACGGTCTGGGGACTCCAGGGGGTCCCAAGACCCTTTCAAAGGGTCTGGACTGTTTTCATAATAATACTGACATTATTTTTTCACTTTCATTTTCCAGAGGCTACATAATGTGGTTATTGCAAAGCCTGAATGCAGAAATAGATATGAGAATCCAGCTGTCTTCTGCTAAGTTTTTCCAACATAATGAAAGATATCAACTCACAGATTGAAGATGCTCAAGTCCAAGCAGAATAGACACAAAGAAAACCCCACCTAGATACGTCAAAGCAAAACCACTAAAAAGAAAGCCAAAGAAAAATATTAAAAGCAGCCAGAGGGGAGAAAAATCCACCCAAGGAAGATTAAAAAGCTATCTATAATAGGCAAAACTATAAAAAATTTAGAATACAAGAGAGAATATCATGACTTCTGGGCAGAGAATGATTTCTAAAACAAAATATAAAAAGTGTAAACCATAATAGATAAAATGATAAATTCTGTTACAATTAAGAACTTTTGTTCATCAAAAGACACCATAAGGAAGTAAAAAGACCATTAAACCAGAAGATAACTGCAATACATATAACCAATAAGGACTAGAACCAGACTAAAGAACTCCTAGAACGCAATAAAAACAAACAAAAAACTTAAACAGGAATTTCACAAAAGAGGAAACAAAAATGGGACATAAACATTTGAAAAGACACTCACTCTTATTAACAGTCAGGAAACGTAAAACCACAATGAGACACCCTCTACCCACCAGCACAGGAAACTATAAGAGGCAAACACCACCAAGTGTTGGCAGGGACCTGGAGCCACAGGAACTCCCCTGGTAAGAGCATGACCCGGCTCCAGGGTCCCAAGTGGTCAGCAGAAGGGCTGGAAAGAAGAGGGGCTGATACCCACCATGTTTGAGTCCCAGGCATCACACTTTGCTTCCTACCTGTCATAGTCTGGGTCCTCTCTCCTCCCCCCCAAAAAACAAAAAAACAGAGACAAGGATCGGGGTGCAGGTAGTTTTACTTGGGAGGTGATCTCAGAAAGCTGGAGGACGGAGCCAGAAGGGAGAGACGAGCAACAAGGGAAGTCAACAAGGAGAATGGTATCAAGCTGGTTACCGCTGGGGGTGGGGGCTCCTAGGGCTGCTGGGAACCCTCTGAAGAACCATGGAGACTACGCCTTGTCCCTCGGAAGGATGAGAGGCTGGGGCGCTGACCCCCCAACGCCTATCCACTATCGCTTGAGGGCTGCCTGGTACTATGACCAGCTCAGACCCTGTAGCCCTCAGAAGGTCTGGACATTATCCTTTCCTCGACGGACAGTTAGTCTGATAAAGAGCCGCGGTTCCCTCATGGAGGGACTGGGGGTACATTTGTCTATACCTGCAGGGACATTGCAAAGTACTTCTTCGAAGTGATCCAGCCTCCCTCTCAATCCATGGGATATGGGTCTGAGAGCTCACATCTGGAAACCAGACGATGACTAGTGATTTTCCATTGCAGCAGCTCACATCAGCCTTCCACTTGCCAGCTCTTGAGTTTTTTCTGTTTACACAAGTCAAGCAATACCCTAGTCGACTGCCCAACTCTACTGCCTTTAGGAACACCATGCTCTATCAGCACCACAGTGGGTCAAGGTGTGCTGGTTGAAGGTCGGGCCTTGCTGCCCTCGTAGGCATTGTGTCTACCTGCCTCTGATGGTTAGGCGCCACCTGGCCTCTGCTTTTTCAAAATCCCATCATCCTCATAGATACTTGGGAACCCAATTTGATGGTCACATCTCCTAAAGTCAATCCTGGCTTACAGAAGACAGCCAATCGAGCTTCTCAAAGGCATTGAGAAGGGCACTGTTCCCCTCACAAGGCATCCACGTTACCAAAGTTTGAAGGGAGGGCACCCTACCAGGAACATGGGCAAGTGCTGCGTCTCTGGCCTCAAGCAACAAATCTATTTCAACTCTCCACCTCCCTGATCCTTCCGATCCCTTCCTCAATACTCTGCCAAGACAGCTCTGGCCCCTCCACCTCACTGACTGTAGGCCAGGGTTTCTCAACCTCAGCACTACTGACATTGGAGGCTGGATGATGCTTTTTTGTGCAGAGATGTTCTGTACAAGGTAGAAAGTTTAGCAGCATCCTTGGTCTCTGCTCAATAGAAGCCAGAAGCAACCCTTAGTTGTGACAACTAAAAATATATCCCGACGTTGCCAAACATCCTCCAGGGAGGCAAAACCTCGCCCAGCTGAGAACCAGTGGTATCAGCCACGTCCACGCTACAGGACCCTGCCCAGCAGCATCCTAGGACCCGCTCTAGTCCCTGCGGGGTCATTAAATCCTGAACCATCAGAGAATGCTCCCAAGGCACCAGTCTCTCCCATCCAGCTTTACGGTCCACCACTACCCCACTCGTCGTCCAACACCCTCACGATTCACTCCCACGTGCTCCCCAGGTCCTGCTGGTCCTCATGAGCCAGGCCCTGCACCTCTTTCAGCACAAAAGCCATTTCCCCAGAAGCAGGGACTGTACTTCCCCACTCAGGCGGGACCTGAGGGGAGGGGAGGCAGATCTTGAGGAGGATAAGCACCATCTTACAAGGCATCTGCCTCAAGAGAGGTCTCTGCACGGTGTCCAGGCACTCCTTCAAGGAGAGGCAGACACTTCAGCTGGCCCAGAGGATCTAAGGAAACCTGGGAGTTCAAAGTTCTCAGCGTCTCCGCCCGAATTTCTCCATCCTAGGTCTCAGGGTCCCACTTCTTCCCTGTCATGGCCCTGACTTTAGCGAGGCAACCTGTGCACTCAGCTTCCTTTGCAGTTCTGCCACAATTATGATTAAATTCCGGGCCTGATTTTCAACTCAGTCTGCCCTCCAGCTGCAGGAGATGCTGCCACGGAGCCTTCCGTCTTTCACATGTGTCCCGAGTTGGTATCTGGCTGATCTGATGTGATCTTACCTCAAGGGCTTGAGGGAGATAACAAGAGCCAGCCAGTTCCCCATCCTTATCATCACCACTGTCCATACGCTGCTTACCTGCTAGAGCCACTGTCCTAGCCAACGCCTTCCCTTGCACCAGAATCTCATCCCAACCCACCGCTGGTGAGACTCTTACAACTGTGCGAGTACAGTAGGGAGTTAGTACCAGAGAGTCCCAGGGGTTATCCACACCTCCCTTACCACCAGCAAAGGGGTCCTTGCTGCCATCTGAGGGTGAGTGGTCCCAGTTTTGCACTAGTCTCAGGGCTTGCTTTCTAGAGCCACTTCTAGCACCAACTGTCTTAGCTTCTGTTCTGTCAAACTAAGAAAAAGCGACTTGGGTGCAAGGAGCTTGCAGAAGGTGAACCCAGAAAGCCAGAGGAGGAGAGGAGCCAGGGCAGAACAGAAAGTGTACTACTGAGCTGGTTCCCATACTGAGCCGGACTCAGTCCCGCTAGGGTACCTCTGAAAAACGCACCTCAGAACTGTCCCTTTGAAGGATACAAAGCCATGGCACTCATCCACTACAGCCCATCCCCCACTGATGAGGGCTATTCTCAGAGGTACAAACTCCCATTTCTGAGGTATGCTGACCCAGGCTAACGGAGCTCCCACAGGTCTGGGCCAAACAGCCGAGAGACATGGCGAGCACTTGAGGTAGAATAAAAACGCAATAAAAGAGACGAGAGGAAAAGCCTTAAATGAAAAAGGAAAGGATGAGAAATGAAGAAAAAAGCCCCTACTAAGTGCTCTGGAGACACTCTCCTCTGTGAGCATCCACATACTTTCCACACACTTCATTATAGCACTTGCCACATTATATTAATTAGTTAAATAATTGCAAATCTGTCTCCTCTACTGGTTGTGACTTTCTTGATCTCTGCTCAGTATCCCCAGCATCTAATACCACACCTAGAACACATTTCATATAAACATAAATGTTTGCTGAATGAATAAGTGTCCCCACCCTTCCCAGTTCCATCAGTGCACACACTGTTCAGGGTCCACGTTTTGATTTATTATATGGTGATGAACTCTGATTATTTTCTTTCTTGAATTAAGAGTTTCCAAAGGGGAAAAAAAATGGCTAGGTACTTCCAGAGACTGAATTTGTGTACCCACCCCTGAACACCCTCCTCTCCCCTTCGCTGAGCTTCCCTGAAGAGGAAAGAACAAAAGAAGCCTCCTACTAATGACTGTTTGTTCCATATAGTACCATTACCTGGATCAAAACAAGAATTTCACAGCAGAGCCCCATAAATTTTATCCTCCTTGAAGCACATCGAACCTGTCCCTGCGAAACACTGGAAGCATGTGGAAAGCTGTCAAGCACTGAGTCACTGGAAAAATCTTTTAACCCCACTCTACTGTCAGGATGAGATGCATTTTCTGCTCCTGGAATTATTTATTCCTACAACTTGCCTGAGAAACCTTTCCTGGGTGCTTCAGGCTGTACCCAATTCACTTAGTCCAACGTTTGGAGTCACAATCTCGTCCTTTTAACCTTTTAGAGAAGCCCTCACAACTGAACTCCCAGGGCCACTGCTACATCGGAACTTAACCCAACTGTGCCTGAAAACAAAGGAACCAAATATTAGCAAAAGCAGGAAAATGTGTGATTCACTGCCTTATCTGCTAGAGTTCTTTATAATTAAAAGTCGTTATGACTAACCACCCCTGAAAATGGTTTCCAATAAAAAAATACTGTGCCCTTTGGGGCCAGCCCCATGGCATAATGGTCAAGTCTGGCACGCTCTGCTTCGGTGGCCCAGGTTCGGTTCCCGGGCGAGGACCTACACCACTCGTTAAGCCATACTGTGGTGGCATCCCACATACAAAATAGAGGAAGACTGGCACAGATGTTAGCTCAGAGCTAATCTTCCTCAAGGAAAAAAAGAGGAAGAGTGGCAACAGATGTTAGCCTAGGGCAAAAAAAAAAAATACTGTGCCCTTTGATTGTGGGAATTATACTATAAATTAATACAATGCATATAATTAAATAACAACTAAACATTCCTGAGGACTTACTACCTGCCAGGATCTGTTTTAAGCACTCTGAGTTAACGTATTTACTCTTCCTATCAGTGCCATGTGACAAGCTAATCATTACCCTCCTTTTACAGACTGGGAAAGGGCAACAGCAAGGCTAAGTAGCTTGCCCCATGTCACACACCTAGAAAACGCCAAAGCTAAGATTTGGAGGATTGCAGCCGCTCTGGAGCCTGCGCTCTTATCCCCATGTGAAGCTGCCTCCTCTGATTGCCTTTAAGCCTGGATTAGATACACCTTTTTCACTCCCCAATTAGCGAAGCCAGCATAGCTTGACAGACCCAAATCTATCCCTTCACACCAGCCTACGCAACCAAGAGGCTTAACCAGCGGAAGTGAGGAACGAAGGAAACTGAGTCATCTATGTTATGACCGTGAATAACCTTTGCGGTCTGAAACTTACAAACCAAGCCCAGTTTAAGTCCCTAGAGCACTCAATTGACTTAGAAGAATGAAAACTGACATACTCTATTTCAAGACATCCTCAGACAAACAAGGACCCTTCTAGGTTAGCACTTCCCGATAAGTTACACCAAGCAGATTATTTGAGCCTCAAAACTGCATACACAGATCTGATTCCCAAGGCCAGGAGAATTCCAAACGCCTCTGAGCTTCAAGCGGATGCCCAGAGCCACCTGGTTCCGAGTTGGAGCAGTGTCCCAACTCTGCCTGGGAGGCCACAGGCACGCACGGCAGAGCCCAGGGCGCAGGGACCCCCGTGGGAGGAAACAGACCCGTGCAGCCGGAGGGAAGGAGGCGGCAGCGGAAAGGGAGCGGCCCCGGGGGAGGGTGGCCTTGCGGGAAAAGGAAGCTGCAGGGTCCGGGGAGAAATGAAAGGGGCGCGCGGCGGACAGGAGCGCGCAAGGGAGGCAGGTGGGAAGCGAAGTGGGAGGGGGGGGGCCAGGCGAAGAGGAGGCGGCGCGGAGAGCAAAGCCCCCCGCAGCGGGGATCACGGCGCGCGGCCCCGGCGGGGGTGGGGTCGCCCCCCGCCGCCCTCCGGCCTGCGCGCGGCCCGCGCTGCCCCCGCGGCCGGGGAGGCCCGAGCCCGCACCTCGGCGCCCGCCGGCCCGCCCGCGCCGCGCTTACCTCGGCCACGGCCGCCTCGCGCTCGGCCCCGCGCTCGGTCACCGGCTCACGCCGAGGGGCGCGGGCCACGGCCGCCCGGAGGGAACCCGCCGGGGCTGCGCGAGCGGGCGGGGAGCGCGGCGCCGGCGACCGGGCTCGGCGGCTGACCCCGAGCGCACTGCGCATGCGGGAGCGGCCCGCGCCCGCGCCCCCTGCTGGACGGGAGGAGTCAGGGCGCCGCTTAGGGGCTCGCCCAGGCCAGCGCAGGACGCTCGGGCTCCACGGCGCAACTCACGCCAAGACGGGCAGCCTCGTTCATAATTAAAGACGCTGCAAATCGAAGCAACGAGACACCGTGCTTCACTTATACAACTGTTATGACACTGACAAAAACGTAGATGTTTTATTGTAATCAGTCCTGGTGAGCGTGCAACCTTCTTGGAGGGCAATTTGGCAGTATCCATCAAATATAAAATGCCGATAACAATCCCTCTGCGCGGAGTTTACCCTACAAATAGTCTCAACCATGTTTATCAGAAATACTCATTACAGTATTGTTTCCAATAATAGCAGAAAACTGGAAACAACCAAAATTAGGGAACATGATTAGGATAGAATAATGCGAGAATACATACATATATATGTTGGTATGGAAATATGAAAGCATGGTCCAAAACAGTAGGCAAGTATGATCCCTTTCATGTAAATATATATACACACAAAAACAAGACAGATAAAATATATATCTAGATGCTTGTTTTCAGGCATATGGCATATGTACAATATTTTTTTCTGGATGGAATCCAAGAAGCAATTAACAGTTTGGGGGAGAGCAATTGTGCAGGCAGAAATGGGGGAGAGAGACTTGCATTTTCATTTTGTTTCTGAATTATTTACATGATCTAGCTTTCTGCATGCACAGTAAAATCCCTGTCATAAGGCAGTAAATGGAGTCTAAAAAATTCAATCAAAATTCAGAGTGATGTTATTGAGAGGTTAATGAAATGACCCCACTCATTTCATTAACTGGTCCTGGCTGTGGAAGCCAATTCCTTCTCGTCCCAGCTATCCTTTAGCACCATCTGGTGGAAGTTGTCACTTATGGCTTAAATATTCATGGGGATGCTTCTGAGTCTGGAGATACACTGGGGCTTCCGGCAGCAACAGTGATTCCAGGAATATTCTTGAACTAATGCCTGCTTGTCACAGATCCGAGGAGATTGGGATGCGAGTATTCCGGAGATGGGAAACTCACATTCTGCTTCTCCACATCCAAGAGACATTGCTCTGCCCTCTAAATCCACATCCCCCTCAAGTGATAGGAAACTTAGTACACATACACCCCATTTGAGAACTGGATAGGTAGAGAGCATTTTGTTTCTTTTTTGTCTTTCTCTGTATTAAAATATATATATGTTTGTAATTAATCATTCATTTTTTCATTAAATGAGGACTTACTGTGTTTAAGACCTGTGTTAGGCACAGCCTTTGAGGAGCCTGCCTATCTTATTCACTTTATAACCCTAGGCATGCATAGTGCCTGGCACACAGTAACCGCTCAATTAGTATTTTTTGAAAGAATAAAGGGTACTCAGATGCTGAAAGGAGCTCAATAAAAAGAAGAAAAATGCACAAGTAAGATTAGCCAAAAGAGAGGATGAAAAGTAGTGCAGGAGAATATTAAAATGCTGTGAGGCTCAAAAGAGAAAGTCATTGCATCCAGTTGGAAAGATATGGGAAGACTTCATACAAGAGTTGATATCTCTGCAGGTCCTGGAGGATATCTAGGATTTGACAAGTAGAGAGGCTAGGGCATTCCAGGCGGAGCCAAAGTCATGAGCAAAAGCACAGATGTGATAAAGGAGAAGCAATCAGGAAGACCAAGTGTCTTTTAATCCAGTGTGGCTACACTTCTAGGAATAGAAACTATGCAAGTAACTGGAGGTGAGAAAGTATAGAAGCTGTGATATTAGAAGCTCCACGATGCTAAAGTAGCTGAGGGTGACTGCAGAGAAGCGAGGGAAGGAAAACTGAGACAGGACCTGAAGTCTCTGAGGTGGAAAAGCGTCCTGGTAGTCGGTGGTTAAAAGAGGAGAGGCTGTAGAAAGATGATAGATTGCTCATTCCGAAGGTCCAGGACAAAGCGAAGACCCCGCAGACACCCGCTGACCCCGGGAGTCACAGAAAACGGAAGCGGAGTCAGCAAGGGCGTGGCTTTCAAGGCAAGCGGCAACATCAGGGGAAAGCGGGTTCACAGTTAGGAGGAATTGCTGGTGTGGAGCTGAATCCCACATTTACCACTTCCTTTAAATGCCAGAAGTTCGTAAGAATGGAGGAAGGTGCAGTCGGCTCTCTGTACCCTCAGGTTGCACATCCGCATGTTCAACCAACCACGGATTCTCTACTGCGTCTACGCGGTTGGTTGAATCCACAAATGTGGAACCCGCACATACCCAGGGCGGAGTAAGGGACGTGAGCATCTGCAGCTTTCGGTATCCTTGGGGCTCCTGGAACCAATTCCCCGCGGATCCCGGTGGACAACTGTATATTCCCCAAGGAAAAAAACTCCATGAAAGAATTGTTCTGTGTATTTTGTGTCGACTCAGGTTAAGTAACACTGGCAGGCAGCCTGGCGGACTAGAAATACCTATCAATACCAGATCAAATATAATGAACACTCTCTCCAGTGGATAGCTGAGCTCACACAAAAAAGAATAAAGAAAATATACAGTTGGGGCCGGCCTTGTGGTGCAGCAGTTAAGTTTGCGTGTTCCGCTGTGGCAGCCTGGGGTTCGCCAGTTTGGATCCTGGGCACAGACTTATTCACCGCTCATCAAGCCATGCTGAGCTGGCGTCCCACATAGAAGAACTAGAAGGACCTACCACTACAACTAGGATATACAGCCATGTACTGGGGCTTTGGGGAGGAAAAAGAGAAAAACAGAGGAAGACTGGCAACAGATGTTAGCTCAGGGCCAATCTTCAAAAAAAAAAAAAGCAAGAAAATATACGGGAGCCAAAAATGAACCCAAAGTGAGAAATTTGAGCGTCAAAGCTACAACTCGTGCATATAAGGTGGGGAGTTGATACAGAGAAACCCAATAAACCTATTTTTTTTTTTTTTTTGGTGAGGTAGACTGGCGCTTAGCTAACATCTGTTGCCAATCTTGCTCTTTTTGCTGAGGAAGATTGGCCTTGAGCTAACATCTGTGCCCATCGTCCTTTATTTTGTATGTGGGATGCTGCCACAGTGTGGCTTGATGCTCAGTGTATTGGTCCACGCCTGGGATTTGAACCTGCGAACCCCAGACCACCAAAGCGGAATGCTTGAACTTAACCACTATGCCACCGGGCCTGCCATAAAGCTATTTTTTTTGATATTGAGATGGAAGACTGGAAAAATTTGCTCAATATCGGTAACAACAAACAAACAAAAAACTTGTCTGTCTTGTCCAGAGAGGGGAAAAAGAAGAGTCTCTGCCGAGAATCTTTGACATCAAGCTTCACAACAATATGGGATTTGAATTTATACCACCTGGATGGTCTAGGAAGCTCCAAGCCTTGACAGCAACATGAAGTGTCACCAGCCCAGGTTGGTAGCACCCCAAGGCCCTTGGAGAAGGAAACACAAATTCCCCTCTGGACAAATCCCCCTCAACACAAGCTGCCCAGGATTGTGATAGATGAAACCCTGACAAATGTAAGCTCCCAATCCAAAATTACAAAGCACATGAAAAATAAACCAGTTGGCAGAAACTACAAACAGCAGAAATGTAACCCCCAAGAACTACAGATAGTTGGATTATGAGATGTAAACATAAAATAAGCAAGGTTATGGTGCTCAAAGACTTAAAAGATGGAACTGCCAACATTAGAAAGAAACAAGATGATATTTTTTCAAAAGACCAAGGAGATGGAAAAAGTACTAAATGTAAAACTTGAAATTAAAAACTCAATGCACGGGCTGGCCCTGTGGCTTAGCGGTTGAGCGCGCGCACTCCGCTACTGGCGGCCTAGGCCTGGGCACGCACCGACGCACTGCTTGTCCGGCCATGCTGAGGCCGCGTCCCACATACAGCAACTAGAAGGATGTGCAACTATGACATACAACTATCTACTGGGGCTTTGGGGGAAAAAAAGGAGGAGGATTGGCAATAGATGTTAGCTCAGAGCCGGTCTTCCTCAGCAAAAATAGGAGGATGTTAGCTCAGGGCTGATCTTCCTCACAAAAAAAAAAATCTGTGCAATTCATTGTATGTAAACTTTACCTCCATTTTTAAAAATTATTTTATTGTGGTCATAATAGTTCATTGTGAAATTTCAAGTGTACATTATTGTTTGTCAGTCACTGTATATATGTGCCCCTTTACCCCTTGTGCCCAACCCCCAACCTCCTTTCCCTCTGGTAACATTAATCTGTTCTCTTTGTCCATGTGTTAGTCTATCTTCCACATATGAGTGAAATCATTCAGTGTTTGTCTTTCTCTGTCTGGCTTATTTTGCTTAACATCATACCCTCAAAGTCCATCCATGTTGTTGCAAATGGGATGATATGTCTTTTTTATGGCTGAGTAATATCCCATTGTGTGTATACACATATACCACATCTTCATATACCACCATATACCACTACCCCCAGTAGTGGGATAGCTGGGTCATATGGTATCTCTATTTGCAATTTTTTGAGGAATCTCCATGCTGTTTTCCATAGTGCCTGCACCAGTTTGCATTCCCACCAGCAGTGTATGAGGGTTTCCTTTCCTCCACATCCTCTCCAACACTTGCTATTTTTTGTCTTGGTGATTATAGCCATTCTAACAGGTGTAAGGTGATATCTCATTGTAGTTTTGATTTGCATTCCCTAATAATTAGTGATGTTGAACATCTTTTCATGTGCCAGTTGGTCATCTGTATATCTTCTTTGGAAAAATGTCTATTGATATCCTCTGCCCATTTTTTGATTGGGTTTTTTGTTTTTTTGCTGTTGAGTTGTATGAGTTCTCTATATATTATGGAGATTAACCCCTTGTCAGATATATGATTTGCAAATATTTTCTCCCAGTTGTTGGGTTGTCTTTTTGTTTTGTTCCTGGTTTCCTTTGCCTTACAGAAGCTCTTTAGTCTGATATAGGCCCATTTGTTTATTTTTTCTTTTGTTTCCCTTGCCTGAGTGGACATGGTATACGAAAAGATGCTGCTAAGACCAACGTCAAAGAGTGTGCTGCCTGTATTTTCTTCTGGGAGTTTTATGGTTTCAGGTCTCACCTTCAAGTCGTTAATCCATTTTGAGTTCATTTTTGTGTGTGGCATAAGATAATGGTCTGCTTTCATTCTTTTGCATGTGGTTGTCCAGTTTTCCCAGCACCGTTTATTGAAGAGAATTTCCTTTCTCCGTGGTATATTCTTCGCTCCGTTGTCAAAGATTAGCTGTCCATAGAGTGGGTTTTGTTTCTGAGCTTTCAATTCTGGTCCATTGATCTGTGTGTCTGTTTTTGTACCAGGACCATGTTGTTTTGATTTCTATAGCTGTGTAGTATATTTTGAATTCAGGGATTGTGATGCCTCCAGCTTGATTCTTTTTCCTCAGGATTGCTTCAGCTATTTGGGGTCTTTTGTTGCCCCATATGAATTTTAGGATTCTTTGTTCTATTTCCATGCAGAAGGTCATTGAGTTTCTGATTGGGATTGCAGTGAATCTGTAGATTGCTTTAGGTAACATGGATATTTTAATTATGTTTATTCTTCCAATCCATGTGCATGGAATATCTTTCCATTTCTTTATGTCATCAATTTCTTTCAATAACTTCTTATAGTTTTCATTGTATAGGTCTTTCACCTCCTTGATTAAATTTATTCCTAGATAGTTTATTCTTTTTGTTGTGATTGTAAATGGGATTGTATTCTTGAGTTCTCTTTCTATGCGTTTGTTACCAGAGTATAGAAATGCAACTGATTTTTGTAAGTTGATTTTATACCCTGCAACTTTGCTGTAGTTGTTGATTATATCAAATAGTTTTCTGATGGATTCTTTATGGTTTTCTATATATAGAGAATCATGTCATTTGCAAATAGTGAGAGTTTCATTTCTTCATTTCCAATTTTGATACCTTTTATTTTTTTTTCTTGCCTGTTGCTCTGGCCAAAACCTCCAGTACTGTGTTGAATAAGAGTGTCGAGAGTGGGCACCCTTGTCTTGTTCCTGTTCTCAAAGGGATGGCTTTCAGTTTTTCCCCACTGAGTGTGATGTTGGCTGTCGGTTTGTAATATGGCCTTTATTATGTTGAGGTACTTTCCTTCTATACCCATTTTATTGAGAGTTTTTCTCCTAAGCGGATGTTGGATCTTGTCAAATGCTTTCTCTGCATTTACTGAGATGATCATGTGATTTTTATTCCTCATTTTGTTCATGTGTATTACATTGATTGATTTGTGGATGTTGAACTATCCCTGTGGCCCTAGTATAAATCCCACTTGATCATGGTGTATGATCCTGTTAATGTATTGCTATATTTGGTTTGCCAATATTTTGTTGAGGATTTTTGCATCTATGTTCATCAGTGATATTGGCCTGTAATTTCCCTTCTTTGTGTTGCCCTTGTCTGGCTTTGGGATCAGGATGATGTTGGCCTCATAGAATGAGTTAGGAAGTCTTTCATCTTCTTCAATTTTTGGAATAGTTTGAGATGGACAGGTACTAAATCTTCTTTGAATATTTGGTAGAATTATCCAGAGAAGACATCGGTCCTAGACTTTTATTTTTATGGAGGTTTTTGATTACTCTTTCAATCTCTTTACTTGTGATTGGTCTATTCAGATTCTCTATTTTTTCTTCATTCAGTCAGTTTTGGGAGGTTTTATGAGTCTAAGAATTTATCCATTTCTTTTAAATTGTCTAATTTTTTGGTATATAGTTTTTCATAGTATTCACTTATAATCCTTTGTATTTCTGTGGTATCTGTTGTAATTTCTCTTCTTTCATTTCTAATTTTATTTATTTGAGCCCTCTTTTTTCTTAGTGAGTCTGGCTAAGGGTTTGTCAATTTTGTTTATCTTCTCAAAGAAACAGCTCTTTGTTTCATTGATCCTTTCTACTGTTTTTTGTTGTTGTTGTTGTTTCAACTTCATTTATTTCTGCTCTAATTTTTATTATTTCCCTCCTTCGGCTGACTTAGGGCTTTGTTTGTTCTTCTTTTTCTAGTTCTGTTAGGTGTAGTTTAAGAGCACTTATTGGAGATTTTTCTTGTCAAGGTGGGCCTCTTTTGCTATGAATTTCCTTCCTAGGACCACTTTAGCTGCATCTCATATGAGCTGGTATGGTGTATTTTCATTTTTATTTGTCTCCAGATATTTTGTGATTTCTCCTTTAATTTCCTCATTGATCCATTGGTTGCTCAGTAGCATGTTGTTCAGTCTCCACATATTTGTCACTTTCCCAGCTTTTTTCTTGTAGTTGTTTTCTACTTTCATAGCATTATGTTCATAAAAGGTGCTTGATATGATTTAAAGCTTCTTAAATTTATTGAGGCTTGCCTTGTTTCCCACCATATGGTCTGTCTTTGAGAATGTTCCATGTGCACTTGGGAAGAATGTGTATTCTGTTATTTTTGGATGGAGTGTTCTATATATAAAGTCCATCTGGTCTAGTTTTTCATTTAATTCCACTATTTCCTTGCTGACTTTCTGTCTGGATACTCTATCCATTGATGTAAGTGGGGTGTTGAGGTCCCCTACTATTATTGTGTGTTGCTATTAATTTCTCCCTTTAGGTATGTTAATAGCTGCTTTATGCACTTTGGTGCTGCTGTGTTAGGTGCATATATATATTTATAAGTGTTATTTCCTCTGGGTGGAATGTCCCTTTTATCATTATATACTGCCCCTCTTTGTCTCTCATTGCCTTTTTTATCTTGAAGTCTGCTTTGTCTGATATAAGTATGGCAACATCTGCTTTCTTTTGTTTGCCATATGCTTTGAGTATCATCTTCCATCCCTTCACTCTGAGCCTGTGTTTGTCTTTAGAGCTGAGATGTGTTTCCTGGAGGCAGCGTATTGTTGGGTATTTTGTTTTTCATTTTTTTATTTTATTTTATTTTTTTGTGTGTGAGGAAGATCAGCCCTGAGCTAACATCCATGCTAATCCTCCTCTTTTTGCTGAGGAAGACCGGCTCTCAGCTAACATCTATTGCCAATCCTCCTCTGTTTTTTTTTCCCCCCAAAGCCCCGGTAGATAGTTGTATATCAGAGTTGCACATCCTTCTAGTTGCTGTATGTGGGACGCGGCCTCAGTATGGCCGGAGAAGCGGTGCGTCGGTGCACGCCCGGGATCCGAACCCGGGCCACCAGTAACGGAGCGTGCACACTTAACTGCTAAGCCATGGGGCCGGCCCATAGGTCTTGTTTTTTAATCCATCCTGCCACTCCATGTCTTTTGATTGGAGAATTCAGTCCATTTATATTTAGAGTGATTATGATATATAAGGTCTTAATACTGCCATTTTATCTCTTGCTTTCTGGTTGTTCTATATTTCCCTTGTTTCTCGTCCCATGTATTTCCAACTGCCTTTTCAGTTTGGTGATTTTCTATGATGGTTTTCTCAGTTTTCTCTTTATTTATCATTTGTATCTCTGTTGTGATTTTTTGTTTAGTGGTCACCATGAGGTTTGTATAAAAGATCTCACAGATGAGATAGTCAATTTTCTGATAGCCTCTTATCTCCTTAGCCTAAGTGGGCCCATCCCTTTTCTCTTCCCTAAGTTATTGTGTTCACAACTTATTCTATCTCGTGTTGTAAGTTTGTGATTAAAATGAAGTGATTATAGTTATTCTTGATGCTTTCTTTCCTTTTATCTTTAATGTTATAATTAAGTGTTTGCTAACCTGTTCTGATAGAGAGCTATAATTTTCTGATTTTGTCTGTCTATTTGTCTCCTTACTCAAAGCTTTGTAAACATTTTCTCTCTCTCTTTTTTTATTTCAAGTATGTGGGCCTTCTTGAGCATTTCTTGTACAGGGACTCTTGTGGCAATGAGCTCCCTCAGCTTTTGTTTATCTGGGAAAGTTTTTGTTTCTCCATTGTATCTGAAGGATAGTCTCACTGGACAGAGTATTCTTGGCTGAAAGTTTTTATCTTTCACTATTTTGAATATATCATTCCACTTCTCCTCGCCTGTAAAGCTTCTGCTGAGAAATCCACTGAAAGCCTGATAAGGGTTCCTTTGTAGGTTATTTTCTTCTGCCTTGCGGCCCTTAATATTTTTTCTTTGTCATTGACTTTTGCCAGTTTTACTATTATATGCCTTGGAGAAGGTCTTTTTACATTGATGTAATTAGGAGTTCTTCTAGATTCTCCTACTTGTAATTCCAGCTCCTTCCCCAGGTTTGGGAAGTTCTCAGCTATTATTTCTTTGAACAAGCTCTCTGCTCCTTTCTCCCTCCCTTCTCCCTCTGGAATACCTATAATCCTTATGTTCCATTTCCTAATTGAGTCAGATATTTCTTGGAGAATGTCTTCATTTCTTTTTAGTCTTAGTTCTTTCTCCTTCTCCACCTGAAGCATTTCTATATTTCTGTCCTCCATAATGTCAGCTCTGCTTTTTAAGGATTCTAAATTGTTTTTTATCTCATTCACTGTGTGTTTCATCTCCAGCATTTGTTTGGTTTTTTTTTTTTTTTTTTTTTAGAGTTTCACTCTCTTTTGTGAAGAATTCCCTCTGCTCATTACTTTTATTCCTGAATTCATTGAACTTTCTTTCTGAGTTTTTTTGTAACTCACTGAGTTCCTTTATGATAACTATTTTGAATTCCCTGTCATTTAGATTGTAAATTTCTGTGAGCTCAGGATTGGTTTCTGGAGACTTGTCATTTTCCTTCTGCTCTGGAGTGTTAATGTATTTCTTCATGCTGTTTGATGGGGTGGACCTCTGCCAGTGCATAGTGGTAGTATCTGGTCACAGATTCCACCTGCCGCCATGGGGGGAACAGGAGCTGTGTTTTCTGAGCCAGCCACATCCCCCAGCAGTTGTTCCTGTCTGTTGGAAGTTGTGTCGACAGGGCCTGTCTGCATTTGCCCGCTGGCTGCCGCCACTTCACACACGCAGTCACAGGTGCTCTGGCGGGGATCCCCTGCCCTGGCTGACTGGCCAAGCCGGTGTGCCAGGCGGGATGGGAGGAGAGGGTGCTTTCTTTCTTGCCTGCGCTCCTGCTATGCACTCATTGGTGGGCCACCTGGGCTGCTCGGCATGGTGGAGGTGCCCCCACAGTGACTGAGCTGCTTTGGTGTGCGGCATTCCCTCAGGCTGAGAAGCAACTCCGAGAGTGAAAGCATTCCCCTGGAAGGCCGCCTGTTCCCCAGTCTCCTCTCAGAGTCACGCGCCAGCTGCTGTGTGAGGTCCAGTGCCCTAGATCGCTTACCTCCTTCCACTGCTTCCTGGGGGGTCCAGTACCCCCACCTTCAGACGTATGGGTGCACGGATCTCTCAGACGTCTATTGTGTTGTGTGAGTGTCCTCTGCTGGTCAATGAATGTCTTTTTCATTGTATCTTAGTGGGGAGAGACCAAGGGAACTGCTCACTCCACCTTGATCCTCTTTACCTCCATTTTAAAAAATTAATAGGAAGCAATGTTTTAGCAGAAGTTCCAGATGTCTGAGACCAGTACTAGACCTACACGGTGTTTATAACTCTCCTAGGAACTTACCCTAAATAGAATTCTTTTAAAAAAATTTTTTTATGTTCATATCATTTAAAAAACAAAAAGATTAAAAACAAACCCAAGAAAACAAAAAAAGAGAAAGAAACAGTAAAAATCCTCACTCCTTTTCTTGTTTCTCATTCTCCCAGTTTCCCTACCCTGTAGGCAACGACTATGCTCAGTTTCCTATGAATTCTTCCTCAGAGTCTATATGCAAAAACAAGTGCCTTAAGTTTTCATTTAGGGTGATGGAGTCTGGGGAAAACAGTGTTAAACATTAAATATGCCATTGTTAGTCGTGTAGCATTAGAATTGTTATTAGAAATTATAGTATTAGAAATGTTAACATTAGATGTGGAGGTTCTATTTGACCAAGTCTTCACTCAAACTGGGGTTGTCATGACTTTTCAAAGCACAATTTCCAGAAGAAGGAAAAAAAAAGAAAAACTAGGCATTAACTAAAATACTAGTCAACAGTATCACGAGATGAAAATAAAGGCATAAGTGTTAAACGTTCTAAGGTAATTTCCACGTTCAGGAGGAGGATAAAGAAAATGATAAAAGTATGAATGTTAGTAATTTAAGAGTATCTGGCAAAGTACTCATTTCCAGAATATATAAAGAACTCTTACAAATCTGAGGCTTAACAAATATATATTTTTTTAATGAGCGAGTGAATAAATGAATGAAATAAACTGAAAAGGAGGCACTAGAAGAACATATTCTCTTTTCTGTCTCTGGAAGTGGTTGGCGAGGAGGTGGTGTTTGGAGCTTCTATAGCTCTATTGAGACCATGAAGAAATAAGCTTGAAGGGGAAAAGTCAACACACGAGTCATGGCAAAGTGGACAGATGAGTAGAACTCGGGTTTCAAGTACCACATTCCCCTGGATGGGCAGATAATGGAGCATGTCTGAAAATGAAGCCATATAGAGGCAATGAGAAAGAGAGAGCACAAAATCTAATGGCATTATTTGAACTGCTGGCTAGAGCCCTGCTTGAAACATCTGTCCATCTCCTTCCTAGCTGTGTTAATTCAATAACACCCTCCCCACTTTTTGTTTAAATGTGAGCTACTTCTACAATTTTGGGTCATGTGTAAATAAGAGTTTTAACTAATATAACAGCTTAGGAATTCTCATCAATTGAAAAAAGGAAACATATTATTTCCCTATGAAAAACAAAAAAAAAAAATTTGATTTTGTAATTGTCAGCAATAGAAGATTCTTGCAAGGATTTACAGAAACCCATAGGTAAGTGTCCAATCACTTTTGTGCGCAAACCTAGACCTGCGTCTCAGGGTTCTTAGGGAAAGTAGCTTGAGCTCAGAGAAAAATTGGTGGATGTCGTTCATCTATCACTTATGCTCTACCTTGCTTGGTTCCCTGAGAGAGAGAGGCTTGAGTGCAGGTAGTTATTCTGGGAAGCAAGCTTAGGGAAAGGTGAGAAGATTGAATGAGTAAACCAGGAGAAAAGAGAAAACCGTCCAGGGGTGCGTTACAGAGCTGGCCACTGCTGTGGGCACCTGGGGAATCCCATTAGGGATCTTTGAGGAGCTATGCAGCACGTCAGAACTGTCTACTGCACAATTGTCCACCTGCACGGAGGACAAGGATGTTTATCCACCCGTTCCTGCTCCCATTGCTCAAGGATCGCCCCAGAAGTGCTAATGCCCTCAGAGCTCCTGGCTTGCAAATGCACCAGGGGCTTGCAAGAGAGAAGCCTGGGACAGAAAGTGACATGTGGTGCAGCTGAGGAGCCGTGGGGCTGCATGCACACACAGCTGAGGTGCTGTTAGGTGACACGCACACACGGGCGGCTGGCTGCAGTAACAGGCAAAGCACGAAGGTGAGTGGAGAGGATGCTAGATGGATGTAGCATATGTTCAACCCATACCCCATAAAGGGATCCGTGTAGAGCACCTCCATTCAGCAGAGCACAAGCCAGCTGGGGTTGGAGGCCCCCTCTGCCTACTCAAATACATGAGCTCATTTCAGGCCCAGATTCCTGGTCCAATCAGCCTCTGCTGGGAAACCAGCTTGGATTCCCACTAAAGAAATAGAAGTCATTCTTCTGAGAATTCTAAATGGAATTTACCACATCCTTCCAGGGGGGACCCTGAACAACAACGGCAGTGTCACAACAGAAGTTTTTGGAAAGGATGCAGAGAGCTCTCCGTGTGGCCATTCTTATTTTAACCTTCTGTAAAAGCGGAAGGCATTCCAGTAAAACAAATCCGAGTTCTAACGTTTCCCAGAAGTGGCAGTAGAAAGGACTGCTACTGAGCCAATGGCAGTAAAAAATAAAGATGATGACAACGACAACACGAAGCCTGGTGCTCAAGACTGGAGAGTCAAATCCAGTTGGGACCTGGGTGGGCAGAGGGGGAGGAGCACAGGACTTTGAACCCAGCCAACCTGACTCTGAATCCTGGCCCTGATACTTTTTAGCTAGGTGACTTTCGGAAAGTCATCCATCTCTTTGAGACTCAGTTTCCTCATCTGTAAAATGGGGGATAATAATGTCAGCTTCCCAGGGTTGTTAAGAGTTAGAAATAACGCATGTCAATTAGCCAGCAGTGTCTGGCACATAGAAGGTATTCAAGAAAAGAGAGGGAGGAAGAATGAATGAACGAAAGGCAGAAAGAAAGAGGAAAACAAATCTAAACCAAATAGCATAGTTTATAGGAAGGAAATGCTGATTTCACCGATATTCTCTTAAAAGAGGAACAAGGAAAGAGACAGCTTTTCTAAACAGGAGTGTTGGCACCAGAGTTCTCAGCACACAGCTTTAAGGTCGGATCAGAATGCTCACGTGGGCTCTGAACTAAAGCACCCTTGGGGATGGGGTGGGTGGCCCTTTGCATGCTCAGCGTGGAAAGGCCAGCCTCGGTCAGAACATCCCCACAGCAGCCTGGGTTCAGGGTCCAGCCCAGTCATGGCTAGGTCAGTCTGGTTTGGGGTCATCAGGGAAGGCAGCTCCTTGCCAGGAAGGAGGAAGAGGAGGAGGAAGAGCATCCCAGAGACAGAGAAGCCCCTCCTGACTCCCACATCCTCCTGTTCACCGTGTCCCAAGCAGAGGCCTGCCCCAGGTCCCTGGTGTGCTGTGGGCCCACACATCCTAAGTGCGTGGAGAACACTCTGAACATGTAGAATTAACTCCTTTCTCCTGGTACTTTGGAAATTATCACTTTCTTTAATTTGGGGGGCATACTCTCTTATACGTTGTTCCTCTGACTTGTTTCCACGGCAACAAAGGAAGAATGAAGGCGCTGTCAGAGGAAGGTACAGGCTGTTTATTTTCTTTTCACGTCCTCAGGGGGCTGAGGGTTGTGGTTAGAAGCAGTCACGACTCCTCCATTCTGTAAATTACTCACAACAGACGCTTCTAGTTTCTCCCAGTTTTGTTTAATAGAGGGGGAGGGGGATGGACCAGGTAGAACCTCAGCTTAAGGAGTCTCTCAATGCCACCAACAGAGGCAAAGAATAGTTCATCTTCTTCAGGGTCAAGGCCAAGTTGGGTATCTTCCCGGCAAACGGCTCACCCACCATCAGCCTTCACAGCCCCAAACGGCCCAGGTCGGCAGCAGCTGCCAGGCCCTGCGGCCATGAGGCAATGGCCAGCTCACCTGTGCTGGTCCCTCGGCTCCTGGATCTGACAGGCTGGGGGGTCTTCTGCCACCTGGGATTTGCCCTCGAGCACCTGCCGGACCCTCTGCATCCCTGGGAAGGGGAAGCGATGCCCCGTCAGCACCGAGGGCTGGGTGGGTGGGGACAAACAAGCCGAGGCTGCTGGGGCCACACGCGGGGCCAGAAGAGGGAAGACAGAGTGAAGGATGCAGTTAGGACGGGGCCAGGAGGGCCGAGTGCTCACCCAGGCAGAGCCGGTGGGCCTCGTCCGAGAAGACCAAGCGGAACCAGCCGGGCTCTTTACACTCGAAGGCCTTGCCAGAGGACAGCAGCACCTTGTGCTCCAGAAAGCGGCGCCAGAGCCGCATTTCCTCCTCAAAGGTGCCCTCGGGCAGGTACTGGGAGGGTGGAAGGGGCTCAGGACGCAAAGGAGACGCCCCTGCCCCTCACCTGCTGGAGGGAGGCTTCAACTCCCTCCCCACCCGCCCCCCGACCTGCGTACCTTCCTCAAGTCGACCCAGATGAAGAAGCCTGCCCCCCGACTCAGGAAGGGGATCCCCAGGGCCCTGAGCTCTCCCGAGACATAGGCGTGGGCAGCCTTGAGCCGGGCGTGGTTCTCTGGCAGGTACACCTGGTTGATCCAGTCTGTTTGGGTGAAAAAGAAGCCAAAAGATAAATCTCCCATCAACCCTCCACTCCGTCCCGCGAATCTAAGCACTGAAAAGAACAAGGCAGTGAGCTGCCAAGACCGGTGAGCCTGCCCTCCAGCTGGTCGACTGGGGCGATGGGCATGTTCAGTACTCAGTGCAAAGCATCTTACATCCGGATACTCGGCCCTGACAGCTCCAGGTCCCTCAGGATGCAGACCCTAACCAGAGGCTGATCCACTCACATAAGGATGCTCCTGAGTCACACAGGGTCAGATCCCAGCATGGCCACTGACAAGGTGTGGGGTGTTGGGCAACTTCACCTCCCCGATCCTCATTTTTTTAATTAACCTTTTTTTTTGGTGTCCACTTCGATGAATTTTAGCACATGGATAGATCTGTGTAACCCCCACCATAGGCAGGATACTCAACAGTGCCCTCCTCCCAAAGATCACCCTTGTGCTATCTGTTTATAGTCACATGGTCTCCTTCCCCACAACCACTGGTCTGTCCTCTGCCATTGTAGTTTGGCCTTTTCCAGAATGTGCCATGTAACTAGAATCCTACAGTAATGTAATCTTTTGAGACTGGCTTCTTTCACTCAGCACAATGCCTTTGAGATTAATCCTGTTGTCACGGATTTTATTGCACAGTAGTATTCCACATGTGGATGCACCACAGTTTGCTTCTCCATTCATCTGTGGAAGGACATTTGGGTTGTTTCTAGTTTGGGGTGGTTATGATTAAAGCAGCTATAAACATTCACATCGAGGTTTTCACATGACCATCAAGGTAAATACCTAGGAGTGGCATTGCTGGCCCATTTGGTAAGTGTGTGTTTCACTTTATAAGCAACAGCCAACGTGGCTGCACCATCTTACATTCCCAGGAGCAGAGTGTGACAGTTCCAGCTGCTCCGTAGCCTTGCCAACACTTGATGCTGTCACTATTCTTTCTAATGTAGCTACAAGAGCAGGTGTGTAGTGTCTGGGCCTCATTTTCCTCATCTATAAAATAATGCAGAAAATACTGGAATATCTGCTTCCTAGGATTCTGGGGAGGGACAAACGAGATGGCGTATTGAGAGCATCTAGCAGGGCTCAACCAGTGGTGGCAATCAGGGGTGACCTTCGCCATCTAAACCCGCTGTCTGAACCTGGGAACAGAACAGATCTGCATGGACAGAGATACTTCCCTCAGAAAAATTTCCCCTAGTAGCCTCTGCTCAAGTGCTCACAGCTAATAATAATGAGTTCACATTGATTAGTTGTCGATTATATGCCAAGTACTATTCTACTTGAATGACATATCATACTAACCCTGCAAAACAGGTCCCATTATGATCCCTGTTTTACAGATGAGGAAACTGAGGCTCGGGAGATGAAGGGATGTGCTGTGCAGCCAGGAAGTGACCGAGGAGAGTATGAACCCAGTCTGGGCCCAGAGCTGGCACTCTCCAACACTACCCTAAATTCTTCTCGTGGGAGAACCATCTATGATTCCTGGCCAGTCCCAGACTGGCCTCAACCCCCTCCCCATCCTCAGGTGACCAGGCCCAGGCAGTCACCGCGATCCCGGAGCAGCTGTGCCATCTGGTACTGGACCAGGCCACTGAGGCCGTGATAGCGACAGAGGGAAGCCACCGCCGTGGCCACGTCCCGGTTTTCTGTGTACAGCGTGCCGAAGCGGAGCCCAGACATGCCGAAGTCCTGTGGGAGAAAGGCACCCTAGGAGGTGGCCAGCCCTCCATGGAGGAAGCCGGTTCCCCAGCCTCTCTGCCCTCCCACCTCCCTGACACCCCGAGGCCAGCCAGGAACCCACCTTGCTGGTCGCCCACATCACGTGGGTCCTCTGGGGGTCAGGCAGCCTGCGGAGAACACAAGCCCTGGTTTCACCTCTTGAATCACCAACTCCTACGCATCCTTGAGAGCAGGGTCAGCAAACTACAGCCTGCAGGCCAAATCCCACCTACTGCCTGTTTTCGTAAATAAAACTTTATGGGAACACAGCCACAATCTTTCATGTACATGTCTATGGCTGCTTTTGTGTGGTGATGGCAGAGCTGAATGAGAGATCACATGGCCTGTGAAGCCTAGAATATCTGCCATCTGATCTAAAAATATTTGCCGTCCCCCAATCTAGAGCATAGCTCAGGTGTCACTTCCTCAAACAGACCTCTGATCATCTCCCCGTAGACCAGGCCAATGGGTGTCCCAAGCAGTTCCTCTCAGGGCCCCAGACTTATCCTTTTAGTACTGATCATGGCCACAATCAAATGACTAGCTGTGTATTTAGCTGCTAAAATGTGTTTTTCTGGCTAGAAATACAAGTGCCACATAGAAAGGGCCTGTGTCTTTCCTGTTCACAGTGGCGTCCCCAGCACCTCGCACGGTGTCTGGCACAGAGAAGAGGACAAGTCTCTATTTCTCTGTGTCCCACTTTCCTAATCCATGAACGAAGGGGAGTACAACCCATGCCCCAGGTACTCTGCAGAGCTTTGCAAGGACTAGCTGAGACAGCCAATGGGAAGGACTCAGCAGGGTTGAAAGGTCTGAACGAGTGGAACTGCCAGAATCTCCGAATGTCAGATTCACAGACATTACAGATGATCTGGTCCAAGTGTTTCCAAGGTGCTCTTGGCTCAAACTAAATCCAATGAAAAAGCCCAAAAAGCCAGAAGTACTTAGCACATGCAAAAAGCACCTGAAGGAATGAGTGAGTGGGTGAATGAATGAATGAAACTTCAGCTACTCGGGGGATGAAGGAAACAGCAAAGCAGGCCAGTTTCCCACCCACCCAGCCCTCCCTCAAGGAATCCTACGGCCCCTCCTTGTTGCTCTCAGACACCCCACAGAACAATCTGAAAACCACTGATCCGGCCCAGCCCTCCCATCTTCTCATTAGGGGATCTGACGACAGTGGGATCAGCTGGATGGAAGAGCAATCACCTTGGGGCAGGCCATGCCCTGTGGGCCGAGCCACAGAGGGGCCAGGACACTGGGGCGGGGTGGGGGCCGGCAGAGTCAGCTCTGTGGGGGCAGCCTCACCTTTCCAGGCTGAGGACACTGCGGTACCCCACCGACTCCTCAAACACGGACAGCATGTAGACCTCATCCACCAGCACATGCAGCTCGTGCCTGGGGGCAGGTAGTGGGGAGGAGAGAGCTTGGTTCGCAGGCCAAACTTGTCCTCCAGGGTGGGAGAGCAGTGAATCAGAAATCCAGAGGGACCAGGGTTACCAAACTTGTTTTTTCCAGGAACACCCTTCTTTCGCCTGTTCTTTTCAAACACACAGGAAGCCGCACACACAAAGCAGATGACAATGGGGCTTTGAAGCAGGTGAGGGAGAGGCAGAGCCCTCGGCCACCTCCAGGAGGAAGGGCACAGTTAAGTGCAAGACAGTTAAGTACAGACACACCCAGATTCAAGTCTGGCTCCACCCCTCACGCTAAGGCTCAGTAAACTGGGATAACAACAGCATCCGCACTGAACTGGGTTGTTGGGAGGATTACATGAGATAGAGCATTTATCAAGTGCTCAGCAGGATGCCTGGCCCCTAGAGCGTGCAATAGATGACAGCTGTTGTTATAAAAAGAAAGAGAGAACCAGCATCCTACAGACACCCACCTCCCCACCCCACTGCCCGGGATGGGCCAAAGCAGATAGAAGCCCACGGTGGAGTAAAGAGGGTGGAAAGACCGGCCCCAAAGCCCGCATCAGAACCCTGATCCACTGGGACACTTTGTGGGGTGAGTGTCGGGTGCTCACCTCTTGGCAAACTCCAGGAACTCCCGTAGCTCTCCGGGGGAGTAGATGTCACCCAGGGGGTTCTGGGGGTTGATGAGGATGAGGCCTTTGACCTTTAGACCCTGAAACCATGAGTGAGGCAAGAGACCCTCAGGAAATCCTGAAGGCCAGAGCCACGTGGTCCCACTGGACGGGGCTGGTCGAGAGCGGGCTCCTGGGGAATGTGATGGGAACGTGTTCACAACCCTACAGGAAGCGAACAAGGGCAGAGAATTACATCTGCAGCAGCCTGTCGATTATGAAAGAAAACAAATGCAGGGAACAGAGCCCAGGAGGAAATACGCCCACGAGCCAGCAGAGATTGCCTTTGTTGATAGAATTACAGGTGGGGGGGGCTGCACTTTTAAAATTCCTACAGTGGGCGTGTACAGCTTTAACGACCATAGCAAAAAAATTCAGTTGGCGGATTTTTGAAAAGGAGACTGGAAAGAAGCCCTGGAGTACTACTGGCCGCTGCCTGTCTTCAGGAGGCCTCAGAGCCCCTCAGAGTGAGGGGGGCCACCTCTTCAAATCACCAGGGAGACTGTTGAACTATAGGCTTCTAAGCTGCACGCTCGACCGGCTGAATCAGAATCGCGTGGAGTGGGGGAGTGGTGTTTTTAATCAGGTGCCCTGGTTGATTCTCTGAACATTGAGTCCTTCTCTGGTGGGCAGACCCTCCATGGGAAGGCTCCTGCTTGACCCCCAGAATGGTTCTGTGCTACCACCCTACGCCCCTGTCCCCATTAAAGACTGCCAACTCTACCCCCGGGGGGAGGTCAGCCACAGGAAGAGGGTCCATGCCCTGCTCAGACCCACCCACTCCCAGCCTTGGGTTGGATTTGATGCTCAGACCTCAGAATTAGCTGCATGTAGGGCCACCTCCAGCCTCTCCACGGTGAGCTGGAAGGGGCGTGCATCCAGCCCAGTGACCTGGAAAAATACCCACAAACTCCACCAGCCAAATTCAGTGACACCCCACCCCTACCCCCCGCCAACCTGAACTCGGGGGACCTCTCCTACTCCTGTCATCTCCAGCCTCCTTAGAACAGTCTCTGGAGAAACACAGGTGGGGCCACTCCCCTCTCACTGCCACCCACCCCTGTGCCATCACTCAGGGACACCCTCATCACTCTTAGGTTTTGGGAAAAGCCCCCAGAGGTCCTCCACTGGGGTCCAAGGATGTCCATGCTGAGGTCTGCTCTGCTCCATTCTCACTCTACTATTTCGGTGTAGTCTCCTGGAGGCTGCCCTTGGCTTCAACCATCAACACCAGGAATCTCAGAGCCAAGAGCCTGGGAGCCCACAGAAACCCAGGCTCGGGCAGCCACGGGCAGCAGAAGGCTCCACTCCCCTTTCACTGGTAACCCCAGAGCCCTGAGCATGGACTTCTGTCCACGTACACCCTCAAATTCAGATGCAGAAAAGTCTTGGCCTCCAGGAAGGCCCTGGTCCTACCTGGCGTCCCAGGAATGCTTACCTCACTGTCCAGATAGACACAGACCAGTCGGACGTTGCCATAGAGATAGACGTGCTGTGTGATGGCTCCATAGTAAGGGGCAGGGATCAGGAAGGCCTCTGGGGGCAGGAGTGGGAGAGGGCCTGTCACCCTCTGGCCGGAACACCCCAGACCCCCGTCCATTGGCCCTGTGCCTCTCCAAGCCTTCAATGTCCTTGGGGAACATTTGGCGCACGCACCCTCTCTCAGTTCCCAAACTCTTTCTGAAGCCTGGATCTACCGAGATCAGTCCCTCTTCTAATAATTAGTAATCAACATTTATTGAGCACTTACTACGTCCTGGGAACTGCACTAAACATTAATTTGTGTTTTATCTCATGGATGCGATGGCATGGTTGGATCCTCACAATCACTCTGTGAGGTAGATACTATTATCATTCTAACTTTACTGATGAGGAAACTGAAGCTTAGAGGATCCCTCTGAAGCGCTTGACATGTGGGGTCACTCCAAGGACACGCTTGGATCCAGGAGTCGAAGCTGCAGGGTGATGATCTGGGCTCAACAAATGGAAAACCTTGCAACATACGGAATTGCCCAGAGAGAGAATGTGCTGCTTCAGGAGGAGTGGATTCTCCACCCCTGGGGGCACACAGACTGAAGGCTGAAACCATTTAGTGCAGGGGATGCCAGGCAGAAGTCTCTAGCTGTGGATGGGGGATTGTTGAGATGACCTCCAAAGTCAAGGGGAAAAGGCATTCCTCCACTTCTGAAGAGGAGAGAGGTCAAGCTGCCCTCCCTTCCCAACCATCCCTTTAGCACCATCCACCCCACTCGCAGTCTGGAAGGGGCAGCCTTTGTCCTACATGTTCCCTCCCCTAGCTATGGGGATTGGACCAAAGGTAGACAAATGACCCAAAGGAACCGATCCACTGGCCGGCCAGAAACCCATCACGTGCTCTCTCTCTCAAGACTTTGCTCTAAGAAGCACAGACCTCGTGAGCTGAGAACGTGTACTGCAAGGGAAAGGTCACAGGGAGTCGGAGCTGGGGCAGCAACACTGGGCCATACAGAGCTGAGGAAGGTCCAGAGAGAGGCCAAGAAAGGGGGGACTGCATACCCCAGGGAGAGTTGGAGAGTGTGATGCTGATCCCGTTCTCAATTGTTCTGGAATGGGTAGGAACTTGCCTATTACAACATCCTTGCAATGAATCTTCCTTTTATGGTTCAAATCCTGGTTACTATCTCTCTGTGTGATTTTGACCAGTTACTTAACCACTGTGCCTTAATCTCCTCATCTGTGAAGTGGGGGTAACCAGACAACCTCCTCATAAGGTGCTGTGAGGACTGAATTCTTAGGCCAGTGCCTAGAATGTAGTATGTGATCAATAAATCTTACTAACATTACCATTATTAGTTAAGCTAATGTGAGTGGCCTCTGTTCCTGGAAACCAATAACCTCTGACCATGACCAGTTCTCAACACGACTATGGCTTTTGTAGCAGGCACCACTGGCTGCTACTCGACAGCCATTCCAGTGTTCTTCCTCACTAAGAGAGCACCAGATTTCTCAGATATGACCAGCAGTAAGTCCAAGGAAGGTGGGCCTTCCCCCAGCCCCGGGGGACGAACCAAGTTTGGTTTAGGCCAACCATGGCTCTCTTGGTCGCCTTTCCCAGAGACTGCCTTGGGAATGGGTTTGTGAGCCAGTTCTGGCCAGTAAGATGTAAGGGGAGCTCTGTTGGGACCCCTCTGGAAAAGAAAAGCCCCGTTCCCCTCTCTTGATAAAAAAGAGACAGGCAAGGCACAACCTCATCCCTTTCTTCCTGCTTTAGGACATGCTGTCACGTGAGGATGTGACAGCCATCTGTGAGCATGAAGGAAAAGCCAAGGTCATCGCAGAGAGACAGCCCAGAATCCTGGCATCACAGTGACCTCCCCTGGACTGCTGACCCCTGGGGGTCCTGTTGAGCCCCCTGTAGTCTATTACGGCTAAGAGCACTCTGATGCAGCCCTCGAGGACAGGCCACTGGGGACACTGCAGGCACAGGGCAGCCCCCAGTGCTGAGGGGCACAGTCCACTTACCCCCCACCTCACACAGCACCGTGGCCAGAGCAGAGAAGAGAGAGGCACAGCCGTTCAGAACAACCACCTGCGGGTGACACATCCACGGGACAAAGATGAATCTGTCCCAGGAGGGAGCAAGGACCTGCAGCCTCTGTCCCAGGACGGCACAGAGGGAGAGCCAGGTCCCAGCTTGGCGCCCTACATGGCTCTGTCTCAGCAAAGCCACAGGAGGTCCCCGAAGGCCCCTCCTAACAGCCAAGCTCATTCATGTGGGTCATTCATGGGGACCCTGCTTTAGGTCAACTGAGCAAGGAAGAGGGAACTGGTCACTCAGAGAATCTTGCCCAAAAGTGTGGAGGCAAAGTGGAGCCACAGAACAAAGTGGGGCAGAAATTATCCCCAAACTCGAAATATCTAGGATGAGGGGGAGAGAGGAAGCGGATATTCCTAATTCCACTTGGAAACAAATCAAAACTAAGTGAAAGGCGGATCCCAAGCCCACCTTACCCCTGACCAGCCAGAAGTGGGGGCAGGAGGGCAGAAGAGCAGGCAAGAGCAGAGAAGGGGGGCTACTCACATTCTCCGGTTTGAGGGGTGCGGGGCTCTTGCAGTAGAAAGACAGGAACCTGGCCACTTCCTCCCGGAGGCTGGAGATGAGACAGACAGATGGGCAGAGCCTGTCCGAGGGGCCTCAACCCACAGCCCGTCCCAAAGCTCCTCTGGGGACCCTTCAGGCAGCTCCCATTACGCCCCTCTGGTTTCCCACGAGGGGAGTGTATCTGTCTCCACTCCTCGGTGCCCACCTTCCTCTGCCCCCCATCACTACCCCCATGAATCAAAACTTTCATTCTCAGTAGTCCTAGAACACCAACCCCACCTAATCAGCAGACTTCAGGGACATCAAAAGTAATACTCTATACGTAGATCTAGCTAATAATAACAATAATAATAACAGTATTATTATAACAATAACTATTATCATAGTTATTATTGCTAATATTTATTGAGCATTTACCTTATGCAGGTGTTATTCGGAGAATTTTATGCATTTAATCTTCATAACGAGCCTATGATGCAACTACTGTTATTATTATTCCCATTTTACAGACAAAGAAACTGAGGCTTGAAGGAATTAAGTCACTTGCTGGCAAGTGGCAGAGCCCACTCTCCAGCCCAGTGATCTGACTCCAGGGCCACCATCCTAACTCCTATAAGAACACGTGCTTCAGAATCACTCTTGGAATCAAGTCCTGCTCAGTCACTAAGCTCTTAGAACAGCGTCTGGCCCCTAGTAAGTACTCAGTAAGTATAAACTCTTATTAGTATTATTTACCATCTCCCATCGTACAGGAAAAGGCCCTAGCTAGCTCCCCCTTAGCTGATTCTGGCTCCTTTAAAGCTACTGAGAAAGTGGGGACAAAGACTCCTCACCTGAAGTCCCTTCTCCTGCCTCAGACCCAGAGAAACCACGCTAGGGAGCTCCTGAGCTGGGGTGGGACTGGCAGACGCACCAGTTCCCTGCAGATGCTCCAGGAGAGCCCATGATCACCAGGTCTCCAGGACCAGGCCCGCAGCCTACAGCAGGCTTTCTCCACTACTGACATTTTAGACCAGATAATTCTTTGTTGTGGGGACGATCCTGGGCATTGTGGAAGGTGTAGTAGCATCCCTTGCCTCTACCCAATAAATGCCAGTAGTACCCCCTTCCCAGTTATGACAACCAAAACTGTCTCTAGACATTGCCGTGTGTCCCCTGGGGAGCAAAAGCACCCTGGGCTGAGAACCACAGGCCTGCAGCAACTACTCACAACAGATGCCCCCTCCAGTCAGGGTACTGCAGCAGGGCCGCCTCCACGCGCAGCATGTCGCTCTGACTCAGCTGGGGACAGACAAGGGAGAGCAGGTTTGAGGGCCGCACACCCTCACGCTGAGGGCCGGCACCACCACCCCCATCCACACGGCACCAGGGCCTCTAATGCCAGGGCTTGGTCTGCTCATCAGAGAAACCAAGAGACGGGAGCACAGGGACAGCATTCTCGTGCCCATTTTCCACATGAGGAAACTGAGGCTCCAAAAAGTAAGGTGACTCAGCCAAGGTCACAGAGCTAGCAAGTGGCAGAGCTGAGACAAAATCCAGAATTTTTGACTCCTAGTCCAGTGCTCTTTATACAACACTGCCACCTAAAAATACCAGAGGGGTGCATTCGTGGAGGCAGCGATAAGAGACCGTGCTACTCAGCAACTCCGTGGGGTAAAAGAAGAGGTCCCAGAACTGGGTGCCATCATTCTGGTCTTGGCTCCAACTTCTAGAGAGACTCAGCCCATTGTGCTCCTGCGGGCTCAGCTCAACCTTACACTTTGGAAAATGTGGCTGTTTTTAGACCATCCCCACCCCGACCAGGTGCTGGGTTACTGACACACAGGGCATCACACACACAATGTCAAGGAAAGGCAGGGGCCTTGGGCAGTGGGACCAAAAGAAGAAAGGTCACCAGCCACTTGTGTATAAGTCCAGCCTTTCCCCCCTCTCCTTCATCCCTTAGAGCTGCCCTGTCCAATATGGAAGCCACCAGCCACATGTGGTTACCGAGCACTTGGGATGTGGCCGGTCTGAATCGAACACACTGGATTTTGAAGATTGATCTGAAAACAGTAGGTAAAATAGCTCCTTAATAATTTTTTATGTTGATTACATGTTGAAATGGTCATATTTTAGATCTATGGTGCTAAATAAAATATATTATTAAAGTGAATTTTACCAGTTTCTTTTTACTTATTTAATAGAAAATTTTAAATTATATGTGTGGCACATATAATTTTATTTTATCACATTTATTTTATCACATATCACATTTTATTTCTATTGGACGGTGCTGAGCTGCCTGAGAGCAGAGAGCTGGCTTTCGGTAGAACAGGCCTCTCAAGCCCACTCCCTGCCTCCGTCTCCTGTTGGGGCCTGGAGACTTCACCCTAGGAAATGTGTTCCTTTGGGTTAAGTGTCGCCCTCTCTACAATCTCAAACTCTGACTCAAAGACCTGGGAAGACATCTCGTTTGCTAGAGATGGCTCGCACCAGCTCAAGAAATCTGCTTACTAAATTTTCAGGAATTTTGCAAGCTGTGTTAAAAAACAATCATTTAAAAAATTAAATTATATATAAACTATGTAAATTATATTTAAAACAATAAGCACTCAAACATCATTGCCCCGATGATGTTACTACATCTGACTATCATCTGTGCTCGAGGTTATTTCCGTCTATGTGTCTGGACGGGGGGACGTGACATAACGGGTGCCACACTGCGCCTCTCTTCCCAACTCTGCCTGCAGTGACATCACATCAGCAGCTTGAAATCGGCCATGTGGGAGTATTTACACTATGGGAATTAGCAAAAGCTACAAATCAGGGCTTCTTCTCCCCACTGAAGAGCCAGTTGTTAAATACTGACCACACACCACTTAGCGTTTCCCCTCTGAGAGCAGGGACCTAGACAGCAGGAGGGACTGAGCGAGGGAAAGGCCTAAAGAGATAAAGAAGCAAGATCAGAGTAGGGAAGTGACTCCCTCAAGATCACATAGAAAGTCACCCCCGAGGCAGATCTGGAATCTGGGTCTCCTGACATCCAGGCCAGGGCTGCGGAGGTAAGCAGCCAGCTCTTGTGGGGGAAGCATTCTGGGGATGTCCAAGAGAAGACAGCCCCTTGGAGCTGGCGATGCCATGCACAGGCGCACTGGGACTTACCCGCCTGGACAGCAGGTCAAAGCAGAGTTTGTTCTCACTGGTGCCCAAGTTAATGATGCCCTGGAGACGAGAGGTACAGAGGCAGGGTGAGCATGGCAGAGGGGGCCGACGAGAGGCCCGCGGAACGCACCGAGGCAGCAAAGAAAGGCAGGAGCTCCCTGCAATCCCGCCCTTCCAAGCGCCCCCCTTGCCTTTGCTCAAGCCGTGCCCTCCACTCTGCTCCTTGAACCCATCTACCTATTTCTAAAGTTCAATTCAAATGCCATCTCCTCCGGGAAGCCTTCCCCAAAACCCCACCTGGAAGAGATCTTTTCTTCTTCTAGACCCTTTAGAGCACTGGTCAGTTTCTGCCCCAGGTCACAGGGACTGTTGTACATTCCTTATCTCTCCCACTAGATGGGAAGGTCCCTGAAGGCTGGATGCATGCCTGAGACACCACTGTGTCTCTCCAGGCGCTTAGAAGGACTCAATACATTTTTACGGGATGAAGGAATGTACAAAGTAAATCGGGGCTCTGGCTGGAACAGAAACGAGGGTGTATGCAGAGCAAGAAGAGCCCTGTGTTGGTGGAAATGCTCCCCCGGAGACCCGCGCGACATCACCCACCTTGACCCCACCCCATAGGCACAGATTCTCATAGGGGAGGGATGGGGGAAGGCACAGCTCAAGTCGTCCCTTATAGAGTCGCAGAGAGACGCATGCGCTATCCTCCTGACCCCTGAGTTACTGGGGGCATGAGGAAGGAGGAGGATGAAGAAGTACAGCTCGGATGAGCTCAGATTATGACAACTAAAAGCCAGTGCTCCTTCACACTCCTCCACCCACGCCAACGCTCCTGTAAATCCTGCCACTTCCACCCTCAAAACACGTGCATGGTCCAAACACTGCTCACCCTCCACTGCCAAGACCCCGGGCCAAGCCACTAGCATCTCCCGGCTAAGTTACTGTAATAGCTCCCTGCTTCCTTTCTTGCCCACTCCCTCCCAATCACTGCCCACCCTGGGTCTAATCTCCATACAGCAGTCCAAGTCCAAATCATCTTTTTAAAACCAAAATCAGATCATGTTGCTCCTCCTTTAAACACTTTCCATCCCACTTTGTCTAAAATTAGAAGGCTCACCATGTCCTGTCAAGGCCCTCCAGGGTCTCTCACCACCCCCACCCCGTTACCTTTCTGACCTCATCTCCAGCCAATCTCCAGCCGCTGACCCCTTTGCTGTCCTTTGAACTCATCAAGCATGGTTCCACCCTGAGCCCTTTGCAGTGGCTGTTCCCTCTGCCTGGAATGCTCACTCCCAGGGATCCCCACCTCCCGGTATTCACATCCTTATGTGATCTCTTCTCCTTGAGTGCGGGCTGGACCTAGTGCCCTCCTTCTAATGAATAGGATATGCAGAAGTGATGGGATGTCACTTCCAAGATTAGGTTATAAAGAGCCCGTGGCTTCCGTCCTGGGTACTCGTGATCTCTCATTGTCTCTGGGATCACTTGCCCTGGGGGAAGCCAGCTGCCATGTCATGAGGCAGTGCTATGGAGAAGTCCATGTGGCAAGGGACTGAGGCCTGCCAACAACCTGTGAGTGAGTTTGGAAGTGGATCCTCTCCCCTCCACCCTGTGAAGCCTTCAGATGAGACCGTAGCCCCTGGCTTTACTGCAGCTTCACAGAAGATCTTCAGCCTGGGGCACCCACCTGGATTCCTGAACCTCAGAAATTGTGAAACATTTGCTTTAAACTGCCAAGATTTGAAGTAATTTGTTACACAGCAATAGATAACTAATACAATCCCTCACTTTTTTCAGGTCTCTGCTCAAATGTCACCTTATTAAAATGGCATTCTGTGATCACCTGACATAAAGTAGCAACACCCCCAGCCCACTCCATCATTCTCTATCCTCTTTACCCTGCTTTATTTTTCTCTACAGCACTTATCACCACACATCATACGTTTTCTTTGTCTGTTCCTGTCTGTCTCCCCCACTAGACTATAAACTCCATGAGGGCAGGAACTTTATTTTTATTCACTGCTGTAACCCTGGCATCTAGAACAGTGCCTGGCGCCTGGTAGATGCTCAACAAATAAACATTATTAAAGGGTTATTCGTGAGAGCTCTCTGCCCTCTGAAGGTATTACTGGTAATAACTTACAATAATCAGGACAGATAACATTAATAATATTAGCAGCTACCATTTATTGACTGCTCTATGTGGAAGCACTGTGCTAATAACTTTACATGCCTGATCTCATTTCATTGTGACTATTCTATACAGCAGTTGTCATTATCCCATTTTAGAGATGATCTGAGGTTCAAAGAGGTTAAGTAATTAGCTCAAGAATACACAACCCATAAGTGAAACAGTTGCAACCTGAACCCTAGTCCTGTCCCATCTATAAAGTTGGACAGTTGATGGGCAGTGGGTCAGAATCCATATAAGAGCATTCCATGGTTCTTGAATTCCTCCCTCACAAATCAGGGCCCCCTTAATTATAAATGGGCTATTTTCTGATCCAGCTAATAAACTGGGGCCTCCCTGAACTACATCAGAAGCCCTCTAGGAGATCAGAGGACCATAACTCCACCCTGACAAGAGCAAGCTGGGTGCTGCCCTACTGGTCAAGATAGGGTATCCCACCCTGCAGTCTTCTCTTGAGTCCCAGTGGGGAGAGGGCTTCACTTACACTGGGGTTCTTGTCCTCATCATACTCGTCCATGTGGTAGGTCCTGTAGCCCTCCTCAGCTGAGTCCCAGAACCATTTAATGACTCTTCCTCTAGAGGACAGGTGGGAGCTGTTGGAAGAGAACCTGGTGGTGGGATCACCCACTCCATAGAGCTCCAGCAGCTTCTGGTCTGGTTTTCTAGAGTATTCTCTTTCCAGACCATCCCCATAGTTACTGTCCAGGTCCTGTGTGGAGGCTGGGCCCGGACAGGTGGAAGGTGCCCTGGATTCCTTCTCAGGGAGGGCGAACATCTACAAAAAGACAAAAGCACTCAATGCACCAAGCATCAGAAATGAATTGGTGTCATGGCCCCCCCTCCCCATCTGCTCCTTCCTTTAAGTCTGTATGCTCATCACTTCCTATGTCCCTGTGGTTACTACTTGTAACCATGTGTGCAATCGCTTCAACAAGTAAATCCTGTTAAGCATCTAGGCCATGCCAGGAGCTGTGTTTGCTTTCATATGACTTTAACAGACAGCTGCTTTGGCTTGTTTTACTTTTGTGAAGTTTTTCATCCTGCAGCCTAAGGGGTCACCAAGTTCTTTGCCCATTCTCGCTTACCTCAATTGCAAAAAGCCAGGTTCAAATTTTCCAACTTGAAGCAGCCTGGAATCCGGAAGGGGCCCGTGGCGACTGCCGTGAACAGGGGTGAAGGATAGGATGAGATTATTCGGTGGTCTGCAGCAGAGGGTGGCTCCACAAGTGCAGGCCCCCCAGGCAGAGCTCCAGGGGCCATCTTCACTCCTGAGGGAGGGAGGCCAGGGCACCGGGAGAGGGCGGTCTCATCCCGTGAGCTCCTCCACTTTCTCAGCCAGCTTCCTCCTCTGCACAGCGGGTATAACCGTAACTACCACACAGGGTAGCAGTGAGGATATAAATATATGAGTTAATGCAGATAAAGCGCTTAGAACAAATCCTGCCTCATAGCCCAAGCGCAGTGAAACATGTGATTATATCATAACTCCTCACCGAGGAGGTTATATCATAACCCCAGTCCTGAGGCACGAGCCCCACACACCAAATGATGGGTGACAGCCAGCGGCCCAGAAACCCAGGGGGGGCCCGATTAAAGTGTGGTCCACGAAGTCTTCTCTGGGGTCCTCCCAGGCTCGGCTGGGCTCTTCCGAGCGCTCACCTCCGTCGCTCCCGACAGCCCAGGCCTGCGACGGGCAGCGCGGACGGAGGCCGGGGTGGGAGGCGCAGCCCGGGGCCCGGAGGCCTGGGGGACGGCGGGGCTCGGCTCAGCGCCGCCCCCGAGCGAAGGGCGGGCTCGGGGCGTGCAGCCGGGCGGCGACGCGTCCCCAGCCGGACACCCGCGCCCGATCAGGCCTGGGAATCCCGCAGCGGGGCGGATCCGGGGGATAAAAAGCGAAAGGGCCTCTGCACGGCGGCGGGCGGCTCGCGAGAGGCGCTCCCGGTGTCCAGGAGGAGGAAGTGTGAGTGGGGCAAAGGGCTTGGGGACGGAAGGGCAGACTTGTGCAGAGTCCTCGAGCCCTGCACGAAGCGGGGCCCCGAGGCCGCCCTTCTCTGCAACGCGGGGGTCGCACCTACTTGGCCGAGCTGGCGGGGACCGGCGCTGGCACGTGCGTCCGCTTCCTTCGCCCGCACACGCTTTACGCGCGGGGACCCGGCCCCAGGGCACCCGGTCTCGGGGACCACGGGGCTTCCTGGACTGTTGGGGCCCAGGTCGTCCCCTCGCGACCGCGGCCGGAGGACGCCTCCGTGCGGCCTGCGCGTTAGGGGGCGCACACGTGGCCGCACGCCGGGGGCCCGGGCTCCTCCGATCCTCCCGTGCGCGCTCCCCCCGCCACTGGCCGCTCAGGCCCGAGGAGCAGCCGGAGGAGGGGAAGGGGCCCGGGGCGGAGACTTCCACGAGGAAGGGGCGGGCCGCCCGCTGCCACCTCGGCGCCCTGTGGCCTGTCGGTTCCGGTGTCCCCCCCTCCCCCGTCGGCACGCGGGCGCGCCTCCCTCTGCCTCCCCGGCCTAGTTCTCCGCTTTTGAGGCTGTTAGAGCCACGGAGGGTCTTGGCAAGTGTACGCCTGGTTGTCGCCCACAGAAAAGCCTTTTCGATTAAGGGGAGGGCATCCTTAAAACATCCTTCTTCTATGAGAGTTTTTCACGGGGGTTTGTTAATTTCTCCCCCTTTCCTTCTACGCAACATTTGTGGAACTCTGCCACGGACCCTACACCTCCGGGGCTTGGGCAGTGTGTCAGAGCACCCAGGCTCTCCGAGGCTCCTGGAGTAGGAAAATTCTCCTCTCCCCCTGACAGGAAATACGCAGGATCCCTCGCTACAAGTATGCCTGGGAAAACTTGACTGTTTTCTGACCACTCCACTTGTCTTCACTTTGGCCTTGCCACTAACACTGTGACCTCGAGCAGCTCTCGGGACTTTTTTGGCCCTCTAGTTATGTTCTGTGAAATAAGCCAGTTCTCTCCATTTAAGTCACATCATTCTATTTAATTCAGATAAGTAGTCTCATTGAATGCCTGACTTGTGCCAGATCTCTGCAAATGCTGGAATACAGCGATGAGCACGACAAACAGGGCGCTGGCTTGGTTGCTTGGGAAGGCCGCCATATGGATGTGATGACTATTAAGAAAGGGAGGGCTGGGGGCTATGGAAGCATGCAGCAGGGGGGGTTAACCCCACCCCCACAAACATAGGCACTGGCTCACACAGAAAGCCCTACACACCATACATTCACCCTAAACACTTAGGAAGTGATGGTTGAGTTCTGAAGGATGAGTCCTAGTTAGCTAGCTGGAGGGTGGGGTGTTGGAAGCAGAAGGAAGGGTTTGATGGGGTCTTGGAGGTTTGAGTCAGTGCGGAGCATTAATGAACTGCAACAAATCTAATTCGGCTGGAGGTTGCAGGGTCTGGGAGGAAGGCTGGAGATACAAGCAGAGGTCAGGTCATGAGTCTTTGTAAATAAATCATGATAAGGACTGTGGACTTCTCACTGAGGGCATGGGACAGATATATTGTAATCCCCAGAGCAAACAAGTTTTTAAAAAACCAAAAGGTATAAGAAGCCAAAAAAGGCAATAAAATGTGATACTAAATAATGATTGATTAATCTGAAAGAAGGCAAACAGGAAGGAAAAAAATGAATAAAGAGCATATAGCACAAATAGGAAACAAGTAGTAAGACAGTTGACTTAAATCCAACCATATCAATAATTACATTAAATGTAATGACCAGGACCGATTAAAAGATCATCAGACTGGATAAAGCAGCAAGATTCAAGTATATGAATTCAATTATATGAACATGTCTGCAAGAGACATGTTAAATAAAAAGACAAATGGTTAAAAGTAAAATGGGAAAAAACATACCACACAAATGATAAGAGGATGGCTATTATTAAAAAACCAGAAAACAAGTGTTGGCAAGGATGTGGAGAAATTGGAACCCTTGGGCACTGTTGGTGGGAATGTAAAATGGTACAGCCTCTGTGGAAAACAATATGGAGAGTCTTCAAAAAATTAAAAAATAGAATTACCATATGAACCAGCAATTTCACTTCTGGATATAGTCCCAAAAGAATTGAAAGCAGGGTCCTGAAGACATATTTGTGCACCCATGTTCATGGCAGCATTATTCACAATAGCTAAAACATGGAAGCAACCCAAATGTCCGTTGACGGATGAATGGATAAGCAAAATGTTGTATATACATACAATGAAATATTAGTCTTCAAAAGGAAGGAAATTCTGACTTATGCTACAACATGGATGAATCTTGAGGACCTTATGCTAAGTGAAATAAGCCAGTCACAGAAAGAACAAATACTGTAAGACTCCACATATGAGGTACTAAGAGTAGGCAAAATCGTAAAGACAGAAGGTAGAATGGTGGTTGACAGGGGTTGGCGGAAGTGGGGAAGGAGAGAATAGAGAGTTATTAATAGGTACAGATTTTCAGTTTTACAAGATGAAAAGAGCTATGGGGATGGATGGTGGTGATGGTTGCACAACAATGTGAATATATTTAATCCCACTGAACTGTACACTTAAAAATGGTTAAGATGGTAAATTTTATGTTATGTGTATTTTAACACAAAAAATCATAAGAAAGCTAAAATATTTGTAAGCTGACATAATAGACTTCAAAATAAGAATTACCAAAAATTCAAAACATTTCATAATGATAAACCGATCGATTTATCAGGATGACAAACAATTTTAAATGTTTATACTCCTAATAACAAAGCTTCAAAATACAGGAAGCAGATACTGACAGGATAAAAGGGAGAAATAGACAAATCAACAATTATAGTTGGAAAATTTAGCATCCTTCTTCTAGTAATAGATAGAATGGATCAAATAACAGTAAGAATCAGAAGATTTAAACATCATAAAACAATTTAAATCTAATTAACATTTATAGAACACCACATCCAAAAACCACGGAATACACTTCTTTTCAAGTGCATGTGAAACATTGACCAGGACAGACTATACTTGGCCATCAACATGTCTCAGTAAATTTCAAAGGATTGAAATTGTAGTTTACGTTCTCTAGTCACAACGGAACTAAAGTAGATACCATTAACAAAGATAGCTGAACAATCCCCAAATGTTTGGAAGCTAAGTAACATATGCTAAATAAATCATAGATAAAAAAGAAATCACAGGGAAATTAGAACATTGAATGTTTAAAAAAACCAACATATCAAAATTATGTATAGCTAAAGCAATGCTTGGAGAGAAATCAATAGCTTTAAATGCTTATATTTGGGGGAAAAAAGCTTAAAACCATTGAGTTAAGCTTCCACATTAAAAAGCTAGCAAAAGAGCAAATTAAACACAAAGAAAATAAAGATAAGAATGGAAATGAAACAGAAGAGAAACAACAGAGAAAAATCAATGAAACCAAATTTGGTTCTTTGAAAAGCTCAATATAATTGATAAACATTTAAATTAACTGATCAAAAAAACTCATTTCAATATAAAGAAAGAGGAGATAACACTACAGATCCTATAGATATTAAAGGGATAATATGGGAATATTATAAACAATTTTGTGTCAATAATTAAACTTAGATAAAATGGACAGATTTTCTTGAAAGACATAAATTGCCAAAACTGACACAAGAAATAGAAAATGTGAATAGCCCTATATCTGTTACAGAAATTGAATTCATGGGTAAAAACCTTCCCACAAAGAAAACTCCTGGTACAGATGGCCTTACAGGTGAATTTTACCAAACATTTAAAGTTTTTAAAAAATTGATTTGACACAAACTTTCAGAAAATTGAGGAACACTTCCAAAACATGTATGAGGTATTACCCTGATACCAAAAACAACAATGCATTACAAAAAAGAATATTATAGCGCAATATCCCTCATGAAAATAGATGTAAAATTCCCCAAATTCAACAATATATAAAAGGATGATGCATCAATGACTATATGGGGCTTATTGCAGGCATATGATGTTGGTTTAATTTTTTTTAATCAATGTAATTTACCACAATAATTGAAAGAGAATTATATCATCTCTAGAGGTACAGATAAAAACATCTGACAAAAATTAAACCCCCATTCATGGTAAAACTCTCAGCAAACTAAGAATTGAAGGAAACTCTTCTATCTGGTAAGGGCAGTATGAAAAATACTTGCAGAAACGTTATGCTTAAGAATAAGAGACTGAACTCAATCCTGCTAAGATTGAAAACAAGGCAAGAATGTCCCCTCTTACCACTTTTATTCAACATTGTACTGGAGGTTCTAGGCAATGCCATTTGAACAGAAAAATGAGACATAAATATTGAAAACAAAGAAGGAAAATCATCTTTATTCACAGGCAATATGATTGTATACATTGAAAATTTTTTAAAAAGTCCTCCCCAAACTACTAGGGCTAATAAGTGAATTTAGCAAGGTCACAAGACACTGTCAGGAGATGAATCTTCCTCAGTCTCTCATGTTTCTGCCTCTCTTGCAAGCAGGGACACTGACTGCCTATGTTCTAGGCTATCTTCAAGGATATATGTGTATATATATCAAACAGCCTTGCATGATAGCAACAGTGTCTCCCTCCAGAGCAGATGATAGGTTGGTTTACTACTCAGTATAATAAGATAATGTCTCCCTCAGGGCCAAAGTTCAGGCAGGCTTACTGCCCATTATAAAAGAATCGGGTTCCTTAAACTTGGGTTTCCTCCTTTGCAACACACGCACTGCACATGGAGGCATCCGCTAGTGCGCCTCAGCTTGCCCTGTAAGAATCAGGGCTTGGGCAACTGAAAGCTGATACTCTGATTACTGCTACTGCTGTGAGTAGTAAGCTGTCCTTTGTCTCTGACCCAGGATTCTCATGCCTTCTGCCAGGATCCATGAAACCTGTTGGTTTGCAAGTAGGGTAAAATCTCAGAGCCTTCAAATTCCTTGATAGATACAACATAGAAAAATCAGTTGTTTCAATATACTGGCAAGAAACAATTAGAAAATGAAATTAACCATACATTTAAAGTAATATGAAAAGCATAATGTAGTGATAAATTTAACCAAATATGTGTAAGATCTGTACACTGAAAGCTACAAAGACCTTGCTGAGAGAAATTAAAGATATAAATAAATGCAGGGAGATTCCACACTCGAGGATAGGAAAATATTAAATTTTTCTCACATAACCGTTTGAATCTTGAACGGAATAGAAGACAGAAACAGCCTCTCTCTTCCATGGAAGGCACCATCCTCTCCATCTCAGGACAGTGGCCTTATGAGACTATAGCTCCCATTACAGAGATCTCAAGAGACTCTGGTTCCCATCTCCACCTTCTCTTCTGGTCCTAAGTGCTCCCTCATTCATCGGGTGAATTCCCTTCCTATGTCTATTAGCCAAGTCAGTTTCTAAAGAAATTTGTCTAGTGTAAAAGAAAAAACCTTGAGGGCCTGCCCAGTGGCGCCAGCAGTTGGGTGCGTGTGCTCTGCTGCGGCCGCCCAGGGTTCACTGGTTCGGATCCCGGGCACGCACTGATGCATCGCTTGTTAGGCCATGCTGTGGCGGCATCCCATATAAAGTATAGGAGGAGGGGCATGGATGTTAGCCCAGGGCCGGTCTTCCTCAGCAAAAAAAGGAGAGGATTGGCAACAGATGTTAGCTCAGGGCTGGTCCCCCTCACAAAAAAAAAAAAAAAAAAAAGAAAAAGCCACCTTGAAGAATCTGGATTTGTTGGTGTGCTGCTTTTTGTTGATTTGAAAAAAAAAAAGGAAAAATTGTCATTGAAGAACAAGAACCACCAAACCTGGACCCAAGAGAGAGAGGATGGTCACAAACCCAAGTGAATGGCCAAAGCCATCAGTTGGTGCTAAAAGCTCTTGCATCTTCTAGAAAATGGCGATAGTCTCTGCTCTGCCCATTCACAGCATCAGTCCTCAGGCTAAAGCTCAGACGTGCAAGGGCTTTGCGGAGAAGCACACAGGTGGTATGATTTGAACAGCTGACAACACTAGAGCTGAAAATGGAAGACCCAGGCTTGTCACCAGAGATTCATTTCAAAAGCCTTTTGAGAAGGCAAGAATGGAAAGAACTTGTATTTGGAAGCAGGAACGTTTGGAATTATAACCGCCACCCTGCCACTCAGCCACTCATGTGTAAGGTGGGTGTGATCATGGAAGGATCCTAAGGGACACTGCATCCAACACCTGGAAAGTCCCCATCAATTAGGGATCACCTTTTTCCTTCCTTTCTGACCTGCCCCCAGACAGCATTCTGCACATATAACCCACCTTAGAATTTAAAAAGAAGGGGCCGGCCCCGTAGCTTAGCGATTAAATGTGCGCGCTGCACTGCTGGCGGCCCAGGTTCAGATCCCGGGCGCCCACCAACGCACCGCTTGTCCGGCCATGCTGAGGCCGCGTCCCACATACAGCCACTAGAAGGATGTGCAACCATGACATACAACTATCTACTGGGGCTTTGGGGAGAAAAAAAAAAAGAGGAGGATTGGCAATAGATATTAGCTCAGAGCCGGTCTTCCTCAGCAAAAAGAGGAGGATTAGCACGGATGTTAGCTCAGGGCTGATCTTCCTCACAAAAAAAAAAAGAAAAAGAAAAAAATCATCTAGCTCCCAAAGATGACAGGAAGAATGTGAACAAGAAATAAAACAGACCTGGAATTTAAGAGAATATGGAATTTATTAGATACGGAATACAAAAATAAACCCATCAGAATAGGGACCCAGAAAGCTGCCTTTATTCCTCTCTAGGCTTTCCTACCCCAACCCCCTTAAACACATTTTGTACACACACAACGGCTACCAAAGACTAAAAAAAGATGCAAAGCTTCTAAAAATGACAGGTGCTCAGCTTAAGGAGGTTGATGACTAGGTCAGATGAGCCCATGCCTGCAGAAGCCCACTGTCTGTTCAGTCAGGGCACCAGGTCAATACCCCAGCCTTCTGGACCAGGGGCGGAGCATGTGGGACGCCCTGAGCGTGTGACTGGCTGGAGCCCCTGGTTGGGAGGCAGGCCGCTTACTCCCTCAGTGTATCCTCCAGTTGCTTCACTATCAAATCCTGCCTCTCCTCCACAAGCACCTGACAGAACCGACGCATGGCTGGCAGGGTCAAATGGGGACAGAGAGAGAAATATTTACTAGGTCTGCAGGTGGGCCCCAGATACACTCAGTCATGGTAGACCACCATAGAGCCTCTGGTTCAGAGATGCTGCACTTCAGCCCTCCCTTCCTTAGGACAGATGTCCAAATCTACCTGCCACGTCCCCGATGGCTCTTTGAGCTTCATCGTCACAGCACCTGCCTGCCAGACACCTTCATGACTCAAATCAAATCCTGTAATATGGCTTATGGCCTTGGCTCAAGGTTTCTATCTGCCTCTAGTGACCCTTCGCTCAGTCTATTCTCCAAGTTAGCCCAAAAGATATTTCTGTAACATAAATGTTCTCTCATTCACTGCTATATTCCCAGCAAGTAGAACAGCGTCCAGCGTGCAGTGAGATGCAATAGATAGTTGTTGAAATGAATGTCCTGTTTCTATAACCTTCAGAGGAGAATCTAAACTCCACTGTATAACATAGAGGGACTTCCATGGTCATCTGTCTGTCTCACCTAGTAGACTGCAGGCCCCACAAGGGCGGAGTACCACTTCTTATTAGCTTATCGTCCCAAGGCCCTGCTCAATAGGCACAGAACAGATACTCAAAAGATGTAATATACCTCAAGTGCCTATCAGTTCCTGTTTACAAAGGAGCTTAAAGATATGAAAGTGGAAAAAAATAGTATAGAAAGTCTGGAGCTACAGGCTGCTAAGGCCAAAAGGGGGAAGACTCGGGTATTGGGTTATAGAGGAGTTGATGTGGCATCTTTGGAGGATGCCAGGCTTGGGAGCTCAGCACCACTCACCGAGTTTTAGCCGGAGGGGCTTATCTGCAAAGACGAGATGGAACCAGCCAGGCTCCTTACAGAGGTAGGTCTTGTCACAGGACAATATCAGCTTGTTGTCCAGGAAACAGCGATGGAGCAGCCCTTCCTCAAATGTACACGGGTCCAAGTACTTTGGAGGGCAGAGCGACGGAGCTGAGTCCAAGACCCATCTGGTAGGTCTGCCCAAGAACACCTGTCTTCACTCCCAGAGCTCACCTTTTTCAAGTTGATCCAGACATAGAGGCCGGAGCCACGATTGAGAAAGGGGATCGTCAATGCCTTCAACTTGTTAGTGATGTACCTGTGAGCTGCCTGCAGCCAGGAGCGATTTGTGGGCAGGTACACTTTGTGAATCCATTCTGGAGGGGTGGGGGAAGAGAACTGTCACAGATCTCATGGCAGAGATCCACCAGAGGGTTCCTTACCAAACGCTCCCTACCTGGGCTTCGTGCCAGCTATGTCTATCCAAGACTGACTCTGTATTATATTTGAACTGATGGCATCCATAACCCACACACCCACCTCTTACCTATGACTCTGGGGAAGACACTGAGCTTCTCAGCAGTCCAATAGGAATGTTCTGTTTGAGTTTATACTCCTGAGGCAAGGAGTTGGGGTATCCCCTGCATGGGGTTGATGCTGCTGTTGTCAACTGGGCAAGTAGCAGGTACACACAGCTTCCCTTACCTCCTGCCTTAGAGCCTCACGTGGTGGACTTTGAAGAACCTAGATGTTAGCACCACCTGGGGAGCTTTTAAAAGTCCTGATGACCAGGTTATATCCCCAGATCATCTAAATCAGAATCTTTGGGGATGGAGCCCATGCATTGGTATTTAAACTCCCCAGGTAATTCCCATGTGCACCTAAGGTTGAGAACCAGTGTTCAAGGGGCTGGGAATCTGGTTTCTGCCAAAAGCAAAGGGCCTGGCACCATGTAGGGAAGCATCCAGTCGGATTTCTCCTATCCACTCCTTTCCCCACCCAAAGCTGAAAGCAAATTGTTTTCTAAACCAGATTATCTGATTGTATTAGTTTGTTTCATTATATCCCAGTTTTTAATTTAAATCCTCTAGCCTGGATTCTCCTCTTTTACAGGAAACTAAATAAAGGGGGCCTTATCTAAGTTCAGGACATGGCACTAAAGGGAGAAGTGCCCTCTGAAGCCGGCGTTCACTGGAGATCCATGGAGGAAAGTGAATCCAGGTGCCACAGATGTAGCCACACCAACTAGCCCAAATGGAAAGTGTCCTTTGGCCACCTTGGAAGATGAAGTTAAGTCATATTGGAGGAATCAGGGTATTTCTTTGTCATCTTTGCCTGACGCAAACAGGGCATTGGGGAGGGAAAATTGACCTTCACATAAGGATTGACTTCTGAAGTTCCCACCTTCAAGTCTTAGAGTACAATTGACTATCCCCTTTCTAGGCAGGACACTTGTAAGCTACCAGACAGCCAGAAATTAAAGTCCATCTTCTGTTTTAGACAAGCACCTCCTTGTCTATCTACACCCTTCCACACCATCTGATTGCATCCTGCCCTCCTGCGAACTTCCTGTTCTGCCACCGTTAAACCTGAGACAGCGAACAGGGTCTCAGTGTGTTGACAGTATGTCACAGGCATAAGAAGATCCAGGAATTCCCCATGGCCATGAGATCTGGTGAAGATGCCAGCCTGGGATGAGGCTCAGTACCTCTGTCCTGGAGCAGCCGACAGAGCTTGTGCTGGGTGATCCCAGAGATGCCATGGAGGTAGCCAAAACAGCTCATGGCAGAGGCCATCTCCTAGTTGTGGGTGTACACAGCGCCCAAGCGGAAGCCAGAGATGCCGAAATCCTAGAGGAAGAGAAGTGGGGAGGGCATACCTGGTGTCTGCCTTCTGTCCTGGCTCCCCTTCCTTCCCTACCCAAGGACAGGCAGCTGGGGCTCACCTTACGGGTGCCCCAGATCACATGGGTCCTGTTGGGGTCAGGCAAACTGGGGAGGAGACAGTACAATCAAGATTAAGGAGAAACATTTGAAGGATGAAGACTTGGGGTCTACGAGGGGAAAAGAGGAATGTGGACTTGAGGTCCTTCCTAGACAAAGGGCCTACAGGGCCCACAATCCAAGAAACAGTTGCCCCAATTAAGGCAGGAAGTCAACAAAAGGCATTCTTGGGGACCTAGACAGGACAGCTCCCGAGTGCCCACTGAACGAAGTCCCAGATCCTCAGCCTGGCTTGTGGCCTTCTTACAGCTGGCCCAAAGCCACCTTCTTGGCAGCTGGCTCTTCACACATGTGGGCCACCCATTTCTAAAATGTGCTTACCTATTTCTTACCACCTCGCCTTTGGTGAAGCTGTTCCTTCTGCCAGGGAAGTCTTTCCCTTGCTTTGGCTGCTGGGATCCTATCCTACCGCCAAATATCCTTAAGAAATTTCCACCCTATTTCTGTTCTTTCCCTGTGCTCTACTTATCAAGATGTTTCCACTCTGACCTTCAGGAGGGCTTTATCTCGACTTCTGACAGTGCACCTTCTCCCTTGCCCTCAAGGTATTTCATGTACAAATGGCATTTAGAGAAGACACTTGGGAGGAAAGGTGATGCTTTGCTGATTTTCATATTCCCAGTGGCACTTAGCTGAGTTCCTAGCACGTAGCCAATTGAGTTTATGGCACATGAGCTCACCTTGCAAAAGCAGGAACCTCATGGTTCTCATTCTCGACTCCAGCTGAGACCAACTCACCTTTCCATGCTCAGAACCCTGTGGAAGGTGATGGATTCATCAAACACAGACAGCATGTAAATCTCATCTATAATCACATGTAGGCTGTACCTGCAGGTTGGGTGGAAGGTTCTAGGTTCTCTCTAACCTTAACTCACTTTCTTTAGGGTCCTCTCTGGATATGGAGATCAGAGACTCCTACTGCCTCAGCAGCCCATCCAACCCTTCCAAGAGGCATGATAAGGTAGAAGTGGGTGGTACACCAGAAGAGACCTTTAGACCTGGCATGGGGGTATGAGGAAGGAATAGGACCCAAAAGACACTCATGAGAACATCTTACCTAACCCTCAACCATCAATCAGAGACCAATGGGAAGGGGCTGGGTGTCCCAGAGAGTTTTCATCTATTACAATCAGGAGCTCTCACTCAGGGTCTGAATTGAAGAGTGGCATCAAGGGGGCTAAGTGCTTATCACGTCATCTCATTTATTCTCCCAACAGCCCTCTGGAGCAGTACTGTTATCTCCATTTCATAGATGAAGAAATTAAGTCTGAGATATAAAGTCAGTCCCCTCAATTAGCAGGTGGGATGTGCACCTCGTTCTGTCCAATTCCAGCATTCTTCCTCTTATCCCCATGCTCTGCCATTTGTTGGTCTGGATGAGTTATGAAGTTTGAATAAGTGTGTTTCTTCTAGAAAATGGAAGATTATTTACCCTAACTAATAGGGCTATTTCAAGACCCCAGAGATAACTGATGTTAACACTTTCTTACGAAGGGGACATGAAAGTTCTACAGGGACACGTCTTCACCCCACAAGGTCTGAGAGTGTCTTCCTTGGCACCTCAGGTCAAGCAATTTGGAAAATGGCTGCCAGGAGAAAGTGCTTATGCCACAAGAAGTGGAAAGGCAATGAAACTATGATTGTTATGTAGGTGCCTGTACACAGGCAAAGGCTAGGAAGGAAATGGAAAAGGGTTTGGTTGAAGTGGTAAGCACGTGGGTGCACTTTCCTTCATTTCAATTTCAGTTAGTTGTACATAACTTCACAATGTATACTGTGCAGTAAGAACATTTAGGGAATATTATTTCTGGTTCTGACTGCTTGACCACGAGTGATAAGAACCCTTTTTAGGGACTTCGTCTAGTCTCAAGGGGTGGAAATCATACCTCTTGGCAAATTCGAGATATTTCTTCAGTGAGCGCCGGGAGTAGACGTCTCCCAGAGGATTCTGAGGGTTGGTTAGCACGAGGCCTCTGACCTTTTTCCCCTAAAAAGAACCAAACATAGCTGAGTGAACCCATGTCCTTTATATCTACTTCAAGTTCAGCCAAAGATCAGGTCAGGACACCCAATAGAGAACACCTAATCAAGGCCAAGGTAGGGTCTCAAAGCAGCAATGACCACACTGCCCACAGAGGGGGAGCAGGAAGGAGCTCTGGGGGGCTACCCTTGACAGGGCTCAGGTCTCCTGGGGGGACATCCCTCTGGGCTCATTCACTGTCTCTTCTGAAAAAGGAGCCCACACTGTCTTGGTGAGCAAGTTGCACCAGAGTCTCAGTACTCTTTTTCAGGGACAGCAGCATCCATCCTGAAGACGTGGTTCCCTCCTTACCTTCAGCCTAGCCTCAAGCAGGGCTTGCTCCAGCTTGTCCACAGTGAGCTGGAATGGATGAGTGTTCCCATCAGTGATCTAGAAGACAAACACTGCCTGAGAACTGCTGAACTGAAAGCTTCTAAGCCTTGACTCCTCATTCCTATAAACCCTGAGCAATCCTTTACCTTCATACCCAGGGCGCCAGTCCCTGGGTATGCCCTCTTTGACCTGATTTCTCCATCCTTCCCCCACCATCACTTATACGGGAGGAAAGCAAAGCCCCCTACACCTTCCAGATGCCCCTAGAACATTCCATTGCCAAGGTGGGCTGAGCAGGGGAAGGGGGCCTGTTCTGACCTCACTGTCCAGGTGAACAGGAATCAGCTCAACTTTCGAATACAGGCGGGAGCTCAAGACGAAGCCACCATAGAAGGGGTGGGGGACAGAAGGGCCTCTGGAAGCACAGGGAGACAACGCTGTCAGTCCAGAGTCTCTCAGTTAGAACCTGCCAGGCCCCTCAGACCAGCAGCAACACTACAGGCAGAGAAGGTTAGTTTGCCAATCCCTCTTCCTTGGGGATCAATGCTTTTGGGCTTAGGCTCTGTATCAGGTATCCATTCTTATAAATATTATTTGAGGAGTGAAACTCAAGTTTCCTCTTTGGGGGTACGCTAGAGAAGGAGAAAGGGAAGAATATTGTGAATGGCTCGGAATCCAGGGCACAAATCAAGCCAGGCTTGCCAGCAGGTGGAACACTAGTTGTTCAGCAAGTCTTGTCAGCTCCAGGGCACGCCCTGGAGGCTGAGGTCCATGCCCAGGGAGGCTCCCATCTTTCCCCCTTCACTCTGCCCTGGCCCTGGGGGTCTCTGCTGGTTCTCCCTGCACCGTCTAGAAAATGCAGAGTCCCCAACATTACAGCCCTCTCCCACGGAGGCAGCAAGGCTGGGAAACTGACTCACGTTTTCTGGATCAAGGCGGGCAGGTGACTTGCAGTAGTAGGTCAGGAACTGGGCCACTTCTTCCCGCAGGCTGTAGACAGACCAGAGACACCTTGTGGTTCCCAGGCCCAGGGGCCCTTTCTCATTCAGGGTCTAGATGTCTGTCTTTTCCAAAGGGAAAAGTGTCCAGCCTCATTTTACAGGGCTACTGACTGAGGCTATCAACTCCCCGGATGACACAGGCAAGATGTGGGAGAGTTTGGACAAGAACTCAGGCCTTTTGAGTAACAGGGCAGTGCCATCTCTACTACACCAGGCTGCCCCCTGACCACTTTTTGCTCTAGGCATCTTCTAGAAGTTGTTAGCCAAAGAAATAGGGAGATAGCCAACCATGAATCTGGTGCTTGGTGTCCCTCCCTGGATGAGGACAGGTGCCTGTGGACCAGGAGACCATAGATCTGGAAATTACTTACAATGGCTGCCCTCTCCAGTCAGGATATTGCAGCAGGGCGTCCTCAGTGTAGTTCATGTCACTCCGACTCAACTGCTGACAAATAGAGCATGAGGACTGCCAGACCAGGGGAGCCCAACAGGCCTTATCCTACTTCTAGGGTAGGCATTGAAATGTGTTCTGAGGAAGAGCCTTATTGCCCACTCGGAGAAAAGGGGACACTGAACAGGTAGCCTCTGGGTTCTCCATCCTGTGCTTCAACCAGAGCAATGCCTGCTTTATAGGAGTCTAAGAAAGAAAGGGGATTCTGCTGCTTTAAAAAGAAAAGAAAAAACCTGAGTAAATCACTGTGCTAGAACAGGGATTAGTAAACTACTGCCCGAGGGCCAAATCCAGCCTGTCACCTCTTTTTGTAAATAAAGTTTTATTGGAACAGGGTCACATGTTTGTTTGTGTATTATCTATGGCTGCTTTTGTACTCCAATGGCAGAGTTGAATAGTCATGACAGAGACCCTATGGCCTACAAGGCCTAAAATATTGACTATCTGGCCCTTTACAGAAACAGTTTGCCAACCCCTGTTCTAGAACACCGGCCCTTCTTTTCGCCTATTTTTCCCAAGTTGGCCATACCAGATATTCAAAGCTCAGGCCTTCCATCCTCCTTCCTTGCATCGCTTCCTGTAAACGCTTTCAGCCTGCTCACTGTGACGGCTGCCTTAGACTTCCATCCTAGCAACTGGGGGCTAGACACATGGTTCTTGAACTTTAATGTCACCAGAATCACAGGGAGGGCTTGTTCAGAGAGATCGCTGGGCCTCTTCAGCAGACTTTGATTCAGTATGTCTGGGATAGGGCCTGAGAATTTCCAGTTCTGATAAACTCTTAGGACTATACTTTGAGGACTTCTGACTATTAAGACCAACCTTCTATCTGAAAAGAAGTCAAAATGCCAGATAAGACTTAAGAAACACCTGTTTAAAGCCTAAAAAAAAACCCAAAAATCACATAGCAAGAAGCTACAAAGTAAGAAAACCTGAGGGCAACAACTACCTCTAATTCTTTATGAGACAATCCTCATATCCCCAGACATTGAGACTTCTCTTTCTAAAAATCTAGATTTACACGTCTTCCACCAAATGCCGTATTCTAAGTTCTTCTTCTAAGTCACAGCCCTCCACATATGTAAACCTTGTTCCTTCTTTTACAGTTTTATGGCACCACCACTTCCAAGTACTGGGCACTCTGCCCAACCTCTTCTAACCATGTTCAGTTCACTTGTGATGTTCCCATGGCAACCTACACTTCTCCTTAGTGACAGTTAATCTTGTTACTTGTTCGGTATCTGCCCAGGTCAGCCTTCGTCATTATAGCCTTAGCACAGTGCCTGGCATATAGGTAACCAGTAGGAGAGGCACAAGCCTCTGGCCTTCCTTCCCCTTGCCATGTGCCAGCCTTCCCTGGTGTCTCAGTACTCTAACCTAATTCAGACTCCTCATTCTCGGTATGGTAAGTATGATAAGGATTGTAGAGTCTTCTTTATGTGCATAGGAAGCAAGTATTTGGGACTTGAGATCTCTAAATACAAGTTGCAAAATTGAAAGCTCAGATAAGAGCAGCCTTGAGAAGCCTCGATGCTATTCTCTAGTTGCCACTCACCAACTGTAGGATGTGGCAAGAATTATCTCCCCTGTCTGGGCATCAGTTTCTGCATATGTAAGATGAGAAGACACCTCAATGCAAGGTGATAAAACTGCAGCTCAATAACAAGTAGCCTCTAGGGTCTCACAGATTTAAACCTAAGACCTCCCGTGTTAGCCCAGAACTCCTAGGAAGAAGAATGAATGAGCAGAAAACCAGTCCCTGCATGGCCTGCAGCCTGGCTTCACACCACACATGCCCAGGAAGTCTCAAGTTCTGAAGACGGATTAACTTCATCCAACAACATTGTCATCCTGTGTTGCTGGTGACTCAAAGTCCCTGAGCAGAAGCAAACAAATGCTCCAGAGGGGGTTACCGTAGACTTTGGATTTTTCAAAGCATTATTTTCCAAATGGTGTCCAGCACCCAGAAAATCCAGCCACATGAACAAACAGTATGAGCTAAAACCAGCAGAGACAACAGAAAGACCAACTGGACTCCAGCTACGAAGGGGAGATTGTAAGATAATTGCTTTTCTGTTCAAGGAGATAAAACCCAAACCTGAAAATTAACAGAAAATTGGAAATTATTAAAATGACAGATTTGAAAGGAAACAAGTGAATCTAGAGGTTAAAATACAACGACCAAAGATGAAAAACCTCATTGGAAGGGTTTAACAGATATTAGACACAGCTGAAGAGAAAATTAGTGACCTAGAAGAGACTGAAGAAACTTTCTAGAATGTGGCATGAAGACACAAGAGAAAGTAAAACAAAAGATACGAGAAGATCTAAAATATACATGCACATATACATATTCATTTGGAGTCCCAAAGAAAGAGAAAATGGGGCAGAAGCTATTTGAATAAGATGTTTTATCAGTGCCAAATAATCAGACTCCAAAGCACGGATTTAAGAAGCCCAACAAATGGAAATTAGGATAAAGAAAACTGTACTTATATATATATCATGGTGAAGCTACAAAAAACAAGACAAAGATACACATCTCAAAAGCAGCTAAGAAAAAGTTACTTTTAAAGGGATAATAGACTGAAAGCTGACGTCAGCAACAGGGGAAACCTGAAGACAGTGAAATGTTGTTTTCAATGTACGGAGTCCTAACCTAGAATCCAGTAGCCATCACAGGGTCAACATTTCAATAGGTGGTACCAGTTCCTCCCCTACAGGGGCTGGATTTACTGCAGAGGGCACTACTAATTGAAGCAAGTAGGTTTACCTTAAAAGCCAACTGAGTGAAAGAAACCAGACCCAGTACACACTGTACAGTCCTCCTTAAAGAACAAGCAGTAGGAATCAGTAGTGACAGAAATCAGAAGAATGGTTGCCTGGGCAGGGGGTTGGGAAACTGACTGCAGTGGGGTGCAGGGAACTTTCTAGAGCAATGGACATGATCCATATCATGATGGGTTGGTGGTTATGTGGCTATAACCATTTGTCAAAGCTCCAACTGCACACTTACGAATTTTGCTATATTTAAATAGGTTTTTTAAGTGCAGCTATAGCTCATTTAAGGCTCTGTTAGGGTATAAATGGCTAAATAAGTTTCTTTCCAATGCTAGCCCTTCAAATAGAAAGACTAGTATAGGGGCAGCCCCAAGCATACAGAAGGATATTTGCATAATTATTCTATAATAGAAAAGAAAGGAAGTGCCAGTTCTTAAATAAATAAAAGACAGCAAATTTAGTCAAGAAAAACAGAAGGAAGCACCTACAGAGAAATAAGATGGACTGAAGACTATTTTGAACTGTTCTATGGATATGCTTAAGTCTGGATAAAATGGATAATTTAGTTAATTCCAGATGAGAAATGAAATCTAACAAATCAGTGTCCATAGAAGTTATCAAATAGCTAACTCCCTAAAAAAGTACCTGCCCAGACAGTCTCACAGGGGAATTCTACCACATAGTCAAAGGAGTAAAACATTCTAGTGCTATTTAAAGATTTTATTTATTTATTTATTTTTCCCCCAAAGCCCCAGTAGATAGTTGTATGTCATAGCTGCACATCCTTCTAGCTGCTGTATGTGGGACACGGCCTCTGCATGGCCAGAGAAGCGGTGCGTCGGTGCGTGCCCGGGACCCAAACCCGGGCCGCCAGCAGCGGAGCACGCGCACCCAACCGCTAAGCCACCGGGCCGGCCCTCTAGTGCTATTTAAACTATTCTAGAGAAAAGGAAAAGCACTCACATTTTATAATCAAATAAACAGGATATCAAGATTTGATAAAGTTTATATGAAGAACTATGGATGGATCTCACCTATGATTAGATTATCAATATTTAAAAGCTGAATAGCACTTAGCAAATAGAATCCAGCAGCAACATAAAATAACCCTAGGACCAAGTGGGGTTATACAGAGAATGAAGGATAGATTAATTCCATGACTTATATTAACTTTTCATTAATAGTCCCTAGGGGGATGAAAAGAATTACTTGATTTTATCTGTAGATGCTAAAAAGACATCTGACAAAATTAGACACCCATTCTTGATTTAGACAACTTAAGACGGATACTTCTTAAACATAAGACATCTCTCAGCCAAAAAGCCAGCCTTCTACTCAGTCTGGGAAACTGAAGAGTTTGAACTCCTGAATGAAAGATAAGGCCACCCATTGTCACTGTTAACTATCTAACACTGTACCAGAGGTCTCAGCCAAGAATATCAGGAAAGGACAGAAATTAGAGTTAGAAATAAAGAATTTGGATTATAGCTATCTGCATATTATTACTGTCTACCTGGAAAACACAAGAGAATTAACAGATAATATGCAAGAGAATTTAGTATAGTTATAGAAGAGGGGCTCAGCTCATGTTTTTGTAAATAAAATTTTATTGGTACACAACTACACCTAGGCTGCAGGCCACACTTTGGTAGTAAACACTAGACCAGCATTTTCAACCTGGATCACTTACCTAATGAGTGAGCCTAAGGACTGCCCAGTATCCCCATCCACATGCAGCGTCATCTGCATTTAATCCCAACTGCTAGGAGGTAAGAATTATCCCCAAGTTTCAGATGGGGCCATTAAGAACAAAATTTATGAAACTTAACAAGGTTCCCCAATATATCCAGAATGAGTTCAGTGTAAGCTATTTTGGGGTGCACAGAACCCTCTGAAACCACAGTATTATCAACGACAGCTAACATTGATTAAGCACTGCCTTGATCCAGGCTCTGGTCTGGGGTCTTTGTATGCATTACCTGATTTAATCCTCAGAATGGCTCTATAGGAGAGTAATGCCATTAGCCTCATTTTACAGAGGAGAAAACCGAGACTCAAAGGAAGAAGGTGAACCACACAAGCTCACACAAGTAGCATGGGAAAAGGGGGCTTTAAAGCCAAGTCTGCTAGCCCCAGGCCCCTCCACCTTCCTAACCATCTCTCCTCGAGACCTCTTCCTGGAAGGGGCTACATACCCTCAAAGCTTGGCATTCACTTTTGGGGATCCATAAGCCCTCTAAGTCCGTCAGTGGCCCCACCCCAGTGAGAGTCTGGGAGCCCAGGTGAAGTCCCAGGCAGTGTTTGGTCCAAAGCCCCCTCTCGCTCCACATCCCACGGCTCCGCTGACCCCAGCACCCACACTTACCCTTGTCTCTCTTTCCACTCATCTTTTCCCCAGTCTAAAATCCTGTGCCCGATGAACTTGTCCTTGACCACAAGGGCTCAGAGACCTCTCCATCATTCTTCTCTCCTCACTAAGCTTACTTACTGCTTTGAGCCTGCAGGCTCTGCTTTCAAGCACAGGGTGCTTTCAAGGGCAGTAATAAGACCCACCTTTTCCTTCCCCAGGGCATTTCCCCCAGGAGCTCCCTATTCCCTAAAATGGCCTTTCTTTGCCCCGTTACAGAGAAAGGCTGAGCAACGTCCACGCCTGGGAGAACCACGCATTGGAGTCATGGTTCTCAAACTTTAAGGACATTGGCATCCCCTGGAGAGCTAAGGAAGAGCAAGAGGCCCTTGGGAGCAGGCTAGGACCTGGGCCTGCGTGGTCGCTCGAGACCGCCAGGTGATTCAAACACTTACCAAGGTTCGAGAACCACTGGAGTAAGCGAATCGCAAAGCACAAAAGAGCCCCTAACTTTCCCCATGTCTGGGGAGGCCATGATTGACAGCAGGCTGAAGTATGTCAACCTAGGGCAGGAAGGACAACTTGACAAGGAGGCACTGGCGTGATGGCCAGGAGGACTGGTCCCAATGCCCCCAGCTCTACCTGTGTGTCCTTGGCAAACCCACCCAGCCTTTCTGTTTGTCAGTTTCTCCTTGTTAAAGGGGGAGGTCACAAAACCTACCTCACCGAGGGTGATGTGAAGGCTAAATGGGAGGCTATATGCCCAGAGGATGGAGCAGGTAGAACTCCCACATAACTGTGTGGGGGCTTATCGGATTCACGCTGGGCGGCTCCTGTTCTGCCTTCCCTGAGGGTTGACAGACAGGAGCACGGCCAAGAGCAGCCCGTGGTCCCAGAACACCCTGCCTGGCAACTGTTCTCCAACTTTAGTGGCTGTTTGTTCAAAATACACACGCCTGGGCTCCACTAAGGGATTCCAATTCAGTGAAACTGTAGTTGGCCCAGGAGTCTGCATTTTAAAGCAAGTATGGCAAGGGATCCTGGACTAGTCCCGGAGAGACGTCGCCCTCGTGGACCCCACAGGGAGGGGAAGCATGAGCTGTGGGCGGGCACTTCGCCCCAGAGGGTTAGGACCTCAGAAATGCCCCAGCCTGGGCAGCACTGACAGCCCATCTCTTCTGTGATTTATTGGTCCATTCCCCATTCATTAAAAAAACTAAAAACAATTCACTGGGTACCTAGAATGTACCAAGCGCTGTGTTAGACCTGGGACAGTCAAAATGAAGGAAAAAGTCCCTGACTTCAAGGAGCCCCAGAATACACCTTCCAACAGAAAAGTCTGAACCCATCTTTCATTTACTCAAGATCCTTGACCTTACGGGGTTGCAAACTCAAATCCCTTCAGGGACACGATGCTAACAAACATACAAAGCTGGCTTAAGGACTGGGGATGACATGGGCTAACAGCCGCCTGCACACCCTACTGCATGCATTAAAAAAAAGTGAGCACTGCGGAGCAAAATGGTTAATTTCAGCCTTCCAGCCATCAGTTTGCAACCTCTGAATCCAAACTCCTTCATGTGGCATATCAGACGTCTAGAATAATCCATCACAGCCTACCTCCCTAATCTCCTTCTTTGTACATCTCTCTCTCCCCCCTCCCCTCCAACAACCCCAAAACAGTGAGCCTCCTGGAACTCTCCCAGAACACCATGATCTCTAGTTCCTCCAGGCCTTCCAATGTGCCGTTCCCACCACTCGGAAAGCGCTTTCACAGACTTACCCACTTGGCGGACTCCTGCTTCTGCTTCAAATCTATGGTCGCATCCACCTCCTCCAAGAACCTTCCTCCCTGACTCCTCCGGCAGGTTTAGGGGCCCATGCCCCGTGTCCCCATGCACTCACTCGTGCCTACAGCGTAAAGCACACTGGGCAGGCTGTGCTGCCGGCCCTCTGCTGTAGCTGGGCTCCAATGCCTGGACCCCTCCGCCCCCAGATAGCTGCTCGGCCCACTCCCTCACCTCCTTCCAGTCTGTGCTCAAATCTCACCTCGTCCCAGAGGCCCACTGTGACCATCCACTTAATTCCACAGCCTGCTCCCACCCCCGACACTGCGGTGCCCCCTCCCCCATTCTACCTTTCATTTTTTATCGCACTTTCTCCTTCCAACATGCTACATGACTTATTTATTATATGCACTGTTTATTTTCAGTCCTCTCTTCTAGAATGTAAACTCCACGAGGGCAAGGGTCTTCGATTGTTTTCTTTCCTGAAATGCAAAGAACGATGCTTGGTCCCTAGGACAGCTCTATAACGGCTGTGAATGAACGAATGGATGGATGAAGGAACGAATGAATACCATAGCGCAGTTATCTAAGGTTTGGGTCCTCCTGTGGATTGTAGGCTTCTCAGGTTCTGCCATAGTTTCACGTCTCAAGGCTCAGAGGGGGGTCTTGGTTAATGTTCGTCGAATGTTCTTTTGTAAGTAATCATTGAGTACTGAGGACGGGAAAGACGCAATCAACAACTGTAGGCACCAGGTGAACGCTGACGGTGGAATGAAGGTTTGCCCACAGGAAAACCCTCGTTTCCCACAGCCTGCCTCAGCCCGAGCCTCTCTCCTAACAAGGGGGCCCCTTAGGCCACAGCAGCTGTAACATGGATTCGCCAAGAGGGGTCGCTACGCCCTTATTTTCCTTCCTGGCGCGGAAAACAGAGCAGCCAGCTGTGCAGATGCAGAGAAGCCGCGGGCGGGAGGAAGGAAGGGAAGGCCGGCCAAGGCCCGGGCCCCTTCGAGGGCCACCAGCGTGGTGCGCGACCGCGGAGGGGCTGGGGACCGAGCCGCCCGCGCTGACCGCGGGACCCCGGGGTGCTGACACCGCCCTAGGCGCAGGCAGCTGCAGTCCCCTCTGACTCCCCGCAGCCTCTGTGCTCTTAGGCCTCCTAGGATCTCCGTCCTACCGACAGGACCCCAGGCTCAGGGGGGGTGGGTGCCTTGGCCAATGTCGCACAACTAGGAGACATCAGAGGTAGGATTAGAATCCAGATTTGGCAACGCTCTTGTCCCTCCCTTCACCCCCCTCTCCTCCCCGGCTCCTTTTGGCATCTCTCCTCCAAAAGCAAAGCAAGAGTCCAAGTGCAGGGTCTGGCTTGACGTGATTTAGAAGCGCCCTGGGCTCTCTTTCCTTGGGGGGGAAGGTGGAGGTAGCAGTGGGGGTGGGGAAAGGCAGAGTCCCTCCCCCAGGACGCTGACCCAGCTGCCCTCAGCTCCCACTGTCCCCCAGTGTGGGTCACTCTTGCTCCCTGGATTTCAGTTCCCTGGGCTTTTAAGTGGCCACCTGGCCACAGCCACATTCACTCAGGAGAGAGGAGCCTGGCAGTAGCAAGGTGAGGGCGGGAGCCGGGAAGAGACTGCAGAGGGGCCCCAACCCGTCTAAGAGACAGACCACCATGGAACCGGGCCGGAGAGAGGGGGCTGCCTGAGAGGCCCCGGCCTGTGCACGCTTGTGGCCGGAACCTGGGGTCTGTAATGATGGCGCTCTCTTTGCCGACCCGGGTCCAGACCTCCACATGCTGAGCCTCCCAACAATCCAGGGGGAAAGTGTCCTTGCCCCCGTTCTGCAGATGGGGAAACTGAGGCCCAGCAAGCTTTCCTCAACCTTGTCCAAATTCATGCTGCTTGCATCGGCCTGACTCCAGGCGTGTCTGAACCCAGGCCCAGCATGTTCTCTTCCCAGATTCCTGGGCCACGGCAACCCCGTTAGGTCTGGCCTGCTGTCCAGGTTGTATGAGGTGACCTGGAGTGGGGATGCCATGATGTCGGGGTCCGGTGGCCCTGGCCCACCCAACCCATCTTCTTCCCATGGGACCTGAGGCCAGCTGCCCCGCTGTTGCCACCGGGTTGCGCTCTGAGGAACATCCTTTTTCCAACCAGTTACCCTGCAGGGCCTGTTCTCCCAAGGGCCCGCAGGTGTTCCCCCCTCCGGAAAGCCTCTGACGCTCCAGCCCCTCAAGCTCCGACACTGGCCTTCAAGGTTCCGGGCAGTTGTCCACCTAGGTACCCCCTGCCCTCAACACTCATACCCACCTCGATTGCAAAGACCTGGGAGAAAGAGAGGAAGTCTTTACTTGCACCTCCTTTAGCCTACGGGGGTTGAGCATACAGTAGGTGTCAATTAGCTACATTTTGTTTACTTATTTACTGTTTACATGGGAAAACAGATCCAAAAAGCAGCTCTCTGTTTCCAGGGAGTTTTAAACCGAACTTGAAAACAACATCTGTGTCCTGCTGGACAACAGAGAGGCATGGATTAGCATTATTCATTCATTGAGCAAATATTTATTGAGCACCTGCCATGGGTTAGACACCGTGCTAGGTGCTGGCAACACAGAAGGCATCAGAACAGGCACCGCCCTCTTGCAAATTACCTTCTAAAGCTGGTGACAGAAAATGAACAACATATGTAAATAAATAGTTGAATAAGTGCTGTGAAAAAAACTCAAGTTGGGCAGGGATTGAGAGCAAAGGGGTGTTATTTTGATAGGGTAGGTAGGCAAAGACCCACAGGAAGTGAAGGAGCAATCCATGCGGCTCTCTGCAGGAACAGTGCTCTAGCAGTTGGAACAGCAAGTGCAAAGGTCCTGAGGTGGAAGGGTGTATTTCCTGTATTTGAGGCAAGAGTCTCGTAAGGTTTTGTAAACCTTGATAAGGACTTTGGCTTTTATTCTGAGGATGATGGGAAGATAGTACAGATCTCCCAGAGTGGGGATGTGAGCTAGTAACTGCCTTGTGGAGCTGGCGGGGGTTCCCACACCAGCCGGGATGCCTCACGCTGTGTCATATGTTCCTGGCTTGGAGTCACTCGTTCTCATCGCTAACGTAGAACATCTTGGCTCCTAGAAAGTCCGAGGTCTTCATCTGGGGTTCCTGGAGCCCCAGGACAACATTCTCATCCAGAGGCCACGTCAGAGTCACCTGGGAATTTTTACCCCAAAACCAATGCCAAGGTCCACCTTTGCCTCGCTGACCCAGAGTCTCGGGGGTGGGGAGGGCCACAGGGATGAACGCTGCTCATGAAGAACCACTGTCTCGGAGGGGCTGTGGATGGGCCTCGGGCCCTCTCCTCCCACCCCAAATTTTAACTGCATGTATATTTGGTGTTAGAGAGAGGGTAAGGACCACAGTTTTCATCAGCCTACCCCAAAGATCGAGAATCCTATTCCAAGGCAAACAAGGTAGGTCTGCTGGGGAATGACAGCCCACAACCCCAGGGTGTTCACGGCCCGCTTGGCCCTGCCGTTCTTTCCCTCCCCATGCCCACCTCCCCTTCCTGCGAGTGCCTTCTTCTCTGGTTCCTCCCTCTCATCACTTCGCCTAGATTTATTTTCATGGCAGCGTCTCCCTTCCTCCCAGCTCTTAGTGTGCTGCCAGCATTCAATACCTCTTCAAATATGAATAAGCTGTTCTTGCCAGAACTGTGGCTCGGTGAAGTCAGTCTTTTCTGGGCTCTTTCTGTTTGTTTTTCCCCAAGGTCTTCCTGCTTCGGCTGTCAAAGAGGAGTTTGTTCCAGCCACCCCGTTCCCGCCTGCCCGGCACTCGGCATACAGGACTGCGTCAGGCACAAAGAAAAGAGTTTTGTTTCATTTTCTGTGAACGGTATCTACTCTTATCACACTTCAAAGCCGAGGGGCCCCCTTCAGGAGCCCTGGTCCTGGGAGGGAGACCGAAGGACCTCGGCCCTGGGTGTGCTGGGGGAGAGCAGGCAGGAGCTGGTGGCAGTGGGGAGACTGGGTGGCCTGTCCCCTTGGGGGCAGTGCTGTCTGGCTCTGGCAGGACTGAACTCATCTGCTTGTTGTCGGGACCTATTTGCTGTGATCCCCTGAGACAGCCCTTTCTCTGTATGTGGTGTGGTGTGGTGTGATCTATAGACAGCTGTTGTCAAGGGTCTGGGATTCAAGTCACCAGTTCAAGTCCCAGCTCTGCCACTTACAAGCTGTGTGGCTATAAGTAAGTCAATAAGCATTTCTGGGCATCGACTTCTCATCTGTGAAGAGGCGTAGGGGAGGCGGGCTTGAGAGGATTATGTGAAATATTGAATATAAAGTTGAGCGCTCCTCTTCCAAATTCTGTCCAGCCGTCCACCAAACCCTTCCTCCACCTGATCATTTAGATTTCCTTTCCTTCCATTTTTATTGAGCCCTACTGTGCGCTCGCCCGTCTCCTGGAACTGAAGTAATGACAAGGAATGTTCTGGAGGGAGCTGACTTCTCGTATTCTCACCAGGGGGACCTAGGGAAATGACGAATTGAGAGTTTCCGCGGGACTTTTTCTTCCCGTCACACATGAGCATGTTCCTTTCCACTGGGAAACTTCCTGTTAGGCGTCTGCTCCTTGTCCCCTGAGAGGCTGCTCTGACTTACTGGGCTTCTGTTGACCTGGGTCTTCCCCAGACCCAGACTCTGCGAAGTTGGTCCCCACCACGTCCCTTCTTCCTAGGAATTCTTGAGTAGGGACAAGGCCCAAGTACTCCCCACATCAGCCCACTCTGCTAAGTTCTCCTCAGGGCCGGAGAGGGCTCCTTTCACCCCCAGAGCCTTCCAGAGCGCAATGTCATCATGCCCGGCCACTGTGTACGGGGCACACGTGTTGGGGCACATCAGACACTATGCTGAGCTCTTAGCAACATTATCACTTCAGCCCCACAGCCCTGTGGCAGCCTGTAACGCTGGTGGCCACGGTGAATGCCCTCGTGTGGTCCCCTCCCATGCCAACTCTGGTTGGCCATGTGACGTGCTTCGGCCAGTGGGACACTGGCAAGCATGACGCAAGCAGAGGCTCGACAAGTGCTCGTCCCTGGGGTTCGTCCTCTCGGAAGGCTCGCCCTCGGGAGCCGGCTGCCGTGCCGTAAAGACGCTCAGGCCGGCCTGTGGAGCCAGGAGAGGCCGTGTGGGGGGAGCCTGGAGGACGAGGGGCATCTTCACGTTCCAGTCCCAGGGGAGCGCCTGTCTGATTTCAGCCACGTGCTAACCCAGCAGGAACACGAGAAGCCGGAGCACCGCCAAGCAGAGCCTCGTTAACCCACAGAATCGTGAGAAATAATAAATCGTTGTTGGTTTCAGCCAAGAAGTTCATGGGACGATTAGTTACACAGCTACAGAAAACGGAAACAAACCCCAAGACCCGCATACTGTTAGTATCCGCCCCATGTGACAGACGCTGAATCTGAGGGCGTTTCCCGAGGTTGTCCAGGGAGTAAGCAAATGAACCACCTGGATCTCCTGCTGGGGGAGCCTGAGGACTGGCAGCCCCAGCGACTGCGCCCCGGATCCACCATCGCATTCTCACTGCCGTAGGCTTCCTGCTCTCCCGGGCTGCTCCCCGCCAACGATGGGGCACGCGGGGGCGCTGGCACAGGCCTGTTCCTAGGAGATGCAGAATTCCTCCATCAGCCTACTTTGGCTCAAAGACTCCCCATGGGGCGGGCTGAGCCTTTTTTGGAATTCTGTTGTGGCACAAGACGCCTCCTGCTCCAACCTCCCCTCCTTCCCTCTTCTCTACCAGGATCTCACGGTCTGAAGGCTCTCCCCGCCTCCTCCTGCTCCTCCCATTATCCTTCACAGGTGTTTCCTCCAATACATATATTGCGTTTCGAATCCCATTTTGGTGTCTGCTTCTCCGGGGACATGAACTAACACAGCGAGAAGGCTGAGACTGAACCGTGGAACCTCTGCCCAGTGACTTCCTTTGTTTCTCTCCAGACACTTTTCCTCTCAGGAAAGATCTGCATCTTCAAAGGTTGCTACCTTCTAGACCTCAGCAGTTCTAAGACCACAGACAAGGAAGACTCCAAGGACAAGAAAAACAGGTGCAGGAACCTCCACAGACACACCTGGGGGGCCAGACAGGCACCTGGCTCTTCAGGAACTGACACGACCCGGGAGCCACCACAGGAGGAATGGCGGGAGGGGGTGTACAGGCTAACGTTTATTTTCTTCTCTGCCCCAAGCCCTTTATACACAGTAACTCACTGAATCCTCCCAAATGCCCCTTAGGCCAGTATTACCGTCCCTGCTTTACAGGTGTGGACGCGAGATCAGAGAGGCAAAGCCGCTCTCCTTGAGTCACACAGCTCCCATGTGGCAGGGCCGAGACTTAACCCCAGTGGAGGGAGGCTGAGCGGTCAGTTGCTTCCCACATCTTGAGTGTAAATCCCTGCTCTTTCCTGTGTTCCAGGAAGAGCTTGGGCAAGTTACTTGACCTCTCTGAGCCTCAGTTTCCCCATGTATAACACCTGGACACCTAATTGTCCCTTCTTCCTAGGGACCTTGGAAGCATAGAGAATGGAGTCTGATGCAAATGCTGTTCTGCCCCCCACCCACAGCCCTGCCTCCAGGCCGGCCAGTTTTCCATTACACCGCGCTGTTTCCATGCTGCTGTTGACACAAACAAGATAAGGACATTTTATAAAACCCAAAGCCGAGTCAATGTCCAGGACCGATTCATAATCCGGTGTTGCCTTCATCGCTATAAAAAAACAACACATCAACAACCAAAACCCTGATAAATTAGCAAGGGATGTACAAAAATTGAAGGCTCCAAGCCGGGACCCAAAAAAAAAATTCCCTGGATTCTTTCCCCATGAGGGGAGGTTTTCCACAGGGACACAGCCCCGGGCTTTGGCTCAGGGACCACGCTGCTTTCTCAAGGATAAAAATAGCCAAGCAGCAGACGCCCCGTCTGGGGCCCGGAGAGGCGGGGGCAGGGATGGAGGGGAGAGGGCCTCGGCCGCCAGACACCTGTGTCCTTGCGAAACAGGAGGGGGAGCGGGGCTCTGCATTTGGGGGTCTGAGGGGGAGGTGAGGAGGAGATTTCCTGGTAAAGAGGAGGAAGAAATGGTCAGAGAATCCTGTGGAAATACTGCTCAGGGAGCGAGGAAAGGAAAGGGTGGGGGCTAGTCTTGGATGGATCAGGAGTCAGGCAGGCCATCACGCCACCAAGCGAGAAGGACCAGGGGGAGCCCCTTAGTATATAAAAAAACAAAAACAAGAACAAAAAACCCACCAAGGCCCAGGGGACTCTGGTTTGAGTGTCTGAAATGAACTCAGGCCAATGGAGCGGCTTCCAAGAGAACCACGTTCCACAGAGGCTGTCCCCTTGCCTTTCAGTCCCTGCCCCGGGGACCCCAGTTTAGACTCCGTCCTTCTTCCTAAGTGGCCCCTCGGCCGGCCCAGGATCCAGCGCTCCTCCGGAGGGCCGCCTCCCCGAGCCGTCAGGCAAGCAGGCAAGCATCGGGGGCTCTAAGGAGCTTAGGGTCACGGACTCTTTGAAACTAAGAGGAATCTTCAAGATTGTCCAGTCCCATATTTAGGCCTCACTGTGCAGATGGGGCATCTGAAGTCCCAAGAGGGCGAGCAGCTTGTCCAAGTCACACAGCACGTGTCCCGACTCCCAGTCCAGTGCTGCTGCGCCGCACGGCTGCCACTGATCCCGTCTGCCCAGAACGTCACTCATCCAGAAGAATGATTGAGCCACAACTCTGCGCCAGGCACTGTCGCAGGGAGGTAGGTGGGCAGGTGGGAGACGACAGTTTTATGTCAGGTGTACGCAGAAAGCCTCTCTAATAAGGTGACATTTGAGCAGATCTGAAGGCAGTAAGGGTAAGCCATGAGGGAATACAGCAGGAGAGCACTCCAGGCAGGGGGAACAGCCAGTGCAAAGGCCCTGAGGCTTAGCATGTTCAAAGACCAGCAAGAGGCTAGATGGTGGAGTATTTGGAGATGAGATCAAAGGTGGAATAGAATAGCTCTGTTGGCCACTGGAAGGACGTTGGCTTTCCCCTATGAGGCAGGAAGCCTTTGCAGGGGTTTGAGCAAGACTTGATCTGATTTAGCCTTTAAAACGATCCCTCTGATTATAATGTAGGACAGATGCTGCTGTAGAGGGTGTCGGGGGAAGAGAGAGAATCTCCCTCTGCCCTTTCCCTTAAGGTTCTTATGGCTGGCCAAATAATTAACAAGACAGGTTAGCAGGAGAAAATAATACCAAGTTTAATAACATGTATACATGGGAGAAACTCAGAAATGAGCAACTCGTCCCTCTGTCTAAGCTGCTTGCTTAAGTATTGCAGCTAAAGGCGAGGAGCGTGTTGGGGGTGGGTAGTGGCCTGGGACTTCAGAGGGCAGGAGGACAATTCTTTTTGGGGTCATCTATAGATAATGTGGTCAGGGAGAGACAGAGTTTTTTGATAAAAGAGGCTTGGTGCCTTTGCTATTGTAACCTCTAGCCTACATTATCTTTACAGCCATCATGATAGAAGATCTGTTCCAGGAAGGAGCCACCATGTCAAATTCTTTAGGCAGTTAGTGGGGGAGATCAAATGTCCCTCAGAGAAAACAATCAAGGTAAAGCGATATATTTCAGGGTGGCCAAATCTTGATCTCCCACAAGAGTCAAGGGTGGGACCAGATGGGACGATATTGCTCTAACCCCAGGGTGAGGTGGTGATAACGTGGCTCTGGGTGGTCCTGTGAGGATGGTGAGAAGTGGTTAGATTCTGGGTCAAGCCCATGGGATTTGATCGGACAAGGGGTGGGAGAGGAAGAGAGTCATCAAGAAGACTGCAGGGCCTTGGCCTGAGCAACTGGAAAGATCGAGTTGCCATTTACTGAGGTGAGGAAACCACGGGAGGAGTAGATTTAAGAGGAAGATCAGGACTGAACGTGTGGATCCAGCCTCAGGTCAGAACCAGTTCCCTGGGTGCTGCTCAACGGATCACCTGATACGTTTCGTCTGGAACAGCCCACACCCAAGTTCAGCCCCAGGCTATGTGGCCGAGAGGAACAGCCCAGGTCAAGGCTGTGGCGCAAGTCAGATTCCATTAACCCAAATTCACTCATACCGGATTTCCACACCCCAGCCCAGCCTGAACACACTTGTTCCAAGGGACTCATCCATTCCAAAAATATTTTTTAAACAAATCCTTTCATTTCTCTTCTACTTTATGGTTTACAAAACAGTCTTTCCTGCATTATTCCATATGATCTTCATCACAAGCCTATGAGATATGTGGGGCAGGCATTATTATTCCTATTTTAGAGATGAGGAAACTGAGGCACAGAAGAGCTAAGTCCCCCGGGGAAGGCTGCACAGCCACACAGTCCGGGAGTTGGGGCAGAACCCTGGCCTGCTGCCCCCTGGGTATGGGCTCCTTGTGCTACACTCTCCACTCAATGAAGCTAGACTCAAGGATGACCACAGAACACTCTCAGACCTTTGGAACAGCTGTGATGAATTGGGTGGATAGCTGAACTGGACAATACAGTAGCCACTAGTCACATGTGGCTGTTTAAATTCAAATTTCAATTAATTAAAATTAAATACAATTAAAAATTTAGTTCTTCAGTCATACTAGCCGCATGTCAAGTACTCAGTGTGGTCGATGGCTACTGTATTGAATAGCACAGATAGTAGAACATTTCCGTTGTCGCGGAAAATGCTCCTGGATAGTGCTATCCAGACAACCCTTCCTGCCCTCCCTCACCCTAACTCCCAGTATCAGAGTGGAGGGTAGAATGTGGTGTCATGCCAACTTCCCTCATTCCCCACTTTTGCCCTGACAACATACTACCCGTACCATATCTTACTTAACCATTGTTTTCAGATTGACTGACTTTTTCAAGTTAAATATCGATCTATGCTTTGTCCTAAGCACAAAGTCATGGGGTGGGTATACGAATTATACACACACACACAAACATGCAATTAAAGTTGTTGAGTAAGTATCTGTATATTACCTCAAAGCATCTTGTGATTGGGGAGCACTCGTAGGCTAGAGCGACATGGGCTTTGGAAACAGAAAAGGACTTCATCTAACCAGCTGTGTGGCCTCGGGCAGGTTTCTTCACCTCTCTAAGCCTCAGCTTTTTCCTCTGCAAAGTAAGTGTTTCAATAAGGGACCAACTGAGTTCTTATAAGAATCAGGTAAAGAGATTTGTGGTGAGAGCTAGCACCAAGCCTGGCACATCATAACTGCTCATCAAATGTTAGTTTCTTTTCCCTCCTCCTTCTTTTCCCTCCCGTAGCCCCACTCAGGGCCCAAAACTTAAAGTAAAAACAGGAATGGAATGTCCACAGGGGTCTGTGAAAAGTGCCAGTATATTCCCGGGAATCTAAAATTCCACATGCATGCACAGGGCTGTAAGCATACCCAGGAAAGACCTAAGAAGGCACTAATCTCTCTCCTCTGGCTGCCTTGACTCTCTGCACAAGAAGGAAGTGAAAGCTAAGGCCAAGTTATAAACTTTCCGCCAGAACATTGAAGGCACACCTCCGCACACACAAGCAGAGACCCTTGGCAAAGGCTGAGAGACTTATTGGAGCTAGGCGTTTAAGGAAATCTCTGTCCAATCATTAGCTGACTAGTAGGCTAACAAGCAGAGACTTCAGGGGCCACACATGATAAAGATAAGATAAAGAGTAAATTAAAGATAAAGATAAGAGTAAATTCAAACTATCTCTAAGGAAGCCCACATGTTGGATCCACTAGACGTCTTAGTCTATTCAGGCTGTTATAACAAAATACCATAAACTGCATGGTTTAGAGACAACAAACATTTATTTCGCATAGTTCGGGAGGCTGGAAGTCCATGATCAGGGTGCGGCATGGTCGAGTCCTCCTCCAGGTTGCAGACTTCTTGTCGTACCTGCACATGGCAGAGGGGGTAGGGAGCCCTGTGGGGTCTCTTTTATAAGAGCACTAATCCCATTCATGAGGGCTCCACTCTCATGACCTAAGCACATCCCAAAGGCCCCACCACCTGATACCATCACGTTAGGGGTTAGGATTTCAACAGATGAATTCTGGGGGGACACAGACATTCAGATCATAGCACTAGATGAAGACTTTAAGCTAGCTATTATAAATATGGTAAAAGAAATAAAGGAAGCCAAGTATAAAGAATTAAAAGAAAGTATGAGAACAATGTCTCACCAAATAGAGAATATCAATAAAGAGATAGAAATTATATATATTTTTAAGAGAAACAAATAGGAATTCTTAAGTTGAAAACATAATAACTGAAATGAAAAATTCATTAGAGGGGCTCAACAGTATATTTGAACTGACAAAATAAAGAATTACAAACTTAAAGACAGATAAATTGAGATTATCCAGTCTGATTAGCAGAAAGAAGAAAGAATGAAGAAAACTGAACAGAACCTGAGACCTATGGAACATCATCAAGTAAGCCAATATATGCATAATGGGTGTCCAAGAAGAGAGAAGAGAGACAAAGAGGCAAAAAGAATTCTTGAAGAAACGATGGCTGAAAAATACTTGAATTTGATGAAAACATTAATCTGCCCATCCAAGAAGCTCAACAAACTCAAAGTAAAATAAATTTAAAGAGTTCCACACCTAGACACATTATAGTCAAATAGTCAAAAGACAAAGAGAGACCGTGGAAAGCAATGAGAAAAAGTGACTCATCATATATAAGTGACCCTCAATAAGATTAACAGTTGACTCCTCATCAGAAACCATGGAGATCAGGAGGCAAGAGGATGATATATTCAAAGTGCTGAATTTAAATTATATTCAAAAAATAGTTGAATGTGAATTCTATATCCAACAAAACTATCCTTCAGAAATGAAGGATAAATTAAGACATTCCTAGATTAAAAAAAAAACAAAAACAAAAAACAGAATTCATTGCTAACAGAACTGCCCTACAAGAAACGCTAACGAGAATCCTTCAGGCTGAAATGAAAGGGCACCAGCCAGTAACTCAAATCCACGTGAAGAAATTTAGAGCACCAGTAACTACTTAGGTAAGTATAAAAACAATATAAAGTTTTTTTGTTTATAACTGTTTTCTTTTTCTATGTGATTTAAAAGACAACTGCATAAAGCAATAATTACAAAACTGTTGGTGGTCTTACAATGTATGAAGATGTAAGTTGTACGACAGTAATAATAGAAAGGAAGGGGGAGGTAATGAAGCTATATTGGAGCAAAGTTTTCTAGACTATTGAAATTAAGTTGGTATTAATCCAAACTAGGTTGTTTTAATTAAGGTGTTAATTGTAATCCCCAGGGCAACCACTCAGAAAATAACTCACATATATAGTAAAAGAAACAACAAAGAAATTAAAATTGTATGCTGGAAAATATCTATTTAACACAAAAGAAAGCAGTAATGGAGGAATACAGAAATAAAATGACATAAGACACACAGAAAACAAATAGCAAAATGGCAGATGTAAATCCTATCTATCAGTAATTACAATAATGTAAATGGATTAAACACTCAAAAGGATAAAAAACATGATCCAATCCCATGCTGTCTACAAGAGACATGCTTTGGATTCAAAGACACAAAAAGGTTGAAAGTAAAAAGATGGAAGAAGATATAACACACAAAGAGTATCTAAAAGAGAGCTGGAGTGGCTACACTAAAACAGGACAAAATAGACTTCACGACAAAATTGTTACTGGAGACAAAGCAGGACATTTTTATAATGACAAAAGGATAAATCCATCATGAGGATAACAATTATACACATATATGCACCTAACAATGGAGTCACAAAATACGTGATGCAAACAATGACAGAAATGAAGGGAGAAACAGACAATTTAAGAATAACAGTTGGCTACTTCAATCTCCACTTTCAATAGTGGCTATAACAACTAGGTAGATGGTGAGCAATAGAATAGAAGACTTGACAAAGACTGTAAACCAATTAGATCTAACAGACGTCTATAGAACTCTCCACCCAACAATAGCACAATACACATTCTTCTCAAGTCCACATGGAACATTCTTTAGGAAAGATGATACTTTAGGCCATAAAGCAAGTTTCAATAAATTTAAAATGATTGAAATCATACAAAGTATGTTCTCTGAACACAATGAAATGAAATTAGAAATCAACGACAGAAGAAAATTTGGGAAATCCACAAATACATGGAATTTAAACAACACATTCCTAAATATCAATGGATCAAAGAAGAAATCATAAGGAAAAATAGAAATGCTTTCATGTGAAAACACAACATACCAAAACTTATGAGATGCAGCTAAGCAGAGCTTAGAGGGAAATATACATTTGTTAACATCTATATTAAAAAACAAGAAAGATGTCATAAAGAAATGGAAAGACATCCCATGCACATGGATTGGAAGAATAAACATAGTTAAAATGTCTATATTACCTAAAGCAATCTACAGATTCAATGCATCCCAATCAGAATCCCAAGGACATTCTTCACAGAAATAGAACAAAAAGTACTAAAATTCATATGGGGCAACAAAAGACCCCAAATAGCTAAAGTAATCCTTAAAAAAAAGAACAAAGTGGAGGCATCACAATCCCTGACTTCAAAACATACTACAAAGCAATAGTAATCAAAACAGCATGGTACTGGTACAAAAACAGACACACAGGGGCCAGCCTGGTGGCGCAAGCAGTTAAGTGCACGGTGCTCCGCTGCGGGGGCCCGGGGTTCGCTGGTTCGGATCCCAGGCACGCACCGACGCACCGCTTGTTAAGCCATGCTGTGGTGGAGTCCCATATAAAGTGGAGGAAGATGGGCATGGATGTTAGCCCAGGGCCAGTCTTCCTCAGCAAAAAAAGAGGAGGATTGGCATTGGATGTTAGCTCAGGGCTGGTCCTCCTCACAAAAAAAAAAAAAAAAAAAAACAGACACACAGATTAATGGAACAGAATTGAAAGCCCAGAAATAAAACCACACATATACAGACAGCTAATTTTCGACAAAGGAGCTAAGAACATACAATGGAGAAAGGAAAGTCTCTTCAATAGATGGTGTTGGGAAAACTGGACAGCCACATGCAAAAGAATGAAAGTGGACCATCTGCTATCACCATTCACAAAAATTAACTTAAAATGGATCAAAGTCCTGAAAGTGAGACCTGAAACTATAAAACTTCTAGAAGAAAATATAGGCAATACACTATTTGACATTGGTCATAAAGGAATCTTTTCAGATGACATGCCTACCCAGACTAGGGAAACTAAAGAAAAAATAAGCAAGTGGGACTTCATCAGATTAAAGAACTTCTACAAGACAAATGAAACCAGAATCAAGATGAACAGACAACCCACTAGCTGGGACAAAATATTTGCAAAACATATATCTGACAAGGGGTTAATCTCCGTAATAGATAAAGAATTCACACAACTGAACAACAAAAAAACGAACAACCCGATTTAAAAATGGGCAGAGGAAATGAACAGACACTTCTCCAAAGAAGATATACAGATGGCCAATAGGCACAGGAAAAGATGTTCAACATCACTAATCATCAGGGAAATGCAAATCAAAACAACACTAAGATATCACCTCATGCCTGTTAGCATGGCTATAATCACCAAGACAAAAAACAACAAATGTTGGAGAGGATGTGGAGAAACAGGAACCCTCATACACAGCTGGTGGGGATGCAAACTAGTGCAGCCTCTATGGAAAACGGTATGGAGATTCCTCAAAAAATTAAAAATAGAGATGCCCTATGATCCAGCTATCCCACTACTGGGAATCTATCCAACAAACCTGAAATCAACAATCCAAAGAGGCTTATGCACCCCTGTGTTCATTGCAGCATTATTCTCTATAGCCAAGAAGTGGAAGCAACCCAAGTGTCCCTCGACTGATGACTGGATCAATAAGATGTGGTATATATATACAATGGAATACTACTCAGCCATAAAAAAAAGACAAAATCATCCCATTTGCAACAACATGGATGGGCCTGGAGGGTATTATGCTAAGTGAAATAAGCCAGAAAGAGAAAGACAAACACTGTATGATCTCACTCATATGTGGAAGATAAACCAACACATGGACAGAGAAAACTGTATTGTGGTTACCAGGGGCAATGGGGGTGGGGGGTGGGCACGAGGGGTGAAGGTAGTCATGTATATGGTGATGGACGAACAAAAATGTACAACCAAAATTTCACAATGTTATGAACTATTAAGACATCAATAAAAAAAATAAGAAAGATGTCAAATAACTAACCTAACTTTCCACCTTAAGAAATTAGAAAAAGAAGAACAAACTAAACCCAAAGCAAGCAGGAGGAAAGAAATAATAAAAACTAGAGCAGAAATAAATGAAATAGAGAATAGAAAAACAATAGAGAAAATCAACAAAACCAAAATCTGATTCTTTGAAAAGATAGCAAAAACATAAGGGAATATTGCGAACCATCTTATGCCAACAAATTAGATAAATTAAACTAAATGGACAAATCCCTGGAAAGACACAAACTACTAAAATGACTCAAGAAGAAATATAAAATCTGAATAAACCTATAATAAGTAAAGAGACAGAATTAGTAATCAAAAAAATTCCCACAAAGGAAAAAGCCCAGGCCGGGATGGCTTCACTGGTGAATTATACTAAACATTTAAAGAAGAATCAACACAAACTCTTCCAAAAAATAGAAGAGGAGGAAATATTTCTCAATTCATTCTATGAGGCCAGTATTACCTTGATACCAAAACCAGACAAAAATAGCACAAGAAAAAAATCTACAGACCAATATCCCTTATGAATATAGTTGTAAAAATTCTAAATTAACATTAGCAAACTGAATCCAGCAACATATAAAAAGAATTATACACCATTACCGAGTGGAATTTATCCCAGAAATGCAAGGTATGCATTAACATCCCCAAATCAATCAATGTAATATACCATATTAATAGAATAAAAGACAAAAAGCACATGATCATCTTAATAAAAACAGAAAAAGCATTTGACAGAATCCAATACCCTTTCATGTTAAAAACACTCAATTAACTAGGAATAGAAGGGAACTTCCTCAAATTGATGAAGGGCATCTATGAAAAACCCACGGTTAACATCATTCTTAATGATGAAAGACTGAAAGTTTTCCTCCTAAGATCAGGAACAAAAAAGGATTTCTGCTCTCACTATTTCTATTCAACATTGTACCACAAAGTCCAGTCAGGACAATTGAGCAAGAAAAAGAAATAAAGGCATCTATATTATTTAAAAAAAAAGAAAGAAAAAGAAAAACTACTTCTATTTGCAGATGATATGATCCTACATATAGAAAATCTAAGGAAAATGCATGCATGCATACACACACACACACACACACAAACTATTAGAACTAATAAATGAAATTCAGCAAGGTTGCAGGATACAACATCAATATACAAAAATCACTTGTATGTCTACTCTCTAGCAATGAACAATTCAAAATGATATTAAGAAAACAATTCCATAATTGTTTTGCAATACAAAAGAATAAAATACTTAGAAATAAATTTAACAAAAGAAGTACAAGACTTGTACACTAAAAACTACAAAACATCACTGAAAGAAATTTAAAAAGACCTAAATAAATGGACAGACATCTCATGTTCATTGATTGGAAGACGAATTGTTAAGATGTCAATAATCTCCAAACTGAACTACATCTTCAACACAATCCTTCTCAAAATCCCAGATGCCTTTTTTTTTTGTTTTTTGCAGAAATTGACAAGCTGATCCTAAAATTCATTTGGGAATGCAAGGGGCCTCACATAGCCGAAACACTCTGGAAAAAGAAAACAAAGATGGGGGACTCACACTTCCCAATTTCAAAATTTACTAAACATCTGCAGTTATCAAGACACTGTGGAGCTGGAATAAAGTTAGACATATCGATCAATGGAACAGAGTTGAGAGTCCAGCAAAAAATCCTTGTATTTAGGGTCAATTGCTTTTCAATGAGAGTGCCAAGACAATTCAATGGGAGAAGAATAGTCTTTTCAACAAATGATGTGGGACAACTGGATATTCACATGCAAAAGGCTGAAATTGGACCCCTCCCTTAAACCATATGCAAAAATTAACTCAACATAGGTCAGAGACCAAAACGTAAGAGCTAAAACTATAAAACGCTTAGAAGAAAACATAGAAATAAATCTTTATGTGCTTGGGTTAGGTGACAGTTTCTTAGATACAGCACCAAAAATACGAGTAACAAAATTTATTGGACTCCGTCAAAATTAAAAACTTTGTGCTTCAAAGGACACTACCAAGAAAGTGAAAAAACAATCTTCAGAGTGGGGGACAATATTTGCGAATCACATATCTGATAAGAGTCTAGTATTTAGAATATATATAAAGAAATTTTACAATTCAATAATAAAAGAGAAGTGACCAAATTTTAAAAATGGGCAAATGATTTAAATAGACCTTTCTCCAAAGAAGATATAAAAATGGCCAATAAGCACATAAAAAAATGATCAACTCCATTAGTCATTAGAGAAATGCAAGTCAGAACCCCAATGAGATACCACTTCACACTCGCTAAGATGGAAAGAATAAAAAAGACAGACAATAGTTGCTGAGGATGGGGAGAAATTGGAACCCTGCTACATTGCTGGTTGGATTGTAAAATGGCACAACCACTTTGGGAAACGGTTTGGCAGTTCCTCTAAAAGTTAAACTTAAAGTCACCATATGCCCCAACAATTCCACTCCTAGATATGTACCCAAGAGAATTTAAAACATACGTGAAGACAAAAACTTGTATACAAATGCTTATAACAGTATTACTCATGTTAGCCAAAAAGTGAAAACAACCCAATTCATCAACTGATAAACGGATAAACAAAATGCATACGTATATCCACAAAACGGACTATTACTTAACAATGAAAAGGAATGAAGTACTGATACATGTTACAATATGGATGAATCTTGAAAATACTAAGTGAGAGATACGGTCATAAAAGACCTCACACTGTATGATTCCATTTATGTGAAATGCCCAGAATAGTCAAATTTATAGACATAGAAAGTAGATTAGTGGTTGCCAGGGGCTGGGGGAGGCAGCAATGGAGAGTGACTGTTAATGGGTATAGTTTCTTTTTGGTGTGACGGAAATGTTCTGGAATTAGATAATGGTGACTGATGGTTGCGCAACTTTATGAATATACTTAAAACCACTGAATTGTATACTTTTCAAGGGTAAATTTTAAGATCTGTGAATTATATCTCAATAAAGCTGTTTCACTGAAAAACGAGTAGCTATTATTGTTTTTATTATTACCCTGGCCCCAAGCCTGGAAACCCTTCTACAATGGGTCTCAAAAGACTGAGGGTGCTGGCGTTCCCCACAGGCGAAGGACCCTTACCCTCTGGCTGCACATGCCACCGCAAAGAGAAAGCTGAGTCTGGCTGAGTCCAAGCCTGTGGGAGAAGCTTCTGTCCTGATGCCAGTAGACTCCCGGATCAGGAGGGCAACCCCCAGTGGGGTGGGGTAAGTCGGGGCCTCCTGCCGCCCAGCCATGTGTCTGCAGAGCTGGGCGAGCAGCAGGAAGCTAACGCTGACTGTTACAGACCCCACGGCTGTGAATTCACCTCCCAGCGTGGTGAGCTGTCTGCCTGCGCTCGTGATATTCCTCTCCCCCCCAGAAGCTCAGCTCCTCCCAGGTGCCTGCATCTGCCGTCCCCTTAACCGGGCCTGGGGGGCGGGGGCAGGGCCCAGGGAATCCAAGGGGCCCAGCCACTGTGAGGCTCCTCCCCTAAGAGGAGTGCGGGACAGACAGGCCCAGATGCAGGGAGTGGCCCAAGGCCCCTGGTGGGCGAGGAAAAGAACTCTGGTCCCTTGAGTCCCCGGCTCCAATGTTCTTCACAAAACATTTTTCCTAGAACAGTTCTCCCAGGGGACCCTGCAGGTGCCCCGGGGCCATCTAAATATTTAAGGCAAAATCACCGCTCTGTGGCAGGAGCTCATGCCCAGCCGGCCACACACTGCTCCCCAGCTCCCGGGAGCTTCCAGAAGCCGCTCCACCCATCCTCTCTCCGTCCCCTGAGTCAGTCATCATAACGCGCGTCGTTTCTCAAGCCCGGAGGCACGCACTTTATACACATGATCTGCTGTCATTTCCCCCACACGCCAGGAGGGCAGAACTCTCATGAAGCCCACTTGCAAGGAGGAAACCGAGGCCCGGAGACGTGGTCGCCTGCTCAGGACCCCACAAAGCGGTGGAAGGGACATGTGAATCTCTTTGCACTCTTTTCACGACACTTGGAACCTTGCTCAGAGAATGAGTGGAGCTGATGCCCCGAGGCTGGGAGGATAGTACCACCTCACAGGCCAGAGGGGCAACGGGCAGCCCAGGGGCTCGTTCCCGGCTCCTGCCGCCCTGGCAGACACCTAGCCTAGCATTTTTTCCAGGGCTGTTGCATTAGGGAGTACACAGGGAGTGCTAGTCATGTGGACCACAATGTGAACGGTGCCTCCTGGAGTTGTGCAGTGCACATCCGCCACAGCTGTACATGTGAGCCCTGACTTTCGACCAGGCCTTGCCTGGACATCCTGCTCCCTTCTTCTAACCTAGTGAATTCTGCCTATCTTGCAAGGCCTGGCTCAAATTCTACCTCCTCCAGGAAGCCTTCCTGGACCAGTCCAGGCCACCTTGATCTCCCTTCCTCTGTTCCCCTATAGATAGGCACCTTCTACTGGGTATTGGGTAGCTAGCTACTTGTGTGTAGCTACCCTTCCACTGGGTATTGGGTAGCTACTTCTGTGTGTGTGCCAGTGTATATCTGAGTGTCCTTGATGAGCTCCAGGAGGGCAGAGGCTGACTTTGAAATTACTCGCTTCTCCCACCTCGCCTGACAAGATGCCAAGGGCTCTATAAATATTTGCGCATTGGCAGGTCTCCAGATTACTAGGGATGAGGCAAAAACCCTAGAAGTGAATCAGAGATTTTCAGAGCTAGAGAGGTCTCTAAGAGAACATGCCTTCCCTATTTTCTAAGTGGAGAAACTGAGGTTCAGAGAGGGAAGTGGTTTGCCGGGAGTCACAAGGTCAGTCAGTGCTCTGACTCCCTGTCCAGTGCTCTGTCCACTAACCACCCTGGGTCTTGCCTCTCGGCCCTGCCTCTCCCCCAGAAATGCTGCAGCAGGTCTGTCTTTGAGCTTCCAGCTTATCTACTTGATCTCTAGGGAAGTCCCAAATCCCAGAGCCCTGTATTTTCAAGATTGGAAGGACCTTCAAGGCCTGGCCCGACCACCCCTCAGTTCCTGAGGGCCACCCACCCTTTGCCCAGAGCCGGCCTCCCCACCTGAATGGATACTGTCCTTTTCTGGTTCTATTAAATCAACCATTTGTGAGTGAGCAAGCTACAGGGGCCTGATTTTCCCCAAAACCTCAGGTCAGAGTAGCTAGAAGAGGATTTAGGATCCTTTCCAACCTCATTGTGGACGAGCTGAGTGTCTCTAGAATGTCTGCTCCCCAAACCCCTCCCCCAGCTCAGCTAGGACAGAAGTGGCTCCTTCCCAAGGGACCTCAGTGGCTGGACTTCAACCACCTCCCAGGCCTGCCCCCAGTGACTAAGCTGGCCAGCAGTACTGCCGCAGCCACCACCCAGCAACCTGGGATTTTTCCACTCCAGAAATACTGCAGGAACCTCCCCCGGCCCAGCCCACCAGAGGGGCAGTTGGCTGAAATTAAGCCGGCTGTATCAAGGCTCTGTTTTCCTGGGGGCTTCAGGTCTGGCTTTATCAAGGCACAGAAGAGAAAGCCCCCATCAATGCTGTGGAGGTCTTCATGGGTTGGAAGAAGTGTTTGGGGATATTAGGGCTACACAGGGTAAAAACCTAGCGGGCTAGACCGAGGGCCTCTTTTTCAACCCAAAGAAGAACACTTTTATTGGATAGAGAGTTGGAGCTTCTGCAACATGATCAAAAAGGACTAAAGGAAACAAACGAATAAGATTTGGTACTTACTACACGGCAGTGATTTTCACTTCTTATGTTTCACTTAATCCTCACAACTAACTTAGAAATTAGTGTGATGCCCCCATTTTACAGATATGGAAACTGAGGCTCAGAAAGGTTAAATACTTACTCAAGGGCAGATGAGTGAGCTTTTAACACAGATCTGCCTCTTGCCACAGCCCAGGCTCTTTCTAGAATGCCTCTCTGCTGGGAATTAGCTCCAACCTTGAGAATGAGCCCAGCCTCGTGCTTGTGGCAAAACTATTTTTGCACGAGCTGGTATGAGGACTGGGCTTCCAGAAAGACGTGAAAGACCACCGGTCTGGCTCTTAGGGGGCTTTGGGTATGGGCTCTGCCCCCCACTCAAGGAGGGAGGTTGCTTCTTGTCTGGGGACTGCACCTTCTCCACCTCCTTGGTGAGGAAGGGAGGACCAGAGGCCTAGAGGGCGCCTCCCAGGTCCCAGGCTCCTGTCCTCCCTATTAGACGGCCTGATTCCCACTGGAGGGGGCAGTGGGGAAGAAGTGCAGCCTTGCAGACAAGAGCAGAGGCTTTGGAGGCAGGCTGATCTGGATGTCAGTCCTCGGTGGCTTTGGGCAATGGACGTAAACTTCCCAGCCTCAGTTTCCCATCTGTAAAATGGGGCCAATGTTGTTACCAACCTTATAGTGTGTGTTGGGGGCAAACACCAATGTAAAGCATGAATTGTGCCCAGCAAAGGACCTGGTGCGCAGTAAGCATTCAATACATGTGTTTAGAAAAGGAGCCATTAGCCCTTCACCAAGAGCTTATCAAGCACCTATCACACGGCCACTCGGTGAGACCATTTGTCTGGAGCTGTTCGCTCACGCCCGTGATTACGGCACTGGCGGTGCCCACTGGCTCTGGGCACCCCCTACATTGGCATCACCTCCCTGACAGGAGGGAAGGCGGAAGGCAGTTGAGTCGCCATTAGCCCTGGATGGAGGATGCAGAGGCCCAAGAGGTGCAACGACTTGCCTGATTTCTTGGGGTTGAAGAAGAATCCCAAGCCAGGGAAGTGCTCTGGAGGCCCAGGCCCACCCCTTCCTTCTCGAGAGCTGTCTCTCCCTGGTGCCTCCCACTGCACCACAGGGCTCATCAGCTGGGTCCTCCTCCCCTCCTTCCCCAGGGGCCACCCAGAGACGAGGTCCAGGCTGAGGAAGACTCTGCCAGGAGCTGACCTGTGGTTGCCAGCCTCCGAGACGTCCTCCAATGATCCCACCTCCTGGCATTCACACTCTTGTGTAGTCCTCTCCCACACTGTACTGGGACCAATAGAATACAGTGGAGGTGACAGCATGTCACTCCTGAGATTAGGTTATAAAAGGCTGCGGCTTCTGTCTCGGGTTGTCTCTCTCAGCTCACTGCCCTGGGGAAAACCAGCTGACACATCGTAAGGAGATTCAGGCAGCCTATGCCCCACAGGGTGAGGAACTGAGTCTCTGGCTAAGAGCCACTGAGGAATTGAGGCCTGCCAGTGACCACAGGGTGAGCCTGGAAGTAGATCCTGCCCCAGTCTAGCCTTCAGATGACGGCAGCCCCTGCCCACAGCCTGACAGCCACTTCATGAGAAACCCTGACCCACAACCACGAGCTAAGCCACCCCTGAAACCCTGACCTTCAGAAACTGTGAGAGAATAAATGTTCCTTGTCTTGAGATGCTGTTTGGGGATGTTTCGTTTCACAGCAATAGATAACCAACACATGCCCCTTCCCCCGCCAGCACCCATGGGGTCAAAGAGGCCTTCTTCTCAGGGTTGATGTGAAGACCAATGGAGACGAGTTCAGAGCCAGGGGTGGTTTAAAGGGAAGGGGAGCACGGCTGCAGGCTATGAAAACACACATCCAGAAGCTCCGTCCACCAGGTCCCAAATGCCACTGTTTACATCCAAGTGTTGTTGCAACCAGCAGTCCTGTTTTTTCGCTTTGGGGTTTTTTTTTTTTTTTTGGTGAGGAAGATTAGCCCTGAGCTAACATCTGTTGCCAGTTCTCCTCTTTTTGCTGAGTAAGATTGGCCCTGGGCTAACATCCGTGCCTATCTTCCTCTACTTTATATGTGGGACGCTGCCACAGCATGGCTTGATGAGTGATGTGTGGGTCCGTGCCCAGGATCTGAGCCCGTGAACCCCAGGCCACCAAAGCAGAGCACACAAACTTAACCGCTACGCCACCGGGCCAGCCCTGCTTTTGTTTTTTTAATTAAACTGGGTTTGGTGATGGTGGTGGTTGTTCTAGAATCCTATACACTCATGATATAAAATTAAAACAGCTCAAAAACCTATGAAATGAACAGCCAATGTTTTCCCTTCCTCTCCATTCCAAATTCTGTCCCACTCGTAGAGAGAACCATTCTTAAGACTTACTTATGTTCTTGTACATAAATGTCCTATGCATAGACAAGCATATTCATTTGCTTATGTCTATTTTTAGCCCAAAAGTGATAGTAATATACACACTGTTTTGTACTTTGCTTTTTTTATAGTGTATCTTGGTCTTGTTTACTTATTAGTGGATCTGGATCCACCTCATTCTCTTTCCTTCAATCATTCAACAATGACTTATTGAGCACCTACTATGTGAAGGACTCTGTTCATTGAGCACATATTTAATGAGTATTCCTACATTCTAGGCACTGTTCGAGCCCAGGGTTTCTCAACCTCAGCACTGTTGACGTTTGCGGCCAGATAGTTCTCTGTGGTTGGGAGGAAGTGAACTCAAAAATGACCCTGAGAAGGAACACTCTTGAGTCAAGAAGAACCAAGAGAGCATGCCACGGAGAAAGCCATCTTGCAGTTTTATCATATTCTACAGTAGGGATGGACCACAATGTATTAGGCCATTTCCCTCTTGCTAGACATTTAATTTTTTTGATTTTTTGCCAACATAAAACACTGCAATGAACATCTTTATACAACCATCTCTGCACACAACTTCAAGTATATCCACGGAAGAGATTCCTGGAAGGGAATCTGCCACCATCAAGGGCATGTGTCTTTAAAATTTTGATAGATATCGCTAAATTGCCCTGCAAAAAGTTGATCAAATTTATACTCCCAAAAAGAGTGTATAAGAGAGCCTGTTTATCCACATCTAGCCAGCTCCACGTCTCGTGGGAGGCCGAGCACAAAGCGAGTAGAAAGGGGGGACCGTGTTGAGAGCCGAACATCAGCCCCACTGACCACCACAGACCACTTCCCGGGTCATCACCTCCTCCCAGGAGCCCACAGGATCATCCAGGAGTAGACCTCAGTAAGATGGAGAGAGAAAAGGCTGTAAGGGAGGCTCTGATCTTTTCTCCTGCATCCTCCCATAGCATCAGCACCAGGGAAATGATTCTCTCACATTTCTACTCATTGCACAAATATTTAGCAGGTTTTTACTTAGTATAAGTTTCCAGGACTCTTGGTTGGATATATTTGTATTTTGATAGGTAATCAGACAGAATTCCCACTGTCTTCCCCACGGAATATTCTTCAACCTCTCAACCACACACACACACACACACACACACACACACACACACACACACGCACAGGCCCAGGGTTTGTAAGGATCTCCACCCACATGTGAGCTCTGAACAGGCCAATCTGTCCTTCCAAACGGACAGTCTTGAAATATTTCTTCAGCATTGGTTTGGTGGGGGAGGAGAAAAACTGATTTCATATGTGTAAAAATTATTTATCTCTTTTTTATGTTTAAAATTCCTTTACTCATTTATCCATATTCAGCAAATATTTATTGAGCACTTACCATGGCTGAGGATAAGCAGAGGGTAAGTGTGAGGAGAGAGTAACTTACATGGAGACGTTTACAAAGTCACAGTCAAAATATGTTTCAAACTCCTTCCTAGCGCTGCGCTAAGTGCAGGAGACAGAATGGTGAGCAAAACCAGATGTAGTCCCTGTGCTCTAGGTCTCTGTAATGAAGTGGGGGAGGCAGCCATTACTTAAACAAGCTGGCTAATAAATCCAGAGTTAGGACCACAATAAGTCGGCGATGAAGAAGTGCCACCGTTAGAGCCAGCGATGGCGGATCTGACCTAACTGGCCGGAGGGTTGGCAGATGAAGGTCAGAGAGGATGCGCAGTTGAGCAGAGACCCAGGCAAGAGGTGAGGGCAGCATGAACTAAAGAGGTCGCAGGAGAGATGAGGAGGCGTGAACAGATCCAAGAGACACTTTAGGAAGTAAATTCACAGTGGGCCGGGGGGAGGGAGGTCTAGGGGAATCCTGGGTTCTGGCTGGTGGTGGAGCCTTCTCCAAAGGGTGGACATGTTGGAAGAGCCCCAGCTTACAGGCCCTGCGTGCAACACAGTATTTTAACTTATTTGGACTTTTATTTCCCAGCTTTTCCATCACGCAACTTGCCTAACTTGAGTCACCCTCCCTCTCTGAGGAGAGAGGTAACTTGCATGGAGATGTTTACAAATTCTTGTTAAAAATACAGTGCAAGTTCCTCAATGCCGGCTTGCGTGTCAGCCAAGCCTTCTTTGGTTGTCCGTACTTCTTGTTCCCTCTTCATTTTTCAATTTTCTTTTGCCGTTTTCCAGACCAGACAACATCTCAGGGGACACGGGAAAGGGTTTTGAGTTTAGATAACAAAGTGAATCAGCGGCTCCTAGTTATCATCCCCAGACCAGGTCTGATTCGGCGTCAGTTTTGATGGGTGGGCACTATCAGTGTGTTGCTCTGTGACCTGCCAGCGAGTTACACGTGAACACAGCAGAGACAGCCCAAGAGAGACGGAAGAGTTTTCCTCTCGCACAGACATGAGAGGGGTTGATTTAAATGTTGCCAGTCATATAATAAGTGCCCTCTGAAACTCGAGTTAACTTGGACCGTATGTCCACTCGATTTCGGGGACATTCCTCCCTGTATCTCCAATGCCTGCACATATGCTCAGCAAATATTTGTTGAATGAATCAAAGAGAGGATGCTTGGTTATCTCTCGTTTATGTATCAATCCCCTTAGGCTAGTTGTTCCATCGCCAATCAGTTATTTGGAGCAGGCAACTCTCGTCTCACATTTAGCATCACTTAATAAGAGAGAAGACCTTTAGGACCAGGAAGGACAGAGGGGAGAGAGAGCTGAGGGCTGGTGAGGGCGACTTGTCCATTCAGAGCTACAAAGATGCCTCGTCTGTGGGCAGCCAGAGTCCCTTGATTCCAAGATATACAATTTGTTCACATTTTCATAGTCTGGAGATCTGAATGGGGCTTCCAATTTATAGGCACATTTAAAAGGCAGCATTTTTTTTTTTAATCCCTCAAAGAGCTAGGATAAAGTCGATGGTTTATCTTACAATTGATGGAAATGTATAGTAGATTCATCTTAAAAACACTATCCCCTCACTCAGCCTATTTCATCCATCAACCCTGCAAGACAGCTTGGCCCTCCTCTGGCCCTCCCCTGACCACTCATATGCCCGCACTTGCCAGTGGCTTTAACGATCCCTGCTTGGCTGCACCAGAGTGTTAAGAACAAGGGCTCTTTGGGGCTATGACGCAGCCATGAAGGGTCCCCACTGCCCCTAGCGGCCCTGGTCTCCAGCCCTCACTGCCCAGCAGGGGCTGCTTGGAGAGGAGCTTTCCTTCAGAACTCACCAGGACTCAGTGAGACCCCTTCATGTGTCCCATCCCCCTTGAGTCCCCTCTAGACCTCCGGAGGCCCGAGAACAGGGGAAGGCGGAGTGTCTAGTCTCATCCAGAGGGAAGGCACTCTCGACAGTGTCTAGACTCCCGTGTATTTTTGAGGCACCAAAAGTCAGCCCTCTGCCTTCATTTCCCTAGGCATTCAGGGCTCCCCCTGCAGCCTGGGCAGAGGACCGAGTCACCCCGCTGGCGGCGGGACCAGGTGGCTCAGTCTCTAAGTGGTATTGGATTCAAATAGCACAATTCAACAGCTCGCAATTAACTTAATAGATTTTTTTTTAAAAATTCACATTTTTTAAAGGGCGCTTAAGAGGACCCAATTCGTAAGCTCTGTGCAACACTTGATGTAGTTTTTCTCCTCCCAATTTTGTTTCACATCCTATTTTCTCTGGCACCCTCTCCTAGCTCTCCTAATCCTTCTCCTGCAGGTCTAGCCGAGGCCCAGGGACTTGTCCTCGCACTAGGAGACCCCCTGTGTGGATGGGGAGGGGGAGCCACATCAGACAAAGGCCTGGGGACCCTGAGCCCACATCACTCTTGTCCTGTTCAATAACAGTTTTTAACTCGCATTTGTGGAGCGCCAGGCACTGTGTTTAATTTTGATGACAATAACAACAATAACCATAAAAGCTAACATTTATTTGTTAAGAAGGTGGGCTCTGAATCCTGGCTCTGACACTTACTAGCTGTGCGACCTTGGACCTCCGCTTCCTCATCTGTAAACAGGACTAAGACCAGCCCCTTCTTCCGAGGGGTGTCGGGAGGACGGGACTCGCTGACCCAGGCGACTCGCTCGGGCGCTGCCTGGTGCCTGGTGGGCGTTCAGCCCCTGTTACCAGGCGCCTCGGACCATTTAAACAGCAAGCTAGGAGACAATGCCACTCTACGGATGCGGAAACCAAGGCCCAAAGTTGCTCAATATCTTGCCCAGGTGGACACAGGTACATGTGGGAGGACCACACTTCAAACTCATGCAGCTGGCCCCAAGCCCACCTTCTTTTTTTTTTGCTGAGGAAGGTTAGCCCTGAGCTAACATCTGTTACCAATCTTCCTCTACTTTATATGTGGGATGCTGCCACAGCGTGGTTGATGAGTGGTGTAGGTCTGGGCCCAGGATCTGAGCCCACGAACCCGGGCCACCGAAGCCGAATGTGCTGAACTTAACGACTACGCCACGGGGCCGGCCCCCCGAGCCCACCTTCTTCACCCCTGTGCTCACTGTCTCAACAACTCCCCTTGACAGACGAGGAACATGAGGCTCAGACGAGGCCTGCTCACCCCAATGACAGAATAAGGATGGCCCCTACAATGCTGGTCACTGCTCTGTCACTGCTCTGACAGCCCTGGGAGGCCCCCAGAGCCAGAGCACGAAGAGAGCCCTGCAGTCCAGGCCCCCGGCCCTCGGCCATGCTGCCCACGGCGGGTGGGTCACCTCTTAGCTTTCTGCAATCTGGTTGCATCTCAGGGAGCAAGTGTCTCACCCCCGCAGCGATAGGGTCCCTACCACCACCACCACCAGGCACCAAGCATCTGCTTGTGGCCGGGGGCAAGTGGCAGCCTCAGAGGATGACTCTTCTGGGGTGTGAGAAGCATTTGGGAGATACCCTTTGGGCACTGAAGTATCGGCGTGTCCAGGTTGATGGGACAATGAGACAGCAGCCTGGAAACTGGGCTGGAGAATCAGCCACCACCCGCCTCCAGGCTAGACCAGTGCCTTGTGCGCACAAGTGCTCACACAAGAACCTTCTTCCCCCGCTCAAGTGCCTGACTCACCTTGAGGGAGAGCTGCACTCTGTGAACTGTGTCCAGTTGTCAAGACAGATCTCACTGCACCACCCAACTCCCACCCACACCGTCTTGTGACCAAAGGAATAAAGCTGAGCATGCACAGAATGCCTGCTGTGGGCCAGCCCTGGGCTTGGTCATTCCGTCCTTCCATTGTCTCATCTAATCCCCACTACAAACCAGCAAGGCGTGCATTATTATCCCCATTTTCCAGAGGAGGAGCCTGAGGCTCAGAGAGGTTGAGTGCCTAGCCCAAGGTCACACAGCTCCTGCACAGCAGTGGCAAGGTTCAAGAGCTGCTTTCCCCCTTAAGCTCAGGTGCCTTTTCTTGGACTGAATCCAAGGCCTTGTCTCTGTGAGGCAACAGGGACTGGGTTTGAAGGACCAGCTTCATTCTGGGACAGAGAAGAGGTCCTAGGCGGCCCATGACTGCACAGCTGCCTGGAAGTCTATTTCTAGGGGGGATCTTTAAGCCCCCGGCTTTTGCCTAGACGCTCCCAGAAGCAGTGGCTCCAAATTCGTCATCCAAGAGGGGCACCTGGGGAACCTCGGTCCTTGGGGCCTCTTCCCCGTGCAGGCTCTGGCATGTCTGGCTGGAAGGGGGGCCTGGAGCCAGTGGCTGTTTCTCTCAAACTGATTTCAAATAAAGCTCACCCCCCAGAGAGTCATCAGTCTGAGGAAGAAGGAGCCTGTGATACTCCTGGGGCGGCCCCAGGCGGCTCTGGCAAAAACCAGAGCAGGCCTTTGGCAGAGTCTGCCTGGCAGCTCCCTGCCCCGGGGGCTGCCAGGTGGCACGGGCTCTGGCCTTGTATGGGCAAAATCATCCTGCCAGGCCTGCTCTGGAGTCAGCTTTATCTCTATTTTAGGCCCCGGGGGTGGTGTGGGTCTCTCCCCTCCGCTCTTGTTGGCTCAAACATCAGCCAGGCCTGCCAGGACCCTGGATGCAGCCTGAGGGCGAGGGGTTAGCTTGAGTCCCCAGCCTCAGAGAGGAGCAGATCGCTAAAAATAATAACAAAAGTAATCGCAACCACTATTATTTTCACCAGGCATCATACTAAGAGCTTTGCAAGCAGGGTCTCTTTAAGACCTTAAAGAGGTGGGCAACACCATGATCCCCTCTTTACCAAGCGCCTTCTAGAAGTTAGGTAACTTGCCCAAGGCCACACAGTGAGCTAGGGGCTGCAAAGCCAGGCACACTGGCTCTCAGCCACTCGGATGAGCTCAGCCAGCTGGCACCAGAACCGGAGGCGGGGTGGAGGGGGCCTAGGGCCTAGGTCGGGGTTCAGAGGAAAGATGGGGCCGGGGAGGCACTGCTAACTTGGGCCCGAGGACCAGCCCTCCCGGGCACTTTGGCATCTGGGCGGATTCCTCGCGGATCTTGGGAATCAGAGAGACCTGGGTCCAAAGCCAGCTTGCACACTTAGCAGCTGTTTGGCCCTGGGCGAAATCCTCAACCCCTCTGAGCTTTGGTTTCTCCATCTGTAAAATGGGGTTCGTGGGTCTACTGTCTCTTCCAGTTGTGGAGAGAATTACATGTAGGTGACCACCCGTCCAGGTTTGCATGGGACAGGTTGGGGATGGAGGGTTCTGGAGAAGTGTCAAAGCTGGGAATGTCCCCCTGGGGAACATCAGGATGAGTTGTCATGCTGTGAAATCTAGTATGCAAAGCACGGAGCACAGAGCCCGGCCCAGAACACCCTCCATGCACAAAAACTGCTTTTGCATTAATAGGCCCCCTCCTCAGCTGCGGCTCCCTCATCAGCCCTGCCTCTCTGCAGGGGATTTGCCACCCCCAGCCCACCCCACAATCCCAGCCCTGGAGCCGGAACAAAGCTGGGGGGGGTGCCCTGAGGACCCCCCTCCCGCACTGGAACCCCTTTGTCCTCAGACCCCTCCCCTCCCCCGCCCGAGGCAGGCTGGGTGCCAGCAGTAATTACAGAATCACTTATTCACAGAAGCTTGCACGTGCAGCCCCCCACCCCCATCAGCGGTAATTAGGCAGCTAAGGGGGTTTGAAAGCCCATCAGCCCATGTGGGGAGGGGGTGCTGAATGGGACAATCAGCCTCACCAGGCAGGGGGCTGGGGGCAGGGAAAGATTGGGAGTCTCGGGGAGGCCGCCATTGAGACAGCTACCCCCACCCCCTCTACAGCTGCCGGGTACAATGAAGGGGTGGGGGTGCGCTTGCTGGGAACCGAAAAGCGCAGAGCAGATTGGCACAGGGAGAAGTGGTGGGCGGGCAGGGAAGGTCTTTGAAGACATGGCCAGCCTCCTCACCCCAGTGCACCCTCATAAAATAGACCCCCCACAAGTGTCTGAACGTCCTTCACTGCGGGTCCAACCTCTGGAAGCAGGTATCCTTCCCTGGTCGGGAAGTTGCATCTGAACAGGAGAGAATTTCTCCAACTATAAAGTGCTTGCACATTTCCAGGTTTCTTGCTAAAATGTAGATTCTGGTTTAGGGGGTCCAGGGAGAGGCCTGACATTCTGCATTTCTAACCAGCTCCCAGATGCTCCCGACGACCTGTCTTGGACCACACTTCCAGGAGTAAGGTCCCAACGCCTCTCTGGGGATGGGGTGGGCAGAAGGGAGGCAAGACCCTGGGGTCACCTTCCTGCTCTGTGACACTGGGCGAGCCCCTCAAGTCCCAGAGCCTCATTATCCTAACGCAGAAAAGAGGAGACATCATGTCCCCATCACAGGGCTGCGGGCGCTCAGCAAGGGGAAAACAGCTGTGAAGGCGCCCTTGTGAGTTGCAGAACGGCTTTTATGGGAGAGGGCCAGACCTCAGCTTGGGGGGCGGGTAGGGATCAGCCTGAGCTCACATTTCAGGACAGGCTGGTGAAAATGCTTCTCTCACCTCTCGATCTTGGGGTCCCGTGAGTGGGTTGAGGGTCCCCAAGGGGACACATGAGTGGGCAGACGCCAAGAAGAAGAGCTTAGCCCCGGACAACCTGATCCGTGCCCTTGCCCTGACCTGCACTCCTGACTGACCTGCTCCGGATTCCCTGAGCGCCAGGCCCCTGTGCAGTGGCCCCTTCACCTGACTCCCTCCTGGGAGCCCCGTGACCTCAGCCTCCACCAGCAGGCTCAGCCCCACCCCCGGTCCTCAGGACCAATCAGCACTAGAGAATGCAGGTAACTAGGCAGTTTTGCCCAGGGTCCCGGATGCCCGGTTCAGGGACCCCAGCTCCTCCCAGGACAGGGGCCTGGCTTTGCTCCCAGGAGCCCTGGCCTCCCTTCTCTCCAGACCACGCCTGAGGGAGCAGGTCCCGCTGCGGGCTGCTGCCCAGAGGCGGAGGGCCTGGGGCGAGGTTCTTCCATGGTGAGGCACGCACCATCTCCCGGGGAACAGGTGCCCCCTGGCAGAGCCAGACCCACAGCCCATGAGCAGCAGTCAGGTTCGGAGCTCTGGAAGCCTCCTGGGCTGCACCTCCATACCGGGAGCCTGAAGAGCAGGTGACAATTCAGGGGGGAGCTTCTGGCAGCGGCTGAAAACGTGCTGTGAAGTGCCTTCCAGAGCCCTTCCCCGCTGAAACCCGGAAACTTGTGCTAAATTTTAATTTTTCTCTTTCTTTCTTACTCTTTTTAAAAACAGGTTTCTAGGAATCCGATTACTTTTCTGCAAAACGTAATAACCGTTGACATTTTTAAATGTTTATTATGAAATAATTCAAATGAACCCAGAAGTCTTACGTGTGTATCCCCACCCAGCTTAGGCACTAAAACATCACCAACCCTGCCCCTCTGGGGGGTCACCTCTTCTCCTTCCCCACTCCCAGAGGGGCCACCATCCCAGTGCCCCATCCAGACCCCTCGGGCCCTGAGCAAGGCCGGAGCAGCCACTTCCTTTAATGGAGGGGCTTCTCCAGGGGCCTTGCCAGGGGCTTTTGCATATTATCCCATTTAATGTCCACAACAAAAATCACTGCCAGGTAAGGTGACTATCCCCCTTTTACCAGTGAGGATTCTGAGGCTCAGAGAGGTTAAACATCTTGCTGGAGGTCACACAGCATTCAGACTCCTGGAAGGTGTCTGCCCTTCTCTAGCTGTCACTTAGGGCCTGGGAGTACTCCTTCCACCCCAAGTAAGGGGGTGACGGCCCCAGGGGAGTTATCGCCTGACTACAGCCTCTGGACGCCCAGTCTCTCAGGGAAGTGAGTGGTAAAACCATGAGCTGGCCCCAGGGATGACTTTGGCCCTCAGGACGAGTTATAAACAGAAGCCAGAGGAAACATGTTTGCTCTCTGCTAGAGAGACCCTCACACATCATGTTTCCCTGAAAACCATCTGGGGGTGCAACTTCTTCCAAAGGATGTGTCATTCTTGGGGTCCTCTGCGTGCCACCCGGGGGCAAGCAGGCCAGCTTGTGGTGAGGGGGTAGCAAGGAGGTGGGAGGGACGGGGGGCCTGAAGGGATGAGACTTTTAAGGCCAGGCTCCAACAAAGCGCAGAGCAGTGTTGGAGCGGCTCAACCCCAAACCCGACCCCATCTCCTGCCCCCACCTGAATGGCCCTGCTGGTGGTCTGAGGCCACAGGACACTGGAGGGGGAGGGCCTATGTCACCTTGGCCCGGGAGCAGGGACAGAGGAGCGGGGACAAACGCTTTCCCCCTCTCCATGCCTGCCAATGAAAGAGACAACAAAACAAAGGCTATAATTGCAAACCCATTTCCCTCTCATGATCAGCTGCCACCAGGGCCCCCTCCCTGAGCCATTAATACTGGGAACGAGCGGTTCTGGCTCTGAGATGACCTGTCACCCAAGTGCAGGGAGTGCAGAGATGCTGGAGGAAAAGAGCCTCCGGGGCCCTTTCAATCCCGTGGGGGTGGGGGAGGGAGGCGGGGTGGGGGGGGCAGGGCTCGGCCCCCTTCTTACACACACACACACCTTGTGTGCACACACTCATGTTTGCCCCTTCACCCGCACTCCTCCCCTCCTCCCACCCCAGCCGTGATTCTATTTTCTACAATTCCTCCTGTCCACTTACAGTTTATATTCATGATTCACTTCTGAAGGCAGGTGGGCAGGATCTCTCATATTTTCTTGAATGAATACAGGCATGTGTGAATGAATCCCCATTTAACAGATGGACAAACTGAGGCTAGACTCTGCCTCCCACAAGTCACCAGCAGAGGGGACACCGACTTCCATTCCTTTCCATATAGACTTACCCTCAAAACCTTATAACATTTCCCAATTTTAATAATTTTGATATTTCTCCTCCATTTTTTTCAAAACCTTGGAAGCCTGTTGCTGCTGTCTGCTAGCACAAGACTGAACAGAAACAGCTGGAAAAGACCGGGGGGAAACTTGAAAACCAGCCACCACCCGGAGGTGGGCAGCTTGCTCTGCTCCTGAATGCGAGCACAATTCCTGGTTGTGATTTCATTTTGGATGCAAATGATGAGGATTATTCGCCAATTTTTCTTCTAGTGAATTGTTCCTGGTTTCCACATTTCTTGGGATTATGCATCTGTTTGTGTTTCTGTGTCCCCCACAAGGCTGGGGGATCCTTGAGGGTGGGGACGGGATCTTACACATCTCTGTGACCCCCAGGCCCAGGACAGGATCTGGCACAAAACAGGTGCTTAGTTAGTGTTTGAATAATAATAATCATGGGTACCATGTCTCAGGGAGGCAGCTTAGTGGAAAGGTTATAAGAAGAGCTCCAGAATGACGCTGCCTGGGTTTAAATCCAGGCTCAATTTTCTTTTCTTTTTACAATGTGATTTTTTTTTTTTTTTTTTTTGGCAGGGAAAGATTTGCCCTGAGCTAACATCTGTTACCAATCTTCCTCTCTTTTTTTTTTTTTTTCCTCCCCAAAGCCCCAGTACCTAGTTGTATATTCTAGTTGTAAGTCCTTCTAGTTCTTCTATGTGAGCTGCTGCCACAGCATGGCTACTGACAGATGAGCAGTGTGGTTCCGCATCCAGGAACCGAACCCCGGCTGCTGAAGCGGTGAGAGCGCCGAACTTTAACCACTAGACCATCAGGGCTGGCTCCAGGCTCACTTTTCCTAACCTCTCAGTACTTTAGCCTTCTCATCTGAGAAATGGGCTGATAGTATTTTCTTCATAGGATCCAGTGGAGGATGAAATGACGGTGGCAAGCCAACTCTAACTTGGCTCACATGGAGACGTGACAGTGACGATGCTGTGGGCTCACCTGCATTATGTAGTCCCTACTATGCAACAGTCCCTGGCTGAACCATTTACATACCTTGTCTCATTTAACCATCACCATCCCCTGTTCGGTGAGATCTACTGTCGTCCTCTCGTCACCGATGGGGAACTTGAGGCTCAAAACAGTTAAGAAATTGCAGAGCCGGGATTTGAACCAAGCTTTGTTGAACTCCAAACGCTATGCTTTTAACCACCATGCAGTGCTGATGGCAATTTGGTGACCGAGAGAGACCATGGGGTGGCTAATCCAGCACCCATTCTCCCTTGCCTGTTCCTCCCGTAGAAGCTGGAAAGGGAGACATGCTCTTCCCACGAGGCGAGGCCCAGAGGATTGCAGTGTGCAGCCATCAGCGCTGTGGAGCCCCTGAACCAAAGTCTTCAGCTGCTAAATTCTAGCCTCTTGTGTGGGATAAACAAAGACATGTTTGTTTTAGCCACCGTTCGCTGGAGTTTCTGTTACGTGCAGCCAAAAGCCTGCCTGACGATCCGTTGGCAACAGGTAACCTGTATCTCAAGGTGTTCACACACGTTTCCTGGCCGGGTGAAGCTTAAACATACCCATCTACTTTTGATTCTTCCCCAAACCTCACTAAAATGGTAGTCAAGGGATGTTTTTTAAGGCATAAAACTACAAGGATAGAAAGAAGAGGAGAGGGAAAAAACAGCTTGAAACAGTCCACCACTGGGAAGCAGCCAAACAGGTTGCAGCTCACTTAGCAGACCCCAGAAAACTGAGTCCTAAGCCAGCACTTGGGGAAAAACCGAGAATTACCCTGACTTGCACTGCAGAATCCCCCAGAGGATCAGGAATTGACGGCTTCCAGGAGACCTGGGAGAGGGAGTGGGGCTCGGTGAGGGGAGAGAAGGGATTCGTTGCAAGTTTTTAGAAAAGTAGTCAGAGTGCCAGATCTCCTTTTCCATTCCTTGCTGGGCACCCCCTCCTTCAGTCCTGCCCCTCCCGCCCAACCCCACCCTAGCAGAAGACGGGGGAACACTGGAAGAATCCTCTGGAACTCCGACAGCCCCAAAGAAACTGACACCAGGAGTTTTCACAGAACCATTCAGCCAGACGGCCCCACAGCGAAGCAGCAACGTGGCGCTAAAAAAGTTAGCTAAAAAAGTTTAGCTAAAAAAGTTAAAAAAAAAAACAAAAAACTGATGTCTGGGTCCCACCCCCAGAAATTCCAGTTTCACTGGTCTGAGATATGGCCTGGGCATTGGGGTGTTAAAATCTCCCCACATGAGTACAATGTGAAGCCACGGCTGAGGACCTCTGCTGAGGGACGTGAGTCTCCCCCACTGAGGCCCTTCAAAGCTGCCCTAGCTGAGTTTCTGGAAACATCTGGAATGAGGACAGAAGCTTCTGGAAACATCTGGAATGAGGACCCAAACTGTATCTCTAGTCCAAACTTTCCTGAGGGACAGAACCTGTAGCTCCACTGGATGCCTTAAAAGCACCTCAGATTCAGACGTGAACTCATGATCTTTACCATCAGCTGGCCCTGTCATCCCTGTCGCAGGGACTGGCACTGTCATCCACCCCTTGGCAGAAGCCAGCATCCTAGGATTCATCCTTGACCTGCCCTATAAACTCTATCTTCTGAACATCTCCGCATCTGGCCACTTACGTTCATGTCCATCTGCCCCAGCCAGGCCAAGCCACCGTCAACTGTCACAGAACACGACAGTCTCCTCCTGACAGGTCTCTCCACAGCCACTGAGGTCCCTCCAGTCCATTGTCTGCACCACATCAAGCAAGACCGTCTCAAAACACCAAATCTAATCATGTTATTCCTCTGCCAGAAGACTTCCACGGTGTATTTGCTTCCTGGGGCTGCTATAACAACATACCGCAAACTGGGAGCTTAAACAACAGAAATTGTGGTCTCACCATTCTGGAGGCTGTAAGTCTGACGGCAAGCTTTCGGCAGGCTTGGCTCCTTGTGAGGCTGCGAGGGCGAGTCTGTGCCACGCCTCTCCCCTCATTTCTGGTAGCCTCGGGCAGTCCTTGCCTATAGATGGCTCTCCCTGTGTCTGCATGGGGTCTTCCCTGTGTGTCTGTCTCTGTGTCCCAATTTCCCCTTTTTATAAGGACACCAGTCCTGTTGGATTAGGGCCCCCTGACGACCTCATCTGCGAAGACTCTATTTCCAAATGAGGTCGCATTCACAGGCACTGGGGGTTAGGACTTCAACATCTTTCTTTGGGAGGGGGGACCCAATTCAACCCAGACTCTCCCGACAGCCATCCTGGTCCTGTGGGTCTGGCCCCGCCACTTCTCTTGCTCTCTGGGCTCCACACTCTCTGGGCTCCACACTCTCTGGGCTCCTTCCTCTTAAATGCACTCGTTCCTTGCAGCTCATCTAGCACTGTCTCCTCGGACACAGCACTCTCTCCTTCTGCCTCCTCACTTACCAACTCCTACTGGTCCACCCTAATCCTGTCCAGCCCTCCTGCCCTCACTGCCAGGTCTGGTCGTGTTCTCTGGACACACTCTCCTTGTCCTCTCCTCCTGGCTGGAACATCTACATTGCGAGAAACTGTTCATGCTCTGTCTTCTCCACCAGAAGGTAAGCACCCTGAGGACAGACACAAAATCAATTCTGTTGACAGCTGTCGTCCTCGGGCCTCACACACGTCCTCAGTGTGTGAATTATATTCTAGGCTCAGATGCTTAAAAACAACTGCTCAGTGAGAACAGCCGTCACTGAGGATGTACCCTTCACCAGGAGGCAGAGCAGCCTCCTTAGTGCCTCTGGAATCAGAGTCATGGGTTGGAATCTCCACGCCACAACTCAACAGCTGTGTGTCTATTGGGCAGGTCACTCAACCATCCTGAGCACGGAGTCCTCATTGAAAAATGGGCCTCATGACATCATCCCCTCCCCTAGGACACCCAGGGCAGTGCCCAGCACTCAGCAGGCTCTCACAGAGGTTCGTTCTCCTTGGCCAATAAAAAGCACGGAACTAGGAGTCAGGGCAGAGGCGGGGCCCCCCGCGCCACCAGGCCCAAGTCATTTCCCTGTCTGGGCTGTACTTTACTCTATCCAGTGTGGGACTTGGACTAAATCAGTGGTCTCAGTTCTGACAGATGCAATGCCCTCTTTTTTATAGTAAATATTTAGTAACACCCCCTTTACCTCCCAAAATGAAATTCTTAGGAACGAGAAACTACCCACTCACTAAATTGAAATACACACACACACACACACACACACACACACACACACACACAAATGCCCTAACTCAAATATAAGGGAGAAATAAAAGGAAAATACTTTATACTAAAATCATAGGCATTTCAACACTATTTGAAGAACGAGGTGACCACACTGAAGGCACGATGCAGTAGTCAGAGGCTGGCACACATTCGAGAGATCAAGAATGTCACAGCTGCAGATGCAGACTGCTCCAGGGCGTTAAATCAGCAACCCGGATACCTAACAGGGGCGTGGCCAGAGAGGACTCTGTTTTCTGAGATGGTGAAAAACTACTGGTCAAGTTCCGAACAGAATAAGAGATTGATCTAAACAGTAGTTGCCATCCAGAAAAATTAAGTGAAAAGAAAAATGCAAAAAATGTTTTGTACTTAGATGTACAACGGAATTATATTCTAGGTTCACATGCTTCAAAACAGATTTTCCCCTTATAACAGTGGTTCTCAAAGTGTGGTCCTTGGACCAGCAGTATCAACATCCCCCGGGAACTGTCAGAAATGCACATTCTTCAGCCCGCTGCAGACTTGCTGAATCAGGAACTCTGGGGTGGAGCCCAGCGATCTGTGTTTTCCGGCCCTGCATGTTCAAGTTTGAGAAGCACTGCCCCACGGGAATGTGCAGCTGTCATGGAGAGGTTGTCCAGGCTGCAGGACAGTTCTTGCATGTCTCAGAAGCTGTAGCATCCTTGGCCAGTGCGTCCCCCTTCCCCCGCCCCCCCCCCCAGTCACAGCAGCAATCCCAGATGTCCCCACTAAGTTCCAAACATCCCCGCTGAGCACCACTGGACGAGATGGTCCATAAGGATCCTCTCTGCTCGAGTTTCCTGAGATCCTTGGCCTTGGAGTGGGACTGGCTGAGAAGGGGGCAGGCCTTGGAGTGGGCAGGGCAGGAAGCCAAGGAGCTGGCCAGGGTTCTGGCTGAGCGATGCTGCTCACCCTGGCAAGGGTTGGCCAGGGGGCTGGCTTCTGCTTCCGATGGCTGGAAGTGCTGGGGGAAAGGGAGGCACAGATTTCACGGAGCCTTTCAAACTGCAGCTGAGCGCACTTGGCCATGGAAATAGGCCCGGTCTCAGCTCACTGGGTAGTGCTGGGGCCGCAGACATTTCTCCTTTAGGCGGCTGTGACCATCTGAGAGGCCAGGACGTTACTCAGGACACAGCCCAGTCCATTCCTGTCAAAGGAAGAGGAGCTGCAGCCTGCCTGGGTCTGGACTCCTACAGCTGCAGAACACTGTTCTAGAACCCCAAGAAAGCCCTCAGGGCCCCGAGGAGAGTGCTTGACCGGAGCCACCGTCCAACCCCCATGGGCTTCCCTGAGCTACTGCCACCCCCGCCCTGACGGGTGGTCAGCCTCTGTCTGTGTCTGCCCAACAGACCAGGAGGGGCTGCAACCCGGGAACTGCTCAACTTGCTCCAGTCCAGCATGGTCTGGAGAGCGGGGGCAGCCAGGCCAGCAGCCCAACCCCCTTCATTGTGGCCTGGGGTCTGCCCTACAGTCTACACACACAGGAGCTAGAAAAACAAAGTCAAATTGGTGGCTGTATTGGCAGAGACGGTCGGTGTTCACCAAAATCCACATGCCTAGCCCCCAGGGCACGTGGCTGGACTCCAGGTCCCCCTCCCTCGCTCTCAGGAATGGCCGTGTGACTGAGTTCTAGGCAATGGGACATGAGCAGAAGAAACAATCACCAATTCTGAGCCAAGGCTTTTAAGCACAGCTGCACCTCTTCCACGTTCTCACTCTCCTTTCTGACGGCTGGATGCAGATGACAGTGGCCTATAAAAGGGTGGGGCCTCAAATGGAAGGAACCAGGATCCCCAGATCACTGTGTGGAGGAAAGCCACACGCAGACCAGGGACATTCATCTCCGACTTACGTGTTTGCACCTCCAACATCTGTTGGGTTTGCCCCATTGTACCTTCTGTGGTCTATTTGTTACTGCAGTCTACACTAGCTAACACATTCCATGACACCAGCCTGTAGTGACCCGCAGGTCATATCTGCTGCAGCTGGCAGTGGGGATGGCATCTGCCAAGGCCTTTCCTTCCAGTGGAGCATGAATCTCTAACACTGATCCCACCTCCCACCTGGGTGAACTGAGGTTGATCATCAGAGCTATGTCAGCGTCCACGCATGCATTCATCAGATGCCAATGAGTGCCCACAATATGCCAAGCCGGTGCTAGGCTCTGGGGGCATCAGGTAAATTCCTGCCCAGGGGCTGAGGAGACAGACAGTAATGATACACCATGGGAAGGGATGTACCGGAGGCATGAATACCTGGCAGCAAGAGCCCAGATCTAGAAGGGATGCGTCCTGTCTGGGAGGCTGGAAAGACTACCTAGCAGTGGCATGTAGCTGGGGCTGCCTTGAAAAGATGAGGAGGGGGTTGTCAAGAACAGAAAGAGAAGAGGTGAGACATTCCAAGAAAGGATAACAGTGTCTGCAAAGGCAAGGGGCACGAAAGGGCCCAGGTGTTTGGAAAGAAGTGAGATTCATGGGGTGGCTAGAGTATCGTGGAGACAGTATGATGAGTATAATGTTAGAGACGGGGCTGGTAGGGGCAGGGGAGGCACCTACGGGGCCCAGATCATGGAGAGCCTTGAACGCCACTCCCGAGTCCAGCATGAACCTTGGAAGGTTCTGAGGAATGGAGTGACACCATCCTCATTGTCCTCATCCTAGAGCTACCACCTGGGAAATATTTCCTATGCTGTGCGTGCAGGGCTGTGTGCTCTACAAACAATATCTCACTTAATCCCACAGCAAGCCCATGAGGCAGGTTCTCTATGATCCCATTTTGCAGATGACAAAATCGAGGCTCCCAGAGGGTAGGAACTTGCCCAACGCCACCCAGGAGTAGGGCTGGGACTTGAACCCACTAGAGTATAAGCTTCATACTTTGTTTAGATTATTGCTGCAGCACATAGTAGGCCCTCAAAGATTCGTGGAGTGAATGAGTGAATCTATCTGATTCTAAAACCCTGGGACACTAATCAGACTTCTTATTCAGAAAGACACCCCTGGCTTTAGTGGGGTGGAGAACCGAGATGGTGGAGCCAGCGAGAAGGGTTTGGCAGCACTCCAGGAGAGGCTGGACCAGGACAGCAGTAGAGGAGACAGAAGCAATGGAAAAGAATCAGAGTGGGCAGACTTTGTTGACCAATCAGATAAGAAGAGCTAATATTTATTGAGCAATTACTACGTGCCAGGCACTGCTAAGCCCTTTACCAGTATTAACTTGTATCTCTTCCCCATAGGCCCAGGAAGTATTATGTACTCTCCTTACCTCCATTTCACAGATAAGTAAATTGAGGCACAGAGAGGTGAGAGGTCATGGATGTGACCAGGGACATGGGACTCAAAGCCAGGCACACTGGAGTCAGAGCTCTGTGCACAGAGGAGGCAAGAGTGGCTCCCAGGCTTCTGGCATGGTGACTGAGGGATGTGGGGCCTCCGCTTCCCCTGCTGGCCTGAAATTCAGACGAGCAGGCCCCAAGCCAGGGGACTGCCTGACCTCCTGGCCGGGCCAGCATTCTGGGTGGCCGTGTCTCTCTGCAGGACCGTGAGGTGTCTGTGAAGGAAGCTGTGTGTGGGAAACAGATGACTCCACCCATCCCTCAGCCCCGGCAGTGATAACTGCTCTGGGTGACTGAGGATGCTGACGGCCTCTGAGGACACGGCTCTGCAGGGGGGGGGGGCTCGGCTGGCAGGGGCCAACTCCAGCTCCCACCTTCTCAGTATTGCAGACAAGTGGCCACCCCCACCCCGAAGCCCCTTTGGACGCCTGACCTCCATCCACCCCTGCCGGGTGGGGGCTGTGGTGCCAGAGCTGGGATCCAGGATGTGGGGGCTCACAGGGCCCAGGCCACGAGGAAAGGAAGGGCTGGGAGCGAGGGGCAGAGGAAGGACGAGGTCCAGCTCTGAGCCCATCCTGCGAGCCGAGACCCGCAGCCACCACATGGCCCCAGGCAGGAAAGGAAACAGGAGGCTTCTCAAAATAGACCAGGAGCGAGCAGCTCGGCTGCCTTTCCCCGCTCCCACCATCTGGCCCAGCCTGGGCCGGAAGAGAGGCGGGGGAGGGGAGAGCCCGAGTGCGGATGGGCTGCCTGCCTGTCGGCCCCGAGCCGAGCGGGCGCCCACCACTCACCCAGCACCTCTCCCTGCCAGGTTTCTGCTCATCTTCTGTGGACTCTCACAGCACCGTTGAAAGGCAAGGATTCTTGTCATTTGAAAAATGAGGAAGTTGAAGCTCAGAGAGGTGAAGTGACTTGTCCAAGGCCACACAGCTGGGAAGAGGCAGAGCTGGGTGGGCCTGAGCGGTTCTCGCAGCCACGAGGCCGGACAGCAAGGCCTGCAGACTGTACACCCTGGAACCTGCTGTTCATCTCCTGCCTTTTGGCTAAATCGAACCTTAGGCCAATCTGTGACTCAATGAGCCGGAGGGAGGACCAGCCTGTGGCTCACCTGCCCTGTGGCTGCCGGTGAGGGCCCCGGCAACAGGAAGCATGGTAGGGGAGGGTGGTTTGGGCACACCGGGCAGGCCCTGCCGGGGTTCCGCCTGGGAGGAAGGAAGGGACCCCAACACAAACCTTATAGACTCCATAAGCCCTTCTTCCACCCCCAAATCTGGGACCCGGCTCGGCCTCTCCCACTTGCTCCCACCCTCACCCACACACCTGCCGGCACCGGCTTTACAAGCCGAGGCCCTTCTGCTCCTGCTCCTCTCAGCTGCCTGGAGGCGGTGGATGAGGGTGGGATGATTCCTCCCCATTTTACCCAAGAGGCTCCCGAGGCTCAGAGAGGTGAAGGGAGGCGGCCGAGATGAGACAGCCAGCCGGGACTCAGTCTGTGGCTTTTATTCAGTCATTCAACAAATATTTGTTGGGTGCCTGGTATGCCTGGGGATATAGATGGGGGCCATGAATGCATGGACTCCCGCTCCAGCGCTCTTTCCTCATCCCCAGGCTTCCTTCATGCACTGGCCTAGGAGGAGTGGCTTCATCCCTGCCGGGAATCCTGGGTACCAGCGCCGGGCCCAGCAGGGTGGGTGGTGGGGGTGGGGGTCCTGGGGCTGGGTGTTACCCCCAAGGCCGCCTTGTCGGGACACTCTGCCCGGAGGAAGTACCAGTAGCACCTAAGGCTGGGTGCCCTTGGCATCCTGCGAGCAGACCTGGGGCCAGTCCGGACACACAGGGGTCTGGAGGTGGGCTGACGGCAGCAGTGGCCTCAAGTTCTTCGTGGAACAAGGTGGAAGTGGGGAAGGAACAAAAGAGGAGGAGGGAAGAAGAAGGGAAAGGCTAAGAAGAGAAAAAGAAGGAAGAAAGGGAGAAGGAAAGACAAATGGAGGGGCATGTGTATGAGAAAGAGAAGGGAGAGAGGAGACGAACTATGACCTCGACCTGGCAGCCCAATTCTGAAGCCCAAGAAGCCCGAGTCTTTCTCCATTCTTCTCCCCAGAGCAGGAGAGTACAGGGCATGTGTGGCCACCCAGAGCCTCCTGCGACACAAGCCGCAAAAGCAGTGCACGTGGGCGGGGATCACCAGGGAGGGCTTCCCGGAAGAGGGGAGCCAGGACCCAGGTGATGGAGCTGGGTGGGGAGGCTGTGGCTCAGGGCACACCAGCCTCTGCAGGCACACACCCTGTGTCTCTGCAGGGTTTCCCTTTCAACAAGAGGTCTAGGTGAAGATTGTGGACACAAATACTCCATAACCAACCTATAAATCAAAATTGGGGTGAGTTTATTATGAGCCAGATCTGAGGACTAGCCCGGGGCCTTCCTTCCCCAAGGAAGGAAGGGCAACAAGGAAGGGGATGTACAGAGCGGTTATATACTGTCTTGGAACAGAGAGCATACATCACATATGACAGGAACGTGCCTTTTACAATCGTCGCGAGATACTTAGTTGGCACAGCAGGTCGGTGGTCATAGGTGAGCACAGCAGGTCAGTAATTAATCCTTAGTTTAGGGAGAGATGCTTATCCTAAAGGAAATGCCAATATGGGGGAGGTTACATCCCTATCTTTAGGGGCATTGTTCTTGTCTTTGGGGCATAGTAAATGTTTAAGGCAGATGTACAATACATGTTCAACAGGCCACGTCAGGCCCTTTTGGAAAAACAAGTTCAGGCCGAATTAGTTTTACACCAATGGCTTCCTCATATGCTCCAATATATCCTATTGCTTGTCATTTATCAAGACCCTCTCAGTCATGACCTTCTTCTTGGCTTCTGGGGCCCCACTGTTTTCTGAAGACCTACTGTGCCCTTACCAGATTATGGGGCCTTTAGAAAACACTCAGTAATTGCTAGCTGTTAATATTTATTATTGCTGTTGCTGTCTTCTTCATTATTATCCACACAACACTAACTTTGTGCCAAGCCTTGTGCTTGGCACTGAACTACAAAGAGGAATAAAACAGAGGCCCTGAGCTCCAGGAGTTCACAGTCAAATGCCAGAGCAGGTGAAAGCCAGCAGGGAGTTCTTCACACCTTAGTATGAATTAGTTTCATAAACTGCTGTCCTTGAAAGGGGGAAGGGGACTTTCTAGTGAGAAGACCAAGTCCTTAGAAGAAAGGGTGTCACACCACGGAACACTCTTGCCTGAGGCTAGAGCATCGGGGGAATTCATCCATCCTGTTTTGTTTTGCTGGGATGGGAGTCGGATGCAGATCTGACCCCTGGGACAGAACTAGGGAAACCAGTTTCCAGGCAGATTCTTCCAGGTTCTGCTGGTCCTTGGCCCAAGGAAATTCCCTGCAGGAGTGGGGGGAACGAGCATCTGCTCCTCACTTGAAGTGCCTGAAAGGAAAAATCCCAGCCTGCCAAATGCATGTTATAGTTCCCGCCACATCCCGGCCTCAGACCCACTTCTGCCGGGACCTCTGCCCCGCCTGGGCCTTGACCTTCAGAATGCCGGATCATTTTGACTCTGTTCACTTGGGAAGGGATTGGACCTATTTTGGGAAGTCGGCTGGACCTCCTGCTCTGTGCTCCCCCCTCTTCCCACAGATGGGGACAATTACTGGGCAGGGCCGGGGCCCCCTCCATGGCCTGTGAGGGGGCTTGGCTCAGAGGGAGGAAGGGCGAGCCTGGGAACGCGGGTGAGGAGAGGGGGAGCTGGGTGGCCGGAGACCCAGATTTCACTCCCTGTCCTGATTCCCTCCCTTCCAGAACCAGCAGGGGCTAGCCACTGACCACAGGCCAGCAGGAAACCAACTGTGGTCTTCTTGCTGTGAGCGAGGCCCAGACCGGGGCTTCACTCCCATCCTGCAGCCCACAGGGTCATACCTGGACCTCACACCTAAGCCCTTCTGATGGAGTCTGGGAGTGAATGCACAGGCCCAGCCCCACCTCCCATTTGACACAGGAACAAATGGAGCCCCAGGACGGGGCAGACCTAACCAAAGCTACACAGCGGGCTGGGGGCAGAAGTCACACTTAGGCTGGGTCATCTGACCCCAGGTTCTCAGGAAGTTCAGAATGAATGAATGAATGAATGAAGGTATGAACATCCTGATGCATGTACCCCTATAGCAGTAAAAGAGGAAGCAAGGATCCATTAAACCACTCTTCTTAAAGAAAAATCCAGGGAACCAACACAGTAGGGAGAGGGTCCTGGGAGCTGCGGTGCCCACACCATGCCTGTACTTGGAGTGTGGGGATCATCAGAACTTACTTTCCTGAGTCCTGAACCACACTTTCTCCAGCTCTTTCTAAGGAGCTGTTGTTTCACCTCTTCTGGGATGGGGGTGGTGAGGGAACACATCCCTTCATTTAGTTAACAAAAGTTTATTGGGAGCATATTATATGCTGACAATGGAATTTGCACTGTAAACCATCCAGACAAGGTTCTTGTGGGGAGATAAATGACCAACAAGCAAAGGAATGCATGAGGACCATTGCAACTTGCGTGTGATGAAAGCAAATGGTGCTGGGACACACTTGCTGGAGAGAAAGGCTGGCCGGGGGTCTGCACTGCCTCTCTGAAGAGCCCACCGAATGAGAAGGAACCAGCCTAGGGAAGGAAGCTCAAGGAAAAGGGCTTTTTCAGGCAGAGGAAACAGCAGGTGCAAAGGCCCTGAGGTGAGCAAGAGCTCAGCCTTGTTGCCGATGAAAGGCCACAACGGATGACGGGCTCCACGAGGGAGAAGGGGGAGGCCCCAAGAAGGTCTGTGAGGCTGGCCAGGGCAGGATATGGAGCTTGGGTCTTATTCTGAAGGCACTAGGGAGCCAGGGAAGGCAAGAGAGTTGATGGGATCCAGTTTCCGTTTTAAGACCACATTTTGCTCTGAATAAAGGGTGGATCGGGGGGAGATGGGAGGAAGAGGCAGCAGGGAGACTGGTTGGGAGGCTGTGGCAATGGTGAGCACGAGAGATGACGTCACTTGGCAGTGTTGGTGAAAGACACGTACAGTCTGAAGAGAGCTTCAGGTGGTTGAAATGACAGGGCTTGCTGAAGACGTCGATGACTGTGAGACAGGGAGAAACGAGAATGGCTCCCAGGTTTCTGGCTTTAGTAATCCATGGATGCCATGTAATAAGACTGGGGAGGATGAAACAAAATGCTCGGCTTCAGACGAGTTAAGAGAGAGATGCCCTGGACATTCCAAGGGAGAGGTTAGGAGGCAGTTGGATGTTAACACAGTGACATTGATCGTGATGATCATATATGATCTGCGTTTCTATTTTCCCTGTGCCTTCCCACCAGGCTGTGCTCCTAACCCTGTTCTCAGCCTCGAGTCCGGTGCTGTGCTGGGCGAGGAGGTGGGGAAGGCTCAATAAATATTTGTCACATGCACAACTGAATAAACAGAGGCCGCTGGGAGTGTAGGGGGAGCTGGAACTCAAGACCCCAGGGACAGACCTTGCCTAAGAAAATGGTCCAGGCTGGCCCCTGGGAACTCAGCCCCTGGCTTCCGGCTTTCCCATCTCTCCCTTTGGTCTCCTTCCCTCCTGCCAGCTTCCTGCCAGGAAACACAGCCCCCAGGGATAAATCATTAACTCGAATCACCTCTTACAGTAGAGCTGCACTTCAGTTCTCCAAACACTGTGCCTTCCATTATCTTGAATGATCCTTGGAACTTCCCCAGGAGGTACGCAGAGGCGGCGCGGCCAGCTCGAGGGCTGCTGCCGACAGGAAACAGAGGAAGAAGCATTTAGGGTGGTGTTGATGCAACAGAACCGGAACCCGGGTCTCTTATCACCCTCTTTCGAGAAGAGTCTGAGAGTGGTCTGCTCTCCAAGGACATTGCATTCGAAACAGAACAGCAGAGAAGCCCCTAAAAAGCAGGAGCATTAATGGTGGCATTGCAGGCCTTGTGACACGGGGCCAAAGGAGGGTGCAGGGCTGGGGAAAGCCCTGGGCACCCGGGGCCGAGCGGGAACCTCTCTCCACACAGGCCTTCCCCACCTGTGAATAGGATTCCGTGGGAAAGCCAGCCTCCCTCTACGTTGTTCCATGTTCCACGATGTTCCATGCTCCGGGCTCACCTTCAACTTGACAAGGGCTCCACAAGCTCTGGCAGAGGGCACTGTGGAGGAAGCTGGAAAGAACTCACTGGGCTGCCTTGGCCAACGCCTTTTCTCTCCTTGGGCCTCAGTCTCCCCATGTGACAAATGGGAAGTTGGATGAAATTTGACAGGTCCCTTCCAGCCTGGCAGTTCTCTGAGTCTCTCTCTGATCTGAAAGTGCCTGGACCCGAGCTCTGAGCTTCCCCCGCAGGGGATCCAAAGGCTGTGATCTGAAGGCCCTCCCTCTACTGCACTACACCTGCCCAAGGCCACCCCTCTGGTGGCCTCAAGCCTGGGGGTCCCACTGGAGCCCCTGGTCATTTCCCAGCAGCCTCTGCTCGGTCCAGCAGACACACGCCACCTGCTTGGAGCAATTTCCCTCTGTTGGGCAAGGCTGTGACAGGAAAGCGACAGGACCTGACCTCTGCTTGGAAAACCGATTGTGCAACACGGTCCTGCGAGGGGGAGGCACGTGGCCGACGAGAAAGGCCGCCGGCAGGAGCCAGGGCCTTCTTTGAAATGAATATCTTGGCAAGACTCACAGAGAAATGTCCTTTGCACGTCACTAACTCTGGGTCACTGCTGATTTATTCACAGCCTGGCTGCAGTGTCGTGTCCCGGCAGCATCCCTGAATACAGAGCCTTGCTAGGTCATTGTCAAGTACGGGTGGAGTTAGAGGGGCAACGGATAACCTACCCTTCTGCCTTCCCCAAGCCCAAATCTCTTGTTCGCGCTTAGAGGTGGTCCAGGCATGAGTGCATTCATCTGAGCAAGCAAGTAACATTTTCAGTAACAAATAAAAGTCATTTTGTATCAAATCTAATACATAAAGCAGATAATGTTGTTTGGGGCTGGTAGAGGCGGAGGCAGAGGAGAGATTTTAATGGCTTAGCTATCCAGAGCATTTTTTTTTTTAATAATATAAGGTGATTCTGAAGATCATGAAATATTTGCATTGTTGTTTGGAATAAATGCATAACATTGGACACCTCCCATGTGCCAGAAACAGGGCTGGGAATTTACACATGTCATCTCTCATTCTCACAGCATTTCCACAAGGCAGATTTTTTAAAAAATTTTCTTTAATTGATTTAAGGTTATTCAAGTTTTCTATCTCTTCTTGAAACCATTTTTGCAATTTATGTCTTTCAAAGAATTTTTGGTATCTAAAATTTCAGATGTACTGGCATCAAGTTGTTCAGAATAGTCCCTTCCTTGTTTAATGTCTGTAGGATCTCTGGTTATGTCCACTTTTGCATTCCTGATATTGGGAATGTGTGTTCTCTCTTCTTATCGGTTTCACAGATGAGGAAACTGAGGCTCCACGGGATTACGGAATCCCCTGAGCCATAGTGCGTTGAGGAGCTGGAATCCAAACCAGGTCTCCCTGCCCCCACCAGGACCCTCGTGACTATTTTTAAGAACAACAACATTTAAGGCATGACTCACGAAAGTGACACAGGCATCATACTTCGATCTCTCGGTATGTTCTTTAGAAAGTTACTCATGTCCCCTCGTGCTCCCTACCCAATAGCATCCTCTGTGCCTTCCCTCTCTCCTTGTACCCATTTCATTCCTGCACTTGCTCCTTCCCCAATGAGCCCGGGGCCCCTCCCTCCCTGCACTGGGGTCTCCTCTGAGAGACCTCTCTGCTCACCATCTGAAACAGCTCCCAGCCCCTCACTCTCCTCTCTGCTTCCCCTCTCTTCTCCATAGCACTGATCAATACCCAAACAGATCCTGTGTATTTATTTGGTCATTGTCTGTCTCCCCCACCGGAAGGTACATTCACGAAGGCAAGGACCACATCTCCTGTACCCGGCACGTGGTAGGTGCTCGATAGATATTTCCAGATGAATGAATAAATGAAAGCTATGAAATTCTTTTTTCTTAAGAATGTTCTGTCATTCATCCTGGCCTCCTGTTTCTCTCTGATTAATTTCAAGTAGTTGAGTTCTTCCTGGCGCACCTTTATTCTAAGACCCTTTAACCTACGCTCTTCTCCTATGTGCCTTCTCAAGTCCCTCGAGAATTTGGGGGAGAGGAAATATGATCACCCGCATTGAGATGGGCCCAATGGGGCACCAGAGTTTGCAGGTGGATGCTGCGATGTCTGTGCAGACCCCCTTCAAGGCTGAGGGACTGATCTCCCACCCTCGGCGGTCAGCCTTCTTTGGGGAGTGCCTCAGCTGAAGAGAGCCTCCTCCCCAACATCATGCCCCTTCCTGGGCAGCTGCACCCAGAGGCTGACTGACGAAGGGGATAAAGGCCTGCCCCTCGGCTCCCACTAGGGCCCACACTGCAAGGCCACTCCATCCTTAGAGTGACCTGGGCGAGCGGTCAGCTGCACCACAGCCCACTGCTCTCGGCCCCACTCCAGCTTCCTTCCCTCCCCTCCTGCAGTGTGGAACCTAAGAGCACGCCCTAATTATGGCCCCCCCCAACTCCTTCTCAGAGTTGGCTCTTGGGGGACCTGACCTACAACAGGATGAAGGACTTCCAGGTCCTCCAGCCATCCCACGGCCGAGTCGAGACCAGAGCCCAGGACCCCCATCTCTGAGGGCTCAGGCGACTGCATGCCAGGCCCAGGTCTGAGTGCTGAGGACTCGTATGTGCAGAAGATGCATCTCTACTCCCTCTCCCACGTGGGATCAGACACACGCACTCACTCACGCACACACACCAATAAAGACAGCCGACAGTGTAAAGTGGTGATGAGTGGTATGAAGAAAAGTTTAGAAACAGGGGGAAGCGGACAAGAGGGTCTTGGGGGGGAGAGGCAGGTTATGTTGGTGGTCCTGGGAAGGCCTCTCTGAGGGAGATGAGGGGGAAGGATGCGGTCAGCTGAGGGAGCCACCGTGGTCCACATTTCTCAGGCTGTGGTCATGCCAGATGGACCTCAGGCTCTGTGACGCTGTGAATCAGGAAGGGGTTTGTTGGAGCCCCCGCTGGCCCACCAACAGTTCCCCTATGCTCCAGTGAGCTGAATATGTCACCAAAGTTACCTAAGCTTTCTCAGCAAATGGATTCTGGCTACTCCACACCTTCAAAGTCACAAACAGACCAAGACCCAACAATTGACCCTCTCCTTTCAGCTCCTTTGCAGGAAGAACATTTTGAATAGAAGTGGAAAGAGAAAAGGAGCTTGTGAGGGTGCCTGCATCAGGGAAAGGGGCTGGGGCAGAGGGAAACCAGCTTTGCCTCCCTCAAAATCTTGCCCCAAACTGATTGTGGGCACAGGCAACAAGGCTACACCCATCCCCACCTGGGCATTCTGCCTAGACATTCCGGGAGAGGCCCACGAGCAAAGGGTCCCCAGAGGTTAGCTTCTGCGCTGGCCTCCTGGACCTCGGAAGGCAAACTTCCCAGAGTAAGAGCAGAAAGACAAATTCCTTCCTGTGTAATACCCAGGGACGGTGGGGTGGTGGAACGAGGAGATGGCTAAAATTGGGAGGGGCATATATAATGTTGCATCGGAAGAAAGGAGTTTTTCTTTAATGTTTAAGCATTGATCAAAAATACCCCAATAAAAAAAAAGAAAGAGGGGCCAGCCCCGTGGCTTAGCCGTTAAGTGCTTGCGCTCCGCTGCTGGCGGCCTGGGTTCGGATCCCGGGCACGCACAGATGCACCGCTTGTCAGGCCATGCCGTGGGGGCGTCCCATGTAAAGTGAGGAAGATGAGCACGGATATTAGCCCAGGGCCAGTCTTGCTCAGCAAAAAGAGGAGGATTGGCATGGATGTTAGCTCAGGGCTGATCTTCCTCACAAAAAATAAATAAATAAAAGAGAATTAAAAAAAGAAAGAAAGAAACTTGGCTACTGTAGCAGATCCCGTCCTCTCCTGCCTGTATCCCGTCTACTCTGACTTGGAGCTCCTTACAGCGAGCGTCTGTGGTCCTCTGCCTGGTGGTTTCCTTCAGCCACAAGGAAAGCGTTTGTCCGGTGTTTGGGGGAGGTCAGACGCGCTAGTGAGTTAATACCCTCTCAGACCCAATCTCAGCCAGTGATACAGGGGATTGATGGATAAATACCCCACTTGCTGCCCCTCACGTGGGTCGACAGGAAGGCATTTGCCCCCTAGTCTCCCGGAGTCCACAGCCAGATTGAGCCCAGCTGCCCCCAGTGGTGACCTGCTCATAGTGCAACCCGTATTGGTTTCCTGCTGGTCCTGGCTCGTTTCCCCACCTCGTTACTCATTCCTGGGATCACATCCCACATAAACTGCACTCAAATCCTTGTCTTAGGGTTCACTTTGGGGGGAACTTAAAGCAACCATATGGATGACGTTCTGTAAGGAGGCCACATGCTGGTGCCTGGGCTCGAGTTCTGGCTTCACCCTCTACTGTCTGGGCAACTTAAACTTCTGAGCCTCAATTTCTTCACCTGTTAAATGGGTGTGATAACAACAGTACCTACCTCAATAGTTTGTTGAAAGGATGGAATGAGATAATTCACGGAAAGCACTTTTCACAGTAATTGGTACCTCTTAAAAACTCAAAAACTACTAGCCATAATGAATAGACGGCTAACAACAGAGAGCCAAATGACAGACAACCTGGGGATCAATATTTACAACAAATGACAAGCAAAGGATTATTATCCCTAATATACAAAGGACTCTTAAAAATCATTAAGAAAAAGACTAATCTACCCTGCAGAATAGGAGATAAATAAGTGATTCACTGAAGGAGTTATGAAAGTACCCAATACACATATTAAAAGATGTTCACCCTAACTTCACTAATAGAGAAATGCTAAGAAAACCATAATAATTCGATCATGTAAAAATGGTCCTATTGGCAACATTCTTTAAAGACTGATAATACCCTCTGACAATAAGAGTGCAGAAAAAACAGGCAGCCGATGAAAAGATAAATTGATCCAATCTTTCTACGGGGTAGTTCGGCAGTTGTTGTTCAAATTTCAAATTCGCAAACCACTCGTTAGAATTTCTCCTACAGAAGTCCCACACTTGTGCAAAAAGGTTCAAGTGCAAGAATGTTCATTACCGCACTGTGTAAAGAAAAAATTTTAAAATGATGGTCAGTAGGGGATTAAATGAATAAATTGTGACATATCCAAACAACAGAATTCTAGGCAGTCAATAAAAAGAATGAGAGATTTACATGTGCTGTGGAGATGAGATTTATTATGAGATAGAAAAAGAAGTTGCACAATTCTATAGACAGCAAGATTCTATTTCTGATTAAATAATACTCTTATATAGCCTTGTAAATTTTTGTAATTGCACAGATAAATCTGGAAATAACATAGACCAAGTAGTAGTGGTTATTTCTGAGGCTCAGGACTACAGGGATTTTATACATCTAAGTTACACATTTCTGATATAATCAGAAGACTCCATGCCAACCCCCTCTCCCATTTCTCTTGAGCTAGCAGGACACCCAGCGACCATCACCAGCCCACCCCCACAAGACCACATGGGACAAGCTGCTAATTCTAGACACCAGTAAGAGGCCCGGCCCCTACAACAGTATCATGTTAAGTGAAGAAAGCTCATAGAATAGTACATGCACCCTAAGGTGAGGATATAAAACTATTAATATCAAGAAAAAAAGCTGGAAGACGAAAAAGAGCAAAATATTAACAGGAGTGCTACATTGGGGACTTCTGTTTCGTTCTTTCTACTTTCTTAAATTTTTGTATTTCTCCTATTTTCTACAGTGAGCAAATATTTCTTTTATAATTAGAAACAAAGCGTATGAATTTTCAAAGAGATGACATCAGGTTGGGGTGGTCTCAACTTGCTATGGCAGAGATTTACCTTTCAGGGGATAAAGGGAGAATGTTCTGGAAAACGGCCTCTTTACACCAATATGTAGACCAAACAGAGGACACATTAGGTGGATCTAAGCTTCTCTGAGTGCCTGCAGCTTTCTTTCTTGTGAACCAGGACCTCATCTCCCAGCCCCCGTGAAATGGCACCATGTCTCATGAAGCTTTGGTCTGTATTAGGTTTTGATGAAATAGAAACCCATAAGCAATGTTACTTAGGCCAGATATAAACCACCCAGAACCAGTTCAGGAGGACTCCTCTCTGGCCCCTTACCCAGATTTAAGGGAAAACAATTGAAAATATTCCTTCCCCAGAAATAATAATAACAACAACAATTAGTACCAAAAGGCTTTCCCAGTTAAACCCCAAATCACAGTCTTTCCCTCTCAGGGTTGAAGGTGGGCCGGCTAGTTAAAGGAACGAAGACTCCTTACCAGACCAGTGGACGCTGGAGAACGGGAGGGGCACAGAGCCGAGAGAAGAGCAGTCCTCCCTTTTATGGGGGAAAAACCCCTCCTTCTCCATCAGGAAGTTTCATCCATTTCATGTGGGGGTTTGAGGCATCAGGTAAACGAGGCGTTTCATCAACCCCCGTGAGCAATGTCTTAAGCAGGGAAAGAAAAACAAGTCTCCCCACCTCAAAAGGATGGAGTGATGAGAAATATGGTGCCTGGGAGGCAGCAAAATCCACCTGTAGGCATGGGCAGAAGGGGCCTTGGTAGGGGTGAGGCCAAGAAGGGGCTTAATGTACCGAGGCCCGGCTTGGGTTAGGACAAGTCAGAACAGCCCCTTGGGTTGACAGCCCCTGCCATCTGCCAAAGCCTGTGGAGACAAGGTAGGTGTGAACCAGGGACTTCCAGTACCATCCATCATCTTTAGCTCAGGCAGGAGTGATGCACACGAAAGGCATCTCAGTGCCGTCCTTGCAATCCATGCTCCCTTCCCACCCAGACACACACCTGGCTTACTGATAGCAGCCACTGGGGGCATCACACCCCTCCCTTTGGAGGTGACCCAAGAAGAGCCACAAGATTGACAGCCTGAGCCAGAGATGACACCAAATCCTACCTCTGAGCTAGAAGCGCATCTGGGCATTGTGGAACCTGCCATATCCTTTACTTCCTTTTAAAAAACCACTTCTTACTCTTAATTTTGAATCATTTCAAATATAAAGAAAGTGTTAAAAACAGTTACCTCATTTATCCAAAGAACCTGAAATCAACAATTCAAAGAGACTTATGCTCTGTCTTATGCAATGACCTACGTTTATCGCAGCATTATCCACAATACCCAAGACGTGGAAGCAACCCCAGTGTCCATCGACTGAGGATTGGATAAAAAAGATGTGGTGTATATACACGATGGAATACTACTCAGCCATAAAAAAAGACAAAATCATGCCATTTGCAACAACATGGATGGACCTGGAGGGTATTATGTTAAGTGAAATAAGCCAGGCAGAGAAAGACAAACACCGTACGATTTCACTCATATGTGGAAGATAAAATAACACATGGACAGAGAACAGTTTGGTGGTCACGAGGGGGAAGGGAGCTTGGGGGTGTGCACAAGGAGTAAAGGGGCGCATCTATATGGTGACTGACAAACAATAATGTACAACTGAAATTTCACAATGTTATAAACTATTATGACATCAATAAAAAAACCTGCTACCTCTACACAACATCACCTGGATTCAACAGATTTAACATTTTATCATATTTGCTTCTCCTGGTTTCTTTGTTTTCAGAAGAAAGCAGTATAAATACAGCTAAAATCTCATCCATACTTTCACCTATCCCACCTTCATCTGGGGTAACCACCAAGACACAGGATCACACATATGTTAATCTTTTACTTCCAGGATACACATACATGTTAATAAACAGCATATTCTATGATTTTGAGTATCTTAGGTTTACCGTAAGCATCCATTTGTAATTTTCCTTAATCATGCAATATAATGTACTTGCCGTTTATCCATCGTGAAACAACCAGCTCTAGGTCATTCATTTTTTAACTACTGTTTAGCTTTTTGTTATAGGATTATGATGATACGATTATATTACATAATTAAACCACAAAGATTTGATCCACTGAGGGTTGATCCAAAAGGGTTGTCTTAATCTTTTTTTTGTTTGTTTTCGTTTGGGTTTATTTTTTTTGCTTTCATAGTGTGCAGTTAACATCCTTGTACATGTTTCTTTACGCACAAACGAGAAAGTTTTTCCATAAACACCTAGAAGTAGAATTGTTGGGTCACAGTGCAATGGACATTTTCAACTTTACTAGGTGTTGCAAAATTCTCTCTAAGGTGGTTGTACCCATTTACACGCCCACAGGCAAATATTGGACTTGATCAGTTTCTGCAAAATTGATGGATGTGACTTTTTTTTGTTCTAATTACTAGTTAGGTCGAGCATCTTTTTCAGTAAAGTCACCATATAAAATACAGGAACACTTTTATAACATTTCCTAGCACATACATATAGTAGGAATACAGGACTTACTTATATTAAAAATAATTTGTTGTTTCTATGCCCTGTATTTTTATTTGTTAAATTCTATGAATTGCCAACTCAAATACTTGGCTCATTTTTTTATTGACTTATTTTTTTCCCTTATTAATTAGGAAATGGCCTTCTGGACTTAAGTGGTCAGTTTTATGAGTTCCAAATATTTCATCCCCATCTGTGGCACATCTTACTTGGTATATGATATCTTTTGTCATATAGAAGGTTGTTTTCTTTTTTCAATATCAATATAGTCATAAAGACATTTCTCCTATGTTTTCTTCTAAAAACGTCTTAAATCTGTCTGGAATTTATAACTACATGTAGTGTGAGGCAGCAACTTAGTTTTATGTTTGGCCATTTTCCCCACAGAATATATTAAATTGTCCATATTTTCCTCTCTGATCTGTAATGTTTCTCTGTTTATTCTATCCTCCCATACTCCTGTGGGTCCGTTTCTAGTTCTCAATTCCATTTCACTGGTCTATTTGTCTACCCCTGCCCCCCCAAACACAGTGCTTAATTATTATTGCTTTAGTAAACACTGGTATTGGATAAGATTTCTTTGCTCTTCTAGGCTAATTGCTCTTCAATATGAATTTTTCCCCAACCAGAGAGCAAAGATTTATTTACAGATGAAAAAATATTATCAGTACATCCAAAAAGCCTCCTTCTTTTGTATCAGAGTGTCGTGACGATGACCAGGTGCTCTGATAGCAGAGTGGTGGGGCACAGAGGCTTGGGAAACGGACTACAGGTGTCGATTCCTGGCTCTGTCCTTTTCTAGTTCTCTGACCTTGAACTTAACATGTTTAGGCCCCAGTTTCCACATCTTAAAATGAGGATTAAAAATAGGGTCATGATGAGAGTTAAACAAGTTAACATGTATAAAGAGTTTTACCTATTATTAGATAATGTGTAAGCATAGAATTAATTCAATTAAGGGCTTATGCTTGGGCGTCAGGCTGCCTAGAATAGAATTGCCCTCATCATTCACTTATTACAAAAACAAAACAAAACAAACTCTTATGAAATGTGACACAAAAGAAGACATAAGCAAAGGTACAGTATATCCTATATCCAATGATTATACAGCAAACACCCATACACTCCCTCTCCGGCAAAGAAATTGACGTGGTTGGCAACCATAAGCCATCTGCCCCGCCTTATTACCGCCCCTCCCCTCCCACCCCCACCCAGAGGTGGGCACTGTGCAGACTCTCACCCTAATCAAAATGTTGATCATTCTTTAATAACCCTCTTTATTAATGTTTTTTGCTTAAAATCTCCTTTATCTGATATTAATATAACTATGCCCAATCCTTTTTATTGTTTAGTATTTACATGGGATAATTTTTTCATTCTTTTATTTCCACTGTGACTCTAGGTTTTAGACTCATCTCTTGTAAACAGCATATAGTTCAATTTCTAGTCTGACATCCTTATTTTTTAACTAAAGTAATTAGTCTATTAATGTTTAATAAATTTACCAATGTATTTGGGTTTACATCTACCATCTTATTTTGTGTTGCTATTTAACCCACCTGTTGTGTTTGTTTTTAATTTTTCTTCTTTTTTGCCTTTGGATGAATTCAGTAATTTTTTTATCATTCCATTTTCCTTGCCCACAATGAGTATCTGGCATTACGCACTCTCATATCCTTTAACTCACTATTCTAGAAATTGTAACTCGCATTCAAAACTTGCCAGGACCCAGTGCAACTTAATATCAAATCCTATTTCTAGATTGCGCGAGAAAATTAGACCTCCTTCACTCCATCTAGTCAACTCCTCAATTACATGCTATTTTTGTGGCGTGTGTCTATTCAGTAATTTTAAGAGTACATTAGGCAATATTGTTATTATCATTTCATGGAGTCAATGTTCATTTGGATTTACCTCTTCTTTACCCTTTTCCTTCTTCCGTCCTTCTGGAATTTCTAACCTTCCAGCTAGAATCATCTCCCTTCTGCCTGAAATTCCTTTAGAATTTCCTTGACTGCAGGGATTTTTGTCTGAAAAATCTTTATATCGACTTTATTCTTTTTAAACTTTTCATTATAAAAAATTTAGGCATAAACAAAAGAAAAAAAAAACAGTATAATGAACCCCATCTACCCATCACAACTTTCAGCAATTACCAACTCTTGGATAATCCTGTTTCCTTGGTCTCCCTCCACGTCCCCTCCTCCTGAATTGCTTAGCAGCGAACATCGTACCATTTCACCTGTAAATATTTTAGTATATATATCTTAAAAGAAGCGGACTTTCTTTTTAAAAGCAACCATATCATCCATCAAAAAAACATCAGTGGATGTTAACTAACCTTATTGTGGTGATCATTTTTCAATATGTACATATATCAAATCATTATGGCATACCCTTTAAACTAATATAGGGCCGGCCCCGTGGCTTAGCGGTTAGTGCACGCGCTCCGCTGCTGGCGGCCCAGGGTTCGGATCCCGGGCGCGCACCGACGCACCGCTTCTCCGGCCATGCTGAGGCCGTGTCCCACGTACGGCAACTAGAAGGATGTGCAACTATGACATACAACTATCTACTGGGGCTTTGGGGGAAAATAAATAAATAAATAAAATCTTTAAACTAATATAGTGTTATATGTCAACTATATCTCAATAAAACTGGGAAAAAAACAGTTGGGGGAAAAATATCAGCAATAACTCCTTTATATCATCACACATCTTGTCAGTTTCACATTTCTCCAATTGTCCTATTAATTTTGTTCTTATGGTTTATTTGTTTGAACTGAGATGCAAACGACTTCCTTATATTGTTATTGGTTAATTTGTCACTTAAGTTTCTTCTATGCTATAGATTTTCTCCTCCATCTTTTCTTTTGCTTGCATTTTGTTGCTGTCGTTATTGAAGAAACAGTCTGGATTATGCTAATTGCATCCCTATACTGTCATTTAACACATTCCTCAATTCTCTCTATTTCCTATAAATTCATAATTGGATTTGGAGAGAAAAGATATTCCAGGCCCACCCTGTACACTTCTCCAAAGATCCATGGTAACTTTTAGTGGCAAGTAGTATTTAGAGGCCACAATCTGGGCAGCGGGGTGCTCCTTACTCCTGGGTTAGTCATTGTTTCTGGACTTTTCAGTGGACAGACTAGGAAAGGTGTCCTTATTTTTAAGATAAAATATATCACAAGGAGAAAAATCTTATGAATTGATGCTGATACTTCCAATTCAAATGTAGGAGTACTGGGTTTCCATTTAATCTCATCAATCACTCTTACACCAACAGTCATGGGTCTCAATGACATCAACATATTCATTCATTTGCTTTATCCCACACTGGGCTGGGACTAGGGGGAGACAAGTGAGACGCATACTGTGCAAAATTTAAGGAGGCATCAGTCTTGGGGAGCTGCAGGTGCGTGGGTGCCTCCTTAAAGTCTCTGCCCTAAGGGTCTCATTCATCTCACCCATTGTTCTGGCTCTGATCTACTCTATACACACAACAGTCTTAGAACAACACCACCAACACTAGCATCAACAATATGATTACGAGAAACAGTCTAAGGTGGTGGTGGTGATGGTGTTTTGGCAGCTCTTTATTCCTTGGCTGTATTCTACTAAGGATTTGCAGAAAATCACTATATTTTAAATACTTGGAATTATTCCTTTCTATATCATTATGACACCAATTTGATACACAGTTGGACTCACTTGTTTGATTTTAATTTTAGGGATTAGTTCTTAAATTTAATCCTGTTTTGAAATTACATAAGAGATTTATATGGTTCCAAAGTCAAATCTACAAAGTAAGTTCATTCAAAGATGTTTAACTTCCATCTACATCTCTGTTCCCTCCCTCTGTGTCCCTATATGCAATCTTTTCTTCTTCCTTTTTTTTAAATGGAGGTATAATTGGCATACAACATTATATTAGTTTCAGGTACACAACACACAATTTGATATTTGTATTGTAATCTTTTTTTAAAACATATGGCTTTTCCTTTTTTGTAATATAAGCAAACATACATATGTGTGTACTCCACAATTTCAGATAAAATGTAGCAAACTACACATACTTTTTGTACTTAATATGACTTAGAAAATCATTCCAGAATAGCATGTAGAGATAGTCTTCATCATGGGGATGTGCCATAGTTCAGTCAACTAGTCCCCTGTTGGTGGAATTTGGGTTGTCGCCAGTCTTTTCTATTACAAATAGTACTGCAATGAATAATCTAATGCTTTTATCTTTTTGTATTTTTTATTTTGCTTGAAGAATGTTACTTCAATGTTCTTGAGAGGTATTTTCACTGCGGATATATTCTAGGTTGACATTTATTTCCTTTTATCACAATGAAGAAGTAATTAAAATATCTTCTGGGACTCCTACTGCTGACAAGTCAACTCTCAGTCTCACTGTGGCTCCTTTGAAGGTAATCTGTCTTTTCTCCTTGGCTGCTTAATAAGCTTTTCTCTTTTTCAATGGTTTTCTGCCATCTCACTACATGTGTAGGTAGAGACTTCTTTATATTTATCTTGCCTGAAATTATTTGGACTTTTTGGATCTGTAGATTGGTATCTTCCACAAATTCTGAAAAATCTTCAGCCATTATCTCTTCAAATATTGCCTCTTACTCTTTGTCTCTTTCCTATCCTTGTGGGACCCTAACATATGTTAGATCTTCCAACTGCACCCTTCATATCTCTTATCATTACTTTTATATTTTTCATCTTTCCTTGCTGAATTCTGGATATTTCCTTCTGACTTACCTTGAGTTCACAAATTCTCTATTTAGATATGTCTAATCTATAATTAAACTCCTCATTGAGTTATTCAGTTTTAGTTATTGTATTTTTTTCTTTCTAAAAATTCCATTTGGTTCTTTTTCAAGTATTCTGTAATACTTTTTATAGTTTCTTATTTCTTTCAGGTATTTTTAAGCCCATATTTCATTTCTTTAAACATAGTAATGGGTCTGCGTCTAATGATTTCAACATCTCAAGTCTTGGGGGAGGTCTCTTTATGTTGGTTCTCACTCATGGTTTCATATTTCCTTGTGCACTTGGTTATCTTGGCATGCTGGACATTGCATATGAAAAATCAGTCATAGGAATAATTTGAGATGAGTATGACAGTACTTTTCTTCAGAAAATATTTTTCTTCAGAAAAGATTTTTGTGTACCTCTGCTGGGCGCCCAGAGGTACTAACAGTCTGGGACTCTCTTAATTGAGTTCAAGGCTTGTGATTTACCTGAGCCACGAGGTGAAGCAAATCTGAGTTGCTAGCCTGCTAAAGGACTGGTTTACCTCTGTTTACCCTTCCTCTGAAGTTATACATATTTGAGGTTCCAACTTAAAGGAGACGAGTTATCAGTTTTGTGACTGATTCTGCTAGATTAGCAAATGACCTCATGGTGAAGGAGGCTTGAGTGCTGGGCGTACTTCTCTGAGTTTTCGCCTCCTAGATTTTGGCCCAATACTTCCTTACTATCTTGTCAACTCTTTAATGCTTTTAACAAAATGAATTTATATTTCATTCATCTTTTTAAATTGTCACCAGGAGGAGGATTTGTCCAAATTATTTAGCTTGCCATTAACAGAAATGGAAGTTTATCTGCATTCTCATGAATTTTAGAGATAGGTATCTACAAGTTAAGGAGCACCAAGGATTGCTGGAAGCCACCAGAAGCTAGGAGGGAGGCATAGAATGGATTCTCCCTCAGAGCCTGAAGAGGGAACCAACACCTTGATTTCCGGCAGCTGGAGGACACTAGTACAGCTGGCTACCACAAGAAGGCAGCCCATCAATGTGATCCTCGCTCTGACTTCAAAGGTGTATACCTTGCGATGGAAGTCTCCTCCTGTCTTTGGAATCTCTAGTGGCCATGCCACAAATGTGTATTGCACACCTCCCATTTGCCAGGTGCTGTTCTCAGTGCTGGGGAGACGAGTGAACAAGAGACAAAGATTTCTGTCTTCATGGAGCTTTCATTCTAGCAAATACCAGTTCAATGTCTCAGTACGTTGGCTCCTTCAGATCCCCCACGTTATAATGATCCTGTGTATCCACTGGAGGAGACTAAGATAAAAAGTTCTGGGGTGGGAGGTTTTACTTAATAAATGAAGAAATACAGAATGCTGTGATGTTGCCTAACTCAAGAGAAACACAGGAAGCGAATTATCTTTAGGACCTCATTCTTTAAGTGAGAATTCAAGCACAGCTCCCTGAACATTCATTGAAGACACCTCAATGCTCCGCCACCGTTTCCCTCTCATTAGATGTTTCTCTTTTCTTTCCTAATCTGAGAGCCCCCTTTTATATCAACTACAATCAAACTGCCCTACCCTAGCCCACCACAGGGCTTGAGGGCAGACCCAAGTAATATTTTAGACCATCAGGAACATGATTTGATGAATCATTGTTACCTTGCAAGCCGTTAGTACACATACTGAGGTTTTATTTCCAGCATATATATCAAAACCAACCAGACAACAGGGTATCTACATTAAAAAAAAAAAAAACCCTCCATGATGCATATGCATATGGAATCCATAAAATGAAACACACACGTTAAAACTACCACTCAGAATCACTCAGTGCACAGAACATATTATACAACAATTATTTAGCTGCCTGGGATAAATAGTGTTGGATTATCTCACAAAATCTGTGTCCCCACCTGTATATTTGGCACTGACTGTGTCTCATTCCAGGTCATGTTGTACAGTCTTTTCTCTAAGACACTGGATCTCAAAGTCCAGTGTACATCAGCATTATTTTGGGTAGATGGGTGGGTGCTTATAAAGGATGAAAATTTCTTTTAGAGGTGTGATTTAGCATATTGAGATGGGGCCCAAGTGTCCGCATTTAACCAGCTCCCAAGGTGATGCTGATGAAGAGAAACCCTGCTCCTGGGTGTTCTCTCCACGGTCCTGGCTCATTGATTGATAACATGTAACCTTTTCCTTTTAATTGACATTCACCCTCTCCTTGGCCCTAGTGGCAAATCTGATACAGAAACTCCTCTCTTATGCCTGTCAGTGACAGCAAATCACCTGTGCCCTAAGACATGTCTCCTAATCTGCTGGGTTTAGCCCTGACACCTACTATTACCAGGTGGGTCCAGACTTCCTGGGAGGCGTGAGACTGTCTTCCCAGAAAGGTCTCATCTATCACCCGCAGGACTTGGCAGCCGAGCATGGCTGTCAGGTTGAGATGGGTTCTAAGGCCATTCCTAGTATCAGTGTGAATCACTAGAAACACATCTATCATACAAATTTCAAAGCCAAGTATTAGGAATATAAATAACTCCATTTTCCTAAGAACTAGTTACCACCCAGAGTCCCTCTGCATGGGTTTCTGGAAGCCCAGAGCTACTTCCACGGGTCTGGGACTCTGCACGCTGAGGTGAAGGGCAGTGGGCGACAGAGTCACGAAGGTGGAAGGAGCCTGGGTTCTAGTCCTGCTCCTTGCATGGTGTGGGATCTTGGAAACAGGCTCTTTCCTTCTCTGAACCATCAAGAGTACCTTCATTCTTTATAGCTGAGGACACTCTCTTGCAGGACTCTGGGAAAAGTCAATGAAAGAGTGCATGAGAATGTTAAGGGCTATAGTCATTCATACATTCAACAAGTATTCATTGAGTGCCTACCATGCATCAGGTTGGCCCAGGAGATACAATGGCAACAAAAGCAGACGTAGTGCCTATTTTCATGGAGCTCAGAGTCTATCAGGGTAGACAGACGTGAATTGACTGAGCAAATAAATAGCTGTGAAACTGCAACAGTGATCAGTGTTAAGAAGCAGAGGGTCAACGGTCAAAGTCATGGACGAGTGGGTAGGGAGCTAACAGTCGAGGAGCACTAATGAGGGCTATGACCCAGAGCTACTGGCAGAGTCAAGCACTGCCTGGTTGAAGGAAGGCAGTGGTAGCAGGGTGGGTAGGAGGCAGCACAGAGGTTGGAAGAATGAGGCTAGAAGAGACTCAGGTCCACAAGATGACGCCCGGGGACCTGGGTGGGGAGGACTATCCAAGAGTCTGGATCTTCACCCCTGTACTCTGCCATCTGTATGGCATCTCATGCTGATCTCTCTGGATGTCTTTCTATCCTCTATCTATCAAAACCCTTCCCTTTGTATACTCATCAGTTTATCTGTCTCACTCTCACAACAGGCATAAGAGGGCAATACGGCGCAGGGGTCAGAATGCAGGCCCTGGAGCAAACAGCCCTGGTTTCAAATCCTAGATCCAATGCGTTGTTGCCTGTGTGACCTTGGGCAAGATGCTTCGTCTCTCTCAGCCTCAGTTTCCTTTTCTTTGAAATAAGGAAATAATATTACTTACCTCACAGGATCTATATAATGAATTAATACATGTCAAAGTTTAGAACAGTACCTGGCACATGGGAATAATATAATAATAGCTATTAATATTACTGGTGTTCTAAGCACTTTGTATGTAATAGCTCATTTATGTCTTGCAAACACCCTATAATACTTGCTGTTATAACTGCCACTTCATAGATAAGGGTTCTATCATTCATTTAAAAATTATGTTAAGGGGCCGGCCCGGTGGCGTAGTGGTTAAGTTCGCATGCTCTGCTTTGGCGACCTGGGGTTTGCGGGTTCAGATCCCGAGCACAGACCTATGCACCGTTTATCAAGCCATGCTGTGGCAGCGTCCCACATATAAAGTAGAGGAAGATGGGCACGGGTGTTAGCCCAGGGCCAATCTTCCTCAGCAAGAAGAGGAGGATTGGCAACAGATGTTAGCTTAGGGCTAACCTTCCTCACCAAAAAAAAATACTATATATATACATGTTAAGCGTTGCACTAGGAGCTAGGATTGGCAATGAGCAAAACGAACACAGGCCCTGCTTTTAGAGGCAGGAAGAATACTTAAAATGCTGCTGGCTCCCACTGACCAAGTCTGGGACAATTTGAGCCTCCACATAAATAATGACAGTAACAATTATAAGGTGTTGAATAAAACAGGAATTCATGAGTCCATACTGATATAAATAAATGAATGCACAAATAAATAAATGGAGGGGAGAGGAAAATTCTTTGTTATGTTAGAATGCCAACTAATGAATGTAGAGGAAATGGTGGAGTTTTTAACTGGCAAATATCATGGCAAGAATGATCAATGGATGCTAAAACCACAGGGTGAAAGTTTGATGAGGAATGGCATATTTACATACTCTCAAAATACTTATTAATTATAATGAGGAAAATCATGTCTTCATAGTGGAAAAACCTGGCAGACACCACCTTAACCAAGTGATTAAAGTGAACGTGACCAGTGATGGGACACACTGCCATCGTGTGCCTCCTGATCCGATGCACTGAGAAGGACACAATGCCACTTCTGTGGTATTCCTGCCAAATATGCATAAGCTGAGTTTGATCATGAAGAAACAGCCAGCAAACTCAAATTTAGGGACATTCTACAAAATCACTGGTTTATCCTCTTCAAAGATGTCAAGATCATGAAAGACAAAGGCCGATTGAAGGGCTGTTCCAGATTAGAAACTTGACAACTAAGAAACTTGACAACATGTGATCCTGGACAGGATCCTTGATCAGAAAAAAAATTTTTTTTTTTTTTGCTATAAAGGGTACTATTGGGACAACTGGAAAAATATGAATGTCTATAATATAATATATAGGTTACATCATAGTACTATATTGATATTAATTTCCTGAATTTGATAACAGCACTATAGATATGAAAGACAATGTCCTTGTTTTTAGGAATAAACACTAAGGGTGCTAAGGGATAAAGGAGCTTCATATTTGCAACTGACAAGGGATTTTCACATATTGAGGTATATGGGGTAACTATTCGGGTTCAAAACTGATTCAGCTTGAAATAAAGAAGCCTGACTTATGGCCTATCAAACATACATTGTACAACTGCTTATCCATTAAAGTAAAGAATGCACTCTCTTAAGATAAGAATGCATACTTCCCCTCCTAGGCCCTATTGGTAACTGTATTATCCCCTTTCCCTACATCAGGGTCATGTTGACCTGGTAATTTGCAGCTGAATACCTCTTTGAAACTTGATGAATATATAGCCCCGGTGTGTTTAATGTACGTTCTTTGTTCTAAAAAGGTATAAGATTGTACTGAAAACCATGCTTCTTGAAACCGCTTTCTTCTTTTCTGAAAAAGGCCTTCCTGGATTATAATCCTCACCCTGGCTCAAGTAAAACTCACCTATCTCTCTTATCTATAGAACGGGCATTGGTTATTTTGCATCGACACAACTATCTCTCAGATGGTCCAGAAAATAATAATAGTCATGTATGTGCGCATATGTATATGGCTAGATAAATCATTAGATAAAGTGATAAAGCAAATGATGTAAAATGTGAACACTTGGGGAATCTCGGTTAAGGATACACAGAAGTTGTTTGTACTATTTTTGCATGTTTTTTTCCTAAATTTGAAATTATTTAAAAATTAAAAGCTATCAAAAAATCAAGAAAAACTTCAACCCTCCCCCACGCTTGTTTTGCGGATGAGGGGAGAGGAGAGAGATCTGATGCCGGATCTGTAGGATTGGTAAACCCGCCCGGTGGCTGTGCCTCTCTCTAGAGAGAGTTGTTTCCGGCTGGCTGGGGAAGGGTGCTGGCAGCAGGAAACACTGTTTCTGGCCCTTTTCCAGTGTGGGAGGAAACAGTGAAAGCTCGGTAAGGCTGAGGGGCTGGTCCCTGAGGACTAATTCAGGAAAGTGGAGGGGTGGGCAGGAGGCGGGGTCCTGGCGGGATCTGTGGGTCGGCAGGGCTGTCTGAGGACCAGGGATTCACTGCCCCAGGGCTCTCCCACCACAGAGAAAGGGGAAGGAGGAGAGGAGGGACTGGAAAGAAGGGAAGGGGAAAAACGAACATTTACTAAACACCTACTATCTGCTCAGCACTATTCTGGGGGGTTTACATACCTTACCTCACTAATCCTCATGGAAAGTCTTGAGATAACCTCTGTTATTATTCCCATTTTAGAGATGAGGAAATAGAGGTTTAGACAGATAAGGACAGAGATTCTGCTTTGGGCTGTACAGTGGAATCAGTATGTTAACAGACTTTTATGTTGAAAGCAACTCAAAAGCTGGTTAAAATAAGAATTTTTAAAAAATCAATCAATGATCTGGCGAGAAAGTATGGAACACTCAGAAGCCAAAAACTAAGTGAAAACAGGAACCCAGAGAGGTAGGGAGGGCCAGAGGCTGCCTTTCACCTGGAAGGCCTTTGCTAAATCCTGTGAGCCTTCGTTTTGGCTCTCATGGGCTGATCGAGATGAGAAGCACAAGAGTCAACCCCTAAGGCCCACCCAAGGTGGGAGACTACTGGAAGACCCCACTCCCACACAAAGCTGGATCTCCAGGGGCCTCCCTCATCAGGTTAGAGAGAAGCTAGGAGCAAAACCCGCCATCACAATCCCCTTTAAAACCTACAAAGAAATCTCAGCACTGAGTTGAGGGGGAAAGCATTTTCCCTGAGAATTCATAACTTCAAATGCGCTGTCCGTGGTTTCCAAACCTGAATTCATATTCCCTGGTTAAACTAAAACATCTCCAGCTGAAGTTTTAGATTACAGTATCCCCCAGAGATTTTGGTATGACTGTAGAAGCAGGAAGCAGCAAATTCCCTCCTCTTTTCCTGGTTGTTCAAAAAGCAAAAAGGTAAACAGGAAAAATAATGCAGACTCTATTATACAAACCACAAACTCAAAAATACATAAAGACTGGCAAAAGAAAAGATTTCACACGAAAGCCATGAAGGTGAAGTGTGCCAGAATTTGCTTGGCGGGGGCTGGGGGAGAATTGAATAGCAAGCCAGCCCAGGAGTGGCCAATTTCAAAACACCCCAGCAAAAATGCTTTACTTTTAGCTGAGGGCTTACTCTAAAGAAGAGTTTCTCCACCTCAGCACTATTGACATTTTGGGTATACAATCCTTTGTCACAGGGGCTGATGCACTGTGGGATGTTTAGCAGCATCCATGGGTTCTACCTATTAGAAGACAGTAGCATCAACCCCCACTGCAAACTGTGGCGATCAAAACTGTCTCCAGACAGTGTTAAATATCTCCTGAGGGGTCCAACTGCCCCTGGTTGAGAATCACCCCTCTAGAATCATGAACCTAAAACCCTTGTATACAACACAAGGTACAGATCTGAGAAGCAGAGAGTAAAGATGGAGAAGCCTCATGGTGGGTGGTGGGAGGTGGGGGGAGGCAACTAATGTGCAGAGAAAATAGCACAATAGCCCAGTGGCAGCAAATCTCAGAAAAGAGCCAGCAAAATTACACTCCCGGAAAGAACCTTCCACAAATAGCCGGGGTGTGAAAATCCAACTCATTCCATGGTATGTAATTTTTTGAATTGAGTTAGCACAGAATCAATACGAAGATGCTAAAGAAAATGAGTGGGAAAGGTCAAGAAAGCCTACCAGATTAAGGACATTGGCCAGGAAAAAAATGTTACCAAGGAATAGATGGACGAGCTGACCAAACATTGTTCTACGAATTAACAAATCTTAGTAAACCAATTGTCCCTGTGAGGGAAGACCACAAAGCAGAAATATAACAACTCCATGAGGAGATGGCAAGACAAGGCGAGGAGAGGAAACAAGAACTGGGAGAACCAAGGGACAAGAAAAAACAAAATAATTCCAGAAATGAGGATGCAGTTGGAATGAGGACTTAGACACAGCCCATAGAAATGGAGAATAGAAACAAGGAAAGTGCATAAAATGAGACAAAACGAAGAAAGTGGGCTTTTTTAATTAGAGAAAATGACAGGTATAGAAAAAAGACAAAAGAGAGCCAGCATATATATAATTGGAGTCTCTAGACAAGAAAAACAAAACAATGAAATACAACAAATACTTAACAATAAAATCAAAAGGAACTTTCCTGAAATAAAAGATTTGAATCAACGTAAAATGTACTACGTGTGCTGGAGAAAGTTGACCTAGAACAGTCAGTTCCAAGACTCTCCTAATAAAATTATCAGGCTTAAAGATAAAAAACATATCCCTTGCGCGTCCATGCCAAAAAAACCACAAAAATAAATCAGGTCACTCATAAAGGATAAAATCAGGCTAGCCCAGCAATATTCAATGCCAAGCAGTGGAACAATACTCACAGGGTATTTAAGGAAAAAAGAGTGAGCCAAGGATTTTATATGCTGTCAAGTCATTCCTCAAATATAAAAGCCACACACAAACATTTTTAGACACATAAGAACTCAGGGAGTATTGTTCCCATGAACCCTTCTTGAAGAAACTACCAGAGAACAAATTTCAGACCACCAAGAGGTGACTAGGGAAACCACACAGAAGGAGGACCTGTAGTAACCACTGAAGATATTTAAATGTGGAGCACAGATAAAAAGAAATGTGGACATCTGAATGTAACCTTGTATATGCTACGGCACGTAGAAATGACATAGCTAACGAAAAAGGGGAGAGAAAAGTGGAAAGGAGATGAAAATAGAATGCATTCCTTGATGGCCCTGTCTGTAATAGCCAGGAATTAAAGAATATCATCAAAAGCTGATAAATAAAATAATAGAAGTATATTTAATAAATTTAATACAGCATAATTAACAATACAAAGGTAAAGATGTGTAGACATCATTTTACATTGCGTTGAGGAAAGGGATGGGGGGATGGGGAAACGTGCCAGTTTTTTCATTGCTCCTCCTGGAACACTAACAGATACTGTCTAATCAAGTACAAGACTAAGGGTTCTATATAATGTGACAATTATGAAGGTAAATACTAGAGAAAAGAAAGTCTTCCTAAATAAGAATTTTAATTGCTCTGCTAGAACTTCCAGTGCAGTGTTGAACGGTAGTGGCAAAAGCAGGCATCCTTGCCTTGTTCCCGATCTTAGGGAAAGCCTCCAGTCTTTCACTGTTGCATATGATATTAGCTGTGGGTTTTTCATAAATGTCTTTTATCATGTCAAGGAAGTTCCTCTTTATTCCTAGTTGGTGAGTGTTTTTATTGTGAAAAGGTGTTGGATTTGTTAAACCATCCTTGCATCCTTGGGATGAATCTCATTTGGTCATGGAGTATAATCCTTTTAATATCAGTCAGTCTGATAGCATTTTGTTGAGGATTTTTGCATCTATATTCATAAGGGATATTGGTCTGAAGATGTTTTTTATGTTATGGTGTCTTTGACTTTGATCAGGATAACATCAGCCTCATCGAATGAGTTAGGAAGTGTTCCTTCCTCTTCTAATTTTTGGAAGATTTTGAGAAGTATTGGTGTCAATTCTTCTTTAAATGTTTGGTGTAGAATTCACCAGTGAAACCATCTAGCCCTAAACTTTTCTTCATTGGGAGGTTTTCATTACTGATTCAATCTCTTTATTTGTCATAGGTCTGTATTTAACTAATTTTTTAAAAACATTTTCAGATTAAATCTAAAAATAAAATCCAACTCTTCACTGTATGCCTGAGACACACCTAATACAAACTCAAGAGGTTGAAACTAAAAGACAAGCAGAGGCATACCAGGCAAATAAAAAACAATAATGATGGGGGCCCGCCCAGTGGCGCAAGCGGTTAAGTGCGCACACTCTGCTGTGGTGGCCCGGGGTTCGTAGGTTCGGATCCTGGGTGCGCACCGATGCACCGCTTGTCAAGCCATGCTGTGGTGGCGTCCCACATAAAAGTGGAGGAAGATGGGCATGGATGTTAGCCCAGGGCCAGTCTTCCTCAGCAAAAAGAGGAGGATTGGCAGATGTTAGATCAGGGCCCATCTTCCTCACAAAAAATAATAATAATGATGATGATGATGATGATGATGATTAAGCAGAAGTCATGATTTAATTATCAAAGTGCAATTCAGGCTAAAGAGCATTAAACCAAATGAAAAGGAGCTATGGTAGGTATCAGGGTGCCTCTCAAAGGCAGATAGCACTATTAGGAAGATCTGTGCAGCAGATAACTCGGCAGCTCCATTCACCATCATTAATTCCAGCAGGATGAGGAGATGAAGAGCACATGCGTCCTAGGAGACCTGAACTCATCTCTCTCACGAGGGATCTCAGGGACAGAAAAACCACGATAGTGTGTGAAGAGATAGAGGAGGCTCTGCTGCAACACAAGACCCACACCACAGGACGGAAAGAGGAAACCTCTCTCTTCTCTCCTGTGACAGTCCAGGGTGGTAGGCAGCTCTGCTCACTCAGTAGTTCAGGGACCCAAGTTCCTTCCAAATTATGGCTCCATCATCTCCTAAGACTCCCTCATCATCTGCCTTGTAGGAGCCAAGTTACCACCATGTATCCAGTTTGGTCCTGGCAGGAGGGAGGAGACATTGTGGGGCACACAATGCCCACAGTCTCAGGCCTGGGTCCAGAAGTGGAAAATACTACTTGCACTTACATTTTATTGGAGAAAACTTGTCACTGGATAAACCTAAATCCAAGGAGTGGGTGGGCTGGGGGTGGTCTAGCTTCAAGCCTAGGAAAATGAACAGAACAGACCTTAGAGGGTCACTATCAACCTATGCCACAGCCCATCCCTCTGGCCACTAAACACCTGGGTGTTCCCATGAGCAGGATACACTCAACCCTTCTCCATGCGGACACACCCAAGTTACTGCACCTGTGATCTCCGAGTGATGCACAGACCTCTCCACCAGGTTCAGATGTGGCTCCCTGTGGTCCGATGACTGTAAGCTAAATGACAATTCATTTGTCCCACCCACCCAACCGATAGACAATGGTGAAACAGAGAAAGCAAGACCAAAATAAATACCTGCATTCAGAAGAGAGAGCATGGGAAACACACAGTAGTCACGGGACAGGAATTGTGAGCACCCTTCCCTGGCAGCGGATGTTCTGGCTGCTCTGTTTTGCCCTCTAGAAGATTCTCCCTTGTCTACCGTCCTCATCCAAAGTGGGTGTCAGAACATACGTCTTCCTCAAGGGCTATTTTGGGGCCTAAACAATTATGGGCTTTTATCGTTTCTTTGGAAAAACAATTCCCTGAAAGGTTTATTAAGGATCAGTCTATTTGCTTCCAGTCGCAGCATAAGCCAGTAACCGCACTCTATGCTATTTTCTCACATAACTCTCAAGCCTGCTCCGTTTCTCTGCTTCCTCGCTCTAGCCACACCTCTTTCCTCACATTAACGGCAGCTATTTTGAGGCCTACTGAAATAATAGGCTTAAGTGAGAAGCAACACCCTTAGCCTGAGCCTTGCCTGGGGCTGGATCGCGTGTATGGATGTTCTGCTTACTGGATCGTCTTTGAGAAAGGCTCTGAGCCACCACTGTCAGACTTCCTGTTGTTTGGGTGACAGAAGCAGGTGGCTTTTTCGACCTTGTGAAGCCCCTACCTTTCTTAGCCATTTTTACTCGGAGTAGAGACAGATTTTCATCGCTATTCCCTTGCATCTCTGGTTGAAATCTGGCCAATACTTGCAGACGTCATGTTTTCTTTGAATACTTTGCTAAAAGTAACGGGGAGCAGTCAATACTCATGCACCTTCTAGCTCTTCCCAACGTTTTCTCCTTGAGTTACAGCCTTGGAAGCCACAAGATCTACCCTTCGGTCTACTGCAGGAGATAACTGACCTACTGTTGGGCCCAGAGCCCCCAGATTTCCAATACCTGTGTTCCTGCCACCCACTGCCTGCTCACTAGGTTTCGGTTACGGCAGCACCCCACTCTTGGTACTAATTTTGATATTCTTTAGGGTAAGGATTGTTGACCGTGTGAGACAGAGAGAGCTCAAAGCAGTGACTCAAAGAACCAAGTTTCTTTCTTGTGGCGTGGAAAGAAGTAAGCATTCCAGGCTAGTAGATTACTTCCAAATATTAATTCCACCAGCTCTAGGGCTGTGTCTTCATCAGCATGGTAGAAACTGAGCCACCACCATATCTAGATGGCTGGCAGGAAGAAGGTAGGGAATGTGGAAGAGGCATATTGGCAGTCATAGAACCTAGGTCCAGAAGTGGCACACATATTTCTACCTACATTCCATGGAACAGAACTTAGTCTCATGGGCTCACTCGTCTATAAGAAAGACTAGTAAACATAGTCTAATCCTGTCCCCCAGGAAGAAAAGGAGAACAGATTTCAGTGAATGCCTATTCGTCTGTATCACAGATGCAGAAGATAGCAATGATATAATTTATTAGGCAGATCTGACATACGAAAATAGTAAACACAACATATTTTCATGAGACCATGAAACTTTCACAAGGTCAAAAAGAAAATTTCCAAAACTTCCCAAAAAGAGAAATATTATAGAAAACAATACCTGGCCACAGTGAAATTGAAGAAAAAGAAATTAATAACTAAGTCTGAAAAAAATATATTCCTCCACTTGGAAAAGCTGGCATTTAAGCTGGCATCTAAACAACTCTTAGGTCCAAGAGGAAATCTAAATGAAAACTTCAGTATTCCTTTAAAAGAGTGAAAATGGACTATAGTTACTGAAGGACTTGGAGGAAAATTCATAGCCTTAAATATCTGTATCAATAAAACAAGAAAGAACAGAAAGAAGTAAAGTTAGCTTCCAAGTCAAAAAGCTAGACAATGAATTGAAAAATGAGGACAGGAAGAATAGAAATAAAAGCAGACATTAATAAGAGTGATGAAATAGAAAATATTATATAACTAATATGTGAACTCAAAAGCTGGTTCCCCAAGAAGAATCCAATAGCAAAAGGCAGGAGAATGCAAATACACAAAACTTGAAATGATAAGGGGGAAGTCTACAGAAATAAAAGAGATGACGAGGCTCAGAAGAGGTCAGTTTGTTTCACATAATGCAAAAAAACTTGAAATGGATAATTTTCTAAGTGAAAATAACGTATCAAAACTGATCCAAAAAGAAAGAAAAAAATCTAAACATATAATTTCTATCAAAGAAACAGAGAACTACGTCAAGGGTTGTTTCAAGTGGCACCAAAAAAGGAAAATTACAGCCCAATATCACTTGTGAAAAACAATGCAAAATACCTAAATAAAATATCTAACAGAATCCAGCTGCATATTAAAAGGGCGATACATAATTTTGACACAGGAATATTCTCCTAGATTGTAAGGGTGGTTTAATGTTAGCAAATGCATTAGTGTAACTTAATATGTTAGTTGATCTAGGGAGGAAAAAAATCGCATGGTCATCTCCATGGATGCCACCTTCACCTCCATTCTTGATTAAAGCATTCAATAAAATAGGAATAATTGAGTCAACAATACAAAGAGAATTATGCACCCCTATGTTCATTGCAGCATTATTCACTATAGCCAAGATGTGGAAGCAACCCAAGTGTCCCTCGACTGATGAATGGATAAAGAAGATGTGGTATATATATACAATGGAATACTACTCAGCCATAAAAAAAGACAAAATCGTCCCATTTGCAACAACATGGATGGACCTTGAGGGTATTATGTTAAACGAAATAAGTCAGATGGTGAAAGACAAACACCATATGATTTCACTCATATGTGGAAGATAAACAAACACATGGACAGAGACAACAGATTAGTGGTTACCAGAGGAGAGGGGGTTGGGGGGAGGGTGAAAGGGGTAAAGGAGCACATATGTATGGTGACGGATAAAAACTAGACTATTGGTGGTGAGCACAATGCAGTCTATACAGAAACTGATAAATAATAATGTACACCTGAAATTATACAATGTTATAAACCAATATGACCTCAATAAAATAATTTTTTAAAATAGGAATCATTGGATATTTTCTTTAAAGTAGCCTTTTGTGTCTTGCTTTTAGGATTTGTTACAAAACCAGAGCTGTGTTTAGTCTCAAGTTAATTATTCCCACTACTGAGAGAACTCCCTTCTGAGTACTCTTCCCAATGCCCCATGAATTGTGAGGTTTTCTAGTCTGGCTGGTAGGAAGAGGTATTATTCTCAGCCCTGTGTGGGCACCAGGTACGGTTTTCTCTAATCCTTTCGGGTGGTTCTTAGCCTCACAAGCATGTGCTGATCAGTCCTCTGTCGAATCCTGGAGGGAGACCCTTTGCAGATCTCTGGAATTCGTTCTTTTCTCAGCTCTCTCCTCTTGGGCACTCTATCCTGCAAACTCTAGCCACCCTGGTGTCCCTGGGCTCTCAGCTCCCTCTTCTCAACTCAAGGAGTCCACGGCCTCCCCCTGGGTCCCCCTTCCCAAGCCCCAGTCTTGCAACTCCCTCAAGACAATAACCTGGAGCAATGTAAGGCTCACATCACTTATTTCCCATCTCAAGGATCACTGTCCTTCATTGCCTGATGTCTAGTGACTTGATAATTGTTGCTTCGTATATATTTTGTCTGACTTTTTTGGCTGTTTTAGGCAGGAAGGTAAATCCCATACCTGTTGCTCCGTCTTGGCTAAGAGTCTCCCAAAGCTTCTGGTTCCACTAAGAAGAAAGAGGTGCGGAGGCAGCATCCTCTGTGTAATTTGCGTATCATCTGCATAATAGGTAACATCCTCTGTGTAGTTTGCATATTATCTGCATAATAGGAAATACACAAAAAGACCCTATACTCCCATCTCCAGGTGTCTGGTTCTCTCTTCCCAATTGAGGAGAAACATATAGCAGATCCAGCCAAGAGAAACCGGGGCTCCCCTGTAGTGCCTGCAATTTAGTCTTTGTCCTCTGGCCTCATCAAGGACATGGGATCATTTTACCCAGGCTACTGAGTAGTCTGGTAACACTGGTTTTCAACTGTTTGAAGACTGTTTAGACAGCCAATTAACTGACCGGTGCCTCCAATTCCCTACCTCTGTAGGAGGCCTGACTGAGCAGCAGTATCCACCCCCTAGAATATCATTCCAAAGATACTCTCTGCATACACAACCCTTTGGGTCCCCAAATAGGCACATTGCTTTTCACTTTGCTTCTTTCACATAAAAATGTACCTTAAGGACTTTTCCATATCAGTACATGACCCCGTCTTCATTTTTTGCTGCTGCATACTGTTCCATTTTTACAGATGCACCACAATTTATTTAACTCTATTGCTGATAGTTCCCAATCCTTTACTAACGCAAAATACGCTGCAATTTACTTTCTAAATATGGCAAGAACTTTAAAAAACAGAGAGGGATCCTGTGGTAGCCAGCCACCAAGATGGTTCCTAACAATCCTCTTCTGCTGGGATTCACACCTTGTGTAACCTCCTCCCACACTGAATCAGGCTGATCACTTACTCTAGGGAAAGCCAGCCACCATGTCATGAGGACACTCAAGCAGTCCTCTGGAAAGGCCCATGTGGAGAGGAACGGAGGCCTCCGGCCAACAGAAGTGCCAATTTGCCAGCCGTGTGAGCGTGCCATTGTGGAGCCGCCAGCTCTAGTCCAGCCACCACACGGCTGCAGCCCCCGCTGATGGCAGAATGCAACCTCATAAGTGGCTCCAAGTCAGAACCACCCAGACAAGGCTCCCAAACGGACCAAAGAACTCGTGAGAGATAGTAAATGATTATTGTTGCTTTATGCCACCAAGTTTTGGGGTAATTAGTTCTACAGCAATACAGATTTTGGTAACTGGAAGTAGGTACTGCCATAACAAAAACCTAAACACCTTGGAGTAGCTTTGGGGCCTGGTAGGGGCCAGAAGCTGGAAGGACCTTCCAGACAGGGTTAGTGAAAACCTAAAGACTCTGTATTTCAGAATAGCTATGGACCAGTGATTTCTGCGTGCCTTCTATTTTACTTCCTTTTGAACAGAAGGGTCTGTATCAGTTTTCCTATGTATATTTTACCATTGTATGTCGGTTGTGTGAGGGACAAATAACTTGTCCTTGTAGTTCACAGGTCTTCAGATGGAGAGGAACTATATGTGGGGAGCTGTACCTAAGGGACTGCACCCAGTGAGCCTTATTGAACTTGGATATAATTTAGATGAGGAGATTCCTGGACTTTCAGCTGGAGTTGCATCCTATAGCAGACCAAAGAACGGCTCATCTATAAACCTCAGAACACATCGAACAGCCAATAAAAAGGGTTTTGTGGGGCATGGATCTGGGGGTACTGGGCTTGTGGGGACTGGCCTCTCCAGGAATATCTCACACGTTCAGGACAATGGAGGAAAGCGGTAGCTCTGTCAGGATTCTCCCAGGTCAGAGGGAAGGTCACAGGTCGCCTACAGGCCAGCCAGCTGGTCCAGAGCAGCTGCTGGTGGGGACAGGAGCAGGGCCGCAGAGCAATGGTACACTGGCTGGGGTCCTGAGCCTGCAGTGGGTTGGCTCCCAGGCTGCTATTTTGGGTCTGGCATGAATTATTCAGCACAGAACAACCCAGCTCAGAGTTTCCGGGACTCTCCCCAAGGCTGGGAAAGAGGAGTGGGGTGGAGGCGCTGCTGTCTCGGAGAAGACTCTGCCTGGTCCCCCCCGTCTCTCCATCTGTACAGGAGGGGGTCTGATGTCTGTCTCTGCGCACGCTACCTGCCTGCATGTCTCTGAGGGTCTAAGGTGCTCTCATGTGCTCTGGGTCTTTTATAAAGTCCAGAACCTAAAGCTGGGAGGCTCTCGGGGAAAGAGAGGGGAAGTGATCGGCTCAAGGCCACACAGCAAGGAGCAGAGCTGGGGCTAGTGTCTGGCACAGCCATCTTCCCCACCCCCACCGCTGGAGCACATCTGGGGTGTAAGTCTGATGTCCCCACCCCAGTCAGGAGAATAGGACATTTTCCTGACATGTAGAAACCTGCTCTGGATCAGAGGGGTGGAGACCAAAGCAGAAAGGCAGTGGTTCAAGGAAGACAGGAGCCCAAACGGCCCATCTTAAATCCACATTCCACCTCCACAGGCACCTCAACGTCCTGAAGGCCCCAGGCAATGCCCTCACGCTTGGTCAAAGGCAGGCCACAGGTACACCCACGTTCTGTCTTTCTGGAAGAACAAGAGCCACATGCCCACCGTGTTGAGGCCTAGGCCCAACATGGCGAGCATCGCTTGCTTGCTATTTCCAGAGGACTTGAGCCCATGGCCACGCTCACCGCAGAGAAGACCAAGAGATCCAGTCCAGCCCCGTGCTGAGGAAGACGCAGAAAACGGACTTCAGCAGACCCCGAGCAGTCTCCACTGTGGTCTGCTCCACGGGGGACCAGATACCCATGGGATCTCCTCCCACACAGAACACACTCACCCCCGCTCCAAGGAAGTCAATCCACACTCCACCCAGTACACTTCCAGATCAAAGTGCAGGACATCTGGGGAAAGGACGTCCTCTCCAGAGCAACATGTGGTCCTCATGGTCCAGTGACACAGAAACTGCAAGACAAGTCATCTGTCCCCCCTCCCCCTGGCACCGCCACCAGCACCCCAGCTGCCCCTCCACACACACCCCACTACGTGGTGGACAGGGATGGGAGAACCACAGTAAAAACTGTCATGTGGAAAAGGGAAGACAGGAAACACTCAGAAGTCACTGGGGCATAGCAACAAGCAAATTGTGCAGGACTTGCTCTGGAGAGGAGGCTAATCTGGCCAACCCGGTTCTGGAAGATTCTCATTTCCCCATCATGCTCTGTGGCCACATCCTGAAGTAAGCAGTCTGGCCTCCCTGGGGGTTGCTTTGGGGCTCAAACAATCCTAATTGCTGGCCAATTCCTACTTTCCTTGGCAGTAAAATTCCCTCAAAAGGCTTCTGGCGTAGGTGCTTCTAGAAAGTTCCAGGCGCCAATAACTATACCCAAAGATGTTTTCTCGCAGAGTTCTGAAGCCGATTTTATTACTTTGTTTCCTGCTCTGGCCCAGCCTTCTTACAATTTTGGCTACCGTGGGGGATTCCAAAACAGCAAGTTTGAGTAGGAAGACAATACCCTTAATCTAACCTTGCTCCAGGGCTGGATCCTAGGCTGGGTTTCCTGGGTGACCTTCCAGAAGGCTCTGAGCCACAATTGCTGATCTTCTGTGTGAGTTACAAAGGAGGATGGTTTTCACCTCTTCCTTTCCATCTCTCCTGTCTTTCTTGTAATAAGTTGCTAAAAGACCCCAAAAGCAGCCAATGTACATGAATATTCTGGCTCTTTCCAACCACTTCTAGAACTATGGGCTTAGTCAATACATGATCAGCTTTCCGAAGTGTCATAAAAATGGTTTTACCAAATGCTTTTCCACGGCACAACAAGGGCCTCTGACTCTCCAGCCTGCAATATCTATACCCTCCCTACATCTAGGGGTTTTGTTAGGACAGTACCCCCCCAGTCAGTATTAATTTTTGTTTATTTAGGGTAAGGGAAGGCTGCTGTAATAAAGAGACTCAATACTGATTGAGTGGCTCAAAGAAGATAGAAGTGTGATTCTAGATAGAAGTGTCTCTCTCCAGTGTGACAGTCCATGGTGATCATTCCAGATTGGAAGGCTCTTTGATGGAAGGGTCCTTCCATCTTGTTTCTCTGCCATCCCCAAGGCCATTGGCCTTGCTGGCTTGATCACTACTGGGTTGCAGGCACATCATGTTCCCCTTGTGGGAAGGGGAAAGAGAGCACGGGGGTCGAGGGAGGCACGCCTTAAGTAGGCCTGGGAGAACACCCTTCTCTTCCCAATATATTCCATTGCAAAAACTTAATCACATTGATAGACCTAAGTACAAGAGCATCTGGGACATAGAGTCTGGCTGTGTGCCCTGGAGAAAGGGGAAAATCAATGTTGGTGGACAATTAGCAGTCTCCACCGTGGGCCTGGGAGCTGAAGGGGCCGGCAGTCATTATGAGTCACATGGCCTTGTGCCCAGGCTGAGAGGACGACTGTCCACGTGGGAGCCTCTCGCCCTCCCAACCCGTATATACACACAGGCCATAACGTGCTTATTCCCCAGCCAGGACACAGGGCCTGCAGACCATCATGACACATACTTGTCTGGTAGACTTCGCCATGTCCCTACAGTCCTCTCTACAATGATGCCCACCATCATCCTCTGTGCCGGGGGGGCCAGAGGGAGATGCATGGCAGCACCAGGAACCTGCTGGGAGACGGATGGTGTGCTAGCCTGGGTTCTCTGAGAAGCAGATGCCAAGACAGGATTAAGCATGCAAGGACTTCATTAGGACACTTGCCTGTGTGAAATAAAACAGAGAGGGAGCCAGCAGGCTGCCATGCAAGAGTGACCCAGAGTGAAGGAGAGAGGGAGAGGAGGTGTCATGGACTGCCCCACAGTCTAAGAAAGCTTCAGCAGAGCCATTGGGAAACCCTTGAGCGAAAGTCCACCTACAAAGAAATCTCATGTCTCCCAGGAACGACTCTGCCTTAGTCTCCCAGCCATGCACACAGTATCTGGTGGCAAGCAGCCCGTGGGGGTCATGGGATGGATTTCAAAGCCAGAGCTGTTCTGTATTGGTCAATTACACCCCCCGTAACCAGATGTCTGCAAAGCCCTTCTCACGGCTACCACAGGGGTTATAATAAGAAGTTGGGGTTCGTGTTCCAGAAAAGGCACAGGCTTTGGAATAAAAAAAAAATGCTAGGTTGCAACCGAGCTCACCACTGACTGGCTGTGTAGCCCTGGGCAAGAAACCTCACCCGTGCGAGCCTCAGTTTCCTCATCTGTAGAATGGCTGGGAAATGTTATCAGGACGAAAGCAGAGGACCCAGAGGAGATGCTCACTAAAGGGTGGCGCTTATCCCGTCCCCGCTTTGCCAGAGCCCAGTGGGCCTAGGGGCTACCCCAAATGTGCTCCCTGAAGGAGGACCCCCAAGCCCACGGCTGACCCCAATTCCCTGGGGTCACAGACAGCCCTTCTCTCTCCACCGCACACCAATGGGCCCAGAACCAGCCCTCTACAGTGGGCCTTGGAGGCCAAACTGGCTTTCAAGAAACACTGATAAATATCTCCCCAAGGGCCAAACAGAAATATTCAGAAGAGGCTGTCTGGCCACTTTTGACCTCCCCTGGGCTCCAGCCTCTTTGAAAACTCGTCACCCAGGCTAGGACTGTGGGCTACGTCCCAGGCGGGGAGGGGAAGGAAGGAGGCGTCTGCTTGGACAAGCCTGTAAGTCCAGACAGCTGTAAATCCAGACAGCTGGGCAGGCTTCCACCCACCCAGGCACATGCCAGCTCTGCGCTCCCAGAGAGGCGCTCCCTCGATTTCCTCTCTCCTCCAGTGCCCTTCCCCAGAGCACTTTCTATCTTGCCCCGCTCCCTCCTACTCTCCATGGGCCCCTTCCTCTCTCTCTCCAAGGGGGGCCCTTATTCTTCCTGGTCGCTTCGTGTTTTCTGGCTCCTGACTCTGCATCTCTCTCTGTATTTCCCCTTCTCTCTATGTCTCTGAGTTTCCCTGTCTCCCCGAGGGCCTCATTCCTCTCCATCTTTCTGGTTCTCATGCTCTCTTGCTCCCTCAGTGTATGTCTCTCCCTCTCTTTCCTCCTCTCCCACCACTTGGCCGCTCAGCCCAGCTCAGCCGCCTCCTTGGAGCTGTGCGCTGTCTTGGAATGCCTTCAAGCCACAGAGAGGAGCTGATCCCCAGAAGTCCCATAGGGACCTCAGAGGAGTCCCCTCCCATCTTCCCTCCTTCCTCTGTGCAGGGTGGAGATGCCAGAGAGTCCCCCAGTGTAGCCCAGGGGCCACGGCACCCCAGGCCCTGCCTGCTCCCTCCAACACCACCGCATCCCAGCAGCCCCCTCCCTCACCCAGCCCCTCTCAGTGTCACTGCCTCTTCCAAACTTCTTTCTACATCCAACCCTTAGAACTAACTGCCAGCCATAGGCAAAACTAAGAAACTGCGACAAATAGGACATCACTTTTATACCAAAGAGTGGGGAATTAGCTTAATTAAATGTGGAGTACCTATTCAATAGAATTTTATAAATATCATGATGTAGATCCAAACATGCTGATATTAAATACAAATCCAGTAAGTAAAAAAGCAGCTTAAAAAACAGTATTTAGTGGGGCTGGCCCCATGGCCTAGTGGTTAAAGTTCCGTGCTCCACTTTGGCGGCCCGAGTTCGCGGGTTTGGATCCTGGGCCTGGACTTACACCACTTGTCAGCCGTGCTGCAGCAGCGGCCCACATCCAAAATAGGGAGGAAGATTGGCACAGATGTTAGCTGAGGGCTAATCTTCCTCAAGCAAAAAAAAGAGGAAGATTGGAAACGGATGTTAGCTCAGGGAGAGTCTTCCTCACCAAAAAAAAAAAAAAAAGTATTTAGAGCATAAACCCATTTAGTAAAAGAAAATAAATATGCACATATAGGCATAACCTCCAAAATGTTGACATACTTATCTCCATCTCCAGTGGTTGGAGTATGAGTGACTTGTTTTGTATTATAAAGAACAAATATTTCCCGGGTGATAAAACATTAGAATGATTTAAAGACAAACGAGGAAGTAGGCAAGGTGAGCGTTAATCTTCCTCACTGCCCCCTTCTTCATTTTAACCCAGCAAACATGTCGGAAGCACCTGCTCGGTGCTGGGTTCTGCCAGAGGCTGAGCAGGGAATTGGGGTGATCAGATGTGGGCCCCACGACCACCCCAGATATTGGCCAGGGTGAGCCCAGGAGACCCTTCAGGTGGGCCTTCAGCTGGGGAAGGGGCTGCAGGCGGGCAGGAGAAGGAGGCTCTCCAGCAGGAAGAAGGGTCCTGGCAGGCACCTGGTGCCCAGAGGAGAGGCACCTAGCCAGGACCTCAGGCCCAAAGGGTGTGAAACCCACCAGGAAAGCTTAAGGTACCGCTCTGAAAAGTACAAACAGGAGCTACTGCTGGAGATGTAAGATAAGATGGGGGAGGGGGAGCAGGAAGTGGGAAGAGAATGCCGGAGGGGGTCCCATCCTTCAGCCACCCTCCTCCCACCCCAAGGAACTCTGGCAGCTGCAGAGTCTGGAATCTCAGCATGGACCCCCGGCTGCCTCACCAGGCTGAGGCCGTTGCAGTTAAGGGCCTTCTGTCATGCGTCCCCACCACAATGGAACTGTGCCTGGGGACGGAAATGGCCAGTGTGTCCCCAGAGGCTAGGACAGTGCCCAAGACCCTGCCCCCCAGGCCCTGGGCCCGGCCTCCTCTCTCTGAGCCAGTGGGGAGGACGTTCCTTCAAGGCCTGTGGGTTCTATTTTGTGTATTTCTGCTCTCTTTGTTTTTCTTTAGAGGTGCCTGTGACCCTAAAAGGCAGTTCAGATCCCCCGCAGGGCCGGGCCCAGCTGAGCCCCAGCCCCCACCACCAGAGGGCACCCGAGCACAGAAACGTGGGCACCTGGAGAGAGAGGAGAGGAAAAGCATCCGAGCTCTCCGCGTCCCTCTGAACCGCTCAGCAGAAAGCCTGGCCACGGTGGGTCAACTCTGGAGGAATCCTGCAGCGGTGGGCTGGGTGGCGGCCCCAAGTGCGGGAACCTACCCTCCCCAACCGAATGTTGTTTATTACCCCATCGCCTCCTGCTGCCAAGTGACAATGTTACACTGCTAACCCAGAGGGTTTAGGGTGTAGACAGGGATGCGGGCAACTGCTGAAAAGCACTGGCAAGACAGACTCGTGTGATGGAAGGAGCACTGGACGGGAGTCAGGAGAGTCGGCTGCGCAGCCACTACTGCCTGTGACCTTTCCCTGTCTGCTGTTTGTTTTCTCATCTGTAAACAAAGGCGGGGGGTGTGGGGGGCGGGGGACGGGACTCGGTGGTACCCAGGCGCCCTTCAAGCTCTGCCCCACCCTCTCTGCAGAACCCTGAAGAAGGCAAAGGAGCCCTCACTGTCTCCCAGCCCGGGAGGGCTCCCTGCCCTCCCTCGGGTCCCATCACCCAAATATCCCCGCCTGGGTGTCCCATTGCTAGCTCGGGCATCTCCTCACTCGCCGCCTAGACAGGCTGCGCAGTGGGTGGGGTCTTCTGCGGTGGGTGCAGGGCGATGACCCTGACCCCCACCTCTCTGAGAGGTCAACCGCACCCAGGAAGGCGCTCTCTGTCCTCACAGCGCTGATCTCCTACCAGCTGCCTCACTCCATCCCGGACGCCGGCGATGGGGCACAGACAGGGAGGCAGGAGCCCTCCGGGCCGGGTGTGGATCCACTTGGGGAGGCCACGAACCGATCTGCGCACCGGGGGCGCGACCTCGTTCCGGTGACTGAAGCTTGTGGAGTTAACTCCACTCGGGGACCCCTGGCCCCTCATTCCAGCCACATCCTTCCCCCACCTCCCCCAGTCTTGGGAGCCTGGGCACCGAAGGTTCAAGAAGTCAAGAGCCTGGAGAAATGCACTGTGCAAATATATTTACTTTATTTGTCTCCATTCGGGAGCCTCACAGACATATCCAAGTAGAAAGATCGTTAAATAAAGGCCATCAGCCATCGCAATGCAAAAATAAATATCAATCCTCCGGCCGCAGCAGCAGCTGCGCTGCGCCCCAAGTCCCATCAGCCGCGCCTAACAATTAGAAAAGTGTTCAGCGAAAGTGTGTTGGCGTGAGTGTGAACGGGTGTGCGCTGGGGGGCACGGTGGAGCGGTGTGCAAAATCGGAGTTGCAAACCATCCGACAAGGGCGAGGAGCGGCTCTCCGGGAAGCCCTGACGACCCCGGGCCGACTCAGCGCGGGCGTGCCTTCCCGCACACACTCACAGCACAGTTCACACTGGGAAGAGTTAAAAAATAAACGTTTACAAGGGCAAAGAAAGCCGCCCCCCTCCCTGGCGCCCCCGGGCGCGCTCCGGCCCAGAGCGAGGGCAGCGCGGGGCGCACCGACCAGTTCGCAGCCGGGCGAGAGTCCAAGCGCGCGAGGGGCGGCGGTCCCCGGTGCTCGGGGGTCCCGGGGTGCGGGGCGCGGGCTCCCTCGGGGTTCGCACGCTGACCCCGGGCGGGCCGCGGAGGCGCGCGAGTCCCCGCTGCGGGCGGCGCCCCTCACAGGGCCGAGTCGGAGTCGCTGGAGTCCAGGCTGTTCCTCAGTTTGCAGCTGCTGAGCTGCTCCCTCTGCAGCGACAGGCTCTGCGTGCTGCGGCGCAGGCACTCCAGGCTCTGCAGGAACGACTTCTTGGCCTTCTCCTCCTCCATAGGGGACACTCCCTCCTCCTCCACCTCCTGGATCTCGTCGAAGGTGACCGGCTGCGTCTTGAAGCGGGACTGGCGCGGCCGCCGCAGCCGGCCCCTGCCCTTGGACAGCTTGGCGGGCCGCACGGGCTGCGGGAACTCGTCGGCCAGGCACACGAAGTGCGGCATCACCGCCTGGTAGCTGGAACAGATGCCCATCAGCTCGCCGGGCTTGGCGGCCGCCATGGCGCTGCCGGCGTCTTCGGGGCCGGGCGGCCGGGTGCCGGGGTTCTCCGGGGGCGGCCGCTGCGCCGGGGCCCCCCGGGAGGCAGCAGCCTGGGGCTCGCCGGGCGGGGGATCCAAATCTGCTGCGGGGTGGCGGCGGCCCTCGCGGGCCCGGGTCTGCGCTCCTCGGGAGGGCGGGCGGGAGGGCCCGTCGGGGGGCGCGGGGATCGGGGGGGGGGGCGCTGCTCCGCCGCACTCCGAGGCGCTCGCCGCCGCTGCTGTCGCCGTCTGCCCCGCGGCGGCCCGGCCCGCCGCTTATATAGCCCGCTCCTGCCCACACGCCTGCGAGCTCGGATGACAGCGAATGCCATTTAAAGCGTGCGCGCCCCGCGCCCTTCCGCCTGACGTCGCCCGCCGCTCTGGGAGAGTAACGGCCCTTTCCCAGCGCCGCCCGGCCCCCGCCAAGCCGGCTCCGGAAGGCAGGCCCCGCCCGCGGGGGTTCCGGGAGCATCCGAGGCCCCGGAGCGCGCGGGGCAGGGGCGGCCGGGGAGAAGGGGTCCCCGGATCGGCCCGACTGGGCTACCACTGTCCGTCCTGGCGTCCCCAAGTCTGTACCAACCGTGGTGGCCGCGGGGCGCAGGGCTCCCTCCCCGCCCCCTAATCCCAAATGCACACACTCGAGACGCTGGTTTTTCCGCCGCGGGTTCTGCTTCGGGCGCGCGTGGCGGAGGCAGTTCCCAGCCCTCCTTGCAGCGGGGAGAACCAGGAGCGCGGAGAGCAGGGCACCCGGCCCCCAGATCCGAGTCCGGAGGAGGGCTGGGTTTCTCTCTGGGTCCTTGCCACCCTCTCCCCACCACACACAAATACATAAATACACGCGCGCGCATCCATAAAGGCACGTAGGAATACAAACACACACCGATTGCTCCATTCCAGTTCTCCCCTTCCCTAGATGTCCTCTCTGTTTCCTCACCCCTCTCCCCTCGCCAAGGCCCTCGGGCACCCCTAGTCATGCTCAGAATGACACTTGAATATGGCACTAACAACAACAACAATAATAGTAATAACTACCATCTGGAGAGCTGTACTCCAAGCCAGCCAGGGGCATTTGTTTTATATATACTACCCGACTTCATCTTCATAGCAGCCCTGTGAGGTCAGCGGTATTCTCCCAATGTTACATACGAGGAAATGGAGGCACAGAGAGGGTAAGGAACTGGTCCACTAGGAACTGCTGGAACCAGGTGGGGTGGGCTCCAGGGTCCATGCTGTTAGAGCCCCCGCTAAGGGCTGATTGATAGCCACCAGTGCCCCTAGGGCTTCTATGAGCAGGTCCCCTGCCCTGGTCCCCTGACTTCCAAGAGGAAACTGTGAGCACCACCCTGACCACATGAGCCTGAGGCACAGCACACAGAGCAGTACACACACACACACACACACACACACACACACACACACACACAGGCAGGCACCCAGCAAGGCTCACAGGGCTGCTGGGAAATGAGAGAACCAATGAGATTGGCCTCCATTCCTCCCATAGCCTTTTTTTTTTTTTTTTAATAATTTTATTTATTTATTTATTTATTTTTCCCCCAAAGCCCCAGTAGATAGTTGTACGTCATAGTTGCACATCCTTCCAGTTGCTGTATGTGGGACGCGGCCCCAGCATGGCCGGAGAACCGGTGCGTCAGCGCGCGCCCGGGATCTGAACCCGGGCCGCCAGCAGCGGAGTGCGGGCACTTAACCGCTAAACCACGGGGCCGGCCCCAATCCCATAGCCTTTCAACAAAGATTTCTTGAGAACCTACTGTGTGCCGGCTCAAGACCATCCCTGCCCTCGTGGAAGTTACATCCTCGTGGGAGGGACAGACAATAAACACCTGAACAAGAACAGATACTGTGGGGGTGTGACAGGATGCAGATGGAGAGGTGTGCACAGGGGGTGGCCAGGAAAGGCTTCTCAGAGTGGGTGATATTTAAGGTGACCCCTGAGGGACATGTGCCATGCCCTGAGTATTTTTATTTCATTTAATGTGTCAATTATCGTATTTAATCCTCTCCACAACCCTGGGTAACAAGTACTTTTATTATCACCATTTACAGATAGGAAAACCAAGGCACAGAGAAGCTTAGCAACTTGCCCAAGGTCACACAGCTAGTGAGCAGCAGAGCTGAGATTGAAGTCAGGCGACTTAGCTCCGAAGCCCTCACTCTTATCCACGACACTGAAGCCGTTTGCCCTGTGGAGGACACAGAAGGAACCAGCATGTGACCAAGTGCAAGGAGAGTGTTTCGAGCAGAGGGAATGTGAGTGCAAAGGCACTAAGGCAGGAACAAGCTTGGCTTATTCAAGGGACAGCAAGAAAGCTCATGTGACTGCAGCAGAGAGGATGAGAGGCATGAGATGTGAGGAGTCCCGGACGGCCTGGCAGTGGCCATGTTAGGGAGACAACATTTTATCCTAAGGGCAATGGTAAGGCATTGGAGAGTTTAGAGCAGGGGGGCCTACATGATCCAATTTATGTTTTTAAAAGGTCTCTGTGGCTGCCATGTGGAGAGAAGACTGGAAAGGGACCGGGGAAAAACCCAGGAGCCCACTTAGAAGATCAATATGTGACCCCAGAAACAAGACACAGAAGACTTGGATGGGGGTGAAGACAAAGGAGAGGTAGGGAAATAGTCAGATTTGGGATGTGTCTGAAGATGGAATTGAGAGGCCTTGCTGGGGGGAGGCGAGGAATCAAGGCTGACATCCATATATTTGGCCCAAACAAGGGTTAGATGGTGCCATTGATTGACAGTGGAATGCAGTGGGGAAGAGAAGGTTGGGAGGGATGGGGCCATTGTGGAGTCTGCTGGCTACCCATCAACACCCTCACCCCACTGGAGTGAGGCCTGAAATACTCATATCAGAACTGTATTATGTGGGAGGAAAATTAATTTCTATCATCTTAAGACCACTGTATTTTGGAGGTCCTGTTAACAGCAGCTTAGCAGTACTCTAATATAGAAATTGGTACTAGGAATGGGAAGCTGCCATGTATCAAAACCCAAAAATATGTGGTATTGCCTTAGCCAACAGGTGGGGAGCAATACAGAAACAATATTGAAAGATGGAAAGCTGGTGACCCTTGTTATGCTGTGACAATACACTTATTAAAAACATTACCTGTGATAATTTGGAAGACAGACCACATGCTGCTGAGCTTGTAATACTAGAAAAATGGTTGGAAAGAGCCAAAAACATTTACAAGTGTTGGCTGCTCAGTGCTGCTTTTAGCAAGATAACACAAGAAAAAGATTGTCTCATTTGCAAGAAGAGATGGACAGAAAAAGAGAGAGTCGAGAAAACTGCTGTCTTCAGGGTTGGAAAAACCAACTTGTTTTGTCCAAATTGCAGACCAGACCATGGTGGCTCAGAGCCTTTCTCGAAGCCTGTCTATTAGGTCAGACACTAAGCCAAATGAAGGGATTAACTCTGTGGCAAAGTATCATGATTAGTATCATGCCTTGTCTTCTAAGTCTATTATTTCAGATGTTCTTAGGGTAACTTGCATTTAAAATGAGAGAGAAAGAGATGGGCTGGGCGACGCAGACAGACTTAATAACTCTGTCAAGAAAGGAACTTTGGGTGGGGTTACTGGCACATGGAACTGCCCAGAAGCAGACAGTCCTGAAGCCTACTAAGTTTTTGAAGGAACTGTTATTACCAACAAAATGGCAAGGCTTCAAAAGCCTGGGATCGTTCCAGCCCAAGTAAGTGCCCAAAGAGGACAGACTTTCGATATCCTGTTGGGTGGCAGTGGAGACTGGGGGACAAGAAGGGACTTCTCAAAGGGCAAAGCCAAGGCCAGAGAGACACACGACGAGAGGCTCACCCCCAGAGAGCTTCCTCCCCCAGCAGGGCAGGGAGGTCCTCACTGTTCACCTTCACTGAGGGTGGACTGTGGTGGACTGCTAGCTGTCCACCCAGCTGGGTCACATTTCCCAGCTCCCCTTGCAGCTAGGTGGGACCACATGTCTAAACTCTTGTCTGCGGACTGTGAGCACAAGTGATGGGTTCGACTTCTGCCTCACTTGCTTAAGAGGAAATTCCTTCTCTAGACCTCCATGTTTTCCCGTCACATTGGCTGGGAGAGTGATAACCAGAAAGACCCTGGAAGCTTCGTTTTAAGGAGAACAGTGCCATCATTAGTCTGGGTGCCTAAATGACGCCGTGGAGCCGAGCCACCTACCAACCTAAACACTTCCCTTGGAAATATGACATGAGAGAGCAATCAACTGGATATTTTTAAACTACTCTAATTTCTGGTCTCTATTATACTGACTTAGCATTGTCCCAACCAAGAGAACCTTTAGTCATCCAAGGGGAGAGGTCAAGCAGGACCCTTGAACTTGGGTGAGGAACTTGGGAGAGGTGAGGGATGCAGGTGGCAGTTTGGGTGTCATCAGGGTATAGATGGGGAGTGGGAGAAAGCCCACCTTTCAGACAGAGGAGGGCTGGCACCAGCCAACACCGGGAGGAGGATGAGTCGGTCAAGGACACAGAGAAGCAGTGTCCAACAGGGTAAGAGGGAAACCAGGAGAACCTGTCAGAATCCAAGAGAAGGATGTTTCTAGAAGGAGGGAGACCATTTGAATGGGAGTCCAGAGTGGGTCCTAGCCTTGCTTTACCTGAACTTACTGTGTGGCCTGTCTGCACTGCTGAGGTCTCGGCTCAAATGCTGCTCCCCCAGAGCAGCCCTCCCTGGCCACCCCATTCAGGGCTGCCCTTGGTCACCCTGTCCCCTTTCCCTCCTAGCATGCTGACCACCATCTAAAAGGCCTTCTCAATTCCCGTGTTCTCGTCAGTGTTGTCGCCCTTCCCCACCGGACTCAGTCTCGGCCGCCGCCTGTCCCCAGCAGCCAGGCCCGCGCCAGCACACGGTGGGAGCTCACTGGAGTGGACCGTGGCTCTGCTCCCCCTCTCCGCCGACCCCTGCTCCCAGGGCTCCTGGCAGCCGGCGAGGGGCCACCCCATATGGCTCCACCAGGGCTTCCTTTCCTCCAGACCCCAAATGCCCAGGCCGGAGACTGGGGAACCCAGGGTTACTCTCCTCGGCTTCCTGGATGGAGGCTCCCCACCCCGGCCCAGGGAGGTGAAAGTCCGAAAGGAGGGCTGTGCTTCACAGCAAAGATCCCAAGGTAGTGAGGAGACCAGCCCCTCTCGCCTCTGTTCCACTGCAAGTCTGGCCTTGGGCCCTGCTCGCCAGGGCCTCAAGGAAGAGAGGAGAGGAGGGTGCAGAGATGATGGGATCTGAGCTCCCACACTGCCTCGATTCCTGGTCCCGCCGCTGACCCCCCATCCACGCTCCCTCCCCGTCGGGACGTGTCCGGGGCCAGCCCCCACCCCAGCTGGCCTCTTCCCACGCTCTGTGCCCTCTCCGACCCACGGGAGTCAGCCGAGGGCCAAAGTCCGGTTAGGAGGTGACAGACTGGCTTTTAACCCCGCTCGGCCACAGGCTCAGTCTGTGACCTTGGCAGGCAGGTCACACTCTCTGAAACTCAGTTTCTGCGCCTCAAAAGCATAATTAATGCCCCGGGAGTCAACGATCACTCGATGGAAAGCACCTAGCGTGGTGCCCAGCGTGTCTGCAGCATGAAATGCAAGTTCCTCTTTCTTTGTCATTATCTCATGTCCCGACCTACCCCGCCCCCACGGGCCTGAGAGGATGTCGGGGAAAGGCGCCAAGAAGCTCGTGCTCCTGAGGGCGTGTGGGGTCCGGAGGGCGTGTAGGGTCCAGATGGCTCCCCCCTCCGCCTGACTCACGGTGTGAAAGAGGAAGCCAGACAGGGCAATTCTGATAACGCTCCAGGCGTGGAATTTCAGGTGGACCACTGTGGGGTGGTAGGGCCAATGCCCCAAGGGGGTCCTAGGGAGCTTCAGGGGACATCAGCCTCCTTCATCAGACACCCCTAACCACCCCCCCTACACACACACACACATCTACCTTCCTCGGAAGACCAAAGGGCCAAGGCCTTCCCCTCTGTAGGGGGCACGGGGTGAGGGAGCCAGTGAGGACTGCATGTGCCAGGGGGTGGGCAGATCTGGGGGCATGGGCACTGGGCGCCCGCCCAGGCCTCCGGGCCTGGGTCCTGTTGCTCTCTGGGCCCTGCTGGGCCTTGCTGAGTTTGCAGGGTCAGTGTCAGCTGAGTTGCCTCCCCTGGCCACCCTGGGGCAGAGGGTGGCCATTAAAGGGACTGCAGGATGGTCTCTCTTCTTAGCAGGCCTGTGGCCCTGGGACTACAGAGGAGGGACGTAGAAATATCATGGGCTGAACACCCACTGTGTGCTGGGCACCGTGCCAAGGTGCTTGCACATGCCCCCCCCGCTCCTCGTGGCATTCTTTGAGGTGGAGCCGACTATCACCCTCATTCCACAGATGAGGACTCAGGGTGCTTGTAGCTGACCAAGGGCACCTCAGCGCTAAGTGCTGAAGCTGGCACTCCAAGCCTGGTCCGCCTGACTCAGAAACCAGTGCTTGTCACTTGAGCCACCCCATCTCCCTGTCCCTCTGATGTGACGGGAGCAGTGCTGGACCAGAAGTTGGACGCCTGGGGTGCAATATCAGTTCCATCATCCACTCTGTGGCCTTGAACCCCCTGCTTCCCATGTCTGAGCCTCAGTTTCTCCATCGGTGAGGGAAGGAGGTAGACTCTGATTTGCTGGGCGTCCCTCCAGCTCTGACATTCTAGAATCCTTGGGAGGATTGGGACCCATTCACAGGAGGTAGATGCTTCCTCTTGGGCCAGAGAGTGGCGAGCAGCCCGGCTGAGGCTGCGGGGGAGGCTCTCCTCCATGGCGGGGCTGCTGGGGAGCAGATGGGGCAGGAAGATGGCAGCAGACTGGGGCGGGGCTTGTGCCACCACCTCCTCCACCATCCCCACCCACACTTTGGCTTTTGGGCAGAGCCAGGGTTTAAAAAAAGCAACCACCAGTTCTTCAGCTATTAGCAGGGCTTCGTTTCCAAGGGAGCCTGTGGTACCCCGGCCTGGGCGGGGTGGGAGCAGGGGTGCTGAGGCCGCCCTGGGAGGCAGAGAGGCAGGGAGCCGCGGAGGCTGCCCAGCAAGGCATGAGGACCCAGGTCGGGGCAGTTCTGTTCACAGGGCCCCCTGCTCCCTGGGGGCGGGGAGACAACAGGGTCAGGCCCCTTCCTGCGGCCGCTTTGCCGCCCAGGCACAGAGCTACTGCCAGCTAGAAGCCTTGGCCAGCTGGCTGTCCCCCACCCTCACCCAGAAATCTCCCCGGAGTGGACCTCAGGCCTTGAAGCACTGAATGCGGTGATGGTTATTCCAGATGTTGCTGTTTGGGTCACTCTGCACTTTGGGTGTATTTGGCCCGGCCACGTGTGTGTGTGTGTGTGTGTGTGTGTGTGTGTGTATGTGTGTGTGTATTCAGGTGTGTGAGCAGGGGGACTGCAGATGTGAATGTGGCATAGGGGGTAGGGAGGGGTCAGCAACAAACACTGTCTGTGGCAGGCGAGTGACAGGGCCTTTCCCGGTGCTCCTGTCTCCTGGCCCCCCCTCACCTCCCCCTGGTACCCACTCTACCCCCCAGGGAGCCTTCCACACAAAGCCTGTGACTTCAGCATCCTCTTAACTGCTCTGCCTCACTCAGAATTAGCACTTCGTCTGGTACAACTGTGAGCATAAAAGTGCTTTGATAATTTTGCTGGAGGGTTGCCATGACGATCCCCAGCCAGCTCCAAGAGGAGGTGTCAGTGTGTGCTCTGGAGGGAGGGAGAGACAGAGAGGACGAGAGAACGAGAGACAGAGCAGGAGAGACAGAGGGAGGAGGGGAGAGGATCCAGGGAGAGCCCAGTGATCCCCCAGTCAGACGTTCGGCCTCCAACGCCCCCGCCCCAGTGGCCCCGTTCATGCCCGATGAGCTCAGTGTCTATTCTGGGCCTCACTGTACGCGGGGCAATGGGACACCAGCTGCTGGCACGCAGGCTGCCGGGGTTGGCACGGCAGGGCGGGCCCCAGCCGGGGAGGCACCCTGGCACCCTGACTCCCAGGATGAGCCCCAGGGCACAGCAGGCTGCAGTAGGGGCAGGGAGAGCTGTGGGTTCTCAGGGGAGCCAGAGCCTGGGGAAACCTCCCGAGAACCCCGCGTGGCCTGCGCGGGCCTGGCGAGGCTGCGGAGAGCAACGGGAGGGCGTTTCCCCGCCCAGGGCTTGCTTCCGGGGCAGTGTCGGCAGCCCAGGGTCTGCGGCTCTGTCCTTCCCGCATGCTTCCTTGCAGGCCTGAGTGTCCCTCTCCTGGGACCGCCGGTCTGAAAATCACTACACGGATAAGGATAAACTCCCACACCATCTGTGGCCCTCGAGCTTTGCAAAGTAGTTTCCCCTCTGTCACCTCAACAAGGCTGGGATATCTTTGCTGTCTTTTGAGATGAGGAAAGAGAGGACCAGAGAGGGGAAGGAACTAGACCAAGGTCACACAGAGGATAGAACTGAGTCCTGGACTTCACCCCAGCCTCGCTGTCCTCTGGGAGGACAGGTTCTCCAGAATGGGTCCATCTGGCACTACCCCCTCAAACATGGAGAGGGAAAGAGAGGCCCAGGGACATCCCCAGCCAGGAAGCATACAGCCAGGGCTCGCAGCCTCAGATCCTGAGAAGTTCACTGCTTCTCCTGAACCACGAGCCAGCCCCGCGTGTTCCCTCAAGCAAGCCCCAGGCACTGACTTCGGTTCCAAGGTTAAGTGCCAGCATCTTCCTTGGAAGGAGAGTCTGATGGTTATTGAAACGGAACAGAGGGCAGCCAGAGTTGGCCAGGGACATAGAGGCAAGGCGGGCCGAGGTTGTCGCAGGCCGTGTCAGGTCCCAGCTGCATAAAGCAGTCTTGCAAGGGGTCCCCCAGCCTCTGCTACTGGGGCTGTGTGGCCTTGGGCGAGTCACTTAGCTCCCAGAGCCCCAGTTTCTGCAGCTGTCAAGAGCCAGCGTGCGCGGGAGCCCTCGGAGGAACTGCTTTCCAAGTTCTGGGAAGCAGCTGCCACGGAACAGCGGTCCCCTGGGAAGCAGCTGCCACGGAACAGCGGTCCCCAATGATAGAAGGACCCTCGTGCCTGTTTCAGCCTGGCTCAGACCCACCTCTCAATCATTTACCATCATGGTGGGGGCACCAAAAAGAAAGTGCTGGGGCTGTGAGGACAGCCCACAGAGATGACTTTCATGCCGCCTTGTTAATGGGTAACTGCATGAGAATAAGCAAACAGCATCTTGAGACTGCCTGTGAACACCTGGTTCTGGTGTTTGCTAGAAAGTTCTTGTCTCTACCCTGTGATTGTGGTAGCCTCGTGTCTGCCCAATCCTCCCCCCGGGGCGGTGGTTATGAGGACCAAAACAGATGATTCATGAGAACATACTGGGGTGAAACTTGCCCTGTAGAAGGGGGAATGTTTAAATGGATTCCAAGAAATTAGGGTCGAAAAGATGCCCTGTCACATGATGTTCTGAGCTTGGCCTCGAGACAGGACACCCATCAGCCTTGCAAAGAGCTACCGGCCCATTTTTGGGGCCCAGAGAGTCCGTTCTCCCCAAGCCCAGCCTGTCCTCCTCCTCAGACTGCCCCAGGCGGCCTGGCGGACACAGGGCACCTGCTGCGCCCGGTCTCTCTGCACATTTTGGACACGTTGGGGTGGGTGGGCTTACTCCAGGGCACCCAACTTAAGGCAGCCCCTCTCTGTTGTTGCCCCGCCTGCCACTGGCCCATGGAAGGCATCTCCCCTTCTTTCTTCAAGGTGGCAACAGTTGCCATTTCCCCAGCCGTTCTCTCACAGGGACCCACAGGGGACAGGATTTAAAGGAATGAGTTTTGCCTACCTCATGCCAGGCACCAACATAAGGCACTTTGTACCTTTTATTGCACCCTTAAGTTTATCCTCCAAGACTGGTGTTATTATCTCCAAGCTTTAAGTGAGGCAACAGGCTCAGAGATGTTAGGGAAGTTTCCCAAGGCCACACAGCCAGGCAGATACAGAGCTGGGATTTGAATTCAGGTCCGTCAGTTGCCAAAGCTCTTCTCATCCATCAGCAGCTCCCACGATGGTGACTCCTGGACCTGCCCAGGGAGGGGTTCAGTGGAGGAGGGACAGGGCGAAGAGTGCTGGGTCTTGGGAAGAGTCTGGAATTCCAACTGGGAACCCGGCTCCACTTCCCAACAGCTTTTCCAGAGAGAAGACGGGTGCCCTCTGGCCCAAGCAGCAGAGTCGGGGTGAGGTGGGGAGGGGAGTGGGGGTGACATCCCAACCCCCTCATTTCCCATGGTGATGGCAGGAGAAGGCATGGGGGCCCTCCCCACTCACAGACGCCCCAGCACTGGAGACAGAGCAGGCAGCTCCTAGCCTGACAGTGGGGGGGGGGGGAGCTGGGACCCCACACCATGACCTCGGCGTTGGGGGGCCGGGGGAGCACAGCAGCACATTCCACAAGGCGGCCTGGCAACCACGCCTTCCATCAGGAGATTGGAAATCACCGTGTGCAGATACAAAGAAGAAAACCACAAAGGCTGTGCTGATGGGGGTCATGAGGCCAGAGGAAATGGGACAGAACTGCAGGCTGCCAGAGGAGGAAGGAACCTTCCAGATGAGCTGAGTCAGTGTTTTCAGACCACGGGGCGTGACTCGTTACTGGGCCATACAATCTGTCAGGGGGCCATGACCAGCATTTTTTAAGGATACACAATAGAACAGAAAACATCCGAGTGAACACGTGATACAGTATTGTTTCCTGAAGCTTTATTCAAGTGTGTGTGCAAACATTTTTTTTACCATGGGTTGTGGTCAAAAAAGCTACCAAAAAATGAAGTTGGTTCAACCCCTGTATTCTTCAGATGGGAAAACTGGGGCCAAGGGCAGGAAAAGGCTTGGCCCAGCCACCAGAGACAGGAAGAGGACCCAGACGGTCTCCCGCTGCCCTGGCACCTGCAGGCCACCTTCCAGAGCCTGGTTTCTTACTCATCTTGAACCTTAGACACAATCAGCCATGCCAACTCTTATCCCATGTTGTTCCCAGAATAGAATGGGAAGGATCCAGAGCTTCATGGGGGTGTGGGTCAATGGGTGTTGGGACAGAACATTCTCAGGTCCTCCTTCCTCTCGGCTGTTCCTTCTCCGGCTCCTTCCCTCCTCCCAGCCCCACTCTGTGGAAACACCCCAGAATCAGGTCCCTTTCCATCTCCCTCCCATCTGCCTCCACAATGGCCGCTGTGCAGACAACCTCCCACCCTCTCTTGTGCTTGCCAGGCCCTCTCTCTCCCCCAAGGCCTTGTCCTAGACCAGTCTACACAGAGGTCACTCCATCTCCAAGGCAGTGAGATCTGCCCACAGCCCCATGAGAGCCCGCCCTGCCCCCAGGGGGCAGGACTTTCCTTCACATCCACACACTATTTGAGGATAATAGCTACCCATACTGAGACAGATATGCGCCGTCACACTCAATTCTTACAACAACCCTGTTTTCTAAGTGGAGAAACTCAGGCTAAGAAATTTGCCAAAGGCCACACAGCAGTTAGTGAAGGAGCCGGCCCATGAACCAGGTCAAATATATATTTTAACCAGGTCAACATGGACACCTCGGCACTACCCTGCTGGCAGCCTTTCCTCCAAAGCGTCCTGCACTGGGGGGAGGACAGCGTGGATGGTGGAAGGGGTAAGGATCTCCCCTTCTGCCACCTTCTGTGGCAGTGAGGAAAGGAACACTCCCCCTCAGGGAGGGAAGACTATTGGAAAGGCAACGCCCATCTTCTCCCAAGCCCCTTACTCTCCCCCACAGAGGAGGATGGACTTCTCTGATACGGGAGCTTGGGAGAGGGACTGGGCTGGGGGACGGGGAACCTTTCTTGCCCACTCTCAGATCTGTCTGCGTGCTGCTCAGCTCCCGTGTCCCCCAGCCGGGAGGGAGGGACACCGGGGAAGGGCCAGCATCCACCTGCTGGAAGCAAGCCTGGATGCTCCTCTGCTCGCACTCGCAGGCTCAGCGGGGCTGGCAGCCATTCTCCTGGTGGCTGGCAGGGACAGGGGCTGCTGTGCTGTTTCCCTGAACAGGGTGCCCCCAGGCCTAGAAAGGAGAGGGAGTGAGCATCAAGGAGTCAACTGTGGTCACGGATATAAGCCAAGGTCCCCCACCCAGCCTTGGCAGTAATAACACTGATATTTTGACCTCATAGCTGAGTCCTGTGTCTGTTTTCCTTTTGCTTCAGCACTCAAGGCAAGAAGGGGTGTTCCCGACACCAGGGAACCCCACATCTTTTCTCCTCGCCTCTCCCAAGGTCCCTACCAGGCCACATGCACAGATCTCTCTGCCTGGTCTCCTGACGTTGTCTCGCCACCTCCAGTCCCATCCCCACTCCCGCCTGGTAAATACGCCTTCCTGAAAATCACCGTCCAGCCCTCAGTGGCTCCTCACCCCACAGCCCTCTGACCTAGTCGGCTCCCAGGCCTGATCTGGGCCCGTCTTCCTCTCTCACCGCCTCTCCTCCAGCTCAACTCTCCCTGCACAAGCCCTGGACACAAGCCACCTTGGTCAGGCGCCCACTGCTCACGAGCCTTTTGGCTGTCACTTCGTAGGGCCCTCCTCCCCATTCTCCAGTGCCTCCTCTACCACGCAGCCTTCCCTGACCACCACCCCAAATTCCGTCTCATGTTCCTCCAACTCCTGTCGCACTCATTATCAGGACTCCTTGTCTCATGTTCGCCTTGTGACTGAGGTTCTTCAAGTGTGTGTCGTTTTCTCAACAAATCACACAAAAAAAACCCAACAGTGCTGACCTTGGCTAAGAAGTACTGAGTAAGTTTGCTTACTCTGTGCAGGGCACAGGACAAATTCTCCTTCAAGGAGAGAAGCTTTATAGACTACTGAGCTCTGGCCTGGCCCATTACTGCTGCTCCAAGCACAGCATGGGTTTCTCAGATAGGCTCAGACACTGTTGGTAGGAGGATAACGTGGCGCAGTCTTTCTGGAAAGTCATTTACATGATGTATTGGAAGCCTTAAAAATATGCATAGCCTGGGGCCTGCCCGGTGGCGGTGGCGCAAGCGGTTAAGTGCGCATGCTCCGCTGCAGCGCCCGGGGGTGAGCCAGTTCGGATCCCCCCGGGCGCGCACCACTCGTCAAGCCATGCTGTGGCAGCGTCCCATATAAAGTGGAGAAGGATGGGCACGGATGTTAGCCCAGGGCCAGTCTTCCTCAGCAAAAAGAGGAGGATTGGCAGATGTTAGCTCAGGGCCGATCTTCCTCAAAAAAAAAAATAGATATATAGGCGTAGCCTTCCAAATCTAGGTCCCACTTCTAGGAATTTATTCTAAGAAACAGTCATAGATGTGCACAAAGGTTTAGCTACAGCACAGCTGCATAAGGGGAGTGGCTATGCTTCCGTTTTTCAATTGTAAAATGGGCTTACAAATAGAGCCTAGTCCACAGGCTACAGGGAGGATTAATAAATCATGAGTTAATATATGCAAAGCACTTACACAGTGCCTGGCACCACATTCAGGCTCTATAAAAATGTTACCTGTTCTTTTTATTTATTTGAATTGAGGTCTGAATGAGGCCAAATCCTGGGCTCGTAGCTACACCCCGCCACCGCCTTCCACCATCAAATCTCATGATTTCCAAAATCAACAGAATGGTTACTAAGAGCAAAAACAACCCCAACGTCAACGATGTTCTAAATACCCTACACAAGGGGGCTGGTTATAGAAAGATATAACTACACACAATACTTGCAGCCGCTCAAAACCACCTTAGGGAACAATAATTACTGTCACGCACCAATGTACATAAGCAGGAAAAAGCTACACGATGGTAAGTTCAGTATGAAGTTACTTTTTTTTTTTAAGTCTACAAATGTGTAGAAAAAAGTACACAGCAAAATGTGAAGAGTTGTCATCTCTGGTTGTAAAGTTACAAAGGATTTCCTTTTTTCTTTTTATCTTTCTTTTTAATTTCTTGCAAAGAACACATCCTCCTTTTGTTGCTAGGAATAAAAACTGATTTGGGGAAAGAAAATAAAAGCCACGCTGGTTTACTTCTACCTGTAATAGAAGGGATCGTGTCTCCCTTTTATATATGCACCACAGCATCTAGTACTTAATCTCTGGACACAAAAGCCCTGGTGTTGAACAGAATTCCAGCCTGGCAATCTTGTCTAATCTTCCAGGCCGAGGCGTTCTGTACAGAGTCTAGAAATGGCCTGCAAGGACGAGAAAACAATGTGACTGGCAAGGGTGCCTCTGAGCCTGGCCCGTGACCTGCTCACCCGGCGGGGAGACATTAAGAAGTGCCGGGAGGGGGAAGAGGCGGTGGAAGCAGGCAGGGATGGTGCATTAGGGGACCAATTACCTGGGGAGCATGTGGTGCGGCTGCCCAGAGCGAGGTTAGCCTTGATGCGAGGCCACTTTGGCATCTGGGAGCTCTCTTCAGCTTGGTCTAAAGAACTTCCCAGGAGACGCTTGAGTGCAGCTGGATCTTAATACGATCAGCCTCCCTCGTGCATGATTTTCATTTTAGCCATCCTCCCAGAAGCCTCTGGGCCTCCTCTCGGTGACTGCGAAAGAGGAGCGGGCATGCGGGAGCCTGCCAAGGGGAAGGTCAGGGTCACAGGGCGATCCGTCAGCCACAGAGGGATCACCCACCCAGCGTGAGGGTTAGGGTTGGGGTTAGTGGGGCATGTGGAATGTTCCACTAAAAACAATTTCATTACTAAGCACGTTACTGTCAGGCCCGTGACATTCATGGTCTCAACTCTCACAAGACCCAGGAGAGGTGGCTGCTTCTGTGTCCATTTCACAGCTGAGGAAACTGAGGCCTGGAGGCTGACTGACTGGTCTGAGATGACTCAGCTAGGACGGGCAGAGTGGGATCCAAGCCCAGGTCTACCAGACTCAAGCTGGGGCTCTTTCCACAAGGGCTCTGACGGTAATTCTGACAGACGTGGAGGCTGGGGCAGGGATGGGATGTCATAGCTGCTCCCTAATTCCACCCTTATAGGCAGACCATAAGCGTGGGCACAGCCCCCCTTGCAAAGGTGAATCTGGGCCAGCCTTGCCTGAAGCAGTCCAGCTCACCCCCCCTCGGCTGGTGCAGAGCTCGGCTTGCCCTGCTCGGCAGGAAGATGCTACCTCGAGCTGTGGCAGGGAGCCCCGCCACTTATCGAGCCACCAGCTGGTGTGGCACTGAGACCATCAATACCACTCCTTGGAGGGCTGCCCCCATAGGCACTGCGACCTTCTGGGGCTGTCTGTGCCCGTGTTCCCTCTCGTCACCAGGTTCTGCTTTTAGCTGGGGATCTCAGAGGTCACAGACCCTCAGAGTGGGGGAAAGAACACTGGCCTGGGCATGTGATACGGGTCTTCATCCTGGTTCTGCCTCATTCCCTGGGTGGCCCTCAGATGAGCACTTTCTTTCGGGCCTCCGTGTTCTCATCTGTGCAATGGGGAGAGTGGTTCCTAACCTACACCCTCACAGGGCTTTGGGAGACAAAGGGCAAGGCCTGCACCCCAGTTCACTACCTCTCCTCTGTGCCCCCCTCCTCCCAGGCAGGGCAGGAGGCTGATGGAGGACGCAGATGGGGGAGGGCCGGGCAGTGGGAGGCAAGCCACACACTCAGGCTCCCCCTTGATGTCTACCTCTAAGCTACCTGTCTTCCTTTCCTTTTCACTCCCGGTGAACACAGTCTAAACGCTAACGTCAGAGAGTGAGTGCAGGAAAGAAAAGGGTGGCTCATCCCTTGAGACTTTTTCAGAGGACACATTCCAGAAAAGTTTCCTCTAACCAACAAGGGCATGAGGGAGACACTTCTGTGGGGCTCCCCTCCTCTCGGGGCCTGCGTGGGAGGTCCAGCAGCCTGAATATCCGTGGACCAGAGTTCTGGAAGGCCCCCTGCCCCTGCGCCACCCCCTTCATCCTCCCACTCTTTAGTCAGGGAGGATGCGGCCCTCCACGCCCCCCAGAGTCGCTTTCCGAGGGTATGGACTCCCTTCCTAGACAATCCCACCCATGCCCTTTCTCTAGCCACAGATGAGGAGGGCAGGAGGGAGCCGGTGGCAGAAGCTCAGACTCGATCATCAGAGGGCCTTCCCGCTGCAGCCTCTCGGGAGGGCGAGGCAGCCCTTCCGTCTCCACCTCTGCCGCAGGGAAGGTGTTGCCAGATCCAGCGCTCGCGTCCACCTTCTCGGGGGGCATCTGGATCATTCCAGGCGCTGGCGGCGGGCGCTTTCACCGCACGCTCACCCACGCCCTTCCTGCAGTGGGCGGTTATTTTGCAACCTGATCACACGGCCCCCCGAGAGCCCCATGCTGGCCCACCACTTCCTCCTGCCTCCTGTCCCACCCGGAGAAGTTCCCAGGCAAGGAGCGAGACTCTGCTGGCTGCCACCCCCGCCCCTCCCGCAGCACCCTTCCGCTCCCGGGCTGGGGGAGAGGGAGGCCCGGGGGCCCCACTAAAATGCCTGCTGACAAGCGGCCACGCAGGGATCTCCCGCCACCCGGGACACCCAGTCACAGGATCCGGTCAATCCTCTAGGTACCTCAATTTCCTCATGCGTTTAAAAAGAAAACCAACACCCACCTCATGGGGTTGCTTTGGGGAATAAATCAGATTATGGATGTAATAGGCCCAACAGACTCAATGCTCTGTGCTCCCTCCTGGTTTTCACCTTCCCTTCCCTTTCAGAAACCTAGAATTTGTGTCTGGAGTTAAGAGCTTGTGGGCTCAGAGGCCAGGATCCTGCCTGAGCATGTCCACGTGGGAACATGGACCGTCCTGGTGTCCAGGGAGTGTGACATCACCATTAGGGTGAGGGGGAGTGAGAGCATAGAAATAATTATATCGACGCTGTCACACATACCTCGGGTCAGCTCCAATTGGCTCATTTGAAAAAAATGATCTTTTGGGTAATGCTGTCTGCAGAGGTACTGTCTCACTTACCCTGTTTTCCCACACTGCTCTCTGACACCGGCTTTAACACTAAAAAATAGCCCAGCCCCACATGAGCTCTGTGCACAGGCTGGGGAAGGCTTTTATAATTCGGCGCAGCAGTACTAAGCCAGCTGGAAAAGGCTCCACACTGATAAACAAACATAACCACATTTTCCTGTTGACCCCCAGACACAGGAGTCATCGTATCTAAGAATGGATTCCAGTAGCAGAAAACGGACAGCGATCTCCTGGGGAGGGTCCTCCCAAAGAGAAAATGGGGAAGGGGAAAGGAGACAGTTGTTGTCTGGGTCCCTCTGAGGAGAGCGTGTGGGTGGGACCATGTATAACATTTAACCGAGCAGAATGCATCACTATGGGAACATTCAGCTTTTTCAAAGGCGTCGTTAATAAAGCAATCAGGACTTCAGATTCAACACTACTTCACATTCAACACTACAAGTGTTTATGACCAGAAAAGGCAAAGTGGGTCTCAGATATTCTGCAGCCAAGTAAAAGCCGCCAGAGCTCCAGGAAGAAATATTCCCGGCAGGGCAGGGCCCTGTCATATCACGGCTTTCTCTGAAGCCCTCCAGCTGGAGCATTCTGCTCCTCTCAGCGCCCACTTAACTCTCTTGGGGTTGTCATGACACGATTCAGGAGACGGTGCCACTTACTGACCAGGTCCAAACAGACCTGCCACTCGCCAGGGCAGGGGCATGGCAGGCATGAAGGCAGCAGGGAGCGAGTGCCACGAGGACATGGCGAGTATATGAGCTGGGACCAAACCTATCAGGAACCATCAACGTCACCTGTTAGCGGTTGTCAATGACAACAACATGGATCCTGACTTCCATACCGGGGATACTATCTGCTGTGAGGGGTCACCCTCTCCCGACCCGCGCTCTCACGCACGTTGCCTCTTGTCAGGACATCTTCCGTGTGCAGCCTGCCCTGTTTCTTTGGGCTGTCTCCTGATTGCAGTCATGGTGCTGGCAGATACAGTGAAGAAGCCTGATGCTGAGCTGGGCCTCACTGAGAGTCCCCAAACATACTCACAGGTAAGAATGAAGGGACCACTGTCTACCTCTGGAGATTTGCTTGGTCAGGAAACACTGTTCGCAGTCACTTGCCAGGAATGTTGGATGAGAATTTGTCTAACTTGCCAGAAATTGGATTCTGTCCCCCGAAATGAGCTTCCCCAGCACAAATGACCAATGACTAGTCCAGCTGGCAGCACTTTCTGACTAGGAGATGCTAATGTTGATTAAGGACAGACGAGGTGCCAGTGCCTGCCCTGATGCACAGGAAAGCCAGGGAACAAACCACGCGGCCTGGAGTCAGCTCTGCCCAGGGTACCAGGCTGAGCTGGGTGCCAGCTCTGCAGGAGCAGGCCCGGAGGCCCAGGGTCCCAGGGGTGCCCAGCAGACTCTTCTGCCTAAATTCAGCGCGGCAGAGGAAAAAGCACACAGTGAGAGAGTGGCCTGTGGTTTGAATTCTGGTTCTGCCACTTAGAAGTCTTGTTAATTACTTAACCTCCTGGAAACTTACTTGCCCTCTCCACAATGGGAGTAGTATCTCCTTCTTGCAGGGCTGTGGGGAGGATTAAGGATTATGTATAAAGAGCTCCTAGGACAGTGCCTGGCAGGTTATTACAGCTCAAACAAAGGGCAGCTAAAAAACTCAACCTGTTCTTCCTCATGCTATAGCCGTTATATTTGCTTCCTCTGCTTTATAAGTAATGTGGGCAAAAATAGCCTCACCTCTAATTCCCAGTTAAGATCTGCCACCAGTACAACACAGCAACAGGCTGGTGCAGTCCCTGAGCCTGGCTGTCCTTTGCCAAGGGCCGGAACTCCTGTCCTGTCTAAACCCTGCACTTTTTCCCTACGGCAAGTAGCTACTTGACATTTCAGAAGGGACATTATCTTAGTAGTGACAGGTGTGGCATTTGACAGCAAGAAACAAAACCTCAGACTGCTGCGCTCAGATGAAGACACCTAGGTGGTGGCCAAGCTGTCTGCTGCAGGGTAGGAGTCCACACCCCTGACAGACAGGCCGTGATGAGTGAAGGATCAACTCTGCGGCTGACACGGGCAGAGAGCATGACCCGACATCAGGAGGGATGCCGGAAGACGTGAGCCATCTCCCAGTTCCTCCATTTGTGGGAATAGAAGAGGAATTTCCCAATGTTGTGCATCAAACTCGTAACCAGAACTGGCTGTACCACCCTGGCCAGGTTTTGTTTTTCTAGGGGAAAAGTTCGGAATTAGAGGCTTTATTTTATTTTTCTGGTGATTTATATCTTCCTTACAGAAAGGCTTAGTATGACGCTCCGATTTTACAAAGCATTTAGCATTCCTTAGAGAAAGGAGCTATACACATGCAACGTTGAAAAAGAACCATGGGCCTCCAATGCAAGACGCCCGCGAGCTCGTCCGAGGACAGAGCCCGGCCAGGCCTGGCACTCCGTCTGACTGCTGGGGAAGAGCTTGTCCAGCCTCTGGCACCAGCCCCCGATCATGGGCATCATCAGTCTTACAGCATGGAATGGAAACAACATCAAAAGCAAGGCTCTGTAAGTTTTCCCAACAGGCAGCTGGGGAAACGCTAACTCTCTTGCCTTATTTTCATCCATTTAAATCCATTTTCTTTCTTTCTCTCAGGTTTTCCCTATCTTGGTTTGGAATTAATCTGGCACACTGCTCCTAAGTCAGGAGGTCAAGACGACACGTGCTTTTATGATGCAATAAGGGGCAGCCTCTCTGTTCTGTTTTGGGAACCTTGGTGACATCATGGACTGACCCCTGGATCTCGGGAACTTGTGTCTAAGAGAACACTGGGTCAGAAGAAAGCCTTAGTCATCAGGCTCCTGAAATCTAAAGCGAACACAACTATTAGGTAACTGAGTCTGTTCCCCGCAGGACCACTCCTGCTTCTGTCTGGCTGGGCTTTAAATGACTCAAGTAACTCTCCAGGGGAAACTCATCTATGTGGAACAGCTGTCGCTGGCAGGGCCTTTGCTGTTCTTCAGCCTACATTCTCATGACATCACTCAGTTAGTCCTCCTTTTGAGGCGACAGTGTTCTCTCGTATTACAAGTGGTCCAGGTGCTGCCTGGAGATGGCTGGACCAGAGAAGACTGCCTTCGCTCTTTACTCGGAGGCCTGTAACCTGTCTGAGTGAGTCCTGGGAAGACAGGCAGGAGACGCAGTGAAATAAAGCGCTCCAGAGTCTGCAGCTTTCCATTACAACAGCACACAAGCGGGATGTTAAGGAGTCGAGGCCGACTTGAACAAGGCTCTGTGAAACCACCTCTGTTTGGATTTCAGCAGCTGTCTGCCTACGGAAGACTCCAGAGTCACTGACGCATATTTATATCTGCACCGCGCTCAAGTCACAAGGAACAAACACACGCGGATTTACCTCAGGGGCAAAGTCCACTCACATTTCTCCAAATGAGGCAAGGGAGGGCAGGGGGAACACTGCTCATGGACAAAAATCATCTGCGAGCACGGCCACAGCCGTTTTCAATTTGCCTAAAGGAAATATGTGATTTCAAGATGTGATCAGGGATTACTGCTCCCACAATAAACACAGTAGAACATGACTGCTGGCTCTCATTTAACAGGACTCCAGGCTGGGGAGCGAGTCTCCTCCTCATCTTCCAAACAGCCACACCACGAGCTCAGCTGAGCCAGCCCCTCGAAGTCTCCTCACGTGGAAGGTTTGCTCAGTCTCACATGGCTTCTCTCTCAAAGATCTCACATCAGCAGTGCGCCCCTCTAGGGTCTGGATAAACGGTTCGAAAGGTCAGGTTTATTCTCGGTTCTCTAGAGTGGTACTCTTTGGGCACTCGATGCTAAGTGGAAACATAAATAACTCTGACATAAAGACACACACGTACACATTTTACTTCAAAGCAATTTAAAACTTATTTATGAGGACACAAGACATTTCAATTTTATCTCCCCTTTAACGAGCAGCAATAAGCCCTTTAAGTCTTGTGGAGAAAGGTCTCCTCTGAAATGAGTCCCATCCCCGCCCTCAAGTCGGTACGCCAGCCCCCTCGCAGTGCGACAGTTTCATCTTTTCTAATTGATGCTCTTCCTCTCAGCCTCCTACCATTTTTCCAAATCTTCATAAGAAAACACACACATGACTGAGGCCAAAGAGAGGCACGAGATTCCACTCTCATGCTGTGTTCTGACATTAATTTGCACACCATAAAAATGACCTGGCTTGGGGCCAGCCCGGTGGCACAGCGGTTAGGTTCGCGTGCTCCGCTTCGGCGGCCTGGGGGTCGCTGGTTCCGATCCTGGGTGTGGACCTAAGCACTGCTCATCAAGCCATGCTGAGGCGGCGTCCCACAGAGAGCAACTAGAAGGATGTACAACTATGACACACAACTATCTACTGGGGCTTTGGGGAGAAAGGAGGAAGACTGGCAAGAGATGTTAGCTCAGGGCCAATCTTCCCCCTCACACACACACACACACAAAAAATGCTTTCAAAAATGACCTGGCTTTAAAATGGCCTGACCTAAGCTGTGGTGCTGCGCAGCCCAATATGCCAGCCACTGGCTGCCTGACGCTGTTGAAATTAATTGAAAATTCAGTTCTTCTGCACGCTAGCCACATCTCAAGAGATCAACAGTCAGACGTGTCTAGTGGCTACTACATTGGGCTGCACAGAAACAAAGTATTTCCATCATCACAGAAAGTTCTATTGGACACTGCTGCTGGAGAGGGCCATTTTCATCATCAATAGTATCACAACTCTTTGGAAATGATGCCACATTATTCCCTCCTGTTCCTTATGAAAGCAACTTGCTTTTCACCATGTTTACTGAGAAAATTAATAATAGTGAGCCAGTCGGGAGGCTGCCCCCACATAACAGTGACTCCACATTACGCGCGTGTCCCCACCTGCCAGTCAGCTTGGGTGGCTCCTTCCATGATCAACAAGGTCCCGTGATCCAGGGGGGTCCTCACTCTCTCCACATATGTGTAGTCTCCATTCTCTTCCTGGAAAACAGCAGTCACTGCACCGAATGTTCTGCTTGTGTGATCAAGATGCAACAGGAGGTGACACTGGTCAGAGAGACGCAAACCTCCACTTGGCCAGACTGCAGGCCTCTTCACTGGCTCTGCCATGGGCAGCTGTGTGGCCTTAGGCAAGCCGTTTCACCTCTCTGTACCTTAGTTTACTCATCTGTGAAGTGGGGATGACGGCAGTACCTGCCACACAGGGCTGTGGTGAGCCTCAACTGAAACAACACGTGTAAGTCACTTGGCAACTGGCACATATTAAGTCCAGTGTGAGTGCTAGCTATTATTATTAATATTGCCACATCCAAAATGCAGAAACGCCCATTCTGGCCTATGAAGGAATTAAAAGTCATTTTTACAAGAACCCTTTATATCTGCCTTATGCTGTGCTCTGTGCTTTGACACAGTCAGTGTGGGAAAATGGGCTTTTAAACAAGCCACGGTGTGCTGAGTTCTGATCACCTTTTCACAATTTATGCTAATTCACTAATCGGTACCTATGTTAAAACTAGTCACAACTCTTCCAATAGTTACTTTGGTATTTTGGAGATATATGCTTGTTTCTTTCCAGAACAGTCAACAGCAAGATTTTCTCAAAGAAGGGAGCTCTGGCTTGACCAGAAGAATGTTGTCAAGCTGAGCCTGGCTGTGTAAGCCTCTGAGAATGGATAGCAACTCCTGAGCACTTAGGATACGAGTGCCTGGTATTTACACTGCCCTTTCGTCCACAGAGCTCAGGCAATTCATGTCCAATGCTGTACTGAGGCTTCATGGCACAGCCTGCAAAACAGCAACAGGTGGTGTCCCTACTTCACAGCTGACGGGGGGGCATTAAACAACTTCCTTGCTCACAGCAACAAAGAGCATGCCAGGAGTTGAGACCGGGACAGACCAAGCCTCCTCATCTCTTCACCTCCACTCTGGGCAGATCCCTCCATTCCTCTGCCTCACTTCTGATGCATGGGATCACATCTGGGTTCCCGCAGGGCTCACTTCACCGCAGTACTGTGTTTATGTTTATTCTTGTAGGGATGCTTCTGAGAATCTAACTGTTTACAGTGATTTCCACCAGGAAAATCAAAATCAAAACAATAATGAACTTGCATAAACATCTAAGTTCCAGGCCCCAACTCTTGGCAGGGACTTTATCAAGCATGGTTGTAACTTTTACAGGCAGAAGAGAGAAGCAATGAACTAACTTTTGGTTTCAGTGACTGAGTTTAACTGTCTGCCACCTCTTCTCTCCCAGGAGTAAGGAAACACTGAAGCATTTACCTCTGACCCCTCAACCAACCAGAGAGCAGTGGTAAGGTGACCCTGTCCTCGGGGGACCCAGGTCCATCTCAGAAAAGCAAAAAGTTGCTCTCTGAAATAAGTATTCCAGACAGAGGAGATGTATGTCCTACCGGAAAAAAGATATCAGAGGGGAGGGCATCGTCCATGAGATTAGAGGGCCCAGGGCTCCTTTATTTAGGCGGTAAAGTCAGTTACCAGGTCAAGATTCAACAGAGCTAGAGGCAGAACTTCTGCTGCCCTCGACATAATCAGGGACTTATGCAACAGGCCTTAACCTAAAAATCAAGCACAGACATGAGGACAGCAGAGTGAAACGAGGGAGAGAGGAAACACACTTCATCACAACACGAAGACAACCCTGGATGAGGCTCTCACAGAAGAGTAACATGATTGGGGAGGAGGGGGTGCTGAGGCCAATGGAAGAGAAGAGGTAAGCACTGTAACTCTACCTGGGAACATGAAGCCGGAACAGATCTAGCAAGTGAAAGAGAATTCCAAATGCAAGAGGGAAATACCAGCACGGATGGAAAGTGATGTTCAACAGATCCACATTTCACTTAACGTTCCTAAGTTCTGAAGTTTTCAAATGAGGGAAAGACTCAGGCTGGTTTTAAACACATTACATCCAATATAAACATGAGTTGTACCAAAAAGCAGAAGAGGGCGAGCCTTCACGTGGGAGGAAGCTGCTCTAATCAGTCCCCGAAGGAGCCAGTGATACATACACAGTGCACCCACTGTGAGCGGTGACGTCATCACTCTGTTGCTTGTTATTTGTTCCTTCCAACACCCTTGGCTTAGAAAGCGCATTCCTAATTTGCAGGAGACAGAGGAGAGGGCAAGGCATTCTACCAGGGCAACACCGAGCTCACAAATGCTGCCTTCTTCTCAAGGCCGGAGCGCCAACAGACAGCAGGGCCACCCTTTAACCTAACCAGGATGCGTGAGTCTCTTTCCACTTAGGAAGTGGGGAAAGGGCCAGAGGAGCTCACGTGGCTGTGCACAGAGGCTCAGGCTGATCGGTGGATCGGCCCGGTGGAAGAGCGGGTCAGAATGCTTGCAGGAGCGCAGCCACAGCCATTAAGCATGGTTAAGTTACCAAAACACGTCTCTGTAACTCTTTTGATTCACTCAGGTCTTTCTTCAAAACAAAACAAAACAAAAACACATCCCTAAAAAACCGTGGCTTAGGATAAAATTTTCCATCCCTGATCCCAGTTAAAAGAAGCTTTCAGGATCACAGTCAGTCTACAGGGTGGGTTTTGTTGTCGATGTTCTTGGTTTTCCACACACTCGAAACCTCTCAAGTAGATGGAAAAAGCAAAAAATATACAGTTTTAAATTAATGCTGATCAACATTCTCACTCCCTCCCCAACCACAACCAGTTCATTTGAATGCTTAAGTATGATTTCCGAGGAATGCTGGAGCTCCCCAAATTTCCACAAGTCACCTCCACCTCCCCAAGAGAGGAGCCTATTCAGGTTCTCTTAGAAAGATGCTATTTAGGAAAAAGATCTGGGTGTATTTATTATGTCATTACTAACCACCCAACAGACAGGAAATCTAAACATTTTTCTTCTCATTGGAAAGGTAACTTCACACTCTATGAGATCTATGTAGCTTTTCACTTAATCGCTCCTTTCTTAACCTAAAAAGGTGTCTTAGAAATTACAAACAACCATCAATGCTTAAATATCATCAGCAGCATACTTTTTCTTTCTACTACAAAAGTAACATAAGTTCACTAAAGTAAACAACACACCTGTAGTTCCTTGTTCGGTGTCTGCCTTCCTGCTCTCTGATAAACCCCAGGAGGGGAGGACACTTGTCTTGCTCTTTAGAAATATGCTCAGTGACTCTCACACACATCAACAAACATGCACGAATGACTGAGGGAAAGCACCAAGAAAATATAAAAACCACCTTCAATCCTATGGTCCAGAATTCAGAAAACAAACACACACGGAATATTCTATATATATAATCGTGGACTCTACATGTTTAACATTATATTGTGAGCTTTTTCTACATCTTAAATATACAGTATTTTAGAAATATGGCGATATAATATTCCTCTGGATGAACACATCCTTCCTTCTTTAAACTCAAATATTTCCTCACTACCCGTGTACGTCAGGCACTGTGCCAGGACTGAGGATGTAGCAGTGAGGTACACACGGCTGGAGCCTGAGATTTTAATATACCTGTATTACTAAAAAAAAAAAAAAAAAAGAAGAAAGAAAGAAAGAAAAAGCTACTGCAAGTAGGTCTTGGGAAAAACATTCCTGAGTATAGTTCTAGGATATACTCTTAAAAACGGAATTACTGGATCCAACGGTATGAACTTTAAGGCTTTTTGATTTATACAAAACTGTTTTCTTAAGAAGGTTGTGGCCATTTATAATTCCATCAGGAAAATATGCCACTACCCATCTTCCGGCCACATCACCAATACTGAACATTATCAACTGACAATGATGAAAAAAAATCAGGGAGAAATGGCAACTCATTCTTCAAACACACAGTTCTTTAATAATTATACTACCCCAGTTCAACCGTTTTTCACCTGCCTGTTTGCTGTTGGCATTTTTTCTGCTGTGAACATGTCCTTTGTCCATTCTTTTACAGGGTGTTAGTGTTTTCCTTACTGATCTGTAATGGGAGATAGTAAGATATTTTCCCTTTGTCTGTCATACTTTCCACAAATATTTTTCTCATTTGTTATTTGCCTTTTAATTGCATTTATGATATTTAACATACAGTAGCTCAAAAATTTTGAGAGTCAACTCCACTGACCTTACTTAGGCTCTTCTTGATAGTTTTTATACTCAGAAAGTCTTTTCTCATCCTGAGAAAGGTTAAACACACAACTGCCTTTTAGTTAAAAAAAAAAAAAAAAGAGTTTACATATTTTAGATTTAACTTTTTTTTTTAATTTTATTTATTTTTTTCCCCCAAAGCCCCAGTAGATAGTTGTATGTCATAGCTGCACATCCTTCTAGTTGCTGTACATGGCACGCGGCCTCAGCATGGCCGGAGAAGCAGTGCGTTGGTGCACGCCCGGGATCCGAACCCTGGGCCACCAGCAGCGGAGTGAATGCACTCAACCACTAAGCCACAGGGCTGACCCTAGATTTAACTCTTTAAACCACCTGGAGTTGGCCTTTTCTACCCCCCACAGGTTTTTTTTTTTTTTTTTTGGGGAGAGGAAGATTGGCCCTGAGCTAACATCTGTGCCAGTCTTCCTCCACTTTGTATATGGGATACCATCACAGCATGGCTGGATCAGTGGTGTAGGCCTGCGCCCAGGATCCGAACCCGCAAACCCCGGGGCCTCCAAAGTGGAGCACATGAACCTCACGACTACACCACCGGGTTGGCCCCTCTAGGCTACTTTTTATAACAATTTCCAGGTACCTAAACCAAGGCATCCTGCTAGACTTTTTCGACAGGCTCAACCAGGAGGTACGCTGCTCAGGTGCCAGGCAAGTGAGGTACCATATATACAGTATTGCTCATTCTCACTACAACCCTGTAAGGAGGTGACACTTTCCCTTTTATCATAAGCAAAGGGAGACAGAAGGAAAGTACATTTCCAAGGCAAAGGGCTGGCAGGAGGCACGCAGGGCTAGTATTTGAACTCAGATCTGCCCAGTTCCAAAGCCTGTATTCTTTCCACTATACTGTGCCCTCCATTCCTTCTGAAATCCTGTAGTATCTCCTGTCCTAATTATACGGCACCCTGACTATACTGTCAGGGTCACAAACACCAGCAAGTAGCATAAATGAGGGCCGTGGGCCGGGTGCAACACAGCAGGGAGCAGGGACCATGGAGACCCGAGAACACGGGCCTGCTAACAGGTGGCAGCCATCTGTAGCTCCACCTCGCTGCTCCCCCAGGGATGCCTGATCTTCTGGGTTTTCCAGGGAAGCCCATAAATGGCATTTTTATGTAAAATTTCCTGAGTTATAAATTTGGGCTACTAATTCAGGTTCTTTAAAAACACTGGGCAGTATAAACAAAACAAGTCTGAGACCAGATTCAGCTTAAGAGCTGCCCAGCTGTGCTGCTGGTGGACGCATCACGTGAGTCCTCCTTTTACACCCATGTCCTGTCATCCTGTCTGGCCTGTAAGCTCCCAAACAAGGCCAGATGTCACCTGCTGGGCTTCTCTGATCCCCCTTTGCCATTCCACACGATATGGCCTGAGAGAAAGCTCAGGACACATGTGCACTTCACCTTCAAGTATCATATTCTTAATCTCAGTGACCCCCACTCAATCAGAAAAGGCCATTCAAAGCAAAATATGCTTCCAGATTAACGATCTTGGTCAACAGTGAGACATTTAGTTTTCCAAGTCATCTCTGATCCCTTTAACGAGCAACTTATCTAAAAAATTTTCCGTCTTTTTACAAAGAAGATGCTTATAAAAACAAAACACAAATGAGCAGAAAGGACAAAAAAACAAAGAGGAAGCCTGCTACCTGTTCTCATTTCCCAAGCTCACAGGAAGCACTCGACACGCAGTAACTATTATTAGTTTCTGCACTGGAGGCACCAGGGAAGGAGTCGAGGAGACAATGGGCCCTTGAAGCCTGGAGGGGACTTAGGTTAATGAGAAGGTGGAGAGCACGCCGAAGGAGCAACGAGACGATTTAGTAGAACGGCGCAATCACACAGGGAACAGTGAGGGGCCAAAGCAGGTTGGGCATCGATGACGTGAGGACTGGACAGTCTGGCGAGTTTACATCTTAGCCTTTGTTCCAGGAGGAGCCTGAAGACTTCTGAGCTGGAAAACAAAGTGATGAAAGCAGTGGGCTCAGTCCTGGCTCTCCGCTCCTCTTTCTCTATTCTCTTGTCCTGAATAATATTTTGCAATTCCACAGCTTGACATATTATCACTAGTATTAGTTTCAATTCAATTCAACAAATAATTGTCTGAGCCATGCTGGGCAAGGTGCCTCAGTCATCTCATCTGTACAATGGGGATAAGAGCAGTATCGACCTAAGAGATTACTGAAGGATTGAACATAACGCACTGAGAACAGAGCCAGGCAGAGTTAACACCATACACTTGTTATTTATCATCACTACTTTCCTGTTGTTATTCTGACAATTCCCATATGACATCTCCAGCACAGGCCTGTCACCTGAACCCCACCTATATAGCCAATGGCCTGCTTTACATCTGGAAGTCTCGGGCACCTCAAACCAGCATGTAGAAAGAGGAACTCCTGATCTCCTCTACAAATCCTCCTTAAATAAGGCCCAAATCCAATGCAAAAATCCCTGCTTCTCCTCGTCTGAGTAAACAGCACCTCCATCCACAGATTGCTCAAGCCAGAGACCTGGGAGTCACTCTAGATTCTTACCCTCACATCTAAAATCTTATTGGCAAGTTCTGTTGGTTCACCCTCAAAAACAAACCTCAAATGCATTCCCTTCTCTTCCCCCACTGCCACCATCTTAGTCCGAACCAGCAGTCACCCACTGAGAATCCTGCACCCGCCTTTCATTCAGTCTCCTGCTCTCACCTCCCCCCAAACTATTCTTCACACGGCAGCCAGAGCGGTCTTTTAAAAATATAAACCAGATCATGTCACAGCCTCATTTATTCCCACTGCACTTAGAATAAAGTCCACACGCCAGAGCTCTGACCACAGGTGTAATTATTCCTCTCTGTTCATTTATGATTGTCTAGCTCCTGTGACCTCCAAGAGGGCAAGGCCCACATTGGTCATGTTCATGTTCACTGCTACAGCCCAGAGATGAGCACAGTAACTGACACATCCTAGGTGCTCAATTAAAACTTGTGGGAGGGGAAGAAAAGAGAGAGGAGAGAGAATGAACTGTTCCTGAAAATATCTGGCATCTGGGTATCAGACAGAACTAAGGCGGAAAAGACTGGAATTAACGACACCAGAGTGGAAAAAGTTCCTTTCAGTATCTTACACATGTGGTAAAAAGAGCCTGGGATGAAGACAGCCGCTGTGAGAGGGATGAGTTCTGCAGGCACTTAAAGCAAGAATTAAGAAGATTTGGGAATTGAAACAATTAAAACAGAACAGGGAAGAACTGAAAATAACTGATGCTGTGAACCTGACCAAGAGAATAGTAATATCATGAACATAAATGCACTTACCAGCAGGTGGAATTGTGGAGTTTTCTGAGAGAGTACTAATAAACCTGATTTTATGATTTCAGGTTAGAAGACACATGTCTCGTGAACATGTACAAAGTGATGGCTAGAACTTGAGATAAAAGTCAAAGCTAGAGATAAGAGATTCAGAAATCACTCCACCAAGGAAAGAATAAGAACAAATGAAATTCTATTTATTTATTCAATCAAAATACAGACAGACACACGCACATGGTGCTAAATGCTGGGGACATAATGATATATGAGACAGAAATGGGCCTTGCCCATATGGCATTTACAATCTACTGCCAGTTCATAATCTCCTAAAAAATAATGTAGACAAAGATAACAGAATCAAAGATAATCTTGAATATCCACATGTAAGGGGTTGGATGTAAAGAAAAAACCTCAAAGGATACAGAGAAGTAGCAATGGGAAAAGTGTGACAATAGCTAAAATAATGCAGAATTTCAGAAGCTAACAGGAGCAAGAAAAGACAGCTAATAGGTGGTTGAGCGTCAAGCAGAGAGGTGATGGATACTGGTGACCAACGTGACAAGGAAGAAGGGAACCATGATTGAGAAGCGGCCAGGGCACGTGCTCTTCAGGCCCACAGTGTCAGTGTAACATTAGCAGAGGGGTGGGGATGCATTCAGAGAGCAGGTGTTTTAAGAGTGAGTTAAGTTGTGACAGAAGGGTAACTGCAGATGTAGACAGCTTATTCCAGAATTTGTGCTTCAAAAGCAAGAAAAAAACCAAGAAGTTAGAATGTCTGCAGGGTCAAGGCAAAGGTTTTCTCAAGATGGTAACAGATATAACAGGGACTCCTCTAGCTCTCTGGTCCAAGAATGAGATACATGGTGGAGCTGCTTGACAAGTATGGTCAAGGCTTTTTGCAGGCTAAAATGTTACGTGGAAACTAAATGCTAGCCCTGAGCTACAGCTGCTTAACCCGCTGAGGGCCACTGCCCTTTTACCTGCCCTAGCTCCCAACTTACAACTATGCCAACAGTGTCTCCTAGCACACTTTTAAAAATCATTTCTTTTCAGCTTGTTTTCCTAATAAAACTGTGGTGCTGCCCTGCCCATGAGAAGCCGGCTGGCTTCTAGACTGCGTCAAGGACCATCTAAGCTTGCAGCTATATTTGGGCTGCAAAGTTGTTCCGACAGCGCTGATGCAAGCCCACAGCTGGACTTGTTCATAGTGGTAACACATTTTTTAAATCTGACATAAACAAAACATATTAGTAGTTATGGACATTACAGAAAAAGAATAAAGCTAGGACCCCACAAAGTCATCTCCACAGGCTTAATTAATTCTGCTGACTTAAACCACACTTTAAACGATGGCATCCTCAGCATCGATCTGAAATACATCACTTTAAAAAAAGGAGCAGCTGCTTCTGAAATAAGATCTGTTAAAGTAAGAGGCTGGCTGGAAAAGGCTAGATGTGAAATCACTGAGGTTAACTGCTCAAAACGGGTTTAAACCCACTTACCACACACAAATCTTTGGGTTTTTTATCAAACTCTTTCCTGGGTTTTGGCACTGATTTGACTTGGAAGGTTCTGGTGAGGTGAGTGAGAATACTAGGCATGGGGACTGGCCTGTGCAATCAGTCATCCCATCTGGGCACACCCAGTGATCCTAACAGCTCCATAAGGCAGGCCCTCACCAACCCCTGACTCACTGACAGAAGAGGCCTGGGAGGTCTGGGCAATGGTTCAGCGCAGAGGAGGCTCTCTCCACAGGCATCTAAAACTTAGCTCTGCACACCAGACCAGCAAGAAGACTCTCACCTTTCCTTCTGGGCAGGACCCGCGGAAAGGCAAATGAAGTTTAGAGGGAAACATCTGCTGACAGTGTTGTTAGATTTGTTTTTGATATAGTACTGGGGGTAGGATGGGGGTGAGAAGGTACTGGATTTATGCAAAAACAAACTTGCTTTATACTCACTGTCACAGCCATTCTAACCACACTGAATGTGCATTTGAAACCAGAAGAGTTAATGTAATATAGATTCCATTCTTGGTAATATAATATCTCAAGAAACGCAACTTAAGGAACTGCTATCTTGAAAGAGCTTCCATCCAACACTGCAGCACCAGAAACCAGTGTTCTTCCTCTGAGAGCATGAGACCAAATTCCCCGATGCCTGACATCCAGCTGACCCCAGTCACCAGCAAACGTGCAAGCTTCTCCAGTCATCCATTAAAACCAGAACACTCATTCCCAAACCATTCCTGGACATACCCTGATCAGACACAACCCCCCACACTCTCTCCCTCCTGCACCCTTCCCCTGTGTCCTCTGAAATTCTCATCAGTGATGAGCCAACACCCCTAGATCCTCAACCTCCTGTGCTCTGAAGGTTCCCTCTACTTCCTTGTCCTAGTTGTAACCCAGCTATCTCCACAAGAGTCCAAATTCCCTACAATCCTCCCACATGGAAGGTGGTCATGTCTCTCACATCCAGTGGAGCTCAGGGCCAGGCAACACTCCTCATTAACACTTTCAGATCACTGTTACCATGCCTCTCTTAAAAATCCCTGCTCCTCTGAGCTCTGGCCACCTCTCTCCTTCTCGGCCTTGCTCTCAGGTATATAAAATGCAGAACAGCCTTCTGATTGGTCTCCTGGCTTCTGCTCCTGCTCCTTTCTAGTCCAGGCTCCACACAACAGCAAGACCTTGTAAAATTATCAATCAGATCCTGTCACTCTTCTGCTTAACACACTTCAATGACTTCTGGATGTACTTAAAATTCACTCCTTCCTGAAGCTCATGAGTCTCTGCATCATCTGGCCCCTGTCCACTGTCCCCATCTCATCACCTGCTACTCTCCCCACTTGCTCACTCTGCTCCAGTGCAGAGCCTCCTTTTGCTTCCTCAAACTCACTAAGCTCTTCTCTGCCTCAGCTAAGCAGTCATCCAGCATGAAAATGTGACTTGTGAAAGCTGAGAAAATCACCAGAAGGCTTAGGAATAGATTTTAAGAGTACAGCAAAGGGGAGAAAAAAACTCTACCACTGGGACAAGGTTTGAAGAAGTCAAGTTTGCAAGCAGACCCCGAACTTAATCACAGCACAAACAAACATGACGATTCGCTTTGGAAAAGGCCGTTCTCCCAAGACTAAAGGCACTGTCAGAGGCAATACAAAGCTGGGAGGCACTGTGTAAAAATTATTCCCAGTGGCAGTTAGAGCACAGATTCTAGCTTACGACAAGGCCCCAAGGGAGCAAATGATGATTCCAACTCCCAAAGGCTCTCAAGTCTGAAGATAATTCAAGTCCTACCAGGACTGCTTATCCTTATCTGCTTCAACAAGCACACATTTGTCTACCTACTCACTCACATTCTCCAAACCACTAAATGACCCTAGAGACAGGAGCTCAAAATGAAGCCACCATCCCTGACCCACAGGCCGCTTCACCCTCCCTGTGTCCCCTCACTCCCTCAATGAATGCCGTTTCACAGGCCTAGGGCATCTTGCAGTTGAGCTCCACTGCTATTCATTTCCTTTTTCAATTTCCACATCTGAAAAGTCCCCGCGGCATCTACCATTTACAACAGCTCAAAGACTCCCTGATCACTGCGACAACCTTCACAGGCCTTTCATGGGGGAACTTTTCTGTTACTCCCATGAAGGAGTACCAATCATCATGCCCATTTACAAAAAAGGGGCAAATATAAATGAGGCAGATAGGTGCCTTTTAGCAACATCAGGGACAGAAACAGGAAACAAAGCCTGATTTGCTAAATTTCATTAGGGCACGTATTACAAAGACGATGTTATCAACAATTTCTTCCGAGTATTTCCTGTCATTTCTCAGAAGGGACGCTGTGATCAGGAGCTGGACTAAGAGCAAGTGTGGGCGACTGGAACAGCAGCAGTGGGCGTGCCGGCTGAGGTGGAGGTTCAGACACTACTCCGTGAAACACTACAGTCTGGTTCATACAGTCTGGTTCATCCAATTTTCAAGTTGAAGCTAGTCAGTACTATTCTGGATTCCAATATCCTAATTTTTCTAAAGTCTTGGAAAATATAAGTATTTATGATCAACCTGATCTTTTCGCTCTCCACTCTTCCCAGAAGTGTGTAAAAAGCCGATTAGCAAGGGAACTCCAATTCTCTGGGAGCTCCCAGAGCCTCCACCATTAGAAGTGGTTTTACGACCAGCTCTTCTGGAGATATGAACAGGGTTCACACCCTTCAGAAGCTGCTAGAGAGGGAGCGGATGGAGAAATGCCCACCTGCCTCAACTCAATCACCCTGAGGCAGAGAGAAGCCCTCACATTTTCAGGATTCAGCTGATGAAGGACAGAACTTATCCATGGATAATTTTCTGGAAAAACACGGCTTTTGGCATCTAAACCTCCAGTGCATCACAAACTTCCTGCCATTATCTAATAACCACCCCCCCAACTCAGCCATCACAGTTTCCATGGTAACCGACAGAGAAATAGCAGCCTGCCAAATGGCTTTTGTGGTTCCTTTTCCAGCTTGTTTTTCAGTATAGAATTAAAGCTAGCTGGGAAAAGAACCAGGCTAATCTTTAGAACAGGGACATGATGCAGTCTGCAAAGTACAACTGGGTTTGGGACAAGGAGTGTAGAAAAGCTTTAAGAAGCCCAGCTTGGCAGAATAAAAAAGGTCCCTGGTTTCTAAAAAATGTCTACTGAAGTATATTTGGGAAGCTTTCCTTTTGTCTTAAGACAGTATATCCTGATATGGGCCAGAAGATAAATATGGTGCTATTCACTCAGTCGCTAACTGAATTAACAAAAGAAGGGATGGGGTGGACGGAAGAACAAGATCAGGCAAGTCTACTACACCCACAAGAACCTTATCATCACTAAAGGAAATGGTAATTTACTCTAAAGTCGAAATGAATGAGCGGGAGTTGGCAGACTCGGACTGGAGGACAGGGAGAAAAGGAGGGGCATCTTGGAGGAGTGAAATGTTTAATCGTAGGGATGATGCATGCGTGGAGCTGATTGAGCCAACTGCGTGAGTCAGAGGGGCGCCAGGGCTTTGGAAACAGATCTCCTCAGCATCTCAGCACAGGGAGAAGGCAGTGTGTGGAACTGGGGCGGCAGCTTTAGGAAGATCACCAGCTACAGAGATCTGCTAAGGTGCCAGACGGCAAAACAAGCAACTGCTGAGCGGTGGAGGAGTCTGAATGCAAAAGAGAAAAGACTATTTCTCTTTGAAAGTGGCCCCAAACAGATGCTTTTCTGTCTCAAAACTGCATCCTTGAATGAAGTGCAGAAAATCTCATGACTCTCCTGTGTCAGCCTTCCATGAGAAACTTTGACTCGAGTCAAACAGGTATTAGCTTCTCTTCTGATAGGTTAAAACTCACTGGAGTTTGAAAGAGACTCCCTCCCACAACCTCGGGAACGCTACAAATGTCTTGTTGACAGACGTGAAAATCACAATCTCTAGCGGCGTACTGAGATAGGTCCCTCAGGGTTACAGAAAGTCAGGCTCCTACCAATTCCACAGGAAGATGAACCTAAGTTATACTTTTTAATTTATGCTTTTACCTTGGGTTGTATGAATCACGAGTCATGTTCTCAGAGCTACCACCAGAGTTTAGAAAGAAAAGTAGACACAGATTCGCAATAATCATTTCCTTTCAACTCTTCGGAAAAGAGATTATTATAATAAGACAAAGAGGATGTACTCTGAGATACATCTCCGAGGTTGTCGACTCAAGGAAAGGCTTCCGCACTTCTTGTTTAGCTAGATTTGTGGAGCCTAGATTTTTGGAATCTTTTAAAGAAACCTGAAGGAGTCTTTCCAAAAGTTTACACTTGGGTCTTGTTTACCCAAGAATGTGACTTATAGGTTCTGGGGGAAAAAGTCATTTTTAAACTGTATCCACTAACGCGTGATTATAATTTCAAATATAGTAACGTTCAATTTCCCCATGTGAAACAAAAGCCAGGATTGAAAAGCTATTCAATTGCATCAAACTCAATCACAGTTAAGACTGTGTAGGAAGCCAAATTAGAATCAACAACCTGAGGTACTGACACGTTTATATTCCTTCCCAAATCCATTTCCTCAGCCAACTTTGCTTCAAGATCGCAGACACATTTTCTTACTTATCAGATCTGTTTTTTCACCGAATCAGCTACCATAGTTATAATGTGGATCCCCTTGCTACTGGTGGATAATTAAAGGGACTTAACCACATTTTTAGCATTTCATGGCCTGTGCTTTCACTCATGTTCATCAAAATCGACTCTGAGAAGCCTGGAGAAGATAAAGCTCCAGCATGGACAGTCTCTCTCTCAAACAGAGATTTTGCTCCAAACGGGTGCCCTCAGCAACAACGCTATGTGGTAGTTACAGTCTCCACCCACGCATTAACCTATAACATAACTGAAGCATATTACCAAGAACTAGTTCTTGATCACCATGAATAATGTTCTTATATGAGAAAATGAAGACCTTTAGTTGCCTGAAGGGGAAAAGAAACGGGGGCTGCACCAGAATACTCTTAATGGTTGATAGTTGGAAACTGCTCGTACAGTAAAACTAATTATCCAGAAAGCATGCTTTAGGAATTCTTAAACTTCAAATCTATAAATAGGCTAAAAATGTTTTTAAAAGGGGGGTGGTGGTGAATGTACGTGTGTGAAGAAACAGTAACTGAATACTTAAATACTTGGCAACCTACAAAATAACAGCAGAGAACAAGAGACTGGGATTATAGCAAAGATTATACTGAATATACTAGAGCCTATCTGCCACTCGAAAGGATGGAAGGATAACTCTGGAAGGCACAACACTAACATGGTAGATCACAAACTCTAGAGGGGGAAAGACAAGTTCATCTTATTCATTCACTGCTATAGCCCCAGCTCCCAGGCACATGCCCGGCAAAAGCTGATATTCCATATGCCTGGCTTGAGAAGAGGGTCTGAACTTAAAAATGAGACCCGTGGTGTTTCTTTGCTATTCATGTAACAAGAGTCTTACCAAGGGCAGGATGAATTCTTCACACGTGTGAACTTGTGATTTACCTGAGGGGAAGCCTGTGTATAGAGCACAACCATACCTAAAAGGAATATGGCAAAGGTCGGGGAGTCTGCTTCTCCAGTGGTACTCCTGGTACATGAGAAGGCTGACTGCTCAGGAAACTGCGAAGGCTACTCAGAGTGCTCAGGGAGCACATCCACTCAACAAGGCACTGCAGCTGACAATCCCCTGCCAACACAGACAAAGCTTCTGTGTAAACAGCAGCAAGGAAAACCTAATCAATGGAAAGTGTACCAACAAAAGGTACTTAATGGCATAAACGCAAAATGACACAACATGCTTCAAAATACCATGCCTGGAAACCCAATATACGTCAGGAAGACAGCCCAGTCCATCAACTGTATTCTTAAAGAAGCATATCTGATGAAGAACAGACATGAGCACTGACTGACTAACAATCATGTGGTCTGGATGATTCAAAACACAGCCTTGTAGGGCCTCCACACTGGCTGGGCCTGGTTTAATGTTATCAGCTGAACGACTGGGAACTTTGGCTAGAAAAAGACACAAACCCTGGAAATGAGATGACTCGGTGGAGGTCTGCTCTCTTCTTAGAGTTCCTGGTATCTTCCTATCCGTCTTAGGCCTAAAGTTCCACACTTTTTGATCTGAAAAAATTAACAGCCCTAGCACCTCTCAACTGTCATGTAATACAGGCGAGAGCTGGGATGGAAAACGGAAGGTATCACACAGCCAGTCTCGTCACTGCTTCCGGACCTGAACTTGGACAGACCACCACCTCTGATAATCGGGCTCAAACGTCCTCTCTCTGAGAGAATTACACATGCATCTGTATTTCTGGAGAGGGCTAAGACGGCAATGAGCATGCAGTGATGCTCCCTCACAGGAAAGGGGCAACAGTGCCATGAAGAACTTACTGAAAATAAAGCCTTCGTCAGGGGCATCCTCCTTGAGCTTCCTTCCTCTCCCTTCTTGCCCCTGCTACCTTGAGCCTTTCTTTTATAAGCCCTGCCTCCTACCCTTTATCATAATCGCAATTATTTGAGTAATTAGTAATATCTGTCTACCCCGTCTCCATGAGGACAGGGACTACGTCTGTCCTTCCCACCAATGGAGATGAGCCCCCAGCACCCGGCACGTGGCAGGCAATTTCTGTTGGATGAGTAAATGAACGAATCGGCATTTTGGAAGTCAAAAGTTAACCATGGGGTAAGCAATTAGTTGAAAATGTTTCATCAACAAAACACATACTCCTAACCTCTAATTCTGAAACTAGGAGCTTTTAGGAGCTCTACTTTTTGCACAGAATAATAGGAGGCAGGAAGAACACACACACAAAACGACAATACTCACGGGTGGGGGCTTCTTTCTCATCTCAAACATGCGTGTGGCGCCAAAACTGAGCGAGGCAATGATGGGGCACCTCCCTAGTGAGGGTTCGTCATCGCTATGCCAGTCCACGCTGTCCTTTTCATTTCGGTAAAGATTGCAGAGCAAGGAGTTGAAGGTGTGGCCAGTGTTCTCTTCAATCTGGTTCTTCAGTTTGTGCAGCACAGGATGCCACTGCAGTCAACAGGCCAAGAAAAGGGGCAGACAGTTCACGTACGACACAAGGTGGCAGCCACATGGAAAAACAAAGAAAGCCCCAAATCAGTCAAATGATAAACAGGGGCATGGAATAAGCAAACCACTTGGAATGTAATAAACAGAAGGCAAGAAGAGTAGTTTAATTCTCTTCCATTATTTCTATTTTAAAACAAGTTGACCTCTGCTTATATTAGTGCTTATAAAGGCACTAAGTTTGGTAGAGCAATGTCATGAGGACCAGGCCTATCTACCCATCTCATCCTTGCCATGTGAAATACATGACCCTCACAAAGCAGCAGCTGTCGATACACTCAGGGCAGTCACCTCTTAAGTCACGGAGGTGGTGAGTGGAGCCTAAGTCTGGTTTGCCAGCACAGCTGCCAGGCTGCCAGGCAGTCAGCAGACAGACAGTGAACTCTGAGAAGCGAAACAACTTTCCGGGATCCGAACCCGGGCCGCCAGTAGCGGAGCTCACACACTTAATCGCTAAGCCATGGGGCTGGCCCTTTATATTTGTTCATATTTGGAACTCACTGTCCTGCCATGTATGCTACAGGAAGCTACCATGCCTGACCTTCGGTTGTACTTGGGAACCACGACCAGCGTAGCTTGTACTGGTTCTTGTTAGAATTCTAGGTCCTTCCTCCAAGAAATCTCACCTGCTTTACAGAGCTACCTTTAGGATGGTGGTTCTCAAACTTCACACTATCAAAACTCATTGAGGACCCCATAGAACTACTGCTTATATGGGTTACAGCGATGATATTTACCATATTAAAAATTAAAACGGAAAAAAATTTAAACTACTGGTTAATTCATTAAAAAAATAGCAAACCCATTACATGTTAACATAAATATTATTTATGAAAAATAACTATATTTTCCAGTGCAAAAAATTGGTGAGAAGAGTGGCATAAATCTCTTAAATGTTTTATAAATCTCTTAAATGTCTGGCTTAATTAAAGAGAGTTGACTGCCATATCTGCTTCTGCATTCAATCGGTTACAATATGCTGTTGTCATTGAAGGATATGAAGAAAATGGGCTTCACACAGATACGTAATTAGAAAGGGGAGGAGTCTTTTATAGCCTTTTCAAATAATTGTAGATACTCTTTGATATTACACCAAAACTCAACAAGTACTGATGTCTTATTTAAAATTTTTTTTATTGAGGTAACATTGCTTTATAACATTATATAAATTTCAGGTGTACCTCATTATATTTCAACTTTGATTTCTTAATTGCAATATGGAATCTGAAACCATATCAACGAGCTTTTCCTATTCTGTTACATTTAAACCCAGCTTGCACTTTGAACGCATCTTTTTTTTTTTTTTAATAACTTTATTTATTTATTTTTCCCCCAAAGCCCCAGTAGATAGTTGTATGTCACAGTTGCACATCCTTCTAGTTGCTGTATGTGGGACGCGGCCTCAGCATGGCCGGAGAGCGGTGCGTCGGTGCGCACCCAGAATCCGAACCCGGGTCGCCAGCAGCGGAGCGCGCACACTTAACCGCTAAGCCACGGGGCAGGCCCTGAACGCATCTTTTAATCTGCGTGATTCTGTCACATCAGGCATCGGTCATTTGGAAACTACTGGTTCACTGAGTTATGCAGCTCTTTTAACTGTTGACACGTTTCATTACACAATATCAAAACTCACATCCACTAATATCACCACTGACCTCATCAGAAAAGGCTAATGGGAAGAGGTCAGGCTCAAAGTGGTGGATACGAGTTTTCCAAAATTCTAATTTTTGCTTGAAAACTCAACTTTTATCAAAATTCTAATTTTTGCTTGAAAACTCAACTTTTATCAAAATTCCAATTTTTGCTTGAAAACTCAACTTTTATCATTAGAAACAAATCCTGTCCATCATTTTCCTTGAGTGCCACTGACTTCATTCATTTATGAGAAAATGTCTGCCAAACACTCAAGTCTGAATAGCTACAGCTGGTCTGCCAGTTGTTCTTTTGAGTAAAAATGGTCCATGAACAAAGTAGCCAGTTCAGCTTACAACTTAAACAGTTACACAGTGACGTCACACTTGCTTTGCAGCAGGAGGGTTTTATACATACTTTCCATTTCATCAAACAAACTATTAAGGAGACATGTACTCAAAGACCGAGATTTAATAAAACTAATAACGTTTACCGTTTCATTGAGGGATATATTTAAATGAAACTAGCATTTTTTTTCAACTGGAAGTGCACGGCAGTGAAGAATACAATGATTACTAGCATGGTTTGGTGACAATGCCCTAATTCACGCTCAGGCACCAGCAGTTTTACCCTACTTTTGTATCATCAGTGCAAATCCAACACAGTGAAAATGTCATCTAGTCTCAGCATTACTATAAAAATAGTTTTGACCTTGTGGATTCCCAAAAAGGATTTTATGGACCCCCTCCAGGGATGCACAGATTCTACTTTAAGAACTGCTGCATTTGAGAGCCCCTTCAAAGTCCATGTTCTATGTCTGGTAGTGAAGGAATGGATGTTCAGCAAAGGAAAGCATATTATTATTATTAAGTATATGCCACGGCTATTGTCAGGGAAAACCGCCAGGGAAGCACATGTGGTTATCACTCAGCTTTGCTGTGAGGTGGAAGCCATGATAAAAGCTGGGTTTCCTTGTTATGGATATTAGCATTACATTCTAAGCAGAGGATTTTAAAAAATAAACAGCAACAACAATAAACAAAACTTAGATCAAATAAACAGAAATGTTATTAAACTAACCAATGTTCAAGAGAATAAATTTCAAAGTGAAATTCCACAGTAATGTTAGCAAGCTTTATTTCCTATTTATTTTAAGCTTATCTTCATGGAGATAAAGATCAGATGGTAGAATTATACACTTCACAAGAAAAACAAGAATGTCAAGGAGGAAGAGAGCGTCTCTGCAGTGTGACTGCGCAACTCATTAGCACTTCCCCGACTTGCTGAGGGCCTGAGCACTGACAGCACCAAGCTTGCATTATGTTTCTAAGCGGGTATATGTTTTTTCTTGGTTATTTTTGGTGGTGAAATAAGGAGAAAAAAAGAGGATAATGAACTAGAGTATTAATTTAGACTCTCCGACCAATACTCTATATACAGATCCCTCAGAACTGAACGTCTAAATTAAAATTCAGCGTCATCTCACTGTTCAGTGAAGACATTCTATCCTTAAAAGACATCTGAGGAAAAGAGTATGAGGAAATGTGAACCACAGAAGCCAAAGGACCTATTCAGTGGAGCTCAAACAGTGCTTTGTAGAGTCCCAGGTCCACAGAGGTGCCTCTGGGACCACAAGAGGGAAAAGAGGTCAGGCTGGAGGACTCCCAGCCGGTCAGGGCGCTGTTTGATTTTCATACCCTGGCTTTGTTTAAGATTTAGTTTGAACAAAGACTAATAGAACTTTAATAACCTATGACTGAATCTGCTCCTGTGCTATGGGATACTAAGCCTGAGATATAACAACTTTAAAATTAAATGAGTGCCTCCAACACACTTACACACACATCAGTGAATCCTCCCCTTAAAAAACCTAAGAAAGGGGCAACTCTTTGGACTGTGTTCATGATGTATATAAATAAACTAAATCTATCAGCAATAAACACAAAGTTACGAGCCAGCCAAATTCAAATTAGAGAATTCTAATTTGACAACCTTATATCCAACAAAAGAGGCTTTCTTGAATAAATTATGGTACACATGGATTATGGAATAGTATGCAGCTTTTAAATATGATGTTGTAAAAGAATATTTAATGATACTAAAACATGCTAACAGTTAAATGAAATGTAGTACACATAACTGATTTTACAGAAAAATTCTCTACATATATTTGCCTAAAATAAAAAAAGAAAGGAACCAAAACATCACGTGGAAGAATTATCCCAAATTTTAATATTCTTCATGCTTATCTGCAGTTTCTAAATTTTCAATAATAAACACATATTACTTACATGATAATAAAAGGATTGTCATTAAAAAAGTTCTTTTGAAGAGTTGTCAAAACGTCCCCACAGTCTACAAGGCCGCTCTACTCAGCAGATCTCACGTGCCGTACGTTTATTATAAAGCAGAGGTTCTCAAGCAGGGGCAATTTCGTCCCCAGCAGACGTGTGGCAAGGTCTGGAGGCATTTTTGGCTGTCACAACTGGGTGACAGGTGCTTCTGGCATCTAGTGTGCAGAAGGCATGGGTACTGCCAAACATCCTACAACGCCCAGGACAGCCCCAACAACAAAGAATTATCCAGCCCCAAATGTCAGTAATACCACGGTTGAGAAATGTTGTTCTAAAGAGTGACTAGAATGAATGAGAAAGAACTTCTCCACGGCCTGTTTAACCCTCAACTCCTCTGTTATGACTGTTGACAAGAAGGCAAATTAATTCTGACAGAAACATGGCCAGCAGTCTACGGTGGATTGGCCTAAGTCAACTCTCTTCATGTTTCCAAAGCAACCTCAGATAGGAAGGGTCTCAACACTTCCCTGGGTCACATTCTAAACGCAGCCCTCGAAACCAGAGCATACAGCTATTTTCTTATGTGACAAAGCCATGTGCCCTCCAGTCAATATTTTATCCCTAACATTTCAGTGAGCGGTAGTTCATCATTACAGATTTCTAGAAGCTCTAAAATGTGTCACATTTCTGTCTATCCCAACGCCACAAGCAAAACTCCATTCTCCTCAAAGTCTCTTTCAATAAAGCATAACATTATCTGCCAAAGGCAAGATTCCAGACACTTAACAGGAAGCTATTTCTTGGACCTTAACTCCATCCTCTGGACAAGCTTAATTTATACACTAGAATCGCTTTATCTACTGTCATGGAAATTTTCAAAAACAAAAGCAGCAGCAGAAACAAGCCAGAGCAATGATACGTTAGAAGCCTGAGAACTGCGGCCATAGAATGAATACAAAGTCACCAAGAAAAACACCAGATTTTTTCACAAATGGCCAAAAAGCCTGAGAAATGGAAAAAGACATTGTGACCTCACTGGCCAGTCATAAGGACTTGGCCCACAGCAAATGTGTACCGGGGTGTACACAGAAGGGCTACTGCCAGAAAAGCTTGGGAAAGGGGTAGATTAGGAGGAGAACTGGTTCGTTTCTTGAAATCCTAGAGTCTGCTTCCAGTTTATTCTAGTTTCAGTTTTTTCTCACCCTCAGAGTTCATCTATGGATCAAAAGCACATCAGAGTCATAAGCACAAAGACTCAGTGTTTGAACCCGGAGGATTTTTTGAACTAGGAACCATCATGCAGCTTTGCAAGGTAATTCAATATTATTTTACAGTAGTCTGCACTTATAGTCTATAGTCTATAAAACCATACCAACAACAATATTCCAACATACGTGAGGATTTGGTTCCATAGTGATTCTTGAATAAGTGTAAGGAAGTTCTCCATACCATGCTGTAAGTCTTGGTTGCTGGTAAGTTACATCTAAGAAAGAAAATACAGGGCCTTTGAAACGGTTTGATGCTATTTAAGGTGTCCCTACTGAGTGCCAGCACTACACCTAGCAATGCGCAGGAAGCTGTGAGAAATGCAAAGGCACAGTAAGCATGGGCTCTGACCCAGGGTTCCACCTTCACAAAGGACATGCGGTGTCAGGAGTAGAACGGGTAAGAGCTAAATGAAGAAGACAGACAAGGTACGTTGGCAGAAACAGTACGGGGAAAGGCTCTGGGGGAGAATGTGGGTGACTCACTTGTGTCAGCGACGACATAAACAAGAGCGAGGGAGTCACACTGCAGAACAGAGGGGTTCAGATCAGGGAGGGTCTAGAAAGCAGGATATGGTGTCTGAACCCTTGCAGGGAGGAATCTGTGGCACCAAAGTCCATACAAGAAACAAGATAAACTGTTCCCCCCGTGCCACCAGTGTCTTAGCCCCTTTGATTCTGAATAAAGAAAAAAGTGCTCTGACCAACCACAGCATGTAGCTGATTTTAGTCAGAAGTTTTCGATATCCAGTTTATTTAGCGAGGGAGTTATCCATAGATCTGCTATTGTACCCACAACTGATATCAACCAGGACAACAAGAAGAACAGTAATAATAAAAGCAGCTAACATTCATTGAAAGCTTACTATATACCAGGCATTCTGTTAAGTACCCATCATGCATTATCTCATTTAATTATCAAAACAACCTTATAAGGTAGATATTATTATTAGTTCAATTCTACAGATCAGAAAACCAAAGATGTGAAAATTACTTAACTGTAATTTACTTAAAATTAACAATTACTTTGCATGACAGAGCCAGAAATCAAAGCCACATCTGTCACCAAAAGCCCTGCTGCAGGAACTGCTGAGGGTTAGGAGAAGGTTGCCCTGAAAAGCTGACTCGTATTCTGATGTCTGAGTCACAAAAATGAAGCCAGTATACTTTGCCTCTTTCCTTACAGAAAATCTAAATTCACTCAACAGGCCAGAAAGGAAATTTGACGCTGGAGCACAGACGCCCCCCAGTGACCACCTCTGGTATAGCAGGTGCTGCCCTTGTGAATGCGGACAGAGGAGCAGGTTCCAAGTCAGGCCATGTTTACAAGCCCAGGAGAGTTCATATGTTGAAGCTAAAGGGGACTGGACTCTTCTAGTGAAACTGAGAATAAAAAGCCAGTATAAGAAGGATTGCGAGGGGCCGGCCCAGTAGCATAGTGGTTGAGTGTGCACAATCTGCTTCAGTGGCCTGGGGTTCATGGGTTTGGATCCTGTGCACAGACCTATGCACTGCTCATCAAGCCATGCTGTGGCAGCGTCCCACATGCCAAGTGGAGGAAGATGGGCACAGATGTTAGCTCAGGGCCAATCTTCCTCACCAAAAAAAAAAAAGAAGAAGAAGGATTGCAACAAGAACATATGCCAAATAGAATCAGAAAAAAGAAAGCTCTGGAAGTTTCTATGAAGAAAGAGGAAAGTTGGCTCCATTTGAAGTAATAAAGTTGGTGAATAAACACACAGGGAAATAAGTATGTCAACCACAGTTCAGCCAAACCAAAGGTCCTTTGGTTCCTTGAATCCCACTCTATACTCTTGCCCTGTTCTCTCTGAGAACTACATCTATTTCTTCTGCCTGGAATACTCTTCCCTGTGCCCTCTGACTGCCTAATTCCTTCTCATCCTAGGGTCTCAGGTTTTGAATCTCTATTTGAGACTGGCTGTGGTGAGAAGAGCAACGGTATTAGAAAACATTCCAGAAAGGGAGACCAGTGGCAAAAATGCCATCTCAGAGATCTACTCACTCTCTCTGACGCCCGTCCTCTGTTTCCAGGGAACCTCCCGACAAAGCTGTTCCAACACCCAGTCGGCTTCTTTCACGTCCACAAAGCCAGGATACAAACGCACCCTTGATGCAGAAAGAACCGTTATTAACAAAAGAACGGGGAAGATGGGTTAGACTCTACCCGTTAGCAGAGTCAATTAATCTGGATGATGCTTCCTTTCACGGGAAGATGAAATCGTCTATCACACCTCCCCAGGCAGGCAGAGCCTAAGACCACCAGGTCACGATGCTCCAGATGTAAAACAAACTCCTTTCATGTTAAGACAAATAAAAGAGGCAATGACACACAGAGGGACGCAAGAGGGCTTTTACAGACGTGGTTCAAATACTGCTCCAGCATTGATCAGCTGGGAAACCTTGGGCAAAGTACTTCACCTCTCTGAACCTTGGTTTTTCTCATCTGTAACACAAAGATGATATCCACCTCATAAGGTCACTATGAAAAGTACAATAACTAATAAAATGCCTGGCCCTGTGTTATTTTAACAATTGGTAATCTTCTGAGACCATGCCAATTGTAAGGAAAGCGATCACTTATGACTGTATCGAAATACACATATCCAAATGAGGGTCCTTTCTCTCACTGAATATACACTTATTTCAACAATGCCAAGTCAGCTCAAAACCATTCTGGATATCCCTCTTAAGACATGTTCCAGAAGCTCATGGAACATTCTCTTGAACAGCCCTGATGGTAGCGGAAATTCACTCTTTGAAGATGTGTTTGATTTTTTTTTAACAGCACAACACGTAATTTATTAACTGATTTTAACCAGTTGCCCAGTGTAAAATGTTTGGATCTGAATTACTATTTTTCCAGTTTTACTGAGCTGTAACGGGCAGACAGCGCCGTGTCAGCTGAAGGGGCACAGCAAAATGATCTGATTCACACACACCATGAAACAATTTTCTGAAAGAGCCAAAGCTCACCTGAAGCCACACCGGGTTAACAACGGCTGTGACCAGAGTAACGCAACGTGTTTTCTCACGTGACTGTCAAACCTGCTTTAAAAGGGACATTCCAGAAAGGGTTGTAACAGTGGCAGTGCCGCTGGACTCATTACAGAGACTGCCCAGTCAACAGAAGCCCTTCCTAAGCATTCATTTAAATGTGTAAATTCTGATATATTTGTTTTAAGTGTCTCATTATTTTATAGTGACAATCAGTATACTCATGCATTAAGGTGACACTTTCAAAATGTTTTTAAAACAATGACTAATGCCCAATATACCCTAAATCGTATGTGCTTTAACTTTACTGAAATCTACCTTAATATAGATTAAGGTATTAATCTATTAATGTAGACTAAGGATTACTGTAACTTGATATATATGTTTATATAATAGTATATGATTAACACAACAATATATGTAGTAATATGTATAATGTGACATAATAATACAACGTAGCACTCAACACAGAAGTCAGGCTAGACGCGACTCTAACTTAAAGTCACTGTGCGGCACTAGGAAAAGGTACTCCATCTCCCTGGGCCTCATTCCTTCATCTGAAAACCTGGGGAGGTAACAGTTACTACACTTGACAGACAGGCTGTGAAATGGTGTGAAGCTAGAAATGCTATATAAAAAGAAATCTTACCAAATTCTTACTCCTCAAAAATTTAGGGGGCAGAAGTTACCTATTTCAGGTAAGGGAGTAGAATATTTTAAGAGACCATGACTCAGTAATAATTCTAATCACTTTCTAGTGAGGATTCACTTACCTAGATACGCCTGTGGCTGATAAGCTGATTTCATATACACCCTCTTTGCTAAAGAAACAAAGAAAACAGACTTGTTAGTATCAGGCAATACAACACACTCCACCCATTGAAAGGCCCGCCCTTTGGAGTTTCCAAAATCCTGGCTCACCAGAATCATTTAACAAGGAGGGCACACTATGAGGGAGGCAGAGCCCCACCTTCTTCTACCACTGAGATAAAGGGCAAGATGGTGCCCTAATCATTAATGGCATTGGGCATAGAATCCTGGCAGGATCGGGCCATGGAGACGAAGACTGGGATAAAATAAATTCTGAGTCTATCTTTATATTTCACCCATAATCTAGGCTGATATGGTCCAGAAATCTATCACACAATATAGCACCCTTTGGAGACTCTGGAATAGGGATCATTTAACAGGTACCAAGTACACCTCAGGGCTGTGACTTCTGTTGCTTTCAAAGACACATGTCTAACGAGGCTCCTCCTGTGATTAAAATCCTTCAAAGGCTCCCCATCAACTTTCCAGCATTGCATTCAAGGTCTGCACGATCTAGCTCCACCTCCCGACAGCTCCCACTGACTCATCCTCCTCCAGTAATAACTGGAGGAGGATGGAATCTCCTGAATACACCACCACGTTTCTCATCCTGTGCTGTTCCACATGCCGGAATGCCTCCCCGCCATCCAGCACCCCAATCCAACCCACTCCCAGCTTTGGTCCAGTGGAAAACTCATCCTTCAAAATCTCAGCTCAGCATCACCTTCTGTAAACCTTTCCTGACATTTAATCCACCCAAATAAGGTTAATCATCTCACCCCGGGTGCTCCCACTAGACCTCACACATAAGTCTACAGTCTCACGACATACAGGATTACAGTTTATCTGATTACGTGTCTATGTCATTTACTAGAGTGGGCTACTGAGGGGCAAGGAATGGGTTATTATTCTGTTTCCCAGTGCCTAGCACGTAGTAGATGGACAAGAAAAGCGTACCGAATTTAATCAAATGTGCAAAAGCACAAAACTGTTGGAGATGAGCAGGGCGGCAAGGTCCATGGTGAGAAAAGTGACCCAGACTGGATAGGGGCCTCCATCAAGATAACTGTGTCAGATCCTTCTCAGACAGACAAGTTACAGAGAATCATATAAAGGGACAGTTTTCACATCACACTTTGCCATGTGAGTGAGTAGTTCCTGATCTCCAAGCTGGGCTCTTAGGTAGATGTGTGAGGCCCTCTGAGCCAAAATGTAGGCAGAGTTACTGTCATATATATTTATCACATTTCTAAATGAGTTACCTATAAAGTTTCCCAGACTGTGAATACAATGTTTCAGTACGATATATTTTGGGCCACATTTAGAAACTGGCTCACTTCAAATGTGGGCGACATTTCTGGCTATTACAAAAAAAAAAAATCTAGCATAGCTCACTTCAGATAACCAGAATTAACAAACCCTAGGGTCAAGTAGGAATGTGCTGTCATTTTGCTCTGACGTGGAAATTCACAATTGCCCATTTTTTCAGCCTAAATGTCCCATCTGTACCTTGTAACAGGTTTCATGGTTTTGTTTATTCTCTTTATCTCTAATGGAGGCAATATCACTTTGGTACTTATAAAACAATCAAAGACTGTTAGAGCTACTAGACTGGGCCTTAAGTGATTATGTGGTCCAAACCCTTAATATTACACACAAGGAAGCTAAAGTCTAGAGAGATGGCAATAACTTACCTAAGGACTAGTTACATAGCTAACTAGTGGTGAGGTCACGATGACATATCCTCTTTGAAAGTATGATGACATTTGTGTTAGTTTCAAATTTTTCTAAGATATACAAAATACGCAAACAACCAAACAGCTTAATAGACTGCTCATGAGCAATAACATACACATAATGCTAGTTTGCTCAAATAAAAGGACGCTTTCTACTGACGATTTATCAACATCAGCTGGAAATTGAGAAGCAAGAAGAGAGGAGTCAAAGCATCTTTCATCAATTTTGGAAAAGAATATTTTAGACACAGATCAATATAAGAGGAATGTTTACCATCACCTAAATTGCTCTGGAAAAATTATGTGGTTTCAAAAAACCAACATTTAAGATCATCTAGATTGTAGTATCTTTCATAAACATTGCTAGTAAAATGGTACTTAAAGGCTTCTCAAAGAGCCATGTTTCAATGACTCAGGAAAAATTCTCCTCTGTCTTTATGTGGAAGATATTTTAGCTTACTGCAGATATATTCGTGAAACAAGGTCACGAAATCTACCCCAGGGTCAGAGTTTAATGCACAGACACCTTGCTGCATTTTCCACGCCATCAGCAAACTCAGAAAGGCTTCTCAAAGGACCAACTTTAAAGACATCTGAGATAGAATATCCCTGCCTAAAATTAAGACACTAATTGGGCCATTATCTCTTCCAGATGGAAACACCAGGGTCTGGGAAAGATTCCAGGCTCTCCATCTCTCTGTGGCAACAGTTACAGGAAGGCAGCAAATTACTTACTCGATCACTCGAGGCTCTGGGGCTCTGCGTACTACCTGCAAGGAAATACGCAGATCTTACTTCCGGAATGATTCCTAATCCTCAGAGTGTCTTACTTGCAGAATTACCATATCCTCTCATTTCTGGTAAAAATAAATGAGGTTTCCCTTTTTTACTCCAAGCTCTTACTATCCAACCAGAGACCCTCGTTTCTGTTCTTCTTAGAACTACTTCACAGTTGCTAGTGGGCTTTAAAAAATGATATAATTAGAATTAATCCCTTTCCCTAACAGCCAGCAATTCTGGAAAAATCCTTCCAGATTTTTAAAAATAGAAGATATAGGGGCTGGCCCCGTGGCCTAATGGTTAAGTTCAGCACACTCCACTTCAGTGGCCCTGGTTCAGTTCCTGGGCACGGACCTACACCACTCATCAGCGGCCAGGCTGTGGCAGCAACCCACATACAAAATAGAGGAAGACCGACAGAGATGTTATCTTGGGGCTAACCTTCCTCAAGCAAATTATCTTGGGGCTAACCTTCCTCAAGCAAAAAGAAGACTGGCAACAGATGTTAGCTCAGGGTGAATCTTCCTCAGCAAAAAAAAAAAAAAAAGAAAGAAGATATACTATGACATAAGGGGTTTTAGTCATTATTTATGCACTCATTACTATAGCAAGATGCCTGATTTTTAGCCCTTTTTTCCATGTTATTAAAAACAGTGACTCTTCACTGTTTCTTACGTTTTTTCCCCCAAGGAAAAAAAAGTTAAAAAACCAGGCATTGTAGTAGCCAAAATTTCAATCCAATTGCAGAGACATGTACTGCACTAGCACTGAAGACAGCATGGTTTTAGGACTGTGAGAACTGAGATAACCAACGCAAGCTCCAGTCATGGTACAACCTCTCACCTCTAGTCATGGTATAGCCTCTGTGCCAAAAAAATGAGAATTCTATATGCCCACAAATTAGAGGCAGGGGCCGGCCCCATGCCTTAGTGGTTAAGTGCACACGCTCCACTACAGGCGGCCCTGGTTCGGATCCCGGGTGCGCACTGACGCACCGCTTCTCCGGCCATGCTGATGCAGCGTCCCACATACAGCAACTAGAAGGATGTGCAACTATGACATACAACTATCTACTGGGGCTTTGGGGGAAAAAAAGGAGGAGGATTGGCAATAGATGTTAGCTCAGAGCCAGTCTTCCTCAGCAAAAAGAGGAGGATTAGCATGGATGTTAGCTCAGGGCCGATCTTCCTCACAAAAAATTTAAAAAAATTAGAGGCCGACTAGAAAGAATCCTCAGACATACTAAGGAACTGATACCCCACATTTCATTTTTATTATAGGCCTTTCACTCTCCTTTTATTAGTGAATTTATTCAGTCACTATTAACTTGAGTGTCAACTATGCGAATATAGCTTTTATAAGCAAATCTGTTACTGCTGTAGGAGAAACAAGAATTTACCTCCTGCGGTTCTTTGAACACAAACTGTCTGTCCGACAGAATATGCTCCTTGTTCATCCAGGTCTGACCAGGCCTCTGGTGGAGATGGCTCTTAGCAGTGGGAGCTGAAGCAAGAGAGTGAACAGACTCAAACCAGGGGAAAATCTGCTCTCATCACCTTCTAGTGAGCGAGGGCCAATAATATCTACTTGGAGATGACCTCTATGACATCCAGAAATTAATTAGTGAAGTCTACCGAAGACCTCAATACACACACTGGAAGGTTTGAGAGTACTGACTAAACATAAAGAACACTAAGGACTGACCCTTAGCTTACTATCCACAAAATCAGACAAAATACCAGCCATGTTTTAAATAATTCCTTAACAGCAACTGAAATGCAAATCCACTATAAACCAAAAGAATATAAGAAAGAGGATGATAGCTGTCCACATAGACACACACACAGACACACACACACGATCCCCACAGGTTCTTGCCTGGCTGAGCCATGGCCTGGCTCCGAGCAGGGCCAGCCCAGGCGCCCTGCACGCGGGCTCGCCGCCTCTTGTCCTCCATGTTGACCACAAAGGCTTCTGCTTTTAGCTTTCAGAAGATTTCATTCCTGATTCAAACCACACAATAATATCTGTTAAAAAAAACAAAAGTCCTTTTAGTTAGGATTGTGAGAGCCTGGACTACTAGAGGGTAATTATAACCCTTTCAGGCAAAAAAGATGGCTCAATAGCAATCAGAGCTTCTACATAAAGTCAACTTCTGTCATCACAACATCTCAATCAAGGAGCCTCCTAAGTCACGTGGGGCTGCTGGTTTTAATGTTTATCTTCTGCAATTTTATAGTACTTTTGCTTCTTTCACAAGAAAACACGTTAAGAAATTCTAAGACCTATCATAAATCACATTACTCTTATTAGTCTCCAAGAGCAAAACATAAGGAAACTGTAATACTCTGTCACCTACGTGGACCCTGAGAAATAGGCTAAGACTCAGTTTCAAGCACATTTCCATACTCCATTATCACTGGCTGCATCAAACTTCCCTGGAAGCTTGTAAAAAACACCCATGGCCTGACTGAGAAGACCTGATTTAGGATAAATACAGGTGCCTGTCTTTGTAACAAGCATTGTAGGAGATGGTGACGAGCAGGTACGTAGGAGGCCCACGAGGTTAACTGGCTCACCCAGAGTCACTCAGGAAATCAACAGCAGGTAGATTAACACTCAAATTTTAAGTTCCAGTCTTCAGCTAATTGAAAAATCCACCTCATAATGGCCAGTAATACAAATTTGACATTTTTGCCACTAAATTTTAGCTCACAGCAAATACAGGAGCATGCACAGCTACAGAAACAAAACAAAAACAAAAGCAAGGAGGTCCAGGCTCAGTGTTCTGAACCTATGATCCATTTCTTCATGGGTCTATCTAAGAAAGCTTCACATCTCAAGTTCTCGAAGGTCCCAAGCCCATTTCATAGCTTCTTTAGCCTACCCATTCCCAGGCCCCAACCCCAGCCCTTCTGATTCAGTAGAGCCGAGCTGGGCCCAGGACTCTGTATGTTTAGCAAATTCCCCCAGGTGACAAGTATGTAACTGTTCTCATCTAATAGGTGGGGAGATAACGGAGGCTGCCATCGGCCCAAAGAGTTAATGGCAGAATCAAATAGCAACTCTCCAGTCCCACAGAAGTGCAGACAAAGGCCTCGTCTGCATTTCCTCTCAACTGAGGCCTTAAAAGCTTAACATGACAGCTATTGCAATTAGTTCTTGCTCTGTCCACAGGGCAGCGGTATGTTATGTCAAGGACAGCTGCTGAAAGTACAGGTTCCCGAGCCCCATCCTGGACCCACTGAACCTGTGGCGTCCCAGGCTTCCTCCATCCCGGGATTCTTTATCCAGATAAAGCTTGACCCGCTCAGAATCCGGATCTGTCACCCCCAGCTGCAGGACCTGTGGCAAACGACTTCGCCTTTCCGAGCCTCAGCTTCTTCTCTGTAAACAAGGGAACCAGGACCTTTCTCGCGGCTGAGGTGCAGACCGGCGACCCTCGCAGGCCAGAGAGCCCGTCCCCTCCTCAAGGGGGAGCAACTGCCCTCCTTTAGACCCTTCTTTCTCCTCCAGGAGGCCCGGGATGAGGTCCCGGAGGTCTTCCGAGAAGGGACCTCAGGGCCGGTTCCCCCTCCCCCAGCCCCGGGCCCCCAGTAGTAAGCCGCGCGCAGGGTCAAACCCACTCGGCGCGGCAGAACACCCTACCGTCCCGCAGCTGCTCCGCCGCCCCCGCTCCGGGGAACCTTAAGAGTGGGGCACCGACTCCAGCAACACCCAACCACAGGCCGCGGCGGCCGGCACTTCCTCTGACGTCACGCGCCCCCGCAGCCGCTTCCGGCGCCCCGCTGGGGGTCCGGGCGGCTCAGCGTCCCCCGCGCCCGGAGGGCCGAGTTGCTGTAGGTGCCGGTGGGAGGGCTGGGGTTGCAGGGGAGCGCAGCGATTGAGGGTGCAGTGGAGCCGTGTGAGGGGCCGGGCTGTGGCGAAGGTGGGAATGAAGACGCTTCCTAGGCCGCGGTCCCTGTGGGCGTCACCGCCTCCCCCAGCTGGAGACGTCCAGGCGCCAGCGTCTTTGGTCTACGCAGGGCGACCGGGTCGCGCGGGGCGATGGAGGGGCCGGGGCGGGGGACCAGGTCGCGGTGCGCTAAGCAAAAGGGTTTGCATTTTATCCTGAAAGCCGCGGAGAGTGTCAGACCACCTCCTCTGTGTTCCCCGCGCAGCCCCTGCACGCCTCCGTCCACAGCACGACGGCAGGGCGTGGACCCCGCCTTGTGCTTCGCGGCTCCCCAGTGCTCACAAGTTTTGCTTTAGGGAACAGACCCAAGTTTCAGTCCAGACGCCACCGTTGACTAGGTGTATCAACGAGGGCTAGCACTCTGCTTCCTTATGAGGTGGGCACAGCTCCTGTGGGGGAATTAAATGAGATCATGTAGTTGAAGAATTTAGCACGATGCCTGGAACACAATAGAAACTCAATATATGTTAAGAGTGTCTTCCCTTCACCCCACCTGAATTCTTGAGAAACATCTTTAAAGTGGCCGTGTTAAACCGTGTATCTTACAGTGTGAAAATAGCAAAGGTAGCACTGAATTAACTATTTTGGGCAAGTTATTCTTTGAGATCTACCAAAGCATAGTCCCTGTGGAAGTCTTTAACATCAGCCTTGTGTTGTATACTGCTTACCTGCGGGAAGCTCAGTGTACCCCATCCGTGTACCTATATTGTTGCTACTATGAAATCTAATTTTCATAGCATCCATTATTCTTTGTTATACTTTATGACATTGAAGGAAAAATGAGTTATCCTAGAACTGAAAGGAGAGAAAAGTGGAAAGGCCAGACTATGATTTTTATCTCTTTTTCTCCCCCGCATTAACCAGTAATTTCTCAGTGGCTGCTTCTGGCTCAGGAACCTTTGCTGTATCTTCCAAAGGATGTCATTTCTTTCTTTTCAGTGTTGATGGTTTTTGAACAGGAACGAAGAAGCCTGGATTGAGGGGTCCCTAAAAGTAGTGATTAACACCTCTTCAGCCTCCAAGTAGAACGTTTCACAAAAATCAGTTCCTGGCCCCCTTGCATGCAAAACAACTTCATTTTTAACAGAATGGCCTGCATTTTTACCAAGTGCTAAAGGTGATTCTGATGCACAGAAAATTGGAAAACTTTGAGGACACGTGTAGGGTGACAAATCATTTGGTTTGTCTGGGACTGAGGGCTTTTCCATGACACAGGACTTTAAGTGTTAAAGCCAGGACAGTCCTGGGCAACTGAGATGGTCACCCTGGATACGTGTGAGTATGTAGTGTTAGATGTTCTTCCTGGGTCTTGGCGTCCTGGGTTTCCTCATTGCTATCTGCAGTATTTGTGTTTTTAAGTGGGCGTGGGGTGGAGACCGTGGGAGAGGGATTGAAGGTGAGGTGCATTGCCAGTTATCAACCCATTTATTCTTGGCTCCAAACCCATCCTTCACGGCCCTGATCCCAGTACTGGAACATTTCTCCCTTGCCATTTGGCCCAATGTTAAGCTTCAGCAGTAGAGGGTGCAGGAAGGACATTAGAGAAAGAAGGCGCTCTTCATGATTCCCGTGTGCTTCTCTCAGCTGGCTCTCCAGTGCATGGTGGCCAGCCGTGATTGCAACCTCTCTGTAGGCTGAGCTGCAATGTTAGTTGAATTTACAGCCTTGTTAGGCTTCTCTTGTGAAGTTAAGGCATCAGTTGGGACGGAGTGGGATCCCCAAACTTGAAATAGGGACATCTGCTTGGACCCAGGTGAAACTGACAATCTTGAACACCCAAGTCACCCTGAGCCTCCCTTGGCGGTGGAAGTAGCTTGCTCTCCTGTGTCCGAGGAGACTAGTCGTCCTTTGCTTGAAAACCCTGTGAAGCCTCACCCGGAGCAGATGACTTGAGAAGTACAGCATAGGTCTATACTTCCTAACAGGTGGGAGTGCTTCCAGATTTGTGCCTTCTTTGGTGTTCTGCCTCCACCTAGAGGTAGGTCATGGCTGCTCCCTATATCTGCTATTTTGTGTATTCTTGGAGTTTTCCTTTTCCTCTTGTAGATAATACCCTATTAAGGTTAATAATTCTTTACGTTTTTTTTCCTGTTCGAATTACTTTGTAGTTTCTGTCTCCTGTTTGATTCCTAACTGTTACAGTGTGATTGTGGTATCGGGCCGGGAGCAACAGCTAGCAAGTGGCTGGCCTTAAACTGTAAGTAACTGGTTTGCCTCTGATTTGGACCCTTACTATCCTTAGCCCTTTACTCTTGTGCTGCTCTCTGGTTTCTCTTCACCTGAGACAGCTCTCCGACAGTCCTGGTAGGTTTTGCTAATTCAGTTGCTTTGCCTCTACTCTGAAACCAGCATTTCTCAGCATGTGGTTGGAAGATCATGTGCATCAGAGTCACTAGGGGATGCTTGTCAAAAATGAAGATTCTGGGCCACCCATCCAGATTCTGGGTGAGTAGGTCTGGGGCAGGGCCCAGCAATTTGCATTCTTAACAGTGCCTTGTTTCATTTTGCAAGAACCTGCAAGGGTCCTCGCTACCGTTTCCTGCCGCCTGCTTTCTGCAAGTCACTTTACTTTCAACAGCTCATCCCGTGGCTGGCAAAACTGATGGACACTTTTAAGTGCTGGTAGCTCTTAGAAATGATTCTGAGTGAGCTATGCACACTGCAGCCTATTTTCAGTTGTCAGTTTTCACACCGGACTCTTGCCAAACATTTCCTGTTTTGATCATATGCTGCTTATGGAGTGCCTGCTGCCAAATTCCTGAGAACATCCAATCCAAGGAAGAGAACACATCATGCTAATAGCACTCAGTGAAGGTGTTGCCTAGAGAAATGCCCAGCCTGTGTTTCACTGCCGAAGGCTTGGCGGTTTGGTTTGGTAGTAGTCAGTAGTGCATTAGGTGGGAGAGTTAGTGTATTGAAAGCACCTCGAGCTTCCATTTCTAGAAATTAGATTGGAGATCCTGGAGGTTGTCTGCTACAAACACCTACAAATGAAAGATAAAATGCCCTTTCAAATAAATGAATACGCCTGTGCAAAAGAGATTTCCTGAGACCCGGAAAGATGTGGGAACACGAGTTGAGAGAGGTGAGTAAGCTGGGGCATCTCCTGCTCCCGGTGGCCTGGCTGCTTGGATGTTCCTGGGGGAGGGTAGACAGCTAGGGACAGGATGGAGACAAAGCTCGTGAAGAGGGGTTATAGCAAAGACTTTCTGCATAACGCTGGGACCCAGGAAGAGCTAGATACTCAGGAAAAGGATGAACTGAGGGAGGGACGTGGCAGGACAGAAAAGAAATCCCACAGAGACAAAGAGCAAGAAAACTTTCCTGTCTTGGTCATAACTAAGGGTGAAGGGAAAACATCTCCCCTGAGAATTCATGGCCACTAGCCTAACTTTACATAGGTTTATGGGCTGAATTAACACCATTTACACAATCTGCCCTCCCAAATAAAACCCAAGTAAGAACAACAAAAACCCAACAACTGTACAAGCTGAGAATTTTAATTTAAGGCAAATCAAAATTGGTAGTGTGCCCATGTCTGATGCAACGAACACAAATCCTCCCAGGAAGAATTTACACTCAGTAAGGCCTTGAAAATAATTCCCATCTAGTTGTAACAAATAACCTCACATAACGCAAATCAAGAAAAATACAGGGAAATAGAGCACCATTAGCAAGAGTCACCAGAAACAACAGCAACATCTACAAAAATTATTATTGGAACTATTATATATACAACATAAGGATGTTTAATATGTTTAAGTAAATAGAATTAAAAACGTAAGTATGGTTCAAAACCATCAAAAATGACGATGTATTTTTGAAAAAGAACCAAATGTAACAATTAAAATTAAAAACTCAGTGGAGCTTCTACTGGGTGGGACATGGCAGCAGCAAGCCATCACTCCATTGTAACAGAGGAAATAAATATAGCTTTTTTTTTTTTCTTTGAAGACAGTGGAGATCTGTGGATGCAATGAAGACTAGCTTAACTAAAATTCTAAAGAAAGGACCCTTGCTAGGTGAGCTGGCCACGTTCTTCTCTGGGGGCATTTTCCCAGCATGACATCTGAGGCTTGGGATTGCCAATCCTCATAGCCCTTTTTGTAGCCATTGGGATGGCATGATGTGTTGGATTCTAGAGGAGCCTGCAAATGCATGGGCCGCTTGCCCTGTGAGGCATTTGCTGAGTACGAGGGCCGCACAGAAGGCCAGAGGGCTGGGCCAGCCCCGTGGCTTAGCGGTTAAGTACGCGCGCTCCACTGCTGGTGGCCGGGGTTCCCATCCCGGGCGCGCACCGACGCACTGCTTCTCCGGCCATGCTGAGGCCGCGTCCCACATGCAGCAACTAGAAGGATGTGTAGCTATGACATACAACTATCTACTGGGGCTTTGGGGAAAAAAAGAAAAAAGGAGGAGGATTGGCAATAGATGTTAGCTCAGAGCCGGTCTTCCTCAGCAAGAAGAGGAGGATTAGCACGGATGTTAGCTCAGGGCTGACCTTCCTCACAAAAAATAAATAATAAAAATTAAAAAAAAAAAAAAAAAAAGGCCAGAGGGCTGGGCTGGAGAGACAAGATAATACCTCTCTTAGTCTTACTGTGTTTAAACACAAAGGACAAAGTATGTGAAAAAAGGAGAATTTAAGCAGATAATTGGAGGGCTGGCCCCGTGGCTTAGCAGTTAAGTGTGCACACTCTGCTGCTGGTGGCCAGGTTTCAGGTCCCGGGCGCGCACCGACGCACTGCTTCTCCGGCCATGCTGAGGCCGTGTCCCACATACAGCAACTAGAAGGATGTGCAACTGTGACATACAACTATCTACTGGGGCTTTGGGGGGAAAAATAAATAATATATAAAAAAAAACAATAAACAGATAATTGGAATTTACATGAAAGAGTCAAATGAATATTCCAGACATGACATGTACAATATCTGAAATTAAGATGGATTTAACAGCAGGCTGTACCCTGAATATGGTAGGATTGGTGAACTTAAAAGACAGTCAATAGAAAGTAATAGCAGTAAGCTCGACACTCTTACCTTACAATCCAGTAATTGTGCTCCTTGGTATTTACCCAAATGAGTTGGAAACTTTTGTCTATATAAAAATCTGCACACAAATGTTTATAGCAGCTTTATTCATATTGCCCAAACTGGAAACGACCAAGATGTCCTTCAATAGGTGAGCAGATAAACTGTGGTGTATCTGTATAATGGAATATTATTTAGCAATAAAGAGAAATGAAGGGTTAAGCCTTGAAAAGACACGGAGGAGACTTAAATGCCTATGACTTAGTGAAAGAAGCCAGTCTGAAAAGACTACACACTGTATAATTCCAACTATATAATTCTGGGAAAGGCAAAACTATAGAGACAAAGAGATCACTGGGTATCATGGGTTTGGGGGTGGCGGAGAAGGGAGGGATGAATAAGTGGAGCACAGGGGATGTTGAGGGCAGGGAAACTATTTTATATTGTACTGTAATGGTGGATACATGACATGCATTTGTTAAAATGCACAAAAAAGAGTGAACCATAATGTGTATTATGGACCTTAGTTAATAATACTGTAACTATTGGTTCATCAGTTATAACAAATGTCCCATACTAGGATGTTAATAATAGAGAAAACTGGGGGGAGAAGGCCGAGGGTATGGAATATGGGAATTCTCTATACTTTCTGCTCAATTTTCCTGTACACCTAAAACTGCTCTAAAATATACAGTCTATTAATTAAAAAAAGAAAAAAAAAGTCAATTGAAAACATCCAAACTGAAGCACAGAGAGAAAAAAAGGTGGAAAACTCAATGGAGACTTCTGGCAGTATGGCTGACGAATACAACTAGATTCTGACTAAGCTATAACAAACATACAGAGGGGCCACAAAGTCCCTATGAAGGCTAGTTAGAAGTTGTCTCTCCGTCTCGTCTGTTCTCTACAGAAATTTTAATTTTTCCCTATGTTGTTCCATTGTATATCTATTAGTTTACATACTGAATCCTTACCTAGAAGAAATGTGAAACAAATAGCCCCCCAAACTCCTGTAAAATGACTCTGTGACCACTCTATACATTCTAATGCAAGGCTGGAGTCACAAGAAGTGGTATCTCCAAGGGCAGAAAACAAACCAAAAGGGAAAAAAATGTAGGAAACTGAAATCAGATCTAGAAGCAGAGAACAGTAAGAAAACAAGAAATCAGTGGGGGAAATGCCAAAACTATCCTTAGGAGCAGGAGAGTAACTCTTGCAATCACTCAAGGTCAGAGGACTAAGCCTGGGACTCCTGCACTGAATCCAGTCCCTCCAGTGGGGTGCGAGTGGTGCCGTGTTGGTAAAGGCCCCAGGCCACTGACAGAAGCAAAAAATTATCTCTGAAGAAGAACATCCCAATTTAGCTCCCAGGATTCTTCTCCAGATTAAAATCAACCAAATAGGACTTGAAAATAAAAATGCCAAACACAGAAGGAAACAAGCCACGTTGAATGCGAGTCAGCAGAAATACAAACAATAGATTCAGACTCCTAAGAATTTCAGATAGGAGATTCACCAGATATGGAATATAAAATACCAATGTATGAAATACTTTCATAAACTTTTAAAACTGAATTTTAAAAATGAGCAAGCATTAAGCAACTATCAGGAATGACCAGGCAGATTTAAACAAGAACCAACTAGAACTTTTAAAAATGAAAAATATTACTGAAATTAAAGTGAATAGTGAGTAGTGAATAGCTTTAACAGCAGATAAAAGATATGAAGAAAGAATTAGAGAACCGGATTGTAGATGTAAACAAATTATGCAGCATGCAGCTCAGGGAGACAAGAAAGATAGAAAATATGAAAGAGAGGTTAAGAGGCAAAATGGAGATATGACACTTATAACTAGAGATTCAGATGGAGACAATGAGAATTTTTCAGAAATGACAAAAGACATAAATTCTTAAATACAGGAAGCATAATATAACCAACTAGGATAAATTTTTAAAATTTCACATTTAGTGATACTGAGGAACATTAAGTCAGAAGGTATCTTAAGTGGCCAGAGATATATCACCCGTGAAAGAATGCCACACTGACACTGACTTCTGAACACCAACAGTGGAAGCTGGAAGTCAGTGGAATGATCAGGTATTTCATTAACTTTAAGATGCCATCAATTCTAAGTCACATAGGTTAAATATAGCACCAACAAAAAAAAAAAAATGGTTCCAATTAAACTATGATGTGCACCAGAAGGAAGGTCTGAGATGCAAGAGAGTTGTGCAAAGAAATTGATAAATGTAGTAATTTATTTTATACCAACATGTTTGTATAAAATAATAATGAAATCACCAAATTTGTGGGGTTAAAAAAACAAATTAAAATACTGGTCCACAAAAACATGTAAAGTAGGAAAGGGTTGATCAGAATTATGTTCTAAAGACCATATATTACTAAAGAAGGAGTTATGATTCCAGATAACTAGATTGTATTGAGTATGCACTGAAACAGTTCAGTAGTAAACACAAGAAAAATATAGAGTGTAAAACTTCCAAACCAGTACAAGGGGAGAAATGGAATAAAACAACAGTCAAGCCAATCAAGAAGAGAAAAAAAAGAAGCATAAAAGAGAGAAACAAATAGTGCAAAATAGCATGATAGAAGTTTTCATGTTTTAGAAGTCATAATAAATGTAAATGGAATAAACTTGCCTATAAAAGGCAATTACCAAATTTTTAAAAATCCAGATTTATTTAGCTTATAAGAGACAAAGCTAAAACATAAATACGTAGAAAGACAGAAGGCAAAAGGATTGAAAAATACATACTACTAAATACCATAATAAAGCAGAGGTAGCTATATTGATATCACAGAAAACAGATTTTAATGCGAAAAGCATTAGCAATAAGGATGTCACTACATAACCAAAAAAGAGTTCAACTCACCAGGAAGACATAAGAATTCTAAACTTTGTTCACCTAACAAGATAGCCTCAAAATGTATAAAGGAAATATTGATAAAAACAGGAAATTGACCAAATCCACCATTACAGTGAGAGAATTCAAAATACCCCTCTCAATTATTGATTGGTCAGGCAGACAAGTTAGTAAAGATAATGGAAGATTTGAACACAATTAACAAGCTTGATTTAATGGACATATATAGAAAATAACAGCTGGAAATAAACAGTCTTCTTAAGCACACGGGTACATTTAAAAAATTGGCCATACTTAGACATTAAAAAAGTCTCATAAAATTTCTAAAAATAGGCAATAATAAAAAGTTTACATTTGTGTTAGTTTCCTATGGCTGCTGTAACATTACCACAAACTCAGTGGCTTAAAGTAAGACTATTCTTTATTGTAGAGGCCAGAAATCCAAATCACAGTTTCTAGGCCAAAATCAAGGTGTCAGCAGGGCCCCACAACCTCCAGAACCTCTAGGGGAGAATCCGTTCTTTGCCTCTTCCAGCTTCTGGTGGCCGACGGCATTCCTTGGCCTGTGATGGCATCATTCCAGTCTTTGCCTCCATGGTCACACTGCCTTCTCTTCTGTGTGTAACCTTTCTCTCCTCTATTAAGGATACTTGTGACACATTTAGGGCCCATCTGGATAATCTAAGAAAATCTCATCTCAAGATCCCTAAATTTATATCTGCAAAGACCCTTTTTCCATATAAGGTAACATTTACAAGGTACAGGGATTAGGACTTATCTTTGGGGGCCATTATTCAGCCCACTGCAACATTTATATATATAGCCTGCTTTATGCCAGACTGGATCCTGAGCACTTTAAAAATATTAATTTTTGCTCCCAACAATCTCTGAAATAGGTGCTATTTTTATTTCCATTTTTCAGATGGCAAAAACTGAGGCAGAGAAAGATTATAACTTGCCCAAGCTACGTCATACTCACATGTTCTCTGATCACAATGCAGTTATTTAGAAATCAATAACAAAAGTTTTTTTTAAACTTTTTATTTTGAAATAATTTAAGATTTACAAGAAATTTGCAAAAACAGGACAAAGATTTCCATATACCCTTCACCTAGATTCTCCAAATGTTAACATATCACATTTGCTTGAGCATTTCTGTGTACATAATTTTTTTATGAACCTTTTGAGATTAAGTTGCATATATAATGTCCCATTATCCCTAAATACTCTAGAGTACATTTCCTAAACAACAAGGACTTTTTCTTAATTAACCACAATACAATGATCAAACTCAGGAAATTAACATTGATACAATGCTATTATCTAACCTACAGACTTTACTCAATTTCACCAATTGTCTCAAAAATGTCCTTTATAACAAGAAAAAATTTTTTTTCTCAACAAGGATTCAACCCACGATCATGTGTTACATTTACGTGTCACATTTCTTTAGTCTTCTTTAATCTGAAATGTGTGACCAGTGTAGGCTGGTTGTTTTGTAGAAAATCCCTCAATTTAGGTTTTTCTCATATTCTTGATTAGGTTCAGGTTATACATTTTTGGCAGGAATACCACATAAGTGATGTATCTTCTTCAGTCCATCGTATCAGAATGCTATAATGTAAAATTGTCTTATTAATGGTGACACTAATACAAGTTTTTTTAAAAAGGAAATGCATTTATAAAAACTTAAATTTGTGCTTTTAAAAACACTTCTAAATAATAAGTCAAAGAAATCATAATGTAAATTTTAAATTAGCACTGAAAAAGAATGGGTGTATATACAAGTTTGTGTACACACCCACACAAATTGTGAGATGTAGCAAAAGTTAAACTTAGAGCCTTAGGTGTTTATATAATAGAAAAAAAATATTGAACACAAATGAATTAAATGTCCAATTTATGAAACAAGAAAAACAACAGAATAAACCCCCAGAAAGCAGAACATAAAATGAAAAGGGCATAAAGGATCAACAAAGCCAAAAGTTGGTTCTTTAAAAAAACTAATAAAATAGACAAACTTCGGGCAAAATGGTCAAGGAAAAGAAAGTGAGAAGACACAAATAATATTGGGAAAGGAAATATAAGTATATACTCAACAGAGGTTTAAAAAATAAAGTTCCTTGAGTTACTTTATGCTAATAAATTTGGGAAAAAATGAGTAAATGCTTAGACATTTTTTTTTTCAAATTTGACTTAAGAAAAAATAGAAATGCTGCATAGTCATATTACCATTAAAGCAGCATAATCAGTAGTAAAAATCTTCCCACAAATAAAATACTACAGCCAGATGGTTTTACAAACTTGCAAGGAAAAGACTGTTCCAATCTTGGTTACCGATTCTTCCAGAGAACAGTAAGATAGGCAACACTCTCCAGCTCATTTAATGAAGTTATTATAATCTTGACTTGAAAACCAGACAAGTATGAGAAAGACTGCAAGCCAATTTCCTAAATATAGACACAAAAATTCCAAATAAAATACCAGCAAACTGAATTCAGAAGTGGAGATATTGAAACATGACCAAGAATGTCAAGGTGATTTAATACTAGAAAGTCATGACTACACGAAAGCTAGATCTCTGAAATCTTCAGGAAATATCTCACTTAGTAAAGACTTCAATATACATGTACTCCTAGCTGTTCCTGGAGCTCCCCAGGTGTGCTCTCTCCTTGGGCTCTTGGCACAGGCAAGTCTGCCTGAAATGCCCTTCCCCCCGGGTAGCTGAAAGGCTGACTCATGACTGTTCAAATGCCACCTCTCACTAAGGCCTACCATGAAGACCTTACTTAAAATCGCAAGCTTCCCCTCCCACCCTGACGTCGATTCCCATCTTCCTCACCCTGCCTCGTCTTTTCCCACGGCACATGGCACTGACATTATGATTCCTTTTGTTTATTATCTGTCTCCTTCCTTTGCTCCCCCCCTCCCCCCAGCTCAGACATAAGCAGAAGGGGGCAAGAATTTTTGTCTGCCTCGTTCACTGTAGTTCCTCCAGCACCCAGAAGAGTGGCACATGGATGGTACTCAATAAATTCACACAACAGAATGTCTAGAAACTGTGGTAACAAGGAAAGCAAGCTTGCCTTGTATCCTTTTAGGATTGTCTGTGGTACCCATTTTGCTTGCTTTTCAAGGACACACGTAAAAGGAGGGTGGACGAAGTTGTAATATGCTGTTCACATTAAAATTTTTCATCTCATATGTTGTGTTCATGCTGGACACAATGTTCCATTTCTAGATCTCTTCCTATAAATCTCAGAAAGAACTGCTTTTCCACAAAGGAATTTAAATTGTCCATGTTTGTATGTTTTGCATCATGAGATGAGTGACATAAATACGCCAATCTAAAAATACTAGAATGTCACAAAGTACTGAGTCCTTACAATTTTTTTAAATTAAATTAGTTTCCAACATATTAAATATAAAGCTTTAATAATTTTGACACTGGTAAACTACAGAGCAAAGTAGCAGAATCCATGCACCTAAATCGCAGGTAATTTTTGGTGTCAACAGACCTAAGAAATTATATAGTACGTAACTCATTTCATTCTCATAAGGTGTTATTATCACAATTAACCTCCTCTTCCACACTGAATCAGCACCGTTGGTATTGGCGTCAGCACTGAAGTTCACTCCATATAAAGTTCAATTTTATTGTATTTTAATGCAATAAATATCAAATGAGAACTCAGAATTCATCTCTTTAGGGCAGGACCACATTTGAGGAAATGGAGACCAACAATATCATCTTTAGCATTTCTTTCTTTCTTTCCAGTACACGTGGGACCGACACGAGGACAGATCAGAATGGCACACATCATTATGTGTGCAGGACAACTCCTCTCCTGTTCCTTCATGCTATTGCACTGAAAGCACAATGAAAGAGTAATAAATTAAAATCCGCTTTCTGTGTCGTGAGGTGAGCTGTTTCTACATAATCAATACTATCTTCTACTCCACTCCTTTTGGGTTCAAACCTTATCTAGCACACATCAGACTATACAATCTAGTTAATATAAAGTTAAGTCTAAAAATTATGCTTCACTATTTTGAAGGTTTTGAGAACACTGTTTTTTTTAGTACAATTTTTCTTTCAGGAGCCTGGAAACAGATTTTCATGTTGTCATCTTCAACCTTGAATGTCCAGGAGGATACTTGCTAAGTTGAAGCAGTCAAAACCATAGCTCAGATTTGAGATTGCTAAGGGATTTCTGAGCCAGAATACAACTATTTTCTAACTGGGATAAAGGGGAAAGTATTTTGTATACTTGCAAGTCAATCCCTCTCCCGCTCTACCAACTCTCCACCAAAAACCACCACCACGACAACCAACCAACCAACGTGTGAAAACAAAATATTGCCCAGGTCATTGTGGTCTCACCATTTCTACAACAAAGAGAGAGAGAGAAAAAGGCAATGTGTTTTTCATAAAGCTAAATTTATTCAGTTTAAATGACTATTCCTTATTCTGAGATTATGTTCTTCCTACACTTTGGGTGCTAAATGCCTTTCCTTTTACATAATGATGCTACTGGCAGATGGTAATTTGAGTCTTTCTGTTTTTGTTTTATGTCCTTAGCTGACAAAATTAAAAGCTAGAAACACTTAAACAGCCCAATTAAAAATTTTTTTGCAAATTTACTGGTGCTTACAACTCAGAGCCTAGGAACAATAGCCTAGGTAAAGGCCTACCTTCTGCGTTGCCTGTTTCACAATATTAAATTATTTCTTGACGATTTCCCCAGACAAGTTATGCAGCAGGATAAAAGTAAGTCTTAATTTATATTAAGCCAAGTGTAAAAATGGTCTTAATTTCAAGCACCAAAGAAATATATTTTCAATCAACACCATGGTTATATCCTCTCTGATTAAAACTAATTATATCGATACCTATAGGGGACTGATTTACAAGTATGATGCCACGTCTTTGATATCACTACTGTTCTAGGAGTAGCCTGTTATCTACTCCTAGACAGTACTGGTGCCATGCAGAAACAAAGAAGGCTGGGGTCCAGGCAGGCCACTCTCCTGGGTCAGAGTTTCAGTGGCACCAGAGGTGGCTGCCCATCTCAATGTACATTTTGGCCTATTTACCTTCCTAAATCATACCATATAGCTTTCAGAACTTACATACATTTAAACTGAGAAGAAATATGTATTAGAGGAAAGCATACTTTAGTGGGCTTCATGTGTCAAAAATAACTACTTTTACTTCATTAGCTACCTTTGGGAAAGAAAAGCTCCATATAAATGTATAAGCCAGGACATCCTTTTAGAAAATCTTACAGAGAGCTATGCAAAATGTAGTGAATCAATTAATCATAAGTGAATCAATTAATCTTCACTTCCTCAAAGTGTTAAAACAAAAAAGATTAGCTGGCCATTACTTTCTAAAGTGTATTTCAGAGAAAATACAAGAATAATCATCATTGGCATTCTGGGCCAGATGAAATTGTTGACTATTATGTCTAACTCTATCCTTCTGTGATTTGCTATAATTGTGTTCCTTCCCACTATGCTGTTATTGCTAATGTTAGTTCTATATCCATTTGATATGAGCATTTGTATTACACTTCAGACTAACTCCTGGTGGAGTCCAGAATATATGTCAAGGACTCCTGAAAACAGCTTCTGTTTTCCTCCCAATTATGATAAGATTTAGCTTTATTAGTAAGTATTGCAATGACAGCTGAAGATTTTGGAGATGGGTGGGTGCCTTGCAGTGAAGTTGCACAGGCTGGAGCGTCTGGCCGAGTTACTCAACGCCGTTATCAATCAATGCTTAGTTCTTCTTGTTTTTCTTCAGATAGCGAGCCCGCACAGACTTGGTTAAATTCATGGACATTTTCATATAGATCGAAGAAGGCAGGGTTGAGATTAGTGAGCCCTAGGGAAAGAAATGGGGAGATAACGTAATTACAGCCTACAATTGGAGGTAAATTAAAGCATATGATCTTATGTTTTACTACACTGTTATTTTATTTACAGATCGATTTTAAAATTCTTGGGTGTACAGTTTAAAATAAAACATAGATGCCTCACTAGGAAGTCTAGACAGTGTATATCTGCTAATATATGACATACTGTTTTGTGATTCCCAAACCAAAGTACTGATTTGGGACTGAAAAATCTACATACCATGAGAGAATGGATGGGGTATCCGTTGGTTCGGGACTGCAGACCCACTGTTTTAATGGCTGACTTCACATACGTCTCTGAAGAGGGCTTATCCAAAGTTGGCTTTCGGATTTTAGACAGTTTCGTAGCAACAAAGTATGGCAGAACACTCTAGAAAGGCAACACCCCCCCCCAAAATATGCCACTGATTAGGAAGGCCACGAACTCCAAATTCACAGTGGTGCTTGACTGCTCTTAGCGGCAGAAGCATTCTGATGAAATCTAGTTTCTATCTTGAGAGAGAGAAAAGAGAAGTAGCTATCTAAAACCACCTTAATAGAACATATGACAGCATCAAATTGTAATAAACCAATCTATCAATAAAACAATTTGAGACTAGAGAAAATATTAAAAATAAGCAGAAATATACCTTTTTGAATCTTTATAAAGAAAGCATTAAACAAGTCTAGAGAGCAGATTCAGGGTAGAAGACTCTACTCTTTCTAAACTGAACACTGTTACAGAACACCAAGCAGGAGATTTTTGACATTTTATACTCCTAAAGAGATAATACTAATTTTCTCCATAATTTATGGTTAGTTAAGATTGTTCTATCAGCTTTGGTCCTTCTAAAATAAACACTTCACTTTCTCAGCCTTGGGCTACCACTTTTCTTCCCTAGTTTCTTACCATTCTGCCCCTGAGTTTTGTAAACTTTGCTATTGATAAGATAAGACCACCTCCCTTATTTTTCTTTGTCAGGGGAGACAACAGAACAATGTAGAAACAGGTTGGGTAACTAAGAGATGCTTGACAGGACTGGTGTGGGATGACAAATCTGAACACTACCTTTTAGAGGACCTCAACCAGTGTTAGGTTCTTTATTGCTTATGCTTGCTGCATTCTGGATATGATTCAACACAGAATATGAGGAAACCCTATTACAATGAGTCCTGAGTCCTGACGTAAAAGATTCCTTCTATAGTTTGAAATAACTTGGGCATGGTTGTTCACCAAAGAGTGAATGTCTTCTGTTTATCTCACATGTGTGAGAGGAAAGGGTATAAACTACAATGATACTTCTATTAAAGAAGATCTGTTCCAACACATGGTGGTCAAAATCAAAAACTTCATTGCTGAGGTAGAAATAAAATTGAGACGTGTTCCAGACTATGGATTTCCTTCCTGCTGAGAGCTGGAAGGAGTGTTTCCATGGCTCTTGGGTTTGGTTTGGTTTTGTATTTTTCCCACTCTCAAGTATGAGTCAAGAAATACAGCCTACCTGTTAAGAACCAAGAACCCAATCTCACCACTGTCACTCTCCATCTTCCTCTTTCTTAGTCCCTGCAGCCACAAACCCACAATAAGTAAACTAATGTCCCCAAAGTACCTCAATACCTGGGCCAACTTTGATTAGGTGACTTTTGGTTTTTGAGAATTTGTTTATTGGAATTATGACTGTACACTTATCCTTCACATAATGAGCAAAAATATTTTGTCAAAAAGGTCTTTAATTTTAAAACCACGTTGCTGCAAGTATACAGTACATGAGAGCACAAACCCCAAGAGGGATCGCAGACTAACACACAGTATGAAAGGCAGAACTCAATGAGGCTCCAACAATGGGTAAGGAAAGAAAAATCTATTCACCAAGCTGAGTGGCAAACAAAGCAAAAGAAAGTATATGCATAGTCTCTGACTCAAATAAGGAAGGCACATAAGCAAACCCTGTCACGTTTCTATGCCTCAGTTTTCCTGGTTACAAAAAAGTGAAGATTAAAAAACCATTCCCATATATACATCACAAGCCTGCTAAGAGTACTGTAAAGTTTTGAGCTTCTCAAGATAAAGATGGTCTCATAATTCTACCTTGCAGTTACCTAATTATATTATAATCCTCCCTCCCTCATATATATATATATATGTATTTATGGCATAAACTGGACTATTTTGATCTTGTAGAAGAATTAAATCGCACTGCCTGGCTGGACCACTTGAGGGTGCCACAAGTTAACGCATCATTCAGCTGAGCCACCCAGTTAGAGAATCTGCTGGCTCTGCAGGTGGAGACAAGAGACGCATACCCAGGAATTGCAACTAAGTCGAGGTATATTTTTCCAATTAAGAAATGTTAAGTTCTATTCTGGAAAGAGTATTTATTTATTTTGACAATGGTTTAAAATCAAGGTGGTTAACATGGCCTAGTGAAGGATGGAAAGGATTCAGAGAAGAAATAACTTTTGAGCTAAGTCTTAAAAAAGTGGAGGAGTTTGCCAGGTAAACAAATAAGGGAAGAACATTTTGGGTAATGGGAACAGCAGAAGCAAAGAAAAGGAGACATAAGAGAGTATGGTGTACTCAGGGAACTTCAAGTAGTTCAGAATGGTTCAGACATTGGAAATGTGTGAAGCAGTGGCAGGAGGAAGCGAAACAGTACAGAAAACTACATCCAGTCACTGGGCATTATCAATTTCTAGAACATAAGCTCTATGAAGATGTGGTCCTATTCACACTATATTGCCACTGCTGAGAACAGTAACCTAGCACACGGGGAAGGCGTCGAGATTCATGGAATGAATTAGCAACAGAACACTCCGTTATGGATAGCACTGAAGAATAGCATTGGGGTCCCTTTCCGCTGCTGCAGTCCAGAGAATTAATAACACCAGGAAGTTGACAATGTGATATGAGCATTTAAACCACGATTTTAGATATCCTGAGGCTTAAGCAAGATCATCTGTCTAAATAAAGGCACACTTATAGGTCTAGCTACTTGCCGAGAATTAAAAAAGGAATATGTCAAGTTATGTAAAGTAAGGAAGTATCTTATATGTCAAAACGTTATCTAGGTACATCCTTAAAGAGTTAAACAAAAACCTAGTAAACAATAATTAATCTATTTTTCCTACTTACTCAGGAAAACATTAAAATGAACAGGTCAAGGGGCCGGCCCGGTGGCGCAAGCAGTTAAGTGCGCGTGCTCCACTGCGGTGGCCCGGGGTTCATAGGTTCAGATCCCAGGCGCGCACCAGTGCACCGCTCGTCAGGCCATGCTGTGGCGGTGTCCCATATAAAGTGGAGGAAGATGGGCACGGATGTTAGCCTAGGGCCAGTCTTCCTCAGCAAAAAAAGAGGAGGATTGGCAGATGTTAGCTCAGGGCCAATCTTCCTCACCAAAAAAAAAAAAAAAACAGGTCAGAAGATACTCATACTTTTATAGGAAGTATTTTATGCAAAACAAATTTTAGAAGTTGGTGAAGCTGAACAGTTTGCCATTATAAATACCGCCAACGTGAAACAACCTGGACCTTGACAGCTACAGGTGCAGGCAAGTGTCCTGGTCTGCAAATTTAGAATCCCAAACTGAAAATAATTAACTAAGACACAAAGCAGAGTTGTTGACATCTTATCCTTGCTCAGCCTATTGAAAAAAAAAATTTCCTGGAGACAACTTGGTTTCTTCTTCACCACCCACTGGAGTGGCTTGCTTAGGTATCTGGTCTTCACAAAACAAGTCAGGGGACCTGGATTCAGAACAGGAGGGAGCAGTGGCAAGGTGGAGGCCCAGTGCTGCACGGCAGTGTTCAAGAGTCAGACACTGACCCCTGTAACTTCACGTGGTACAGCGTCTTGCAGCGTCTTTCGTGTGGTCATCTGTCTGCTAACCACGCCCTCTCGAATTTAAAAATGACCTGAACAATTCACATGCTTTGGAAAACATGGGTCCAGAGGACACCAGGCTCCAGTCTATCTGCACGATACGGCATCCTAGACACGGTGTCTAATCTGCCTTTCATGGGCATGAAATTCACCAGTGTGGTACACATTCTTAAAGTAGAGGCTGCAGGTCCTAGGAGGCATTTTAGGGCACCTTTTCTCCCTATATCTGTGTATTCTTCCATTTCAGGATCTGATATCCTCCAGAAAACCTGAATAATTATATACATGGATCCTGGTTTTGGAGTTTATATTATTTTACCTGCAGACCAGATGAGCTTTTCCACAAAAGGGCCCTTGATTATCTCATTGGTAGAAACTCTTGGACTGTCTAGAAAATGTTAGGAAAAAGGAATCGTTCTGATGGTGCAGAGACCCCTACTTACATGGCAATGAGTACATTAGGGATAAATCTTAGCACCTAAGTCCCAAATAAAGGAGTTAAAATATTGTGCTCTGCACAAAGAAAATCCTTGATGAGCACTGCCTGGCTGCTAATCCCACAAATGACCTCCCTCCAAATATGTGGAATTTGTATGTTAACATTCAAGGAACAAAAGGAAAAAACAGTGTAATCTCACAAAAAGTATTTATTTAACAACAAATATTTCCCGAGCACCTAGTAGAACACTGTTTTACGCACTGGGAATACAGTCCCTAATCTTATAGAGCTTATATTTAGTGGGGGGTGCACACAGACTACAAACAAATAGTAAAAAATGTATACAATATTGGAAAGTGATGATAAAAAAGAAGAAGAAAAATCAACCTGAGTAAAGCACAGAGGTGATAGAGGCTGTTCCTGTAGATGATCAAGAAAGGCCTCTCTGATGTGGTAACATACAAGCAAAGATCTGAATGAAAGGAGAGAGCTAGCTAAAAGGATATCTGGATAAAGAGCCTTTTAGACTGAAAGAACAGCAAGTGCAAAGGCCCTGAGGTGGGAGTGTGCTCAGAGTGTCTGAGGAACTGCAAGGATGCCAGAGAAATAGCAGGGGCGTGAGATAATGTGGAACCTTTGAAATCAGAACATGGTGGGTCAGAAGAACTCACGATTTTACTCTGAAAGAGATGAAAAGCCACTGGAGAATTTTTCAGCAGAGGAGTGCTGCTGCTGACCTGGACTTTGCTTTAAAAAGATCACTCTGATGGCTAGGGCTGACTGTGGGGCTACAGGCAAGGATGGGAGTCGGGAGGCCAGAAAGGAAGATGCTACAAAATGGCCAGGGCTCAGATTAGAGTGGGAGCAGTGGTAGGGGAAAAAAAATCAGCTTTGAAATCAGACAGACTTGGATTCAAATTCCATCTTGACCACTTACTAATTGTGTGATCTGGAGCAAAATACTGAACATTAGTTTCTTCCTCTGCAATTGGGGGATATAACATCTTCCTTATTGTGCTATTATAAGGATTAAATAAAATATTGTCTGTTAAAGAGTGTGGGATTTGAACTCTGGTATGTATTAGTAATTATTTTATATTTATATTTGTCAGAATAAATTTGGAAAGAAAACCTTGGCTGAATTTTTATACCTTGTAAGAGATGTAAGATACCATTTCCTGTAGGGAATGACTGTTGAGGGAATCACCTGGATATCTGGGTCCTTTCTGGACACAGATTTAATGTGGTTTGGAGGGACTAAAGGACCTCACAAGTTTTTAGTTCTTGTGGCACAACACTGTTGTAAAGGGCCAAGAAAAGAAGACATTATCATTGACAAAAATGGAGATTCACCCAGTTGGAAGGGATAAGAGTCCAATTATCCCAACAGGACTAATTTTATGATTCGTAATTTCTCAAAGTTGGTGTAGTAGACCAGATATGAATATTTCCTGTGAGAATCTTTATATTACTTTATAGTTCTCTCTCTTTAGACTCCTTTGCACTAAAAATACACTCCGTTACCTTCTTTTATTGTCACTGGCAATTAACAAGATGATAGCCATTTCTCAATATTTAGCTTACTAGCTCTTTGAAGCCCAATAGATCTGGATGATTAAGCAATAAAATATTTGAACAAAATATGAAAGAGGAATATCTTCTTTCATTTAAAAAAAACTTTAATTTTGTTTTTCCCTCCTCTCAATTTGTCCTATTTGTTTTCTAAACTTATTCTCATTAAAAACCACATTTTTAACTGAATTAACAAAACCACCAACTCTCATCACCAAAGAGGACCAACGCACTGGAAGGGAGTAACCTAAGAGAATGGGGCTCAAAGAATTTCCCCATTATGGGCAGTTCACATTTGAACGGAGTATTCTTTTGAAATCTCACGCCAAGAATGAGAAAATCTACATTTTCAGATGAGCTGAAACTTATAACCCACCTTCTCTGGGTTCAGGTGGCCTCTCCCTGCGTCCTCATCTTTCCTCTGGTAAAGAGGCAGGTAAACTAAACTTTATGGGATGGTTTCAGTCAGTAAATGATCTCCTTGTTGAGAGCACTCCCAGAGGCCTGGCTCCCCAGCTAAAAGGAATAAAACTATATGGTGCAGTGTCACGCTTCCATGAGGAACAGGAAGGCGTTGCAGAAAAACCCCAGACTTTGGAGTTATTCAAACCATGTTATTGATCCAGATCAGTCAATTCCCTACGCTTCCCCACATCCTTGAACACGTCGCCTCCTGTAGCTTCTTCATAGCGCTTATCACTGTATAAAATCATCTCCTTCATTTGTTCACTTGTTTATTGTCTGTCTCCTTCCCACTAAACGTAAATTCTGTCCACAGCAGGGCTCCATCTGTCTTTTTCGCCATTGTTTCCCCATCTGCCAGACTATTAGGGAGCCTCTAAGTAGTTGGTTGTTTTTTTTTTTTTTTTTGGTGAGGAAGATTAGCCCTGAGCTAACATCTGTCACCAATCCTTCTCTTTTTGCTGAGGAAGACTGGCCCTGAGCTAACATCCGTGCCCATCTTCCTCCACTTTATATGGACGCCACCACAGCATGGCCTGACAAGCGGTGCATCAGTGCGCGCCCAGGATCCGAACTCGGGCCGCCAAGGCTGAGCATGCACACTTAACCACTGCGCCAGCGGGCCGGCCCCCTAAGTAGTTCTTGACTGAAGAAATGGGGACCACGATGTACACCTCTAGTTGTGGACTTAATATCCTTTGTCATTGTGATGTGTCTAAGTGTCTCTCTTTTCTGTGTGTGCCCTGGGGACAGGAACTGTGTCTTATTCACCTGTTTCCTCCCTGCCTAGCTTAACGACCTGGCAGAGAGCAGCACTCACTGTCTGAGAAGATGAACTGACCTGAGCCACCTTACATGACTCCTCTTGATTCTCAGTTTCTTATTTGTACAATGGGACCACATTAACATCTACCTCAAATAAGAGAAAAAAAAATAGGTGAAAACATGGCGCATACTGTTGATATTCCATAAACGCAAGTTTCTTTCTTCTTCACACTTATATTCTATCATTTCACAGTTTCCAGTGTTCTTATCTTTGCCACATCACTTGTCCGCACTTGCCAGAAGGGGAGACTGAGGCTCAAGGTAATGAAACCACTCTCTGTAGGTCAGATGACCAGTGAGTGGGGATTTCAGAACTCAACCTTGGTCTGCTGACTCGAAGCTCAGCGTCCCTTCCTCATGGCCCCACAACACACCGGTGATAAATGAGGTCTACAGAAAACCGCAGCCTGGATTGAGGAAGCTGTGACTTCTTGCTTTGAAATGGCTAACTATCCAGGCACAGCTTCATGAATTCTTCAGCATCAAAAACCTCTTCATGGGGCCGGCCTGGTGGTGTAGTGGTTAAGTTCACGAGCTCCGCTTTGGCGGCCCAGGGTTTGCTGGTTCGGATCCTGGGCACGGACCTACACACCCTGCATGAAGCCATGCTGTGGCAGCGTCCCACATACAAAAAATAGAGGAAGATGGGCACAGATCTTAGCTCAGGGCTAATCTTCCACAGCAAACAGAGGAAGATTGGCAATGGATGTTAGCTCAGGGTCAATCTTCCTCACCAAAAAAAAAAAAAACAAAAAAAACCTCTTCATATTCAGATTTATGAAGAATTATCCCCAGATGCTAAATCTACAGGAAACCGTGATAGTGAGCATGATATCTGTATGGTCTTAAAGCGTCTCCCCACAGATCGCTTATTAGTGCAAGGAAAAAAGTAGTAACTATACGGAGGAGAAACTGGGTAACCCCTTGACTGAAGGGTCAAAATCCACATCACCAGTGAGGGCAGATGTGTGTCTCTGGATGTGAGGCCCTCAGAAGGACACAACATATGTATGTAATCTTCGCCAGGAAAGCATAACCTGAATGTAACCATGAGGAAGCATCAGAGAAACCCCAAATGAGGAACTTTCAGTCACAAAGAGCAGGGAGGAGTACTGTACTCTTCAAGAATGTCAACGTCATAAAAGACAAAGAAGGGGCTGGCCCAGTGGTGTAGTGGTTAAGTTTGCGCGCTCTGCTTCAGTGGTCCGGGGTTCACGGGTTCGGATCCCAGGCGCTGGCCTACACACCGCTTGTCAAGCCCTGCTGTGGTGGCAACCCACATACAACAATAGAGGAAGACTGGCACGGATGTTAGCTCAGGGACAATCTTCCTCAAGCAAAAAGAGGAAGATTGGCAACAGATGTTAGCTCAGAGCCAATATTCCTCACCAAAAAAAAAAAAAAAAGGCTGTGGATACATTCCAGGTTCAAGGAAACTAAAGAGATGGGACTATATTATAATTATAGTTATAATTCTATAACACAACTATATTATAATATTATAACTATATTGTACCTGGTCCTAGACTGAATTCTTTACTGGAGGATAAAAAATGCTACAAAGAATATTATGGCGTCAAAAATTGGAATACAGATGATAGATTAGATAAAAATATTATATCAATGTTGACTCTAAAGTTGGTAACCGTATTGTGGTTATATCACAGAATATCCTTATTCTTTGGAAATACACACTCAAGTATTTAGAGGTAAAGAACCATAATGTATGCAACTTACTTTCCAAAGATAAAACAAAAGGAGTAAAATGTTAACAATAAGTGACTCTGAGTAAAAGGTATTGGGTGTTCTTTGTACTATTCTTTTTTTTTTGTGAGGAAGATCAGACCTGAGCTAATATCCACGCTAATCCTCCTCTTTTTGCTGAGGAAGACTGGCTCTGAGCTAACATCTATTGCCAATCCTCCTCCTTTTTTTCCCCCAAAGCCCCAGTAGATAGTTGTATGTCATAGTTGCACATCCTTCTAGTTGCTGTATGTGGGACGCGGCCTCAGCATGGCCGGACAAGCGGTGCCTCGGTGCGGGCCCGGGATCCGAACCTGGGCCGCCAGTAGCGGAGCGCGCACACTTAACCGCTAAGCCATGGGGCCGGCCCTGTACTATTCTTATTCTTAAAACTTTTCTGTAGATTTGAAATTATTTCCAAATAAGAAGTTTTTTAAAAAACAAGGCTTGTCACAGTTTTACAGAATAAGAGTTCAAGAAGTATAGTTTTAGGATGTAGGCTTAGTCCTAGCTGTTTCTTACCAGCTCAGCATTAATGGGTAGGTGGTACAGGGCACACGGATGAAGCCAGGACTTGGGCCCACCAACTAGCCAGTCAATTACTTATGATTTTGCCCTTTGAAAGAGTTACAATAATTTTGACTGGGCTTTAATGACAGGGTAATCCTGAGAACAGACAATCCTCACCAACAGAACACACTTTTGATAAGGTTTACAAGAATGTATTTCTTATCCTCTACTTAAAAATCAATAGTCCGAGTCCAAAATTCACCCCCAGGGCATTTATATCACTTGTCACTACTGTTTGTTTGTGTTTCCAGGGAATATAATGGCAAATCTGAACTCATGAAGGAAATTTTAAATGCTTTTACAAAATTATAGGAATGAAGTTGAGGGAAAATGGAGAAAGAAGAGCAAAGGAACAAATATTAATGAAGAATTAATATAAAACAACCTAAAATTTGAAAAACATACCCTCTTCCTCTCCCAAAAGAGCAATCTGATGTACATTCACATGGAGGTAGACCTAAAAAGATAGCTTTCCTTCCAAAGATTAGAAGAAATTGAAATTTAGCAACAAAGCATTAGCCTGGAAGCCCTCTAGACATACACATTTTGAAAATTCAAGACCAGAGGCATATTGGAGCAAAAGCAGAAGCTCAAAAGGCCTTCAAAACAGACGCCTGCGCACCGCAAAGCATGGCCGTGCACACGCAGAGTCCTCCGTGCTGCTGAGCAAAAGGCAGGTCTCCAGGGTGCCCCAAATCACATATTCCATTAGCAACACACAGACAACTAGATACAAGCCTTGTTCTCAAGAATACATTGAAGTGGGGGAAGGGGGAAGGGCCACAGAGTATCAGGCAGAGGCAGATAATAACAACTAAGAGAGCAGAAGGAAGGAAGGGCATAACCAAATGGGCCAGGTGGCTGAGATAAGGTTTCCCAGGGCGAGTGACGTGCAGCCTGAGCCTAGAAAGGTGGATAGCGCTCATAGGCTCAGGTGTGAGTGGGGTGGGGAGATGTGGAGGGTAGACCTGGAGGGGAGCTGGGGAAAGGGCATGCCAGCAGAGGAGCCAGCCGTGGGCCCTGCAGAGGACAGAGCATGCACTTAACACCACAATGACCACAACACTACTCTGGCTGTGACGCAGGGTAGGATGATGGGCGGCAAGAAAGGCGATGGCCTTGTGGAGTCTGGATTCAATCCTAAACATGGGGGGCAGCCACTGGAGGACTATGAAGGAAAGCAACATGATCTGACTCGTATGTTAACAAGATCACCCAGGAAACAGTATGTGGGATGGAGCGGAAGGGGAAATGAGCTGATAAATGGTGCAGACATACAACACTGCCAAACAAAAACTAATAATCTTTAAGCTTCATCGAGACCAGATTTGTTTGTCCCTTTGGTCAGAATTAATATGAGAATTAGAATTAATTCTATTCTACTTCAGCATTCTGAGGTGTTCACACAGAATTGACAACTGTGCTTTCCCTCACAAACATCTGAGTTTTTATTTTTTCACCAAATTCATTCAAAGTTTAAACCCTGAATGAATTCATAGGAAGGAAGACAATGATCAATGAACTCACGTAATTTATAATTCATTATTAGGGAAAAATAAAAGTTTATCCAACCCGGAGGGTATTATGTTAAGTGAAATAAGCCAGAAAGAGAAAGACAAACAGGGCATGATTTCACACTCATACGTGGAAGATAAACCAATACACGCACAGATAGAACTGTTTGGTGGCTACCAGGAGCAAGGGGGGTGGGGGGTGGGCACAAGGGGTGGAGGGATGCACTTATATGGTGACTGATAAACAATAATGTACAACAAAAATTTCACAATAAAAAATAAAAGTTTATCCAAGTACAGTATTTCGGAAAGCAAATGCTAACGTATTTTTGTAGTCGCTTCTAGTCACACCAGATTAATAGGCAGCAAATCTGGAGAAAAGATCTCTGAGGGAATCGAGCTGTGGGGACAAGGGAGGAGACGGTCTAGTCCATTCACAGAACTTTGGAAATCGCTCATCTGTGCTCACAAGGCCTAATACTCCTTTTTGTCACTGAAACACCTGCAGCTTCTGGTCACACTGCTTATAGGTCACCTACCCACGGACCTTAGGATTCCTGCCTTGTCTCAGCACGTGTTTAAACATTTTTCAATTAATAGCTTGATGACAATAAATTCATCAGAATGAGAAAACGGCACAGCACTGTGTGGCATGTGATGCTTTACTGGTTTCCTTGCTACCCAAATACAACATGTTCTATGTGGCAGATTCAAGCTACGAGCATTAAGATGAGTGGTGTCTCAGGGAAGAGGGAGAGCGGAGTGGGGTAGTGGAGTGGGGTAGTCCAGTATAAAATTCTGGATTCTCGAAAAACCCTGTCCTCCCCAGTGTACCCTATGGGAAGCTACAAATCATAACAATACCAAGTGGCTATGACATCTAAGGGTCCTTTTGGCCAAAGCTCAGCTGGGGGTTGAGAGTTGACCAAGTTGACCCTGGAAGATGAGGAAATATTCACCCTATACTTCTTCCAACTACCACTCCTTCTCGCTGTGGGTGAGTTCGCTCCAGGATCCACTCATAGAATGAAAAGGTTTAGAAGCCAGACCTGAATAACACTCAGGCCCATCCTCACTGTCTAAAGATATAAGGGAGGAAATGGAACAGGCACCTTCTGGTTCCATAACCGCCTGAGCACAGGTGGGTCCAATAAGTGCTCAGTGCTGTCCTAAAGGCCTGGAGCAAGTCGCCCAGTGGTTAAGAACAAGGCTCTGGTGCCAAACAGACTCAGACTTGAGTCCTGGTTCAACATGGGCAAGTGGCTTAACCTCTCTAAACCCCAATTTCTATAAATTTAAAGAAGATGACGATCACACCATCCTGTGAGGTCATTGCAATGAAATACATGGATACATAGGACGTGCTTAGTACTGTGCCTGGAAAGGATCCCCTCAAATATTAGCTATTGTTATGATGATTGATCATTTGAGGCTTCAGGGTGCAAAATGCTAAATACTAGGCTCACAGCAATGAAAGCCATATCAACACTAGGGGTGTGAAGAGGTGGGGGCAGGTAGTGGGCAGGAGCAGGAAAGAGGTAAGAATTGTAACTAATCCCAAGACATTGTGAAAAATGTGCCTGAGCATAGAAATGGTGTAAGCCATTATTTGTGTTGAACAATAGCCACTTTGAGATAGATACCTATAAAAACTACATTTGCTTCCTCTTGTATTTTGTATTGTATTATCACAGCATTGTACCTATTAGCTACATAATAAAATCAAAGGTCTCTATAAAAATTAAGTCAAAGTGGAGGAAAAGACTAAATGTAAGAGCTAAAACTATAAAACTCTTGAAAGAAAACATAGAAAACATTAGACTTGGCACTGATTTCTTCAATGACACCAAAAGCATAAGCTACGAAAGAAAAAACAGGTAAAGTGGACTATACCAAAATTAAAAAGTTTTATGTATCAGAGGACATTATCCCTTGGATGAAAAGACAACCCACTGAGTGGGAGAAAACATATGCAAATCTCATACCTAATAAAGGGTTACTATCCAGAATATACAAAGAACTCCCACAATTCAACAATAAACAGCAAACAACCCAAGTGAAAAATGGGCAAAGGACTTGAATAGACATTTATCCAAAGAAGACATACAAATGGCCAGAAAGCATTTGAAAAAGTGCTCAACGTCATGTCACTAATCATTAGGGAAATGCAAATCAAAACCACAAAGAGATACCACTTCACACCCATTAGGACGGCTGTTATTTAAAAACAAAAACAGAAAATAAGTTGCTGAAGATGTGGAGAAACTGGAACCCTTGTGCACTGCTGGTGGGAATGTAAAATAGAGCAGCCAGTATGGAAAACAGTAAGGCGGTTCCTCAAAAAAAATAGAGTTACCATATGATCCAGCAATTCTACTTCTGGGCACATATCCCAAAGAACTGAGAGCAGGGGCTCAAAAAAATAGGTGCACGCTCCTGTTTACGGCAGCATTATTCCCAAAAGCCAAGAGATGGAAGCAACCCAAATGTCCATCAACAAATGAATGGATAAACACAATGTGGTATATCCATAGAATGGAATTTTATTCAGCTTTAAAATGAGGGAAATCCTGTCACTTGCTCCAACCTAGATGAACCTTGAAGACATTATGCTAAGTGAAAGAAGCCACTCACAAAAAGACAAACACTCTATGATTCCACTCATATGCGGTACCTAGAGTTGTCAAATTCAGAAAGACAGAAAGTAGCATGGTGGTTGTCAGGCTAGGGGAGGGGGAATGGGGAGTTATTGTTTAATGGATCCCGAGTTTCAGTTTTAGAAGATGAAAAAAGTTCTGGAGATGGATGGGGGCAAAGGTGGCATAACAATGTGAATGTACTTAACACCACTGAACTGAATACTTAAAAATGATTTAAATGGTGTTTTCTGTTATGGATATTTTACCACAATTTTTAAAAAATTAAAAATCACTACTACCACACCTATATCATCCTGGTGTATGCAGTCATCCTTGCTCTAGTAAAAGTTAGCTTTATTCAGCTCTCTCTCCTCTCTTGTGGTTATTACACAGTGGGTTTGGAACAGAGTCACAGCACACTTCACATATCTGGCAGCTAAGAGATATTATAGTCTAATTCTCTCAAAATAAAACCATAAGAACTTACAATAACTATGCTTCACCTGTTTACACTGCATTTAGTTCTACTTTAGGTATCCCTACTTAAAAATTCTAGGCAACAATTCTTTTAAAATCTAGACTTCAGTGCATAAAGAAAAAAGAAACCATGTCTTTAATGTCACATTCTGCTAATGTCACATTCTGCTAACGTCACATTCACTTACTTAGGAATGTGATTTTCTGTCGTTGTCAACACAGCACCAGTTGCTGTGGAAACCACACAAAAACAGGGATACTTAACTGAAACAAACTCCACTCACCTGCACAAAGATGCCCTTGCTCCTATATTCCTCATGGAGGCACCGAGAGAAGAAATCTACAAAAGCCTGGGAGGGGGTGGGAGTAAGAACACACACATTACATCAGTTTGCCTGATTTGTAGCCATGGAAACAAACATTGTAAATGAACCATTTAACACTATAGTTTCTAATCGTTCTTTTTATTTCAAATGCAGAAGAGACCTTAAAAAAACTCCTCAAAACCTCAAGTTGCTTTTATCTGCCACTAAATTAACTATTCTCTTACCAAATATAATAACTAAATCAAATTTAGATTTAACTGGAAAAGGTTCTTCTTATCTTTTTTTTTCAGAAAATTACTTTCCAAGAAGAAATGTTTTATCATATAACTAAGGATGCGTTCCTCCTCCCCACTTGCCATTCAAACAGAAACACAATATGAATTCTGCTCAACTCCGTTCTGTGGGGATTTTGTTGTCAGTAAAGCGAAGAAAAGAGCAAGCATCCTCTTGGTCCTTTGGCATGGCAAGATCCAAGAAGTGTTGAGATGAACGTGACAGCCCGTCTTCGTCCAATAGTACAACTTTAAATCTATTTGTAAAATCTAACGTGCCATTCCTCAAATATGGACTCAATCTCAGACTTGAAATGCAAAGTATCAATAATGACTCTACTAGCATCACAATTAGTAATAGTCTTCTGTCCGTGGAGCAGAATGGGTGAGAAGCTGGAGTTCACCAATTACTTCAAGAAACATGGCGTTCATTTTAAACATGCCTACTGTATGTTTCAGAGATTCTGAAAGCAAGTAGATTGTGGGGATGTGAGGTGGGGCCAAGAAAAGATAGTAGTCACTGTTGACATTTTTCCAGGGGACAAAGAACCCAAGTGAAAAAGGCAGGTATTTCTGCTCTTTTCCTGCCCTAACATATTGCAAATTCTTATTGTGTATTATATTTTGCTCATTTTTCTCCAAAAGCTTGCTTAATTTCAGTGTCTCAATGGTCATTTTCATTTCAGAGATGTATCCTACGCCTCAACAGTGTATATGAAGATGATGCTATTGACCTGCAGGCAGTAGAAATGCAGGTCATAGAAAAGCACTCTAAATTATTTTCCTAGTAGTACTATGAAGAGGTGAATGGTGATGTTGTATAAAATTATGACATCTTACAGAGCCTTCTGGAAAATTCTTGTCTCGCTCCAGAAGTGACAACCAATATACGTAAATTCTGAATAATGTGGCAAAATACTCACACTCTCACCCAATCTATCATGTGCCTACTTTGTGTATTTATGAGCTGACTGGCTATAAGCCATCTCCTCAGCTCTGCGGACTTGGAACTTAGGCTGTATGAAACTGACTCATTCCTGAATCGAAGTCCCAATCTTAGACTCATTAGCATCATGGTCTGATGAACTGAGCTAACCGGCCTAGGTCAGCTCTCTACAGACAGTACAAGTATCAGTTATAAAACCAGTGAGCTTCTGGGAGAAAAAAAGTATCTATGAATCTGAGATCTTGGTGCCTCATTTGTAAAGTTTATACCAATCAGTATGTCCCCAGCTTTGCTCCCCTGAAACCAGTGCTGGCTATCTTTGTTTTCTTCTCAGTCCATTTGAAAACTTCAAGCAAGTTCTATCTCACTTCTCAGACTGAAAATTGTTCCTCATTCTTATTCTGACACGATTTACTAAAAACTATTCACCTTGGTTGCAGAGTAGAGGGTCAACATTGGAACTGGGTACATGCCACTGACAGAGGAGATGTTCAGAATCGCCCCTTTAGATCTAAGAAGGAAAATGTACCAAGTAAACAGAATGAAATCATATACTCACATAAATTACAGAACAAGATATATAAGTATTTGAAACAGAATAACAGAGCTTTATTTCTAACACACATCCCTCCTTGCCTTTCATCAGCATATGATATGCGTGGTCAGTGAATGAGGCATAACTCAATCAACCAAAAATAGCTCTTCTTTGCAACTAGCTCATTTCTCAGTCTTAGTAATCTAGGGCATGACCAGATCAGATCCATAGCCTCCTCAAGTTGATTTCTACCTTCTGAGGTCTTCCCTGGCCTCATCACCAAGAATTCTCACTCTCAGAAACATTCTTATAATCCTTATAAGAATGCCTTTACTTTGGCATATCATCACATACTACCTTGCCGTAGTATTTAATCATTCTAGGTGTATAAACACTTCTTTCCCTCAACAAAACCATAAGCTTCTGGACATCATGGCTGTTGTCTTACATTTTCCCTCAAAACACTGCACGGTCCTGAGCATGTAACAGGTACTTAATAAAACTTTCTTGCAATGATAGTTCATCAAACCATATTCTTTTGCTAAAAGGCAAAGCTCAATTTCTTTTTTTTTTTTTCTTTTGCTGAGGAAGAGTCACAGAAGCTAACATCTGTTGCCAATCCTCCTCTTTTTGTATGTGAGCCACCACCACAGCATGGCCATTGACAGGTGAGTAGTGTAGGTCCACGCCGGGGAACCGAACCTAAGCTGCACCCAACTTAACTACTAGGCCACTGGGGCTGGCCCCAAAGCTCAATTTCTACTGTAACTCTGAGAGATTACTGAAAGGTCAAAGTCAGAAAGTTACCAGGAACTACTAACTCTACAAATAAATGAAAATAGGTTTAAGGAAAGCAATGCTGTAAACATACTAGTTGTTAGCAAGCATATATGGGTTGGGTAAAGTGTGGAATTAGGGTTTTAGGAATTTTAGACAGAATTAACAACCAACTCTTCCCCCTCAAATCTATTCTTCTCAGGTCCCCTTCTTCAGTTACTGCACCCCACCCAGCACCCCCTCCTGTCCTCCCGAACAGCTTCCTTTCCTCCACTCCAGTGTCTCATTGTTGGTCTGCATTTACTTCCCCCAAGGCCTATTTTTTCAGTATTAAAAAAAGACTATCTAGATGCTTTATATAGAAAATAATAAAAGAAACGTGGTTAAATGGCATCTACATTATTTTAGACATAAATCTGGAAAGAAGTAATCCCCAAAGGTCACTCAGTCCATCTGCCAGCCTCTAGGTGAGATGCCTCTTCAACCATCAAACGGAAGTCTGGAGCCTCTGCTTCATGTGTCGCCAGACACAAGTTGTTGTTTTTTAACTGAAGTCCTTATTAGTAATACATACTTTCCTAAGCGGTGAAATCCATTAACATTTCAGTTACAGAAATCAAATCTCAAATTTAAAAATGTTATATTAGGGTTTTGAAGAAAGTTGGAAATATTTAGTCAATGTATTAATTATATCATTCTTGTATTTTTTGCTTGTGTCTCTCATAGAGACAGAGAAGCCTTTCTTTTTACATTTTAAGGTAAGAGAGTAAGAGTGTCTATCAGAAGTTAGAACCCAGTCACTCTAAGATTAGCAATGGTAAATTGCAATGAATATCTAGCAATTTCATTTCATTTATATTTGTGAGAAACTCTTTTGATCAAAATGGACTAAAGAGCACTTTGTTACTGGAGACTTTTAATGTAGTATTAATTTATGATGTTTAAATTATCTTTCTTCTTAGAGTCTTAAATGTTCTGAAATTAGATTGTGGTGATGGCTACACAGCTCTGAGAATATACTAGAAACCACCAAATTGCACACTTTAAATGGGTGGATTTATGGTATGTGAACTATATCTCAATAAATCTGTAAAAAAAAAAAAAACAGAGGGAAAGAAAAAGAGAAATATATTTATGACATATTGGAATGAGTTATCTTTAAGCTCAGAGCAGATTCTAATGAAGTAGAAGATGAGAGCTTTTGTATCTTACGCAACACAATATGCTTTCTGAGAAGTAACCCCAAATCCTGACAAGTTGCACCCTCATCCTGAGTCCTAAGCATCCTTGTAGGTGTAGGTAGTATGATATTTTAACCTTTTCTCATATAACGACGAATTGCTATGTTCTCACTCATTCAGTGCAAGTGAAGAAAAAGCCAGTTTACAGTAGTTGCAGAAAATGATGTTTTTCACTGAATCTGGTTTTATCAGTTAGATTATGTGCTCCATTATACTCAAACTGGCTGAGGTGGTTGTGTGTGCCTTTGAACAAAAATCTTACATTTTTAATTTCATTCCTCACAAATGAAATACAATTTAAAAGTCTTCCAAAATTAAAGTTTAACGTTATCATATACATTTTAAAAATTAAATCTTGACCTCACCAAAATAGACTCTTAAGACTTCACTCACCAAAGCAGTGGTTTCAATACAAGAAAATTCATTTAAAAATAATCAACACTTCTTTCCCGTTTTCAAAATCAATACAGACCAATAATCAAATATGGCACAATTATGCAGGTGATTAATTGTTTACTCCTTGAGGCAACTGAGATTTTTGTTTCTCAAATATTCTACCCTAATTTAAAATTTCTAGGGGGTAGAGTTAGTTTGAACTAGTGAAAAGTCAGAATGTGAGGCTACTTTATTCAGAACACAATATTTGCCCTCTAAAATACGTCACAACAAATCCAAGATCAACAAAATATAAAGCGAGAATGCACTAGACATAAGTAAATAAAAGGATAGCATTTATAATTGTACAAAATGACAGTAGAGAAAACATGTCTTCTACAAAAACTGTGCTACCAAGAGGCACACGTATTTGTTTGTCTGGCAAAAGCCTTTCCTTCCACACCCACACACACGACAGCACAAAATTCTCTCTCTCTTTTTCTCTCCAAGGATAATAATATTCAAGTTAGTTTTGTCCGAATCATAAATAACACACTGAGGTAGCTGTCTTAATCCTTGTACTGTATACAGTATCTATATAGAAATGAGGATGAACATTTGGGACTGCGGGGCACAAAGGACTCCTCTTTAAAATCAACTACTGTGTCTAGCTCTAATCCTCCATCTAAGCAGAATTAGTGACGTCAAACCAGTTTCCATGGCACAGCCAGACTCATAACAATTCTGTTATATCAAGCAGAAGGACAAATGTGTGCTTAATTGCACCCAGAAACAAACATAAAACCAAACCCCGGTTAATCTCTCATTTTCCAGGGACTTAGGGAACAATTCTAAGATTGGAAGGTACGTTAAGAATATTTGCTAAAGTTCCATAATGAAGACTCATGTTGCTCATACTTCAGCACATTTCCCATTTGTTATGACAAATATCCAAATAAACAAGTCAAGTAATATTTTCTGAGATACCCCATTCTTAATTTATCACACTGCTTACTTGCTAGCAGCCACACAATGGCGTCTCAGTGGTACAAATTATTGAGGATCTACTAGAACCAGAAACTGCAAAAACGAAGCAGAAAACACCATTGCTGACAAGGGAACACCTTTTCATATAAACATATTCTCTTCAATTACTAGCCTTCTCACAAACCAAACATTAAACTCACCCAACCCTATAAAATTCAGTATCTTGTTTCCTATATAAGTATGTGTATGTATAAGCATAGCTTCCTATAGCTATGCTCTAGCAGAATTCCTTCAGATATGTGAAACTGCCAATCGTAAGACTCTCCTTAATTGTCACCTGGATAAAAAAACTGCCAAGCCTTTATTCTTCTTTAATACTCCACGATTCCATCACTGTTGTAGTACCCTTGTCTACAGTTCTATAAAAATACTCTTGTCATAGAGGAAGTGATCGGTGTCCTTTGAAATAAGTCACTGATTTCCGCCTTCGTCAGGAAGCTCATGGCTGCCCCACACTGCAGGTGAGGAGAGAAATGGGGAGTAAATGCCACTGTGAAGCACTGGACCGCAGAGCCAACCCCTCGTGGACAGCTCACTGTACAGAGTGTGATGGCAGACAAGGGAGAGCGTGCAAAAAAGAGTCCATGGCAGCTCTTCATAGTCCCATTTCCTACCTGGGAGTACATAAGCGTGCTCCTGGAGGGTCACTATGTGTTTCTGTTTCTGTTTTTAAGCTTAAACCTAATACTGAAATTGGTACAGACAGTTCTCTAACAGACTCTCAGGAAGGCTGAGAAACATATCAAAACAGAGTTCTGTGTCAGAAAAGAATCCAAACAGCGGGGCAGGTATATAATTAGAACCAGCAATCCTAAGGCATTATACAAATACTGCTTTGTGGAAGAAAGTTTTCAAACATTTACCACATGAAAGAGACCTGCCTGCCCTAAAACACCATAACATGTCATAATTCCACCTTAAGCAATACAGTATGAAAGGCTATTTTTAGCTTTTCCATGGTTGTTATGGCAACCGCTTCCTGGCTCCAGCTGTACACGATGTTTATAATTCCAGAGAAGCGCAAGAGCACGTTCCCGCTATAATGTAATTATGAACGTTCTACTTCTACGGTAATCGTACCTTAGTTTGATTATAGATACTTGTTTAGCGATAGGCAGTGGACCCTAGGCTATAGTTCTAGAGGGTTTGGAAAATCTCATACATCAGGGGTAGAATCAGTGACGGCAAAAAACAACAACAAAGGATCTTTAGAAAGGTATCTGCTGATACTCAACAGAGATACGAAACCTATGGAAACCAACCATAGGAAACACGCTATCTGGGGACGGTAGAAAGGGCAGGCTACAACAAAATCACTTACAGTGTGTAAGGAAGCCTGCTTTCAGACCATCTGTTAACTTGGAGTTTTTCTTTCCTCTTGGGCACATGGTGAGCAATACTGCTGGCCCCCCTTGCAGTTGGTTGTAGCCTGTGACCGAGTTCTGGACAATGGAATGTGGACAGAAGCAATGGACACCACTTCCAGGCCTGGCTCATGAAACCTCCCGTAAAATCATCCTTACTCTCTCTTCCCTCAGCTGCCAGCTGGATACAGAGGATTCCGCTGCCAACTGCAAGGCCCAAGCGAGAAGAAGGGAGCCCCCAGACGGAAGGAGCCTGAGATCCCTGAATAACTGAGTAGGGCAGAGCCCTAATCACTCATGGACACTGGCTGTGATGTGACGGAAAAAATTAATCTTTATAGTGTCAAGCCACTGAGATTTTGGGGTGGTCTGTTAGAGCCGTTAGCCTAGCATGACAAATACAACTAGTAACTCATTTAATTCAAGTGGACACAGCTGTTCCTTCTCCTAACAAAGTACTGACTCATAAATCCACTTACATTTCTCACTAGTTCTTAGCAAGGGCCACAATCACCCCCATGATGTCAGTTTCAGTACAAAGCCTAATGACGGCTTTCCACTGGATCATTTCTCAACCTTAGCTTAAAATCAACTTGATTTAAAAAGGCAGGGATCCAATTCATCTCCTGTGTACGCTAAGATAAACTTTCCTCAGTGAATGCCTGTTGAATGGATGGACCCTCTTCTTTGCATTCTTTATTTTTATCTAATGCTCCAGCTAACTGTGATCATGACGACCAGGTCGACAGAGATAGGAGTAAAGTTCCTAGTGCCTTATGTTTGTATCATTTACTAATTATGTAGCTTCATAGCCCTCAATCTCTTTGGGCCTCACTTTTTATCTGTCAAATGAGGGATGTTGGTTTCAATTAATTTCAAGTATCGAAATTCTATGATTCCTTAAATCCAATATATTATTGAGGTCACATTGGTTTATAACATTACATAAATTTCAGGTGTACCTCATTATATTTTAGCTTCTGTACAAACTGCATCATGTTCACCACCAAAAGTCTAGTTTCCATCCGTCACCATACACATGTGCCCCTTTACCCCTTTCACCCTCCCCACATCGAATCCAATACCTGCAAAATGATTTCACAACCATTATCTCTTTTGATATGGTTTTCACCAACACACAAAAATTCTTTTTACAATACCTCTGTGGTTTATAAGCACTTCTTTTCTAAGGGATAGACTTACTATCCTGAATTAATACATGCCACTTGCAGATGTCAAAACCAGGATTAAGATGATGGTCCAAATTTCACCCCTCCTGGGTATCTACTCTGTCTGCCCCAATTCTCTGCAGTCTTCTAGGGTTGTGGTCTGGTTTGACCACTGTCTCTGGTTTGACCACTCCCACTGCCAACCAACAAAAAACAGCTTAAAGGTTTTAAAGGGAAATTTTACAAAAGCAATTAAAATATACAAAACTACATATAAAATGGAATTACAAACAAAGAGCCTTGCCAAGAAGCAGTTTCTCAACCAGTCTCTGTAGATGCCAAACAAAACCTCAGTTTCCTCATCTGTAAAATGGTGGGAGGCCATCAAAGGTAAATGAGTTAACACATATCAAGTTCTCAGTCCAACCCCTCGCCCATTATATGTACTAAATGAACATTAGCTGAAATCCCTGCCTGAAGTTGGTCAGAGAGGTTTCTCACAGAAGTAGGATCCTCGAGGAGGCCCTTTTCAAAGCTGTCGTTGCTTTGGATCTCGTCCAAACTCAAAGCTATTTTGCAGAGGAAGGATGACTGTGAAGCCCTAAATTTAGCAAATGATCAAGCTGCCTCAAGATGCAAGCCCAGCTCTTTTCAACAGGTTTTCTTTGAAGGCCTAGCTCCTGCTAGAGTTCTTCCTAGGGAAGAACAGAGCTTAATTACAATGTTACACTACATGCTGTTTCAAATGTAAGACGGCTACAACACATTTCTCAATAACCATGAAGCCATGGAGCATATCCTAGTGGAACCCAATTCAAACTGGAACACAGACAACTGGGGTTAGTGGACATAGCCTTTTCCTCCAAGGCTGAGTTTGACATCTTATAATCACTTTATAAACGCCTAGGTTCCTTATACATCCATTCGCCAAGGAAGAACTAAAAATCAGAAGATGGGGTCTTGCTTCATGAAACTTCACTGACTTTGGCTCTGGAAGCTTACAGCTTTAAGAAGGTATTCCCGGGAAAATCCCAGAAACTCTATCCGCCCCCTCAGAATAGCAGGCAATTGAGTTGGTGATGGTGACTCAGGCAGACTTTTTAATGCTGATCTAAAGGAACCACCACAACCCTGGAGAGGTAAATAAAAAGGGAATCGAGTGGAAAAGGCCTCCACCACCGAATGACTCAGGCTCCACAGTGTGACTCGCCAGCACATTACTCTGTTGCTAAAACATGGAGGGCAGGTTCATTAGTCACTGTAATGAATTTTTCAAAGAAAGGATTCTCCCTATAAATAATCATGAGCTCTGTCTCTCTAGTGTTTGTGTATGAGCTTGTGACTCACCTTTCCACCATGCCCGGCAGCACCAATCGTGTCATCTGCAAAAGAGAAAAACAAAACATTCGTGATGGCTGAGGATGCAGGCAATAGATAAAGAGTGAAGAGAACCCACCCACACAAAAGAAAAGGGAATCATGAAACCACCCGCCACCTCTACAGGCAGCAGTTTATTTTATATACTCCATATCATTTGGCTGTGTTAAGAGTGCATAAGAAGGAATCGGAGGAAATTATTGGAGATAACACTGGGAATGCTTTCAGTGAACTTAGCTAAAATTAGTCTTGCCTGGAATGTAATATTGGCACAGAGATCTTCAAATAATTAAGGATTTACAGTGACATCTACTTCTCCCAAAATGCATTCTCAGTAACAGACATATGTCATCACAGGAAATATCTTGCCTACCAAGGTTACTCAAGCTTTCTAATCTTAAATGATCTTTTGCTATCAAAAAAGCCTTTAGAAGAATGCCATAAAATGACCTGTTGACAAAGATTAAGTGTATCTTCACATTCATTTCTCTTGTTGGTCTAGCTAGTTGTGAGTAAAACACATCCTTAAAGAAAGTTAAGGTTATCTGTGATCCCCAGTAACCAACAATGAAAAGACAATACCCGCATTTTTAAAAGACTTCATAACTGTTGACTAAATACATATAATATGATGAGAGAGGCTACTTCTAAACACTGTTTTAAGATATTATTAACCAAGAAAAGTTAAGTTGTCCACTGGCTTAGTCAAGGCCACCTCATGGTTAAGTACTGAGGTTGGAACATGAATTCTTGACTCCTAGATATCATTAATTCTCTAAGAAACAAATGCTGTTCCTCCACAGAAAAATTTGCATGCATGCCAAGCATAGGAATTTAAGCTTTCTATCTTGAGTAATACTAAGTCTTAATTAAAATAGTATTCTGATGAGAAGAGAATTTTTTTCCTGGAAATATTTTAAAGAAGGAAAATGCATCCAGACTTCACCAAGGTAAATCCGCTATGCAGTACTCCCAAGCCAGATGTCCACCCCAGAGCTGCTGTATAGACTTCTTCCAGTAAAAACACGAGTTCAAACTGACACTGCATCATAAAAGACCGACACACTGCCAGCTTCAAAACAGACAAAGAAGTGTCCTCAAAGCCTAGGAGAATCGTTTCAACACAAGTATCCGGATTTGGCTGAATCTTCCGGCCCAGATAAAAAAGAAGACACCATAGGAAAGAGTTGAGCCTAGAGCTTTCCAGATCTCCCTCTCTCCCTCATTTACGCTTTTCACATTAAACTCATCTTCATAGAATCACGGGGCAGAGATTGCCAATTGTTCTCTAACATTCATTCTTCCCTTAATACCTAGCAACTGAATTTTCGGCTGGATATATGGCCTCTTTCCCACCCTCACTGCCCCCCATAAAAACTGTTATCTTCTACGTCCTCTCTCACAGCGCATGTGGCCCTGTGACTATGTTCTCTCTAAAAAGATGTGAGCAGAAGTAATACATGCAGCTTCTTGGTCATGCCCTTAAAATAGAAAAAGATACATGTCCTCCTCTTCAGCAAGTCCTCCTCTTGATAGCTGGAATGTGGATGCGATGGAAGGAGCTAAAATAGCCATCTTAGCCCCCAAGAGGAAAGCCACATGTAATGGTGGCAGAGCAATGAGATAAAAAGAGGCAGGATCCCAATGAGCGTGGAGCTACTACGCCAAACCTTGATTACCTACCCAGCTCTTTATCTGGGAGAGAAATAAATTTCTATTTTGTTTAAACCACTACCAGGTCTCTATTACAGCAGCCAAAACAATGTTCTAAATAATATAATTGACCATCGTGTTGCTAAAGACCAACAAATATTAACATTTTAAGAAACAAGAAACAAAAAGAGAAACAATCTCCAAAGCAAACTCAATTAGAAATCATGCTGACAGCCCAAATGGCCTCAATATTTTATAGTTTTTAAAACACAGCCCTATTTCTTCTCTTTTCTAGGTTTGCTTGACCCAGTTCAGAATGTGCCCACTGGGCCTCAAACCAAACTGTACGGAACCAAATCAAAGAAAAAGCTGGTTTCAGAGTTCATCCTTTCAACACAGTCACCTCTTGTCTTCCCAGATGAAATAATAATTCTTCAAATTGCTTACATGTTTCCTAAGATTTGTCTTTTTATAGGAACACATACAGAGCTACTGAATGTTTAAGGCAAGTGTGGTTTGTAGTCAGGCCAAAGTTCTAACCTCAGCCCTTCCACTTACTAGCTGTGTGACCTTGAGTTAGTTCCTTAGCCTCCTCTGCATTATGTATTAAACGAAGAAGGTATCTACATTACAGGTTATTATATTCTGAATCTCAAATGAGGTAATGTACATAATGGACCTGGCATAGAGCACGTCACAGAGTAAGCCCCTGAAGAGAAATTAGTGTCCCTTATTGTCAGCATGCACTATCCCTTTAGGATGCAACAGCACTCCCTAGGCCTCCTTTAAGTATGTTGTGCCCTACATGGCTTAGAGCCAAAAACAGTGACAAATTTTGAGGTCATCCAGTTCAACTCACCACACAGAAGTTTCTGGACAGTTCCATCAATATTTAAAAATACCTCAGTTGGGAATCTGCTTGGGATAATGGAATTGTTCTAAAACTGGATTATAGTGATGATTGCACAACTCTGGAAATTTACTAAAACCATTGAATTGTACACTTGAAATGGATGAATTTTATGGTATGTAAATTATCCCTCAATAAATTGTTTTGTAAAAAAATCTCAATCATATGGGTAAGAATTAAAGAACTGGAATCATACAGCACATTTGATGTTACTTTATCAAACCCAGAAGATAAAAGAGCCCTCGAAATGCTGTACGCATATCAACTCATGGCCTAGAGCAGCACGAAGCAATAGTGAGGTATCTTCTGTTCAGTCAAGGCCATGTTATGTCCTCAGAATCGGGCTGCGTGGTGGGAGCTCATTGTCTAGCAAGAGAACAGATATTTACAGAAATAAATCATTACAAGACAACGTTATGAGTGCTACAGTATTGTGACAGAGGGCATCGATGCTCAGGAGAAAACTAGTTATGTCTGGGGAATCAGGTAGAGCTTCACCAAGCACATTTCAGTTAAGTTCTAAAAGAAGAAATCAGAGTTCACTAGGCAGAAAAAAATTCTAGTAGAATGCAAAAAGGCAAACAGCTGCCAAGAAACTACAATGAATGCATTGTAAAATTGATGCATTTTTAAAAACTTTTTGTTGAATGGATGAAGCATATAAAGAAGTAAAAAGTATGCACATCCTGTTATATATGTCATGCAATTTGCATATCACACTACATCATGGACGGCTTCCCATGCTAGTACAAACAGATGTACATCAGGCATGTTAACAGTTGTGGAATATTTTACTGTAAGGATAGATTATATGTATTCTTAGCAGTATCTGAAAACATTTTTTTTTTTTTTTAATTTAAAGATTTTATTTATTTATTTTTCCCCCAATGCCCCAGTAGATAGTTGTCTGTCATAGCCGCACATCCTTCTAGCTGCTGCATGTGGGACGTGGCCTCAGCGTGGCCGGAGAAGCGGTGCGTCGGTGCGATCCCGGGATCGGAACCCGGGCCGCCAGCAGCGGAGCGCATGCACTTAACCGCTAAGCCACGGGGCCGGCCCTGAAAACATTTTTTATTTAGCACATTTCATCAGGGGACCATAAGGCTTAGCTAATGTATCATAAAGAGGTCCCCAAGCATTTTGTGAAGAGAAGCTATTACTTAGCTTCCCAAAGACCTGAGATCACCAGCAACAGAATAAGGAAGGAGAAGACTGGTAATAAAAATGTTATCACTCGGGGGTAGGGGGGTGTGTGTGTGTGCACACGCGCAAGCACATTTGTAATAAGGAAATGAGACTTAACCACACAGTAGCTGAGTGGACTTCACAGGGGTAACCACTGACTGTTTAGCTCTCCTACGTACAAGGAGAGGAGAAGGGATAGGACTTGTAGGCAGCGATCAATCTGGATAACTACTAGGAAAGTCTAGTCTACAAGATCTGCCGATGGATCCTTTTATTCTGACCAGGATCTCAGTACCATGTGAATACTAGCAAGTGGTTGTGCAGAGTTTTAAAGCTCAATTCAGATTTTTTTCCAAGATATAAATTTACACATTTAAATATAGTCCATAACAAATATCACTTTAAGCTGGGATACTAAGGAAATATAAATGCATACATTGGGAGCTATTTTTTTTCCCTATACCATATGCCTGTCACATGTTAAATGTCTCCTTTCTGAATGCCAAAAATTATCCAGAAAATGATCAGAGACAAAATAAAATCCCATAAGATATCATCTTACTTAAAAAATTACATCAACAGCATGCTAAACATTAAATATTTTCTTCATGGTCTGCAATGTATAGACATGTTCAAAACATATTCTTTTTTCCCCCGGTTTTATTGAGATAAATAATTGACATATAACTTTGTATTAATTTAAGGTGTACTACATAGTGATTTTATATATGTACATATTGCAAAACAATTACCACAATACGTTTAGTTAATATCAAAATTATGGAATGTTTCACAAATTTGTGTGTCATCCCTGCACAGGGGTCATGCTAATCTTCTCTGTATCATTCCAATTTAATACATGTGCTGCTGAAGCGAGCACCAACATATATTCTTTACACATGTGAATTAAAATTCAAGAAGTTTTTTTTTTCCCCTCCCCAAAGCCCCAGTGCATGGTTGCATATCCCAGTTGTAAGTCCCTTTAGTTCTCTACGTGAGCTGCTGCCACAGCATGGCTACTGACAGACAGGCGGTGGGGTTCCGAGACTCGGACGCAAACCCGGGCGACCAAGACAGAGAGCATGGAACTTTAACCTCGAGGCCATCAGGGATGGCTCCCAAGAAGTTTTAATAACAAGACAAAGGAAGAAGCAGTGCTTTCAATGCCTGGCTATTAAAGGGCCAGAAATAGTTGTTGGAATGCCCAATGACCAAATAAATGATCCATCAGCCAAGACAAAGTCCCCTCATGAAAAAGTTAAATTCTTTCACATTGTTCACTGGCTTGTCTTTTTAAATTCTGACTCTAAATTATTTCTCCTTGCCATAAAATGGAACGTCTTTTTTGATCTGTCAAATAATGACACTGAAAGGCCTGAGAAAAGTTAACCTGAAATCTGCAAGTTTTTATAAAATTGATTAATGCCTTCATCTATACTTAAATTATCTCTCCTTCTAATCAGATTATAAGTCATAATAAATTCAATTTCAAGCCTTCTTTGTTTGGATATATGTATACAAATAAGTCTTAATATTCTATGCATAACAGAGAGACTCCAACATGTTCACATCAAATTAAATTCTCTTTAATATCAAGTTTTACATAGGATATTTTAACTACGTTATTAGTAGTCTCACTTTACTTTATATGCATCAATTGGTATCCTGATGTCTGGCTATTTATACCACATACCAAGCACTTCTGTGAAATCTCACTATCTAAACTCCATTTCACAGCTCACAAGCTGTTTCTGGAGTTAACTCAATATGCTAATTTTAGGCCATCTGCAGGTGATAATTGCTGGACCGGGAAATTTTTTGTTCCTCTTAAGATATTGCTAAAATAAGGTTACCATAACTGGTAAGTTCAGTGGTTAAGAATATTAGAAAAGCGGTAGTAAACATGATTTCTATACTTGTTTTCTTCCGTGTTAGGGTTATTTCCAAAAGTATACAGCAAACAATTTAAATTGAATTCTTTCCTAAAAAGTGATCCAAGTTGCTGCAATAGTACCTCCACAACAAGGAAGCTTCAAATCCTTGCAGAAAAAACAAATGTTTCCTATTTATATAGATATATTTTTTAGTGACAATTTCATCAATCCTTGACACAAAAAAGTCCTAAAAGCCTAAAATCAAAAGGGGAAAGATCACTATCTGTTATATCACACCCAGATACTGCATCAGTAGGCAAGCCAGCCATAGACCATACAAATATACAAAGATAAATGAAAGTCTTTATCAATCACAGCTCAATTCAGAATTCCTTTTGGGTACACCATGTATTCAATTTCAAGAGTAAAATATTTACGGGTATTTATTGCCACAATTAGGTATATTCTGGCTGGGAAATAAATAAGAAGCTCATTTAGCTAATACAAAATCAAAATCAGTATTATTAGATCATCTAGTTAAAATACATAACAAAAAATACATTGGCTGGTCTAGAAAATTCTTGAAAATGTTATATTAAAATGATCTGTGGCTGAGATTATAAATGATTTCTTTTCCTCTTAGTATTCTTAAATATTTATCATGTTTTTGGCAACAATTTTGCATTGCTTTTGTAAGTAGAAAAGCCCCACAATTAATCTTATTTCTAAAAGAAATTAACATGAATAAAATTTTTTTCTTTCACTTCTTTGGCATCAGTAATCAAGAGTTGGTAGAAGGAAATTTATTTTATACTCAAAGCCAGTTTAGGTTTCCCCACTTTTTAGTTTAGTATGAAAACTGATAACACAAGCAAATTATACAAATTATGCAAATTATTTTGCAAGCAAGTAATTTATTTTTACAAGCAAATTATTTTTGTATCACATAACCTCTGGCAGTTGGTCATTTTTTGCAGAGAACAGAACAAAGAAAACACTACTGCTTGATGCTCAAAAAAGCAACCAAAACCCAAATGAAAAGATTAAAATTCAAGATAACCTAGAAAAATAAGAAAACAAATATTGTCACCTGTATCGCCATTATATATAAGTAGGATATAAAGCGTAACAACTTGCCCCAGAATCCGGGCAAAGCCCCCAGCATCCAGGCTGTTCACACTAATAGTAAGGACACCACAAATAGCTACTTTGTCCATTTCGGCCCTGCCCCAACCCCAGAGAAACCTGCTTGGAGTCAACAGGAGCTGCATTCAAGCAACCGAAAAATAAACCCACACAAATTAGAAGGAAATGGATGCAAATACCTTATACAAGTTTTCAATTGGGATCACTAACAATAATTTTAAAAATCACAGTATAACAGTGAAAAGAATTACACAAAGTAACAACGATGTTACACAATGCCTATTTGCCAGAAATTTGATGGTAACTCCATTGGAAGTCATACTAGAACGAAACAGCACACATTTCTTTGGCAAACTGTATAATTTGAGCTCTGTGGTACCAAGAATACAACTTAATTAGAAATTCTTAGAATCTCACCTGTATGGCTAACAGACTATTTACTGTGCAGGGGGTGAAAAGCTTAATTAGATAAAGTTTTTAGAGTGCTTTGAGATCTCCAAGTATTACTTAATTTTCCTCTTTGTTAATGTTTAAGTCTTTGTGGAAGTTAAGAGCACTCTTTGCCATTTCCCCCCAGCGCCATATTACTTAACCTGAAATTCAACCCTACATCATAAAAAACAAGGTTTTTCCTTTTGTAATAATTCTGATTTGATATATGTTAAAATATTTAACAAAAGAAAAAGAAAGAAATATTTAGAACAGAGGGTTGCATACCAATTAATAAAAAGGAATGTAAATCAGGGCTGGCCGGGTGGTGCAAGCGGTTAAGTGCGCGCGCTCTGCTGCAGCGGTCCCGGGTTTGCCGGTTCGGATCCCGGGCGCGCACCGACGCACCGCTTGGCAAGCCATGCTGTGGTGGCATCCCATATAAAGTGGAGGAAGATGGGCATGGATGTTAGCCCCGGGCCAGTCTTCCTCAGCAGAAAAGAGGAGGATTGGCATCGGATGTTAGCTCAGGGCCGATCTTCCTCACCAAAAAAAAAAATGAATAAAGCCATAATTTACAAACTCGAAACAAAAATAGAAATAATGCATATACCATCAAACAATGTTTTTCCAAGTTTAGCATACTACAATATGCTACGAGTTTCCATTACACGAATTTTCCCAAAATAAGCTGACTTCTCAAAAAATGACAGATTTGAGGAGGAGAAAATAATCCCTAAAGTTCTCAAAGAGATTTATACATTTTACCCATATGTAAGGCATTTCTCCTATGAACTACCTTTACTTTGAGCTGGAAAGAACTTTACAACCAATCTAGAATTACTCCTTCATTTTTTAAAGATGAAAACTATGGAAAGAGGAGTTGTCATGCAGTTTGGCAAACCCATCATTTTGTAGTTATGCCTGAAGCAGCCCATTACTGTGAGACTCTAAGGGCTAAATGTATCCAATAATTGAGAAATTTTTAGGAACATAATGATAGCTGCTTTCAAAATGGATTGAAAGACTCTAGATATTAACTTGGAATGTCTTCATCTAGAAAAGCCCTGGGTGGGGGGGTCAGTGGTGAGGGTCATACTCACCTTCCTACAATTTATTAGTTTCCTAATGTTGCTAACTTGAATTCTTCGGGCAGGGTGTGGGGGGATAAATTCTTAGCATAATCCCTAAATTAAATACAGTTAGGCTGCTGAGCAGAAATTTTTCTCATGGATTTCCAAATTAATAGAGGGCTCCCCCTGCTGGTAATGTGTCACATGCCAGAGGCAAATCCACGTAAGAAAAAGGAAATAAGTGTTTCTCCTGTGCTTTTCATCCATCCAAACACTTATTATCTACCCCATGGGCAGGGCACAGAATTAGGCACTTCTGGCTCAGTGACATACAGTGAATACACAGTGGTATCAGAAAGAAAGAATCAGCTTTTCAAAAGCAGGCAAAGGGCCTCATACTCCAAGTGCTTTGATTTCAGATCATCATAAGGATGAAAGAGACTGATTTAGTCAGTCATTCTAATCCTTCAACTACACCAAGCAGTTATTCAGTTTGAGTAGACTGAATACCTGGAGTTACCTGAACAGGGGAATGCAAACTCAAATGCCTAAAAGGCCCAGGTAGTAACATGCCTGAGTAAGGTAAGTCAGACAGTAGGGACCACTGCGGACTGTGGTAATCTGGAGAGCGCAGGCCTAACTACTTAGCATACTCAGCTGCTCTTCAGCTCTAACCACTTGTTGCCATGCAGCAGGTCAGGTCTGTGTTACTCGATTTTCAGATTTTTCCTAAGAGAAGCTAGAAATTTGGGTGTGAAATATCCCAATTTCGAAAACACTGCTTGAGCCAAGAAATATGTTGGCAGCACACAGACTATCGGTTTGCAGCCTCTGACCTAGAATCAGAAAGGGAACTTACCTTCTGCCCATTCCACTTCTGGCAGATCCAAAGATAAAAAGTTCTCACAATTTACTTCCATGTAAATATCAACAACTGATCTAATTTCAGCCTTCTAGGGCCTCATGTAGTAAGTGTGATCCTTATTCCCAAAGAATGAGAGTTTTTAGTTTTTTAATTCATTCATTCATTTATTCGAAAAGCATTTTTTGTATACCCGCCACAGGTGAGGCCCAGGGTTAGGAGATGGCATGGAGCTTACAATCTGTCGAGAGACACTCAACTAGAATGAAGGGAAGATATGCAGTGCGCAATGAAACTGCGTGGTTGAGAGACCTAATCTAGTCTGGAAGGCTCCCCACCCCAGCCCCACCCCCAAGTACATAATACTTCAGTTGAGAACTGAAGGATGAATAGAGTTAGTAAAGTGGGAGATGAAGGAGGCTTCCACGGAGAGGGAACAGCCTGAGGGTACACTAGGTTCAAGAGACTAAAGGAAGGTGCTTTGGCCTGAGCACAAAGTTAGAGGGAGAGAGACCTGAGGCGAAAACCGGAGAGGTGGGCAGGGGCCGAATCAGGTATGCCCTTCCCTATCGGTCACATGAAAGATTCTGGACGTAAGGGAAAGGAGAAGTCATTGAAGGATTTAACAGGGGTGTGATATGATCTGATGTAAAGTAACACTTTGGCTGGAGTACGGAGACTGGAGTGGAGGAAGACAAGTTGGATGAAAATGGCTGGTTAGGCTAGTCTGGTAGCTCCCACTGAGAAGTTTAGGGGCTTGGAATTTGGAAGGCCTCACTGGGGATGAAAAGAAGTGAGTTGATTTGCAAAATACTTAGGAGGTGAAACTAACTGGCCTCGATTAGGGGTGTGTGTGTGTGTGAGGTGTCATGCTTCCCTTCTCCACACTAAACATCTCTAGTTCTATCAACCACTCCTAACAGACAGGGTTTCAAGTCCCCACTTTGGATGAATATCTGATGAAAGAACTAAATTATGATGACGCGCTTAAGACTCCTCCTCCCCGTCCCAAGTAAAGCAAACACAGCTCAGGGGTACTTCACTGTAAGTGGAGGCTGTTAATAAATTTTACCTTGGGCCACACCTCCACCCACCTCCTTCTCTGCTCTAAGAAAGGTAATAAAGAAGGTTGGAACATCCTCTCCATTTGTCAGAATGGTAGCCTGGAAATTTCCTAAGGGATTCAGATGTAGGGGGGCCACTCCTGATAGTCCACCTTGTTCACCACGCCCAGCAGCAACTTCAGGGTCCAGTCCCATTAGAAGGAATGTATTGGGCCGGCCCTGTGGCTTGGCGGTTAAGTGCATGGGCTCCGCTGCTGGCGGCCCGGGTTCTGATCCTGGGCGCGCTCAGACGCACCGCTTCTCCGGCCATGCTGAGGCGCGTCCCACATACAGCAGCTAGAAGGATGTGCAACTATGACATACGGCTGTCTACTGGGGCTTTGGGGGAATAAATAAATAAATAAAATTATTAAAAAAAAAAAAAAAGAAGGAATGTGTTTCCCACCCTCAGGTAGGGGCCGCAGGCAGTTCAGGAAATATTGATTGTGCAATGTTCATCTGAAAAGGAGTGAGGAGTCTATGGTGTTTGAGGTCCTAAAACTGTCATTAAAGGAATCAAAGCCCAGTCAGGCCTAGAGAAGGAACGAAACACCAAATCTGGCAGATGTTAAAACCAGTGACCTCAAATCAGGAACGAACAACACGAGATCTGTGGGAGAACTTGTCTGTGATTGGTGTGGAGCTCAGCGTAGGACCTGTCTGAAACAGGACTTGTATGTACCTGCCTCTGGAGTCATGGCTCTTCTCCCATCTTCCATGACTTCTCTAATAGTATAACCAGTAGCAGGACAACAATATCATTTGCAAACTCTCTCAGTATTCTGAGACGGAAACCCCTCTGGGCATAAAACCGGAACTATTTTAGAAGAGTGGGATTCAGTATCTGGAGATTTAATTATCTCTAAACTACACCCATTTCTGGTCTGAAGGCCACTGTTCTAGAGGAGAAATAAGTGTTACTTTAGATTTTAGTCACAGAGCATCTGAAATCACAAGAAAAAAGCCCTGGCTAGTAGGACCTCTCTTCTAGTTTAAGGCCCACCTACCTGCCATACTGGTCACCCGTATAGAATTTCCACACCACTGCTCTTCCCACCTTGGCGCTTACCTGCTCTGCATGAAGCAAGAACCAGACTAAATTCAACCCTGAAGGATTTGAGAGCAAAACTATGAAGCATGCAACAAGGCTTCTCAACACCCCTTGGGTTACCTCAACGAACAGTATTCTGCCTGGTAAAAGGAAAGCCCCGTCAAGCAAGTCACTGAGAGGGAAGAAAGGAATAAACCTAAATTACTGGACAAGATGAAAAGAGAAATAATCAGAATGGAACTGAAGAGGTAGCCTGGGAGACTGGACTCTATGATTACACATCAGGGGTCTATCTGTAGTCAAGACTATTCTGGTTAATATTTCTTCCCCAATATCCTTCTGGGCCACTCACCACCACTTCATCTGGTGATGATGCAATTCTTTTGGTCAGGATATTGCATTTTTATTCTTCTTCTATTGGAATGTGGGACTTACGGGATTTTTATGATCATCTGACCTACCGATACAGGACAGGAGCACATGGACCAAGCAATTATCCTGGACCAGAAGGAATGTAGAGCCAGGTCATTCAATGCTCATGGTGTAGCACAGGACTTACAATAAGATGCTGGGGCCCCACTCAGCAAATGTTTCCAAATTAGGGGCACAAGCCCAAGGTCACCAGGGCAAACTAATTTCTCCAGTCCTTCCTGGCACACCTCCCAGCCAGTCATCCCCTATTACGTGGCTTGGTGAGGAGATAAAACTTGGACCAATATTGATGGTGCGAAGAGGATGTCCTCTTTCTGATATAAGCCTTTTTTGATACATTCATTGTGGCACTAGGCTGCAGACATCCATGCCCTAGTTCCCCTGATGTCCAGCCACCATAAAACCCTGTTAAGATTCTAGAGCCAGACCAATTTTCATCTTCTTTTAAGTTACCCCAGGGCTCCAAAGAGCCATTGCTACTGAACACGTAGCACTGGCCCTGGCACCATAACACAGTCAACTGAAGGACAACAGGCACAATTCATCAAAACATGCGATAGAGCCAATCACAGCAGCACGAAAGAACACCAAACCAGGAGCATAATACAAAAAACTTCATCAAGGTGAATGCCCTTTTCTCAGTATAAATAAGATAAACACATATACCATAAAATACATACTGCCATGTCACTCTGCCACTAGAACTGCCTTTCTAAAATGTACATCAGATCACATACCTCATTTCTACTTGAAGGCTTTCTATGTCTCTGCATTCTCCTGAGCACAGCACTCAAGTTCCTGCACAATCGTGTCCTAACTTACCTCTCCGGCCTTCTGGCTAGCCACAGCACACCACTCGCCTCCTGCTGCTGGAGTCAAACCATTTTCATACCCGAACGGTCACTAAGTCAACTGTGCGACAGAGATGATAATACACTGATCCTGCCTATAGTACAAGGACGAATTGGTTGTCCTCCAGATGTTATTAATTCCATAATGCATAAATCAAGAGTTTTGAATTGTTTTTCCACTAAAAGGGCATATCACAAAGGTACAGGAAACTCCATATTTACAGTCAAGATAAATTAAAGAATGACTATTTGGCTTAATGAAGAAGTGCTGTAAAAAGCAAACTCCCTTAGAGCTTTGCAAATGGGATTTGACTTGCAAAAAAGGTTTACCTACAAAAATTTGAAGCGCATATCCAGCTCTTCTGCCGGTGACACTTCCTATCAATATGGTTCACAATGTGATATGATATGTTTAACAAGTTAGCATTTGTCTCCACTAACTCATTTCATAGTACATATGCCCATGTGAAAAAAGAAAGGGGAAGAGGACGAAGGAAGAGGTGGGAGAAGCCTTTTATAGTTTGTCAAGAAATTAGGACTGGTGCCTCATTATTTCATCATTATTTTAAAACCACTGGAAGACATTCTACAGTGCTGTTGGGTTTGTGCTGCTGTATCCATATTCCCCCCCTGCACTACTCATCTTTAAGCAGGACATGAGGTGATCACACCAGCGCACGCTGATCCGTGCTCAGACGCTGCTCAAAGGATGCAGTGTGTGACCTCGGAGCACAGCAAGCTGATCGGTTCTCACAGATCAAGGTCAGGACCTTGGCCTTTTATCATTAGTATTCTGCACACTGCCAGCCAAAAATGCACGTTTTGGGAGACAGAGGAGGCCAGGCATTTATACTATAAGGGTATACAAACATGTAAGCACTGACAAGCAGGAAGTTATAGGAGAAAATACTAATTATTTGAAGTAAAAACCTTACACAGTGTATCTGACAGAAGAATTAAAATTATCAGAAGACAAATTTGTAGCTAGTATAACAATTCTATAAAATAACATTTAAACACTTGAACATGATTTCCATCATTAACTCACTACAATATATTATGAAACACAAGTATATGGTTTTAACACTTATTATTATTATTATTTTTTGGTGAGGGAGAGCAGCTCTGAGCTAACATCTGTTGCCAATCTTCCTCTTTCTGCTGAGGAAGATTAGCCCTGAGCTAAGATCTGTCCCCGTCTTCCTCTATTTTGTTTGTGTGACGCCACCACAGCATGGCTTGATGAGTGGTGCACAGGTCCACTCCCAGGATCTGAACCTGTGAACCCCGGGCAGCTGAAGCAGAGCACACGAACTTAACCACTATACCACCGGGCCAGTCCCAACACTCATTAGTTTTAAGCATTCAGCCAAATGTACTAGAAAAGATTATCAAAACAATAGTACACATCAGTCATTATTTCAAAAGGCAAAACCACAAAATATATAAATTATAGACTAGAAGGAGACTAATTTTGATTAAAAAAACTTTGCTTACTAAAAAATAAAGTCATAGTTGCACATATTTACTAAAAATCTTTATCAGCTCTGAGTTTAACAAAATAATAGTAACCTTTTTTAGAGCCCTTACTATGATCTGGGCACTATTCTAAGAGCTTTATACAAATTACCTCGTTTAATTCCCAGTACAATTCTGTGAGGTAAAGAGAATTAATCATCTTCAATTTATAGACAAAAAACTGAAGCACAGAGGGTAAGTAATTTGCTCAAAGTCATATAACTAGTAAATGGTGGAGTTATTTAATTAACGTGAAACCTCATACAGATTATTGAAGAATGATTACATTTATGTAGGTATGCCAAGGGAAATACTTTTAAAACTATACAGATATATTCATGTTAACCACATTCTAAAAGCATCAATTTTGTGCGTTTGGGTCTTGCTCCAAATCTACTCACAGATCCACTTGTTAGTAGTTTGCCTCACTTAAACTGAATCTTATGTGAGAAAAAGCCTTGGTTAACAACAACAGAAGAGATACAGTGATTATTTGTTTTATAAAGTTATTTGCCATATTACTATATAATTCATTTGAGGTACCTTTAAGTAGCAAGCTACCAAATGTTCTGTGGAATGTATTTATCAACAATGTAGCTTCATTTTGGTAGAGCTGGTTTACCTTCATCAGCCGTACTGCTAAGATCATATAAAAACTGAATTGACTAAACACTTTAAAAGCAACATGTTGGACGAGGCATAAGATTTTAGGGTTCTTGCACTTGAAATCAACCACGGAAGGGTTATGATTTCTCAGAACATGAAGACACAAGAAGAATTTTTCTCTAAACATTCACGAGAGAGAAAAAGACCAAGACTATGCCATAAAGTGAACATTAGTAATTAAGTACTTATTTATATTTATCTGGTCAATCCTAATAGTTTTGAGTTAAATATTTTTTGATTTCCTTAAACTAGTACATAAGAGTTATCGAAAACGGATTTGGCTTTTCCATCCGTATGTTCAAATTTCAAGTATCCATGTTGCCCATGGAAATTCTGCCTCAGGCAAGATTTTCTGCTGGTCTGGTTATGTATAATCAAGGTATGGTATCTTACTGTAGTTACTGTTAAAATATAAGGAGAAATGGTGCTCAGATGCTCATATTTGCTAGCTACTCTCCCTTTAGCACATATTAGCTGTGGTGTCTCTTGTCGGCATATACAAGTGACATGGCTATAATGCAGGCCTAGCAACTAGAAACTAGAGTAGTTTTTATGTAAAAAATCAACTCTCATTACTTTGTAGTCCCATACTCCCCATACAATGCTTTACCACAACATTTAACTCAAAACGTTACATGTATCACAGGGGATATGAAATAGAAACAATTTATAAGTGATGAATTGCATGTAGATGAAAACTTGGTACAAATAAATCTTTAGTCTAAATTACTTTGTATAGTCCCAGGACCTACCATCCTGTTTGCATACAGGAGGCATTTAATAAACGTTCAGTTGTTAAAAAGTAAAATCGTATGGGGCCGGCCCCATGGCTTAGCGGTTAAGTGTGCACGTTCCACTACTGGCGGCCAGGGTTCGGATTCCGGTTGTGCACTGACGCACTGCTTGTCTGGCCATGCTGAGGCAGTGTCCCACATACAGCAACTAGAAGGATGTGCAACTATGACATACAACTATCTACTGGGGCTTTGGGGAGAAAAACGGAACAAAAAAAAGGAGGAGGATTGGCAATAGATGTTAGCTCAGGGCTGGTCTTCCTCAGCAAAAAGAGGATTGGAATGGATGTTAGCTCAGGGCTGATCTTCCTCACACACACACACAAAAAAAGTAAAATCATACAGACACCTGTTTGGTATTCAGTTATTTCCACATCCTGAAGACATAAGGAAATAGATCGTCTTCATCTGGAATACATACTTACATCTAAACAAGAGTTAAGTGAATTGAACAAACAGATTATATCAGTTTTTTTAAATAGAAAATAACAAAAAAGGATGACATATTTATAAAGAAGCTGCTTACCTTACAAACAGAAAGAACATTGATATTTATCAGTTTCTTGATGGTCTGCAAAAAAAATATTGGTAACTTTATATAGATTTGATAATGGAAGTAATCATATTAGCTATATATGTAAGTGATCTAGAGATGCACTGCAAGTTTCCCCAGATATAGCAGAGACCTTGGAAAATGAGAGGCGCTGGGGTAGAGATGCAGATTTTATTTTACTCTCTACCAAAAGCAGCAATTCATGCTAATAGGCAAAATCCCCGTATACATGCAAGCAAAATCTGGAAGCAAAAAGACACTAAATCTAAAATAAATATGCAATTTCCTCTCTGCTGACATGAAAAGGAGAAATTATTGAATCTAAGATTTTCAACAATTTTTAAAAATTTACATATTCCTTCAATGATATGCTTTTTCTACTTTTTATTAAAGAATTGTGCCTGCATCAAGGATATACCTTTCATTTTGGTAGAGCTGGGTTACCTGAATCAACCACATTGCTCTCTATTAACATATCTGTGATTTTTAAATTGATATTTAGAATCCTGATACTTAAAACAGAGCTGTTTTGATGGAATAATAATAAAAATAAGAATAATAAAACTAGAGCTATTACTGAACCTGGCACTTTACAAACGAGGCTATAAATATTTTCTCATTCAATCCCTCCAACATTCCTGTAAAGCTGCCTATTTTATGGACGAGGGAACAGAGACTAAGTATGGTTGGGGTCACCCCCAGGGTAACTCAGGCAGCCAGTAAAAGAGCCAAGGTGTGAACCCCGGGCAGTTAGCCAGACTCCAGTGCTCACAGCCTGAACCATCATACCATACTGCCTCACCAAACCTGCACGCAGTCTTTTTGTTACCATAACATACAAAGGAAGACTTACATTGTCCAGGTCAGGAAGGTCCAAAAAGTATTCAGGATACTCATATGATATTCCCACGTTGTTCACTGAAATAAGACAAGGTCATTAGCTGGCTAACATACATATTTTATAGATTTATTGAAATAATGGGATTAAAGATATCAAGACTAAGATGATATATACAATTACATAACATACTGTTTATGGCTGGAGTGACCTTTCCCATATCTTTCTACCCAAATCTATCCATGTATGGACAGTTCCAACGTCTCCTTCTTCATTAAGCCTTTCTGTACCTACCACCCACCCCTTGACAAAAGGACTTTTTATTCACCTCTCAATTTCCATATCCCCTTGGAGTGTGTGTGTGTATTTTCCTCTGTAACACAGTTATTTGTAGATACTGCTTAATCTCCCTCTAGATCTTAAATTTTCATAGTGTAGTACAAAGTGCAGAGAGTACTATAGTGCAGGAGCCTGGAAACTTGAGTTCCACTTATAACTGTTTCAGAAAATGTGTGACTTGGGGTAAGTCATGCATGATACGCATCTCAGTTTCTTCATCTCTAAAATGAGAGCTCATTTAATCATTTAACAAATATTTGCCATACACCTATGTGCAAAACGTGTTACAAACTAGAAAATCCAGAAAGAAAACAGTGTTCTGGCATCGAGGAGCACACACTTTAGTAGGAAGAGAAAGCCACTAAACAAAAAGAATTAAAACAATTATTTCGGGCCAGCCCCGGTGGCCTAGCGGTTAAGTTCAGCGAGCGCTACTTTGGCGTCCCGGGTTCGGTTCCCAGGAACAGACCTACACCACTCGTCTGTCAGTGGCCATGCTGTGGTGGTGGTTCACATACAAAAAGAGTAAGATTGGCAACAGATGTTAGCTCAGGGCAAATCTTCCTTAGCAAAAAATAAATAAAATAAAATAAAACAATTATTTCATTACAAAGTACAGAGTACCATGGGAGCCTATTCCTGGAAAGTCTGACTTCCAGGGAAGTGAGTGAACAAAGTGGGTCAGACTAAATGTCTCCAGTAACCATCCATCACTTCTAGATGATAAGCCCTGAAAGTCAAGGTCATATCCTAGTCTTCCTTGTCTCCTTGCTTCTCAATCACCTAACCTAAGGTTGGGCTCTAAGACAATCAAGAAGCTATGATTAAATTGATACATAATTAGGTACATGATGAACACTCAGATATACTATGGTTCTCCCTAGCCCTGGAAAGACAAAGACAAACTTAGGAGCATTTGCAGGAGCCAAAAAATAAATAAAATATCTTAGAATTTATTTTAACTAAATAAATAATGAAATGGATTATGTATCTATCTATCTATCTATCTATCTATCTATATTTAATCATCACACCAACCATATTACGTGGTTCCTTTTATTAGCTCCCTTTTACGTATTAGGAAACTGTAAGTTCACAGCAGTTGCCCAAGGTCACAGAGCAAAGTACGGCTGGGATTCAAATGCAGGAAATTCGACTCAAGAGGCTAGACTCTTCACCACTACAGTAAAGCCATCATATGCCTTCATCAAGTATTCAGTTCAGAAAAAATACCAGTAATAATTGGATAATAAATAGAAATCTGATAGTAATGTTTCACAAAACTGTAAAGTATTAGAAAAGAAAGGTTTCAGTAGCAAAAAGATAATAAAATTATGATCAGTCTGCTAAAGCTTATAAGGAATTGTGCCAGATGAACCTGATTGTAGTAAGAATAACTTTTCAATAGACTAACAAAATTAGTAGTTCAAGGGAACTCAACAAGGGTTCTATATTTAGCAATTAGCCAGCCACTTGAGGGTGTGAGGCTCAAGATTTTACTTGCAAAATTCGGTCAGGATGGCTTGAACAACATCACTGAAACCTGTCTGAAGATTTGTAAGCAAAGGATAGCAGCAAAGCAAACTGTATTGAATTAGGATTCATGCTCATCTGAATAGGGATAGTATCTAAACATAATTAATAATAGCCTGTCCAAATCTATTTTTATTTTATTCAGTAGTTTCTCCACCCACCAAGGGTTCTAGGAATCGATTCTATAAAAGATTAACAAGTAAGCCATTAAGCTGAAGGTGAAGCTTTATGTCCACTTGACTTTAACCATCTACAGAATTATCAAAGATGAATAACTTATTTACGGTGTGACTAAGAGAAGATGCTACACATAAAATATTCTTTACAAAGTCAGTTTAAGATAACAGAATCTTTGAATCTTTGAGGAAAGGTTTGGCCAAATTGTAACATCCCTCAGTAATTTTTTTTTTTTTTTTGGTGAGGAAGATTGGCCCTGAGCTAACACCTGCCAATCCTCCTCTTTTTGCTGAGGAGCTAACATCCACGCCCATCTTCCTCCACTTTATATGGGACGCCGCCACAGCATGGCTTGCCAAGCAGTGCGTCGGTGCGCGCCTGGGATCCGAACCGGTGAACCCCGGGCCGCCACAGTGGAGCGAGCGGACTTAACCGCTTGTGCCACCCGGCCGGCCCCCAACCTTCAGCATTTTTAAAAAATTCCATCACGTAGCTCAAACCCCATCTCCCTTCACTCTCCCATATCTAGAGCACTTTCTATCTTCAGATTTCTTTCTAGCCCACAGAAATAGTAATGCTCTATTTCAAAATGCTAAAGAAAACTGAATCATGTAATTATATTTTAATCATGTAATTTTATTTTAAAATCCAGATTTGAGTTTTTTTTAAAAATGTGGGAACTGTGTAAGCAGCACAGTTGACTTTGCAATCTTAACACGTACAAAGTCGAGCTAAGGAAGCCCACGAATAACTAAGCAGGGAAGTGTTCTTCTGGTTAAGGCTGCGCTAACAATAGAAAGTCTTCAGATCTGTCTCTGTTAATTGAGCAAAGGACAGCCATCGAAGCTATCTACTCACACAATGAAAACGTGAACATCTGTTTAACACAGCTCTAAAAGAAAACATGTTCCACACTGAGAACCTTAGCCCAAAGAAATAAATAGTATCATGTATAAGGGCTATGATTTTATAACCAAAAATACACACAGGAAAAAGAAATGTTGAAGCTGGAATAGATCTTGCAGAACATTGACCCCAATTTTACTAGGGGAGGTACATGCCAAGGTCACGCTGGCAATTTGTCATATACTGGGGATTAGGATCCCTAAATCCCTTCCTGTTTTATTAGTTGCACCTTTTGCTTGTGGAATATATGATATTCATAATCTCTCCACAATAGGTAATCACTTCAGAGTGCTATTATTTCAGAGTATAGAGAAAAACAACTGTTGCTCTCAAATAGTTATTTCCATAAACTGCACTATAGTGCAAATCTTTTGGAAAAGGAAAACCCTTTGCAATTTTATTTTGCGACATTGGGTGGCAGCAATAATCAAACAGCAGGCAGAAAGCTTTCAGGGAATTGGAAAAAGAAGAAAACAGGCTCTGGGTAGGAGTAAAGGATGGAAATATTTCCATTATAATTTAATCTCATTAAGAATGGGTGCATGCAATGCCATCTTTAAATATTACAGGATTTGTTATAGGATTCACCAAACTGAACAATGCCACGAGTTGTCTCAACATCTCAACATTATTCAGAGAGTTGAAAATCCCTTCTAAATGGTAGCATTTTCAACTGGCATTAAATATCTGTTCATTAGTGAGGTTCTCTGAATTCTTCAAGTGAGGCACCAGAGACAGATTAAAAATTTTTATTCAGTGACCCACAAAACCCTCTTACTCACGTAAAAGACACCGTGTCTTTCTGAAAAACAAAGATGTCCGTGTAATCTCAGAGTTCCAACCACTACTCCAGTAATCACCACAGGACCATGAACAGATATAAAATCTTTCCCGTCAGTTTCTCATTGGAGTTCTAAGACTGGGAAGAGCTCAAGGGAAGAGAGGAGGCAGACAGAGGACAGAGGTGAAGAAAGACCACGACCAAGGACAAGGTAAGTAAGTGGACAGGGAAGGAGCTGGCTACAGAGGAGCAAGCCTAACAGAGCTGATCAAGACCTGTAAGTGCGCCGTGCTCAGCACTGCTCTCCATGTGCCCTCACCGAGAACTTTCTAAAACACCCATACTGATAAGTACTGTATTTTAAAGACTCAGAAAATCCACAGAGTAATTCTGAATGTTATATACATATTCTAAATTATATCATACTGCTGTCTAAAAATGACTTCCACATCTCATACTTAAAAAGAAAAAAAAAAAGAACATACACAAGATTTCTGTTTCTTTTCAATTCATTTGCTGCTTCTGACCTTACTGGACTTAGTATCCTTTATCAAAACCAGCTGCTATAGAAATAATGATGTCATTAGAAAATCAGATATTTGGTATCTGGGTTGGGCATGAAGGAGGAGCAAGTAACAATAAATTAGAAAATAAATAAATTAGAAAATAAAAATCCATTTGAACAAACACAATAATAACAGATGCAGGCAACCACACACAGATCATGTCCAACCTGCTGCCTTTTCCAGATTCATCAGAGACATAAGAAATTAAGGTGGTTTAAAAATACATTGGCTAATGGTTGGGCTTCCCAATAGATATCGAACTAATGCAAAGTATTCTCTATTTCCTTCTCATCATATCAAAGTAGAAAATGTTACGTTTACATTTCAGCCCCATTTGTGGTTATATACATTAATCCAGTTCAAGTCCTCAAATTAAAGACTAGAGAACAGGGAAGCCTATTAGAGTTCATCAGTAAAAATGGATTAGAAAAAAATGCTGCCACCTCATTATATTTCAAAATAAATTGGATTTTTAAAATGTAGACTTAAGTAATACCAAAAGGCAGGGACCCTCGCCTGTCTTAAGCTTTTGAACTAAAAGGGTATGGATCTTGCAGTCCACTAGACCTGGGTTTCAGTCCTGGCTCTACTACTACTACTAGCAAGAGGCGAGTGACTCCACCCCAGTAAGTCTGGGTTTCCTCATTGCCTTTATATATAAATTAGGGATAATAATTGAAGAATCAAATGAGATAATGTGCATAAAATCTTTAACCCAATGCCTGGAGCATATCAGTATGTTAACAAATGGAGAAGAAAGGGGCCGGCCTGGTGGGGCAAGCAGTTGGGTGGGCGCGCTCCGCTGCGGCGGCCGGGGGTTCACAGGTTCGGATCCCAGGCGCGCACCGACACACCACTTGTCAAGCCATGCTGTGGCAGCGTCCCATATAAAGTAGAAGAAGCTGGGCACGGATGTTACCTCAGGGCCAATCTTCCTCAGCAGAAAAAAAAAAAAAAGAGGAGGATTGGCATCAGATCTTAGCTCAGGGCTGATTTTCCTCATGCACAAAAAAATTAAAAAAAAAAATGGAGGAGGAAGAGTTACTATTATTGTGTGGTCATTTATTTAACAATTTACACAACTCCTATTCTGTACCCAACACCGTTCTAGGTGCTGGAGCTTCAGCAGGAGGACAAGGTCTCTGCTTTTATTATATACGACCTGCGTCCAAGTGGAGCGAGCCTCCTGAAGGAGAGCTCTAGGCAACAGTTAACCAGGATAACTGTTTATACTGATTAAATTTATCCTAACTGCTCCTCTACCCTCTTTATTTCATTCAAGAAGATCTAGTCTTTCAGTCTACACACAGTTTGGAAAGTGATGCAAAGAAAATTCCTCCTTTGCCTTATTTAACATATTGCTGTCGCTAGCACATGTTCATACTCTGACAGATGATATTTGGAACACCATGTAAAACATTTTGCAAACTTTACAGTTTTCATACACTTGTGAGTAGCAATTTCTAAATAAAAGAGAGTTTACAAGGCTTTAAGTTTGCAGTGCCTTTAATCAGAAATTGAAAAATTGAGACTGAGTCAGGAGCAACACAACAGAACATTCCATTTTCACTGTTTAATTGTAAACTGATATGTGATCCTCACTACAAAACAGGGAAGATTTGCCCCACATGAACTTGGAAGAGGGGATGAGGAAAGAAGGATGACATGAGGTGGGTAGTTAAATCTCAGCTAATGAGAGGAACGTCTATCAATTTCACGAATTATGGTTCTATTTACATTTCTGAAATGACAGCTAATTACCCAGTTTTAAGTTAAAGGTTCTGCTTTAATTAATACCATCAGTGGGTTTAGAGTAAAAAGAAACACATGTGACTTCTAAGTCTTATTCTCACTCTAGAAATCCAATCTCATTTAACACATCTAATGGAACTATAAGGTACTATACTTAGCCTGATAATGTTCCTGATGAGTATCCTAGTATGAAAAAAGAAATAATTCCATGTACCTATTCTGCTTGCCATGATTGGCTACACCAGGGTTCTGCCTCATTCAACACAAAGGAGGGCCTTTATGCCAGAAATCCAACTGTCCACTTGAATCTCCGCTTGGATTTCTCATAGTCCGCTCAAGTTTAACATATACCAGAGTGAAATCATCATTTTTATCTACAGAATTTGCTCCTGATCCAGGGTTTCCTGTCTTAGGGAAATAGCACCCAATGGCTCAAGTCAGAAGCTGGAAGTTGCTAATTACTAGCTGTATAATCCTGGACAATGTATTGAACCTCTGTTTCTTGTCCATAAAATGGGCACAGAAATAGTAATGTCTACCTTATAGGATTGTCGAGGAGTAAATGAGATTCATTAGCATGGTGCCTGGCATATAAAAAATGCTTAATGAATGTTGGCAATAATGACTTAAAAACCAAACTATTATCATTATTCTTCACTCCTGTCAGACAAGACCTCTGATGAGGACCCTCGTTAGAAATCGGTCCTGTTTCTATTTCCTAAACATCTCTCTAGTCAATCCACTTCTAACCATTCCCACTGCCATTATCCTACTATAAACCATCATCATCCTATGTTTCATTGCTGAAATAGCCCTACTGGTCTCCTTGTATCAGTTCTTGCCCTCTTCCACTTGGGAGTCGGAATGATCTCTCTAAAATTCTAGTATGATGTCAAATTACTGCTTAAAACTGTACAACGTCTGCACTGTCCTTCCAATCAAGTCCCAACGTATTAACCTTGCTTTCTAAGCCTTTTGTGATCTGGCCCTGCTTAATCTCAGCCTCTAGCCACGTCCCCTTTGCAATCCGTGCTCTAGATTTACAGATCTTCTGTCTGTTCCTCCAACTTGCCAAGCACATTCAACCTCAGGGCTTTTGTACACACTGTTTCTTCTACCTGGAAACCCTTCCCACATCTCTTCTCCCAGGGTTAACCAGCCTTCAGGCCTCAACTTAAATATTACTTTCTCAGAGATCATCTCTGACACTCTTAGCTTTCTCAGTAACATACTCTTTCATTACATGCAACACATTCTCAATTACTTGTTCAATGGCTGTCTTCCATGAAGCAGAAACAATTATCAGTTTTGTTTACAGCTATATCTCTAGAATTTTACTTGTTGAATGAATTAGTATATGATTGACTGAATGAATCAGTCGACAAATAGGAAAGGAAAGGTGCTGTATAAATAATTTATCTGGTCTTTGTCCCAGATTCCTGGGGTGGAGGTTCCAAACCCTTGGAATTTCCAGGGTGATAGGAGTGGCTTTGTTATTCATGGTGGGCCTTTGGATGGCGCCTGAGTTTATGCTAACGAGATGAATCAGAATGGGAGTTGGTCACCAGAAAGACCAACTCTTTGACTAGACGGTTGGGGCTTTGAGGCAGCCCAACCTCTGGGAAATGAACCGGGGGCTGGAAATTGAATTCAATCACATGGCCAATCAGTCAATTAATCGTGCCTACATAATGAAACCCCAATAAAAACTCTGGACATTGAAGCCCAGTGGAAATTTCTGGTTGGTGAACACACAGATGTGTGGGGAGGGTGATGAGTCCTAACCCCATAAGGAGAGGGTACAGAAGCTCTGTGTTCAGATCCCTCTCAGACCTTGCCCTATGTGTCTCTTCATTGGGCCGGTCTTGATTGGTATCCTTCATAATAAAACCGTAATTGTAAGTATAGCGCTTTCCTAAGTTCTGTAACATGTTCTAGCAAATTATCAAACCTGAGGCAGTCACAGGGTCCCCCAAATTTGTAGTCAGTTGATCAGGAGTGCAGGTGGCCTGGGGACCCCCAAACTTGCATCTGGTATCTGAAATGAAGGCAGTCTTGTTGGGGACTGTGCCCTTGAACTTGTGAAGTCTACACTAACTCTGGGTGGTTAGGGACAGAATTTGATTGCATTATGAAAGGGAAGTTTCGGAAGTGTCCTAAACCCCTAGAAGACACAAAAATCAAATCCTGGTATAATAGAGAAACCCCACCCTTTCCACAAACTATCATCCTATCCTGCTCCTGTAATCCTTTCCTATGTATCTAGGCTAACAGCCTCTGGCCTTTCTTGGGCCTGAGCGATTTTATGTCTGGGCTACAGGAGAAAAAAAAGAGAGGGGGGTATTTTAAAAACATAGGAAGTTTGCCTTTAGTGCTCTCTCAACTAACTTTATTTTGCCCTTCTATTCCTCCTCCCCTCTCAGCACGCCACTGATCACCAACCTACCACCATAGTTTCCTTTTTAAGCCTCTTCTTCTCCATTTCAAAATGATTTCTCCACGTCTTTCACTAACTAAAATAGCCATTTCCTCAGGGTGACTAATCCAGCAAGTAGACAGGTAGACTGAATGTACTAATCCCAAAAAGTTGAAAATTAAGGTGTCATTGGCCTTTTCAGAGATATTTACATTTCAAAAAAAGGCAATTTAAAACTAATTTCTAATTAGTAAGGTTCCTGAGAATAGCTAAAAGATAATCTGTAGCTTTATATATTTCTAAACCCTCTGAAGAAGCAGCGGACTCCTCTTCTTGTAACTTCCTTCATCGTTTGGGACTGGGAAGCCACATAACCTCCTGGTATGCTCCACTTTCCTTCCTTCCCAGGGATCCTAGAAAAGTTTTCCATAACCCAGTTCCTGCAGTCCTGTGGCTCCCTCTCCGAGCATCTATTTCCTCTTCCTTTGGTACTTTGGGGACTGAACTTTAAGGAAGCCATCTCTGGATCTCAACCCAACTAATTACCTGGGAGTTTGCCATTTGGAAGCTAACTGGTCCTTTCCCCCAAGTAGCTAATAATACTCTTGGGTCTTTTGTTAAGAAGCTTGAAAACTTAACTATAAACAGAGATAGCTAACTGATCTTAACTATTCATCTCTGCTCAAACTATCTTTTTTTTTTTTATAATTTTATTTATTTATTTATTTTTTCCCCCAAAGCCCCAGTAGATAGTTGTATGTCATAGCTGCACATCCTTCTAGTTGCTGTAAGTGGGACACGGGCTCAGCACGGCCAGAGAAGTGGTGCGTCGGTGCGCGCCTGGGATCCGAACCCTGGCCGCCAGCAGCGGAGCGCGTGCACCCAACCGCTAAGCCACGGGGCCGGCCCTCAAACTATCTTTTAAGATACATATTCCCAATATTCAACTATTCTCCATCCCAGACCATTCTGAGAAATACTAGGTTTTAGGGGAGAAAAATAGAACACAAATGCTTGCCAAGTATTTCCCATAATCCATCAGGTTGCACGGGCAAGGATAACCAAAAGATATTTTTGCATTCAGCTCAGGAGAAGGGAAGGATACTAATTAAAAAATAACCCACCAATTACATTAATGGAGCAAGTATTCACTTATAAAGGGCACAGGAAGAAAAGAAAATAAGGTCTATTCTAGCTTTTGCAATCAATGATTCTTTGCAATCAACTGACTTTTATTATCTATACGTATTGTTGTTATTAAAATGATACCTCAATAAAGCTATGGGCACTGTGTACAAATAAAAAAAGTTGATGAGAAATAAAATAGGCCTGAATACAGTAAGCCAGCATGGCATCACAGGTCACCCTATACCAACTGATTCTCTTGATTCTATAACTTATATAAGTCATGACACTATGGGTGGAGAAGACATTGACAGCATTTGTCATGGGAAAATTCTTCTCCAGGGTGCATTAAAAATAAAGCATGAATAAAGCTATGGTTCATTTTTTTAATGAATCACAAACTAAGTAGCTATATTTTTCCAGGAGGGCTTTTCTATTTTTTCTTCTAGAATAAAGAATGTTACTTCTTAAAAGTCAAAGAAGTCAGGGTAGTGGCATTTGAAAAAAGCATTTTCTGTGGCATACTTCAAATCCAAGGATACTCCTTTGGCCTTGGTGAATTACGCCTCCTGCCACGTACTGTGCAAAGTCCTCCAAACCAATTTGGAGCACACATGAGGATCTCTCTTGAGGAATCAAGTCAGCATTATAGCAGTCACATTTTGTTAACCAATTGTTTGCTTATTCAAAGCAGTCCTGATGTCATTTTCTCTAAATAGTTGAAGTTTTTTAAGGTTTCTCAAATCTGTGTTTCTTGGCATTTGCCTGAGAAGACAACAGATGCTTACTTATTTTACATAACAGTTAAAAATCCAACTTCTCAACCTTACGCATTTATAGAGTCTTATCAAGTTACCGTGACCTTTCAGTATAAATTCACACAACTCATGGCCATTTTCTTTCCACCTAGCTTATTGAAAACTTAATGTTTCTTTCATGACAAAGGGCTTTAGCATATCCCTATGTAATTCTGAAAATATTGATTTTCTTTATTAAGCACTGACTATACTTTGGTGGTTAATGCTATTCAAACAAATGGAGTATACCTTGGTGATTTATTTTTCTTTTTATCGTTACTGGTTTCATTAATTCTTACAAGAAAAAAATTTCTTCCTATGACTTAATATGGATTGCTAGATCTTACTAGAAATCAATCTATATGTTTATATTTTAGGAAATGTTATAAAAGTGAAACTGACATTAATTAGAGGAGGGAAGAGAATAAATAAGATTATTTCCCCTTTACTAGACAGAGGTGGGGGTATGTGGGATCTGGATAGGGAGGAGAGAGGGAATAAAGAAGGTGAAGGGGGTATAGACCCAGGGAATCATAAGAAAAAGAATACATAAACATTAGAATCCCCACAAATTCTAGAGGGCTATACCCACAGTAGAGAAGGAACTATAAGATTAGAGTTGAAATATGACCTAGCAATTAGATAAAATTTAGCTCATAAAGGTGTTTTAATAGTGCCCTCGAAAATCTTGACAAATTAAAATTACAATGCAGTATAAGATATCTGCTAATAACTGTTGATAACAATTATTCAAAGCCTATGATTAAGGAGACAGGTGTGGTGGAGTGAGAAGAAAACTAAACGTACAGCCAGTTAACAAGATAATGGATGTGAAAGTGCTGCTATAAACTTTAAAGGGTTATGTAAACATTAGCTATAATTATTTCTATTAGTGATCTGTAACCAACTAGATATCAAAAATAAAGTTTTTTGGTGGGGCCGGCCCTGTGGCCTAGTGGTTAAGTTCGGCACGCTCCACTTTGGTGGCCCGGGGTTCAAAGGTTGGGATCCCAGGCGTGGGCCTACACCACTCTTCAAGCCATGCTGCGGCAGCCACCCACAGATGTTAGCTCTGGGCTAATCTTCCGCAAGCCAAAAACAAAAAAAAGAGGAAGATTGATAGCAGATGTTAGCTCAGGGCGACTCTTCCTCAGCGAAAATAAATAAATCAAGTTGTATGTGTGTGTGTTTGTCTCTTAAGTAGTCAATTAACTGGTTAATTACTGTGTAACTTTAAAGCAGGGTTTCCCAACCTCAGCACTGTGAGATTTTAGGCTGATAATTCTTTGCTGTGGGAGTCTGTCCTGTGCTTTGTAGGATGTTGAGCAGCATCCTTGACCTTTACCCACTAGGGGCCAACAGAACTTCCTCCTCCTCCCCTCTCAATTAGTGACAACCAGAAATGTCTCTGGACATCCCCAGAAATTGCAAAATTGCCCCTGGTTGAAAACCATGTCAGAGCCGGCCCTGTGGCTTAGCGGTTAAGTGCACGCGCTCTGCTGCTGGTAGTCCGTGTTCGGATCCCAGGTGCGCACCGATACACCGTTTCTCCAGCCATGCTGAGGCCGAGTCCCACAAACAGCAACTAGAAGGATCTGCAACTATGACATACAACTATCTACTGGGGCTTCAGGGGAAAAAATAAATAAATAAAATTATAAAAAAAAAAAAAGAAAACCATGTCAAAGCATGAGAAAAATCCAGAAATTATATTTTTGGCTCTTCCACACAAACTGAGGACAAGAGATAGCCAAGATGAACTAGACCTAGGCGATGTGGCGACTGAACGCTTAAAACATAGCGAATCTGAAATGAGACGCTGTAAATGTAAAATACACACTAGACTTGAAGAATTAGTATGAGAAAAAGAATGCAAAATATTTAAATAATTGTTTACATGCTAATGTGACAATATTTTGGATACAGTGTGTTAAAATACATTATTGAAATTAACTTTGTTACTTTTTACATTTTAAAAATGTGGCTACTGGAAAAGTTAAAATTACATATGTGGCTGGCATTATGTTTCTACTGGACAGTGCTGAACTTGTGCAAAAAATTATCCATCCTCATACTATACATTCCAGGCAGCCTTGAATGACAAAAGAGCTCTGTCCTCAGTTTTCTCTTTACATTCTCTACATTCTCTTTGGATGAGCTCCAGTCTCATTGCTTTAATGAGATGACTACTCCTAGACAACTATCGCCAAACCCTATCTCTTATCACCAAACTGTCTCTAGTTCAGAGCTCCAGTGAAACCTAGATCCATACAGCCAGCTATCAACCCCATGTGGACATCTTAGAGGAAGCCCAAACTTAAATGATCCTGCCCCCCAACAAAGCTGCTCCTCGAGGCTTCCCCATTTTTGTAAATGGTCCTTATTGACACAGATGCTCAAGCCAGAAACCTGCAAGTCATCCATGAGTTCTCTCTTCTCCTTCATCTACTTGCAATCTCTCGCAAAGTCCTGCTTCATCTACTTCCTAAACACTTCTGGAATCCTCCTTTTTCCTACCCCTTGGCTAGGCCAAGTCATCATTATTTCTCCCCGTGTCAACCCCCTTTTCCCTTTTATACTCTTATTACCACCCAGCCCTTCCCTCCTTAACACTTATCCCACACATGGAACTGTTTTTGTTAGGTGTTGTCTTTCCTATTAGAACATCTTACTACATCTTGTTCATTGTTGCATCTCCAGTTTATTGATTAACGAATGAATGAATGAATGAATGAATGAAGAGGGCTGTAAACTGCTAACTCACAGGTTGCAATTCACTAAGGAGCTAGACTACAAAAACAATGGTTCCATGAGCCAAAGAGGCCCAGGAAAATATCAATTCTTAAGCTAAATATCAGTGCTTATGTATTGACACAGTCCTAGGATTCTAGAAGTGGGGGAAACGTGCTTGGGAACCACGTGCCCTGTCCTCTCATCATTAACAGATCTACCTGCCATTCCTAAATTCACACTGTAGACTTTCTACATACTGGGTCAGGAAAGAACAGCTGAAAAGTATCTTTTATAACTCCCCAGCCCTGCAGCAACCTCAACCTGACATTTTCCATCTCCAATGGCATAATCCCAGAGTATCTATAGATCCAAAGTTACCCAGTGAAAAGCAGCTAAAATTTATGCAAAGCTAAGAACAACTGTGATTAACTGAACTATTTCTGAAAGAAAGTTATTCTCCAAGAACACAAGTTCAAGATAAGTAATAATGACTTTCCCCCCGTCTCCTCTCATTAGGGATCCTCGATGCACCTCCTTGCCTAAGTCAGCCTTCGTTCCCCAGTCCATGACTAGTTTGAAAGGGGTTAGGATGGACTATGGCAGCGTCAACCCTAAGCAGTAAGTTAAAGCTGCCACTGAGTTGGAAGTTTAAAAAAGTCAACAATTTTACAAATGCAACTGATGTTTTAGGTATTCTAAATCGAGGCTAAGGAAGAGGAACTTGCAAAAGACTCCAGGCAATATACATCTTAGAGAATATGTAGACACAAAGGCAAAAACTAGACCTGTGTTTCCATTCATCTTTTGCTGCTGGCTCTCCTATACGTGGGGAGTTGCCATGTGGGTAGGTGGGGCATGGCGATGTGTGACACGGGTCAGGCAGGAGCTGAAAAAGACAGCCCCTATGTCTGAGGGCGCTGTGTAGGACTATACATGTTCAACTGGTTATTTTTTTAATCGCTTTATCTAGAAATTATATAGAAGACCATTCTTTTATAGTATGAGGAAGGGAGGTGGGGTCTTGACTAAAGGAATGTCAGGAAATTCTTTTTTAAGTATTTTCTCTTCATTTTTTCTCCTTTTATAGCCCAATAAAGGAAACAATGGCAATTACCAGGTTCACAACAATTTAGGCAGAGGGATAAAGAGATTTAGCGAGGAAGCGAAGTTTTTCTGAACTAGATGCCCTGTTTCTTTCTGGAAATGACTCAAAGAATGGTGGGTAACTTTTGAAAGCCCATTTTTTTCCCTTCAAATCTGGTGAAACTTTTCCATAACAAGGTTCAATACTTGCATATCTCAGCAAAAGCATCAGTTTTTGGTAATAAGAGCAAGGTAGCTGAGGTGTAACAAAGGGACTAGCAGGCTTGGAAAAAACAGGGCTGAATCCTAGCTTCACCATGCGGTCTTTATGTGACCTCAGGCAAGTCATTAATGTCTCTAAGCCACACCTTCTCAACTGGGGTGACATTTCCCCCAAGGGGACAAAAATTGGTTTTGGGGTGAGGAGTGTGAGATCTTATTCGTGTATAAAGCACAGATATACATACAGCACATAGACATACAGTGTTATCTGAGGTATTAAAATCTCATGGGAGGGAAGATTAGGGAAAAATAATGTCTATAAAGGCTTGTGGGGGGAAGGGAGTAATAATGAACAAAACAGAAACTTTTCTAAGCCTTCCTTTCCTCAACTGTAAAAACAGGATGGCATCACCCACTGTAAAGGATCATTATGATACAACTCTAAATATATACAGAGAAGATGAGAGACTGGAAATAAAGCAGGCAGGAAAAACAACCAAAGTTGTAGAATACTCATTAAAATGTAACTAAAAACACAAAGATTCAAGCCAATACAGATTAACACCATCTAACGACCAACTGTATTAACAAGACAATTTTCTTCTCACTAGCCATTTTACCAACTGAACACCTAAGACCCCAAAAGAAAACATACGGTCATAGTAAAGTCAAATAATAAACACAAGAAGAATCTCTAAATGTGGCAAAGATACAAACCTAAAACACCAATGTTAAGCCCTGCCAAGCTTGTTTCAATTTTATCATAAATATCTCCTGATGCAAAGTCAACAGCAATGGTCCTTGTCTCCACTTTGAATTTTTCTCCTAGGAAAGAAAACACAAATGGAGAGAGAGAGGGAAAATTAATACAGGGCAATTAAGATTAAAGCATTTGATGACATTATTCTTTCAAATTCTTTTTTTCCCCCAATTTGATATGAAATTTAGAACAAGATAATTTTAAGCAATCATGAGACCATCTAAGAGATGCTATAGAGTCAACACAATAGTTTTGTAACAAAAACTCCAATGGTGTCACAGAGCTGGCTCAATGTTCCTCCATCCGTTCTCCTTCTATAAATCAATAATGACTACTTTTTAGACCTTTAGGTATAAATAATACAACATGAGTCATACCATAATGTTATATACTCGTTAAATATCACTGGTTTTGTGATTTTAATTGCAAATTGATGCTTCATAATTTCAGGAAGAAGCCTTTATGGTGTAAAATATTTTAAAGTGTGATATATTATAACAAAAAGTCCACGTTACTAAAATGGAAATAAAATGAATATGATTGAATTGGAATTTAAGAGCTGGTTAATAGTTAACAGTCACTACATTTAAAAATCCAAACAAAATGCACAGTTAATAGAGCTACAAAGTGACACACGAAAGTCCTCAGTGTTTTACTTTGCACAGGACCATTAAGGTCCAAACAGAGCTAATGGAAACAACAGATTGAGAAATGAGACCTCACCTGAGGTAACGTATCATGTTTACTTCTGCCTTCACTAGTGAGCCCCTTTGAGAAGATGGCATAGACTTCAAGGTCACCCAGATATGGGTACCAATTTCATTTCCACACTTATTTGTTAAATGGCTTTGAACAAGTCACACATCCTCTTTCAGCCTCAGCACCCTCTTGTGAAAATGAAGGAAATACTACCCAACTTAACAATGTAAGGCTCAAGTGATACCTACTGGCTTACTCCATAAATGTTTGTCTCCCTTTCTGCCCTCAACTAACCCCAGTCTCACTTCACTTAGTGAAGTCAGTAGGCTAAGAATGCTTATTCTTCGGAACTTGATGAGAATTCAAAAAAATTAATTTAAAAATCCAGCTTCCAAAATTAAATTTGTCTTCATTCGAAGTCAATGTCAGCTCCTCACACAGTATGCAGCATTAATCCACATAGGAGGTTTTGGTTCTTGATCTAAAAGGATTTATGTCTAAAACTAAAGAGCTGGTTCACGAGAGATTTGATTCTTAGTTGGACTCAATGAAAAGTATTGACCCTAAGTAGGAATCCATGAATAAACTAGAGAGGATAATAATTGACCTGGAAAATGCCTTATCTGGCGTTAAAGGTGTATTTACTATTCCAATATAAATAAGTTATTATATGTGTTCATGTAATGGAGAGACCAAATACAGAGCTGTCATTTCACAATAGCTGAAACGTGTCTTCCTATAAAGGTTCACAGAATTTACCACCAGTAAGTAAAGAACACCGCCTTTACTAGAGCCACAGATTCACAAGAAAAAAACACCAAAAACAAAGACTGAAGGATACCTTTTATTACATGTGAAACTTTATTCAGGAATAAAGTAAGATAAATTTATCTATCTATTTTGAGAAAAGCAAAAGATGTTTCCACACGAGCCCTATATACTGACATTTAGGAAATTTTCTCTCTAGTAATAAAAGCCACCTCACAATCTCTGAATCACATTTACTCTTTTAAATCTCACAGGATTTGGTGAATGTACTTATACTGTAGAGCCTTGTATAGACATGCTGCTAAAAAAAAAAATTCAGTGACCCATTTGGAAAGAATGTTATTTAATTAAGAACCCTCAAGTAAGCTCTTTCTTTGTATTTATATCAGAATAAGCAAAATGGCTTCTGGTGCAAGTTTTTCAAGATAATTAACAATTTGAACTCATACCTGGATTACCTGAATCAAGCTCTAGTCCAGTTAACACTGCTGTCTTTCTCTTAGTTTTTCTTCACTGCCTCTATGGTGGGATTTGTCCTTTTCAACATAGGTCACTCCCCTCCTCACAAACATCCAGAGAGTTCCATCTCAGAGTAAGAGCCAAGTCTTCAGAAACAGCCCAGGACTTCTCTGAATTCATCTCCACCTCCTTACTCTCCTGTTTGCTCCCCAGCTCTAGCCACAGAGGCCCTGGGCAGAATGTTCTCCAAACACACTCAGGGCTTTTGCACATATCATTCCCTCTGCCTGGAATGCTCCTCCGCATCCCTTGTCTCAGAGAACCTTCCTTCCTTGACCACCCTTTAAAAATGCAACACTCCCCCCCAGCACTCCCTGCCCCTTCCCTGCTCTATTTTATTCTGTCGCACTTACCACCCTCTAATATACTATGTGTTTTAATAATGCATGTCTGGGGCCGGCCCAGTGGCTTAGCAGTTAAGTGGGCGCGCTCCACTGCTGGCGGCCCAGATTCGGATCCCCGGCACGCACCGACCCGACGCACCGCTTCTCCAGCCATGCTGAGGCCACGTCCCACATACAGCAACTAGATGGATGTGCAGCTATGACATACAACTATCTACTGGGGCTTTGGGGGAAAAATAAATAAATAAATAAAATTAAAAAAAATAATGCATATCTTTGTTGTTGTCTGCCCCCACTAGAATTAAGCTTTGTGAAGACAAGGACTTGGGTCTGTTTTTGTTCAGCCGCTCAGCAACATCAGAAAGGAAGCGGGTCTTTGCTCTCTCCTCCCTTATTCCCTTAGGCTGGCTCCCCTCCTAACTTCAAGAGGGCCACTCCCATTCCAAGCATCTCATGCAGATGGCAATGTTCAGAGGCAGACATGGGGTGTCCCCATTCTGTGTCTCTTTTATAGAGTGAGGAAAACCTGCCCAGGAGAGTCCAGCAGACTCCCCTCACATTTCCTTTCCCAGAATTATGGGATATGCATACTTTTGACCAGGCTGATGGATGGGCTTTGAGAATTCCAGGAAATGCTTCCCCACTCCCACCAATACCAAGTGCGTGAGTCAAAAATAGCAGCACATATACAAGAATAGGACAGGAGATGCCTTGCTCTGGGCCCAGGCAGTCAGAAGAGAACTATGGCGGGTGTTCTACAAGGCTGAGGTGGGAGGTGGCTGGCTTCCTTAGGAACTGAGGGAAGTATATCTAGGCATCTTCCCCTTCCCATAGCCTCATCTGCCCCTGCCAACAGAAGCCAACACAGAAGAACAGGAATCCTCTAATTTCAAACGTCAGCACAAGGATGTATTAAGCACCTGGAACAGGAGTACCACAGACACATAACACAACCTTCATTTCCACCTTCACTACCTCCCCAACCCAAGGCTCCTCAGAAGACCACCAGTCCACAACTCAGCAACAGCCCACTGCAGGGGAACTTGACCTAAGCTTTTGGAGAGGAACTTCTTCTGAGAACTCTGATTCTTGCCCACCACAAAGGCCCAAGTCTTTCCCCTAGGGTAGGAGCTGTAAGAAGTTAAAATCAATATCCTACATGTGTGCAGGATAAAGATAACTGAATTTGGAGCTTGCAATGGAAAGACATGAGCCACTCAATTGCCCCATCAGGGAAATTCTGGTTGCCCCAGCTGCTGGGAGTATAATCAGCAGAAAGCTCTTAGGTGTCAGCCCCTTTGGGGATTGCCTCAGCTTCACAGAGTTGCCTAGACCAAGATCATGCCCTTTCTATGACATCCACATCTAATGACTGATTGAAGTTGGAGTATAAAGCTACTGGACAGCTTGTACCTACCAGGTTCTGATTCCAAAATTATAGTCTATCATCCTATTTTTCTGTTCTTTCATAATGCCCTAGTTTTAATTATTCTAGCTTTATGATAAGTTTTAATATGTCTAGTAGTGCAAGGCTCTTTTATTGTTCTTCTTTTTCAAAAGTTTATTGGTTATCCTTACTTGTTTAGTCTCAGTTTTTATTGGGGTTGCATTAAACATTTCAATTGCATTTATGAAGAATGACATTTCAATTGCATTTCTGAAGAATGACAATGTGGCATTCCCTCCAGGCTCTCCATTTATTCAGTGTCTCACAGTAAAATCTTCTGGTTGTAAATTCCAAAAGAACTACAGAATACCATTATTAGAATTACTACATACCATTATGCAAAGATACTTAATACCGTTGATGATTCCTACCGACCTAAACCATTTAGTATTTGAAACTGGATAGGCTGCCATCTTGCTACCTATAGTTGTGGCCAAATATCATCATGCCCCCACCCCCTTTTTCAGATTGAAATGATTCTGAGATCATTTTGGTCTCTCAGCCTAGTGGCTAAGACCAAAAACTAAGAAGCAAAAAACTCTGATAATTGATATGTGCTGTTCAAGGCAGTCAACTCACTAGAAATGGAGGCAGAAAATCAGCTCTGGCTTAAAAAGTGGGGAATGAAGCAAAGAAATATCTGGACTGGACTGATACCACTTATTCCCTTCTATCTACTATTCCACTGAAAACCACATAACCGCAACTGTGGAACAATGGAAAGCAAATGTTATTTATAAACATAGGGCTATATAACAATGAACATCCTCACTGCCTCAAGCCACTCCATCACCTCCAAGCGTGGGTGCCCCACTCCTACAGTCACATTGCCGTTTTGTACTCAGAGGATCCTGAATTAGTTCAAGGTCAAGTCTGGAATTGACGGACAAGGAACTGCACCCGTAAGTAGTCTCAAGATGCTGCTAAAACACCTCTTAATATTAAAACTAACATATTTTTAGGTTCAGACCTAGAAAGGTTATGAACATATTCAGAATAGCCTTATGTTTAACATACTTCTAGGTCTGGCCATCATTATTTTCACTTTTCTCAACAGACTGACATCTCTTAAACTTAACAGTCCTTCTCTAAGAATAATTTTATAGGTCTTGGAAAGACTTGCTTCATTTTTCCCCCTGGGTGGCAGGGGATATTAGGTCTGAGAATGCTAGTAAAGAGGTCTAATCTATATAAACTCATGGATTATTTATAATTTTTCTATTTATAAAAACCAAAAATAATATATTGATTCTTTGTCCCTACAGCTGCTCCAAATACACAATCTGCTTTTCCCCCAACGTTCCAGGTACATTCATGGTGAAATTCCCGTTGCACTCATCCTTCCCCATCTTTTCCATATTATAAATTTCATCATTGAAGATTCAAGCTGTGTCACCACCTCTGTGGAGTGACTTTTCATGATTCCCATTTCCTCCAAGGTAAAGGCACTTACATCTCTCAGCTGTGTTCACAGGGACCTTCCATATAACCCTATTAAGCACGCTTACTGTAATATTTTATGCAAAGAGTCTCTATGTCCTGACAAACATGGGTCCATCTTTGTCATCTCTGTATTCCCAGCGCCTAGCACAATGCCTGGCATACAGCAGAGGTCACTAATGTTTGCTGAGGGAGAAAATACATCTAGGCTGACACAGCTGATTTATTAAAATCATCTTCTCAATACTTCTTGAGATCTTCCTTTTAGAAATAAAACTACATGCTGGCCAGAGATGTCTATATGAGACACAGTAACATAAGGTTCTTACTATTAGGCATTTTAAAGTGTAAGATAAATTGAGAAACAACTCAGTTCTTCCATCTGGCCTGTATGGGTTGGACTACATTCTCATAGAAACATTTTAGAGTTATAAGAAACCTTAGAAACCATCCAGTCTCATGAATAAAGTACTCCAAGAGCTTAACTCGGGGGCACAGAGATGAATGCTGAAGGCATTTTAGTCATAGACCACTGTCCCTATCTCCAGTCCTGAAAAAGATAATTGGGGAGAGAGGAGAGACTCTAGGGGAGAGTACCACATTCATTATTTACCAATTTTAGCTTCTTAAACCTATCTTCATTAAATTCAATTTTTAACTATAAAAATGTATTGCACGTTTTGAAAAACTCCTCCATTTTCACATAAAATGTTTTACAATATTTAGAGATATAAAAAGTACAAGCCTTAATTAAGGGGAAAACAAAGAACAAAGTCCCCTAACCAAATTCTCTCCACTTAACTTCTCCCCTTTTCCTGTTTTCTACTTTTCCCCAGGCCTTACCATCTCCCTCCACCCCTACCCTTTGGGGTGAGACATCTCCCCACAGAGAAAGCCTCCCTTATGTAGTTCTGGAGAAAAGGTGATTGTGCCCTAGAAGAGAATAATTCACCTGACTCCATTTTTTCAAAAGGCCCATTTAATTATAATTATCAGAGATGCTACACAAATAATGGTCCACTTCTTTTTTACATTGCCCTTGAAAACATATTCATGACCATTTTAATCTTATATAAAGAGACTCACTTTCAGTCAAATCAAAAAATTCATCATAGCATCTTCAGGATTCCATCCCAAACCAATTATTTCTTTATTTTCAGCCAAGGTTATTATTTTTATTCATTACAACCTATTTATCTAGAACAACCATCTGTAATAAATAAGAACCTTTACCATGTGAATTTGTTCTACTGATAGGACATGAATAGGTCTCATTCTTTTGAAAGCCCTGAGTTCTACACTTGGTTCAGGTATTGTAGACCCTTGGATAAGGCACCTTTGAAGAAATTTTCAAATAATGATGCTTATTTTCTACACTTGGAAAGAAAAAAAAGGCCTGCCAATGGAAACATCTGATGTTTATTTTTCAAGGTGAGAAAAATGCAAAAAAAATTCCTAACATTACTATATTTAAGATTCCAAGATGATGTTGCTCATAATACGGAAGCAGACTATTATGGGCTGAACATTTGTGTCCCCCCCAAACTTCAGATTTTGAAAGCCTAACCCTCAGTGTGATAGTATTTGGAGGTGGGGCCTTTGGGAGGTAATTAAGTTTAGATGAAGTCATAAGGGTGAGGTCCTCATGATGGGATTAGTGTCCTGATAAGAAGAGGAAGACAGAAAGCCATGTGAGACACAGCAAGAAGGCAGCCACCTACAAGCCAGTAAGTGAGCTCTTGTCAGGAAATGAATCTGCCAGGACCTAGGTCTTGGACTTCCCAGCCTCCAGAACTGCAAGGAATAAATGTCTGTTGTTTAAGATACTCAGGCTATAATATTTTGTTATGGCAGCCCAAGCTAAGACACAAGAGTTTGAAAAAGCATGGGATGCAGTGAGAAGCCCTGGACTTGAGTGCCAGCTCAGTCACTTGTTGGCCAAGGGCTCTTCGTTCATCAGTCAAGAAGGCAGAAGACTTTCCATCCTAAACTAAGACCCAAAAACCTTAGCATAGGATCCTTCATTTATTCAGGAGCACAGGCATTTGCAACCAGGTAAAGCATCTCCCTCCCTCAGCTCTATCAGGGCAGGGTCTGTGTTTGGTTTTTTCTTACCAGTATACACTCAGAGCCCAACAGTACCTGGTACACTATAGGAGCTCAATAAATACGTTTTGACTAAATAAACTCAAAAAGCACAAACTGAGTAGTGCCCTCATGTCTGACTTTACCCTAAGGAAAATAGCAGACATGCTCAAATAGGTCCTATTTTGGTGAAGGAAATAGGTGTGAACCCAGCTGTTGCTCTGATACATAGGAACAAAGCACGCAAAGAGAAAGCAACTCACTCTTGCAGTGGGATTTTAAATAGGAGGTGACGTTGGCATTGAGTCTTTGAGTAGAAATTGGCCCTGCAGAGAAGGGGCAGAAGCAGGCAAAGGCAGAAAGTGAAGAAAAGGAAAAGCATGTTGTAAGAATCCCTGTAGATGGAGTATGCGGTGCACAGGGAGAAGTGCAAGGAAAAATTGTGTAAAAGGAAGCTGGTGGAGGTTGTATGTGCCAAGATCACAAGCAGGACCAGCCACATAATTTGCGGAGCCCAGTGTGCAAAATAAAAATGTGGGGTCCCTTGTTTGAAAATCATTAAGAATTACAAGATGGCAACAGCAGAGCATCAAACCAAGTATGGGCCCTTCTAAGCGTGGGGCTGTGTGCAAATGTGGTGGCCCTATAATAAGTTCACGTTTCACCCTACGTGTTATGAGTACTTAGCAGCGGATATTAAGATAGGAAGTGATAAGATCACACTTGTTTTTTTAGGAAGGAAATGCTAGTGGCAGAGGGGAGGACACGGAGCCTGTCATAAAAAGTGATGGGTGGCAGGGAGAGAACGTAGCAGCTGCTGCATTAGTCCCATGAGGAATGAGGGAAGAGAGCCCAAAGGAGAGAGGCAGTAGGGGGTATGGGAGGCAGGCGGGCTGGGAGCGACTTCTGAGTGGGAATCTGAAGGATTTTCTGACTGATTAGACACACGGCTTTAGGGAGAGAGAGGACACAATGGTTTTACCCATTTGCTTTATAAATCTAGTTAATTATCATACATTAGAGCTAAAAGTCTTCATGGTTTGGCATAGGAGGCAATGTTCCTATGATTACATCTCAGCATTTTTTTAATCATATAAAATGTTTATCTGTTACTTTTTAGTAAAGTAAGTCTTTTCTTGAGATAGCTTATTTCTTTCTCTTTGTTGGCTTGAAAATGAAATTACTACCAAGGAGATTTGGGCCAGAGTTGACCAATTTTCCATGCAGGATAACCATGAACTAAAAATCAACTTGGAAAGCAGCAGAGATATTTTTGTAAGCCTCCATAATATTCCTCCTTTCTTCTTTCAAATAGAAAGATAGCTAAAATTAATTAGAAGTATCATACAGTATCTTTCCTCTAAATATGCTGATTGAGCTCCTTTTTTCTCTTTTTGAGTAACCTCTTTTTATTTTAACCTGTCACTTCACTCTTACAAGATTTCATTCTGGTTTTGTGAAATCTTGCCACGTGAAAAAAAGTATTCTTTTCAAGATCTGGGTCTCTCACAGTGGTATTTTGAAAAAGCAAGCTTAACAGTTGCTTTTATTTCTTAAAAAAAAACAGGAAATTTTGAAAAAAATTACCATAAAATTTAAAATATCAGATATTGAAATGAGTATTTACTTTACGGCAATTAAACACTTTGAAGATCAATACAGTTCAACAGCATTTTGCCAAGAATAGAACCATCTTTCTGTTCAATGCAAAAAAAACCCTCTTCATTTAAATTGTTAAAAGAGCCTAGTTTTCACATATTAAACCAAAATAACAGCAAAAGCACTTGATGTAGTCTCCTCCTGTACTCTGTAGTCTCCTCCTGTACTCTTAGAACAAAGGATAAGAACTGGACACAATCATCCCAACCCTAGGATGCCCTAAAGAAGCCAGAGGTACCATATAAAATGCATACAGTTGCAGTTAATATTCTACCAACCAAACAAGAGTCGTAACTATTATAGTTATCAATTACTGAGCATCAAGAGATGCCAAGAACTCTACTAAATGACATTACATCACTTAATCTGCACAAGAACTTACTGGCATATTGCTGAAACTTGCAAATGATTATTTTCATAAATTTCAGTTTTCAACATTTGAAAGGCCATCATTTACGTATTTATTTTTTAAATTTTGAAATAATCTCAAGCAAAGAAAAATTGCAAGTACTATACAAGTAACTTTTTTTTTCCTGAACCATGTTAGATTCAGTTGCTAACAAGACACTCATCACCCATAACTACTTCAATGTAGCCGTCCTCAGAGTGTGGTCCATGACCCTTGAGGGTCCCTGAGAGTCAAAATACCAAGACATCATTTGCCTTCTTCGGTGTGTTGACATTTGCACTGATGGCACAAAAGCAATGGTGGGTAAAACTTAGAACTTTAACACTAATCAAAGCAGTAGCATCTAACTATATTGGAAGCCACTGTATTCTTCACATACTTGCAGTAAAAAAGAAAAAAGTCAGTTTCATTTAAGCACGTCCCTCGATGAAGCAACAGAATCATTAATTTTATGAAATCTCTACCCTTGAGTACACGTCTTAACGTTCTGTGTGACAAAATAGAAGGTATGCATAAGTACTTTCTCTGTGTACTAATACAATGGCTGTCTTGAGGAAAAGCATTTCTGCAATTGACTCGCGAACTGAATTAGCCCCTTTTTTCATGCAGCACCATTTTACTTGAAAGAACAACTGACAGAAACACTATACTTATTCAGATTTGGCTGACACATTCTCAAAAATGAACGAAGTGAGCCTGTCACTTCAAGAAAAACAAGCAACAGTCTTTGTTGTCCATGATAAAATTTGAGCTTTTAAGTGAAAAATCGGATTTTGGAAAACTTGTATCCACCATCATGAGCTTGAGAGAAAAGACTTTTCTGATAAGATTGGGGATGATATTAATAACTGATTTTTTTGTACTGTGTCAACATTTATAAGATCTGCCCAATTCAGGAACCAGTGTTTTCCAATGACCAATGCATAAAGTTACAACGTCATGCTGGATAAAAGACCTAATCAAAGTGTGAGGTAGACGTTACCTTAAAATGGGTTTTAATGGGGCTGGCCCAGTGGCGGAAGCGGTTAAGTGCGCGCGCTCCACTGCTGCGGCCCGGGCTTCACTGGGTCGGATCCTGGGGGTGCACCGACGCACCGCTTGGCAAGTCATGCTGTGGCGGCATCCCATATAAAGTGGAGGAAGATGGGCATGGATGTTAGCCCAAGGCCAGTCTTCCTCAGTAAAAAACAGAGGAGGATTGGCAGATGTTAGCACAAGGCTGATCTTCCACACACACAAAAAAAAGGGGGGGGGGGTTAATGTAACTGAGTATGAAAAAGTCATTGATCTGATTTTAGATTCCATATTGCAACTAACCTTTAAGAAACCTCCACTTAAGGAGTTTTGATGTAGTGTCAAAGAATATCAGCAATTATCTGAGAAGGCATTAAAATCATTTTCTCTTTTCCAACTACACATCTGTGTAGAGCCAAATTTTCTTCTTATACGTCAACCAAAATAACATAGCAAATCTGACTGAATGCAGGAAGATATGCAAATACAACTGTCTTCTACTATGCCAAATATTAAAAAGATTTGCAAAAAATGTGAAACAATGCCACTTTTACTGAATTTTGTTTTGTTTCAGAATAGTTATTTTTCCTTAAAAATGTATGTTAACATGTAATTGATTTATTGTTATTATTTTTAAATGAATTAAATAATTATTTTTTAAGTACTCAGTTTGAATTTCTATTACAATAAACATTGATAGCTGTATCCTACATAAACAGAAGTTCTTTGGGGCCTTCAATAATTTTTAAGAGTATAAAGGAGTCCTAAGGCTAAAAACTTCAAGAATGTTGCTTTCATATGTATTCCCTACAAAGATAGTCTCCTAAATAATATAACCACCAAAATCAAGAAATTAACATTGATACATTACTGCCTTCTAATCCTCAGAGCCTGTTCAAATTTCACCAGTTGTCCCAACAATGTCCCTTACAACAAAAGGATCCAAATCAGAATCACCGTTGCATTTAGCTGCCATGTCTGTGTAGCCTCGTTCGATGTGGAACAGTTTTTCAGTCTTTTCTTGACCTTTATGACTTGGACATTTTGAATATTACAGGCCAATTATTTTGTAGACTATCCCTCAATTTAGGGTTGTATTTTTTCTCGTTAGATTCAGGTTATGCATCCTTGGCAGGACTATCACAGAAGTGAAGTTGTGTTTCTCGTTGCATCCTATCAGGTGGTACCCAATTCCACTTGGCCCATTACTGATGATGATAAGTTTGATCTCTTATTAAGGTGGTGTCTGCCAGGCTCCTCCACTGTAAAGTTACTATTTTTCTCTTTGTAATTAACAAGTATTTTGTGGGGAGAAACTTTGAGACTACATAAAATCCCATTCCTCATCAAAATATCAATTTATGCATTTATTTATCATTATTAGTATGGGCTCATAGTTTCCTATTTTATTGAATAGATTATAATTTGTTTCTATCATTTTAATTTTAATGCTCAATTTGTCCATATTTGGTTAATGGGTGGGAGTCTCTTCAAGCTGGCTTCTGTGTCTTTTTGACACGTCCCCTTTATTCTTTGAATACTTTCTTGCTTTCTGGCACAGTGAGATATTCCAAGTTCATCTTCTATTCTCCCTGCCCCAGCCCTGCAACTAGCCATTTTTCCAAGAAGCTCTGGATCTTTCATTAGAAAACAGTATTCTAGATACAGTTTCTAGAACCAAGATGTGGGCGCTGAGTTTGCTCATTGTGATTGGGGTCTTGTGACTCCTAAGAAAGACCATAAGCTTTAGCAACCAACTTTTGTAGTGTCACAGGCACAATATAAGTACATAATGGGTAGTATCTCACAGAGGAATTAGTTGCCGGCTGAGAGACACTACCTAAGACGGTTTGATAGAGGAGCCAAAGATGCATAGGAAGGCCCTGGGGTTCTCCTCCATAGCTTGGAACATTGTAAATCATTTTAAATATTGAAAACACAAATGTCTTTGATATATATCGCGTAATAAAGGCTGATAAAATACTGTAATTTAAGCCTTAGTTTAAGAAGGGCTAGCTTTATTTGTGGCCTTCAGTTGCTAGATAAAAGTCTAAATAAACATTTGAGCTTTGTAGGGGAAAAACAAGTTCTTGGTTACTTATTGAGTTTCATGCTAACAATATATAAGCAACTCCATACTTTGCCCAAAGCATTTCCAGAAAGTGTACCAAACAGGTATTGAAAAGCAGATCCCATTTTCCCACAGAAACAATTTTATAATTGGAATTTCTGTTACTAAAATCACTCATAGCTAAGCCCAATAACACAACATAAATATACAAACATATAATACCATTAGCCTCTATAATAATTTTAAATAGTAAAATTATGCTCCCAAATACTGATTTTCTTGAGGACCCAATTTACTATAAAGTATATGTATATATTATATAAAAAATGAAACATATCATAAATTTGGCCTTAAAACATGTTAATTAGTCTCACTTAATATACAATAAAAATGCCTTCTTAGAATTTAGGAGAATAATCTAGACAGTATGGGCCTTTAAAAACAGAAGTTCAAGAAAGTATGAGCTACACCTTCTTTAGTATAAATATATTTCTCTGTAGCAGACAGAGGCGGTGTCATTTCCACTGCCCCTACGGTTACCTCAAAGTACTGTCGTAGAAGCTCAATCGATATTATTAGAATGTGGGTATCATGATGGCAAAAATGAGGGGTTTCCTCAGTACTTAAAAATAGACGAACTAAGACTGATATTAGACCGTAAGACCAGTACACACTGGCTGGATCAAAGCAGTTAATGAGTCCCCGAACTCCCTAAAATTGTAGGCAAAATATTCTGTATACATACATAATTTTTATAGGGATAAGTTTTTTTGTCATTTGGATTCACAAAAAGGTCCATGACCCTCAAAAAGAGTCAACATTTTTGGTTTAACTGCTCCCCAGAAATAACCACTGTGAACAGTCTGAGCTGTCATCTTGCAGACCTTTTTTGATACCTACCTACATATGTTACATACCCACAGAGTTGGTTCATCAGTTTAGTATTTGCGGAATGTGAGATGTTCTTTTTTATTTTTTAAACAAAAGTAAGACCAGACTTTCTCTAAATATGCTACTCTGCAACTTGCTTTTTTTCTTTTTTTTCCCACTCAAGATGGCCTTTCATGTCAGTATATGGAATAGCTGGGACATAATTTATTTAATCAGTCATTCAAAACATAGTACGAGGGGGCAAAGATCAAAGGAAGAATTCACTGTATTGGAGAAGGGGAATGTATTATGGCAAGTTAGAAGAAACACAATGTCAATGAATTTGGAGGAATTTTTATAAGTGATCAAGACCTTATTTATTTTTTTTTTTAAAAGACAAAATTAAAGATGGGAAACTACAGAATGTTTATATTTCTTACCACCAAAGCTAAAAGCAGTTTGACCAGGAGTTATGGGTGCAACTAAAGCTGCCCCCTCACATACGCCCCCACTTCCAAGACCCCTCCGCATGCCAAAGACATTATAATAAAAGAGAAAGAAACACACATACACAAATAAAGTATGTACAATAAATCATAATCCAAGGCAGGGCCACATGTAGTCCAGTTAAGCCCAGCTTGGGGAAAGAATTTGGGAAAGTCTGTAGCACAGGCAACAAAGGCATGAAGTCATAAAGGAAAGAATTGGAGTGACATCTTAAAAGAGCCATCCTGAGCCCAAGCATTCAAGAATATTTGTGGACCCTGGTCACCTGTTTTACCCCCATTGCTATGGTCAAGACAGGTGATAAATGACATGGCTGCAGTTTTAATCATCCATATCAAGGTCTGGAAGGAATCACTGACCAAGAAGAGGCAGAAGCTTCTGTGCCCTCCGCCATGTGTATAAGCTGGTAACAGGGAACCATCTAGCTCTCACATCTCCATTGAGGGCTGGGCCCTGTCTCTGTTCAAAGAGGAGAACGGATTAGGGACATTGACAGACATTTAGACAGTCACTTATTTTTCACTACTATAAACAATACTGTGTTGAATATCCTGTACATAAACCTTTGTGCAGTTACCTGAGTTTTTCTGTAGAATAAATTTCTAGAAGTAGAATAGTCAGATCAAAGGGTATGTGTGTCTATAGACCGGGTACAGGAGAAGAGGGAATCGACTTTCACCTTTGATAGTTCTGTACAGTTTGAATTAATTAGTTGATTAATTTCAGAAAGCAAGTTGTACTTCTGTCACTTTAAAAGAAGATATATTTCCTTTGGTCAAGATTGGCTCCCAGGCCCATAAGAACTATAATGAGAGCCAGGCTGCAAGTAGTAAAATATATATCAAGTGTTGATTAGAAGAGGGAGGAGTGCTGGAGAGACATGGACGTAGGAAAAAATTAGTCACTGGGCCAAGTCTTGGAAATGTTCATCCAAGCACAGGCTGGGTATGTTGGCCAGAGACAGCAGATGGTTAGGTCTCCAGGCAAGGCAGCTCCTATTGTGGAAATGGAGACGCCAGACTCTCTTCTCTTCATGGCCTTAAACATTCAAACACTCTGGGCAATAGACGGAATGCTCATGAAGGGAGGCTCTGGTTTTATTTTGCCTTCCTCTGGACATCTGCCAATAAGGAGTAGTTATACTGAGTATTATAGCGTGCACCATCGTTATACTTCCTTTAAAAAAACAAAAGTGGGCCGGCCCAATGGCACAGCGGTTAAGTTCACACATTCCTCTTTGGTGGCCCAGGGTTCGCGGGTTCGGATTCTGGGTGCGGACCTACTCACCACTCCTCAAGCCATGCTGAGGCGGCACCCCATATAGCAGAGCTACAACTCTACAACTATGATACAAAATTATGTACTGGAGCTTGGGGGAGAAAAAAGAGGAAGACTGGCAACAGATGTTAGCGCAGGGCCAACCTTCCTCAAAAAAAAAAACCAACCATAAAAAAAACAAAACTTGGCATTCGATTTTGTTTACTAGTCCATTAATAAACTTGGTTTCTTGCAAGTTTACCCTTGAAAGGCATATTCACTCTGAGTATCCTGATAAAAATCAGGTTTCAGGGCCTGCAAATGTGTATGCTAGTTCCTAAATCTTGGTCAGTTTTCCAGGAGTTCCCTTTTTAACCTAACAGTGTGGAATTAAAGCTTTCTGTCCTGGACACGTAGGCACACGGACTCTCTCCGCCCCCTGCCCAGGCCAGTGCTCTCCGGCAGCAATCATTAATGCATCACTGTTGGCCACAGGTACACCACCCCCTGTCCACGACAGCCAGCTGACAGGCCAGACTCCACACTGGTTAGTGGAGCTGAATACATTCCTCTTACAATTGGGAACTCTCCTGTTCTATTTCCGACTTCCAATTTCTCTCATCTCATAGTACTCTTTTAAAAATTCACAATAGCAACTTCTGAGTGCTTACCACATGCCAGACACTGTGCTAAGTGTTTTACGTGAATTATCTCAATTAATTCTTACAACAATCCTAGAACACAGTACTAGGATTGTCTCCATTTTACCATGTGGAAATTGAAGTGAAATAGCATGCCAATGTCAGAAAGCTCTGTTAGGACCAGCCAGGCACCCAGTGCTGGAGAAGACATCTCACTCCCACTACACCAACTCTTAATGATGTCAGGTGCTGCTTCCTTATCACTGGAGGCTGGCAGCCTTACATTTAGATCCAAATTTGTAAGGAACAAAATTTTCAGTTTTAGAATTACTCTTGCCTTGCTGAGGATTATCACTACATTTAATCTACAAATTTTTGAAACTCGCAGTGTATGAACATCTTGAGACACGGCCCCGGACACTTCGAGTATGGCTAATCTCCTTCTGTTGAAGTAATTCCCATCTGGATAGTCTCATCATGGTAAAAGCATATCCTCCATTCTTTATAAGGCAGTTGATGCTATGCACATTCATTCACTCATTCCACAAACATTTACTGAGTGCCTGCTATGTGTCAGGCACTGTTACAGATACTGGGGATACTAGCCCTGACCCACACCAGGCTGCTTAACTTGGAGCTCAGTCTACTGAGGAGAGAGAGGAAAGAAACAGATAAAACTATGATGTGTCAAATTTGTAATAAATGCCCTGGAGAAAAAATAAAGCAAAGTGAGAAGGATACAGAGTGATCAAACGACCATTCTTTAAAAATGAGAATATTTTTGAAGCTAAGAAACTGTCTTTCCAAATTTGTTAAAGTGGTACAACATTCTGTGTAAATTCCTAGGTCAAATCCTAGTGTGCAACAAATTTATAGTGTTACAGGTAATTATACAACTGATGGAATGCTGAATCCTTAAGAAATAAATTTCACTTACTTGTTTATTTTATTCACTATATTTTTCAATTATTCCTAAGCAAAAAATAAGTGCCTGAAATTTTTTCAATCAACAAATGTCACAAAATTTAATGTCAATTATACACATAATGTGTCTATCAGTAATAAATTCCATGTCTCCATCTATATGTTTGCAGTCAGATTTTTAGGAAGTCTAACTGGTAGTTTTGAAAAAACCAATTCACAAATCCTAAAGGTAATAAACCAGCCAGACTCTTGGTAGTTACTGAACTGGTCTTTCAGCCAATATCCTTCTAGAGCAACATGGCCTTTTTCCTTTATAAGCTTCCATCAAGACCACAGTGTCACTGCCATGAAAAGTTATCTTGAAAAGTAAGGGCCAACGTCTTTTTTCTCCCTTTTAGTCTCTCCTATTCCTTATTATCAAATGCCACCAGCAAACAAGAATTAAGAGCTATGTAGGTACATCACATTTCATTGGGAAGTCACGAAAAGCACTTCCCTGTAAAGAGTTTCGTAAAAAGAAAAAAAAAAAGCTTCTAAACATCTTCCTTAGAAAAATTAAGCCAATACATTTGAAATGATATCCTTAGCAGCTTAACTTATGTGTGATTATGTAACATATGTATGATATGTACATACGTAACATTATGTATGCTAAAGACATAATACATATGAGATGATATCTTGCATGGCAGAGAGTATGTGAGGCAAAATAATATGGAGCAGTACGGAGTAGGGAGGGGACGGGGCAGTGAGGTGGGAAGGAATAGATCACCTATATCCTGCCACCAATATCTCCCATGAAATTACAGAGACACTGACCATTATTATTCTCTCAAACATCCAAGTCAGCAAAATTATTTTGCAAATATCAATGAATTTCCAACAATTCTTAAAGCAGCAGCCAATTAGGATCAGAAATGGGAAAAGAAGCAAGTTTTCTTTATCAGTATGTACTAGCGACCAGGATAACAAAAAGCAGGAAGATAACAAGATTCAGTAACTCTCCTCCAGCACCCTGCCCAAAGGGAAAGCAGGAGTGGATCATGTGGAAGACATCTGCAGACTGTCCCAGGCAGATAGCAGTTATATTTCTCATTTTGCCCCAAGAAAGTAATTAACAAATTGTACCTAGAAAGGCAAAGACTGAAATTTAAACTTTCCCCTTACATTCAAAAGTTTCTCAAATATATTATTTTGTTTGATCCTTACAACAATCCCGTTAAGTTACATAGAGCAGATACTATCAACATCACAGATGTGGATATACCCACCCTACACAAAGTACAGTAGACAACCAGGTGTCTCAGGTCACAGAGATTCTCAGTGGAGGACCCCAGAAGGATCCAGGCCTCCTGACGTTGAATCCATGGTCATGCTCCACTAACAGATCTTGGTATTTAATAGAGCAATCTGGATAAAACAATGTTGTCAGTTTACTTCCCATTCCAAAATGGAACATTATTTAAGAGGTCTGCATTTCAGCCCATTTAAGAATCTAAATAGGGCCGGCCCCATGGCTTAGCGGTTAGGTGCGCACGCTCCGCTATTGGCAGCCCGAGTTCGGATCCCAGGCACGCACCGCGCACCGACGCACCGCTTCTCCAGCCATGCTGAGGTGGCGTCCCACATACAGCAACTAGAAGGATGTGCAACTGTGACATGCAACTATCTACTGGGGCTTTGGGGAAAAAAGGAGGAGGATGGCAGTGGTTGTTAGCTCAGAGCCGTTCTTCCTCAGCAAAAAGAGGAGGATTAGCATGGATGTTAGCTCAGAGCTGATCTTCCTCACAAAAAAAAAAAAAAAAAGAATCTAAATAATCCTTAATAATTAAGATTAACTAATAATTGATGCCTATAACAAGAACTGATAGTTGCCTATTAGGTTTTCTTTAGTTTTATTGCCCACCTGTGCCAGGTCCTACCCTCAGCTTTGAGCAGGTCTCATTTGCCATCCACATTTTTAAAAGCAGATGAAAGTAAAATGATAAATGATAAATTCTATCTTCAGATTTTGAAATGTAAGGTAAGCTGTAAATTCTGAAGCTTAAAAAGTTTGAGATGAATGTCATTAATTAAACTAGCAAGTTCTAAAATATTCCATCATCTTTTAAAAGTTTGAATCAAGGAAAAAAAACTTTCTACCATACCTCAAAGAGCTTTCAGCAAATACTGTACTTACATACTCTAAAATGCTCAGTCTTTATAATTTTATACCAGAGAGATTAGAAAGGGAACATTAGTATACGTTCACAATAGAAAAAATACTGCTAGTATTGCTTTTTAATAAAACTAATTTTAATATATATTATATATACATATACTACATATAAATAATTTATATATATGTATATGTGTGTGTGTATGTAGGTATATATCAGCCTCTTAATTTAGGGGGAAAAAGACAAAAAAGAGAACTTAAAGAAATAAATTTCTGAGTTGCCCATAAAAGTGGATCTATAAAGCAGAACATCATATTAGAATATACACCTTGCGGTCACGGAGGACAGAGTGGAAGTTTTAAAAAACATTCTTACAATTATTTGTCCAAAGAGCTCTCTGGAGAGGAGCCACCAAATGATCACACAAGGCAGCAATCACACAAGGTCTACCCCCCAGCTCTGCCACTTCCCAGCAGTGTGACCCTGGGAACGTGTATTTGTTTTCTACTGCTGCATCATAAATTACCATGAACTCGGCCGCTTAAAACAACATACATTCATTTTCTCAGTTTCTGCAGGTCAAGAATCCAGGCATGGCGTCCCTTGGTCTTCTGTTCAGGTCTAGAAGGCTGTGATCTCATCTGAGGCTCAGGCTCCACTTTCAAGCTCACCGATGTTGACAGAATTCTGTTCCTTGCAGTTGTAAAACTGGGGCCCTCTGCTCCTAGAGGCCACCCATCATTCCCCGCCACATGGCCCTCCCCACAGCATGGCAGTTTGCTTCTTCAAGGCAAAAAGAAGAGTGTTTCTGCTGCTTTGAATCACTAACCTCAGGGAAGGTTTGAGCTGGCTTTTAAAGAGCTCACCTGATTAGGTCAGGCCCATCAAGGATAATCTCTCTTTTGATTAACTCAAAGTCGACTGATCAGGACATTACTTATATCTGCAAACTCTTCACCTTTGTCATATAATGTAACCTAATCACAAGAATGACATCCATTATGTCCACAAGTCCTGCCTACACTCAAGGGGAGGGGATTACATGGGGTGTGTACAGCATGGGGCAGGAATCTTCAGGAGCATCTTAGATTTCTGTTTACCACAGACAGGTACCCCTCTGTATCTTACTTGCATCGTCTCTCAAATGGGGATAATAAAAGTACCAATCTCAGAGAGCTGTTCAACGATTCAATGAGTTTATTTCTATAAAAGCTCTTAGAATAGTCCCCAGCACATTTAATCATTATAGAAATAATGACTTGATGAAAACAAATAAATAAAAATAGTGGCCCATGAGTTGTTGGACCCTCAATTTTGTTTAGCCCCAATTAAGGCTAAGTTGACGTAAAATTGCAAAGTTTTACAGAAGACATCTTAGTTTCCTTTTTAAATTCTTTTAAAATAACTAGAAAATGTGGCACCCCACTTGCACTGCCACATAGTAACAATTGGTTAAAACTGACATCTTTACATGGGGCAAGACTCTTTGGTTCTCCAGGCCTCACCACTCCCTCTTGCCTCACCCTAGCCCACCTGACTCATTTCCATTACCTGCGTGGTCTCTACAAGCATATGCATTTCTGACCTGGGATCTAAACTGATCCCTTTCAGCCTGTGCCTAATGTACAATACAGAAACAGAAAAGACAGGCATATAGTAAAATATATATATACATATATATAAAGATTCTATTTATTTATTTATTCCCCCCCCCCAAAGCCCCAGTAGATAGTTGTATGTCATAGCTGCACATCCTTCTAGTTGCTATACGTGGGACGTGGCCTCAGCATGGCCGGAGAAGCTGTGCGTCGGTGCGCGACTGGGATCCGAACCTGGGCCGCCAGCAGCGGAGCGCATGCACTTAACCGCTAAGCCACGGGGCCTGCCCTATACATATATATATATTTTTGTGTGTGTGCAAGGAAGATTAGCCCTGAGCTAACATCTGTTGCCAATCCTCCTCTTTTTGCTAAGGAAGATTGGCCCTGGGCTAACATCTATGCCCATCTTCCTCTACTTTATATGGGACACCACCACACATGGCTTCACAAGCTGTGCATCGGTGCGTGCCCAGGATCCAAACTTGTGTACCCTGGGCAGCTGAAGCAGAGCGCACAAACTTACCGTACGCCACTAGGCGGCCCCGTAAAATATATTTTTTGAAAACATTAAATGTTAAACTTAAAAAAAAAGGGCAAAAAGGAAAATATATACTTTCCATGCCATTTTTTAAAAGTCAAAGGAGGATAAGCTAAGGAATCCAAATGCAGACAGCTAAGAGAAACATTTTGTAGGGAGTACATAAAAAATTGAGATTTAAATTTATTCCTTCTAAGAGTATGAAAAACTTACATTGCACTATGGATTTTGGGTGATAATTATGTGTCAACATAAGTTCATCAATTGTAACAAATGTACCACTCTGATGCAGGATTTTGATAGTAAGAAAGGCTGTGTGTATACAGGAAATCTCTGTACCTTCCACTCAATTTTGCTGTGAATCCAAAACTCTCTAAAATATAAAGTCTATTTCAAGAACGAAAGAAATAAACCACAAAATATTTTTTAAATCTAGTAAGATAAAACCTTCTCCATAAAATATTCTTTAATTTTTCTAAACATCTTCAAAATGGCTTGAAATTGTTTTCTTTCCCCCAAAATCATTCATAAGGATCTGACAACTTAAAACTCATTCACAACAAATATCAGAAACAGCCCACATTCCCACGATGCTCTGTTCTATTTAAGAAAAAGTAACCATTCCTATGGATTTATTCTCCACCCATACAGATCACAAGCTAGTACACAGGACATTCTACTTGCTTTTAAAAATACTATATTAATATTCCTAAGTCTGTACAGCTGCACTCACTTCCTTCATCTACCATAAGCAGCTGCACTGTATAAAAGTCCCAGAGGCAATGTTGCTATGTAAAATGATGATTTAAATAACATTAAGCCCTTCTTGCAGAAATCATCTTGTAGTTGTGCCAGGAGAAAACTCAATTATTAACATTTTAGCATTGTGTGTGAAAGGGTGATGGGAAGAAGGCAAAGCCAAAAAAATAACAAAAATATTTTAATTCATGATTTGATGAAGATGGTACATGTTATCTTATATGAATATACATATCTATTATATACCATTTTCAAGAATGAACTTTTAAGAGAAAACGGGTAAGGAGTAGGGGGGAATCTTATGACTGCTTATGTTCCATTAAATGCAGTAATTTACAGCATATTTAGTCTCCATCATCATTAACATGATCTTTGAAATATACTGTTAGTCTCACCATTAACTACTCACCACTTGGAACCACGCCAAATGAAGGCAAACTGCCAGGTCAACCAACTTAAAAAATATATATATAGGGGCCGGCCCAGTGGCGCAAGCAGTTAAGTGCTCACGCTCCACTGCAGCGGCCCGGGGTTTGCCGGTTCAGATCCCGGGAGTGCAGCGACGCACCGCTTGGCAGCCGTGCTGTGGCGGCGTCCCATATAAAGTGGAGGAAGATGAGCATGGATGTTAGCCCAGGGCCAGTCTTCCTCGGCAAAAAGAGAAGGATTGGCAGATGTTAGCCAAGGGCCAATCTTACTCAAAAAAAAAAAAAAATATATATATATATATATATATGTTTAGGTTTAAAATTCATAAAAAGTACCAAAAGTTAAGATATAAAAATAGTTAGTTTGCAGTCTGATTAGATGTTTTACCGTTTTGTTTTGTTTATAAGGTCACAGTGCACAGAAGGAATTAAGTTCTAGGTGCTGATTCTGAGCCTGCTACTGTATTTGCAAAATGATCTTAAGAAATGTATTTGATATCTCTTTACCAAAGACCCTAAAAGAAACAGCAGTGCCTATGTATGACTAAGAGACTATTTTGTATGTCTCAAGAATCTGAGTCCCCCTGTAGGTTTGGATCCAACAGAAATGCACGCAAATGTGCTTCAAAAGCCATGCACAGGATTGTTCATGGTATCATTACTGATAACAGCCCCAAACTGGAAACAACCCAAATGTCCATCAACAATGCAACAAATAACTAAATTGTGGTATATTCCTAAAGGAATGAAAATAAATGAACTACAGCTAGATGTAAAAATATAAACGAAATTATAATGCTGAGCTGCAGAAGCCAAAACCCAAAAGAATACATACTGTATTATGCAATGTATATAAAGTCCAAAAAATTCAAAATTAAATGATTATATTAGAAATTATGACAGTGGTTGCTTCTGGGGAGGAAAGAAGGAGTAGTAATTAGGAGGAAACGTGATCACTCAACTTTGTGATCACTCTCTAACCTGTTCACGTGTATTTTTAGTTTTTCTACATCCTAAGTTTATATTGTTTTTAGTATTAATGTTTATAGGTATGTTTCTGTTATGAGACAAAAGCAAAATTAATAGAGAATATGTTATAAAGTATAAACATACCACACTAGAAGAAACATATTTCATTGACAATAAGGCATATGCAAGTGATGTAACGTTCTACATGTCTTGCAAATGTTCTGTAAGGCCTTGCAAATGAAACAGAATTTCTCTCTAGATGTGCTGCTTAGGAAGACGGTGAAGGATAACAGAGGTTGCAAACTCAGCTGTCCTCAGGGGCCACGCACGTTTACTCAAGTGAGTCGAGAGGGCCTCATATAAGGACACGCGCATGCACTGTGCGAGTGGGGAGGGGCTGTGACACACGGTCAGGGAAGGCTCCCCCCAGAGGGCAACCGGTTCACAACTCCAGCTGATTGCTGCCCTACAGGAATGTTGGGCCCAGGGTTAACAGATCATTTGGATTTTCAAAAGAAGGCATAAATTAAGATTTAAGTGATTCAGTGAAATGTGCTGATTTTTAAAACAAAAAGCGGGCCAAACGAAACTTGTCTAATGGGTACCTGTTTGAGATATCAGAGAAGATGGCTATGGGAACAAGTCCCAAGGAACCAGGAAGAGACTGGGGATCAAGATACCAACAAAAGGTTGGCTCTTAGAGAAGAGGCTGTTGCTTTCTCTGAGGAGGATGAAAGGATAGCCATATAGACACATGCTCAGAAAAACAGGTCCTTTGTTAGAAGGAAACAGTAAGGACTGGCAGAAAAGGTGTAGAGAGATCTCTAGAGCCATGGTTTTCAAACTTCATTGCAATAGGCCTTTTTATCAAAAGAACACAAAACTCAGCGTACAAACTGATGCGAGCAGAGTGGCCAGCACTGAAGCAGTAAGAAGGCCGGAGGCTCAGCTATGAGGGTGCCCCAGCTTGCTGGTAGCCCAACATCCAGCCACACAAACCACCACTGAAGGACACACAAGGGATGAACAAAGGCCTCCTAGAATTGGGGAGGGACAGCAGCATCCTCCATGCCATTCAGAAATGGGAGTGAAAAACCCAGATTCTAAGCAATTCACAACTGCTTTACTGCCTACTCTGTGATCTTGGGGAACCTTGCCAGGTTGTCCTCATAAATTGTTCTAAAGATCAACTATGGATATTTATTTCATTACTTATTCAGGAAATATCTCAAATATTACCGGAAGACTGTTTTTAAATCAAAGCTTGTTTTAGTATAAATAAACAGTTTTATGGAGTTATGTTAGGGTTTTACTAATTCAAAGTCATTCCTAAATACACAGTCGGACATGACTGTGTCTTAAAAAAAAAAAAGGAACAAATATATCCATTTTAATCAAAATGCTCACATGTCCTTTAAATGATCCAATGATAATAACTGCAATAGGCAACCTATTGTGTGTATTCAAACACAGTCATGACACAAGTTTAGTTTGTTTTTTATTCTCTTGATGCCATGTAATTCTGACATTATGTTTTGGGGACGTACCTCCCCAAAAGTTATCATTCAGCTACCCAGGTACAATACTTAAAGTATATTTAAGAGCATGGGGGTAATGGAGAACACAGCACAAGATAATTCTACTGGTATTTTTAATAGTAAAGGAATAAAATAATTCAAAATTTATGAAATTTCCTGTCCGTTTTAAAGGACTCATCTTCTCTTTGATTCTAGTATTAAATATAGCACTAGGTCATTTAAGTTAGTTGATTTGTAGTTATTTTAAAGATTAGCATGTAACAAATTATGCATTTAATAAGTAATGGTATAATGAGATTACCAAAACAATGAATAATTGACAAGAAAATATATAATTTCACTTGATTGAAAAATCAAGTTAAAGTGAACCTTTTCCATAAAACTTCCAAAGCACTTTCTCTTTAGAATGAAAAAGGAAGCAATCCCTACATAAAACTACTAAACTTTATAAATACATCCAAAGAATATGCCTTTCAACAAATTCTTTTAGAGCTGAAGGCTGTACCCTGAATTACAATTATCCACTTAGAACAACTATCAATTTAAAAGTGGGAGGAGAAACTCCAATTATCAACTTAAATGGGACTTATTTCAGAACACCTTGGTCTCACATTTCCCCAATCAAAGAAAGTTTTTTTACACAAAAGTTACTGAACCATCAATAATCCAATTGGAAAGACCACTCACTGTTTTAAAGAAACCATACAAACATAAGCAAATGTTTTAATTAAGAGGTATGGCTGGGTGTCTGGCCATGGTGCAGTACACTCCCACATGCCTAACGCCAGCTGTAGAACAGCAACATTCAAGCAGCTGCCTTAACTGGAGTTGCAGACCAACACATGCTAATTTGGCTGGGCTAACTAATTGGTAGGTACGCTACATTTCTAACAAAATATCCACCCATATTACAGATGTTGTTCTCTACTGGAGTAAACGATTGGTAACAAACAGTAATGAGGCTGAAATAAGCTACACTTGGTGAAATTGTTCAGTTGGACAGCTTTACAACAGGATCCCACATTAGCTTAGAAAACCACTTGTGCCAAAATTGGAACATAAACTAAATTTCAAAAGTATCTTTCTGGGCAAGATTAAGACTATGATGAGGTTTCACAATAGCTCTTCAGTCACCAACACAATACTCGCTAAGTGGGCACATCCCCCTTAACCATACCAGGCCCAGTGCAAACATTTGCAAAAGGAGTTAGTCCTTTCCTCTCTTTCAAGTCTAATGCAGACAACATTTAATTGACATGTACAAAGATAATAATTAAATTTACCAGAAAATCTATAATGGTAAAGGGGGGGGGGTGCTTCTGCATCCATCCATGATGGTGTAACAGAGACCAGATTTATTCTATTGCTTTTTTTTTTTTTAAAGATTTTATTTATTTTCCCCCCAAAGCCCCAGTAGATAGTTGTATGTCATAGCTGCACATCCTTCTAGTTGCTGTATGTGGGACGTGGCCTCAGCATGGCCAGAGAAGTGGTGCATCGGTGCGCACCCAGGATCCGAACCCGGGCCACCAGCATCGGAGCGCACGCACTTAACCGCTAAGCCACTGGGCCGGCCCATATTGCCTTAAACTAAAAAAATTGGACAAAATACATGAAACATCAGGTTTCAAACACTGGACAACAGGCAGTTCAGGGCAGTGATACCTAAGAGATGGCAGACAAATGAGGTGAGCCTACGGCTGCCCTAGCTTATTGCCTGGAGATCTTCTAGATCCGGATGAAGAGAGAGGAACTCAAATGGAGACGAGCAGTCCCCCCCAAGTTGTGGAAACAGACTTGAGCATTTGGGGAAGACAGAAGCCCTAGAATTAGCACACAGAGTACAAGGGAAGGACCAAGAGCAAGACAGAGAGCACGCTGTATTCTACATGTACAAGAAAGCAGAGGCTGAGCATTTTAAAGAGAGATAAGGAAGATATAAAAAGGACCAAAATTGTTATATACAGAGGAAAAAATACAATGTCTGGATTGAAAAAAAAATACACTAACAGGATTAACAGCAGATTAGATACTGGAGAAAAAAGGTTAGTGAATGTGAAGGCACAGCAACAGACATTATCCAAATTGAGATGCAGAGAGAAAACAGACTGAAAAAAAAAAACCACAACGTGAGTTGAGAGACAACTTTAATTAGTTTAATATACATATAACTGTAGTCCCAGAAAAAGGCTGAGGAATAGAAAAAATATTTGATGCACTAATGGCCAAAATTTTTCCAAATATGATGAAAACTACAAACACATAAATTTAAGATCAACAAACTCCAAGTAGGAGAAACATGAAGAAAACTACACTCAGGGACAAAATACTCAAATTACTTAAAACCAGTGATAAAGAGAAAAATCTTAAAAGTAACCAGAGGAGGAAAAAAACACATCATGCACAGTGGTAAAAAGATAAGAATAACAGCAGACTTCTTGTCAAAAATACTATAAGCCAGAAGATGGTGAAGCAAAGGAAAGAACCTGTTGATGGGGTTCGGGGCAGGCTGTCCCAAAATATGCCACTTGGGCATATATTTTGAATCAGAGTTACTTACAAAAACAGCCAGTACAAGAAGAACACTCTGACCCTTCTTTGTTTCCCAGGGAAGCAGGAAACCAGGATCCCACGAGAAGGCATCCTCCCTATGCCAGGAGGGCGGAGGGCCGTCCTTAGCACTGGAGATAGGGAATTCCGAGCAGAGGAAGCTGTATAAACAAACTTTGTTACTTCTTCATTAATTTGCTACCCCAAGCAGAAACCTCTTTGTTTTGTCAAATCTTCACAAATAACTATATCTTTGTCTAAAAAGGTAAATAAACAGCCGGCTTCAGTCACTTCTTAGGTCCCATTTCAATGAGACATACACACATATGTAGGAATTAAATTTGGTTTTTTTTCCCCTGTTAATTTGTCTCATGTGAATTTAATTATTAGACTAGCCAAAAGAACTCAAGAAGGGGAAGGGGGGAAATTTCCCCCTCCCCAACACTGTCAATCTAAAATTTTATACCCAGAGAAAATATATTTCAAAAATAAAGGTTTTGGGCCGGCCCCGTGGCTTGGCGGTTAAGTGCGCGTGCTCCACTGCTGGCGGCCCGGGGTCGGATCCCGGGCGCGCAGCGATGCACCGCTTCTCCGGCCGTGCTGAGGCCGCATCCCATATACAGCGGCTGGAAGTCTGCGCAACTATGACATACAACTATCTACTGGGGCTTTGGGGGAAAAAAATAAATAAATAAAAATTTAAAATAAATAAATAAATAAATAAAGGTTTTTCTTCAGACATACAAAAAGAATTCATCACTAGCAGACCAGCAATACCAGAAATGTTAAAGGAAGTCTTTCAGAGAGAAAGAAAGGAAAAAAAAAAAAGATTCGTGATTGAAATCTGTATCTATACAGAGGAATGAAGAGCATCAGAAATGGTAATATGTGTGTAAATATAAAACACTGTTAAAAATAAATTTAATTCTCTTTAAAATATACTTGACTATTTAAGGCAAAAATAATATGTTGTACAGTTCATAACACATACAGAAATAAAATGTATGGGGAATGGAAGTATAGTGTTGTTAGGTTCTTATGCTACACATGAAGTAGTATACTGTTATAATTTAAAGACATACACTGCAACATCTATAGCGATCACTAAAAACAAAGAAAATAGATGGACACCCAAAAGCCAAGGAAGAAAATAATAAGGAACAACAAAAAACATACTATTAATCCAAGAGCAGGCAGAAAAATTTTTTAAAAAAGCAACAAAGAACAGATGGGACAAACAGAAATTAAGTAATAAACTGGTAGATTTTACCCAATCATGTCAACAGTGACATTAAACGTAAATGGTCTGAGCACCCCAATTAAAAGGCAGAAATCATTAAATTGGATAAAAAACTAAGACCAAAACTATGCTGTCTACAAGAAACCCACTTTAAATATCAAGCGTATATACATTAAAAGTAAAGAAAGGAAAAGATATACCAAAAGAAAGTTGGACAAAGTTGATTTCAGTGCAAAGAATATTACCAAGAATAAAGTCATTTCATAATGATAAAGGGATGAATTCATTTAGAAGACATAATACCCCTAAACATTCATGTACCAAATAACAGAGAAATAGACAAACAGAAAGAGACAAATCCATAATTATAGTTGGAGATTTCAACTCTCCTCTCACAATAACTGATAAAAGCAAGTAGACAAAAAATCAGTGAAGATATAGAAGACTTGAACAATTCTGTTAACCAACTCTCTGTTTTAAATTTTAAAAAGCCCCTGTTCTGGCTGGCCTATAGAGACTAATAAGTGCTCACTTAAATCTAAGAAGAGAAAATTCAAGAATTACCAGACAAGGACAAAATTTCTAATGCTTTAAATGTGCTGAGAATTTCAGAAAAATCATTCTCACAGAACTGGCCCACTCAAGCAGCGACAGTTAGAAAATTCAAACAGATATTTGGCTAGCAACTAATAATTATTTTAAAATGCACTAATATAAACTTCTGGAGTATTTTTAATAATTGGTAAATAAACACATAATTATATAAGAATCCAAGTTGTACATAAAACTCCTAATTAAGGTAAATCCTTGACCAGATTAGAACTGGTTTGATCATTTTAATTTTAAAAATAGTTATGTGTCTTATTTCTGATCATATCACAGTATGAAATATAATGCCACTGTAACATTTCATTCTTTGAACTTTTAGATTTTCTACACGGTTTTATCAGTTAGATATATTATCACTGCTTCCACAAACTATTTAAAGTCATAAGAATTGATGTCTTTATAAAAGGATTGGCTTTTCTAAACTTCAGAACAATGCTGCAAATCTTAATTACTTAATCATCTTAATCACTCTTCCTGTTGTTCTCTGTGTAAAACTTTTAAATGTCATCTCTCTGACAAACTTGGTATCAATCATGATTGTATTGCTCTGCAATGTCGATGTAAATATAATTTCTATGATTCTTCTTTTTCTGTTTGTTTATTGTGGTAACTGATTTATAACGTTGTATAAATTTCAGGTGTACATCATTATATTCTATTTCTGCATGGATTACATCATGTTCTCATGTTCACCACCCAAATACTAATTACAATCCATCACTACACACATGTGCCTAATTATCCCTTTTGCCCTCTTCCCCCCCACCCCCTGCCCCTCTGGTAACCACCAATCCAATCTCTGTCTCTGTGTGTTTGTTTGTTGTTGTTATTATCTACTGCTTAATAAGTGAGATCATACGTATTTGACCTTCTCCCTCTGACTTATTTCACTTGGTATAATACCCTCAATTGACCTTAAGATACTATACTAACATCATAGTGAGATAAATAATGAGAAATCTTTGGTTACGAGGACAATTTCTAAAGACTAAAATTCTTAAAGAAAACTCCAATTAGGATGGCAAATTCAATGTGGTATGTGCATTATCTTATAACATAATAACAGAACACAAGTTAATCCATTTTAAGCTACAGGTGAAAGTGTTAACTTGTTATCTAAATGAATGTGTAAGTAGGTATACAAAATATATTAAAATCAACAAAGAAAGTTTATGAATTAAACAGTTTAAAAGCACTTGTTGAGAAGAAACTTGATCTTTGATAATAGTCTTCTCTTAATGAGAAAGCTATAAAAAATTATTCTGTGCCTTCAGTACCCAGCCTGACCAGCAAAAGTTCCTTTTCTCCCCAAAACACTCTCACTTCCTAACAGCCTGTTAACTTTTTAAGCTTTGGTATTGACTTTTGTCATACCATTGAATCGTTTTTTAACAAAAGTTTCTGAAAAAGCTGGATTTCCCAATAATTATTGTTTCTTGTAGCTATGCTTTAATGACTGGCACTCTAAACCAAAACTGTAATCATTTCTTGTCTTGGGCACCTATGACTTATGCTTATATTTTTCTGTAATCACTAGTCTCCTGGCAACTCTTTATGATACTGCCTTCACAAATTTGGGTCTCAAATTAATAATAATAAAATTGATTGGTAAGATATATTTTACACTCAAACTATCTTTGGTATTTCCCCAGTCAACCACTAGGTAGCACTATTGAGCAAGGAGGGTATTAGGAAGTACTAGATATGCAGTGTATTCTCCATGTCTTTAATTAGCTCAACTCTCTTAGGAGAGCTGCCCTATTTATCAAGTCCACAATATGGGAAAAGCCAAGGTATAACTAATAATGAATATGGTTCAACATTTGTATACTTTTCAGGAGAGACAGAAACATATTCATGATCCTGTGCAAAGACTAGCCCAATAGCTGTAAACAAAATGATTTCTAAGGTTATGTTTCTAAGTACAAAAATACTCTTGTTAATTGGTGGCAATTTTAAAAAACACTTTATAGAAGTCCCTGGAGATTTATCAATGCCTTAAGTGTCCATCATAAGGCTCATGCCCTCAGGATAATCATTGACTAAATCATTAATTAGCTCTATATAATACCCCAATAGGGGATTCCATTCCGACACTGTTAATTACTATAATAAATTAACCAGAGACCATTAGTCTTATTAACAGGTGGTTCCTACTTTTCCTTCAAGCTTGCCAAAAGCTGGAGGCCATTACGCTGGGGGTCAGAAAATTTAGTCTTTGGAAGAAACACCCAAAGAATAATAGCCCCAGTGAAGTCCTGTATCAGTACTCTGGACTATTATTGATGCAGCAAAGGATCAACTCATTGTTCAGGCTTCCTTCCCAGGATAACCCTACACTGCCCAAGAGCAGATTACTGGACAGACTGTACCAGGAAACTGAGTCAGTATTTATAGGGCTCTTTTATTCGAAAATCAGACACTTTGTAAAAGCATGCTGCTGACCCAAGATCCAATGGAACGAGAATTAATTTTGCAAGACTGAATGGAACCAATGAGGGAAAATTTAATAATGGTTTTGAGAAAACATTTTTCTTTCTTAATTTTTCACTAACCTCACTGTGGCTGGCTATACTTGTACAAACTGGAATGAAACACTCTTTGAATGTTATGCTGTTCCTACTGATCCCTCCGAATTCAGGAAAAATAGTCTCTGGGAAACCTTAATACAGCCTATAAACTGTGGCAGATTGTATTTTCCAAATCCAGATTTTATTTTCAAAAAATATCTCCCTTCCCATATGTTCTTTTCTAAAGTTACCATGTCACTTCCCCATCAAGAGGTGGAGTCTGTTCCTCCCCCCTTGAATCTGGGCAGGCTCATGAAAGCCCTGGCCAATAGAGTACAGCAAAAGTAATGCTAAATGAATTCTGAGAGTAGGTCACACAAGGACGTCAGCTTCTACGTGGTTCTCTTAGAACATCACTCTGAGAGAAGATGGTTATCATGCAGGAAGTCCAACTACCCTAGATGGCCATGCTAGAGAGGCCGCATGTGGGCACTCCAGCCAACAGTGCCAGTTAAGCCCAGCTTTCCACTCACTCCCGGCCATGGCACCCCCTGCGAGAGACGCCGTCTTAGATCTTCCAGACCAGATGACCCACCAGCTCAGCATCACTGAGTGACCTCAGAAATGCCATAAGGAGCAGAAGAACTGTCCCTGCATCCTGGCAAAATTCCCAACCAGCAGAATTTGTGAACATCTAAACTGGTTGTTATTTTACGTTGGTAAGTTTGGGGTAGTTGATTATGCAGCAATAGTAACTGGAACGCAAACTAGTAAATCATCTGATAAATTTAAAGATGGAAATTGTGTAGAAAATACAACACATATTGATTGGCCTTGTCTGCAAAACTAATCAAAACAATGGTCAAATATTATACATGTCTTTACTGAGTTCTTTTATTTTACATGGCAATGTAATTATTTGCATAGGCTCAGTAAGAATCTGTCCTTCTCTCTACTGGGATATAATTAAATAAAACACATCTGTAACCATGACCATGCCAGAAATGTTTCATTTAACAGTAAATCTCATTTAATTAGGCATGACAAGCCCACTAGTAAGGAACAAGGATTGTACTCCAGTATGTGGAAACAATGCTTCAACGACTCCCAGGAAGCTATCCTGGTACCTACCTGCTCTATGGCTAGTGGAGTCCCAGTCTTGTAGGTAGTACAGAATGTCACTTTCTGGAAGGCCAGGAACATTGACGAATTTGGGGATCTTGGAGTAAGAGGACACCTCTACCTCAGGTACAGTACTCCAGACAAAACCAGTAGAGGCAAACTGGATGGTTTTTGGTTCCTGACCTTGGAATATGTGAGCTCTAAGGGCAATAAAAATATTTCTGGTACTGCAGAAGTGATAGAAAAATATATGACTCTAAGGGCTGCATGAGACTTAACTCTCGAATCCTAACATCACATGGTTCTAGTTTTATTAAACATAAAACAAAAAGGTCTTTATATGTCCAGTAATGCCTCATTGCTCACCATACTTATGTAAAGGAAAAAGGCTAAATATAACAAAGCATCATATTAATGATACTGATAGTGCATCAGAAAATTGTGGAACAAACTTATTTGGTCAAATCCACACCTTAATTGCACAGATTTGATCAAAGATCAGGACTGAAAAAGTGAAACTGATTTTTTTTAACCTTACCCTATTTCTCTGTTGACTATAGACAGTAAGATTTGTATTTCCAAAAGCTTTGCATTTCAAGAGATAAAGCCATAGAATTACAGGGCCATCTGAAAGCTTTATATCCTGAGATAAGTTACAAAAAAGAGAAACATCATGTTTGGGTTTTTTTAATCAAAGACAGAAATGTGTGTTTTTTAAATCAAAGCTGATTAAACTGTATGCAATCAGAATTACTGACTGCCACATAAGATGAACTGTAAATATCACCATCTCCATATTCTGTAAGCCAGTAGGTTGTTCTGAAAGCTAGTTTCTTTTGGATCTACTTGCTTTCCTGCAAGTAAAAACTCAGCTCAGAGTTCAAAAATTATCCAGGAGATTTTTTTTTTCTTTGACAAATCAAAATCGACAAAAATATTTAATATGTTAATAATCTGGCTAACAATGATAATAAAAGAAGCCTATTACATGTGTGATGACTTTCAGCTTGTCTTAATTCAACGGGTGTCAGGCATCCTTACAAAGAACTGTAATTTCATCAAAGCAGTCAATCCTGAGAAAGCACTTATCCATTGTTGGCGAAACATTTAGTTCCCTGCTAAATTATATATAATCCTTTTAAAATCGTTCTGAAGAACTTTGACTTTGATGAGTAGGCTGTCCTCCACACTCACAAGGAATTGCTTCCAAGGCACAGAATCCCCAAGTTTAAAAAATGACAGTAGAGAGTTAAAAAATGACAGTAGAGAGTTAAAAAATGACAGTAGAGAGTTAAAAAATGACAGTAGAGAGTTAAAAGGTGAGAGGAGCCAGGAAGAGGCCCCTATTTTTCTCAATTGGCAAGTGGTTTCCTTTTCAACCTCCTCCTTTCCTCCTTTCTTCTTTCAGTTAGATAGAGAAGAAGGAGAGATGAGTTTAACCCACTGGAGTGAGTTTAAGAGCTAGACTAGAAGAGACGACTTAAATTAACTTGCTTGACTCATGTTTCCTGACTCAACTCTGACTGATACAGCAATTGGTATCAGGAGTGGGATCCCAAAAAAACAGACTTCAAAGGACTTTTGTACTGGTTTGATTTGATCCGTGATGCAGCAGCGTCACCATTAATCAAATTAACGCTGGTTGCTGATTATAATGAAGTATCTACTGAAGCAGTGGCTGAAGGGACAAAGTGGCCGCTACACTTGAGTTTGGCAGAAATGATGAGTACAAAGACTGTGAGTGAAAAGGAGTCTCCCATCCACAAGGTTCACATGGGAAACAAAATAAACAAAGTTTCTGAGCTTGTTTTGCAGAACAGGAATACCGCTAATAAGGGAGCAGTTTGCTGACCCCTGACTAAACACTGCAGAAGCTAAAATGACCGATCATAAACTTTAGGCGACACAGACTAAAAATCCACCGCATGAAACACAGAACTACCCCACCAAAATCGCACATGCGACCCATGAAGTAATATGAAAGACATTCACGCCTGCACAGCAGACTCCTAGAACTTCAGCCCCCAACACCCTCCTACTCTCTCACTCCTACTCACTACTTCCACGATAAATATCCCACACAAAAGATAAATATCCCACACAGGAGTCACTTGGGGAGACAGATGTGAGAGTTTTGTCTCCTGTCTCCTTGCTTGGCAGCCCTGCAATAAAGTCCTTTTTTCTGCAAAAGACATTTGCCTTGGCATCTGGTTCTTCCACAGTTCATCGGGCTAATGAATCCGCTTCTAGTCAGTAACGCTATGGCAGCCCTAATAAAAACTTTTATGTCTTATAGCCACAGCACTCACCTTGCTAACATCAGATTTAACTATGCCAATTGCAGAATTACAACGTAAGTTCAATTCCACAGACTCACCACGTTTCATGTAGGAAAGTGAAAGCACTGAATGACAGAGACCCTGAGACTTGGGATCAGGATATCCGGGTGGATGCAGCTGAAGCTGCAAATCTTGAACCCCCAGGCTACTCTGAGCCTCCCTTATCAGCGGAAATAGAAATAGCCTGCTCTCCTGTGTCTGAAGAGATTAGCTTTCCCTGGCTTGAAGAACCTCTAATAACCTCACCATCACTCTAAGGGCAGTTTCCTTGTGAGAGAATCCCTCTTCTCCTCAAGAGCCAACTGGACCATGCCCTACTAGCACACATAACAGGGTTAGATCGCAGCATTCTCTGGGGAACAAGTACAAAGCCTGATCTATAAAGTGATAACTTATACACAAAATAATTGCAAAACTTTGTTAATTTGTACTAGTAGACACCTGGGAAATCTGTGAGAATGGATTCTTTTTTTTTTTTTTTTTTTTTTGAGGAGATCAGCCCTGTGTTAACATCTGCGAATCCTCCTCTTTTTTTGCTGAGGAAGACTGGCCCTGGGCTAACATCCATGCCCATCTTCCTCCACTTTATATGGGACGCCGCCTCAGCATGGCTTGCCAGGCAGTGCGTTGGCACGTGCCCAGGATCTGAACCGGTGAGCCCCGGGCCACCGCAGCAGAGCACACGCACTTAACCACTTGCGCCACCGGGCTGGCCCGAGAATGGATTCTAAGAGTGTTAGACCAAGGAAGACTACAACACCAGTTTGGGACAATTTTTTTATATGAATCACTTGCCAGAGATTTAGGATTTAGTGGTTAGCTTATATAACTGGAAGGGGCTCTACAAGTTACTTGGTTGGCTGGCTGAAACTTGGACTTCATGGTAACTTGCGTTTAATAAAATTGGGAGGACATAACTTCCCTGGCATAACATAGAAGCAGAGATCCAAAGGCTTAAGGAAGTAGCAATGTTAGAGTGGATTTATCATGTGCAACTTGCACACGCAACCTCTCCACCACTACTCCCAAGAGGTCCCAGCAGATACTCCCTTCTCTCAAGCTCCAGCTTCATAACTGGAGTGTCATTGTATGGGCAAGAGGTTATTCATCTGGCCCTTTAACACCCTGCCAGTCATAAAATTCACCATGTTACTACAAAATAAGAACCTCTCCATTGTTCTCTCTCTAGCCCCTTGTTTGTTTCCTTCCTGGCACTTACTACAAACTGCAATTATTTATTTGTTTGTGTAGGGTCTCGCTTGCCTGGCAATAACCTACATGCCCTATAGTAACCATGTGTCCTCCTGGGCTCCTTCAGGGTGTGATGCCAGCCAGCTGGTTTTTCAATGAACCAGCGCCTGGGCAACCTGGATCTGCTTATCTCAAAGAACATCATGTCTTGAAGGAACACAGAGCCCTTCCATGTGAGCTACCGGTCCTCGGAATGCTGGTCATGCGAGAACAGTCCCTCTCTTGCCAAGTGTGGAGCCTTTGTTCCCCTGCCTATATAGCAACCCCCTCTCTGTTCACGGTAGCGGTATGCAATTCCGTCCCGCCGGCCGCCCCTGGACTCTCTGTATGTAAGTTCCCAATAAATGTTTATGTCTTGTACGTCATCTCCAGGTCATTTCTTTGGTCTCTCTGCTTCCTACCCAGTGCTGCTCGCACAGCTAGGTATGCAGCCAAACAGTCTTGTGCTTTGTTTTGTTTTGTTTTGTTTGTTTTTGTTTTTCGACCTATTTGTTTTCTCTGTCTCCTCCACTAGAATACAAGTTTCAAGAGGGCAAGGACTGTATCCATCTTGTTCACCACTGGATCTTGTATCTGTTACACAGGCTTTCAATAAAGATGTGCTGAGCGCATAAACAGTCTGTCTTTGTCCACATTAAATTCTGGTCCTTCCTTCTCCTGCAATAGATATGTTCATGAAAACATTATCCTCCCAAAGAGATGATTTACATCTGAGTCGAAAACTTGCACAAAGTTATAAATCTCTGTGTATTTCTTCAGCTTAGAATGGACAGCCTGGTCTGCTGATATCACCTCTTCCATTAAATTTATATTATGCCCAGAAAAACATTTTTCAAAATTTTCAACAAGGAAAAAAAACTTTCCTCATAATAAAGGTCAATTCAGTGCCTTCACCATCTGTTCCTTCATGAAAATGTTTGAACAGCATCCTGTCTTTCTCCCGAATCACATTTCTGCCCACGGTCATGTGTCACCTCATATCACAAGTTAACCAAATTCTCAAATATTAAAATTTATCTTCTGACTCGTTGAGCAATTTTTGCACAGGCTGCAGCACTTGCTGCAAGTGTGTCATGAGGTAGCTTTTCTTGTGTCTGTATCAGGTAGAGGGTGGATTCATTCATTTCATAGCATTTCAAAATTCAATGTTCCAGTTCACCAAAAGCTTCTATTTTCTGCCTATGAACCTTTACTTCTAGTAACTAGTAAGTGCTTTCATTAATAGCCAATTTTACACACATACAAACGTAACATTTTTATCACTATAAGAGTTATTATACATATGACTACAAAAAACTAAGAAAGAAACAGTATTAAGATCCAGGCAGTACATTAAGTTCACCTACTATCAGGCTATTAGGGAACAATCTAAGTAACTACCTCAGGCTCATTAGTGTCATGCTTAATTCAAATTCACACCTTAGCAAAATTATAATATACCAGATATGTCTTGGACCTTCAAGGTTGTGTTTACATAGCTGAAACCTTGAAAGTTAAAATTCTTAAATGCCCAAGATTTATTGTATACTTACATACCACGTGCTCACCTCTGTAAAGATCTGTGCTCTTAGCAAGGTTAAAAAAAAAGATTTAACGCACTTAATATTAGGAATGTATAAAGACCTGTTTTTCGCCTAAAGATGAAGCGCATCTATGTGTAATCTGTCCAATAGGACCAACTATGATCTGGAAAGAAATAATAACAAAAATATATACCTTAGAAGGATATTTGAAGAATCAAAGGGGTCAATACATATGAGAGAATAAATAAATAATAAAGCACTATATAAATGTTAGTAGATGGTAATGTTAATAGTAAAATATAGTACATTGTATGCCTTAAACTTACATAATGTTATACATCGATTATATCTCAATAAACCTGGGGAAAAACAATAAAATACAGTAGAAATCCTCTCTCATTAGGCTAGTTTGTTAGTTGGCTACTTAGAGAAGTCAGTTAAAGCAAGGAATCCTAAAAAATGATAAATACACATTATAACCATTTTATTTTAATTTAAACCATGTGTAAGTGTAATTCATTCACCGATCCTTTGTATAAGGTCGAGGCCTTATCTTTGAGTTTAGATCTGCTAACTGGAATTCCAGTCTTTCTTCCATAAATCACACCCACATAATGCATCGTTTATGATTACACTTTCTGTTCTTTTAAAATGCAGCAAAAACTTCAACACATATGCAACAATCGGAGAGCAAATTTCTTCTTACTTTTTATAATTGTTTCCAACATTTTACATTTGTTTTGTTCACTCCTAATTTGACAACCAATTTTTTTTTAATTATTTTATTGAGGTCACATTGGTTTACAACATTGTATAAATTTTAGGAGTACATTATTATATTTCAGTTTCTGTATAGACTGTATCGTGTTCACCACCAATAGTCTAGTTCTTATCTGTCACCATACACACGTGCCCCTTTACCCCTTTTGCCCTCCCCCTAGCCCCTTTCCCCTCTAGTAACTACCAATCTGTTCTTTGTCTATGTGTTTGTTTGTTTGTTTGCTTATCTGACACATACAAGTGAAATCATACGGTGTTAGTCTCTCTCTGTCTGACTTATTTCACTTAGCGTAATACCCTCGAGGTCCAGCCATGTTGTTGCAAATGGCACGATTTTTGACAACCAATTTCTGAAAGAACTCGCTTTTCTCACTTTTTTTCAGAGCATTCAACTTAGTTTCTGTAGAAGTAACTCCCCTTTTTTACACTAATACTGTATCTGATTACAGAATATTTAATAACAAATGCACCCAGCATAAGTAAGTTTGGGAACAAACACAACTGACTCTTCGTAAGTAAACAATTTGCCTTGTGGGAGTACAAGTGCACGAGTGTCATCCTGAGAAGCTTACTGGGCACAAACCGTCAGCATACTGGGTACATCAGCCAGGATGTTTTACCAAGGAAACGACAGCACCGGTATATCCATGGGTTAGTTAATTGGACGTTAGTTAAAAGAGTCTTTGCCATATTAGAATTCAGGTCCAAGCATAGCTGACTAAGAAGAAACAGTCTTTAAAATAATTTCCCTGTTACATGTAAATTTACCACCTTTTGTATTTTTCCTCAATCATATATGATATACATTTAGAGACGATGAAGTCAAAGAGTAAAAAAAACATGCAAGAGTATTAAATGAAGCAACAGAAAAGGAATTCAGATGTTTAAGTAGAACACGATAAAATAATCAGAGAACTTGACTCCTGACAACAGAATCTAAATGAGTCCGTGAAAGACACTTTAAGCAAATTACAATAGCCCTATATTAGTTGGAAAAAATTGATGATCCATCTTTAAGACATTCCATTAACAGCATGAAAAAGAAGTTTTCTGAACTATCAATAAATATGTCAGTGCTAGATATCTCCTTGAAAACATTAAACTTAGATTAGCTGTATTCCTTTTGTAATCACAGGGGAGGGGAGGGTGATGTGAGCACTTACTTATTTCACTGGAAACCTGGTTCAGCTTATCCTGAGATCTGCTGATAAGGACAATCTTCATTCCACGCTTTGCTAACTGAAACAATAAAAGAGACACCAAACAGTTGAATCACACCTGTGCATTTCATTTTAAAACAGTTCATTTTAAAACAGAAATTAGATACATTCTCATTTTAAGAAAATCTGACCATATGATAATCCAAATTCAAAAACAAATAAACCCAAGTGTAATGAATGGGCAATCCAAAATGAAGACCTTATAAAAGGATTCCCCAAAGGGTTATCTTTCTAAATCAAGCTAGTATATAAATGTCAAGGGGTTTTAGAAGAAGGAAGACTTTTACTTTTCATTTTGTTTTGAGTTTTTTAAATCATAAGTATCTATTTTATAATTTAAAAATTAGCTTTAAAAAAGTTTTTGTGTCAGACTGGATACATAAAGATCAGAGACTGGCAAAGACAACCAGAGTTAAAATGTTAGGAATTCCTAAAAATAGAATCAATTTTAAAATTTTTATTTAAGCATTATACTTTATGGACAACAAAGACAAACTAAAACAGTTAAATTGGATAAATTAATAAAGAATTTCATGAGGAGGACCTTCTATGTACTTAGCTAGCACTGTGTAAGTGGCAAAGAATGAATAAGATTTAAGGAATGTGAATAAGAATAAGGAATGTGGTTTCTACCCCAGAGACAAATAAATATAGGGGCACAGGAAAAAAAACACTGATATACACAAAACTTTTTAGTGAACTAGTCCAGACAGTATATAAATGAGCAATGAGTTAGGTGCTATGAACTGTAAGTGATTTGGTAAACTAATATTCCGGTCTAAAATCCTGAAGTCAGCTTTTATTAAGTAACGAGTGGTATTGCAAATGAGAAGACATGGAAGAACATTTTTTATAAAAATAACAAAGGTTGGTAATAGTTTGCTAAATTAATCTGCTTTAAAACCACTAACGAACCCATGAGGCCATACTAATAGTCTTTTTAAAAAAATTAACGGGGGAGGAAGGACAAGGAAAAGCTCTTATTTATAGAACAACAGCATCTAATAAATGTAGAATGAAAAATATCATTGGAAAATCACCATTTTTAAACCACCAATAAACCACTGGTTAATAGGTATTAACCAATTTAGGCAAAAAACTGTCAACAGAAACCACTGGGTGAAAAATTGTTGGGAAACGGGAAATTCATACAGTCTCAAAGTATCATCCCACAGATTCCTTATTAATTACAAAGGGGAAAAGGTATCTTTATACTGGAGAATTATGGTAATAGCATCTTAATAAATGATTTATCTTAACATAAAATAATGGAACAAATGGACTTCTTGTGCCTCCTGATAAAATAAACTCAGAAAGATACAATATCACTCGTGTAGCATTCCCGCTAAAAAATGTTTAAGCTGAATCTAATCATGAGGAAACAATAAGACAAATCCAACTTAAGAACGCTTTTGAAAAACAACTTGCCTGGATTTTTCAAAAATGCCAGTGTTATGAAAGATTAAAAAAAGGCTAGAGAATTCTTCCCATCAAGAGACATGACACCTAAATCCAATGTATAATCCTTAACTGGATCTTGGAACCAAAAAACAGAGCTATAAAGGACATTACTGGGACAATTGGGAAACCTGCATATGGGCTGTATATTAAATACATAACAGTACTGTATCAAGTTAAACCACCTATGTGTGACCACTGTATCGTGGTTTAAGGGTGAATGTTCTAGTTCTCAGAAGATTCATGCTGAAGTATTCAGGGGTGAACGGTTATGTTGTCTGTAACACAAATGGTCTAGCCAAAATATAATTATAACAATAAAGTTAAATGTGACAAAATGTTAACAATTGGTGAATCCTGGAAAAGGGTACGTGAGTGTTCACTGTATTCTTCTTGCAACTTTTCTGTAGTTTTGATATTCAAAATAAAAAACTAGAGGCCAGCCCCAGTGGCCTAGTGGTTAAGTTCTACACGCTCTGCTTCAGCGGCCTGGGGTTCAGTTCCTGGTTGCAGACCTACACCACTCGTCTGTCACGGTTGTGGACCTATACCACTTGTCTGTCTGGCCATGCTGTTGTGGTGGCTCATATACAAAAAGAGGAAGATTGGCAACAGATGTCAGCTCAGGGCGAATCTTCCTCAGCAAAAAAAATATATAAAAATTTAAAAACTGGGAAAACAAAGGAGGATTAAAAAAAAAAAAACCCTTTGAGAATGACAAATGAGAGATTCAATGGATCTGCCAGGAGCTTCATCACAATTGGGCAATATCATAGGCTGTGGGTGCCTTCGCAGAACTGGAAGGCAGGGAAGTCACCATAAGAGTACTGCCAAGGTTCCTGCTTTGTACAATGCTCTTCAAACTATCATGGTTTCCTATCCTTTAATTACATTACAGAGAATTTGAATCCTTTGCCTGTGTCTGTCAACACCTGTCAAGCACAGTCCTTCTTATGAAAATGAAGTCACGGACTAGCCTGGAAATGTAACCACTACATAATAATATACTCACCTTTTGGAAAATAGCTCAAAACAATTAACTTTAAAAACTGAGGACTGTCCATACTTACATAATATAAAATAAAATTACACTAAATTTTTCACAATTCCAACTTACCAGGATAGAAAGTTTTATACTCAGTTTGCATAAAAATGTGTTTTAGAATTGTGTTTGTTTAAGCAAATATAGTATTTCTGACAACATAGAAACAATATGTACGTCTGTTATACTACGTAACATTATATTTTGTTTTTGACTTCAAAAATCAAAACTACTATAAGAGATCATTTCATATTTGTTCTTATATTTTTATACCAAAAAGAAAGGTCTTGAAAATGACCTACCTCTTCTGCATATGATTTTCCAATTCCATCAGTACCACCTGTGACAACTGAGAAAAGAAAAAAAGTAACAGTTTAGTTTAAGAACTACAGTGAAGAACTGACCATGTTAGGACCCACCAATTAGACATAAGGGGACCTGCAGATACTTTAATGTAATAGAGCAATATCAGTGGTTCTAATTTACGACTGGATACCCATCACAACGGCTAAAGTTAAAGAGTACAATACCAAGTGTTGACAAGGATGTGAAGCCACCGGAACTCTCAGACATTGCTGGTGGCGCTGTATTTCCAAAATACAATCATTTTGGAAAAATTATTTGGCATTATTTCCAGAACTAAACATATGCCTACCCTACGACCTAGCAATTCCCAAGAGGTACGAATGCATCACGTTTACCAAAAGAATGTCCACGGTAACTTTATTTATGCATAGTAGGTAAATGCCCAAATATTAAGTTACAGGAAAACGAGAAAGTAAATTGAGGAATATTCATACAATGGAATACTAAATAGCAATAAAAATGAACTACTGATATATGTAAAACATAAGCAAATTTCCCAGACATTATGTTGTGTGAAAAAAGACATAAAAGTGTATAAGCTGTTATGATTCCATTTATCAAGTTCAAAAAAGGGCAAAACTAATCTATGACGATTAGAATAGAATATTGGTTACCTCTGGGTAAGAGGGTAGATGACAGGGAAAGAAATTAAGTGAAGCTTCAGGTGGAGGAAATATTCTATGCCTTGATTTGGGTACGTGTGTGTGGCACACTTATGTACACACATACTATATCTGTTATACCTTAATAAACTAACTTTTTAAAATTATGAGTAGTAAAAAAATTGAATAAGATCTATTTCTTCTATGTGAAAGCATATTTTTCTTATAAGCTCAAAAACCTTATACACTAGAAACATTTGAAAATTATAATGAGTCAGGCTACACCATACTATCTTATCTCCGAAACACCAAAATTATGTTTGTTAACAAATTCAGGACATGGCTGTCTGCTCCAAAAGGTTAGGGGATGCTCTCCCCAAACTTCTCTGACTATGCATTTTTCCAAACCATTTACAGATTGTGGAAAACAAGTTATGCTGTAAAGTAGGATTTTCTTTCATTCGTCCTAAAACCACTTCTTTCAAATTACAAGAGGTGGCCTCCACTTTCACTATTCAGAAATACAGCAAACACATCCATATTCTTCCCAGCCACGTCTTCCATCACCTCATAGATTTTCATCACGTTCCTGCTCAGCCTTCCTCTTTCGAGCTTTAAAAACTTCTTTAGAATAAAAAGTCAGGGGCTGGCCCAGTGGCCTAGTGGTTAAGCTCACGCACTCCTCCTTGGCAGCCCAGGTTCACAGGTTCGGATCTCAGGCACGGACCTACGCACCGCTTATCAAGCCATGCTGTGGCAGCGTCCCACATATAAAGTAGAGGAAGATGGGTACAGATGTTAGCTCAGGGCCAATCTTCCTCAGCAGAAAGAGGAGGATTGGCAACAGATGTTAGCTTAGGGCTAATCTTCCTCACCAAAAAAACAAGTCAAACATATCCAAAAATAAAGAGAACAGTGTAACAAACTCCCATGTACCTATGACCTAGCCTCACTGCTTATCAACCTGAGCTTAATCTTGCTTCATCTATACCCCCAGCAGCTTCCTCCTACCTCAAGCTATTTTGAAACAAATCCCAAACATCTTATCACTTCATCATAAGTATTTCAGAACATATGTTATTAAAAACAACCACAATACCGTTACCACATTCCTAAAATGTAAATAAAAATTCCTTGGCATCAAATATTTAATCAGTATACAAATTTCCTCAAATATTTCAAAAAACTTGTAAGAATTTGGTCAAGTCCATCTATGTTTATTTAATCCCCATCTCTCTCTCTCTCCCCTCATCCTCCCTTCTCCCTTCCCCACCTCCATGATTTGTTGAATCATGTTGAATCATGTTTATACTTTCCCCGCCTGGCATTTGCTGATTGCATTCCCCTGATGTCATTTAACATGTTCTGTCCCCTAGTGGTTGGCTATAAAGATACTTGATAAAATTCAGGTTTGATTTTTTGGTAAGAATACTTCATAAGTGATACTGCATATTTACATGGGAAGGCACATGTCTGGTTACCTTTCTTTTTGTTTTATTAGCAGCCATGGATGATCACCACTGAGATACATTATCTCATTAGACATTGCAAAACGGTGAATATTTGAATTCTATCATTCCATCTTCATTTATCAGTTGGAATATTTCCATAGAGAAATGACTCCTCGTTAGTTATTTGGTTACAATGATATAAGTTTGCACAGGAAGACAAGATGTTTGATTTTTTTCTCCTTTATTTACCAGTTTTCAAAATAAATTGCTTCCCTCGCATCTTCCAAAGGTAACCCATGTGTTTTTATCATTGTGGTTTTGTTTACAAGAATATTATTAACAAAGAATTTAAACGTTTGTGGTAGAACCCTTCTATATGAAATTAAGCATCAGGGCCGGCCTTGTGGCTTAGCGGTTAAGTGCGCACGCTCCGCTGCTGGTGGCCCAGGTTCGGATCCTGGGCGCGCACCAACGCGCCACTTCTCCGGCCATGCTGAGGCCGCGTCCCACATACAGCAACTAGAAGGATGTGCAGCTATGACATACAACTATCTACTGGGGCTTTGGGGGGAAAATAAATAAATAAATAAAATCTTTAAAAAAAAAAAAGAAAAGAAATTAAGCATCAGATACAAGTTCCTCCAACATCATGATCAATGGTGCATTTCTGTAACTTTTCATCTCCTGAGTATTTCGGAGGCGTGGGGACCCAAATTTTATACTGTATTCCTGTTACTGATTCACTAAGGTTTCACATACAAAGGATAAACATTTTCTAATTGCTTCCAATTCTCTCCTTTTCCTTCTATTTGTGATAAACTTTTCTGCTCTCTCCAAGATCCCCAGAACTGGGGCCAGCCCGGTGGCGTAGTGGTTAAGTTTGGCGAACTCTGCTTCAGTGGCCCAGGATCACAGGTTCAGATCCTGGGTGTGGACATAAACCACTTCTCAGCCATGCTGTGGGAGCAACTCACATACAAAACAGAGGGGGACTGTCATGGATGTTAGCTCAGAGCTAATCTTCCTCAAGCAAAGAAAAAAGAGGAAGATTGGTAACAGATGTTAGCTCAGGGTGAATCTTTCTCAGCAGAAAAAAAAAAGATGCCTAGAACCGTTCCTCTTCCTTCAAAGCCTTTGTTCAAGCTCCACCAACTCCACTGTTCCAGATCACTTCAGACAAAAGAAACCTCTCTCTCCTCTGAACTCCCACAGCCCTTTACATGCACTTCTGTTATGGCACTCACCACTCTCTACTTTGAATTATATTTCCTTACATGTACATGTCTTAATTCTTCTACCAGATTCCAGGCTCCTTGCTATGTGTACTGAGCACAGGATAGGAGCTCAGCACACATTTGCTGAATGTATGAATGATGCCCAGCACTTAGTGGGTCTTAGTGCAAACACACAAGACTTAGACTGAGAACCTGGTTTCTCAAAGTTCTTGACTTTACAAGTATCTTACCTTACACTCTCCTAACCTATCTGCCACTCATCTATTTACAGAGCCTCTGATACCTCGATTATTCTGTTTCTTTTCTACAACTGCAGAGCAAACAAATCCTATGTATGATTACATACAATGAAATCAATGGCAATATGATTTCCCGGATTAGGGGCTTAAAAATCCCTTAATAAGAAAATGTTCAAGAATTCAACTACAATAAAGTCATTCCATATAATGCATCTCGAATTTTTGGCTACAATGTAGCTATTTCAAAATACAGCTGACTCAGTGGGTGCATGTGGTGTTTTTAAAATTGCCAACCCCAGGCTGACCTAAACCAGTAGACCACACTTTAAGAAGCCCAGAACATGCCAGGTCTAGAGATTAGAAAATCTGCCTAATGGATACCAAGTCTTCCTTTTCCAGATCCTCCGGTTTTTTGAGTTTGTGGTGGACAGTGTCAGAGCACCAACCACTTCCTCCCTTCCAGCACAGAGGTATTCAGTCAATCCTCTCTTGCCAGGAGTGTTATCTGCTGTCAGCTCACAAGTGAGCGTCTCCCAGGAACTGCCCTCAGCCAAAGGGAGCTGCCCTGACCAAGGTGACAGCCCCTCCCCTGGGCGGTACATATCAAATGAATGACCCACATTCGGGACAAAGCTCCCACTCTCTTCCCTCACTTCGGCATCTCTGAAGGGCCATCCCACCTTCAGAACTTCCCGTGGGATCAGCTGTGACCTCTGCTACATCTGTACCTCTCCCTCTGCCCTACTTTGATTCTTTTGTTCCTTTATTCCTGTGAGCCCCCCCAGTACACCCCACGCACACGAGTCTCAATGTCCAAGTCTGTTTCCTCATGAACTACTGAGAGCCTAAAGTCAAGCTCCCTTCTTTTTTAAGTGGTTTTATTTATATCTAAGTAATACATGCATTTAGGTTAAAAAGGAAAATAGTTATAAAAGGTTTGAAATTAAAAACAACAGTACCTTACCCCATCCTTCTACACCTTCCTATTCCGTCCCCAGAAGAAACCAGTTTCCTTGCTTTAGTTGTTTTTCCTTATGTTTACATTCACATTCTAAATCCTGTGCTTACACTGTTATCTCCTGGTCAGCAATGTTTATATTACTTGTTGACTTATTACAGTTGATGGGAACTCCCACTCCCTTTTTATTTTCTCCATCCTTCCAATGAAGTCATATCACAAGGTTCTGTCAACAGTCAGTGTTTATGTTACTGCAATACTGCAACTCAACTCTGACATTAACCATCCAGAGTTAGTACAGATCCCACCAGTTAAGGGCATGGTCCCCAGCAAAAGTGCCCACACTTCCGGCACAGTTAAGGGCATGGTCCCCAGCAAAAGTGCCCACACTTCCGGCACCAGCCACAAGTTCAGAAGTCCCAGGCCAGCCACTCTTCTGACTGACTGGCTACAAAATCCAGGGTCCTCACAACTCCTCAGGTTCAATAATTCACTAGAACGCCTCAGAGAACTCAGGATAACTTACAATGCATGATTACAGTTTTATAATAAAAGATACAAATCAGGACCAACTAAATGAATAGCCAGCCACATGGGGAGGGTCCTGTATGCAGAGCTTCCATGCCTCTCTCAAGCAGGGCATGTCACCCTCCCAGCACATCAATGGGTTCACCAACTAGGAAGCTACACCAAGCTTCAGTGTCCAGAGTTTTTATTGGGTTTCTTTACAAAGGCAGGGTTGATTGAATCATCGGCCACGTGACTGAACTGAATCTCCAACCCCCTTTCCCTTCCCCGAAGTTGAGAGGTTGAGCTGATGTCGAATGACTCAAAGCCCCAGTGTTATGGTCGGTCTTTCTGGCAGGACCAGCCCCCATCTTGAAGCCATCTAGGGTCCCACCATGAGTCATCTCATTACCATAAACTATCAGGGCCCACCATGAATAACAAAGACACTCCGATCCCTCAGGAAATTCCAAGGATTTATTAGATTGTCCCTCCCAGGAACCAGGGGAAAAGGCCAGTCAAATTCTTTATTACAACAATTATTGTGGCTAGATAAATATATTATTCACTACTGAACCAAACAGTCTAGTATAATTACATTTCCTTTCCTGGTCCACATTTTTCTTTACCTGAAGTTACAACTGCCTTTTATTCCATCTGCATAGTTTTCTTTTTAAATCTTCCCCTATTCTCTAACAGCCTCTCAATACAATTTTCTACACAATCAGCCCCATCAATTTGTTCTATTCTTTCTTTCCCTTAGAGATCACTTTCCTTAGTACTTCCAGCTTTTATCCTGCTCCGACCTGGAATGGCTACTGTGGGGGAAGAGGGAGAATCCCCCTCTGCCCTTTCCCTAAGGTTCTTCTGGCTGGCCAAAAAATTAACAAGACAGGTTAGCAGGAGAAAATAATACCAAGTTTAATAACATGTATACATGAGAGAAACCAGGGACACTGTGTTTCTCAACACAATAGCAGAAATTCTCGTCTTAAATACCATGCTCAGCTAAGGACAAAGGAGGATGTTAGGGGTGGGGGGAGTCAGTTCCAGGAGATTACCACTAAAGCACAGTAAATAGGAGTAAGGTTATTATGCAGATTTAAGGCCTCACTTTCCACATTGATAAGTTTCTAGAAATGAGGTGATCCCCCCTCTTCCCAACACAGAGAGGCAGATACCTTTACAAATGGAGGTTTCCCTTATAAATGTAAATGTTTGTCTGGCAACTCCTTGCAGGGCCACCCAGAGAATGTGGCCAGAGAGACAGAACTTCCGATAAAATGGGCTTGTTGGTGCCTTTTCTTTTGTAACATCTATTCTACGTTATATTACAGCCATCAGATAGAAGATCTATTCCAGGAAGGAGTTACTATGTCAAATTCTTTAGGCAGTTAGTAGGGGAGGTCAAATGTCCATCAGAGAAAACAATCAAGATAAAGAGATATATTTCAGGGTGGCCAAATCTTGATCTCCCACACTACTTTGCTGCACAGTTGTTATTCTAGAATATAATCTTGGGAATTCCAGTGGCCTCTCTCTCCTGTGTTGAAGCTCTTATTTCCTAGATCTTATTCTACTCCCCCATTATGGAGCACATCTGCCAGTAGCTTCCTAAGAATGGATGCATGAAGACACATTTTTGTAAACATTTAAAAAAATTTTTTTACTTTAGAATAGTTTTAGCCTTACCAAAAAAATGTGAAGACAATACAGACTGTTACCTATACTCCAAGCCAGTTTCTCCTATCACTAACATCTTATATTATGGTATAGTATGGTACATTTGTCATGAACCAATTTTGACACATGATTAAACAAAGTTCATATTTTTTTCAGATTTTCTTGTTACTGAATGTTCTTCTTCTGTTCTAGGATGCCATCCAGAATATCATATTAAATTTACTTGTCAAGTCTCTTCATGTGACAGTGTAAGAGATAAATTTTTTGATTGTGTATATCTTTTTTTTTAAGTCTATATTCTAACCTCACACATAATAGTTTAACCAGGTACAGAATTCTAAGCAGGAAACCATTTTCAACAAAAAATTGAAGTCAACTCTCCATTGTCTTCTAGCATGCTTAAAAAGTATTTCACCTTAAAAGCCATGATCTTCAATTCTGGACATTTTCTTCTATTAATTCTTTGATAATTTCTTCCCCACACTTTTCTCTTTTTTCTCTTTCTAGAATTACTGTTAATCAGAATTTGGACTTAACATTTTCTCCATTAATCTTATTTTTCTTTTGTCCTATTTTCCTGGAAATTTCTTCAACTTTTATCTCCCAAACTTTCTATTGACTTTTTAAATTTAGGTTGTCCCTTTTTTAATTTTGAAGAGCTCTTCTCTATTCTGATTGCTCTTGCTCTCTTGTTTTAAACAGCATCGTGTCCTTATAGATCCCTTATCTTCTCTCATCTCTGAGGACATTAATTAGACTTTGTTTATATATTTACCTTTTCTTCTACTCTTTATATTGTTTCCTCTAAATCCCTTTTGATTGTTTTGGTCTGTCTCATCTTGGAGGCATTGAAATGGCAATTAATAGGTTGGGTGATCACACTGTGACCCTCCTATAGGGTAAACAATGGGCAAGCCAGCTTTTTTATTGGGGAAATCCACAAAACTCAGTATCTGTCTTTTCTCTGGGACCTTTCAGTAACTCTTAAGAAGCAGTTCTCAATTTCCAGTCTTCTGACTGCTACGTAGTTGGGCAGTTTGTAGACTTTTTACTCAACTCCTGTCCTCAGTCAGGTATCTCTGCCCTCTTCTGTGGCCAATTTCCCTGAGTCTCAAGCACATCTGGCTCAGTGCCCTCCCCCACCCCTGTGTTTTTAGGTACCTGATACTTCCTCTTCCTGTGCTTTTCTGGGGTCCAAGGGCAAACCTGCTTGCTTCCCAATGGTGGACCCGCTGTGAGTACTCAGGCGTCTGCTCCGTGAAGTCAGTTACCACTCTTCTACCTTCATTTGCTGTGATGGGGGATGAGGGATTTCAGAAGTTTCCTAGTTTCATCAAAATGGAGCTTTCTGTTTCTCATTGTCCTAATTTTTAGAGAGGATTTCCAAGAGAAAAGGGCTAGAGATACTGTTACTTGGTCATTTTAAAACTGGAAGTTCTCCACGGTTCCTCTTAAACATATTATACTACAGTAGACTAACTTTCTTTGAGAATGAGATAGTAAATGCACTTCTCAAAAACATTTGGCTTTATGCTCCCAGCAAGAATATTTTTTCCTATCATCTCCTGTTATTAACTATCAAATTTAAATCAAACTAACAGTTTTTACAAACTACAATGTGCGTGACTATCGAGAATACAACGATATATAAGATCCACTCTCGATATTAGGTGTTCTATAAATCACTCATTTCGTGGTTAGGACTTTAAATATTAAGCAGAAAAAATATGACTTTAAATTGTATAAATATTTAAAAATTTAGCCTCTGATCTTTTTAGATAGATAAAAATATCACTTTTCCATATTCTAATAATTCTCAAAACCAAATCCAACACAGTTACATGTAAGTCAAATATTGCCTCACAAGTAAATTTCTTCAGAGAAAACAGAAAAGTATAAAAATCATTTTTTATAGGCACAAAGAAATAAAAAATAAAAGGGGAAACCCAGAGCTTCTCTTAGTCATCTCTATAAGCACCACTGTATTTCTACAATAATCAGAGTCATCTATAACGGCTGGGCAATGGAAGATCAAGTATCATTTCTCCATCCAAAGAGATGACAAATTCTTTAGTTCTCTAAGTCATATAGTAGGTAATGTGTTTGCAATAATGTACAAACATGACCAAGTCATCTGTCAAACTTCAGTCAATTTTAAAAGTTTTACTCAATGCAAAAAAAATGTTTAATTTGTTTAAGACATAAAGGATGGGGACAAGTATTATCCTGTTTTTGCTTTTAAAGATATATTCTTTGCTTTAAAGCTACATATCTTCCAACAGTAGTAGCAGAGATAGCAGCTCGTTGGATAGAAAAATTCCTCAATCAAGCTCAATTATCTTTTATTTTTATAAAATAATAGTGTGGGGCTGGCCCTGTGGCTTAGTGGTTAAGTGCGCGCACTCTGCTACTGGCGGCCCGGGTTCGGATCCCGGGCGCGCACTGACGCACCGCTTCTCCGGCCATCCTGAGGCCACGTCCCACATACAGCAACTAGAAGGATCTGCAACTATGACATACAACTATCTACTGGGGCTTTGGGGGGAAAAAAAAAGGAGGAAGATTGACAATAGATGTTATCTCAGAGGCGGTCTTCCTCAGCAAAAAGAGGAGGATTGGCACGGATGTTAGCTCAGGGCTGATCTTCCTCACAAAAAAAATAAAAATAAAAATAAAAAAAAATAATAGTGTGATTCTCACTATTAAGATGATACCATCTTGTCTGGGGAGTCAACTCTTCCTCATTAATTTTAGGAACCTAATCAAAGCATACCATCTTATTTATTTATTTATTTATTTATTTTTCCCCCCCAAAGCCCCAGTAGCTAGTTGTATGTCATAGTTGCACATCCTTCTAGTTGCTGTATGTGGGACGCCGCCTCAGCATGGCTGGAGAAGCGGTGCGTCGGTGCGCGCCCGGGATCCAAACCCCGGCTGCCAGCAGCAGAGCGTGCGCACCTAAACGCTAAGCCACGGGGCCGGCCCGAAAGCATACCATCTTAAATCAAAAGTCTTTTGGTGGTTGTTTCTGGGGTGTTAGAGAAAGACGGGAAAGAGATTACTATTTTTTATTCTTCTTACTGTTGATATTTTTTAACTATGTGCGTGTATTACCTTTCTAAAAAAGTCCTTTCCTACTACGAATAGAAAGATGGTGTAAACTGAGCCAGCAGACTCTTCATCTATTCTAGTTTCCCAAAATTCAGTCTAGCATTGCTGAAATCAGTATTTTCCAAGGTCACTTAATATTTTCTTAAAACTGAATTTCTCAAAATAAAATTAAATAGAAAACAATTACTTGATTACTATTTACTTAATTATTTGATTATTATAAAAGGCCACCAGTTCTAATGAATATATAGTATTAATGTAAAATATGTATAAATGTATATATATATAAAACTATTAACATTTTAAAATATTCATCAATGTAGTACCTAAGATCATCTCTTGGTTTGTGTTTTGGGAAACACTGATCTAGGCTCTACGTCCCTGATATACCCCACCTTGCAATGAAAACCAAATGAAACAAAGATCAGCTCCCAAATCATCCAAACTAGAAGTACTGCTTGTTTTTTGTGGTTCTTAAAATGAAAACATTAAGCACTCACAGCCACACTGAAGTAAGATGCAAGGTGCAAAAACAACCCTGGGGACCCATCCATCTTATGTTATCTGCACATCTGGGCCAGAGCCTGCTAACTGTCTTCCTCAATATCCAGTCTTCCCTACCTTCTTTGCAGCAGTCGTGGCCAGGAATACAGAATCTATCTTCCAACCTCCCTAGCAGCTACGTGTGGCCACGCGATTAAATTCTGTAAATAAAATGCAAGCAGTGTTGTGAGGGACTTTGAGAAAGGCTGCTTAAAGGAGTTTTGACTCAGCAGGGAGAGGCCCCTTTTGCCCTTCATCTAGCCAATTCAAAAGTGATGGCTGTAGTGCCAGCAGTCGTGACCATGAAGTAACCTTGAAGGTAGAAGCCATGGGCTGAGATGATGGAACATACAGGAGTCACGGTGCCTGACGACTCCATGAAATTACCATGCCACTTGTTCTTAACCAATCATTTCTTTCTCTACTGCTTATCACAGAGAATTAAGCATATACAAAAATTCTAGTCTTCTTTAAATTGGGTGAAAAATAAACTTCTATATTGTTAAAGTCACTAGGCCCAGAAAAGCAAGAATAAGCTGTCAGTAAAGTAAATTATTAAAACAGGATATTTAGTATTCGTATCATTATAAGAATATCTGCTCAAGGTCCTTCATTGATATTATCCAGTTAATTCTCATAACGCTGTCACCCCAGTCTAAGCCATCATCCCAACACACAAGGACTCATACAAGGAACTTTTCAGTTCCTCCTCACTCAACTCATGCTATACATAGTTAAGAATTATCTTTCTCAAACACCATTTTTATGATCTCATTCTTCTGTCAAGAAGTGACAATGTTTCCCTATTGCCAATTATATAAAACCTGAAACAAATCCACTCACTTCTCCCCACTGCCACCACCATCACTCATCTCCCACATGAGCTACTGCAACAGCCTTCTAACTCATTTGCCTGTTGCCATTCTTACTCCTCTCCAGTTCACTCTCCACACCGCAGCCAAAGTGATGGCTCAAAAGGGGAAATCTGACATCACTTCCCTGCCTAAAACCTGTCAATGGCTTCCCATTACCCTTACTCTTTACAAGCTCTTTCATGAGCTAAGCTTTCCTCCCATCACTTCCCTCCTTCCACTCGCTGCCCTGGTCATGCTGAAATTCTTCCAGGTGCTCCAAGCTAACATGCTCTCTCTTCACAATGTCTCCTCTACTCCCAATTTCACTCCAACCAGTGTCTCCCTCCCATCCTTGAGGTCTTCACTTGAACATCTCCTCTCCCATTAAGCCTCCCTTGACCTCTAGACTAACAGGATTTCATAGCTCTCCACCCCTATAACACCCCTTACATCCCCTTCATAACACTCATCATATAGGTTTCCATAAGGGTCTGTCTGGGTCACCACAGTCTAACTGCTAGCACAGTGCCTGCCATAAAGCAGACGATTAATGAGGTTTTGCTGGATGAATGAATGAGTGAATGAATAAAAGGAGATTATGAATGGAAAACCAGCCTCTTATGACACTACCCACTACTTTATCCACTCTTTTTTTAGAAATAATGCCCAATCACCTACTGTATACAACCCCATATACTCTTCAATCCCTCTCAACATGAAGAATCGGTGATCTAAAATAAAATTTAAGAAATTTAACAGAGAGAAGTTTAACTTTGTTTATGATGAACCTATAGATATACATTTTCAAAGGATTCTGAGGCTGTCCTTGAAAAGAGGTGATTTTCAGTGCTACAGAGAACTACTTCACATAACATGCCAGGGTGGATATGGAGTGAACAACCCAAAGCAGGATGAGGGGAAGGGGAGTTGAACCATTTGGGTTTAGTAAAGCATGCCAAATTACCAAAGCAGTGACAGCCCACTGTTCTTGTCATTAAGATGTGCTTCTCCAATTAACACTGGGTGTTCTCAGATTCCATTATGCTATGGAGTAAGTGGATAAGTTAAGGTAGTTTTCGACAATACACAGAAAAAAGCTACAGGTATCACTCATAACCCAATAGCCTTAGGTATTATGACAGCCAGGAGCAGAATTGAGGCAGAGGAAGGAAAGAAGGGAGGGGGGAAAAAAGGAGACAAAAAAAGGCTTATGTCTTCATATATAAATATAACACCAGGACCCAAATTTGCAAGCCTTTGAGAAGATGGAAACTGACAGCTATAAAGAATATCCCAACTTGGCATCCAGAAGTGTCTAGCTTGTTACAGATTATATAAAATACTGGCAACTGACCAGGGCTGAGCGTCCAGATTTTATACAGTCAACAAAAATGCTTTAGCTTGCGTAGGCTAAAAATATTCTACTCTTTTTGTCCTCGACTTGCTAGGAACAGATATTTTTAGTAAGAACCCAATCAACCTTATCAAAATGAAACATCAAAAATAGACTAGAGAACACTGGAAGCAAACACGCTATTTTTAGCTCTTCGTCTATTCCCTGCCACTACCCACCAAATTCTGCCTGCAGAGCCCATGCATAAGAGCTTAGTTATTCCAGGCAGGTCCCTTCTCCTGACCCTTTCTTTTCCCCTTGAACACCTGAACGCAGAAAACACTCGACTGATTAAAGATTAATACTGCAGCAAACCATGACAGCTGCCTTTCCTGAGTGCTTTTGAGGGGTGGAGAGAATAGTAAATGACAAGAGAGCTCGCATCAGTCTTCCTCCTGGGGATCTATTACATGGAAAGAAAATTGCTATTTCAATTCACTTTTGTGGCTAAAAATAGCAGTCTCAATTGATTCAAGCAAACAGGGAAGGGCTTAGCAGTGCTGAATTTAGAAACCACTGAAGTCCTGGAGAGCAAATGCTAACTGAGTCTAACACATGCCAGCTCATATTTAACAAAGAACAAAGAAGAGAAGCGTGCAGGCTGTGAGTTAATACAACAGCAGCAACTGCCTGCATTTTTATTAAAGAGAAGCAGAGAAGGTGATGCAAAATAAGAAAAGACAACTGTAACTTGTTCTCCTAATCATATTTTAATAAAACATAATTTTACAGGAAAAAAAATCAGGTTGTGCATAAACCCAGACATTGTGGGCATTTCTCGCAACATCCTGGTTTGGGGGAGCACACGTTGTTTTTCAAGCACAGTTTATTACTCTAGAAAGAAAATGCCCAATTTACAAATGTGCTGTCCCAAATGAAAAGCCCTTTGTCCCACTCTCTCACCCTCCCCTCCTCTTCTCTTGACCCAACCAAATACTACACACAGTTAAATAGACTGCCACTTAAAAAACTAACAAACAGCATTCAAAGCACCTAGAATAGATGCTTTGTTCAGAAGCATCAGTTCAGAATAGAGCAAAGGAACTGTGAAAAGCAGGATCCGCTCAAGGCGGCTAACCCCCTGGGCCACCTTCCAGGCAAGGCCATGTAATGCCTTCTGGTGGCACCAAAACCCAAAAATATCTTCTGCCTGATTTTTTCACTTTACTTGGTTAACTGAAAGCCTTTCCAGATAATGATTCATTTCGGTTAATGCCACATCCTCTTTTAAAAATGCAAACCCTTGTATAAGACTTAAAAGGCTATCGCTCTTGGGCCTCAGTGGATTCAAACTGCTTTGTGGCTTCCTTTGGGATTACCCAAAATGTGAGGGTGACATGGAAGTGAGAGTAGGAGTTCTGACTGGGAACAGCGTTACTACTTCTGGATCACAGGCCTAATAAGACACCACAGTGGAAGGACTCTGGGCTTTTACTACTTTAGTACAAAGGGAGTATGTGCAGTGGTTAAGAACAAGGCCGCGAAAGCCAAACCAGCGAGGTCTAAGTCTAGGTTCACATGCCAACTCTGCCATCTATCAGAGGCTAGTTAACCCCTACTGTCTCGGCTTCTTTATTTGTAAAGTGAAGACGACAGCACTATCTGTCCCATAAAGTCATTGTAAAGATTTGATAAAATAATGTTAATAATAGTACCCATCGTACTGGATTGTTTGAGAATTAAATGGGACAATGTATATAACGTACTTAACAAGGGACTTGGCACATAGCAAATTCTCAATAAACGTCAGCAAGAGCGAGGAGTACTAGAAAGTGGAGGGGGTTTAGAAAGGAAAATTAAAAAGCTACTAAGGTTAGCTATGACACCAAAAGTATAAGCAACAAAAGAAAAAATAGGTAAGTTGGACTTCATCAAAACCAAAATTTTTTCGTACAAAGGATACTATCAAGAGAGTGAAAAGACAACCAAAGAATGGGAGAAAATATCTGCAAATCATATATCTAATAATGGTCCAGTATCTAGAATACATAAAGAACTCCTACAACTCAACAACAAAAGACAACCAAATATTAAAATGGACAAAGGACTTGCATAGATATTTATCCAAAGATACACAAACGTCCAACAAGCACATGAAAAAATGTTCAACATCATTAGGGAAATGCACATCAAAACTACAGTGACTAATTTGGCCATAAATTTTTAAAAAGAAATGGAAAATAACAAGTGTTGGTGAGGATGTGGAGAAATTGGAGCTCTTGTACATTACTGGTGGGAGTGTAAAATGGTACAGTTGCTGAGGAAAGCAGTTTGGTGGTTCCTCAAAAAGATAAACATAGAATTACTATGTGATCCATTAATTCCACTCCCAGGTACATATACTCAAAAGAATTAAAAACAGGTATTCAAACAGAAACTTGTACATGAATGTTTGTAGCAGCACTATTCACAATAGCCAAAAGTGGAAACAACCCAAATGTCCATCAACAGTTGAATGGATAAACAAAATGTGAACTATCCACACAATGGAATATTATTCAGCCATAAAAAGGAATGAAGTACTGACACATGTTACGATGTGGATAAACTTTATGTGTGAACATTATGCTAAGTGAAAGAAGCCAGATAAATAAAAAAAGAAGATCACAGACTATATGATTCCATTTACATGAAACATCCAGAATAGGTAAATCCACAGAGAAAGAGAGATTAGTGGTTGCCAGGAGCTGGGGAAAGAGGGTGGGGAGTGATCGCTTAATGGGTGTAGTATTTTCTTTTGGGGTGATAAAAGTGTCTTGGAACTAGATAGAAGTGACAGTTGCACAACATTATGAATGTATTAAATCTCAATGAATTGTATACTTTGTTTGTTTTTGAGGAAGATCAGCCCTGAGCTAACATCTATTGCCAATCCTCCCCCTTTTTTTCCCCGTTTTCTCCCCGAAGCCCCAGTAGATAGTTGTATGTCATAGTTGCAGATCCTCCTAGGTGCTGTATGTGGGACGCCGCCTCAGCATGGCCGGACAAGCGGTGCCTCGGTGCGTGCCCGGGATCCAAACCCGGGCCGCCAGTAGCGGAGCTCACGCACTTAACTGCTAAGCCAGGGGGCCAGCCCCTGAACTGTACACTTTAAAATAGTTAATGGTTAATTTTATGAGAATTTTACCTCAATTTTTCAAAAAATCTCTTAAAGTTAGTAAAGATTAGCTTTTTACCAAGGGGTAGACCAAGAAAGGAAAAGAAATTGCTATTTCTCTTGCTGCACTGTCCCTTGAATTCAGGAAGTAAAACTCCAAGCAGCACATCATTCAATTTACACAGCAGAATACAGAGGAACCTAAGATTGCTCCTATGAGTAGAAAAGCCCATTTACATGTATCTAAATTTACTGAGTACCTAATTGTTGCAAACGCAGTAGCAAGCACTTCATAGACAGTGTGGTAATTGTCCCAACACTCTATTAAGTACAATTAGTAGCTGCCCTAGCAACTATATGAGGCTTATAGATAGTAGATCTTATTATAGTATCGAATTTTACAAATGAAGAAACCATATCAGAGAGGTTAAGTGACTTGCCAATGGTTATACCATCCTAAGTCTAACCACCATAACATGAACCCATCACACAACAGAACAATGACCTATAAACTTGGAACTATCTGTTAACAGACACATTTAGCAATGATGCATGGTGCATACAGAAATACTCCAGAGTCCTTTCCTCATTAATCTGATAATGCAGAATCCAACTTTATTTTTCACTATTCCTTAACCAGCCTCTTAACCACAGCCAAACAGTCTGTCTGGTGTTTCCCAAATATAACATGCCAGGGAATGGGCTCCATGTTGGCCCAAGTCACTCCTCATATTGAGAATGACATTTCTCTTTACTCCCCATGCCATCAGCCACCTTTCAATAACCCGAACTTCTAAGCTGTACAGACCACACCAATCATTAAGTCTGGCTGACCATATGGCCTCTAGGATGTCAAAGTCCCTGACTCATCTATTAGTAGAGGCTACATAGCGTACACAAGTTCAAAATAACTGGAAGCAAAGAAATAGAACCAAAGTTCCCTGACTTTTTACGTGGCTTTTAATCCTAATGATTAATTAGATCATGAAATATGGCAAGAAAAGAGTGAGTTGATGGTATAATTACGAGATTCTTATCTCTGATGTGTTGTGTAATCCTGGCTTTATTTTCTTCTTAACGTGGAGTAGCTAACGTTCAAATGACAATTGCCCAGTCTACACAGTTGTTTTATGTTCAACAGAACCATAACATTCCCTCTACTCCTATGTAAGAAATGTACCTCTCATAAATGCCTATAGGCTTGAAGTTACTCGAACAAGTCCAAATTGGAACAGTCCTATAGCTCAAAATAAAAAACACTAGCTTTTGACATATCTTATGATTGTACACATTTAACTGGTAGAATAATAACTAAATCAAACATTTCCTTAGCTTATAAACAGTATGCAAACACACTAGTAGGACAATAGCGCCCACTACAAGAGTGTCCTTGAAGCATACAACTCAGGCCTGATAAAAGTGAAAGCGTTATAATGAGATCTACTTGGTAATTCCAATAATTAACTTATTTTAAATGGTCCGGATTTATATACACCAAGGTAGATAAATATATAGGGAGGGTCTAGTGTCGATTATTTGGCTTGTTTCGACCAAATTCATCCAGTTTAAGCTTTTAACAATATTCTTCAGATAAGAAGTAGATAAATTCCTCCAAAACAAAGAGACCTTGGATTTTAGTCACTCTGATAACTAAGTCCCTCCACACTAAGAAGCTAGTCTGCTTTCAAGCCACTAAGTTTATCACAGTAACACTACAATAGTCCTATTTTGAGCCAGAGTCTCCTCGTGAATAATTTCTTCTTCTTCAAGGATTTAATATTTTCCTAAGGCCTTAAATGTTTCAGCCAAAGAGGCCCCACCACATCCCTAGGTACTTTACACCTAGAAATCAAGTTCATCTACTTGTCATGCCTCACTCAGGCCTGGTCAAGAACTCACAAGAGCCTTGCCAAAAGATAATTTGATAAACAATTTATGATATATATCTTGAAGACTGACTAGTATCAACAAGAAATTTGAGTAAGGAAATGAAGAATGCTCATCTATACTCTCCAATCGTTTTTACTTTTTCCTCATCCTTGAAGAGCCAAAACCATGCAAGCACAGTTCCCTCCTGTCAGACAACATCTGGCCGGATCCTCTTTCTACTATTTAGGAAAACCCAAGACTGTGAATGAAATTATGCTAAGCAACTTAACGACTATCCCACTTTTCAAAATGAACACTCAATGCGATACATTTCCAGCCAAATCTTTTTAAAGGAGCTTCATGCAATCCAACACTATTTTTCTCAATTACAGAGATTATCCTACACAAAATAGTGGTGAGTTGACAGCAGTCAAGAAACCTACGTTCTAATCCTGGTTCTGCTGACTAAGTAAACCCGGGCCAGTAATTAACATTTCTGAGCCTCAGTTTCAGCATCTTCTAAGTGAAGTCACAGATTAAATGAATGGCCAAGACCCTACGATTCCATGACTGTGATGAATATAGTCATAGAAATGACTTCTCTCTCATCTTTCATTTCTAAAAAAAACCCAAAAAACACACATCCATAAGTTTTAGAAACAGTATAAGTCAAGTCAGAGCTGTAACTTAATAAAATAGACCTACCGCTAGCACATCTTCAAAAATTCAAGACAGAAAGAACATGAGTAACTGAATCAAAAAATCCTTTATTTTCAACTTTTCCTCCACAGACCTTTAACAAGAAAGGTAGAAAACTTCAGGCTTGTTTCTCTAACTTTTACTTCACCTGTGAACTGTTGGGAGGAAGTAGTAAAGACCAGAGAAATAATTTTCTGCTTGTCATTTGAACCTGCCTTATTCAAGTTCACGAATAAGCCACTGTGCCAGCTGCAGCGGTTAGGTACCAAGCACAGCTGTCTGGGAGCACGATAGAATCAGAGGAAGCATACTCTCCCCTCCTTTCAAGAAGCCACCTCTTACAAATAGACCTTCTAACAAAAGTCTGAGCTAAAATCAATCTTATGTCCTTTGCAGTGGTCTCATTTATTTACTTACACCTCGTTTTATTCTGCAAAGGAATTATGGAAACTCACGGGTCTCTAATGAAAGTTCCCACAACTTTTTCGAATGTAAATTATTTAACAGTCTCATTATCTGAACAAGAGCTGAAAAAGAGAAAGAAGAAGGTCTCTGATGCCTGAAGTTAAAATTCTGTCATTCACTCACCTACTCACCCTTGCAAGTATGCTGGTGGATTAATACTGTCTGCTCTTCAACGTTTTGAGAACAGTTTCAATTGCTCACAAGATCAGGATTCGTCACTGCTAAACATAAACTTCAGTGTTCTACGAGATTCTAATAGATGTACAGTAGCCTTTGCTTTTCTTAATTGGTCATTGATCCTTAAGAAGCAAGGGCAGCTGAAGCAATTCCTTAAATGTCACGCCTTTCCACACTGTCTGCTGGCCCTTACTAACTTAATGCTCTGTTGCCTTTCCTTTTTAGTTTTCCAGAATGAACATGACATTTAAGATGCCGGCATATTGCAGCATTGTTTACAACAGCAAAACTGAAACCATTCAACAATAAGGGACCACTAAATAAATTATAATATATAATTGAAGACTATATACTATATATATAGTATTACATAATTATGGTATATACAGTAATACAGTATATCCATATATATCTATACTATATATATTATATATGATACCTATATATATTATATATATGATAGTATATCAATCCAATGGACCATATATATCTATACTATACATATTATATATGATACCTATATATATTATATATATGATAGTATATCAATCCAATGGAAACACAATGCAGCTATCAAAAATTATAGCACCATGGGCCGGCCCCGTGGCTTAGCGGTTAAGTGCCCGCACTCTGCTGCTGGTGGCCCAGGTTCGGATCCCTGGCGTGCACCGACGCACTGCTTCTCCGGCCATGCTGAGGCCGCGTCCCACGTACAGCAACTAGAAGGATGTGCAACTATGACATACAACTATCTACTGGGGCTTTGGGGAAAAAATAAATAAATAAATAGAATTGTATATATTTAGAGATAATGATGGATTTATTTTCAGTGCAAACCAGTAGGATTTCTGCCACATATAGTAGCCCCTAGGCTCTTAGGAGCTATTGCTCTTGCAAAATAATGCCACTCTCTAGTTGGGTGAGACAAGTAAATAAACACACACACACACACACTGCATACACATACATACATAAAATAACATATTTGGAGAAAGCAGCCAAAAACTGAATGGACCCATGAAGAGAGGCTCCAGGCACGTGTTTCTCCTCTCCTTCCCTTCAGCTCCATGATCTACAAGGGTTTCCCATAATAGACAATAAGTAGGGATGTGTAAGCAGCTGCAGAGAGATGAATGAACTGTGTGATGCTGAAAATCTGTGAATTGAAGGATCTAATACATGAATTGAAATACGAAAACATTCTTCTCTTCCAAACAGTTGTGAACAAATCAAAGGGAAAAGAAAAGAGTTGGAGGGAAAATGAGACAAAGAACAAAATCTGGTCTGTGTGACACATTTATAAAACTGATGGCCTGACAGCAAGACACGGATGAATATTTTTGCAGGATAAAAATGGCAACCCAGTGTCTAAAAATAAACCACTGCAGACCTGTCTGGTTCAGCTACACCACTGGAATACAAAAACCCTCACTCACTAGTACATTTTGACTCAAGGTTTCACAAAGAAGGAAAAACCAAGCGCTTTGTTAGCAAGAGAAGGTCTTTTACATGGTTTTGAATCAGTTATTTTCTCTATATGACATACATTTGAATTTGAATTTAAGTTTAAATGATTTTCATTTACTAAAAAAGGTAAAATAAATGGTAATAGCAATAAACTATTAACTCGCCTTATGTAAAAGAATATTTCCTTCAAGCCCAATTACAGTAAAATAGAGTGGCATTATGACCTTCTCATGATGATATCCTAAAATTGCAATTTAAAAATAAAATTATAAATTATTTCTAAGCCATGCTGCCTTGAATGGCAGACCTAGTCAAAATCTATCTCCAAATGACTCTGGAAATGGGGTGAAAAACCTATTATCTCATTTTGCATCTGAACTCTACAATAAAAAGCTGTTAGCTAAAACGCCAAAGTGAATTTACTGTCCTTCACAGGCAGTACTTAAATTCATCAAATCCATTCATCCTGCTCAATGCTGCCTCATGTAGTTATGATTCTGGTCTTAGCTAAATGGTGATTTCAGTTATAAGAGTTACAAACCTCTGGAAGTCTCTTCCAGAACATTTTGATTACTCTCATGCCACCATTTTTAATAATAAAAACCCCATTTCCATAACAATAAAATGTAAATAACAAATTACACTTGATCCTTTATGACCACGCCCAGTTGAAACAAACAGGGGGGAGAAAAAGCAGATCAACATTTCAGGGACCAATGAAGTTTTCACAACACAGTACAACCAACACTAATTCTTGATGCTCTTCAGTTGTGCGACTCATTTACAGTAAATAGCTACACACTAAAAAACATATCCTCCAATACATATCCATATACTTCCTCCATTGCGGCTGGCATCTCAATCTAAATAGTAGCAAAGTTTCCTCGTGGAAAAAAAAAACATATAAAAAGCTGTAAGATAGAAACAGTCTCACTTTTAGGAGTTCTTATTATCATCGATCGCATTTTCATAGCAGGCATCACAAACTCAATAACGGTCAAAATAAAACGCTCGATCCCACTTCAAGCTTGGTCCTCTGTCAGAACTCCCCGTAGGACCCCTATTCATACAGCTGCTCAAGCCAAAAGCCTAGAAGTCAGTTTTGGCTCCTCCTTCCTACATCCTGTATGCAACCCACTCATAAGACCTATCTACTCTATCTCCCAAATGCAAGCCCCTCTCACCCCTAACACACCACACGCTAGTTCAAGGCACCATCATTCTTATCTCCCCTAGACGACCGCAAGGCTCCTTAATGGACGTGAGTCCACCCTGCTCCCCACCCTTGGCCACTCCAGTCTATTCACCATAGAGCAGCCAGAGTTATCTTTGCAAAAAGTAAATGACTTCACATCACTACTCCTCTTAATTCCTCCAGTGACTTCCCATTACTCAGAATGAACAGAACAAAAGTCCTCCCCAAGTCCTATGGGATCTTTCATGACCTCATCCACGCCTACCTCTTCTCCTACCATTTTCCCCTCTTACACTCTCCACCTACTCACAGCTCAGCCAAAGGCCTTGACTTTTCTCAAACACACCAAGCCCACTTGTGGGTTTTTTTTTTACTTGCTTTTCGTTCTGTCTGGAACGCTCTCACCCCAGAGCTTCGCAAGATCAGCTCCTTCTCATCACTAAGGTCTCCACTCAACACATCTTCAGAGGGGCCTCCCTGCCCACGCTATCTAAAATACCCCCACCACTCCACTACTCACACACCAGTTACTTTCTATCCTCTTTATCCTTGCCTCATTCCATCAGAGCACTTATCATCATCTGTGATTATATCACTTACGGGTCTAGTTGATTATTGTCCATCTTTCTCTACTTGAATATAATCTCTATATCTGTCATACACATCACTGTATCCTCTAAAAAACCTAATGTATAAATCAAAAATCTACAGCAGCAAAGAATACAAACTCAAATGCCAAAGGCGCCAGGCAGGTAACATAAATGAGTAAAGCAGGCAATTTCCAGCTAATGTAGAAATGCTGGCCCAGTACAATAGCTTACTATTTTTCAAGAGAAGTCAAGTATACAACCTTCTAGATGAAATCTTCCAGAGAGAAATAAACTAAAGAAAGACCTGTTTAATTTTTAAGCAGAATTTAGAGACGATATAGAGGGCACAAGACACTCTCCAACTAGCAAAAGATTCTCAAATTAAAAAATGGTCTCAGGGCAAATATCAAATCAAGGGTTTGTCCCTAAACTCTTTTGTTGAGACTTTGGAAAGAGTTAAGGTAATGCCTAGTAGACCCTTCCCATCTTTACAAAAGGACTTCTAAGAATCTTAAGAACCTTGTCTTATAACAGTCTGATAGATCCAAAGCAAAGAGAAGTCTGTCTTGGAAAGGAATTATGGATGTGGCTGCTGGGACACAGAATCAACCCACAGTAAAAATCACGGAAAACCTTCAGTGTTTTTAAGATAATTATAGTGCTAAAAGTACCAGCAGCTTGACCTGAAAGAGTCAGAAACAGTTCAAAATGAACAACAGTTTTCGGGGGGGGGGGGGGTCCCAACTTCATACAGATAGGAAGCAGGTTGAAAAAGCTACTCAGCTACAAACATGACTCATTCCTTATGAAAAAGAAAAGCAGCAGAGGAGAAAGCCAAGAGGTCAAAGGGTAGAGCTAACAGTCTCAGAAAACAATTAGGGAACAACTCCCAAGGAGCAGAACTGGGCATCAATCAAGGAACATTCTCAACATGTGGAGGAAGAGAACCAGCGACATGTGCCCAGCTGTATTTCAAAACTGCTATGGACCAGTTACGGCTATGTTCTTCTCATTCTTCCTCTTTTTGAAGGGGAGTACCTCCTGCAGTTCTCCTGTCCCTGTCTCACCACTGTATGCTGGGTGTGGGCAGGAGGGGTGGCAGGGGTAGGCAACTTGTCTTCTTAGTTCACAGACCTCTAGATCGTAAGAAGCTGCACCAGAACAGATGTGCGTGAGAAACTTCATGTGCATCTGGACTTTATTTAAAGGATAAGATCCTGGACTTCAAGTTGGTGCCATAAGGGGAGAAAACTTCTGGAGGAGGGGTAAGTGTATTTTGCATGTGGAAGAGATGGGAATTGTTATACTCAGAGGGCTGACGATAGTAGATCATTTCCAAAGATGGCTGCAACAATACTTCCCATCTTATGCCACTTTGCTATGGAATTTGCCATTCTTCCATCAAAAGGTGGAATCTTTTCCTTCCACTTGATTCTGGAATGGTCCTGTGACCAACAGAATGTGGCAGAAGGGACACTGTATGACTTTCAGGTCAAGGCTTTAAGATACCCTGCAACTTCTGTTTTTACCTTCTTGGAACAATCTCAGGACCATGTAAAGAAGCTCAAGGAAGCTCTAATTTAGTGAATGGTGAGAGACCATCTGGAGAAGAACTAAGGCTCCCCTCAATGAGTACCAAGGCCCCAGACATGGAGGGGAGGCCATCTTGAATCCTGTAGCCCCAGTGGAGCTGCCCCAGCCAATACCACGTGCAATAGAGAAAAGCTGCCCCAGCCAATACCATGTGGAATTGAGAAAAGCTGTTTCCACTGAGGCCTGGCAAATTCCTGGTCCACAAAACATTAGCAATAAAATGTCTGATTGTTTTCCTAAGCCACTGAGTCTTACAATAGTTTGTTATGTAGCAATAGGTAAATGAAACATTAGGGAAAAGCCCAGTCTGAATAATGGAAATGTCTGAATTTTTCAATTTTGAAAAAACACATTTTTAATACATTTAAACATTCACGGTGACTTTCAGGATTCATTTCTTCATTCACCAGACATTTACTAAACACTTAACATGTACCAGGCACTGTTCTAAGCCCTGAGAAAACAGCAGTGAATGAAAGCACTGCGGAGCCTATATTCTAGTGAGAGGAAGAAGGAGAGGCCTTTAGGGAGCTGCTTTCATAAAGAAAATGATTTCTAATTAGCACATCAATATTGTAAGTTAGTGTTTACCAAATAACTAAATCTAGTTTGGCCTTTCTCCTTGAAATTGTTACTTGAATGCTTGATCACTGTAGCAGGAGCTATTTTTAAGCCCAGCCCTTCTTCAGACTGAGCAAGAAGAAAAACAAGGTCGAGATGATATAAGACCACTAGTCAATTCTGTGCACCTGAATTTTCAGGTATCTTTGGTGTTCTAAATTTATTCCGCAATTTAGAACATCAGCACGTTGCTCCTGCTGTCTGCTCTTCCTGGAGTGGCCTTCTCCCACCTTCTGCACCTGGAGGACTCCTCCTGCCCTCACCAATAACCCCACTCCAGGTGCTTCTCCTGCTTCTTCCACTGCACCCTACACATACATCTAGCATAGTATTGGGTGTACCATATTATAATTTCTTATTTCTTTGTTTCATTGCCCCCACTAGATTGTTGGTTCCTCCAGGGAAGAAACTGTTCTTCCATTCATAACATGGAAATCTACATGTAAGAGTAAATGAACAATAAATATCTGTTGAATGAATGAGCCTTAAAATTTTGATTAAATAATGGTTCCCTCACCTGTAAAATGAGGCTAATAATCCAAGGAGAAGATGAATTGCAACTGTCTGGGAAACTATAAAACATTACTCAAACTGTTTATCATTATTTACCAAACACGAGCACAAATTTCCTCTTCCCAACACTCAAGTTTACTCTCAAAGGAGGAAGACTTGCTACTCGTAAGGACGTTTAGAAAAGCATACCAACTCCCAAATAAAGTTCCTACGCAGGTACATGTGAGTTCTGGTTTGTTGTTTCTTTTGTTTTGTTTTAATCAGTCACTCCATTTTGCACTCACCTGTCATATCCTGTATTTTAACTCAAAAGCACAAAAGAAAATCTTCATAGTTTGAGACACAACCAACGGGCAAACAATTTAATTTATGGGTTTGAAGAGTCACAGGATTCTAGTCCTAAACAGACATATCAACTTAGTTTGAACACTTCCTCTTCTTTTCACATGAATGTGGTTATTTGAAAACAAGATGTTTACTATTATAGCATCTCAGCCAAGACTATAAAAATGCAGAAGACTGGGGGCCGGCCCGGTGGCGCAAGCGGTTAAGTGCGCGCGCTCCGCCGCGGCGGCCCGGGGTTCGCTGGTTCGGATCCCGGGCGCGCACCGACGCACTGCTTGGTAAGCCATGCTGTGGCGGCGTCCCATATAAAGTGGAGGAAGATGGGCACCGATGTTAGCCCAGGGCCGTCTTCCTCAGCGAAAAAAAAAAAGAGGAGGATTGGCGGATGTTAGCTCAGGGCTGATCTCCTCACAAAAAAAAAAAAAAAAAAAAAAAAATGCAGAAGACTGAATGGATAATCATGCATACCATCAGAGCCATAATTCAACCCTGCTATATGTATCGCCTAGCAGAGGCACTTTAAATCTATGCTGTCCAACCCAGTAGTCATTAGCCACAGATGCCTATTAATTTAATTTTAAATTACAATTAGACAAAATTATAAATTCAGTTCCTCAGTCACACTAGCCACATTTCAAGTGCTCAATAGCCACACGGAGCTGGCGGCTACCAAACTGTACAGCGCAGATAAAGAATATTTCCATCATGATGGAATGTTCAATTGTACAACACTGCCTTAAGTGAACAAGAGAACACAGTTTCATATCAAATTACTAAGAGAATTCTTCCAATATGGCTTTCTGCCTGCAGTAATGAAAACAGTGTGATATTTCAGAAGAAATGTTAAACAGAGGGGTAGTCAGGGAAAAAAGAAATACATCATTTTTTCATAGGTTGATAGGATGCAAAAGTTTATATTGAAATTCATTCTTTGAAGTGACTAAAATTCCAAATGATAACAATTCATTGTGTTCAGCAAGCTTTTCTCCCTGTAACATAGAACTTGTTCTTAATGTACATCTTCAACATCATAATCTTTGGAGTTTGAGTAAAAGGAGCGATTTTCTAAAAGCCTTCCCATCTTAAAAGTCTGATCATTTTCTTCAAATCAATATATCACACTATAGTTTTAAGGTATTCTATCTGTTAAAATACATAAAGCATATGTTATTTGGGACTCAGCTAAATGTTAGTTTTATAAAATCTAACTTTAGAATACACTTTTTGAACAGCTTCTTTCTAAAAATAAAATAAATCTCTCTGCAAACTTATCTGAATTTAAAAGATAAATTTATCCATTACTAAGATTTATATTTTATATCCATGAAGTAGCTTCTTTCCTTCTGAAATATTAAACAAGCTTTCAAAAGTGGGATTCAAAGGTGGTTTACAGAAATTGCACAAATTCAGTGGAATTTTCAAAGAATTTCAAAGTGCAATGGTAAGTAATTTACCCAATTGAAAAAAAAACTAAGTATTTTTGCTTTGGGTTCTCTTGGGAGGCAAAATATGCATTTATGTTCAAGTACTAGATTAAAACCCATAGGAAACTTCATGTTTATAAAAATCATCTTCAATATAGATTTTTAGGAAGTGTTTGGTGCTCATTAGCACCCTCTAGAGTCAGTCATGACGGTTCAAAATGAACCAGATCTTAAAACATAGTAATTCATTATTTAAAATAAAAGTGATAAAACAAAGGTAAAGAATTTTTAAGGAACTTAAATCCAATTCATATCATAATTTTCCCCTCAAAAATTTCAAAGTTCCCCTCTAAAAGTTCACATATGCTTTTTTTTAAAAATGAGTTCAGTTTGGCAGTGTCTTTTTAAGATATTTATGTTGTTTTGCAAAAGATGGTTCAAATGAAAGCCACTGTGCTTTTTAAAGTTTACTACGCAAAGATTCTTGCTTAAAAACCTGTATTTCTAAGGTATTTAAGTCATATATTTTTATTTTTAATTGCCCTCCACATGCCTAAATTTTAAGAATCACTCTAAATGTAAAAAGTTTTATATAATATATACTCCATTAAAATAAGATAAAGAAGGAAGCTCCTATTTCTTGAATATGGAGAAAATTTCCAATGACAATTCATTATAAGGACAGTTGGCTCAGGTTTTTGTAGGAGTCAAGAAAAAGAAAGCCTGTTACTATTTCTCAGACATCATCCACTAAATTCTTTGAGTGAAACATCTCCAAATTTCCACCAAGACAACACCACTATCAATCTCCTTTTATGTTTCACCTTCAACTGAGTGATCCAGTTCTCCCTACCTAGAAGGGCGGAGACATAGAGGAAGGCTGCAGGTTCCATGTGCACATTATACAGCAGAATTCATCACCTCTTAACCCTGGCTCCATCCCCTGGCCCAGAGCAGCACGTGCACCAGCCCACGTTCCCAGCATGCGCCTCTGCAGTGCTCTCCTGGGCTCAGGCACACGCAGCCACCATTCATCCCCCAGATGAAGGCCCCTGTTCACCAAGAGATGGCATTCAGGCCAGCAGTCACAGCACAAAACAGCAGCCCTTTCTATTCCGAAAAGAGAGAAGTCGTGGTCAATTCACAACTTTCTGACTGCTTTAAATATACACAGGTACAGCAACAAAATATTTGTTTACATCCACTAAATTAATTTGGGGTTTTGTCTCTTCAAAAATTTAAAAAATAAAAAGTCATCATCTGAGTTCATTCTAGGGGGAAAAAATCCAATTACTCCCTACTCTCAACTCTTACTAGACTTGCCTAATGTTTCATAAACTGAATACGTGGCAAAGCATTGCATCAACTACCTTGTTAAAAGCAATTAAGTCAAAGCACTGCTAATAAATCCCTCTTTGGATCTTCAACAAACTCATAAGGAGGAGGACTTAATGCATGATCTTCTTGCTGACGAGGGGTGAAAGCAAGCTCTCTCTTTTATGTAGAAATACTATGCAGCGTGGAGCTCCCCTGTGTGTGTCACATCGTCTCTTCCTCTCTGCTGATTATTACCCGGGCTATTTCACTGACCTGTGTTTTCTCCACTGGAGGGCACAGTTAGCTAAAAGAAAATGTGGTGAAACCTAATTTGGTCTGTTTTACAGTTCCAGAAAGAGTATGGGTGAGAAAGGAGTTTAAAGCTGCTATCAGAAGGGATGTTTCAGGAATATTTCTGAATTTCATTCATCTCTGTTCTCGTTGAAAGCCATTATAAAAAATAATCACTAAGTGGCTAACAGGTAAGACAAAAAATTACGCTCTAAACACCACTATCTATAAAGTATAAATAAAAGATGAAGTGGGAAGCAAAGAAGGGTTAAAAAATACAATGGCAGAAATGACTCACGTTAGGTACAAAATAACCTAAAGGGGATGTGCAAACAAAAATTCTCCTCTTCAACAAGAGTAGACACGGCTCCTACTCCCAATAAGGCATCTCCACGAGAATGTGGTATTGAACCACCCCATTCTTTTGTAATGACTTAAATCATAATGCTCAGCAAAAATAGTTCATTTTTATTTTTTGCCTTATCATTTTAGAGATAAGCCAATACGGGATGCTATTCAGCAATTCATTCATAGGTGCCTTTTCCTTATAAACCTAATCAATTTTAAGAGTGTAGGACAAAATACATTTAGTATGTTTAGGAAAACAATTAGTAAACAGACACATAAATACTGCACTTCTAGATAAAGTCAATAAATGTACAGTTTTCAGAGGAGCTTATAAAACAACAGTCTTTTGTTGTTTTAAAAATTACTTTTGAATAAAACTCTTATTAGGCTTCAACTTACCAGGAAGCTTTCATTTATTTGTGTTGAATGTAATGTGATGGAAGACAATTCTCTACAGATATTACCCAGGGCATCATGTTGTATTAGGTCAACTGACAAAATATTATAACTTAGTTTTTTGTCATAGATAGCCCAAGTTAATTTTTTTAAAGTAGGAAATGGGGCAGAATAACTTGGGTGGAATTAAGTCTTCAAAAAGATCATTTCAACATCATGTATATTTAAATAAATTACTCATGCTTATTTAGAATTGATTCACCAAAGAAATCCAAAAGTCCCAGCTGGGTTTTCTACATAATTCAATGGCAGCTGGACCCATCCATCCTCTGCAGTCCTAAGAGAAGAAAGAATTCCATCTGCCTAACGCAATTGATCATTCCCAATCCCTTTCCCTATTTATTTAAATCATGGCTATCCATAAGACGAGTATTCTAGGGCCGGCCTCGTGGCTTAGCGGTTGAGTGCGTGCACTCCGCTGCTGGCGGCCTGGTTCGGATCCCGGGCGCGCACTGACGCACCGCTTCTCCAGCCATGCTGAGGCCGCGTCCCACGTATAGCAACTGGAAGGATGTGCATCTATGACATACAACTATCTACTGGGGCTTTGGGGGAAAAAATAAAAAAAAATAAAAAATAAAAGAAGAGTATTCTAGACAGAGGGATAAGTTAGTAAAAAGTTGGCACTGTAGATGCACAAGAAACAGCAAGGAGACCAGTATGGTTGGAGTAGAGAGAGGAACTTCCATTCAGCTCTGAGTTCAAATGTCACGTAATGAGAAAATCTTGCCTAACCACCTTACCTAAATTAAAAGGGATACAAACTTCCTCTCCATCCTCCTCTGTTATCTCTATCATCTACCTTGCTTTATTTTTCTTCTTAGTACATCTCACCACCAGACTTACCAAATATGTAATTTGTTTGCTTATTGTCCATCCTTCTCTATTAAAATGCAAGCTCCATGAGAGCCAAGACTTTGCCTATTTTGTTCACTGCTGTACCCCCATTACATTGCAAAGTGTCCGGCACACCACAGGTGACCAAATATTTGTTGAATCAATCAAGTGAAAAAATAATTATGAGACTACAGAAAGAGCAAGAACACATGATACTATCTCCCTGATATCGTATTGCAAAGTGTCTGGCACGCCACAGGTGATCAAATATTTGTTGAATCAATTAAGTGAAAAAATAATTATGAGAGTATGGAGATAGCTCAAGAACAGATGATACAACCTCCCTGATATTGTATCTTATCCTTGATGATATTTCCATGATATGTCATATGCCTAACATAAGGTACCAATACCAAATAAGGGCCAGAAGTGGTAGTAATAAAAAATTTAACAAAAAACAAAGAAGAAAAAGAGGCATAAAAACTCCAAAATTAAAACTGGTAATAGCTGTCCTAGTCTTCTTGTCCTTGTCATTGATCCATTATCAAAGAATCAGATTCTTTTACCAATCAATAATAATGCCTTCCTTTAAATAATACCTGTTCCTTAAATACAAGAATTTCCCCAAAGAAGTCTTGCTAAAATTCATGAGTGTTTCATCTATAAAACAGGAAGGCAGGAAAAGAACGCACACAAAACAGACATACACACGTGCACACACACCTTGCTTCACAGGGCAAAGTTTGACTAAGTTGCTCAATCTCCCTTATCAGAAGGGACACTCCCACACAAAGCAGCACAGCTTCCCTTGACCAAGCCCCAGCGATAGTGTGTGTGGCCAGTCAAGAGTCTTGACAGACCCGAGAGCCTCAATTTCTTATTGCACTACAGTCTTCTTAGACTTGGGCCTTATGTTACTGCTATTCAAGATAAACTTCAACGAACAATTTCTTATCTTCTTTTTAAAACAATATTTTTACACACACCAAGCTCTCCTAGTTCTTAAACTCAGCATCAGCAAAGCCATACCCCCACCTAGTTTACAAAGCAGAGCCCATGTCCCTAAGCTCCATGTATCTTTGCTCCAGCTTTTCAGTGACCCAGATGGCACAATTCCGCACCATGTGGACTTTAAAAATAAGGGAATTTAAATAACACTGAATCTCTAAATTTATACTTGATTTTCTTCTCAAACCAGGAATATCTGAAATGGATTTCATAATTTTTATACTTAATAATACATTAATATGAGGAAATGGCAGAGCTAAGAATATACCACCAGGATAATGAACACTACCCACTTCTTATCGGCTTTGGAATGGAATTAGAGAGAAATATCCCCCAAGGATAGTAACCCACACATACATATACCCACCCTGCCTTCACTTCTTCATACCCAGTCCTAATCCTTTCCTAATTCATTTGAACTACATTGGGCCAAGGTCCCCAGATTACCAGGTAGTCCCTAAAAAATAGTTACTTAGACTAACTTGAAGTAGACCATCCTAAGAAATTTACTTCAAGTTAATTGAAAACCCAAATTCCTGAATCATTCTCAAAGAATATTGGCAATAAAACAATGCTCACACACATTCTCTTTGGCTTTGGTAAACTGTAGACCTGGGCACTAAAATAATTTAATGGCCTAATATAGACAAGAACTCAATGACCAGCATAATCAGGAAGGAGACTTGATTTATTGGGACTTGCAGTCACACCTCACACCAAAGTCGGCCTCCTCTCATCCATTGCAGTATTCAAATGAACAGCAAGATTTAAGTGTACCCAAATCTACAGGACTTTAAATCAATTATAAAATTTTATTCAAAACAAGAAAATTTCGCTTCTTTTCTCATGAATCTGTAAGTTGGGATGCTTTCAGCTGCAAGTAACAGAAATAGCTTTAAGAAAAATGGGCTTTATTATCTCAAAGCAACAGGAAGTGGAGGGCATCTCCAGAGTGGGCAAATTCAGCAGCTCAGTGACAGCATCAAAGCCCCAGGCGCCTTCCATCTTTCTGCTCTGCAATCCTCAGTGTGTTGGTTCTTTCCTCAGTTAGTTACCTCTGGTCCCAAGGATGGCTGCAGGCATCACGTCCTTACATAACAATACGCTTCCTCCTGCCTCTTTTTAAGAAAGAGGAAAGCCTTCTCAGAAACCCTCCTTTCAGATCTCCTCTCACATCTCATTGGCCAGAACTGATATATACCCAGTCCTAAACCAACCTCTAGCCAGAGGAAAGATAAGCTTAAACTACTTAAGATTTGGCCCCTGAGGCTGAGGAGGGGGCCAACCTCCCCTGAAGAATATGGTTATCCAGTGTCTACACAAATTTGGGATTTCGTCAACAAGCAACCAACCACATCTGCCACAACTTCCCCAAATGTACTCACACTATACTTGACCATGAGAAAATCATCTCCAATTCAGCAGATGAGAATTAAACTATGAAGAGGAAGAGATTAATTCACACTTTAACACAAACATAAACCTATGAAGTCCACTCAATATTTAGTCAATCATCTGTATTTATAAAAAATGTTAAAATACTTAAAACAGGCCAATTCATCAACCACCATGAGAAGTGGCAAAACCTCCATCCACAAGGAAAGATTATAACATACACCAATTTATGCCTCAAACCTACTGTATTTCTTTTATTATCTTCAGGAATTGACTCCTTCTCTACCTTTTCTTTGGCCTTACTTTGTTGCTTTGTTTGAAGAAAACGAAACCAAGGGCAAATATTGTGATGGGAATTACACCTAAGCCGGTGGTGCCCTGTCTATATCCACTCTGGCCATACCCCTGGAGAGCATGTTCCAAATGCATTGCCCAAGGGCTTTCTCTGGTGGCTGAAGCTAGCAACACCCAAGGGCACAGTAGACAGAAGTACTATTGAGTTAATGCTCCTCCCCACCAATGGCCCTCACCCAGTGACTGGTGTAGAACTACGTGAGCTTCCTGGCCCCGGAGGTGACATAACTCTGAAACTAGAGCTCTGCACACCCCTGCAGGGCACTAGGCTCCCGCTGACCACAGTGCTTGATAACGCCCCCTTTACTGGCTGTCTTGCCTTCCCTGTCTCCCTCCCTACTGGTGTTCCTTGGGACCACCTTCCAAATAAACTGTCTGCACTTGAATCCCTGTCTCTCAACATCTGCTTCTGGGAGAATCCAAAGACAGGAATGCAAAAGGGGAGAAAAGTAAGTGTTCCCACTTATAGTAATATTAACAAACAAATTGCAAAAGAAAAAAACAGTAATTCACGATTTTCAAAGAAGTGACTATTCTGAAGCAAATATTATTGGAAGATTTGGATGTTTATATATAGTCCTACTCTTTGCTATACTATTAAAAATTAGATTCAAAGCACATCTGGAAAATATTTCCTCATTTCAAACATAATACTTTTGCTATAAAGATCTAAAAGGTACTGTTATGTCATCAACATCATAATTCATAAGAATCTAGCTTAAAGAAGAGAACAATAGAAAACCTTTAACGAAAGAAAAAGAACTCTCTAAATATCTTTAAGCCTGAGACAGAACAGTGGGGTATTGAGTGAGAAACGATGGGAACTTATACTCACCTCTTATAATAACGCTTACAATACAATAATGTAACTTTAAACAGTTATGTCAAGCTTGAAAGTCTTCCAGTTATATCACAGTTGAAATGACTGAAATGAAATGAAACACTTTACCAATAATTTAACTATATCCTTAATCCATTATACCTAACCATAGCTTTCGTATATGTTAAAAATAAAGTTGAAGCTTAAGGTATTTCTTGAAAACTAACACAATTAGTGGTTAAATTAGTTTAACTTTTAATTCAGGAACCCAGCTTACATTAACAAAGTTATTTAAAAAAATCTGCTTTAAGTATATTCTAAAATTGACGTATATTAGATAATCACATCCAAAGAGACTCAGGTGTTGATCACGACAAGGTTGCAACAGATCCCAAAATAAATCTCTGAAGCAATTTGAACCTCACACAAACGTTTTGATCAACTCATGGGATGATTCTATTTCTAGGTTTCTAATTGAAAATGGAATGGGAAAAAAGGCCCAATATCTCGTAAGTGCAAAATGCTTTGTACTTTCGACAGTGTGTCCAAAGAAAATTCAGCGGCTCTTAACATCTCTGAAGATAGACAAAGCGGGTATTTTCAGACATATTTGATAGATGAAATAAACAGAATGACCGACTGAAGATTCCACAGCTAGCAAATGTCAAAGGTGAGAGGTGGAATATGAACTCAGGTCTGCTGATAATCCAGCACATTTTCCACTATACTTCCCTGCTTTTCTGCCTAAAAAGGAAACAGCGAACTAATTTACCAAACTAAGGCACAAAGTGTGACATGGGATACACTCAAAAATAATGTTCCCCCATTCCTAAAATTACATGCTGAGGCTCCAAACCTTTCTATAAACTATAAAATATAGCCTATAATTTATGACAACTATAAATGACTGCTGAACCAAAGGACTGTGGTAAGGGACTTAGACGATTAGGCTTAGCCTGGTGCTAACCTATAGTGAGATTGCTTAACATCCTCATAGAACCTGTTGGAAATCAACCTCATTATTTTCCTCCCAAAGCCTGCTCCTTCCCTGTGCTTCCAAGGTCAGTGACTAGCTCCAGCCTCTGCCCCGAGCCCAGACACCTCACAGTCGTCCTTGACTTTGCGGTCTCCTTCACCACCACGACCTATTTATGAGGAGGGCCCAAGACCTCCACCTCCCATCTCTCTTGTGTGACTCCCTCTCTCAGTCCCGGGCCCCATTACCTTAATCCAAGCCACCATCACCCAGTGCTGGCTTACCACCACCTGCTGGGCTCCCTACCTCCTGGGCCACATCCATTCTCCACAATGTCAAAGTGAATTGTCCAAAATATAAATTTGATCATGACGCTCTACCGCTTAAAATCTTTCAGTGACTTCCCACTGCCCTTAGGGTAAACAAAACTCTTACCAGGGCCTCAGGGTCCTTTATGACTGGCTCCCTGCCCACATTTCTCCAGGCTTCTCTCCTGCCCCTCTCCTCCAGGACTTTCAGCTCCAAGTTCCTGAATGTTCTCACTTGCCTCAAGGTCTTCACCCAGAGTTCCCTCTGCTGGCAGTACTCCCCCGTCCTCCAGCCCTGCTCAGCTGCCCCCCTCTACTTTATCAGTGCAGTCTGCACAGTGGGGAGCAGAGCAAGTTCAGGAAACAGAGTTCAAATCCCAGTTGCTCCCCCACTTACTAGCTATGTGACTTGGAGCAAATTGTTTGGCCTTCCTATATCTTAGCTTTCCTTCAATAAAATGGGGATATTAACAGGACCTACCTTATTGGATTATGTGAGGATTAAATGAATTCATTCAGGTCTTTAGAATAAAGTGTCTGGTACATGGTAAGCGTTTTAACAAACATCATGTCTTCTTACCATTATCAACATCATCATCTTCTTCTTCCATATCTTGGGTTAACTGTTACTTCCTCCAGAAAACCTTCTCTAAGCCCCTGAACTAGGTTAGTGCCCCCGTGGCTGGCTCCTATTATGCCTTTTGGAGCTGCTTGTGTAACAATCTGTGTCCTCTGCTAGACCAATGGAGGCAGAGACAGACCACGGCTTTCTTGCTCACCACTGTATTCCCATCCTCAGTATTGTGTCTGGCACACAGCACGTAATGATATTGACCTGTGGAATGACTGAATGACCCCATTCCACTGTTTAATCACTACAAAGGTTGTCCAGATAACCAACTAAAATCTAAATTTCTTCTGGTTAAACTTAAGCCCATTTTCCTTCTTCCTCATCATTTGGAGGACTGAAAAATTTTTTTAAAACAAAAAGACTCATTAGAACATCTTCTCAGTCTATGGGCTCTTTAAGAATCATCATGAATAAGTATCACTTATATTAATTTCACAATAATTTTTTAAAAATCCACCCATAATGAAAGAAAGCAGACAAAATTTTCTTTTCTCTAAATGTAATAAAAATAAACTAAGGAGCCAGCCCTGATGGCCTAGTGGTTAAAGTTTGGCACAGTCTGCTTCAGTGGCCCGGGTTCAGTTCCCGGACGCAGAACCACACCACCTGTCAGTTGCCATGCTGTGGCGGCAGCTCACATAGAAGAACTAGAATGATTTACGACTAGCATATACAACCATGTACTGGGGCTTGGGGGAGCAAAAACAAAGAAAAAAGGAGGAAGATTGGCAACAGATGTTAGCTCATGGTGAATATTTCCCTACAAAACTAAAATAAAATAAAAAGATAAACTGAGAAATAGGGCCACTGAAAAAAAATCACCAACAGAAAATAAGAAAATACTATTTTTTCAACTCTTTACAGTTAAGCTTCCAAAGTCTTCAACTATCCTTTTATGGCCCTAGTTTAAAAAAAAAAAAAAAAAAAGGCAAATTAAAATTCCTATTATTTGCATCTACCAAAAACCATTCTTATTCCCTCCCCTCACCTCACCCCCATCTCCAGGCAGTGAAGACTGGGAAGTACGGGACGTGCAGCTTTGGTTCTCACTGCACAGCAACACACTCAAGTTCCAAGTTTCCTTTTTTTCCCCAATCTATTTCAACTGCACAGACACAGAACTAGCCTAAAATAGAATCTCTATTTAACTGTCAAAATTATGAGTAAATATTTAGTACAGAAATCACTGGAAGTTTTAATACTATTATAAACCAAGCTCTGGTACTGAGAATAGACATCCGGCTAGAAAGCCTGCATGTATAGTCCACTGTCTTCTTCTAGGATTAGCTTGACCGTAGTCTAGTATTTCCTGAAATGCATGATCTTAAAAATCATCTTATTTGTTAAAAATACATTTTATCCATCTTCTTTTCTTAGCGATTTTGATTTAGTAAGACTACAGTGAAGCCCTAGACTCTATTTTTAACCAGCACGTCCAATTGATTCTTATGATCTGTGTGAGTTTGGATATTGCCATAGCATAGACAGACCTTTCACTTTCAGACAACATTTGAGGAACACTCCAACTTATAAGCTCTTGTCCAAGTATTCCAAATTGCCTTAAAATCATCCTTATCAGGAACTTTGGCAGGAATTGGAAAGAACATGGAGCCTGGAGTCAGAAAACCTAGATTCAATTTCTTCTGCCCTTTACTAGCAGTGTAACCCTGACACCAGCCACTGCATCTCCCTCTGGTCCTGGTGTATTACATGGAAATAACAAAACCCACCCTAACCCGCTTCAACGCGTTGTTGTGGAAATCGTTTGTGAGAATACTTGCAAAAGCGCTCTGTAAATGAAGATGTCATCATGACAGCAGAATTTCATTAATTCAGCCTCCTCTAATTCAGAACGTGTGAACACCACTGTCTAACCTCCTGGCTTTTTTTCACTTTATCTATAAAGAGATCATCACCTCCTTTCACATGACAGGCCATCATAGGTCAGATAAGCAGCAACTCCCTGTTCCACAGCAAAATTATTAGACTGAATGTGCAAGATTAGGAGAGCCGGTTTACTGTATTAGCTCCATTTCCGTGACAAGACTAGAGTTTCAGCTATCATTAAAGCAAGCTTGGCAATATTTCTACTGAAACTTAGCTTAGTGGCGAGCAGTTAATGCCAGTCATTACAGTAAAACCAATCTGGAGAACGAGTTTTCTGCATACCAGGAACGTTAAGGGAACTTTAAAACTGGCATTTAAACTTCTAAAAAATACGGTACCTTTTCCTGGCCACCATGAGAGCATATACTGAAAGAATATTTCCTTGGCAATTCAGTGTCATCAACATAATCTGTAATTTGGGGTATAGACACAGCTGAGACTGTAGGTAAGAGACAATGGATCGACCCACTTAGCTTATAGCATTATAGACAGTGAAAAAGTTCCCTGGTCTTAATGTCCACGTAGCAGTGTACCCAAGAGCATGGCATAATGGCACCCTCAGGGGCTACAGAGGCGCGTGTCATTTCTTCAAGGGTTCACGCTCTTGTACAGAGAGCACTGGTTTTGCTCCAGACCAGTTGCAGGAATGTGTGATGAAGTCCAGTTCTGCCAGCATCTGCACTGTTACCACTGGTCACCTCTGCTCGTCTTCCTCACCAGTTTTCCTCTCTTAATTCTGACAAACCTCTTCTACTCTGCTGTCAGAGCCTGCCGATCATCACCCCTCCCACTGCTTCTAATCAATCCACCACAGATGCGTCCACTATCTTCTGCCCTCTGCCTGGCCATTCTCTAACTGGATGCAAGATCTCGAGCAGCTCATTACCTCTTCCAGAGAATTTCCCTCATAGTTCAACTGAAAAGTTGCCAACAGCCCTTCCAGTTTTGTTATTCTATCATTATTCTCTTCAGCCTCCTAACGATTTTTCAATTTTCTCAAGTTTCTCACAAAACGGCCAACTAAACTTTTGTAAAGATTGTCAACCAACTGTAGTATTTATTTCTTTCCATGAAGCAAATAAACAATATACTCAATGTTCTATGGTTAACTTTCTAGCAGGTATTAACTATATACATTTACCATTCAACGCCTTTACTACCAAAGAGATTTTTTTCAGGGAATTCGGTTCAGTGTCTCCAACAATTCAAAAAGTCTGAAGGTTCTAGAAGGCTTGAGTTCATTTTATCAGGTCTTCAAAATAACAAAACTACATTTTGGTCAACATAGCCTATCATTTAATTTTTTCTCTAATTCATCTCAGCCTTACCAGTTACCAAGGTTTTACTGAAACTTTAATTGTAGAAGCCTTTCTTACTAAAAGAAAAATTATTTGCAACAGTTTTGTAAAGATTTGGGGATGAATAATAAGTATATTGCCAAAATTCTATTAATACTGAAATGTCTATTAAATGTAGCAGAGTGGTTGGTTTCCTGTAACAACTTTCTAAAACCATAAAGAAAGGTTAGCTTATTACCAAGGCTACTCAAGGACATCTTTTTGATCTCACTGCATTTCACACTTTCAAAACTGTTATCCCAGCCCTGCTATAATAATTCTGTAACCAGTCTTTGTCTAACCAGCCTTGGTTTAATTTCAATCTAGCTTTTTAGATGTGTGTCACTTGAGGTTTTAAAACAAAGAGGAAAAAAGGTGTACAGGTTACTTTGCAAAACAAGACAAAAAAATACAAAAACAAAGCAAAACACCCCAACCCCAAATGAAATATACCAGAACTAGGAAATGAGACCAAGGAAAAAATATTCATTCACTAAATACTATTTATTGCACACTCTAGAGGGCATTATAGGTTAGAACAAACAAGGTAATGCATGCATGTGCACACATATACGTGCGTGTGCGTGCACACACACACAACGACTAAAAAGGTCAAGTGTGAAAATGCCCACAAGAACAAAATAAACACTATCAGAGTTCCAAAAGTACATGATCGCTTCCAACTGGGCAGCTGCAAGGAAAAATTCATAATCTGGACTCTGAAAAGTGGGTAGAATTTCACAAACAGAACGAGTGGTGAAGAGTGTACAACAAAAGAAAGAACACTCCAGGCAGAGTGAAATCAACATTCAACCACCACCAAAACTGCTAAATGTCTCTGCACAAGCAACAAGACAAGGGAGCAGAGAGAAGTGGGAGAGTACAGGCACCTCTGGGACACAGTACATCACTCAGGGATGCGTCCAAGAGAGGAGGCATCACGGGCCACATTAGGAAATGAGACCAGAAATAGACAAAAAGGGCCAAGGAGCTTGATCTCTGCACAGACATTAGGAAACTCTGAGGTTTTGGTGTAAGGGGTCAGGGGCAATTTGATTGAAGGCTCTTTTCAGAAGATGAAACTTGCACCCGAGTATAAGATTTGGCAGGAACATGATATGTCAGGGGAACTTAGAGAAAGGTATGGATGGGAGAGAAGCTGTGATGGTAGAGTCAGTAAGATATGGCAATTCCCTGTCTAGATGTGGAAAGAAAAGTGTGATTCTAAGACTTAAAGACGAGGGAGCAAAGTGGCCACTCGCTGCTTTTGGCCCACTGGCATAATTTTTGGCCTACAGAGCAAACGTGAGACATTTCTATCAACCTTAAAAAATTAAGAAACTTTCCAAATGAAAATCTACATTTGGGGCTTCTTGTGAAAAACCTGAGGACGGGGCAAATGTTACTGAGGAGCAACAAGTGGCAACGAGATATTTTCATTCATTCGACAAGTATGTACTGATAACTACGTGCAGACACTGTGCTAGGTGCTTGAGATACAAAAGTGAACAAAAAAGACAGGTCTTTGCCTTCATGGGGCTTCCATTCTAACAAACAGACAAACAAGAAGCATCATAAATGAGCAAAGTATACAGAATGGGAGATGGTGACAAGTGCTATGACAAAAAGGACAGAGAGCACGGTAACGGGGATCAGAAGAGGGGTGAGGAGAGAGGATCGTGAGTTTAAAGGTAGGAGGGAAGGTTTCACTGAGAAGGTGATATCTGAGCAAAGACTTGAAGGAAGTGAGAGTTGGCCACGGATATCTAGGGGAAGAGCTTTCAGGAAGAGGGAATAACCAAAGGCAGCAACACCAAGCATGTTCAAGGAAGTGAGTAAAAGGAAGTGCATTCAAGCCAGAAGCGAGTGTGGCTAGGAGGGAGGAGAGTGAGAGGGAAGGTGGGCAGAGATGAGGCCAGAGTTAAAAGAAGGCAGGAGGCAGGTGGCTGAAAGCCTTGTCGGCCACAGGAAGAATTGTGAGTTTTAATCTCACCAGGATGAGAAGCCATTGGAGGGATCTGGGCAGAGGATCACATGATGTGACTTAGCTTTTCAAGGATCACTCTGGCTCCTGTGGAAGGATCGACCGTAGGGGAGCCAAGGTGGAATCAGACAGAAGGCGGTTCTTACTATGGAGGTGTCGGAGGAAGAGAGAGAATCTCCCTCTGCCCTTTTCCTTAAGGTTCTTATGGCTGGCCAAACAATTAACAAGACAGGTTAGCAGGAGAAAATAATACCAAGTTTAATAACATGTATACATGGGAGAAACTCAGAAATGAGCAACTCGTCCCTCTGTCTAAGCTGCTTGCTTAAGTATTGCAGCTAAAGGCAAGGAACGTGTTGGAGGTGGGTAGTGGTCTGGGACTTCAGAGGGTAGGAAGACAATTCTTTTCAGGGTCATCTATATTTCAGGGTCATCTATAGATAATGTGGTCAGGGAGTGACAGAGTTTTTGATAAAAGGGGCTTGGTGGCTTTCCTATTGTAACCTCTATCCTACATTATCTTTACAGCCATCATGATAGAAGATCTGTTCCAGGAAGGAGCCACCATGTCAAATTCTTTAGGCAGTTAGTGGGGGAGGTCAAATGTCCCTCAGAGAAAACAATTGAGGTAAAGAGATATATTTTAGGATGGCCAAATCTTGATCTCCCACAGAGGCAAGAGATCTTGGTGGCTTACACCAGTGGTAGAACAGCTTAGATTCTGGATATTTCAAAGTCAGAGTCAATGGGATTTCCTAATAGACTGTATATGGGGGTGAGAGAAGAGTCAGATGACTCTAAGGTTTATTACAAATGTAATTGAAAAGTTGCACATAACCAATTTTTTCTAAGTCCATCACACCTTAGGTTCACTAAGTGGAATCGTATTTCAAGGAACCACTTAAGTCAATCTTTTCACAAAGCAAGGAATTCTCTGGCAGTAGCACGAATCATTTCCTAATTGATCTGTTCATAACTTCAAATTTCCAACACTTTATCTGCTGAGTGAACTACATTTCTTAGTTTCAAGAATCCCTTTTCATCTGAGTAATGTGTACAAACAAAAGATATTCTTAAATATGTGTTACTTGGTATCCATAAAAACACACAAAGGACTACACTAGAACTTCATTTACATCTCATTTCATTGTCATAATAATCCTGGAAAGTATCAGCCCCATTTAATAGATGAAGGAAGTTATGCTCAGAGGTTAACGATCTCTGCCCAAGGTCAAAGGGCTTAGCAAGCAGCTAAGCTCACCCTCGATGCACTGACTCCAAAGCCAGTCTGTTAGTGCTCCTGTTCCCCAGTGTAATACTCTTGAGAGGCAATAATTATTGCCTCTGAGCAATAATTCAAGTCTTTGTCCAAAATCTTAAATTCTCTACCCTTTCCTCTCTTCCCCCAATGACTGGATCATTTCAATAGAAATAACTTCACTTAGTGGTGGTAAAGAAAACTTTGCAGAAACGGGATAGTCTCCCTCGAATTGCCAGTTAGAGACAGGGCAGACACATTGTTTCACTGGACAAGATTGGTGCATAAAACAAGGCATTCCTCTGATACAGATTTGTGGCAGGCTTCTCAACTATCACACCAGGGTTTTATGGAGTGACCTCGAGAGAGCATGACCCAGTTTCAGGGTTCATTCAACAACCCTATCGCCTAGCCCCTGGTAAGAGGAGAAGTTCCCACACCACAGTGATTTGATTTTTCCCCCAGGGAGAAATGGTCTCTGAAAGAAGAGGAGCAGGAAGTACACAAAAGTGGCCTGCCTCACTATAAAGTATGAATTCGCATTTTTTTAAAAAAGGCAATTTCAACGGAGTTTATCTGAATAACTTGCCCTGGTCCATTTCTGTGGCAATGTAACAACTTCAGGAAGAAACAAGGAATTCTGTTGAAAGTTGCAACTCAGCAACATTACCCTTCTGTCTATAAATCCTCATTGTTTCTCACATTCTTAGGATAGATTAGATAGCCTGCCTGCCGGCCCCTTGTGCCCTCTCCAGTCCCATCTTATCTCACGCCCACCCTTTCTTGGCTCCGATCACTCGGCCTGGTTTGATGAGGGCCCTGCTCTTTCCTGCCTCAGGAGCCCAGCACCTATTGTGCCCTCTGCTCTTTCCGCTACTCTTCAGATCTCAGCTCACTCATCGCTTCACCAGGGCAGCTCTCTAGGACCTTCACTCACAAGCTCTCAGAGAACCAAGTATGTCTTCTTTCTGCCACTTAACACGGCACAATGTGTTCATTTGCTTACTGTCTGCCATCCCAGTGGTCTATTATAAGGTCTGTGGGCAGCACTCGGTAGTAGTTTTGGTGGTACACGGACAAACGAATAGTGTTGTATCGTACTCTCCACCAACACAGGGAAGGCTGTGTACTCCCTGCCTCCACAGCCTTAATCTCAATCTATCCCAGGAGGCACGGATGCAAACTGCTCTATTTTTATTTTCACTAAAGAGAAGAAAAACAGAATAAAGGATCCTCTGTGCTATACACTGAATTCATATGCTATAGGCCAAATTCCTATGTGGAAATCCTAACCCTCAATGATGGTGTTAGGAGGTGGGGCCTTTGGGAGGCGATTAGGTCATGAGGGTGGTGCCCTCATGAATGGGATTAGTGCCCTTATAAAAGAGACCCACGAGAGTTCCCTGGCCCCTTCTGTCATGTGAAGACACAGCAAGAACACAGCTCTCTATGGACCAAGCAGCAGGCCCTCACCAGACACTGAATCTCCCAGAGCCTTGGTCTTGGATTTCCCAGCCTCCAGAACTGTGAGAAATACATGTTGTTTAAGCCATCCAGTCTATAGTACTGTTGTTATAGCAGCCCAAATGATCTAAGACATATTATAAAAAAAGTTTTTAACTTATCCTTATCTATAAATGGCATTTAATGGCATTGGAATTGATCTATTCAAATCCACTTACCCCTGTATTCCGAACTTAAAAATCTCATTAGCTAAATCTTTCAACAAATTTTTTCTAAAACTGAAATAAATTATCCTCAATTCAACCAAACAAAACCATCAGTTTTGAAGCTCAGCACTCCCAGCTGTAGTAGAATGGTGACCTCAGTTTTCTGAAGATGCAGTCACCCAGGTATTAACTTTTTCTTACTAAGCCTGATCTTGTCCATTAGCTCAAGTGATTAGTGTATAATGCTACTAAGGCTAATAATATAACTAATAATAAGTCATTAAGCATTTATGTGCCAGGCACTGTACTATCTGTTTTACACAGAATATGTATCCTCATTTATCCTTCACAACAATCCTATGAAACACGCACCAGGGTTATCCCCATTTTGCAGATGAGGAAAGTGAGGCTTAGACAGGTTTACTACCTTCTGCTAGGAAGTCGAAGAGCCAGAATTCATGTCTACATTTCAGTCTCCAAGGTCTCAGGTTTGATCTCTAAATAGGAAACTTACTATTGCACAGAAAGGAAAGGGCAAAACAGACAAAAAGAGGGGGGCAGGAGACACAATGGGGGCTGGTGGAGGGTGGGGGGAAAAATATTCTAGCTCCGAGCACAGAGGCTGAATTTCTAATTCCAGGAAAACTTCCTCTTTGTTTTTTCCTCCAAATAAGATCAAGGCACGTGGGCCAGCCTGGTAGCATAGCAGTTAAGTTCACACCCTCCGCTTTGGTGGCACAGGGTTCACAGGTTCGGACCCTGGGTGCAGACATACACACTGTTTATCAAGCCATGCTGTGGCAGGCGTCCCATATAAAATAGAGGAGGATGAGCACGGATGTTAGCCCAGGGCCAATCTTCCTCAGCCAAAAGAGGAGGATCGGCAACGGATGTTAGCTCAGGGCTAGTCTTCCTCACACACACAAAAAAAGATCAAGGCACGCTGATTCGGCTGATCCTCCAGGTGCGTCTGCTTCCTCCTATACACTTCTAGCACTGGCGCTTTAAGGTGGATCTGCTAACTCCAATCTGGACAGCCTGTTCCACTTGGTCGCATGAGCTCCCTTTTCCGAGCTGAAGTGCAGAATGAATAAACATCCTCAACAACTTTCAGGACAGAGTTCATTTGTTTCTCTGCCCTCCTCCACCTGCCCTGCTTTTAAAAAAAAAAAAAACAACTTTGTTAAAAAACACAGCACCACTCTGATCAATAGCAGCTCAGCAGCAAGAACAGATATCCATACCCTCATACTCGAGTTTCCTGAACGTCAACAGGGAGCGTATTACATTTACCAAGCTGGGCCTCCAGAGAGTCACTAAATCCATTTGAGAATGCCCGAGTGATAAACACAAAATTGCATGCGAGGTCAGATGCGGCCATATTGATGATAGTCAAACCCTTTGCTTTTAACATTCAGCACCTGTGTGCCTTTCCAATGTTTTCCCCTGCAGCAACAAGATTCGTGGTTGCAAATCTGAAGACAACCCCGAGCTACTTGATTCTAAAATATACCACTCTTATTCTGCAATGTTTCCAGAAATACCATGCATGTACAAATTTGAAAGTGTGCCTTCACTCAAAAAGCAATCAAGTTCCTAGGGTATAAAGGAATCCACTCCCAAGTATCCGTGCAGTCTGTAAGCCCATCACCAACACACAGCACGTGGATGCTGCAGAATGGACACTTGGCTTCAAATCCTGACTCTGTAACTCGCTAGCTACGAAACCGCAGACGAGGAAAGTCATTTACCTAAGCCTGTTTCCTTGTATGATTCCATTTATATGAAATATCCAGCATAGGCAAATCTATAGAGACAGAGAGATCAGTGGTTTGACTAGGGCTCGATGGGATGGGACTTGGGGAGTGACAACTATTGAGTACAGGATTTCTTTTACAGAGGATGAAAACGTTCTAAAATTAGATTGTGATGATGGCTGCACACCCTGTGAATATAATACAAAACCTTGAATTGTACACTTTACATGAGCAAACTGTAAGGTAGATGAATAAGATCTCAATAAAGCTGTTTACAAAATCTAACCCACTGACTGATTAATGGCTCCCTTATTCTTTGCTGCCTGGAGCAATAACCCCTCCATTAAAAACTAAAAATGAGAGCTCGGAGTGCCTTCTTGGGTTTAAAGTTACAAAATACTTTGGCTTCGGAAGTAGACTTCCTTTGCATCTATCATCTCCATTTTATTTCAGTATCAATCATGTGAGATGAACTTCAATGACAGAAACTGCTCAAATAAACGCAAAACCTATCTATACTCAAACCAAATTCTACCAATTACATTCTTGATTGCTCCACAGCCATGACTTGTTCTTTGTTCGCAATTTTCTTCTGATTACTTGCTACATAGTGACCTTCAAACAACTGAAGCGCCACTTGCAGATCTCTTTGTACTCCTAAGTATAGGAAGTGTTACATAATGCAGGCAAGAGTCTGACCTCCTCAACTGGCTAAACCCATCTGCTGGGGACCTAGTGAAATCAGCGAAATTCACTCAAGTGGGAATGTTACTGGAGAGAACCAGGGAAAGGACATGGCCTGGCCCTTGATCAGGAGATGAAGGAAATAAATCCGAGGATGGGCCAAGTACTGGATGGTCTTAAAACCCCAACTAGACTAAGGAATCTGTGGTCTGGAATATTTTTACTGAATGCAACACCTACCTGGATTTCAGGTTTTTGCCAAGCTTTTGTTTTTAAGTTTTAGAAGAGCTTATATCTGATCAATGTGCCAGTTACTGTGAGAAAAGACAAAAAATGAGGGCCACCCCCACCCAGGCCCTACTGCTCAGATTCTAAAATCTGAGGAGAAATTAAACATACTCACATGAAGAGACTTAAGAATAACGAGAATAAAAATATGCTATCAACTCAACACACATTACTATAAAATACTTAAAATATTTAATTGGTTATGGAGAGGAAGATGTTAAACGCACATTAGTACTAGAAAGTACAGTCTCTGACTTATGATGGTTCTACTTATGATTTTTCAACTTTAGGATGGTGCAAAAGTGATATGCATTCAGTAGAAACCCTACTTCAAATTTTGAATTTTGATCCTTTCCTGGGCTGCGATATGCATTCAGTAGAAACCCTACATCAAATTTTGAATTTTGATCTTTTCCCGGGCTGCGATATGAGGTATGATCCTCTCTTGTGATACTGCGCAGGGTCAGCGAGTCCTAGCTCTCAGTCAGCCACCAATCATGAGGATAAACAACCGATACACTCACAACCATTCTGTACCCATCCACCCATTCTGTTTTTCACTTTCAGCACAGTATTCAACAAATTACATGAGATATTCAACACTTTATTATAAAATAGGCTTTGTGTTAGATGATTTTGCCCAACAGTAGGCTGATGTCACACGTTCAGGGTGGGCTAGGCTAAGCTATGACGTTCGGTAGGTTAGGTGTATCAAGTGCATTTTCGATTTACGATATTTTCAACTTACACTGGGTTTAACAGGACTGTAACCCCATGACAAGTGGAGGAATATCTGTAGGCAACGCCTCCCTGATGCCTGCTACTAGCATTCATTCCAAGAAGGTTACACAGGAATAGACTCAGATGACAGCAATTTTGTAGGAGAGAAAACTTATCAGCACTATTGACATACAAAATTAATTCTAAAATCATAACTTTGGTTGAACAAATTATCTACCTATTTTTAATCACAATTCAACTAATTATTCAAGTATCATCTCTGCAGGTTTGTTTTTCAAATTATTTCAATTCACCCCTCCAACTGATACAAAGAACTTATTTAAGATAAACTACTCAATCTGTTTTCCCAAGATTCCCTGAATTTGGAGAGATAAAGGAAATACTGTAATATCCAGGCCACCACATATGAGTAATGCTACAAATAACAATTTAATCATTTCTTCTGCTCAGACTTTGAAAAGAGAGATTTTCCAACAATCCAGGGTAAACTGAACTCGACAATAGTTCACTTCATGACACCATGATCCTGTCTGCTATATCCCAGTGTTCTAGTTCAAATTTCACTTCTAAATCTTTTAAACACTTCCCTTAATTTATCAACGATCCTTCCTCTAGGACCAAATCTTTTCAATACAAATATTACTTATGAAATGACAATGTCATATCTCTTGACTTTTACGATGGACTCATATATAGATGACTTGGACCATCTGAATTATTAGCCACTATGGTCAATTTTAGACAGTAAAAAAAAAAAGTTAACATTTGTCTTTCCTTACAAATGACAAAACTTCGTCTTGATACATGATAGCCAAGGGCACTAAGTCTTGTGTAACTATTTCAAAAGTCCACAAGGAAGCTTTCCAAACCTGACAACCAAGAACCCGGCCAAGTCCATTGTGAAATTATAATCCTGACTATAATCAAGCTGAGCACTTCACTTGATTTTTCAAAGAATATCCAAAAACAAGAAATGATTTTTAAAAATAAGTATTATAATGTTAATAGCTGCTCCACATCACGGACAGAGCTCACATATCCGTTCCTACCTGAGATGTTTTCTCTTTATGTTGCTGTCCCAAAAGGTTAATTTATTATGTTTTTCCTAGTAAGTTGTTTATTGAATGAATAAAGTGAAGAATATGGAGTAACACTGTTTATCTTACTTGAGCCTAGTCTGAAAGCAACCCCCAACCATCCCAAAATTCAGTAAAATGTTTGGTGCAGCAAACATTCAATTATAAAACATCATAATGAATAATCACAACAGAGAACGACCACAGCATATCACTCGGTTTAAAAAAACAAAAAAAAAAGGTAAAAGGAACGAAAAATAAAGAAAAGCAACATAAAAGGCAGAAGCAGCAAAAAAGCAAGCGCAAAACTCCCCTGCAGATCATTTCCCCAGCTTCTCCAATCCGACCTTAGTCCTCTATTTTTAAAATCTTCCTCCGACTGGACCAAGGTCCATTCGTTTAGCTCACTCTTTGTGGGAATACTTTTTCCTACAAAGGTCCTTTTGCAAAAAGTATTTCTGATTTTAACATGATTTACCGCTTTGCAGAAGCAAATTTTTGCTACTCATTAGGACTCCAAAACAGTTTCGCGAGGATTAAAAAAAGAAGAAAAAAGATTTTGTAAATTATATGAAATAGCCCAAATTCAAGTAACTGGAGAGGTAAGATTCCAAAGAGCAGAAAGACTTCTGAAATTCCAAGTCCGCTTCCTCCATCCTCACCCCAAAAGCCCACAGAAGGCTTTTCATCCCTAGCACAAGGCCAGTACTCAAAGCAAGCGAAAAATGTTCTTTAAAAGCACTCGTAAGGGGCAAGCCAAGAAGGGTAGCGTGTGACTGAGGAGGCAGCAGGGCGACTGACTCCGGGCCTTGAAACCGGAATGGCTTAAAGAACGCAAGCCCCAGGGAGTTCAGGCCAGATTTCTCCTGCACCCACGCATGGCACTTGAGATTCGCTGAGCTGGGCCAGCAGTGTATTTAGGATCTGAAAACTCTGCAAGTCTAAGCAAGCCAGAAGATGGCTACGGAGGCGGGAGCAGGAGCCTCAGGAAGGAGGAGAGGGGAGCTGGGGAGGGAAGGCCAAGCGCTGGGCCCAAGCGGGCCCTGAGCCCCGCGAGCCGCAGCAGGAGCGAGGGGGCGGGCGGCCCTGGATCCGACTCACCTGCCCATTCACCGAGCCCCGGTCCGACCCCCGCCTCGTGACCCAAACCCCAGACCCGGAGGGCCGTGAAGAGCGACCATGAGATGCGCAGGGCCAGGTAGGCCACGGTGGCCGCGCCCACCCAGTACAGGAAGCAGGCGGCAGGCATGGCGCTCTCCATGGCTTTCAACCAGGCCTCACTAGCTCCGTGAATGAACAAAACCTATGAATGAACCCAGGAACAGGCGCCGACCGTGACGGTGAGGACGACACTAACAGGCGCAGCTCCTACACCGTTTTGGGCCTAAACCCCGCCCACGACGCCATATCCGTGCCGCTATTGGTGATCTATCTTTCCCTCTGCGCATAGTGCGTCAGCTATTGGCTGGTTCACTGCCCCGCCCACGAACCCTCCCACGCCCCTGGTGGCGTCCCCGTCCTGAGGCGGCTGATCGCTCACCTGCCAATCAGGCTTCAGCCCCGCCCAACGCGTCACCACGCCCCCAAGATTCCGCCAGAGGGCGGCAAATCTCACCGCACCAAATTTCCCAGGCCTCTCATTGGCTGCAGCGGTCCTCGCGACTGCGGAGGCTGCGCTCCGATTGGCCAGCCAGACCCAGCTTGGTTTGAGCTCGGATTTGAAGAGGGAATGGGATCAGAGAAGCCGCTAATGAATGGGAGGATTGTAGTAAGAATTGTGCGTGGAGCTGTGGTTTTATTTCCAGCTCTTGATTAAACACTTCTATATATATCATTGTTGAATATGCTGTCATTGTTTCCATAAACTGTTCCGGATAAAGGTTTGCAGCTGCTGTTTCTGTGCCTTCGCCACAGCACACTTTCGCTCTGGTTACGCTCACTTATTGCGAGCCTTGTAAACGCCAGCCCCCCGCTCCCCCCCTCGCCCCCCACCGCTGAGCATTAAACAACATAGATCCCAATGTCTTGGAGTTCAAGGTCAATAACTTCATGGACTCAAATAACTATCATACACAATGGCATAAGAGCTGTGAGATGAATGAAAAATTTATAGGCACACAGCTTGATGAACAATTAGTTTGGGGAAGGGAGTCCATCTTTCATCTGGGCCTTAAAGGACAAGAGAGATTTTTCATTTTTTTGTTCCGTTTTTTGTTGGGGCGGGGCTGTGGAGTTGCAAGGGCGCACGAAAGTGTGAAGTCCAAGGAGAGGTATGAGAACTACCTCAGCAAAGTTCCAGAGGAGTTCTCACAAAGTAAGTTTAAGAAATTGTGTAATGCAGTAAATTGCTTCACATTTATTCTTTCATCCTCCCATCAAGAGTTTTTGTTTCCTTTTCTGGCATGGAGTTGGGCTCATATGAGATACCGACAATTTTTTTCTTAGCCAGTAGGGGCTGCTGAATCAAGACTTGAGAGTTTTTTGAAAGGCAGGATCTTAAGGGTAATAATTCTAAGGGTCAACAGTTCAACATATCTTAAAGCTCAAGTCATAATTTTATAACATTTGGTTTAAAAGCCTTTTCCCTTCTTGCCCAATCCCCCACTCATTCTCCACTCTCTTATCAGATTAATTAGGTATAACTCTAAGGCTGTTACTATTCTTCATAAACTGTCCATTTTCCCACAGAATTCAGCCATGTGAGTTGAGCTGGCACCATATTTTGCTTTTAATTGAAATTGATACCTTTGGTTGGGGTTGTCTGTCCGTTTCAACTGAAGTCCCACCACTCCTCTTCCTCAGCCTCTTCCTCTTGTCAAAATCTTTGCCTACAGAACCGCCCCAACTTTATATATCCCAACTCATCATTGCTCACCGACAAAGGGCCCTCCAGATATTCAGTCCCATTCTCCTTAGAATAGAGTGGGAGGAGGGGAAGAGAGTTATCCTAAACTAAAAATACATATTTTGTTGCATTTGTATATATGTCTACAGCCCCCACTACAATTTATGGTTATTGAGAACACTATGCTGTGAATCCATAGGACCTAGCATAGTGCCTGGAACCTAGGGACATTCAATAAATGTCTGACAAATAAGTAGAAGTAAAGATTCATTCATTCAACAAATATTATCGTGGTCTAATTATGTACCAGTAACTGAGCTAGGTACTGGGGTATAGGAATGGTCAATTCTTAGTCCTTACTCTATCCTTCAACAATGGGTAGCCACTGTTTTCCTCACCAGCTGCTCTTTCCCAGAGTCCTTTGCTGGCCCCTCCTCTTGCTGGGCTCTAAATGATGCAGTGCCCTTGGGCTCAGACCCCAGCTCTCTTTACTTCTCTACACAGTCTCCCTACATGATTTTATCCAATTCCTTGGTTTTATATATCAACTGCAAGCTGATGACTTCTGGCCAGGCTCAACTTCTGCTCAGAGGTATATATATAAGCATATAGTGGAAAGTGATTACAAAATGGAGTCACACATGTCAAGGGTACCTAAGATGGAGCTGGGAAGCCATTAGGGAAGTGGGGCTCATGCACGTCTCTACCTAGGTGGAATGTAAACTTTTGACCTGTGCTTCACCATTATCATTCCGACCGTCTTCCAAGAAATATACTCACTCCCATAGATAAGAACTTTCTGGCTTAGAGATGGCCTTAGCAACCAACCGCGTATAGCCAAGAAGTAACAGTCGTTGCCAGCATCAGTCACAAATCTTGCAAAACAATCTGTGTAACTTGGCCAGAATTTATCTCTTTTTGCCTTTATAAACTCTTGCCTCTTTTGTTCTCCTCAGGGCACATTTGAGTTTCTACTCAAATCTGTGTCTCCCGAATTGCAATTCTTAAGACCCAAAGTAAACATTTTTGATTCTCTTACAGTTTATGCCTCTTATTCATTGACAATATGTATATCTCCACCTGCCAATCAACATCTCCACTCAGACGTAAAATAAAAAGAACATCTCAAATTTAACATGTTTAAAAGAGAACTCTACCCCCACCCCGCCTACACATACCTCTCTTCCCCTCTTCCCATCTCTGTTCGAGGCGCCACTCTTCACCCCCTTTCTAAGACAAACCTGGGAGTCAACCTCGATTCTTTTCTTTCTAGTACGTTCCCATATCCAATTCTTCAGCAAGTCTTGTTCCCTCTACCTCCAAAATAGATCTTGACTGACTGCTTCTCCCCGTTTCTGCTACTACAAGCTCATCCAAATCACAGCCATTTCTTGCCCAGAATATGGCAATAGTCTCCTAACTGGTCTCCCTGAAGCCTGTCTTGGGGTTTGTTCTTCATGAAGCAACTAGAGTTATTTTTTTTTCCAAGTAAATTGGATATCATTTCTTCTGCTCAAATCCCTTCAAAGACTTTATATCACATTAAGAACAAAATCCTCCAAGACTAGTTTATCTGCCCTGACCTCTCCAGCAGCATCAATGACCCTCTCATGTGCTCACTTGATTCCAGCCACACTTCTTGGAGGTCCTCAAATAAGTCAAGTTCATTCCAGTCTCAGAGCAGTTCTACTTCCTGTTCCTCCTCCCTGGAACCTCTTACTCTCTATTTCCCAAGAATCACTCCTTTCTATTAATCAGGGGTTTTGTTTTGTTTTGTTTTGTTTTTTTGGCTCACACATCCTCCTCCTTAGAGTGGTTTTCTCTGACCACCCTTCATAAATATCCCAAATAGCCTCCTCTCCTTTGCCCTGTCGCTACTTATTCTTTTACCCTTATTTGTTTTCCTTATAACACTAAATGCTTTCAAATTATTTTTTGGCTTTTGTCCATCTTCCCAATAGAATGTAAGTTCATGAGGACAGTGACCTTTTCTTGTCCACCATTGTATCTTCAACTAACACGTGCACCTAAGAGTACCTGACATTTAGTAGGTATGCAATAAATACATGCCTGTTGAATGAATTAATAGATGAAAATAGTCTAGCAGGACAGACAGACATTAAGCAAACATCCAACTAATTATACGGTAAAAACTGTAGTAAGTACAAAGAAGAAATGAATAGGGCTTAAGGAAAGAGGATAAAGGAAGGACCTAATTTAGATGGGGAGAGGAGACCGCCCTGAAAGCCCTTTCCAAGGAAGCAGCATTTGAGCTAGGATAAGCAGCAATTAATCTGTCAAAGAGTAGGGTGGTGTAGAGGAGAGAGCAAGAAATACCCTTTAACAGTTTTGTTGTGGTTTTGAAGAATACATGTATGTGCCTCTAGCACCTACCACGGCATCTGACATAAAATTAAATAGGAATAAAAAATAATTGTTGATTTTCTATTTTTTAAATAAATAAGAACAAGTACCATAGAAATGGACTTTCCATTACTGTTAGAATTCATATTGAGTATGTTATTTTAACTCAAGGAACTTTGAAGATTGAAACCATTTCACTTTGGTATCCATTCTTTTTTTATAAAGTCTGGGTATTACCCATGCAATTAACAGGAATAACCTTTATTAAAAATGCACACATTTATTCTGATCACCTCAGCCTCCTTTTAGGAATATTAACTATTCTATTGACTAAAAGGAAAAAATAGTGGTTTCACAGAGTGAAGTGATATGTGCCAGAGTTAAGCCCTTTGGGATTCAGATGGTTACACACTTTTGGAAATGAACAACAATCTTTTGTCTCTGGATAAAATTTATGAATCACTAAAAACTCGAATGCATACAAGACTCTATAATGATGGTCTACTCCTATTCAGTAGTATTCTGTGCTAAAATTTAACATATAGATCAGGATTCCCAGAGATTGGCAGAGCCATACTAACCAAACCTATGAAACCATTAATAGCTCTCCAAACAAGTAATGCTATAAAACTTTGATCTTTGATGTCAGGTATATCTGGGACCAGATCCCGATTCTACCTCTTATTAGCTGTATGATCGTGTGTGGATTTAGCTACTAAGCATGCAAATTCTACATCTGTTAAAGTGGGACAATGTTACTTAAGCATTTAGCAAAGATTGGCAGATACAAAGTAAGTGTTCAATGAGGTAGGTACTACTCTTATCCTCATTTTACAGATGAGGAAACTGAGGCTTAAACCATTTAAGTAACTTTCCTATGGATACACAGAGAGTAAATAGCAGAATTGGGATTTCAACTAAAAACATGTGGTTCTGAAATTGTGTCTCAAGAACTAGCTCAGGGAAGGCAGCATAAAAAAATGATTAACAGAGAGTAGAAGAGTCTCTAGAAATATTTGGTTGTTACACAAATAACATACTCAGACACAACCACACTGGATTTCAGTCTCATTTATTGAAAAGATTTAAAGTTCAGAATAGTCTTTAATATGGAAAAAATGTGAATCAACAATATTGTATCATATTAGTATACATATGTTCCCATGTAATTTTAAATTCATTTCCAGTATTTCTGTAAATTGAGTTTCAGATCAGATTTTCACAAAGAAATCAGCAGTAGTTCAATATAATGAAAGAAAATTCCTTAATTAAGGGATTTCATAAAGCTAGGAATTTTTAAGAATACCATTACAACAGAGCTGAATCCTTCATTTGGCTGTATCATAAAACTTACATATTTTTAACAGTTCTGTCTTCTTCTATCTCATCTTCATTTAAATGTAGCTCAAAACATTGCATGTAATCTCTCCTTTAAGTTGAGTTGAGAATGTGTTTAATCCTGGGTAAAAAAAAATAGTGCCATGATGAACAAATCAATTTAAAAGAAATTGAAATCTTTGGCATTAGAAATTGGGGGTTTTCCAAAAAGTTAATATTTAATTTCTTTAACAAACAATATTACCATAAGACATGAACATTAACATTTATTCTGTTTCAAAATTGTAATATCATTTTCAAAGTGACTTCCCATATATTATCCCATTCAAACATCACAGTAGCACCCTCGTTTTTCCAACAAGGAAACAAACTCTTTAAGATGAACTTCCTGTCCAAGAATCACTCTGGTGCAGTAGGCCTGATTCTAGAACCAAGATGTCTGCACTAAAAATCCAGGGCACTTTCTACTCTGTCACCTACTTTATAAGAAACTTAAGCTCATACTTCATGGAAACTTCTGGAAACATATAAAACTAAAATGAGTAATTTTGAAACAAGTGTTAAAAAGTATAGCTTTAATATTTTATTTTTTAGTTTCAAAAGCTCACAGAAGTATATAAAATGAAAAAGTATCCTTCCCCATCTTCTATTCCCACTAATCGCAGCTGGAAATTTGGAGTGCATTCTTCTATTTCTTTTTCTATGTGAGTATAAAGCTATATGATATATACAACATACATACACTTTTTTTAAAGTAAAAACTGTGATCAAACAACATAATCCAACAACTTTCTTTCTCTACTCAATATACCATTAAATATACCATAGTGAGAGGAGAGTGACATCAGTGTCATGGCAGAGTGAGCCCTTCCCTTAGTCTCTCCCCTCAAAGATACAATGAAAAGGACATTCATAAACCAACAAAGGACATTCACACAACACAACAGACGTCTGAGAGATACACACAGCCATACGTCTGAAGATGGAGGTGCTGGACACCCTGGGAGGGAGTGGAAGGAGGTAAGTAGATTTCTTCTCCCTCCCAAATGGCAGCAACCTAGGGCACGGGACCTCACACGGCAGCTGGTGCACAATGCACAACTCTGAGAGGAGAGGGGGGAAAGGGTAGCCCTCCTTGCGAACACTTTTGCTCTTGGAGTTGCCTCCCAGCCTGTGGGAACACTGCACACCAAGGAGGCTAAGCAATCATGGGGGCGTCTTCACCAAGCCGAGCAGCTCAGGAGGGCAGACAGCGAATGCAGAGAGGGAGCGTCTGGGATACTGCAAGTGAAAGAAAGCACCCCTCCCCGTCTCCTGCCTGGCACATCAGCTCAGTGGTCAGCCAGAGCAGGGGACCTCCACCAGAGCACCTGCATGCCTACATGTCTAAAGCAGCGGCAGCCAGGGGGCAAACACAGACGGGCCATGGGTAGCACAGCTTCCAAAGGACAGGCATAGCTGCCAGGATCACAGTAGGCTCAGAATACACATCTCCTGCTCCACTCAATGGCAGCAGGTGGAATCTGCATCCAGATACTACCACCATGAGAGGGAACAAGTCCACCCTATCAAATAGCATGAAGAAGTATATTAACACTCCAGATCAGAAGGAAAATGACAAGTACCGAGAAATCAATCCTGAAGTCACAGAAATTTACAATCTAAATGACAGAGAATTCAAAATAGCTATCATAAAAAAACTCAACGAGGCACTGGCCCGGTGGGGTAGTGGTTAAGTTGGCATGCTCCGCATTAGCGGCCCAGGGTTCGTAGGTTCAGATCCCAGGCACAGACCTACACACCACTCATCAAGCCATGCTGTGGAGGCCTCCCACATACAAAATAGACGAAGATTGGCACAGATGTTAGCTCAGGGCTAATCTTCCTCAAGCAAAAAGAGGAAGATTGGCAACACATGTTAGCTCAGGGCCAATCTTCCTCACCAAAAAAACCCCCCAAAAAACGAGTTACAAGTAAACTCAGAAAGACAGTTCAATGAATTAGGAATAAAATTAATGATCAGAGAGAAGTCTTCACAAAAGAGATTGAAACTATTAAAAAAAACACTCAGAAATGTTGGAGATGAAAAACACAATGAATGAGATAAAGAAAAATCTGGAGTCCTTAAATAACAGAGCTGATATTATGGAGGACAGAATTTGTAATTTAGAGGACAGAAATATAGAAATGCTTCAGATGGAGGAGGAGAGAGAACTAAGACTAAAAATAAATGAAGAAATTCTCCAAGAAATATCTGACTCAATTAGGAAATGCAACATAAAGATTATAGGTATTCCAGAGGGAGAAAGGAGCAGAGAGCTTGTTCAAAGAAATAATAGCTCAGAACTTCCTAAACCTGGGGAAGGAGCTGGAATTACAAGTAAATGAAGCTAATAGAGGGGCCAGCCTGGTGCGTAGTGGTTAAGTTCGTGCGTTCTGTTTCGGCGGCCCAGGGTTTGCAGGTTCGGAATCCGGGCACAGACTGACGCACTGCTTGTCAAGCCATGCTGTGGTGGCATCCCATATAAAGTAGAGGAAGATGGGCACAGATGTTAGCCCAGGGTCAATCTTCCTCAGCAAATAGAGAAAGATGGCAATGGATGTTAGCTCAGCGCTAATTTTCCTCACACAAATACACAAAAAGAAGCTAATAGAACTCCTAATTACATCAATGTAAACAGACCTTCTCTAAGGCATATATTAGTAAATGTGGCAAAAGTGAATGACAAAGAAAAAATATTAAGGGCAGCAAAGCAGAAGAAAATAACCTACAAAGGAACCCCTATCAGGCTTTCAGCAGATTTCTCAGCAGAAACCCTACAGTCTGGAAGAGAGTGGAATGATATATTCAAAATTCTAAAAGACAAAAACTTTCAGCCAAGAATATTCTATCCAGTGAAAAGATCCTTCAGATATGATGAAGAAATAAAAACTTTCCCAGATAAATAAAAGCTGAGGGAGCTCATTGCCATGAGACCCCTTTATAAGAAATGATCCAGAAGGCCCTCATAGTTGAAAAAAAAAGAAATCATTTACAAAGCCTTGAGCAAGGAGATAAATAGACAGACAAAATCAAAAAATTGCAGCTCTCTATCAGAACAGGTTAGCAAACAATTATAACATTAAAGATAAAGGGAAGGAAAAACATAAAAAATAAGTATAATCACTTCATTTTAACCACAAACTCACAACACAAAATGGAATAAATTGTGTCAACAATAACTTGGAAGGGGAAGAGAAAAGGGATGGAACCTGCTTAGACTAAGGAAATAAGAGGTTATCATAAAATGGACTATCTCATCTATGAGATCTTTTATACAAACCTATGGTAACTCCCAAACAGAAAATCAGAACAGAGACACAAATGATAAATAAAGAGAAAATTGAGAAAACCATCATAGAGAACCACCAAACTGAACTTGCAGTCCAAAATACATGGGATGAGAAACAAGGGAAATATGATACAATCAGAAAAAAAAGTGACAAAATGGCAGTATTAAGCCCTCATATGTCAATAATCACTCTAAATGTAAATGGATTGAATTCTCCAATCAAAAGACACAGAATGGCTCGATGGGTTAAAATAATAAGACCCAACAATAGATGGGTCTTGATGTGTTGCCTCCAGGAAACACATCTCAGCTCTAAAGACAAACACAGGCTCACAGTGAAGGGGATGGAAGATGATACTCGAAGCTAATGGCAAAGAAAAGAAAGGAGGTGTTGCCATATTTATATCAGACAAAGTGGACTTCAAGATAAAAAAGGCAATAAGAGACAAACAGGGGCAGTAGATAAGGATAAAAGGGACACTCTACCAAGAGGATATAACACATAAATATATACGCACTAACACAAGAGCACCAAAGTACATAAAGCAACTATTAACAGACCTAAAAGGAGAAATTAACAGCAATGCAATAATAGTAGGGGACCTCAACGCCCCACTTACATCAATGGATAGGTCATCCAGACAGAAAGTCAACAAGGAAATCATGAAATTAAATGAAAAACTAGGCCAGATGGACTTAATAGATATATTCAGAACACTGCATCCAAAAACAGCAGAATACACATTCTTCTCAAGTGCACATGGAACATTCTCAAGGATAGACTATACGTTGGAAAACAAGGAAAGCCTCAATAAATTTAAGAAGATTGAAATCATATCAAGCATCTTTTCCAACCACAATGCTATGATACTAGAAATCAACTACAAAAAAAAGCTGGGAAAGTGACAAAGATGTGCAGGCTAAACAACATGCTACTGAACAACCAATGGATCAATGAAGAAATTAAAGAAGAAATAAAAAAAAATCTGGAGCCAAATGAAAATGAAAATACACCATACCAACTCATATGAGATGCAGCAAAAGCGATTCTAAGAGGGAAATTCATAGCAATACAGGCCCACCTTAACGAACAAGAAAAATCTCAAATAAACAATCTTAAACCACACCTAATAGAATTAGAAAAAGAAAAACAAGCAGAGCCCAAAGTCAGCAGAAGGAAGGAAATAATAAAAATTAGAGCAGAAATAAATGAAATTGAAACCAAAAAAACAGTAGAAAGTATCAATGAAACACAGAGCTCATTCTTTGAGAAGATAAACAAAATTGACAAACCCTTAGCCAGACTGACTAAGAAAAAAAGAGAGAAGGCTCAAATAAATAAAATTAGAAATGAAAGAGGAGAAATTACAGTGGATACCAAGAAATACAAGGGATTATAAGAGAATACCATGACAAACCATATGCCAACAAATTGGACAATCTAGAAGAAATGGATAAATTTTTAGACTCATAAAACCCTCCCAAAACTGAATCAAGAAGAAATAGAGAATCTGAATAGACCAATCATGAGTGAAGAGATTGAAACAGTAATAAAAACCTCCGCAAAACAAAAGTCAACAACCAGCTGGCTTCTCTGGAGAATTCTACCAAATGTTCAAAGAAGATTTAGTACATATCCTCCTCAAACTACTATAAAAAATTGAAGAAGACGGAACACTTCCTAACACATTTAAAAGGCCAACACCACCCTGATCCCAAAGCCAGACCAGGACAACACAAAGAAGGAAAATTACAGGCCAATATCGCTGATGAACATAGATGCAAAAATCCTCAACAAAATACTGGCAAACCGAATACAGCAATACATTAAAAAGATCATACACTATGATCAAGTGGGATTTATACCAGGGATGCAGGGATGGTTCAATATCCGCAAATCAATTAATGTGATACACCGCATTAACAAAATGAGGAATAAAAACCACATGATCATCTCAATAGATGCAGAGAAAGCACTTGACAAGATCCAACATCCATTTGTGAGAAAAACTCTCAATAACATGGGTATAGAAGGAAAATACCTCAACATAATAAAGGCTGTATATGACAAACCCATAGCCAACAATATACTCAATGGGGAAAAACTGAAAGCAATCCCTGTGAGAACAGGAACAAGACAAGGGTGCCCACTGTCACCACTCTTATTCAATGTAGTACTGGAGATTTTGGCCAGAGCAATTAGCCAAGAAAAAGAAATAAAAGGTATCCAAATTGGCAATGAAGAAATGCAACTCGCACTGCTTGCAGATGACATGATTTTATACATAGAAAACCCTAAAGAATCCATTGGAAAACTATTAGAAATAATCAACAACTACAGCAAAGTTGCAGGGTACAAAATGAACTTACGGAAGTCGGTTGCATTTCTATACTCTAATAACGAGCTAACAGAAAGAGAACTCAAGAAGACAATCCCATTTACAATCGCAACAAAAAGAATAAAAGATCTAGGAATAAATTTAACCAGGGAGGTGAAAGACCTATACAATGAAAACTATAAGACATTATTGAAAGAAATCCATTTCCAAGAAATGGAATGATATTCCATGCACATGGATTGGAAGAATAAACATAGTTAAAATGTCCATACTACCTAAAGCAATCTACAGATTCAATGCAATCCCAGTCAGAATCCCAATGACATTCTTTGTGGAAACAGAACAAGGAATCCTAAAATTCATATGGGGCAACAAAAGACCCTGAATAGGTAAAGCAATCCCAAGAAAAACAAACAAAGCTGGAGGCATCAAAATCACTGACTTCTGGGCCGGCTCCGTGGCTTAGCGGTTAAGTGCGCGCGCTCCGCTGCTGGCGGCCCGGGTTCGGATCCCGGGCGCGCACCGACGCACTGCTTCTCTAGCCATGCTGAGGCGGCGTCCCACATACAGCAACTAGAAGGATGTGCAGCTATGACATACAACTATCTACTGGGGCTTTGGGGGGAAAAAAATAAATAAATAAATAAAAATCTTTAAAAAAAAAAAATCACTGACTTCAAAATATACTACAAAGCTTGGGGCCAGCCCAGTGGCATAGCGGTTAAGTGCGCACGCTCTGCTTCGGCGCCCGATGGTTTGAGGGGTTGGATCCCCGGCACACACTGACACACTGCTTGTCAAGCCATGCTGTGGCGGCACCCTATATAAAGTAGAGGAAGATGGGCACAGATGTTAGCCCAGGGCCAATCTTCCTCAGCAAAAAGAGGAGGATTGGCATCGGATGTTAGCTCAGGGCTGATCTTTCTTACACACACACACACTATATATATATATATATATATACACACACACACACAGGTGTATATATATTTATATATACACATATACATATACTACAAAGCAATAGTAACCAAAACAGCATGGTACTGGTACAAAAACAGACACACAGATCAATGGAACAGAACTGAAAGCCCAGAAATAAAACCACACATCTATGGACAGCTAATTTTTGACAGAGAAGCTGAGAACATACAATGGAGAAAGGAAAGTCTCTTCAATAAATGGTGTTGGGAAAACTGGACAGCCGCATGCAAAAGAATGAAAGTAGATCACTATCTTTTGCCATACACAAAAATTAACTCAAAATGGATTAAAGACTTGAGGTAAGATGTGAAACCATAAAACTCCTATAAGAAAATATAGGCAGTACACTCTTTGATATCAGTCTTAAAAGGATCTTTTTGAATACCATATCTACTTGGGCAAGGGAAACAAAAGAAAAAATAAACAATTGGGACTTCATCAGACCAAAGAGCTTCTGCAAGGCAAAGGAAACCAGCAACAAAACAAAAATACGACCCACCAACTGGGAGAAAATATTTGCAAATCATATATTCGACAAGGGCTTAATCTCCAAAACATATAAAGAACTCATACAAGTCAACAACAAAAAAACAAACAATCCGATCAAAAAATGGGCAGAGGATATGAACAGACACTTTTCATATAGATGGCCAATAGGCACATGAAAAGATGTTCAATATCACTAAATCATTAGGTAAATGCAAATCAAAACTACAATGAGATATCACCTTACACCTGTTAGAATGGCTATAATTACCAAGATGAAAAACAACAAATGTTGGAGAGGATGTGGAGAAAAGGGAACCCTCTTACACTGCTGGTGGGAATGCAAACTGGTGCAGCCACTTTGGAAAACAGTATGGAGATTTCTCAAAAAATTAAAAATAGAAATACCATATGACCCAGCTATCCCACTACTGTTTATTTATCCAAAGAACTTGAAATCAACAACTCAAAGAGAGTTATGAATCCCTATGTTCATTGCAGCATTATTCACAATAGTCAAGATGGGGAAGCAACCCAAGTGCCCAACAACTGATGAAGAGATAATGAAGATGTGGTATATATACACAATGGAATACTTGCAGCCATAGAAAAGACAAAATCGTCCCATTTGCAACAACATGGATGGACCTTGAGGGTATTATGTTAAGCAAAATAAGCTAGACAGAGCAAGACAAACGCCACATGATTTCACTCATATGTGGAAGATAAACAAACACATGCACAAAGAGAACAGATTAGTGGTTACCAGAGGGGAAGATGGTTGGGGAGTGGGCATAAGGAGTAAAGGGGCACATTTATATGGGAACTGACCAGTAATAATGTACAACTGAAATTTCACAATGTTATAAACTATCATGACCTCAATAAAAAAAATACCATAGCAAAATCTTGATGTATCAATGTTGCACATTAACTGGATTTCTTTATTGCCCCGAGCAGATCTATTAATCATTCCAACAACCTTACCCAACAGACTCTTTCATGTAAAAAAAAAAAATAACGCCATGGTAAACAAATCAGTTTAAAACTAGACAAGAGAGAAATCATACTTCCAGCCAAAGTAACAAAGCTTTAGGATGGTTATGCAAGCAAACTAAGGTAAATAACATGAGGGAATTTCAGGGGAAGTTTTTCTTCACCTGAATGCTTACTTCAGCAATGGACTCAGGATTTGATATCTTTACTCATACTTTTTTCTCTAAAATTTCTAGCTACTTTAACTTCTACTACCTTTGCCCAGTTCTTTTCTTTCTTCCCTTTATTATATTTGTAAATATATTTGATACATACAAAAGATTGCATGAAGTACTTAAGTTAGTTATAAATCAAAATATAATGAAAAACTATGAACTCACCACCCAACTCAAGAACCAAAAAACCAAGAACCCACCCTATCCCATCCTCCAGAAACAAGCACAGTCCTAAATGTTGCGTGTCATTCTACTGCTTTCAGATATAAATATTTAAAGTCTCTCTCTCTGTATATATATATATGTATATATATATACACACACACACATACTTCGTCACAAATTTATATAAAATAATCATATATTGTTTAGTTTTGCTTATTTTTGAGATCCTTTAGAAAGCATAATATAGCGGATGCTGGGGTATGCAACCTGGATCCCCCCTCCAAGATCAGGACGTTCATTTGTGGAGAGTGCTAGTTGCTGAGGGCTCATGGCTGTGCCCGTCTATGGGAACTGCCGTTTGCCAAAGGGAGATGCTTTGCCCCCTCCCCACGGGCAGCCTGCATCCAATGCCTGGTTAATGCAGAAACACAAAAGCCTGGTCCACTTATCTCAATTTTGGACATCTCTGAAAGGCCATCCTAGCTTCAGAGCTCCCTGTGGGATGGGCTGAGGCTTCCATTACTGCTGCGTTGCAGCTCAACTTCTCCCTCACTCCCTTACTGATGTTGTTGCCCAGAGCACTCCATAAATAACTCCCCTGCAAGCAAATCTCAAACCCAGACTCTGTTTCCTGGGAAGCCTGGCTGTTGTGGGTTGAACTGCATCCCCCAAAAGATATGTTGATGTCCTAACCCTCAGCACCTATGAATGTGGTCTTATTTGGAAACAGGGCCTTTGCAGACATAATCAAGTTAAGACAAGGTCACACTAGATTAGGGTGGGCTTTAAATCCAATGACTGTGTCCTAATTAGGAGAGGGAGATTTGGAGTCACACAGAGAAAAAGAGGAAAGACGGCCATGTGAGGGGGAGAATGTAGTGATGTAGCTACAAGCCAAAGAATGCTAAGGAATGCCGATAAGACAACCACGAGACGCTGGCAGAGGCAAGGAAGGATTCTTCTCTAGAGCCTTTAGAGAGAGCATGGCCCTGCCGACACCTTGATTTTGGAATTTTAGCCTCTAGAACTGTGAGAGAATAAATTTCTGTTCTTTAAAGCCACACGGTTTTTATCAATCTGTTACAGCAACCCTAAGAATATTCATGCATGGACCTAAGACCTAGACTTGGGTAGCCAACTGAACTCGCTCTGGTAGCTGTTGTTCTCCATTTCTTTTTTCTTCAATATCAATGCCAATATCTTATTAGAGATGTATTAATAATATATACATGAAAAACTGTGTTCTTTTTAAGTGATTATATCTCTGTTTTGGGGGTATAGTCTTATTGTTTATGTTCCTGTATTTTATTTCAAATTTTTTGAGAAAAATTTCTGTATAAATTTTAAAATTCATTACATATCTATCTTTGCATGTGCGTGTGTGTGTTAGGCAGAATAGTGATCCCTCTCCCCCTGAAAGATATCCACATTCTAACCACTGGAACCTGTGAATGTTATCTTACGTGACAACATATTGCGATGATCTGATTAAGTTAAGGACCCTGAGATGGGGAGATTCTCCAGGTGAGCCTAATCTAAACACTGGGTCCTTAACATTGGAGAACCTTTCCCAGCTTTGGTCAGAGAGAGAGACGTGACTGAGGAAGAATAGTCAGGAGACGCAGTGTTGCTGGCTTTGAAGATGGAAGAAGGGGTCCACAAGCCAAGGAATGTGGGCAGCCTCTAGAAATTGAAAAAGGCAAGGAAACAATCTCTTCCCCAGAACCTCTGAAAAGAACACTTTGATTTTAGTCCGCTGAGTCCCATGTTATAATCCCAACCTACAGAACTGTCAGATAATAAGTGTGTGTTGCTTTAAGCCACTAATTTGTGGTAAATGTGATAGCAAAAATAGAAAACTAGTACTGTGTGTGTGTGTGTGTGTGTGTGTGTGTGTGTGTGTGTGTGTGTTTGTCCTAAGGAAGCATACCTGACTCTGGCCCCTGCCCTCCTCTCTTGTTCACTACACTCAAGCCATAAAGGCCTTCTCTATAGTTTTCAAAAGGACCAAGGTCCATCCTACCCCAACCATACTTGAAGCACTGTAAAGGTCTTATTCTCTTATTCACCAATGTTACCCTGGAAAACATGTAGTAGGTTCTCAATAAGTATTCATTAAATGAATCGATGGAGTATTATTGTAGAAGACAAAAGGTAAAAGTTAGTGGCAGGGAGCAATAACTTCTAGTTGAAAAACAAAATCTGTCACAATTTAAAAACTTAAATTTAAAGGCTTACGGCTCTGTTTGCTCTACTTGTCTCTTAAGTTATAACTCACGGATTTTTCCTTTATAGAACCAAGAATTGAAATTGTATAACAATGGAAAAAAGCCACGCTTTATTGTCTCACCTAGCCCAAATCAGTTTGTTTACTATCTCCAGGGGGAAAAGCAAGCTGTTAAAAATAGTAAACTACCCAAGTGCCCATCAATGGATGAATGGATAAAGAAGATGTGGTACATAGATACACAATGGAATACTACTCAGCCATAAAAAAGATGAAATCACGCCATTTGTGACAACATGGATGGACCTTGGGGATATTATGCTAAGCGAAATAAGTCAGACAGAGAAAGAAAAATACCATATGATCTCACTCATATGTGGAAGACAAATACACAGATATGAAGAACAGATTGGTGGTTACCAGAGAGGAAGGGGGTTGGGGGAGGGCAAAAGGGGTAAGGGGGCACATGTGTACGGTGATGGATAGAAACTTTTGGTGGTGAACATAAGGCAGTCTATACAGAAGCTAAAATATAATGATGTACACTTGAAATTTACACAACGTTATAAACCACTGTGACCTCAATAAAATAATTTTTTTTGAGGAAGATTAGCCCTGAGCTAACATCTGTTGCCAATCGTCCTCTTTTTAGCTGAGGAAGATTGGCCCTGGGCTAACATCCGTGCCCATCTTCCTCTACTTTATATGGGACGCTGCCACAGCGTGGCTTGATAAGTGGTGCGTAGGTCCACACCCGGATCCGAACCTGCAAACCCCGGGCCTCTGAAGCAGAACATGGGAACTTAACCACTACGCCACTGTGCTGGCCCCCAATAAAATAATTTTTTTTTTAAAGTAAACAGTGACTCTTTGTCCTGTCATTCGGGCTCATCTGGTAGGACTACCAACTACATAGTCACCTCTTACTCAAAGTGATTGGATCTTAGGAATACTACCTCACAATACCAGTTTACAGGGGATGTTGAAAAATCAGAACACTGGTTATGCTTCTGTGAAATCGTTTGTGAACTACGTTCACATCATCTATAGAAGGTATCTAAACATATTTTCCTATCTCTAGTCCCCTTCTACTTGTCTATATTTTGCATTATGAGAATTTTAATAAGCACCTTCAAAATCTTCTTTGGAACAAGGTAGAGAAGGGAGAAATAAATAGCCTCCCTTTCCTAGCACCCAGGTATTGAGGGAACTGAGGAAGAGCTTGCTTGCAGGCTGTAAGGCTAAAGAGTTCAGGGAGGAAGAAGGAGTAGCGCGACTGGAGTGCTGAGGAAGCAGAGGAGAAAAGAGAATGATGAGGGGTGAGGCCTCAGGTGGCTACTGGCTGCACACAACCACAAAATCCCCCTGGTATACAGTCAACTACATTTATTTCTCACTCCCACAGCCATGGGTTGACCAGGGTTGGGCCAATATCGGCTGGCATCAGCTGGGCTCTGCTCCAGGCTGGGCTTCTGTCTGCTCTGTTTCTCAATCATCTGGGATGACCCAGGTCAGAAAATAACTCTAGACAACTCATTATCATATATATTGCAAAACATTTCATCAACAGAATCTTCTTTTTCAGTAGTGTATGGAAAAGAACAAGCCCTCACTTGTGTGACCTTGGATAATTCCGGTATTTAGTTAACTCACACGTACAATGGGGATGGCAAAGAATGCTTACCTTTCAGAGACGACAGAGACGACAGACCAGAACCGTGAGGGACCTACTGGATTTACAGTCCACTAGTGGGGAATGGATTATTTGCTTCACCTTATCCTGGTCAATAGTGGTTATTATCATTGAGCTTTTTTCCCTGTCAATTCTATGGGTGAAAAAAAGTACCTCATATCTGAATGTGTGTTTTCCAACACCACCGAGCAATTAAATTAACTCAATTCTGGCACTATCTACTGGAGATAGCATCAGATGGCATAGGCTTAGTCCCACAAGATTGCCACCACTTCACACACCAATTGCAAGTCCAGGTTACCTGTACTTCTTTTTATTTATTTCTTTATTTATTTTTATTATTTTTATTTATTTATTTTTGGTGAGGAAGATCAGACCTGAGCTGACATCCATGCTAATCCTCCTCTTTTTGCTGAAAAAGACTGGCTCTGAGCTAACATCTATTGCCAATCCTCTTCCTTTCCCCCCCCTCCCCCAAAGCCCCAGTAGATAGCTGTATGTCATAGCTGCACATCCTTCTAGTTGCTGTGTGTGGGACGCTGCCTCAGCATGGCGGGAGAAGCGGTGCGTCGGTGCGCGCCCGGGATCCGAACCCGGGCCGCCAGCAGCGGAGTGCGTGCACTTAACCGCTAAGCCACGGGGCCAGCCCGGGTTACATGTACTTCTGACCTACTGGCTATAAATTGGAGGTTCCGGCGACGCCCCTCTAGGGTTCTATTAATTTTCTAGAGTGGCTCACAGAACTCAGGAAAACAGTTTACTTACTAGACTACTGGTTTATTATAAAAGGATATAACTCAGGAACAGCCACATGGAAGAGATGCATAGGGCAAAGTATGTGGGAAGGGGCAAGGAGCTTCCATGGCCTCTCCAGGAGCACCGCCCTCCCAGCACATCCACACGTTCAGCAACCTGGAAGATCTTGGAACTCCATGCTATTGGAGGGTTCATTACACGGGCTTGATTAAATCATTGGCCATTGGCAGTTGATTCAACCTCCAACCTCTCTCCCCTCCCCAAGGGTGGGGTGGGGGGATTGAAAGTTCCAACCCTCTAATCATGGTTGGTTACCCTGGCAACCAGCCCCCATCCTTAGGAACTTTCCAAAAGTCACCTCCTTAACCAACTCAGGCGTGGCTGAAAGGGGCTTGTGATGAATAACAGGACAATATTTTCACCTTTCTGGTTCAGAGCTATTTCAGGAAGTAATTACAAAAGAGCAAGGATTATAACAAATGATGTTCCCATTGCTCTTTTCACTTAGGAAATTCCAAAGTTTTGGGGAGCTGTGATCCAGGAACAGTGGATGACGACCAAATATATGTTTCTCATTATAAATCACTATATCACACATTGTTTTAATTTGCTTTTTTTGAGGCTGAAGTTTTCTTAATCTGCTTATTTGCCATTTATATATTTTCTTTTGCACATTGCCTGTTCATGTCTTTTGCTTGCTGGTATGTTTCCCTTTTTCCTAATGATTTGTAAAAGGTTATTATAAGGCTATTTGTATAAAGTTATTCACCCTTTACAAAATGCATTTACTTTTTTATTATGGATAATTTAAAACATACAAAAAGGTAGACAGAATAATATAATGAACTCCCACATAAAATGAAATTCCATAACTATCAACTCACACCACTCTTGGTTGATCTATACTACTATCCACTTCCCCTCTCCTGAAGTTTTTTGAAGCAAATCCCAGAAAACATATCATTTTATCTGTAAATATTTCAGTATGTATCTCTAAAATTATAATGGCTTTTTAAAACAATACCATTATTCCACCTAAAAAAAATAGTTTCTTTCTACCACCAAATATTCCCCAATTTTTATTCGTCTTATTAATGTCTTTTTTTTTAAATGGTCTGTTTGCAATTGTTGACATGACTAATATGCTTTCATTTGAAGCATCTCCAAATCAAGTGTTCCTGGAAATCACACACCACATCCCTTTTTTCTCTTTCAAAGTTTCAAGCATACATACATGGAAAATTCAAGTTGAGAACATTTTTTTTTTTCCGCTGAGGAAGATTCGCCCTGAGCTAACATCTGTTGCCAATCTTCCTCTTTTTGTATGTGAGCTGCTGCCACAGCATGGCCACCGACAGACAAGTGCTGTGGGTCCGAGCCCAGGAATTGAACCACAGCCACAGAAGTGGAGCGTGCTGAACTTAACCACTAGGCCCCCACGGCTGGCCCAAGTTGAGAACATTTTGATGAACAGGAAAAGTGAGCAAGAAATTAGGATTATGTGAAAAAAAAGTTTACTTTGATTAAGTCAGCTGCAAAAATGGATAGCTAGCTAACAACGCAAAGCACTACTGGAAGTGAGTTGCTAAAAACAGATGTAAACTCAGTAACTAGACTCACCACAAATAAAGAAATCATCAGAAACCTGTACAAACCAAGTCTATTTAGGAAACAACATTCCACTTTCCAAATACCACAGGGGGGTGGTAAAAAAAAGAAAAAGAATATGTGACTATCCTAAAGGTAAAATTGCTTCCTTCTTGGAGCACAGAGCAAGTGATCTTGATTTATAGTTAAATACAAGGGAAAAAGTGCTCATAGTGCCAGCACACTTGTATTAGATGAATTTCAGAGGGAAACAAAAACCATGGGTGCAAATGACAACAGCTCTTTGACACTAATCACCTGGAAATAAAACTGTGAAACTCCAGTTAGGGAGAAATGATCTTTATGCAGGACATGAGTACTTCTAGGGTTTTGTTTTCTATTCCCTATTCATACACTCTCTCTTAGACATTTCTTCTTCAGAATTGTCTATAACTATATTCCACATTTTAATATACGTGTATATATGTGTGTTTAATGAGGATATGAATGAACATTCTTTCTACGAGTTCCTTAACATGGGTCTCTTTTTGCTCTGGATTTGTAGAGACACCAAAAGGCCTAACTTTAATATTTTCACAAGTTCCTCATAAATAAGCTGCTCCCTCATCACTTCATGAATGAGATATTTTAATCATTTAAATGGGAATGTTAAAAACACTTGCTTTCCAAAACTGAGACTATTTCTTTTTTTTGTGAGGAAGATTGGCCCTGAGCTAACATCTGCCAATCCTCCTCTTTTTGCTGAGGAAGACTGGCGCTGGGCTAACATCCGTGCCCATCTTCCTCCACTTTATATGGGACGCCACCACAGCATGGCTTGCCAAGCGGTGCGTCGGTGCGCGCCGGGATCCGAACTGGTGAACACGGGGCGCCGCAGCGGAGCGCGCGCACCTAACCGCTTGCGCCACCGGGCCGGACCCTGAGACTATTTCTTATTTATACAAAATGTTTAATAAACTGGGCTTAACATAAAAGACTCTGTCATAGAAATCCAATTAATTTCAAATTTATAGAGAAAACAATAAAAAACAATTTGTGGACAAGATTATAATTTTTGAGTACAGGTTCCCAAGTATATAGAAAACATGGTTTAAAATGTTTGAATGCTACCACTAACAATGTTTTTCTACTTTCAAAAAGTTAACTGATACTAAAAATATATATAATTGTTTTAATAGTTTTTTCCTGTTTAGATACTTCCTTGTTGTTTTGTTGTTGTTATTAGTGCCATCGAGACGATTCTAGCTCTGTCAAAGTTGAAGAGGCAAACTTGGAGATCTCTGAGTTAATCCATTCTTTCTTTTAATCATGAAATGAAAATTTCAGGACACCAAGGTAGAGACTAACCAAAGAATTTCAAGGCCCTTTATTCCCTATGGAATGTATGTTCAAATACTATTCAGACGAACTTTTCCACCTTCCCTGCCTCAAGGCGGGAATATTCACTACTCCAAATGGTCCTGAACTCCCACTCTGGGGCTGCTCAACCAGAGGATGGGAAATTTTACCTGCAGACTCTAGATGGGATAACATATTCTGACCCTTTCCATACCCCAGGGAATGTACCGCAGATCCATGTTTAATTACACCTTTGCCCTTGAAATCTCATTTCAACTCTCATGATTTGAGATACAAACAGATAAGTGTCCTCTTAATCTAATTTAGGGAGATTTTTTTAAGTCAAAGCTAAAGGCATCAGCTTGGGGATTTGTAAATATTAGTCAATATCCTCCAGAGTGCATATAATCCCTGTTGCATAGTTTAAAAAAAATTGTGAACTTGGCCTACCTTGTTGCTAAAGAACATTGGTCTAAATTTTTAATCTCTTCCATTTCCAATGAGAAGAAAAAAATATATATGGAGGTAGCCGATTTTCAGGCCTCATTTGCATAATATCACAAAAATCCCCCTCGCCCCTCATTTATCAATGACATAGTAAACAATTTTTTATTCTACTGTCAGTCTCAAAATACAAACAAAAGCAAAAAACAACAAAAAAGTAGAGTGCATACTGCATTTTAATCTGCCTTTCTACTTAAAATAGCAAAGCTTTTTCCAAGTCATATTTTCTATATAATTTTTAATGGCTTGACAGTTTCCATGTATGAATGTATCACAGATAGATCTAAACAATATTCCATTCCTGGGCATTTAGGTTGGTTCAGGTATTTAGCTATCATAAATAATGCTGATACAAACACTCTAGTGTTTTATACACTTCTCTGATTATTTCTTTACATTAAATTCTTAGAAATGCAATTACTGAGTTAAAAGACATGAGTACTTTCTTTTTGCAGTCCACTTTATTGAGGGATAATTCAAACACACTTCACAAATTTTAAGTGTAGTATTTAATGACTTTCAATAAATACATACATTGCATAACTACCACCATCAAGATGTACAACATTTCCATCTTCTTCAAGAGTTTCCTTGTGCTTCTTTATGGTCAATCCCCTCCCTGACCCTTCACCTCTGATTCTGCTTACTGTCACTTTGGTTTTGCTCTCCTAGAAATGCATATAAATGGAATCATACAGAATGTAGTCTTTTGTGTCTGGCTTCTCCATTAGCATAATGCCTTTGAGATGAATCCATGGTGTGTGTATTGGTAGTCTGTCCCTTCTTATTGCTGAGTAGTATTCCATTTGGTTATCCATTCTTCGGTTGATGAACATTTGGGTTGTTTCCAATTTTTTACTATTATGAATAAAGCAGCTATGAACATTCACATACAAGTCTTTGTGTGAGCATATGCTTTTATTTCCCTTGAGTAAATAATACTGAGGAGTGGAATTATGGGTTATATGGTAATTGTTTAATTTTATAAGAAATTGACAAACTGTTTTCCAAAGGGGCTGTATCATTTTGCTCCATATCTTCGCCAGCACTTGGTAGTGTCAGTCTTTTTTATTTAGTGAGTGTGTGGTAGTATTTCAATGTGGCTTTAATTAGCATTTCCCTGAAGAGCAAAGATAGTGAGCATCTTTTTATGTGCTTATTGGGCAGTCATTTCTTATTTTGTGAAGTCTGTTTTGTGTGTCTGTTAAAGTCTTGTAGGGGATTTGAGGGATTTGGGAGCTGATCAAGGAAAAAGATATGAATCAGAGAAGCAGTAACACACAAGAAGCTTTACTGGGTGGCACTTGGACAGGGTTGCATGAAGTCCCTCACAGCATGAGGCTGTCTGGAGGCTTATGGTGAGAGGAACATCATCCAGAAGGGGAGGAGGGCAAGGGAACTCCTGGAGGAGAGGGGAATCAGAGAGGTGGCTTGCATGTCTAACCATGTGCTCCAGTAGCATGGCAGGGAGACTCCAGGTCAGACAGCTTTGAAGGGCAGCAGCAAAGCTTGGAGCCTTTATGGCCCACGGCTTATTTTATCTATTGCCAGTGGATGAGGGGTAGCTTTCTTGGAGTATGCAAAGCAGGCAGATTCTAAATGGTTAAAAGTCCACTTGTTTGGACTATTTTTAAAATAACGAGATGTGTAAAAATTTGAGTTTGGCGTTGGTGGTCTTTTGGGCTAAAAGGTCCCAGCCTGCAGTGAAGAAATAAACAACCCTGGAGCCAACAGACAGAGGCCATCTTTGGCTCATTTACATAACAAACTTTTTGCTCATTTTTTTAATTAGGTTGTCCGTCTCCTTCTTGAGTTCTTAGAGTTCTTAATATATCCTGAAGAGGAATCCTTCATCGGATGTGCCGCAAATGTTTTCTCCCAGTGTGGCTTGCCTTTTCATTTTCTTAGCAATGTATTTTGATAAAGAAGTTTTTAATTTTGATGAAATCCAATTTATCGACTTTTTCCTTTTATGCTTCCTACGTTTTGTCTTACCTAAGAAATCTTTGCATTACCCTACATCACAAAGATTTTTCTCCAGTTTTCTTCGTTTTTTTTTTTTTTGTGAGGAACATTAGCCCTGAGCTAACATCGATGCCAATCCTCTTCTCCTTGCTGAGGAAGACCAGAACTGAGCCAACATCCACCGCCAAGCCTCTTCCCTTTTCTTTTTTTTTTTTCCCTTTTCCCCCCAAAGCCCCAGCAGATAGCTATATGCCATAGCTGCACATCCTTCCAGCCACTGCACGTGGGACGCGGCCTCAGCATGGCCTGACAAGCAGTACGTTGGTGCGCGCACCCAACCGCCAAGCCACGGGCCCGCCCCTAGAAGTTTTATCTCTTATGTTCAGCTTTATCAGGCCAGGAAGCAGGGTCACCATTTTGCATATGAATATCCAACTTTCCCAGCACCATAGTTGAAAACGTCATTTTTTCCTGCTGACTTACCTTGGCACTTTTGTTGAAAATCACTTGATGTTGTATCAAAACAAAAATCTCCATTTTGTTTTGTCCCACTGATTTATATATTTATCATTGTGTTAAAATCACACTGTTTAGATTACTATAGTTTTAAAGTAAGTCTTGAAGTCAGATACAGAAGTCCTCTTTGTTCTTCTTGTCTTGGCTAGAGTCTTGGCATTTCCACATAAATTTCAGCTCACTGAATTCTATTTAAAAAAAAAAAAAAGCCTGCTGGTATTTTGATTATTTCTTTGGATCTATAGATCAATTTGAGAGGAGGTGAAATCTTAATATTAAGCCTTCCAATCCGTGAACATGGTATCTCTCCCATTATTTAGGTATTCTTTAGTTTCTCTCAGCAGTGTTTTGCAGTTTTAGCCTACAGGGCTTGCACGTACTTTCTTGAGTATAACCCTAAGTACTTCATCTTTACTGGTGGTATTTAAATGGTTTTCTTTTCTTAATTTCAACTTACAATTATTTGTTGCTAGGACATGAGTTTTTTTTTTTTTTTTTTTTGCTGAGGAAGATTCACCCTGAGCTAACATTTCTTGCCAATCTTCCTGTATTTTGTATTGGGCCACTGCCACAGCACGGCCAGCGAGATGAGTGGTGTAGGTCGCACCCAGGAACCAAACTCAAGCTGCCCAAGCAGAGCACGCCGAACTTAACCACAAGGCTACCAGGACCGGCTCAACAGGAGCATTTTTAAGGCTCTTGGTAAACACTGTTCTTTTTGAAGTTCATAGTAATTTATATATCCAACAAAATATGAGAATGCCTGTTTGTAAGTACTGATTTCATTGAAATATTTTTTTCCCAAGAATGGCAGATGTAAAAAATAGTCCTATTCTTTCAATTTACTTTATCAGAGAATTCTCCTTTTCTCTTCTTGGGCGGAGTATTGTTGGACATCAGGCACAGAGTTTGACCGTACACCTTGGCTCACGGCACACCACCACGATTGGCCATTCAACTTCGTTTCTTTTACCTCATTCCCCACTCCTGTCCTCTCTCCTTCTCCCTCTATGGGCAACTTTTTTCTTGTCCTTAGGAAAACGTTCCAACGTGTTTAACATGTTTTTGAATATTTTCTTATAAGACATTTTTGTGTCCATGTGTTTTAAATTTACACAAATGGCATTACGTTAGACTCCATTCCTCATTACTTTTTCTAAATATGTTTTTAAAATATATGCATATGTGGTGGATACATGGAGTCCTCTGCTTCTATCTAATGCATAGTACTCTGTGTGCCTCCACCATATTTTACCCATACCCTGGTGATTAAGAACCCCAGGTTGGCTCTAAGCTTCTGCCACCAGAAACAATGATCAGTATCCTCATATTTGTTCCTGTAGAGACCTGTGTAAGACTTTGTGAGGATATATACCCAGAAGCAACTTATTATCTATATGCCTTTAACTGAATTCTGCCAGATTGCTCTCCAGAATGGCTCCACCACTTTACACTCGCAGCAACAGTGTCTGAGGGTTCCTATCCCCACAGCTCCATCAACACCTGACATTATCCACCTTTCTAATTTTAGTCAGTCTACTGGGCACGAAGAAATATTTTATTGTGACTTTAATACGAACCTCTCTGATTATGAATGAGTTTGAGCACATCTTTCTATGTTGTTAGCCTGTTCATAACCTTGGTGCATTTTTCTGCTGGGCTCTTGTTTTTTGTTTGCTGATCTAGGCAGTCCTTGTTGAATTGTAGATACTAGTCCTTGTCAGATTTAGACATGCAAATATATTCTCCTATACTGCTATTTATTATAAATGAAAACGAAATCTTTTTTTCCCAGTATTTTTTTCCAGTTATCTATTAATGTATAACAAAGCACCCAAAACCTCAGAAGCTTAAAACAAACCATTTTATTTTGCTCATGATTTTATGAGTCAAAACTTGGGAAAGGCTCCACTGAGCAGTTCATCTGAGTTTCATAGCAACAATCAGGGGGGTTGGGGCTGGAGGATTCATTTCCAAAATGGCTTCTTCATTTACAGGTCTGGTTCCTTGGTGCTCCTTGGCCTCTCTCTCCATTTGATGTCTCATCCTCCAGGGCCTCTTTACATGACTCTGGGCTTCCGATAACATAGTGATTTCAGAGTAATTTCACTTCTTACATAGTGGCTGGCTTCCGAGAGGCAAGAAGCAGGAGCTGTCAGGCAAGGTGGGAGCAACACCGGGAACGGGCACAGCATCACTTCCACCACACCCTCCTGGTCTAAGCAGTCAATGGACCTACCCAAATGCAAGCAAGCGGGGAGATGCCACCTTCCAATGACAGAATGACATCACACTGCAGAAGACCATGTGAGCTGGGAGATATTATTGTAGTCATCTTTGGAAAACACAATCTGCCATATTACTTATTGACATTTCTATTTTTTCTTTTGTGAACTGTCAAACCTTGGCATTCCATTCAATCTTCTCCTACTGATTTATAAAAACTCTCTATATTACATATCTCAAACCTTTTGCATTTATAAAAATTATATTTTTTCCAAGTTTTCCTCCTCAGGTAGAAGACTATAAGAGAAGTCAGTTTCATTTACTTTACTATTAGTTTCCTTTTTAAAATCTTTTTTAGGAAGAAAATATTACTTAAATCTATATATCTCAAAAAGATTAATGATATATAAGATCTTATCAAGGAATAAGCCATTTCACAAGCACCTTAAAATTAACCCCTTTATATTATAAATTCAAATTCTATAATAAAATAACAAATGGTATAGAAGTTTAAAATCACTGATGTCTTCATTTTAACTCCAATACAATGGGCCTTTTTTTCCCCTTATAAACTGCACATACTCTATACCTTCAGTTAATACTGAAATAAAAAGGAACAAGTTGGCCACTCTTTTAATACAACTTCATTGAAAATATGGTTCCCACTCCCTCCAAAAAATTTCTTTAAAAACAATTTAAAATCCAGAAACATGTATTTATTTCAGAGTTGAAAAAACAAACTATGAAAGCTGGTTTACAAATAATTTCTTAGATTAGTAGATATACATAGAACTGCTTTCTTTCATGCTCTACAGAATTTCTTCGTATCTTAGTGAAACTTTCACAAACATGTATTTCATGAGAGTGTCACGCAATAAGTAATACTGTCTTCAAGTAAAACATGTCTGAAATGACAAGCCATGCGTCTCTTCAGTAACTAAAGACTGTTAGTAACAGAAAAGGAAACTACAGCCATATGTACTGGATTTTTTTGCAGGCTAAATTGTAGCACTTTATGCTGAGGTTTAAGGAAGTCATTAACTAATTTTTTCCCAGAATATAGAAACATTCTATATTGTATAGCATTTTAATTATAAAAATGCAATATGACAAGAATATTTTATTAAAATAATGTCCTTATTATGACTATTTTAGATAAAAATGGTTTTTAAAAGTTGAAGCAAATAATTTGGAAAAGAAATTCCAAAATAAACAAAAATGTCATTTAAGTTCTAGAACCACAGAGGCACACGGAGAGACGAAGTTGAATACAAAGAAAAATAAGGAAGGCAGAGGACAAAGCAAAATGATCTCTTCAGGTCTTTTGAAGCTTTAAGATATAGGTAGAATCTTTTAAGTGGCAGGATATGCATATGATTTTGTTTTCTTTCCAGTGGAAATGAATTAATAGATTTTAATTTAGATACAGTACTTTGAAGTAACTGTTGGTTTACTGTGTCTTGCCCATAAAAATCATATGATTAATACTCTGACTTCAAAAAATAAGGCCCAGCAGAGCAGAAATAATTTATTCTGTCCTAGAAATATATGTAAGAAGAATCAGAAAATTCATCGACAGGCAGGGAAAAATTTTAAATACCTTTCCTCTTTCTCCCAGAAATCTTATTATCCTCCAGGAAGGTGGAGGTGAGGGATGGAGATACATTTCATGCTTAACAGTATTGCAATCGAAAAATGAATGCATTCAACTTAAGAAAACAAAATACACAAACGGTACACAAAGTACAATCAATAATTCTTCCTCCTCAATGTGAATGAAAAATAAGGGCCAAATTCTGAATGGATGATGTGTTGTCTTGTATTTGCAGTTCTAACAATCACAAATGTTCACAAATGCAGAAATGCATTAATACGAAATGCTTACTTTCAACAATGTGAACAGTTATGCACAGATAAACAAAAGTAGAAAGGACCTGAGTAAAGGCCTCAAACAGATATTCCTACCCAACCCCGCACCCTCAAGTGTTTCCAAATTTTGGCTACCATCTAAAATGAAAACTTTTATTTTTTGTTATCTTCCAAATTCTATTATTTGGAAGTAAGTTTGTGTTTCTTTTTTGAATGAACACTAGAACCAAAGGCTTTCATTTGTAACACCTAGGTCAAGAAACACCTTCGGTGTCATGTCTCATCCAAGGAGTTTCAGCAAAACCATGCAAAGCCCAAGTTTCAAAAAGACAGCTTTCGACACATCTATCCAACATGTATACACAACCTTAGGAAGCATCTCCTCCAGAAGGTAGTGGATCTTACCATATTTTTTTCTGAAACTACAACTGACTTTATGTATTACAAAAAACCTTTCATACCAGCAGCAGAATCGAAGTGATGGTAGTGGAAAGTGGAGTACAAAATACGTAAAGGCCTTGGGATTAAACATTATAATTCCTGGGTGTAAAACTTTACCATTTCGTTGAGAGATGTGTCAATTTATAAACATCGAGAAGGGTTCTTTGCAAATGCAGAGATACGTTTATCTTTAAACTTGTTAAAGTAAGTACCCGTCCACTCTCAAAGCACCTTCTTTTTTTTTTGAGGAAGATCAGCCCTGTGCTAACATCTGCCAATCCTCTTTTTTTTTTTTTTTTTTTTTGCTGAGGAAGACTGGTCAGGGGCTAACATCCGTGCCCATCTTCCTCCACTTTATATGGGACGCTGCCACAGCATGGCTTGCCAAGTGGTGCGTCGGTGCGTGCCCAGGATCCGAACCGGCGAACCCCAGGCCGCCGCAGCGGAGTGCACACACTTAACTGCTTGCGCCACCGGGCCGGCCCCTGAAAGCACTTTCTAATGAACTGTTTGTTCTGCTTAACTCAAGTCAGAAGTAACTTGGCAATTAAAAGTTTATGCATCTTCTTTCAAAGCAAACCATGGTTGTGGTTGGTTTTGAATGATTCTGAATGGTTCCACAGATCTGCAAATTCTAGCCATCCAGTTTTCCTAAGATACAAAACCAACTCACCAGTATTCTACCATATCACCAAACAATAACAAATAGGACAATATAGAGCATTTTGAAATAAGTTTGCCAATCTTTTTTCCATCGGCAAGTTAGTTAATATACGACACACTGGTGTCAGGTCAGAGGGAAGGAAATAATTTCCTGAGATCTAACTAGCAAGCCAACATTATTAGTCCATCAATCTATACCGGAAATCACATTCAATAGAAACACACATACAAACCCATCCAGTTTTGCTCTTCTCTACCATTACTATATTCTCAAGTAGTCAAGCCTAAACAAACCCAGACAGGAGGACAATTATGAAAACTCACTTCATCACAAAACATCAAAGGGCTTTTTAATGATATATGGAAATGGTCCAACATAATGACACAGAAACAGGTTTTAAAACTCTAAAATACCAACTAAAAATGGAACATATTTTTTTTCACTGTCTCTGTAAATCATTTGTCATGGGCCTGCCCCTAAAACTAAAAATTGATAGCTGATTTCCAAAACCACTATTGTACCTTATTTCAAATCCCCTACTTCACTAAACTTGAGAGAAAAAACACTCTAGACATCAGTTCTATTTGTGGGGGGAAAAGGTTTTTAAATAATATTGTCAGAGAAATGGCTTTTCATGACCAGTTACACCTCGATTTACAGAGACAACAGCCAGACTGTGAAATAAGGCAGAATTTATGGAGCACCATGTCGTACCAGAAATAGTGACGACCAAGTTTGTGCCCGTGGGTAAGATAGGTACTGACCTGTTTGGCAGTGGCAAAGTAAAACAGGTACTGACCTGCCTGGCAATCTGGTGTCATCTTGAGATTCTAATACATGCAGTTAACATGTCAGTACACAGTATCTCATTTTGCCTCATGTTGAGAAAGTACTCAATAACAAAAAAGATCCAAGTGTCCCAACATGCAGAGGAACTCTGTGAGCCAAGAGTAAAGTAACACAGCTAAAAGCGAACCTAATTTCTATAAAAGTACCCAAACAACCTCACAGCACCAGAGAAGCCCAAGGGGGTGGCTCCCCAGGACTAAAGTACTTGTGATGCTGGCATTTGTTTCAAATTCATTTTTGCACACAATATTTTTCTACAAACAACCGCAAAAAGTCTTCTGGAGGCTCTAAAGACTTAGGAACACATCCAAGTTAACAAAAAAGCATTTCACAACTAGGAACTGCCTAACACTGCCTCTCAGCATTAGTAAACAAGGGCAAAGTTCACCACGTGCAAGAGACAGCGAAATACACATGCACGGACACACTCATGACACATGCAATTTCTTACACCTCAAACAAGACAAACAACACCCAGGATATTGCTTCCCACATCTTCCAAAATACTAGCTCTTGAGTAAATCCCACCAGACCCAAGAAAACGGCCCCAAACTAGCCCCAAATAGGATCGTGAACATCAACGACTACATGGACAGAGTCGAACGCTGTCAGAAAAGGGGGAGGGGTGCAGGACACAAACCACAACAAAATAAAGCACATCCCCAAACGCTGAGGCGCTGGCCACCCAGATATTTCGAAGGCAGACCGCCAGACGGCCAGGGTCCGGCAGGCTGGAGCCCCTCATCGAGCCCGTAGCTGCCAGAGGCCCCCTGGCCAATCTAGCGACAGCAGGCCCCAATATTAACACGTCAGACCGCTCCCCCACCTCCCAAGCACACAACTGACAGGCCCTCGGCAACCTGGGGGCTGCTGGCGGCCTTCTGACGGCACAGAGAGCCCCCAAACCGTCCGGAACTGCAGAAAACCCCAGCTCCTGCCTCGGCGGCGGCCATGACAGCGAGAAAGCCGACTTTTACGACAACTCCCACAATGCCCGCGGCCTACAACTCCCAGAGTGCACCGGGCGGCGCCGCGGTTAACCCTGTCGTGGCGCTGGGGCTCGCGAGCTCTGCTCCTCTCCTCCTCCGAACACCCAATTGTTGCACCTACTTTCACCCTCACAATTCGAAGCTAACTTTGGAAATTCTGTCAAGCAGTTACAGTTATGCTATCTCGCCGCCTTCCTTTACTCCACAAACAGCCTCAGCTGCCCAGAAAATTATCCCTGACAGAGTAGTATTTGTTATCTTTAGAGTACTCCTCACATGGCCAAATGTTAATCATTTAAGGGGTACAGTTAGCCTCAATTAATCTTCCCCTTAGCCTTTATAATTTTCTGGCATTTTTCAAAATTATTATAGCCCATAGATTTTGGTACTCAACATTATTCATTTAAAATCTGTTTTCTAAGTTCTGGGAATCAACAAGAAAGACTTCGTATACCTGACCACAGTGTCCTACATCTCTCTATTTTATAAGACAAAGTTCCCCAAATATATCGAGTCAGAAAATTCGTGCAACTCCAAATAAGTCCTAATAAGAAAACTTAGTTATGGGCAATATATCTTTTCAATTTCAAGTTAACTTTTTTAAGGGAAAACCCTATGGTGCCAACATACTTTGCTTTCCCTTTTCTTTATTGATAGATAATCAGAAATAGTATATACTGCTGTTTTATTCTTTTCTAACGTTAAAATATCAGCAAACAATAAGAAACATTTTAATATAATTTGAAAAATAAACTAATAGTTTATTCTTTCAGAAAACTGCACAATCACAACTTACTCACGAAAGAACTACTTCAAAGTCTTTCTCATTTTAGTTAAAAATAACGTTTAAAGTACATTTCTTTTAGATACATTGCCCATCATTTCAGTAGAGATGACAATCACATTTAGAGATCGCTGTACCATCAATATAAGTTAAATGTTTAAGACGTACTTACACAAACTGTAACCTCCTCAGACGTGTAACTGACTGACACACAAAATAATTGTTTGGTATTTGATGCGTGCACTAAAACAACAACTAGAATTCTCCCGAAGTATCTGCTATTTTTCTCACACCCAAATATACAATGAAATGTACACAATGTCTGACTTTTCCACAGAAATATTTTGCCATTTGAAAGGGCACACAAAATGTATCATGAATTTCAAATCACAAAACTCAGAAATCCTAATACACACACAAAAGCCCAAAGCCTTGTTAGAAAGGTACGTCTTCAGCAAAACTCTACAAAATTCTATTTTAAACGTGCCTCTTAATATTACATTTAGCTTATTAGTAAATTTTTTGATCCAGTAATTACAATGAGAAAATACTTCTCTATCATTTTTGTTCAGTCATATTAGAGTATGTAGTTTCTTTAATAAGTAAGATAAATGCTATATATCAAAACATAAAAAATTACATGTACATATATGTTTTGAATTTTAGTTTGTTATACTATTTTAGCTTCTGTATTTTTCTAATTTTCACTTAACACTTTAGTTAGAATTTAGCTGGCAGAAGTTGCATTGTTTTCCTTTTATTTTTTCATAGCTGCCACACCATAAAAATTTAATGCATATTTTACATATTATTCTCCTGATGTTAAAATGTATGATTCATAAGAAAGGCTCAAAAACAAGTCAGAAATGAAACTGATCTTCTCGTATATTTTTTACATGCTTACAACTCTCTTCTCAGTGCTATGAGGTTATATTTTCCATTAGGAAGTTAGTCATTTTTTCTTTTCTTTTATCCTTCAAAATATAAGATTTAAAAATTGATATATAAAGGACTTTATTTAAAGATTACATTAGAAACAATTTTATACATTTTTTCAGATTACCGTAATTCCTCTTTTAAAAATAACTTAGAAGTTTAGTATATCCTAATTAGGTAATTTAAGTAAGTCAACCTATATACTTAATATTAACATGAACGTATTTATAAGGAGAAAATAAATTTATTCTAGAAATGAATTCTTCAAATTCATACCAAAAAATTTAGTATTTTTCTCCCCAAATTTTTAGATTCTATTTTACTCCATGAAGTTTTACGTGTATTTCTTAAAAACCTAAACCTCTAATACTATGATTTTTAAAAATATTTATATGGAACTGTATTAATGTATTTAAAATGAGGAGAAATCCTGTTTACGCTTAAGAATATATGTTAATAGAAGACAAATATTGCAATCTATTTCTTTTTCCAAATGGGGTATTGGTGACAAAGCTAGAACATACAAATCTGCATATCTTACAACACATTCTATGTATAATTTCGGTAACGACTTCTTTCATTCTTTTAACTTCATAAAATACTTAAAAGCATCTCTAAATGTTTGTTTAGATGTTTTAGTTGCATTTTTAGTTTATCTGCTTTAAAACATCTGATTTTCATATATGTAGTTTATACTGTTCATGTATGTAAACTGCATTAATAGAATTACTGCCCAAAACAAAGTGAGTGGCTAACATTCTAATAGGCTCAAAAAGTTAGTCTGTCTTGTCTTTTCTTATGTTACCAGTAGGACACAAAGACAGACTGAAAAGAGGTCACACACAAAAGACAACTTCTTGCCTGATTAAACAAATTGTTTATATTTACAATATGACCGTACAGAGCAATATTTTCCTAGCATGTGATTATGTCCCGTAATTTAAGCTTCTCTATTACTGCCCAAATCTTAATTAACTTTAATTCATTGGCCTGCTTTTAAAGCAGTGACCAGTCTTTCAAATTTATCAAAATAGTCTATTTTTTATTATCACATACGTTTATATTTATGCTTAGGAATATTTTAGTTGTCTGAGAAATCTCTAGTTTCTGATTTTGCTAAATATAATTTTAATTTTGTTATGTTTTAAATCCTTAGAAAATGGATGATGGGAATCCTATTATGTCAGTCTATTAGAAAGTGCAAAAAAAGGGTCTCTTTTTTTTCCAGCAAATTGATCTTTTTAAATGAAAATTTTCCAACTACTTTGTTTTATTTAACTTAAAAATACGGCTTTCTCTCATCTTCATCATGTTTTATATCAGTTAAGATAAGCAAAGCTTAAGTCCGTGGTACTTCTTCCTCTAATTGAAATGCTCTCTTTTCAACAGATGAGTAAACAATAGAAAACTTTTCCTTACCTAAAGATGAAGTTTCACCTTTAAAAGAGTCCCCCAGATTCTTCAGGAGATAAAACTTTTGACATTTTTCCTATAAAAATGAAAAAGATACAGGTTAATGATTATAATCACTTCTACTCCGTGAAAAATCATAATAGGATGATGGATATTTGAATTTTTTGAATCCTAATTTTAGACAGCAAGGCTTAAATATAATTAAATTAAATCAATGCTGCCAATTAAAAAATAATTCTGTTTTAAATTTTATTACAGAACCATCACAAGATAGTAGTTTCTTATACTTAGTCGTTCCGCATTTCATTCTATTATTGCCGTATCTTGTGGGTCTTACTTATGACTCAATACTTTTAATATTCTTTCAACATATTTAAGTCATTAACTCTCCTTATCTGTTTTTACATGTTTTCTAATACATCGTAATGCCTGTTTTATACACAGTTTCTATAGTCTAAATTTCAAATAAACAAGTGAAAGAAAAAAATCCAACTCTAAGCTTTCTAGCTTTCAAAAGGCTTTTTCTAGCTTCAAAACAATTGCTTCAAAAAGACATACTTAAAACACTCCATACTCTAAGATGGAAATATTAAATACTCCAAGACAGAGTAAGATTTAGGCTGAATTTTTAAAAACAATTATCTTACTTCTCCTTCTCTCTGCTCATAATTTTCTCTCCATTTTAACGCGGGTTTACATTCTTTAACTCACATGCCTTCTCTCCAAAGAAAAATTATTTTCTGCTTGGAAATTTTCAGATTCTTTACATTTTCACTTAATTTCACATAAGGATCTACTATTTCAAACTCTAGAAGGGGAAAATGAGTATTAATTATGCTGTTTCTCCCCCAGATTCCTTTTCCCAGTCCTGTTTTCTAATTCTTCCCTGTACATGATTCCACCATACCCCATTTAGCTTTTTTTTTTTTTTTTTTTTTTAACACACCAACAAGATTTGTCTAACATTTCTTTCCCCAACATGTGAGGGCATATTCTGGTTTTGTTTGGGTGTTCCTGTGCATATGTCACAGGCGGACTAATATTAGCCATCCATACTCCCACATAAACATTTTCACTCCCCACTAGGGACTTGCAGGCTTTTATTCCCCAGACCCTAGCAATTTCCTATTCTTCACCAGTACATCCCATTTGGGATTCGCACATGGATAAATCAAGTTGAGAGCATAGGTGAGTTAGAACCACCGGAAACAATGCCAACCACAGATGTCACTATTCACATCACTGAAAGTCTCTTGCTCATTACTAACCTTGATGCTTTAGAGCAAAATAGAACTTAAAAAACTTCACATGCACAAGCACTACAAAGTTCCTTTTCCTTATATCACTCTTGGCTACCTTTGATTTCCTAAGCCATTTTTTCAGAGGATGTGACCTTTGTGGTACAATTTTGCAAGTGCAAAGTGGAGGGTAGAAGAGTGGGCCACTCACGGGCCCAACCAATTTCTAGGGCAGAAACAAGATGACTACTGGGTCTCCACCCAGACTAAAAGCTGGAGTTCAGCCTCTCGTTTTGCCTTGTCACACACTCCTTAGGGGTTGGCGATACACATACAACTGCACTGTGCCTCATTTTCTTCATCTCTAACTTGATTCCATCTCTCAACAATAAGATGATGCTAAAGTGGGAGCAGCGATGGGAGATAGAATCAAAGGCAAAAAGAAGAGAGAAAGACTTAAACTAAGAAAGCATTTATTCCTCAGCTCTACCCATTTTCCTGAAGCCTTTCTCCCAGCGATGGAGGCGGACTGTGGTATTGGTCAAGGTTGAGGGGTACAATAAGGAGCACCTCCAATATCCCCAAACCCGACAACACTGTAGACAATAATGTGGTCAGAAATAACAGCAATGTTTTTCTTTTTTAATTAAAAAAAATGCCAAACTAAAAGCCTCTCTCTAAAATACTGACATGGTAGGTAAATGCTTTTTATAAAGAATAATACACAAGTGGGTTCAGAGCCATAAAAATCTTGTCTTTGCTTCAGCCTCCGTGCTGTTGGCTTCTTTTTCTTCATGTAAACAGATAAACTGGTTCGCATTCAGTAATCCAGTGCTATTGTAACTGGGGAGCAAGCACAGTGGGGAGCTTTTAACCCCTCAGGGAACACTCCCTCCTCAGGGAACACTCCCTCCAACCCATTCCTGGCTGGTGACTTGTAAAGGAAACTGAGCAAAGCATTCTTAGTGTTCCAAAGAGGATTCCTGCCCCCTCCCCTGCTCAGAATTCCACGCCAAATTAATTTGACTCATTAGTTCCTATTGAGACACTTCGTTATTTAAAAGAAAGCACTAAGCATAAACTTAGTTAAAAGTGATTTTTTTAAACAGCCAAGATATATTTATCCTAAACAGTAACAGATTAACATTAACCGCTTACCAGTTTCAACACCAGCTGCAAATGGATTCTTCATTTGCTGGAAGCATCAGTGCTGCCAAACTCTCCCCCAAACTTGCTTTCCATTTTAGGAAACCAAGTTCCTAGAAATAATAGAATAAGAATTTTCCTTATCATGAGCTTTTAAACATTAACTACAAATCCAGTCTAAGACTGTTTAGCATAAAATTAGAGTTCTCTCTCTCTCTTTCCCTCCTTCTCTCTTTTAATTAATTTGGGAAAAATCACTGCCTTCTCCACTTTGCTTTCCTACCGAGGTTTCACTCTAAAACTGAGGGAACTTGCTCCCTCTTTCCCTTCATCCTTACTTGAAAACCCCTCTAAATATACTACACATTTCCCTGGCTTCACTATACTGCGATTCTGGCCAAATTTCACCAAACTCTATCCTCATAGAAAATGTAAAATGCAAAATAAGGGGTTGTACAGGACAATCTGCAAGGTCCCATTTAGCTCTAACATTCTATATGTGTCTACGATGATCCAGAGAAACTGAAGTAACTCCATATAAGCACCCAAACTTGGGCCTCATTTCTATGTGAGATGCTGTTGTCACCGTGTTCCTGTAAACTTTTTGCTGAATTACAATAGAACACAGATATTTTTGCCTTTTGAGGCTAACAGTCTCCTCTTCGCTCTGCTTCTTCAAACTAATTCTTTTCTTTCTCTAAGAAACCATTCTGTATTACCAATAATGATAACTCCGTTCTTTCCATCAAGACCATCGCTACCACCAGTAGCCTTTTTCTGACCTAATTGAGGGTCTCTTAATAATACTGTAACACATTCTTCTAAGTAAACAATAATGTTTACTTACCCACTCCCTACAATCTGCATCCTTATTTTCATCCTCATCCTCATCTTCATCCTCATCCTCATCTATACCATTTACTGAGAGCTTACCAGGTTACACACTCTCTTCTAAGTACTGCACATTTAATCCTAACAACCTTATAATGAGGATTCTACCATCATCCCTATTTTATAGATGAGGAAATTCGGCCAACAAAGGTTAAGCCATTTGCCCAACGTGCATTCCTAATGAGCGAAGGATCCAAGTTTGAAAACCACACATTTTGGGTACAGAGGGTGCACCCTGAACCCCCGTGATGCACTGCCTCTCTGATTAAATCATTTCCCTGGGCCCTCCCACCTCTAAAATTCTCTAATTACCCAGTACTTGCTTATCTCAGAATATCTAGTCTCCTAATTGATGAGTTAGGCATAATCAGAATATCTACTTTACAGAGTTGTGAGAATTGAAGTAAATTTAACGTAAAGCACTCAAAACAGTGCCTGGTGCAGAAGAAATAGTTTGAAGAAATGCTCGCAATTACTTAATGGGAGATCTCTCCATTTGCAGATGAAGACACTGAGGTCTGTAGATAGTGGAAAAATTAGGACTGGAACCCAGAAGTAATGTATCCCGCTTCTTTTTAAAAATACCATCTCTTAATGCAGTGCTAACTTCAGAGACACACAAACTTTAAGACTTTAAAACATCCCCCGTCTTGTGTTTCTTAGTCCAGGGTTTTATCTGTAGAACCGCACTCCTCTGGCTAAAAGGCGAATTCCAAGGAATCAAGGTCCCTGGATTTGCCTGCCCTCACCCCCTAGCACGAAGCTGGGCTTTTCGACCAGTGAAACAACAACATCTAACCGTTTTGGGAAGAGCAAGCTTACCAGAGGCTTCATATCTTTTAAAAATCACCTCCATGTTGAGTATAGGTTTAAAGTCTTTTCAAGTGGTGATATTGATTTGGTGAAACGTATTCCTCACCAGAGACCTCATGTTTGAAAATGAGCCTTTTTTACATTTATTGATTGAGAAATAAATAGGTAGTCAGAAGGAAATGTCTCCTTCCCTGTACAAACACAACTGGGGCTTACAAGGGTTGGGCAGGTAATATTTACATTTTTCAATCAGTACGACGTATTAAATATGGTCATAGTAGATTTGGGCACACATTTGTGTATAGCAAAGAATCAAAGGACCAAAAGTCAACACAATTGAAGCTGGGCTCTGTGCTCCAGAATCTTACATAGAAACAATCCTTTCACTACTGGAGGTCTATTTTCTTTCTGTGTCCTCATGGCAATCCATAAATACACACATTTTGTGACAAATAAATGCTACACTAACATATCAAAAAAGTATTACACTCGTCTAGAACACAGCTACTGTAGTAATAACTATTCAAAAGACAAAAGAAGCATTTTTAAGAAGCATATGAATCTGGTTGTTCCAAAGATGATTAAGATAACATCATTTCGGGGCAGTTGATATTTTCATAATTTGTGTCATTAGCTTCGGACTTTCGGTTAGCTTATACCGTGATACTGGCTACTCTAATTTCCTCTCGAGTTCTTATCTGAAAACCCAAGGTCCTCAAACTCTCTTATTTCTGTGACCTTCTTCAAGGAACATTCCACCTCTCCCTGAGGTCAGAAACCAAACTTTTCAGCATTTAGCTCAGGTAAGTAAAAATGAGTACGTCTTTATTTTTTACTATCTACTGTGCTTTTCTCATAGTTTCAATTCTAGAATTTTACATGCATTTAATAAAATACAATAAATAGTATTTTTGCACAGGATTTTCATTTGATATTGGTTTATGTATTACTGACCATACCCTAGGAACTAAAATGCCACCTCAGAGTATTGAATTTTTGTATCAGTCCAGAGAAATTTTGAATCTATGCTCCCCTCTTAAGCATGCACAAAAAATATTATCTCAATAAGATTTTATTTTATTAATATATGTGGTATCCTTTAACATTAAAATATTGGGTCCCAAGGTTTTTTGTTTGTTTGTTCTTTTACTACTTATTATGGAGATTTTCAAACATAGAAAAGTAGAAAGAATATAACAAACACCCATGCATACGTCATCCCTATTTAACAGTTACTAACATGTAGTCATATTTGTTTCCTCTCTCTTTTTTCCTTTGCTGAAGTACTCCAAAGGAAATTACAGATATGGCATTTCTCTCCCAAAGACTTCATGCTGCACATCTAAAAAGTAAGGACATTTTCCTACATAACCAGAATGCCATTATCACTCCTACAAAATGAGCAATAATTCCCTACGACCCAGGCCATAGTCTAATTTCCCCACTTGGAATCTAATTTTCTTGATCACATCCTTAAGTCTCCATTCTGTCGTCAGCGACAGTACACATGTGTTCTTAAATAAAAGCCGCCTCTCAAGTGGCTAATTCCAACCAGTTCTGCTAAGGAAGCAATGCCTCCCTGAACTGCTCCAAGCCCATTATCTGAGGGACCATCAAGTTTCATCCAGTCTTCCTCTTACACCTGTTGGGGACGTCATGTTAAATCAAACACTGATGAGAACAGGATAGAAGATCTTGTGGAATTTTAAATAGATATGATCCCTCGATAATCGGCGTGCATTGCGGAGCAAAGAGAGTGGGACAGTGAGATCACAAAACCCTCAATATAGTCACATGGTTTAAAGGGGTGGTTTTGCCTAATCATTCAGTACAGGTCTATATAGCCCAATCTACACAAGACGCACAGGTGGTAATTTTCTATAGAGTCAAATTCATTGTAACGCAGAGAGAAAAATTCGCTTTTCCTTCAATGATTTTGTTAACTCAGTAAAAGTGAAATTATAATAATCCATGGAGGAGTGTGTGGAATAACTAGACTATTTGGATTTTCTAAGGGTGAGGAATAAGAGGTTTTTTTAGGGCATGGGGGAGGAGACTGGAAACGGAGCTGACATAAATTTTAATTTTAAGTCATGCTCAGTAATAAAGACCAGGGCAAAAGGTCTCTCTTGTCCTTTTGTAGGAAATAATCAGAAAAATAGAGAAAACAGGTAACCTAATTAAAATTGTCTTTCCTCTCAATTCCATCTGCAAGCTACCTGCTTTTCTAGAAATGATAAGAGCTCCTATATATGAGTCTCTCAAACACTGATGCAAACAAGGGAAGTTGGTCAAGGGTTCCGCAAGCTCTGACACTTGAAGCTGTCTTGAGAGCTTTTCTTCCAGGCCATTTAGGGTGAGAATATTGCTTGGAACAGCTAAACAATATTTTTTCTCAACCTTTACCTTCCATATCTTCCCCTTCACCCTGAATCCACAAAGCCACCTTAAAATTGTGTGCTATGTTATTATTTTTAAGTTGCTATTTTTATTGATTCATGTATGACTGAACTAGTTAAGGAAATTTGAATTTTGTTTTTTTCACTGAGATAAAACTATGTGGGGAAAAGATAAAGCTACCTCCTCTTTCCATTGTAACCAGAGCATATCCTATTATGCTTTTCTGTTTTTTTCTTCTTTAATAAGGGAACTATGACAAAAATATGAAGTAGAAAATATTTACTGATAGTATCAGAGTTGAGTGAGGCATGTCATCCACACTCAGCCGTATGCCACTCCCTTAAGAACCTCGTTCTAAAAGACATGCCAGCATGCCCACGTGCGCGTTTACAAAATTATATCTGTAGAAATGTTTACATTTGATGTGATATGATAATTTACGTAGAGGAAGTCAAAGTGAACTACTTCCGAAATGGGACCAAAGGAAAGCATGGGAAACTAGAATCCAAAGACAGTCCTCAGTCTCTTCCTTTAGTCACCAAGAACTTTCCAGAAAAATCAGTAAATAACTTAGTCGTTGACCACCTCCCCTTACCACTCTCTTGAACAAAGCCTTTAAAGCAAGAAAAATAGCAAATATGCAAGAAGTAAAGAAAAGCTGAAAAGGATCTGTGGTGATCTAAAAACTCGGAAATCGAGCCCTGGCCAACGACATGGCTGCAGAGCCACTGGGCATCTGTGTGGATGGACAGACAGGCTGTGCGCACATCCTTGCCCACGTGATCATCCCTGTAGATGCTTTCCTGCTCTCATTCAATGGGATAGTACAAGAAACAACCTCAAAATAAACACACACAACCCACTACAGAAAACTTTACATGCCTGACAGGAAAGGGATTTATTTTTCCTCTAAAGAATTCCCTTCAAATGAAGTTTACAGTATAAGCAGTCCTGTATTATGCCATCCTTTACAGGCATTCCACTGTCCAACAAACAGAATGCCAGCGTCACTTACTCATCTAAGAAATACTTATTGATTACCTCTACATGCCTGGTAATAGAAACACTGGTCTTTAAAGTTGGAAGGGTTCTCAGAGATCCTCTAATTCAATTTATTGGCTCTACAGAGAAAGACAAGAGAGGTAAAATGACTTACCAAGGCCGTGTGGCTTGTTGAACTGTTTACCTTCTCAAATAGATGGCAAAGAGCTCAAAGGAAGGAACTGCCAAACAGGAAGCCAGGGACATGATAGAGATTAACTACCAAAACTAAAAGATTACAAATTGTACTTGCTGACAATTTTTCAGAAGAAGGAAAAGATTCTGGCCATTTGCCCCACCCCCTCCCCCCACATACACACACTTCCCTCTCCCTCCCACACACACCCTGCTGTATAGTAGTCAGCCACCTGCCTCGGGGAATCCTTTCCAGCCCAGGCGTTGGTCCTGAGAAGAGGGATGAGAGGGCAAGAGCAGGACACTGGCTATAGGGTATCGAGGCTACCCAGTACACGGGCCACACCAGTGTTCAGAAAAATGACTGCATCCTGCAGAGTCAGCTCTAAACCAAATATTGATAAGGTGGTTCCTTTCTCTCAGAATCCATAGCTCATTGCAGTGTGTAGCTGCATAATACCTTTAGGCCAGAGCAGCTACGAGTTTAATAGAGAAGAATTCTTACAATGAAAGAGATGAAGGGAAAAGAAGAGAGAAAGAGAAAAAAACTGTCTTTTTTTTCTTGTTCAGTCTCCTGATATGAGACCTTACTGTCTTCCAGCATTAGCTTCAATGGTCTCCTTTTATGGAATGGGTCAAAAGGAGTCAGCTGGTGCCTGTTAGAACTGGATGCTCTGGACAAATTAGAAGTTGCCTTTAGGAATTTTGAGGGGAAAAGTTTGGAAGATCCTTCTTTTTTTGTGTGTGAGGAAGACTACCCCTGAGCTAACATCTATTGCCAATCCTCCTCTTTTTGCTGAGGAACTTTGGCCCTGGGCTAACATCTGTGCCCATCTTCCTCTACCTTATACGTGAGACGCCTTCCACCCGGGATCCGCACCCGTGAACCCTGGGCCGAGGAAGCGGAGCGCGTGAACTTAACCACTACGCCACCGGGCCGGCCCTGCCTCTTTTTTTTTTTTTTTTTAATAGTGATGTTATATCTGTTAGCATGTAATTTTTAATTAACTTTTGCAAATTTCATAGTATTAAAAAATCTGTATTCTGATTCTGGTCTCTTAAAGTAGTTTTCAATAACAATGAAAGCTTAACAAGTAAATTGCGTTTACTGCTAAAATAAAATAAAATAATTTTCATCATCATCCAAAAAGACAGGTTGTCAAGAGGACTTAAAGATCACCTAGTCTAATTTTCACATTTTGTAGATAAGGAGGGTGGGATCCAGAGAGAAGTAGCCCAAGTCACACAACCAACAGGCTGAAAATCCAGGACTTCTGCCCCTCCATTTCTCTTTTCTGTGAACTGAGGTTTCACCCTTCCAAGATCTTTAACCACTTGTCACCTAGTTTAATGCTGTGAGGAAACTTTTGCGGTAGAGTGTTAGCCCCATTTTCCAGACAAAGAAATTACTATAGAAGTTTACGCTAAGAGTCACTGCCAGACTCAGAATCAAAGTCAGGTCTCCTGACACTGAATCAGATGTTCTCCTAATTGGTGTCTGAAAATAATAGTTTCTGTTTATTTAGTGTCTATATTTTTACTTCATATACTATGATTTTTCCTTAGTATCCCGATAAAAAAACAAACAAAAATAAACGCATCCTGTTTGAATTGGAGATCAGACTACATACAAGTAGTTACCTTGAAAAAAGAATTCCAACACTGCATCCCCCCCCTACTAAACGGTTATGGAGAATGTGTTGATTTGTAAAGTCCCCTCTGGATCTAACATCAGGCTTGGCCATGGCTGGGAAGTCCAACCTGATGGGCTTTTCTCTTTCATAGCGATCGTTCAATACAGAAAAGAAGCGGAGTCACTAGGAATTCACCAAATGAATTGATGCTAAAGCTCATTGAGTCTGTGGCTAAGGTAGGCTGTCCTTCCATGCAGACGTAGAGAAAAGTGACACCTGAGAAGGGAAACGTCACCCCAGGCAGACTCAATAAACTCCAGGAATGGGACCACCAAGGGGTTTGAACCATCTGCCACTGAGCTCTTCTAGGCTCAAGACACCATAATCTATGTTGGTTATAGTTGCCCATTTAAAGCTTAGAAGGAGAGAAAATTGAACAAACACCAATGCCAAACAAAAATATAATAGTAGCTTTCTCAAGGTACGTTTAGAGATTATGAGACAGACTTACCCCTGTTAAGAACAAAAATACCATAGGTGACCACAACTTGAATACCAAGACGATATAGGACCCCATTAGAATCATTTGACACTGCTCATTTGGGAAATTGCAATATTTTAAAAATTATTATATTGTCAAGAAGTCTGGATAATTTGTTCAACGCAAATAGGTTTTGTCAGAATTGGCACTTAACTAGATCTTTCCAGGTTGTGTGGACAGAGAGGAATAAAGATGTTTCTTCATTTCCCCTCCCCTTCCCAGCCTCCACGCTCCATCCCTGCTTTCCCAAGAAAAATATGCCCAGGTAAATCAGTATGGAAAAATGGAAATGGAAATTCCATCAAAATGGAAAAAAATCAGTAGGGATGGGATCATGTTTGGCCAAGTAACTGCTTTATATTAATTATAAACATAGACCCAGACGCTGGGTGAAATGCGTATGAGATTAATGGTATAGATTATTGGTAAAGATGAGTGACGCTCTTGAATGCTCACATTGTATAGCTCATACCACTTTTGATTAAGCAGTCAAATGATGTTGCAAAAGTCAGCAAGGCTTATCTGAAAATTACTTAGCTGAACCTCGGAGCTTTTTAATAAGAGAGGTTTAGGGTAGCTCTACCAGTGATATAATGCATTATCACTGTTTAGTTAGAGCCATGAATCCAAAAATATATAAAAGCACAAGAATATAAGTCTATGCTTCCATACATTCATTCATTTCTCCTTTCTTTGGCCATGGCTGTAATGCAGGTTAAAAAAAAGAGTTTAGAAAGTTAACACAGCTCTGGAGACTAGCTCTGATCCAGCCAAATCTGTGTTAGGAAACAATGTTTTTAAATCAAAGTAGCCTGAAAAATTGCTAGGGGGTGAAGTGGTCTTCTTTTCCATTTTTCTTGACAATTATACTTGCGTAACATCTTCTTTTTGTGTAGCTGATTTCTTTCCTATCTGTAAGTTGTAAGCCAGTGCTTATCTGAATGCCTAACAAATCTTGAAAATTAAAAATGCTTTTAAAATTCTAGTCGATTAGTGACAGTGAAAGCAATCGAGCCCAGAAAGTTTGTTTGTTTTTTTTTTTGGTAACATTTGGATAGCAAAAGACATACAGTGAATAATTGCCGAGCATGAACCAATAATGGTACTGTTGACAATGCTTAAATCTTTTTTATTTGGGGTAAGTTTCAAGTAGAAAGTTCTTCAGCAAAATGGGATATCACTATAAAAACAGGACATGGGAAACTGACAAAAAAAGAAAGAAAGATTTTTGTTGATAAGAAAAAGAAAGTTTCATTGAGATGGGGTCCAATTTCTCTGGTAATTAAAAAAAATCATTACTTTGTAATATTTATGTGGCACGTTGCAAACATTTTAAACCATAATTTTAGATTTCTTCTTATATGGCATTTTGTAAAAAAAAAATAAAGTCATGAAGACAAAAACTTCTGGACCAATATTGAGAGTTTAAAAACATTATTGTTACTTACATTAAAATAGCAAAAAGAAAGTCTTGCCAGTGTTTTTCAGTTCTTTCTAATAATATTTTTTAAATACAGATAAATTTTTTTTTAAACATTAGACAAAATCAAAACTTCTTAAACATTTACTTATCATGATCAAGATTTTAAAGGCTAGCATTATATCAGAATTCTTCACTCAAAATCTAAAGAAAAGAATATCATTTAGAATATCTGAAAATATATTTTAAAAAGAAACACAATTTACTTGTTAAGCTTTTATTGATTTTGGCAACTCCTTAAAGAGATCAGAATACAGATTTTTTAATACTATGAAATTTTAAACAGTTAATTAAAAATTACGTGCTAACAGATATAATATCACTATTTTTTAAAAAAATGTTTTTGAGTATCTAGCAAATGCATAATTAGCAAATAGCAATAAAACAGTAACATGCCATTTTAGTTTTCATCTATGGCTCCTGTTTAATAAGATATCACTATACTTTAAGAAAATTTTTTTTGTTAAATTGTGTCATTTTATTTTAACTCAGAAATATATGTATATATATATTTTTTCTTAAATGCAGTTCATTGTCATCAAGTTAATTTTTTTTTTTTTATCAAGGACGAATGCTTAAACAGTTAGATAGCAAATTCAGGAGACAATAGGGCTTATCCCTCACATTTCTCTTAATGGTGGTACAGTTCTATATAATCACTATAAAGCCAATTACTGTGCTTTTATAATGTCAATATATCTGTATACAAACCAAAAATCTGCACAGGGCTATGTTGCCTGGGTGATGCCTGACAGCTGGATGCTTGTGAACGTCAGGTAGCCAGAACTGAGTCACATAACCCTTCAGCATCCTCTGAAACCAAGCTGTTTCTCTTTAACTTCCAACACTTTGAGATTCATTAATTAAGAAAGTAAAGTAAAGTAGACGCAACTGGTTAGTCAGGGATTTGAAGATTCTAAAACTGTATTAAAATTTCCCTCTTTATTGCTTCTTTCTATGGTAGTTCCTACGTTCTGGGCAATACCCTTTATTATTATTATTTATTTTTACCCCATAAGACATATAATATTTATTTCTATATCAATATAAATACTTAGTTTAGCAAGATATTATTATTGACTATGTTTTGAGCTACATTTTGCATGAAAATTGTAATCAGCTGCAGCTGTTTCATGTAAGTCTAAGAGTTGGCAAGATGGAAAGTTTAAAAAGAGTGTTATTATTTTCCTTTGAAAACGTTACTTATGATACTACAGGTCTCAGGTAAAATAAAAATATTCCTTTTCCTGAAATCATTGTTTTAGCAATTTTTAAAAAATAAGATGCAAGAAAAGTTCAATATGCCATATAGTTTCTGTTTCTTGCTACTAGTTCACTTATTTGTCTGTAAAAAGAAAAATGCATTATTTTTATATGCATTTTTAAAACCAATAAATGAATATATGACTAGTTCTAGAATGTATATTCTATCTTTAGAATTTATAAGCAAATTGAAGTAAATAAAAGGTTTATATTCCAACTAAAAGGTACAAAAATCTGAGCAATAAAATACCAAATTACTAGTATTCAAAGTCAAATTTTGTTATTCTGTTTTACAAATCTATAAAGAGTTTAACTAAAATAATTTTAAAAATTTGATATTTAGTTAAGATAGCTTTTAGTTTTTCCCAAATGTTTTAAAATAGAATTTCTATCCATATTGTATGCTTTTGCATTGTTTTACAAATAGATATGATGCAGAATTTTTTCAATTCAATTTTTCAACAATTTAAATTAAAAAAATCTTAAGCAATTAATGCTTTCTTAGTAACTCCTTGCTTTTCATGGAAATAAAACTTTTAACTAATGAAATTTATTCATCTTCCTTTCAGTATTTCAAATATTAGTATTTCAAATATCAAGAATTTAAGCTGTCTTAAAAAGCAAAAGAAGAGTTTTAAATATTTACAATAATTTTATTCCTAAGTAAAAATATTTATGAATTAGAAATAATTCATATGAAAATTTAGAAATTGCCAATGATTCCTAATGGGGAGAAAATAAAGAATTATACTGGTTCTTAACAGTATCGTATGTTAACTATTAGACCAAAATGCTTTATTTTGGTCCTTTTAACATTTTTATGAATTATAAAAGACTCAGATATCAGGACTAAATTGACAATGAACTTCTAGAGTTATTAATTTGCCTTTATAAAAATGTTCCTACTTGGCAAAAATTTAAACAAGGTAATTTGTAGGGTAACATACTTCTTCCATAATTTGGTTGTTTCTTTTAAAATAAGGTTCACATAAACATGTGAAAAAATATCTTGCATGCTTACAAGATATTTATATCATTTCTAAAAAAACATATTGTAGTCATATCTGCTTTTTTTCCTAACCCATAAGTCAATTGCCAAGTTGTATTTGTAATAAAAGTTTAGTTTTTCAGATTATTTTAGAATTATCTATTTTTACTTTAGTTCTGAAAATACATGAAGTTAAAAAAATATAATTATATCATTTTTAACAGTAACCATTAGTTTGTCTTTTAGTGAGTAAGCCCAGTATTTTGCCACAGGCTTTATAAAAGCCTTATGTTAAGAGTTTAAAATATTTAGTTACATTACCTTGAAAAAAATCTTCAAATATTACAAAATTGTAATGAAAGATCTTAAAAGTTAAATTTGGAGAAATTTTTTTTTGGTTCTGTTTCCCTTTTGCATTTTGTCAATCTATTTTCATAAAGTTTATGCTTTTTGCAAACAGATAACAGCCATTTCATGTCTGATATTTGGAAATATTGTTTTGATAATATTTTTGTTTGTAGAAAAACTGTCTTTTAAATTTTGTGTGTGCCTAAATTTTTCTTTAAAGCAGCATTAGAATTAATATGATTCTGTTGAATGAATTCCACATGTCTATATTTGAAGAACAAATGAGATAAATAATAAGCTTCCTTTAACTACTCCTAGTTTAAATATTATGCTTTTAATTTTCTAATAGGACATATGACAGGCCTTGGCAGTAGTAATTTCTGGCATGAATGAGTTTCAAATTGTGTTTTAATTTAAATATCTGATATATTTCAGGGACTATCAATCTACCCAATTTTTACCTTGAAATTTGCAGCCCAGTTCAGTTTTATGTGAATATTTACTTTAATAAATTTTTAATATATTTGTAATGGGTTTTAAAAATATTTTTAAAAAATCATCTATCTCTAGCTGACCAGATAAATGTAATTACTTTTAAATTTCTGTACCTTTACAATTTCAAAGCTTGGCTGTTACTTTAGTATCTATCAATAACTACCCTCGCGTGTACTAGACGCACAGGTAATAATTCCTTCCTTTATTTAAATTGTGTAATTCACAAGAATATACAAATACCACGTGAACAGAACCACAGGACATCGCATCCAGCTGACTGATAGCTTAAGGAGTTTCTTATATCTTCTGTTAAATCTTGTCATCTCATCTGAAAAAGAAAGGTACTTAGAAGGTTAGTCTTGAGAAAACTTTTTTGGGGGTCAGTGGGGAGTCATTACTAATGCAATATTTGTTTATGTTCTTAAAAATAACTTTAGATTTTCTTAAAAGAGGATCCTCCAACAGTCCTACTTTCTTTTCCTTTAAATTATACACATTTCATTGCGGTTGAATGTGCAGAAAAAAAAAATGTTCATGAAATTTCTTCCTGATTCAAATCCTGTGGTCCTCTTCAAACTCTCAGGGTGAAATGCAATTATCTGTGAATTGATCAGTGAGGACAAATAATCCACATAGTGCAGGCTCCTTGAATCTTTTTTCAGTGAGGAGATTTTTTTTTTTTTCCTTTGAATTATCTGAATAATTGCTTCAACTCTTCAGTTCAATTTGCATGTCTAGACAGGAAACTAGACTGAACAACGCTTGGAAGGACTGTGATTTTTGAAACTGCTTTTTTTTTTGAAACTGCGTTTTGAATTGTAATTCTTACTATCTTCCACGTGTACCCTCACGGACTGCTGGTATCTGAGGCCTTCCGGAAATCTTGTGACATTTTAAGCAGTCATCTCCAGAAATATATATACATGTTTTAAAACTTACCAAGGTCTGTTTTACTTTTCCTCTTTTAAAAGCCCACCACAGAGCTTCTTAATTTGGCACTTATATGCAGGAAAATATGGATTACCTCTCCCCCCAACCAGTTTTCATGAACAAAAGAAAGTGTTTTACCTCTTTATACAAAAAAAAAGTCTTTATCTGTGGTTTTTTAAATACATTGCTGAATGATTACTTAAAGGTGACTCTTTTTAGAAAAGTAAACTGAATGCAGGAATGGTTTACTTTGTTAAACATAAGATTGATTCAATTACATTTTGCTAAAACTCTTTTTTAAAAAGTTATTGATCATTTCATAAGACAAAAAAATAGGCTACTTTAAAAAAATGATGTTGTTTTAGGAACACGCCAAAAAAAAAAAAAAAAAAAAACCTAAAGCTTTATTCATCATTCCCTCAAATGGCTAATTTAAGACTGGAAAGAGTTAAAAATGTGATTGCATGAGGGGGGTCAAAAGATACAAAATTCCAGTTATAAGATAAATAATTAATGGGTCGTAATGCATAACATGACGACTACACTTCACATTGCTGTAAGGTATGTAAGAGATTAAATCTTGAAAGATCCCATCACAAGAGGAAAAAAAAAATTTTTTTTGTAACTATATGAGGTGATGGATATTAACTAAGCTTATTGTGGTAATCATTTTGCAATATACGTAAGTCAAGTGAAAAATAAAAAAAAGAAAAAAGAAAAAAAAAGAAACAAAATATGATTGAATCAGAAGCTCTAATAAATGTTAGCTTATTGCTCCAACAATTACTATTGCTATATTGAGACAGAAAGACCTTGCATGGAATCCTTCATTTTCAGCCATTTTAAGTAAATTAATAAATCTTCCTCTAGGTTAAAACCTGAAAAGTAAAACTTTAACCACAAGGTCCAAATACCATACACCTTCTTGAAATTTGTCAATCAATTAGCTTAAAACGTTACTCGAGCCCTATTATTTTTCCTTGTTGTTGTTGTTGAGACCCACACAATGGCTGCTGGAAACATGTTCTTTGGCATCACAAATGGGTCCTGTTCACTATTAGTCGCGTTGAGCCAATAAAAAAAAATTAAAACAAATAAGTTGATCGTAAATCTAGTAGAAGTGTTAGACTCCATCCTGATGTTAAAATTCATGAGATTGCGTTTTGAAAATGGTCCTTTCTTAAGCCATTTTGGTTTGGATGCACCTAGATAAATTCTTATAGGCCTTTCCCCTCCTCCCAGAAATTTCCCAAGGGGATTAACTTCTTCATTTCTTATGTGATGATTCTTTATTCATGCTCTTTTTCCTTCTCGAAGTGCATGAACTAGTAAAATTAAGGAGAAAAGAGGCTGGGCTAGTAAGTCTACAATATCATCTTTCTAAAATATTGCAAATTCTATCAATTAGTTGCAATTCTTTTCTTTATAAAATCTGGTCATCTTCTTTATCACATGTTCTATTCTATTTCTTCTAAAAGTAATTCTTAATATTCTGCCTGATACAATGAAAGTGAGGCTCCAACTTTAGACAATAAAAGCTATTATTCAGTAGCTGGGGACCACAGGGCTCTGAGAAGTTAACAGGGTTCAATAAGGATCAAAACATTAAAACTCCCATCCCCTAAATGTTGCACAGAGCATTCAGCTGTCTTACCCTGCCTGTCCCCAGGGTAATCCACCTCTGGTTTACCTTCTCCAAAGACAGGGCCCATGCAACTTTACAAAACCACTTTAAATTGTTTAGGGTGCAAACCCTATTTTTGGACAAACGGCAAACGGCTGAAACACCAGCTGCATATCCGGTTTTATGACTCAGCCAAACCTTTAGCCGAAGGCAGCTCTGGTTTTCAGGAAAGAAGCCTTTACAACTCAGCAGATGGGGATCAGCTAAGATAACCTGTAAGTATAGAGATCATTCAGTGTGGATTTTCTAGTGCAGCCTCAAGTTCAGAAAATGTTTTTCTTTTCTTTCTTTTTTTTTTTTTTTTTTGCTGATGGAGATTCGCCCTGAGCTAACATCTGTTGCCAATCTTCCTCTGTTTTTTTTGCTTGAGGAAAATTAGCCCTGAGCTAACATCTGTGCCAATCTTCCTCTACTTTATATGTGGGTCACCGCCATAGCATGGCCGCCACCAAGTGGTGTAGGTCCTCGCCTGTGATCCAAACCCATGAACCCAGGCCACCAAAGTGGAGCGTACGGAACTTAACCACTAGGCCACGGGGCCGGCCCCAGTGCTGTTCTTTTCAATGAAAACAAATTATTAAACATGCACTAAATAGGATGCAAATTTATGACTCTGACTTTTCTATCAACAGATATAATTCAGGAAAAAAGGCATCCGTCAGATAAAATATCCCCATCTCTAGTTGGGGAATTATTGTCACCATCAAGCCTAAGAATTTGGAAAATATTTCTTTATAAGGGATATAAGCACGAATTCTAAGTTTTCAGTCTTCAGGGTCCCCAAAGGGTACAATATCTGGTAACCAGGATATGGGTTTACATTTTCATTTTGGGACACAGTGGTGACCACAGGCCCTTTACTCTTGATCTACCTATTATTATATATTCATCTCTGTCTATATAACCTCCAAATAAACAATCAGTTTAATCAATTCCATCAGTACTATAGGAACTAGAAGAAGGCACGTCAGTTGTTTGACTCTGTTAAGAAGCTGTTGGCACAAGAGACTCCATCTGGTTGGCCCATGTGACCATGGCCTTCCTGCTGATGACCCAAGTTTCTTATTGACTCCCTGATGCAGCCAACAGAAGGAAGCGAAGGAAGGATCTCAGCCTTCTCTTCTACCTCATGCACCACCTGTCAACAGAGTTCTGACCACAGTAGACAGGCTCACTGAGCAAAAGCAGAGCACTCCCAGCAGGCTTTGCAGACCTGAGGAACCTACAGATCCAGTAGAGGGGAAAGTATATTTTGGCTTTGTGGTCCAAACACTTGGGTTTTATACATTTCTGAGAAAGAGCATGTGGAACTTGAAGAAATCTTTTGAAAATCTTTGCTGCTTTGTTGTTTGTTTGGGTTGTTTTTAACCATAAATCTACAAAGCATTTTGATCACTGTATTTCTACATTTACTGTTTGTAGGAGGTCCATTTAAATTTCTCTTTGAAAGTAAACATAACTTGATAGTGTATATATTTTATTATGGTGGTGATTTAAGGAACATTATGTTTCGATTTCATAGACTCTGATCTTCTTATGTCCCACAAGCAAACAAATAACACTTTCTAGATTATTGGTAACCTACTTTTCTGTTCTTGGGGTGTTAGAGCTGAACTTCTGTGCAAATGTCTTCATAACTTAAACAAATAAGCAAACCAGTGCAGCATGGCTCAGAGGTAACAAATGGACAACAGTTGCTTCTCTTTGTCTTTTAGGCTGCTCAACCTTCTAAAGACTGATACAACTTAAAGTAGAAAGGCCTTCCATCATCCTTGATTTACGTAACATATCATATTTTATATTTTGATGGGGTACTATCAAGAAAAATAACATTGAGGAAATTCTAAGTTGGTTTACATAGAACAAGTAAGCTCTGGTTTATAGGCATTTGAATGTACTTTTCCATGACCATATCATATAACTATTTTTTAGCTTTCCCTTTTGTTAAATGATCTGATCCAACAATTACAGCACCTTACATGTGTATATGACTTTCATGCTTCTATAAACATTGTCTCTTTTGATCCTCACAGCGTCAATGATGATGTCATTATCAGCCCCATTTCAGGGTGATTAAAAGCTCAGACTCTGAAATGAGACTGATAAGAATTTGAATCTTGGTCCTTTTAATTTTCTAGCTGTATAATCTTGAGCAAGCTTCATAGCCTTTCTGAGCCTCAGTTTACTTATCTGTAAAATGGGGATGATGATAATGTTTACTCCCTAAGATTGTTGTGAGGTTTAAATGAATAAAAGTGCTGAGTATTGTGGTTGGCCCAGAGTAAGTGCTTAATAAACATTGGTGTCTAAAGAGAAGGCAAATGAAGCTTAGAGATATTGAGAGGTGTGCCTTTGACGCAATGAGGGCCAGGACCCAGGTTTGCTGATTTCAAAGCCAACGATGAAGCCCTCTCACTCTGTTTGCAATGCAGCTCTTTTAAAGTGTGACTCAGCATTGTTTCTAACCACCTTCTGCTCACATACTGATCAAATGCAAAAGCGGTTTTCCCTCTTAATCAGTGGACTTCAAAACCTTCCATAGATGACTTCATGAAAGTCCATAGACAAGCGGGCCTTGTCCTGGTATAGGAAAACGCAGCAAGGTTAAGGCACAAAGGCAAATCACTGAGAAAAAATATTCTACAAAGATGAGCTTCAGTAGTAGCTCATTGCCCTAGCAGGAAGCTGTTCCAAAAAGCAAGCTGGTAAGTGGGATTGAGGAAAGTCTCAAGGTCCTTACATCAACATATTTTAGCCCATGTTTTCAAGCAGACATTCTCAGTACACATTATCCAGCTATTCTGTTGGTCTAAAAGGAAAAGTGCATTGGCTTGAATGTATGGCAAATGCCCAAAACTTCCGAACATAGATACCAGTCCCCTTAAATCATCATACATATATTCTTTTCCATGTCTGTAGAGAAAGCTTATAAATGAAACTCATTTTGGCACTAGAATTCTTCGAGTTGTCTAATGAGGCTCTCTCCCTTGAGTTCTGAGTGGGGCAGCTCTCAAGAACAAAGTCCCTTGTTACCGCTGCACATCTCTGTTCCCTATGTGCTTTCTGAGTCACTTCAGTTTAATTTATTTACCCTTTGGCTGCCTTCAATGCAACATTTGAGCCTTACTGACGTTCGTGTGGAGTTTGTCATAATCAAAGGCAATAAAACCAGTCCTCTATTTTTATCCTTGGAGCCAATACCATTCCAACTCAGAAGTTAATGTTCCGAGCTCTTGAGCCCTAAACCATGAAGTTTCTGGTTGGGTTCTAGTCCTGTAATCCTCAGAAACTGATGGTGATGTTTCATAATTTCAAATTCAGCATTTTCTTACACGGAACTTTGCAAGCCATTTGCCAGAGGAGGGATAGTCTGTTTTGTTTCTGGAAGAACTAAAAGAGGGAGAGAGATGGAGTATAAATGTAGAAATAGAGCCAAAATTTAACTGACCCTTCAGTAGGACATTTTTTGAGGTGGCTATTATTACTATGGGTGACATTCAAAACAATAGCTCTCAAATATTTAACCAAGAATGTGTAGTGCAAAGTGGCTCAATTTCTTTGTTTGGTGAAATGTCAGTTATCTTTAATAAACACAGCATAAAAGAATACTTCTTGGATTTATATGAGGCATAAGTTGTCAAGCACCATTTAAAATTCATCATGAAATAAATAAAAAACAGCATCAGGGTTTGAGATTCTTCTTCAACCAGCATAAGGAAAATAAAAAATTCTAACCCAGGATCTCTGAAGATGACACATATTTTTCAAGTGGAAAAAAATAATGAATATAAATAAATAAAATCAAAGTTATCTTGATGTTATTAGTGTTAGAGGAAAATTCCCTGGAACTTAGGCATCTCTTTAGATTCTTTCTTCAGCAGGAGTCTCCTTCCAAAAAGAAAAGAAAAATAACAATTATGTAGAATAATCGCAGAACTCTGGTTGACAAGAGAATAAGAACACTAGTTTTCTGGTTTTAAAATGGGCCCAGGTAGATCTGCCCAAATTCTGGCCTTCCTAGTAAATAAGATGTTAGTTTCCAGATACAAATTTCACCTATTTTGTTTCATAAACTGTAACGTCTAATGCAGTTTCCGTAGACATTACAAATAAAATATGATCTCTCTAGTACATGGCTCAATCCATGTAAAAAGATACTTACGGAGATGATTCATGAATCAGGAACCTTGCAGACAGCAGAGAGAATAGACAATGGCATCTCCTGTCTGTAAGGACATGTGATTTCATGACCTGGAAAGACGTCTGTGGAATGGGCACTTGAAGGTCCACACTAGCTGCAAGAGGCGTGGGTCCTGGAACTACTTCCAACTCTATTCATTACTGTCTTCCTGCTGGATGCTGGGGGACTCAGGGGCTTGGTTTTGGCACACACACACTCTCTCCTCTGAATTTCAAAGGCAGTTTAGTTTGACAGCCACTGAACTGAGTGGTTCGTGACTCAGGGAACAACAGTTTGGTGGCCAAAGAGAAATGATCTTGCCATAATAATAGCCTGCAATCTGCTATCTCCTTCCTTCCTAAAATCTCTAAGATTACAGGAAAAACTCACTCCAGGGAGATATCGACTCTGAGGTAAAGAAGTGGAAACAAAATCCTAGGGAGACCCAGTGCCTCTAGTCAGGATCAGGATCACCACCCACCCTCCCAATCTCACCATCCCCACGTCAGAAGCAGAACTAGTCTGAAAGTCTCATGGTGTGAGTTACTGATGATTTAGGGAAGTGATTTTTTCCAACAACTTCTTACATCTCAAGAAAGATGGATCATCTCAATCATCACCTGGTTTCTCAAGCAATCCAGATTAAGAACATAGGCACTGAAAATCTCCCTGAGTCACTCATTAACGTTTGTCCATACTTGAAAGTCACTTCAACATCAAAAGACAGCACTGGTGACTGAGCCAATGAAATGGAAGATGCTAAGAGTCCAGTGTGAAAAATGTGTGGATCAATATAATTCTTACTTCTTCAGTTGTCAAGCATCTCTCATCAGCACCAAATCTCAATGGGGATTTTATAGCTCACCAAAACTTAACATGATTTTTTTTTCTTTTTTTTCTTTTTAGTTTGGAGGCAGGGGACTGAGGGAGAGAATAGTGGAGAGGCAGTGACAAGATCCTTTTCTGATATGAAGGCAGTACAGAGGTTAAAAATGTAGAGTTTTGGATGCAGACCACCTAGGATCAAATCCCAACTCCTACCTATTAATCTTGTAACCTTGGGCAAGTTATACCATCTCTCTATATCTCGGTTTTCTTATCTGTAAAATGGGGATAATAGAGGCATCTACCACAAAGCGTTGTTGTGAAGATTAAATAAGTGTGCCTTCCCTACTTTTACATTTGTTTGTTCTCTCTTTTTCCCTTTATAATACTCATTTTCTCTCACTCTAACTCTCACACACAAATACACAGAAGCGTACTACCATACTTGCAGGAAATGCATTAAACCAGAGTTTGTAAGCAACACCTTGAATTCCACATCTCACCTTGGCCATGCTCTTTATCTATAAAATATACATAACTTCACATACTTTTTCAGGGATATTCCCTTTCTCAAAGGTAAAACTATAGCCAGCTAAGACGGAGGAGCATGAACAATGGAATGTGAATTACTCAGTTGTACTAGTACTAGAGTTCCATGTTCAGCGATGATGGCGTAATTAGTACTAGACTAGTCCTCCTGCTATAAACAGATATAAAACTGAAACAGAAGTTTTCGCACTTTAGACAACAGTCAGAGAAGAAGTGTAATCTCTGAGAAAAGAAAAACACATGATATCAGCCCCATAGTCACCTTCAGCTTTCTTCCCAGAAGCACCTTCTGGACTGTGGTGCAGGAAGGGTAGCTTAAGCAAGCACAATGATCTCATTGAGCTGAGGGGGCAAAGATTGGAGCTTAAGGTTGCTTAGGTGACTGAAACTTGTGTGGTGGATACCAGAGAGAAAGGGGCTGGACAGAGAGAGAGAGAGAGAGAGAGAAAAACAACCCATAAATATGCACAGAAGTCTCCTTAAATCTTTCAATAAATTGTGCATGCATAGGGAAAGACTGTGAGATATGGCAGAAAATAATTACTGAGAAATTGTGAGCTGAACAAAGATTCCAGAGATTACATAGGACTTGGAGACACTGAAGATCTGACTGGCCAGAACAGAGAGGCCTTACATACTTACTAGGCATTCAGTTGAGATCTAAGAAAGGCAAAGTCTTAGGAGTAGGGCTATTCTAGTTCGAGAATAAGAGTTACTCTGTACTGTCCCTACAAATTTTAAAAACAAGCTTCAAAATTATCAAGCTAATCTGTTAGTAAATTAACCACTTGACAGAAAAAAAGTCAACATTCTTCAAAGGAAGACAAATAAATCTAGTCTGTAACAATATAAAATACACAATGTCCAGTATACAATGAAAAATGAAAATTATCAGTGAAGCAAAGAAACAGAAAAATGTGACCTATAAACAAGGGGAAAAAATAGTCAAAAGAAACGGACCTGGAGATAACCCAGATGTTAGAATTAGTAGACAAAGACTTAGAACATATCAAGAACTTAAAGCAAAAACTAGACATAGTAGGTGAACAGATGAGGAATCTCAATACAGAAATAGAAACTATAAAAATGACCCAATGAAAACTCTAAAAGTAAAAATTATGATATCTGAAATAAAAAATTTACTTAATGACCTTAACAGCAGATTGGACACTGCAAAAGAAGAGATCAAATAACTTGAAGCACAGAAAGTAAAGAACTGAAAAAATGAATAGATCCCAGGGACAATATAAAATGGTCTAATACTGGTGTAACTGGAGTCCCTGAAGGAGAGGAAAAAGAGATTGAGTCAGAAAAAGTATTTGAAGACCCAATGACTACCTTCCCCCATATTTGATGAAAAATATTAATCCACAGATCTCAGAAAGTCAAAAAACCTCAAGAAGCAAAAATACAAGCAAAACCACACCTAGATGCATTGTAGTCATATTGCTGAATCCAAAGGTAAAGAGAAAAAATCTCTAAAATAGCCAGGCAATCACATACAGGAAAACAAAAATTAAAATTTTGCTGACTTCTCATCAGAAACAATGAAAGCCAGACGACGATGGAATGACATCCTTAAAGTGCTGAAAGAGAAAAAAAGAAAAAAACTTGCCAAATGAGGATTGTATATCCACTGAAAATGTCTTTCACAAAGTGGAGGCAAAATAGACTTTTTTTTTATATAAACAAAAGCTGAGATAATTCAACACTAGCAGTCTACATTATAAGAACTCTTAAAGGAAGTCCTTCAGGCTGAAGGAAAATTGCATATGCAAAGGAGTGAAGAGCATCATATATATGTGGATGAATGTAAGAATTTTTATTTCCTAATTTCCTTAAAAGTAACTGTGAAAAAGTGTGGTTTATAATATATGTGGAAGTAAAATATAAGAAAATATCACATTGTAAGAGTCTTACAATATACACGAAATGGTAACACATTAATTCATAGAAGGCTATGATAAGTTAAGAATGTAAGTAATAATTCCTAGACAAACCAGAAAAAATTAAAATCAAATAGGTATAGTTAAAAGCTAATAAAGGAGATAAAACAGTGCTTAAAAATACTAAATTATTATAAAAGAAGGAGGAAAAAAGGAGCAAAGACTGATGGGACAAATCAAAAACAAAGAAGATGGTAGACTTAAATCCAAGTGTATTAAAAATTATGTGAAATGTAAATTGATTAAACAGTTCAATTAAAAGACCATTATTGTCAGACCAGATAAGAAGGCAAGATCTAACTATATGCAAAAGAATTGTACTTTAAACATAAACAAACAGATTAGTCAACACAAAAAAAAGAATGGGAAAAGATATAATGCATAGACACTAATCATAAAAAAGTTAGAGTGAGATATTAATACTAATGATATTAATGTCAGACAATATTAACAGAGATAAAAAAAATTTCATAATGATGAGTCACTTCATCAAGAAATAATCCTAAATGAGTATGCACCAAATAACAGTCCTTCAGAATACAATAAGCACAAACAAACAGAACCAAAGGGAGAAATAGAAAAATCCATAATTATTGTTGGATTTGAACTCTCCTGTCTCAGTAATCGATAGAACAAGTAAACAAAAAAGTAGTGAGAACATAAGATTTGAACAATACTATCAACCAACTTAATCAAATTAACACTTAGTGAACACTGTACCCAATTACTGCAGAATACATTTTTTTCAAGTGCACAGGGAATGCTCACCAAGATAGAACATATATGGGCCCATAAAACAAGTGTCAATAAATTTCAAAGGATTAAAATCATATTTGGTATATTATATGACCATAAAAAAATTAAATTATAAATCATCGGCAAAAAGATCTAAAATGTTGCAAAATTGAATTTGAAATGAATAATAATTTTTAAAATCACATACGAAAAGTTGTGGGATGCAGCTAAAGCAGTGCTTAGAGGGAAATTTAGTGCTTTATATACTTATTTATTTAAAAGAGGAAAGATTTAGGGGCTGGCCTGGTGGCATAGTAGTTAAGCTCTCACGCTCCACTTTGGTGGTCCAGGATTCACAGGTTTGGACGCCAGGCGTGGACCTATGCATCGCTTATCAAGCCATGCTGTGGCAAGTGTCCCACATATAAAGTAGAGGAAGATGGGCACAGATGTTAGCCCAGGGCCAATCTTCCTCAGCAAAGGAGAGGAGGATTGGCAACAGACGTTAGCTCAGGGCTAATCTTTCTCACCAAAAAAAAAAAAAAAAAAGAGGAAAGATTTAAAATAAACAATGTAAGAAGCTAGAAAAATAAGAAGAAATTAAAGCCAAAATATGTAGGAATAAAAAATAATAATAAAGATAAGAAGAGAAATCAATAAAATAGAAAACAAAAAATCAAGAAAATCAAATTTTGGTTCTTTAAGAAATACCAATAAGATTAATATATTCCTAGGTAGACTGATCAAGGAAAAAAAGAGAGAAAATACAAATTAACAATATAAAGAATGAAAGAGGGGCATCCCCACAGATCTTTCGAACACTAAAAGGATGTTAAAAGATTATTATGTAACTTTATGCTAATAAATGTGAGGATTTAGTTGAACTAGAATCTGTGTCCTAGATACTGATATGAGAAGAAACAGAAAATCCAAATAACCCTATATCCTTTACTTTTAGGGGAGGAATTAAAAATCTTCCCCAAAGAAAACTCCAGGCTGAGATGGTTTCACTGGTGCATTCTACCCAACATTTAAAAAAGAAATAACACCAATCTTCTATGAATTCTTTCAGAAAATAGAGAAGGAGGGACTATTTCCCAATTTACTTTATGAGGCTAGTGTAACTCTGATAATAGCCAACGACATTACTAAAAAAAAGAAAATTATAACTAATCTCTCTCATGAACAGACAAAAAATATTTAACAAAATATTAACAAATCAAATCCAACAATATATATAAATGATAATAAGTAGAGTTTATCACTGGGGTGCAATATTGGTTTAATATTTGAAAATCAGTGTAATTCATCACAGTTACAAAATAAAGGAGAACAGTCCGTGATCATTTCAATATATGCAGAAAAAACGCTTAACAAAATTCAATGACCATTCATGAAAATAAAAAACAGTTTCAGTAAAGTAGGGATGAAGGGAACTTCCTTATCCTGATAAAGGACATTTATAAACAACCTACAACTAACTTCCCCCACCCTACTAAGTTCAGGAACAAGGCAAGAATGTCTGCTTTCACCATTTCTCAACATTGTACTGCTTGTCCCAGTCAGGGCAATAAAGAAAAAAAAAAGAAAGGAAACAAAAGCCATAAAGTTTAGGGGGAAAAAAAACAAGATGCAAAACTATTTTTATTCATGGATGATATCTGTACTAGAAACAAGGATCAGGCCCAGTCATATTATTGACCATGCCACCAGTCACCAAACCACATAACTGTTGTAGACAACTGCCGGAAAAATCCCGCCGATATTCAGGGCCTGACCTTTCAGGATTTAGGCCAAAACAAAGACAAAGAATAGTGTTATGGAGGAGTTGTTTTCTGCAGTGGAAAGAGCCCTGGGCTGGAAGTGCCCTAATGCTGGATTTGCCAGTAAAAATCCGTGGCTTCGATCAGTCACTTCACCTCAACTTTGCCTCTATATCTGCACCTACAAAATGGGAAAGTTAATCATTTCCAGCCTTAAGTTTCCAATCTTGGTCCTAAATAGGCAAATATTTGTTCATTAAGATTCTAGCCCTAGACAAAATTCGGGTAGCAGGAACAATGCTCCATCATCGCCAGGATCCTGAGAGCAGAGAACCTAGACTCCGTGAGCTGTATCTTAAAAATATACCAAAGATATATCCACTTCTCACCATGTCCCACTGTCATCTCTCACCTCTAACAGCTTTTAATTGGTCTCCCTGTTTACATGTTTGCTTTTCTTCAATCCGTGCTCCACTAGCAGCGAAAGACATATTTTTAAGAATAATTCAGAGCATATTATTCTTCTGCTTAAAATCCTCCAATGGCCTTCTCATCGATCTTGGAATTAAACCCAAATTCCTGACTGGGGCTAATAAGGCCTATGCGACGTGGCTCCTGACTACTCTTCTGACCTCATCTTTAGCCCTGTCTCGTCTTGCTCACTACACTCCAGCAACACTGGCCTGACTGCCCCTCAAGTACGCCAATCCTGTTTCTGCTTATGGCCCTGATGTTCACTGGGACACCCTCCTCCCAGATCTGGATGTGGCTGACTCCTTCTCTTCATCCGGGTCTCAGAGAGGATGCTCCCAACCACGCTAACCACCCTACCTACAGTAGCCGCAGACTCTGCCCTACTTTTTTTTTTTTTGAGGAAGATTGGCCTTGAGCTAAAATCTGTTGCCAATCTTCTTCTTTCTCCTTTTTCTCCCCAAAGCCCCAGTACCTAGTTGTATATCCTAGTTGTAGGTCCCGCTAGTTCTTCTATGCGGGATGCTGCCTCAGCATGGCTTGATGAGCAGTGAGTATGTCTGGGCCCCGGATCCAAACCAGCAAACCCCCGGCCGCTGAAGCAGAACGTGTGAACCTAACCACTAGGCCAATGGGCCGGCCTCCTCTGCCCTACTTCTTAACTCTCCTTCACTGTGGCCATTTTCATTTTCTCCATTCCCCCATGCAGTTGGTAATTTTCCTACTTAGGTATTATCTTTCCTCTTTGCTAGAATTTATTTCTCTTGTTCACAGCTGTTTCCCTTTTTCTGGAGCAGTGTCTGGTACATATTAGATGCTCAATATACCTTTTTGAATGAATGAATGAGCTCCACTCTATCAGACTATATATATCTTGCTTGAGTTGCCACTGAACCAGCCTTTTGGGTCGGACCAAACTCAGACTTTTCCCTGTCTACTTGTTAAAGCAAGTAAATGCAATTGTATTATTGTCTGTGGACTCAAAGAATAAGACAAGATTCCCACCCAGCAGGACTCACATTCTAATGATGAAGATAGGCCAACATTATAATATTCTAATTATTAATAATATTCCAAATTATTCTAATAATTTAATAATAATCTAATATTATCATATGTTAATAATTATCAGAATAATAATTATAACACCTAAAATTTCATAAATACTTTCCAGTGTTCAAAGTACTTTCTTATGAATTATATCATTGAATACCAAGGGAGTGACCATCTTTTCCTGTCATTATTTTCAGCCAGAATGGAGGCAGACAAAGGAAAGATGATAGAAGTACCCTGATAGAGTGGAAAGAACATAGAGTTTGGAATTCTGTAGAAGATCTACACTTATTACTTTAAAAAAAAAATAAGATAATAATAGTAACCATTATTTACTAAAAACCCACTATGAGCCCAAAGAGGACTAAGTTATGCCATACAATTAACTCAGAGTCAGTATATAATGGGTGACTTTGGGAAAGTATCCTAGGTTCTTTAAATCTCTCAGTTTCTTGGTCCTAAAATGGCTAAAATTTACACGGTTGTTGTCAGAATTTGAAAGAATATACAATGGGTAGTTGGTAGGTGGGAGGAACTGAAAATATTAACTACTATTTTTAATAATTACCCCAAATCAGACACTTTAGAAGAGTCTGTTGGCAACAAAGGCAAGTGGCGGCCACAGCCCAGCTGTCGCTTGCTCCTGACCAGAGCTATTTTGATCCCTGGGGAAATCTGTATCCTTGACAGGCCAGAATCAGTCAGATTCCATACCCAACCTGGGAGTCTGCAGTTCTGAAGGATTAAAACATAACAAAATAAAACCACTAACAACTCTGTTAAACAAAAATTTTATACAGTAAATTCATACTTCTAATATCTTTCTCACTCGTTAAACAAGTTAATGTTGCTGAGATGCCACAAAACTGACCCTAAGCAGAACTCATGGACCAATCTGGAGTTGAGGGAAGGGAGGGCTTCATCAAAGAAGTGTGATCTGAGCTGGACCTGGACGGATGGGTAAAATTTGCCTACGGGGTAATGAGATTACCTCCATGGGATGAGAAATTCAAAAGCATAGGATAAAACCAAAATATTTGGCATCCCACCTACATATTTTTAAAATAGGTTTACCTTCCTGGCACTATGTTCTTTTTTGTTGTTCTTGCTCTTTTTTTTTTTAATGATATTAAAATAACTTGCATTCCCTGAGCAAGTCAATTAAAGATATCAAAGGTCTTTTTGGACTTATTTTGGGTGTGAGGAAGAAGAGGAAGACAGGCTGCATTCATGGTCTGACATACTGCAGGTCAAACAGGCAATCGGCAGGCGAGTAACAGAAAATCAAATATACTGGGTTTTAGGAAGGACCAAATTTCAAACTCTTGGAACACTGGACTTCCCTAATGAATTTCCAAGAAAATGTGCTCACTGTCTGCCAAGTGGTAATCTCTAAAGTGGTGAAAGTATGCCCACAGGAGGAAAAACACCACGTTCCTTTTGAAGACCTTATCTATTCCCCAGCTATCATTTATAGACGAGAGATTGAAGGGTTGGTGCACACATCAGTGTATTCACACACATCCATGCACACATTCCACTGATGGGTGTAGCCAACTTTTTGTTGGCTTTAGTTTAAAGATGCCCAGGAAAAAAATTTTCCAAAGATCTCCCTTACAGCTCATGGTCCTCCAAAAGCATCTAGTAATATCTTCTTTCCCGAAGAGGAACTCCTCTGTAATAAGCCCCTACTATATACTAGTACTATATATATAACCATGACAATGAGGTAGGCATTATTATCTCCATTTTACATATGAGGAAACTGAGGTCCAGGCCACTCAGCTAGTAAGTGTCAGAGCCATAATTTCAACCCACATCTTCTGTGTCCATTAGGCTCCCTTCTAAGTACCTTATAACTTCTAAGTACTTCCTAAGACTCTTACTGAGCTAGTTGTCTGAAACCAAGAATTAAGTAGAAATCAGATACCTTACACTCTGTCTGGACCCCGTCTGCTCACTATCCTGCCTTTAATAATAACAACCATTAATCACCAATTATGTGCCAAACATTATTTTGGATGCTGGGGATATGTAGATGCATAAGATACTCCTGGTCTCAAAGGTCTTATTATCAAGTAGTAAGGAACTCAGTTTTATGCTGGGTCTCTGTGACACCAAATATTTTTTTAAAATCCCTTTATATCTGAATCAACCTAGCCAAACAATAATGGAACAATCCCAGTGGCTAAAAGAGAAAAATACATTGAGAAAAGAATCCTTCATGGAAAAGGGGTGGGAAAACCATATTCCAAATTTCTCCTTCTAGTAACAATTAGGAAACACAACCCTCATTTTATCTGTTGTTACCAGCCTTGCAGAAAGGAGCAGATAAAAATATAAACTATGCAACCATAGGTAATAGAAATAACCTTTCTGGTTCCTATTTTCTTTATGGGACTAGTAATTCCTGTTCTGAGTCTATCTCAGAGTTGCTAATAAAGATCATATCAAAATCTTGATGACGGATTATTCACAATAGCCAAGATGTGGAAGCAACCCAAATGCCCATGGACTGATTAATGGATAAACAAGATGTGGTGTATATATACATACATATATATATGTGGTATATACACACACACACACACACACAATGGAATACTACTCAGCCATAAAAAAGACAAAATTGTCCCATTTGCAACAACGTGGATGGACCCTGAGGGTATTATGTTAAGCAAAATAAGCCAGACAGAGAAAGACAAACACCATATGATTTCACTCATATGTGGAAGATAAACAAACATGGACAAAGAGAACAGATTAGTGGTTACCAGAGGGGAAGGGGGTTGGGGGGTGGGCATAACGAGTAAAGGGGCACATATGTATGGTGACAGATAAATAATAATGTATGTACAACTAAAATTTCACAATATTATAAACTATTATGACCTCAATAAAAAAGAAATCTTGATGACGGAAGCCATGTGGTACAATCCCTTCATTTCACAAATGGGGAAATAGTTCCAGAGAGAGAAAGTGACTTGTTAAATTGTCTGAGCTTGTTAGTAGCAGATCTGGGACTAGAACCCAGGCCTCCTTGACAAGTTGGGGGTTATCTTCCTTGACCAGGGGTGCAGGGTCTGTAGGAGCTTAAATATATACTGAATTATATTCATCATATATATACACATGCTTACATGTGTAAAGGCTTTCACTGTCCCAAAAAGGGTTGCATACACGGTATCTCTATTTTGAGATACTAAACCTCCGAGGGCCCCTATGAGGCAGTAAGGGGAGATACAATTACTCCCACCTTACTGAGGAGGAAAGTGAGACTTAGAGGAGTCATAAGATTTCCCCAATATCACACAGCATGCAGCAGAGACAGAACGTCGATCCCGGTTTTCAACTCCAATTCACCACTCTGGTAACTCCTACGTATCGAATGTGGGGCAGGCAGAGAAAGGGAATAACACAGAAAAACTTGCTCTTTGAGGCCTTAGAGAATTAGCCAGGCCTTACACATCTGGCTTCATGTGGAAATGAGATACCCCTCAGTAGAGGGACTTTCCCACTTAACTGAGGCAGAGTCATTGACGCATTTCCCCACCCCCCCCACCTCGATTTTAGCGTAATGCCGTCCAAAGCACTTCACTATTTGGAACAACTTTTCTAAAAAGCAATTTGGCAATAATTTAGTCTAAGAAACAATCAGGGATGTTCACAAAGCTTTAGCTACAAAGATTTTCATTGCTGCATTACCTACAGTAGCCAAAAAAATTTTTTTTAAGTTGAAAATTTTCCAACAAAATTAAATCCATCATGACACATGCATGTATTGGAGTTCTACTCAGCCATTCAAAATTATGTTGTAGTGAATAGACATTACATGAAAAACTGCTCTCAATATGTTGTGAAAAATGCATATATGAGCCTGTTTTTGTAAAACAAACAAAACTATACACAGATACACTCACTAAGGTGCTCCTCTGAGTGATAGGATTATGGGTACTTTTTCTTCTTTTTGATTAAGTGTACTTTCTAATTTCTTCCAAAGAAAGTGCAATCCTCTTTAAATTAAGAAAAGGTTACTTTTACTTTTAAAAAATGCATACGTCATACAATTCAATAGCAAAAAACAAATAAACCAATTAAAAAATGGGCAGATGATCCAAATAGACGTTTTCCAAAGAAGACACACAGCTGGCCAACAGGTACATGAAAAGATGTTCAACATCACTAATCACAGGGAAATGCAAATTAAAACCACAATGAAATATCACTTCACATCTGTTAGAATGGTTATTATCAGAAAGACAAGAAATAAGTGTTGGCAAGGATGTGGAGAAAAGGGAACCCTTGTGTACTGTTGGTGGGGATGCAAATTGGTGCAGCCACTATGGAAAACGGTATGGAGAGTCTTCAAAAAAATGAAAAATAGAGCTACTGTATGATCCAGCAATCCCACTTCTGAGTATTTATCCAAAAGAAATGAAAACACTAACTCAAAAAGACATATGCGCCCCCATGTTCATTGCAGCATTATTTACAATAACCAAGACATGGAAACAACGTTTAAGTGTCCACTGATGGATGAATGGATAAAGAAAACGTGTGTGAAAACGTGTATATATATACTCACACACACACACACACACACACACAATGGAATATTATTCAGCCATAAACAAGAAGTAAATCTTGCCATTTGTGACAACATGGATGGACCTTGAGGGCGTTATGCTAAGTGAAATAAGTCAGACAAAGAAAGACAAATACTATATGATCTCACTTATTTGTGGAATCTAAAAAAAAAAAGACCAACTCACAGATATAGAGGTGGGGGTGGTGGTGAAATGGACAAAATGGTTAAAAGGTACAAACTTCCAGTTATAAAATAAGTATGTCCTAGAGATGTAACATACAGCATGGTGACTACAGTTAATAATACTGCATTGTATATTTGAAAGTTGCTAAGAGAGTAGATTTTACAAGTTCTGATCACAAGAAAAAAAAATTGTAGTTATGTATAGAGATGGATATTCACCAGACTTATTGTGGTGATCATTTTGCAATATATACATATATCAAATCATATTGTACACCTGAAAATAATATAATATGTCAATTATATCTCAATTTAAAAAAATGGCATGTTGACAAGCTAGAAAAAAATGTACTCCATCTTCAGAGGAACAGCGCTTCATCTTCCTGATGGCCCAGTCATCAGCCTGAACCTGCTACTGCCCAGACAGGAGCTGTGCACTCAGGCTGTACTGAGATGTGCAGGGCTTGTTTCCACTACATTAAACAGTCTTGGACCAGTGTGCCCTTAGAGTTCTCATGACTGCATTTTATAGTCTTTCTATCTATTATCTCAAAATCAGCTCTTTCATCTTGTCGCCATCTGTGTCACCTCCCCCGTGCCCCTCAACTGCTAGCCCACAGCTTCTAATCTGAAGTGGGCTGGGAAACTAGCCCTTCAAAATTTACAACCTTTTATAAAAGAAACGCATGTGAAAGTCACTGAGAAAGTATGTAGTACTGTGTAAACATCTAAGCTCCAATTATTTTATGCTTCTTATATTATTTTAAATATGCATTTATAGTGATATTATTGCACCTGTTTCCTCATCTATGAAGTGAGCATATTAATGTATCTAGGTTGTTGTGACCATCAAATGAGTTATTATTTGTAAGGCACTTAGACCAGTGTCTGGCACATATTAAATAATGAATAAGTGCCTATTAAAGAAAAGAATAAATTATTAGAGTAAAATAAAACCACAGGGGCTCTGAATCAAAGCTTGACGGGCTTGGACATGAGTGAAGTGCTTTGAGCTCTAAGGAATGATCTCTGACATCCATCTCCTCTCCTTGGAAACTTCTCTGGTTTACTGTGCGGTTCTTGGGTCTGTTATACCAAGTGGTGCTACACACACACACACACACACACACACAGGGCATAGGTGCCAGCACACCCACTACCCTTCCTCTTCTCTCTCTTCTATAACCCCCTGTACTCCCATTGCCAAAAATTCACAAAAAGAAGCAATATAATTTAGGATACAATATCACACTCAGAACATTTCTATAAGGAAGCAAAATGTCTCAACACAATAACTAAGATAATAATATATACTACGCATTGAACACACTCACTCCTATCTGAGCTAAGCACTTCACGTATACTAATTCATTTAACTTCCCCAGCTATCATCTGAAGTAGGGACCACTGTGATGTCCTTTCTACAGGCAGAGAAAACAAGGCCTGGACAAGCTAAATAACTTGCCCAAGGTCACACAGCACCATTCACACTGACCCCCAATGCAGCACTTGGAAGGCATGTGTTTTCAAGTCATTCTATCGTTACGTGGGTGCAGGTAATTCCCAGCGGGACTAATCCCTAGAAGAATGAGTATTAATGGCTTGGCCTCAAATTAGAAGTCTCTAGTGATCCCAGTTTGATTTCCTCTCCCTTTGACATAGAGCATGGGCTGTCCTAATCTGTTGAGGAATCTCTGGGGACACGAGAAGCTTCTCCAGGGAACCTTGCTTAGTGCTCTGCACTGGGAGGCAGAAGTCCCGTGTTTGAGTCCTGTCTTCTGCTCCTTTGTTGCTGGGTGAGCACAGTGATTTGATTTAAACTCTTCAAGTATCAGGTTCCTTATATTCAAAGTGGAGATAGTGACAGTTGAGTTTGTGGTGAGGGACAAATGCACTAATGTTTGAGAAAGTGCCTTATAAACCCTAATGAACCATATAGACAGGAGTAGTTATTGTTTATTGAAAAAAGTCCTCCTGATGATCCTCAGCTATAATTGCACAATGATGGCTGACTCCATTTCCACAAACGGCAGCCTTAGCCACCCAAGCCACTCAGAGAACATCTGAGTTGGGCTGCTTTGGGAGTGGTGTGCCCAGAGTCAGATTCCATCAGGATGCAGATAAATTGTCCTCTATATCTTCAAAGCACCCATTCTGCAGAATCGTGCTTGAATTGTAGCAATAATGGGTACAGTGAGACATCAGGAAGAACTTCACTAAGGAGATGAAGTTAATTAAATAGCGACTCTGAGAACTCCCTTGATGAGATATTTAGAAATAGAATAGGGTCTTTCACCTTGAATGTTTCAGGAATTGACCTGACCAGGGGCAGAGGCTTGGATGAAATGACCTCCTAGAGTCCTTCCCACTTCTGTCCTGCTAGGACGTTCTAGAGAGAGTCCTTTGCTCAGTGTTTGTCAGTCATCCCATTTAGACGCACTGGGCTCCTTGTCCACTACATCAACTGCATTCATAATACCAAAGACAACTCATTAAGACTGTCTAATTTCTTTGGTGTGTTTTCAAGCACACATAGTCTCCAAAGAACATGTCTACTTTTCTTTTTCTTTTTTTGGTGAGGAAGATTCTCCCTGAGCTAACATCTGTGTCAATCTTCCTCTATTTTGTATGTGGGACGCCATCACAGCATGGCTTGATGAGCAGTATGTAGGTCTGCACGCATGTTCCGAACCACGAACCCTGGACTGTGGAAGTGGAGCGTGGGAATTTAACCGCTTTAACCGCTACCCCACCAGGCCGGCCCCCACGTCTACTTGTGTATACCTCAGAATGCAGTAGATTGTGGCACTCGACTTCTCCAGAAAAGTCTGTAATTATTACTTATGATGCTAATAAATACCTTATATTTATATAGTGCTTTCTACCCTCCAGTATACTCTATTTATTAGATTTCAGAGCCACTATTGTAATATGGACAGACAATTATTATGGTCCTTATTTTACAAGAGACAAATGGAGACAAAGAGATTTGGCAAGCTGCCTGAGACGACTCAGCCAGTTAGTGACCGAGCTGACACCTGGATCCAGAGCATTTTCCACCACCTGCAGAAAAAAATCCACTTTCATTCCAGGGACCACCTCGGACAGAAATGGCATAAGAAGGGCCAAGGAAGTCCAGGCCAGTGATCACATGGCTATTTATCCCTCCGGTCCCCAGAATTCCCAGGTAATTCTCTCTAAGCTAGACTTGCTTTCCTGTAACAAGACATTCTGCCCATTCTGACCACAGAAGACCTGACCAAGTATTACTCTCGCCCTACCTGGGAATCTCCCATTCATGGCAGCTCCCAACAGCAAAGCCTGGAATCTTCTTGCCAAGATCACCCCCAGATGGAGGACCTAACTTTAGGAAGCTCAAGTTTCCATCCTGCCTCAACACTCACAGAATTAACAGCCTGCTAAGGTGGCAGAAAGGCAGTTGTAGCTTGACTTGTAATCGATAGAAAATATAAAATCACATCATTGTGAGTGCATCATAACTTTTAGGACGTTACTGAAAAGTTCTCAACTTTAACCAATTTTCGAATCACATTTAAGAGGCAGAAGGAAGATCATATAACTACATTCAACATAGGAAGTTGCAATTCTTGCAATGGGAGCTGGTACTCATCACAGACCCAGGAGACTTGTGGAATCATGACAAGGGACTAACTCCTTAGAAAAATCCTGTATTTGGTGTGCGTAATGGATGATGATGGAAACCTTAGCTTTAACTATTTTTCCCGCTTTGTGTTCCAATTTTTTTTACCATCATTTTATTAACAGCAGTAGCTGCCTTCAAATGACTTTTGTGGCCCTTAAAAAATAAAAGCACATTAAAAATCACAAAAATAAGCTCAAGTCCACAATTTTCAGATAGGTATACGTTGACAAAATAGCAGAGTTCCAACAGAAGTAAAACTCCAAATAAAATGGACCTTTACCTGTTTAAACCCATTAATGCTATTTTAATATTATACTTCTTTGCAGAATAAAGGCTATCTAGTTAAATTGAAGATGATTTGCCCAGAAACTTTTGAGCATCACAAAATTCAACTAGTCTAGGCCAAAATAAATATCTATCTATATATAATAAATTCTCAATAATTTGAAAGAAGAGAAATAAGAAATTACTCAATTTCAGAATTATGGTTTATTTAAAAATAATACATATTTATTTTTTTCATGTACAGTGCATATTATAAGGTAGGCTATATCTGGGAATTAATAAGAAGAATAAAACATGTAGTTGCAATATTACAATTCAAAATAAGCCTATGTTACATAATAATGAGTTTTAAACCCAAAATCTCCATGTTATTTCATTTATTTCAAATATTTCTCAAACAGCATCACAATTTTTAAATGTTGACCACAAAATTATCAGGTTAGTACATCAGTTGTATGTCTTACTCTGTATTAACAGATTATGTCTACATTTTCAGAGGCACTTTGGATTAAATTCTTATATAACTTTACCACCGAGCTAAAAATAAATATAGAAAAATATTGGTCTGATTCTTTGACAGATTTTTTTAATTAGAAATAAAATAAAGTTCTATGTAAACTTAATATGGCATAATTGGGGCATAGATTTTATGTGATCCAAAAAACAAAAACTCAATCACCAAAAACTGGAAACAAAATAAGTTTTTATTTTTTTAAGAGTAAGCCATGGAATTTCAAAATATAAACAATAATCTAAATTCATTTCTATAATCCATCACTTACAATATCTTTCCTCAAAGTGGCCAACAAATATGTGTGTAGGAATCCCAACAAATTTATACATCTCCTTCTGTATCCATTCTACATGGAATGATTTTCCAAATTAACATAATTCCTTTACGTTTTTAAAAAGAGAACAAAAGACAGCACCCTAATAGGACAAGATGCTTGGAAACCACACACACACAAAAATTAAATTACAACCTAAGTTTTTTTTCAGAGTAAGATTAATAAAAATAAAATCACATTTTATAGCATTTTTTCACTCAAAAAGATTTCAAAGTTCACCAAATAAAGATTTGCTTCACTCATTACTCATGTGTGTTCATTCCTGCAGAGGAAATATGGAATCTGATTAACAGCAAAGGTATACTTCTGACATCACTGTCCTTCTGGACCAAGAAATAAAAAAAAAAAAATCTTCAAGAGGAAATATTAAGCAGAGTCAATTGCAGCCACACCTCTTTAAATTGACCAAACTAGGATTCTGCCAATCTTGATGCATGGGACTCTTCTGTGTCAGTGTTCCAGTAGTGGAGCTGGGTGGGCACAAAGCCTTCCACAGTCTCACACCCAGCCTCCGTGTGTCTGCAGAACAGCCTCCTGGAGGCTCTAATGATGAGAGTCTTGTCTTTGAAATGAAACAACCTATGTAGGGCTGCATCAGCCATCCTGAACCTTCCCAAGAGGACTGGAATACAAAGAACCTAAAGGCTAGGCCAGAAAGGAAATAATCCCCTCTGCTTGACAGAGAGAAACCCAGACCCCACCCCAAATCTCTTCCTAGATCCATGTTCCTGTGCTCTTCCCATCCATCTCTTGGTGCACAAACCCACGATTGCAACAACCAAGGTGATACAGCTGGATTACATCCATGAACTCAAATAGCCTAGAGCTATCACATTATCACATTTTCCAATCCTTCCCTATTGCCTACAAACGGTGTGATGGGCTGAATATTTGTGTTCTCCCCAAATTCATATGTTGAAGTTCTAACTCCTAATGTGATGGTATTAGAAGGTGGGGTCTTTGGTTGGTGATTAGGTTCACATGAGGTCATGAGAGTGGAGTCCCAAAATGGGATTAGTGTCCTTATAAGAAGAGGAAGAGAGACCAGAGCTCACTCTCTCCTTGCCTATGCACCGAGGAAAGGTCAGGGGAGCACACAGTGAGAAGGTGGCTGTCTACAAGCCAGAATCTGGCTTTCACCAGGAGCTGAATTTTCCAGGACTTTGATTTTGGACTTCTAGCCTCTAGAACTGTGAGAAATAAATGTCTGCTACTTAAGTCACCGAGTCTGTGGTATTTTGTTACAGCAGCCTGAGCTAAGGCAAACAGTATAATGTCTTTCAAAACAAAAACAACTGAAGCCTATTATTCATTCATTTGCTTATTTATTGAACAAAAACGTACTAAGTGCCAGGTGCCACTATAGCACTGAGGGTACAGCAGTGTGTTGGAGGGGGAAGGAAGAGTCCAAATCCTTGCTCTCATAGAAGTTACATTTTTCCCCAAGTCATTGTCTCCCAAAACTATACTGGGAATATCTCGCCAAATTAACTAGTTGTACAAAAGGACCAAATTTGTGTGTTCACATTATTAGTATAATGGATTCACACTGTACCTCGATTCGAAAGGGTTCTTGTGTTTTTAAAGACATTACCTCCCACACCCAAGCTGTTATCTCACAGAAATGGAAATGGGGCACTTGCTGGGAGGCAAATATGAACTTTGTATTTATACATCCTTGTATTATTTAACTGGCTACAATGAACCTGTATTAATTTTGTAACTAAATATAATTCCATAAAAGTTTTTTTAATCGTACCATTGGCCCCTTATTATTCCTGAAAGAGTGAAACAAGACAGATGGAACAGAATGAAGTCCAGAGAAAGACCCTGAGTTGAGAGGAAAGAAGAGAATTGTCTCACAGAAACTCCTTCCCCAATACCTAACGAAATAACAACAAAGTTCTGTAGTGGCAACTGACAAGGAAAGGGGCACAGCCAACACCAGAACTGAGGCTCACAAAGTGGCAGCTAAAAAAAAAGAAATCAATTCTGGGGTGGAGTTGGCAGCAGAACACAAGGGTCCTAATTGCATCCTGACTTCTCAAAGCTCTGGTGACAGTCAAACCGGTCATGAGAATTCTCACTTAAAATTCCAAGCCTGGTGAGGAGCAAACTGAGGATGTTCTAGTGCTTTTCTTCTTCACCGGGAAGTGGTGGAAACAGCTGCAAACGGCTGCTTAAGAGAAACAGAAGACGCGGACAAGGAGGCTGCCTCTGGCAGAAGTGGAGACCCCAGGGCTACGTCTGAACGGGGCAGGGATCTGAAGCCGGAGGTTATCTACCCACCACAAGCAGATCCACCCCCACCCAAACCAGGTGGTGTAAACTCTGGTACAGGACAACTAATAAAACCTCCCAGAGGAGAGCAGATAAATAAACCTGTCTAATAAATCTGCCTCAGGTGAGTCCTCTCTGCTCTCTTGCTCTCAGGCTATAGAAAAAACTGGATAGCTTTTACAGTGCAGACCCGAAGGAAAAAACAAATGATACTATGAGATGACAGTCAAGACATCACTAACACTAAAAGAGTAAATAGAGAGAAAATATAATATAGATAGAACTGCCAAAGCATGATCAAGATAAAAACAAATGGAATGGCACCAATGTGATTATATGCAAGGCACACACATACACAAACACACACACAAATACAGCATGCAAAAGACACACAAATAACCAGTCTAGAAAATGTAACTTAACAAGGAGAAGAAAAATTCTTCACGTGTGCATTTCACGAAAGAATAACCTAATAAGAACACGAGTTCATAAGGTAATAAAACAACAGAAGGAGATGAAAAAAGAAATAGCAGATCCGAGGAAACAAATGGATGCCAAAACAATACCATTAAAAAATTAGTAGATAAATAAAAATGCCAAAGGATAGCATAGACACAGCTGGAAATAAACGACAGCTACAGGATAAAGGGTTGAAATGATCACGGTGTGTGCACATGAAAAAGACAAACTAAAGCAAATCAAGGAGAAGCCAATAGACATGGAGGATAACGACGGTCAATAATAATAATAATAATTGGGATCTTTAAAGAGGCAAGCTCACAAATAAAGTAAAAAAAAAAGTATTAAAAGACCTAACACAAGAAAATTTCCCTAAAAAAAACAGTAACCTCAGAAATTAGTGCTTACAATGTGCCAGACACTGTTCTATGCACTTTACATACATGAACTCAAATGGCCCCAACAGTTTTATTAGGTAGAGATTATAGTTATTTACATTTTACGGATAAAGAAACTGAGGCATAAAGAGATTAGGTAACTTGCTAAGGATTTACAGCTAGTAATATTAAGCCAGGTAGAACTGAATCAGTCTATTGAAAAGTACTTGCTGGGTTCTAGAAATACTGAATGTAAAACTCACACCACCAAAATATAACATCAAGGACAAAGAAAACACTTTTCAGACATTTCCGTCAGAGAATGTAAATTACCTACAGTGGGAAATAATCATGCTGACAGCCTTCTCCACGATAATATTCAATGCCAGAAAGATAATGGAGAAATAACTATGTAGTTCTTTAGAAATAAAGCGTGACCCGAGAATAGTATGCTTATTCAAATAAAAAAGCAAAATATATGAAAGAACTCAATGAAACAGTACCAAGGAATTGTTTTAGAAGAAAAAAAAATGTTTACAACGAAATCCAGCCAACTAAATAATAAATCCAAATGAAGAATTCAAGGATGGAGAAGCTGTAGTAAAAAAATATGTAAGAAAAAGAACACATGCTAGACAATAGCTGTGAATTATAGCTATTGAAGCTAGTGTACTAATAACAACAATATAACTAAATAACAATAACAAAATAATGTCAGTGATCTAACAATAAAAATCAAAATGAGGGCGAAGGAGGTGGGAGGAAGAAAAAGAGTGCTCTCGCATGGCAGAGAATAATCAATACTGCCTAAAATGGAATCATTTAGGGCAAAAAATGATGACTGCAACCTGTTAAGGCACTTCACAATCTCCTCTTAATGTTAGAAGGGATATTTTAAGAAATGATTTTTCCATGATAAAGAAATGCTTATTTGAAGTTTACTAATTCCTTCAATTTCTTTTTCTTCTTTCAATCTAAGTAAAATTAAATGTAATAATTTTGTTTAAAAATAGCAGTATGATCTCATTTTGAACATGAGTAATAATATCTTGTGTGTCTATCTCCATCCATCCACTCATCCATCTAACCATCCACCCCCCATTCATCCATCCATCCACTGTTCTATTTATATGTGCTTAGGAAATCTTTAAAATCACAAACCATTTTTTAAAGGCATACACTATCTTCAAAAGCAAGAACAATAAAGTGATTTTTATACAAACAAATAAAGTCATAATCACAGATTTGGGGAGGTGGATGGGATTTTTAAAATCTCCTCCTGCGTTATATGGTGGGAAAAAAAAAAAACAGAAAAAGATTAAGTACTAAGGGACACATAGGCTGTTGTGATCTGAGCCCACGTTCATTCCCTTCTGGTATTCTGATTTCCTATTAAGAATTTAAGGAGTGCAGAAAAGCATCAAAAAGAAAGTTAAAAAAATCACACCAAGTCTACTATCTAGAAATAATCATCACTACCGTTAAGGGAACATCATTGCAGAGAATTTTTATCCAGATATTCAGAAATAAGAATTAGTGGATAGATGGGTAGTTGAGCAGATAGAAATAATATTACAAAAATGGAATAAGATTATATGTGCTATTTACTAACAAAAAGATTCCACTTAGTTCCTAAACCATGATGTTGTCCAAAGTGATGTAAGAAATCAGAACCAAATTTTTAAACACCCAGTTTAGGGTCTATGCCCTGAAGATACTTGCTTCTCTAGATACACATACCGTGGGGTAGTTGTGAAGATGTGACGTCACAGTCCCACATCCACACACACACATACCGCCTACCCGCCTGGGGATCCTACATCATCCTGAGGTCTGGCTGAGTCTCGTTTACACTCGAAGAAGGAATTTCCCTTGCCTGACTTGTCACACCCTACTCTGACATGGAAGGCACCAAACAGGGACATCAGAGCAGAGACCTGAGATGCACGTATGAGAAAAGTTTCACAAGGAAGGACAGCTGAAGCCAAGAGGACTAAGGGAGGAAGAGGAGGACTTAGGGACAACAATGTTGAACACTAAGGAGCAGAAGGGGAAAACAGGCAGGCACAGAGGGCACGAAAACAAAGCGAGAAGAGATCTGCAGGGTGGCGCGAAGTCAAAGAAGGCTTCAGTTCCCACGCTGAGGCCCACAGAAAGACACTCTTCCTACTTGCATGGACCAGCATGAACAGAAACGAGGATGCAGGAGGAGTGAATCACCTTCACTGAGATCAAGTTTGGAGGGAAAAAAGACCCCAGCCCAAGAAATGGATCCACGAGTAAACAGAGGGTCAAAAGCAAGATTAAAAAGCAGCCTTTATCAGAGAGATGGACATCTAACATACCTGGAACAAGATGGCGCGTGGACACCTAACAGGTTTAGGTGGCTGAACAAACGGAATCCTTCTCCTAGGAGAAGGTACATCCCCTGGGGGAGGAGGTACTACCTTATCTGGGGATGCAGTTCCAAAGGAGCATAAGTGACCCAGGAGACCAGACACACAAGACACATAACATAACTCTGGGTGAAGACACCAGATATTCGGAGGCCATTCTTTCACCCAAGCCTTGAGCCTTTTCCACCCCAGGAGGGACACTTCATAACACACCCAACAGCAGGATGCCCAATAACTTGGCTGCTTCTTGGAGGGCACTGGTTGTACTGGGTAGCCTGAGTTCTACAGGGAAGCCTAACTAAGGCCCACATAGCTCCACAGACCACCAGGCTCCGTGATCACGTGAATGGTGTCACCCGACTCAAGTTTCTATCAAAGCATTGTCACAGTGTCTTGATTTCCCTTGAAGCAATACCAAAAAAGCAGGAGGTCTTTCCTCATGACCAGAACTAATTTGAGCCACCTCCAGACTCCCTGTTTCCACTTTCTTGCTCTTCCAAACCACTCTCTACTATTATCACCAGAGATCAACTCCCTAGTCTAAAGCCTTCAGTGGCTCTGTTAAGGCCTTTTAAATTTAGTAAAAAGTCCTTGCTAAACATTCAACTTCCTCTACAATCTGGCCCCTAACTATTTGTGTAATTTCCTTTTCCTCCTCATCATTGCAATCACCTAATGCTCCAATCACAATATAGAACGCAACATTTCCAGAGTACACCATGCACCCACCACTCCGGACCTCTGTGTGGAGTTCCCCCGGCCCGGCATGCCTCTATTCATTATCTGTCTATCCAAATCCTTCTCATCTTACAAGACACAGCTCACGTGCTGCCCCGCCCCCGGTACTCCCTTCAGAATTAAGCATTCCTTCCTTTCAGTGCCCTGGCAATTTATTTTGACCTTTAGTTAGACTTCATTCATTTAGCCTTGTATTAGTTGCTGTTTAAATCTATCTTGATTTAAATCTGTCCTTATAGGTAGTAAGTGAATGAACATTAATTGAACAACTACTGTGGGTGCCAGGTACTTTCACAAATAAATTTCACAATTTATCCTTCGGTTGCTAATATGAGGCAGAGTGCTCATACATTTCAGGTGTTCATAAAGGTGTGTTGTATTATTCTATGAAGAGAAGGGGAACTGTTTGATTTCTGAGCTTCAGGGGCGAGGTCACTAAAATATGTCTCCTGTGGGGGACTTAATGAAAGAAATGATAAGAAAAGGTGGACTGATCAACTCAGTTGGAGGGCATAGAGAGAGGGTGATAAATACTTAGTCTTTGATAAGTCTGTCTGAGAAAAAAACGACACAATCTTTTTTCTGCTTGTTTTTCTTTGCCCCACCCAGGAACTCAGCGCCCCATCTCTATTCTGCTCAGAGACAGACCTCATCGGGCTAGATGGCTCTAACCCCAGACGAGTCAATAAATCTCTGTGGACTTTAGGCAAGATGGTGCCCCTCACTCTGCCTCAGTTTTTCCTTGTGTAAAACAGGGAGTTTGGGCTGGATGATCCCAAGAGGCCCAATCAGTTCTATAAAATCCTAAGGTTCTATGTTGAAAGAGCATGTACAAAATGACTTGAGAATCAGCTCATTCTTCAGGCCAATCTGCAAACACCAAAATATGGAAGATTATATAAACAGGGCAATAGATTTCTGTGTGTGTGTGTCTATGTGTCTGTGTTCTGTGAATGTTTTCTCTGTGTGTGCCTTGGGGGAAGAGGTGGAAAGCTGTCAATCCATATAAGCATATTTTCAAAAAATTTTAAATTTATTCAAATAAATACCTAAATAATAAAAATATTGCTTGGTTACTCCCCACTAGGGGTTACAATTTTTGTTGCTGTTGTTGTTAACAGGAAACTAATGAAGGTTAATTTTAAATACAATCATCTTACAGTTGACGATCGCTTAAAAAAATCACAGACCTATAGAATTTAATGATCAACATTAACAAGTAAGTTCTCTTCGTTTACATCTAACATCTGACTAATCATCCAGAAGGATCTTCTGTTGAATAAATGAATGAATAAATCAACAGTGTGGCATCTGGGCCAGCCCGCGGCTTAGCGGTTAAGTTCGAGCACTCCGCTGCTGGCAGCCCGGGTTCAAATCCCGGGCGGGCACCAACGCACCGCTTCTCCCGCCATGCTGAGGCTGTGTCCCACATGCAGCAACTAGAAGGATGTGCAGCTATGACATACAACTATCTGCTGGGGCTTTGGGGGAAAAAATAAATAAATAAAATTAAAAAAAAACAAAACAGTGTGGCATCAACTTCTGCAGGGGGAGAGGGAGCATGTAACAACTGAGTTTAGTCAGATAATCAATGAAAGCTTATCACTCACTGCTTAATAACTGTTTGATATGAATTCAACTATTGTTTTCAAAACCATCCGTTAGACCGGACTAAACCTTCCCTCAAACAGGTTTGGGTGAAAAGACGCAGCTCATACACCAAGCGTGTGTATTTACACATAGCAACATAAACCCGAGAACCTTTAGCCTGATTTTGGTGGAGTCCACCACAGATGTTTGCCTCCCCAAGGACGCATGAAGTCCTTTGACCCCTCTGCTGTCGGAGAAAACCAGGAATAAACAGGGGTTTCGGCACTGCTGAGGTCAGGGTCAGAGTCACAACTCGGTTTATATCAGATGCTTACTCTGTGCGCTTCCGCTATTTCACCAAGACTGTTATACGCAAAGCCACGTACTAATGGGTCTCAAATGTAGCAATACCACAATGGTGCCGACAAAAAGGCTCTGACTATATTAGGACTGCTAGTTTGCTATAAATCAAAGGTATTTGCTCTGCAGGGAAAAAAAAATCTTAAAAAATAACACAAAGAAAAAAAGAGACAAAAAAATTTTTTTTGATTGGGTACTTTTTTAGGGGTGTAAGGGCAGCACGATGTGAAATTCTGAACAAAAGGAAAATATCTAAAAAGAAAAGGGGGAAAAAACTCCAAGTGACTAAGGTACTCCACAGGGTAAAAAATATTTTTAATGAAAACACAGGGAGAGCAGAAGGGCTCTTCTAGAACAGGGGCCTTCCAGCTAAACGCAGTCGGTTCATTAGCTCTGACAAGGCCGAGGAGGCGCACGGTTTTGAGATCAATATTGTTCAATTAACACAATTAAAAAAAAAAAGAAAAAAGAAAACCAAATCAGTTAATAAAATTTTGAGCAAAAAATTCAATAGAATATTTTTAAGGCTCAATTTCCTCATATATTTTAGCACCCTTTTAAGAGTATTTTTTTCATTATATCGAATGCCTTGCTAAAATCAAATATGTATTTTATTTACTGAAGATTCCCCCCAAAGAGCATTTCCCTCAAAATCTATATTTACAATATATTAATAAGATAGATTCAATCTTTTTTATTTTTATAGAAATGGCTAGCATTTTTTTTTTCCTGAAAAAAGAGCCTTCCTCAAAGTTGCATGTTTTTATTAAGGATATTTAAAAATGATTACTAGTTTTTCAAGGATTGTGTCATTATGGAGTAATTACGATTTTTAAAAGTTAAACATTTTTATGACTCAGAAAGCCCTTAATCCAATATTAGGGTGAGGGATGAATTGACCTTTTCCCCTCTCAATCCTGTTTCTAGTTTGGAAAAAAGAAATGTCTTTCAGAAAATACAGATTTCTGTTTACCAAAATATGATGGCAAATTTAACAGCAGTGAAGTTTTAAATAAACTTGCTATATCAATCAAAAAAAAAAACTTCCTATGTATAAATTTTGGGTTTATGGAAGAAGAGAGTGGCACAGAGAAGAATTTCATTTGATATTTATATTATGTGTTTAAACCTACCTCAAATAGTTCTCTAAATTTAATTTCCTATGGTAGGATTTTTTCTTTCCTTTTTCTTTTTATAGTTTACCTTTTCTGCCTTTAATTATCCTGCTATATACATTCTTTTCTTTTTTGCTTATTAGCAATATTTTTAATAACAAAATCACCAGTAAATAATGATGGTTATAGCAACATTGGAGATTATAATTATATTACCTACTGCTTTTCTTCTAAGGATCTCAGGTGGTTCACAAAGAGAAAATAAAATCAGTGCTTTTTCTCTTTTCACAAGGTTTCGAAATTTGACAACTGTAATTTTTTTTTATGTAATACTGATGTTAAACCATTCTAGATAATGCCTTTCTTACATCAGTGCTGGGATTTCCCCATATTCAAGATCGGAGATTAAAATTTTATTTATTTAAAGATGTTTTGATTTCACCTAGTCAGACACTGACAACCTCACAGCTCCATAATCAGTCTTTTTTTAGGGAGGCAAAAAGGGTTTTAAGGTTTAAAGAAAAGACTATCCTATGTCAAAAATAATGTCAATATTTAGCTTATTTATGTGGTACACTCCACTTTACTTTTAAATGAAATTTAAAGGAATTCATATCTTCTAGTGTACTGGTCAGCCTAAGCCAGCTTGAGACTCTGTTATAACATCAGAGTAGCTTCAGATACAAAAGGTTAAGTTCTACCCTCCAGGTGAGAAAGGCGGGTTGGCGTCTTTACCTGTAATAGGATATATATATATATATATATTCACGTGCGTATGTGCGCAAACGCACGTACAAACAAAAACGCGATAATGAAATTAACAACATGCGGACGGATGTGGAGCATACAATTTCAGGGTTTTGATGATGTCACTGAACTAACACGTTGGAATAAGCTCCCTATTTCCCTCTTCATCCTCTCCGAGTCACTTCCTAGCTGGTGACATATTTCTCCTTTATCCCTTGAGGATCTTTTAAGATCACAGCCTCCCTCCCTTACTTTAAGTAAATGTATCTTAGCCTCCAAGAGTAGGTGACATCAAAAACATAATTCTGACCCCCTTGAAGAGAAAGAAGAGTTAATAGGTACCAGCTTCCCTTCCTGACTACCAGAAAACCTCCATTTAAAAAAAAGCTAGCTCTATCAGCCATATTTTTTCCCCATAAAAGTGCATATTAACAGCCAACAGGAAGAATAAAAAAAGACTTGTGTATATGGAAAGATTGCCCCCACGTTGTCCCTCTCTGCCCAGGAGAATGGCAGTGAGAAGGAGGTGAGCGATTGCTCGAGGGATTTCATCGTTTTAATCACCTCATGTCTCATCTTCTCTTTTTCTATGGCCGAGTAGACTTAAACGCAACAGGTTGGTGATCAGATGCAAGGTATGAGAAAGAATGAAAGATCTGTGATATTTTCGAAAAAAATTTAATTTGAAGCAATTCTGTGACTCGGGTTTTTATACTTTTTTTTTTTTTTTTTTAGCTATATAAGGTTTTTGAATTATAATCATTTCTGGAAATTTCCATAAACTTTATTTAATTCTATAATATGACTCCTCAAGCGACTGTCAGAATCTATTACTTTAACTTATTATAAGGTTTTCCTACATTAAAAAAAAAACACAACAAAAATATTTTTGCCAAAAAGCAAAGCAATAAATAAATAACAGTCCTCATTTAGTGTAATCTTTTTATAAGTATAAATATTATAAATAAAACAACCTATTTTGATGTGTTATATTAAGATCTATAAATTTTATAACCTATGAGCATACCAGAAAGGAAAAATAGAGATGAAAGCAACCTAGTGCTAAACCATAAACTCTTAAAATTTATGTTGCTAAAAAAAAAAAGCTCTCAGTTTAAAATTGTATCTGGAAAAATATTTTGACTAAAAATTATATTTCTAACTTAAAAAAGATTAACTCAAAAAGAGGTCTTATTTTCAAGTTAAAGAATGAATTTATGAATAGGAGAAAGTGGTACACCTCCCCAAAATAAGCAAAATAATGAATTACCACATATCTCTCTGCGGAAAGTTATATTTCCTTTGTGCCACATGAAAAATTAATGTTCTATATTCATAAATAAAATATCTTAGATATTTGAGCTTTGGTTAAATGATGATCTTTACTGGGATAAATTGTCTTCTGTGTTGTACAAGCTGACTATACAGAAAACAAACAAAAGAAACACAAAATTTCATGTTAAATCTCAGATAAGCTGAGACTTAGCTCACAGAGAAACAAGATTTTCAATCATAAAATGAAAAAAAAAATGTATGGTTTATTTTTAAAAGGTTTCCCTTCCCTTTCTCTCAGAATTCTAAAGCAACATTAAAAAATAAATTCAAAAGCTAATAGCTAATCCCCCACAAAGCAATAAGCTCATATTTGTATTTTTAAAATATCATTTGTTTGTTATTTGAAGAGACGGCAACTGTTTTTATGGATGCTTCATATTTAGCTGCAAATATTTCTTGTGTAAAACAACCTGAAACAGTTTTTTTCTGGACAAACTTCCTAAAAGGTAACTTCAAGAGGGAAATATCTATGAATTGGAGGATTTTATAAGCCTGCAAATATACGAAACCAGTAGATTAGCATTACAGCCTAAAATATTTTCTTAACATTCTAGTTTTAATTCTTTAACATTTTAAGGACCAAATTTTAATTCAAGAAACTATCAATAAAATTTTTTTTTCCTTTTAAAATTTTATTATAAATGACAGCTTCTGTGCTCCATTACCTATATATATTTTAAAATTAAAAAAGAAAGTCAGGCATAAGGAGATTCAATAGGAGGAAATTGTATTCCTCTTTTATTTAAATATTATTTCATTAAATGTGATGTTAAGGGTCAGAGGTGGTGGAAATCTAAAGGATAAAGTTTGGAGGGCTATTTATAATTCACTCGTTCTTTTTAATTAAGTCATAGGCTGCCAATTTACTTACTGCCGTTTAATCAGCTGAGAATTATAGAATTTTCCAGACAATTTCAGTGTGGCTCATAGAACACCCACTTCAAGCGAGTAAGTCTTCTGTTCTTTTTCTTATCCCTAACCCTGTGCTCTTGCCACAAATTCGAAGGGTGAAGGAGACCCTTTAATTAAAAAAAAAAAAAAAATCATTCACTCCACCTTGAAATCAATAGTGAAACTACTTCTTTATTTGATTTTTTTTTTTTCTACTAATGTAAGATCAGGGCCTTAACGATGAGTTGACCCTGGGTATCATGACTCCCTCATAGGCTTAATCTAAGTAATTTGCTTGTTGAGGTAGTTTAAGGTCAGTGTGGTGTAAGGCACTGCAGCTTGAATGACCCGCCCTCCGAAGAGGCCAAGAAGCCCTGAGCACGCTCCCCTCATGCTGCCACCATTGGTTCAGCTCCAGACAGGTTCCCAGCCCAGTTCACAACGTCCGGAAAATCTTCGTAAGATCCAGACACTCCCTGACTTCAGACTCATCTCCCACCTCACGACTCCTAGTGTCTTTACCTTCCTGCTTCCTTCTTCCTATTTCAACTTTTCCCAACTAGTCTAGGACGACATCTAGTCCTGGGTCTGCAGGGACCTGTCTTAGCAATAACAGTTAAGATCAGTCGAGTACATACCACCCGCCTGAAGCAGGTACCGTGTGTTTCCTGACATCTCATTTCATCTTCCCAACAACCGTAGGAAATAGGTACTTGAATATCGCCATTTTGCAGATGAGGAAGCTGACTCAGAGAAAGAACTTGCTCCAGGCATGCAGAACTGGGCAGTAAACCTAGGGCCCGCTGGCCTCAAAGCCCATGGCTCTTGGCCACTAGGCTTCACTGCTTCCTCCAACTGTGCTGCCTTTATCCTCCCCTTAAAAGGCTTCAAAGAAGAGACAGCAAGCACCACTGTGTTGACGGCATTTGACATGTCCCTGGGCTTTTTATTCTAATTTTTTAAAAAAAGAAAGAGAAAAAAAGTCACTGAGTAGAAGCAATGGATAGGCTCTGGGTTAAAAAGTAGAAAGGTCTGTGGAGAAGGGTCCAATTTCTATGAAAATTAAATAAAATAACCAAAAACATCTTTTCGTTTCTTTTCGGAATGGCCTCAGGATTGCTTGACAGGTTTGGGGGTACAAATAGTGGCCCCAGCCCTCTTTCTCTAGTGTCACCGAGAAATGCAGCGACCACATCAGATTCTTCCTATGATCACCCCTGCAGTATGCAGTCAAGACTTAAAAGAAATGCCTGATAGGCTAAGTTAAGTGGATCTAAGGGAGGAGAGCAAAGATTGTTTTGTGCGGGAAGAGGAGACGAAAAGATTTATAAGACAGTGAAAAGTCAAGCTGGAAGAAAGAAGGAACAAAGATGAAATATGTGTGAAAAGGAAAGAGAAAACATCATTTACGACAGCAAATAGTGTTATCTATTCTTGTCCTTCTGTTGTTCCTTTACTCTTTCCTTGGGGGGAATCTCCTAAGCTCTGAAAATTTAGAACTGGATATAAGCTGAAAGTAACAGGTGAATGGCAAGGATCCTGGGTGAACTGCTTTTTCTCCCAGATGAAAAAGTTAAAAAAAAAAAAAGTATAAAGAGAGTGATTTGCAAAAACAATTGTGATTAAATTCAATAGATTTTAAAAAGAACTTGAAAGCAAGGAATTAAAGAGAAATGAAACTACAAAGAGATAATCTTCGTGTAGGGATGCATAAAGTAGAGAAAAAGATTTTCCTATCAGGCCTTCTGATTTGCTCCCAACTGGGTAATCCTGGGCACTGGCACGCTATGGAGCAAATAGACAGATGCTTCCAGAAAAGATTATCTTTTATCTGTCACTCGGGGAATAGCTCTGGTCCTATGACTGCTGACTCTATGATCTAAGCCTTGTATGCCATGTGTCAGGCAGGGAAAAAAACTATAATATTAATAATAAAAACAAAAACTAACAATTATTGAGCACTGACCAGGTAGGAAGCACTTTACATGCATAATCTCATTTAATCCTCACCAGAACTTTATGGTTATTACCCCCATTTGACAGATGAGGAAATTGAGACAATGAAAAGGACCAGTTTGTAATTAGATGGATTTTTCTGTACTTGAGCCTCAGCAGCAGTGATCTGAGGCTTTCTTGCTTACGTAGAAATTCACACACTTCACCCTATCCTCCCACAGTCTACCACAAAGTCCTTACAAGTTCAGATCCTAATGCAGGCTTTTCACTTCCAGGGTCCTCTCCGAGCAGTGACTTCCACTGGCTGTTCCCCCGGGAGTGTTGAATAATCACAGCTAGCCCTCCCTGAAAGTCAAGTTGGCATCGGTATCTGATTGGTACTAAGGGCAGTAAATGCCCTCAATGAAAAAGCTCAGCCTTCCTCATGGCAAGGAGGAGTTCTGAGAGCAAGGAGGGCAGGGAGGAACGAGGCTCTGAAAGACTCAAACAGGGGCCAGGGCCCTGTGGCCTAGTAGCTAAGTTTGGCATGTTCCACTTTGGTGGCCCGGGTTCGGTTCCCGGGCTCGGACCTATACCACTGTCAGTGGCCATGCTGTGGTGGTGACCGGCATACAAAATAGAGGAAGATTGGCACAGATGTTAGCTCAGGGCGAATCTTCCTTAACAAAAAAAAAAAAAAAAAAAGACTCGGAACAAGGACAAACCTTTGCACACTGACCTCTCCATGGCCATTCTGGGCCTTAAAGATTTCCAAATTCTCCTTCACTGAAGACCTCAGCAGAACTGCCTGCCATAAAGCCCCTTGCTGTGCTATGTGGAAGCAGTCTACCAACCCAACAGGGCCACCCAACTTTGGCCAGTCCAACAAATGGACTGTTCTTTCCCTTCTCAAGGAATCCCTGTCCTGTCCAGCTCTGATTTTCCCCCGTGGTCAAAAGCACCAGAGGAAATCCATCTCTGCTACAAGCCCTCACGCTGAGACCTTACAGTGTACAGCTCCAGCACCAACCTCGCTTCCCTCCACCAAATCACCACACTTCGCCAAGAACACTTAGCCTGAAAGATGGATTGTCACTTCAAAATCCTGCAGGACTGGGCTAGTTTGGTCACGGAAACTTCTCATCTGCTTCTGTCCCTCAGCTCCCTGCCTGCTTTGCCCTTCAGTTACTGATTTTCTGGTCAGCATTTATTTTAGCCATTTGCAGTACGAACTAAGTTCCAAATATTTGTTCTCCAAACAAGGGGGACCAAAAATCATGATAAAAAACGCAACAGAGGGCTGCTAGGAAAAAAAAATAAGGAGCAGCTAAAAATCAAGATTTGACGATGCAACCTAAGCTGCAAACCTTCAATTTGTAAAATTGTAGTTACTTAGAGACTAACTAGATGAAACAAATTTTAATTTGGGGTCCATGGAGCCTAGGGAGGTCACGAACTCCCTGAAACTGTATGTAAAATATCTGCTTTTCTTTTTTTTTTTTTCCTTTTCTTTTCTTGTTTTGTTTTTCTGAGAAGAAGGTCTGTAGCTTCATTAGATTATCAAAGGGAGAATAATTTATTTATATCTCCAGTGCCTAGAATAAGGCCTGTTACATAGAAGGGAATCAATAAACATTTGTTGAACAAACATTCGACATTTGTTGAATAAACCAATGAATGAAAGGGGTCTGAGTTCTAAAGCACTTAATTTTATAGATGGAGAAATTGAGGCCTAAAAGGTCATAAACCTAAGTAGTCAGGACCAGACAGAATTAGCTCTTTTAACTCTTTCCACAGCTAGTCAGTCTTCTTGTTTTGCTTTTTAACCTAACTGTATCTTTCACTCCATTTCATTTTTCTTCCTCCCAGTCCCCTTCTTTTTAAGCAGAGAAATGCATCTTATTTCCTAGTTAGAAGTTGCCTCTAAGAGCATGTCCCGAAGGGGAGGCGGGGAGCAAACAGTAGGGAGAGCCTATGAGAAAGGCCACCAGAATCATTTATTTGTGATGGCACACACATACAACTCCTATGTGCTGAGGACATGATTAATATGGCATTGAAACGGCTGTCACTGATGGAAATATGTAAAGCTGAAATAGTGGAGTTAGATGGAGGAGTGGCAGTAAATCTGAAGCTTAGAACTAACCAGGCCGAGTCCTGTGAGCAGGAGATCTGCAGCGTTCTAAAAGAGATCTGAGGGACAAGGATCAAATGGATCCCTGCTTGGTTTGAAAGCTCCTTTGGAGGGTCTTCCTTGCCTGTAAAGTGATTAGGAGATCCTGAGGAATTCAAATCGGGCCTTACAGCCTTAAATCAGGCCTTAACCCTCCTAACAGGTCACAATCAACCCCAGCAGGCAAGAAGGAAGAGACTCCACCCCGAGGAGAGAAATAAGGGAGAGGGGCCTAGGTCTCATGGAGCTGCTTCAGTCAGGAGAGATTTTGAAAGAGACCAATACTCGGATTCTATGACACAGCAAATTTCCTGTGCTGATGACTTCCTCAGCAGACTGAGGCCAACATGGAGGCTCCGAGGTCTAGGCCATGACAGAGCAGAGAAGAGAGCCGTGCCTAACCGAGTGATGCCCCCAGAATGCTAATCACTAGCAGAAGAAACTTTCGGTAAACTCTTCTTTGAACCTTGGCATCCTACATGCAAGTCATTTTGGAAGGGAATCTGTTACAATGCCCTGGATTGTGTGTATCGATTATCTGTATTATTTGTTAGTGGTAGGAAATATTTAGTGAAACAGAAAGATCGCAGAGGAGACAATAAACAACCTGGATGTAAGCCCTAGCTGTGTGACCTTGGTAAAATCACTTAACCCCTCTGAAACTCTGTTTCTTGATTTATAAAAAATTGGTCTAGTTATCCTCTATAGCTCTTTCTAGCTTTTGCATGCCACATATTATATCTAAGTTTGAGGTTTAACCCATTGACAGATTTTTCAAACGTGATTAAAGAGGTTACCCTTCAGGCAAGAAAAGCCCACCACTCATATTATTTTCTTAGCTTTCTCTACAAGGCAACTGAAATATCAGTTAAGGGGGGCGGGGCGGGGAGGGAAGATATTGACCTCTTGGAATGAACAACAATGCTATTGCTCTAAGACAGATGCTGCAAACTTCAGATCCTTATATTCAAAAGGAGAATTTAAAAGTAGTTATGTTCAGCCAATGATTTGAAGACCTCACCCTTACTTTACATGGTGGGATTATAGAGCATTCCAGTCAATTTATTTATTATCTGAGTTCCACTCTCAAAATGTAAACATTTCACAAAATCCATGTAGCAGTCATTTAATTAATACAGCAAATAGTTCTGTTGTATAATGATCTGAAGGTCTTCCATGTAATGTGCTTCTGTCTGCCATGAGCCGCAAGTCTCCCTCTAAGATTTCCAGCAGCTTCCTACATTTTGCCCACGTAACATCCAAGGATTAGCCAGGTAGCTCGGTTTCTCCCTTCCTCACAAAGCTAACAGCCCTGGGTTTTCAAAATTCTCTGCCAACCTCTGAACTGAATTCCCCAATAAGACTCACAGTACGACTCTGGAGCTCAGAAAGCAGCTAAACAAAAGCTCTGTAGTGAGGGATTTTGCTGGTTAATAGGAAAAGTACATGTACTTAGAGTTTAACGCCCGACCCCTCAAAAAAAAAAATCAATAACCTAAAACTTTTCCTATCTATCCTATGGTGAACTCCAGGTAAGGAGACGTAACTCAACGTTTTGGTTTCCTCAGAGAAACTGAGCTCAGCAAATGACCCCTCAACCCTACACCATCCCTGGGCCCCTGAGAGGCCTGAAATAGCCCAGGAAGCAGGGTTGGAGAAGGAACTGAGGGCCTCAGGAGTGAGGCCTATGCCCCTCAGTACTGGGGATTTGGAAGCCTTGACACATCCAGGCCCAAGTCCCGCTAGGGGTGAAGACAGGAAGGGGGCCTGTCCCGTGGGGCACTGTGTCTTTCCTTATGACCTCTATCATGGGTGCCTTTCTTTGCCAAAGGCTAAGCCCTCTAGGACAGTCTACAAGCACTGGATCCCTGGCTTCCCTGTGTCTCATCACCAAGTGGGGAGAGTGTATGGCGGCCCTGGGGGTCTGCCCAGGCCAAGGGGCCAGGGGCTGAGGCATCTCTGCACTTACCTGGGACTCCAGAGCTCATTGGTCCAGACTCTTCAGCTCCTGTGGTCTCTGAGACCCCCTGCTTCAGTGGCCACCCCTCGTGCAGACATCCAAGTGTCAGGACAGGATTGACCACCTGAAAGGGCAGAAAGATGGGCAAAGTTACTCTGCTGGCTCAGGAGGAAAAGGGGAGAAGTTGGGGGCTGGGACATTGTGCAGGAAATCAAGGAGTGGGGAGGCTGAGGGGAAGGAAAAGGGCAGAGGGGCCAAGAGCTACAAGGCAGGGGTGCTGAGGCAAGAGGAGAGCTATTCAGAGAGGCCAACAGTGGAAGAAATCTCTGGGACAGAGAAGAGGGTCCTGGTCTGAGACTGCAGCAAACGTGCCCAGTACCTTTGACTCAGTCCCTTCCTCTGCCTCCAGCCTAAGGCAGGTAAGGCAGAGGGACTCAAGCGACCACACGTCTTAGAAAGAGGATAGAAGGGGCCAAAGGGCCAGACAGAGGCCGGGAACCTGGCTCTAGCCGCGCGTAGGGGAGGAGAGGCAGAGGGAGCAGTGCAGATGCAGAGCAGCCAGACGTGGGCCTGAGGGTGAGAGCATGCAGAACCCCCTATCCTGGCCCAGCCACTAGGGGGCAGGTGGCGGGGAGGGGGCTCCGCGGCGCCCTCACCCCTCCCTTCGCTCCAGAGAGGACCCCCGGTCTGGATTTTCTAACACAGGCGAAAGCTAAGCTAGTTGACTGGGCTCGAGGGGCCAAGTTTCCCCAGCGGCTTCCTGACACTTCCCACTCCCCAGAGAGAAGCAGACTGGGGTGAGAAAGGGTCTTGCACTGCTACCCCCTTCCCTACAGGGGCTCCAGAGGTTGGCATCAGACGCAAGTGCCTGGAAGTTTCCATCAGGCCCTTGGCTTACTAGATGACGTGGCTTTTTTCAAGAGAGGTGTGCATTAGCAGTTTGAGGGTTCAAAGAGATTCCCCCCCTCCTTTGTCCTCCCTCCTACAAAAGCCAAGTGGGGAGAAAGGGGGAGATCAGCTCCCACTGGCCTCAGGCTGACGCAACAGCCCTACGGAAGGAAGGAAAGACGCACCAAAAGCCACAGATTTTCACTTATTCTGAAGGGAAAGGGGAGGGGGTCCTTTCCTCTGATCCCACCCGGAATGAGACACCCCTCTCCGCAAGCCCCCCCCGGCCCAGATGAAAAGTGAGCAGCCCAGCCCCGGGCATGCAGCCGCCCCAGCAGCTGGGCTGCAGCCGCAGTAGCTCAAGGCAGCAACAGTTGTCTAGCTGAGGCGAGGCGAGGCGAGGCGAGGCGAGGACTCGCTCTGGAGCGCACGACGCCGGCTTCGGCCGGTGCTCCCGGGCTCTGCAGCCCCAGCCCCAAACCTAGCCTCTGTGGGAGAAGTGAGGGGTCCAGGGACGCAGGAACCCCGAGCCGCCTGCGCTCCGGTGGTTCAACCCCTTCTGTGCAAGTTCACTTCTCTTAGGTCACCTCTCTCCCAAACCTGGTGGAGGTTCAGGCTTTTGGAGAGAGGAGAGCTTTCTAGCTGGGGAGAGGAGGGGGATGTAAGAAGCAAAAGACAAAAGACGAGCTGAAGGGACACAAGGTGAAGCTATTTTTAATCTAACGTGGCTCGTAAGCCTCTCGCTGCGCGAAGCTATCGCTCCACAGACGGCCCCAGGTGAGAGGCAGGGAGGAAACCCCCTCAGGGTTTTTGCTTTCGCTCCATCTCCTTTGCAGATCTTAGGGACCCTTTTACTCTTTCAGAAAACGCATTCAGGGAGGGGAAATCTCCTTTATCTGGGGAGAGAGGCTCTGATTTATCCCTAGAGCTCGGAGTCCTCGCCTTCGGTGCCTTCTCGCAGGCTGAGTTATAAAAGACTGACTCCGTCCAGCGTTCTCGGACTCCGTAGCCCTTTCCTTCTTTGGGAGAGGGTCGAGGCTGGGTGTTCAGCTAGGCGAGAGGGGAATGATGGTGGGCGTTTAGTTTGTTGGAAGCACGGTGGTTGGGGTGCGGGGGGAATTCAGGCCCTCCCCCAAAATGGGAAGCTTCGCAGCTCTCGGGTCTTGGACTGTCGGATCCCTAGACTCATCCTCTATCCGTGTCCATCCCCGTGGGCACCCCTGTGTGTCTGTGTGTCCTTCTGGTCCAGTCCCTAAGGGCGTCTAGCAGTGTTTCTAGCTGGCGAAGGGCACGGGGCACAGAGCATGGTGAAGGCCTGATTTGTGCATTTGTAACCGAAGTGGTCACGACTGCAAGGGGTGGAAAAGGAGGAGAGGGGCCCACAGACACCCCAATCCTGCAGCTCGGCCTCCCTCCCCAGGACAGGGCGCCTTGAGAGGCCAGGAGCGGGCTGCTGCTGCTTCTGCCTAGCTGCTGAGTCGAGCGCAACCGCCTCTCTCCAGAGCTCCATCTCTGCGGGGGTTTCCCCAGTTTTCGCCAGTTTTACCCCCTTCCGAGCTACTTAGTTTTGAGAAAGAGGAGATAGAGGGGACCCGAGGCTGCAAAACGCCCCAAATTAGCTTGGAAGTAGGTGCGGGGGGAAGAAGAGACTCCGGGGAGCAGGCGATGCCTGGGTGTTTCCCCTCTTTTTCGGGGCTACCCAATTCACCGCGGCTCGCCTCCCCTCCGGGTCCCCCGTGCTAGGACAGAGGATGCTGAGGCCTCCTGCCCCTCCCTCAAGGGCTTCCCCATCTCCATATTGCAGAGTTGGAGCATTAGGGTCAAGAATGACCAGAAAATGTCCTAAACTGATATTCCAGGTACTGATTTGGCCCTAAGACCAGATCCTTCTTTTTTGCAGCGTGTGAATGGGGTTATTGGGGATGTGGGCGGGGGCTGGGGGGAAGACATAACTTCTGTAAACTTTTATTGTATTTTAGCTTCTTCCCACTTCTCCGAAAACACTCGCACACCGCCTGTTCCAATTCCCCCTGTGATACAAAGTCGATTTAAAAGTTGGGGGCGGGGGACCCGAGCGGAGGACAGGCGAGTGACCAAAGCCTCAGGGAGCGCGGGAAGGACGGGAGGGAAAGGACTGATTCTTCCGTGGAAAACGGGGAAAGGGCTGGGAAAGGCTCGGCTCGAGCCTCTTCGGGAAGGTGCGGGCTTCGGCGATCGCTCGTGGCTGCTGTCTTCTCGACGAGTGAGCCCTCCGCGAATGCTTTTTGGGGTAAGGGCTTCCGGCTATTGAGTTATGTACAGCAAGCCCAGACCGCAAAAAGATTCGCGAAGAGCAGAGTCTGTCGGCTTCTTCAGTCCGCTGCCGCCGCCGCCTTCAGCCCAGGATGTCTCCGAACCCCGCAGCCGAGCCGGCTGGGTCTCCCCAGCGCGCTCCAACGCGGCTCAGCCTTCCCACCTCGCGCGCCGCCCGCCCCTCTCCCTCCCCTCCCTGCGCCCCCCAACCCATCCCTCCATTTCTCCACACCGTCCGCGATCCCCCAACTCAGCCCGCACAGCCACAAGCGAGGTGTGTGCAGGGCGAGAAGAGGAGCGCGGAGGGGGACAGGGATCCCGGCGCCCAGCCTCCACCCCTCTCCCGTAGCCCCAGCACTCTGAGCCTCCCGCCTATCTGTCCTGTCACCCCCGTTCCCTTCTGGCAGTGTTCCGCCAGCCCCGGCTACAAGGTCGCGGATCTCCGAACAGGTACAGTTCAGATTACCCCTGAACCCCCTCTTGTCCCTCCTAGTCCCCCAGCAGAGGTTCCAGCCTTGACTACAGGCGCTGCGTAAAGAGAAAAACTCCCCCAGAGCACTAAATAAATACAGACGAGGCCGCCAGCTCATTGGTGCGGACTAAAATCGTCACCCACCAATCAGGAGAGGGCTCATATTTCCCTTTTTTTTTTTCCAGAAGGGGGAGGGAGGAAAAAAAATATTTCCATTTCTAATTATTCAACAAAACCCAGACTGGAACACGTTAAAATATTGTTGTTGCAAAAACGCTGGCCAGGACGCCTACCCCCATTCCAGCCCAGGCGAGGGGAGGGGCGCGAGACATTGGGCAAGGGGGAGGGCGGTGCAAGAGAGCGACCTCCCCCAACGGGACCGAAGCCAGAAGATTCAGACAGAAAATGACAGGCAAAGATGAACATGAAATAAACCCAAACTCCACGCTAGTCAGCCTATTTCTAGAAAAATGAGAATGTCTCAATCCCCTTCCCCCCCACAAAAAAAGTTCTGAATGCTCAGTAGGAAGGGTGAAACTCATCCCTTCGCACCCTCCTCCAAACCCGTCTAGATATTGGGTGTCTAATGGCCCACTCGCCTCAGGTGCCCTTTCATTGCTGCAGCCCCCACACCCCACTCCGTCCCTACTACCCATTCTGCAGAAGGTTGAGCGGAATAACAAGGGGCGAGCCCCTCCCTGACCACCGGCTCCCACCTCGACCGGAGTTTCCAGCATCTTCAGGAGGAAGGAGAGGGGAAGGGAAGGGAGACCAGGTGGGAAGGAGGAGGAAGGAGATCTCTTTCCTTGGTTCTCCCTCCTTCCCTCTTCCCCCTGTCTAGGCTCCCTCCGCCATCCCACCCATTCAAACTTTGAGGGGTTGCTCTCCTTCACAGTGCAGCGCCGTCCTTCCCGTGTCCTGTCTGGCCTCCCTCATCAGTGTCCAAGAAGGGTGTGGGCAAAGGAACGTTGTGACCATCCCCCTCCCCAACGGTAGTCCCCCGGTGGGGAAAAACTCAGCCAGGATGGGATGTTGCAAACATTGCAAGAAAGTTGCCATATTTGTTCTTTGCCACCCTGGAATCGACGTGCGGGCGGGCGCGGGCGCACACAGACGCTCCTGCTCAGTGTGCTCGGGGAAAACGTATCTAGATGAAGCAGTTACTGTCTCCAAGTCCCTGTCGACCCACCCCCTCCGCCCATCCATCACCCTCCTGCTGTTGTGCGACCCACCCCCAGTCCCACAGCATCCCCTCCGCTCGGCGACCAACAGACGCACGCACACACCCTCCGAGCGTCGGCGCGCCGGCCGCGCTAGAGGGGGCTCCACAGTCCGCGCCCTCCGCAGCAGCGGCGCGGGGCAACTGGGAAAAAAGTTCTGCTCAGCCGACCACTGAGCCTACCGACCACCAGCCGACCGGTACACCAACCCCCTTCTCCTTACCTTGGGCCGGAGGCTTCGGGAGCGCGCTGGTCCGGTCCGCACTGCAGGCGGCTTGAAGGAGTCGGTCTCCAGCCGGCCCGCTCCCTGCCGCCCCTCCCCGCCCCCCACGGTGTTTGCCCAGCGGCACAGGAGGCTCATCCAGGTAAGTATATAAGTTATTGTACTGTGTGGGAGGGTCACGATCTTGGTAATTGCGGCTTTCCGAGCTTAACCCCTGCGTTCCTGCCTTCCTCCAACTTGTTGAGGACTCCTCGGGGAGCGGGGAGAGCGAGCCAGCGCGCCGGAGAGTGCGCCGGCCCGGAGGGGTGAGAGTGCACCGGGCAGATTGGGGAGAGCGAGACAGCGAGCGGCGGAGTTCAAATGCCCCCCCCCCCCGCGGCAGCGGTTTTCATTGGATAAGTCTTCCCCCCCACCCCCGTCCCCCCCCCCGGCTTGGTGCCCCCCCCCGTCTCCCATGTAGGGGACGTCTCCAGGCGAAGTCACGATTCCTTCTCAGTTCGGAATGAACTGTGACTAGAGCCATGACGCAGCCAGCGCGCATTACTCACTTTTTGCAGTCACGACTTGGGAATCCGTGCTGGTTCCAACCAAAATTACACCGCTACCATTGAATTATTTAATAGGATCCAGTTCGGGGGTAAACTTGGTGCATTGTGTCAAGCGATGGGGGAGGGGGCACAGGGGAAAGCGAGGACATGTAGCGCCCTCCCCTCCCCCTTCCGTGACTCTTGGATCCCCCCCCCCCAACCGCTCCACGTGTTGCAGGTGCTTTATTGTGCTACCACCCCTCTTGGCCGCTCCCCCCGCCCCCAAGCTATTTCCTTTGTAAATGTGGCAGAATTTGTAAACACCACCACGCAACTTGCGGGGCTGAGAGGGGCGAGGTTTGGGAAAGGGAACGAGTAGGTCCGGGTGAATGACGAGGAGGCCGAGGGGTGGGCCGAGAGGCTCCGAGCAGCTTTGGTTTGAGCTGAATTGTTAAGACAAAGTGTGGGTTGCAGCGTTATTTGTGTTATTCTCCACAACATCAGTAACAACCCTTGCTACTATTATGAGTTGACGAATACTCAGACTCAGCCAGGGAATCTTCCCAAAGAACGACTACTTCTGAGCTAAAAATAACTCGACCCACCCTCTCTTTTCCCCCGCCCCCCAGAGCTGCGCTTCGGACGTTCTGCGTGGGGGTCAGGTCACTAAAGCCAGAGGCTGTTGCTAGAGTAGGATGGGGGTAGAGGTAGCAAAGAGTACCTGGGCTCTCCTTTTCTCTCACCTGAAGGCTAGTCCCCTCAGATACTTACCTCATCGTCTGGAGTTTATTTTTTAATTATGTAGAAAATATCCTTGCATGCACACAAGCTTACTGCAGATCTGCAAGACTGCTTCATTTCCCCCACCGTCTACAGCCCACCCTTGTGGGCCAGTTTGAGGATGCATTTTTATTATTCCTTTCTGAGGAGTTAATCAGTATGAATGTCTTTGTGTGCGCGTGATATTCATCCCCCCTCTGGCCTCTGATAACCTTCCTCCCTCCTCACCTGTCTGTCTACAGGTTTGGCCAAAGTGTCTGAAGCTGATTGCAATGAATTTCACTCTGGGTCGAGCCCATAATCCCAGGGAGTTGATGGTCTCCCCAATAACATTTGGCAACTTGGAGAAGAACCCCCTCTCCCTAGTTTCCCTTGGAGCCGATTTTCCGAAACCCTTTTGGCTTTTGGCTTTAAGGCGCCGCGCGAGGTTCCCAAGCCTGGATTCTCTGTGCATCGCACCAGCAACTCCTGTGCTTTGGCTTCTAAATCATTCATTCCACCAACTCATTTTGGGCTCCTATGACTAGGATGCGAAGGAAGGGGTAATAGTAAGAAAAATGCCATAACGCACAGACACATCCTTACACACTTCATGGGAATTGCAGAATGTAGGAACGCGGGGGCATGAAGTGGGAGGGGACGAGGGTCCGAATAAAGCAACCTATAGCCTCTTATTTTGAGAGTCACCATCACCGGAGAGAAATCTTTCAAACACACTGGCGGGAAGGTGCGGGCGCCTGGGGATGGAGACTCAGATAGTGCCTGGCCTCTGCGGAGAAAGCCACTGAGCCACCGACTTTCGGTTCCTGGAGCTCTGGGCCGTGGCTCATCCTCGAATCTAACACTTTGCTGTCCCTCCTTTAATTTTTTTTTTTTCCTTTCCTTGCCACTCAAGCCTCCTTTCCCCCAAAGCTCTCTCCGAAGTCACGACTATCTCCTTTGAACATCCTTAACCCCCTCCTCTCCATATCCCTCTTCTGCATCCAGGGCGGGGCTATCCGCAGCTGGCGCCAATCCTGCCCCCTGGCGCTCGGAGCTGAACTCGCTGAGGACCAAGGAATTTTCAGCACCTGCCCTCCGTGGACAGCTACCGCGCCCTGAGCCGGCCGGGACCAGGGTCGCGGTCCTCTGGCTCCCGGACCCGAGCGAGCAGGGAAGTTTGTTAAAGGAATAAGGATTGTCTCTTCTTTTTACCTCCCAGCCGCATCCATGCAATTTTAATCTATATCGCATCGTCTCCATTAATCTCACAGAGAGACGGCCCATTAAGTCGTATCTGGGCACACTTTAAGACAGAGAAAGTCGGGAGGGGAGGGGGCAGTCGAGAGAACCGGGCTCAACAGCGCCAACGCATAAAGAGCGAGCGAGTTGCAGCAGCTATTGATTCAGAGATTCGTCAGGGTGATTCCCGGTTCTGCAAGAATTCCCCCTTTCAGTTCCTTTGCATGCAGCCCAAAATTCATTATGCACACACGCAGCTATACCCCTCACCCCTTACTCAGTCCCATCCTCCTCTTGAGAAAGGGGTAAAGAGAGCCAAAAAAGAACCCCAGAGCATGCACAAAGTAAGCCTCAGCTCATACTCACAGTCTGCGGCATGCACATGACATAATATTACTTACCCAAACGGGAACTCCTTAAGAGAGAGAAAGAGAAACATAGGGGGAGGGAAGAGAAAGAGGAGAGAGAGAGGGAGACAGGAGAGGAAAAATCCAACAATTAATTTCCAGACATAGTTGGGGGGGGGAATGCGGTGATGTCCAGGTTTTCTTCCACCCGAGCTGGCTTTTTATCCCAGTGCAGCCCTCGGTCTATTTCTGGAACACGATCAAACCCTGATGCTATTTTTAGCAAGTACTGAAAAAACCTCCACACACAAAGGCATTTCGCTGGAACGTTACGTCCAAAACATTAAATGTGCATTAAGCGCCCTCTCCTCACTTTTTTCTGCACCACCAAACTCACTTGCATTACAGCAGATGATGTTTTTCAAAGCAGAAAAACACCCAAATATTTCTTATATTCTCCCTCCCTCCCATTAACTCGCGTCTGTCTCTGCCTGTTGCAAGCTCCTCGCAGTCTCCCCGAGCAGAAGGCTGTGGAGCGGTTGTATTCTTTTACAGCTGCATGCCTCCATTGACCAGATTCCTTAAGCGGAGTGCTTAGGCCCCTTCCCCAGAGGAGCTTCCCAAGAAAGCTCTAGAGTCTAATGCCTTCCACGGTGGAGATTCTCAAATGAGGGAAAAAAAATCTTCCGTACCCTTCCCACGTTTCCCACCCATGCTTTGCAAAATCGCGCTGTGTTTGCAACACACCGCCTTGGGAAATGTATATTTTGAAAGCTGCATATGTGTGTGTTTTTCGTTCTAGTAATTCACTACGACGGGGTTGGAGAAAATACACTCATGAAGGCAGCGCGGAGCAGCCGCTTTGAGTCTCCTTTGCCAGCCTGCGTCAGTCATCAGCTACTGACGTCACGTGCAGATTCTCCTCTTTGGTGGGTCTGGTTCAGCCGAGAAGATGCTTCTGCTCAGAGACAGCGCTTTGTGTTCGGCGCAGCCGCTGAGCAGGCGAGGCGACCAAGGCGGGCGCCACCCCAGGCTTGGGCTGGGCAGCTGCAGAGGAGGCTGCAGCCTGGTCTGCACCGGGCGTGCGGGGCCCCGAGGGCGTGCCCAGAAGGACGGCCCCCTCCCCAAACGCCCTCTGCCGCCCAGTGCAAACTCGGCTCCGCACAGACTCGGGCGAACGTTCTTTCCCCGCCCTTTCGCGACTGGCCACTGTAGCAGAGACAGCTATGGCTATAACTCGGATTAATTCGGTGTTTGTCGGGCAGATAGCCCCGGCTCCTCAGTGACGCAAGTAACAGATTCTACGGCTCCCGCTCTCTCCCCTGCTCCCTTACTTCTCCCTCCGCCCTGCTTTTCCCTTTTCTGTTGCCTGAGCCCACGCATTTTGCTTGGTCTCCCACGGAATCAGCCAGCTACAGCTTCTGAGAGAGCAATAATCCGAGTTGCAGACAGACAGACTCACAGAGTGAGAACAAATAAACCTGCAATTAAACAGATACACATATACACAGCCCTTTGCAAACGGCCAGCAGCGTTTAGGGGCTCCCCTGCGTGGGGGGAGGGGGCAGCTGATTCACAAATCCTCGGCCTCCCAGCCAGTGCCGGGGGGGGGGGGGGGGGGGGGGGAGGACAGGACGGAGAGGCGAGGCTCAGGGCTTGCTGCTGCAGCTTCCCACCTCCTCACCACCCGAAAAGGAACCCCCCCTCCCATAAATACCCAGATGGCAGGGTATTAGCTAATAAACAACTTGTGTTGAATAGTAGGAGGAGAAAATTCGACAAAGACCGCACAGGCTTAGTCTCTAGCGACATTATCAGGACTTTTTAAGACTAGGTGACGCTTTACCTTTTCTCCTTCTCAAAGACCGGGGGATCTTATTTTTCTTCTTAAAATAATGCCCCTGAAAAATGAGCTCAATGGATTAGTGCTATTTTTAAACCACTTTGAATGGAGCTTGTTTCATGAGGGTGACAAAGGGTGTGTGTACGTGTGTGCGTGTCTCAGTGTGTATTGTATCTGAATCCCAGGTTTTCAGCAGAAGACATGCCACACCTCAGCATGACAAAGGGTTTATTGATTGGTGGAGTGATGGAGGGGGGAAGAATTCTTGCACATTGGAAGATGTGAACAAAATCACACACACACCACACTCTCCCCACATCTACACAGCATCCCAGATCCACTTCGCATAACCTGTGCCCTGAGAGGAGGGGCACCCAGAAAGCTGAGAGCTATTTACAGTCTTCGCTTGATGTGTGGTTCATCTCTTTTATTAACCCTAATGATCAACTTGCCCTGACAATGGGTTTCCTTGATGCCCATAAACAGTTTTTCAGAGGTTACCACTAGGATTTGGGGCACAAGGCCTGGGAGAAAGTGATCATGGGGCTGATCTTTAATCAGCGTGATCTTTAATACCCTCTCATCTCCCTCTTCAGGTCCTCCTAGCCTTTGCAACTTGCCCTAGAGATTTTGGCTTAAGCTTAAGCCCGTTTTGTACCCTCAATTCCTGTCTGTGGCTTAAGCCTTGCCTACTAAAGGGAGACAGGGGACGGCTGCTCAGCGCGGAGGACAGCCTCTGGCAGCCCATCAGCAGCTGTTTATTTTTAGCTTCATGAGTGCATGCATGCATGTGAGGATGCTGCTGCAGTGGGGAGGCGTATAGTCGGAAGAAACATCAATGAGAGGTAGGTGGCCTTGGTTCTTCACCGAAGACGGCTTATCACAGGGGATCATCAGATGTGGCCCGACGGACGGGAAAACTTTCCCATCATGTGTTGGCAGCGTTTCAATGACATTTTCTGGGATTAATAAAAATGTCAGGCTAAGCATGTTTTTAAGGCACAGAGTAGGTATGTTTTTAGAGACATGAGACTAGATATGTGTATGCATAAATTCATGTATGTGGGCACATTCACAGAAACCATATAGTTTCTATATAGACTACATAAACTATATAAGAAGAGATAATTTAGAATAATGTGCTTTCTGTGGTGGTTGGGTGCTCTTATGTCTGATGTTGAGACCAAGGCAGGTTCATTTAAGATCACTTTGGGGGTCCCCTAACAGCTTTCAGCAAACTCTGAATCTAGCCCCAACAAATGAGGTAGAGTTGGAAAGAGAAGAAATGTAGTCAGACTCTGCAGCTCAAAACTTTGAGGGCAGCAGTCAAAATTATACCCATCTAACCCTGGCCACCTGGTGGACTCAACGTCTCTGCTCCTCCTCCAGAGGAGGGCGCCCCTCTGCCTCATCCCTGTCTTGCTACTGTAATCAAGCTGACTGGTTAGACTGGGGGGGGAGGGTGCCTAGAAAGCTCATTTGCAGGAACTTCAGCCTCCATAGCCAGCATCTCCATTTCCCCCACACATCAGTTAGGTCCTTTGGTACATGCCTGGACTAGAGCTGGTGACCTTGGCTCTCCAAGCTGTCCCGCCATTCTTTGCTAAGGGCTGTGGTGCCCAATTCCTGTCTGAGCAGTCAAGCTAAGGACCCAGGGAATTAATAGACTGATGTGGAACCTGTCCAAGACGAAAACCGCCTTCTGCACTGCTGATCCGTCCCTGGGCATCCCAAGCATGAAGAGGACTCGTTTCCCCTCACGCTCCCCCAGAGGGCCTGGAAGGGTGGGCTGCTGTCCTTGAAAAGGACTGACTCCTCTCTTTCAGGGTCAGTGAAGCCCAGAAGGGTCCCACCTGCGTCTCTTGTCTCCTCTCCAAGCACCAAGAAAAATGCCGGTAGGTAAAGTACTGGGTTTAGAGGAGGAAAAAACTCCAGCTCCGAGGAAATCAACCAAGGAGTCTATCAGGGAAGAATCCCAGGAAAGAGATGCCTCTTTGCCTAAAGGTGTTTCCATCAGGGAGCAGAACTGTTTGGGCCTAAGTAAGGGATGGGATAGGGGGAGAAGAAACCAATAGTCTTTGCGTACCTACTATGTGCCAGACACTGTGCTGGGCACTTTTACGTAAACAATCTTATATAATACTCAAGGCCATTCTATGGGTGTCATTATAATAATGTTACCTACCCCACTGGGTTGTCAAGCACAGAAATCACTCCAAAAATACTAGTTATTATTTTTCCCATTTCAAGCTAAGGAAATGGAGACCACATAGTTTAAGTGACTTGTCCAAAAGTCTTAGAGCTTGAAGTTGGATAGCTAGGGATCCTATCAAGGTCATGTCTATGGGGCTCCAACACTCAGCCTCTACTGCTCCATCATGCTGCCCCTATTCCAATATCTGGTCTTTTATATTCCAGTTCTAGGCTCCATCATTTGGAAGTGGAGATGTCTGGGACTTTCTCAGCAGTGATCTGAATAATGAAACTGATGTATTCCTCCTAAAGAACCCTTTAGCCAGTGGAGCCCACCCTACCTCCCTGCAAAGCTATCTGCCTGTGAGAAGAGACCCGCCCCCCGTACCAAGGAAAGCCCCAGCTGGTTCCACCTCCTCCAAAACTCAAAGGATTTGTCTGAAGCCAGCCAGTGTGGAATGGAGATGCAGTGACTTCATGTCCACTCAGGCTGCTACACCCAACGTGTTTCCACCTCCACTGAGGAAGCCCCTTGCATGACACTAGGGAGGAGTTAGGAACTCCCCAGTCCAGTCTTCCAAGAAAGCTGTCCCAAGGTGAGAACAGCAGTGACTCTGCATTTGGGTTGGCTCGTCATCCAAGTCCTCCTTCACCCCTTTAGAAACCAGCATCCCTGGTCATTCTGCTGATTCTGAAAACTTTAGAGGCTAAGCCAGTAGCACAGTGGGGGAGCTGAGCCACCGCATGCATAATACAAGCTAGTCCACCATCCCCTTCCCCTGTTAAATACACATTTTCATCACTTACCCTGGTCAAGAGGTACATTCAGTCTTGGGAAACACCTCATAGAAGCCAGCATATTTGAAGGTTTGAGGGTGATATTTTTAAGGACCACTTGCATGCTGGAGGAAAGTGACTAGAATTCCACCTACTCCCCACCCCTTTTTGTTGCCATTAGCACTCAAAAGTCTCAACTCTCTATCCACCTGAAAGCAATCACAGTGTTTAACTTCAGGACAGTTAACTTGGCATATCTCCACTATCAAGGAGCAAGCTCTTTCGAATGCCCTCCTCCCCTCCCCACACCACTCTAACTGCTGGCCACACCACTCTAACTGCCGGACACCTTGGAGAACCAGATGATCAGGTTTCCCATGCCTTGCCGGATGAGGCACATTTGGGAGAATGGGGACCTAGAGGGTTACCCAGGAACATCTAGAGTAGGTTTCGTGGTGAGGATCTAAGCAAAGACAAGGAAGCCAGAGCAAGCACATGATAGGGGGCTGAGGCTGAAGGGGTAGGGTGGGGTGGGGCTCAGGAGGCCAGCGTGCTTTAGTTTAGCAGAGGCTAAAAGGAAAAGGATCAGAGCTTGAAAAGCATAGACCACAGGGAGAAAGGAACAATCTGAGGGGTGCTTCAAGATACCTGTATGAGTTTGGCCTTAATCTTGTGGTTGGTGGACAGTTGTCTACCCCACCTGAATTCGGTGGGCAGAGAGAGCTCAATCACAAATGCATGGGGGGTCCAGTGGGTCTGAATTAGCTGAGCTTTTAATCCTTTCACTATTAAAACAGCCTTGAAATTAGCTGCTGCTTGGATTGCTATATCTGACAGGCCAATAGTTTAAAAATAGGCATTGCATTTCTTTAATTCCTAGTCGAATAAATACAGGGTGTGGAACAGAGGAAGATTGGACTAACGTATCTGTTGGACTGGCCAGTTTTTGGTACTTATTGGTAAGACTATGAGTTAAATAATGAATTGAGTCTGAACCCTGTCATAAGAAGAGAGACCTTCAGCTCACATGTGAAAACCTGGCATCTTCCATTAGTTCTAGCTTACCCCTACAAGTGGAAATAAAAGGGGAGGAGAAGAAAATAGGTATAGTAGGTTTTCTGAGAACCACACTTTTTGTACTGATTGTCTTCGAGAAAGAGAGCACTCTGACCTCAACAAATTTTGATTTGGTTAATCCTGGGGGGTCTGTTTTGTCTTGTAGAGGTCTAGACTAACATGGTGAGGCTTGACTAACATCTATGGCTGGGCAGGGGATCCCCCAAGAGCAGGAGGGTCAATAGGAACCAACAGAGGACAAATCTTACAGCTTAACAGGGTGGATCTGGCTCATCAGCCCTGAGTTTCTGGGATCACTACAAATTACCCAAGACAGTGCTGGCAAATGTCACTTACCTCACCATCCAGGAACCTGTGGCTCAGAGCCCATGAAGAAAAGCCTTGGGTCTCAAATGAAAATGTCTAGAGTGCAGCCATCACAATGTGGTAGAATGAAATGCAAATTTAATTGGAGAAAAAAAAATTCTAGATGATTCCATCCTGTATCCAGGGGCAATCCAATTCTGAGGATCTTTCTCTTTCTCTCCTCTGTACCCCTATACTCTCAATCAGTCCAAAGAGTCATGAGTAAGCTCTTTCACTGTATCTGTCTGGGATTAAGTAAGGGATTTCTGGTCTTTTCATCTGGTTTCAATTACATCACACTCAGATACCTTGGGTACCTTTATTGAGTGTGACTGCTCTGGCAGAGAGTCTTGCAATTCCCTTTTGGAAGAGGTAGGATTTGCTGTGGTTTTCCTGACCTGGGGGCTCAGTGCTGAGCTGAGTCTGGCATGAGGCAGGGGTAGGAGAGAAAGAAACTAATGTCAGCCATTTGGATACCACTCAGAAGGAAACTCGTCAAACAGAGAGCAAAGCCACTGCCCCTAAGAGAGGCCCCTCAGAGAAAGTGCTGCGTGGACAGTGAATGGAGGAAGGATGGTGATCAGGTAATAATGGCAAGGGTTAACAGGAAGATGAACGTGAGCAGCAACATTGCAGAAAGCACGAGGCAAAGGATGAGGCGTGTCCTGGGTGTCTGAGGATTGCTTTGAAAACTCATCTGGTCTCCTCTCGGTCGCTGGCGCTCCTACAACAAGCAAGAATGAAAGGGATATGGTGTCAGCAATCTACGTCCCATCACTCACGGTTCCCTGTGAGCATTCACTTCCAGGCTGTCCCTTCCCCTCCCTCAGTGGTATCATTTTGGCTTCCCTGGGGGTGGCAGGGACATGAGTGGCAGATGCTGAAGGTTACAGTTGGCTAAAGGGAGGCTCAGCCTTACCAGCAGGTGGCCAAATGTGAGTTCACTCCAAATTGGCAGGTCTGGACCAACTATTCATCAACAAGTCACATTTCTGATAAAGTAGAGATTGTGCTATTAACAGGTCAAACCAGGGAGAGCTGCTTCTTCTGGTAGCTAAGGGCCAGGTGGTTACATCATGGACAAATATTTTTAACCCAAACACTCAGTTTAGGACAGTTGCAGCCTGACTGCTCAGGAGGCACTGCAGAAAGCCCGCTCCTGTATCTGCCGTGTTATTATCAGCAGGTCCCATTCTGATCCCATTATGACATCACTCTGCCTAGAGGGGAAGGGAGAAGGAGGTCTCGAGTCAGGGATGGGGGGAGCTGGGTAATATCTGGGTGTGGCTGCTGTCCCATTGTATAGATCTAGAAGCACAGCAATTGGAGACCAGCACCCAACCCAAAGAGGAATGAGAATCCTATGACTTACCCATATCTCAAATCCCCAGGAAGAACCAATGCGGAAATGCTTTGAGGTTCTCCTGCGTGAAGTGAAAAGGTTTACATCTTTGCATGGTACGGGAGAGCTGGAATAATATTTGGAATTCTCCCAGGGACCCAGATACCTTTAAAATGTGGGCTGATGAGAGACCAACCTTAAAAAGATAAGTGGCTTGTGTAATTCCTAATTCGCAAATGACTCAATATCAGGGCTGCTCAATTATGAACCAAGCAGAAACTGGGAAAGCAGTGACTCAGGGCAGGATCTGCAGGTAAATCAAGGAGGTGGTTTCACAGTCTTTCTTTTCTGCGGTTAAAAAGCCCAATCAAGACCTCAGTTTCAACCGACACCAACCAGAAAGTCAGAACTTAAGCTGAGAGTGAAGATTCTGGTCTTGCCTCTGCCGTTTGCTCCTAACCAAAATCTGGCATGCATCACTCAGTATCTGAAATTCCCAACTTACAAAATGTGTGTACTGCTACCTGCCCTAGCTACCCCACAGGCTTTTATTTTTAAAAACATGAGTGTGACTATGTCCACAAATTAAAAAAGGCCTCGCCTCTGTAATGGAAATTCTTCTTAGTCACTGTGGTAGTCACTCTGCTTCCTTCAGTTTGGGCATCACAGTGAGAGCAGAGATTGGACAACGATTGCCGTGTAATTAATTGCCTCATGGGCTACATTGTTTAAAAAGCATGGTTGAAATGCTCTGGGACCCAAGAAGTCTATGGAGCAATCCCAGAGCCAGGTACAACCTATTCATATGAGGGGATAAGACCAAGCTTCACTTTCAATTTCGTAGGGTCCCCTGGTTCTCGCTTCTCTTGAGTTCTCACTCAGGAGAATTCTGAAAACGATGAGGACCACTGAGGGGATCTGCTAGTCTCTGTGATGCCAGGAACTTACTTAATCTCTCCAGGTCTTGGTTGTCTCATTTGTAAAACCCTGCCACACGGATTGTAGTGAGTACTAAATGAGATCATGCAAGTAAAATGCTTCGCACCCAATAGGTGTTAGATGAAATTATGGAGGAGAGAGAAGAAACCAGTCTCTGGAGTTTCATCTTCTTTGGTGCCTCGGGATACCTAATTTTCTCTGTGGTTCTAGTCACCAAGACGCTAAGATACCTCAAACTGATACCCACAAGGCTGGGCAGAATGACTGCTACGGAATTTCTACCAAAGAGCCAGTAGAGGGAGCTCCCGAGTAAAACTGCTCTTCTCTGGTCTACATTTCCCTCATTTCTCTGTAAAACAAATCTCTGCTCATAGGCCACGGACTTTTTCTCTCACCAGAAACCTTTCACTTAGAGAAAACTGGAGCCCTCAGCAAAAGACCTGGACCCAGTTCTGCTTTCAGAGAACCCTAGGGTTCTTGAACTTTAGAGACAGCTTGAGTCTCATGCCAAGGTTCAACTCTTGGGCTCTAGTTGCAACTGGGCATAGAAAGGATCATTCTTACTGGGGCTGATCCCAGGAGATATGGGGCTGAGACTTTGAAGCTAAAGTTTCTCCAGCCTTTGGAATTTTGAATATGCTCTAGCTTTCTAGTTCTTCTCTCCCCACAACTATCTAGATTCCTGGTCACTAAAGGACCTTATTATAAACTTCTTAGAAGGCAGTCGTGGAGCCTGGACACTGTCAAGCAGCAGGGTGAAGAAAACAGTCCTTACTTGCTCTTAGGAGCCTTTAAAGTCAAGAGGCTGAGAAACTAAATGACGGACATGGGATCCTTCTCAGAGAAAAGATATAAAATGGCTGCCAAAAGGTGGCAAGATGGACTCCACTGAGACTCTGAGCCGAGCTTTTCCACAGTTTCTTTTCTGCTCAGATTTCTTAGGTCAACCAGATGGCTCACCTTTCAGGGCACAAACCTTTTTTCTCACACTTATTTTCTGGTTCACAGTTAATCAATGCAATAGTAGGAGCCCCAAGAGATGGTGGGAGATCTTTCTAGTCTTTCTTACAATTAACATTTGCTCACAGTGTGATTTTGATCTGCAGTGGCCTCGTTTATTTTAGGGTACCCAAGGGGTTCTGTGCCTCACCTACGTAGAGGATGATACATAGCTCAGGAGGAACCCAGATAAGGCAAAGACTTGCCATCCAAGAAGGTTAAAAACATAGGAGAGCTCCTCTCCCACCTTCTGCTGGCATGACATCAACAGTAACACTGGCTGATATTTACTGAGTATTTAGTAATCTCAGGTACTGTGATAAGAGGTATGTATACATTATCCTGTTCAATCCTTCAGCAACTCAATGAAACAGTTCCTATTACAATTTCCATTCTAAAGTTGAAAAGTTGGAGCTTAGAGAGGGTAAACAACCTGCTGTAAGTCAAACAGCTGTTAAGTGTAGTAGCTGGTATTCTGAAATACAGAGCAGCCCCTCTTTGGGCCCTAGCTGGGTTCTCCAAACAGACAGTAATTTTAGTTCAGCTCAGCATTAGGAGATGTTTCCAAGGGTAAGGGGAACCTGAGCAGTGAGACACACCTTCTCATTCCACTGTCTCATTTCCATAGGGCAAGTGTGACCTATCTCAGGAGGAAACAATTCCACAAGGATGAAGCAGTTCACCTCCTTTTCGCTGTCTAAGACAATCCCTCAGATACCTGGCCAAGCCACAGAGAACAAAAGGGACTCATTACATCTTTGGAAAATGCACTGGGCTTTTATAATTTGGGGATGAGCTGGAAGACTGATAGCTGGGGACCTAGTTTAAGAGCAGAAGTCTTTAGGTCCCATGCCTGAATGGAAAAGACTCTTTGGGAACTCCTGTTAAGAATAACCTGGGGTATTGTGAATAATGCTGCAATGAACACAGGGGTGCATGTATCTTTACGCATTGGTGTTTTCAAGTTCTTTGGATAAATACCCAGCAGTGGAATAGCTGGATCATATGGTAGTTCTATCCTTAATTTTTTGAGGAATCTCCATACTGTTTTCCATAGTGGAAGCAACCTAAGTGCCCATCAAGGGACGAATGGATAAAGAAGATGTGGTAAATATACACAATGGAATACTATTCAGCCGTAAGAAATGATGAAATCCAGCCATTTGTGAAAACTTAGATGGACATTGAGGGTATTATGCAAAGTGAAATAAGTCAGAGGAAGGTCAAATACTGGATGATCTCACTCATTAAGTAGTAGATAATAACAACAACAAACAAACACATAGAGACAGAGATTGGATTGGTGGTTACCAGAGGGGAAGGGGGGAGGGAGGAGGGCGAAAGGGATAATTAGGCACATGTGTGTGGTGATGGGTTGTAATTAGTATTTGGGTGGTGAACATGATGTAATCCATGCAGAAATAGAAGTATAATGATGTACACCTGAAATTTATACAATGTTATAAACCAATGTTACTGCAATAAACAAAAAATTTTTTTAAAAAGCTCAAAAAAAAGGAAAAAAAGAATAATCTTGGGGAGAGTAGGCAATGGATTTTATCAGCAGCTATCAAGCCATCACTCCATCTACCCTGATTTGTAACTTTGCTGGACTCTGTTCACCCACCTCTGGCTAAGTGTCAGTGTTGGCTCCTTTGACATAGGGTTTGGACCAGGTAGGGAAAGCAGAGGCTGTATAAGTAACATCACAGGAGGCACTTCTCTTTAATCATAGATGACAAGCACCCTGCCCTCAATCACCTCATGAGCTTGGCTGCTCCTCCTCATCCTCCACTTCCTGAAATTAACAGAGGGAAGCTGTCCGGTCAGAAGGTGGGCTTCTGATGACATGGAGGAAAAAAAATGAAGGAGCTATTGCCTTGAAGAGCCTGAGAACCACTGGCTACAGGAAGAAGAGAGGACTCAGACCCAAGCCTGTCCTGCCATCTTCTCATCCCCTCATCTCCAGAGCTGACACCAAATGTTTTGGCTCATGGAATAACTTGCTGCTCTGGGCCACCCGTATTAGCAAATATATAGGTTCCAATTGGTTTGAAATTGTATGTTTGGTTATAAATCAAAACACAGCTTTGGTCTGGATTGTAAGTCAGGAGAATTACTAATATTTCGGTTGGAGCTGGGGCTCGTGCATATGAGGTGTTCATTCTGATTAGGGATTTATGGTCTGGTTTACTTCCTGGCCCTGACGGGGATGCACCAAGCCTTCAGTGGGGACCAGTCTTCATCATGCTGCAAGTTGCTTCATCTGCATCCTGCTTAGAGCCCTCCAGAGCCAGACTAGTTACAGAGTACTTATGTTTTCCTTGAAATCCCCTTCAAATGCATGGCAGTCTCCCAAGAGGGACCTCAAGGGGTGGGGTATTAGGGACAGAGATGCCTTAAGAATGGGGGAAACAATAATAATAACAGCAAGCCTCCACTGAGCACTAGTTATATGCCAGGCAGTGTCCTAAGCACTTCATAGGTATTCATTTACTCCTCATCATAACCCTAGGAGGTAGGTACTGTTGTCATTCCCATTTTATAGATGAGGAAACAGAGAGGTTACTGAACTCGTCCAAGGTCTCAGAGCTACTTAAGTAGGCAAGATGTTCATCCAGGCTGTCTGGCTCATACTCTGAGCCCTACATTAGATTCTTTCCTTTCAATGGGACAATATCCAAGGTGCTGTCAGGGGGCTGGGCATGTATAGGCCCCAGATGAAAAGGGATCCATGCTCTGGTGTTGTGTTTGCTGTGGACAGTCTGTGGAATGCCAGACATCCTGGGGATGAATGGGCCCAGAGAAACCCGTTGTCTGAGGCCTGAGCAACCACTCACCACTCCACCCCAGGGCCTTAAAAAAAGCCTGTGATAACAGTACCTTCAACTCATATGTGCCTACTCTTCCAAGCACCTTAGGAGCTCCTTAAGGACAAGAATTATTCAACTTGCTCTGCGCAACAGGCATGAGATTGCATAAATTATTGGGCTAGTTGACTCTGATCCCCTTGTTTTAGACATGAGGTCAAGAGAGGCCAAGTGAATCACCTAAATTCACTAGGTTAGGGCAGCAGACCTGGGACTAGAACCCTGGGTCTGACTCCTGGTTCAGTCAACCTATCTGAGCACAGGGTCTCTGAGGACTGAGGGACACATAAGAGAATATAATGGTTGCTGATGAGGGAGGCTACTGGTTACAGACCTTACCTTCTAGAAAAAGAAAGGGAGGTGTTCTTCTAATCTATTTAGGGGAACTGAAGGCTGGAGGGAGAGTCAGCTTGCCCCAGGTCACGGGCCAAGGTAGGGAATAAGCTTATTGATTTCTGTTCTCAAGTATCCAGCGCACCAGATTCCCTGAAGACAACATACGTGGTTAAGCTTTTAGAAATCTGAGACGCTTATAAATCAGTAGGTTAACGCAGAGTAGGAGAAATCCTCTTGCTACAGTGGATGTGACTAGTGAAGGGTTTTCAGGGAGGCATAGTGGCTATTTTGCTCTTCCCTTTTCTCTCTCATCACCTCCCCTTGAACAATTTCTGTTTTCCAAATCTGTGTGAATTCAATATAGAAAAGTAAATAGAAGCAAATAACCCTTGTAGTGAATTGGGGTCCTAACTCCTGCCCCAGACTGAGGCTAGGTTGAGGCCACTCCCTGCAAAGCGGGTCTTAAGCTCTGTGGTGCTTAATACCCATGATGTGATGGTCAAAGTAGGTTGTACAGTTCTGGGACCCATGAACTCTAATGTAGTCAGCCCATGGGCTTCCAGTAGGATGAATTGCCATAAAAGCCTGGTCTCCTCACCAAGAGTCTATGGAACTAGAAATCTGGATCCTAATGGGTGGAACTTGTTTTTCTTTCCTAACGGGTACATCCACACCAATTAACAGGCTCATATACACTTACAGATGAAAGGATTCCTGATAGAATGGGACACAGGACAGATAAGTTTGGAACAGGGAAAGGAAGCCTATGATGGCTTATTGGTCAGGCAAGGGCTTTAAAAGTTTGTAAGAACCCAGGGTTGGTTTGGGTCTTACCAAAAGAAGAATATGGGCTGCTAAGGCCTCTTTCACCTCCTGGACTATGAGTGCCATGGTGGCAAGCAGGATCCATGTCTTAGTTACTACTGTCTCTGAATCTGCAGAGCCCTGTGCATGGCCTGCTATCTAGTGGACTCTCCATGAATTTTTGTTGAGTTCCCAATTTTGATGAAGCCATGGAGACCAGGTAAGGGATTACTTTCTTCTGTTCTCCATTAGAGAATGAGGTCATTGAAAATCAAGACCTGGTTGAGGAGTAGCTAGTCATAGCTGCCTCCAAGAAATCACTGAGGGACACTCACAATGTCCAAGGAGGACTTGGAACGTCTGCCCCAGTGGAGAGGAGACTTGAGTCTTGCATCTAGGCTCCAGTGAGTCAAATGCAGATGATCTTCTTACACCCATACTCTTGAGGTCCAATCCCATGCTAAGCATCGACCAGGCCCCTTTCTCCTTACCAGGATGCCTCATCTTACATGACTGGGGGCTGCTGGGGGAAGAGGATTTATGGGTTCTGAGCTGAAGTAAAAGGTTCAGGGAAGTTTCCCAGGCCTGTCCCTTGCTTGGCAGGGTCAATGGAGAATAGTTCCTTTGGCTTTCAGTAGGCTGAGGTGGAGGAAGATAGATTTTACCCAGTATTTCCCAAGAGGAGTCCCTGTGTACGTGGAAAGGTCTAAGAACGACTTTGCTAGCCTTAGAAATGGAAGAATCTACTCAGCAAAGAAAGGTATATGGTGGAAACGCCACCCCACAACATGCCATAAGAAGATGCTCCCAAGTCACTTTTTTGATAATTCCTTGGGCTCATCAATGGCCAGAGGTAGCATAATAAAAATAACAATAAAAAATAATAGTAATATATTAGACACTTGGTATGTGTTGGGCACTGCGCCAAGCCCTTTGCAAAAAACTCAAGGAGTCATTACCATAACTCTTTGAGATAGGTACTATTATTACTCTCATTTTAAGTGTCAAGAAACTGAGGCTTCGAGAGTTTAAATAACTTGTCAAAAGTCACATAACCAACCAAATATAGGAGCCAAGATTTGAACCCAGGTCTGTTTGGCTGCAAAGCCTGAATTATTCACCATTATACTTTATTGAGGACACTGTGCGAGTCCAGCCTATCAAAGACCTATGTCTACCTCTATTGCTGAATGAGATGGGAAAAAGAGGAAGGCAGGATTTTAAAAAATTTTAACATCTGCCTCTGTGCACACACATATGTGCAAAGATATGTATCATGTATGTAGAGCACTGTAGCGTGCTTTTGGATGTCATCTCACTTCTCATTTCCTTCTCAATGAGGTAGGTATTACAATGTGAATACCCCCATAGTTCAGGTGAGGTAGGCAGGTCACAATCAAGCTAAGTAATTTTCTCAAGATCACATATCCCCTTGGTTGCTTGAATCTATGTGGTTTGATGCCAAATCCATGGCTCTTTCACTATAACGTATTGCCACAATAATGAGACATACTTAGAGTCAGCTAGTGTTTAGTAAACACCCACCATAGGTCAAGCACTGTGCTAGGCTCATTCATACAAACAGTAAATAATTATTGATTGGTCTTCCAGTCCACTAACTGGGCTGCCACTGCAGCAGCCTCCAAGTCTAGGAAAGGTGATATAAAAGAATAAATGAAAGTAATTCCTTTTTCTCTTTTCTCTACGTATTCTCAGTAGCTTAGTCCAAGCTAAATATTTCACAAAAGGGTGTTTCTGTCACCTAAAGGACCAGGCAAGAAAGAAAAACTAGATTAAGGCTGAAAAAAACAACTCTCAAAGTCCCTGAACCAAGGACAGAGGGTCAATAGAATGCAGGGTCTTCATTTTCTAGGTTGGATGCATTTTTAATGCCACCCTATTTCCACTCTAGTCCACCTCACATTTCTAAGGTGCCTTCTAGCTTTACTCCTTAGAGAGTAAGGAGTAGGGAAGAACTGATGAAGGAAAAAAAGATTCTCTTTCTACAGGGGTCCATCAGGAGTATAGGACCTCTTGACCCTTTGAGCCTCAAGCCCTACTTTCTCCATATCAACATCAATTGAATTTACTGCCAAATTCATTTTTGAGAACCTGTCATCCTGGACCAAGAGATCCCTGGGAAGACTTCAGAGCAGTGGTGAGATAAGTAATAGCTAATAATAATAAGTACTCAATAATTTGCATAATTATCCATGAAGCAAGCTAAGTATTCTTTTATTCATTTGCAGATGGTGAAACCTAAGCACACATCAGGCTTGATGGAGCCAAGCTTGAAAGCGGTGGGTAGGGATTGGATGGATGCTTCATTTCCAAGGCCTGGGCTCTAACCTAAGGCTTCAGCAGACTCAGAAGAGATCGGCAGATGAATTCTCTCTTCAAAGCTGTGATACCATAACCAGGAAGTGGTGGACTTTTCACACAGTGGGACTTGGTTAGAGGAGAACAAAACCCCAAAGGATCAAAAGTGGAGGCTGCTGAAGTGTTTTTGTGGCAGATGGGATTATTCGCTTGATGAGGGAAGATGAGCAACAGCCTCCTCAGTCTGGGATCCAGGTGACCTCTCACTTTGTCCTGCCCAGGCTGGCTTCATGGGTGTGCAACTGGTGTAGTCACACATGGCCCTGTGCTCAGAAAGGTCTTGTGCTTGGTTTAATACACTGCTGTCATTGTCTTGACATTCTGAAGAACTTTATCTTTGAATCTGTGTTTCGTAAGTAAAGTCTGTGGGACAACGGAGAATGCGTGAGTAGAGAAGATTCACGCGATATGTGTGTTCACTGTTCCTCGATGCCCCAGAGTGTTGGCAGTATCCCGAGAGTACAGAATTCCAGCGGGAGCTCAGCGAGACTCAAAGTAAGTAAAAGGTAAGTTTATGAGTAAATGGGGCATCGACAGTACCGAGAGGTCACACTGTTTGAACCAGAACTTGCTTCAAATGCAGAAAGAAGGCAGTGGGATTCTACGAAACACTGTGACCAAGGATCTTTATCATATCATTTCTTATTCATGTTCCTTCCCTGTATTTGCCAACCACCCCATGCTAAAAATGACGACATAGAAGGAAAGGGAAGGAGAGAGCAACCTCTATAGTTCCTTTTCCTTTCAGTCCTTTCTGACTCATCAGCAAGCTGACCTCAGAGAGTGCTGCTGGAACGTTCACATATAAGAAGTGAAATAAAAGCAGTTGAGTTCATTTTGTTTCACGTTTCCACTGTTCTGGTAAGAACGAAATACACGTGCATGTACGACCTATGAAATACAAATTGTGTAATTTTGATAATTATGCAAATGAATTAATGCCTTTTTATCTGCATTTAAAACTAGCATTGTGTGATATAAAGATGGAGGATAAAATTCATGCTAATAATTAAAAAATTTAATTTTTATTTAGCAAATAAAAAACATTGTGACAAGTTGAGAGAGAGACTGTGGAAAAAAGGAAAACAGCTTTATATTTTAGTTTTAACGGCACTTTCTCCTGCTTTTTGAACAAGGGGCCCTACATTTTAATTTTATACTGGGCGCCACAAATTCTGTAGCTGGCCCTGCTCCTGCCTTTATTTTTGTATTGAGAAACAGAGGCGAATCACCAGGGCCCATCCACGGTATGAAGGGCAAAGTTGGACTTCATTCTTCTCCTAAGTGGGTAGATATCTGCCTGCAGGAACGTTCTCCAACGATGAGTGAAGGGGGAACTGACACTCCTGAATGAATATGAGGAAACCTAAGGCAAATTCAGGTTCACCACATACACTCAGGGACGTCAGATCCACCCCTAAAACTGGATGTGGCATTTCTCCACTGGCATCTTCTTGACAGAAGACTTGACAGAAGATGAAGATGGTCCGTTCTTTTGTGTGTTGCTCGTGAGCTCACGTGTGGAGAGAACTCTGCACACACACACGTGCATTGTTGTGGTCTCAGCACACATATGTGCATGAATATTGCACATATGTGTTTACATGTGATGTGTGCTTGGGCACCTGGTATAACCTGAGAGAGGTGGTCTCTGCATGGATCTCGGAGGGCTGGCTGAGGGACATGAAACACCACTAAGGCTGGCATGAAAAGGGTGTCCAGGAGTATATGTATATATCTGACTGGTGTCCTTCTGGAACTTGGTCCTTAGAAGACCACAGCTAAGAGCAGAGAGCGATACTGATGGGTTTGGGGGACTATGGAGGACACATGGCTATACAGGCATACCTCATTTTATTGCTCTTTGCAGATACTGCATTTTTTGCAAATTGAAGGTTTGTGGCAAACCCTGCATCGAGCAAATCTATCAGCACCATTTTCCAACAGCAGTTGCTCACTTTGTGTTTCTGTGTCCACATTTTGGTAACTCTTTTCACCATTATTATCTTTGTTATAGTGATCTGTGATCAGTTTGCTTTGATGTTATCATTGTAATTGCTTTGGAGCGTCCTTAAAAGATGACGAACTCAATCAATAAATGTGTGTGTTCTGACTGCTCCACCGACCGGCTGTTCTCCCGTCTCTCTCTCTCTCCTCGGGCCTCCCTAATCCCTGAGACACAACAATATTGAAATCAGGACAATGAATAGCCCTACTACAATGGCCTCTAAGTGTTCAAGTGAAAGGAAGAGTCACACGTCTCTCACTCTAAATCAAAAGCTAGAAATGTCCAAGGCATGTCGAAATCCAAGATAGGCTGAAAGCTAGGCCTCCTGTGCCAAAGAGTCAGCCAAGTTGTGAATGCAAAGGAAAAATTCTTGAAGGAAATTAAAAGTGCTATCCAGTGAACATGCAAATAATAAGAAAGTGAAACAGCCTTATTGCTGATATGGAGAAAGTTTTAGTGGTCTGGATAGAAGATCAAACCAGCCACAACAGTCCCTTAAGCCAAAGCCTAATCCAAGCAAGGCCCTAACTCTCTTCCATTCTGTGAAGGCTGGGAGAGGTGAGGAAGCTGCAGAAGAAAAGTTTGAAGCTAGCAGAGGTTGGTTCATGAGGTTTAAGGAGAGAAGCCATCTCCATAACGTAAAAGTGCAAGGTGAAGCAGCAAGTGCTGATGTAGAAGCTGCAGCAAGTTATCCAGAAGACCTAGCTGATTAATAAAGATGGCTACACTAAACAACAGGTTTTCACTGTAGCTAAAACAGCCTTCTCGGCCTGCCCAGCGGCTTAGCCATTAAGCGTGCGCGCTTGGATACTGGCGGCCCGGGTTCAGATCCTGGGTGCGCGCCGACGCACCGCTTCTCCGGCCATGCTGAGGCCACGTCCCACATACAGCAACTAGAAGGATGTGCAACTATGACATACAACTATCTACCGGGGCTTTGGGGAAAAAAAGGAGGAGGATTGGCAATAGATGTTAGCTCAGAGCCAGTCATCCTCAGCAAAAAGAGGAGGATTGGCATGGATGTTAGCTCAGGGCTGATCTTCCTCACAAAAACAAAAACAAAAACAAACAGCCTTCTATTGGAAGAAGATGCCATCTAGGACTTTCATAGCTAGAGAGGAGAAGTCTATGCCTGGCTCCAAAGCTTCAAAGCACAGGCTGACTCTCTGGTTAGGGGCTAATGCAGCTGGTGACTTTAAGTTGAAGCCAATGCTCATTTACCATTCTGAAAATCCTAAAGCCTTTAGGAATTATGCTAAATCCACTCTGCCCGTGCTCATAAATGGAGCGACAAAGCCTGGAAGACAGTGCATCTGTTTACAACATGGTTTCCTGAGTATTTTAAGCCCACTGTTGAGACCTACCCCTTAGAAATAAAGATTCCTTTCAAAATATTACTGCTCATTGACAATGCATCTGGTCACCCAAGAGCTCTGATGGAGATGTATAATGAGATTAATGTCGTTTTCATGCCTGCTAATACAATATCCATTCTGCTGCCTATGGATCAAGGAGTAATTTCAACTTTCAAGTCTTACTTAAGAAATACATTTCTCAAGGCTATAGCTGCCATAGATAGTGATTCCTCTGATGCATCTGGGCAAAGTAAACTGAAAACCTTCTGGAAAGGATTCACCATTCTAGATGCCATTAAGAACATTCGTGATTCATGGGAAGAGGTCAAAATATCAGTGTTAACAGGAGTTTGCAAGAAGTTGATTCCAGCCCTCATGGATGACTTAGAGGGGTTCAAGACTTCAGTGGAGGAAGTAACTGCAGACGTGGTGGAAACAGCAAGAGAACTGGAATTAGAAATGGAGTCTGAAGATGTGACTAAATTGTTGCAATCTCATGATAAAACTTTAATGGATGAGGAGTTGCTTCTTATGGATGAGCAAAGAAAGTGATTTCTTGAGATGGAATCTACTCTTGGTGAAGATGCTGTGAAGATTGCTGAAATGACAATAAAGGATTTAGAATATTACATAAACTTAGTCGATAGAGCAGCGGCAGGGCTTGAGAAGATTGACTCCAATTTTGAAAGAAGTTCTACTGGGAGTAAAATGCTATCAAACAGCATCACATGCTACAGAGACATCGTTCATAAAATGAAGAGTCAATCAGTGCAGCAAACTTCATTGTTGTCTTACTTGAACAAATTGCCACGGCCACCCCAACCTTCAGCAGCCACTGCCCTGATCAGTCAGCAGCCATCAACATGGAGGCAAGACCCTCCACCAGCGAAAAGATTACAACCCTCCGAAGGCTCAGATGATGGTTAGCATTTTTTAGCAATAAAATATTTTTAAAGTAAGGTATACACATTGTTTTTTTAGATATAATGCTATTGCACACTTAGACTACAGTATAGTGTAAACATAACTTCTATATGCACTGGGAAACCAAAAAACTTGTGTGACTCGCTTTGTTGCGATATTTGCTTCATTGTGGTGGTCTAGAACCAAACCTGCAATATCTCCGAGGTATGCCTGTATTTCCAGGACCAGGTTTTTCTTGTCACCACTCTCCTCTGCCTTTATATGAAAGAGAGACAAACACTTGTTGACTTGGGGAAAGAACAGAAACAACTTCCTTCTGAGAGGAGCAACATAAGTGACCCTAACGCATCCTAGGCTGTGAGAGACTAGCCTCCTTCCACTACTGGACCAAAAAATGAGGGGGGTGGTCTTCTGAACTAGGCCCTTAAGCGACGTGGACAGAGGCTGTGAGGCATGCTGGCCTGGTTTTACTCCGCAGTAGCAGGTCCATATGGATGGAGTGGACATCCACTCTGCTTTCTCTAGTTAGTATAACGCTGCAACCCAACAGCAGGCTTAGTCCCAGTCTGTGCCCCACCTCACCTCCAATCTCATTTCTATGTCTAGAATAACCCTTGCCTTTGGGTTATTCTAGCTCTGGGGCTGTGGCAAGGGCATGCTGATTCTAACTTCCAAGCACCCTCCCCAAATCCCCCACTCCCCTGCTGAAAAAGATTCACTTCTCATGTTAATTTGGTAACCAAGCCAGCCCCACCATGAGGAGAAAGCCGCCACTCACTCCTTCAGAATCACACTCCCATCCTGGTGGTCTTCGCTTCCACTAGCCTGGTCCAAAGAACCATTGCCTTTTTACCTTCCCCATATTTCCAAGTGCATTTAACCAGACCTTCAAATGGTGCCCCCATGCCTATATTTAAAGACCATGGGGTATTCCACCCCTCCAAAGAGACTTGTGGTCCACCTCCCAGGAGCAGCTGCTCTCCACAGTGGAGGCGATTCAGCTTTCCTAGAAGATCATTTACAGGGGAAAAACACAGTACTAGAGCTGAGAGTGCTGCCTGCTTCTCTAGATTAAAAAAAAAAAAAAATCCTGCTCTCAGACACATGGAATTCCCATTGAGGAGGTCTGACCAACACCAGGCGCTGCATTTTCCCCATTAAACATAAAGCTCGGCATGAAAGATGCGGGGGCAGGAGAAGGGGGTAACGATACCTTTTCAGCCTTTTCAACCCTCTGGAGGATTTGAACTCTAGCCCCCAAGGTCAAACGACTGATGTTCAAAAGTCCCCTCTCTCCATTCCTCCACCTCTCTTCCCCAAGCTCCTTCCTAACAAAGAATGACTCTCTTTGCTACACACAATAAAGCCCTGGTGGATTTACCCAGATTAGAGAACCCCTTGAAGTCTCTGTCAAAACTAATCTTCTCAGGAGAAACACTTGTTGATAACCACCTTGCTTTGTGCGGCAGCGGGGAAACCAGGGCCCCGCTGGAAACACTGGCCTCTGACCTCCTCATCTCCACAAGGCACCAGGCATCACACAACCCCTGACCTCACAGAACGCCGTCCCCCCGCCCCCCATATACCCTGCAAGCCCCCGCCTCCCTTTTAGCTTCTCCACTTCAAGCTGGGCCCATCTTCACACCAGCTTCTCAAAGCAAGCAGGCCAACCCTGCAGCTCCCCAGACTGTGCGAGACCCTGGCCGGGCGCCAGCCTTTCCTCCTTCTCTGCCGCCCCCGCGATTTAACCCTCCTCCGCCCTGCGGAGTCCAGCCTCGCTTGTCTTCCTGCTGCAAAGTTTGCCAGGCTCCTTTTCAGGCGGTTTCCCTCTACACAGCCGGCCCTAAGAAATCATGCATAGAGATTTCCCTCTACAGGTGGTTGTGAGCTGTAGCAGTCTCTGCTCTTGCAATGGAAACGTGTTTTTTTCTTTTTTCTTTTTTTTTAAATTTCATTTTACTCTCTAATAGGGTTTAAAAAATTATTTTGCTTGGAGACTTAGCATTCTCTCCAAATAGTGGGAAGAGAGATTTAAATTTTCTATGCAAGAAATGTTACCACTACCGGCACCGCCACCGTGCCCTGACTCACTCATCTCCCCTCATTCCCCCACTTTGCTCTGACTTCATGAAGCCTTTTTGGAACTAAATTTTCATGTGCAAAATCATGACCAGGATGAAGACACTTAGTGAAGGAGAATCAATCCAAAATATGACAAAGTGGAAGAAGCACCTGCCCACTACAGAAGCCCCCTCCATGCCCTCCACCCCCAAACATTAGGATGGGGGAGACAAGACAGCATCCCCTCCCCAGTTTGCCACCAAAGGATTGTCTTCCAACTGACATGCCTCCTGCAAAAACCACACACACACACAACCCCAGGAAAGCCTGCTCAAGAAGTCTAGGCAATTTGTACAAATGTAACTGTTCAATGAAAAAGACAGTAATCATGGCCAGTCATATAGATCCACTCCTCCAAACATTCACCAACTGACATCATAAACTTTGCAAAAGCCACACACAAGACAGTGCATGGCAGAACCTACCTTGGCGAGCTCCTTCACTTTTTGTGCAAATGTTTTCCCCTCCGCACGCTTTACACAGATTTCTAGGGAAATTTGGAAGGACTGGTGAGGGGGTGGGAGAGGTGAGGGAAGGAGGGTAATATAAATAAGGAAGCATTTTAAATGCACCACGCAAAAAGCTCGGGATTTCACGTTATGTGTCTGCACTCTTCCCGGAGCAAAGCAAAACAGTTCGCGATCAGTGCCAGACTTGGAGGGAGAGAGAGAAGAGGGAGGGAGGGGGGAGGGAGGGAGGGGGAGAGAAGAGGGAGGGGGAGAGAAAGAAAGAGGGTGGAGGAGGCTGAAGGAGAGAGGGAGAAGAAGAGAGAGAGAGGGAGAGAGAGGAAATGAGAGAGGGATAGCGGGAGAAGAGAGGGGAGGTGAGCGGCGAGGGAGGGGGAGAGAGAGAGAGAAAAAAGGAGGAGAGAGAGGAGGCAGCCCCCCTCCCACGCTCCCACCCCCACACATTCAGGCACCTCCTGAGTAACTGATCAGAGCAAAGAACTCATCACCCACGTTCGAAAACCCCGTTTGGGGACTAAGTCCCGATGCACACACTCTCGGCGTCTATTTATAGACAGACCCTAACGATATGCATTGCATTCTGAACGTAAATGTGTGTGCGTGGATTACATACGGTTCCTTTGACAGGTATGTTTTTTTCTTTCTTTCTTTTTTTTTGCACTGCAGTGCGTCTGATTATATCTGTTTGGATTTTCTTCTTTCTTTTTTTGCATCAGGAAAATATGCATCAATTTTGAAGGTGTTCGGGGAGAATGGTGGGGGTCTCAATGCTTACAAACCCCTGGCTTTTTTCCCCCTGCAAAGCTGGGATATTTGCAGAGTTGGGGCTGTTGGAAAAGGCTCCAGCTCCAGCTCAGTGTAGCACGCCCAGTTCCAGCAGTGTGTGCTATTGACCCGCATTGACGTCAGTGCGTCATTAGGTCTCCCTTAGAAACACTGACTTTCAAAAATAGTATCAAATTAATTCAGTTGGAGCCTGGTGAAGAAAGGCTACTAGCTGGAATCAGCCATAAAACTCCAGAATTTTCAGCCCTAGATCTCTTCTTCTTTTTCTAGAAGCCAAATAAAATCAGATTGTATGGAAAATGTCATTGATGGGATTTTTTTTTCCTTAAGAAAAGGGACCAAATTAGATTGCAAAATCCAGAACTGCTGCTTTTTTCTTCTTTCCCCTCTTTTTTTCTGATCTAAAAATAACCCCTTGCTGGAGCTGACTGCGGTATCTTTTGTGTTGCAGCTCTGTTTTTAGCAGCGTGGTCCCAGTGAAGGGTGGAACACAAGTACAGATATTGATCTATTGATATTTGCAAAGCCAGGAATTAATTTTAATAAGACAGGTGTGCCTTATGATGGTGGTGGGTAATAAAGAAGCCGGGGCACCATGGGAGAGATTTATGCCATTCACACTTTTCCGTTTCATTTTTTCCAATTCATCTTTTTAAGGTATAATTCCCACCCCACGTGTCTCACGTGGCCTCTGACCAGCAGATGCAACCCCCATTCATACAAACACAGCGCACCAACGCATTCACGCTTAGCAGAGACAGTACATTCATAAGCAAAGGCTCTGGGATGTTCCTTCCTCTCATGGCTGCTTGGCAGAGAAGGCATAGTAGCCCACCAAAATAGGATTAGGTTTAATCCGGGGGATTTAAATATGCCATCTGATAATTAGATTGCATTGTTAAAATCTGCATTTATTAAAAATCTGCTTTTTATGGGGAGCAACCGCTCCCTTCACACAGCTAATTTACAACCACACATTTTCATATATACCTATGAATTATATATGTGAATATACAGTGTCTTCCCCATGGAAGCAAGGTGGGTGATGTACACCACTCTCAAAGTTTTTTTGGGAGGGGGGATATTAGATTTTTCTATTTCCAGAGGGGGCAGTGTGCAATAGTTTTGCATAGCCTTCATTTCCCACATTTCTTGCTTCCCAACCCTCTCTCCCCAACCCACTCTCCTCAAATGTGCGCACTTGTGCCTCTGGGTGATAAAAGGATTCGGTTTCTCTGACCCATTCAGTCTTTGGCCTCTGCTGAGACTGTTAATGAGGGGACTAATTAAGGCCATTGTGTCCAAAGCCCCTCTCAGGAGGCTACTTGGATGACAAAGGATGTGGGGGACCTTGGGTGGAGGAGAAGGAGAGACCAAGATGTATTTAAATCATATGACTTAAAATTAGGTGGGCCTTTTTTTTTTTTTTTGATACACCCACGAGGTCAGGTTTCCAATTTGTCATCACCCAATCATTTGTGCTTATCACTATTTCCTAAAAGAATGAGGCCCTTCTTTTCAAGCCCTGAAATCTAGCTGAGAGAGAGAACGGGGTACGAAGTTGCCAACCTCAACATTTTCAGACAAGGGCAGAATATGCAGGATTCTACCAGGCCAGGCTAGCAGGGCAGGGGAGTGGAGGGCAGAGAAAATCATACCCCAGCTGCGACCCATCCGCCCCTTGCTCAGCCCCTAGGAAGAGTATTGAGGGCGAGGCAGGAGGCTGTGGGGCTGGAGTTTATCTAAGGACAATTTCTTGTGTTTGGAGGAAACTTCTGATAACAGATTGACCATGTGGCTTCTCTCCTCTGTCCCCCCTTTCTTCTCTGAGGGTTCAGGGAGGACAAGACAATTGCCAATGGTTTCTGCTGCCACAGCAGCAGCAGCAAAAAGAAGGTGCTAGGAGAAAACCGAGTGTTCTCCTCTCCCCCTAAACCAGCAGTTACAGACTTTGGTAAAGACTCTGATCAGTGGATGCTTCCAGCCAGCCAGGCACCTGTAAACCACTACCCCAGCTCGCAAGGGCTCCCATACACCCTCCGTCACAAATGCATTCATTCACAGAAACTCACAGTCATTCATGAACCTGCACACAACCACATTCATTCATATTTTAGCCACAACTGCAGCCACGCATTCGCCTGCAAAGGCTGGGCAAGTGTGCACAACAGGAACACGCCTTTAGAAGCCTGCATTCTACCCCGCCCCTCACACACCCACACCCCTCGCTGTTTGCCCTGCTTCTTCCCCCAGGGGGTTCCAGCTCTAAAGTGGGCAAAATCCTGGGAGGAATAAATCCCTGCACTGCAGATGGTCGAATCCGCAGCCTGTATAAAGACCCACTGACCTCGTCCGTGATTAGATCATGGGGAAGATGCCCGCTTGCTGGCAGAGCTGCAAACGCCTAGGTGGATGAGGGGGGCCAGTTCTTTTCCTGGCCTGGTTTTTCTCACTTGGCAGCCCTATGAATAATGAGGGCCAAGGGAGGGGCTTGCACTGTGGCCCAAGACCGCACAATGCCCGACTTGGCCCGTTCAGATCTTGCCCTCTGGAGAGAGGTGAGAATTGTGGAGAGCTGTCAAGTAGTGCAGGAGCGAAGACCTGGCATCCCAAGGCCTTGGGATTCTTGTTGGTCTGCACACCGAGGATGGGGAGCTGAGGGTTCTCCAGCTGCCCCTCCAGATCCACTCGGCAGTCTCTGCACTCTGTTCAGTGCCCCGGAAGGTTGCCCTCTGTGAACGGCATTAACAGACTCTCTTGATGTCCGGTTGAGCCAATGGGGGGCCCTGGCAGGGAATCTGAGGGCAGGAGGGGGGCACCATCTCCCTCCCTGCCAACCTATGGGTTGTCTGTGGCTGTGTCCTTCTACTAAAAGGCACAGCCCATGTCAGGTGTCCCTCTTGAATAGCTAGTTACAGCTAAGTTCTCTGTGTGTCTGAATGCATCAAGACCAGTGATTCTCAAACCCTCTAGGTGTGTGGAACTCTTCGGCAGGGCAAAAGTCCCTCAATCTACACTTCTCATTGTCTCCTGCAGGCTACCCTACATTGTCTCCCATCAGAATGCTGAGTAAGTAGTGTTTGTTTTATATGCATAAAACAAGGTGAGCTTTTTCAGTTGAGTACATGAAATTAAAGATTAGACGCTCCAGGAGATATGCAGAGTAGCAGTTAAGGAGAGCTCTCAAAGTGGGCCATCAGCTTCGCTGTTTGCCAGCTCTGTGATCATGGGCAAGCTAATTTCTCTAAGCCTCAGTTTCCTCCTCTGTAAAATGGGAATAATAATGAGAACAGCCCCCTACTCTTACAATTGTTATAAGGGCTGTATGAGATACTGTATGTGAAAGTGTGTAACAGAGTGCCTGGCACAGGGTTAACCCACAATAAATGTTAGCTATTTAACTATTAAGAGTATAAGTATGCATTCTACAGATGACCATCTATGGGGCATCCAGCACTTTCAAAGTTTTTGGACCACGACCAAGAGTAAGATATTCATTTTATGTCGTGACTGGACGATACACACACACACAAAACTGAAATACAGTAATACTTAGCCTTACAACTTGCAATGTACTTTGATATTTCATTTGTTGTATCTCATCAAAAAAAATGTAGGTCACAACTAATTAATGGAGAAACAGTTGGAGAAACAGCGATCTGGTGGACCTTCCAGGGATCAGTGTGATGAGGACATCCCTAAAGGTGACAGAATAGGTCAGGACCATTTCCTGATGTCTTCTAAACAGGTGTAGTCACATTAATGGAGAAAAAAGTCAGCTGGGGGTATTCTCTGCAGAATCTGAAATTCACTCAGCGAGCATTCAGGTGGACTTCTGTGTGAGAAACTAGGAGTCGGAGAGGGGACCCAAATGTATAAAACATGGTGCTTGTGATCAAGGAGCTTATAGTTGAGTGACAGAGTTAAGACTCATTCACTCATGTATTCATTTAACAAAGTGAGCACCTATAACATGCGGATAATATGTGGGAGGAAGCAGTTTTACATCAGTGAACAAGATAGAAGTTCCTGACCCCATGAAGCTGACCTCATGGTACTGACAATCAATCACTCAATCACCCAATAAACAGAATATGGTTCAGATAGTGGTAATGGCTCCTAAGAAAAAGTAAAGAAATGGAGAGTGACTGGGAGGAAGGCCTATTCTAGATAAGGTCGTCAAGAGAACACTTCTCTAAGGCGAAGGTATTTGAACAGAGACATGAAGTGAGGGAGTGAGCCATATAGATTCTAAGACAAATGTGCTCCATAAAGAGAGGCCAACAAGGGCAAAGGTTCTGAGGCAGAAATGAGGTTGGAATATTCCAGAAACAGGAAGAAAGCCAGGGTGGCTAGAGCTTAGTGAGCGTGTGAGAGGCAGATGGGCCAGATGACATAGGGTCCTGGACATGACGGTAAATGTTGAATTACATCTGAATGTGATGGGAAACTATTGTAGGGTTTTGAGCAGGAGTGGAACATGATCTGACTAATGTTTTAAAAGGATCACGCTCGCCGCTGTGTGGAAAAGGGACTGAAGAGGGCAGTGAGACTGGTCAGGAGGCTATCACAGCAGTCCAGACAAGAGATGAGTGGCGTGGACCAGGCCAACAGGGATGGAGGTAACAAGAAGTGATTGGATTAGCGGTACCTACTTTGAAAGCTGATGTCTCTACATATCCATAATACAACATAGAACGTGAGGTGCCAAGAGAGAGTACCCGATGTTGTGGGAACTCAGATGAAAATTACATCTGGCTGTGGGATGAGCTGGCACTTGAGCTGTGTCTTCAAGGATGAGTAGGCAGAAATGGTGAGGGAGGAGAGGACATTCCAAAGAAAGAGAAAAACATACGAGTGAAGGCACAAAAGAGGGAAAGGCGAAGGCGTGGTTGAGGCCCACGGGTGATTCTGTGGATTATGGTGGGCTTGAAAGGGTGGAATAGGAGGTAAGGCTAACAGGCAGGTTTGGAATAGATCATAAAGGGCCTGGAGCGCCAGGATAGAGTTTGGGCAATGGAGAGCCACAGCATGTTCCTAAGGAAGGTTTTATGTGATCAGAGCTGAGCTTTAGAGAGTATTGGACAACTAGTGACTGCAGGGGAACCTGGAAGCTCCCGCCATAGCAGGTCTCAATAGATTCATTCTTAAGGAGATCTCTGACCTTCCTTGATCCTGAAATCTTTTGTTCCAGCCAAACCAGCTTTCTCCCTGACCAGCGGGCTGGCCACAATCGCCCGTTCCTCCCTGCCTGTGTTCACGTCCTTCTCAGCACCTAGGCTGTCTTCCCCAGCTCATTCAACATTGAATGAATGTTCATTCATTCAACTTCTCCGGATTCTGTTCTGGTTCCTTGGCATCCATTGCTCTCTTTCTTCTATCAAAGCATCCAAGTACTTGTCTACACCACTCATGGCGGCTCTTGACCTCATATACCTACTCACATTTCCTTAAGTATGTATTTCAAGAACATAGGACTTCCCCTATGAGATATAAATTCCTTCTGATCAAGGCCCTTATCTGGCACTTCCTTTGTTTTCTTCAGTCTGGCACTCAATAGCCATTCAGTTATACTGACCCCCCCCCCATACCTAATAAAGTGAGTGTTGAGAGCCAAGTGGCCTGCTCTTGAAGAGCCAAGGGTAGAAAGACAGTTGTCCAGATACACTGACATCTAGACACATAGCCCAAGGGGACCCATCTCCCTGCCTCCATCCGTCTTCCTGTTCTCTGGCCATCCCAGAAAAGAACACACTGAGATCTGGACACACTTAGGTTTTGCCTTCCATAAAGCAACTGTCCTGGAAAACTACCTTTCCTCTAGGGAATATAATCCACAGTCAAAAGAACACACCAAGCTCCTGATTTCCCACAGGGAGACAGGGAAGTGCGCCTGGGGGGGAATCAGTGTTCTCCTGTCTCCACCTCACACCCCTGCCCCTCCCCCAGCTCTAGGTATTTGGACAGGTGACTTCCCTCGCTCCTGCTCCCGGGCTCTGTGCCACACCGTGTACTGTTTTTCATGAAGACATTTTACTAACTTTAAGGGCTTGCACTCTGAAGTGCTTTCCTCGGGCAGTCCCCTCCTCATTCCACCAGCCATCGGAAAGAGCAACCAGTGAGACACAAGTTTCAGGACCGCCACAGGGCTGTGTGGAGTCTCTCGGCACCTGACACCTTGCGGGCACATGGGTCACTTAAGGACACACTGCAAAGGCACAAACGATGGGTTTCCTTCCCTGTTGCTCAGGGACACTCAATGTGGTGCTCGGCCTGTCCTTGACCTCCACTGCTCACTGGTTCTTTCCAGATGCTCCGTCTACCATTTCCAGCACCGGGGGTGGGGGGCCGTGGAAGTCAGCGGGGTCACTGACCCTGGAAGGATGAAGATGTCGGATTCTTGTTCATGTGCTGAGCTCGGGGCTGGGCCCAGGCTCCCTAAGACAGGCCACCTGACCCAACTGCAGCGAGGCTGACGGTGGCGACCACCCGACGCGGGGATGCCACGGCATCACCTGCGCAGTGAGGGACGCTGAAGATGCTGTGGGGACCACCCCCTCATTTCAACAGCGCTCTTCCCCGCCTCCCTCCTCAGCCAAGCTTAGATTCAACTCTGGAAGCGTCTCTTCACCTGGGCAAGAGTCCTCTGACTCTGCCTCCTGCTTTCATCCCTGAAACGCAAGGGCGGATGGGGGTGAGGGAAGAGAGACCTCTTTTCACCGATTTCCATCCCCCTCCCCCACACCCGAGCTGGCTCCCAGCTCAGCACCCGCGTCCCCAACTCCTAGGCACAGGTAGGGCGGGGGTCGCAGCTGCAGAAAGCAGACTTCCCCGCAGCCCGCCCCCGCCCCCGCGGCCTCCCTCCCACGCGTGCAAGCCGCGCGCCCGCTGCGGCCGGGCGGGGCCTGCGGGTCACGCGGGCGGCACGCGGCCCTGCGCCGCGGGCACGTGAGGGGGCGGGGCCTGCGCGCAGGATCCCCTCTCGCGGCTGCTTGCGTAGGAGCGCGGCGCCCGCCCCCTCCCCGCGCCGCCCCGTCCGGCGCCGCTGCGCGCGCCGCCTCCGCCCCGAGAGCTCCCGCGCGGGGGCGGGCGCGGAGCCGGGGGAGCGGGAGCAGGGCGAGGAGGGGGAAGCGGGGCGGGGGCGGGCGCCCGGCTGCGCGACGCCCTCCGCCCTCCGCCCCAGGGCACCCCGTCCCCAGTCCCTCCAAGGGCTCTCCCGGGCATTCGTTTTTCCTAGATGTGGGGCGAGGAGAAGCAGGGGTGCACGGCAGAGCTGCTGGCTGGTGCAGGCGAGGGGGGCAGTCGGATGCGAGGGCTCCCTTTCCCCCTCCGCCCACGCGCGCGTGCTCTCGGGCGCTGATGATGTCCTGCCCGCTCCGCTGCTCTGGCTCTGCTCGTGACTCTGCTTCGTGCTGGCAGAATTCCGCAGCGTGCAGTTGGGGGCGGGGCGGGGTGGGGGGGTGACTCCTAGCGTTGCCCCTGGAGCATGTCCACCCTCGGGCCTGTCAAGCTTCCAGGCACCCCACTTACCTGCCTCCACCCCCAGTGACCGTGGCGTCCCACGCCAGGTCATTCCCAGGCCCAGCCCTGTGTCCCAGTCCACTGTACGGGAACCGTCTTGTGCCTCCATCCTGCACCTGCTTGCTCCCAAGGCATTGAAGTCACCCATCTCTTCTTCTGAGTCCCCACACCCCCACCTCCGGAGTCCACGTGGGTGCTGGCAGCAGAGGGCAGCGGGGCCACACACAGACTATCCACATGGCCCCTTCGGTGTCCACCCTCTTGGAACAGGGCAGTGGAAAAACAAACAGGAACTCTGCAGAAGGAGATGGAGCCGAAACACCAGCTCGTTTCCACCGTCCCGGTGTTGATCACCCACCACGTGCGTCGTCGGCCCCCGGGGTAAATATTATGGTTTGGTTCCGTTCAGCACCCAGCACCCGGGAGACGCACTCACTGCTCTTGGTAACTGGGCAGCAAGGCCTGGCCTGGGGCTCTCTCCTCTGGGATGCAGTGCTTCTGACGCATGGTCCAAGATAAGGCGGTATGTGTTGGACACACAGACGGGTTGGGTGAGAAAATAAATATTATGAAAAGCAAGAGGTACTCAGAAATGAGACAGTGGGCTCACTCCTCCGAGGGAGAGGCTGTGTGCGAGCTGATTTACTCCTCCCCCCGCCGGAGGGTGATTCAGGATGCAGCCCTCGAGACAAACCAGGGGCCCTCTCTTCCAAGGGGCGGTTGCCTGGGCTGAAGTTTCTCCAAGAGAGAGGCAGCAGGGCGGGGCTTCTGAGCTGGGCGTTAAGAATTCTAGGTTCTAGCGATAGCCCCCGTGTAAGAGTTTGACCTGGATGGGTTCTTTAAAACTGCCTTGCAAGCAAGCCCTGTCAGCCCCAAAAGAGAAGTCTGAGCGAATGCTCCGTTTCCCCTGGTCCCTCCTGTGCTACAGCCGTCTGGATGTGTGGAATCGGGTTGCCTTTAACATTAGAAACTTGAGGACATCCTTCAGAAAGCCTGCTACCCTCCAGGCCATGCTCCTCGGAATTCCTGTGACTCAGGAGACCAATTTCATTCAGTTCAGCAGCAGCCTGCTCTTTGATTTGAGTTAGTTTTGTCGCCTGATATCACCGTGAAGACAGGGATTTCTGTGCAGATGTGCAAAGGGCGTCAGGAAAGGGCTGTGCTCCTTGGGGAGGAAAGGACAGTGCAGAGTTTTAGGATCCTTTGAGCATTTGTTTATTCCTGTATGTCTTTGAGGGCTTACTGTGTTCCATGTCTTGTGCGAGGCCCTGGGGAGACCTAGTTAACACGACATGGACTCTGCTGTTGGCAAGTTTTGGGTCCACTGAGAAGACAGTGAATGATTATGTCACAGTGAGATAATTCATGTAACTGGGTTGCTGCAATGAGAACATAAGGGAAGAAGCTGCTAAATCTGCCCTGGGGCGTGTATCAGTCAGCTCAGGCTACATTATGCTGCAGTAACAAATGACTCCAACATCTCAAGTAACTAAAAACAATCAAAATTTTATTTTTCTCACATTCGTGTCATTCATTTGAATGAGAGGTCTCCTGTGGTTCTGCTTCATGCTTTGTCTTCATTTTGAAACCAAATATAAGGGTGCCATCCCTAAGTGGGACTGGCTGGTCTCAATGGCAGAAGGAAAATAGAGATGGCCAAGGCATGTAATGGCTTCTGCTCCAAAGTGGCATATGTCACTCCCACTCATGCTTCATGGGCCAAAGCAAGTCATGTGATTAGGTTGGCAATAAATGGAGTAGCAAGTATAATTTTGCCACAGGGTCAGGCCAGTGGGGAGGGGTGGTGAGGATCTTGACCAATAATATAACCTACCACAGCTTCCGAGAGGAGGTGATGCTTGTGCTGATTGCAAAAGTGGATTAGAACTGGGGCACGTGGGCAGACAAGGCTGGGAAGGACATCCTTGCAGAGAGAACCTCATTGGCCACAGTGATGGAGGCCTAAAACTGCCTGGTGCACTCAAGACAAGCCAGTCACTTCCCATTCAACAACATTTCCCCCTAAGTCTGCGGTGTGTAGGGCAGCATTCTTCATCCACCTTTCCCCTCCCCAGCATTCTCACCCTCCTCTCCCATGTGGGAATCTCTTTTTAGGGGCTTGCTCCTGGCCATGTTTCAAAGGCTTGTCACTGGGGGAAGGATGCTGATTGGTTGTTATATGTCTTCCCAGAGAAAATGGACCCAACTTACCCAAAAAAAACTCTCGACTTCCATAAATACTGGGAAACAGACCAAAAAAAAAAAAAAATCGGCAGATTGCCATGAGATTCTTGACCCTTAGAGACTAGACAGTGGTGGGTCTGGATGCCTATGCCTGAGTGCTGGAGGCTACCAGAGTGACCACTGCAGATGTCAAGTCTTCTAAGATTTCAGCCTGTGTTCATGGAGTAGTTTCAGGGGATGTCTCTAGATGGTTCTGATGGCCACCTGGGTCTCAGCCTCTCTCGCCTGGTGAGCCTGGTCCAGAAAACCCTCATCCCTACCCTCTTCTTTTACTTGCTATCCTGATTTAGGTGTTAAAAGTGGGATACCTGTTGACCAAGATGCCTAGCTGGCAAACACCCCCTCAAATGCTGCTAAGCAAGAACAAATACGTGTTATTGATTCTATTTCAGAACTATTAGTTAAACCTTTTGTGGTGGTTTGGCTTTTCCTTCATGATATTGTAAAGGCCTGGAGAGCAGTGCTCATGACGTCTTCTTTTTCCCCCTCTGCATCCCCGAGAGCAGTGTTTCCCTGGGTACCATAGCCGCCCAAGGAAGATTGGTATCTAGGTTAGTTAGTTGGAAGGCAACCCTTCTGAAAGAGCGTCAGGAATCTTTAAGGTGTAAGTAACTGAAATTCCAGCCTAACTGGCTTAAGGTAAAGGGGATATTTTCTTTATTAGTTCACACAACTGGAAAGTCCATAAGGCAGAGCCACCTTCAGGCATGGCTTGATGTAGGGGCTTAGACACCTTGTTTCTCTCTATCTAGGCTCTGCTTTCTTCTTGGCCAGCTCCATTCTCAGACAGGCTCCTTCTGTGGTTGTAAGATGGCTGCAGAACTCCCAATCTAACATCCTCCTGGATTCAAGTCCAGTAGGAAGGAGCATCTGTGCCTCTGCCAGCACTTCTGGCATAGGTCTCTTCTGAACCAATCATTGTGGTTTTGGGACTGCAGTGCTCCATTGACTTAGGCTGAAGGCTCTGAGCCTCGGGTGGAGCCCTACCCAAAGCACAGGACTGAGAGATGGAGAGGGGATGGTTTCCAGAGGGCATCCGGGGGTAGTAATGAGAGGAACGGTGAATGGAAGGTGGGTGGCAAAAACAGCAAATGTCCAGTCACTCACAAAAGTCTGCATTAGCCAGCTATTGCTACAATAGTGCTATGTAACAAACCACCCCAAAACTCAGTGGCTTACAATATTTGGCATAAAATTTTTTCTCACCCATGGGTTTGTGGTGTGTTTGGGGCATCTATGCTTCAGGCTGCAGGATGTGGGCTGAGTTCAGGTCTAGTCATTTCCTCTTATCCTCCTGGGAACAGGATCCACCTGGGGCATGTTCTTCTCATGGTGAATGGCAGGAGCACATGAGAGGGAGCAGAAACATACCACACTTTTAAGACCTTGGCTCCAAACTGGCACGCTATTAGCTCTACCCACATTGCTTTGGCCAAAACAAGTCACATGGCCAAGTCCAACTTCAGCGGGGCAGAGAAATAAACTGAAGACATGATCCAGTTTATCACAGTGTCGCAGAAAGTGAGATCCAGCAATAGGAGTAGAATGGGCTGCTCCAGATTTCCCAAACTCCATCTGTATGGCTTTATTCCTGATTGTCCCATGTTCACGTGGACATGCGTGGAAAGGTTCTGGTGGGAAAATCATGTATCAAGTGCTTTCCTCATCCTTAGCTTCTCCTTCCCCTGGCCCCAGCCTTCAGGTTTCCTCTGGATTTTCCTGCACCAACTACCTGTGATTCACTTTATCTCCGTTTGAGGCTGTGAGGGTTGATCCAGGAACTATGGTGGTGGGACAATTGGTGAGTGCCCACCTGTCTGGAATGTTGTGGAAGGTATTCTTGCTGTGTGTGGGAGACTGGATAAGAAGAGACTGCTTCTTGAGCCCTTTCCCACTCTAAGATACTCTGATTCTGGATATCCTGTGTCAATTTCTGACCTGTGTCATTGTATTTTAGGATACAAGGCTTGACCTGTGAATCTTTGATCTCTTTCCTTCCGGTATGCTTAATCTGGAATCCATCAGGGCATGAGACCACAGTAGGCTCATATACGCAGAAGACCACTCTTCTGTCCTCCCTGGGGGAACGTGTGAGAAATAGAAATGGAAAGAAGGCAAGTTTCTTGGCAGCCACATTTCTTTTTTTTTTTTTTTTTTGGTGAGGAAGCTCAGCCCTGTGCTAACATCTGCCAATCCTCCTCTTTTTTTTTTTTTTTGCTGAGGAAGACTGGCCCTGGGCTAACATCTATGGCCATCTTCCTCCACTTTATATGGGACGCTGCCACAGCATGGCTTGCCAAGCGGTGCATCGGTGCACACCTGGGATCCGAACTGGCGAACCCCAGGCCGCCGCAGCAGAGCGTGTGCACTTAACCGCTTGCGCCACTGGGCCAGACTGCAGCCACATTTCTTTATAATGCTCATCTTTACCGCTGGACAGCTTCAGGTGGAAGAGCCATCCCAGAAACTTAGTCTCCCCCGTCCTTTCTTTTTATAAAAAAGTGGATCTCCAAGAAAGAAAGCACAACTTGATATTCTCTATTCCAGTGGCTCAAAGTCCTCAACATCAGGAAGTTCTCCTTAGTGTCTAACTTGATTCTCTCTGGTTAAAGACCATCCTTTCTCCTTTCTCATCTTTGCATATGGTAGACTCCATCTCTGATGTTGGTATTATGGCGACCTGTTCGTTTTATGGTTCCAGAAGAAAGAACTGGTATTGTTTTCCTTTATGTCACGTCAACAAAAAATTATTGAACGAGTGTGATCGTCCCCATAAGCATTGTAGTGTTGTGAGCATTGCCTTTGGAGCCAGACTGTTCGTGCCTCAATTCTGGCTCTGCCACTTACTTCCAAGGTGTGTGACCTTGGACAGCTTACTCAGCCTCTCTTGTCTACAGTCTTCTTGTTTATAAAATGTGGTTATAATAGTACCTCTCTCACAGGGTTCTCATAAGGGGTAAATGAGTTAATACATGTGAAGTGCTTAGAATAGTGTCTGACACATACATGCCATGTACAATGTTGGCTATTATTATCCTTACTTTGAGATGTAAGACTTAGCAGCTGTCCTCTAAGAACTCAGAGTCTAGGGTGGAAAATGGCACTGAACACACCGGGGTGTGGCTGTTCTCTTGTCTAAGATGGCAAGGCGAAATGGGTGGTTGTAGGAACGCAGTGAGAGAGAGAGTTATAAGGAGGCAGATTTTTATTTAAGATGAGATCTTCCTAAAAGTTAGCATTTATCAATAAATTAGTAACTAATGAGCTCCCTTGTCATCAGAAGCGTTCAGGCAAATCCTGACTAGCCTTCCAGATGGATGGTGTATGAAAGTCTCCTTGAATCAGAAGAACAGACTTTGCAAATGGATATTCCATGGGCTGGATCTCACCTGCAAAGGTCTTTATTTTGGGCTGCAATGTATTCTTTTAAAATTTCAATGAGTTGACAATAGATGAGGAGATTTCTGCTAAACACTCTAGAGTTTTAGTGTTTAGTGTTTTTTTGTTTGTTTCTGCAGAGTTGGAAGATCTGGCAACACTGAGTCCGCAACCCTGCATATCAGACCTGGAGCTGAGCTGTGGCTGCTCCCTTAAGATAGAGCCCGTTTTACGTGTATGTCTAATGCCCTCTGCTAGGGCCTCTTCTGCCATTTATGGGATTCACCTGGCTCCTGTGTCTTTTTGAATTTACACCACCTTTTGCAAAAGGTTTGAGTAGTGGGTGGGAGGCTAGATCAGATGAGATCTCCTTTAGGATGACCTGAACCTGGAAGAACTCCCTCCTAATTCTGAGAGCCTGTCCTTGTGTTCTGGATGCAGATCTGACCCCTGGCACGGCATCAGTCATAACCAGGCCCTGCACACCTACTCCTTGCTAAGCCCTGTGGTTCGTACTTGGAACTGGAGAATGTGAGGCTGGACTTCCATAGGTCCTATCTTAAATATTGAAAGGAAAACACTCGTTTCCTTTACTCATTATTCACTGAATACTTCTTACACGAAATGTGTGGGGGGTTTTCCCCACCAAGCAATTCTCCAACTCTCCAGACACCAGCTGGGTGTCCTACCATTCAACTCAGTTCTGACAATAACTGCCTGTGGTTAGCAGAGACTCCACAGGTTAGAGGCTCAGTCCCACAGGTCTGTCCCTCTTTTTAGATGCCAATCGCCAAGTCCAGGTTGTCACCTGTGCTTCTTACCTTCTGGCTATAAATCAGAGGCTCCCGTGACCCCCTCCTCGGGTTTGATAATTTGCTAGAATGGCTCACAGAGCCCAGAGAAACAAGTTACTTGTAGATAATTGGTTTATTATGAAAGGATATAACTCAGAACAGCCACATGGAAGAGATGCATACGGCAAGGTATGTGGGCAGGGGTATGGAGCTTCCATGCCCAATCCAGGTGTGCCACCTTCCCAGCACCTCCACATGTTCAGCAACCTGGAAGCTTCTGGAACCCCCATACCATTTTTTTTTTAATGGAGGCTTTGTTACTAAGGCATGATTGATTCAATCATTGGCCATTAGTGATTGACTCAACCTCCAGCCCCTCTTCCCACCCAGGAGGGCAGGTCAGGGGCTGAAAGTTCCAACCCTCTAATCACATGCTTGGTTCCCCTGGCAACCAGTTCCTATCCGGAGGGGCTTTCCAAAAGTCACCTCATGAACAATCTCAGGTGTGGTTGACAGGGGCTTGTTATGAATAACGAAAGATGCTCCTTTTACCTTTATTCTTCTTATCACTTAGGAAATTCCAAGGGTTTTAGGAGCTCTGTGCCAGGGGACAAGACTGAATATATATTTATTATTATAAATCACAATATCACATATATATATTTGAAATTTTTTGTGGTAAAATACACATAACATGAAATTTATCATTTTAACCATTTTTATGTGTACAATTCAGTGGCATTAAGAACATTCATAATGTTGTACAACCCTTACCACTATCCAATTCCAGAACTTTTTCATCTCAAGCAAACTCTGTACCCATTAAACACTAACTCCCCATTTCCCCCTTACCCTCAGCCCCTGGGTAACCTCCATTCTACTTTCTGTGTCTACGAATTGGTCTATTCTAAGAACTTCATATAAGAAAAATCGTACAAAATGGTCCTTTTGTGTCTGGCTTATTTCATTTAGCATAATGTCTTCAAGGTCCATCCATGTTGTAGCATGTATCAGAATTTCATTCCTTTTTATGGCTGAATAATATTCCATTGTACATATATACATTTTGTTTATCCAGTCATCTGTTGATGGGTCCTTGGGTTGCTTCCACCTTTAGGCTATTGTGAATAATGCTGCTGCGAACGTTGGTGCACAAGTATCTGTTGGGGTCCCTGCTTTCAATGCTTTGGAGTATATATGGTCCAATTATATTTTAATTCAAATTAAACAATAGGCAAGTTCATATATTTTAATTTCAATTGAACTTGCAGTTTTTTCTTCTTCTCAGTGTTCCTAAGGCAATAAAGGGCACCGAGTGCTTCCATTTGACAGATGCAGAAACTGAGCAGGAGGTCAGGGCTGGAAACTAGGACTGGAGCTGGATCCTTGGCCTGGAGTCTTTCGCACTAGACTAGCATCCTCCAGGACAAGGGTTGTGTCTGTGGGTATCGTGGATGCATCCCCAGGACAAGTGACTGGGATGTAGTCCATATGTTTTGAAAGAATAAATGAATGTTTCTTTTGTGCTTTACACTCTAACAGAGCCTCTCAAATAAACTCTCGGTGTCTGTGACACTTATTCCTCTCCTTCCCCAAACCTCCCTCTCCATCTGTTAGACACTCCCCCACCCGAGGGACTTGGACAAACAAGCTGGTCCCGATCCGTGCCTTAAACGATAACAACTTCACCCTCGGTCAGGCCTGAGAAAGGTTGCTTTCCCAAGTGCTGCTGTCCACGGTCCCAGGAGGATGTCTTTCCCCCCATCCCGTGTGTGCGGCTTCATTTGAGCGTCACCACGGAGATCGCAGGGAGTTCGCTGTAATTCCGGGAGCAACTGGCTGGTGTGTGACATCCACAGGGGGTGCCTCTGGCCTGGGGGGATTTGAACGCCTTCAAGGCAGATTTTGTCAGAGCGTCTCCAGCCCGCTGCATGCTGGCAGGTCCTCTTACCTCACAGAGCTGTGGTGGGGTTCGGGAACCTCAACCCAAATTCCGTTTTGTTTAAAAATGGAGGCAAATGAAATTTTAATGGAGTGGTGGCAATGCTGCTCTTGGTAAACTGCACTGTCGGCCTGGCATTTGCTTTAGAAAATGGGGGCTCTAAAAGGCTTCCCTGCCCTCTCGTCCCTGGAGGAGCCTCGCTTTGCGCTCTCAGAGGTGAGGGGTGTGGCTTCAATCATCTGCGGTCCTTTGTCCACTTGCTTTCTGCCTCCGCCACAATAAAAGCTGTCGTTAATGGCACAGAGATGGGCTGCAGCAGGCGCCGTGACTGTCCCTCGCTAATAGGGAGAGTCTGTGTAGGAAAGAAGGCAAGTGATGCTGAGAAACACACGAGGCATCCATTTCAGCCCCCAAAGCAGTCTGGCTTATGGTTCAGTTTCACCAGGGAAATTTTGACTCTCTGGTGTAGGAAGGAGGCACCTAGACAAAAGGTTTGGTTGGGGGTGGGGTGGAGATGAGCTTGTGCAGGTTTGGCAAAAATAGAGAACTAAATCCATCTATCAATAGCCACTGAAGGCAAACAACCGCGGCTCTCCGCTGACAGTGGGCGGGGCGGAGCCGAGCGCGGGGCTGGAGGCGGCTGCCCTCGGGCAGCAGAGGGTTAACCCCTCCGGGCGCCCAAGGACGTCAGAGCGGGTTCTAGTCTGTGGCTCGAATGGAGAGCTTTTATCCCTTGTTATTTTTCTTCTTGTCTTTGGTTTTTATTGTGTTTGGATTTCAGGATTTGGCTTTTTCGTTTTCACGTTTAAAATATCTAGAGGGGAGAAAAAAAAAATGCATCCCGGGGAAAGGATAGGAAGCCCAGCAGGCCTGAGGCGGGTGTTGGGGGGAGCCATGGGGAGTCCCTGGGTCAGAGGAAAACCAGGGCAGCCACCCTTACCTGGCCCCCCTCCCAATCCTGCATTCCCCTGAACCCCAAAGACCTCAACCTGGGCAAAGAGACTTCCTACTTTGAAGACCCAGTCCTTCACTGGCCTGCCATGAGGAGAGGCTGTTATTAATAGCGACCGCCACCCCATGGGTGCTCCTGCCCGACACACCATCCTGCCATCCCGAAGTCTGAGTCTCTGTTGGGCTGGGAGGCAAGGAGATCCCAGGGTCCCTGCATCCTGCCTCCTCTGACCCAGCAGGGAAGGGCGTGGAGGAGGAGCACACAATCTCTCTGAAAGCGAAGGAAGAGAAATTGAACTGCCGCTGAGGAAAATGGAGGAGATCAGTTTCCAGAAATGAGGGAAGAAGTGGCATGGGTAGAGCTTCTTAGACTGACGTTTATAAGATATTTATAAAAGGGAATGTTAAAACTCGGGTAGGGAGGGCACATTCAGCTTATGGCCGTATAAGTCAGAATTTTCCATAGCCAGCAGGTTTCATGACAGAGTTGTTGGTCTGAGGCAAAAGGCGCTGACCACTAAGGTCAGGTGAGAGAGAGGTAAGGTGACCTGGTTGTGGCACCGTGGAGCCAGAAACTGAGACACAGATGCAGAGACAGAGCCATTGAACCCCAGAATCCCAGAAATGGAAGAGATGCATGACCGTGTTGAGAGAGACTGTCTTCCTAGAGCAAGAATTGTGTTGGCCCACGTCCCTGAGATGGAAGCATCCAGTCAGCTTGCTTACTTTGTGCCCTAGGGAGATGACCAGGGAATGGATAACAGCTATGTCCCAAAGGAACCTTGTAACTTGGAAGCCATGGGAAGCCGCAGAAATTGCAGGGGGTGAGGTGGGGCCCAAAAAGCAAGATCAAATAATATTTGCATCTCTCTTACTCTTGCAAGTAGTAACTCTGACAGAGAAAGCAAGCTGTGGGAAATGGTCAGATAGTGTGAAAGATCACAACTGGGTCTTCTGAACTAAGACTTACAGGATGAAAACGCACTTCCTATGAGGACAGAGTACATCTGAAGGGCATCTTGACAATGATGCTTGGCGGGAAAATCTCCTACCTGATCAAGGTAACACAAAACTGAAATTTCAAGAGAAAAAGGGAGGGGAAAATATCCACCTGCAATGAAAACTGGTTATTGTGGAGAAGGAGCCTGGCATCAGTGAAAAACAGAAGCAAAAGAGTTCTCAGTTAAGTAACAATGTTTATGTGAGCTCAGATTTGAGCTAGGTGTCTTTACTTTTCCTCTTGATCCTCTCTTTACCATTCTACCCTGTGTCCTGGAAGCCTATCTTTATGGATGCATCAATGGGCTCTCAAGCCCTCTGGATTCTATTGGGTTCAGCCAGTAAGAGTCAACCAGGAGGAGACTGGAAGGTGAGAGGAGAGTAAAGGTGGGATATTTATTTTCTGGCTCCCGGCTGGGTCTCCATGTGCTGGCTGCACCCCTCTTCTAAAGACCTCAGCTCTTGTCAGGGGGCAATGGGCTACAGCAACTCTCTTCAGAGTCTGGTACCCACCCCTCCCTGTGCCCCTCCAGGGCTTAGAATGGTAACAGATTCCCACTGTTGCTAGCTCCACCCCTTTCTGGTTTCCCTTAACCCTGCCTATACTATTGAACCAGCCCCTTTATTAAACTTTCAGTTACCCCATCTGAGAATGCCACCCACTTCCTGCTGGGACCCTAAGCAATACAGTAATCTAATAAACAACATAAAGTTGAAACTGTAACAGGAGGTTAATATAAGTCAGAGTCATCACCAACACTTGGTTGGATGAGGCTTATGACATGAATTCTGTGATGGTAAGGATTCCTTCCATCCAAATAAATTAGTCTCATTGCAATGGGTCAAGGAGTAGAACTTAGCTCATTCATTTATTTAAAGAAATATTTATTGAGTTACTATATCACTACGTACTGGGGAGTCAGTGGTAGGCAAAACAGTCAAACATCCAATTCCCATGGTGTTTTCAATCTAGTTGGGGGTGGAGGGTAAGACATTAGTCACATAGCCACAGATATAAATATATAGGTGGAAACTACGGTAAATCTTTGCCAAGATAACTACAAGTTTTTCTGAGAGCGTCTAATAGGAGGCTAATAAGGGGCAGAGCATCAGAGAAAGCTCCTTTGAGGAAGTGACACTAACTTAGCCAGGCAAAGGGCAAAGGAGGAGGAGAAGAGCATTGTAAGCAGAGGGAAGAGAATAGTCAAAGATTCTGAGACTGGAAGGGTCTTAGAGGTGTTCGGTGAATCCAGGAGAGGCCTCTACAGCAAGTTGAGATTTGGCTTTAAGTACAATGGGAGGCATTATGGAGTTTCGAGCAGGAGACTAGCATGATTTGATGTCATAAAAGCTGGTAGTGGTACCGTGGGGAGCACTGCTGGGGATGAAAGGAGAAGCAAGTGATGTTGCTATGGGAGGTCCTGACTACTGGCCTGGCTAACAGTGCTGTGATGCTTTAATCATCCAGGAAAGCCTAGCTTGGAGGCAAGATGCCAACTGGGCTCATGGGCACAACCATTGGATGCCCTGTTGTGTCATAAACGTTGCGGTGGATTACATTCTTGACCTGATATTCTCAGAAAGATGAGAAAGCAATGAGGGGAGCTGTTACTTGGGATCTAATTCTGACCAGCAGGGCAGAACTTGTTGGTAAGGTGGAATTGTCTGGAGGAAGAAGGGAAGTTCTTGGAAGAAGGAGATATGTGATCTCATGGTTTGCGAGTGTGTGTGTGTGTGTGTGTGTGTGTGTGAGAGAGAGAGAGAGAGACAAAGACAGAGAGATATGCTAGAAAAGCAAACCTTACAGACCTCAGAAAGAAAAAGTTAAGAGATACTAGCTTATGGCTAGAGATTCAAAGAAAGACAGTGGCTTAACAGGCATAGGACATACTACTATATTAGTTTGCTAGGGCTGCCATGACAAAGTACCACAGACCAGATGACTTAAACAACAGAAATTTATTGTCTAACAGTTCTGGAGGCTGGAAGTCCAAGATCAATGTGTCAGCAGGGTTGGTTCCTTCTGATGGTTGTGAGGGAAGGATTTCTTCTAGGCCTCTCTCCTTGGCTTGTAGATGGCCATCTTCTGCCTATGTCTCTTCACATTGTCTTCCCTCTCTGTGCGTCTGTTCTGTGTCCAAATTTCCCCTTTTTATAAGGACACCAGTCCTGTTGGATTAGGGCCCACCCTAATGACCTCACTTTAACTTGGCTACTTCTACAAAGACCCTGTCTCCAAATAAGGTCACATTCCGAGGCGCTGGGGGCTAGGAATCCAACATATCTGTTTTTAGGGGATGCAATCTAACCCATGACAACTAGTGAAATTCAAGAACAACTTACTAATTCATTGTACTTGGTGCTCACTCTGTACCAGGTACACTGCTAAGTGTGGTTTGGAAGGAACACTTGGTCTTGTGGTAGAATATTGACAGGCAAAAACATGTAATACCAGTTAACAAGTGCTGTGATACATATATTTACCTCTATGACACACTGATATATGGCAACAGTTTCATGTAAAATTAGAGGTAAGCACAGGGTATACAAAGCATAGTGGTGGCACAAAGAAAAGGCGGTCAGCTCTACTCGAGGAGCTCAGGGAAAGCCTCTTGGACGAGGTGACATGAGGTGAGTCACCAAGGATGACAAAGGAGTCACCCGGGTGGAAAAGTGGAAGGGAGTTCCATGCAGAGGGAAATCCACGGAGTGAATGAATGCAGCATATTCCTGTGGGTGAGAACAGAGCTTCCAGCTCACTGGAGGGAGATGGGGTTAGAGAAGCCAGATCAGGAAGAGCCTTGGGTCTAGGATAAGGAATGTGAACTTAATCCTGAAAACTTTGTCAAGTGTGTGTAGGGGGGACATCACCTAGGGGATTTAAGGAAGGGAGGGATATGATTAGATTTGGCTCTTGTGTGGAGGATGGATTGAGGGGGTTGTGAAGGGAGGCAGGGATACTAGTGAGTGGGCAGAAGCAGAAATGAGAGAGAGCGAGAGAGAGAGAGAGAGAGAGCATGTGTGCATGAGAGAGAGAGAGAGCGAGAGAGCACATGTATGCGTGAGAGAGAGAGAGAATAGAGGACTGGACCAGGGCAGTAGGGATGGAGAGGGGAGAAACCATTATGCATTGAAATCTGTTAGTGACAATCCAGTTGTGAGGGACAAGTGAGTGGGGTGATGAGGATGACTCCCAGATATCTGGGTTGAATGTCTGAGTGAACAACGGTGCCATTCACAGGCAGGCACTCTAGGAGGAAGAGTGGATGTTGGGGGAAGATTAGTCCTATTTTGGACATGTTGAGATTGAGATGTCTCTGGGACAGTCAGGTGGAAATGTGGAGTAGAAAGTTATTGTATAGTCTGGAAGTCAGGGGAGAATTTTGGGTTGAGGTATATACCCAGGAGCAGTCAGTAGTTGAAGTCATGGATGTGGATGAAGTTTCCTAGGGTGAACCTTTAGAGTGGAAAAAATGTAGAGTTCAGGGACAAAATCTTGAGGAAAAGGACATTCCACATGTGAGTGAGATGAGGAGCTTCCAAAGGAGATGGAGAAAGACCAACCTGATGATCCTGGAGAAAGCTGCGGTGAACGTGTTGTTATGATAGTCATAGAGGAGAGAGTTAACACCGTCAGGTGCCCCTGAGAGATCCGGTAAGAAAAAGAATGGAAAGGATCCTTTTGGATTTGGCTATTTGGTGGTCATTGGTTACTTCAGTGAGGTCAATTTTAGTGGAGTGAGTGCAACAAAAACTAAGTTGCGTGGACAGAGGAGTGAATGAAAGGGGAAGAAGTGGAAATGAATAGTGTGGATGATTCTCTTAGAAGGCTTGGCAGTGAAGGGAAGCAGAAAAATACACTTTAGGTGGGGGAGTCGGGGCAGAGGATTTGGAATTGGCTTTTTTTCCCCCAATAAAAAAGACTTAGTGGTGTTTCTATAAAGAATAAAGAGAATAACAAGAGGGAGAGGAAAAAGATACAGTGAGGAGAGGGAAGACTTCTGGAGATGAAAAGGATGGGATCTAAAACAAAGGTAGATGAGTTATCCTTGTAGGAAAGACATAGTGGAGGTGATGGTGGGTCCAGAAACCTTAGATGCATAGGCAGGAATTTGAGACATTCCTCAATAATGATGTCTATGGTTTTTTTCCCCTAAAATATAAGAAGTGATTCATCTCTGGGGAGTGAGATAGAAGGTGGTTGGATAGGAGAGATGAAAATTGATGGGGGGGAAATCTTGAAAAGGGGGTGTATTAGTCAGAGTTCAGTTGCAGCTAAAGACTTGTTTCCATATCTTCACTATTGTGAATAACATGCATTTGTCTTCCATCCATCCATCTGTGCATCCATCCACAGTAGGCATCAGAGGCTGTGTTGATATGGTACAGTAAATAAATCAGATCTAGAACAGCAGCTGCAAATGAAATCGCAGTCTGATTGCTCTTACATAATCTGCCATCATTCTCCAATTCCAGGATACATCTGCCCAAACCAAACAGGTAAGTTAAATGAGGATGAATAGGGATCACCAGTGGTTTGCTGGTACACTGGCTCTCAAAAGGGGGAAAAAATCCCTAATTTGTAGAGTTTGCCAATTTCCATGGTTTTAGTAGTCCCACCGTGGCTGATTTTAAGCTCCCAAAGGGATGTCACTGAAGATGAAGTTGTGAGGTAATGTTAACGATCTCATAACAATTCTCGTGAATAAATGATAACATTCTTATGAGCCTGTACGAGCTGATTCCAGCACACCACTGGGTCACCAACCTTGCGTTTTCCAAGTCTCCTGTGGTGGCACACTAATCTCTGTGATTCTTCTAGAAATGTGGCGTTGGTTTTGATTTACTATTTTCTTGGGGAGAGGCTCCCCAGGAGTTTTCACTTGCTCCTTCCTGTCATGACAGGCCTTAATCCATAGGTTAGGCCAGAGATCCTGCTCATCGCTGAGTATATATATTCCAACTATATCTTCAGGACCTGGAGAAATAACGACAGGGTGGATGTGAATCTATCTGGCCCACTATGAAATGGTCTGGGCCCAACCATTAAATCCTGTTAATTCCCACTCAACCCATAACCGGGGATTGGCATTAGCTGAGAGCCAGTAATAAGCCCTGAAAAGTCCGGTATTTCTCTTTTCCCAGCACACACTCACTCTACTAAATGACCACAATTCCCTTGGGGGAAAATTGGGAGGAAGATTTACAACATAAATTTGCAAGGTCATATGGTACAGAGTACACAGTTTTTCTATTTACCTGACTTAGGTCTGGGAATTTAGTGAAAACCTATGACTCTCTGATGTCCTGAGACTTTGTCAGATCTCTAGTTTTTTTTTTTTTTTTATTCTACAGATCAAGTAGGACCTTAATGCAATGCTCCCTACATTTTAGTCCTTTGCATCCACGATCAGTTGGCCACCCCCAAGGACCCCTGTGTGTCAGTCTATTCTGATGGTCACTCTGGCCCTGCTGCCTTGTGTCCACTTTGCTTGTGGTCAATGGTAGAGTCTCATTATCCCCATTAAAACCCAAGAACACATTTCAGGGGCAGGATCTTCCAACATCGTCCCCAGACTGCAGCTACAGCCCTGGTGTTCTCATCAATGTATTTCTCTATGTCTTGATGATGGGAGAGTCCTCTGGTTCCTCTCAGGGATATAGGTAAAGCATGAAAGAGCCAGTCAATGTGATAAATCCACTTCAAGCTACCTAGCTCCCTAAGTCTTTGGATTTCTCCTACACTATACCTGGGAAATTTTTGGCATGTCAGTTTCTTTTGACTATCTCTGAGTCCAGGCTTCAGTTTGCCAACTGAAATAACAGGAGAACTTTTATCCGATTCTTGAGCTGGCACACCAGCTTCAGAATGTCTGGTCAGCACACAGCCGTACTGATAAATTCAGCCAGATCTAGAACTACATTCTTTTCTCCCTACTCTAGCGTGGTTAGAACCCATTCCTATGAATATTCCCCAGGTTTTCATTGATGTATGAATTTGCACATTTTGACATTTAAGCATCTACTAGGCATACCTTTATAATTGGCTCCCGGGGCACATGAAGATCGTCTTTAGTCATGGATCTGGGGGACATGTGAGGCTAGGGGGAGGGGAATGGTCATAGAGTCTTCAAACAAGGCAGGATCAGCCTCCTTAGGAAGGGTAGGAGGCATTGTTTCTACTGGTGAGAGAAACCTGGTGGAGTTAGGGGGTTCAGAGTCTTCAGATTTAACTGGCTTCTCCTAAATATCGCCATTCTAATTTTGGGGACTCTGGTCTCTCCTAGTCATTGCCCTAACTTTCACATAAGCAGTCTGGTGAGGCTGTAAAGTCAACATATTTTTGTCAATCAGCAAGCTACAGGACAAGAATGTATATTTGACTTTTGGCTATGTCAACTCACTAGCTATAAGAGATAAGATATTATTTTATGGCACTCACAAGATGATCTCTTAGGACGTTTATATGAAGTCCTTGGTTCTCTGACTGTATCCTGAGCCATGACTTCAAGCCCCAAGCTTGTTATTCCATTTCTTTAAACTCTCCTGGGTGGTTAGAAGCAGCCTGCCTACCTCATAGTCCTTATAGTCTTCCTGACTATCAAACTGTGCCATGTCCTTTCCCATTTGTTCTGCCAAAGCCATATCTTTAAAAACCCACTTTATTCCACGTGACCCTAGATGATAAATTGGGACAGAAACTGCTCTATGAAGAGGGAGTGAGGACAGGACTCCAACGTGACGTTTGGTGGTAAAAGAAAGAAAAGTGGAGATGGCGTGATTCATGAGGACTTTTAGAATAGAGATATCTGTGGGCTAAGAAGACAGCCAAATGGAATGGAAGAGATGGAAGATGCAAAGAAGATGGCAAGTAATGGAAGGAGCAAGTTCTCAGAGGGGTCTAACTCTGAATAGGGAGAAGAAGTCAAGTGAAGGAGTAACATGGTGGATGGGCGGGGGGTGGAAGGAAAATTTCGTGAAATTAAAAAGCAAGTAAAAATGGATGGATGATGGAAATGAGAGGTGGATTCATTATATGGGAGTGGGATGTCTAGAGCCTGAGATCTCAGAGGCAGAGCAGTCGTGAAGGATGGCAAGGTCCAGATGTGTGTTACCTCTGGCTGGTTGAAGGGCAGTGTGGATGAAGAATCAATTCGAGCCAAGGTGGCCTGAGAACTGCAAGCTGTTAAGTCCTCAGCCTGGATGTGGAAATCTGTGAAGGTGAGAGCAGGGCAAAGTGTGGGGACGGACCCCGTGAATGAGCCAGGTGTGCACATTCTGGAGGAAGGCTGGAGTTGGAGGGGATCCTGCAGGCTGGCAGATAACACAGAGGAGGAGGGGTGGTGGTGATGATATAAGTGGGTGACCTGGTTTGTAAGGAGGACGTGCTGGCAGGGGGGCCTGGAAGTAGCTATAGGAAGCCAAGAAATACCCTAATCCTTCTAGCCTTCTGCACTGGGGCAGAGGGTGGCCTCTGCTGGTGACTTTTGTGAGCAAATGACCTCACCAAGGGACTAAACGAAGAACATTTAGCATTTAGTGCGGTGCCAGGCACATGGTCAGCAGTCAGTAAATGTTAGCTCTGAGTATTATTACAGTAAGGGGTGAGTGGAAGGATAGAAGATGGGCTGATGGGGTGACAGAGATCTCATAGCAGTAATGGGACAGGAAGGAATAGCACGGACAGTGGCACTTCCCATCTCAGGGCTGATGAAGGCCCCTCCTCCCCTTCCTCTCCCTCCCCCTCCCCTCTTCTCCCTCTCCCCCCTTCCCCTTTTCCTTCTCTTCCCTCCACCTCCCCCCTCCTCCTCCCTCTCCCCCCTCCCTGCCTCCTTCTCTACTTCTTCTCTCTCTCTTTATCTAACATCTTTATCAAGATAGAATCCGCATACCGTACAATTCACCCATTTCAATGTACACTTCAGTGATTTTTAGTATAGTCACCTAGTTGTGCAACCGTCACTACAGTCAATTACAGAATATTTTCATCACCTCAAAAAAACCACACCATATCCTTTAACTATCACCCCCAATCCCCCATCACCTCTGGCTCTAGGAAACCACTAATCTACTTTCTGTCTCTCTATATTTCCCTATTTTGAACATTTCATATAAATAGAATCAGAATGCACGATAAGCAAATTCCCTTCTTAAATTGCTTTTTGTTGTACCTGGAATAATACTTCAATGCAAAGGAATGAAGCACTAACAGTGGACTTTCAGGCACTAGCACAGGGATGTGTGTGTACATATATGTATGTGTGTGGTGGGGACGGGGTAGGATTTGGAGACAGATCCTCCTTCCTCTGTACGTAATGCCAGCCCGTTTGTTTTTCCTCTTATAATGGGCTTGGAAGGGAAAATGTTAAAAGCCAATCAGTGCAGAATCCCTGAGAAGGCCAGTGAGTCACCCAGTGGCTGAGGCCCTTCTGAGCATCGCACAAAGGAAGGGCCGCGGCATCTCTGCTCGTGGGGCTCCCCTCTGGAGGGGGAGACCAGCTGACTGTGTGCAGGCACCGGAGGGAAGAGACCAAACAGTGCTGCTCTGTAGGTGGCAGGTGGGGTGGAGAGAGGGGTGCCATAGAGGAGCCCAGAGCGCTGCCCCAGAGGACTGCGCAAAGAGGTCATCGGGAAGCCCCGATCTGTCCTCTAGCCCACACAGCCCCTTCATGGGACCTAGCAACCTGCACTGGGAGGGGCGGGACCCATCAGTGTTTGTCCAAGTGGGGACACAGACCGAATGGCTCCTGAGATGGCATTAGGTGATTCACCACATGCCACCCCCTATATAACATTGTCACCCCCTGAGAACGGTTCCTCTCCTTTTGCTTCTCTTTCAAGCCTTTTAAGTCAAAGAGAAGGAATCAGTTTGGTGCCCATGTTTCTAACACCTCACTGACACTTGCAAATTTCCCTTTTAAATAAGAGAGTAGGTCTTGGAATTAGGGTCCACGGCAGCAACATTCTCTCCCTCGAATTTAATTACATGATTTTGTTTACAATGAATTCATTTTATCCATGACGTTGATCTTCCATGTCTGGTGATATAAAGTTTCCATCTTACGTAAGTTTTTTTAGAGCTTAATGAGTGTGTCAGTTTCAAGAAAAATATTAGTGAAATAATAGCAGGTGGTATATAGATATGGCAAAAATGGGGATGGTGGTACATGAAATGACCAAAGCTGGTAAAAACTGAACTAGAAGAGTTTTATGATCTGTTTCCACTCAGACCGTCTGTGACTCAGTGATTCAGAAGATGAGAAATGCCATCGAGGTCAGCTTGCCTTCCCCGTCATAGCTCTCACCCCACTGCGTTGTGATGGGCAGTTTACTTGTCTGCCTCTCTCACCAGATGTGGAACCAGACATCTGTCCTGTTTCCCTTATGTCCCCAACCCCGGCATGGTGCATGGCACACAGGAGTTCTCAGTACTTATTTACTGAATCAATGTACAAAGGAATGAATAAACGAGCAAATGAATGGTTGTCTTCCGGGTTACTGCTGTTAATACTCTGAGTAGTTATCCTGAATGTTCATCCATCCATGTATCGGATGTGCATCCATCCATCCATCCATCCAACCATCTATCCATCTAGTCAGTAATCAATCCTCTTACTGTGCACAGAGTAGTCAAGATACTGTCAGTGGTGGGGAGAATGACATCTCTTCTTGACTTTAAAGCAGTGATGTTGGATCCAGGCAGACCTGAGTTTAAATCTTGCCTCTGACACTTAATATTTTGGGAACCTCAGGCCATTTACCTTTTTGAAGAAGGTTCCCCTCTGCAAAGTGGTTTTAATAACGTCTAACTTGCAGGAGGGTCCTGAGTCTGTCTCAGCACATGTTGTTGAATGACAGAGACAGAGTGAGTGAATGAGTGAATGGGTGAGGGACTATCGCCCCACTCAGGCTGGGTGGCGGGGCACAGCCTGGCTGCTCTCCCATAGCCAGGGCCCTGCCTGCTGGCTGAAAATTCAGGAGGAGTAAGAGAAAGCCTAAGCCGCAAGCTTTGCTTAACCAAGCAAAAATGGAGCAAAGTGGGTGAAAAAGAAGAGAACTAACGAAATCCTCTCCCTCAGTGGACCCTGAGGCTTGTGGCTGGGCCAGCAGCAGAGGCCCTTGGCAGGTGACCCAAGGGACAGACCAACTGCTCCCTGGACTGCTGAATGTCCAACTGCCCCAGCCCCTCCCCTCCCCCAGGGATGTGGGCAATGCGATGTTGGCATGGTGACCAGTCAGCCTGTCTCCCCCTCCTCTGCATCCTGACGTGACAAAGAGGCCCCGAGGAGCAGAATGGAGCCCCGCAGGCTCCACTGGCTCGAGAATGGTAGGGAGAGCTGGGTCCAGGAACTGAGGGGGCCTGGCTGCTAAACTCCTGCGGAGAGAACAATGGAGCCGTCGCCCTGGCAACCAGGGGAGGCCTCTCCCTGGGCCTCAAGGCTGAGTCTGGGAAGAGGTGCCCTCAGAAAGGGAGGGTGGGAGCAGAGGGGGTGCGCCTGTTCTCAGAGCTGTCTGCCCTCAAAGGAAGCGTGGCAGGGGCCCCTATCCAGGGAAGATGATCAGAGTCTCCGTGGACCCATTCTCCAGAGCCTCTGAGGGAGACCGGGGTGAGAGCAGTTTCCACCAAGCAAAGCAGAGACCCTGCTGAGCGGGTGGTGGACGCTGCCCTGCATGCAGTATCTGCTGATCCTTTCCCCAGTGCCCACCCCTCCTCCTGTCAGGCCTCCTGAGGGCTGTTTAGGGGCAAGGGGGGCTGTGAAATCAGGACCTGGGGTCTGAGGGCACGAGAGGCCCTCTAACCTTGCGGCTGTCCTGCCAACTCTGGGATGTGTGCGGATGCTGTAGGTGCAGGGGGAGCGTGTGGAGCTGGGGTGGCAGGGGTGAGGCCGCATTCACCGAGCCTGAGGGCAGGCCCTTGTCCTGAGAGGCCCCCGGGCTTTGTAAAGCCATCACCTTCTGGAGCGAGACAGTGCTGGCTTCAGATCTGGCCTCCATCGCTCACTGGCTGCCTGATCCTGGGGAAGTGATTTCCTCTGTGAGTCTCGGTTTCCCCAGCTGTCAACCAGGAAGGAAACCGGTCTCAGCGTGTTCGTACTGAATAGAGGGGACGGCCCCTGTGACACACGGTATGGGCACAGCGCGGCTCAGTGTGGATTAGCCTCCTTTCCCTTCCCTCCTCGGCCACTTGTGTCTCCCCCCAGGCGCCTGGGGCTCGGAACCCTGGAGGCCGCTCCCCGGGTCTACACAAACTGCCCCCCGGGTCTACACAAACTGCCGGGATACCCCATTGCCACAGATGCAGCCCCATCCTCCCTGAAAGGCTCCCTGTTCTCCTCAGCCTCCTGAGGAGCACAGTCTGTGAGGGTCCCTGGCAGGACGTACCCCTATGGTGGTGACCAGGGTTGTCTTTGGGACAAGCTGGTTACAAGGTGTCCTTTGCCTGTCTGAATTTTCTCATTTTCCCCTTTGAACTCGGGTTACTTTTGCCAGAAAGAAAAGGAAAAGTTGAGAGGGGATGAAGCACACCTTGTAAAAGGCCCGAGAGCTGAGAAGCGTTGGGGGGTGGCCCGCTGCAGCTGCAGGGGGGGAGAGAGCAGGTGGCTGGGGGAGACCCTGCCGCAGCTGGCGGCCACCTGAGCCAGGAGCCCCGGAGCGGCGCCCCGCCCTGCACCGCATGCCCTGCGCCCCCGCAGTCGGCACGCAGCGCCACCGGAGCCTGCGTGGGTGTTGGGGGTGAGGCGGGAGTCACGATCCCGGCCAGACGCCGGCTTTCAGGACAGATGGGTCCCTCTTGTGGCCACGCGGCCTCATGGCAGCCGTTTCCCGCCCCTGTGCCCTTGGCTGCCGCTCAGAGCAGCCACAGGTGCCTGAAGCGAGGGGCGCCAAGGAGTCTGGACCTGGCCTGGCCTGGCCCTCCTGCACCCAAAGCAAAGAGCACTTCTGGCCTGGTCCCCCGAGGCTACTTGGAGCAGCAAGACTCTCTCCTGCTTCTTCCAGAGCAAGAACCTAGTAGGGGTTGCAATGCAGCCGTTCCGGGAAGGCTTACCGCACTCAGACTGTGCTGCCGAGCTGAGGGGGGCCGAGGGGACAAGCTGGCTGCAGGGATGTCACCCACAAAGGGAATCTCAGAGTGAAGAAGATCGTACTCGTAGTTCACATACTATTTCTGGAGAATCTGTTCTGTCATAGTTCTGGGCTGGGCTCGTTGTGGGGTGTGTGGGCAGAAACTAGGAAAACCACACTTCTTGTTCTCTAGTACCTACAGTCTAGTTTGTGTGTTCATTCCAAACTCAAGTTCTTACCTGGGATCCTTGGATTGGCCTCAGGGGCTCCGTGGGCCCCCTGAAATTATATGCAAAATATGGGCTCATGAGCATTTTTCTGAGAGAGGATCCAGAGCTTTCATCAGATTCTCAAAGGATTTAAAAGAATAAGAACCACAGGTAAAGTAAATGAGATCAGAACTTTCTCATCCAGTGGTGTACGGCCTTCAAAATAGTCACCTTGGGGGCCAGCCTCGTGGCTTAGTGGTTAAGTTTGGTGTGCCCACTTTGGCGGCCCGGGTTCACAGGTTCAGATCCTGGGCACAGATAGCTACACCACTCATCAGCCATGCTGTGGCAGTGACCCACATACAGAGTGGCAGAAGGTTGGCACAGATGTTAGCTCAGGGCCAATCTTCCTCAGCAAAAAATAAATAAATAAATAAAAGTCACCTAGCGGGGCAGTGAATGTGCTCAAATGATACTGTCTGTTTCCATCTGGGGTTCCTTTGGGCTGTCCTCTGGGATAGCTTTAAAATTATGGAAGAATCTCAGGCTCATTTCTCCCTGACCACATCTCACTTCTGTCCCCAGAATGACCCAGCTTGATCACCTACCTTAGCCACCAGCTTTGGATCCAAATGACTGTTAGCTGTTTCCAAAAATTCCATCCACCTTAACAAGGCAAAGATTTGTCACCCTTAAGAGTATTCAGTCGAACGTGACAGCATTACTTCAAGGGTTCCTGAGACTTCCTTCAGAGCTTGGATTGGGAAAAGAGTCTATAAAGGTTTAGTCTTTTGAGGTGACTACTTTGAAGTGTCTGATAGGTCAGGAAAAAGTGAGCCATGACTGTCTAACGATGAACTGTAAGCATAACAGATTAACCAGAAATACCCAAAAGATGAGATAAAGGGTCAAGAGAAGGTGTAGATGAAGTCAGAGGAGCGAGAAGTCGTGGTGGCCAGGGATGTGCCACCATTCCTACAACATTCAGGAGATGTTTACTGACATCCGCTCTGGGCCCCAGGTGAGTAATAGGAGCTCCCAGTGTAATAGGAGACAGACACACAAAGAACCAGCTATAGAACCATGTGGGATATATTATAACAGGGGGATAAATGGGGAAGTGACACCCCAAAAGTTCACCCAAAGTGATAAGTCCTTCCAGGACTGTGGAGTGGACAGAGAGCACAAAACAAAGATCCTGGGGGCCGGCCCTGTGGCCTAGTGGTTAAGTTCAGCGCACTCCACTTTGGCGGCCCAGGTTCGGTTCTTGGGCGCAGACCTACACCGCTTGTTGGTGGCCATTCTGTGGTGGTGACCCATATACAAAATAGAGGAAAGCTGGCTCAGATGTTAGCTCAGGGACAATCCTCCTCAAGCAAAAAGAGGAAGATTGGCAACAGATGTTAGCTCAAGGTGAATCTTCCTCAGCAAAAAAAAGTACAAAACAGACAAACAAATATCCTTTTTATCTGCCCCACTGAAGGCAAAACATGGAAGACCTTGGTAGATCATGTTAATGGCCAATTCCTCACTCTTCCCTCCATCCATGTCCGTTGCCCTGTGACTGCAGTGCTCTCACTTAGGGTCAGTTGTAATTCCCTGCTCCGGATGATGGATATTAGCAGATGTGACACAAGCATGGTGTTTAAAAGTGCTCATGTGATTGGGCTTCTTCTCTAGCGCCTCTGCCATTGCCATGAGAAGAGTATTCTGGGATAGCTTGCTGGTCCCAGGAAGAGGATGAGAGACACATGGAACAGAGTTGCCCCACCTAAGGTACCCAGCCAAGCCCAGCCTAGAGAAGAGCCCCTTAACCAAGCTCCAGATGCAGAAGTGACCCCAGAGAAGTCAGCAGAACCCTTGACCCCCATTTGAGCCCAGCCTTGATTAGCCTACTCCTAGTCAACCAAAGACAGGCAAGATATAAATGACTGTTGTTTTAAGACACTGAGTTTTGGGGGTAGTTTGTTACACAGTGGGAGCTGGCTGATACAAAGGCCCCTTTATCAGAGATTTCAGTAAATTTTCCCTTGCCTGGATCTCTGAAAGGTCAGGCACTGCTCATAAGGGAAATTCATTGATCGTTCAATAAATATTATTGAGCGCCTACCATCTACCTTGTTCAAAGTGCTATGGCAAGGAAATGCCCTTAAGAAGCTTGAAGTCCAATAGAGGAGATGAGATAAGTATATAAATACAGAGAAGGTAGAATGTGATTAAAGTGTCACAAAAGCGATCAGACAAGGGACAAAGAGGGGTAGAGCAATTGCTTCCAAATAATTGGGAGGGGGTGATCAGGAAAGTAATGTGAATCTCGAAGAAAGATTAGGATTTTAATAAGCAGTGGAAAAAAGGATGGACATTCCCCATGGAGGGCTTTGAAAGCCAGACCATGGGCCTATTCCTCAGGCAGATCATTTGCACTTGGCTGGCCAAACAGCTCCTTCTAGAAGCAGTATACCCCCTGGCAGCAAACTCTCCTTCCAAAAGGAAGACAAATGCAAATTATGTCATAAACCTCAGAGAAAGTGCTCCTTCAGTCACTCAGCAAACCTTTACTGAACACTGTGCCAGGCATCAGGGACTCAAATATGACTAGAACCCAGCCCTGACCTTGGGATACTGGGGCGAGGGGAGAAGGGAGACATACATGTGAGCACATTATTTTCGCAGTGTGACCAGTGCTACAGCCAAAGTGAAAACAAGGCACTGTGGGAACCCAAAGGAGAGGATGCCCTGCTCTGCTGTATTGATGATGGCAAGGAGGGCTTCCCAGAGAAGGTGACATGAGAGCGGAGGATATGAGTCCTGGTGGATGGTGAGACATTTTCCAGGCAGACCCAGGGTGAGGGAGGGGGTGAGAAGACATTGGTGTTTTCGAGGATTCTGTCCTCACCATTGTTTCTTCTCACTTTATTTACTCTCATTCCATTATCCCAGCCCCAAGGCTTCACCCACCCCCTAGACGTGGATGACTTTTAAATCTCTCACTCCTCAGAGCTCCAGAGCTGTCAGCTCCCTCCCAGACATGGCTGTGTGGGGGTCCCACAGTACCTCAACCTCAGCCTGTCCAACACAGCACTCCTCACCTTTAACCCCTAAACCTGAATTTTCCTTTGAAATTCTTTTCTGAGTGAATGGCTCCATCTCCTGCCCACTCACTCAAGCCAAGAATAGGGGGCTTGTTCTAGGCTTTTCCTTCTCCTTCACCTCCACAGCCAATGGATGGAAAGTCCTCCTGATTCTCTCTTGCTTCCTTGCTTCCTTCCTTCCTTCCTTTGTCCCTTCCTTCTTTTATTTTATTGTGGTAAAATATACATAACATAAAATTTACCACCTTAACCGTTTATAAGTATACAGTTCTATGTCCCTAAATACATTCACATTGTTGTGCAACCATCAAGACCATCCATCTCCAGAACTTTCTCATCATCCCATACTGAAACTCTGTGTCCATTAAACGACGACTCCCCATGCCCCTCCTCCCCGAGCCCCTCGTAATTTCTATTCTATTCTCTGTCTCTATGAACCTGACTATTCTAGGTACCTCATATAAGTGGAATCATCCAATATTTATCCTTTTGTGTCTGGCTTATTTCACTGAGCATAGTGTCTTCAAGATTCATCCATGTTGTAGCATGTGTCAGAATTTCACTTCTTTTTAAGGCTAAATAATATTCCATTGTATATACACACCATATTGTGTTTATCCCTTCATTTGTTGTTGGACGCTTGGATTGTTTCCACCTTTTGGCTATTTTGAAAATGCTGCTATAAACATGGGTGTACAAGTATCTGTTCAAGCCCCTGCTTTCAATTCTTTTGGAAACTTAGTTCTAGAAGTGGAATTGCTGGATCAAATGGTAATTCTATGTTTAATTTTTTTGCTGTCTTCACCCAACATGACTACAGAAGAACTACACAAGTTTAACGTAGGCAATGATGACATTGAAATTGTTAAAGATTTGGTTTACCTTGGTTCAGTCATCGTTTTTCTTTTTTAATTTTTATTTATTTAATTTTTTCCCCCAAAGCCCCAGTAGATAGTTGTATGTCATAGTTGCACAGCCTTCTAGTTGCTGTATGTGGGACGCGGCCTCAGCATGGCTGGAGAAGCGGCGCGTCGGTGCGCGCCCGGGATCCGAACCCGGGCCGCCAGCAGCGGAGCGCGCACTTAACCGCTAAGCCACGGGGCCGGCCCCAGTCATCATTTTATTTTTATTTTTTTATTTTTTTTAATTTTTTGTTTATTGCAGTAACATTGGTTTATAACATTGTAAAAATTTCAGGTGTACATCATTGTACTTCTATTTCTGCATGGACTACATCATGTTCACCACCAAAATACTAATTACAACCCATCACCACACACATGTGCCGAATTATCCCTCCCAGTCATCATTTTAAATGGAGATTGTAACCTAGAAATCAAGAGAAGATTGAGATTCAGAGGGGCAGCAATAAAAGAATTAGGCAAGATCATCAAGTGTAAGGAAGCGTCATTTGAGACCACAGCCAAGATTATCCACACCCTCATATTCCCAATCACTATGTACAGGTACGAAAGCTGGACGGTGAAGACGGCCGACAGGAAAAAAATTGATTCATTTGAAATCTGGTGTTGGAGGAGAGCTCTACAGATACCCTGGACTGTCAGAAAGATGAACAAATGGGTCCCAGAGCAAATTAAGCCTGAACTATCACTGGAGGCAAAAATGATAAAACTAAGGCCATCTTACTTTGGGCGCATCATGAGAAGGCAGGATTTTTCGGAAAAGACAGTAATGCTGGGAAAAGTAGAAGGCGGCAGGAAGAGAGGAAGACGGGCTATGAGAGAGATTGACTCCGTGAAGGAAGCCATAGGCATGAGTCCACAGGAGCTGAGTAGGGCTGTTGAGGACAGGACATTGTGGACAGCACTCATTCATAGGGTTGCCAGGAGTCGGAGCCGACTTGATGGCAGGTAACAACATCAACCCACCTCACTGCAGATGAAGCAGCAAAGACTAAAGGCTGACATTGAGAAGCATCTCTTTATCTCCTTCCCCCCTTTCCAATCCCACTCCCAGCCATGATGGTGTGCAAGCTTTTCTCTTGTACCCAGATGCCAGTTGAAAAGAAAGACACGAGAGGGGACACAGGAAGAAACCCCAAATAACTGAATACTTTTGTTAAAGCAATCAACCTCAGAACAGTGAATGTAGTGATACTAAATTTAGCTGAAAAGCACCTACTAAATTGGACCAAGTATCCTGAACTGGGAGAAAATCAGAAGAGGACCTTGAGAATTCAGTTAGAGTTCAGTTGTGGGAAACCAAGTTGGTTTCTCCTTTGCACATCTGAGTTGAGATGTGTGAATTTTTAACTCCACCACAGGAACAAATGAAATTAGCTAGTGGGTAGTGCTATGTATGACAAGGCAATGGATGAGGTGCTGTGATAGCCAGGACAAAGGAGGCCTATTGTAAATCACTTCATGGCCAGGGAGGGCCCCTCGGAGAGGTGACACTTGGGCTGAGCCTTGAAGGATGAGAAGTCAACCTGGAGGAGAGCCCACGTGAGAGAGTTCCAGGCAGGGGGAAGTGGATACATAAAGGCCTGGAGGTGGGAAATACCTTAATGTGTTTGAGAAACAGAAAAACTTCCAGTGTGAATACAATGTAGTGATTGAGGAGACAGCATGACCATTCCATTTTGATCATAACCCTCCATTGCTCCAAATTCTTCAATGATTCCTTATGTGTTTCAAAATAAAGTTCAGATTCCTTAGCTGAGCCCAAGACCCTCCTTGATCTGGCTTCTCTGGCTGGCCTTCTACCCCCATGGCACATATGCCTCCAATCATCCGTGCCCGGCCATGTGCGGGCCCTGAACACGTTTTGTCGTTTTCTCCACTCTGCCTTTCCTTCTCCCTGGAACACCACCTGCCTCTTCTCTACCTGTGTAATTCCCTTTCCATGTTAAAAAAACCCAGCTCCTTCCCTTGCCTCCAAGATGCTTCTCTGACCTTCCAGGTTGAAGGGACCTCCCCCTCCTTGGCGCCTCTACTGTTCTCTCTGCTATGACTGTTTGCATGTCTTTCTCCCTCAGTGACTGTGTGATCCTTGGGGCAGGGACCGAGGACCAAGTCGTATTATTCATGTTGGACTCCCTGTGTTCACCTGGTAGGTACTTGTGTCTACACTGACGTCTCCTTAACGTCCTCTGCGGCCTGGTTTTCTCTCTTGAGCTTAGGCCCTTCATCTGCCTGGTTAGTAGATGAGCTCATGCCATTGGCCTAGAGCAGTGGTTATGGGGCCACAGGTGTGGATCAGATTCACCCGGAGCCATTTCATACTGACTGCGAGAGACAATTGTGCGCATCTCTTCCCAACTCCGTGTTTACCATTGTCAGATTGGTCGCTTGAAATTGGCCATGGTGGGATTATTTATGCCACCAGAATTGGCAAGTACTAAAATCAGGACTCCTCCCCTCTCTCTAAGAGCCAGTTGTTAAACATTTACCACACACTACTGCTTGGAGGCCTAGAGGATTTGTTAAAACCCAGATGGCTGGGCCCACCCACAGAGCTCCTGATTCAGAAGGTTTGGAGTAGGGCCTGAGAATGTGCACTTCTAACAAACTTCCAGCTGAAGCTGCTGGTCTGGGGACCACAGTTTGGGAACCAGAAACCTACGGGCACTTCAAAATCCTGTCCAAAATTAAAGGCATCATCTTTCCCTCAAACCCACTCCTCTTGTGCTTCATGTGGCGGGGAGCGGCAGCACCATCCACCCAGTTTCCTAAGCCGGAAACCTGGAATCAGCTTGAAGCCTTCATCTCCCTCAGCCTCTGCAGCTAAGTGATCACCAGGTCCTGGAAGCTCTCCTGCATCAGCCGCGCTCTGATCCTTCATCTTCTGCCCATCCCCAGGGCCTGGGAGTCTGATCTGTCCTCCATCTCTCCTGTCCATTCCCACACCGCCTCCCGGGTGGGCAGCCAGCTTTCGTCCTCGCCCGCTCTGGTCCAGTCTCCGCGTCACTGCCAGCGTGGTCTTTGTGAGACGTCGGTCCCATCCAGTTAATCCAGCGGGAAAGGTGTCAATGGCTCTTCATTCACTGTCTTTAGGAGTCCTTCTGTCTGGAGTTCCCATCCCTCCCTCGTCCTTCAGCACCTGGCTTAACTCCACCCTCCTCCCCCAGACACCGTTCCCAACCCTCTCCCCATCCAGGCTGGGCTGGTGTCTCTCCTCAGGGCTCCTTGCACCCTCTCTTGCCCCATCACAACGCTGCTTACCCCACAGTGTCCTCCTTACCCCTTTACCTGTCGCCTTACCCATGTCGCTGCAAACTCATGAGGGGGGAACTGAGTTTGTTCTTTTAAATCTCTTTTCCTCTGTGCTTTCCACTGTGTTTGGCACACAGCATGCCCTTGTCTTGGCTTGTGTTGCCCCTGAAGAAGACCTTAAGAATTCTAGTCCAAGTCATTTATTTAGGAAGTGATCTGAGGAATCAGCAGTAGGGAAGGGAGAGTAGGACAGAGGGTAGAGAAGGCCAATGAAGGGTGTCCCATCATGCCAGTTGCCCCTGGGGGCCCTGCTGGGGGGCTCTGGGAGAAAGTGTAGAACCGGCCTCAGAGTGATCTTGCTTGAGGGGCTATCTATCCACAAACACCCCATTGGTCAGGGCACTAACCTCCCAGCACCGCCCGCCCGTGCAGGGGCCAAGTGTGCTTCCACAGCCAGAACCAAGCCCCCAGCAGAGTCCCAGCAAGCAAGGCCAGCAGCCTCAGGCATGCAGAAGTGGGTGCTGAGGGGCCAGCCCCATGGCCTAGTGGTTAAGTTTGGCGTGCTCCTCTTCAGCAGCCCGGGTTTGGTTCCTGGGCATGGACCCACACCCCTTGTCAGCAGCCATGCTGTGGTGGCGACCCACATACAAAATACAGAAAGATTGGCACAGATGTTAGCTCAGGGCTAATCTTCCTCAACCGCAACAACAACAACAACAACCACAACAACAACAACAACAAAAGAAGTGGGTGCTGAGGGAGTACCGGCAGGTGCCAACAGCTCTGGCACAGCGCTCACTGTTTGATAAGTGGATGTGAAGGAAACAGCATCCCGGGCAGAGGTGACAGCATATTCAAAGGCCCTTGAAACACCTCCAAATACTCTTTTAGCCAAAAAAAACCAGGGCATTATCCCATTTCACACTCAATTTCATCTGGAGCCCTAAACCGCAAATGCCATCTGGCCTTGAGGAGAAATTATTATTTCTCAAGAAGAAGGAGGTGAAACCAAAAAATGGGCAGAGGATAGGAACACTTTTCCAAAGAAGATATACAGATGGCCAATAGGCACATGCAAAGATGTTCAACATCACTAATTATTAGAGAAATGCAAATCAAAACTACAATGAGATAGCACCTTACACCTGTTGGAATGGCTATAATCACCAAGACAAAAAATAACAAGTGTTGGAGAGGATGTGGAGAAAAGGGAACCCTCTTACACTGCTGGTGGGAATGCAAACTGGTGCAGCCTCTATGGAAAACAGTGTGGAGATTCCTCAAAAAGTTAAAAATAGAAATACCATATGATCCAGCTATCCCACTACTGGGTATTTGTCCAAAGAACTTGAAATCAACAATTAAAAGAGGCTTATGCACCCCTATGTTCATTGCAGCGTTATTGACTATAGCCAAGACGTGGAAGAAACCCAAGTGCCCATCGACTGGTGAATGGATAAAGAAGATGTGGTATATATATACCGTGGAATACTACTCAGCCATAAAAAAAGACAAAATCGTCCCATTTGCAACAACATAGATGGACCTTGAGGGTATGATGTTAACTGAAATAAGCCAGAGAAAGACAAATACCACATGATTTCACTCATATGTGGAAGATAAACAAACATGGACAAAGAGAACAGATTAGTGGTTACCAGAGGGGAAGGGGGTTGGGGGGTGGGCGAGAGGGGTAAAGGGGCACGTATATATGGTGACGGAAAAAAATTAGACTATTGGTGGTGAGCATGATGTGGTCTATACAGAAACTGATAAATAATAATGTACACCTGAAATTACGCAATGTTATAAACCAATATGACCTCAATAAAATAAGTGGAAAAAAAAAAAGAAGGAGGTGAGGGGGAATTGGATGAAGGCAGTCAAAAAGGACAAACTTCCAGTTAAAAGATAAAAAAGTCCTGAGGATGTAATGTACAACATGATGACTATAGTTAACACTGCTCTCTGATATATTTGAAACTTGGTAAGAGAGTAGATCCTAAGAGTTCTCATCACAGAAAAAATTTTTCTTTTTTTTGATATCTATATGAGATGATGGATGTTAACTAAACATTGTGGTAATCATTTCGCTACATATGTAAGTCACGTCATTATTCTGTACACTTTAACCGTATACAGTACTGTATGTCAATTATATCTCAATAAAACTGGAAAGAAAAAGAAGAAGATGAAGAGAGCTGCTCTGAGGGACCCATGCTTTGGGATCTTCTGAATGGGCCTTCTCTAGGGATGCGTTCCATTTCAGACTCCACCTGGTGTCGGGGTGGTGGTACACTTGGGTGGGACCCATTTTCTAGGGCAGCGCTCTCTCGTGGGACTTTCTGATGATGGAAATGTTTCATATCTGTGCTGTCCTCCAGCAGCCCCATGGCTGTTGAGCACTTGTGGCTAGTGCAACCGAGGAGCTGAATTTTTAATTTTATTCCATTTTAATGAATTTAAATGTAAATGTCAGTAGGCAGATTGGTTAGTGGCTACCGTAGTGGACAGTGAGGGTCTGGAGGCCCCTTCCACCTCCCTTTGCCTCTCCATCCTCTGCAGCCCGTGACTGTGAGCTCCCTTGATTGTGAGCATCCCTGCGCCTGGAATGCCATGCGGTCCTCTCCTTAGTTGCTGAGTTTGGTCCTCAGATGCTCAGCCTTGTGTCCAACTGCCACCTGCAGGATTTGGAGAGCAATGGGCAGAAGTTGCCCAGGCCTCTTATCCCCGGGCTCCTGATCCTCACTAGCCTCACACCGAGGTACCTGGCTGTAGAGAAAATGACTCTGGACACGTTCTTGAAACTCTTGGAGAGGCCTTGGTGGAGAAGCCCCAGGCTCCTGTCTGCTATTTTTATGAAGTTAGCATGTGGTAAGAGTCTGGCTGGGTCTTACTTTCAACAGGGGTCTGGGCTTGTTTTCAAATCATAAAAGGTACCTCCGCAAAGGAGCTGGGCATTTTCAGAGAAGCTGGGATTTCTGCAGAGATATTGGGGTTGGAGGGCATGGATGAAGTGAAATTTAAACAAAACGGCAGTCTGCTCTGGATGCCTTTTTCTGCTTTAGCCCTTATGAAGGGTATAATTCATGTCTATCAGCAGCAATGCTTCTCACACAGGGGTTCATGTCCCCCAGGGGAAGGTTCCAGATTTCTTGGGGGAAAGGTCATATGTAGCATAGAATTGGCTTCTCCAAATGTCTAGTCATGATGGCACATGGAGCACACACACTGGGATCTTCCACCTTCAACTCCAACACGTACAAAGGTGGAATATAATATTTTAAAGTATCATGTTAATTCAAAATCAAGAAGAGAAATTACCGGCTGCCAGCAGTGGAATGGGAGCTGGTGCTGCACAGCCCGCAGGGCCTGAGATTTACCACAGGCCTGAGGAGCTGTGGTCTTAGGCCCCACATAGGGACAGGAATTAGGCCTCGTGGACAAGTGAGAGATGGAACTGGGCTCTGTGTCAGGCCAGGAGCCAGGGACAGGACCCAGACCAGAAAGCCCTTGTCCACCAGGTAAGCACATTAGGACCCTGAGCCTCCTGCCTGTGGGAAGGTGGGGCCCTAATTCACACTCTCCATACAGTGTGGAAACCCCAACCTCAGAAACTAACATAAAAACGTGTTTGACCTTGTAGGGATTCCAGTAGAGACCACCTCAAAAACCTCCCGATAGAGAGGCGTGCTCAACCCCAGGTACCTGTGGGATTACCTCGGATGTTAACTCCTGCTGAATAAGAACAAAAAATGTAAAATATATGAGGAAGTCCAGCACCACTCACTCATTCATTCATTTGTTCATCCATTCATTCATTCAACAGTTTTCTCTGGACACCTATAGTGTACCAGGGGCTAGAGACACATCAGGGTACAAAACAGATACAAATCTTGCATTGTTAGAGCTTAGGTTCTGGTTGGGAGAGACAGACAATAAATAACATACATGGTAGACACAATAATGATGAGCTGTGGAGACAAGTAAAGCAGGAAAGGGGAATAAAATATGATCAGGGGAGCCTCGCAGAGAAGGTGGTGAGGAGGTGAGCCAAGTGGGTATTTGGGGGAAGGGTATTTCAGATAAACAGCACAGCAAATGCAGATGGCCTGAGGTAGAAGCGTGCCGGAAGTTTCAAAACACAGTCAGAGGCCAGTGGGGCTGAAGAGGAGTAAACAAAAGGGAGAATAATAGGAGATGAAGCCACAGAGGTGAGCCAGGTTGTGTAGTTTGTTTTTGTAGGGCTTTATATGTCATTGCAAGTCACTGGTTTTAAGCAGAGGGATGACATGATCTGACATGTTTTAACAGGAGTCAGGATTACCCTAGGATTTTTTTGACCTGAGTAGTTGGAAGGAGGGAGCTGCTGTTAACTCAGAAGGGAAGGCCAAAGTCAGACAAAAACTTTTGGGGGAAAGTAAGGAATTCAGTTTTGTACAGACTGTGTTAAGATATTGAGTAGACAGTGGGATAGATGAGTTTAGGGTTAATAGAGGATATCTATGCTGGAGACGTCACAAGCATGGAGATAGTATTTGAAACCATGTGACTGGATGAGATCACTAAGGATGCGAGAGAATACAGAGAAGAGATTTAAAGACTGAGAACTGGGAAATTCCAAAGTTATGGGGTCGGACAGTCCACATGCCAACAAACAGGAGATTCACTCCTGATAAAGAAGAAATAATAGAGCAATTTGAAAGTAAGAATGCTGAAAATGGTCAAGTAGTTAAAAGAAAGACTAGCATCCACAAAACTAGGAGAAATTATGAAACATGAGCAGATAGATATAATGAAAAAACCACACAGAAATCCTACAAGCTAAAAATATCATTATTGAAATAAAAATCTCAGTGGATAGGTTCAACAGTAGACTAGACACAGCTGGAAAGAGAGTTAGTGAATTGGAAGATAGATTGCAAGAAATCCACCAAAGTGAAAAACAGAAAGATAAAAATTTCCTCAGCTATTTCTATTAAATTCCCCCATGGGACAAGCTTCTCACCTTCCAGGCTAGGAATCACTGTCCTAGGCAGTCAAGCTTTTGAATCAGTGTCCAGAAATGGAACAAAACTTTTTTTTTTTCCTGAGGAAGATTCACCCTGAGCTAACATCCATGCCAATCTTCCTCTATTTGGTACGTGGGTTGCCACCACAGCATGGCCGATAATGAGTGGTGTAGGTCTGCGCCCGGGAACTGAACCTGGGCCACCAAAGCAGAGTGTGCCGAACTTAACCACTAGATCACCAGGCCGGCCCCCAAAACTTTGAACAGAAAGAAAAGGGTGATTTATTTCTAGAATTGGCAAAAGCTTTGGTGGCAGGATTGAAGACCTCTGCTAATAAGAAGAGCTAACATTTATTGGTTGCATAGTGTGTGCCTGTCCCTGTTCAAAGTGCTTTACACCGATCAGGAGCAATGGGCAGCTCAGGAGCAGGCTGAGAGGGCAGGTAGTACCTCTGTAGTTTAGGTGAGAACGTTTTCTCCACATGTTCTCTGGAGTTCTCCCTGATGTAGTCTTCCGTCTCCCTTTCAATAGCTGCTTATTTCCAGTCTCTTCTCCCTGATGTTGCTGTAGCCCCTCTAGGGTATTGCTGGATCTGTTCACCATTAATTCAATAGTTCAGTAACTTTTTTATCAAGCAACTGTTTTGAGCCAGGACCATATGTTGTAAGAGCCAGGGGATATAGACATTAATTAGACATGGAGCTAAGCGTCTGACTGGAGACAAGATACACAGCTCATTTCCATACAGTGTGATGAGTGTCACCAAAGGGGTTATCACAGGTGCTGTAGAAGCATGGCATCCTGTGACACGTGAACAAGACCTCAGAAAACCAGTAGAGTTTGTGAAGAAAGGGTGAAGAGTGGGAGGAGCTGACATCCAGGTAGTGGGAACAGCATGATCCCAGGCATGGAAATGTGGGAATTTGATGCATGTGGGAAACACTAAATTGTAGCTTCAAGTACAAGCTGAGGAGTGGCTCTCCATTTCCCTCAGGACAAAGCCCAATCTCCTTACCTCTGCTTACGATGTCTTCCATGATCTGGCCCCAGCCTCATCTCTCCCCACCTCCTCCACCCACACTCTTTTCTCCCACCGTATAGAATTACCTGCAGTGGCCTTATGGTGCCTGGCACACAGTAAGTATTTGGGGTACATGTTTGTTGAATGAAAAATGAGTGGCAGAAAAACATGGAAAGGCAGGCAGGGGCTGAGCTGTGGAGGGCTCTGAAGTGTCCAAAACCAGGTATGTGCACCTAGAAAATGCTACACTGTCCCAAGGGACTCGGGGAGTGGCTCCATCAGAAAACTCCTGTTTCTGGGTCTTTAACATTCAGGTTTCTGCTGGCGTGGACTTGGTGTCCTCTAATTCTCTCAGTCTTGTCTCTTCAACTAGACTGTGACTGTCTTGAGAGCAGAGACCATGTCTAATGTCTCATTCACAGTGTTAGACGTCAATAGGTGTTGAATTAATGTTTGTAGGTGGGGCTGGACTTGCCTGTTGCATCTCGCAGAAAGAGAAAACCTGGGATTAGTTCTAGGGAGGGCACGTCTGACCGTTAGAATAACCACAAAAGCTGAAGTTACAAGCCAGTCTCCCCGGCTACTGGCTCAGCCACTGCTGGGGAGATGACAACAGGCACAGACGTCAGAGTGGGGTCTCTGGTGGCCCAGGAAAGGGGAATTGTCCACACAAACCTGGCCCCACCTTCTTCTTAACCAATGGTGCAGGGCCCTTGGGCAGCGAAGGGTAGCCCTAAGTTTCGTCTATTAGTCTATTAGCCAGATTAAGGGCAGGGAGCCCGAGGCATAAGGATGGGTCTGTGTGTGTGTGTGTTTTTTTGCAAGTCACATTGCAGAGAAGCAAGATATTTCATTTCCCTTGGACCGGTTTCCTAAAAAATTGTGAGATGTGGGCGGAAAGCTGTCAGAACTCCAACAGCAGGAAGGAGAGGCACACATCAGTTGCATTGTTTGTCAATCATTCAGCACTATTTACTATACAACAGGTGCTGCATTCAGTGCTAGGAGACACAGACATGTGACATAGGAACACATATGGGAGAGACAAGATCAACACACTTGAAAGCAAACAGGGAACAACAAAGAATGAAGTGCTTACTAGAAATAACTTATACATGGAAGAAGTATCGTAGAGCAGTTAAGAGCACTAATTTGGGGCACGAGTGTAGGCAAATCTGAGCTTGGTTTCAATCTGAACTCCAGCACATACTGTGTGACTATGAACCAGTGACTTCACCTGTGAGCCTCGCGTCTCTCATCTGTAAGACAGAGATAATATCGCCTACTTCCTTTTGTCATTGTGAGGATTACCGGAGCTCATGGCTGTCTGTAGCATGGTGTTTGCGAGTGCTGCCTCTAGAATAGACTCCTTGGGCTTAGACCTCGACTCCATCACTTCCAAGCTGTGATCTTGGGCAAATTAGTTAATCTCAGTCTCGGGTTTCCCATTCTTAAAGTCAGAATAACAACAGTACCTATACTATTGGGTTGGCCTGAGGCTTAAATGAGTTTTATCCCATGGAAAACTTGAAGCTTGGAACACGGCAAGAACTCGATGCAACTGCAACAAGAAAATGACTGCTGAATTATTTACACAAGAGAAATGAAAACCTATGTGCACACAGAAACCTACGTATGAATGTTTATTGCCCCTTTATTCATAATCTCCAAAAGCTGGAAATATCCCAGTGTCTTCCAACAGGTGAATAAACAACGGAATACTATTCAGTAACAAAGGGTAATGAACTACTGATTTATACAACATGGATGAATCATCTCAAGTGCATTATGTTAAATGAAAGAAGTCAGACTCAAAAGGCTATAATACTAGATAATTCCACTTATAAAATATTACGGAAAACTATAGGGAGAATAGACCAGTGGTTGCCAAGGGTTAAGGGTGGTGTTTGACTGCAAAAGGGCACCATGAGAGTCTTTTGGGGGTGATGGAAGTTTTGTATCTTGATTGTTGTGGTGGCTGCAAGACTTTGTGCATTTTTGAAAACTCATAGAACTGAACACGAAAGAGTGCATTTCATTGTATGTAAATGAAAAAAGCAAAAACAAAAAACAACTGTTGAGTGCTTCAGGAAACACTATATGTCAAACTGTGGAGAGGTGGGGAAGCAAGGAGTGCCCTCAGACACACCAGTTATTTTACAAGGATCCCCTTAGTGAATAAAGGCTCACTTTATTCAGCAACAAATGAGCTCGTTATTAAAATACATAAGACAAAGCTGTTTGGAATTAGCTGGACTTTGGCTGCATAAGAGAGAATTCACAGGTATGTCTGATTGCTCACCTGCGACTAAGAAATGACAGTCTGTGCTAGAACCAAATGCTCCAAGTTCAGCGACCCAGTATTGAGATGACTGGTGTCTGATAATGTTTTAGGAAAGTCTACAGAAATCCTGTCTTCAGCGGAGTCCTGTCCCAAAGGGAATGCTCAATTTCATACTGCTATGACTCTCAGTGAGGTTCTCCATGAAGCTTACCTGGGTGAACTTGAGGATCAGTGCTCACCTGAGGGGACATGATGCTGTGGCTTAGATTATTTTTCCTTTTCCAGGAAGGTCCATCATATACCCAACTTGGAACATCTGCTGATGGTGCATCTTTCTCGGTCAAGTGTATCATACTGATAAGTTCATCAACCATAAAACCTAGAGATGGATGGTTTCTCCCCTCACCTTGCTGTTGTGGAAAGCAAGATCAAGACAACCTCGGACTTGAGAAGATCAGGTCCAGAGTTATAGTTAGGCTTCAGAGCTGTCCGAATCAGCCTGGTTCTAAAGAAAAACCACACTACAGACCTCTTTTGCTCATAAACAACTTTTATTTTTGTTCTCAGTATGTGCCCTTGAAGATTCCAAAATGCCTGGAGTTTCCGATTCTCCTGGGACCAGAGGTAAAAGCATTGTACGAAAACACTCAACCTTGGCTCTTCTCTCTCTTGAGGAGCTAAGTGTGAAGGCCTCAGAGAGAGGGAGCTGACACTCACACCTTATTCCAAGATGGGTAACACAGTGAACAGAGAATTAGTAGAACATAGAATCAGTCTGTAGAGGGCTTCAAATATACATATTCTATATATATAAACCTGTTATATAGGATTTCAACTTATTGGTTTCCTTGTGATTTGTAATTAAAGTACAAATGATATAGATGTTGTACATTGCTGATTTCCCCTTCTCAGCCCCCCTCCCTCCCCAACATAAATAACATTACAAAGGTCAGGTGATCCTAAGAGTTTTTGTTGTTGTGGTAAATATTTTGTTTTTAAAATCATTTTCCCCTTCTTCCCCTGCAAACTACCTCTGAGAGTTTGTAACACAGCAGCATGGAACGGACAAGACCAGGGATAGCATGGAGATCTACTGGGGAGAGCGCAGAACATTGCTTCTCACTGACTGGCACCTGATGGGCTTTTGCATTTCCATTGACAACAGAGGCTACGGCAGGAAGCAGAGAATGTGCAATGCGGTTTTGTCCTCCCCCAAAAAGGAGGCGGCCAGCTGGACCACTGAGAAAAGCCCTAAAGGCATCGAGGTTTTGGAGACGGAGCACAGCTCCGGAAATGTCTTGGCTCAGTATTTACACAATATCTTTAAGCTGCATTTTCCTTTTAAGAAATTTGTGTTTCTGCGGTTGGCTGGGGGAAAGAAGGAACTTAAAAACAGAAACAAACCGATTCCCACAAATGGAAAAGTCCTGTGTAAGTCTTACTCAGTTATTTTCACACACATCATTAAAAGTAGATACTGACAATGATTGGTTTCTTTTCTTATTCTTTTTTTTTTTTTTTTTTTAAAGAGAATGAGAAAAGAAAGAGGGAGAGAGGAGGAGAGTGCTAAGGAGCCCGCCGGCCCTTCTTCAGCATCAGGTGACATTGGATGGTCTGGATTCGGTTCTTGGCCGGGACGAACTCGGGCTGCAGCTTCAGGGTCGATTCATACCACACCAGTGCTTTTTCAAACTCTTCCTGTGGGAAGCAAAGGGACAGATGTGAGAGGGAGACTGCCACCAGACTAAATATATACTGTGACTATCTTCTCGAAAGCACCTCTGTGCCAGTGACAATCTTGCAGAATTTTCTCAGTGGGTCTAAATCTCTGAGGAAAACTCTGAGGTCTTGAAGGAAACAACTACCTCCATCCCCACGGAACATCAGAATGCCAACTGCGGCAGAGCCCAAGAACCCGAAGGAAAGTGGAAATCGACTTCACAAAGGTTTGACCCAACAACGGGATGGTGGGAATCGTGCTGGTAACAGTAAGAACTAACATTACTGAGTACCTGTTGGGTGGCAGGCCCCGTGCTAGGTGCTTTATGAAATCCTCCCAGTCGATCCTCACAGAAACCTCTAGAACTATGCCTGGCAAATGCTCATTATGCATCTGCCTGCATTTTCTACTGTGGCTGGAAAGATGGAAGTCAAGTCAGGTATCTCAATTAGACTTGTAAATTTTGAAACAGTTTTTTATTCTCTCTAACATTTAAAAATATGAACGTGGTTTGGAAATGATCACTGCCATACTGACGGCATTAATCTTTTACTTAAACTAATACTCCCAAGGAGGAGCTCAAACCAATGGGTTAGATAACTCTTTCTGGCCAAATGAGAGGCAGAATTCTTCACTCATAGTAGCAAATTTCACATTTACTGTGGACGAAAATAGATTCTTCAATTTTAAGAAGCAGAGAGGGAATCTGCACATTCAGCAATACCAACCTGGCCAAATTATACTTCCTGCCTTTGAAGTCAAAGATGACACATAAAAGTTATAGCTTGAAGCTGCTCGTTCTATTCACCTTTATTGAGAGTACCTTGGGAACAGCCCCCTGGGGGACACCAGCTTTAGATGAAAGTGGATGGCACGATTCTTATGTTAAATTCAGCTATGACAGCTTCTGGGGGACCCCTGGGATTTTAACTTCTGAAATCGGTCCTTGTTTTGAATGGAATGAGGGTCCTGCACGATGGCTTTGCCATTTTCTATGTACATGGTCCCATGAGACCAGCGGCATTCCATCATTCATTAAACATTTGGTGACCATCTACTATGTGCCAGATGCTGTGAAGTGCTGGGAACAGGGAGATGAAGAGGAGTCTTTTCCCTAAGAAGCTCCTAGTCTAGGGGGAAAGACAAATACTTAAACAAAAAATTATAAAACAAGGTGAAAATACAGCAGAGAAATATGCACAGGGCACCATGAGTGCAATGACAGGCACCTGCCCAACCTGGAGATACGAGAGCGCAAGTGTGTGTACATGCATGTGGAGTGTTAGCTACGGTGTTCTGGAACAGGCGATGTCTCCAGAAAATTGTAGGTAAGTCTAACACTACTATTCGTGTTCAACTCATGGTGAGGAACTACACAGTTGCAAATACCTAGATGACTTTCATGTATTATTTTAAAAACTCACAAACCCCCTATCCATAAAATATTGGAGCTGGCAATTTTAGACACAAAATTTACAGGAATCTGGAGAACACTGACATAGTCAAAGAAGTTTTGAAATCAAAGATGTGCCACTGAGAGAAGCAGCAGAGTTGGTCTGCTCTGCCCGCACCACCCAGCTCACCATCGCCACGTAGACGTTGCCCAGTGTGAAGTGGTTCACGGCAAAGTGCGGCGCGATCTCTACAGCCATGGTGGCGACTATGACGGCGTCGTTCCAAAGCTTCGCGTTGTGCAAGATGTTGGCCAGGCTAATCAAGGGCACGTCCTGGGAGAGGAAGCAGAATGGTGAGAAAGGAAGAATATTGTGCTTTACGTTTTCATTCGTCGCTGTTGTGATCCTAAACAATGCAGCCGGGGTTTCCTGGTAAACGACAGAGCACTGCAACTCAACATGCTAGTCTGCTGTTTGCTACGGGTCTGTGACAGATCAGGAGCTTGCACCAGAAGATAAAGCCACATGTTACTTCCTTCAGTGAGAAAGTCAAAAAAACAAACAAAACAAAAATGTCCATTGAGTGAACAACGGGCTGAGTGAGGTGGTTGGTTTACATTCTGGTGCTAGTGCCTTGTCTCATTGTGGATTGGTAACAGGACCAACACCCATCCACAGACCACGTTTTGAGTCATGCTGTCATAGAGCCACGGTATTTTCTGCAGGGACCACTGCCCCATCTGAAGCCAGGCTGGCAGACTCTGGCCCACAGGCCACAGCCAGCCTGCTGCCTGTTTCTGTAACATTTTATTGGAACACAACATTCTTGTTCCTTTACGTATTTCTGTGGCTGCTTTCACGCCCCCATGGCAGAACTGAATGGTTGCAACAGAGGCTGTCTGGCCTGCCCACATCTCATACTATCTGGCCCTTTACAGAAAAAGTTCCTTGACCCCTGATCTAGAGTCTTGGCCTTCCCCATCGCCTAGCAAGACAGAGCCCTGAAGGATGGGTGAACATGCAGCCACATTATTATCATCACAAATATTTATTCCCTTTAAATGTTCCCTGAGCAACTGCTGCCTGTACCACATTGTACTGGGCTCTATAGAAGATACAGAAGAAACAAAAAAGTGGGCATGCATGTCATTCTATGAGGTCACAGAGGTTCACTAACTTGCCTAAGGTGACCAGCCAGGAAGAGGCAGAGCTGCGTGTAGAAGTCAGCCCCGCCGGACAGGGAAGCCTGTGCTTACACCACGCCACACACGGTCCTCGTGAACAGAGGACACAGCCATGTCTTTAGGAAGCATGAGATCTGGAGATTCAGGCAGAACTCAGCACATGCAGACACAAATGTGCTGTTAAAAAGTTGTACATTCTCAGTCATCCTAGCAAGAACTGGCTTTTTTGAAAAGACTGATGTTACCCAGAGTTAGCTGGGGGTTTTTGTTCTCGTGGAAAAGGCGAAGTCAGACAAAGACCAGGCACTGGCTGATGTACATGAAGAAAAGGAAACGGGCTTCTGTTTCTGCGTCGGGAAGCAAGCTCGAGGCAGGAGTGGAAGCAAAACCAGTGTAAGAGGCCTCCAGCCCCCAGGGCATAGGCTAGACCCAGAACGACTTCCGGGGTGATGCCTGCCTAGGCTGGCGTATGTGCTGTACGTTGGGTGGCTCTGAATACAGGAGAAGGGGTATCGAGTGATGGGATGTCTCACAGTGATGTTGAAGCCCTTCCTCCATGTTCCAACTTGCTGAGGTGGGGAAGGCCTGATAGTGGGTATCACAGGCTTGCGGTGGCAGAAGTGGGTCAGAGGTTCTTCTGCCCTTTCCTAGCCTTTTGCCACTTTCTTACTGGCTGAGCGTGCGAAGGGCTACTTGAAACCTCAGAATGGGCAATGGAAAGGACCAAGGGACAGAAATTCCCACCTTCGGAGTCCCACTCACCTTCATCTGGTGTGGGGCGTAGTGGAGGGCCTGGCGTAGGCAGTCAATTGCCTTCTTCCCCTGGCCTTTGACTCTCCAGTAGAGGGCTGCCATGCTGGAAAGGACCCAGGACGTCTGGTTCTACAAAGGAATGGTCAGCTAAGGCTGATGTCTCTTAACATACTAATTTACTACCAAGATTAAGAACAGTAACACATCATAATGACAATTTAACTGAGTATTTACTAGGTGCTGGAACTCTCCCACACACCTTATGTTCATCCTCCCCTTAATCCTAATAATCTTAAAAGCTTGATTCTACTATTACAGTTGTGCATCACTTAACAACAGGGATACTTTCTGAGAAATGTGTTAGGTGATTTCATCATTGTGCGAACATCACAGAGTGTACTTAACACAATCTAGGTGGTATAGCCTTACACATTAGGCTATATGGGACTAATCTTATGGGACCATCATTGTATATGTGGTCCGTTCTTCACTGAAAGGTCATTATGCAGTGCGTGACTGTACAGCCTTTTTATAGATGAGAAAACTATGATTCAGAGATTTAAATATCTTGTCCAAATCCACTCAACTACTGAGCAGCAGAACTATATTTCATGTCCATGTTCTTTCTTATTTAAATTTACTTAACTTTTTGAACAAGTAACTCATTCACGTTTCAAAATTCAGAAATTATACTGAGTTACACAGTGAAAAGTCTCCCTCCCATCCTTGTCTCTACTATATATAAGTAAACACTATTTTTAGTTTCTTATGTAACCTTCTAGGATTTCTTTATGCTTACACAATCAAATAGGAATACAGACTCCCACTTCTTTTTTAAATGAAGTGACCCATAATGTTCATCTACATTTTGCTTTTTTCACTAAACAATATGCTTGGAGATCTTTCTACATCAGTGTATGGAAAGCTGCCTCATTCTTTTATCAGCTGCATAATATTCCGTTGTATGGATGTACCATTATTTATTTAACTAGATTCTTATTAATGAATATTCTTCTCTCTCCCAATTTTTTACTATTACAAACAATGCCACAAAAATAATCTTCTATAGGTATAATTTTGCATTTGTGCAAAGTGCATTTGTAGGATACACTTCCAGATGTGGACATGCTATGTTAAGGGGAACACATGTGTCATCTTGATAGATATCAACACACTGCTCTTCACAGGACTGTTACAATTTATGTCCCACCAGAAATATATGAGTGCCCCTGTTTCCTAACAGCCTCACCACAGAGTCTGTTATTAAACTCTTGGGCCTTTGAGAGTCAAAAACGTGGTTTCATCTGCATCTCCCTTCTTATGAGTGGAGCTGATCATCCTTTCACGTTTGACAGCCTTCTGCATTCCTTTTCTATGAAGTATGTGTTCTTATATTTGGTTAATTTTTCTGTGAGGCCTTTATCTTATCTATTGGAAAAAGCTCTTTATATATTAGGGAGATTAGTCCCTTCTCTGTGATGTGAATTACAGATACATTCCCTCAGTTTTCTGAAGTCCGCCTTTGGACTTAACGGAGCTCGTGTGATGTAGGTTTTGATTTCCACACAGTTCAGGATATTAATTTATCTCTGAGGGCTTCTGGATTTTCAGTTGTAGTTAGGAAAGTCTTGCTTACTTCAAAGTTATCAAGAAATTTTACCATGTTTTTTCCCCAGAACTTTTACAGTTTCATTTTTCACATTTAAATCTTTGATGCATTTGAAATTTAAGTTGGTGTAAGGTAAAAGATATGTCTCCAATTTTATTTTTTTCCCAGATGGCCTCTAAGTTGTCCCAATATTTAATGAATATTCATCTCTCCCTCCACTGAGATGCTACCTTTACCATATAAAAAAATTCTAGTACTTAATTTAGGTCTAATTTTAGATTAATTCAGGTCTAATTTTAGATTTCCTTGTCTATTTCATTTGCCCCTTTTGATGGATGGTCTCTAACTCCCTGCCATTACAGATGAGGCAATCAGAAAACTTACCATGCTTCCTAGCTTCTTTCTTCTTCCAAGCTCACTTTTTGGTAATTTTACCGTTCTTCACTGTCAGGGGATACAGTATTTATATGCTCTTCTGTCACCCTATTTCCCACTTTTGTTTTCATATTGGTTCTACAGTTAAATATATTCATTGATCACTGATGTCACTTTTGTGTGGTTTCCCCAGTCATCTCCTGGTTGGCTGAAGTTCATCTTCCAGTAGTTTCCTCAAGAAGGGTTCATGGGAACAATATTCTTTAAGATTGTTGTTATGGGCTGAATTGTGTTTCCCCACAATTCATATGTTGACGTCTCAACCTCTAGTACCTCAGAATGTAACTGCACTTGGAGATAAGGACTTTAAAGAGGTGATTAAGTTAAAATGAGGCCACTGATGTGGGGTCCTAATCCAATATGACTGGATTTGTATGAAGGATTTATACAAGAGGGAGAGACACACCAGGGTCACTCGTACAGAGGGACAGCTATGTGAAGACACAGCAAGAGGCCTGCCGATCGCAAGCCAAGGAGAGAGGCCTCAGAGGAAACCAACCCTGCTCGCACCTGGATCTTGGACTTGTAGCCTCCAGAACTGGGAGAAAATAAATATCTACTGTTTTGGCCACCCAGTCGCTGGGATTTTGTCACGGCAGCCCTAGCAAACTAATACAATCATATACGTTCAAAACTTTCTGTCTGCCGTCTTCAAACCTGAAGAACAGCTGACTGAATACAGAACTGTGGCTCATTCTTTCTTTCACTGAATAATCTGCTGACACTGCCCCCTGCCTCTTGCCGTAGATGGCTGCTGCAGAGAAATCTGAAGTTAGCCTGATTTATTGCTCCATCTTAGCGACGTGATCCTTTTGACTGGCTTCCTAAAAGGATTCTTTTTTTTTTTTTGCTGAGGAAGAGTCACCCTGAGCTAATATCTGTTGCCAATCTTCCCCTTTTTTAGCTTGAGGAAGATTAGCCCTGAGCTAACATCTGTGGCAATCTTCCTCTTTTTTTGTATGTGGGTCACCGCCACAGCACGGCAGACGAGTGGTGTAGGTCTGTGCCTGGGATCCAAACCTGTGAACCTGAGCCGCTGAAGTGGAGCACACCGAACCTGAACCACTCGGTCACGGGGCCAGCACCCTAAAAGGATTCTTTTTTAAAAAATAAAATTATCTTTCTTTATACAAAAGAATATATATATATATGATTACATAAATATATATAATATGTAATTATATAAAACATACACTGATGCTGTAAAGTGTAAAATAACAAACATCCCAGAAACTGCCACCCTACCAAAGAATGAACTTGCATCTACCTATGTGTTCTCCTCTGACCTTTCCTCCAGAGGCACGTGCTCTCCTAAATGTTGGGTTTATTATTCCACTGCTCTTCTTAAACATTGTTTTGTCACTCACACACACATGTATTTGCTTCAATGATATAATAATTAGTTTACTTCTTGCTGTGCATTATAAAAATGGTATAATACCATAACCAGTCTTCAGGGACTTAGACTTTTTACTCAGCACTCTAAGATTCATCCATGTCGTTTCATGTAGCTTTAATTCATTCAATTTCCTTGCTGTACAATTAAATGTCCATTAAGTGAATATACTATAATGTAGTTATCCATTTTCTGTAGATGGGGGGTTTGAGTTATCTCCTGTTTTTAAGTCTCTTCTTGCAAATAAATGTACAGTTTCTCTAGTCTAGAGTAGATTCCTAGGAGTGGAATTGCTGGGCCACAGGATATGCAAATGTCCAACATAACAAGAGAATGCCAAATTGTTTCCTAAAGGTGTGACAATTTACAATTCCATCAGCAATGTTTAAAAGTGCCTCTTCGTGGCGGTTAAGTTTGTGCGCTCTGCTTTGGCGGCCTGGGGTTTGCGGGTTCGGATCCTGGGCACAGACTGATGTACCGCTCGTCAAGCCATGCTGTGGTGGCATCTCATATAAAGTAGAGGAAGATGGGCATGGATGTTAGCCCAGCACCAATCTTCCTCAACAAAAAAAGGGGAGGATTGGCAGACGTTAGCTCAGGGCCGATCTTCTCACACACACACACACAAATGTAAAAATAAATAAATAAATAAAAGTGCCTCTTGCTCTATAGCCTTTCTAAGCCTTGGTATCATCAGTGGGGGTAAAATAGCATTTTACTGTGGTCTTAGTTTACACTTGCTGATTATTAGTGAGGTTGAGAATTGTTTGTTGTGTTCATTGGTCACACAAATCTCTCTTTTCTGTGAAACGTTAATATTTTTTATGCATTTTTCTATTTTATTATTTATCTTTCTCATCGATTTATTTATACGTTCTGCATATTAATGCTTGTAGGTTAAGTGTGTCATACATATTTTCTCTCACTCTGACATCTCTTTTTAATTTAAAAAATGTCTTAAATTTTTTTTTGGGAGAAAGATTGGCCCTAAGCTAACATCTGTTGCCAGTCTTCCTCTTTTTCCTTTTTCTCCCTAAAGCCCCGGTACATAGTTGTATATCCTAGCTGTGGGTCCTTCTAGTTCTTCTATGTGGGATGCCGCCTCAGCATGGCTTGATGAGCAGTGAGAAGGTCCGTGCCCAGGATCAGAATCAGTGAACCCTGGGCCACTGAAGCAGGGCAAACTTAAACTGCTGCGCCATTGGGCTAGCCCCTTAAAAATTTTTTTGAACTTTAATATAGTTGAACTTACTAGCATTTTCTTTTATAGTTAGTCTATTTATATCTTCTTTAAGTAACCTTCCTGTACTCCAAGGCCAGACAGACAATCTCTCACATTTCGCTCTAAATTTTAAAGTCTTGTTTTTGACACCTGAGTCCTTAATTCACATGGAATTGATTTTCTGTGTAAGATGTGTGGTGAGGATTGAAATTAACTAAGCAACTGCCCCAGCACAGCTTCCTGAACAGTCCCTCCTCTCCCCACGGACGTTGCACAGTTCTGTGTATGTTAGAGTCTGTTTCCGGGCTTTCTCTGGAGGCCTCCTAGTCATTTTTGTTTATCCTTGAGCAAATGGCATAATGTCTTGTTTTACAATTTTTCGTAAAAGCAAGGCAATTCTCACAACCCTATTCTTCTTTTCAAGAGTGTCATGTCTATTCCTTACCTTTGCAAATAAATGTTAAGAGCTGCTTTGCAAGTGCCATAAAAAAAAACTGTTGGTATTTTCATTGTAATAGCATTGACTCTATAAATCAAATTGGGGAAAACTGACATGTTTATGATGAGTGTCTGCTATCCATGAACATTACATATCTCTCTGTTTATTTAGGTCTTTTAAAATGCCTTTCAGTAAAGTTTTATCACTTTCTGCACACAGGTCTTATGAATTTTTTGTCAGATTTATTACTGGGAACTTTGTATTTTGTAACAATGTAAATACATTTTAAAAATGATGTTTTCTAATATTTTGTTGCTGTATAGAAATGCAGAAATGTAACTTATTTTTATTTATTGACTTTACAGGCAGTCGCCTTGAAAAAAATGTTATTATTTCTAAAAATTTGTCTGTAGATTCGTTTGGGTTTGCTATGTAGATAATCACATCATTTCTGAATAACATTTTGTGTTTTCTGCCTAATATTTATGCCATTAACTTCTTTTTCTTGATTTACATACTTGTTAGGACTTTTAGTACAAGGTTAAAAAGAAGTAGTGATGGTGGGCATTCTTTTTCCTGATTTCAAGAATTATTTTAAATAACCCCCCCATTAAGAATCATATTTGATGCACATGTTGTGTTGATTCTTCTCATCAGATTAAGGAAATTCTTGTCTATTCTTAATTTGCATTAGCTTTACAACATGAATGGTACTGAATTTTATCAAATGCAATCTACTGAAATGATTTCATAATTTTTCTCCTTTAATTTGGTGAATGAAATTTAAGGTTTTCTTAAAGTTAGACCATTTTTGTACTTCTGGGATAAACTCAACTTGGTCAAGGTGCATCTTTAAAAGAAATATGCTGTTGGATTCAGTCTGTTAATATTTTGCTATGGTTTTGATACCTATATCTAGGAGTGAAATTAATCTATAATATTTCTTTCTCATAATGTCTTTGTCTAGTTTTATTTTCAAGGTTACAACAGAATAGTCTCAAAGAATTAATTGGGAAGTTGTTCCTTTTTCTATTATCCAGAAGAGTCTGTTCTGTTCGTATTGTCTGTTCATATTGGGATGTTGTATTTCTCAAAAGTTGGGTAGAATTCACCTGTAAAATCAATAGACCGTATATTCTTTGTGAGAAGATCTTTTTTCAACTGACTGCTTCAATTTATTTGACAGCTATAAGACCTGAATCAGTTTGGGTAAATTACATTTTTCTAGAAATTTGTCTTCTTTATCTGTTTTCAAATTTATTGGCATAAAGTTGTTAATTGTATCCTTGTCTCTCTAGTCTGATATAGCTGTAATTTTGTTTTCCTTTTTTCCCCAATATTGGTTATTTGTGGTTTCTTTTCTTGATTAATTTTGCCTTTTTGCCTTTTCTTGGATTGATATTTTTATTTTGTCCTCCGCTTCTTACTTCATTACTTTATCCTCACAAGTTTGGGATTTGTGCATTCATTTAATGGTTGCCCTTAAACTTTCACTCAATATTTAACTTAAAGTCTAAGCAATATATTAACTCACTCCTCCTGAGTAATAAAAGGGCCTTTGAACACCTATACTCTGATCACTCTGCTCTCAAATGTACATCTTGTACAGTATTTCAGCTAAGTCATTTCTTTTAAAATTCCACAAATTATTGTTTACTACAGACAATGTTTGTTTGGGTTTGCATACTTGTTTATTGTCTTATTTGCTTAGCAAATCTTCTTTAGTCACAGACAGTCCTTCCGTGGCCATCATATAGAAAAGTTCCTCTAGGGTGGAACTCTTGGTAGTAAACTTTTTCCAACTCTTGATCTTTAAGCGCCTTCATTCTTCCATCACTGAGGGTACACAGTTCTAGGATTCTCCAGAATCCTTTCACCCGGCTTCGACAGGTGCTCTGGGAAACAGGCTGTCATTTTAGTCATCACTCCTCTGTAGGTGATCTGTCCTTCCTGTCTCCACGAGGGCAGAGATCTTTGTCTCCATTTTTCTCCACTGGTTTATCCCACACACACAAAACATATTTGGCACATGTTAGGTCTTTACTACATATTTGTTGAATGAATGAATGGCTGCTGTGATATTTATTAAGCTATCATCTCTCAGATGCAAATCCAACATTCTATAATCTGCTTTGGGATACTGTGACTGGAACTCTGCAAACCCTCTTTTTTTTTTTTTAAAGATTTTATTTATTCATTTTTTTCCCCCCAAAGCCCCAGTAGATAGCTGTATGTCACAGGTTCACATCCTTCTAGTTGCTGCACGTGGGACCCGGCCCCGCGTTGGACGGAGAAGCGGTGCCCTTGGGCGCGCCCGGGATCCGAACCCGGGCCACCAGCATCAGAGCGCGCGCGCACTTAACCGCCAAGCCACGGAGCCGGCCCATGCAAACCCTATTTCTCCTTTGCTAACAGGCTTCTTGTTAGGATCTGCAAACGTGTGCACTAGGAGACTGGAAGACAGGAGGGAGAAGGGACTTTTTCTTCCTGTTTGCATGTTGCTGCTGTCAGTGTCATTCTAGCAAGAGCACTTTGCCTGCGGCCCTCTAGGACCCAGCATCACTGCACCCCTTCAGCAGCTAGGCTGTGCTCCCTCTCCACAGTGCGGGCTCCAGCTCCCCAGAGCTCGTCCTGTGAACTCCTTGATGTGGAAAACCCTGACTGCTTGCCTCCTTCTCTCATCCCTAGGAGTGGGAGCATTCCCCACAGTTGGTACCTCTGGTTTACCTGAGTGTCTCCATTTTTCTTCTTCAGCCCTCAACCACAATGTGATCAATTCCCTGAATTAAATTTCCTCTTCTGAAATACCTAATGTCATTTCTGTTTTCTCGACAGCGCCTTGACTGAAACAGATGCTTTTAAGAGATCTTTGTCTTTGCTGTTTGACTATAATGTAGCAGGGCGTAGATTTCTGTTTATTTATCCAGCTTGGGATACATGTACTTCCCGAATCAGTTGATTCACTTATCTCCTGTGACTAGAATATTCCAGGTAATTTTTTACACAGAGCTTGCAATTCACTAGTAATTTAATTGTGTCTAACTCATCCACTGAGTATTTGATTTAAATAAACAATTAAATGTATTTTTAGTTTAAGATGTGTCAATTTGTCTTTTTAATTTACCTACTCATTTCTGATATGCTATTTGCTCACCTCTGAGATCAGATTTTTTAAATGTTTTATAATAAAAAATCTCAAATATATACAAAAATAAAGAGAAGAGTATAATGAACTCCTATGTGTTCATCACCCAGCTTCAACATTTACCAACTCATGGCCAACCTTGTTTCATAAACCCTCATCCATGTTAATTTGAAGCAAATCCAAGACTTCATATAATTTCATCAGTAAATTTCCAATGTATATCTCTAAAAGATAAAAACTCACATTTAAAACATAAGCTTAATAAATTTTGCCTAAAATATTGATAATTATTTTTTTGTATCATCAAGTATTCAGCTGGTATTCCTATTCCCCCAGTTGTCTTATAAAAGTTTGCTTTGCTTTTACAGTTTGAATCATAATCTAAATAAAGTCCATATGTTGCAAGTGGTCAATGTGTTCCTTAAGTCTCTTTTGATCTCTAAAGTTCAGCTTCATCTAAGTTTTTAAATTTTTGTAGAGGAAATAGGGTTATTTATCCTATAGTTTTCCACTGACTGGACTCTGCTGATTGCATCCTCAAGGAACCATTTAACATACTCCTTTGTCCCCTGTATTTCCTGTAAGTTGGTAGTTAGAGGCTTGAGTGGATTCAGATTTAACTTATTGGGGAGGAGTGGGGGCAAAACTATTTCACAGGTGGTATGCGAACTCCCAACAGTACACACATGCTGTCTGAGTGTCTCCTTATCTGTGATGTCAGCAGCCAGTGATGATCATGGCCATAAATTAATTAGGGGCTGCAAAACTGCAATATTCTAATTTTATCATTTCTAGTTTACTAGTTGGAATATTCCTATAAAGAGACTTTCCCTCATCAATTAAGTGTTTACCCCAAAGTACACTACATTTAGAAAGGAATGATACACGCTTGTTACTTTCTTATTATTTACTTTTAAAACAAGCTGTTCCCATGCATCCTCCAAGGCAAAATCCTCATAGTGATTCAGGAGTTTAAGTACAGTTTAATACACGTGATGTGTTTCACCCGTGCAACTGCTTTGTTGCTTTTTCTCGCTCAAACTGTTCCATCTTCGGCCAATGGGAGTGTATTCCAGCTGGCTGAGTTCTTTTGCCACAACCTCTGTTGACTCTGGGAGCTTCTTTGCTTTCCCAGACTTGGTAGAAGCCATTTCTCCACGGAATTCTGGTTCCTTTTAGTGGAAAATGGTATCTAAAGATCACAATCTGCGTACAAAGGGCGCCTACTAGTACTGGGCCAGTCACTGATTCTAGTCTTTTCAGCAAAGAAAGCTAAGAAATGTGTAAATGCATGAGAAATTCTTACTAACATTTCCAATTCAGGACTACGGATGTTTACTTAACATCATCATTCTCACATCTCTATGTCCTTTCACCTATACCCCAAATTCCAGTTCTTAACATCACCAAGAAAATTACTTTTATTTTGCAGTACGCACACCTACAATCTCAGAAGAACAGTATCAATGTGATTAACAACAGTATTACTGTAAACAATATGAGGCTTTCTTTTGTTCTTAGGGTAAAATCCAATAGGAAAGTACAGTCAAATAACTCTGTTTTAAAAGTCACTTGGAATAGTTCCTCTTGATGTGCTTATATCACCAACTGAATACATAGTTAGGCTCATTTAATTTTACTTTTAATTAGGAATTGCCTTATTAAAATTATTTTTTGTAATTATGCAAAATATTTATTTGGTTCCAAAGTCAAAACGAAAAAACAATGCAGATTCAAGGAAATCTAGCTTCATTCTCTTGTCTTCTATCCTATTTCCTTCTTCCCTCTATGGAAAACCATCTACAAATATTTTTAAAATTTAGTCTTCTATTTTTAAATGTCTATTTCTCTTTACATATATCCCCTCCTTGCCAATTTTTTTTTTTGGTGAGGAAGACCGGCCCTGAGCTAACATCTAATGCCAATCCTCCTTTTTTTTTTTTTTCCCCCAAAGCCCCAGTAGATAGTTGTATGTGATAGTTGCACATCCTTCTAGTTGCTGTATGTGGGACGCGGTCTCAGCATGGCCAGAGAAGCGGTGCGTCGGTGCGCGCCCGGGATCTGAACCCGGGCTGCCAGCAGCGGACTGCGCGCACCCAACCGCTAAACCACGGGGCCGGCCCGCTCCTTGCCATTTTTAAAAAAGATAAACAGTAATCTAAGACAAAATTTTTTCTTCCCACTGGCTAATCCTGGAGATTACTCCATACAAGTCTACAGAAATGGGCCTCACCCTTTTTGACAGCTGCAGAAGCCTCCATTGTGTGGATGTTCACACACAAAGAACATCCACAGAGAATTTTTTAGTCAATCAGTCCCCTACTCCTGGGCATTTAGGTTGTATCCAGTCTGCTATTACAAGTCAGGCTACAATCAACAGCCTTTATTCATAGGTATTTTTTTATCAGTGTATTTTTAGGAAAGATTCGTAGAAGTATGATTGCTGCCTAAATGGGTAAATAAATTTGTAATTTTGCTAGACATAATCAATTTCCTCTCCATAGAGGTTATTCCATTTTGCATTTGCACCAGCAATGTATGACGGTGTCAGTTTCCCCACAGCCTCACTGAGTCTATCAAACTTCTGGATTTTTGCCAACGTGATTGGCAAGAAATATCTCAGCGTAGTTTTGATTTGTTCTTTTCCTAGCTTTTTGACATGGAAGAATAGATCATTGATTTTCAGTTTTTTTTTTTTTAACTAATATATCTATTTAGGGCTATAAACTTCCCTCAAGCACTGTTTTAGCTGCATCCCACAAGTTTTGATATGTTGTATCTTTATTATCATTCATTTCAAACTATTTTCTAATTTTGCTTGTGCTTTCTTCACCGACCCTGGTTTATTTAGAGGTGCACTGCTTAAGGTCACCAAAATAGTTGGGGATTTTCTATCTATCCTTTTGTCTCTCATCTTTTTTTTAACTTAATTCCACTATGGTCAGAAAATATACTCTATTAATAGTTTCAATGTTCTAAAATTTAATTGAGGCTTAATTTATGACTCAGCTTATGACAAATATGGTAAATGGTCCATATGCATTTTTTAAAATGAGAATTTTGGGGCCGGCCCAGTGGTGCAAGCAGTTAAGTGCGCGCGCTCCGCTGCGGCGGCCAGGGGTTCGCCGGTTCGGATCCCGGGCATGCACCCACGCACCGCTTGTCAAGCCATGCTGTGGCGGCATCCCATATAAAGTAGAGGAAGATGGGCGTGGATGTTAGCCCAGCGCCAGTCTTCCTCATCAAAAAAAAAGAGGAGGATTGGCAGATGTTAGCTCAGGGCTGATCTTCCTCACACACACACACAAAAAAATGAGAATTTTGTCACAGTTTAATGGAGCATTATATAAATATCAAATCAAATTTGTTTATTAGCAAGATGTACTATATTTTTACTTATTTTTGTGTCTGCTTAGTTCTATCATCTATTGAGTGGTATGTTAAAGTCCATTATGATTGAGGATTTATTTACTTCTCTTTTTAGATCTGACAATGTTTAATGCTTGTCATATAATTTGAAACTATGCTATTGGTACAAACAGATTTACAATTTTCCATATCCCTACTGGACTGACCACTTTGTCATTATGAATTATTTGTCTTTATCTGTAGTAATGCTTTGCCTTAAATTCCACATTGTCTGATATTAGTATAGTTATACCAGCTTTTTTTTTTTTCTTGGTACTCTTTTTTATTGTTAAATTTTTTTTGTACATTATTGTTTATCAGTCACCATATAAGTGCATCCCCCCACCCCCTGTGCCCACCCCACACCCCCCTAGCCCCTGGTAACCACCAAAAAGTTCTATCTGTCCATGTGTTGGTTTATCTTCCACATATGAGTGAAATCATGCACTGTTTGTTTCTCTTTCTGGCTTATTTCACTTAACATAATACCCTCCAGGTCCATCCATGTTGTTGCAAATGAGACGATTTTGTCTTTTTTTATGGCCAAGTAGTATTCCGTGGTATACATATACCACATCTTCTTTATCCAATCATCAGTCGAGGGACACTTGGGTTGCTTCCATGTCTTGGCTATAGTGACTAATGCTGTGATGAACATAGGGGTACATAAGCCTCTTTGGATTGTTGATTTCAGGTTCGTTGGGTAGATATCCAGTAGTGGGATAGCTGGATCATAAGGCATTTCTATTTTTAATTTTTTGAGGAATCTCCATACTGTTTTCCACAGAGGCTGCACCAGTTTGCATTCCCACCAGCAGTGGATTAGGGTTCCCCTTTCTCCACAGCCTCTCCAGCATTTGTTGTTTTTTGTCTTGGTGATTACAGCCATTCTAATGGGTGTAAGATGATATCTTAGTGTGGTTTTGATTTGCATTTCCCTGATGATTAGTGATGTTGAGCATCCTTTCATGTGCCTATTGGTCATCTGTATATCTTCTTTGGAAAAGTGACTGTTCATTGCCTCTGCCCATTTTGTGATTGGGTTTTTTTTTGTTATTCAGTTATGTGAATTCTTTATATATTATGGAGATTAATCCCTTGTCAGATATATGGTTTGCAAATATTTTTTCCCAGCTGTATACCAGCTTTCTTTTGGTTAGTGTTCACATGATGTACCTTTTTTCCATCTGTTTAATTTCAATTGTTTTATACCTTATATTAAGGTATGTTACTTGTAAACAGCACATAATTGGGTTCAATATTTTAACCCAGTTTGATGTTAGTACTCTAACTGGAGTACTTAGTCCTTTTATATTTATTGTGATTCCTGACAGATTGGGTTTATCTCTATCATCTCATCTTACTATTTGTATTCTACTTCACCTGCCTGTTTTATATCCCTTTTGTCCTCCTTTCTTGACTTTTTTGAATTAATAAAATTTTTATTCCATTTTTCCTTAATTATACATTCTTTAACTGTTCTTTTAGTGATTAGCCTAGAAATTGCACCATGCACCTTTGAATTATTACAGACTAAAAATATAAATTGTTACTTTAATTTTATTACTTTCCAAATAATGCTACAACCTAACACTTTGCCCATGTGTATTCATGGGAAATTAATCTCATGTTAACTTTTTAGCTATGGTCCCTGGAAGGCTACTAAAGGCAGAATATCACCCATGTTAGTAGGCAACAGTGCTTACAGTCAAGACGACCTGACTGTAAACTGCAAGTGGACCGGGAGGACTGTGATGACAGTAGAAAGCCACAGCTTTGGGCTTTCCCACCTGTGATGATTCTCGTCCCTTTTTGGAACTCTTGGACTCCAGGCCTGGGGGACTGTTATCAGATATATTGGTTCCTATATGGAAGCTGAGACTTCTAAGCCAGGGTGGTTCCCACACTCACCCATCTGGTTTTGATCCCTTATCCCTGGACTGTCAATTGGGCAGAGGGGCAGAGAGTAGTCCCGACTCCTGGCAGACAGTTACGGGGACTCTGGGAAGGCATCTGAAAAGCTGCACTGCAGGCGTGCTGTGCTTCCTGTTCTATATCCTCCTGAGTGAAGGCAAGACCACGAGGGCCCTAGTGAGTTCTGTGAGTTTCACATATCAATCTGGCTGGCCCTGAAACCACTGGCAGTGGGCACTGCCGAGTGGTAGCAGCAGTGGAACCGACTTTCATATCCTTGGGTCAATATGGTCAAGGTGCTGTGACATAAAAGGAATGGAGAGGGAGGTGCTGATGAGACTAAAGCCTCAATGGGGGCCAACTTTCCCAGAGTCAGAAGGCAAAAGCTTGACACTGTGTGACAGGGGACAGGATCTTCCCCTTGTGGGAATGGATGAAAGCTGGAGACAAACTCATGCCGAGAGAAACTGCCGACTCCTCCCCACTGTCCATGAAATGGAAGTCCAGAATCCCAGCTGCAAGTGGGCTGGCTGGCAAGAATGATATTTCCTTGGGGCAGCTGATGCATTCGGGCCAAAGTAGGCATTAATGCCTGACTGGGGCAGGAAGAGACAAGCACATGAGCTTGAGACGCCATGTTTGTGACTGGGGCTGGATCCAACAAGGGGGTGGAGCAGCTGGGATGGCTCTGACCCAAGCTGGGCTGGCCGCATATCCAATCAGCACAGAGCAGTGCCCACGAGCCCCCACCTGGGGAAGGGGGAGAACCCCTCTGCACCAGCCCACAAGGTCATTCAGGACTACGTGGCAACCTGGCATACAAACTGGCTGCAGTGGCAACGTCAGCAGCATGGTGCGCGTCTGGGGTTGCGGGGGAGACCTCTGCCGAGGCTTCTGGCATCATGTGTTAAGAGCCACCTCAGCTGCAACCTGGGCAGTGTTCCGAGGGTTCTGACAGTGCATGCTGATTTAACCCTGAAATGCAGTCTGACCAGTGTCATCTGCTGACACTTCATGATAATTTATGGCAATGCAAGCTAAAAACTCCCTAAGGAACAACTACAGACAGGCTTTTGAAGAAACAATAAAGGACAATGACTGAGGATTTTAAAAATTGAAGCCAAGAGGATATGGAGATCCTTGTTCTCTGTGAATGGTAAAGGGGAAGGGACACTTTTGCTTTGTCATCACTGCCATTTTCTAAGGCAGTGGTTTCAAGTGTGGTCTTCATACCAGCAATATCACCCAGGAACTTAGTAGAAATATAAATTCTCAAGCCCGACTCTAGCCCTACTAAATTAGGGCATCAAGTCTTAGAAGCCCTGCAACCTATGTTTTAACAAGCCCTCCAGGTGATTCTGGTTTGCCCAAAAGTCTGAGAATTATTGTACTAAAGTTAACACAAGGTCATGGAGGTTGGTCTGTGAGTCTACAATGGAAACTGATACTGGATAACCTTCTAGCTCTATTTCCCTGAAAACTAATAAAGGAGGAATGTTAGCTGTTAGCAGGCGTGATAGCTTATAGTAAAAATGACCTTGGTTGGTAAACTGTATCTGGACTGGAAGCACTGGAAATAAACTATAAACAGCTGGTGGGAAGCCACAGTTCTGAGCTTCCAAGTGCCATGGTTCTTGTAGCCACGTCCCTTTCCAGGATGCTATGCCCATGGGCCTATTACAAAAGAGACTGTTACAAAAGAAACACGGGGCATCTAAGCCAGGGTAGTTCCCACAATTATCATTTGACTTGTTCCCTTGCACCTGCACTGCCACTTCGCAGGAAAGGGGGTGGGCAGAGAATGGTCCCTGGACTAAGTGAGGGTCACTCTGGAGGTGCACGGCTGCTGCTGCTGCCCCTTCTTACCCCCATCCTTCCGAGCGCAGCCCATGCCCAGTGCGTCTGACTGCGGGAGGGTGAAACGTCTAAGCGGACCTAAGACTGTCCACAGCGGTCAGTGCAACTCCCCTGCCTTCTGCATTAGTGCTGTCAGGAATTTTAAGCTCAGAATTCTGACATATTGCTACTGTATAGTCACACTGCTTTATATTTACCCTAATATCGACCCTTCTGCTGCTCCCCCCTCTTTCCTGTGTTTCTGAGTTCCCATCTGGGATAGTCTTCCTTCTGCCTGAAAAAATCCCTTTAGTCATTTTTAGTGCAAGTCTATTGGTGACATACATCTTTCAGTTTTTGGTGGGCTAAAATCTTTAACCTTCATTTTAAAAAACTGAAGTATAATTTACATAGAGAGAAATGCTCAGGCCTTAAGGGTAACACTCAGTTTTGACTATAACTTAAAGCCACAGAAAATTTCCAACAGTCCACAAAGTCCTTTCAAGCTGCTTCCCAGTCAACCCCTTCCCCTTACAAAGCAATTGCTGATCCGATTTCTGTCACTGTAGGTTAGTTTGCCTGTTCTAGAATTTCATAGTTGGGATCATACACTATGCATTTTTGTGTCCAACTTCTTTTATTAGCCTAAGATTTTTTGAGATTCACCAATGTGGACATTGGATCTTTCTTGCTGAATAGTATCCATTGCATAAATATATCATTGTTTATCCGTTCTTCTATTGAAGGCCATCTCACTCTTCCCAGGTTTTTTGACTAAGATGAACAAATGTGCTGTGAATGTTTTTTTAAAAAGTATTTTGTGGACATATGTTTTAATGTCTCTTTGATGCATACCTAGCAGTAAAATTACTAGCTCATATACGCTTAACTTGTTAATAGACTACAAAAGTGTTTTCCAAAATGACTGTACCATGTTATACTTCCACTAGCAACGTATGAGAGTTCTGGTTGCTCCATATCATCGCCAACATTTGTCATTCTCAGTCCTTTTCCTTTTAGCCCTTTAAACTTAGTCATGCTTCTTGCTTCAAAGTTTATTTTTTCCAATAAGAGTGTAGCTATATCAGCTTTTATTTTTATTTTTTAAAAATTTTTTGTTTATTGCAGTAACATTGGTTTATAACATTGTATAAATTTCAGGTGTACATCATTATACTTCTATTTCTGCATGGATGACATCATGTTCTCATGTTTACCACCCAAATACTAATTACAATCCATCACCACACACATGTGCCTAATTATCCCTTTTGCCCTCTCCCCCCCCATCCCCTGCCCCTCTGGTAACCACCAATCCAATCTCTGTCTCTGTGTGTTTGTTTGTTGTTGTTATTATCTACTACTTAATGAGTGAGATCATACAGTATTTATCAGCTTTTATTTTATTGTTTGCATGGTATATTATTTTCCATCTTTGTACTTTCAACCCTTTGTACTCTAAAATTTAAAGTGTTTCTCTTATAAGCAGCATATAGCTGGATTAAAACAAAATCCATTCCATACTGAATGCTGAAATTATATAATCTTTTTGTACTTAACTACTGATATACTTGGGTCTGTATGTACTATTTTACTATTCGTGTTCTATTTTATGCCTTTACCTCTCCTGACTTTCTTTGGATTAATCAAATGTTTTACATTATTTCCATTTTCCTTCTATTAAATTACATTTTTAAAACCATTTTTACTAGTTAGCCTAGAGCTTAAAACATGCATTCTTACTTATTACAGTCCAATGCAAGTTATTACTTTTACTACTTGGCTGATGCCAATTAAACCTTAGGACTTCTAAGCTCCGTTTACTTCCTTCCATCCTTTATGTTGTTATTACCAGGAATTTTAGTTCATATATAAAACTGAGGCTCCTTGGGGCCCCACAGTTGTTACTTTGTACAGTCACTGCTCATTTACATTTCCTTCTGGTGTTCTTCATTTCCTCTTGCATGGCCATATTTCTATCCGGGACCATTTTCCTGAAGAACTCCCTGTAATTATTATTTCAGGGCAGGCCTACTGGTGCCAAATTCCCTGAATTTTTGTTTGTTCTCACACATCTTTATTTCATCTTAGTATTGGAAGGATATCCGTGCTGGTATGGAATTCGAGGCTTGTAGTTTTCTTCTTCCAGCTTTAAAGATGTCGTTACATTGGCTTCTGGTTTGCACCATTTCCGCTGAGAAGCTGTCAGTCTCACTGCTCCTTTGAAGGGAACTGTGGTGGGTTAAAGATGGGCCACACATTCTTCGTCCCTACTAGCAGGTGGAGGACATCTCCCTGTCTTGATCTTGAGTGGGCTTGGGCGCTTGCCTGCACAGGAGCGGTGCTGCTCCAGTTCCACGCAGAGGCTCTAAGAGGCCTGGATGCTTCTGCTTTCCCCCTCGTGGACCCCTGAGCCACCATGTAATAAGGTCCAACTACCCTGCTGGAGAGACCATGGAGAGAAGATTCCCAGCTGTGCCCCAGCGATTCCAGCCACTCCAGCTGAGGCATCAGACATCTGAGTAAAGCCTTCTTTGGCAGCCAGCCCCAGATGAGTCTCCACACGTCTGTAGTTGCACGAATGACTCCAGGGGAGACCAGAAGAAATGCCCAGCTGAGTCCAGCTCAAATCACAGAATCTTGAGCAAACAACAGTTTTGTTTTAAGCCAGGAAATTTTGGGGTGGTTTGTTAGGCAGAAATAGATGAGTGCAATAGTATCTGGCATCAAGAATGGAGGGCTGCCCTAATAGAAACGTAAAACCTGTGCATTCATTTTGGAAATGGGTCACAGACATGTGCTGAAAGGGCAGCAATGAGACACTTAATGGAGGCTCTGAGCACACTGAGAAAACTACTACTGGAGGCTAGAGGAGAGGCACTGTCATCTATCGGCCAAACAGATGGTGAGGCTGTATCCTGGAATCTAGGAAGAATACCTACCAAAGTTGTGGATCTGGCTGGGAAGATTTCCAGGAAGAATGCTGAAAGTCACAAACGGTTTTTTAAAAATCAACTATCATAAGGTATTAATAGAGAGAGAACTAAACAAGGAACTGTGCAGTTTTCAAGCAGAATTTAGAGAAAATGCTCTCAAGCTTGGGACTCACGTGAAATTTTGAAAACGAAATTTTCTCAATTGCCAATTAGCTTCTCCAGTCAGCACAAGGTTTTGAAGTTAAAGGAAAAAAAAAGTCAAATCCAGGGTGATACCAGTAAAACTATGGCCTCAGAGTCAAGGTCAAATCAAGAGCGTGGCAGTAAGACCCTTTGTTACTCTGACCTCAGAAAGATTTAAGTCTAGATTTAAGCCTCCTAGACTCTTTCAGACAAAAGACATCTAAAAATCTTAAGGGTATTGTCCCAGACTCATATTCAAGGTAGCCAGGGGCCTTCTTGAAGAGCTTTGTGGGTGTGGCTTCCGTCTGACGCAGGGGCTTATAACTTGAAAGGCTACAAAGTTTTTTAAAAGAGTTGTGCCAGTTTGAACTAAAAGGGATAGAGACAGGCAGGAAGCAGGCTGAGTAAGCTGTTCGGCTGCAAACACGGGCCATTTCTTATGGAAAAAGCAGCAGAGCTCAGAGAGAAGAGTCAGAGTTGGGAAACAGATTAGGGAACCAAGCCCAGGAAACCAAACTAGGCCCTAATCAAGGAATATTCTCTCCTCTGGAACTGGGGGAGCTGGTGACATACGGCCAGGTGGATTTCAGCATTGTCACGGAACAGCGATGGCTACGTGCCTTCCACTTCTTCTCCTTTAAACTGATGTGATTATCTCATCCCCACCATACTGTCATGTCACACTGGAAGTTGAGTTGATTCTCTTAATCACCATATTATTATATTACCCCTTCAATATTATGTAGTAATAAAGTGGAGAAATGTTTAACCATAAAGTAATTAATTTTAATTTTAAAAAACCTCCTCTTTACGTAAAGATCACACAGAGGCAGATGAGTAGTCTTGGAGACTTTCAGTTACATTTGCTGTAGGCTGTATGAAAATACAGTTTTCCAAATATTTTGTTCCATGATTTCAAAAGAAAAGGATATCCGAAATACCAGATATTCTTCACCACCAGAAGAACACCTGACCTATTTCAAACTCCTGGATTCCATGGCTCCCAGCACCACCACCACCATATACTCACCACAACAGAGTAAAGAAGGGAAACTGATCAGGTAAGTTTCACCACAGAAGGGAAGCAAAGCAGCAAAAAAGAATACTCACCAAATGATGGAAAAAGTAATGGAAAAGTGATTGTAACATTCTGTGTGGGGTTATTTCACACTATCCTTTTAGTTAGTAAGTGCTAAGTAACTAACAGGAGAGATTAGAACCACTTTGTGGAAAATACTCTGGAAAAGTAAGAAGGTGGGAAGTTAGTTTCCAGCTTTCCTACAGGGTGACTTACCTTTTCCAAAACTTTGGCGATTCGGGTGCCAATTTGTTCAAGGGACTGTTGTGGATACTGGTCTTTGCCAAGATTTTGCAATACCTGGTATAGGGAGGAAGATGTTAGGTTTGAGGAATGAAATGAGGCTGGATCTAGACGACACTGCTGACGCTGAGCTGGGCACTGCCCCACAAAAGCAAACTGTTTCTCTGGGTACATGCTGCGGTCCCGCTGGTGAGGCATTTTGTGGAAGACACGTTTAAGGCCATTATACCATCCCTTCAGTCCTCTCCCACTTAACACAAACTACATATGAAAACACATTCATTATAGCAAACTTAGAAAACAGAGTAGAGGAAGAAAATGAAAACTATTTGTAATCTTGTCACCCAGACACAACCACTGTTAATATCTTTACATATATCTTTCAGATATTTTTCTTTCAGATATTTTTCTATGTACACACATATTATTTCTGTCGCAGAATATGGGATCACACTGTATACTGTCACCTACATTTTCACATAACATGTTTTGAAAATTTCTTCATGCCAACAAATATTTCTACCACATATTTCTTAATGACTTCATTGTCTACTATCTTATATCTATACCAACATTTATTTAACAAATCTATTGTTGGGCAATTGTGACATGTTTTTCCAATTCTTCTTGGTATATGCTTTGCTAGGTATGTGCTGGGTCTCCCCTCTTGCCTTCTTAAGAATGCCAACAGGAGAATTAACTGCCTTAAATATTTCTTACAAGAGCCTCTGTCTGATGACAAGCAGAATGCTACCCACCTCAAGGAGTGAATCAGAATTAAAATTTCCTGGCTATAAAAAACAGCATAAGCTCAGTCACAGGGCCTGAAACAAACAGGCTTGGCCTAAAGCCACCTAGATGACAGCCAATCAAAAAAAGGCAAACAAATAAGGCCTGGCCATGGTGCTTTCTGCTATCAGCTGATCACGAAGGTGGGACTCAGCACTGCAGACAGGCGGAATGAAGCTGAGCACTCACCTCTGTTAACTGACTCTCACCCGTGTAGTGCAGGCTGGCCCGGTGGGAAACCCCATGCAAGTGGTCCAGGGTGTGCATGCTCGTGGGGAGATTGCCGTTGCAAAGAGGCTCCATCGCTGGCTGCTGTATTGGAGTGGCAAAGTCTATGTGTTCTGTGATGCTGAAAAATGGAGATTACCACATTGGCCATGGAAGATTTGAGTGGGTGGGCAGAAAGAATATTAGTAATCAGCTGATCATAACTTCAATATGTTCTTAGGATTGTCTGAAGCCATGGAATCTCAGACTGGAAGAGACCCCAGGAGTTATGTAGTCTGATCTCTCATGTTACAGGTGCGAGGACTCCAGTGCCTGGCAGTGACCATTTGTTGAACGTATGAAGAGAGGTCATACCCCAGGTCAAAGCTGCAGTGCTGGGATCTGAGTCCTGAACTCCGTGATTTTCCCAGTCTACTCAAGCTGCCTCCTTTCTATGCACCACGGCGTCTGATTTGCTCACTGCTGCTGACCATGTTTTCTCACAGGGGAGGTTTTAAATCAAGTGGATTTTCTTCTAGGATGACTTTTTCCAGGGTACAGATAATGATAAATCTGTGGTCCCTATCTTTTATTTTCCCTTTAGGCACAGAAGCACACTTGTCCCCACAGAAAAAGTTACCTAAAGTTTAGACAGTACATTTTATACAGATACAGCTGTTCAGCGTGTCTACTCATAAGATATAAGTACTTCCCTTCATGGTCCTAAAGTGGTCATTTTCCTGCTATACACAGGCTGAATGTTATACACTCTCCTACATGCTGATATGGCAAACTGCAATTGCTAAATTTTATTTCTAGGTATTTAAAAAGTTAAACATATATTAGGCAAACATTCATTCACTCATTATTTATTCAGAGCCAATCACACGTCAGACACCAAGGCTATAATAATTAACATAACATACCCAGTCCCTGCTGTTATGGTGCTCATAGTCTTGAGTGACTCAAATATTACAGATGTGATGAGTTATAAGAGATAAAGACACGGAACAATGTCAGTACACTACAGGAGGGTATACAATTCCTCTACACTGATGCAGGAGGGAGGTGGTTAGTGAAAGATTCCCTGAGGAAGTAAGATTTAAGGTGAGAGCAGAAGGATGAGTGTGAATTAACCAGATAGGAAGAAGGTGGTGAGAACACCACCACAGGCAAAGGAGACACCATGTGTGAAGGCCCTGATGGGAGAGAAGGCAGAGCCAAAGATGGAAGGACAGGCGGGAGCAGATCATGAAGGCTTTTGTGGGCCACTGTAAACAGCAACCCAAAGTTACCAGAGCATTTAAAGAATTATTTGGCTTACATCTAGGGAAGAATTCTGAGTACTGTGGAGAGAATGGATAAAATAGAGGCAAGAGTGAATAAAGCAAGAGGACCAGCTAGGAGGCTAGTGAAGGAATCTAAGTGGAGATGATGGTGATCTGGTTTAAGGAGGCAGCAATGGAGATGGAGAAAAGCAGATGGTTTTGAAAACTACTCAGAGGGTAAAAGTGATAACAATTGGCAATAGACTGGATTTGAAGGTTACGAGAGAGGGACTGCTAAGGATGACTCCCAGGGTTCTGGCCTAAGCACAGCTGGAGCCATTTACTAAGAATAAGAAATGGAAAGACAAACAAAACAAACTGTCTTTTGGAAGGAGAGTGGGTAAGAAAATTATCAGTTTAGTTTTCCTGGGCTTGGGGTGCCTGAGAGATATCTAGGCAGAGAGGCCAGGTAGATAACTGGATAGATGGGTTGAAGGATCTGAAGAAAGGACTGGTCTGGAGACGAAAATTTGGGAGCTGTTAATATATCAGTGGTGATGGAAGTTCTGATTGTCGTCTGCCTAGGAGTGACTATAAAATAAGAAGGCTCAGTGGTATATCTTGGGGAACTCAAACACTTACAAGGGTAGAAAAGGGGCCGGCAAAAGAGAATGAGTGTCCAGGGAGGAAAAAACCAGTTGTCTGAGAGGCAACCTTGCTCAGCTTGTGTCTTGGTAGGTGTTTGTAAGTCTGGATTTGCTCTGGCTCCTTTCTCAAGTGCACGAGGTCAGCGAGAGACCACAGGTTTCGTGCTTCTATAACCAGGGATCCAGTCTTCAATTCAAACTAAGTAAGTTATACACGACTTCTGGATAGCTTAGAAAGCGTGGCGAAGGCACTGAGAAGGGGGGCATACTGACTGTTCAGTACGATGGGCTGAGTCCACCTGTGGGCTGTGCTCAGCAATGGGCATCCTCTGAACCACCAAGCCCAGAAAGGACGACTCTTCTAACAGCTGCTGACAAAGAAGGGCATCCTTGCAGTCGGCTGGGCCCAGCGGGATCACTGGTACACAAGTGCCATGAAGGAGGGAGAGGTTAAGATACTCACTCAATGTTCTTTGAAGAGACTGCAAGCCAGGTACTCACGATGGCAGTCAGCTCTACCCAGCGGAGTTTGACGCACTCATCTGGACTGGGCCATCCCAGACTCTGGTAGTCACGTTTTTTTCCTGGAAGAAAGGTATGTACGTCATCGGTCAACACAATTACAAAGGAACAGAACCTATAGCGTCTTATGCCCTGGTGACTACTTCACCCAGACTGCTGCATTTGGAGGTGCCAGTCATTCCTCTGGTCTTTAGAATTTCTACCATCTAGAGAACGAATTAGAATCTTGTTATTCACAGCAATGGAAATAAAGATCATCTTTGAGTAAATCCTTATTCTCAAAGATGATGAAGTAAAAATAAATGAGTCCTTCACTGGATTTAACACTGATCAACATGAGATAAGGGTTAAGATATTCTTCAATGTTAACCTTCTTACCAAACTTAATTTTTACCCCTCTACATTTTGATTTGATAAAGACTCCACTAAGTCAAGAGAAACACATCTCTCTAAAGTAGGATTTCTCAGCCTGATACTACTGAGTAGCGGGCTGGACAATGCCTTGTTGTGGGCTGTCCTGTGCGTTGGAGGATGTTTAGCAGCATCCCTGGCCTCTACCAACTAGATTTCAGCAGCATCCTCCTCCAGATGTGACAACCAAAAATATCTCCAGATACTGCCAAATGTCCCCTGGGACGGCAAAGTCACTCCTGGTAGAAAGCCACTGCTGTAAAGAAGAGCAGCGGGGTGGGGAATAAGGATGATAACGAGAGGCTGTCATCTGTCTTCAGAGCACTTCCTGTGGGCTCGGGTCCTGTGCTGAGTGCTTTACATCCCTAACCTCGTGAGGCAGGTAAAGCCCTCATTTCTCAGATGAGAAAACGGAGGCTCAGAGAGATCAAGCGACACGCCCAAGGTCACCTGGCTTGTAGGTGGCAGAGCTGGGATCCAGATCCCGGTCTGTCTGACTCTAACATGCATGCTCCCAATCACCATGCTATTTACTCTAAAGGGCTATTAAAGCTGTTTATCAATACCCTTTACAGGTGTTCCCTTTTGGGTGCAGGCCCTTTACTTAGATCAGGTCCCCAAGGAAAGAGCAGAACTGTCTGGTCTGGGAAGAGTCCTTCTGAAGGAATTACAATCGAACAGACAGAGGAGAACCTAGGTTCTGTAGAGCTCTTTTTATACTGTAGGAATTCACCAACAATACAAGACTGTTTGAGGTACAGGCAGGGGTTTTGATTTAGATTTTAATAAAATAGAAAAAAACAGTTTGGAAGAGTTTCAAACTAACCCTGTAAGTTTCATAATAAAGCTTATTTTTCTTTTATATTTAAGAAATTCACTTGAAAAATATTGATTGAGCATCTATTATGAGGGGCTCGGAACTGTCTAAGACACTAGGGGAACAGAGAGGAATCAGGAGGGGGGCCTGCTCTTGAGCTCACAGTCTAGTGAGGGGGGTGAACAAACAGATCATTATAATACAACAGGATAAGTGCCAGAGAGAAGGCACAGAAAACTGCACAGAGGAGAGAGCAACTAATGCTGCCCGAAGGGAGCAAGGGAGAGAGGGCACTTGAGTTTGAAGTTTAAGGATGAGTGATATTTTAGCACCACCGAGGTGGCATGAGGGCATTCCAGGCAGAAGGAACAGCATGTGCAAAGGCACAGAGGTAAAATCAGAGCATGGCTGGTTCAGAGAATGGTGCCGAAGGGCAGAGAGGGCCTGGGTTGTAACGGGTATTGTGTGCCACACAAGGACATTTGGACTTGATCCTGTAGGCAGTGGGGAGCGAGCCCACATCCCTCCATCTTGTTCACAAGGATATCATAAGAGGCTCTGTTAAATGCCTTGCTGAAGTCCAGTTACATTATATCCACAGCACTTCCCTGGTCCTCAGTAGTCCTCACCAAAAAAGGAAATGAAATTAGTTAAGCACTATTAGTTTTATCAGTTCTTAGTAGATCTACAGTGGCCCTTAATGATCTCCACTTTTCCCCCCATGGTCTCACAAACTATCTGTTTAACAATTTGCTTTAGAGCTTTGTAAGGATTTATCATGAAGCTCATTACTTGATAGTGGATAGAATCCGTATTTATTTGAAAATTGGGATACTGAACCTCTTTAGTCTTCTCTCATCTCTTCCACACTTTAGAACATTTCACTATAAGGACAGCATGTAGTTGCATGATCTCATGTGCAAGTATATTCAACACTCCACCTGGGCCTACCTACTGGAATCCATTTAAAACTGCTCAAGTGCTCTCACATCATCTCAACCATACTGAGCTTTAATTTCTACTTTTATCAGAAATTTTTAGCTTTTTGTTTGTAAAAGTAACACAGGCTTATTAGAAAATATTTAGAAAACGGAAAAGTACATAGAAAAAAATAAAAATTGCCTATAGCCCTATAAACACCCAGAGATGATCACTTACAATATTCTGGTGTATTTCCTTCTATACTTGTTTCTTTGTGCTTATTTATTATAGCATATTTAATCAAATCTAAGATGTCATAAACTGTAAGGTGTACATTATTTTACATGATTTAAGACAGAAAAAATTGCTAATTATTATTTAAGATACTATTAATTGTATCTCAATTGCAGAGATATTGAAATGTGAAAAAATGTAACCAAAATACAAGTATATTTACTATTTTATAGAAATTGAAGTATTCTCTACTAATGCTGTTCTATAAACTGCTTTTGTTCACTTACTAAACTACATACATCTTAGCTGCACAATACACAGCACGGACATGCTGTAATTTATTTAGACAATGACCAACATTTAGGTTGTTTACAAATTTTTACTACAAGCAACCCTGTGATTAATATCTTGGTACTTCTATCTTTGGCACTTGTAAGATGATTTACTTAGAAGTAGAATTGTTGGTATATTTTTAAATTTTCTGAGACATGTAGTCAAACTACCCCAAAATTTGTTTTATTAACTTTCACTGTGTGTGATACCTTTAAAGAGAATTTGATAAGCAAACATGCTATCTCACCGTTTAGGCTTGCACTTCTTTGACTGCTAGTGAGGCTGACCATTTTCCCACGTGTTCAGAGGCCATTTGTGTGTGTGTGCGTGTGTGTGTGTGTTTGGAGAACTGCCTATGTACTTTGCACATATTTTATTGAAATGCTCTATTTTTCCTATTGATTTATGGGTGCTCTTTAAATGACAGTGATATCCTTTCTTTATAATATAGTCTATAAATATATGCAAATATTCTGCAAATATACTTTGCTTCAGTCCTTTGTTTTTCTATTTTGTGGTGTTTTCTGATGCCGGAATTATTATTTTTTTCACTTTTTCTCTGTCAAAAAAGTCTTTCTCCACCTTAAAAGTATATACATATCCATCTAAGTTTTCTTCTTTTATGATTTCATTACATTTACTATGTAATCCACTGGAAATTTCATTTCCACAAGGATGTTTTACAGTTTGAACATTTTTTCCTTGCTGCAGAAGACAGAACTAAGAGGAAGTGTTGCTTTCTTTCTGTAGCCCGTTCACACATGCTGTCTTCCTTAAACAGTGAAGCTACTTCGAGCTCTTAACTCCCGTCATGACAAAGTGTCCTTTTTGGTGTCCCTGGTATTTTTCACAACTCACAGCTCATTCTGGGATTTAGCCAAGCTGACTCCATTCTTTGTATTTTATTAAGTGCCCTCTGCTTTCAGCTTTGGGAAGTACTCACACCAAATTAAATAAGACACATTTTCACGAAGTTACTTTGAATTTTCAAAGTCTCAGGCAGTGAAAATATCCTTTTAAAAAAGGAGATATTTTTTAAAAGAAATATCACTATTTATTTCACTGATGATGAAGAAAGTCAACTGGACTCATGGCAATGGCCCTGAACCTGGAGTCCAGAGATGGACATCAGGACAACTATGGACCCTAAAAGAACATGCCAAATTTTGATGTATATGCATTTTTCCTGGGGAGTAGTTCCAAAGCATTTACCCAATACTTAAAGAGATAGCTGACATACAAAGATGTTACTAGATAGTTAATATTTATTGAGTCCTATGTGCCCACTTCATTTAAAGCACTTTACATGTATAAACTCATATAAACTTCACAACCACCTTGTAAGATAGATGTGATTATTATCCCATTTTATAGATAAGGAAAATGAGGCACAGGGAACTAACTGGAAAAACTGGTGTTTGAACTGTTAAGACTCAATAGGATATTTAAGCTCAAGATAAGACTATAAGCAAATAGCCAATGGTAAAAAAATCAGAGGAGAGAAGTCAAGATGGCAGCATAGGTGGACCCTGAACTCACCTCCTCCCACGGACAGAGCCAATTTACAACTACTCGTGGAAAAACTACCCCTGAGAGATAACTGAAAACTGGATAAGAGGAACTCCTGCAACAAATGACAATCCTAATTGAGGCGGAAGACACAGAAATTCCCTTCTGGAGAGAAAAAATGCCACCTTCACAAGCCGCAGTGCTGCAGGGCCGCCCGGGAGCAGCCCAAAGGCACACAGCCCTCCCTAGAGGAGCAGGGGACCTGAGCCGGGGAGCGCCCCCGCTGTACGCATTTTGTGGACCCAGCACAATGAAGATGAGTGGCATAATATCTGACTTTGCCTGCTACTAAAACACTGGGGAGTACCCCCAGAAAAGCTGGTTCACAAAGAAATTAAAACTGGCTCTTAAAGGACCCACACACAAATTCACCTGTTTCGGAAAGCAACCTAAAATCACCAGAAAGAAAGGTGCACAGTCCTTTGGTGAAAAGAGACTCACCTGATAGGCTCTGAGTGCATCTCGGTGAGAGGTGAGACCTCTCCAGGGACTGGGACATTGGCGGCAGCCACTGTTGTGGCCTGGTGTGGGCGTGCTGACACAGATGCCATTGGAGTTCTCCTTGAGCCCTGCTAGCCCAGGGTCTGCCCCACCCACTAGAACACCGATTTAATCCAGCCCAGCCAGGGCAGGCAGCCCACCCTAGGGACTGGCCCCACCCAACACAAGCCCTCAGGCAACTTGTGCGCCTGCATAGATTGGTGACTGGATTCTCTGCAGTCTGGCGACTGGGTCCACCTCTATGGGGCAGGACATGAGCAAAGAGTGGGTGGAGAGTGTGGGGCAGTGGTGGAGTGTGTGGGGCTCCTGCCGTGGAGAGACTGGGTCCACTTCAGGAGGTCGGGGCGTGCACACGGGGCAGGACTGTGTTGACTGTGTGTGTGGACCTGTGGGCGGTGGGGCTTGTCAGCTGCAGAAGACTTGTGCTTCTCAAACACCCACAGAGGGGGTTTGCCTCACCTTCCAAAGCCTGAAATAATTGGGTGCTCCCATGCCTGAGGCCAGCCCCAGCCAGCTGCAATCCTCAGAGAGCTGACAAGAGACCTAAAGGCTGGAGGCTTATAGCAACTGTAAGCCCCTGAGCCTAACAACCCGCCACACTGGGGGCCTATTCACTTAAAAGAAATAATGCAAGACAAATGTGCTATTAGAACTTGCAGCCAACTGTGCTGGGGCTCCCCACACCCAATAAAGAGACTGAAGGGCCCACAATGACTACAAGCAGCTGAGCATTACAACAGCTGGCCAGGAGCATAACTCAGCCTCCCTGGGCGCCTACAGGGAGAGCAACCACACCACAACAGAAGGACACACGTAGCCCACATAGGGGTCACTCCTGGAACATTCAGAACTGAGGGAAGCACACTGCAAGGCCTCATAAGGCATCACTTATATAAGGTTACCTCTCCAAGAGCAGGAGACATGGCTGACCTATCTAATACACAGACACAAGCACAGGGAAAGAGGCAAAATGAGGAGGCAAAGGAATACCTTCCAAGTAAGGGAACAGGACAAAACCCCAGAAAAGGAACTAAGTGAAACAGAAATGAGCAACTTACCTGACAGAGAGTTCAAACAAAGAGTGTTAAGGATGTTCACTGATCTTGCGAGAAGAATGGATGAACTCAGTGAGAACATCAACAAAGAAGTGGAAGATATAAAAAAGAACCAATCGGAAATGAAGAATACACTACTGGAAATGAAAAATTCACTAGAGGGACTCAAAAGCAGAGTAGAGGATACAGAAGAACGGATCTGCGAGCTGGACGAAAGACTAGAAGAAATCACCCAAGCTGAACAAGTAAAAGAAAAAAGAATTAAAAAGAGTGAGGACAGTCTAAGGGACCTCTGGGACAACATCAAGCGCACTAACATCCATGTTATAGGTGTCCCAGGAGGAGAAGAGCAAGACAAAGGGGCAGAGAATCTATTAGAAGAAATAATAGGTGGAAACTTCCCTAACCTAAGGAAGGAAACAGACATCCAAGTACAGGAAGCACAGAGAGCACCAAACAAGATAAACCCAAAGAGGCCCACACTAAGACACATCATAATCAAAATGTCCAAAATTAAAGATAAAGAGAGAATCCTAAAAGCTGCAAGAGAAAGATAAGTTACATACAAAGGAAACCCCATAAGGCTATCAGCTGACTTCTCAGCAGAAACCTTACAGACTAGAAAAGAGTGACATGATATATTTAAAGTGCTAAAAGGAAATAACCTACAGCCAAGAATACTCTACCCAGCAAGGTTATCATTCAAAACGGAAGGAGAGATAAAAAGTTTCCCAGACAAGCAAAAATTAAAGGAGTTTGTCACCAAGACACCAGTACTACAAGAAATGCTAAAGGGACTTATTTAAGGGGAAAGGAGAAGACCACAAATAGGAAAAATTATCTATTTCCATGATAAGAGGGTAATGGATACAAATGCACAGAAAAGAGGTTAGATATCATATCAAAAACATAAAATGTGGAAGGAGGAGAGTTAAGGAGTAGAGCTTTCAGACAGAGGTCAAACTAAAGAGACCATCAACTTAATATAGATTCCTATATACATAGGTTACTGTACATGAACACCATGGTAATCACAAACCAGAAAACTATAATAAATACACAAAAAACTAAGAGAAAGGAACCCAAACATAATACTAAAGAAAGCCATCAAACCACAAGGGAAGAGAGCAAGAGAAGAAGAAAGGAACAGAGAAAGACTACTAAAACACTGAGAAAAAAAAGTTAAAAAATGGCAGTAAGTACTTACTTATCAATATCTACTTTAAACGTCAATGGACTAAATGCTCCAATTAAAAGGCATAGGGTGGCTGATTGGATAAAAAAACAAGACCCATATATATGCTGCATACAAGAGACACACTTCAGACCTAAAGACACTCAAAAACTGAAAGTGAAGGGATGGAAAAAGATACTCCACGCAAATGGCAATGAAAAGAAAGATGGGGTATCAATACTCACATCAGACAAAACAGACTTTAAAACAAAAACTGTAAAAAGAGGCAAAGAAGGGCATTACATAATGATCAAGGGAACAATCCAACAAGAGGATATAACACTTGTAAATGTCTATGCACCCAACGTAGGAGCACCTAAATACATAAAGCAATTATTAACAGACATAAAAAGAGAAATAGACAGTAACACAATAATAATAGTGGACTTTAACACTCCACTTACACCAATGGATAGATCATCCAAACAGAAGATCAATACGGAAATATTGGCCTTAAATGACACAATAGAACAGATGGACCTAGTAGATATATACAGAACGTTCCATCCAAAAACTGAATAATACACGTTGTTTTCAAATGCACCGGGAACATTTTCCAGGACTGATCACATATTAGGCCACAAAACGAGTCTCCATAAATTTAAGAAGACTGAAATAATACCAAGTATTTTTTCTGACCACAACGGTATGAAACTAGAAATCAACTGTAGGAAGAAAATCAGAAAAGCCACAAATATGTGGAAATTAAACAAAATGCTACTGAACAACGATTGGGTCAATGAAGAAATCAAAGGAGAAATCAAAAAACACCTGGAGACAAACGAAAATGAAAATACGACATGCCAGAACTTATGGGATACAGCAAAAGCAGTTCTAAGAGGGAAGTTTATAGCAATACAGGCCTATCTCAACAAACAAGAAAAATCTCAAATAAACAACCTAACAATGCACCTAAAGGAACTGAAAAAGAAGAACAAACAAAGCCCAAAATCTGTAGAAGAAGGAAAATAATAAAAATCAGAGCAGAAATAAATGAAATAGAGACTAAAAAAACAATAGAAAAAATTAATAAAACCAAGAGCTGGTTCTTTGAAAAGATAAACAAAATTGACAAACCTTTAGCTAGACTCATGAAAAAAGAAAGAGAAAGGCTCAAATAAGCAAAATCAGAAATGAAAGAGGAGAAATTACAACAGACACCTCAGAAATACAAAAGATTATAAGAGAATACTATGAAAAGCTATATGCCAATAAATTGGACAATCTGGAAGAAATGGATAAATTCTTAGAATCATACAACCTTCCAAAACTGGATCAAGAAGAAATAGAGAATTTGAACAGACCAATCACCAGTAAAGAGATAGAAACAGTAATCAAAAACCTCCCCAAAAATAAAAGTCCAGGACCTGACGGCTTCCCTGGCAAATTCTACCAAACATTCAAAGAAGACTTAATACCTATCCTTCTCAAACTCTTCCAAAAAATTGAGGAGGGGGGGAAGCTCCCTAACTCATTCTACGAAGCTGACATTACCCTGATACCAAAACCAGACAAGGACAACACAAAAATAGAAAATTACAGGCCAACATGACTGATGAACATTGATGCAAAAATCCTCAACAAAATACTAGCAAATTGAATACAACAATATATTAAAAAGATTATACACCACGATCAGGTGGGATTTATTCCATGGATGCAGGGATGGTTCAACATCTGCAAATCAATCAATGCAATATACCACATTAATAAAATGAAGAATAAAAATCACACGATCATCTCAATAGATGCAGAGAAAGCATTTGATAAGATACAGCATCCATTTATGATAAAACCTCTGAATAAAATGGGTAAAGAAGGAAAGTACCTCAACAGAATAAAGGCCATATATGAGAAACCCATGGCCAATATCATCCTCAATGGTGAAAAACTGAAAGCTATCCCTCTAAGAACAGGAACCAGACAAGGATGCCCACTGTCACCACTCCTATTTAACATAGTCTTGGAAGTCCTAGCCAGAGCAATCAGGCAAGAGAAAGAAATGAAAGGGATCCAAATTGGAAAGAAAGAACTGAAACTGTCACTACTTGCAGATGACATGATTTTAAATATAGAAAACCCTAAAGAATCCAACAAAAAACTTTTAGAAGTAATAAACGAATATGGTAAAGTTGCAGGATACAAAATCAACATACAAAAATCAGTTGCGTTTCTGTACACTAACAACAAAGTAGCAGAAAGAGAAATTAAGAATACAATCCCATTTACAATTGCAAAAAAAGAATAAAATACCTAGGAATAAACTTAACCAAAGAGGTGAAAGATCTGCACACTGAAAACTATAAAACATTGCTGAAAGAAATTGAAGAAGACGCAAAGAAATGGAAAGATATTCCATGCTCTGGATTGGAAGAATTAACATAGTTGAGATGTCCATACTTCCTAAAGCAATCTATAGATTCAATGCAATCCCTATCAAAGTTCCAAGAACATTTTTCACAGAAATAGAACAAAGAATCCTAAAATTTATATGGAACAACAAAAGACCCCGAATAGCTAAAGGAATCCTGAGAAAAAAGAACAAAGCTGGAGGTATCACACTCCCTGATTTCAAAATACACTACAAAGCTATAGTAACCCAAACAGCATGGTACTGGCACAAAAACAGACACACAGATCAATGGAATAGAATCGAAAGCCCAGAAATAAACCCACACATCTATGGACAGCTAATCTTTGACAAAGGAGCCAAGAACATACAATGGAGAAAGGAAAGTCTCTTCAACAAATGCTACTGGGAAAACTGGACAGCCATATGCAAAAAAGTGGAAGTAGACCATTACCTTACACCATACACAAAAATTAACTCCAAATGGATTAAAGACTTGAATGTAAGAGCTGAAACCATGAAACTTCTAGAAGAAAACATAGGCAGTATGCTCTTCGAAATCAGTCTTAGCAACATATTTTCAAGCACCATGCCTGACCGGGCAAGAGCAACAATAGAAAAAATAAACAAATGGGACTACATCAAACTAAAAAGCTTCTGCACAGCAAAGGAAACCATCAACAAAATGAAAAGACAACCTAACAATTGGGAGAAGATATGTGCAAACCATACATCTGATAAGGGGTTAATCTCCAAAATATATAAAGAACTCATGCATATCAACAACAAAAAGGCTAACAACCCAATTAAAAAATGGGCAAAAGACCTGAACAGACATTTCTCCAAAGAAGATATACAGATGGCCAACAGGCACATGAAAAGATGTTCAACATTTTAACTATCAGGGAAATGCAAATCAAAACTACAATGAGTTACCACCTCACACCCGTCAGAATGGCTATAACTAACAAGACAGGAAACAACAAGTGTTGGAGAGGATGTGGAGAGAAGGGAACTCTCATACACTGCTGGTGGGAGTGCAAACTGGTGCAGCCACTATGGAAAACAGTATGGAGATTCCTCAAAAAATTAAGGATAGAACCACCATATGATCCAGCTATTCCACTGCTGGGTATTTATCCAGAGAATGTGAAAACACCAAGGCGTAAAGATACATGCACCCCTGTGTTCATTGCAGTGTTATTCACAATAGCCAAGACTTGGAAGCAACCTAAGTGCCCATGAAGGGACGAATGGATAAAGAAGATGCGGTATATATACACAGTGGAATACTACTCAGCCATAACAAACGATGAAATCCAGACATTTGTGACAACATGGATGGACATTGAGGGTATTACACAAAGCGAAATAAATCAGAGGGAGAATGTCAAATACCATATGATCTCACTCATTAAGTAGTAGATAATAACAACAACAAATAAACACATAGAGACAGAGGTCGGATTGGTGGTTACCAGAGGGGAAGGGGGGAGGGAGGAGGGCGAAAGAGATAATTAGGCACATGTATGTGGTGATGGATTGTAATTAGTATTTGGGTGGTGAACACGAGAACATGATGTAATCCATGCAGAAATAGAAGTATAATGATCTACACCTGAAATTCATACAATGTTATAAATCACTGTTACCACAATAAACAAACAAACAAAATCAAGTAAATGTCAAAACAAACTTTTTATACCAATGACTGGTTTGTTCACTTAGTCCAATTACCTTCTCACCTGATCTACTTTAAGTCACAAACATATCCTTTGTGAGAACTGAGACAGCGAAATCTGAAAGGAGAGACTGGCATCGCAAACATTCAAATTTACCTTGTGGCCCAGGAGATGCCACCTTTGGGCCAGTGATCTCCAGGTTTGCTTGGTAACGATGTACGTTTTCTGCTTGATTCAATTCTAGCTGTTTTGCAGGAGTTTTCTTGTGATCTCCTTTGGGTTTCTTTACACGTTTGACCTGGAATGTGATCTGGGAAATGGAACATGTTAGGAACAAATGAGACCGATTATCAAATCTGTCAGTGGCTATGGATATTGGGGGCTTTAAGAAGAACCAGTCAGTCCTGTGCTAAGACTAAGTTCTCTCCTTCAGTTTAATTCTTAAAGGTCTAAATGAAAAACGTTTAGTGAAATAAAATAACCAAGCCTTGAAGAATGCATGTATAGAGGAAACTGAAAATTAAGATGTCTGAACTGGGTAGTTCCAAGTCTGTAGGCTTTGAGAGCGGCTTCACACCCATCCTGTTTCCTCTGCCTCCCAGAAGAGCTAGCAATACCTAAGGACCATAAACGCTGCCTGCGGTACAATTCCAATGTGAAGGCTGACTGGAGTGCCACATACCCAACAGAAACATCACACCAACAAACCAGGAGCCCCTCCCACCCCCCACCCCCCCACCAAAGACCTGGGCTACAATTTGGTAAGAACCGAGTCGGCAAACTCTTACCCATTCTGTGGCTTCATCATCTTCACTTCTGCAGTCTCCATAGCAAGAGCTTCTGGCCACTCCGTCCTGGGGACCTTTCTTCAGTACCCGTATCCCCTGCAAGTCCAGACGCCGCCCCTTCATCTCTAGTGCTCCCCCAAAGCCTTCGAGAGGCCAGGCCTGTTGAAATTCATCCACCAAAGCCAATATCTCTTCTGACATTTTTGTTTCATCTGAATTGTCCATCTCATCAGAACCATTGCTTTCCTCAACTACTGTACCTGAAATTCAAGCGCCAGCACGTTATTAAAAATCACACAGCACTCATTCAAGGACTTGAGGGGCTCTAGTCTTGCTTTCTGAGAAAAGTTTTGGCTCTGCTTAGAGGCACTTCTATAGTCCGCCTTTATAAAAATACCATTCAGCATCTTCAAGATTCACAATAAAATATCATCTTTGTCACCTAGCTTTTGTCAAAAGCCTGGCTGACAACAATGGCAGCAGCTAGATGGCAGGTGCTCATAGACTATGTCACCAGTAGGCATGAAGATGGCTATTTTATACAGGAATGTTGTGAAAAAAAGACCAACTTGCTCTAGATACAAGACAGAGATGGCAAAGATGAAGTTTATTATGTTATTTATTCAATACGTGGGATTCTTCAAGCTTTATTCAAATAGCATATGAAATATCATAGCTGTATGTCCAGACCATATAGTCTAATTGCCTTAACTGAACAATGATTTCTTTAATGGGAAACTATCCTAATTCTACCCGAAGGCTACCATTTTCACTAATGGTTGATATAAGAAATAACAATATATTAGTGTAATTTTATCCTAAAATCGTTATTAAGATATTATTTGTTATGTTGCTCAAGTTTCTTATGTCAAGACTCCCATGGATGTTTCTCAGCACAGTGGCCTAGTAAAAATTCTCTCTCCTGAGAAGTCAATATGTCTCCATTATTATATATCGAAGGTTACATAACTCTACAAGTTCCCCTTTATGCGTAGATAACTAAGAAGTTCAGGGAAAAATTACTCTGTGTTTCTTACTAGAAGGCTTTCCTTTTTTTTTTTTAATTTTTTACTACTTAACTTTTGCTACTTTGAATTAATGGCTGAGTCTTATATTGTGTGTTCCATGAAAGTCATCTCCAATCCTTTTTGGAAGTAGATAGGATACAAAGACAAATAACAAAATGGAATGCCTCCTTTTGCAATATGTACCCACCAGACAACCCAAGAGCACAAGGTTGATTGCTCACAAAACGCCAATCTATGTTATCCAGTAATCTTCAACTGGTAATTCTAGCTTACTCGGTGATTCAGAACATGGCATTAATAAGGCCAAGGTCAGGAATCTCATATCCATATCAACCAGACCTATGGCCACAGTGAGTAACACATCTTAGAAATGCATAGAATTAGTGTCTGAGGAGGCATGGGTTGAGAAAGATGGCTGACTACCATGGCTAAAAACAACTTAAAACTTTGAGCCCTACTCACAGAAGGTCTTCAGTGTCACCCTTAGCTCTGGTGGCCTCTCTCTCTCCTATCCCACTTTCTAGTCCAGAAAGCGGGAAGGTCTATTGTCAGGCTGGGAGTAGCACTAGAAATCTCTGATATTCTTTCTTGAAAAAGCTATAGGGCTCTTCCATTTGCTAAAAAGTGACTATAAAATGTATTACTATCCTTTCAAGTAAGTTTCCTTTAGGTTTTCTGAACCAATCTGCTAGTTTCTATTGATTATGATTATGATTATTGTTAATGGAGCTCTGAAACAAGCACTATGTAAAACAGCAGTTTGCACAAGGTTATTCAGATAAAAATGCTTGGTTACTTACCAAAATTATATGGCCAGTAGCATAAATATAGGGTTGACAAAGTTATAATTTTCAGTTTCTATCTTGTTTGCTACTATATTCTAAATGTCCAACATTATACCTGGCAGACAGCAGCCAGGTATATTCCTGGCTATTCCAACTATTCCAAATAGTTGTGGAATGAACTAATGGGAACTCAGAAATAATCTGGTTTGTGAGGTTCCTGAGGAACTGCTGCTCCTGCCTTTGCCTTGTCCTGCTGGCAATTCAAGACTTTTTAAGCTGTAAGGTTTACCTTGTCATGTGGTAAAGTATTGTCAACCCAGCTGAATGGTAAGCACGAGAAAGGCAGGCATCATGTCTTCAGCATAATGTCTGGCACCCTATGTGATCTAGAAATTTCTTGCTAGCTAACCCAGCTGGACAGGGTTGTGATGGGGATCCCAAAGAGCAACTCAATTAGAAGAATTGCCTGGTACCTGACTTGTAGCCACACAGGTGTCTCTAAGTATTCCTCATGTTATTTTAGCTTCCTCTCCTTCCTTCTTCTACGGCTGCCATGGGATTCCTTGTACCTCGTCCTAAGACAGGAAAGGGTTTTTGACAGATTTGGCCACAGCCGAGAATATGGGCTTAAAGAAAAGTGGCTTCTGGCCAAAGGCAGACTGCAGGTAACTAATTCCCCAGTGTATAGTTAGAGCAGCATATGGATGCTCTGTTAGGAAGCCTTATTTCCCTTCACTAACTACTACTATTTAGAAAGCATTCATGTTGTTTAGTTGCACAGAGTTCCACAAGCCCAGTTCCCAAAGATTAATACTTCACCGTGCCCTTACCATATGGTAATATCTATCATTATTACAAAGTTCTTAGAGAAATGGGCTTGCACTGATGGAAATTGGTATTCAAATCAAGAGAAACCATGGAACATGCTGCAGGCTTCTGTTGCTGGCAGCCATTAGGCCTTTTCAAAGACTATAAGCTACAGAGGTGGAAACAAAAGGAATACGCACTGAGGCCTCTGACCCTGAGGAATTAAATACAATCAAGTTGGAGACACAAAACTATACGCATTAAACAATTCGAGAACAATTACATTAAAATTTTTTGTCTGGAGGAAAAAAATATTTGAGTATAGTCACAGAATGCTTTCTAGAAGAAGGCAGATGACGTGAGGCAGGATTTAGACAGAATAGAGGGCTAGGGAGGGCACTCCCCAGAGTGAGGACACTAAAGAAGCATGTATGTATGTTTGTACTCACACACCCATGCACATATACACTGATACAGGCACAAGGGAGGCATATGTGAAGGCATTATTTCAAATGAACTAGAACAAAGAATGTAGACAGAGGACATCAGTAAACATGACACTTGGGGAAGATGGGTGACATTGAGAATGTCTGGGAAAGTCAGGGAGAAGATTCATTGTAAAGGGAGCCTCTTGTTTGTTAAGCAGAAGAATAACAAGACGAGAGCCGTAACATTTATGAAGGCTAGAGCAGTAAATCAGTTGGTGGATTTGGGGGTGGAGGAGAGAAGGAAGACAGAGGACAAAGAGACCAATTAGAAAGGTTTTCAACAATTTAAACAAGAGTTATACAAGGAGAGGCTGGTTTAGGGTGAGGCTACAGGGGAAATTAAAAAAGGGAGGGGAAAAGGATGGATGTGAGGAAATTTTGAGAGAGAAAAATTAATAAAATTTGGTGATGAAATGGACATAATGCCAAAGAACAGGGTAGGTTCAAAGATGATTTCAAGATTTTAAAGCCTAATGTGACATAGTGGGCTTTCTACTATGTGACTGTAGTTTTAGTATCTGTGAATATGAACACAGAATGCTATTTACAAAGACAATGGAGTTAGGAAAGGGCAATAAATAGGATGAAGCATTGGGATTTCAGACATTTATTCATTAATTCATGTAAACACTTGCAGTTGTGTGCCTCACAATGTGCTGAGGCTCGGAATATAACAACCACGGAGCTCCTGGTCTAGACTAGAATGGACAGAGGGACATATCTCCAGACATTGTCTAATAAGCAGCTAGAAATACAGAATTCAGGTTTGGTGAAACGTCTGGACTGTAGCGGAATCTCAGAAGATTTTTAAACTATGCTTGAAACAAGAAGAAAAAGAAAACATTAGGCTTGCTGCTTGTGGGACAGATGGTATGATATAAACTGAAAACAGAGAGACTGCGACCCATATCTCTATTTTTTCCTTTATCCTCTTTAACATGTACCATTTTCACACCGGAAAAAGGAGAATAAATATCGTGAAGTGAAGAGACCATGAGCACCCACAGCAAGGCTTATGAGTTCATGTTTTTTCACTTGGATGAATCCTATCCCAGGGTACTGGGAAAACTTACAGTTGAGTCTGGGTCATGTTAGGTAACCTGGCAAGAATCACAGGGAAAGGAAAAGTGCTAAGAGATGGAGAGAAGCGTATGTAGTCCCGATTATAAAAAGGAAAAAAAGAAAAAGAGAGAAAGAAGAAGAAGAAGAAGAAGAAAAAAGAAGTCCAGTACAAATTTGCAGTGTTCCAGACACACCTGGAGAGTCACGGTTAAGTCTGGGCACCTCAGTTTAAGAGATTTTCAAAGCACCTGACCCCACAGAAAGAGTAACTGATATACTGCACCAAAAAAATCAGGCTTGAAAAATATTTTGCTAAAAAGATTTTTAAAAATTCCAGAGATTACTTCAAGGCTGGTGAAGGGACTAGAAGCCATAACAGAAGAGGAGTTGTTCAAGGAAATGAGGACATTTAGCTGAAGAAAGCAAAAACATGGGGGGTGAGGTAGGCAGGAACAATAATCATCTTCAAATATCTAAGGAAAAGTGGTATTAATGAGAGGCAAGACTGACTTGGTTAGCCTTAGAGGCTAGAACTAGAAATGAGAAGTCATATCTTAGCTCAGTATTAGGAAAGACTTTTGAATGGTCAGAAAATGAACGGACTAGCCAGGGACAGACTGAGCAGCAGAAGCAGAGGCCAGACAATGACCTGCTGGGGACATGACTGAGAGGGAGTGGAACAGCGGAAGGTGATTAAAAGAAGGCGACTGTAGTTGATAAGAAGCAGTATTAATAACCTTGGAAGAGAGATTTCAAGATGAGAAGTTAAGTGCTACATTCAAAACTAAATACTGACAATATACAAAAGTAAAGATCACACATTCAAAGCGATGACCAGCCAAAGAAAGTCCTTCCTTTAAAATATGACTCAAAAATCTCCTTCAGAAAGTCTTATATGATTAACATCAACAGGTTTGAATACTAGTCTGTGGTTTCTGAAAGCAAGCAGGACACATTCTACCTTTAAGAATAATACCATAACAGGAATATGTCCCACTGTTTCAAAAAATAAAGAGCATACTAGGAATTAGACAAACTTGGCTTCAAATTGGGACTCTATCACCATAGGACTTTGGGCAATTCTGTCTTGAGTTCTACTGTCCTCTTTAAAAGGCAGTGATCTGATTCTGAAGAATAAAGCTGTGGACTTGTTTGAGATTTAATGCATAAACAATGGCACACAATTTCAAGCCAGTAATCAGAAAGCACAAAGGCTTAGATTAAATCACTCAGACTAAGGAGGGTAGGGAAATGATTCCCTTCTGAAAAGAAAACCGCCATCATGAGTTTTCATTTGCATCAGTGGTGCTCCTCCTTCCTCTAGTTGGGTCAGTAGAGCAAGAGAAAACAGAGAATTCCAAGAAGAAAAGCGAGAAAGCACACAGGGAGTCTTTGCTGTCACAGCTCTCGTGCAAATGTGCAGGGGCCCCTCAGTTGAGCAGATACTGTGTGCAAGTGCTTGTGTAGCTCACCAGCAGCCTCCAAGTCCAGAAGCAGCAGCCAGGCCTGTGTTTGTCCGAGTCGGCACTGACTGAGTTCCAGCGGCGGGCCAGGCACTAAAATGCTTCCCTGTTATTTCATCTAAACACTCAGAACCACTGAGGCATTTTGCTTGTTCATTTCTAAATTAATGAGGTAAAGAGGGCTTAGCAAAATTAAGTAATTCGCCCAAGATTTAACAACTAGTAGGTGGTGGAGCCTGGACACGGTAACTATATCTCCGACTACAAAACCTGTGCTCTTCCTTCCACAGTCAAGGTTTACCTGGAAGGAATTCTGTACTAGATGAGGAGGTGTTACAGCAGTGGTTTTCAAATGCTAATCAGTGATGAAATTTTCCCCAATCCTCAGCAGAATGAGAAACAAAAACAGGACGTGCGTATAAAGTTATCACACACATACACAGACATTTATGTCCAGACACACATTTCTTGGCGTAAGGTTGCCAACTGTCCGTTTCGGGGAGAGGCTGACCTTTATTCTGAGATTGCCTTTGTACTTTTTTGACATTAAAATGTTCTTTGCTTTATAAAATAATGGAAATAGAAGATGCTAGTTTTCTTTAAAAATGACTTTCTGAATTAAAAAAATGAAGCTCTAATCCATCAAACCTCTATTTTTGAGAACCACAGGCAAACGACACAGTATATGGAATTAGGAGGCCTGAGGATGAGTTTTAGTTATGCCACCTACTGAAGAAACTTAGGCAAGGTACCTAACTTCTCTGAGTCTCAATTTTCTCATCTATAAGATTGGCTTAATAATAATATCTATTTCACACGGTTAATACATAATTCATAATACTTTGTAAATTACAAAGTACCACAAAAGGTAGTGATTATCAAATAGTTTATGGTTACTGGAGAGAGCTTAACTTTTTGTATTTCTTTAAATTTTCCTTCAAAAGTTGGGTTTTCAAAACTCCTTTAATGTCTATACTTGGCTTTTATTCTAACACACTATTTGTATTAAAAAATGGAGTTTTTCTAACTCTGATAACCACACTACAGCAAGCCTGCTGGTATGAACATGCTAACCTATACCATGGCTGTAGTGAGTGGACATGTTATCCGTGTCTAGGGAAAAGAAGAAGGTACTCCCTGAGTTTAGACATGTGGTAAAGAATACTGAGTACCTGAGAGTACACCTAGTAAGTCATCATCATAATACGGGTTAAATTAGCAATCTGAAAAGGAATCAATCGTAAGAAATAGTTTGCATGATGTTGAATGGACCTGGAAAAGCCCCAGTCTCAGCCAGGGCAACTATACTGTATCCCCAGCGTGGGGATGGAATGGAGCTACATGGGGAACACGGAACTAAAGAAACTTTAAGCAATAGGTTATAATCTGTTTCGAGGAATGAGATACTCAGAAAACAGGAGACAAAGAGCAGGAATTTGGTTAGGTTTTATTCCGAATTGTCCTAGGAAAAAAGACTCTAATTTGGTTGTCATGAGTATTCTGGTCACTAGGGAGTTAGACTGTATTGGAATAGCGATAGTTTCTAGAAACTGAATAAAATACCCCTTAACATTACTCAGTTCCATTTGTGTGGATTCTGGGTTTATCAAGCGACTTCACAATGTCCAGTTGGTTGTGTGGGCACCTTGATGCCAGAAAGAGACATGAGGCTACCAGGTACCAGAAAGGAGGGGCCCCATTGTAGATGAACAAACTGGCTGTCTAGTTTAAGAATTGATCTCTTTTGAGTTTGTAAATGGGAATTAGTTTCCTTAAAGCCCAGACATTTCTGGTAGAACTGATGAAGCTAATTTTCTCAAACTGCAAAGGTGAAGGTCACAACTTCCCTTTGGAGGTCTAGCTCACTTCTCTTAGACATCGTTTTTTATATACAATATCACTTAGAAGGAAACACAAGATTCTGTAATTGCTAAATATGTTAATCCAACCTACAGAGGAAGGCAAATGCCACATTTCATTACTTTAACAAATGTTTACTGTACACAGAAATATAAAGTTATATAGGACATGATGTATAAGAAGCTCATAGTCTGATGGGAGACAAGACATACGAGCCATTAATACTGCACGAAATGTGCCTTGACAAAAAGCAGGAACAAGACAGCAAATGGAACACAAAATGCTTGGAGGACTTTGTGAAGGTTTCACAGAGGAGGTGACATTTGAGCTGGATCTTGGAGATGTACGGGAGTTGTCCATATAAAGCAAAGAGCCCACAGGGGCCATTCCCAGCCTGTGCAAAAACATGGAGGTTCAAAACAGCATGGTATGTGAGGGAAATGGTGAAGGGTTGGTACTCCCTGCTAGGCAGACTACTAGGAGATGGTACAGTTGGAGACAGAATCGAGGGCCAAACTGCCTCACATCCTACACTAAGACATTCGGACTCTCCTATGGGTAACAGCCATTGAAAAATTTGAATGTAGGCAACCTACCTGATCAGATTTGATTTTAGAAACAACTCCTTGGACACACAAGAAATTGCTAACAGAGGTTGCTTTTGCTTTTTACATTTTGTACCAATTACAGGTATTATCTCTCCCCCCCTCCCCCACACACTTACCACACATAAACTGAGGTAAAAGATTAGATATAGGGGATCCAATTATGAGGCTACTGCAATAGCCCAGGCAGAAACAAAGTCTGAATTCAGGCAGTGGCAGAAGGAACAGATGCAGAGATGACAGATTCAACAGGTCTTAGGGATTAATTGGATATAGTGGTGACTGGGTGAATTGTGATGCCATTAATAGAGAGCAGGAATATAGGAATTAGAAGCAGTTCAGGAAATAGGGTGAAAATGACAAGTTCAATTTTGGATATGTTAAATTTGAAATGCCTATGGCACATCCAGATAAGGAGACCACTAAAACAGCGGAAATAAGATCTGGAGTTGTAGAGAATATCTTTGCTGAAAATACCGATTTGGAGTCATTGGTATACTCAAAAGTATCTAAAACACCACGAGATAACACACAGAGGGATAAGACAAGAAGACCAAGGTTAAGATCGTCGGTAACCCAACAAAGAAGGGGCAAAGTAAAGAATAAGAGAAGGAAATTGAAAAAGATGCTCTGAGGATAGGATGAGGGCCAAGAGCAAGGGATATCCGAGAAGCCAAGAGGAGAAGGACATGTGAGAGGATTTCAAGAACTGGGGAGTTGTGCACAGTTCCACATGCAGTGAAGTGGTTAAATAGGATGAGTACCAAAAAGAAGTCATTCGTTTTGGCAATTATGAATTGACTGATAATCTTAAGAACTGTTCAGTATAGCACAGCTCAAAATGTGGTCATAAAATGGAGTTTTAGGAGAAGTCCTGGTAGGTATGCCCATTATTCCAAATCTTTAAATTTTATTGGGTTAGTGTAAATACAACTTATTTTCCTTTCAATGACTTACTCAATAGACTAATGACATTAAGAAGAAAGACTGGTACATAAATGATTCAAATTTGTTCTAGCAAAAGAAGATGCTGAGGTGGAGAAAAAAGAAAGAAGTGTGAACAGCATTTTCACATTATAGCTTGTCTTCTGCCTCCCCATCTGAGGGTCACCCTCATGATTCTACAATGCAATGTGTGACTGTTAAAAGAAGCAAACAAACTCTTGAGCGTAGAGAAAAGCCTAAGCTTAAAGCTTGAGAGTTGATTTTACCCCAGAAGCACAGCTCAGGTCAAATCAACTTACTTTCAAGTCTAAGGGCATCTGAGTCCCTCCCTGAATTCTCAACAGAGAGTACAGGGTCCTCCTCTGTTCCTGTCTCAGAGGGCTCTTCTTCAGCAGCATCCAGTGACTGTGAGTTGTCAAAATATTTCTGTTTGTCATGGCTGTTGTCCAGAGTTTTCTCATGACAATTACCTCAATGACAAGAGACACAGATAGAGCACATTAGAAACATCTCTCTTGTGTAGTCCCATAGTTCAAGGTCCTCAAATATCAAGGAGAGCAAAAAGGTGATAGTGTCAGTTTTTCTCCAGCAGAACACAAAAAAGTCAGTAAGCTGGAGTGCCCAAAGCCAGATCATTATTGTGATTCAAGATTTTGCACTGAAGTTCAAGTTTCACCTGCTAGGCTATTGTAAGAACAAAGTATTTGGGGAAAAAATTATAACAACAAAGATCAAGTCCCAAGATCTCATTCCCATTCATAACGAATGACTGTGAAACACTTCTTTGAAAGTCAAAAATATCATAAAAAAGAAATTTTCCTTCTATTTGCCTTTCAAAGGTGAGAAATGACAGATTAGTGCCTCAATAAGTCTGGAGAGAGATGAATTATAACAGAGAAATATACCATTCTTGCATCATAGCTTAAAATGAAAGATATACCCAAAGGTAAGGGATTATAAATTAAACACCAAGGACTAAAGGGGATGATAGTGGCCGAGAATCCACATTTAAGGCTACAATATCACGAAGGTGCCTATTTTTCTTTTGGAAAACAAGTTCTAGTTCATGTAGATAAAGATTTACCCGAGCATAAAATGTCAGATCTTGAATGTAATCATAGTACTCTCGGACACTTTCTGAAATGAAGAGTGAACCTGACGTCTACTACAATTTTGCCAGTGAGTCTTAGAGCTTTGACCCTGTTAGGGACTGTGTGTTAATATGGATAAAGGGCCACTATCCAGCTCCACCTGATGGTCAGGGGAATCTGGTTTTAGGCTGTTGTGTCTGATGTGGCAGTGACCTAGCTAGCTGAACAGGTGTCCTCTTCCTCTCTTATGTTTCACGTGCATTGCCACTGAAGACGCATGTTCAGTGGAAGCCCACCACTTCCCTACTAGAGGACAATTCTTTGGGTATAAGTAAGTTCTCTCCTTTACCAGAATATTCAAACATACTCTAAGAGTTTATTTTTGAAAGAAGATTATTTCAAAGAGATGTATGCACCCAATCAAGCTCTCTCTGCAGCAATGGAAATACAAGAAGTCTCTTTCTGGATTTGATGACTCACTTTTAGATTCCATTATTTAAGAAAGCCCTTCTCAGGCCATTTCTCTTATTATGCCAAGAAAACAATGAACTCCAATTTTTTCCAACTTACTGAGTTTAGAGTAAGGGAACCACACCCTTAGGGAGTCACTTTCCATTTTCCAATTCTACACTATTCCACATCTGAGGCTACCATATTCAACAAGGCTACATCAGAATCTGAGGATTCTTTGTTTCAAGAGTTTCAGCTCTCAAAAAACTTACAAACAACTTGGGGAGACAGTAAATACAAGACAACAAACAATAATGAGGTAGCATGCTGTGCCAAGTAAGTGCTTCAGAGAATAAGCTTTGAACACACAGAACTTGAATTTTGAAGAATAGGTAGGACTTAAAAAGGGGAAACTACTAGGAAGGGAGCCAGTATTTATTGTGTACTTCGTATTTTTTCTTCTACTTAACCCTCAAAAAAAAACTCATGAAGTATTATTAATCTTCATTTTACAGAAAAAGAAACTGATTCTCAGTGAAATGAAGTAACTTGCCTAAAGTCAAACTGTAAGTAAGTGGTAGATCCTGGATTTGAATCAGGTCTATCTTACCGCAAAGCATGGCTTTCCACTAGTCAATGCTACCTCTTTAGCAGAATAAGCAGAGAAGGCAGCTTTCTAGGCAGGGAGGAAGAATGTGTTGAGCAAAGCAACAGAACAGGAGTTCTCATGTGTGTTTGGGAGGCAATGAGGAGTACAATTTGATAGTGATGGAAGGTGTGGGGTATGCATGTGTGTGGGATGAGCAATGGTAGTCACTTTCTCCAGATTCTCCTGTGAGAGGACAATGGTTGTTGATTTGCCTCCACTTGTGTCTTCACCATCTAGTATGTGCAGGTAAGCATGCGGAAACTAAGCCCAAGAGCACTAAAATAAAACAGAGCGATGATAACCAACAACTCTGCACACCCAATTTACTATGAAGAACATCGCACTTCCCAGAGACAATTCTTAATTGGGATATAAATAAGCATGACTATTAAAAGCAGAGAGGAAGTAATGATGACAACAATGCTGATAATTTTAAAACATGTTACCCCTAGTGAATATTCTCTGACTTCAGCTTTGGTGAATTTGCCTCCAAAGCACTTTTCACCTTGACACAGGTTGAGTAAAACAATGTTACCAAAGCGAAGGACAAACCTTTAACACTGGAACCCAGCGAAATTCTAGCTGTGTTTTCTGCAGTTAATTTCCTCCTCCAACCTTTGCATCTCTTATTTTTCTCCCCCACGCTCTCCCCATTATAAAAATTTAATTGGTTTCATCTTTTTAAATGTCTGCAATATTAAAAAATGCTTTATAGGTAATTTATAAGATATGATGTGCATAAGATCCCGAAGCTAAAATTAGTCCTCCTGCATGACCTTAAACCCAGACACCTTCTTGAAGTAAGCCTTGTGCATTCTAAGAATGTCTTGTCCTCCAACTCAGGAAATTGGGGCCAACATCTCTGAGAGAGAGGGCAGAAGAAGGGACCAGGGAGAACTGGGAAAATAAAAGGAAGAATAAGAAGTTTATGTTTGGATATTTCTTGGAAGTAAGCAGAATCAAAATGATCAAATAAAGACCAAATGCTTTTGGATTAAAATTGCTAATATTAATTTTCTTAGACTGACAGTTAAAAAAACTGGTTTAGAGTTGTGGTATGATTTACATAAGTATTGAGGCTAATAATAGAAAGTCAGATTGCCTAATTTTTAAATTACTTCTTCCAGTTGTCTGAGGAAGAACTGAAGCATTTCAGAAAGAACGAAAGTTTCTGTTCTTTGGACTATAGGACAGGTCTACTTCAGCTTACAGGGGAACTAAAAAGAGTTGCCTACATGGAAAAATATTGCTTGTCTTCCCAGCAGAGGTGGAGTTGATGTTCTCATTAAAGAAACACAAGAAGATGTTGGAGAAGGGAAAATGGAAAGACACCTCAAAAGTAACAAGTCATCTTCCATGCATGTGACTATTATTTTTTGCTGATGCAAAAATGAGAAGATTCTATGGCTTCGACTAACCTTGAGAGGTATGACTTTTTTTTTTAAGGAACTGCATGATTTAAATGAAATGCTTTACAGATAACAAGGTCCCAGGTGAAAATGGAAACACTTTTCTGTGCTTTATGCTCTGTACTTGCTTCCAAAGCATTTAGCATCTAATTCAGATCCCGTCAGTTTGGTTTTTCTTAGAAGTAAAACACTACGAGGCAATACACCAACTAAGCATAAAACTCCAAGAAGGGTATTTCTGACTCTAGAACTGCTATGAGATCTCAGACACATCAACATCCTTTTCTGTGCTTAGAGTATTGCCTGCATAAATTGGGTTATTAATATTAACCTAACCTACAAGGGTGTTCTGGAAAACAACTAAATATTTAATATACCTCATCAAAGCATAAGTCTCCTAAAGGATAAAAGTACAATTTATCCTGTGGCTAAACAGGTTTTCTGAGTACACTAAGTTCTCAGGAACTCCTATCATTACAAAGGTTAGGGAATCTCCTCTCTTCTCATTATTTCTGTTTACAAAGGTCCTAGAAGAATATTTTCCATTTTCTAACTAGAGGTGGGTAACCACTTACTTGTTAAAAAGAATTCTTACCTTCTGAATCTCATAAATTGGTAAAAGATTCCTGGTTGGGGACCTGAGGACCCTTTACGGTTAGTTACAATAAAGAAATGCCACAAATAAATTGAGGGGTATTAGGACTTTGTAGGAGACAAGTAACTAAAGCTAGGCAAGTAAAAGTAATGCCAAGTTCATGTAGTTCTTTTAGCACTAGAGCGCAGTGGATGAGAGCACAGCCTTGAGCCACACTGAGTTCCAATCCTGCTTCTACTACTTTCTAGCTGTGTAAAGCAGGGCAAGTTACTTGTAACCTCTTTGTGAATCAGTTTCTTTAACTGCAAATTGAGTTTAATAACAGTACCCACTTCACTGTGTTGTTGAGATTAAAGGTAAAGAGCTAGACCATTGCCTAATACATGGTAAGTTGCTATTATTATTATTATTACCCCAACACAATCTCTTTTAACAAGGCCTTTTAGCTATAGCCAACTCAGAATCTTTAGTATGAGCAACTGGCTCTTACAAGAAATCAGAGTATTTGCCTGATTTCAACTCCCAGTGTGTGCGTGAGAGATGCTGGAAGCAGTATAGAGTTCATTTTCACCAGTCTTCAAGAAGAAAAAAGCAATTAATTCAGATTCAACTGCTTAGCCTATCTAAATCCTAAAATATTTAGTAAATTTAGAAATTAGCCTCACAGTCTCCTCTGTGCTCTCTAAAGGACATTTTTAGTAGACAGTGTGAATTTACTGCCTTACAACATGAAAACAGACTACAGATACCATGTTAAATCGACACTTACCTCTTCACAGCCCAATGACTCATTAGGTTGTTACTTTTGCTCCAGTGTTCCCCTCAAATCTTTCTCCCTCTAACATACTCTTTTTTTCATACAACAAATAAGTGTAATACTCCTTTATTACCTACTATATAATGAATTTCTAAGATACAAATAATAATTAAACTGATTTATAATGGGAACTAAAATTCAAAATTGAGTTTTACGTTGCTGAAAGCAAAGTAACAGATGTTATAAAAATGGTCTTGTGAACAGTGGAATGTTCTAAAGATATTCTTAATATCCTTGTTCTAATAGGATTATACCATACTCCAACTGCACTCAAATTATGCAGCCATAAAACCAATTTTGTTTGTTCTTTTGTAAACAGATAACCTAGAAACACACTGTGAATGTTTTATTTTATTATAATTTAAGCTACCTCATCATTTCATGGTATTTATTTCTCTAGTAAAATAATCTGTCCTTTAGAAAAAGGTAGTAAAATACATCATGAAGTGACCAAAAGTACATCTTTCAGTTGCTCACCACTGCTATGCAAAATTACTTTAAAATATTACCAGGAAACTTTAACTGTGGGTGGCATGTGAGGCTTGGTACCACACAGAGTCACAGAGTACTGCAGACCTCATTCCAAGAGGAACATTCCATAGTATGAATTCAAATCTTGCCTTAGCTGCAGGCTTGCCATATGAACTTGGGCAAATCAATTTACTTCTCTGTCTAGGTTCTTTATCTGAAATGGAGAGATAAACTACTGTCCTCCTGTCAGAGGATTCTTGGGAAACGCCATTAATGAAACCACTGTCAACATAAGCATACAGAACCCCCTGATTTGGGTGAAACCTAGGTTGCTGGTGACTGTACCTGAGAGAAAAATGAAGCTGCCTCACCCCCTTTGCTCTGTGCTGCCCTCTCCTTAGGAAAGACAAGAGAAATCATTTCAACAGAAGTAATTCTCCTTAGACATGTTCTCATTCAGCAATTACTGCTTAATGAAATTCTTTGCAGGAGGTTTCCAAGTAATGGTTATGTACTGACTGACCTTAAAAGTGCAGTGCCAGATGGAAAACAGACCATATTAAGGACTTGAAATCAGCAATCTCAGGATTATACAGGCATTCCCTCCTGGTGAGGTGAATGAATCACATGAATTTAAAAAAATGTGACCTCAAATACAAGTGTAAGAGTGTGTGTGTGTGTGTGTGTGTGTGTCTCCCTTTTACTACATATTTTGGAGTTAAATTCTATCCTGGAGAAGACTGTTCATGCATGGTAGGGGAATCTGCTTTGCCCAAGAATTCAGAGCTGCACTGGTTTCTGTAGACCTAGACTCCCTGCCTCCTTTTAGAAGAAGAAAAGGGAGAACTAGCCGTAAATCTCGTCTCTTTGTCTTGCCATGTGGCCTTAAGTGACTAAAGTGGAGGGAGCAAAGTCAGCGTCAGTTGAGACACAGACACAGACACCGTGACATACAGGCTGTGGAAGAAACGACTCCAGTGACGGAACCCAAGCCCTCAGCAGCTATAACTTCCTCTAGAACTGTGAAAGATCAGATTAGCTCTCTAAACAAGGGAATTTAAACATTCACTGGAAGTTTACTATGAAAGATTTTCCCATGCAGAAGCTATATTGAGAAAAAATAAAAAAAGAAAATTAACTGCTTTAGCTGTTATTATTGTTATTAAATTTAATTACAAATTTATTTTATAATTTAAATCTCTGGCTTACTTCAGCCTAGTGAAAAATTTGCTTCAAGTAAGAATGCTGGGGAAACAAATTTAACAGATTTTCTCAGACTTACTGATTTACCCATAAATGTTAATTTTTCAGTGAGGGTTAACAAGGACATTTGTTTGTAACTTTCATTAAAAACAGTACGACAGGAGGTGGGAGAATACAGGCTACCTACTAGGTGTGCCAGATTCTAGTGGACAAGCGAGACAATTTACTCCTTTTCTCTTCTCCCTCCTATGGCGTGGGAGCTGCAGACCTTAGAAGAAGATCTGTATCTATATATGTATGCTGAGTGGGTTCTGCACAAAGCATTCTGGGTAAACAGTGGGCGGATACAAGTTAATGACTCTTTATTACTAGGTATTCTCAGTAGCTCATACTTGAAATATCATCAGCTAATTTGCCATTTAAGGACATTCTATGTGCTGAACATTGGGAGAAAGGTGCAGAATACACGGTAGGCTAGGCTATGAAGATGAAAAAAGGATTGGTCCCTGCTCTCAAAGAGCTAGAGAAGTTTTGTAGGAGAGTTGTGTCATGTACACAAATAACTATAATGGCAAGTCACAGGCTGAAGGCGAGGCATGGCAATGTGATTGGTTACACATTACTTTCAATTAAGTGATCAGGTAAGGCGTACGGCAGAACTGGGGGCCCTGAAGGATGAGTAAGACTAGGACTTTGGGGAGAGGGGGAGACAGGGTTATGAGGAGGAGCTACAGAAAACAACTTGAGTGAACACATGGAACCAGGAAAGCAGGATGTATGTAGTAAAGAAAACAGGCTACCCACAATGTCATCGTCATATATCAAGGTTCAGTACAATTTCCATTGACTCTGCAAAAGGCAGAATGATATTAAAGTTCTTACGTGGTCAGTGAGCTTAAATTCAGCACATCTATTTGAGTCAACTACACACTCTTGCGGTGAGTCGGCTTCACTTAATTCTTACTACTTAGAATAAGCCTACAAATAGATGGCATGGTGTGTGTGGGGGCTTAGACATCCTAGTTACCCACAATCTTTAGCGTTTACCATTTGCTTCTCCCTTCTCCTGCTGCAAGTGAGTGGTCACTTGCTGATGTTGAGAAAAGGAACCTAGTAGGGAAATCAACAGACTTTAACTCTGGTCCTCTTTCTCGAACTACAAATGGAGGCACAGAGATCTGCATAGGGGAAGGCAGCTACCACCAGAAGTGCTTGTCAAGCATATCAGGTTTGCCCTTCTTCCTAGAGTGAGGGTACAAGACGAGGCCGAGGCTAATGAAGTCTCAAAGGCTACTGGATCTTTATACTCTGCAGATTAAGTAATTCATAAGGATATCTTCAAATGAGAACCCAAGATCCTAGTTATTCCATAATTGATCAGGACCTGAGCCTCGTAATAACTCATAGGACTTAGATATGAACACAAAGACCATTAGAAGTTAGTATGGGTAGTAGGTATGATATTTAAACCAAGGTTTAAAAAAAAGGCCACTGAAGTCCCTCAACCACAGAACATTTTGAGCAGGGCCTTGTGGATTTCAGTGACAAAGTTCCTTAATTCCCTGACTGCAGACTCCACTTCAGGCATATGGGATTACAACAGGCACTCTGATTTGAGTATACCTACCTACCCCTAAGTACACATAGCCAATGCACTAAATCAAACGAAAAGCGTAGAGAAGTAAATGATGCTATCGTACTGTTCCCTTTTGCTTTACGTCACCAAATGAAAGTCACCTGGAGGCATTCACCTCAGTGGGCACTTTGCACATAGCTTGGCTTCCAGGATCTTACTCTCTCCCAATTTTTAACATTTACGGATTTTAGCCAGGGTACCGTGAGAGAGATGGTGAATTGTTTAATTATTTTGTTCATGTGAGGTTATTCCCTAGCTATATTTCACATCATCAAGGGAAATACGGCCTGTCTTATTATGGTGAAGCAGGAATTGGAAGACTTGATCAACACCAGCCACGCTATCAGCCGCTATTGACCACCAGCTCTTTTTCCTGAATTTGATATGCTTGCTATTTTTTATAATCATCACTTTGGATATTTGTGATCTGACTGGCTTATTAAGCAACGCCTGACAGCTAAAGAGGTTTAAACTGCTTTGAGGATGGCAAATTCTGAATGGCAAATCTAGGTTTGTTGTTATAAAAAGCAACTAAACGAGAGAACAGGACAAATCCCAAGCTGTGCTCTTTTGAACAGCTATGAAATATGATTTAAATTTCTCCTGAATTTTCAAGATCATAACTAAATGAACTTTGGTGGTTAAGAAAAAGTAACACATTACTGAGATTTTCTTGGTTAAAGAGTACACTAGTTTAGTATGAAATAAATTTGACTATTAGTGATAACAAATAACACTGGAAGAAAAAAGGGGGAGAAAAACCCAAACCAGCACACACAAGCACTCATATATATGCCAGGTATCCTCAGTCATGTATTTTAAATCTCACTAATGCTCTTCTCTAGTGACTGCCAGGCTCAATTGCTTCATTTCCACCAGGCCATGGAACAGAGCAGAGATCATTCAACGATTTGCAAAGGGGTTAAATACTTGGTGCTCACTGTTTTAAACAAAAATTCCCAAACTGGGAATTCATTTCAACCAGTTGGCTCACAGCGCACATTAAGAATTTTCTCTGGGACATATTTTAAAAAAAGAATCCACACTACAACGTAGACTGGATTGTGTGTGTGTGTGTGAGTTCTGCCAATTAGAATAATCTTTTTGAATGGGGAAGAGTTATGCAAATGCTTGCTATATGAGATGGCAAAGCTTAACATAACATAAACTGAAATATCTCCCAGAACATCTGCAACAATGTATGGAAACTGAAGATTTAAAAAGACAGCAACTAATGAACTTGCCTTACTGACTACACACAAAGTATTTATACCTGGAAGTTAGAAGTTAGCTCCCTTCAGCTCCCATGAGGAGACTAATGTACAACTTTGGCGACAAACCATATGAAAAATATCTTGTTCGATGATTAATGGGGGTTAGAAAAAACAGACCCCAACTTGCTCATCCTTCATATTTTCTTGTTGGTGTGTACAGTCACTCTGTCCTTAGTGATGCGAGTGTAGGCAATCACAGTAAGCTCCTGATGTAGAAGGGAGCCTATACACAAATGTCTGAATATAACTTTCCAACCCTATTTGCAGATAAGTGCTCACAAAATATGATTAACGATGCCTTCTAGTGGGTGTCCCTATACTAGAGAAAGAGCAGAAAGGAAACAGAATTGTGATCTAAACTTAATTTAGTATCTTAAAAATATAACTGACTCCCTTTTGGAGACTTGAGAAGGTAACTCTAACACTGGCCAAGACCATTCACACACCTCAAGTGTTAAGTCTGTAATTCAGAGAGACTGTAAGTTGGCAACTTCTTATTTTTAGGTTAATGAGTAAAAATGTTATAAAACTGAGTGACAAGCTGCAGTGCTACCTGTCCCCCCCAGCTGACTTCAAGAAGTGCTCCTGAAATGTCTGAAGGCACAGCTCAGTTACTGCCTTTGGTCTCAGTCCTCCTGGAGGATCACAGCCACGTCTGCAGTGACTCAGTTCCAACAGTCCCCGGGGAAACAGAGCCAAACCACTTTGTGTAAATTCCATGCTGGGGCTTAGAACACCCTCCCAATAAATGCCCCATTTCTTCATTCACCTGCCCAAATTGTCTACTCTTTTATTTCAAACACAATTACTTTTTCGTGTTTCTAACAAGTGAAAATTTTAATAGTCTTCCTTATTTGTGTCCTATTATTATTAATATGTTTCCTAAAGAATGATTCTTGGTATCATTATCTATTTTCTTTTAAGTTATTTTAGTCACTCAGTGACAGGATGAAACATGAGTTATGGTTTAGAAACTACGCCAATGGCTCTAAAAGTAATTCAACCATATACAGAGAGCTCACTTTAATACTTCCATTATCCTAAAATTTATTCTTGTTGTTTTAGTGTAGATATCTCCCTACTGTACAGAAAATACTTTTGATAAAATGAAGTCGCTGATGACTTTCTACACTGTTAAACCCAGAGCTTCCCACACTATTCATTTGCCAACTACTGTTTTGATTTTCCCACAGGTACTGGTAGCATTATTTATGTAATTTTTTAAAAATAGATTCACTGTTTAATCTTACATTAATTTATGTTAAAAGGGAAAATCAGTACCACTTTTCAAAAATCATAGATTTGATGTTATATATATTTTTTCTAACACGCATTAGAATAAACCAATAATATTAAAATTAAAAAACGTTAATCTAAGTACCACCTAAAAGCTTACACACCTCTGGTGATATCTGTACCATACTTTGGGAACCAATAATGGACATACTACTATGGATTTCTTCTTCCTTCTCCAACGCTCTGGTTCTTCTGACCTTCAGGACCTAGCTCCCTCTTGGTTTTCCCAATACCTCTCTTTACTCACTCTTTCACTTGCTCAGCTCCTTAAATGCTAGTATTTTCTAAGATTCCATTTTTGGCCTTTTCTTCTCATCCTGCACATGCTCTCTGAGAGAACCAGAGGCATCTCCAAATGAACATGTCTATCACTGAACTTATTCTTCAGCCCCATGTCAATGCATAGATGATTTCTTTTCCATATTTCCTCTCTTAATTAACGACACTGACATCTACCCAGTTACCAAAGTTAGAAACCTCTCTAGTCAATTCACATTCTGAGTCAATAGTTTTCAGCCCCTCTCTTATCTTATCTCTAACACCCTCTGCCCCCTTCGCTCTCATCTGACAATTCACCTCTTACTTCACTGAGAAGCAATCAGAAGGCCCACCACCATTCCTACATCTATACCTATATATTGTCCCGGCTCCTAAGGACAATCCCTATCCTACATTTGTGCCTTGGATCCCATCCCCTCCTGCCTATTCAAGAATTTTGCTTCTACAATTATCTTCTCTCTTTGCTGCATCTTCAATTTCTCCCTCTTTATTGGATCATTCCTATGCAAACATACTGCAATACTTTCTATTTTTAGAAGGACAACAAGACCAAAAATAAATATCTTCAACCCCATACCCCCTCCAACTATCACTCCATTTTTCTGCTCCTCACTATAGCAAAACTCCTTGTAAGAGTTACTGGTCATCTCCACTTCCTCACCTCCTTCACAATCCACGTCATACACGCTTCCAGAAGATTGCCAACAGCCTCCATGTTCCCAAATCCAATCGTTTATTCTCTGTCCTCATCCAACTCAACCTCTCAGGATATATCCACGTGGTGTGACAATGATGATACAACTGTTCATTCCTTGAAACACTTTCTTCACTTGGCTTCTGGGACAAAATACTTGGTTTTCCTACTGTCTTACTAGCTACTCCTTTACTGTTTTTTTTCTTCCCAACCACTAAGTGTTGGCTGGAGTGTTCTAGTAATTAATCATTGAACTACTTTCCTTTTTATACTAATCACTGAGGTCACTTCATCCACGCTCGTGATTAAAACACCATTCATAGGCCCATGGCTCACAAACTGTTATCTCTAGCCGGGGCCTCTTCCTTGACCATCATGACACTCACATACCCAACTAACTACCTAACACCTCCACTGAACATTTAACAGGCAACTCAAACTTAATGTGTCTAAAACCAAACTAGTTTTTCCCCCTAAACCTGCTCCTTCCTCAGACTTTGTCATCTCATTAAATAGCAGCACTGGTTATTAAGCATCTCATTAAATAGCACCAAGTTGCTCAGGTCTCAAATTTAGGAGTCATCCTCTCTTTCTTTCATTTCCCACATTCCTTCTAGTAATGGCTTACTGGTTCTACGTTCAAAAATATACCCCAAACACGATGCTCACTCCTCACTTTCTCCCCTCTCACCTCAGTGGTCCAAGCCAATATTATCTTTCACCTGTTTTTTTCCATCCTAACTGGTCTTCCTGCTTCTGCCTTTACCTCACTACAATCTATTTTCAAAAGAGCAGCCAGAGGAATCCTGTTAAAATGTAAATCAGATCATTTTTCTCCTCTGCTCAAAGTCTTCCAAACCATACACCTTTCTCTTAGAAGAAAAGCCCAAATTATTAGAATGGTCTGCAAGGCACGGAAGATGTGGTTTTATCTTCCTCCCATTCATTTCTGCTCTCATCTCCTACTTCACTGCAATCACACAGGTCTTCTTGCTGTTCACTGTAGAAGCCTTTGCAAGGACTATTCTCTCCACCTGAAATGCTCTTATGCTGTATGTCCACACGGCCCAACCCCTCACCTCCTTCAAGTCTTTGCTCAAATGTCACTTTCTCAATGGGGCTTCCCTTAACAATCCAATTTAAATATCACCCCAACCCTCCTGGTCTATTTTTCCCCATAGCACTTACCTTCTAACATACTAAATAATTTATTTATTATGTTTATCGTCTGCTCTCTGTTTCCCTCTACTAGAATGTAGCTCCGTGAGACCTGGATTTTTTTTCTGTTTGGTTTCCAGTTCCTAGAATAGTGCTTGACATAGAGTAGGTATTAGTTGAATGAATGAATCAATGAGCAAGCCACACTCAGGTTCCTTTGGTTGAAAGAAGAATATTCTGTTGCTTTAGAAGATTATATCTACTACCAAATTTCACTTTTCTTAAATATCATTTGGCCAGGTTAACAATCTACAATGACTGGGGGATAGCTGTAGAAAGAACTTAGACAGGAGCCAACAGGCTCATTCCTCAAAAGAAAAAAATTCTTGTGTGCAGGACAAAAAGTTCATATTAAAAACCAAGAAGTATTCATATGTATTCAGTGTCTTTCACAGGCTAAAGTGTAAAACCATTGGTTATCAGAATCTAACTTACTGTCCTAAGTTCTTATGAAAAGCAAAGGTAATCATTTTGTTCATGAAAGCAAGATGCTGGGGACCCCAAAGAGAAATATTACCTACTGAACTAATACTACAAGCATGGCCACCAGAGCTTCCGTGTAAAATCTAGGGCTATGTGGCCCTGTGATGATGAAGACTTCGGAGATCAAGGTGACATGCTAAACTGAGAGACCATGTTAGGGGTGCTTTTAGGGTTCATTATGACAGCTCCCCATAATCTAGTTCAGATCTGTGTTTTATAGAGGGATGTATGTATCTCTTTTGAGGGATGACATAAAAAAGTGCAGTGATTATACCACTTTCATAAAATGTTTCAAGAATATACAAATATGAATTCTTTCTAACATGGCAGTGATGGATAGTTTGTGACCTGTTAGGAGCAAAAGAAGTATGCATGGGAACCACACTGGCCTTGGAAGGCGGGGACTCAGATTTCAGTCTAGGCTCTACCACTGACTGACTCCGTGACTTGAGAAAATCATAACCTTTGCTTCTAGATTCATAGAAAAGGGACTTTTCTTATCCCCTTCCTCCTCATCACATAGATAACTGTCAAAGGATTATTTGTTAACCAAATAATTAAAGCCCTTTAAGTAAAGAAATGTAAACATTTAGACACATTACATACAGAGAGTTACATCTGGCTTTGTTGCAGGAGGCACCTGCATTTCAGGATTTTGAAACCTGAAATTATTTATTATTATAAATTAACCAGTTTTGATTCTTCTTACAGAAATAAATGGAGGTAAGCTAACTAGTAGCATATTAAAAATGCTATAAAAACTGGGACTTTAAGATTGTATCTTTTTTTTTTAAAAGCAAATATCTTCACTAATTCTCATGAAGAACGTGACAAAGCAAAGGTTCTCAATTGCAGGTAGCATATAATGGATAGTCCACAGGAGGGCAGCAAAATGCAGGATGTCTTTTTCTTCAAAATCTGAACTCCATATAAAATTGCTTTAAGCTACAAGTCATAAATCTATAGAAATTAGGTTAAAGAACACAGACAAAAACCACAGGCAATGAAACAAGTTATAAAAGGAGATAAGATTTAGGTAAATAGATGCTATAAATACAGAGACATTGTGAATGAAGACAACACAGGACAATTCTTCTTCACACTGGCACAGATATTAAAGCTCACGCACATGATTTGGAAACAGTTCTCTTTTTTTCTATAGTGGTAAAAGCTTTCAAATACACATGATAAAGAAACTTGTATAAAATTCTAAGCATACCTAGACATTAAAGTCTGAGTTCTGTATAACATTTATTCATAATTTCTATAGATCTGGGCCAATAATTTTAAGTGGGCATGTGGATCTCAGTGAATTAAGAAAAGATCAGGGTTCAGAAATCCAGGATTTGATGCTTAATTATATTTGGTAAATATCAATGCTATTGTTAGTGGCATACCCATAAACATCTCATGTAAATGAAGTCTAATAAATATAATCTACCATTGGTCTTATGTTTTCTAATATAGGAAAAATAATACTGAATGACGAATACTAAAAATAAAGTAAAATTATACATACCAGCGACATAACAACAGAACCATCTAGATTGCTCAAGTAGCAGAAAATTGCTTTGCTAGATGTAACTTTTTAATTTGCACATTAGCAAAGCTGAAGGATGAAAGCATTTAGAAAATATTTTAGAATAATAAATGCTTAGAAAATCCACTATCATGAATATTACAGATTCAATATCGACATTTTGCTTATATTGTTATTAAAAATTATTTTCCATTTTTGGTCATGAGAGAAGATAATCATTATTGCTTCATTAAGTTTCATTCTCTGTGACACCTTTATTTTTTCCAATTAAAAAAAAGTCCCTTTTCCAGTGCTGAGCACTTAAGAGACCTTACTTATACTTAAAAGCATTATAAGTTTATTTAACAGATTCCATTTTACTTTAAAAAGGGCCAAGTATGTTTTTATTGAAGAATAAGTTTGTTCAAGTGACCCATTCAGTTATATTTAAGCTAAATCAAGTTGTAAAATAAGAAACCAATAAATGTGGAAAAACAGTACGTATTTCAAAACTGCCAAAATAAAACCTTTAATCAAAACTGGAAGCACTAGCTTCTCTTTTACAGTCAACTCGAGAATAGGCAATTAAAAAAATCAATCTATTAAGTTTTCCTTCCCAGCAGCCTTGAAATTGTAGTGGTGACATAAAACTACCTATAAAAGAGAAAGATTTATTAAACGCTAGTCAAAGGAGAGAGGGAGATGATGATAAGCAGTTGCTATAAGAACATATGCACATAACAAATGTCAGTCAATAAAATGATTTCTAGATTAACAAAAGTTTGGAAAAACTGTCAGATAAATAATTCTGCACTAATTGACACATTTTTTAGCTATAAAATCTTTATAAGTAGGAAAATTTTGTGAGCATAGTGATTATGTATTTTTAAGTTGAACAAGTCAGTATTCAAAGGTAACAGAATACATTACCTGTGCAGATATTCCAAGAAACATAAACTGAAAATCTGTACGAAAAATTCTGTGATTATATATGACAAGCAATAAAATACTTGCTGATGTTAATATACTGACTACAATTTTACCATTAAGTTCATACTACCCAAGACGTTACACTATATTATTACAGTTGCTATAAAAATGGTTACTAATATGGATATTTAAAGAAAATAATTTGTGAAAGATTAACAGTAGTGGTCGGAAAAGATATTTTAAAAAGCTTTTTCCAAGAGCACTTACCTATTTTTGATCTTGAAAAGCTTATCTGAAAAGCTTTCAAATTGGTAGCTTTTCAAACAGACTTTCATAAGAGAATTATTTAGGTTGGGAGAGGGGTGGATAAGGGTAGCTTAAATTCTTGTCTAATAAAAACCAATTATGATATGAATTTCTTGATTATTATATGGAAAAAGAATCATAAACCTTGTCGATCTCTTGGAACCTTTGTACTGTCTTAATAAAATTTTAGACTGATAACATGTCAGACAAGGAAGAGAACTTATGAATCTTATTCGATATGGCAAAAATGAGAAAGCAAAAGGCAGAGAAAATCACCTGAAGGCACAGAAATGCTAATCATTATTGAGAGATTTTTGTCTTTTTTTTCATCAACCATTTAGTAAAACTCAGAGATAACTGGAGGAGATACGACCATTAAAGTTTTCAATCATAAGAAGTTCATGGTTTCTACAGTCTGTGTTTGCTTCTTTCAAGTTTCAGCTTTTCAAAGCTGGAACTCAGCAAACAACGGAATGAACAGGATTACTCTGGAAACAAGTAATGCAAAAACATTGTCAAAGAAAAATTCAATGTTGAAATTAGTTCAATACCATCAATGAGTTTTTAAACCTAGAAAACAGTATAGCATACATTTCCATTAGGGGGTACCAGGATTTATCTAGGGGTTAGCAGATGTTGGATTATTTTCTAAACTAGTCAGTTACAATATAAAAAGGTCTAAATGTTTTTTAAAAATTTTTATTAATGAGCTCTCTTTAAAAAAACTAAAAAATGTATTCTCTCTTCCCAAGTCAAAAATTTTCTTTTATTGTTATTGTATTGGATCCAATAATATTCTTGGGATAATCTGGACTATCAGATACTATGACTTTGAGAAAGATCTGTTTCAAGTTATTAGTTTCCTGGGCTAGCTGAAGTTATGCTCTGGGGAAAAACCTCAAGATAACTGATTTTCCTCTCTTGACATGAGTGACATAAAATAAGAATAAATTTCAAGAAACTGAAAAACTAAGCAAAAGCATGTAAAACTAATGCTAAGGAAAAGGGCCACTATATACATACAACACCCTTCTCCCCAAAACAGAAAGAAATCAAGAGAGGTAAGGGTGATGATACTAAGCAAAGAAAATGAGAGAGTCTATTAATATAAGCAGCTCACTGAAAAAAAGTGAAATCTTGTTTACAAGGCCGTCCTTACGTCACCCACAAAATTTAAAAGACTGCAATATATTTCTAGTAAGAAGATAAAGATCTATAATTTACACCTTTAAAGTTCTAAGCATTTTGTATTCATTATGAATTTCTAATGGCTTGCTTTTACCCAACACCTATTATGTGGTAAGGATCTCATTTAATCTTCTCAAATAGTACATGAGATAGATTTTATTATCTTTCATTTTATAGATGAGGACACAAGTTACTTTAGTGCGATCAGAAAGACAATAATGGCAGAGCTAGGGCTCAAACATGAATCTGTGTGACTCTAGCAACAGCCACTCCATTTTACTGCTTTGTTAAAATATTGTCTTGGGTCTTCAGCATTCATGTAAGAACTCTAGTCTAGACTGTGTTCAACACTGACTCACAACTGAGTTATGGAGTTATGCTGCCGAGAGGTTTCTGGTTGCTTCACCAAAAAACTGGGCTCTGATATTTAAAAAATGGAAGCACTACTTACTGCCTGTCATTCCATTAAAATCCTAAGGCAGTCTAGTACAGGCATACCTCGGAGATACTGAGGGTTCGGTTCCAGACCACCACAATAAAGCAAGTATTGCAATAAAGTGAATATCGCAATAAAGCGAGTCACATAAATTTTCTGGTTTCTCAGTGCTTGTAAAAGTTATGTTTCCACTATACTGTAGTCTATTAAGTGTGTGATAGCATTATGTCTAAAAAAATAATGTACACACCTTAATTAAAAAATATTTTATTGCTAAAGAATGCTAACCATCATCTGAGCCTTTGGAGAGTTGTAATCTTTTTGCTGGTGGAGGGTCTTGCCTCGATGTTGATGGCTGCTGACTGATCAGGGCGGTGGCTGAAGGCTGGGGTGGCCGTGGCAATTTGTTAAAATAAGACAACAGTGAAGTTTGCCGCTTCTCTGTTGACTGACTCTCCTTTTCACCAACGATTTCTCTGTGGCATGTGATGCTGTTTGATAGCATTTTACTCACAGTAGAACTTCTTTCAAAATTGCAGTCAATTTTCTCAAGCCCTGTTGCTGCTTTATCAACTAAGTTTATGTAATATTCTAAATTCTTTATTGCCATTTCAACAATCTTCACAACATCTTCACCAGGATTCCATCTCAAGAAACCACTTTCTTTGCTCATCCACAAGAAGTAACTCCTCATCCATTAAAGTTTTATCATGAGATTGCAGCAATTCAGTCACATCTTCAGGCTCCACTTCTAATTCTAGTTCTCATGCTCTTTCCACCACATCTGCAGTTACTTCCTCCACTGAAGTCTTGAACCCCTCTAAGTCGTCCATGAGGGCTGGAATCAACTTCTTGCAAACTCCTGTTAACACTGACATTTTGACCTATTCCCATGAATCACGAATGTTCTGAATGGCATCTAGAATGGTGAATCCTTTCCAGAAGGTTTTCAGTTTACTTTGCCCAGATCCATAGGAGGAATCACTATCTACGGCAGCTATAGCCTTCCAAAATATATTTCTTAAATAATAAAACTTGAAAGTCCAAATGACTCCTTGATCCACGGGCTGCAGAATGGATGTTATGTTAGCAGGCATGAAAACGACATTAATCTCATTATACATCTCCATCAGAGCTCTTGGGTGACCAGGTGCATTGTCAATGAGCAGTAATATTTTGAAAGGAATCTTTATTTCTAAGGGGTAGGTCTCAACAGTGGCCTTAAAATACTCAGTAAGCCATGTTGTAAACAGATGCGCTGTCTTCCAGGCTTTGTTCCATTTATGAGCACGGGCAGAGTGGATTTAGCATAATTCCTAAAGGCTTTAGGATTTCAGAATGGTAAGTGAGCATTGGCTTCAACTTAAAGTCACCAGCTGCATTAGCCCCTAACAAGAGAGTCAGCCTGTGCTTTGAAGCTTTGGAGCCAGGCATAGACTTCTCCTCTCCAGCTATGAAAGTCCTAGATGGCATCTTCTTCCAATAGAAGGCTGTTTCATCTACATTGAAAATCTGTTGTTTAGTGCAGCCACCTTCATTAATTATCTTAGCTAGGTCTTCTGGATAACTTGCTGCAGCTTCTACATCAGCACTTGCTGCTTCCCCTTGCACTTTTACGTTATGGAGATGGCTTCTCTCCTTAAACCTCATGAACCAACCTCTGCTAGCTTCAAACTTTTCTTCTGCAGCTTCCTCAAGTCTCTCAGCCTTCAGAGAATTGAAGAGAGTTAGGGCCTTGCTGAGGGTTAGGCTTTGGCTTAAGGGACTGTTGTGGCTGGTTTGATCTTCTATCCAGACCACTAAAACTGTCTCCATATCAGTAGTAAGGTTGTTTCACTTTCTAATCATTCATGTGTTCACTGGCTAGCACTTTTCATTTCCTTCATGAACTCCTTCTTTGCATCCACAACTTGGCTGACTCTTTGGCACAGGAAGCCTAGCTTTCAGCCTGTCTTGGATTCTGACATGCCTTGGACATGTCTAGCTTTTGATTTAAAGTGAGAAACTTTTCCTTTCACTTGAACACTTAGAGGACACTGTAGGGTTACTAATTGCCCTAATTTCAATATTGTTGTGTCTCAGGGAATAGGGAGGCCCGAGGAGACGGAGAGACGGGGGAACAGCCGGTTGGTGGAGCAGTCAGAACACACACAGCATTTATCAAGTAAGTTCACAGTCTTATATTGGTGCAGTCTGTGGTGCCCCAAAACAATTATAATAGTAACAGCAAAGATCAGTGATCACAGATCACCATAACAAATATAACAATAATGAAAAAGTCTGAAATTTTGTGAGAATACCAAAGTGTGCCACAGAGACAAAGTGTGCCACAGAGACACAAAGTAAGCAAATGCTGTTGGAAAAATGGTGCTGATAGACTTGCTTGACACAGGGTTGTCACAAACCTTCAATTTGTAAAAAACGCAATTATTTGCACAGCACAGTAAAATGAGGTATGCCTGCACAGTGAATCAGGAAAATCAGTTTTAGGTACCAAATTTACTAGTAATTATTGATGTCTGCTAGCCAAGTCGCTAACCAAGTGGGTGTCTGTTTTTGTTTTTTTTTTAATATCTGAAGTGAAGGAGCTGGACTGAGAGCCCTGTGCTTGAATATTACAATCTAATTTGAACATTAACAGAGCACCCACTGTGTGCTCTACAATGGCGAGGGACTGAGGATCCACACATATGTAAACCGCACCTTTCATAATGCAAGTCAAACTTATTTTCTTTTCCTTGTAGTGAAGGTTAAACCAGTAAACAACCAAACACCATGGAGCTCTTAGAAAGAGTTCTAACTGGTGAATTTAGAACAGTTTATATATTAACGCAAATATTTTTTGACCCAGGATACACTTAGGCACATGCACCTACACTGGTGGCTGTGGGAGGAGGTGGAAGAATGCAGAGACACCACTTAATGTCAGGCGATTATTTTAAAGGTGCAGTAAAGGTCTGGATCACCTTCTCTGAAAGGCCAGGGGCCGTATTTCAGTGAATGAGGACAGAAAAACTACTTCAAACCTCGTTACACAGTTTTACTCCATGGACAGAAAAAATATCCATCACTATTATGTCATCATTATAAAACATCAGAGATTTGGGGGAGAGAAAAAAAAATCTCACAGCCTAACAATCCCGGTTGGCTATACTTTAATCAGCCTTTTTCAGCTTGGGTTCTAGGAGAGAATTAAGCCTAATACCCTATGTCATCTATATCGTAAGTGAATTAACTTCTTTCTTATGTACCTAGAAACATACTAGGTATGTAAAATCTTTGGGAAAAATTCAGAAAATCATCTTCTGTGTTCTGTTGATCAGAATAGGAACTCTAGTTGAGCCCATTATGTTGCCAGCATTTAACAGCTGCTTACCACTGCAAACCGAAGAGGTGATGTTGTACAGAAAAGGATAAAACTGCATACAGCGGATCAACTTCAGGCTGTTTTCACACTCTGGGCATTTGGTAGTTAATTTCAAAGCCTGTCTAAAGGCCTCCAGGGCCCCACTGATATTCTTCAGAGCAAGGTAAGCATTTCCCAGGCTCAGAAAGGTCAGAGGCTGAAAAGAAAAAAAAAATCAGCAAAATGTTAATGAATTAATATCGTCTGAAAGTTACAAAACCTTTACAGTATATGTCTTTTGGCTTTTTTTACATTACACCATAAAAGTTAATGGCTAGCTGTCCATTTTATTTACATCAGGCAGCTCTAAACTGTATATAACACAAATATGAATTTATTTTTCACATTTTTACTAAGATAAAAAATACATAACGTGCGTAAGGTACACTAGTTTTAAGTGTACAGCTCAATGAATTTTTATATATGTATATATCCTTATAACCACCACTCATTTGAGATATAAAAATTTAGAATGTTTCTAGTACCTCAAGAGGTTCCCTTGGGCAACCCAACCCCAATCTCAGAAGTAACCACTGCTGTGATGTTGTGACTTCTATCATCATAGACGAGCTTCGCCTGTCCTTGAGCGTCATATAAATGGAATCCAACAGCGTGTTCTCTTATGTGTATATATAATATGAACCCTTTTGTAGCTTCTTTCACAAAATATAACATCTAAGATTTAAGAAACTGAATATTTTTTATGTATCAGTAGTTCATTTTTTTAAAAAATTGATGTGTAATGTTCCATCATGTGAATATACTACAGTTTGTACATCCATTCTTCTACTGCTAGGCATTTGGACTGTTTCCAGTTTTTGGCTATTATGAATAAAGCTACTATGAACATTCTTGTAAATGTCTTTTGATAGACATCCTTGTATATACTTAGCAGTGGATCTTAAGGTAGGCATATATTTAGTTTTTGGAGATAACAATCAAATAGTTTTCCAAAGTGGATGTACAAATTTACACTCCTACCAGCAAGTATGAGAATTCAGTGACTTGGTATTGTCAGTCTTTTTAATTTAGCTGTTGTAGTGAGATGCGGAAGTGGCATGTCACTGTGGTTTTGGTTTAATTTACTAATCATTTCCTTGATTAGTAATGATGTTGACTATTTTTTCACGAGCTTACTGGCCATTTGGATGCCCTCATTTCTGAAGTGCCTGTTACTTCCACCATTAAAAAAATGGGTTGTCTTTTTCTTATTGATTTGAAGGAGTTCTTTATATATATATACTAGATATGAGTCCTTTGTTGGAAATATTTATTGCAAATATCTTTTCCCAGTCTGTGGTTTGCCTTTTTACTCTCTTAATGGTAGCTTTTGATAAACAGAAATTCTCAATTTTAATGAAGTTCAGTTCTGGGATACCTCAAATAAACGTAAACCATTCATGCACACTTCTAAAATTTTCTATGGAGTTAAAACTTAGAAACATTTAGACACTAGGTATAAAGGCAACTTGTGTATTGATCATAACCGTGTTTCATCAAACCTATGATGTCATCAACTGTAACATGCACCCTTATTTCAGCGATGCTAAAATATGAAAAAAAAAGAAGTGGTATCTTAGAAACTATGAAATAGAGTAAATAACTACAAAGCAGTGATGTAACTCCACGGACTGCATATGGGAGGTTCAGGGTAGAAATATCAATCCACCTATCTCTCCTTACCAAAACAACCTTTCAACTGTGCTCTGGCTTGGTTGGTATAGAGATATCTATAAAGTTGTAAAACAGTATAATATTAAGCAGCGTGCATGCTGTGACGAGTAGGATGAAGAACCAGATGTTTCAGACTGACAAAAAAATGGCAGTATATTTTTAGCAGCTATGTCATTCTTATTTAAATGTAAGTTTCTAAAAAAAAAAAAATTAACTGTATAATTATAAATGTCATTCATTTAAAATAAAGAAGTAAACACATCAAAAATAAAACAAAACAAAATCTGTTTTATGCCCTCTCAAAATATGCAAATTCTCCTGTGAAAAACAAAATGTGAGATTTTTTTATGCCCTCCCTAGAAAAACACAAATTGTACTCTGAATTTGAGTTACCCCCAAACAGTACAAGGAGCTACAAAGAAACATAAAACCTCACTTCAGAGCTATTGATGGCCAAAGCTTGAAGTAGAAGCTTGGTGGCATCAAGATGAAGGCCATAGTGAATCAAAAGGTTGGCCAAGTTCACAAGAGGAACATCCTGGTATTGCAGTGGAGCCAAATTCAGAGCTCTCTGAAGACAAGCGATGGCAAATGTGCTGTTTCCCACTGCTCTCCAGTAGAGTCCAGCTTCATTGAGTATCAGCCAGACGGGAGCATTGGGCTGAAAAACCCCAAAACACTTCAGTTAATATAAGAATACAGTACTTGTTTGAACAACAAAAAAACAAACAACCCGATCAAAAAATGGGCAGAGGAAATGAACAGACACTTCTCCAAGGAAGATATACAGATGGCCAATAGGCACATGAAAAGATGCTCAACATCACTAATCATTAGGGAAATGCAAATCAAAACAACACTAAGATACCACCTCACGCCCGTTAGAATGGCTATAATCACCAAGACAAAAAACAACAAATGTTGGAGAGGATGTGGAGAAACAGGAACCCTCATACACAGCTGGTGGGAATGCAAATTGGTGCAGCCTCTATGGAAAACGGTATGGAGATTCCTCAAAGAATTAAAAATAGAGATGCCCTATGATCCAGCCATCCCACTACTGGGAATCTATCCAACGCACCTGAAATCAACAATCCAAAGAGGCTTATGCACCCCTATGTTCATTGCAGCATTATTCACCATAGCCAAGAAGTGGAAGCAACCTAAGTGTCCCTCGACTGACGATTGGATTAAGAAAATGTGGTATATATATATACAATGGAATACTACTCAGCCATAAAAAAAGACAAAATCGTCCCATTTGCAACAACATGGATGGGCCTGGAGCGTATTATGTTAAGTGAAATAAGCCAGAAAGAGAAAGACAAACACTGTATGATCTCACTCATATGTGGAATATAAACCAACACATGGACAGAGAAAACTGGACTGTGGTTACCCGGGAAGTGGGGGTGGGGGGTGGGCACAAGGGGTGAAGGGAGTCATATATGGGGTGATGGACAAACAAAAATGTACAACCCAAAATTTCACAATGTTAGAAACCATTAAAACATCAAAAAAAAAAAAAAAAAAAAAGAATACAGTACTTGTTCTAAAAAAGACTTTTAGTACATGCATTGTAACTTTTAATTACAATTACTAAGCATTTAATTTCAGATGTCTGAAGCAGGTAGACTCACCTTATTAATAGCATGAAATAAGAAAGACCCAATTTCTTCTTCTGGGATAGTATAGTTATTAATACGGGAGAGCAAAATCTGCAAACATCAAAAAGAAGACTGACTCAGTTGAAAATAACAGGGAAGACATTTCAAAAGAATTTATATAGATAGCAGTCTTGACTTGAGCTCTTCGGGAACAGCTAATTTGAATAGATATTTATAATCATACATACAACATGAGGTCATTGACATACCAGCAGGTACTGACCTGCTCACATGTATGCCCTAGGTTCCTTTAACTAAAGAAAGCTAAAAGACATACCCCATACATGTATTAAAGTCATCTTCCATACCCCAATAAAGTCCACCTAAGTGTCCAGAACCCAATGAGAAATTATTCACAAGACAACGGCATGCAATAAAAATCTGCTATCTTTGCTAGTTGGATGAGCACCAGATCTTCAACCTACTTCATGTTCTTGCAGCATTTACGTAACTGTGAGCAACTCTAAGGCAAGGATCATGGTCTATTTATCTTTGTATTCCTAGCACACCAAACAGTGCCCAGAACATGTTTTTTGCCTCAGTAAATGTTTGTTGAACGTAAGTAGTAACTGTTCATAGATTTAAAATTATTTTTAAAAAGCTCGTTGTGATGGTCTGTTTTCCCTGTAAAAAGGTAAAGTTTTCATTTGTATCTGTGGAATGGGATCTAATATAGAATTTATACTCAGTAATAAAACATTCCTAGTTATACGCAACTAATAGGAATGAAAGGAAACAGCATAACAGAACTTATTTATAATGTTTGCAAAGTGGTTATCAAATTCATACAAATTCCTAAGGACCTCATATATGGCCAAAGCAGGGTTGATAAGACCAGGGAAAGAGAATCTTCAAGCTTTCAAACTTCTGGAGGGTTGGAGGATGCAACGCCAAATTGAAGTGGTCAGAATGGCCTCCATGAGGTAAACAGAGTCCTGTATTACTCATCTTTGTAGCCCTCTTAGTTGGAGGAACAGTGCTTAGGTGGTCTACGTAAACAGCAGCCCTGAGGAACACTTTCCTGGTACTCCTTCAATAGCATGACTGACTTCTTAGTGATCTCACCAATTCTTCAACTCTATCCTTCCGTCTTATAAAGTGCAACAACTGCCTTCTATCAAGTTTTTGTTCCACCTAAGAGGCTTGTGAAGTCACCCAGAACGGACGGCAATACACACCAGCCTAAGTGAGCCTTACTTTGCGTGCATGGTCATCTGGCATTTTGGCTTTCAGATCCATGCGGACCTCTAATTCTTTGACTAAGTAGGACAGAGTCTGGCTTTTTCTGAAGTCAGTTATGGAACAGTCAGGGGTTTGGGCCTCTTCTTCTGAAGAATAATCGTCACTGTTGAGTTCGTGGATCCTGGCACAAGAAAAAGGAACAAGATTCATATTTTCAAAGTTTGGGTGACTTCAAGATAAAGACTTAACCTTTCACGTCCACGGCTGGTGCTCTCAAAGAACCGCCAGATGACAACCATGCAGAACCAAGTGCTTTGCCAAATCCTTCAGCACTTGCCTGAGTCCTTTGTTTTCCGGAGGCAGAAAATACGTCGGTAACTCCCCGCCAACAGGGACTCTAGGATAGCTTTCTGCACAATCTGCTCTTTTAGGCCACAGAATATGCTGTTTGTCCTAACAAAGAAAGAAAATTTCTCATAAATTTCTTTGGATTCAATATTTCAACACACTAAATGAATTTTCAAAGAACATAAATATACTAGGATAACTGAACAACAATTTAGTATTTTAAGATAAATGGAGACACTGGGGTAGATTCTGTAATATTCCCTCTACTGCAGCTTATTAGTCTAAAGCAGCGATTCTACCTGCTTTACCACAGACTGCTTCAGGGTTGGGCAGGCCTAAGTCAGCTGAGCCAGCGAGACACAAGGAGTGGCTTGCTTGGGGCTTCTGGGAAAGAAAAGCCAGTCCCAGTCTCTTACGCCACAGAGGAACAAAAACATGTTGCTCCAGGTGCTGCTGGCTGTCACCTCACGGCTATGAGGAAGACAAGCTTTAGGATGAAGCCAATACTGCGGGCGGCAAATTGAAGAAAAGGAAAGACATGGGTCACCGATAACATCACTGGGCCACTGAATCAACCATACCCGAAGTCTGCCCTATCTCCGGACTTCCTGCAATACGAGGCAGATTTTCTTTTGTTTAAGCCAATTTGAGGTGGAGTTTATGATTTGTACCTGAAGGCATGCACAAGCTTATGTAACTGGCACAGAAAACTACTTTGCCCTGAACTAAGACCTTTTCTTTGCCAATGCCAACGTTTAAAAATTGTTTTTTTGATTTGTAAAATGTTCATTTTTCTAAATATAAATAACATGTACAGAGGCTTACTAAACTTATATCCTGAACCGATCAAACTTTGGGGGAATTCACATATAATTAAATCTAAGTGGTTGTATTAATTCTGTTAGAATAAAAACTCAATTAAATTCTGGAAATTTAATAGTGAATAAAAAATACAAGGTCTCTGTCCTCATACCTTGGTATCCCCATTGGCTAACATACAATTATTTCTTAGCTAGCTTAGAAACACATACTCATTAACTTGTTTATTATCTGTATCCTCCTTTAGAACATAAGCTCCAGCAGAGCAAGGAGCTTGCATACTATATTCATAGTACCAGCCTGGTACACAGTTGGAAGCTCAATAAAAGAATTCTGATTAAATAAGTGAAGTATATAGAAGCATACACTTAGGTCAAGTTTAGAAACTTGTTAGGGTTGGTAATTATACTTAGAGCTCAAAGCTTTGAAGTGAAATTAGAGCACAAATTTGAATTTGATAGGGTGTCTATGTGCCCCACTTGGTTGGGAAGAAGAACTCAAGGCAGATTCTGTGTTTTACTTATCTACTACCTAGCAGAATGCCTTCCATTTAACAGAAGTTTAGTAAGTGTTTGCTGAACTAAGCTGAACAGTGACAGGGGCCACATTAATCAGTCAGGCTGAGGACCATTCACTGCTTTAAGAGATCTGGTCTGTCTGAGAAAACTCCTTCATCCTCCTCCATTACTTACCCTATACGCATCAGAGTCCCGGCCCCAGATCCAGAGGATAGAATGGGCTACGGGAGAAGACTTGACCAAATCACTGATGTCGCTCTGATTTGCCTGGACATCAAAGTTCACAGACATCATACTGGAGGTTGATGAATCCTCACCAAACTATAAAATGAAAAGAAAGGTTCAATCAAATTGGAAGTGGAAAAGAAGTTGTGACTAAGATGTAACTCAACCCAAAAACGTTACCGAATACTTAAAATTCGTAGGAAATAAGAAAGTAGGTCAGTATTAAAACAATCAGACCTTTTAATTTTCAGAAGTACACCCAACAGTATTCTCTCACACATAATAATGTGTAGTTAGCCACTTTCAATCAACTGTGTCATTGGAGTACGAGAGAAATGGCCTGGATTGTTTTCCTGTCCCTTTACTTCCCTTCTATGATTTAGTCTCTTTTGGATTTAATGATCAGCTGATTTAGAGGTTTGGTTCATTATTCCCCTCCTCTGCTTAGACTAAAATGATCACTACTCTATAAAAGGAGTGTGCAGTGGGTACAAACAAGGGAACTTAAGAAAGGGTTCTTCAGAGTTTAATCTAGCTATCATTTAGGCATTATAGACTATTGTACAATCAATTCCAAATACATACAGCCTTTCTCCAAACCAAGGTAAAACTTCGTTAGATTTCTCACAAGATACCATAGTTCTTGTGTATTTCTGAAACCTTGTTAAATAAGAGAATGGAACTGGGATGGGGTAGGAAAGACACGAGAAAAAGGAACAAATGTGATGAATATTCTTTGGGAAAGAGAAATGTTACTCATGGAGTAACTGAGTACTCTATAAAATCTGACTTCATAAACATAACAGATACCCAAAACCTTCAATGACAGTCACAAGTTTTACGGATCAAATATACAAGGAATCAAGGGGCGAAAAGCAATATTACTCTTAGATATGCAAAGTTTATAAAAACTAAAAGACATCAAGAAAAAGACCTGAACATAGTCCACATTTTCAAAGATATCTCCACGATGGTAGCGCACAGGTTGGTCCCACTGGCAATGTAAACTATGCTGCTGGTTGACCAGACGGCATATCTGATGATTTCCTGGAATAAGAAAGGAAATTATAATTGATGAGAAAGATCAGCAATGCAAACATGATTTTCTTAGTCTAAGTCATTTAGTTGCAACCCTGTATTCCTCAGAGCTTGGCAGAGTACTTAACACAGGGGAACACTCATTTAATGGTTAATACAATTAAATCATTCTAAAGAAGTCTCAGTTTCTCCACCTACAAAACAAAAGTGCTCCACTAGACAATCACTAAGGTATCTTCTGGCAATTACATTCCATGATTATAAAATCTATTGATTACACTGTTTTAAGAGACTTCGGCCATCTCTCTCTGGAGAGAATTTGCTTTACATCCTTCATAATTCTATTTCAAATTTATATATAAGAGCTCTGGCTGCATTTCAGTACAGACTGAGCATAAATAATCCCAAGGACTGAACATAACTCTTTACATTCAAAATAGCAAAGAAAACTTATTAGGTGGATTATAAAATGGACTGTAAATGGTCACATTTACAGGTTAAGGTTAAGAGGCTTTCCAGACCAATATATTTACCCAGGGAGAAGGGTGTAAATAAGGGATTCTATTAACTTACACTTGATGTCAAGCTGTCAGATCTGTTCCCTTAGGGCTTAATCAGAAACGAAACATTCTGGACAAACCAAATGATTGATCTCCTGTCAACCCAAGTTCCCTTAGACCAGTGGTTCTATTTTTGGGTCACATACTCTAAAAGATTTTAATAAGAGCTATACATTTTAATTTTAATATATATTTCCTGTTCCCAGGAAAAAAACCGTGCACACACAAAATTCTGTGTATAATTTTGGGGATGATTTCAGAACTCCCCCGAACCATTGACCCAGGTTAAGAGTTCCTCTTTGAGATAAACTGTAGTCTAAAATCTCACCTCTAAATAAAAGCTTTGCTTTTAAGGGAGCAAGAAGAAAAGGACTCTTAGCCTCATTGCCAGTGTTGGCTGAAGAGTATGGATGCTTTGTTTCTAGGGTGTGTCTGGCTTGTGTTTACTTGGTGTAGGGCCGTTACTCACAGTGTGTTTTCAGACCAGCAGCAACAAGCACCAAATGGGAGCTTGTCAGAAATACAGAACTGCAGGCCCCACCTGAGAACTACTGAATCTGAAACTGGATTCTAACAAGATCTCCAGGAGACTGTTACGCAAGCTGGAGAAGCATCCACGTAGGCCATAGAGGGCAAATAGTTAAGACTCCTAGATCTAAAAGATTTGTTTTTTTTCTTTAAAATGTGAATTTAAAAAAAGCTAGAGGGACTAAACCAGCTCCCCAGGCCTGCTGGTATATCCGCTGTGATGACCTTTGATTTTAAGATTGAGGAAAGCCATATGCACAACATTATACTGCTTTATGGCTACACGAAAGCCATGAAAGGAAAGCACGCTGGAAATGAACTTCCCAACCTGTCTTCAATTATTTGGAACCAATACTTACCTAATTGTGCCTCTTTTGCCATCTGTGTCTCATGGATGATGTTTCTCAAGATTTGCTCCTCCTGAATCAGCTTGTGTTTTTCCAGGATCTCCTGCTGTCTCAAGTAGTGGTCATGCTGCTTTTGATAGTCTTTCAACTCATTCAGTGTTCGCTGGAGGGATCTTCACATTTTTAATACCAGGGAAAAGTTACAAAGCTTTAAAACAGTGATTTTTTTCCATTCCTTACTTATTTTTATTTTTCCATTTTTAACAATCAAGGTGGAATTTACATACAGCAAAATTTACCCGTTTGTGCACAATTCTATAAATTTTAACAATCACAGTCGTGTAAACACCACGACGATCACGATATAGAAGAGATCCATCACCCCGAAACAGTGCCCTGCCCCATTCTGTTGTCAACTCCTCATCCAACCTCCTGACAATCGGTCTTTTGTCCCTATAGTTTTGCCTTTTCCCAAATACCATATAAATGGAATCAGAGTATATAGAGAGATTCATTCATGTTGCTGCACGTATCAGTAGTTTGTTCTTCTTCATTGTTGAGTAGTACTCCATTGTATGGATGTACCACCATTTGTTTATCCATTCACCACTTGAAAGACCTTTGGGTTGTTTCCACTTTTTGGAGAAAACAAATCAAGCTGTTATAAACGTTTACATAAAGGTTTTGTATGCACAAAGTGACCAGGAGTAGATTGCTGGCTTCTATGGTAAGGGTATGTTTAACTTTACAATAACTTGCCAAACTGTTTTCCAAAGTGGGCATTTAGCATTCCTACCAGCAATGTATGAGAGTTCCAGTTATTTTATATCCTTGCCAGGACTTTGTAGTATCAGTTTTGTTTTATTTTTTTCAGTCATTCTAATCATTGTGTAATAGGATCTCATTGTGGTTTTAATTTGCATTTCCCTAATTGCCGATAAAGGGTTTATTTTCCATGGTATATCTTCTTTGGTGAAGTGTCTGTTCAAATCTTTTTAAAGATTATGTTGTCTGTTTTATTGAGTTTTGAGAATTCTTTGCATATTTTGGATACAAGTCCTTTATTAGACATAAATATTATTTCCTGGCCTGTGGCATGTTTTTTGTTCATCTACAAGTGTCTTTCAAAGGGCAGAAGTTCTTAATTTTGATAGAGTCCAATTTATAAATAAAATTGTGAATTTTTAAACTCACTTAAATGCATAGATTTTCTGGTTCTCAGCAATAATTGCTAGCTTTTTTCTTTTAACATACAACCACTGTACCATGAGTTCAAGAACAATGGGGCTAAATAAATGCTATTGTTTTATTAAAACTTGGGGGCAAAAAGACGGATGTGAAATTCTTCCCTTAAATACAACTATCTTGACATTAAATGGTGTGTTGGACTTTACAGGTGCCAAAAAAGATATATAACAATACACTATAAATCTTTACATATCTAACAACTTTATTTCCCTCCACAAAGTTTGTGTTAGTTCCACTGACATTCAAAGCCTTTCTAGAACCCTCCTTTTTACATTTTCCTTTGATTCTGCCTGATGACAAGGTTAAGAGTGAGGGCCTTGCTCTCACATTCTGGCTCCTTGGTTTACAGACTTGGGGAAAAAGCACAGAAACTTTGCTTAGAAAGAAATATTCTCTACAATTCAATATCAATAAATCAGCTGCCTGATTACATTTAGTCACAAAAATCTTATTACCTATTACACGGTAACATATGGAGATTTATGTTTGCACAGTTTGTATAAGAGAGAATCAGTCTGATTCTTAAGAACATAATACTGGAAAAACCTCAGCCAGGGCAAGTTCTGATCAGGTGTGACAGAAGCCAGGTATAAACGGTAAGCTGTCGTTCTTTCCTTTTCACTACATTATGCTTTAAACAGATCAGAAAATAAGCAAATACAAAAGTTTAAGAAGTGCCAAATCTCCATTTAATTCTCTAATAATCAAAGTAGACTCAAAACATTAAGGTTAATTCTATAAGAGATGAACAATTCACTTCTGAGTTATGTGAAGTTTCTTAACTGGCCCTATTATTTATGGAATCAAATATATTTTTTTATATTTTTCAATCAAATCTGATTAAAACATGGGAAAAATAATGTCTCTCAAGGTCACTTAACTAACATAATAGCCCAACCCTAGGAGTCAAAGGGGAGAAAGATCAAATACAGCATGTGCAAGTGATTTTACTGATGGTGTATTCTATAGCAATAAAAATGTAATCAATAGAATTACTGAGTATCCAGCCACACCCTCCTCCATCTGACTTCATAAAAGTAATCGATGGTCAAAACTGTAAAGATCTACATGACAGCATTTACTGCAAACATTCTCTAGTTCTTGGAATCCATGCTATTAAAAAGATTCCTCTAGGGGCCAGCCTGGTGGTGTAGTGGTTAAGTTTGCACACTTTGCTTCGGCGGCCTGGGGTTCGCAGGTTCGGATCCCCGGCTTAGACCTGTGCACCGCTTATCAAACCATGCTGTGGCAGGCGTCCCACACATAAAGTAGAGGAAGATGGGCACGGATGTTAGCCTAGGGCCGATCTTCCTCAACAAAAAAGAAGAGGATTTGGCAATGGATGTTAGCTCAGGGCTAATCTTCCTTACAAAAAAAAAAAATTCCTCTACACAACCACTGAATTGAGCTAAACCTCTTGATTTAGAGAAAAGGGACAGGACTACTAGTAGTGAAGAGGTGTTTTCCTTTTTCATTTAGGTGCCTCAGTTTTATTTTTTTTATTGAGGTAACATTGGTTTAGAAGAGGTGTTTTCTTAATTCTAATGAACTGATAAACTTAATTCTAATGAATTAACGAACATATATCACCCTACCCAGGTCTAACCTAAGATTCTATGGTGCTGGTTCTCCCATGAAATTTTGTCTCCCAATTACCTATGTTGAGCTTCCAATTTCTGCTCAAGTTTTTGCTGACACAGGACAGCATGCTTCCTCTTTATAGCTTGCTCAAAGCCAGGTTTGGCCTGCAAAGCATGGTCATAACAGAGCACTGAGTGGTTATACTCCCCAAGCATCTGAAGAGACAAAAACAAACACACACATATACACACACACAGGGGGAGAAACGTTAGCCACGGCTGGCTGTATCAGTCCAAACTCCCAATAATTCATGCAATTACACCTCTCTCTCACTCTAGAGTGAACATTATTTTGATCAGTGGCCAAATCTCCACAACATGAAGCATGCTATAGGATGGCTTAACTGGAAGTTATTGCTATCTTAAGGGGTGTACTCTGCAGATATTTAATATTTCTATCTATTTAATTATTTTTCTTTTTTGTCGAGAGGCTCGGACAATTATGATACATTATTATGTTGAGGTTTTTTTTTACCCCGAATCTCTTCATTTCCATCCCCTTTCCTTGTTCGGACCAAAAGAGGAAGGAAAAAAGGTATTTTTATTGGGGAAAAAAAAAAGGAAAATAGGAACTGTTTTGGCTCAGGAAAACAAAAAGTTGTATTTACTGCATATATATTCCCCAAAGTATAATAGCTGGTGAAGAAGTCACTGTCGTCCAGAGCTGCGTGGACCACGACAGCAGCATCAGCAGAGAAGTGTGCTCTGTGCAGAACGTTTGCCAGGTTGACCAGGGCAATGTCTTTATTGTGCCTAAAAGAGGAGAGACATAATTAGATGTTAGGAAAGAAGCATGTACTCCACAATTATGTATAACCACCTGACAAGGGAAAATCACATTCCAAGTTATTGCCTTAGGAAAATAACTCTGAGTATACTTACAGAGGGAGAAAATAATTTAAGAAAATCGTAATGTTTCATTTTACATAATTGACGGTGCTTAGTCAATCTGATCGCTATAAATTCTACCACAAAAATAAGGTCTGGCAGACATTTTATGATTTTAAAATGTATTTAGGGCTTATATTTGCTTTAAGAAAAATTTGATGTATGATAATTTCTCCAGTCAAGGTCCTTGCATTCAAGTGAATCAGAGAGTGTCTACATTATGCATTTTTTCCTTAATAGCAATCAAAAGTATATTATGCTATGATCACTTTGAAGTCTTTGACATCTGTCATTTTTGTGATGGGACTTTATTTCTCTGAACAGGGATGGAGGAGAGTGTAAGCACAGTGCAACGCTTCTTATTGTTCTCCTGTGTACTGTTTCTTTAACAGTGCTGAGTCATGTGGAAGAGAGCAGGAGGTCCACAGAGGAGGCATCTCACCTGGGAGAGAAGTGAAGTGCTCGCATGGCACATTCCACCACCTGATACGGCTCATTCTTTATTCTCCAGTAAAACGCAGCCATGTTATACAGTACCCACGAGGAAGAGTTCTAGAGAGTCAACAAAGAAAATGACAATCAAACACAACTCAAGACAGTTTCTTCACCTCAGAATGTTCAAAATGAGCACCTTTACTGCTCCATCTCTTCCGAAATTCAAAATGAAGAAGAGCAAGACCTACTATAGCAGCGATAAAGCAGAGGACAGAGTACAAATAAACTACACCTGTTAAAAGAGCCTCCTGACCCTCAGTTGAGTGAGTGCATTAAGGTGTGAGCTCCATAAAGAGACTGTCCAACTCCGGCCATCATTCCAAGGGGGAAAGGGACCATAACTCGTCAGACCCTATTTCAGGACTTGAGAAGTCAGGACCTAACCTACTTAGAAATGCCAGTTGCTCTAAGGTGAAATTCCTGAAATTAATATATCACAAAGTTTCCTATTTATTTAATATCTGAATGAAGGTACATATGTAAGCAAATGACAAGCTTATGTTTTTGTAAAACGTGAATTTTTGTCATTTTCTCATGTGTGTTCAGAATCTAAACCTTCACACTGCTAAAAACTATGTCTTTAGTATATAGTAATAAGTGTATTATTTAGTCAAGTTAAAACAGAATTTCAGATAGGTTTGCTCCTTTTGTGGCTTGAAGCTTTGGTTCCTTAACATATATTGAATTTCAACCACATGGAGATCAAAACACTAAACTGGACCATGTCAAAAACTCAATGTCAGTAGGTGTAAACCCAAGTAGAAAAATTTCAAATTGAGCATGGAAAAAAAAGTCATAAAGCTTAAGACAAATTGGGAAAAAGATATATGACAGCCAAAGTTTAATATCTTTTTTTTCAAACGACTTTTTTCAGGGGGCCATCCCAGTGGCGTAATGGTTAGGTTCAAGTGCTCCACTTTGGTGGCCTGGGGTTCGTGGGTTCAGATCCCAGGTGCGGACCTACACACTGCTCATCAAGCCATGCTGTGGCAGTGTCCCACATACAAAATATAGGAAGACTGGCATAGATGTTAGCTCAGCAACGATATTTCTCAATCAAAAAGAGAAAGATTGGCAACAGAAGTTAGCTCAGATTTTTTTTGGTGAGGAAGATTGGCTCTGAGCTAACATCTGTTGCCAATCTTCCTCTTTTTTTGCTTGAGTAAGATGATCTCTGAGCTAACATCTGTACTAGTCTTCCCCCATTTTGTATGTGGGTCACTGCCACAGCATGGCTTGACGGGTGGTGTAGGTCTGCGCCCAGGATTGGAACATGTGAACCTGGGCCACCGAAGCGGAGTGCACTGGACTTAACCCCTATGCCATGGGCTGGCCCCTTAAGATCTTTAATATATAAAGAGCTCATAAAAAATCTAAACAGAAAGACAAACAACCAAGAGAACATGGGCCAAGAACACAAACAGACAATTCAAAGATATGAAACAATGGATAATTAGCAGGTGAAATGATGTAAAACTTAAAGAAATAGAAATTAAAAGGATACAAGTTTTCCTTTTATAAATTGGCAAAGATTAAAAACATGCCTTGTGGGCCGGCCCTGTGGTATAGTGGTTAAGTGCACGCACTCTGCTGCTGGTGGCCCGGGTTCGGATCCCGGGTGTGCACTGATGCACCGCTTGTCAGGCCATGCTGTGGCGGCGTCCCACATAAAGTGGAGGAAGATGGGCATAGATGTTAGCCTAGGGCCAGTCTTCTTCAGCAAAAAAAGAGGAGGATTGGCATGGATGTTAGCTCAGGGCTGATCTTCCTCACACACTCAAAAAAAACAAAAAAACATGCCAATACTCACTGTTGGCTACACTGTATATTAACTTCAGATATTAACTGTATAAATGTTAGATTAGTACAGCATTTCTGGGGGACAATTTGACAAAAAGTATATGAAAAGCCTTAAAAATGTGATTACCCTGTGGCTCCCACATTTCCACTATTAAAAATTTATCCAATGAGAATAACTGTTTTAACTATAAAGATGTGTAAAAATAAAAATTCAAAAGAATATATTATAAAACAGTAATTATTTCTGAGTTTTTAAATTATGGTTTTTACCTTCCCTTTTATAAATTTTTTTTATATAGTCTGAATTTTTTACAAGGACCAATTATTTTAAAAATAGTTATCTTTAAGATTAAAACTAAGGATAATTCTGCGTTAATCATCTTTAAGTATTCTATCTTCCAGGACTGGATATGATTTTTGAGTGAGGCAATTAAAGGTTTTAGTACTATGTGTAGCTGGCTAACGAATATGACATGCTTTAACTATTGACTTATGACTTAGTTTCGGTCTCCTTTTTGATAGTCTTTTGAGAAACTTTTCTTTCAAATCAACAAATGTTTAAATTTTTAGCTCTTATTTTTAGACAATATTGTGAATTGGGACAAAAGATCAACTAAAAATTCTACATGAACTACTGAAAACATCATGATAAGCAGAATACTCTGCATCACAGCATATTGGAAGTAAGAGAAAAATAAATCTTTAAAGAAAAAATCCTTCCATAAACTCTCTCATAAAATCTCCCCCAAAATCGATAAATGTTTGAATGTCACTGTTAATTACTCTCTCCTTCTTTTGAACACTTTTTTCCCCTTGATTCTTAGTATACCACATTCTTCTGGACACTCTTTTCGGTCTCTTTTGGGGGTCCTTTCCCCTCTGCTTGAGAGAGAAATGTGGGAGGACCCAGAGTGTCCTGTTCTCAAACCTTACTTATTCACTCCCATGACTATAAATATCCCTATATAACAGTTATTCTCTATACACTCAGCTCTGACCTCTCCTGGAATTCCAGACTCATATTGGTATTTCAAATTTAACACGGCCAAAACAGAACTCTGTCTTCTCTTCTCCCACCCTAACCCTGCTCCTCCTTCAAGTTGCTCAAGCCAAAACTCGAGGCATTATCTTTGATCCTTTTTTCTTCTCATTTCCCACATCTAATTCATCAGCTTCTAAACTTTCTGAAATAGTTTTAAGTCCCTCCATTTCCACTAGCAACCATTCTAGTCCAAACCACCTTCATCTCTCTCTCTTGAACTACTGCAATAGCCTTCTAACTGGTCTCTCTATTTCCAGTTTTGGCCCCCTTCAGTTATTTCTCCATATAAGTTTAAGAGTGTACTTTAGAAATACTAGATGAATTATGTCATTCCTCTGCTCCAGCTTCTCAGCACACTTGGAATAAAATTCAAAGTCCTAGCCCTGGCTTTCAGAGCCCCACACAGTCTGGCCTTGGCCTACTTCCTTGGCTTCATTCCTATCATCCTCCCCTTGGCTCACCAGGCTCCAGCCATATTGACCTGAATTTAGTTACATGCCACCTATTATAGACTGAATGTTTGTGTCCCCTCCCCACTAAATTCATATGTGGAAGCCCTAACCCCCAGTGTGACTGTAGTTGAAGACAGGGCCTGTGAAGAGCTGATAAAGGTTAAAAGAGGTCATAAGGGTGGGGCCCTAGTCCAATAGGGCCAGGCCCCTCATAAGTAGGGCAAGAAATACCAGATCTCTCTCTCTCTCTCTCTCTCCCTGTACACACAGAGAAGAGGCCATGTGAGGACACAGTGAGAAGGTGGCCATCTACAAGCCAGGAAGAGAGCCCTCACCAGGAACCGAATCAGCCAGCACCTTGATCTTGGATCTCCTAGCCTCTAGAACATGAGCTATCAATGTCTGTTGTTTAAGCCACCCAGTCTGTGATATATTGTGACGGCAGCCCAAGCTGACTAATATACCACTGACCTCAATAAGGCTTCAAGACCTTTGCCTCAGCCTAGATTGCTCTTCCTTGATCTTTGAATTTTGGTTTCTTCTTGTCATTCAGATATCAGCTTAAATTTCACCTTTCCAGAGAGGATAACCCCAACTGTTCAATCTAAAGTAGCCATTCAGTTACCCTCTATTTGAATTTTCTATAGAGCACTTAGCACTATGATCTACTTTCACCTAACCATCCTCTGAAGGATATTTTAAATCCTAGGCCAGTTTTCCCTTATTACTCATCAAGTTCTGGGGATGCAATATTTTATATCACCTTCAGAAAAACAAGATGAAGATGGTAACTTAGCTACAAAAATAATCATATATAAAATATATAATGTATTTGAATAAACTGTACATAAATGTTACAGTTATACATTTTACTTAATACTACTATCATACTGCTTAGAAACCAGCCTGTATTTTATGATATCCCTTGGCACAGAGAAGAGTAAAAGTCATTCTCTAAATTCCCACATGTTATCCCGAATGATACATTTAAACTCTTGGGTCCTGTTACATAATTCCCTATTTCAGTTTTTCAAGTAGATGTTCCCTTAAAAGAAAACCATAAGATTTTATTTTTGGTGGTGACTCTTTTTTTGGTTCAGAGAACAGTGATAATCTATGTATTGTGTGGAGATATATCAGACACTAACGTTAAATTTTCTTTCACATTCAAAATATATAACCTAGCCCATAAGCCCTGTTGCTTATACAGTTTACAATTTGTTTTTTTCGTCAATTAGTTTAAATAAAGCTTTTCAGCACCCCTTCCTGGTAAAGAAGACTGGACTATCAACATTTCTCCCTAGCTTTGAACCATACAGTTTATATTAATGTAATCATAGGGCTGGCCCCACGGCTTAGCGGTTAAGCGCGCGCGCTCCGCTGCTGGCAGCCCGGGTTCGGATCCCGGGTGCGCACCGACGCACCGCTTCTCCGGCCATGCTGAGGCCGCGTCCCACATACAGCAACTAGAAGGATGTGCAACTATGACATAACAAGTATCTACTGGGGCTTTGGGGGAACAAAAAACATAAAATTAAAAAAAAAAAAATAATGTAATCATAACTTAAAATCACTCTCTAGACAAAAACGAGTTAGGTAGGTATTTTCTGAGAGAAAAATATTTATTCACACAGAGTTTCTTGTCTCCTTAAGTCATTCACGACTTACCTTCTGTAGGCCTTCATGGATGAGGTGACCTATGTCATCTATACTCCTTCCTAATCGTTTAGATAAATATGTGAAGATCGGATCTTCTTTAGGTAATAGAGGTGCAGAAAGATTAATTCTCTCTTGTACACCCTGAAGAGAAGAAAAAATTGAAAAAAAAAAACAGAAAAAGGAGATTATAAGACATAAAAGAGCACAAGTAATTTGGTATCTTGTAGCATTTATTGTGAAGGAATTTTAAGAAACAGGAGATGTTTGTAAAATTATAAAGCTATTTGGAAGGAGAAAGAGTATTTATAAGTAAGACACTAAATTAAAGAAATAATGCATAAAAAAAAAAAATCCCAAATCTCTCTACTTACTCGCAAGTGCTGAAAAGCATGTATACTATACGGAAGTTCTAGAATTTTAGTACAATCAGGTTGCTCTGGGTCTGGAGGGACAGGAGATTCTGTGTCTATATAATCTTCAGGGCTAAAATCAAGAAGCAATGAATGAATGAAAGGTGAAGAAATGTCAAATTTTTTCCCTAACTGAACCATATTCTCAAAGCATCAAAACTTTACAACCAATAGTAGTCAACATGCATATCTTTTCACACAGCTATTGTTAGAGTAAAATATTTTGGGAGTTCAACTTAAAGGAGGTAAATCAAGAGTTAGAATAAGTAGGTCAGAGAATGTTAAGATTGTGCACTTTTTAAAAGCTAACATAACACTGCTTAATTCTTTCCAGAAATGTTAAATTTACACTTTTATTGACAGCCTCTCCACATTTTTACCAGTTCCTAATTTTTAAATATTTTTTCCAATTTGATAGATGAAAACTATCTAAATGTTTTCATTTGCACTCATTTGCTCATTCCTGAGAAACATTTTCTCCACATTTATTGGCCATTTGTATTTCTTTTAGTATAAGTTGTTCCATTTTCTACTGTGGTATTAAATATATTTGATTTGTAAAAATTCTACATGTGGTATGTATTTTGAACTTTCAAATTTCAATAAACTCATCTGTGATTAAAGCTTATACTCATTAGAAAAATAACTTATTGAGAGAGGTCTGCCCAGGAAAACATAATTGTATTTTTGGGCAGGGAATCTCTTTACCTGATGTCTTTGCTCTCCAGAGTTATGTACGTGCCATCATACAGGTCCAGGTCCCCCAAGGGCACCTTGGCTTTGATGCAGTCTGGATCCTCTTTATTATGTCTTTGCTCCAGTCCCGTGTCTCTGTCCTCATTTTCTTCTATGTGAATTTTTTGAGCAACTAATTGTTTCTGTTGAGAAGAAAATAAAAACACAGTGGATTTTTCTAATATTTCAGTCTAGATACCACGTAAGAGAAAGAAGAATTCAATGTGTTAAAGAAGTCAGCGAATCCTCTAGAAGGAGACGAGGATTCTGAACATGGCCAACTAAGTTAACTCAGTTGACAGAAATTAGGTTCTCTAAACAGGTGTCCACAGACAGAAAGGAACAGAACATGACACTTATAATATTGGCACATGAGTGCCTTCATAATATGATCTCTGACTACCTATAAAGCTGCATCTATCAACTTAACTTCCCCGGCACAGAATGGCTCAGCAATTAAAACTCCCTCGAATTGTCCAAGCACATTCTATTTCAGTCCTTCAAGACATCCAGCATGTTGATACTGCTACCTGGAATAACTTCCCCTAATGCCCTGTGTTCCAGGTGAATTTCTGCTACTCATAATTTTTTTTTTCAAACATACAGAGGAATTACATAAGCACCCATGTTTCTGCCACCCATATCTATCATATCATAACATTTTGCCATACTCACTTCAGATTTTTTTTAAAAGAAAAAAAAAAGTAGTTGAAGCCCTTCTTTACTGCCTTGGAAATCCCCTTCTCCCTTCCCAAAGTTACTGCTAGCCTGAATTTGTTTTATCCATCATTTCTATGTATATTTTTATAAAATATTACTATATTAGTCTTATTCTCTTAAAATGTTACTTTATATCTATATATCCAAAATCGACATACAGCATTGCTTTGCAAGTTTTAAAATTTTACATAAATAGTATCATACTGCACATAACATTCTACAACTTTCTTTTTTTTAACCTCATATTATGTTTTTGAGATTTATCTGCATTGGTCAGTATAGCTCTAAATTTTTCATTTTAATGGATGTAGAAAAATTTATCCATTTTCCTGTAAACCTTTAGGTTGTTTCTTTTTTTAATTTTTTTTTGCTATTAAAATGCCACAATATTCTTACAAAAGTTTCCTTGTGCACGTGTTCAAGTTTCAGCAGGGATAAAAATATGGGGTCCTCTGGAATGCACATTTTCAGTTTTATCTAGACACTGTCAATCTGCTCTTCAAAGTAGTTCTAACAACTAGAATTCTACCAACACATTATGATAACATCCATATCCCCACAAATTGACCAACACTTGGTTTTGTCATGCTTCCTAATTTATGTCAATCTGGTGGGTATGACATGTTACCTTGTTATAATTATTAGGGTAGACTGTTACTACTATTAACACATTTGCTACTCTCCTTACAAGAGGACTCGACATCACTGTTGTGCTGGACTCAGACGCGGTCAATAAGACTTGTTTTGGCCAATGCAACATGAGAAGTGCCATTTGACTCTTCTAGAGGGAAGCACTTTTAGAGACAATGTACGCTTCACCATGTTCTTTCTTTTCTCTCATGTACTGAGAATGGCAATTTTCCAGACAGTGGCTACTCTGTCATCTTGGGTCCTGGCATAAGGATTAGAGCGACATTTAGTGTGACCTTATTGTTTTAAGCCATTAAGATTATTGGGATGTTACTAATTGATCTGTCTCCAATTACTGGTTCCCTCTCCTCTCTTTTCCTGTGGCTAGACTATACTACACTGCCCTACTGACTTCAGGCTTGGCCATGTGACTTGCTTTGGCCAATGGAATGTGAGTAGAGATGGTGTATGTCACCTCTAAGTAGAAACTTTAAACCGGCTTATTAGTGGTTGTTCTTTTAGACTCTGCCTTCCTTCATGAGAATAGCATCGAGATTTTGGGACTATTTGTTGCCAACGTAAAAGTTGACACACACCGCAACAAAATGTAGACTATCTTAACTAATGCAATCATTAATGAGATTGAACATATTTTCATGTTTATGAAATATTTTGTGAATTGACTGTCCAAGTCTGCCCATTTTTTCCCAGTTTTTTAATTGATTTATAGAAATTTATGAAAAGAGTAATTCTGTAAACTCAGTCTTTATCAGTTATACACATTGCAAATATCTTCTCCCAGCTTGTAGCTTATCTTTCAATTTTGCTCATGGTGTCATTTGCTAAAGAGAAACTTTTAAACTTAAGATGGTCAACTTTATCAATTGTTTTCTTGTTTGTGATTTCTGTGTTATTTAAGAATTCCTTCTCTATCCTGATGTCATAAATATATCAACATAATATCCTATTTTTTTAAGTTTTAAAGTTTCACTTTTCATATTTAGTGCTATGATCTGAATGGTTTTATCCCCCCAAAATTCATATGTTGAAATCCTAACCCCAAAGGTGATGCTATTAGGAGTTGGGGCTTTTGAGAGCTGCTCAGGCCATGAGGACGGTGCCCTTATGAATGGGATTAGTGCTTTTATAAAAAAGCCTTCAGAGAGCTCCCCTCCCTTCCACCACGTGAGGGTACCTCAAGAAGGTGCCAGCTATGAACCAGGAAGAGAGCCCTCACCAGAACGTGACCATGCTGGTGCTTTGACCTGAGGCTTTCCAGCCTCCAGAACTGTCAGAAATAAATTTCTGTTGTTTATAAGTTACCCAGTATGTGGTATTTTGTTATAATAGACAAAGACATTTGGGTTTTTAAACTGTACAGGAAATGATTTTTGTGTACTACAAGGTAAGAATCTAATTTTTTTCCATATGTACAATCAATTTTCTAAGATCATTTATAAAGAGTTTATCCTTTCCCCATTATTCAATTTTGACACTTCATATTTTTCCAAAACTCTCTACATTATACTTAAGTTTTCAAATTTACTGGCATAAAGTTTTTATAGTACTAACAACAATCTCTTTAGTTTTTAAAAATCTTTATATCTGCTTTTTCATCACTAATATTTCTTTTTTCTGTGTTTTCTCTTTTTTGCTGATGTCTTGCTAGAGTTTTGTCCCACTTATTTATTTATTTTTTTTTGTGAGGAGATCAGCCCTGAGCTAACATCCGCCAATCCTCCTCCTTTTTTGCTGAGGAAGACAGCCCTGGGCTAACATCCGTGCCTATCTTCCTCCACTTTATATGGGACGCCGCCACAGCATGGCTTACCAAGCAGTGCGTCGGTGCGCGTCCGGGATCCGAACCAGCGAACCCCGGGCCGCCGCAGAGGAGCGCACGCACTTAACCGCTTGCGCCACCGGGCCGGCCCCTGTCCAACTTATTTTTTTAAAAAGTATTGTTTTATTGAAACTGTTTTTTTTTTTTTTGGTGAGGAAGATTATCCCTGAGCTAACATCTGTTGCCAATTCTCCTCTTTTTGCTGAGGAAGACTGGCCCTGGGCTAATATCCATGCCCATCTTCTTCTATCTTATATGTGGGACGCCTGCCACAGCATGGCTTGATAAGCAGTGCATATGTCCATGCCCAGGATCCAAACCTGCAAACCATGGGCCACTGAAGTGGAGTGTGTGAACTTAACCACTATGCCACCAGGCTGGCCCCAAGACTGTTTTTATTTAATTGATTTCTGCTATTACTGTTACTTCCTTCTTTATTATGTTTATTTTAATCATTATGTTTATTTTATTGTTTTCTAACTTGAGTTGAATATTTAACTTATTTCTTTTGTCGTCTTTTATTTTAATAAATGCATTTGTCTATAACTTTGCCTCTAAGTATATCTAAGCTTCATTCTACAAATTTCGAAATGAGGTACTCTCACCATACTTCAGTTTTAAAAGTTTTGTGATTTCCTCTTTAAACCATGGGTAATTTAAGAATGCACGCAAAATTTTCAAATACTTTAGTTTTTCCTCCTTTTTTCCCCATGGGCATGTGTATTTTTATTTTATATTTTAGCTTTAATTGTACTGTGGTCAGAGAACATGTTATGCATGACAACAAAACTTCATAATTTCTTTTCATCCTCGTAGTGACCAATTATGATAAATGTTCCACTTTTGAACTCTTAGGGCACACACACTGTGTTTTTTTCCCTCTCTTACTCTCTGTCAGATTAAGTATGTTAATTTTTTCCTATTTCTTATAATACTTTTGTTGGATTTATCAGTTTCTGATAAGGATTTGTTAAAGTCTCCTACTCTGATTATGTATTTTTCACGTAATTCTGTCAGTTTTGGCTGTTTTGATAATAAACATACACATACCTTTGAGACAAGTATGTAATATTAAATCCCTTTGGTGGATTGTTAATATGGAGTCTCTCTATCTCTATTAATGATCTTAAATTCTTATTTTGTCTGAGACAAACTTACCACCCTTTAGGATTGTAAAATCCAAAATTCTGAAAATTTCGAGTTTCTTCTTAAATTTTGCACTAAAATTCACATGGTGGCAAAACCTGATAAAAAGCCATTTTATAGTCTTCATCCTCTTAGTGTGAAAATTTACATATTTCACTAAAGAAATAGTAATGTATCTGATTAGGGAGTTTGAGACTCGATCCTCTTGGCAGTAGAATGTAATACAAGATATCTGTACCTATAACATTTCTAAAACAACAACAAAAGAAAGTAAAAGGCTGTATTCCAACTACATATGGCCCTAACGACTTCAGATGAGAGACTGTGAACTTGTATAAATACTGCCATATCTTTCTTTTGCTTAGTATTTGCGTAGTAAAGACTTTTTCTATCCATTTATCACCACATTTTGTGTTAGGTGTATTTCTTATATGCACCATATAGCTGGACCAAATAAGAAATCCAATCTGACAGCCTGAGTTTTTAATCAGCAAGTTTAATCTGTTTATATTTACTGTGATTGCTGATCTATTTGGATTTATTTCAACCATATTATCTTGGGTTTTCTTTTTTTTTTTTTTTGTGAGGAAGATCAGCCCTGAGCTAACATCCATTCCAATCCTCCTCTTTTTGCTGAGGAAGACTGGTCCTGGGCTAACATCCATGCCCATCTTCCTCTCTTTATATGGAACGCCGCCACGGCATGGCCTGACAAGCGGTGCATCGGTGCACGCCCGGGATCTGAACCCGGGCCGCCAGCAGCGGAGAGCGTGTACTTAATCACTACGCCACGGGGCCAGCCCTTGGGTTTTCTGTTTATCATTTTTTTTGTTTGCTGCTTTTGTCTTTTTTTCCTGCCTGCCATGTGCTTGATAACATTTTCTACATTCCCTCCCCTCTTCTTGTATCTTCTCTTTACTTGTAGGTTTAACTATAGATTGTATTTCTATTATTTTAGTGTTTGTGCTTACTTTACCGTTGGTTAAGTTTTCCATCAGTAAATATTTCAGTATGTTTCTGAAAGATACTCTTTCAAAAAATAAAACCATACCACCATTATCACATGTAAAAAATAATAATTTTTTAATATCAAATATCCAGTCTGTGTTCAAATTCCCAGTTGTTTCCTCCCACTTTTTAAAATAGTTCGTTTGAATCAAAATCCAATGAGGTCCACACACACTGCAGTTGGGTGATTTGTCTCTTAACGTCTCTTCTAATCTACTGGTTACCCCTCTAGTTTCTTTTTTTTTTTTTAAATCCTTGTAATTTATTTATTAAAGAAATTGGGTCATTTGTCCTGTAGACTTTGCCACTCTACAGAATTTTGCTGACTGCATCGCCTAGGTCCATTTAACATGTTCCTCTGTCCTCTGTCCTTCCTGCTTACTGACAGCGGGATCCAGGAGCCTTAACTTCTTTGTGTCATGGACTTCTTTGGCAGTCTGTTGAAGCTTATAGACCCCTTTCTCAGAATAATCTTTTAAATACATAAAATAAAATATATAGAATGACAAAGGAAATCAATTATACTGAAAACAAATTATATTGGAAAACAAATTATATTGTGGTTTGATTAGATTCATATCTCCTTTGACAAGACTACTTGAAAGGTGGCAATATTCTTAAATTTTTAATATGTTTGCCCATAAATTTTCCCACGATTTTAACTTATTCAGTTACTTTTACTTTCTCCTGAATATGACAGAAGAGTCTAATGTGCTTTAATCACTAAACACGCCCCAACCCAACTACATATTGGTAATTTTGTCTAGTTTTACCCCTTAAAACACACAAAATGAACAATTAAATAAACTTACCAACTTTTTCATCAGTGTTTTTATTCACCATTATACATCCTATGCACTTCCACTGGGTTTACTTTTCTTCTTGCAGCAGATCTTTAATTGTTTTTTAAGTGAGAGTCTGTGGTTAGTAAACTCTGTCTTTGTACATCAGAACACATCTTTGCTTTGCCCTCACTCTTGAGTGATGGTTTAAAAGAATAAAAAATTCTAGTTTGATTGATTTTCGCTTAGCCCTTTGAGGCTATTCCTCCATTGTCTTCTGGTATCTAAGAAGTCCACCTAGTTGTCACTACCTTGTAGATGAATTGTATTATCTACTCTCATGGCTTTAAGTCTATATGTCAGTGAATAACACATTTGTATCTCCAGCTTGAGCCCTTTACACCAGAGTTCACACTTGAAGGACCAACTCCCTACTCGATGTCCCACTTGGATGTCTGATAGGAATCTCAAACTTAACATACCAAAGCTGAACTCCTCCTCAATCCATGACCTCCTTCAGTCTTCTCTACCTCAGTAAACGTCAACTCCATCCTTTCAATCATTTGGGTCAAAAACCCTGGAGTCATCCTTCACCCTTCTCCATCTCTGTCTGTCTGTCTCTTCCCAAACACTCCACGATCATCTCCTGTGTCTAGTAGTTTCGTGGTTGCTTCCAGGTTCTATCCAGTTCCCAAATCCAGAATCAGATCTTACAATTTTGGTTTGGAGTTGCTACTCCGAAGTGATATTCTGCTCTGAAATGATATTCAGGAAACTGAAGATGCAATTATTATTATTTTTTTTGGTGAGGAAGATCAGCCCTGAGCTAACACCTGTTGCCAAACTTCCTATTTTTGCTGAGGAAGACTGTCCCTGAGCTAACATCCATGCCAATCTTCCTCTATTTTATATATGGGCCGCCCGCCACAGCATGGCTTGACGGCCACCAAAGCAGAGTGCGCAAACCCAACCACTACACCATTGGGCTGGCCCCTGAAGATGCAATTATTGAATGATTGGATGGTTCAGTTCCTGTTTTGCTCATCAGGTTTTATTTTGTCTCCCTGCCTCTTTTGCCCCACTGAGACCCTTTTCATGAACAGGATGCACCATCCCAGTCTTCAGGCAGTAAGCCTGGTTCTCCTCCTTTATCTTGCATGGAATATTGTCAGTCCCCTTTACAGAGCCGAACTACCAGACACCATAGCCTGCTCCTGGCTTAGAGAGCAGCAGGTTTGTAGCTTTAGCTACATTCCCGACTTAGTGTTTCTGTTCCATTTCTGGGCCATGGAGATGTTTATGTCACTTTTAGGCCTGGCTACATTTTATTTTGATGTCTATTTTGTATTTTATTTGTCATTGCTGTGTATATGAAGCAGAAGAGATGTACTAAATATAAACTCATTACACCACCTTAACCAAAAATTGATGGAGTCATTCTTTTTCATTTGCATTTTCACTGACTCGGTGAATGGCATTTTTCCCCTACATACACTCTAATTTAAGTCTCCTTATCTTTATATTAATTATACTGCCTCCTAAAAAGAGAGACAGCAATAAACATATAAAATGTGTCTATGAATCGGAAAATAAAAACTATTTTCTGCACCATTTCATCTTTCTGAACACTGTGTTTAAATAGAAACAGATCAAGCTTCCAAACATGAAGCCCTATAAACATACCTATTGTCTTATTCCTAGTATTCATAAAAATCAACATTTCAAAATTTATAAGGGATAAAACTGGTAGGAACAAGGTGAGACACTTGAAAAAATTGTGAAGTGTTCAAGTTTTATAAATATTCTAAAAATACTACTACCTACGCAGAGTTGGTTAACATGTGCTAAAAGCTCTTCCTTCTTAATTCCCAGAAATTAAAAAAAATATACAATTATAACTATTTCTGTTGACAGGTGTGCCAGTTTGAATTTATGTAAGTGAACTTTGGAATTTTTACATAACCAGAAAATAAATGGCTACCTGGTTTAACAGGTACGCTGGCTTTTAAGCTAAGAGATGGGGCTTTTGCCTCTGGTTCTGCCATAATTTCCTTCGTGAAATCAGGCAATTAACTGTCTTTGGATCTAATTGTTTCCTTGCCTCTAAAATGAAGATGATCTTTAAGATTCCTTCTAGCTCTCAAAGACTCTGATTCTACTCTTATCACCCTTATTATTCCCGATAATTTTCTAAATCCCATTTTGCAAATTGGGTTACTTTTTCTATAACTTATCGCTCCCTTACAATTTGGATTCAGTTTACACTGTAACATTAAAGCAGAGAGTTGAGGGGGAAAAAAATCCCTAGTTTTTAAAATAATTAATACTGTTTGCTATATTTCTATACGCAAAATCAGTTTATGGAAAGCAATGATAGAAACAAAAAGGTCAGATTTTATTAGCATTAATAAATAGCAAATTTTCAAGGTGCAAAGTGATTAACACTTTCTACCTCAATAATAAGAACACAGACTAGCAAGATCCTAGTTTTTACTACTTGGGAATTAACAAAATTACATTTTTATAGGGTATTTTAAAAACCATTCTTCCTTTTCATATTTTACCCAAACTCTTTTCCAAGAATCCTCAGAGAGTATTCCTCTTCATACTTGATGGAAAAACTTATAGATGGAAACTCTGTTCAAGGACATATTGAGTCAAGAATCAGGCATAAAATTCAGGCTTGAGTAGTCTGTTTCTCTTACTATGGTGCAAATGTCACTCTAATTAGATTTTTTTTTTAAAAAAACATCATCTAAAAGTAGTATATTCCTATAAAAGTCAGAAGAATCAGGCTTAAGAAATAATATGCTTTAATTTTTCTTTGAACACAACAGCTCCTGTGAAATGTAACAAGTTTCAGCTGCACATCCCATGCCCAGTTGCCTCACCTCCAATTCTTTGAGGTAGTTCACTGTTGTTTCTTGTCTCATTAATATGACTAAGTCATGGGGATGCTTCAAGTTCATTGGTGAATCCACCTGCAAGCAAGCAAGCAATAAATAAAGCTCAGAATCCATTAACATTTGTTTGGATTAATAAAGTTTCCTTTAATATGCTTTATTAAATGTTCAGTCACCATTATAATCAGTGTTAGGTGCTCAGTAAAGCTCAAGGGGTATTTCAAAAGTGATCACGTGTAAACTTCAGCAAAGAGAATGACAGGTGCAATAGCTGTCCCTGAACCCAACTAGAAAGAGCAAGCTCTTTAAGTAAATATTCTGACTTGACCAGTCACATAAGAAATATTCAAGAAGAGAAGTATTTGGCAACAAATGATCAAGTAAATTCCTTAAAAGATATTTCACACCTGTAATAATTAGAAAAGATTGTCTTGTCTTGATGGCACATTCCATATCTGAACAGGTTTGGAGGCAATAAAAGGATATTTTAAAAGCACCTATTTTTGAAGGCTACCAGTAGAAGCCATAAATCAAAGATAATATAAAATAATCTTGAGATTTATTATTTACAACTCATGTTCTCTGGATCATAAACAGCGACCACGTTGTTGAAGATGTAGGAAAAATGAACCCTCATATGCTGGTAGCAGGCTTATAAATCTGTTCTTATTGTTTGGAGGGTCATTTGACAGCATACATCAAAATGTTAAAAGTGCATACCCTTTGACCTAACAATATAAATTCTAGGAAACTGTTCTATAGACATTCCTAAACAAGCAGGCAAAGATATATATACAACAATGCTCACTACAACACTATTAGCTGCAAAAAAAAATTAGAAACAACTTAAGTCCATCAATAAGGGAATTGGGAAATCCATCATTCAACGGAATGTGATACAGAAAAACCAGATGTACTATCATGGAAAGATGTTCACAAAGTATAGTTAACTAAAAATAACAAAGAATAATAAGTATACTATGACATTTTTTGTTTAAGAAATTACACGTATATATTTTTATAGATATAGACGTACACAAAACTGTATATTCACAAAAGTAAGTCGGTGTACAGCGGTTTCTTTTGGGACATGGGATTAGGAGGAGAGGAACATTCACGTCTTTTACTTTATATACTAGTATATATTTTTCATTGTTTATAATAGCTAAATACATTTATAATAAGGAAAAAACAATTAATACACACACACACAGGGTTTTGAATTTCAGAAAAATCTAAGACAGTGGCCTTGGTACCTAAGGGATGAGATGAAGTTCCTGCGATCCCACAGTGTCAGACTGTCAAATTATATACCAGTCCTTCAGGACGTTCCCGTTTGAGAAGAAACTACCTTTCTGTAACTTCTAAGAAGCTGACATCAGCTCAACTAACTGATTTCAGAGCTAGCTTGTTAAGTGCAGAAGGCTGCCTTGCTTAGACCCTGGTGAATATGAGTCTATTAAAAAAAAAACAAACTACTTTAAAAAGAGGGAATAAGAACAACATGAAATAAAGCTGGATAGCTGCTTTAATAATATGCACTAGAACAACTAAACAATGTGGGGTGACTACAGGTAAAACTCATCGCCCTTGCTTATTCTACCATCTCAGAGATGCCAGAGGAAAAAGAGATGCTAGTCCAGAGTAACCTCCACTCACACTTTCATCGCAATTATCTAACTACTGACATAATTATCATCTCCCATGGTCTTGCTTTTAAGACGAGATCCTTCATAGTTGCCCCCGGCCTTCCCACTATATTGGAATTTACATTAAAACTGGACTCTGAATTTAAAAGGCACTAAAATATAACAGCAAGGCGTGTACTTGACCACCTGAGCTGTAAATCTCCTCTATCAATCAGTCAAACCTAGCAAAGGCCTACAAGCAAAATGCTGGGTTTATTTCAATAAGAGGTGGAAAATTTTGCTTCTCTTTTCATGGTATCTGAACATATTCCCAACAGTCATAATTGGGTAGGGCAGGGAAAGCTAGTATAATGGATGGAATATGGACTGATTTAACGCCAACGCCCATCAATCTTTTTTACAACAATGTGATATATTATAGCACACCAAAATTTTTACAGGAGAAAATGTAAAAGCTACAGCCAGTGCTCCGAGTACAAAAGAGCTTGACATAAGGAGGCCAAAGAAAGTCTGCTTACTTTGCAACTTTGTCCAGACCTCAAGAGGCAGCTATTTAGTACATGACTCTCTACGTATTTTCAAACAAGGGCTTAGCAAAATATTGGGGGAGGGGGAAGGAATGTGGGAGTATGATACTCCTATTCCAAAATACCTCATCAGTCTGATTACTTGACATTTGGAGAACTGCAAGAGGAATAAAAGGAGACAGATGAAGATTTATAGTAGAGAAATATTTAAAAGTATAATCTGAGTTTTAGATTAAAAAGATATTAGACAATCAGGGCTTTATCATATTTTGATAGCATGGGTTGGCCAACATTCAGTTGTAAGGGAGTACTTTTTATTTCCTTGAAGCTTTTGGTTCAACCAAGATACAGCAGCTTGAGGAGGTATAAAGATACAACTATTAGCAGAAGGAAGGAAAGGCGTCCATTGACAGCTGTGTTTCTCTTTTTGACGTGGCAGCAAATGGCATGGATCTTTGCCAGATAAGCGCTGGTTGCAGAAGATTTAGAGCCTGACATATATTTTTATTGAGGTAGCTTCAAGGTCTTACATTTTAAGGCTTTATAATAATTATCTTTGGCAAATGCCAATCAGCTTGAATTTCTTTCCTTTCAAATACCTCTCCTCCTTCAGAAAATTATGAAAGAGGGTAAGTTTGACAACTTTATAAATACTACAACATCCATTCAACCAATAAGAGTTTATTATGCTTTTATGAACCAGGCCCTTATGAGTCAATATATCTGGAGCCTAGGTATTCCTATTTTATACACAACATGAAAAGGAATGGTAATATGCCTTCAAAATCTTTTGCATTTTAGAAGAGGCTGCTATAAACCCAGAAACAAAAAATAAGAGGAATTAGAGAGAGGTAGGTTAAAAAGGACGCTAATACATACACAAGATCTCAAAGCACTTGATGACTTTTTCACAAGGGACAAACAACCCTATACACTTCCATCACTGCACAGCACAATAAATGATGCTTCTAATGATCTGAATCATTAAGAAAAAGTGGAATTATTTTCAATTTTCTCTACTTAAGAAGGTGAGGAAGTACGAAATATATTTTAGAGCAAAATTTATACTGCAGGGAAAAACTGATCAAGTATTTGGAAACTAGCTAGATGGAATTCTATTACCTGGAATGATTCGTTCTCTAAGAGTTCCAGGTCCACAAAGTTTCATTGTTACTGTTGCAATTTATTTTAATTAAAAAAATGACAAACCATGTAAGGCAATTTAATTTTATTTTCCTGTGAATACATCATATAAGTACACGTATCCAATTATATTTAACAGCAGTAAATATCTTATTCATATCAAGTACATTTTCAAATATTTCATTTGCTGCTGTCTCTAATCAAGATATCGTTAATATCTCCATCTCTAATGCTGAGCCCTATCTCTGTGAATTCAGTAGTAAATTCACATGGTAACAGATGGAAATGTCACTATGTAAGGGTAATTACTTCACTGCCAAATTAGATAAAGAGTGAACATTTTAAACTTAAAATAACCAATGTAAGGGTATAAACATTTTTGAGTTCTACAAAAACAAGTTTGTGTCAAACATTTTCCAATTGTCCTTTATGATAGGAAATTGAACATTTCTGTTTTAACATGAATTCCAGCACTTACTCTTCACAAATGCTGGACATTTTTACCTATTATTTTCTAAAAAATGGTATTCAAATGAGTACATGAAAGCCACACGAATGGGGAACTCACTCTTCTCTCAACAGCAGTTTGAAACTGATGAATGAAATCTTATATTAAGCCATACTCATTTTTTAAAATTTCCCCTCAAGTTAGAAACTGGGGATGGAATATTTTAAATCTTTCATTCAGAATTTTAGATTATTTAAATATTGAGACAATATGATGGAAAACATAAATCTTCAAAGCAACCATGATTTCACCTCTACCTTAAATGCTCCCACTTAGTGGGTATTTACAGTTTTTGCTATCCAGGATCTGCAATCCCCTTCTTGTGGCAAAAGCACCTGCCTTGTTTGACATGGGAAGCCCCGATCAGTGGATTCCTTTCCCTTGGTCATGGTGATTATCTCCAAGATGTGACATTAAGCTAGTGGTCAGTTGGTACTAAAGAGACTCTAATCCAGAACTTTCGTTTGAGCTACTGGGGACTAGCCATCTTGTACGCACAGGGGGCCTGAGAATGAGCTTAAAGAAGCAGAGAAACAAGACAGAGAAAAACCTATCCTGGTTATACACTGTTTGAGCCCTGGATCAAATTGTATCCATAGCACTTTGAATTTGTCCCAACATTCCAACGAAAGTTTTCAATACAGAAAGTCTTGATGCTATTTCTTCAGGCCCTCTGCCTACTTTTCTTCAGGTGCTCTGCCTAGGCTATCTTCTTATCCTTGTTGATCTTTTAAGAGCCACTGTGCCTTTGCACATGCTCATTCCACTACTTGAAATGCATTTCTAACCCTATGCTTTTGGTGAAGACCAAATAACTTGGCTCAAATGGCATTTCTTTTATGAGGCCATCCTTCTCGTGAGCTCCCATAGTACTATACACACACTTCTTTTTTGTGTGTGTGTGTGAGGAAGATCAGCCCTGAGCTGACATCCATGCTAATCCTCCTCTTTTTGCTGAGGAAGACGGGCTCTGAGCTAACATCTATTGCCAATCCTCCTCCTTTTTCTCCCTAAAGCCCCAGTAGATAGTTGTATGTCATAGTTGCACATCCTTCTAGTTGCTGTATGTGGGACGCGGCCTCAGCATGGCCGGAGAAGTGGTGCGTTGGTGTGCGCCTGAGATCCAAACCCCAGGCTGCCAGCAGCGGAGGGCGTGCACTTAACCGCTAAGCCCCGGGACCGGCCCTACACACTTCTTTAATAGTATTTACTACACTGTTTAATTATTGCATGTCTAGCTCTCCCCCCAATTATTTTTGTATTCCTCTTTCTACGCTCTGTACTTAATCTTCTTTCAGGTATGTGTTTGGCACTTAATACACTGTTGATTGCTTGATGAAGGTGTCTGATGTTACATTTGTTGATACTTCCTCTCCCTCTCCTCCGGCATCACCATTCACTGATGACTATCTGGAAAGGAGATAAAGTGGCTAAGCCACCAGGCAACAGGAAACAATCAGTCCTCGACAGATCTATGACTAGAAGTGTGACCTTAAGCAAATCACCTTCCATGCCTGGGCTTCCATTTCCTCATCTATAAACTGAGGGCACCCAACCTAATGATTTCTCAAGTTCCTTACCATTCTCAAATCCTACCTCTATAAAAGATTTAACACTATCATAAAAGTATTACATTTTAACCAGCCTAAGCTACACCACTGAAGTAATCTGATATTCAAATGAATGAAATTATCATTCTTTCCATTTGTCCATATGAATTTGTACTTGCTCTAGGCAGGGAGCATTTCCAAAGCTGCAGTTAAAAGTTTCTTTACTGTAAATATGTCAAATTAAACCAAGGCTCCAATTAGCAGGGCCTATTTATTTCTGAGCAGTTAAACTGCTCATTTTATCATAGGCAAACTTAGCCCTCTCTGTCCTCATGCAACTTAATTCTAACAAATTTCAACTTAAAAAAATCTTTTTTCTGATTATAACATATAAATATATATGTTACTGTAAAAACAAACACAATATAGACAATATAAAGAAGAAAATTAAAATTATTTGAAATCTCACCTTCAGAGATATCTGCTGTTACACACATATATATCATGTCAGGATAACTTCTATGCACATCTATGTGTGTATATATATATATATAGATAGATATGTAGATAAATATTTTTACAGAAATGGGACCGTAATATATCTACTATATTGGATCCTTCCCTTCTTCCACTCTTCCCTAAATTTTATTAGACTTCTTTCCCAGTAAATATAGATCTACGTCATCATATTTAGTGGTTAATATTATATTAAAGGTATTTACCTAGGTCCCTACTAACTAAAATTTGGGTTTTTAATTATTCTTTCTTTTAAACAATATTGTCATGAATATCCTTACAGTTAAATTTTTTGGATAGCTGTCTAATTATTTCCTTCCTAGAAAGAGAATTGCTAGGTTAAAGGGACTGCACTTTTAAATTTATATCTTTTGCTAGCTTTTCTCCAGAATAGTTGAATCAACTTAAATTCCTAACCACAGTCATTGGGTGAGTACATTTTAATCTCTTTGTTGGCCACATGCACTTCTTCTTTTGTGCACTTATGAAAAAATCTCACTGCCTCTCTTTAAATCCATCTGCGAGTTTATACATCATATTTTACGAATGGTGGTTTCTAGTTGGTGGAATTCTAGGTAATTAGTCTCTTCTTCTTTGTGTTTTCCGACTATTTCTACAGTGAACACACATGGCTTAAATTTATAAAATATTTCTTTTTTTCAAGTGTTACCTACAGGTCATCTTGTTAAAATGAAACTTGAGAGTGCTTTGCAACATGTTGTATTGCATTTAAAAAAAAACTAACTGTAATGTCAGGTATAAGCTCAGGTCTGAGGAGCAATCTTGTAAAATTCCTCCCACAGATGTGAGGCCAGGCAAAACACTCAAAAAGACACATCTTTTGTATTTTCTTCTTGCTTATCTTTCTGCCCTCAGATTTCCAGCCTTATCTCAAATCTAATTCACTGCCATTTTCAAATGATTGTCCAAGGAAACCTCCCCTTTGTGACCCCCGTCAGGCTAACACAGTGGCGTGCAGGATGAGTTTTAGAGGGATAGAGTGAGGGAGGCAGAAGAGCCTGTTGACCCACTTTGCAGGCAACTCGCTCATCAAGATTCAAGTCCACCCATCATGGACTCGCACCTTCTTCCAGATCTAGAGAAGTGCGAATTCACAAAATACCAGTCTAGCCTCGCCTCTTGAGAAGAACTTACACAGGCTCCTGACAATGATCATAACTGTCAAAACCTTAGTATGTAATATAAACAGATCTTTTACCAGAAGCATTTAATTGCACGAAATCAATAAAACACTATTATTATGAACTGTCAGGATTTGGAAATATTTTTGTTAAAGATGACTTTTTTTGCTGTTACAGTACTTGTATGTATTTTAATGAGAAATTAAAAACCAGTCTCAATTTTGTAGGATATCAAGTTATCAAAACTACAAGCAAACTTTAAATAAACAAAAATATTGAATCCTGACCATCACATGAATTTTTATGGCCTTATATTCCTATCTTCTAAAGTTTAACCCTCAATTAGATTTTACCTTCTCATTTTCACAGTTCTCAGAAGACACAACAGTAAATGCTCAAACTCACATAAAATAATCTAGGTATTTGAAGTATATTATACAGCTATAATCTAGATTTGAACATGTATAGTGTTGCAGCCAATTTTATTACAACATTCACGATAAACAATCACCATTTTCCTAATACGTTAGTAACCATTTTCAACATGAACAACAAATGAACAACTTCTTATAAAAGTGCTAGCAGTCTACATTTCCTGATTTATGTCACCAGGAAATACACAAATAACATAATGAATAAAGTAGACAATATACAACTTTACAAGGAAAGAAAATGCAATGCTGGATCAGGACACAGGGGTAATGGATATTGCTCGTTCGTATACTTATGAAATTCTTGTAAACATATACAGAAACAAGGCAGCTGTACACTTAGAGCTGTTTTACATGTAACTCAAAAGTGACTCTCATTCCAGCAGCAAATATTTATTGAACGCAGAACAACTCCCCAAGAAAGATGTCCATGTCCTAATCCCCAGAACCTGTGACTATATTAGGTTACATAACAAAGGGAATTAAGACAGCTGATGGAGTTAAGGTTGCTAATCAGATTACTTGAATTAAGATAGAGAGTCTAACCTGGATTATCCAGGTGGGCTCAATGTAATCACAAGGGTCCTTTAAAGTGGAATAGGGAGGTCAAAGAGAGAGCTGTGACTAAGGAATAATGGTCAGAGAGATGCAATGTGATAGGCAGCCCTGCTGTCCCTTTAATTTTTAGCCCCGTGACATACGGGTTGGACTCGTAACCAACAGAACTGTAAGATAATAAATTTGTCTTGTTTTAAGCCACTAAGTTTGCAGTAAGTTTTTACAGCAGCAAAAGAAAACTAAAACAAGCACCCAATAAGTACCAAACATAATGCCAGGCATTATGATGATAAATAAAATAGGTGTGAGCTTGAAAATTCTTAGTCATGGAGCGCTATGAACTGAACTGTGTCTCTCTCCAAAATTTGTATGTTGAAGCCCTAACCTGAAAAGTGATGATAATTGGAGATTGGGCCTTTGGGAGGTAATTCGGTTTAAATGAGGTCATGAAGTGGGGCCCTCATGATGAGATGAGTGCCCTTAAAAAGGAGGCACCAGTGAGCTTGCTTTCTCTTTTTCTATGTCATGCGAGGACACAGCAAGATGCAGCTGTCTGCAAGCCAGAAAGAGAGACCTCACTAGACCCCACAGTGCTGGCACTCTGTTCTTGGACTTCTAGCCTCCAGAACTGAGAGAAAATAAACTTTGGTTGTTTAAGTCACCTAGTTTACGGCATTTTGTTTTGGCAACCCAAGCTACGCCAGATTTGTCAGTCAAATGTTGGAAAAGGGACACTAAAGTCAGTGCCAGAAATCGAACCTCAGTAACTTTATCATTAGTCAGGTCATGGCAAACTCAACAGCCAGGAAATTACTCTGCTATTTCATGCTGGAAATTGCTACTCTAAAAGAGCCAAATGAATAAAGTTCAACTTGATTACTCATCAAAACATTGGTGGTATCAACTGCGGGGGGAAAAGAAATCAGCATGACTAATTTCTTTGACTGCAGTCCCAACAAGAATGAAATAAGCATTAATGACGAAGGTTTAATTTTTCTGTGAAGATAACAAAACCAAAGTGAAGGCTCTTTTTCGTTCATACTTCTACTGATGGCAGTTTAGCTAAGGGCAAGGGATGGAATAAGTGGTCTTTCACTAGAACTGGACTACGAACAAAGGTTTTACATATCCCAAACACTGTCAGTCACTTTCAAACACTCCTGATGCAGCCCGTTAGGACAATTTGGCAATATCTGAGAAAATTAAATACAACGCGCATTTTTAGAACCAGGAAATTCCATTACAAAGAATTCATCTTACAGATATACTCAACATACTCACAGAAGCATATAAATACCTTCACTCAATGCAACATTGTTTATAGCAGTAAAAACCTGGAAACAATTCAAATGTCTGTCACTAGGGAACTGGGTAAACAAATTACAAAATACTATGCAGTCTTAAGGGAGAAGAGGGTAGCTTTTTTTTTTTTTTTTTTTTGTGAGGAGATCAGCCCTGAGCTAACATCCGCCAATCCTCCTCTTTTTTTGCTGAGGAAGACGGCCCTGGGCTAACATCGGTGCCTATCTTCCTCCACTTTATATGGGACGCCGCCACAGCATGGCTTGCCAAGCAGTACTTCGGTGCGCGCCCGGGATCCGAACCAGCGAACCCCGGGCCGCCGCAGCGGAGCGCGCGCACCCAACCGCTTGCGCCACCGGGCCGGCCCCGAGGGTAGCTTTTTATTTCTGACATGGACAGACGTCTAAATCTTACTAAGTGAATAAAAGCTAGTCGTGACACAAAATTTTTCCAGTTGTGTGTTTAAAAGGGAATCTACATATGTGTTTGCAAACGCACAGAAACTTTTTGGAAGAATACACAAATAATCCTCTGTGATTGCTTCCAGGAAGAATGACTGTGGGTAGTTATGAAACTTTCGCTTTTCATTTTACATGCTAAGTAGCTTGAAAAAATTTTTTTTCAACAATGATCATGTATTTTATAGTCTTCAATTCAACTATAAAATTGAAAAGATTTTAAAAAGAAAAATTTGAACTTTGATGAGTATTTGTTTTACAAATAAAACTACAGAAATATTTTTCTTTACATTAGTAGCAATGTTTAGCACTGCAGAAAAGAGAACAGAGTTTCCAATCAGATCTGAGTTTGAGTTCCCACTCTGCCACTCCCTATCTGCATGGCCTTGGGCAAGGAGTTTAACCACACTCAGCCTGAATTTCTTTAGTTAATAGAGAGAAGATCGATACCCATATCTTAGTGGGTCTGTATGAGATAAAATCAGATAAGGAATAAGAAAACACTTGGTAAAGTGTTCAGTGAAACACAGAAATTAAATCGTTTTTATTACAATAAATGTTACCTGTTGACATCCTAAATTATAGAGTCACTTCCACATACGATTGTATAACACCAAATTTTATGAAGGCAGGGCCTGTAGCTCCCTCACAGCTGTATTCTCAGTACCCAACACAGAAAGCATTCAAATATGTGTTGTGCCAAGTGTAGTAACAGGCACAAATAAAGCACTCAGCAATCCCGGCTCAAATAAAAACGTTCCTGACTCCGTCTGACCACTTTTGGCATGTACTACTCTCTTGAGTTTTCCTAAAGATTAATTACCCATCTCAACTCCCCACCAAGAAATTAGACTGAAGGTGGAAAGGACCGACCACGGGGCAGAGCAGGTGGGAATGGGGGTCCCTCTTGCCAGTGATCTGATTTTAATTGAAATAACTGTCTCAGAGGGAAAGTGAAGACTGAAGTAAGAGACTAGTAAAGAGTACATAAATTAGTTCTTTTCAAAAGTTAGACTCATGAAGTAGTCACTACTAACTAAACATATATGGGAGGCACAAAATGAACTGTCCAGTGTGAATTCCTAATAGTATGTCTTGAAAGCAAATATATACTTTGGCTTATATAAAATTGTCATGACCTTATAGATTTTTAATAGATGTGTTTTTTTCGGTACATGTTTACATTAAAGAAATTTCTTAATAGTGACCTACTTAAATTTATATAATATTCAATTAATTTAAATAATGCCACAATCTCAAATACGAGTTCTCTGAGCATATCATAAAAGGTATGTTGGAGAGGTAAGGTATCCAAACAGCCAAAAGGAAAGTAGATTATCTGAGGCACTGTTTTACAACTCTGGTTCAAAGCTACCACGTTCTTAGAAACGTCTTAGGTTGTCTAGACCTTTTATTGGTAACAGGGAGAATGAATGAATTGGCTTGTCCCCTTTAAAGTAAATGCACCTCCCTCCTTCAGACTACTAAAATGGCGGCCCTTCAGTCTGCTGATAGGATATGCAAGAGCTATTACCGGAGTAAATACTGCTTGCACACACAGACATGCACGGACTCTTTCTCACTTATTCAATATTTTCTGAGTACACATCATGTTTAGGCACTAGGGTTACTTCACTGAACAAAACAAGGTTGTTGCCTTCATAGAGCTTATGTTCTCATAGAAAGACAGCCAATAAAGTATATATTACAATAGAGTCCTAGTAATAAGTGCTACGAAGAAAACTTGAGTAAGAAGATGGAGTGATGGAAGGAGATGCTGTTTTAGACAGCGTGGTCAGAAAATGGGTGACATGTGAACAGAGACCTGAAAGAGGAGAGAGGATGAGCCATGATGATGTCTGCCGAAGAGCGGTTCAAGCAGAGGAAGGAGGGAGAACAAAGGTCTTGGTGAACCAAGAACAAAAGACCTTGGTGCTCTGAAGAACATCCTAAAGGCCAGCAACGCTGAAGCACAGGACACAAGAAGGAAAGTGGTATCTGGGGCTGAGAGGTGGCCAGGGGCCGGGTCCCAGATCTTGCAGGGCCTTACAGGCCGGGGTGAAAACTCCAGGTTTGATTCTTTAAGTGTGATGGGAAGCCACCTGATGCTCTTTTCTTCCCTGCCTGCACAACCCCTAAGGGAGTGACATGACCAGACATATGGTTTTTCAAAGATCAGTTCGGCTGCTCTGGGGAGAACAGACTCTATGTGGCAAAAGTGGAAGCAAGGAGACCAGTTTGGAGGCTACCGCACAGGTTCGGGAGAGAGAGAAAGAGAGTCTGGACTAGGGGCGGTAGAAGAAGAGGTGGAAAGACAAGCCTGATTCAGGATACAATTTGGAAGTATAGTTGACAGGTTACTGATAGACTGGGCATGAGATGTGAGAGAAGGAAGAGTCAAGGAAGACACTAAGATTTTGGACCTGAGCAACTTAGTAACAGGTGTGGTGTGGTGGGAAATCAAGAGTTCAGGTCAGGACAGGATGTTGATGTATTTGTCACGTCTAAGTGGACATGTTGAGTAGGCAGTTGGCTATACGAGTTTGGAGTTCAGGGAGAAACTGCAGATATGATTTGGGAGTCCTCAGAATATATATGGTATCTCATGCCATGAGACTGCATGAGATCATCTGGCGAGCGCAAGTAGAGAGGGAAGCAACAGGGCACCCCAGTACTTAAGACTCATGAAGAAAAGAGGAACTCAGCAGAAGAGAATAAGTCATGGCCAGGGATTCAGAAGAAACCAGGAGTGTACGTCCTGGAAGCCAGGTAAGAAAACAGTTCAATAAGGGATGAGGACAAATGCTGGGCTGCTAAGAGATTAAGTAAAATGACTGAGAACTGAGCACTGTATTTGGCAACATGGAAGGCCTGGGTATACTGACAAGAGCTGTGGGGATGAAGGACTGATGGGAGTGGGATTAAAAGAGACCTAAACGAAGAGAGGGAGGACAGTCTGTGAGCACAATTCTTTTGCGGCGTCTGGCTACAGAACTGCCACTCCTCAGCGGAATTCCCCTTGCTTTTACCACTGTGGAGTTGACTGAGCTGAGACGGAGGTGAGATGCAGCTCACCTGGCTCCCTGCATTTTGGAGTGCAAAGCTGTTCTAATTTTTGACCTGACCTGCTGGCAAGCCCTCTTCCTCCTCACCATCAGATTGCCTTCTGTTCTTTTCCACCAGAGCTGCTTCTGAACCGCAGAACTGCTGCACCTCACACGGATCCTAATCCCTCCTCAACAGGCAGCTGCCATTTCCATCTACCTCGCCTCTGCCCTTTCCAATGCTTTTTTCTGCCTTTCTTGCTTACCATTTTTTCTTGTCTCTTGTTGCTTCTCCATACTTTTTGCTGTCTGAGCAATAAAGTTGACCTTTTAGATACATCAGTGACCAAGAGGATGACTTCCCTTGCACACACAACCTGACCACAGTAGATAGGCAAGAGCAATCTCTGAAATGATGGCTCTTCTCACCTGTGTACTGCACCTTTTTTGAAGGCCTAAGGTTGGAGTCATTGACGAGTTACTTAGAGCTTTAAAGATCTCCCAGGAGTCTGAGGCTTCCTTTAGGCTTGTCTCCAGATGATATCACATTAGTGAGTATTGTAAGGCTTCATTCAGACAACGGTAAATTCCTAAAAGGCAGGAAGCACTTCTCATACTTCCTTATATCATCCATTCAACGGATAGTATTGTAGCCTATGTGATTAAGCAGTGTGAGAGACCTGGAGTTGCAGAGAAGATGGATACAGCCACTGCCTCCATGGAGCATGTAGTGGTCTACCAGGGTATTTACAAAAGTAAACAGACGCAACATGGTATGGTAAATGCTTTCATAAGGGAATACAAGACGCTCTGAAAGCACATGGAAAGAACAGCTTATTCAAATTTGGGCGTGATAGAAGCTCCCCTGAGAAAGTGATGCTTAAATTGTGAAGAGAATGAGTGAGCCAGATTGGGATGTTTCAGAGGAAGAATACGTGCAAAGGCGCAGAAGCAAGTGAGAACAGAGCTAATCTGGGGACACTGACAAAAGTTAAGTATGGCTAAGTGTGTACGTGTGTATATTCTGGGGTGAAGGTGGGGCACTCAAGGATGAGCAGAGATAAGGCTGGAGAGAAGGAAGGGCCAGATCATAAGACATGTTAAAGAATTTGGACCATACCTGGGATCTGTACCAAACTGTTAAAGGTAGTTTTCCTCAGGGAGTGAGAAAGGGTACAGGTGGGAGGACTTCACTTTATTACTTTAAATACTCCCATAATGGGAGACATTTGCTTTTACAATGCCATGCATTCCTTTTGTAACTCAAATTTTTATTAAGCAAGAACAAAGAAGCTGTTAAAAGATTACTCTAATTGCACTGTGGAGAGAATGGATTGGAAGCAGGACAAGACTAGAAGCAGGGAGAGCAGTTAGGAAGCTGTGGCAGCAATCAGATGGCCTGACTTAGAGTAATGGTAGTGGCTATGGGAAGAAGATATAATTAGAAAGTGAAATTGAAAGATGATGGTAAGGGGTAAGGAAGAGGAAGACAACTAGATTTCTGACATGGGCAAATGGGTGGGTGGTGAGTGGTGGTGTCTTTCATTAAATAAGGGAAAATAGGGCATGATACAGGGATAGCGTAAGATGCGTTCAGATTTGGTGTTACTAAGCTTGAAGTACCCAGAGAATTAAAAAAACTAAAAGTTAATGCAATTAGCTTTTAATGGAATTAAAAGTTAATATAGAGAATGGAATGGAATTAAAAGTTAACATAGAGGTCTTGAATCTATAACTCTGAAGAAAAAAATCTGAGTTATAGAAAGAAATGTGGATATTCTCAGCATATATGTGGTAATAAGCGCTGAGAAAAGATGAGATTGCTCAGGTACGTGGAGAGTGTAACATGAGAAGGCTGGAACAGAAGCTCGAGGAAGAGCAATATCTAAAGCTGAATTTCTCAGAATGATCTGTGACCCATCTGCATCACAGTCTCCTGAGAAATTTGATAAAAATGTAGAATCCTTGGCTCCACCACTAACCTAATGAAACAGACACTCTGAGCGGCCTGGCAATCTGTATTTTGAGCAAGCACTCCAGATTATTTTTATGCAAAGTCAAGTCTGAGAACTGCTGATCTAGCAGATAAGTGGAAGAAGAGCCAAAAAAATAAAAAATAAAAAAATAAGAAGGCGTTCACCTTAAGGAAAAATGAGAATTTCTTGTCACAGTAGACATGGAAAAAAGCAGATCCATCGAAGCAAAGTGGGTTAGCACAAAGTAAACACTCAATAAATATTTGTTCAATAAGTAGTTGGGAAAAGTATTTAAAGTTATAATTTATCTCTGTATATTTCCAAACTCCTATTACTACTCTACAGTATAAAACAAAGTTAATACCTGGGTAATTTATAAGAAGAAAAATAATACTGGGATATATCTAAAAAAATGGATGGAATAAGAATTACTTGAATGCCAACGCCTAGGACAAATTCCAAAGGTTCAGCAGGTGCCTAACAAGTTAGTGAATAACCATCACGAGCTTTTAGGTCCAAGTAAATCCCGGAAGTGTACTAACACAGACATAGTGCTCTATGACAAAAAGATGGGTTTAGTTTTGAAAAGGACTGAAATAAACTTGTCAGCACAGTACCATATGGATGCTGTCTCCCAGATTAACAAAATTACTTAACATCAGACCCAAATTAAACCACTTCTTCACTTATAAGCTAGTAAAGACCAACAGATAAAGATTTAGCCTGTTTGTCCCACTAAATCTTAGAGTTCTTCCTCAGGTCATAGTCGCTGAAATAGTCACTTATCAAACAGTTCTTTGCAAGGTTGCTAGGCTTCAGAGCATCAGTTTTGTCAGAAACTTCATGTGTTCGAGCAGTTAAAAGGATCTGGACTCTCAAGATATTTGCTTGATATGAGGCAAAATGACTAAGCAACTCTCAAATTAATTCGCACCTATTTGAGACGCTCCCCTGCTCACCCGCCCCCAATTTGAAGTTACCACGAAACAATCTGCAGGGGTTAAGCAAATTAGAAAAGAGAAGACATTTACTTCTTTATTTCCATTTTTGCTTTTATTTTTCTTTCTATTCTTTCATTTGTAGGTGTTAGGAGAGGGCATACAAGCACTTCAAACTTACTGAGTACAAAGTGCTCACTTGAATGCTACTGCAGATAAATACATTTTTACTTCTTGTTACCACTAAATGCCACTCATCAGTTGCACAACTTTGGGCAGCTTTCTCTGAGTTGTACCATATATTCTTTTTTTTTTTTTTAATTCCCCCCCCCCCCAAAGCCCCAGTAGATAGTTGTATGTCATAGCTGCACATCCTTCTAGTTGCTGTATGTGGGACACGGCCTCAGCATGGCCGGAGAAGCGGTGCGTCAGTGCGCGCCCGGGATCCGAACCCGGGCCGCCAGCAGCGGAGCGCGCGCGCTTAACCGCTAAGCCACGGGGCCGGCCTGTACCATATATTCTTTAAGAATTTTTCCCAAATCTAAAATGCTACAGGACTAAGGCTGGAGGAGAGGGAAACAGTAGCCAAGAAAATAAATGTTATAATGTTATAAGAGAGTTGATAAAGATGATACTCTATTTACTTAAATATTTAGACCTCTACTTATGAAGAAAGAGAATATGCAGAGGCAATGAACCCAGCGCTAGAAGTACAACTTCTTGACTCAGTAAGTCTACAAGTAACAAACTGGTAACATTTCAAGAGTTCATCTGTTAGCTGGTAATTGAGAACATGGAGCATAAATTTTTCCATAGAAACGATGTGATACATAGTGGTTAGGCTCTAAGGCTAATTCACAAGTGTATTTAACCTTCAATGCAAGTGAAATGCTAGACATATTCAACAAAAATAGAAAATAGATGTTGCCACAGCAGTAATTAAACAAAAAGAATACCAAAATGAAACAAAAAAACATTTATCGTGAAGCCTATTTTTCACAATGAAGTCAACCAAAAGATCCATTGGCTTGATTACACTGATGATCCTCTTAGTAACTAGATTACAACAGCCCACTCCTCAAGTCCATGGACTCTAAGTCAAGGACCCTTAGCCTAAACAAAGCGAGAGGGTCTTACTAGTTTCAGGTACAGGGTCACCAGGGGTTCAGAAGCATGCCAAAGCCCAAAGCTGGGAGAACAGCACAGAGCTGGAGAGAAGAAGGAGAGGAGAGGCCTTTGCCTAGAATGTCCCCTGACCGCAGTGGGAAATGAACTTAGTGACAGGAGCATTCTCTTCACAGCCCAGCTCCAGGATTCCCTGGACAACACTCCTGGGAGGTCAGTGGCAGCTCGGTAAACACGAGACTAAAAACATGGGAAGTACGCTCCCTCGCTGGAGCAGGGACTGTGGAAAGGAACAATTCCCTGAGCTGCCAGGCCAAGCAGTGGACGCCTGCTACTGCCAGGAGCAGCCCCAGCTTTGACTGTGAGGCGGCTGCCTGGACGAATGGCCACTTCTTTGCTCTCACTGAAGCCCCATTTCAACTCCCCTGCAGATCTAGGGCTTCCAACGCAGGTTCACCAGTCTGCAGTCTGTAACCTGTGAATGCTTATCTTTATCATCTGCTAAAGCTTGAAATAGAAAACCCAAACGAATGTTCTCTTCTCCTGGGAGGGACTGCTTACTGTACTTAAAACTTTAACTATAATGATTGAAAATGTTCCAATTTAAGTCTGTACTTTGGGGAATTCAGATTTTTAACTCATAAGTCCTTCTCCACGTTCACTATGAAAAACAACGACCTATTATATCTAATTTGGACAGGTTTAAATATCAGGCGAAGAGTTTCAAAAGGTATTTGCCGCTCTCGTTTTCTAAGATCTGCTATTTCAGTTTGCCTTCAGCGCTTTTCCCTGATATTAGGCAACTTTAAAACTGAATTCATACTTCTGCTCTCACTCAGATATTACAACCAAAAACCAGTAGCAAGTATTTGGTATGTAAGGTAGGACACAGTACATATACTAAGCTTTTCATTAATTATGTTCCTGAACGTATGAATAGATCTGCATTATACCCAAATCCATGCACTAAAGGGATCTTTCAATTCGTTAGTAAGTATATCCAAATGTGATAATTAATTACAATCTAAATTGAGGTTTGGATTCTGCCTGCATTCAAATTATTGCCAGCAAGGGCAGGATGGGTAACGCACGCAGAGCTATCAGAGTGGAACTCAGTGACCACGGTATCCAACTCTCTTACTTTATCTATATGTGCTACTTTTTCCTCAGATTAAATCGAACGTCCCTTCCCTAGCCTCTTATTGTTACACTGTAGGCACCAACTTTATTTCTTGTGGTATAAAATTTTGTGGTTGCCTGAACTTAACACTGTAAATGTTATGTAGCAAAGTATTGGAAAATTCACTGAAAAAGATCATTTAAAAAGGCATGTAGTAAAGAAATCTTGCTTTCCTGACTTTAAGCCTACCTACCTACCGCAGGGGTGACTTGGCAGATACAGAAAATTCTTCAGATTTCTCCCTTTTGGGGGCAAGCTACCAGTAACCTCTACCTTTCCCCACTAAAACATATGTAGCCAATGTGCAAAAAGTAGGAATCTGTTAAAAAACAAAACCCAAATCAGATTCTACTTGCCCATTGCAATGTTCAGTATATAATACATTTCTACCAGCTTTCAGTTTTCAGATGGGTTACTGTCTCAGCTGAGCAGCAGGACACCAAAAAGGGAAGGAGAAGTCAATGTCACAGAGTATAAATAGCTGTAGCCGAAAACAATATTGTAGAAGAGCCAATAGGAGAGGGGCTCCCCAAATTGCAGCAGGAGTGACTTAATTCCACCTCTCCCTTCATGAGGGCCTCAGGGAAAATCATCAAAAGGGTGGAAGCAATCATAACTCACATAAGATTTCCAATTTTTTGTTAAACAGATGAACTTGTGGTGTTTTCTAGGGTTTCTGAAACACACATAGTATCTTAAACCTCAGCTAGTATGGCCATGAAAAAGAAATTTTTTCTAATGTAAGTCAGGTATAGAGAAAATGCCACCCCGTAGGAAATCAGTCTCTTCTTAGATATACTAAACACCACTCCCCAATACCAATGCTGATTTCTAAATTGTTTAACTCACTCATCACATTGGAGATAAAATTTGCCAGCACATGGCAAAATTAAATGAGAACCTCACTCTATACAAAAGAAAACCTTGCATTGTGTTCCTATCACCATTCAGTACATACAGCCCAAAAAGTCCAGTAATTTCACACGACAACGTTAATACATTTGAGGTCCGTGGGTTAAACGGCATGGGGCACACCCTTCACTTTCTAAACGTTTGCTGGACTTTTCAGGATTGCTCTTAAGCGTTGGAAGTCATTAAGTTTACCAAGATTCTGTAGCAGAACACACACACACACTCTTTAGGCATCAGCAGCATTCACAAGATGCAGGCAATCATAAAGTTACGTAAGAAAAACAGTCTCTCCACGGAAGAATTAGTTCAGGCATACAAGAATCCAGGCAATCGCACCTCCTCCTTGTGGGGCTGGGTCACAGGAACGAGGTAAAGAAACAGTGCAAAGTACACTGGGAAACGAACGAGGGCAGTTACAGCCCAAAAGATGCAGGCAACGCCACCAAAAGCATCTTCGAGCACTCCCTCGCAAGGAGAGTGTGTGTTGTGTCACGCGCCCCTGGCGACGTGGGTAACGGTACCAGCTGAGACCACCACCGCCTGACACGGAGTCCAGCATGTGCGAGAGGGGGCGGGGGGAAGCAGCATGCAAGGACCCACTGCCTAGGGCGCCGAAGCTGTCACCGCGCTGGAGCCGCGCAGCCCGGGCGCTGCCACCTGCTTTCCCCTTCCCGGGGAGGGCTGGCGACGCGTGGGCCCGACAGGCAGCCGGGGCAGGGATCATGAGTCTGTGGTTTTACAGCGCGAGCCCGAGCAAGCGCCCCCAGGGCCCGACCCCCGCAGCCGGGCGCCCCTCCCCACGCGGCGCGCGGCCCCGGGTGGAAGCCTGAGAACTGGCAGGCGGCCGAGCCCAGGGTCCGGACACCAGTGGGCAGGGGAGCGCCGGGACCGCGGGACGGGAGGCTGGGGGCGGGGCCGCGCGGAGCCCAACAGCCGGGGGCCGCGCCGAGGAGTCCCCCGGGGCGAGGGCGGGCGCGGGCGGAGGGGGACGCCCTGGCCGCTACCTGCTGCTGGATCTTCCCGTCCTCCGTGACGACCCAGTGCGTGGTGGCGAAGGCCCCGCGAGCCGCCACGCTCAGCAAGGCAGAGAGGCTGAGGAGCCAGCCTGGGCCGGAGCGAGGCGGCAGCTCGCACCGGCCACGGACCCCTACTGCCGCCGCCATCTTGCCCCCCCGGCCGGGCCGCTCACACCGGAAGCGGAAGCCGGCCGCCGCCGCCCGCCATCTTGGGGAGGTCGGCGTGCGGGAGGCGGAGCCGAGGGCGCTGTCCGCTGGCGCGCGGCTGCCTCAGCCTCGCTCTGGGCGGCCCGGCGCGGCCTCGGGCGGTCGCCCCGCCAGCTCCCGGTCGGAGCCCGCTTCTTCGTGATTGCTCGCCTGTGCGCCATACGATCTCGGAGCGTGGGAACCGCAGGGGGAGGAAAGGCGTGCTCTGGGTGGAGCCTACGCCGCAATGAGAGAAGGACTCGGAGTGCTTATGTATTTTAACAAAACCTTGGTTTTCATTTTTATTTCTGGTTGTGTAAAATAGTTGGGAAATAAAAGGAATGCTTTCGAAACACCTAAGGGAAGAGACGAGTCCTTTTATTCTTAAAGTCTCAGCAGTGGAAGCTTCAGAATTGGGAGGGTTGTTAGTCTGGGGCCGCGCTGTCCAGTGGAAATATAAGAACCAGGAGCCACATGTGTAACTTTCAAAAATAAATAGAATGAAATAACTAACACACTTTCTTTAACCCATTATATACAATATAGTATTAGTTCAATATGAAATCTATACAAATTATTGAGAGATTTTATTTTTTGTACTAAGCCTTCGAAATCGGTATTTTGCACTTACAGCTCATCTGAATTGGGACTAGCCAGATTTCAGGGCTTGATGTCCACATGTGGCTAGTGACTTCCTTACTGGGCAGCAAGAGTTTAGGCAGGAGGTCTAGGTCTGGAGAGCAGCCTCATTGGCATCACCTGGGAGCTTCTTGGACATGCGCATTCTCGCTCTTCTCCCCCTCCCCATCAGTCTACCATTTAACAGGAGCCCCAGGTGACTGGTATGCACATTCAAGTTTGAGAAGCACTTCCCTCTAGTGAACCAACATGCAGGCAGAGGGACTGGCCTGGCTTCTAGCTTTTAGGAAGATACATCGTTTTAGGTGTTTCAGGGCTGTCTTATAGCTTTGTGTGTCATTTTCTATTTCAGTTCACGATGCTTTTGGTTTGCCCTTTAGGAAAAGGAGGATGAGAATTTTGACCACTTCCCTACACTGGTATGTTGCAGGAAAACAAAAATAATTGCCAAGTGTTAAAAGACCACTTCGTGCTATGGAAGCAATGACCACAGCATTGTTTTTTGTTCCTTCCGAGGGCAGAGGACTTAAGTAATGAACACTCATTTCATTAAAAGATGTATGGCTTATCTGCTTTTTGCTTAGTACTCTGCTAGGCACTGGGTATGGAAATCTGACTGCTGAGCAGTGTGCAATCTAGCGGGATGCTGGCAGGTTAACAATTGAAATATAGGATAATAGGGGTGTATAAGGGCACATGTGTAGAAGAGAGAGCAACCAACCAGGTGAAAAGCTTGGAGCAGAGGTGCTGATTGAGGCAGAATAAACAACAAGTGTGAAAAGGTGAAATCGGTCACAGGTTATAAGGGCTTCTTGTATGTCACACCAAGGAGTTTAAATGTAGACAAATAGGAAGTGTGCCGAAGTTTTGAAATCGAGAAGTGGCAAGTGATGGAGTCCTCCTGTTCTCAGTATCTTATTTTAAGGCATAGAAGTCAACCCTCTTACCTGTGTATAAAGCTGCTAAATATTGGCAATCATCATCATCTAACATTTGTTGAGTGTTTAATACATCCTGGGCACCGTACACCCATAGTTCCTATTAATCTTTGCTAACTTACCAGGTGTGGGCGAGTTAAGTAATCCAGCCAACATCATGCAGCTAGTAAATGGCAGAGCTCAGATTTGGACTCAGATCTACCTGACTCTAGAGCCTGAGCATGGAGGAAGGATGGTGGGGAGTTTGAGAGAAGCCCCAAAATCAAATATTTTGGCCATCAGCAATTTCTGTGACAAAGTTAACCTGTAGAGGGGCAGAATCATAGCTTTGATAGTTTTAATGTACCATCCACCTCTGTTTTCCCTAGATGGTAACCCTTCTCCTTCGGGATCCTGTATTCGTTTTCTCTTCCTGTGTAACAAATACCCACAAGTTTAGCAGCTTAACACACACTTTTTTTTTTTTTTTTTTGTGAGGAGATCAGCCCTGAGCTAACATCCGCCAATCCTCCTCTTTTTTTGCTGAGGAAGACGGCCCTGGGCTAACATCGGTGCCTATCTTCCTCCACTTTATATGGGACGCCGCCACAGCATGGCTTACCAAGCAGTACTTCGGTGCGCGCCCGGGATCCGAACCAGCGAACCCCGGGCCGCCGCAGCGGAGCGCACGCACCTAACCGCTTGCGCCACCGGGCCGGCCCCAACACACACTTTTTATCTCCGAGTTTCCATGGGTCAAGAGTCGGGCACGGCGTGACTGGGTTCTCTGCTCAGTGTCTCACATGGCTGGTCCCAAGGCTGCAGTCTCATCTGAGACTTGGGGGCCTCTTCCAAGCTCTTTCAAGTTCTTGCCAGAATTCAGTCCTTTGCATTGTACGACCGAGGTCCCAGTTTTCTTGCTGGCTGCTGACCATGGCCATTCTCTCTCAACATGGCATGTTCCTTCAAGGCAAGTGGGAAAATCTCCAGTGCTTGAATCTCTGCCTTCCTCCATCTCTGATCTTTAGGCCCAGATTTAAAGGGCTCATGTGATTCCATAAGGTCCACCTGGATAACCTCTCCTTTGATTAACCCGAAATCAACTCAGTAGTAACCTTAACAACATCTGCAAAAATCTCTTCTGCCACATAACATGATAAATCACAGGAATGATATCATATTCACAGGTTCCACCCACATTCAAGGGAGGAGATTTCATGAGGGCAAGGATCACTGGGGGCCATCTTAGAATTCTGCCTCCCACAGGTCCTGACTGCCGAGTTCTGCTCCTCTAGTCTTGTACTGAACTGTTTTAAGCAGGACACACTAACACTTGGAAGTGCTCTTGCTCATCTCATTCCCTGCCTGAAATCCTTTCCTTACTCTCCTTTTTCAAAGCTATTATTTAAGGTACAGCTCAAATCCCAGATTGTAAAAAAGTCAGTCAACTTCTATGTGCCTCCTCTGCATTCTATAACACTAATATGATAATAGAATGTTACTTTGTGATATTACTTTGCAAATTTTGAACAGCAAAACTCAATTTTTTGTTCAATTAGTTAGACTGTTAGCATCTGATGGCAGGAAGCATTTCCTATACAAATATATTTTTATCTTCCATAAAGCTTCCATACTTATGTGGTTAGTTTGTTGACTTCGTTTTTTGGCTCCCCAAAAAGGTAGCTTTCCCATTTTAAGTAAATAAAACAATGAAAAATCCTAACCTAAGTAAAATCTTTGCTACTAATTTTCAACACCCAGATAGATCACTTGTTACCCTTCTTATACTCCGTTGTTCTAAGACCTGATATTTCTTTTTCCATTTTAATTACGTTTTCTCTTTTAGATGCTTAGATAGATAAAACCTGTAGAAATATAAGATGGTAGTTGACAAAATTGCTTATATCTCTAAATTGTGATTCAGTTCTTAGTTGAACAAATGATACAAAACCTATAATTACATGTAATTTGGTCTTTCAACAATAAAGTATTTTAGCAAATAGATTCTTTACTATCATTACAAGTTATAGAATTTTTTTATTGAGGTCACATTGGTTTATACCATTGTGTAAATTTCAGGTGTTCATCATTATATTTTGACTTCTGTACAGACTGCATCGTGTTCACCACCAAAAGTCTAGTTTCCATCCATCACCATACACGTGTGCCTCTTTACCCCTCTTAGCCTCTCCCCACCCACTTCCCCTCTGGTAACCACCAATCTGTTCTCTGTATCTATGTGTGTGTGTGTTCGTTTATCTTCTACATATGAGTGAGTCATATGGTATTTGATAAATTATGGGATCTTTTTTTTTAAGATTTTATTTATTTTTTTCCCCCAAAGCCCCAGCAGATAGCCGCATGTCACAGCTGCACACTCCTCCAGCTGCTGCATGTGGGACGCGGCCCCAGCATGGCCAGAGAAGGGGTGTGTCGGTGCGCGCCCGGGACCGAACCCGGGCCGCCAGCAGCAGAGTGCACGCACCTAACCGCTAAGCCATGGGGCCGGCCCTATGGAATCTTTTAATCTGGGAATTGGACAATGATAAAATGATCTTTCTGCATTATTATTTTCCTCCCTTGGGCCATTTTATCTGAAAGTTGCAAAGGATCTCTATACTCTTTATTCCTTAGAGAATATACTTATGACATGAATATCCCTGAGAGAGTTAGCACTCTGGTTTAAATTCTGTTAATTGATTATCTTTTGCTTCATAGTAAACCAATCTAATCTTAGTGGCTTAAATTTTAAGCTTTAAGACATGATTTATTATATTTCCGTTTGTTGCCTGGACTCAGCTGGTGGTTCTTCTGCTGTTGGCTGGGGTCACTCATAAGGCTGCCTTCAGCTGGGACCTCAGCTGGGGCTGGAATGTCCCCAAATGACTCCACTCACATGCCTAGTGCTTTAGCTGGAGTGGCTGAAATGGCTGGAGGGGGCTGGGCCTCTCTGTCAGGGTAGTTACAGGAGCTGCTTACATGGTGGCTCAGGGCTCCAAAAGAGTGAAAGTAGAAGCTGCCAGGCTCCTTGAGGGCCAGGCCCAGACCTGGCAAAGTGTCACTTCTGCATTCTATTGGTCAAAGAAAGTAACAAGGCTAGCCAGATTCAAGGGGAAATGGAAACAGACTCATCTTGGTAAGTGAAGCAGCATGTTCGAGCAGGAATGGAAGGAATTATTGACAGTATACTATGGATAGTTAATTCCTTTAGAGCGATTTTGAATGGATGGGGTTGAGGGTGGATAGGGAGAGAGGCTGGTTATTGCAGGAAGGCTGGCGGTACAGGTGTATCTCCCCAGCCGCTATAGGCAAAGTGAAGAGGATTTTCAAAGGGGTGGCAGAGGACACCTAAATATAGTAATTTTATTTAGAAATAGTTTGCCAAATAGATCAGGCAGTCTGAAGCCTGAGGACTACTATGGATGAGACCAAGTGTCCAGTCAGCCTAGGATTCTCACAACAACACCAGGGCTGCTCTGAGGATAGCACGATGGTCAGGCTCAAAAGCATTTTCCTGATACAGACTTACCAGGCATCACTTTACCTAAATCCTTGCAGCTGTTAATACATTTGGGGAGGACAGTTTCTATGGAGCAATTGTATTGTGACTATTCATTCTCTAAGGAGCTAAAGGTCATACCGCTCCCACCCCCGGCTTTCACTCCCTCACATACACCCAAGTTGCAATAGCCTGATTTTATGATTAAATCCAAGTTCATTCTATTCAAGCCTTTTGTGAGTTTGTGCTTTTTTTTATCTTATTCATCACTTTATAGCAGGCAAAATTTTATAGAAATACCACTTCCTCATCTCTTATTTGCTCCTCTCTGTTCCGTTTCTACTTATGTATTTTCTTGAGGAATACAAACTGGAACTGTATGTAGTATTCTATCTAGGCTTTGTCTCAGATCTTATTTCTAATACCAACTCTTTATGATGCCCAGAATTTTACTGGATTTTCTTATTTGTGGTTGCATTAGTTCTAGGAAATAAATGTACAACTTCTAGGAATAAATATGCAATTTCTTAGGTTTTTGATAAATTAGATTTTATTAGTCTAAGTTTTAGTTTCCATCATGCTTGCTAGAATTAAATCTCACTTGCTGTTTTCTACCCACCCAGGACTGATTTGAGTTCCTCCTATAGTTTCTAAAATGGGAGGAAGGATAGTGAGCTGAGGGAGCACACAAGTGGATAGTCCTGTACCCAACTTGGAAGGAAAGGCTTGCCAGGAAGAGAGAATTCTAGTCTGACCTGAAGGATGAATCAGCCAGAGATGAACGGGGTGTGTGTAGGGGTGGGAACAATGATCTTCCAAACAGAGGAAACATGCGGCAGTATCAGAAAGAGCATGGTACCCTTTGAGTTACTGAAAGTAGTTCACTGTCACAGTAGATGAGGAATTTAGGAGTTCTAGGTTCAAGGTTAGGAACCTACGAGCTTTGAGACAGCCCGTTCTTTAGCACAGCTTGCATTCCTAAAGCCAAGTGTTCTGCAGGTTTTGTTGCCTCTATCTCAGATGCTTTTCCTTGAGATTTTCACCAGGCTGGCTCCAAATCATCATCCAGGTCTCGGCTGAAATTCCTGACTTTTTCTAACCATTCTCTCTACAGTAGCTCTCTCAGACATCATTGTATTAGAATGCTCAGTGTCCTCATAACTCATTACTCTCTGACAGCAGCTTATTCATCAGGCTCTGCACACTAGAATGTAAATTCCACGAGTCTGCATGTCTTGTTCACCACTCCCTAGAGGCTATCCCTAGAGGCTAACACACCGCCTTCGACTTTATTCAACTCTTTATTGAAAGCTTACTGTATGTACCAAGCACTGTTTCAGATGCCTGTGATTATCAGTGAGCAAAATGCAAAAGTCTTTACCTTTGTGGCATTTTAACCACATTACATTTTACCAAGGGAAGACAGACAGTAAACAACATACAAGTAAATTATATGTTAGAAGTTGGCAAATGCTCCAAAGAACATATAGTAGGGTGAGATCTGGAATTGTGGCAGGGTTAGAGCGGGGCACTGTAGTATTAAAAGGATTCCTTGAGAAAGTGATCTTTGAGGATTTGAAGGAAATGGAGTTAGACAAGCAGATATAAGGAAAAGAGTAGCTAGAGGGAACAGCTAGTGCAAGGATTCTACGGCAGGAGTGTGTCTTTGCCTAGACTGCATGAAGCCAACTGACTGGGGCAGAGTGACGGAGGGAAAAAGAGTGGCAGCTGAGGTCAGAAATTAAAAGCCATGCAATATTTTTTATTTTTATTCTGAAATGAGGAGCCATGGAACAGCTTCAAGTAGAAGAGTGGATGCCTCTTTGCTGCTGTTGAGAACAGCCTGTAGAAAGTCAAGTGTAATAGGAGGGAGATCAATTAGAGACTATTAGGGAACTCCAGGCAAGAAACCATGGACAGAGGAATTTGGCAGTCTCAGCATACAGACGGTATTAAAGCCACAGGACTGCATGTGATCACCAAGGGAACTTGGTTATCTTGTTCTGGTCCATTTAAACTCTGGCTTTAGAATACTCCTAACCATCCTTGGTGCTACTTCAGGAAGACTTTTTATAATAAAGGCTGGTAGTCAAATTAAGAAGTTCCAACTTACTTTACATATTAACTTGTGGACGAAAATTATCATTTCACAATGATTTGGCAAGTATCTGATGTTTTGCTTTGATAAAGAACCAAATCCTTTTTTCAGAAGAGTGTATTAGCTTCTAAAAATAAATCCAGAAGGATGAAAGTTAAAGATAACTTGCAAGACTGAACTCCTTGAAGGCAGAGCAGTATCTTGCCTGTCTTCGTGTTTTCATGGTCTGACACACTGCTTGGCACATGAGAAGCAATCAATAAGTGTTTAATGAATATCCAAGAATCTTAAGTTATCATAATCATAACACATCAAGACACATAACAAAATTACAAAAGGAAATTTATTTCAAAAGCATAAGGGAACATTTACAATCGAACAAAGTGATAAACAGGTGTCTTGAAAAAGAAAAAAAAATCCATGGCATGAAGTTTCTCATTCAAATTTTTGAAGCAAAAATAACCTAAGTTGTGCACTATTGCCTTAGGAAAGGGAAGGGGAACAATGAGGTGGTAAAGAAAGGAAGACAGTCAACTCAATATCAAACTTGAGAAAGTCAGGTCACTTCTGCTCAGCTTTGAGTTTACAAATATGCTTAAAAAAAGAAAAAGAGGAAAAGTTATACTTAATGTTCAAAATTATATAACTGTAGTCCCAACACAGTTTCTGTACTCGAAATGGCTTTAGGCCACTGGCTGATCTGCCTTTGAGGTCCAGACTACCTGGTCACAGTTTTCAAATAGCAATTCCATATTCCTATGTCTGTTGAGATTCCAAGGGAGCTTAGGTCCAGCCCATAATCTTTTGGAATGTTTAGAGATTATTGCCACCACTCCATAGTCAAGCTGACCAACTGCTTTTGCTCACTTGTATCATTCTAGTCTTGAAAAAATATTTCTGCCATTAACATGTGCAGTAATTCTAACAAAGGGGTTTTGCTTTTTCCCAATGTAGAGGTAACAGTAATGAAGACACCTGCATTGGAATCACAAACTATTCCTCAAAAAATACGTCCAACTACTAGAAAATGTCATTCAGGCATCAGATTGAATAGCAAACTTGGGGAGGGAAGATTAACTGTGGAACAAAAATATGAAACATTCAAATGCAGAGCAAAGGGCCTATGCTACTATAAAAATGCCCATGACATTAAACACTCCACAAACCCCCCCATCTGTTGTTTTAACCTAAAGATTCTATTGGCTAACTTATACAATAATTGATTAATAACCTGAGAAGTTAAACTCTTCAAAGTGGCAAAAGCAAACTGAGAGAGCATCCCTTACTTATTGGTACACCATGTTATCAAGTCACTTTGCCTGGGTTGCTCTGGTTATTAAATCCCCGAATTCTAAATTATTCTATCACATCCTGTAGAAACCTATATGTACATCAGATTCAATATTTTGGCTGTATTTCTCCAATAGGGATCTCTAAACTTATATTTGAAAATGCAGCCTTTGTTTATTTTTAGTTTTAAATAACAATAATCATGTAAGTGCAACTTACTCAAAATCCTCACTACCGGGAGGAAAACCTAGATAACAATAATGGATTCAGCCTCAAAAGGATAATCACCGTGTCAAAGACTACCCGTTCCTGGAATTTTAAAAAATGATTTATGTTGTGTAGTCAAGTTTCACAGCATGCATATATATATATATATATATACACACACACACATATATGCACTTATGTATGTATGTATATTATACATACACATTTCTATTCAATAGTAAGATCCCATATTCAATAGTTCCTATCACAACATATGGAGAAGAGTTAAGTAAGCAGTGCAAAGCAACTTACTTCCTCCTAAAAATGTAATGTCATTTCTACATTTTAAGAAAGCTGGTAAGTGTTTTGCTTTTATAACACTAGGTAAGAATGCTGCACGCACCATTGCCTAGCAGCTTTATTCAAAAACAATGAAAATAAAATGTTAAGATTGACCATTACTCTTCCCCATATATTGGGCGAAAAAAAAAAAAAATAAGAGGGGAGAGGAAAATCAGTAACTTTTCAAAACTGATAATCTTTACCAGTTATCAGAAATGGACTGAATTTCACTACATTTTAGACTTCAGTAGCTCTCAATAACAAATTACCAAGATGTTTAAAAGTAAACGATTCACAATATGAAGTCTGAATTATGATATTGCAAAAACAAGTCAAGATTGCGGACAAAGCATCCAAAAATATCGCTGTGGTTTTACCTTGGACACAACCATGGTCTGTTACAAAAGTAGATCATACATACAAAGGTATAAAGAACATTAAGTTTTTAGCTGAAGGCAGCAGTCCTTTTAAAGGGACATCCCCGGCATCCAATGAGTAGTAGAATTTAAGTATATTAAGCTCATGACAATGCTGAAGAATGTGATGTCTTATTCAGTAGAGTCTTCCCCGACTACGATTTCCTCGTGCTCCCCAACCTCGGCCACCTCTACTTCCCCTGAAGGCTCCTCTCTGCTCTAAGAAAAAGCGAACAAGGGTTTAGGTCTTGCTCAGGACTTCATGGTACAGCAAACAGAGAAGAAATGTAGCTTGTAGCTCTGAATGTAGCAGTAGGCTCTATAAAAACAGCATTGGTATTCTGCCAGTCCACCTACAAATTCAATCTGTACATAAAACCAGGGCAGCATACACACCAAAGCACATATGGCAAGATGCCAAATATATTCACAGTAAGTACTCAATTAAATGTATCTCATTAACAAAGATGTTTCAAGGTGACAATGTTATGATAACTACATTTCTTAGCTCTTTATTTTGGTGCCTATCACTACCAAACATAAATAATGCAACTATAAAAATTTCTCTTTTAATATGGAATTAACAAAAAAGCCACTGCGCTTCAAAAGTTAGTGCCATAAATGCAAAATATCTTAAACTATAATGCTCAATTTTGAAAAATTAGGCTAGACTGAAAAACACCTTTCAAATGCAACAAACAGGCAATTTGTTTTGGTCACAATGTTTCAAGCACCTGGACACACAAAAATGTAGATATAAATGCCGACAGCTTTTCTTACTGCTTTATCAGCTATGTGAGCCGCTCAGAATGCTGCCAAAAAGGTGATACGTATTCATACAGTGTTTGGATTACTGATGTAAATTAAGCATATCTTTTGTTGAAAAGTCAAGTCATTTGTGTCACACGGTAGAATGAGTCTTTGATTCACTGGTTAGTCTCTTTTATAGCTCCAGAGACATATTCCTCAAAGGAGTCTTTCCAGTGAAGAAAACTGAAGTTATCAGCCAGGCTGGACTTGTCATCACACATAAATGAATTAAGAGTCTCAAACTTCTAATTCCAGAGCGCAAATCTCTTCAATGAACTTTCACACTTCCTCATTGCAGCAATCTTGTGAGGAGCAATAAAAAAGAACCTGGTGTTGCCATTTTTGATCCATAATGTTGGAGGTTTGAAAAATTCCTACTCATTCCAGTATTGCGCTCCATTTTTTGCCATTATGGCTATAAATATAGTTAACCTATTTGGATGATGTTTTGATGTCTTTTTTTTCCCTCCAGAAACCCTGAGTTAGAAAACTAACTTGAGTTAGAAAACTAACTAGACCTTTCCCCAGCCTAGCCAATTTATCTGTAATAGAATGGGATCTGATTTGAAGTCACCTCATGTCATCACACATTTTTCTAAGTTGATCAGTATGCAAACCACTTAAATGAAATCATCATGTTTATTACCCTAGCGAATACATTCAGAAAATCAGATGTAGTCTGAGGGCAAGATGCTCCCAGCGATAGATGCAGTGACTGTGGGGCATTCACGGTGCAGCAGCTGTGCAGCAACCTTTATGTAGGCTGTAACTCCTGCATTTTTGACTGTTTATGACTTAGCCTCATCTATGCAGATGTCTGCACATCTCCCCCTACCATACTCATTATAAAACCTTCATTTCTCCGTTAATTTAACATCAACACACAACAAATTAACATCCTCACAGATATCATTATTAGCTATAAGCTAAGAGACTACTAAAATCCACCCCCCTTTCAACTGTTTTTCAATCAATTTTAATATGAAGAACTGGGTTACCCTCAGTTGTTCATCTATATCCAGTGAGTATAGTAAATACACTGTATGAAGGTTAATGTGGTTATCTTTTCTATATTGGCTATTTCTTTTTGATCTGCAACTGATGCAGCCATTTCTACAGTACGAAGAATCTCCAAATTTTCTTCTTTTTGAAGGGCTCCATCCTGATGGACCATTCTGCACTTTCATGATCTTTTCAATGGTTTCAAACTTACATTACTAACTTAAAAAACCACTGCTCCCAGTTAAAATTATACTTTAAAAATTGTTTTGATATTCTAAAACGTAAAAGGTGAAGGACACAAATAGACCTGCTCACTTGCAATAGACCTAGTCACTGTAATATTAATACTACCTGGTTCTCTAGTAAAGCAGTAAATTTCCCAACCCCTCAGTGTACATGACTTTTTTTCTAAACCATCCAACCAGTCTTCTCTGGAAAAATAAAACAAAGCATGAGCTTGGCTGACATACAGAAGTGGAATGATGATGATTTTGTCAAATGTGGGTAACAAAATCTACATATTACAGACTTTAAGAACAGAAAGCATGTTCCCCCTCCAACTTTGAGGCCCAACACTGACATCCCAGAACAAAAATGTAACATGCTTCTTTCTGCCTGACACACTGCCAGTTCCCTAAGCAATGGACAAAAAAACGGTGGAAAAAATATGAGGTAGAGAGGTCCACCCATTCTCATCTGTAGTACCAAGAACTGTTTTCAACTGAATGGGTGAAAGAAAGAAAACTCCTCAAGTTGTTACTGTGAGAACAGCTATAACCTGATAACAGTCAACACCCAAATGTTTAAAAACTAGCAGAAATTTTGCTCCTACTTTCCAAGAAGAATCAGAATTTCATTTGCTTTGTAATTCAATTGATGGCAAGCACCCCAATGACAAGGCTGACCCTGTAGGAGTACTGCAGTACTGTAACAGCAGACACAAAAGACACTTAATAGGCATGCATGTTTTGCCCTTCTGTTACTGATGACTATGGAACAAGAGAAGCTGTGACTCCTGGATTTTCATCTTGAGTAAAACCACTTTTTTTTTTTTTTTTGTGAGGAGATCAGCCCTGTGCTAACATCCGCCAATCCTCCTCTTTTTTTGCTGAGGAAGACGGCCCTGGGCTAACATCCGTGTCCATCCTCCTCCACTTTATATGGGTCGCCGCAACAGCATGGCTCACCAAAGCAGTGCGTCGGTGTGCGCCCGGGATCCGAACCAGCGAACCCCGGGCCGCCGCAGCGGAGCGCGCGCACCCAACCGCTTGCGCCACCGGGCCGGCCCCCGCTTCTTTTTTTTTACACTAATAATTTAAAAAAATCACATACAATCCAAGGCTTTGCATTTTTCATCTCTCCTTTCCACGTGCATCATATCATCTGATTCTCACTACCAGGCAGGCACTGAGTTTCACAGGGCAGAATCCTCACTGAAATTCAAGAGTAACTGACTTGCCCAAGTAAAAAGGAATACAATTCTCTATGTATTGCCATAGCTCTCGATTACTTTCATTTAAGTCAAACGAAGACAGTACCTGACATAATAGTTGATTTTAAGAATGGTTCTGACAGATACCACATTAAATCATACAGTAGCAGAGGACAGAGTGACAGATTATTTGGTGCAACGAAGTAACACAGAATCTTTTCCATTTATAAAATGCTTTCACAGATATTATTTCAAGTTTTTTTCCTCTTACTCGAAGTTTTTAAGAGCTCTATGTTATTCCTATTTTTCAAGTAAGAAAAGAGGCACATTTACATATTATTATATAAGTAAAAGAGTTCAGTGCTCTTTCCTACACTAAAGTTGCCTCAGAGTCTGATTGGGGTAGAATGGTTCATTTCACAATCTAATATTGCCCTTCTGTAATCTGTTTGCTCAGATAATAGAGGAATTTAGCTATTGTAGGAGGAATTTACTTACTGTCACAATTTTTTCACCTTGGAAACAATTATAGAGTATATGCTTCAGACTGTACTATTTTTAGAATAATTACTGCAGAATTAATTCTGATTGGTAACCAAGACCAATCACAAGCATGTGTGGTTGCTATTATTCTTAAACTTTGTCTTCTTAAGCAAGATGAAGGGGCTGAGTCAGTGATATTTTCGTCCATTCTTCTTTGGAAGGATCTATGAGGATGTAGGTCAATGAGAAACAAACTTCACTTCTCATTCCACAGCTCTCAGAGGGAATGGACAAGGGGGAGGCTTTCCTGGCACTAATGGCTACTGCTGATAGGAAGACTGCATTTGGGGCAGTGGGGGAGACTCCAGTGGGACACATCTTCCTTGCCAGATGAGGCTTTACCACCTGACTCCACTTCTATGACTACTTTTGAAGTAGTAAAGAAGATGGGAGGACAAGCAGTAGGCTGACAAGGTCCAAGAAGGATCATTAACACCACATCAGCCAGAAGCTATATCCATCCCTGAGGGAGAAGGCACAGAATGTCTTGCCTTGAAGCTACAACATGAAAACCAGGAATGGATGGGTTCATGCCAACTTCCTTTCATTTTTTTCTGTTGGCTCCTCTGAATACAAGAGGCATATTTTTCTTTATTTTTCTTTTTGTGAGGAAGATCGGCCCTGAGCTAACATCTGTCAATCCTCCTCTTTTTGCTGAGGAAGACTGGCCCTGGGCTAAGATCCATGCCCATCTTCCTCCACTTTATATGGGATACCGCCACAGCATGGCTTGACAAGCGGTGTGTCGGTGCACACCTGGGATCCGAACCGGTGAACCCCGGGCCACCGCAGCGGAGTGCGCGCACCCAACTGCTTGCACCACTGGGCCGGCCTCATATTTTTCTTTTTTAAGTTCTTAGTGTTGCATGCTCAGTTCAGTGTGCCCACCAGGGTGGGTTAGAAAGGAGTGGGATAAGTTGTTTCTCCAACAGCCCTAGTTGTCCAAGCTAACTCAGAAAAGTCACCTGAAAGAGGTATGATGCTATATCTAATCAGTAATTAAAATCAAGTACAACAGAACTCCTGCCTAATCTCTCATATTGCTTGTACCCAAACGGAAACGCTCACCATAATTAAAGTTGCCCAAATTGCTGCTATATTTCCCGCTAGGAGGATTATAAATCTGCCTGGCATCCCTTTTTGGTCCTGCTGGAGACTTCTTGGGTGGTGAACCAGAAGTTGTATCTTCATTGGCTCTCTTTTGCCTATAACAGTAGAAAGACCAGCAATAAAAAAACATTCTATTATACCAGAGGCCATCAACACACTTGTGATTTAGCATATCGGTTATAAAAGACATCCTAAAGATGACAGTCACATCAGAAAAAAGGAAATAACATTCTGTTGTCAACAAATTAATTATGCCATAGTTATGCAGACCCTGTCAGAGGGCATTTACAAGGCTTTAAAATAATCTGGAACACGTAGCTTCAAAGACTACACGCAAGAGACTCATTCTGTAAAACTTGTCAGAAAATCTAGTTATGCCACAGGAGTACAAACAAACCTGAAAATTCCAGGGTAGTATTACACCAGTTTATTTTATAAATACTGGAATTAGATTTTATATTTTAAGTCACGCTTCTAACAGTCATATTTTAACATCTTATTAAGAATCATTTAAATAATGTACTATTTGTACAGTAAATGTAACATCTGAATTCAGATTTTCATATTTATAAATAATAGAACACTTAAATTCCTTTTATATATATATTTCTTACCCGATCTCAACCTTCTGTACAGGTTTCCAGGATAATGTTACTGTGCTCTTATAAGAAGGAGGAATGTGGAATAGGTCCTGAGGAGACAAAATTAGACAAGATTTCTAATGTATCTGGCGGTGTGGGAAATGTTGGTGAGGGTAGGAAATAGGCAGACACATCTTAAAGATTAATTTTAGGAGAAGAAGCTTTAATTTATCCTTCTTGCTCTCGTGGTAACTAAAATAAGGAGCTAAAAAAAGCTGCAAGAGAAAAGTAAACAGGGACAATTTTGTTTACAAATTACATCTATTACCTCATTAATGTCATTTTGTCCCCACCACTTAAGAAACTGCAGCCAAGTTTTTTCTAAATGTCATTTCAAGTTCCAGGATAAAATATCAATATTTATCCACTTTAATAAACAAAGTCAACAAATAAATATTTTTTTACACAGATGCAGTCACCAAGGTGCTTTAAGGAAAATACAGTGGTGCAATCTGCATTTGCTTTGCAGATTATCAAGTGTTCAAAATTAGAACAAAACTAAGTGCCTGGCTAATCACGTTTTCCTTCCCCTCAAATATCTATTAATTACCAATGAGGGAAAAACACAGAAGATTTAAATACCAAATTATCAAAATGTGGCAATGCAAATGTATGATGAATTTAAATGTTAAAGTAATCTGGAATTGAAATAGCCTAACCTCATAATATCCTCAAAACTATAAATAGATTCCTAAACATACTTATTAGTAGTATTTTGGCTAACATTTCTTAATAGCTTTACTCTAATTTTTATAAACAGATAAAATTCAACAAAAGTAAATTGAGTTTTTTTCCACAGTTAAAATGAATATACTAATAAAAATTACCTCCTAGTATATAAAACTTAAGTCCAGTATACCAGATAAATGTAGAGAATTAGCCAATATAAAGTCCTTTGAATCAAAAATGCTTGAGGTTTCTAGCTGGAGTGATTTAGCATAGGATAATAGTATTATTATTTTTTTTGTGAGGAAGATCAGCCCTGAGCTAACATCCATGCTAATCCTCCTCTTTTTGCTGAGGAAGACCGGCTCTGAGCTAACATCTATTGCCAATCCTCCTCCTTTATTTTTTGCCCCTAAAGCTCCAGTAGATAGTTGTATGTCATAGTTGCACATCCTTCTAGTTGCTGTATGTGGGACACGGCCTCAGCATGGCGGGAGAAGCGGTGCGTCGGTGCGCGCCTGGGATCCGAACCCAGGCCGCCAGTAGTGGAGCGTGCGCACCTAACCGCTAAGCCACCGGGCCGGCCTCTGATGATATTATTAATTAAGGACACCAGGAAGAGGAAAGGGGAAGGCTTCCATTTTAAACATGTTAAATCTCAGACGATAATGGGAAACTGGGGTAGTTCACAGATTCATTAAAATAGAAGTGAAGGTCAGCTGTGGAATGAGATGAGTCTGCTTAGGCAGGAATTAAAGATAGAGAAGAAATGTCAAGGACGGACCAAAGCACACCAAGTTTTTCTTGTGATTTCCCTAAAACAAAGAATTTATCATGTCACACATTCCTACCCCATTTAAAAAAGATTTCAGGATTTTTTTTGTCAAGTCACCCTACACACTGGTTGCTGACCCAATTCACCACTCTTCCCCAGACATTTTCCTGCTACAGGCATCTTTAAATCACTGTGGTTTCCTGAACAGGAAACTTTCTCATCTCCATGTATTTGATAAGTTTAAAATGCTTTTAACATCATAGCATATCTTCAACTTAGACTTATGTCATCAGTTCAAATAAAGTCAAATCTCACATTTTAATATATGAATTCACTGTTTGAAATTACTTATATTTAAGATTTGAAATAAGTGGTTGCTATTATAAAAATTTTCCTAGGAGATGAGTTAGTATTCTTCTGTTTTTAATGCCTTCTCACTTTTCTACTTGACAATATGATACTCATCCCTCAATGTCTCACTGTTGCTTTCTCTGAAAAGCTTCCCTCCCTGTTCTGATAAAAAAAATTATCCCATGGGATTTTTACCAGATTAGTTTTCAGGTATACCACTAGTCCCAATTTTGTTACTGTCAGGCTTTGTGCTCTAGGTGTTACAAATATCATTTCTTTCTCTCATCTGGCTATAGTACTGTTAACTTGTAGTAACAAATGATGGCTACTTTGTTGTGATTTTTTTTTGTTCTCTCAGATTATTAGCTTTTTGTTTAGGCTAGTAGATACTTGGGGACGGTACAGAGAACTTAAGGGTATTTACGGCTTGACGGTAAGGCACCCCATAGCCTAGAGTACCCAAGGTCTCAATTTATTACATAGACAAGTTAACAGAAAAGACCACAGGAAAACATTTCATGTGCCACATAGGACTGTCCATTCTAAGTGTAAGCAAAAGCAGGGTTTTATTGGCCATTCAAAAGGACACAATAGCATTAAGACCATCAGAACTTAAGTCAGTGAAATTTCTCAGTCTAAATGTCTCTGCTCCAATGCTTTGGGCTGGAGAAAATTTGCATGTCTCCCTTTGTTTGCAGTATCTTCTGCAATAACTCTTAAATAAATAAAATGACGTAGGATTTTATAATAGCGACAGAGACGTCACTCAGTATTATAAAAAGCATAAAGCTTTAAAAGGCCAAACATCCAGAATGCAATGGCATCTCTTCTTAAACAGTATCATTACAAACCTAAAGACACATGGAAAACCTCTTGCACTAATTTTCTAGCTAGCTGGGAGGACTGCGTAAGAAAGGAAGACTTACCTTGATTAAAACATTGATATTATTTGTTATTTTCAATGCAACAACTTTAATCTTGTTCTGCAAAAGGAAAACTAAATTAAATTAAAAGGCCAATAACTTTCATGATGCATATTCCATTCCCATATAGAACCAGAGTAATTATACTTCTCTTTCAGAATCATTTCTACAGTTAGAGAATTCCTTGGTTTACATTTGTAGATAATGCTTACTCCTGTTTCTTGACTCTAAACCAGTATAGAGATGGAAAGAAAGCAAATCATCTTCATGTTCCCCTGACAGGTTAGAACACTTAAAGTGTTATCTATAATTTACCCGAAAAATGTGTAAGGGACAGGTCATGTGCACAAAGGAGTTGTTTTAAAAGAAATCAATTTAAGTTATAGGAAGACAAAATGAAAACTTAAAATATTTCATTAGGACCAGGATGAAGGCTGATCAAAATAGGCAAGACCAGGGAAAACCAAAATCCCAATACAAACACACATATAGTTTGGTATAGAATTGGCAGTTTAATCTTTTTTCTAATGTAAATTAATATTTGGGTTTCAAAAAGGTGAAATTAAAAATATCACAACCATCAATCAAATATTTAAACAAAATGTGCTGCTAATGAGACCCGAGTGAAAGGTTGGTATGCATCTAAGTTTGGTAACAAACATTATTCACAAACATTGAAAACATTCAAGACATTTCAACGATAAAAATATAACTTAGCAAATAACTAAATATGCAGACAATCTTCTAACATCTTTTATATCTTCAATATAGACTCGTATCACCAGTTCAAATAAAGCTGAATGTTACATTTCAATGTATGTATTCAGTCTGAATGTGTAATAAATGGTGGCTATTATAAAAATTTCCTTACAAGATGTGACCCAGTATTCTTACCTCTTCTGTTTTTAAGGCCTCACCCGTTTTACCCTGGAGAGCCAAGCGAAGTTGTCTAATATAAACCTGTAGGCCCCGTGCAAAATACTGCAGCCTAAATGAAGAAGTATTTGTTAATTAGCAAATCATCACTTCAACTTTGTTTTTATTTTTTTTTACTTTTATTTATTTATTTTTTTCCCCAAAGCCCCAGCAGATAGTTGCAGGTCATAGCTACATCCTTCTAGTTGCTGTATGTGGGACGCGGCCTCAGCATGGCCAGAGAAGCGGTGCGTCGGTGCGCGCCCAGGATCCGAACCCGGGCCGCCAGCAGCAGAGCGCATGCGCACTTAACCGCTAAGCCACGGGGCCGGCCCATCAACTTTGTTTCTAAACTCAAAGAATCTTCTACTATAGCTAAATGATCTTTACCAATAAAGAGTAATTTTTTTGAGGTCATATTTTTAAAATTATCATTGCATGATCACAAGAGATACATAAACAAGTAAAAGCAGTTTTCCTTTACCAAAAATGAGAATAAGTCTGTACTCAACCTGGCAGGAGAAAGACTTGTAGCACTGTGCTAAGGAAGCTTGTTAAGTTAATCTGCAAGACACGTGTCTACATCAGAGTGAAACATCCAGGAGCCATGGACTAGAATCAGGTGGCCTCGTGTCTAGCCTTCCACTGGCCAACTGAAGGTCAAGTGACCTTAGACAAGTCACTTAATCTCCATTTGTTTACCTGCTAACAAGGGACAGTGTTTGACTATTTGTACCTCAGGGTCCAGTTAAAAATAAAACAAAATTGCAGATTTGAGAATTTATTATAAATTTATCTAAATCTCAAAGGGTCCTGAGTAATCTCTTCTTCAAGTTTGTTCCCAGGTAATATGTGACTAAAGGAGGTACCATAACTCCATCCTGCTGACTTCTAGGAATTCTGCTTCACAATGTGGCTTCGTTTTTTTTTCATTTTTAGAGTGATTTCTTAAGTTGCCTGCTTCTGAGCAAATGCTTCACCAAGTATCTCTGTCTTATCAAAGAATAGAGGACAGAAACAGATAATACAGTGGCCAAGCATTCCAAAATTTAAGATGTGAATTTGTTAATGGAATGATTCAATACAAAGTGTCTTCATGAAAACCACTTATGCAGACTTCCCCAGTGCTGCTCCTCCAGCAACACTACAATAGCAGCTACAGTTTACTGAGTACCCACTATGTGCCAGGCATTGCGCTCCAAGCTTTGCACTCATTGTCTCATTTAATTCTCACAACTCTGTGAGGCAGGTACTATGATCATTTCACAACTGAGGAAAATATGGAAGGAGGTGGTTAGAGAGGTGAGGGGACCTGCCCAAGATCATAATGCAAATGAGGAGAGCCTGGGTCCATTTTAAAAAGTTCCTTCTCCTCCGTGGATTTGTTATGCCACAGCTATCGTATGTTTATATACATTCCTGTTCTGTGAATCTTCCATTCTGTTCCACTGGGGTAAGGCAAGGTGGAGAGAAAGTTCTCGTAAAACGAAAACAAAACCCAGGGGGCCTCAAGACAGCCATCACCTTTGCCAAGGATTGGGCCACTTCAATCATACATCACCTGATTTTGAAATCTTTGAGCTTTTCTGCGTTCAGTTTGGCCGTTAAGAAATCTGGAAGTTTTCGGCCCAGCTGGTGAAAACTATACAGCAAACATTCCACATAACTGAACTGTAGCTTGGGTTCTTCATTACCAGCATTCTCCCCATTTTCTGCTTCTTCTGGAGGGAGAGGCATGTACTCCTAAGAGATGAAAATACAGAGATATTTGCAATCTGCTCTAAATACTCTAATTATAAACATATATTCAAGTAATTACAGGGCATGCTTCTAAGACCTGAAGCATTAAAAACTATCAAGATCAGAATTTTAGGTAAGATATCCCTTTTACCTATTGTATCAATGATCTAGCCTGTCAACTTGCCATATTAACCTATGTTACAGCTGCTACTACTATTACTGATGATAAAAGTAGCTAACATTTATTAAGCACTTACACAGATGAAGGAACTGAAGTTCTGAGAGCTTAGGCAACTCTTACGTGGTGAAAGAGTAAGCCAAGAGTCAGGATTCAATCTAGGTTGGACATCAAAAGCTGATGCTCTTAAGCACTACATTATTCTAACTCCAAAAATCTTTTCTGAACATTAGTCCATATTTTTTAAGCATTGAGTCTCTTTACATTCAAAGTACTGCCACAGGCATTCCATATCAATGTTACAACAGCCCAGTAGGTAATACAGGTCTGGAAGAGCACCAGATGTTGGATGACTCAATTCATGCTACAGGCCTAATGCCTATCACTATGTCACTTACACAACTGCTCACATCCAACTAGAAAATCACTTGGTAATGCTGATAATGATTTTTATTAGATGGCCTATTTTCTCCACAATTATGACTTAAACGACTTTATTTCCTGGTTGCTAAAGCTACTTGGCCTTGGGAAGCACCTGGATGGTGACCTGGAGCAAATGCAAAAAATATTTTGATAAAGGAAAAGCAGAAAGACCTACTATATAAATCCTCTATTATATTTTATGCAAAGCATCAACAGAAGAAATGCCAGAGATTAAAAGATTTTTTTTTAAAAAAGCAGACAACACACGGCCTGAGCAACTAACAATACTTGCTAGAATTATTATCTAATCTAAATTTCTAAAGCTGGTTCTCTATAACCTAAAATTAATACTACACTATTGGACTTTGGGGCTATCCACTGACTATGCCATAAAGAAAGAAAAGAGAGCTCTTACCAATAACTTATCAAACAGTTTCCTTAAATTTGTTTCTAGCTTTTCCATGTCACCACAAAATGAACTCATCTCTGCCAACAGTTTCAATACCTAAAACATACAATTCACTGTTATTAGTAGTATTTTTTTGAATGAGCAAGGGCTGTAAAGTAAGAATGATTCTAAATAACTATTTAAGACCGCTTATTTTTCAATTTTGTTTCTAAGGAATCATAATGTTTGAACTGGAAAAAGAATTCAGAGATGCAGGCCTATATTTTACTGTTGAGGAAACTGAAGGTCAGAGAGATTATGTGACAAGTCGCAATGCATGTGAGCGGCAGGGCAGACCCTAAAACCCAAATCTTATGACTCAATATATCTGTGAGGAGAAGTAAGGAAAAGAATGCACATGACACTTCCTGCTACACGTTAATAATGTACTATGAAGAGACACTGAGGAAAAACTCTTAACAGCAAAGAATTATTTACTAACACTTAGGGTGGGCCTCATTTGCTATTAAATTTAGTCTCTGGCTACTAACTCAAAATATTGGTAATTGCCACTATTCTTGAGGTTCATCTCTGCTTTACTCAATCCCAGTCTGGTAAGACAAACCCAGGACAATTGAAGCAAACTTCAAACTACAGTGTCAGTGTACATCGAGACTCTTCTCCATCCCAAAGACCTATGAGGGAAATGGAACATACATTTCCATATTTCAGTTCAATTCAGCAATCATTATTAAGTGCCTTTCAGAATCAGGCTCCGCACTAGATTCTGGGGTTAAAGAGATGAATCAGGTTAAATGTGGAGAAAGAAATAAATGTAAAGTATTACACATGCTGTGGAAAACATGTATATGTACATTACAGTTGAGATACTAAGGAGACAGAGAGTAGTCAATTCTATTGGAGAAGGGATGAAGGATATTTTATGTTAATCCAATTTAAACCTGACTCCAACAGACAAAGAAATGGGAACTTTCATGAATTAAACACCTTAGTATTAAGGCTACAGAGGTAGAGACTGACTATAATGAAAACTACAGGCAGTGCTTTCCCATTGCAGCAAACTTTCATTGACTCCATAAAGCACTCCTATGCAATTGATCCTGGGACAGATTACTAGCTAGCCATTACCATCAGATCTAAGTTAGCAGTTTACATTTACGTTAAAATACGAGAATGCCTTTTCAGTGCTAAAAGCAGAAATTTTCTTACCTCCAACTGTATATCGAGACCTTCCACTGGGGTAGTCAAGGAACTGAGGTTAGGGAGAACCTGCTCACAGAAATAAGTCACAAACCTTGTGGAATGCACATTTTTCTGTAAAAATCCAAAGAACACTGAGTTGTCAAAAAAAAAAAAGAAATATTCTCTCAAATATAATAGTAGAATGTCACTCAACAAATGCTAACTGAGCACCACAGCATCAAGTACTGTGGCTACAAATACAATATAGTGCATACCCCAGAGCACCCCAGAAATAACCTCAACAGACAATATATATTTTGTTGCAAAGTAATCTGGAGCATTAGGGCATCTATACATCTTTGAACTCTTCCTTGATTCTCAGGTCAAATTTTGGGGGAAATTTTAGTGTTGAATTTCTGACTGTACATTTCTGAAAAATGATAGCTCCTTTAAACTGTATTTTTCAAACTATGCTATGCACATCCCCAGAAGCCTCATGGCCAGAGGAAGCAAACAGCCAGAGATAAAGAGCATATTTACCTAGAAATTTTCTGTTAGAAAATTTAAGAAAAAAAAGTTAAATTACTAAACCAAGTGTTTTAGAAACTCGGCCAAACTACAAACTATGATGCAAAATTCTCAAAAATTTTTAAAAGTCTCTAAGCAAGACTTTAAAAAATTTTCTTGCAGCTTTGGGCTCTAACTAACCCCATCCAGGCCTCCAAAAAGTAAATATTCACTCTATTGTGTTAACGCTTTTTTTTTTTTGTGAGGAAGATCAGCCCTGAGCTAACATCCATGCTAATCCTCCTCATTTTGCTGAGGAAGACTGGCCCTGAGCTAACATCCGTGCCCATCTTCCTCCACTTTATATGGGACACCACCACAGCATGGCCTGACAAGCGGTGCATCGGTGCGTGTCCGGGATCCGAACCCGGGCTGCCAGCAGCGGAACACGCACACTTAACTGCTAAGCCACGGAGCTGGCCCCAGTGTGTTAACGCTTTTATGCAAAGGTTTGAGGAGAATGTTCAACTGAATATTTATAAAAAGAGAAGCTAACAGAGTTATTAAAATCTCAGCTATGTAAAACAAAGAGCTCACAGAGAAGAGGGGTACCGCCTGCCGAGTGCACTGTAATAGCCTGTCCACACAGTCCGGGTCTGAGGGATTGAAGGTTTGTTCTAGGTCTGCCTGTTCAGCCACCAACTCTACGAGTTGCTGTCTTCCACTCACTGTCTGTAAGCTTTTTAACCCAGACAGTATCTTCATGAACAAGACAAATTCTTCACCAGTCACATCTTCCAGGACCTGGAAAGAGACAGTTCAGCATAACAGTATCTTTATCACCTGAATGGGAAAGAAAGATCAATATTGAAACACTCTAGCAAATTATTTCAGTTACTAAAGTCAGTTTGCTATTAATGTTTCTGAAATACTGATGAGAACACAACTTTTAGGTTCACAGTAAACCATGCATTGTTAATGGGGAGATATATTGTCTCCAAAGGGGAGAAATTTGCTTCTTGGAAAATTTTACTCTTTTTTTTATGTATAAAGCAAAGATATATATACAGTACATAAACAGAGACAGAGTACATCTGCGGCACTAAAATTTCATGGGAGAGTGGCTAAGGAAAAAAGCATCTAAAAAGGCTATTCAGGGGGTGACAGCAAAAAAGACTGAGAAATTCTGTAGCAAACTGTTAAATCAGCTTAAGTTCCCTATATTTAAAAGCAGCCTCATTCACATTAATATGGTAATTGTATGTAAAATAGGAAACCATGCAAGTCTTATTTTAAGTGCTCCATATCTGCAGCTCTAAGCTGTTCTGTTCACTGACCAAAGGAGCAAGCCATCATGGCATACTCCACCAGAGTACTGGCTGGGGCACAGGTAAAGTAGGCTGATATTCCCAGCTGGGGAGCTGCTCCTTTTCCTCTCACTGAAGAAACCTTATCAGTGGTGCTATTGGAGAAAATTTTGAATTTTCCTGAACATATAAAAAAAAGTAAATTATTCCCAAACTTTGGCACTTTATGAGTAAAAAGTTAATTGTGACACACCTTGCGAATCTTGGCATCTGTAACTATGCTAGATGCGGGGAGCACAGACAAGCAAGCATGGTCTCTTGAGCTTACAGTGTCATGGGGTAGGATGAGAAAATAGGTCATTTCAATGTGATTCATTTTCATTTTGGAGTGATCCAGAATACTATGGGAGAATATCTTAAAATTGGGGAGAGGGGTGGGGAATTCGGTAAAATTTCCTGAAGGAAATGATCTGTACAGAGTCCTGAAGAATGCAGAAATTTTGAGGATAACACCACAAAGGATTTAAATGTGATCACATCCCTTTAAATTAAAACATTGATTCGACATTACAAGTCACCAAAGTGCAAAATACAATATAAGCTTGAAGTTCTATGGTGGTTCTAATGGGATATACCATTTTATACACAAGCTATACAGAGCATTGACGAATATTGCTAATTTCAAATATGTTCTCTTGCTTTAGAGAAGTTCCATGAAATGATGACTGAAGCTTACCTTTTTAGATTCAGTTAGTATAAGTTCCTCTACTTCCTTTGTTAAGACTTCATCTGGTAAAGTCTTCAGTTTTGTAGAAAGGAATTTGATTGCTCGTTCTCTAACAATGTCCTCTCCTTGAAGTATTTGGCTGAACAGGCCACCTAAAGTCCCTATAAAACAAGAATTGTGTGTAGCAAGTCAATTCTGTATTGGAATGAAGTTTTTCAATTTAACTCAATTTATAGTATTTCTTTTCAAGTGAGTTAATAAACATCCTGAATATCACTGATACTGGTTAAATCAGTTTGAAATTTTTACAGCCCCAGCTATGAGAGTGATCACATGCTTTGTCATGGATTCAGAATCAGCTTGAGCATGACTTTGCTTTTCTACATTAATAATAAATAAACCCAGGTATTTTGGAAGAATTTCTTTAATGTGGCAAAGGGAGTTTTTCCAGCACATTTCCAATGGAAAAGTTTGATCTGTTTTTGCAATTATTTCTACTGGTTTTTCAAGTCACAAATATCTTGAGCAGTTTTTTTAAGAACATTTAGAATTTTTATGAAATAGATCTCTGGGTGAATCCCAGACTTTATCCTTATTGAGTAACACCAAGCTCCCCAATTTTTTAAGACATCAAACACAATTCAGAACAAGAAATGGTCTTACCTTTTGCATCCATCTTAAATATACTTAACAGGGCGTTGTTCACTAAGTTAAATTCTGCAGAGTCATCTGGGTAGAGAAAAAGTGGTATAACGTATAAAATAAATGAAAAATATCATCTGCTTCATTTTCAAACTTGATTCAACATAGTTGCTCAAAGATTACATTGAGAGAGACATATAACTAAGCATTTCTCTCAAGTACCAAGAAAATACATCTTCTTTTTAAGGGTGGAGAACCTGATCTGGCATACCTGGAAAGCTTTTTTATGTTAAGATGGTACAATTAAGAAACTACAGGGAATTTGGGGTGGGGGTTATAGGGAAATCACGATACTTCAAAATTCCCCAAAGAATCCAGTAATTATATCTTCATAAACAGAATTAAAAACAAAACAACACAAAGAATTAGATAATCACAAGTCATTAAGCTTCAAACTACTGAATGAGAAAAAGAATTTTAATCTATCAGAGGTAGCACCTTCAGCCAAAAAATAGCCAAAAACAGAGTCACTATTTCAGAGAGAAGTTATATTTAGCTAAAACGGTAATAATAAAATTCCTTACCTGTCTGTAAAAGTTGGGTTAGTATATCTGCCACTCGGGGAAGATTTTCTCCAGTGGCAAACTGAGGCAGCTCTTTAATTGCTTGCCGTCGAATCTGAATATGATTTCAAACAAAAATTAGTCAAATACTGTCATCAATAGAAACAACAACCCCAATCTTCAAAGAAACCAAAACCACAGAAAAACCATAATGAGGGGCATAATTCACAAAAATATGAGATTTCTAGCACTTTTAGACATAATTTGCTCCAATTTAATATTCAAGCTTCACAGAATAACTAAAACAAAATGTGGTGGAAAAGGACATTAAATACAATTATCTGACTGGAACAGACGGATTTGAGACTATACACAATGGTTTGTAACTGATTATACACAACTGTTGGGTTTTGACTACCTTTGGGCACACAATACAGTGCAGTACATTCTTAAGGGTAAGAATGGCTATAGTGGCAATATCATATCTAACTATTTACTTCAGAATTTTCAGTATTGACTAGTTAACACAACGTTTCTGAATATATTCTGTGTACTTAATTTCAAATGCGTGGTCTTGGCTTATTTAGTTTAACATAAAAATATATAGGAGTTATATCTAGCAATTCTGGATGAAATGTTGGTGATTCACTAATTTCACTTGAAAAGTCAGGAGCTAATAGGTGAACATTCTTAGGAACCTGTATCAGCAGCCAGAAATGCTAACAGTTAATTCTGTTCCAAGGAAAATCCATTTCTTCTTATTCTAGTAATCACATACAATTATTACACAGATCAATTATTTTTGTTATGCAAAATATTTAGAGGTGTTAAAACTATATCTTATGATGTAATACTATTAATATTTTAAATATTTAAGCAAGCATAAACTGACTGAAAACCTACATTAGTCTAATTTCATATGCACAATGTATAACAATTTATGAAAAAGATATGAGCCACCACCTGTTTTTAACATCGGATAACAGATAAGTAAAACAAAGTAATTTGTGATTCTATGCATTTTTCACAGTTGAAACGTGGTGAAAGAACTAACCCACTTTCCCAAATGTAGATTTAAGCCCCGGTATGACATCACGCCAGACCATACTGCAGTATTTTATCGTGCACGGATATGACTGGTACTTCAATTACATCAGCTACACACAAAAAATGTCTGAAAACGGCAAGAGAAACATCTGAAAGCTTGGGGAAAAGCGTGAATCATAAACTTACTGATACGTCTTCGTCCTCACAGAGGTCTAACTGTGCATTGATAGCAGAATCAGCCAATTCTGGAAAATGCTTAAAGAATTTCGGAATAAACTGAGCTGCTAATCTTTTTTCCTTGGTACCACCTTTCACACCATCCAATATCACTTGATAGGCCTCTTTATGCTGAAAGAAAGAATAAAGCAGAAAAGAAACACAATTTTGAAGGATGGGAAGCAAAATAAACTTGTTAAAGTCTGCTTTACATTAGTAAAATTTTACATAGGCTAAGAAATCGGACTTATTTTTGGAGCTTTACTGCTTCAATTGGACACCTACCTTGCTACCATCTGCCCCTGCCCCCTGTGCCTTATTTGTGAGTTGGGGAAGAGAGAAGGATGACTCTAATTTTAAGTGGAAAGAGCAAATAAGTTTGTTGCTGTACCAACACTTCTTTATTCTAGTGATTACTGACCCTAGCCTTGTGATTGTATCATGCTTAAAAAACTGTAATGAATAGCATAGAATTCTCAAAGAACTGTGTTACATTTACTTAAATATATTTGTTTCCAACTAGCACCTTGAAGAGGGTGGAGCAAATACATTCCTGAAATTAAGCAATACCAGGAAGGTCAGGAAACTTTATTTTGCCTCATATCTTAGGATATGAAAATGGTAATTCATTCTATATAGCCAGCCAGTTTCAGATTAGGACAGATTCTTTTTTATTTTTTTTTTGGTGAGGAAGATCAGCCCTGAGCTAACATCCGTGCTAATCCTCCTCTTTTTGCTGAGGAAGACGGGCCCTGAGCTAACATCCATTGCCAATCCTCCTCCTTTTTTCTCCCCAAAGCCCCAGCAGATAGTTGTATGTCATAGTTGCACATCTTTCTAGTTGCTGTATGTGGGACGCAGCCTCAGCATGGCCCGAGAAGCGGTGCGTTGGTGCGCGCCCAGGATCGGAACCCGGGCCGCCAGTAGCGGAGCGCGCGCACTTAACCGCTAAGCCACGGGGCTGGCCCTAGGACAGATTCTAACGTCACATATTTAACTTTTTACTAGAATAATATATTCATTGCTCATTTGTTTCCTTTTCAAGAGAAATTCAGAAGTGCTCTCCCTCAGACACTCATACTGTAAGAGTTAACAAGTTCTCAATCCCCCTTACACACTTGCCTCCAAAACAGTCCTTTTATTAAATGACAATGATCAAGCTGGCAAACAACAATAACAAATATCGAGACTATAGATACATCTTGTGTTTGGACATACGGATAAAACTTTTAATTACTGGAAAACCTTAAACATGATGATAACGATCCCAATCATGTACAGAGCATACTCTTCACTCCATATAAGGCGATGCGCTAAGTGCTTTAGATATGCGAGCTTACTTCATGCCACCAAGAGGGGAATGACTAATAAACATCCAATGGATTACAGAATAACCAAAAATTTAGTTTTATAACAATTCTTTTCATGGACAATACTATGTTAAGTGAAAAAAATAAAGCGGGATGTAAAGTTATTTAGGTACAGGAGGATCTCAATTAAGCAGATTCCTTTTTTTTTATAACCAGAAATAAAATGTTCTATGTATCAAAAGGCTACCATCACAATTAGATCTTTTAATGGTACAGATTTTAATATAACCTGCATAATTACTGGATTACCTTAAAAGTTCATATACTGCCAACCTACCTAAAAAACAAATTGTAAAAATTAGTTCTAAGAAATAATTTCCATCAACTGATTAATAACAACTCCTTTTAATTTCTTCAACATAACACCTATTCCTAAATAACAGAAACTTCTGTGACTAAGGTTAGCTTCCTCATGAAATGCAGACACAAAATCAGTCTTCAGGAATTATAACTTCAAAAGTATATTATACACTTTTTAGTGTAAAGGTTCGAAAAATCATAGCTGACTTCTCTACCACTTTACATTCCTGTGGTTTGCCTCACAACTTCTAGACAGACTTCATAAAATTGAAGTCTTGAACAGTTCTGACATCCTTTTTGTAGAGTATTACAATCCAATTTCCTTTAACTCAAACTTAAAGCTTTGCTTATAAAGCCTTTTGAAGAAACTCCTTAGAATGTCTAAAATTAAATGAAGAATCCCTGCTTGAAACAACTCATCCCCCTGCCAAGAAAAAAAAAATCTGGAATAGAATAAAAAGGAATCATTCCCAACATTTATTGAAAGCCTACCAGGGACTGAGTAATGCCTTGTGTACGTACCTCACAATAATCCTGTGAGTTAGGTGTGACTACTATCCCTACTTTTCAGATGAGAAAAACTGAGGCTCAGAGTTCAGCAGCAGATCTAGGACCTGAACATAGTTCTGACAGGCGCTACAGTCAGGATTTGTGCCCAATACAAAGCTTTTTTTTTTTGGTGAGGAAGATTGGCCCTGAGCTAACATCCGTTGCCAATCTTCCTCTTTTTCCTGAGGAAGATTAGCTCTGAGCTAAGATCCGTGCCCATCTTCCTCTATTTTGTAGGGGCCGCCGCCACAGCATGGTTTAATGTGTAGTGCGTAGGTTCGTCCCCAGGGATCCGAACCTGCGAACCCTGGGCCGCCAAAGTGGAACATGCAAACTTAACCACTACACCACCGGGACGGTCCCCTCAAGCTTTTCAAATTGGAATCTTTCAAACTCATGTTCTGAGATCTGAATTAACAAAGGAGGAGAGAAAGAAAAGCTTGCCAGATCTGGTCTGTCAAAGGTAAAATCTGAGTCCTAAATACAGGCTCCACACAGGCATATAAACTGGGATGTAGCATCCCAAACACAGCAGGCCCTTTGGAAAGTTAAGATGTTTTAACATATTCAAACTAGAAATCAAAGATTCTACACTGGTAGGCAACAGTTTTATCAAATCATTTCAGACATTACTAACAGACTTCAACTAAGTGCCCTTTATAATGCAAAATAAAATGATATTCTTCTTTGCCAGCTCTTTGAATGATCTGTCTTCTAACTGTAGCATAGGGACTAGACTTTTTACTGAATCTCCTTAAAGTAGTTATTACTTCTGCTTTTCAAAGTAGGAAACAAGATATAAGTGGTATTTTCAGTGATCACAGTGATTTAGTGACAGGTAGGACTGTAACCACAATAAAATATTCCAAATACTACACAGCACTGCTTGTTTTTCCTCCTTCAATATAGTTGTATAGCTCAACTGATAGATAAATTTGTGATCCTAACAAGAAGCTTTAATTGTAAATACCTTTAATGCATATCTAAGACTGTGTATTTTTGTGTGCTTTTAATATCTAATTAAAACAGCAAACTCTAAAGAAATCCCTAAGATATTTTCAAGTATAAAGTCAGCTAGGGGGCCGGCCCACTTGCCCAGTGGTTAGGTTCGTGCACTCTGCTTCGGTGGCCCGGGATTTGCGGGTTTGGATCCCAGGCGTGGACCTACACACTGCTCATCAAGCCACGCTGTGGCGGCGTCCCACATATGAAAAACAGAGGAAGATCGGCACAGATGTTAGCTCAGCGACAATCTTCCTTAAGCAAAAAGAGGAAGACTGGCAAGAGATGTTAGCTCAGGGCCAATCCTCCTCACACACAAAAAAAGTCAGCTAGAATTTAATCCACATTCAGCAGACACATTCTAAAGGAAAAAAAATCTGTGATACTGATTGTCAAAACACAATCAATATGCATAAGTGGTCAGTGATGTACCAGGTAAAGCCATGTTTGGGTCCAGGATACAGCCTCTAAGAAATAATGCATTATTTTAGAAAAGAAAGGATGTAATTTCAACAAACATATTTCTCAAGAATGACATAAAAAGAAAATGAGTAAGTTAAGCTATATTATTACTTTCTTCCACAAGCTCAATTAATAAATCTGGTTTGTATTTAATACTAAAGTAAGTTGTTAACACTTCTACATATTTTTGGGGGATTATGAACTTGGTCTGTGAGATTAGCTTAACCATACAAAGAAAGGTACCAAACGAAGGCTATTTTACAAATTGTGTCAGTAAAGCCTACACTCTCCCACCCTGAAGAGCCAGTGCACTCCTGTATGAAAGAACACAGGAGAAATCAAAGCATAGGCATTATATCGATCTAATCTTAGATCAGCCTAACTGCCACAGCCCCTTCAAGCTTCTTAAATTTTAAAAAATTTTGACTACATAATATAAAATTAAGTATCTACATTTTAAAATTAAGTAAATTCATAAAAATGTGAAACAAAATGTAAAATAATGGTGGGCCACAGCTTGCTCTATTACGGCTAGTTGGGAGCCCCGGGCAGAGTGGAAAAAGGGGTTAGGGAGGTAAAGGCACACACAGCAGAAGAAGGAGACATGAAGGAGCAGAGGCGGGGGCTGGGGGTGCTGAGTAAGTAGGTGTGACACAGGAGCTACAAGAGGAAAGACAACAGAGGACCAGAAGGTTTTGAGGTAATAGGTAACGCTTCACTTAGAATTTATCACCTGCAGTTTGCTTACTAGAAAATACACACTCACGGTTCACATATGTGTGTGTGAATGTGAGTGTGTGTATAAAGCAAAGTTCCCTTCTTCATTCATAAGAGATAATCCTTGAACAGGTTTTTGGTTATCTATCTATCTATCTATCTATCTATATCTGTTCCTTCTTTGAATATATTTCTTCAACTCTGAAGAAGAAATGTCTACTGAAGGGTAAGGTACAGTGTAAGAAGAGAAACTAAAAAATAAAAGGTTTTAACCTTTAACCTGAAGACTTTATAATTTAGTAAGGGAATAAGAAAAGTCCTAGCATGAAATAATATACAAACCTGAAGTACTCTTAACGAATACATAGTGCCCAAGGAGTTCAAAAAGAGAAAGATCTCATCTGCTTGAGGGAAATGAGATGATGAAACCTCAGATGACCTGGCCTGACCCTGATATATTTAGAGAGCACTGCTCTGAAAGGAGTCCTGACAACAGCAGACAGGGCACGCCCCTCAGTGGTAGCAATGTGAGCAACTGTGGGACTCACCTCTGACAAAGGGTGAAAATCAAAATAAGAGAAGGAAGTTCTAGATGAAGAAACTCATATATGGTCTTAGAAATGTCCAGATAGGTACCTGCCAGGTAACTTAAGTCTTGACAGTAAATCTCATAAGTTAACATGAAAATCAGGCCTTACTACACTAAAAAGGTAAACACTTTTTTCCCTCCTTAAAAAAACGTGAACGGCATCCCTTCTGCTGCTTTTATTAGATAAAATTCACAAGCGGTATCCTGAGACCCACATTTTTTTTGGTGGGCAGTTTCAGGCATTTTCTCTAAAGGAAGAAGTATTACACCACCGAGCAGAATTAGTAGGCATTATGGTTTAGTCCAGCTTCAGTTCTCCCAGAATTCACTGTTTGAGGCTGAGCAAATCGCTACACTTCATTATGCAGAGGTCTTTTCGTCTTAACTAGTTGCTTGACAGCTGTCATTACTGTGTCATGAAAGTACTGATCTCCCATCACCTACAGGGAACTGTGCTACAGTCCTGGCACCCAGCACTGTGTCTGGTTCACGGCAGGCACTCAGAAAACATACTGAATAATAGAAATCGTGGGTCCTCATTAAAGGCTGCACGAAAGGGCCCCTCCTCTGTTTTCCACAAACTTCTGTCTCCCAAACACTCTTTCTAAATTAATAGCAGATTTTTGCCTTGAGAAAGATATTTTTGACCTTTTGAGAGAGAACTCTCAATATAATCTGGGATTTATAATTAAAGAAGACTCAAGAGAGAAATGTGAGCAACTCTCAATTATTCACAGTATATATAAATTCCAGTTTGGCTTCTATTCGCCGTAACTTACTCTAAATGAGTGGCTGTCAACATTTTTTCCACTCCAGCAAAAAACGAGGGTGGGGTACGGGACAGCACTATGTATACGGTTTCAAAGTTTCTCCAGAAGATTCCTGACACACCTCTCTGGGAGAGCACCATCTACGAACTGACTGAGAATCACTGTTCTAGCTTCTACCCCACCCAGGCTGCTGGTGGGCAACAAAGTCAATTTTAGGCAAACTATTTGCTAAATCTTCTCCAACTCAGTCACCGTGAATGACAATATCTTCACTACTAGTTCTTTCCAGGAACATCAGCAACAAACTCAAACTATGATTGGCCAGTTTCTCCCACCTTGTCTTAATAGGTAGAAAATTTCTCCTTCACTACGGACCTCACACACACACTATCTACATCTACCACAGACTGCCAGTATATCTTTCTCATTGATAATGTCAAAATTCCCTACTGAAAAGGAAATCTGTAGGAAAGGAAAATCATCTGATACTTAAAACTGGTACAGTCACAATTCCAGATTAAGCTAAAATAAGGCTCCAACATCAAAATTTTTTTCATTCGGCTCAGAAAGCTTCTACCCGAATGAGACATGTCCAGAAAAGGGGGCGGGAGGGGTACTGCCACAGCTTTGCTAATGTTGTTAGACTCTAGGATCGTCCACTTTCTACTCCAGACGACAGGTAAGCCGAAGAATCACGTGAAGTTCTAAAAACTAAAAAAAATATGGCATGGGATTTCTAGCAACAATGATCAGGATTACGTCCGAGAAAGCCTGGTTCATTTCCTAAGAAAACACGCGCGCGCGCGCGCGCACACACCCATTTATGAACTCAAGTTCAAAGTGCTCCAGTATTTGAAAACTCACAAAGAAGCAACGGTTTGGTATGGACAATTCAACACTGCTGCAACCGTGTCGGGGTCAAACCCTGCAGAGAGCTCTTGCCAGGCAACTCTATTTAAAGCTGCCCTCTCCCCCTTCCCCCTCCCCGTTGACACCGCACGGCCCGGTTTTACCTTCTTCACAACACTTTCCACGGGGCGGGGGAGAAGAACCCATCTTTCTTATTTATTTGCTTATCACCGCACATTCCGGGAGAGCACGAGTCTACCCTGAAACTCTAGCGCCCCGCACAGCGCCTGGCGCGCGGTCGGCGCTCAAAAGACGCACCGAAGAATGAAATCGTGCGCCCTCATTCCAGTCTGGCCGAAAGGGCCCCTCTTCCGTTTTTCACAAACTTCTGTCCCCTAGGCACTCTGCCTAAATGAAGAGCAGATTTTTGCCTCGAGAAAGACATTTCTGATCTCTTGAGAACTCTCAGTCTAATCTTCCGAGAAACTGAGCTCCACCGAAAAGGAGGAGAAAGACTTGAGAGAAATCGGGAGGGCAAGGCTGGGGAGCCGAAGAGGAGGGGTGAGCGAACGCCACGGCGAGGGAGCGCGCTCTCCCCGGGGAAGCCGGAGCCCACGCTCCCAGAGAAGGGCTCCCCCCGCCGAGCCCGCCGGGGCGGCCGGGAGCCCGCGGGAGGCCGAGGCAGCAGCGCCCGCCCGGCCCGGGGCGCCTTCGAGAGGCCGCGGAGCGCCGGGCCCTGCAGGCCGCTCGGGGACCTACCTGGCCCACTTGCTCCGTGGCATCGGCCAGGATGCCATAGTTGCGGTAAAGCTCCTCCACGCTCGGCATGGTGAGCACCAAGCCCGGGGCCCGCTCCTGCTGTCGTCGTCGTCGCCGGCCCCACCGCCGCCGCTTAAGTTCTCCAAGCCAGCGACCCACACTATTACGCCGCCAGCTGCCGCCAGCGCCGCCTCCAGTCACCGCGCACAGGGCGGCTCCGCCCCCCACGTCGACGTCGACGTGCGCGCCGGGAGCGGCCTCCGTGGACCGCCAAGGCGCCACCTGGGGCTTTATCGCCCTCTAACGCCTGGAGGTGCAAAAAGCAGCCAGGACGATGAAATGAGCTCATACTTATTTTTGAAGGCTTGTGCCTGGCTAGGAGCTCTTGGTGGGTGGCGGAGGAAAATACAAAGATGACGGCGTTTCTGCCCTGAAGAGGTCTCACGTTGGCCAGAAAGTGATTTTACAGGGAGAGAAGCAAAATGAGAGGTGAGAGTGCAAGATGTATGAGAAGTCATGAACTCAAAGAAGATAATATAAATCTGTGGCGATAGAGGGCCGTGGATCCAGTTTTTTTTTGTTTTTTAGCAGAAAACTTTCAAATGTCATTTAAAAAAACTCTATATCCACCAAGATAAACAAGTCTGGGGGTTAAATTTGGTCTGCTGGAAAAGTTTATTTGCTTGCTGCCAGAGTAAAGAGTTAGGGCCGCTTGATTGTGTCTAATATCCAACGGGGTAATAAATAAATGAATCCATATATACTTACTGGTAAGAGTCTCTAAGATACAAGTTTAGATGAAAAAAAAGGAAGTTGCAGAATAAGTATACAAAGATCACATTTATGTTGTGAAAATTAATAAAGGGAAACCTCACTTAAAATGGAGTCAGGAGGTGGGAAGGAGGAGCTCCCACGCACCATTCCAGATTAATTACAGGAAAGACAGTCAATTAACAGACCCCAACAGAAGTCCTCAACAGGAAAGAGGGAGAAATGTACATTGCATCCCAAACAGAAATCGACTACTCCAGCAATTCAGCCAATGAGAATCTATCACCACCCTGAACTCTTGCTTTGCTCCAATGGACTTTCATTCAAAACAAGCCCTCCCAATTTCCTCCTTTTTCTCTGTAAAATAACATTCCTCTCCCTTGTTTGTTGGATTTGCCTATGGTCCGCCATAGCATGCACATCCTGAATTGCAATTCTTTGGCTATTCTCAAATAAACTCCTTTTGCTGGTAAATAACTGGTTGTTTTATTTTTAAGGTTGATGATGCCAAAAAAACACAAAAGCATACAAAACAAAGTTACGTGTGTGTGTAAAAGGACATTAAAATGGAAATTTCAAGATTGAAACATCAAGCTATAATAGATGGTAAATTTCAAAGCCAGATCCACGTGTGCAGAATATATGCAGGCAAAGGTTACAAAACAATTCCCTGGCTCTTGTATTCCTCATTTGGATTAAGGATATTAAAAAGGATTAGGGAGTAGAAGGAGAGGAATTGGTAAAATAGTTTTGGAGAGAGATGCTGTTGTTGTGAGTAGCTTGGGTCAATTGCTACCTCCTTCCCTCCAGCCTGGGACCATTCTGAGGAGCCTGAGATGCAACTGGGAGCCTACAGTTGGGAGACACAAGGACTGGAGCCTGACACATGCCTGAGAAGCTTGAGTTACCTGTGATGACAGAGTGGAGGTGGCTATCTTGGGCTCTACCTGCAAGTCTATATTTGGCTGGAGCAAGGGGGTCAGAGTGATTCTGTTGTACCGGAGATGGGCCGCATAAAAGAGAGATTCTGGATCCATTCTGAGTCCTGCTCCAGGGGGCTTCTGCCTGAGAGTGAGAAAGCCCCCATGGTAAGAGTCAAAGGCAGCAGAAACAGGGTGGAGATTGAGAGCAGTACATTAGCACCTCATGGGAGTCACAGTTGGGGATGACGTCTGAAGTTCCCGCAGAATGGCCCATGTGAAAGACCTGGTCTCTCCTAGACCAGCAAATGCCTGTAGTACTACTGTAAAGATCTTTCCAATGTACCAATTTCCCCTTTCTTCTCACATCCCCCTCTCACAGCATATTCCCCGGAGGGGTCAGAGACAGCCTACAAACTGAGTAGGGGATAATGAGAAGAAAGGCAAGATGGGACCCAGCCTCCAGCTGGAGCAGAGAAGATCTGATTGTAAATCAAGTTGGGAGTTTGGATTCACGTGGACATTTTAATTTCTGAATTGAGGACTATCTTTTAACTAAGAGTGAGCAGAAAAGTTATGGTTCTGCCAGAGTTCTTCTATAGGGCTGGAATGAGATTAATGTACCCGATTATATTTTAAAGATAGTGGAAGACAATAATAAAGGCTTATTTTGATCACATCCCCCAAGTTAAGTATTCAATGTAGTGTTGGGTATATGTGTAAAGGTAGAGAAAGTGATCTAGGGCAGGAAGAGAGGCTGTGTTTGTTCAGGGGATCTTTGCTTTGGCTTAATGTTTTAAATCATAGCAATAAGAGTATGCTAATGTATACATATGATATATATTTACATATCTCTATATAATTATATATACCCCCAATTTTTTTTTATAATTTTATTTATTTATTTTTCCCCCAAAGCCCCAGTAGACAGTTGTATGTCATAGCTGCACATCCTTCTAGTTGCTGTACGTGGGACGCAGCCTCAGCATGACCAGAGAAGTGGTGCGTCGGTGCATGCCCGGGATCCGAACCCTGGCCACCAGTAGCAGAGCGCGCGCACTTAAGCACTAAGCCACGGGGCGGGCCCTATACCAAAATTTTTAAACATAAATTTACAAAGAGGAAAAAGACTCAACCAGTGTTTCTCTGTCCTAAAATATAGTGTGGAAATTAATAAAAGAAACCTTAATTAAATTGGAGTTGGGAAGGCCTGTACCAGGAGCTCTCACGCCCCATCACACAACTTCAATTACACCAAACAGGAAGAGACTCACCCTTGCAACTTGGACAGGAAGTAAAACTACTTTACTACTGAAGGAAGATTTCTCTCCCCACCCAGCAACAGCCCAGCCAATGAGAAATGCCACAGCTCAGCCAATGAGAAGCTGTTGGCACCCTGAACTGTTACTTTCCGCAATGGACTTTCATTCAGAACAGCTCCTCCCTACTCCCCCTTTTTCTCTATAAAGGCAGCTCCCCTCCTTTGTTGAATGTGCCTATGGTTTGCCATAGCATGCATATCCTGAATTGCAATTCTTTTGGCTATTCCCAAATAAACTCTTTTTGAGGTTTTTCAAGTTAACAATAGCTATTCATACAAGTTCCTTCAAACCTAATCCCTAAATAACTTGCCAGGCATTTTCATTCAGCACTACTTCCATCCCTCCCCATGCAGTCTATTAGTTATCCACAATAATAAAGTTTGCGAACTTTTGTTGATTTCCTTATTCTTCTCTGACTCGCAGTCCCAGAGAATGCTTCAAATCATTTTATATTTTTCTCTATTTCCAGCTGGTCACCTATGCTAGGATTGGCCCTCATGATGATAATGATGATGACAGTGATGGTGGTGGTGGTGGTAATAATAGGAGTCATTCTAATAGTGCCGAATGTGTATTGAGCAATGACAAAGTTCTAAGCACGTTACATGAATTGATTCACAAAAACTCCATGAGCTAGGAAATAAAATTATCTTCTCCATTGACAAATGAGCAAACTGAGACACAGAGATGCGAACTAACCTGCCCAGTGTCCCTTAGTTGGTAAATGGTTGAGTTGGGCTTTGAATCTTGGCAGCTGAATTCCAAAGCCACGCTCTTTACTATGAAAGGATATTACTTCTCATCTCCAAACATTCCCTCCTCCTCACCACTATATTCGATCAATCACAAGTCTCAATTCTACACCCTAAATGTATCACACATTTATCTCTTTCTCACCATCCCCTCTGCCCCATCTCAGTCGCCATTCCCTCAAATGTGAGCAACATCACAGTTTTCTGAATGGTTTTCTTGTCTCCAGTCTCAATTGACTCAACTTCTTATCTTTTCATAATTTTGAGTTTTTTCCTTTAATTAAACAAGTTAACATAAGAATACAATGTCATCATAATATATTCAAATACTACAAAAATATTTCACGTAAAAAGCAAAAATTCCTCTTCATGTCTCTCTTCCCCAGAAGTGACTATGGCTACCAGTATGGTTTATAGTCTTATATTCCTTTATACACAATATATAGTTAAAAAAACATAAATAGCAGCATATTGCACATTTTGTTCTGTGCCTTGCTTTTGTTACTTAACAATATGTTTTGGAGAGTTCTCAAAAAATTAAAAATAGAAATACCATACGATCCAGCTATTCCACTACTGGGTATTTATCCATAGAACTTGACATCAACAATGCAAAGAGATTTATGCACCCCTGTGTTCATTATACATTATTCACAATAGCCAAGACATGGAAGCAATCCAAGTGCCCATCAACTGATGAATGTATAAAGAAGATGTGGTAGGGGCCAGCCCGGTGGCGTAGTGGTTAAGTTTGTATGTTCCACTTCGGCGGCCCAGGGTTCACTGGTTTGGATCCTGAGTGCAGACCTACTCACCGCACATCAAGCCGTGCTGAAGTGGCATCCCACATAGAAGAACTAGAAGGACCTACAACTAGGATGTACAACTATGTACTGGGGCTCTGGGAAGAAAAAAAAAAAAGAAAAGAACAAAAGAGGAAGATGGGCAACAGATGTTAGCTCAGGGCCAATCGTCCTCAGGAAAAAAAAAAAGATGTGGTATATATATATATACAATGCAACACTACTCAGCCATAAAAAAAGACAAAATGGTCCCATTTGCAACAATGTGGATGGACCTTGAGGGTATTATGTTAAGCAAAATAAGCCAGACAGAGAAAGACAAACACCATATGATTTCACTCATATGTGGAAGATAAACAAACACATGGATGAAGAGAACAGATTAGTGGTTATCAGAGGGGAAGGGGGTTGGGGAGTGGGCAAAAGGGGTAAAGGGGCACGTATGTATGGTGACAGATAAAAATTAGACTATTGGTGGTAGGCACAATGTAGTCTATATAGAAACTGATAAATAATAATGTACACCTGAAATTACACAATGTTATAAACTGTTATGGCCTCAATAAAATAATAAAAAAAATGTTTTGTAGATCTTTCCATGACAGTACTGCCCAGTATTAATGTACCATAGTTTATTTATCCATTTCTTTTTGGAAATATAGGTTGCTTCCTATTTTTTATTGTTACAAACTCTGATAAATGAGTGATTTTTTATTTATTTTTTTGTGCTTTTCTATATCATCCAGCTTTTCTACAAAGACTTTTGTAATTTTATATATATTTCTCTCTCCTTGCCATTGGATCTGTGAGTCAATTCAGAAGTCATTTTCTCAAACTTCCTCTATTCTTTTTTTTTTCATCCTCCTTTTTTTTTTCCCCAAAGCCCCAGTAGGTAGTTGTATGTCATAGTTGCATATTCTTCTAGTTGCTGTAAGTGGGACGCGGCCTCAGCATGGCCGGAGAAGCGGTGCGTCGGTGTGGGCCTGGGATCCGAACCCGGGCCACCAGTATCCGAGCGCCCACACTTAACCGCTAAGCCGCTGGCCGGCCCCCAAACTTCCTCTATTCTTACAAAGGCAAAATGAATCCCCAGGAAAGAGAATCGGATTGGCTCAGCTTAGGTTACATGTCTGCTTTGGTCCAATCAGTTAAGACCAAGAAAGCAAGGTCATGCAAAGCAAACATGGCTGCAGGCGCCCGTGTGTACAGATGGAGGAGGTTGGGACTGTTCACAGAGAAGGGAAAGGTGAGGAGGGTGTTGTTCCCCTTTGGGGACAGTTGCTATAGTATCTTCTATCAATGGGAAGCTTTAAAGGCCATCTGGATTCCATTCCACCAAGCTGCATGCTTGAGTAGAGGTTGTGTTTTGTCCCATCATTCAGCAAGTATTTATGGAGCACCTCCTATGAGTCAGACACTATTTTAGAATTCAAACGTGCCTAGCAGGCGTGAAGCTTACATTCTGGTAGAGGGAGAGAAACAATAAAATGTAAGCCAAAATATATTTGGCTTACAAAAGTAAAGCAATAACATCAATATACGGTACAACCAGCCAGTAGAAAGTTTTCATATACTGACACTGTGGTATGTGACTGATGACACGGTCTGGAATTAGCCTTACAGGGACTGGAAGAGATCTGAGCAGTCCTCGGGTCTAGCACTTTCCCCAGAAATCTGCAGTGAACTTCTCTTCCCTTTTATTGTTCCTCTATGACCCTCAATTCTTTCCTGCCCGTATTGTAGTTGTTTGTATACACCACCACTAAATAATAAAACTTGGTGATCAGGAACTACTCATTAATGGGCAATAAATGTTAAATACACGAAGAAATGAACTAAGAAATAAACAAACTAATTCAATTTTTTTGGGCTACAGTTTATTCTAATATGGCAAAAGCTCCTACTGATTTCTTGGCAGTAGAAATTTTTTACTTTGTTTTTACTTTTATTATTTTATTTCATTTTTAGGAAAACCATTCTTTTCCTCCTTACCTCGCTTCCCCCCACCTACCTAACAATCAGTGGTTTTCGTCCTTGTAAATTGTGACATTTTGAGTGCTGTGACTATCTTTCAATCTATTTATTTCGTAATTTTGAAATTAAGTTTAATTCTCTATTAAGTATATGTTGAAAGACTTAAAGGACTGTCCCCTCTCCTGCCATTACTTTATATGCCTTGTATTTTGGGTCAGTCTGAGAGCCCACATTCCGAGAGCTTTTATTGTAATCCCATTTCCGTCTTCCAAGGAGGTCTCTTCAAGTCTAACAGAAAAAAGATCATGACTCTCTAGAAAAAACAGAGAAAGATTAAGGTCTAACTGGGTCTTAATTGAGCTACTGATGATGATCACAGCAAGTATCCATTGAGTGTTTACTGTGTGCTTCATAGCATGTGTGTTACAGTGATAGCTAAGCCTTATGGAGCGGCTGCTGCTCCGCTAGGCTTCATGTTAAATGCTTCACATGCTTTAACTCGCAAAAACCTTATGTAAGGCAGGTACCAGATTATCCCCATTTAAGAGATGGAGAAATCAAGGCACAGAAAGGTTAAGTACCTGCTCAGGGTCACACAGCTGGTGAGTAGAAGTTTGGGGGTTCGTACCCAGGCAGTCTGGCTCTGATGGCTATACCTAACTGCCTCTTGGTTAAGTGTATTTATTTCTTAGCTGTGGTAAGTCACGACTGGAGTCTCGAGGTTCTTCATCAAGGCACATCCAACCTCCTAATCTAATTTGAGCCTTGTACCTACTTTAGAAGGTTGTTGTGAGAATTAAATGAAATAATAGAGGTAGGTGCCTAGGACGGTGCCTGGACCACAGTAAGCACTCAGTCAATGTTGGCTCCCTTCCCTTGTACCGTTTTAAGATCTCATTCATTCATATTTCAAGAATGAATGATTCTCGGTCTCTGCAAGTTGTGCCCTGGAGGTCAATTTGCTCCCTCTGATTGTATCCCAAATATTGGACATAGGGGTGTGTTAGTTTCCTGGGGCTGTCATAACAAATTAGCACAAACGTGGTGGCTTAACACAACAGAAATTTATGCTCTCACAGTTTGGGAGGACACAAGTCTGAAATCAAAGTGTCAGCAGGACCACAGCCCCTCCAGAGGCTCTAGGAGAGATTTTGTTCTCTGCCTCTTCCGACTTCTGACTGGCATTCTTCGGCTTGGATTGTAACACTATAATCTCTGTCTTTGCCTTTACTTGGCTTTCTGTCGTCTATCAAGTCTCTCCTGTGTGTCTCTAATAAGGAAACTTGTCATGGGATTCAGGGTCCACCCAGATCATCTGGGATGATCTCATCTCAAGATCCTTAACTTAATTATATCTACAAAGATCCTTTTTTCCAAATAAAGTCACATTCACAGGCTCTGGGGAATAGGAAGTGGACATATCATTTTGGGGGCCACCATGCAACCCAGTACAAGGAGTTAAGAACAGATGCTTGGCAGTCAGACAGCTGTGGTTCTGGCTGTGGTGCTTACTTGATGGGTGAGAGATTCTCAAGGGGATGGTCTGTAAAAGCGTTTTTTCTTCCTGCAAATCAAGGGGCCGTGGTTCCTCTTCTCTCTATCCTAGTGCTGGGAAGATGACCACCAAAGCTGACCCCCTTTCCCTAAGACTGCAATGGGCTTGTGTTAATTAGGGCTCTTCAGAGGAACAGAAGCAATAGAATATGTAGAGGCATACCTCCTTTTATTGTACTTTGCTTTAGTGCTCTTTGCAGATATTGCATTTTTTATAAATTGAAGGATCGCCTCAACCCTGAGTTGAGCAAGTCTATCAATGCTGAAGGCTCAGATGATGGTTAGCATTTTTTAATGATAAAGTATTTTTTAATTAAGATATGTACATTGTTTTTTCAGACATAATGCTATCACGCACTTAATAGACTATAGTATAGTATAAACATAACTTTTATATGCACTGGGAAACCAAAAAATTCATGTGACTTGCTTTATTGTGATATTTGCTTCATTGTGGTGGTCTGGAACTGAACCAGGAATAGCTCCAAGTTATGCCTGCATACATATGGGAAGAGATTTATTATAAGGAATTGGCTCATGTGATTATGGAAGCTTGCAAGTCTAAATCTGAAGTGTGGGCCCGCAGGTGGAGACCCAAGAAAGCTGATGGTGCAGTTCCCATCTGAAGGCAGTCTGCTGGAGAATGTTTTCTTACTCGGGGGGAAGTCTAATCTTTTTGTTCTATTCAGGCCTTCAACTGATTTGATGAGGCCCACCCACATTCCAGAGGGCAATCTGCCTTAGTCTACTTATTAAAATGCTAATCTCATTAAAAAATACCCTTGCAGAAATACCCAGAATAAATTTGACCCGATATCTGGGCACCCCTTCGCCCAGTCAAGTTGACACATAAAATTAACCATCACAGGGCTTAACTATTTGATTCTGCAAACATCGGTTGAGGACCCACTGTTTCACAAAGCCTGAGAACCCAGACTGGGTTCCTAAGCACTAACCGAGAGTGAGATAATACCCATGAGAAAAGTTGAATCGTTTATCTGGAAACAAACTCCAGATGGACGACCTACTGAGGGTCAGCCCACTTTCTTCCACTGTCTACCGCCCATTGGAACACAGTAGCCTCAGATGTCACCCAATATGGTCCCAGCTACAGGAGAGCAGTTGGGAGAGAGAGATACCACTAGTGGTTAAGAGTACTAGTTAACCCCTAGTTAACTAGTGGGACCAATCAAATTTCACCCTTGTGACTTTGAGCAAGTTACTAAACTGCTGCAAACCTCAGTGTTCTCATCTTATTTTTATTTATTTATTTATTTATTTTATTTTTTGTTTATTGTGGTAACATTGGTTTATAACATTGTATAAATTTCAGGTGTACATCATTATACTTCTATTTCTGCATGGATTACATCGTGTTTTCACGTTCACCACCCAAATACTAATTACAATCCATCACCACACACATGTGCCTAATTATCCCCTTCACCCTCCTCCCTCCCCGCTTCCCCTCTGGTAACCACCAATTCAATCTCTGTCTCTATGTGCTTGTTTGTTGTTGTTATTATCTACTACTTAATGAGTGAGATCATCCGGTATTTGACCTTCTCCCTCTGACTTATTTCACTTTGCATAATACCCTCAATGTCCATCCATGTTGTCACAAATGGCTGGATTTCGTTGTTTCTTATGGCTGAGTAGTATTCCACTGTGTATATATACCACCTCTTCTTCCATTCGTCTCTTGATGGGCACTTAGGTTGCTTCCAAGTCTTCTCTATTGTGAATAACACTGCAATGAACACAGGGGTGCGTGTATCTTTACGCTCTGGTGTTTTCACGTTCTTTGGATAAATACCCAGCAGTGGAATAGCTGGATCGTATGGTAGTTCTATCCTTAATCTTTTGAGGAATCTCCATACTGTTTTCCATAATGGCTGCACCAGTTTGCACTCCCACCAGCAGTGTGTGAGAGTTCCCTTCTCTCCACATCCTCTCCAACACATGTTGTTTCCCGTCTTGTTAATTATAGCCATTCTGACGGGCGTGAGGTGATATCTCATTGTAGTTTTGATTTGCATTTCCCTGATAGTTAATGATGTTGAACATCTTTTCATGTGCCTGTTGGCCATCTGTATATCTTCTTTGGAGAAATGTCTGTTCAGGTCTTTTGCCCATTTTTTAAATTGGGTTGTTAGTTTTTTTGTTGTTGAATGCGTGAGTTCTTTATATATCTTGGAGATTAACCCCTTATCAGAATTATGGTTTGCAAATATCTTCTCCTAATTGTTAGGTTGTCTTTTCATTTTGTTGATGGTTTTCTTTGTTGTGCAGAAGCTTTTTAGTTTGACATAGTCCCATTTGTTTATTTTTTCTATTGTTTCTCTTGCCCGGTCAGACATGGTGCTTGAAAATATGTTGCTAAGACCGATGTCGAAGAGTGTACTGCCTATGTTTTCTTCTAGAAGTTTCATAGTTTCAGGTCTTACATTCAAGTCTTTAATCCATTTTGAGTTAATTTTTGTGTGTGGTGTAAGGTAATGGTCTGCTTTCATTTTTTTTGCATGTGGCTGTCCAGTTTTCCCAAAACCTTTTGTTGAAGAGACTTTCCTTTCTCCATTCTATGCTTTTGGCTCCTTTGTCGAAGATTAGCTGTCAGTGTTTGCATCTTAAAATGTGAATGATAATAGTGCCACATCATAGGACTGTTGTGAGATTAAAATGAGAGCACATTGCCCAGAGCCTGTCATGTAGTGACTGCCTAATAATAACAATAATAGTAATAATTGCTACTGTGCTTTGAGTGCTTCTCTGTGACATGCCCCTGAGCATCTCCACTGTAAAGATGAAACAACTGAGGCTCACGTTAAGACTAAGAGAGATTACGGCAGCAATTATTATTATTAAAGCTTCTTTGCCGATCACTCAGTTAATTTTACTCCCTCAGTCTCCTTTTCTATCTGCAGAAAAGAGTAATTTCTACATTAATGTATTGTGAAGATTTAAAGGATATAAATTAAATGTACATTGAGCACAATCAGCTTGTTTTATTTTAAGGGATTTTGGCCCATGTTGAAATTATTAACAGCTGGCATCACTCATGTCATGTTTTTGAAAAAGCCTTCAGTCATAGAGCCATTTTGTTTTGCAAAGTGCTTACAGCTCTGGAAATCCAGTCTAGATTTCTTAACTAACTAGGAAGTTTGTAAAACTCAAAGGAATAATTGAGAATTCCTCCCTAAGCTAAAGAAATATGTCTGAAATATGGCACCCTCTGCAGAAGGCTTTGTACGCACTTTGTATCGTGCAAAGTGTTTCATAAATATAGTCCACTCTCCATCATCAGGACATTTAACAGCTTGTGAATTAACAGAAATAAAGGGGCAGTGGAAGCTGGGGCTGGTCCCATCTTCCTAACGTGGATTGAATGCCACCCTCTGGGGTCTCGGGGGTAGAGAGCACGTGAGGGAGGGAGGGAGAGCAGCTGAGATGACGCAGCAGCTGTTGCTGATAATAATGGTAGCGGCAACCACAAAAATGATAGCTGACATATTGAGCACTTTCCTTATGCCCTGTAGCACTGTGCTAAGAGCTTCTCTTGTGGGAGTTCCCTCTCTCCCTTCTGGTTTGTGAAGTGGAGTTTTAATTCTGTGCCATATCAGAGCGGCCAGGGGGTTACATAAATTTCCCAGGGTTACTCAGCTTGATTGGTCACAGAACTGGGATTCGAACCCAGATCCATCTGACTTCAAAGCCCAAGCTCTTAGATTCCACAGCTTTAGGTCTTTTCCGCTATCCTCCACTGCGGCAACCGACAGAAGCTGGTGAGGGACATTCTTTCCTCTGTTTGCTTTCCTTTCATGGAGAACGAGCGGATTCTGTGCTTTTCCATTCCCTCCGTGTTCCCTATGCATTCATCAGAGCAGTTAGCAAATGCCTACTATGTGCAAAGTGATGTAGTTGGTATTGGCTTAATTTTATCCAGAGGAAGAAAAATGGCAAAGAGAATGACCCCTGAATTCATTCACGAAATCAATGACAAAGACATGTTAAAAAAGCATCAATGATTTTTATGTTTATTTTCTATTACAAAGCTAAAAGATTTTCACTGAAGAAAATTTGAACAACACAAAGAAGGAAATAAAAGTCTCCTACCATCCTCCTCTCAGAGACAGCCTCTGTTAACACTTTGGTATGTTTTCTGAAATTTTTTTTCCTATTTATATGTAAAACTACAAATTCTAATTTATATAAAACATTATTTTAAATTTGTATTATGGGCACATAATTTTTAAACTTGTTTTTCACTTAAAATAAATCAGAAGCATTTTCCTATATAATTAAATATTTAAATGTGATTTTTAAACAGCTGCATTGTATCCCATCATACTATAATTTATTTAATAATTCAACTATTATTAGGCATTTAATTTGTTCCTGACTTTCGCTATTATGAATAGTGCTTGATAAGCATCTTTGTAAATAGATCTTGCATTACATCTCTGATTATTTCCTTATGAGAGATTACTACAAGTGGAATTACTTAGGACAACAGATATTCCCATTTTTCAAGGCTTTTGGGTCATGCTGCCAAATTGTTCTTCAGAAAGTTTTTCCCACTTTATAGTCCTGTCAATGGGTTGTCCCAGAAAGACATTCTTATCTGAAGGAAAAGATTCCTTTCTCCCCAGAGTTTTGATTTACATACTTAATCAACATGTGATGGGCAGCTACTCTGTGCTTATCTATTTACTGTCTCTAGAGGAGAAACAAAGACGGCGGCCAAAGCACTGTTGTGTCCCCCTGGGTAGCCTCCTGGGGTGAGCACTGTTGGCTGCATCCTATGACCACTCTCCTGTGTGGCAGAGCTTGCTTCTTACTGAATGTGCCAGTTCTGCGTTTTCCCAGCCTCTCTTGCAACTAAGACGTGGGCATATGATCCATCCTGGCCAATGAAACCAGAAGATGATTCAGAGGGTATTCAGAGGATTTCAATCCTGATACAAGGGAGACCTCCTGTTTCTCCAACTTTGAAGGTGGTTGTGTGGGGACACGCTTCGTGGAGCTGTGGAAGCCTCATTGTGACCTTAGGGGGAAGGCCGAGAGTATTGCTGAGAAGCTGGCTGACTGTTGGCGAACAAGTCCTGGAATTGTCCACACTGGATTCTTTATGTGAAAAGAAAAAATAATCATCCTCTTTTTAAACGTCATTTGATTAAAATGATGGTAGTTTGTGACTTGCAGCTGAAAACATTCTGATTTCCCTCCTGACTGATCCCGCCGGTTACCTCCAGTTCATTTTCCTCATCATGCTCATTCATTTATGGCTGCACTAGGTGCTGGGAGGGGGATAAAACAGAAAACAAGGCAAGCATTTCTCCTGTGGTCATGGAACTGACAACTGAATGAAGGAAGGAAAACAATACATAAATTAAAAATATAGCGGCTGGCCCCGTGGCGTAGCAGTTAAATGCATGTGCTCCGCTGCTGGCAGCCTGGGGTTCAGATCCTGGGCGTGCACTCAGGCACCGCTTGTCAAGCCATGCTGTGGCAGCGTCCCATATAAAGTGGAGGAAGATAGGCACAGATGTTAGCCCAGGGCCAGTCTTCCTCAGCAAAAAAAGGAAGCTTGGCAGATGTTAGCTCAGGGCTGATCTTCCTCACCAAAATATATATATATATAAGAAATTTTCCATAGATTGTGACAGGTGCTGTGATGGAGAATGACAAAGGTGATATAATGCCTGGGGAAAGTCTCTGTGAGGATGAAATGTTTGCGTTAAGACCTAAAGGATGAGAAGGAGCAAGTCATTTGGAGAGTGCTCCAGAAGAAGGAGCTATTTGTATGGCCAACTTACTTGACTATTCAGTGCCTCAGTTTCTTCATCTGTAAAATGAGGACAACTGAATTTAAAGGTAATATTATGAGGGTTTAATGAACTCATAATGTAAAATGCTTAGATCACTGCCTGGCACATGGTAAATACTCCGTAAGTGTTAGCTATTGTTGTGATGGCGGTGATGGTGGTGGTGAGTTCTAGAAATTGCCAGGGGCTTGCGTTTTTACTTTAGGGCCCCCTCTGCCCTCAGTCCTTGTATGTGGTGGCACAAGCTGTCTCTATTCATCCCTGTGTCAACCCAGGTCTTGAAACTCAGCCCTTTCACTGGCTTCCACCAAAACAAACAAAATAATAAAAAAACCCACAAGCACATAAATGAACAACAAACAAAAGCATATTAATAAATAATAAAAATAATTCCATTCTTACTAAGCATTCATAAATGTTGAAAGTCTACTTTACTGTAGACTTGGAGAGACCACAAGGAGGGGTCACATTCACATGCATCTTGTGGGTTTCCCCTCGCCTTTCTTTCCTGAATCTCCTTCTCTGGAGCAAAATAGTTTCTTTCCGCCTCTCATGCATAGATGTTTAGTTTCTCTTTTGTTGCTTGAGCATTGTCATATAGGCTCCTTCTTTGCACCAAGAGCACATTGGAATATTTTTCCCAAACAGACGTGGTGCTGTTGCTAAGACATTGGTTTTGTTAGGCTAGGTTTTGTTACGCTGCAGTAACAAACATCTCCAAAACCTCAGTAGCTTAAAACAGGAAAGGTTTATCTCTTGTCCATTCAAAGTCTTTTGAGGGTTCAGGTGACTTTTCAGGGCAGCCATCCTGCAAATGCGACCCAGGGTTGCACTCTTTAGCTGTGTGTGCTGTCAAAATCACTGCAGCAGAGTAAGAGTGAGGTGAAGAGTTGAGCACTGGCAATTTAATACCTTCCCCGGAAGTATTTGGAACTCTGGCCCTCCAATCCAGGACCCTTCCTACTGGAGGTAGCACTCTCATAAGGGAAACTAGACACTTACTAAGAGCTTGATGTCTGAAGCCAGACTGAAATCAACACCACCCAGACGACACATCATGGTAGCAGTTGCAGAAACTCCCACTTCATTCACATAACAGTGGTTTCATTTCATAAACCAGACACACTAAAGGTACAATAATTTTGGGTTCCTTTTTGGGAGGCATTTCATCTGCATTGAACCGAATATTCTTAGAATACATTAAAATGCCTACATACTATGCAAAACATAAAAGCTCAATATGTCTTCACTGCAAGAGAATCAACACAAATTTAGCTTTTGTGAAAAATATATCACCAACTGACTTTCAGACAAATTGTTGGACAAATGCAATCACTCAGATCAGGCCTGGCATATGGTAGGGGCTCATTAAATATTTGTTGAATGAGTGAATGAATAAATTCTACTCTCCAGCCAGGCCTGTTGCATTTATTTATTCAACAAAAAAATATCGAATGCCAATGTGATCCATGGTTACTTTGGTGGCTCCCAATGAACTGCCCCGAGCCCAGTATTCATACCTGTGTAATGGGTCCCCATTAACCTTGGGCTTGCTTATGTGACTGGCTTCAGTTGATGGAACATCAACAAGCATGATGCTGGCAGAGGCTTGATAAGCTCTTGTGTGTTGGGGGTTGTGCCACCACATGGGGAAACCTGGTCTAGCCTCCTTGAGGATGAAAGACCACTCAGTTATCCCAGCCGTCTCAGCTGAACCCGTAACCTAGCTCACCCTGCAGCTGAATGAGGTTGCCTGAGTGAGCCCAGGAGAAACCACAGAATGGTGAGATATAGGACAGTGGTTAGCAAATGTTTTCTGGAAAGGGTCAGATAGTAAATACTTTAGGCTTTGGGGGTCATATAATTTCCATCACAATTACTCAACTCTGCCATTATCCTGTGACAGCAGCCATTGATGATATATAAACAAATAGGTGTGGCTGTCTTGCAAGACAGCTTTATTTTCAAAAACAGGTCAAAAATAGTCCACTAAGTTTGGGGATAGTTTTTTTGCTGCCGTCCTCTTCTCATTATTCCAGGTGTCCTCATTCTGGAGAACATTCTGGTGCTATGACTTCATTCCTGATGACTCCCTGGGGTGGAGTGCCCTCATTTCTCAGGCCTGGCCCTTGGAAAATTAGAAAGTCAGCAGCGTGTGTTTTTAGCTGCCTTGTGGAAAGGTTCTGGGACGGCCAAAAAGAAATGGTTGCGGAAGGGCTCCTTTCACTGGGAGCAGAAGGGGCCGGCTCCTGAGTTCCAAATGAGAGGTGAGGACTCTCTCCTCCTGCCCGGGGACCCCAAGGCTCCATGAAGTCTGAGCAGGGTGACTTCAAGCTGCATACAAGGCAGTTGAAGGTAGTGTAATGGAAGTGTCCTAGCCTGATAGTCTCATTACGTCATTAGAAAGACTCAAGTGTCCCCGTGAAATGGTGGCTTCTGACCCACCAATCCATATATTGCCCAGAAGCCTCAGATTTCCTGGACTTTCTACTAGAATTCCTAGAACTCTAAGTAATGTTCTTCAAAAATCAGAATTATTGCATAATGAAAAGTTAACCATCAAGGAAACAGAGAGCCCTGCTTTGTTATTATTTCAGTTCTAGTTGGCAGTGTACCTGGTGGATAAGAGTGCTGATTCTGGAATTAAGCTCCCTAGAAACAAAGGGAGCTCCCTGCCTCGCATCCACTTCATAACTACACGACCGTGGGCAAATCACTTAATACTCTAAGCCCAACTTTCCTCACTTATAAAATGGTGATAATAATAGCATTTACCTTTATAATTTTTGTGAGGAGTGAAGGACATAATCTATGTAAAGTATTTATCACAGTGCCTGGCACCTACTAAATCTTCAGTGATTTGTGGCTATTATAATTATTAACTGACTGTTAGTCAATTCAGTAGAGTTTCCTAATTCTTTAGATTTTTATAGAATATTTGTATTATATCCTGAAGTATTCTCACCTCCATATCATATCGATTTGCCTAAAAATATTTGGGAATATGTAGCACAGTAGTAATTAATCTCAACTTAAAGGGGAGGAAGTGAGGTTGAGGGGTTAAGTATTTTTTATTGTCCCAGTTATCTTTATTCTTGCCCAGTGAAGCTGGTGAGAGACAAGTATATTTGTTCCGTATCCTCAGGTTACAGGTGGGGAAGAAAGAGGCAGGACTGCGGGGAGTGCAAGAAAGGACTAACATTTAAGTGTTGTAGGACAGTTCTCCAGGAAGCAGACTCTGAGAAGGTCTGCATGAAGCAAGATCATTAGAAGTGCTCTCTGGATCAGCTGTGGGGAAGTGACAGAGGCAGGAGTGGGTGGAAGGAAAGTTGGGGTGTGATTCAGCCACAACCAAGGCCTCAGTCATCCCATGGGGAGCCCTGAAGCTGGAATAACCCTGCAGAGTTGACCCAAATGTGGCAATCGGGTTGGGCGTGACCCCTGGTAAGAGGTGTGACCTTGGGCAAGGTTGCCATCTTTAGTTGAGAACCATTCCAGGTGGGGTGGTAGGGGGGATGACACAACTGTGAGCTCTCAGCTATTACCACTCTGTGCTGAAGGTTTTGGGGGGATCTGGGTGGCGTCTCATGGTGTCCCCAACACATAGCTTCTCCTGTATGCCAGGCATTGTGCTTTGTGAACTTTATTGCATCATTTCATCGAACCTCACAACAAACCTGCAGAATAACTAATGAAGAAAGCTACGATATGTTTCGTGCCTTCTGTGTGTCTGGTGGTTTATAAACTCTAGTTCATGTAATTTTCTTAACAACTCATCAAGGTTGGAATTATTTGTCGCATCTGCTGGAAGAGAAATCGGAAGTTCAGAAAAGCCAAGTTGGTGCTCAGGACATGAGCCCAGCTCTGTCTCACATCAGAGCCCGTGCTGCTCCCCCTGGGCGGTTTGGACCCATTTCACAGATGGGGATCTTGAGGTTTAGTGAGGTTAAATGACTTTCCTGGAGCTCAGAGCCACTGGAGGGCAGAGGTGGGCCTTGAACTCGGGTCTGTGGGATGCTCTTTCTCAGGCTGCTTTGCAGGAATGAGCAAGTTGTACACTGGGGAAGAGGAGAAAGACCATGACGTGGTGGGGAAAAAAAGGCAGCTGACACGAAGCTCACCTTCTCTGAACTCTCTTAACTTGTCCCTGACACTTGAAGGGCTTTCAATACTTCCCTGACAGCCTCAGTTTATAGGCTTTGAGCATTTCACTAGGGCCGACCGAGAAGGCTTTAGAAAACTGCCTCTGTGTTTTGCTTTTCCCTGCCTTCTCTACTCCTGTCTCAGCCTCTAGAGGCTGGACACGACTTTGAGGAGGTGGGCCGGGGGGTGGCTAGAAGATCTGACTTGGGAATATTCAGTTCCAAGTGAAGTCTGGCGCCTCTGGCTGTGCGGTTTGCTGCGCTCGGCTTTCAGCTGGCGGCCACTAGATGGCGCTGATCCTCCATTCTCCTGTTTGCCAGGGGACTTATGCCTCCCTTCCTTCACTCTGCTCTGCACTAACAGTATTAATAGCTAATAGTTATGGAGAAGTTACTACGGGCCTAGTAAGTTACTATGCTAAGGGCTTTACAGAAATTATCCCATTTAATCCTTACCATAACTCTTTAGATAGGCCTTGTTATCCTTACTTACAGATGACGATGTGAAACTTGGGGAGTAACAAAGCGAGCGCTGGCTGGGCCAAGCCAGGATTTAAACCAGGTCGTCTGACATACTACTGTCTCCTCAATCATTTCATAATGATGACAAATGAGCACTTACTATGTGGCAGACATTCTGCTAAGTGGTTTGTAAAGCTTGCTTCATATAAAACTCATAATATTCTTACCAAAAAAAAAGGTATTTTAATTTTTTAATTTTTTTGTTTTATTGAGGTCACATTGGTTTATAACATTATGTAAAGTTCCTGTGTACATGATTATATTTTGGCTCCTCTATAGACTGCATCGTGTTCACCACTGTGACCTAATAAGATAAATAAATAAATACATAAAAGGGTAAATATGTGAAATGATGGATGTGTTAATTAACTTAATGAGGGGAATCCTTTCCTAATATATATGTATATCAAATCATCTCATTTAAAAATTTAATAAATAATAAAATAATAAATATTTTACAATTTTTTATTTTATTTTTTTGCTGAGGATGATTAGCCCTGAGCTAACATCTGTTGTCAATCTTACTCTTTTTTTTCTTTTGCTTGAGGAAGATTAGCCCTGAGCTAACATCTGTGCCAATCTTCCTCCACTTTATGCTGTGGGTTGCCCCCACAGCATGGCTGATGAGTGGTGTGGGTCCGTGCTGGGGATCCGAACCCACAAACTCGGGCCGCTGAAGTGGAGCATGCTGAACTTAACCACTATGCCATGGGGCTGGCCCCATATCTTACAATTTGACTGGCCAATTATACCTCAATTAAAAAAAAAAAAAGTCCTCATGAGACCCTATGAGATAAGTTCTACTATTCTCTGTCATTTTAAAAGTGAGAAGATTGAGGGATGGAAAGGCTAATTTGCCAAGTTACAGCGAATAAGTGGTGGGATCCAGACTAGAATCCAGGTTTCCTAGGCAGTGAATCCCAAGGTTTACCTCCTGAGAGATGACAAAAGATGAGAATATTGGTCCAGTCGGATTCGGTGTGGTCCTAGGAGTCGGGAGTACCTAAGGTTCTGTAAGTGCCTCTGCCTTGTGGAAGAGAGCTCTTCTCCGGGGGCTTACCCTGCTGGGAGGAGCCCAGGCTTTGTGTCCAATTCCGGCTCCACAGTTTGCCAGCTCTGTGTGACTTCAGCTCTACTTCCCTCTAGCGTAACTTCTCTCGACTTCTGTTCCCTTGGCTGTCAACATGCGGATATCCCAGTCCCAGTCCCGTAGTATTGCTGTGAGTCCAGACTGCAGGCAGGGAAGGGGCATTCAAGAAGCGATGTCCCTTCCCCTCCCTCTCAGAGCCCCCACGGTCTAAGAAGACCCACAAGGAGCATTGGGCACAACTTTACCTAAGTGGGTCAGAGGCCCTTTAGGATTGATGCCACTCTTTCTGGAGATGCTGAAAGAAGCAATTATTTCATCCATTTATTTGTGGGTTTGCTCAGTGCCTCTCTCCCCTTCTAGACCAGCATCCTCCAATAGAACTTTTTGCAGTGATAAAAATATTCTATATCTACACTGTCCAATATGGTCACCAAGAGTCACATGTGGCTTTTAAGTACTTGAAATGTGGCTGGTGAAACCGAGGAACTAAACTTTAAATTATATTTGATTTTAATTACTTTAAATTGTAATAGCCAAATGTAGCTAGAGGCTACCTTATTGGACAGCAAATCTCCAGACGCCCCAGTGTTCACTGCTGCATCCCCAGAGCCTGGCATCATGTGTGCCCTTGGAAAGTGCTGGATACATATGTTTCAAATGAATGAATGTAAATTATTCAGTTTGAATCTTCCTAAACTACACCAGTAGGCCTACGCATGGAGAAAGGCTTGGGGTCTGAGATAGCCAGAGGTTTGGTGGGTACCATTTTCAGGAAAGAAAGAGGGGAAGAGGAGACCATCAGATTTGCAGGCATCATACAAGAGAGGGAGTCGGAAACAGCAGACCACGGACTACGTCTGGGATGATGTAGTAAGTTAAGGAACACTTGTCAGCTCCCCAGTTTGTTGTATTTTAGTTTTCCTTCAGTGATTCGGAATTAAATCCTTGAAGTGGGAACGGAACTGTGGGCTTGATGGCAATGTCCCCAAGGAAGGGAGGAGCTGGAGAGACTGTATCACTCACTACCCAGTGGACCCTGAGGGAGAGAGACCCCAAGAGGCAGACCAGGAGTCAGGAAGATGGCAGGCCCTTGGGCTTGTGTGGGAGGAAAGGGAACAGACATGTCATCCTGGGGAGTTAACAGTCTGAGGCTCAATTAGGCCACCATTTATAAACTTAGTTACCTTCACGATCCCTACTTTGAAGTTAGAGAACTGAGAATACTGGCTCTTTCCATTTTCCTGCTTATGGAGTCTGTCTGGCCTAAGGCCCCAGCTATCTTTCTCTTTCTTCTTCCTATGAGCCTAGTGTAAATTTATCATCATCATCATCAACAATTGTTGAGAATACTGAGACCCAGGGTCCAAATGGATTACATCAACTAATCCTCCAACAGAGCTCTGAGGGAGATGATCTTCAGTAACATTTATTGATCATTTATCATGTTCCAAGCACTGCTGTATGCCCAAACCCACCCCACTCCCCATAGGTAGGTGTAATTACCATCATCATCATCCCTCAATTTACAAATGAGGACCCTGTGACCTAATGGGGTGGAGTAACTTGCGCAAGACTATGCAGCTGGTAAGCAGCATAGTCAAGATGCAAACCCCAGGCAACTGGGCTCTAGAAATTACAGCAAGTTCTGAGAGTCATCTTATATGTGTTAACTCTTTTAATCTTCACAATAATCCTATGAGATGGAGATAATTACTATCATACCCATTTTATAGGTGAGGAAACTGAGGTTTAACAAGGCTAAGTAGCTTGTCCTAAGTCATACAGCTGGTTAGGGCTGGAGGCAGGATTTGAGCCCAGGCAGTTGGGTTTCAGTGGTCACTCTCAAAACCACTAGGTTGTGGTGTCTACTGGGTTGAATAGTGTCCCCCCAGTTCATGTCCTTCCCAGAACTTCAGGATGTGGCCCTGCTTGTAAATAGAGTTGTTGCAGATGTAATTGGTTAAGATGTGATTATACTGGAGTAGAGTGGGCCCTTAACCCAATGTGACTGCTGTTCTTATGAGAAGAGACACGCAGATGCAGAGGGAAGACAGCCATGTGAAGATCCAGGCAGACACTGGAGTGATGTATCTACGAGCCAAGGAACACCAAGGATTGCTGGCAAACACCAGAAGCTAGGACAAGGCAAGGAAGGAGCCTCCCCTAGAGCCTTCAGAGAGAGCATGGCCCTGCTGATGCCTTGATTTCATACTTCTAGCCTCCAGAACTGGGAGAGAATAAATTTCTGTTGTTTTAAGCCACCCAATTTGTGGTACTTTGTTATGGCAGCCCTAGAAAAGCAATATGGTGGAATACACATTCTAGGATGGAGAAAGAACCAACGATTCTGCAGCTTGCTAAGCAGTACAAAGGAGCCTCAACTTTGGAGTCCTTCCAAAAACTACGGTTGAGGATATGTTTTGATGATGATAGAGGAACAGGCAAGAGAGTAGAAGAGGAGAGACTGACTCCCACTTTGGTGACTGTGTCTTTCCCACACAACCAGTAAGGTGGAGAGCTGGTTGGGTCTGTGCCTGCCGGTAGGATACCTGTTCAGGCTCAGGCTTTGAGGCAAATAGACCCAGGTTTACATCCAGGTTCCTATCTACTACCTGGTGACCTTAAACAAATTCCTTAACTTCTCTAAGCCTCAGTTTCCTCCTCTGCAAAAGTGGTGATAACAATACTCTTTAACTTGAGGGTTGTTGTGAAGACTAAATGAGATAATACAAACAATGCCCCTGGACACCCATATTAAGCCTTTACTGAATTGTAGCTGTTATTCTGGGAACAGGCAAAGAGACTAAGGGGAGAGTTGGCATCAGGCCTAGAGGGTTTATGTTCCAGGGCTGAACTCGATGATCAGAGAAGTGAACCTACAGTCTCCCAGGTCTGTTGCATTTCCATAATTCCCTCCTCTTTCTGGCCCTTCTCAGATTTGAGAGCTGGAATCCATGAATTATATTACTATACTCTTACTTTTCCTGCCTAATCCAGAAGGTGGCGATAAATCTCCACCATTTTCCTTCATCCAGAATTGACTCTTCAGCCACAGTACTGGCTGTGTTGCAGGAGGGGGCCACTGGGAGTGGTGGAAACAATTCAGACTGAGGGGCCTCCTCTGGGAAGCATTAAGCACCCCTCAGGGCACAAATAGGCATTCATCTCCACCCCAGAGGGACTTCTCTAGAGCTCCTCTGATGGTTTATCTTCAACACATCAAGCACAGATACAAAATTTGTGTTTACAACAAAGACCTTCTATTTTGTTCCCAGAACAAGGATACATTATGTCACTAAATTCCAGAGGGGACACAGTCCTGATGGTTAAAGAGGTGAACATTGTCTGACTGGTAAATCTCATAGTATTTTGCAAGGTGTCTATATGTCTCAGTGAATTTTGGAGGCACAGCATGGACATCACCTGGGAGCTTCATAGAAATGCAGGATGTCAGGCCTTATCCCAGACCTGTTGAATCAGAATCTGCATTTTAACAAGCAACCCAGGTGAGACTACACTCATTGAAATTTGGGAAATTCTGGCCTACAGGATCTCAGAAGGAAATGATTCGTCCTGCCAGCCCCATAATCAGTTCTCTTTAATTGAGTGGAGAGTAATAAGCTAGCATTGTCATCATGTATCATATTCACAAAGAGCATTGTTACTCCTAAAGGACATTTACATATGTTGTCCTATTTCATTGCTTTACTTTTCCAACAGTACTTTAGTTCAGCCCCATTTATTTATTTATTTTTGTACGCGAGTAAAATCAGCCCTTAGCTAACATCTGTCGCCAATCCTCCTCTTTTTTTTGTTGAGGAAGATTGGCCCTGGGCTAACAGCTTCCTCTACCTTATATGGGACGCCGCAACAGCATGGCTTGACAAGTGGTGCGTCAGGTGAGCGCCCGGGATCTGAACCTGCAACCCCAGGCTGCTGAAGCGGAGTGCACGCACTTAACTGCCTGCGCCACCGGGCCGGCCCCTGGTTCAGCCCCATTTATAGCTGAAGAAAGGAGGCTCGGAGGTGCATAACTATCCGAGTAGAACTGAGATGTGAGCTCAGGTTTTCCGAATCCACAGTGATTGGATTTCAAAGTTGTACAGTCATGCATCACTTAAGGATGGGGATACGTTCTGAGAAATGCGTTGTTAGGTGATTTCGTCATTGTGCAATTATCATAGTGTACTTACACAAACCTAGATGGTATAGCCTACACACATCATCCTACATGCGGTCTGCTATTGACCCAAATGTTGTTATGCAGTGCATGACTATAAAAGAAATAATAGCTAACATCTCGTGCTCACTATGTACCAGGCTGTATGCTAAATGCTAAATGTATTATTTCATATAATCCTTATAGTTCTAAGGAGAGGGCACTATTATTGTCACCGTTTCACAAATGAGGAAACTGAAGAGTAGAGAGGTCAATACACTGGCCCAAGGCCACACAGCTGCTAAATAAATAAATAATCTAGAATTGCAACCCAAGCCAGTATGATTCCAGGCCTGAGAGCCTAAACACTACAGCTTGAGATCTCCCTGAGGGTTGAATGAGTCCTTGTATATATGTCATTTTGAAACGCTTTCCTATGATTATAACGTACTTTTGAGTAAATCATTGTTGGGATGAGCTTAAAATTAATAATTATACCCGGACAGTTTCTTACCCAATGTTTAATACCTTTTCTTACTACCTGTATTAGTGTCCTAGGGCAGCCATAACAAAGGACCATGAACTGATGGCTTAAAACCACAGAAATTGATTCTCTCTCAGTTCTGGAGGCTAGAAGTGTGAAATCAAGGCATCAGCAGGGCCATGCTCCCTCTGAAATCTGTAGGGGAGGATGCTTCCTCGCCTCTTCCCAGCTTCTAGTAGTTCGCTGGTAATTCTTGGTGTCCTTGGCTTATAGCTTAACTCTGATCTCTGCCTCCATCCTCACATGGCTGTCTCCCCTCATGTCTCTATGTTTTCTCTGCTTATAAGGACACCAATCATGTTTGGTTAAGGGCCCACTCTACTCCAGATGACCTCAACTTAATTATGTCTGCAAGGACCCTATATCCAAATAGGGTCACATTATGAGGTACTTGGGATTAGGACTTCAACGTCTTTTTTAGAGGGACACAATTCAACCTATAACAGTATCTCATAAGGTAGAATAGTGGGGGCCGGCCCTGTGGCTTAGCGGTTAAGTGCGCGCGCTCTGCTACTGGCGGCCCGGGTTCGGATCCTGGGCATGCACTGACGCACCGCTTCTCAGGCCATGCTGAGGCTGTGTCCCGCATACAGCAACTAGAAGGATGGGCAACTATGACATACAACTATCTACTGGGGCTTTGGGGAAAAAAAGGAGGAGGATTGGCATTAGATGTTAGCTCAGAGCTGGTCTTCCTCAGCAAAAAGAGGAGGATTAGCATGGATGTCAGCTCAGGGCTGATCTTCCTCACAAAAAAAAAAAAAGAAAAAAGAATAGTGGGTCAGGTGTGCAGGTTCCATGAACCAGAGGGCCAGGGTTCAAATCCTAGCTCTGTCACGTAAGCTGGGTGACTTAGAGCAAGTTACTTAGACTATCTGAGCTTCACTTTTCTCCTCTGCAAGTCAGGAGAATCTCACAGGATTGTCATGAATTAATACACCTAAAACACCTACCTAGAATAGTAGAAACTGTTGGTGCCCCTCCCCCATCCCTGTGGCAGCTGGTGTACCCATTCCCATCCTTGGCTAACAGCTCACACCAGTGACCTTCTATGGAAAATTGTCCTTGGCCCTCAGGAGCCACCTAACAAGAGATGCCTGGAAGGTTGACGTCCCCTCCTTGGTTTACTGACCAAGGGCTAGACTTTACCCGAGACCACATGCTTGCTCAGCTCTTTCCTATTGCTTCCTTCCCTTACAGGTCCTTTCTGAGAGCTTGGCCTCAAGAAGTCACACGCATCTGAATCCCCACCTCAGGCTCTGCATCTAGCAGACCCAACTTGGCACAAGTGCCCAGGATGAAAACATTAGATTGACATTGTTATTATCATTTTCAGGGAGCCAGGAGTTAATCTCCCAATCTTCCTGCCTTTCTCATGATTTGGTACTGCAATTATGTTTTACTTTTCCTGCCATTAATCTTGTAATGCCAAGAGTGGTGAAATTTTCCCCATACACATTGACTGATTCCCGAGCTGAGATGGTCCAGGCCACACCCAGGGGAGGCTGCTTCTCCATCACTACTAGCCACCTCTTATTGTGTGTGCAGACCTGGAGCAGTTCTCTTCACTTTATCTCAACGCTGGGCTGCTGGGGGCTCTTCCTTGCTTCACTTTGACAGCCCATATCTTAGTGTTTGCTCCTCAGTCATTTCTATAGAGAGCAACATCTGCTTTGTAACAGGATCAGGGATTAGTAACTGTTGTTGGCTCAGCCTAACTGAGTTCCACCTGTCTGTCTCCAGGTTGGCTGGGTACACCCTAGCCCTGTCTACATCATTATCATCATAACAGCTACCACTTCGCAAATGACTAATGTGTGCCAGGCAGTATAGAGTATATATCATAATCACGTGGGTACTAGTTCTAACCCTCAAAAGCTCTTTGAAATGGAGTGTGACATCCTCATTTTATTTTATTACAGAAGGTTGGAGAAGTGAGGTCACTTGCTTGTGGTCATGCAAAGGTTGAGTCAGACTGAATGACACTCGTTTGGTGGGGAACTAAGGGCAACTCTCAAGTTCCTTGTTGAAACTGTGTTCTCTAGAAGCACTCAAACCACAAACCACTGATTTTCTGCCTGTGAATAGCACTTTTAATAGCTGGTGTCCTAGTGCCTTCCCAGCGAGATGAATTGATATCTTCACTCCTTGAAGCTTTCTTTTACTTTCCTCTCCAGCCTGGGCTTAAAGTTTTCTCCAATCTTTTTACTTCTACCTGCCATCTGAAGCTTCTTTAAGCTTCTGCACCACCCTCCCTGCTCCACCCCCATCTCCCCATTCCTCAAGCCTCAGGCAAATTCACACATATTCACTCATTTCCTTCTGTTTTCAAGATTTCAGTTTCTCTAGCGTTCCACTTATGTCACTCAAGTTCCAATTCATCATAAAATGTGCATTCTCAGACCTACATTTAAATCAAGGCATAGGGGATTCTTGCTTGTCATAGACCTTGAGGAGGAGTGTAGTGGTCATGTTATTTATCATAGTTTATTTACAAGGATGCCTTGGGAAGACTTCATTAATTAAGCTCCCAAACAAAGCCTCCTTCCTAGTAGCCCAGTCATGCATTAGAATTAGATTATTTTGAAATCACCACTTGCTAGCAACCTGTGGGAGATATCTGAGTTGCTTAACAAATCACGGGAGTCTTATAAAATTGCCTAGTAAAGACTTGGCAGATGAAAATATCCACTAATGAATTCGTCGCTTGCAACAGCTCCCAATCAGACATCTTTCCCTGATCAGCTCTAGCCTCTATCCCTTTGTATCACCCAGTGTCTTTGTGGGTGGGTGTCAGCCTCCTAATGATTTGTGAAGGTGAACATCTGATCACTGCAAAGCAAATTCAATGTAAGTCAATTGCAAAGTGAAACTGGCAATACCGCCAAAGGTGTGGGATTTCATGAAGTCAATGGAATTGATGTCGGAAGGCTGTCTAAATCACGTGTACGCTGTTTGGCAAAACAAGATTGGAAAGAACCCTTAAAAATTGAAGCAGAAGACAATAATGAGGATGTCTGAGCGTCTTCAAGAGAGAATGATTAGAACATCAAATGCTTGAGAGAGTCCCTCAGGAAAGCTGAGGAAGACTTGAAATATTTTTCAAAAATGACTCATTGGCTCTTGCTGTGAAAGTTAAAAACAAAATCAAGAATACCCTATTGCGCAATCATACAATTGTGGGGAAAAATTGTGCAAGGGATCAATACATGTTTATTCTTTGTTCTGCAATAATAATGACCTGAATTTGGTTAAATATAAGTGAAAATAAATCAATTTTTATAACTTTCCGGTTTGGATAGAGGGCCCCCAATAAACCTGTTTTTCAATATGTACTGTGACATTTTCTCTCCTTTTAAGTAGGTTCATTCTCTGGAGATCAAGGTCAAGTACGCTTGGAGATCAGAGACTCTGCCCACAGGCAGCTTATGGTCTCCTTGGCTGGGCTTTCCTAACACCCTGGGGACACGACGTGATGAGTGAGGGCGTTCCCTTTGCCAGGCTGTAACTGGGGAAGGAGGGGAGGGAAAAGGAATGAAGAAATGTCTTCCACTCCCAGTCAAGATCTGAGAGTTTTTAGCCTGGCCCCAGCCTTGTTTTCTTTGGCTTCCAAAATGACTCTCCCCTTCTACAAAAACCTTCCTGCCTGCTGCTGTCAGTGACTATTGACAAGGTTCTTTTGTCGGCTTCCTGAGGGAGCGCTTGTGAGGAGCACGTTGGGAATTCAGCAGAACACCGGGGCTCTAACTGCTCCTGAATGCGACAGAATTAGAAAATGGCTTCAAATTGAAAACTTAATTTTCAATTAGTGTATATTCAGGCAGGAGTGGGAGGGATTAGGGGACGGCAGCTTGTTGGGTTAACACGCTTTTTAGAAGACAGGCTTGCAAGCTATTAGTTAGCTTCCTCCTTCCCTCCCCTCCCCACTGCCCTGACTGCTCCTTGCTCTGTAATTTGGCAGCCGCTGCTGCTCGCAGGCCTGCTGTGCGCTGGGTCCCTGACTGACTCGGATGCAGATGGCAGCAGCGGCAGCCACAGGAAGTGGGACGCAGCCTGTCACCTCTGAGACTGGCTCGTGTGTGTCATCCTCTCTGTGGACCCTGTGAGGCCTCAGGTGAGCCTGTCACCTCTAAAGATGCATGCCCTTCTGATGGCTTTTAATAACACACCCCCCAAAATATTTTTTCTCTCTCTCCAATGTATTTGATCATAGTATGAGGCTCACCATTGGGCAAACGTACTTAGTGTGGCTTCAAAATGTGGGATTCGTGATGAGAGAGTGGGGTTGGAATGGGGGCAGGGCATCTGCTACACAAGTGGGTATGAAGTTGGGTGTAGGAGGTCGCAGAGGCTGGCGATCAGGAACACGAATGGCTTTATCTGTCCTCTGGTGCCTTCCTTCCGGTCTTGACACGGTTCTCATCCTCTTCTCTCCTTTCCCTTTTCCCAATCAGAAATACTTTACCAGGCTCAGAGTGTTCTGGCAACCACAGCTATTTGCCCTTGGTTAGCCCTGTTGTCTCCCAACACTTTGCTACCTGTGATGAGTTAACTGTGGAGTCAGGGTCTCCAAAGTGCTGCCTCAGTTAACACGTGGGCACTTAACACGGTGTGTTTACAAGCACCATAACTGGAAATCATTAATTCAGTCAGCAGAGCAATAAGTTCATTAGGAACTTCTTTCTGCCATTAGTAAGCTAGAGAAAGTGTGCCACAGCAATTAAACGTGCCATTTCAGACGTGGCAGGCAAGGTTGCCATCTGCTTGGCAGGCGTTTTTCATCTTTTCATCTTCCTTCCAACTCTTCTCAGATACAGCAAAGCTGGCTGCAAATGTTGGAAGCGAGCATTTCATTTTTACAACAGACATGGCCTCTGGCTCTGCAGATCTGTCGCTAGGGTTTTCCTGACTTCTTCCTCGACCTTGGCTCACATCCCAGCCCCAAGCTCCTGGTGACATCTGCTCCTCACAGATTGGCCTGAACATCTTCCGAGTATCTTAAGGCTCTCTCTCGGTGAGTCCGACCCCAGGCTAATTCCTGCAACCTTTTCTCAAAGGAACCTGCGTCTTCAGCCGCCACTGGTGAACTCCTCCCCAAGGTTAAACTCCTCTCCAGAGAGGTGATCACCACACACTGTTTCTTCATTAGTCTTATCGCCCCAACGAGCCCCTCTTGTTAATCCTCCTTCTCTGCCATCCACGCTGTAGCCTTCCAGGCAGTTTCCAAGAAGTGTTGGATTTAATCGAAGAAAGGAGGAGAGTGAGAAAATTAGTGGCTCAGATGCTAACACAAGCTTCCAGACTAACAAAAGGAGAATGGGAAGGAGAAGTTTTGAAAAACAGCGTCTGCTAGACAAATACCAGTGAATTCTGATAGCTCAGAGGCAATTGACTTAGAGAAATGAAACTGAAAATTCAGATTTTCAGGGTGGAGGGGTCTTAGGAGTCTTGCAACCCAATCCTTTTATTTTATAAATGGGGAAACTCTGACTTAAAGAGGCTAAAGGGCCTGCCCAAGTAACTAACTAGGGAATGGCAGAGAAAGTTCTCTAGCCCAAACCCTGACACTTCCTGTTTCCTGCTCTGTTCACTACACCACACAGCCTGGAAAAAGCCTTTTCCTTTTGTGAAAGCAACTGAGAAGGTTTTTGGTGAAGGTGTCAAAGCTCACCTACTTACAGTTTTTAAAGACGCCAATATACTTCTTCCTAGGACTTAAGGGCATATCATTAGAGCTCTTTTGATTGTTAGAGATAGAAATACAACTTGTCAGAAAGGAGAATTTATTAGCCCATGGAATTTATTAGCCCAAGGGAGGTTGGCTAACCAGATCATAGAAATCTGGGAAGCAGGAAAAACTAGAACAAGGCCTGGAGCATCACTCACCCTTTCTGTGTTTTTCACTGTGTCACCTGCGTTCTTTCTCTCTGGAGACTCCTTCCTTTTTTTTTTTTCTTTCTTTTTTTCTTCACATGGAGGGGTACTGTTGTTTCCAACAGCTCTAAGTTTTATGTCTTATAGCTCCTACCCTTGGAGAGGACTTACTCACACAATTTGTGGCCTCAATCCTTGGAAAGTGCCTGATTGGCTGGGGGTGATGGGAGGAGTCAGGTGGGCTCCCCTGAGCCAATCAATTGTAGGCAGGTGGATGGGATATTATCATTGGCCCTGCTTTGAGTCTGTGGCCCAATCCAGGGCCAATCATTGGCGGTGATGGGGTTGGGATCTGTAAGAATGTGTCTACTCCTATTTAAACCTTATGGGTAGAGTTTGTATGCGGGAAGGCTGCTCAGGGAATGTGTTTCCACCGGAAAGCAGGTGCTGGGTAGACAAAATGATAGCAATCCCACTATAAGGGGTGACCGTATCTCCTCTCATATAATGAATTCTATTTCACCTTGATGTTCACCTCTATGGAGATTCTGAGATGTCACAATTTAAGAGACAAATTTTTGTTTTTTCAGTATTTCCAACTGCCTTTCCAAATATAAGGCAATAGAAGTTGGCAAAAATATAAGGCAAAAAAAAAAAAAAAAAAAAAAGCTAGTTGAAAGCATCTTATTGGATTGGCCAAATTTGAAAAGGAAAAGCATAAATTTATCCCCTGCTACAGTTTAATGAATCCAATCCCTGAATTCAAAAATAACAATATATTCTTTACTGATGAGTTTGTTCATCATTTGTGGCCATACCCCCTAGTCTGGTTATGAGCCCTTCCATTGGTCTATCCCAGAGTAGCCTGAGGTCTCAAAGTGACGTTAACACCTTTACATCACGGGTGGGATTTTGGAAAGCTCATGCTCATTTTTTTTTTTCTTTTCATAATGACTCCTAGAGTATAGCATTTATCATAAAGTGAATATGAGTTATTATTGCTATGAGACTATAAACCTTCCATTCCTTCCAAATTTGCATTTGTAGCTTTCCTGATGCAAGGGGGTATTCTTCTGGTTCTAGGGATCATTTTTTCCCTTTCATGGGTGAAGGCACAATTAGAATAGCAGTCAATAGAATAATAATCATAATAATGTGAACACTTATTGACTGCTTACAATACGAGAATCACTCTTAGCTTTATATGCTTTAACTTACTTGATCCTCATAACCACTCCAGAAGTTTAGTACAATTACTATTTCTCCTTTACAGATGGAGAGAGTAACAGAGATAGGTTAAGTCACTTGCTCAAGGTCACACATCTAGAAAGGGGCAGAGCTGAGATTTGAACCTGGGCCATCGGGATTTGTGGTATGTGCTTTAAACCATCATGCTATTCCACCTCTTAAGTGGCCAGACAATATTATGGGACTTAAGGAGTCTTGGAAAAACTTGTTCTACTAGGTAAAATACTTTACCTACCTGTTGAATAACGACCTTGATTGATTTAATTCAAAGTATCTGTTTTATTGTTAAAACTGGAAATAATCCTGGGAACAACATCCTATTAATTTTGATTAGTAGGTCACCCTCAAATTCAACTAACTTTTTTGAAGTTCCTACTATGTGCTCTAACTCACTTACTGAGTTGTGTTTTACATGAGGTGGGTGGTATCATCTCCATCTTACAGCTGAGGAAACTAAGACTTAGCTAGGTTATATGATTCACCAAAGTCACATGGAAAAAAGGAGACAGATCAGGATTTGAGCTCGGCCTGCCTCTCTATGAGCCTAGTTCTGTCTGTAATACTTATAAATGAAATGAATCTGTCAGATGTTTGCTGGTTGGCAGAGCAGGTTTTAATAGGGCAGAAGGTGGAAAGAGCATGACATTGTGTTTTTGCAGGGCTAAAAGTGGGATCCCTGAAGGGTCTGAGGTGTATGAAGAAAAAGAAAGGCAGATGTGAGAGGCTCTACAAGAAAGTTCCGGTTCTCTCATTTTGCTGCCCAGAGAGAAGCGAAACATTTACTTAGCTAACATTTTCGGAAGGCTCTGGCAATTAGGGTGTTAATATTCTGTGTAGTCACAATTATGCTGTAACTACCAATTATGGGAAAACTCATCATTTTACTGTAATGTAATTACATTAAATAGCACCAGTCATGTCAGTGCAAAGACTGGGGCAGCCTCTAATTATCCACTGTACTCAGACACCTCAGCTTGGATCAGGAATAATTGGTGTAACGCAGTTTTGCATTTCAGGGTTGGCCCCAGTTTTCCTCAGGAAAGCTTTCCTTGCTTTCGCTCCTCCTTTGTGTGTGTGATTTAGCTGTGTTTGCGATCCGGAAGCAGATGAGACATTAACATCCCCAATTTCAGTGTGATTTAGTATTTCCCTAAACAAAAAAAAGGATTTGGGAGGAAAGATCTTCTTCTAGGTGGTGAGCCTTTGAGGGCCAGAAGTGTCTTATGCATCTCTTCTCTCACCATTTATGGGACAGAGAATGTGACTAGCTTACATATCCTGAGTGTCTCCCAGAGGCCAGGGACTGTGCTAGGCATAAAACTTGACATACTTTCTTTTTTTAATCATTGAATTTTTTTTATTGATGTTTTAATAGTTTTTAACATTGTGAAATTTTGGATTGTACATTTTTGTTTGTCCTTCACCATATACATGACTCCCTTCACCCCTTGTGCCCACCCCCCACCCCCATTGCCCCTGGTAACCACAATACAGTTTTCTCTGTCCATGTGTTGGTTTATATTCCACATATGAGTGAGATCATACAGTGTTTGTCTTTCCCCTTCTGGCTTACTTCATTTAACATAATACCCTCCAGGCCCATCCATGTTGTTGTGAATGGGACGATTTTGTCCTTTTTTTACGGCTGAGTAGTATTCCATTGTGTATATATACCACATTATCTTGATCCAATCGTCAGTCGAGGGACACTTAGGTTGCTTCCACTTCTTGGTTGTGGTGAATAATGCTGCAATGAACATAGGGGTGCATAAGCCTCTTTGGATTGTTGATTTCAGGTTCATTGGATAGATTCCAGTAGTGGGATGGCTGGATCATAGGGCATCTCTATTTTTAATTCTTTGAGGAATCTCCATACCATTTTCCATAGAGGCTGCACCAGTTTGCATTCCCACCAGCTGTGTATGAGGGTTCCTGTTTCTCCACATCCTCTCCAACATTTGTTGTTTTTTGTCTTGGTGATGGCAGCCATTCTGACAGGTGAGAGGTGATATCTTAGTGTTGTTTTGATTTGCATTTCCCTGACGATTAATGATGTTGAACATCTTTTCATGTGCCTATTGGCCATCTGTATATCTTCTTTGGAGAAGTGTCTGTTCATTTCCTCTGCCCATTTTTTGATTGGGTTGTTTGTTTTTATGTTGTTCAGTTGTGTGAGTTCTTTATATGTTATGGAGATCAACCCCTTGTCAGATGTATGTTTTGTAAATATTCTCTCCCAGCTGGTGGGTTGTCTGTTCATCTTGATTCTGGTTTCGTTTGTCCTACAGAAGCTCTTTAATCTGATAAAGTCCCACTTGTTTATTTTTTTCTTTAGTTTCCCTAGTCTGGGTAGGCATGTCATCCGAAAAGATTCCTTTATGACCAATGTCAAATAGTGTGTTGCCTATATTTTCTTCTATGAGTTTTATAGTTTCAGGTCTCACCTTCAGGTCTTTGATCCATTTTGAGTTAATTTTTGTGAATGGCAATAGCAGATGGCCCACTTTCATTCTTTTGCATGTGGCTGTCCAGTTTTCCCAACAGCATTTATTGAAGAGACTTTCCTTTCTCCATTGTATGTTCTTAGCTCCTTTGTCGAAAATTAGCTGTCTGTATATATGTGGTTTTATTTCTGGGCTTTCAATTCTGTTCCATTGATCTGTGTGTCTGTTTTTGTACCAGTACCATGCTGTTTTGATTACTATTGCTTTGTAGTATGTTTTGAAGTCAGGGATTGTGATGCCTCCTGCTTTGTTCTTTTTTCTTAGGATTGCTTTTGCTATTCGGTGTCTTTTGCTGCCCCATATAAATTTTAGTATTCTTTTTTCTATTTCTGTGAAGAATGTCATTGGGATTCTGATTGGGATTGCATTGAATCTGTAGATTGCTTTAGGTAAAAAAGACATTTTAGCTATGTTTATTCTTCCAATCCACGTGCATGGGATATCTTTCCATTTCTTTATGTCATCATCGATTTCTTTAAATAATGTCTTGTAGTTCTCATTGTATAGGTCATTCACCTCTTTGGTAAGATTTATTCCTAAGTATTTTATTCTTTTTGATGCAATTGTAAATGGTATTATCTTTTTGAGCTCTCTTTCTGTTAGTTCATTATTAGCATACAGAAATGCAACTGATTTTTGTAGATTAATTTTGTACCCTGCAACTTTGCTGTAGTTGTTGATTATTTCTAATAGTTTTCCAAGGGATTCTTTAGGGTTTTCTATATATAAAATCATGTCATCTGCAAATAGTGAGAGTTTCACTTCTTCATTACCTATTTGGATTCCTTTTATTCCCTTTTCTTGCCTAATTGCTCTGGCCAAAACCTCCAGTACTATGTTGAACAGGAGTGGTGAGAGTGGGCAGCCCTGCCTCATTCCTGTTCTCAGAGGAATGGCTTTCAGTCTTTCCCCGTTGAGTATGATGTTGGCTGTGGGTTTGTCATAAATAGCCCTTATTATGTTGAGGTACTTTCCTTCTATTCCCATTTTGTTGAGAGTTTTTATCAAAAAAGGATGTTTTATCTTGTCAAATGCCTTCTCTGCATCTATTGAGATGACCATGTGGTTTTTATTCTTTGTTTTGTTGATGTGATGTGTCTCGTTGATTGATTTGCGGATGTTGAACCATCCCTGCGAAAACTTGACATATGTTTTATTATTAATTGTCATAACAACTCTATAATGGAAATATTAAGATCCCCACTTAATAGAAGAGAAAAGTAAGGATCAGAGAGATGAAGCAACTTGCCCAAAGCCGTGGAACTAACTATCCAGCTCCAGTAGAGTCAGATTCATTCTTTTTCCAAAGCCTCTGCTCTTTCTACTCCTTCCACTGCTTCCCAGTTGGTGACTAATAAATATCTATTGGATGAAGATGGAGGATGCTACACATCTTTGCATGTGAGGATGGTCCTTTTCTTTCTGGTCTATTTCATCAACTTCTTCAGAATTAGATCTCTCGTTTGGTTAATTTCTAAAAACGCTTCTTTCCTTCCTACATGACAATCCAAATCCAATTCTTCTTAGCATTTGGAGAGTGCCTTCCAGTGATTGGTGTTGTGTGTGTGTGTGTGTATGTGTGTGTGTGTATGCGCATGTGTGTCTGTATGTGTGATGTACACACAAAAAAGTCAATCAATTGTTGGAACCCTTGTGCACTGTTGGTGGGAATGTAAATTGGTACAAACACTATGGAAAACAGTATGGAGGTTCCTCAAGAAATTAAAGATAGAACTACCATATGATCCAGCTATTTCATTTCTGGGTATTTACCTGAAGAAAATGAAAACAATAGTTTGAAAAGATATACCCACCTTCCATGTTCATTGCAGCATTATTTACAATAGCCAAGATATGGAAACAACCTAAATGTCCATCCATGGATGAATAGATAAAGAAATTATGGTATATATGCAATGGAATATTATTCAGCTGTAAAAAAGAATGAAATCTTACCGTTTGCGACACAGCAAGATGGACCTCTTGCTGTGGGCGTTATGCTAAGTGAAATAAGTCAGACAGAGAAAGATAAATACCGTATAATCTCTCTCATATGTGGAATCTGAAAAAACAAACAAAACACCAAGCTCATAGATACAGAGAACAGATTGGTGGTTGCAAGAGGCAGAGGGTGGAGGGTGGAAGAAGTGGCTGAACTATTTCGTTTTGTTTTTTAGTTTAAATAAACTGAATAAAATTTTTTTTAAAAAGTCAACCAATTGTGAAGTTGATCTGAATGAATATCCTTGGGGAAGACCCAGGTCTTAGAAGGAAAAACTGAGCTGCCATGAGGTAAAGAGGCCCAAAGTTATGATAAAGCTAAAAATGGTCTTCTTTTTTTTTTTTTTTTTGATGTTTGGATTTGGCAGTGATCTGATTTAAAAACTAGGGGAGCCCAGCAGGTGGTGTGGTTTATTGTCACATATACAATGCTTTTCCCGAGTGATTTGGAGGCCCTGGTGGGTTTTTAAGTTATAATAGCTGTGATTATTTTGTTGTATTTTATAGACACACAGTGTTTTGGTCATCCCTGAGTGATTTCTTCTTGCTCTAAAAGCAGCAGAGACAAGAATAGGCACCCCCATTTAGGAGACGGGGAAACGGGAATGGAGGAGATGATTAATTAAAGAACAGATTCTCCTTGGGAGGCATCAGCCCAGGTCGCTGTGTTGTGAACTGAGGCCCTCGAGCCCAGCCCGATGGCGTCTAGTTCATCCTCAACAGAAACAGATATTATTAAGGTGGAGTATGACATGAACCAGCTGTGGGATTTGGGGCTTCCTGTTGACCGCGGGGCTTCACCTTTTCAAATGAATGTTCTTTGTTTCATTAAGTCTCCTCAGAGAGGCTGTTACTGGTCTCTGTGGAGTCAGAGGAATTAGACTTTTCTGTTTGGACCTTTTGAGAGTAAGTCAACCCGCAACCAGGCTTCTTAATTAACATCTAGAAGAGAGAGCGTTACTTTGGAAAAACCCTCCAGCTATTTCACGGAGAGGGCAAATCAGGATGCTGTGAGGTGCTGACTCTTTCACCAGGAGAAGCTGAGGAGGACGGGGCTGAGCTGGAACCTGGAGAAGGCAGCATTTCAGGAAAATCTAAAGCGTTAAAATGACCCCAAGGGGAATGCTCCCGGGGACTGCTATGGACCCTGGAATAACCACGTATTGGGATAATGGTGTGAAATTTTCAGAGTTAATAAAATTTCCTCTATATTTTGACCTTAATTCAAAAATTTTTATCTTCTTTTTATCCTGGAAGTAATCAATGTTTATGATAAAATTCAAACAGTTGCAGGGGATGTAAAATAAAAGTAAAAGATGCCCCCCTACCCCTTTGCTCTCCCTCACACCCTTTAGGACTAAAAACTGCAAATAATTTCTTGCGTTATCCATCTAAGATCAGTTTAAATGAAAACAAGCAAATATGTACATGTGTATAAATCCTATTTTTCATATATTTCCACAAATTTTTTTTTGTTCACTTAACACTATATCTTGGGCGTTGTTCTATATCATTAACTATAGATTTACCTTGTTCATTTAAAACCTATTGCAAATTATTACCGTGCATAGAGGTACCATGACTTACTTCCATTCCTTAATGATGGACATTTGGCTGGTGGTCAGGGGTATTTTTTTCTTTATCATTTTTTAACATTGCTGTTGTCACTGCAAACAATGCTACCCTGCAAACTTTTTGTACCAGTCCATTTTAGAAACTTGAAAACCAGAGCTGGAAGTATATTTAGAGGTCAGTAAGATCAAATTTCTTTATTTGCAGGTGGGAAAATTGAGATCAAACAAAGAAGCAAAGTGACTTTCTCAAGATTATACATTCTATCATGGTTTAGCCTTGTATGTCATCCTGATCTCTTGACTCCAGAATCTTCTGTGTCCTGGAATTGAAATATGGGTGACAGAGAAAGACAAATACTGTATGATCTCTCTTATATGTGGAATCTAAAAAAACAAAAAGCAAAAAACCAAGCCCATAGATGCAGAGAACAGATTGGTGGCTGCCAGAGGTGGGGGGTAGGAAGTGGGAGAAACGGGTGAATGGGATCAAAAGGTAAAAAAACAAAAATAAATATGTGACTATTGAATATTCCTTGAAATAAGTAATCTGTGGGCTGGGTTTGCCATTCTTCCATTATATCGTTTTCTGTTGGGGCTGCTGCATATGGACGTGCATTTTGTACTCTGTATAAAAACACCCAGACTAAGAGGTGAGCAAAGGCTGAAATCCAGAGTGGGTGCTACTTGCTAAGTCCTGAGCTGGGCCTTGGTGCTGCATCTAAGTGATTTCCCCAGATTGGACACCTTTCTCAAAATTGCCCATAGGCACCACACAGGCCAGCAAGGTCTTTATTTCTGGGATAAATCTGTTTGACTCTAGAACAATAACGCAGGTTATTGCACCTAATACAATGAGGCAATACCATTCATTTTAGTGGAAACAGAGTTCCAGTGTTCGCACTTGCTCATCCGGTCTTCCGTATGACTGACAGTTTGCATTTGATAGACAACTGTGTGGGATTAGGGCTTCAGCCTGTGACTGGGTGTAGGTTAAACTTAACAGTCGAGTGTGGCTGACAGAGTGGTCTCTCATGGGCAGAAGGTGTTCTTAATTTCTTAATTTCTTTGTGGTTTGACACTCAGCTCTCTGGAGCTAATGATGTTCCTGCCTTGTGAAGCAACTTGTTTCAGTTGGGACGAGCCTCCTTTTCAGGTAAGTTGTAGCTTGGAGCTGCACACTCCTCACCACCTATTTCCCCTTGTGTCCCCTACTCTACCCCTGAGCCACTAGTCTACAGGCTCATGCCACATGACAACTGTGCAGCTGAAGACTCCTCACCACAACAGCTTTTAAAAAGTTATTCTACTTTTTGGACACTGACTTCTGTTTTTGGTATAATGACTTTTTTAAGACCTCAAAACACATTAAAGGATGCTATAAAGAGTGCTTTTTCTAGAATTACATTTGTAGGCAAAGATATACCAATTTACTGGACACAACAGTTTCTGGTCAGGGACTATATGGAACCATTTGACCTGCACACCATGTCTGGATGACCCCACAATGTTTAGCTTTGCACATACAGGACCAGTGAGAGGGAGGAAGAGGTCACAGCAGCTAGGACTTCTCAGTGTGTTAGGTAAGAGCATTATTTCCCGTGTTTAGAAGTCTTCTTGTGTTTGGATTTCATTTTACCCAAAATATATTCTTCTGTGCTATAACTTTATTTTGAGTGCACCTTGACGAAGCGAATGTTGCAGAAAGGAGAATGTACCTTTCCCAGAATGGGCTCCCCTCATCTCCCTCTGCCTATCACCACCTGCTCTTCAGCCTGTATGGCATGTAATAAACCTCAATTGCACCATATTTCATGGGCTGACTGTATTTAGTTTAAAATTATTGTTTATTACCTATCCAAACTTGATTTTACTGTTCATTTGATATTTATTCTATCTGTATAAATTGTTTAGATATCATTGGTCGTGATGAAGTACATCCTAATTTTTTCTATTAAAATGACTGAAAATGTTGTTTTATTTAATGACTTTTCTTGTAGTGGCAGGATATTCAGGAATGAATTAGAGGCATTAAGCCAGGGATCATGGCCTGTTGATGTCAGAGATCATGGCTTTTCATTTTTATATTGACGGCACTGTATGCTAGCACGTAGTAGGCCTTCAGTAAAAGTTTTTAGAATGAATAAATAAATCCTCTTTACAAAACTGTAAGGGAGATAGTTTCACATAGACATTGCAGGGAGTGTGTAGCAAAATCTCTCATCTTCAAAATGGATATGGCTTTGGGCATTTCCTTGCTTGAACTGACCAGAAGCAATAGAGCAATCTTATTAAGAAATGGAGGTTAGAAATGGACATATTTGCTTTGCAGCAGAATGATTTAATCTTGCTCTATGGTTTGCTCACGATTCTTGGGAAAGGATGAACATTGGATGCCCAGGTGGGTTACTCCAGGAGGCAGGTAAAAGAGGGAAATATTGGAGTGATTGCGGAGAAAGAGGAGAGGAAGGAGCAGGGGACACTGAGAATGGCTGTCAGGAGGTGCTGATCAAGGCTGTGACGAGCAACCATTATAGAAAATCAGAAAGCTGTGGAGCAGGAGAAGAGGAGTGAAGGCAGGGAGCAGGGCTGGTGAGGGCCCAGGGAAGACAGGAGCTGGTTCTGGGAGATTTCTAGGGAGAAGGGAGCGGAGGAGGCCAGAAAGCATTAACTCTGGAGATGTTAGGGGGCTGGCTTGGGCTTTGCTTTTCCAGTGAGAAAGAGAAGTGGAGGGAGAGGAAAATGAGACACAGAGGGAGAAGAGACACAAAGAGAGAAAGAGAGATGGGAGATACACAGACCAAGAGAGAGAAAAAGAGAGATAGAGACAGAAGGAGGGGGAGGGAGAGGGGGAGAAGGAGGGGGTAGCGGGGAGGACGAGTGGGCGTGAGAGGAAGATGGAGAGGGAGAATAAAAGAATGACAGAAAAAGAAACAGAAGTAACAAAGACTGAGACAAAGAGACAGATTGAGAGTCAGAGAGTACTTCAACTGCTTTGACGAGAGAAGGATGTGACGGAACCAGGATGTGAAGCTTAGTAAGAACTTGATTAAAGAATGGGAGCCCTGCCAAAACGTCCTCTCCTCAAGAGGAGCGTGCCTTTGTCCTCTGGCTGCCCACTGGCCCTGGGATCTGCACACACTGCCATTACATACTCTCTTTCTCCAACTGACTGCATAGACCTCAGGCTAAAGACACACAAGCCAAATAGAGGCGCTCAAAATTGGTAAAGATTTGAGAAGCCAGAGAACTGGGGTCTTGGTCGTATGAGGGAAACACACAAGCCAGCAAACCTTTGTTCCTTTGATGGAGGTGGCAGGAAGGGCACCGCTTTGAAAATACCTCCAGAGCCCTGTGTGACGTTGCTTTGGGTCATTTTCTTTTTCTTTTTTAAATCAAGCTCTATTATTAAGGCAGACAGAGAGGTTCGTTCTTTCTGGGTGTAGGTCAGGATGGGGATCTTTCTGGGAGATTTTGGGAGTTCAGCTTCTTCCTTCTGCTTCACCCTCTTTGCCACTCAATAAAATGACAAATAAGAAACAATGTAAACAGGGAAAATTTAGTATTTTACTTCATTAAAATGTGACAGGACCCAATGGGTTGGGAGACCCTACTACTCCCAGGATCAGTGAGTGAGTGAAATATTCTGCCTCAACTCTCCCGCTGATGACTCTGTGAGACCAGCCTGTAGCTTCTTCTCTCCTAGCTGGAGACAGAGCTGCCCTGATTCAGTGGATGGTAGCACCAACCCACTCTCCAAATGTTTATGAAGAAATGTATCTTCTGATAAATAAATGACAAGCAATAGGATATATTGGAGTATATGAGGAAGCCATTTGGTGTAAAACTAATTTGGTCTGAACTTGTTTTTCCAAAAGGGCCTGATGTGGCTGTAGAGCATGCATTATATATCTGCTTTAAGTATTTATTGTGTCCCAAAGACAAGAACAATGCCCTTAAAGATAAGGATGTAACTTCCCCCACATCGACATTTCCTTAAGGATAAGCATCTCTCCCTAAACTAAGGATTGATTGCTGACGTGCTGCGCTCACCTTGTGACCACCCACCTTGCGACCACTGACCTGCTGTGTTCACCGAATTTCTGTGCTGGCAAAGCAATCTTGTGACTATTGTAAAAGGGACATTCCAATTATATGTGATGCATGCTCTTTGATGGTGTATAACCACTCTGCACACCCACTTCTTTGGAGTGCTCCATTCCTCTGTGAAAGGACTCTCCCGGGCCATCTGGTCCTTAGGGTTGGCTCATAGTAAACTCACCCCAATTTGGATTTATAGATTGGTTATGGATTATTTCTGTTGACACTTCCATCACCCTACTTCTTATATCAGAGGAAGAACAGTGTATGTTTGTAGGGATAAGGCATTTGTAGTTTTGTGAAAGGGAGAGCCTCAGATTTGAAAGCTTTTGTCATTTAGGTGTATTCCTGAAAGCAGGTACAAACAGTTAAGTCTAATCTTTTGAGGCCAGCAGACCCCAAAAGACCACCAACTTGGGTAAACAGAAAATAATTATTTATATTTTTGGCCCGAAAGTGGTGAAGGCTATTTTATTTTCTATGGGCCAGAATCAGCTGAAGAAAGAGACCTCGTAGCCATTCACATTTTGTATCTTCAATTTCCATTATCAATTAACAGACGATAAACTCTTATCCTGAATAGAAGTGCAATTAGATCCAATAATGAAATCATCAAGTACTACTGAGGTGGAACTTGGCAGTAATTAGTTTTTTGATACATAAATACAATTTCCGAATGCAATTTGTCCCTAAGCTCAGGGTGCTGATTCAATTCATCCTGTTTGCTGTTATGAAGGAATGTGCTGTGAGGTGTATTGCAGTTCCTCAGGGCTGTGTCTCTCCATGGAGAATGAAGTGAGTTGGCTAACATCTGAAATTACTAGTCAGACATGGAGAGGAAGTGTTGTGTGGCTCTCCCAGGGATTGGGAGTGGAGGGTGTGCCCCCAGGATCTCAGTGACATGCGAATCACTCTTTCAGGAGGCCGGCTGATCCTCTCTGCCTCTCCTTTTTCTGTGTCTGTCTGTCTCTCCTCTCCTTCTTTCTCTCCCTGACACTGCCCCTTCATACATTTACTTATATGTTCATTCATTCACTATTTATTGAGGGTCTACTCTACCGTGTTAGGTGCTAGGATACAGCAGTAAAGAAAGTAGACACAGTTCCTGTCTTCAAGGGACTCTTAGCATAGTATTCAACATTAAAGAAATACTTGTTCAGGGGCCGGCCCGGTGGCACAGTGGTTAAGTGCGCGTGCTCTGCTTTGGCGGCCTGGGGTTCGCAGGTTCGGATCCCGGGCGCGCACTGACACACCGCTTGTCAGGCCATGTTGTGGCAGCGGCCCATATAAAGTAGAGGAAGATGGGCATGGATGTTAGCTCAGGGCTAATCTTCTTCACACACACAAAAAAGAAATACTTATTCAGTTATAATTGTTGTAGTGTTATGAAGGGTCCTATGAGAATGTAAAATGAGGTCTCTATTCTAGTCTGAGGGATCAGAAATTTCCAGAAGCAAATTTAGTGTAATAGAGAGAAAGGGAAGATGCCAGTGAGGCAGGAGCAAAGGAAGGAAGGAAGCGAGGGGGCAGGTGGATGAGAGGAGGCTGTGCCGTAACAAAGGGCAGATCATTCAGATCCTTGTAGCCCTTGTTCAAGGTATTAGATTAGGAGTTCTTTGAAGATTTTAAAAATAGAGGAGTAATATTATCCTACTCTTTGGCTGTCAGGCTCCCCTAAAGTTCAATAATGGTGTACCTCTTAATTTAGAACTTCATCTGATTGCTGTTCAAGTCAGTTTCCACCCCGCCCCCCCCGCAACATTTTCAGAGATTCCAGCTGGGAGCAAACTATAGTGAGTGGCAGACCCTCCATCAGTGACTAGTGATGTCAGAATTTCAATGCTCCTGTGCTATGCAGCCCTAATGATCATAATCAAAAGTACTTCAGGCAAAGGTTAAAGATTCACAATGTGGATTCATCAGATGAGAAAAATACCAGCTTCTATATGAATGAATATATTTACAAAGTGTTGGTGGAAAGTGATATTTCCCCCCTCACTGCCTTCCTAACCCAAATACAGCTAAAAAGTACTCAGATCATTGCTTTCTCATTTTAAGCCTTGGGCCATGGGGGACCTTAGGACTTACTTTGGATTCTTTCTACAAAATACCAGAGTGAAGTATCTGTTGACCCGGTGTTCTAAATGAATGGAGACTCTACCTTCAGTTGCCCGAGTGTGTTGGTTGGGTAGGAGATAGTAGGCTGCTGTAACAAAGAAACCCAACAACAGAAAAGTTTAAGGAACAAAAAATAGTCTACTCCTCTTCCATAACATTCCAGATGTGAACAATTCAGGTCAAGGAGAAAACTTTGCTTGTCTTTGTCACTTGAGATCCCAAGTTCCTTGCAAGTCATTACTCCTCTATCCCCTGGGACATTGTCATCAGCTGCATAAATGATGCTAGGTTGTTGCTACATTGATATTCCTGTGAGTGAGAAGGTGGAATAGAGCCTCCCAGAAGACATTCCCAGATATCTTAAGTGGCACACATCACTTCTTCTCTCATTCCATTGGTGAAAACTTAGTCCATGATGAAAACTTAGTCATCTATGGTCATGCCTAATTGAAAAAGGGACTGTCAAATGTAATCTACATGGCTGGCTGCAGTTCTATTACTATGGAATAAGGGAGAGTGGATTTTGATGGGCAGCTAAGATTCTCCTCCATACCCTGTGTGGTAGATTGATTACAAAATGGCCCCAATTCTTCACATTTCTCTGTGTCCACACTCTTTGTAATGTGAAATTGAAGCTTCCCCCATCAAGAGACGGAGTCTGTTTTCCCATTCCTTGAATTTGGGCTGGGCTTGTGCTTTGCTTTAGTCAATAGAATATAGTAGAAGTGGCAGTATGCCAGTCCAAGCCTGGGCCCCAAGAGAGCTTGTGTGCTCTCCTGGACCCCAGTCCCCACCACCAAGGCTGTCCTAGACAATCTCCTATAGCTGATTGACTCCCAAATGTGTGAGAAAGTGAAGCTAAGATCCACAGAGCTGCTTAGGCAGCCCATAGCTGACCATGGATGCATCAGTGTGTCCAACCAAGACCAAAGGAGCTACTCAGCTGTCCCCTAGACCCATGGGCAATAATAAATGCTTACTGTTTTAAGCCACTTACTATCTTTATGTAGCCTCTGGGATTGGTTAGAAAGGAAAGATAAAGGACATGATACCAATACAAACGGATGCTAAACTGGAAGTTTTGATTGAAGTAATGAGATAAGATAGCCCTCAGTTACCAAAATAGGTTGTGATTTAGACCAATCGGTAAAAATTTCAAAGTAGAGGTCCTAGAAATTATTTAGGTATTATCCGATTGAGGGCATAATATAAATAGCTGCTTCTTCCCTCAGGTCTAGTGCAAGAGACTTCAACTGGACCATTTGGAGAGCTTGAGATGTACTCTCTGCAGTTGGAGGCACAGCGGGTTAGTGTCTCCTTCAGTCTTACCCAGGAATTCCAGAGTGCAAGAGGTAAATCTGGTGAATGCTTTGATATTGCAGTTTTGGGGAAACTTGCTGAATTTTGTGATTGGCATTTAAACCCAAAGTTTTTTTAAAGAAAAAACATGTGGGAGTGTTTTTTCTCTACGGACTGGATGTGGACCTTGCATGCAAGAGAGCCAGGATAAGGCTCATCTTAGATCTAGTCAAAAGGGGCCCTCTAGAGGGCAACTGTACCTCAGTAGAAAGGAAGCTGGAAGCAGATGCTGGATTCCTGGGACATCACAGGGAGGAAGCGACTGCTGAAATGGAATGTATTTGCCTAGGTCGGTAGTTCTCAACCAGGAGGGATTTTGCCCTCCAGGAGACGTTGAACAATGTCTGGAGACAGTTTTGGTTACAACCGGGGGAGATGCTATTGGCATCTATTGGTCAGAGGGCAAGGATCCTGCTAAACATCATCGAATGCATAGGGAAGTTCTCCCCAACAAAGACTTATTTAGCCCCAAATGTCAACAGTGCTAAGGTTGAGAACTCTGGCTCAGGTCAAGGTGATGTTGAGGGTCTCTGAAGAATGAACACAAAACGCCCTGAGAGAAAGTCACCTTTAAACATGTGCCAGGCTCAGAGAGCACAGAACCATCTGAGCTGCATGCCAGTCATGTATGAACATTCCTAAGCCCCTAACATCTCCTAGCTCTCCTACCCCACCTCCCAACCCCCCAGCGCCATTGCAGCAAAGTCAGAAACCTTGATTATCAAGAAGGGGAAGTAGGATGGAAGTGCATTGTGGAGAAGGTAATAAGAAAGGCTACAATCCCTTTTTCACTGAAAGTGGCTAGTTTGCAGCAGGCCCCAGGTGAGGAAGGGGAGATATATTGTGAAGTTGGGTTTGGAGTTTGGAATATTCCACAGGACTGGATGTTAGAATTATTGAGTTGAGACTGTGACCGTGTTTATAGCTTAATGTAACTCGAGGACTCCCGGGAGTGAGCAGAAATGTCTTGAGGTCTACTTGAAATATTATTCAGAGTACTCTAAAGGGATAATCAAATAAAAAATAAAATAAAGTTGCTGATTACATTCTCTGGGTCCTGCTTGTTTTATGTACCCATTACCTTAACAGTTACTGAACAGACAGTGTAAAACCTGGGAGCTGTCATAAATATAATCTCATTTAATCGTCAGCGTTGAAGAGAGCATATATTTTTCTCTTAGAGTTTGAAGCGCCATGATTATTCTTTATGGAGAGGAAACCAGGACTTAGAGATGTGAAGTAGCTCGACCAGATTGCACATCAAAGGAGGGTTGGATGGTGGTACTGGTGGCGGGGAAGTACAGGAAGTGGTTTCAGTAATATCCATCTTGTTAAAACAGATTCCTTTTCAGAATCCTGGAATCCTGTGGATAGAGTGCAGAGATCCCCAAAGTTAGATTCAAGTGTGTAGCAACATAGGACATTTTCATGTCCGTGTGGTCAGCTAAGAGGGAGAGAGCAAGAGTTTTTAGTAGATTCCAAGAAATAATTTAGAACTAATATTTTTGAGGTATGGGCATGTGGAGAGAGGTGCCCAGAACTGAGTCCTGATCCAAACGAGTCTCTTTGTAGCTGATTGAGTTAGTCAAATGGATGTGTGTTCTTTCTTCCTGCAGGCTAACTGGCAGGCTTATTCATGGCACTTTATATAAACCTGTCTTATAGCCCATGTCACATTGTTTTATAATAATTATTTTTCGTGTTTTTTTCTTGCCAGATGAGTAAGCTCCTTCAATCTGAGGCCTTTCGCTTTATTCATTTTTATATCTGGTAGAGTCTAATAGATAGTAGGTCTTTAATAAGTGTGCAATAAATAATTTATTGAGCTAAGATCTCTGCCTTCAAGGAGTTTACAATCTATATTGGGGAAACATGAAAAAAGAAAGTTGTAATATAGTATGAATGGTAGAATTTCTGTTTAAAATACATACGTGTCGGTACGTGGACCAGAAATAATATCTGAAGAACTCTGCACCAAATGGTTAATGGTAGCGACCTCTGTGAGGTCATATTATGGGGGACTTTTCTTTCTGTGTAATATATTTCTAGAAGATTTTATAGTAAGCAGAAGTATTTTAGCCATTTAGTATTTTAGTATTTAGTCAGGGAAAATAATAAGATATAAATAAGAGAAATGAGATACTGTATATAATGCAAAGTTGTATATGATTAGTTTTTAGATGAGGGCAGCATACAACAAGCAAAATAGGAGTTCAGAAGAACTTCAGACTGTGGACTGGGTGGCCAGGGAAGCCTCCAGAAGAAGGACTTTGAATCTTATTCATTATTCAGGGCTTTGAAATAGATTTCCAAAAGGTATCGGGTCCTGATCTTTCCATTCGATCTCAGGATCTTGTTGTTGCTTTTAGAAAAGTCAGTGCCATCTGGTTTTGGAAGCTGGCACCCACCCCCAGCTGCTAATTTGGACTTCTAAATCACTTTAAAAATTAATGGCTTTATAAAAGGTCTGCAACTCTCTCTTAAGAGTTTAATATCATCTTTATAAACTCAGTCTGTGTTGAGTTCCAGAATATTGCAGATAATTTACAGTGTTGTCCTGCCCAGAGCATAACTAATGTGGATCCACAGCTGTGCACATAACTTTTCCTATCAGTGGATGATAAACTGTAAGTGGCCCCATTTGGATGCAGGGAAATAGTCCAGATTTTTAAAGCTGTATTGGTGTAACTGGGAGGAAAATTCTACAGCAATGGCTCTCTACCTGGAAATCAACTCTATAGTAATAAATATAGCAAGCCTCATTGTTACTAGTGATTATATTTAGGAAGAGTGGACTGGTCATGAAGTTTATGGCCCTTGGGCTGCTGGCATGAACACTTTCCTGAGCAGTTGCTAAACAGTTTGGAAAGTGGGTCAGCCAGCCCACGGGCCCTGAGGTCAAAAGGCAAGATCTGGAATGGCTGAATAATGGGACTAAGGTTTTGGATCTGGGTCAGTTGCTCCATAAGGATGAAATGCATAATGGGTGTGTTTATACCTTTCACTTGTGCCTCAACATCTCTTTAGTAATTTCTCAGTGTATTTCCGGATCCTGGAAACCAGCTCTGCTCTTCGCCAACAAGTCAGGTGGAGGTCTTTGCCTTCAAGGTCATGGTTCCTGCGCAAGATTTAGCCTAGCTGCATCTTCAGAGTTCTAGTTACATTACTCCGTTGACAGCCTTTGGGGTGAAGTACCAAGGGTGTTGGATGCTAAATTTAAGTTGGCAACAGAGCTGAACATTTTACACACTATTCTGTTCAGCTGGGTTGAGTCCGTTTCTTCACTATGATTATTGTTCATTTTTGTCAGACATTAATTAATGAGCGCCTACAGTGTGCTAAGGATGGTACTTGGTACTAGGGAGAGAAGGTTAAAAAAGACAAATGTCTTTTGCTTATCCTGTTCTCTCAGCCTAGAGTTTCCTCCCCACTCACGAACCTGGTACTGTGGTATCATAGCCAGGGCAAATATAAGCACTTGCTTTTATTTTAAAATTGTGTCCTGTAGGGTTTTGGTTTCTGATTGAGTGGCCCGGGAACCCCCATAGAAGGTTCTGGGCTGGCTTATCCCAGACGTCAACCAAGGCAACTATCATTGTTCCTGTTTTATATTTGGAGTCTCTGATAGATTAGATTACCTTTGAGGCAAATATTCATTCCCTTCCCCCCTCTGCCTCCATGGGAGGGGAGGACTTACCTACACGTTGATGTTGGGCTTGGCAATATGATTTCCTTTGGCCAATGGAATGTGAGTAGAAGTGACAAGGTGCCTTTCTTAAGCCTTGGCCTTAAAGAGGCATTACTGTTTCTACTCACACCCCTGAGAGCTTTCAGCCACAAGAAAAATATGTCCCATGCCTTCAGCCTGAGCCCCAGCATGAAACTTGTGAGGCATAGCCAGACACATGTTAATAATAAACACTTACTATTGCATGACACTGATATGTTTGTGGTTGTTTATAATGCAGCAGCAACTGACTGATACAAACCTCTAGCTAAGATCTCGTTTAGAGTAAGGGTTTGTTCATCCATTCATTCAAAAAGTATTCAAGAAATAATACCACTTAAATAGGTGGTTTTAAAAATCTATTGGCTTTGTTCATATTTCTGACTTCTGCTCTTTATATTTGATGTAGAGGGGTTTATGGTCATTTATAATATACAGACTATAAGAAATAAAATCAAGACACACATTCTCAAAGGAAAAATAGTACTAAAACATCAATTTGAGAAGTGACAAAGAACTGACAACAAATTAATGTCAATTATGTGCAAAAAATAAGCAAACCACATGCAAATACATGTAACTCAAAACTATCTTTTGCAGAAGAGGTGCCCCGTGATGAGAGGACTGGCTACCAGGATTTACAATTCCAGTTCTTGCTCTGGGATTGTATGCCAAAGAAACCCAACAAGAGTCCCTGACAGTCTTAGAGGCAAACAGGGGCTCATACGACAGAGCTAGCTTTTCTCTGCCCTGTGTGACTAGAGCCTGTCTTTCAGGCCTGGGGAAGGTGCCAGAGCTGATCTGAATGTATTTAGAATGAATCTTCTTAATGAACTGTCAAGTTCAGTGGAATTTCCAGACCTGGCCTTTAATAACTTTTTGGTTTTTAGTACCTGAGTGTATAAAGGTGATATACAGGCCACAGAGGATGGAGAGTGGTCAGTGTGCAGTGAAAAAGTGAGGGCAGGGAAGTTGGCGCTGCCATCAGAATAGGTGGCGTGTGTAAACACACCCATCTGGGTCTCCTGGTTGTACACCTGTTTTTGAAGCTGAAGACAAGGGGATGGAGCAGGAAGAGGTGAAGCAGGCAGGGACAAAATTAGGAAATTGGCTGAGCTTAAATGTGGAGGCCCTCTGGTCTGCCTTTTTGCAAAGCCTTCCTGAATCCTGCCTTCTCTTGCTCCCATACTCACTCCCTCCTCAACCTCTTTTCAATCTATCCTAAGTGGTCTTATAAGTCACAGTGATTTAGGACTTGATAGTGTTTTAGACTTATAAGTCCAGACCTTTTATTTTTAGATAGGGAATCTGAGACTCAAAGAGGGACTGACTTCAAATCCATTGCCCAGCTGCTCAGTATCAGACCCAGGACTGGGTCTCTTGACCTCAGATGATGCTCTTTCCAGTATTCAAGTGGGAATTAATTCCTCCTAAAGACTAGAGACATTATCATCACCCTGAGGCTCTTAGAGAAAAAAATATAATAGAGATGCAAAAGGATGAAAGTATAATCAAGAAATTTCAGGTTCCAAATATAGGCAAACAAGATGATATTTCTGGAAGAGGATCACTCCAATATTTCTCAAATTAAGCTCTGTCTACCATCCCCTATTCTTCCTGAGGGGGAATCTTTTTTATGGGAGAGCCTTCAAATCTTCCTGATGTGAAAGATGGGCTGTCTTTTCAGAAGTTCAGTACATGCATTCACTTTGAGGGTTCTAAGCCATTATAAAAGTCCCCTATTGGCAAATGGTACCATAGCAAATATGGTTTGGTACTATTTTGAAATATTAAGAGAGATTTCCCCTTTCATCTCCATTCTTTATGCTCCCAGCCCCCCTCCCTCATTCATTCAGATAAGGCATTTCATGCTTACTGCCTTAGTGAAGGACTGACACAATAGAATGCAGTTAAAACAAAGAATCTAGGTCTCAAGGAGACTAAGTAATGAGTGAAGGCAAAATTTCTAGCCACAGCCTAGACAAGACCTCTGGAATTGGAGAGAGGAAGAGAGTTGGAGAGGAGATAAGAAAATTTAGAAAATGGCATTTTCTTTGGGCTCTGTACCTAGTCCACCCTTTGGGGGCAAAAACATCCTGTAGATAAGTCTGGAGCTCTGTCCAGAGAGAGGAACTGTGGTGTTATATTTGTTAACAATGGTTGCATAATGAAGTACCCCAAAAAATGAGCATTCAATTAACTCATGCATCTGTGGGTTGGCTGGGAACTGGCTGAAAGTGATTTGTCTTAGCTTGGTGGTTCTGCTGATCTCAGCTGGGCTTGTTTACTCACATGTCTGGGTGTTGGCTGGGGATCAGATGATCTAGCCTGGACTCACTGGAGAAGCTTGGCTCTGCTCCACATGTTTCTCATCCTCCTCAGGCCAGTGGTCTAGCCTGGGTATATTCTAAGGGCTCTAACAGAGATATAAGAGAGTGAGTGAAAACACGCAAAGCCTCTTAAAGCCTACACTTGAAACTGGCACATTGTCACTTTTATCTCATTCAATTATTCAAGGAGTGTCCTGTGACCAAATAATAATCCAGGGACAGAGAAATACAGTCTACTGGAAGAACTGCAAAGTCACACAGTAAAAGGTGTGACTATAGGGAAATATAAAGAATTGGGCCAATCATACTACCCTTTTCCGAAGAGTAGAATCCGAAGAGAAGGCAAGACCTCAGTATGTCATGAGAACAAATAATTGTATTATTTGTCTAGAAGATAGCTGGGCTTTACCTGGTCTTACAATTTCTACATGGGAATATTTCCTGTGTGTTGGCCTCGGCATACGTGTAACACAAAGAGGATGCTGAAGGGGCCATCAGATGGTTGTAATCTCACGATGGCTCACTGGATTAAGGGCTGAGGACTCCATGGAATGATGGATGGTCACAGTGCATGCCCATACGACTGTATGACAACCAAAGACTCGTTGCCTTCTTGCTCCAAAGCCTTAGCACTATGGAAACTTTCTGGAACCTAGATATAACCTCTAGAGAAGAGGCTGTGTACGTGTTGGGGGGAGGGCACCGGGTGTATCCAAAACTGGCTGAGATTAAGTTTTTTTTTTTTTTAACTTTGACGTATACTGAAACATCTTACAATTCACTAGTTCTTAAAGCTCACTGAATAATTCACTTGAGTGCTCCAACAACAAAGTATTCCAAATAATGTAGACCAGCACTATCCAATAAAAATATAATGTGAGCCACATGCATAATTAAGTTTTCTAGCAGCCACATTAAAAAATGTAAAAAGGGAAAGGTGAAATTAATATTAATAATATATTTTTATTTAACCTAATATATCCAAAATATTATGAGATTGAGTTTTTACCACTAATTGGAAAGGGGGATTGAAATAGAAATGAAGTTTAAAATCACGTTTCTAGCACACCTGAGCTTCTGGTTTGAAATTGATACCATCTTTCTCTACTCTTTAGTTTATGCACAATTCTATCTTCTGACTAAGTCATGGCTTTCTTAGACCTCCCTATTTCCAACATCAGCACTGGTAGTTGCCTTTCTTGTCACCAAGCAATATGCTCCGTGAGAGTCACTGAATACAGAGAAGAAGTGCTGGCCTTGAGGTGCAGAAGCGAGATGATCAGTTGAGCTCACCCACTAAATCACTTGGTCCAGAACACCAGCTTTGCGACCCATGATTCAAATTCCTGCCGAACGGCCTTAAGAGTTATTCCACACTCTGGACCTTCCATATTGCTCTCAAATATTAAATCCAGAAATGTCCAGAGTCCACTGTGCAATTTTCTCATTTGAGCCATCCCCCAAACTCCTACACTTCCCTCATCCCCTTCACAGTAAAGAAAGTCAAGGGTTGGTTCAGGAGATTTCAATGAATATTTAAACATAGTTCCATTTTTCCCTCCTTAAGCATGCTCTCAGCGCTAACACCAACACAGTTCCAAGTGTTGCTAAGATATCCTAATAAAAGAATCAAAAAATGGAAAAAACATTTCTTTGGGCTTACTTCATTTTCCACTTTGTAACAAACAATGCTGGAGTTTCACCCCTAGGATTACTAGGGTTGGCTTTTCTCCAACTCAAAGAGGTAAAAGGAGCCAGCCCTGATGGCCTAGTGGTTAAAGTTTGGCACTCACTGCTTCAGCAGCCCAGATTTGCTTCCTGGTCATGGAACCACACTGCCTATCTGTCTGTTGCCATGCTGTGGTAGAAGCTCACATAGAAGAACCAGAACTACTTACAACTAGGCTATACAACCATGCACTGGGGCTTTGGGGAGGAAAAAAGAAAGGAAAAAAAATAGAAAGATTTGCAACAGATGTTGGCTCAGGGTGAATCTAAAAAAAAAAAAGAGAAAAAGGTATTGGTTTAATTACAGATGACATCACTTAATATTGGGGAGTAGGTCTATTAAATTTAATAGTTCCCTTGGCCATGGCAAAACTCAGAGTAGGTAATGTACAGATAAAGGAAGAAGATGTGAACGATCAAACAGATCGTGAGCTCTTTGTCCATTAGCTTATTTAAACCTTAAAAAGACCCTTTTAAGGTAAGGAGGCATTATTCTCATGTAGCAGTAATGTTTACTAACCATTCTCACAACTCAGGTGAGTTTCCTTCCTAATGGAGTTGGCTGTGTTAGAACTTGGTAGGGAGCCACCTACCTGTGCAGGATGTGTGGACACCAACAGAGTAAATCCTTGTGCAAATGGTCAGCCATCATTCCTGTTGGATGGTCACCTGCCAAGGAGCTGCTATAGGTGGAACAAAGCTTCCTTCTCCTTAGAGACTGGCTTTGATGGTGGGATCATATGCACACAGTGAGAACTTCTCTGTTGAGTAAAAGTGGGGCAGTTGCCTGGCAAAGACTTTAGTCCAATACGGCTCCTAGGCTCTCAGACCATACCCCTTGTGTGTGTATTGGGATGGGTATTGGGAATGGAGAAGAGGCTTTCTGGAAAACTCTCCAGTATTAGGTCAAGCTACAGCAAACCATCCCAGATTGAGTGTGTTCCATCTCTCACCTCCCTCCAGGTCCTCACTATCCCCCAACAGGAAACACACACATACACTCTCTCTCTCTCCCAATGTCACACACAATTGTGAACACTCCAAATCATTAGCACCTGGGGGAAAAAATCTCCTCAATACTAAAAACAAAAACAAAAACAAAAACCAGCCTAGGATCATTCCCATCTCTCCTAGAGCAAAAGTATTTATTTCCTTCTGGAGGGGATGGGGATGAATTAGGGAGGGAGTGGATCGTCCTTTTCTCTTGACTGGGCTGTGCCACTATTAATGATACAAAAATAAAGGAGGAAAAATCCCCAAAGTTGGGTTTTCATAGTGAAACAGGTGGGCAGTACGAACAAAGAGGGGATCCAGATCTGTTTCTGTTATGCTCTTTTTATAGAAGTAAAATTGAAGCTCACTCAGGTTCATTGTTTACCCAATCTCACCCAATGCCCAGTAAGGGCAAACTGCGAATTAAAATTTGGGGTTCTTCTAATTCTAACAGTCATGATATTTCCACTGTATCAGAGCATATAGCTTTTAGATCTGGCCCTAACTAATAAATACACATTGTGAGCAAAAGGAAAATAACGCTATTTTAATTTAACACTGAGACTTGCGGTATGTAAGACATGGAATGTGCTGTGCAGGAAGAAACAGATCTGGATCCCCTCTTTGTTCCTACTGCCGCCGCCATCCTCCCATGTGAGTGCTCAGCCCAGAGCTCAGGCAGTGTTGGATTTGGGAGGGTTAAGGGGTGTTAACTACAATGACCACAGCTGAGATGGATTCCAATTCCATTAGAGTTCAGCCTAAAAGCACTTTTCTTACTTTGAAGGAACAAAGATCAAGTGAAAGACAGTTGCCAGACTCTTCACTTGTTTCCTGGAAGCTAATGGACCATGAGAGGAAGGATGTTCACGCAACTCTAGATGCAGCCAAAGAAGGGGCTCTTACACTGCTGCCTGTGGATTACAAATGTCACTTTCTTTTAAAACACACTTTGTTGTGTGACCAAGTCAGGAATTTCAGCAGCCTGTTCCATCTTTTCTTTCCACTTGATCCAGATTTAGGCGTGGGATTGATTGATTATTTGATTCATTCAATTAGCAATAATTAATTAGCTCAGGAAGGAGTTTTCAGAAGTCAATCTGACACCCTGCATCTCCCAGCTGGGTTCCTATGAGAGTCAAGCTCAGGGGTGATTGACTGATGTACTCATTCATTTATTCACCTGTTTTTTCAATTGGCATGTTTGTGTGCTTGGCAATGTACTAGGTTAATGTTTCCAAATATGTGGTTTTCGTTACTGTCTCCTCTCTCTTTTTAACGTAGCACAAAGCTGAACATTATTTATTAACAGGGTGTTAACTGTGTTAGAAAAATGTATAACCATCATATCAAACTCAAATTTCGTGATTATAAATTCTTAGGATGTAGTTAAAACAGATAAATGAAAGAAGGTAAATTTAAAGAAACTTAAATTATTTTTTAAAATAAACAATAAAGTTAATTCTTTATTTAAGAAATTAAGCAAATTACTTAACTTGAAATTAAGTAAACATTAGTAGAGATGAGATTGGGTGTCTGCTCATCAAATTGTGAGCCTTTACCATCGATATCTGTATTTTCCACAGCACCTAACACAGTGCCTGCACACAGTAGATGCTCAATAAATGTTCCTTGAATGGACTGAGATCCTATGCCTAGCCAACATACCACTGAGCTGGAGGGTGTCTTTGGTAGATACGACTTTTCTCTCTGGTTTGTCACTTTCAAATTTGGAGCTGCAAACATTAGCTTATGTGTTCTGTAACAAGCAACAGAAATTTAAACATTCATAACAATAATAGTGTTGATGATGATGATATGATAATAACATTTACTTATTGAATGTTTCCTATTTTCTAAGCATTGTTTTACGTAAGAACACTGATCATCTCTAATTTCTAATCTTTGCTGTGACTTTGTGGTATAGGTTTCAATATTCCCTTTTTACTGTGAGAAAATGTAAGCTTAGAGGGGTTAAAATCACTCAGCTGCATGTGCAAAAAGGAATCCTGTGTATCTGACACCAAAGGCATTTGACACTTTTTTGCTCTGTGCAACATTGTCCATTGAGGTTTTTTCCTCAAATGTGGCTAACAAAGCCATCCAAATGCTAATTTATGCACCCTTATCTGATTACAGATCAGAACTGACTGCATCAGAAGGGTGGTTCAAAATGGCTGGATTACCTCCCTGCCGCGGTTGGGAAGACAAGAAATTGTGCCCATGCAGCCATCAAGCCTTCCAATGATATTTTTTCACTTCATTCCACAAAAACAAGAAAAGGGAAGAAAAAAAGCGAGCCAACCTTGGGATCTCTCCAAGAAGCTTTGAACTGTGGATTTTACATTAAAGAGACATCTTGTAGTTGTAGGATGGGACAATGGGAAGAGGAAGGAGTGAGAGAGGACAGCAGAGGTTTGGTTACATGGGGTCGGGTGATCATCTATTTGACTGCAAGACAAGAAACAAAAGTAATTTAGAACTCTGTCCTCCAATCGTAATGGTCTGTGCTTGTCTTTCTTTGTCATCCCAAGAGATGGATCATCAAGATTACGATCTTTCAGGAGGCCTCTGCAGGACATCTCACTTCAAATCATCTCAAGCCTTTTATTCCAGCCGCTGTGTGGCAACCAGCTCTGTGCTTCCCTCTGAGTGCTCCTGTCTCTCACTTCTCGCTGTGGACCTCTCTGACATCAAGATGGTGGCCGCCTATGGGAATAGATGCAATCCTCAACAGCAAAGGAGCAATGCTCTATGGTGCCTCTCATGAGCAATAGGAGACAGAAACTGATAAATAAAATGCCTCCACTTTATTTTCCTGGTGGACAGTTCTGAGATGCACTTTGGTAGGTGTCCAGGAAGGTTCTGGAGAACCCATTAACCAGTAGCCCGTAGTGGTGGCCAACTCAGTGGTACATCCTTGTATTGATCTTCCTTTTTATTCTATTTCACTATCCCTGTCCCTTACTTCTTCCTGTTCCCAGGGATAATGTTTCCAAATGAACTATGCGCACATAACAAACCTTTGCTTCAGGCTTTTTTAAGGGGAAAGCTCCGGCAAAGAAAGATTCGAAGAGTAATAATAATGAATAACTCAAATTTGCGCAGTACTTTACAGTGTACTAAACTTTTACACGCTACCCCTTTTATCTGCACAAGAGGCAGGTATGCAAACATGTATATACATGTGCAGCATGTAGTACATGGATTATTATTATTTTCATGTCCTAGATGAGGCAGCTGAGATTCCAAGAGATGAAAGTTTACTCAAGGGCATTCAGAAGGTAACGGTAGAGCTAGAACAAGAATATTGTTTTTTGAGCTCTTTGTCCAGTGGTCTTTCTACTTTGACCACATCCAGAGTCCTGCAACCACTTGCCTAGAGTTTTGCAAACTGGAGCAGTATTCTAGAATTTTGCCTTTACTAGACTTTAATTGCCAGTATATTAAAGATCATGGTATGCATCGATGAAATTAATCATTCAAATGGCTGAACATTTAAGTGCCAACTTAAATGCAGCTATGTATTTCCTGAAGCTATTCGTAAGCAAGCGTTCAGTTCTTTCACTTCTGTGGAGTATGATTTGAGGCCAGCTTGCTTCATAAGCAGCATCCCTCCTCAAAAAAATAGCAGGAAGAAAATATGGTAGTAAAAATAGCTACCATTTCTTGAGAATCAGCCACTACTCTAAGTGCTTTTCATGGTTATCCTGATCAGTCTTTAAAGATCCTGGGAGGCAGGTACCATTAATATCCCCGTTTTGACACACAGAAGCACAGGGAAGTCAAGTAATTTACCCAGGGTCACACAGCTAGTAAATGGTGTAGTCAGCATTTGAACTCAGGCTGTCTGACTCCAGAGCTCACTCTCTTAAACATTATGCTATACTGCCTGGGTGAAAAAGTGTATTTAACATTGCTCATTTTGTCATTTTATATTAAATGATTACTGTTCAGTTCCCCTGTGTCTGGAAGAGGGTGATGAGAGACTATTTCTTCCACCAGAATCCACTTTATTGACTCTTTACAAAATATAGTAAGTCAAGACTATATTGAAGTTATCACTCTGCCTATAACACTAACATTTAACGAAGACCCAAAGAGGAAGGTTATTTGAGAACTTGCTCGAATGTCAAGAGTCTCTTATAGGCCATGGTATACGATTTTATGAGAAAATGTAGGCATTGTGTTAAAAAATTAGTTTATCTATTTTGAATCCTCATTAATACGTATTAGAAGTTATTTCTAAAAAGATTATAATTCTTAGATTTAAAAATTAAACATCAAACTCCTAATGAACTAAAGTTTAAAAATTAAGTGTAATTTTGGATTATATTTGTAATCCAATTTTAGATTAAATTTTGGATTATCCATTGAATTACATTGCATAATCTATTGGATTACAATGGATAAGAATTGTGAGATAGAGTGAATAGTAGAACTTTCATGTATATATAATTATAGAATAGCTTCAGGTGCATTGAGTATTGAAGATGAGTGATTGTAAAACAGAGGTGGCAAAGAGGTGGATTGGAATTACATGGTGGAGAGTTGCTCTTCAAATACCAGCTTGTACTTTTTTCAGCCATGTGAGGGAGTTTCCATTTTCCCACATCTTCCATAATGCCGATGTTACCCAGACTTTGTAATTTTGCAAATCTGAAAAATATGAAATGGATCTCATTTCTGTTCTGTATGAAATTTCTTAAATTAAGCAGTTTGCTTATGAAGTACCCTTTGATGTTGATGGCCTTATGGATCAGTCCACTTCTCTCCCTATAGCCTGTCTGCCATTATAGCTAAGCCATAAGAGTTAGTGTCACCTGAGAGAAGAAGGGAGGTACTGCCTGGAACAGCAATGTCCACAAGGTAAGGGTGAAGGAAGATACGATGTACAGGTAATTTATGTCCAACAGGAAGGGGAAATAGAAGCCCTCCTTCTGGAGATTAGAGAGGAGACAGCAGAGGGGACAGAAACTCCTCCACTACACTACCGCCCCAATCTTTAATGGCCTAGGGTCATCTGAGATGGGGCTACTTAATATCCAATAAAGGAAGCAAACTAATGTTTTTTCTGCACATCTGATCTGCTGCGTGTAAAAATGTTGACCCATACCCCCACTGCCAACATACCTCAGTTCCATCTACTAAACCTTAGTGTCAGGGGCTATCCCAACTAAGTACTTCATCTGTATTGCTTCCTTTAATCATCCAAACCATCCTCCGGGAGGTGGGGCAGTGTCCTTTTTCCTCTTACATGTGAGGAGACTGAGATAGTAAGATAAAGGAGCCTGCCTAAAGCCACAGTAGTAAACGGTGGCATTGCCATTCTAATCCAGAGGTGACTGATTCCAGACAGGCACACTTGACCACTGAATGATCCAGGCTCCAATTGGAGCACCTATTGGTAATGGTCTCATGGGAGAGGAGTAGGCATTAGGAAGACAGGAGACATTTGAATTCTGTTCCTGGACTTTGTGGTCAGAATAGCTTATGGGACCTTGAGCAAGAGGTAGTACCTTTCAGCAAGTGCTCCTGTGATGACTTCCTGGATGACAACAGCTGGTCTTGACAGAGGCGGGCAGTGGGCTCAGGAGCAATCAGCAGGTGAAGGCGTTAAAGGATGATAGAGCACATCAAGAACTCGGTTCTGGAGCCAGTTAGACAAGGTTTTAAGTCCTGACCTCTGTTATTTCTTACTCTTATGACCTTAGGCAAGCCACTCATCCTCTCTGAGCTTTTTTATGATCTGTAAATATTATATAATGCTGTATAGACTTGTAGATTAAATAAGATATTGCAAATAAAGCCTTAGTGCACTCCCAAGTATACAGTAAGTGCTGCATAATGGGAACTGTTAGATGAATGGAGAGATGCAGCAGGGAGGTCTGGCAGGGTGCAACAAATGGGGAGAAGTACCTAAGAAAACTGCTGCTGTCTCTTGCAATATGAATTCACAGAGAGGAAAGTTTAAGACAAGTAGCCAATGGACATAGAACTGTAGATTTTTAAAAAAGATATATCTGCTAAAATATTGGCAGAATCCTGTCTCCAAACACATATCCACACTCACACACCGGGGCGCTTAGTGCTGTTGCTGTGCCTATGTGGCTTTCTTTGGAAGGAGGGGACCTGAGGTAGTTTCTTAACTTCATTGCTGAGAGAATATCCCCAGGGAGACCCATTCACACGGGTCTTTCATGCCGGATTCAGAAAAACTAGCAAGCAAGATCGGCACCTCTTTGGCTGTTTTGAAGGTTTGCTCTTTGTAGTGACACATTCTCAAGGCTTCTAAGGGAAATTTTCAGAAAGTAATGAGCAGAAGGACACCAGGACTCCAACTGAGTAAACTCTTACTACTTTCTCATGGGTGGAGAAGGGGAAGATTTCTGAATGGGGAAAAGAAATATGATGCTTTGTAATAATGACCTGCTCTTTGTTTAAGTTGACGGCACTCCTGGCTTGCTATGCCTGGGACATACTGGTTGATTCGTTTCCTCAGTGTTGGGCTGGATCAGCACTGAGTCCCCCACACTAACACTCCCAAGATGGGTGCTGGGATGATGGAGTGGGATGGCCTGTCGGGAACCACTTTCCATCTCTTGACCTCATTATTCCTGGGATCTGCCCACAGAGCTAAGCTAACCAACAGAGGTAACTGTCCATGGTACATATTGTATTGTCCTGGGGCTCCACGTAGGTATTTCCATAAAATGGCAATTTCTCCATTCAGGCCTTAAGAATTAAACTCTTGAGCATTAGAGGGAGCAGCAGGAGATAGAACACTGACAGAAGAGCACGAGGTAGAAAGAATACTGTCAAGAGGAGATGACTGGTTTTATTCTGTCTGCCTGAGCAGAGAGCTCTTATGATACATTAACTCCGAGAGAGCAGGTGAGACCTGGTGCTCAGATGAGAGAGGAGGTATGAAGCAGCCACCCAAAGGGTCAAGTGCTCATTGTCCTTGTGTCTCAGAGAACCTGATATTGACTACACAGCTCTCTCCTTGTTTTCCCCCTTCCATCAAACTGCTTTTATCCAAGAGCCATTAGCTCTATGCTCTTCTTTCCTGGCGGGCCAGGACTGGAGTGGGCTGGGAGGTTGCAGGTGTCCTTGGAAATGGCAGCTTCTGTCAGTCTATGCCCCTAGAGAGTGAGGACCAGAGACAGGGGAGCAAGGTCTTAAACACTGTTGTGAGTGAGAGGAAAGGGATATGGTATTCTTTTTCAGGATTAAAGGAGTAAGAGTTTTACATCTTCTTTCTGCTCCATTTTTTTCTCTCTTCACTTATTAATCTTATTAATCATTTCAGGGCAGAAATGACCAACCCAGAGCTTCTGTCTGAACTGAATTTGTTCCAAGAATTGTGTGTCATCCTGAATGCTGTTGCGTTGTCTTTTTCTTCCCTCAGCTGATCCTCTTGAGCATTTGCTATATTCAAAACTTTCCCTGAAACTTCTGTTTCCTCCCACAGAGATTACTTCTAAACCAAAGTGAATTTCTCTCTTTCCTCCCAGGCTGATAACTGGTACCTGCCTTGCAGACAGCACCTGGTCACCTAGTTTGTGCCCAAGTCATCTATTACTGAACATTAAGCCCAGCATTCTCTATGGGTCCAGAGTAATTTGCTTTTTAAAGCAACAGATACATAGTGCTGTAACTTTGTGTGGTCTGCTGCCTATAAAAGGTTGTGAAGGCTTATGTTTGCCTCTGATGGTTCTGTTTAAATTGTAACTTATAAAAACTGAAACAAATTGCTTTAACAAATGGCTCTGTGAAGTGCTATTGCTCTCAAACTAAATTTCATTCTCTGGAGAGAATCTACAGATGAAGATTTACTTAAAGATGAAAGTAGTTTGGTCATTTAAGACTAATTCCCAAAGGCAGTTCTGGGCCCTCAGACATTTTCTAGCAGTTGTTAAACATCAAATTTAAAGAGTGAGGAAATTAGTCTCAATGTGAGGGAGACACAGAGACCTTCATTCAGGTCTTTCTTTGGGCAAGATCTACAAGCCTGTGAAGCATTATTAAACTAGGAGAAGCAACTTTGCTGGAGATTACAGAATTTGGATTTTATCTCTTGGTAAAAGCATGATAGTTCTTCATGCTTTTTCAGCGGCCATTTAATGAATGTAGGAAAACTGTAAAACTCTAGCCCTCCCTGATGACTACTATGTTATGAGGTGAAATGCTACATGGAGGCTCATGAAGAAGCCAAGCCTTGGTATTATGCACCCCGCCTCAGAACTCCCTTGCTCTAATATAAATAGTCAGTCTTTGACCCAGAAATCCTCCTGCCAGACCCAGAGTCATCCATGTTGCATATTGAAGCTTGTTTTTCAAACATGTCTTCTTGGGATGGTATATCAGCTAGCTTTTGCCGTGTAACAAATCACCCAAAAAATGTAGCAGCTTAAAACAACAACCATTTATTTACCTTATAATTCTGTTGGTTGGAAATTTGGGCTGGACCCAGCTAGGTGGTTTTCTATTCTCTGCTGGGCTCACTCATTTACCTTAACTGGCACACTGTCCTTTGGCTGGTTAATTAGGATGGCCTCAGTGGGGAGAGCTTATCTCTGCTCCTTATGGACTGTCATCCTACAGGAGACTAGCCCAGGCTTGTTTACATGGCCACTGGGCAAGATTCTGAGAGAGTGTGAAAGCAGCAAGGCTTCTTGAGGTTTGGGCTCTGGAACTTGCACATGGTGTCTTCTGCCTCATTCTATAGATCACAGCAAGTTATAAGCCCAGTTCTGATAGGAGAGTTGGGGAAATAAATTCCACCTTTTGATAGGAGGATCTATGGAGTCATATTGCAAGCAGTGTGGGTACAAGGAGAGGAATAATTAAGACCATGTTTTTCAAGCAATATTCCACAGCTTGAAAAAGAGTTGGGATAGTTTTTTAAGTGAAATGGAGGCTCAGTTTCTGCAAGACTGAGGAAAACACTAGACTGCATTTTTTAGGAATTTCAAAATGTAGGTTTGGAGTTTAGCAGTCTCCATGGACTGAATGAAGTGCCCTCTCTGTCTCTAATTACCAATGCAATGCCCAGCACAAGTGCTATATGGGGCTGTGGTCCCATGAACATTCTCTTTAGTGCTTAGACCATACTAACATCATCTCCATTGCTAGGTCTTCTGTCATCCCCAAACTAATACTATGGAATATTGCCAAAGAACAACACACCCAAATCTTCATTATCTATGCTTTGGTTACACATGTTTTGATTTATCTGTGGTGACCCAATCACTTGCTCTATTGGTATTTCCATATTGACTCCATTTGCACTTATTGTACATGCAGATTTTATCCAAGGAATGAAGCTATCTCTATTGTTGGGGAAGTTTGAGTGTGTGAAGCCTAGCTTACACTGCTCTTTTTGAATCAGCTTCAGCGAAGATCTGCTTAGTCCTTGTGTGAGAAGAGATGTAGGAAAATGCCATAGTTGGGCTGATTGTCCTGAGTCAGAATTTCACATGAAAAATAGATTAAAAATCCCTTTCCCTGAACATCATATACATCTGAATTCAATGCAAATGTCAAGACAAATCTAAGATTTTTTAAAAATATTACTCACTCTTTTTTGTCTTCATCTGCTTTCTCTCCTTACGTGAATATTGAGAGTTGCCTGGGTAATACATGCATGGTGGCTTATTTACGGTTTTTGACAGAGCCCTTTGCATGGTACTTTATGAAACTCTAATCTATTCAGATTATAAATCTTCTCTTCTCCTTTTTGGGGGCAGCTTCGTGCAAGACCCAAAACGTGGTATTAAAATCATGATGCATTAAAAAAGTATGCTGTGGGGCTTAAGAGTTAATCTTCTAATAATAGGGGCCTTAAATATGCGAATACATGAACAAATAGTTCTTGCTGTAATGCTTCCATGTAGACTTGCTCATCCTTATTCCATATATGAGGAAACTAAGGCTCATAGTAGTTAAGTAACTTACTTCGAAAAGCACAGAATCGCTATGTCGTTAAACCAGATGGGGAGCCAAGGTCAGCCTGACTCCAGGGCTAGTTCTTTTCATAATAGAGTGGGATTCTTAACGTGATAATGGCGTTTGACTGCTGAGTCACTGCTTACTATATTTTGTAGGAACGTTCTTACTTTTTCCTTGAAGAAGCAGGGGAATTGATGCCCTCACCTCCCCATCTTTATGATTTCATGGCAGAGCTACAAGACAAGTCGTCTTTTAAAAACTCACATGATACTAGAATGGTAGACATTGCACAAGCCTAGGCAAAAGGCACTGGCAGTGGGGGATATGAAGTGGGTGGGGAGATTCAGAAAGGTGTCTCTCTGTCAATCTTGAAAGGGCGCAATTTGAAAATTACATATCTTACATCTGAATTCCAAGATGTAAGAATGCACATTACTATAGGTGGTCCAGTATCAGTGTCTTTTTAAAAACTCAGGTAGAGTGGTGGTGAGGCTGCCAGCCTCTTCTCTCTTGATACAGAATTGGGTCTTGATGGTCCTGTAAGTTCTTGGTGATGTTCAAGGACAAATGAGGCATCAGGTCAGATTCCAACTTCCTCTCCCTAACACGTATCTTTATTATTTTTAATTATTATTGTAAACTGAAGTCAGTTACATCACAGCTGCTCCTGTAAATAAGATTATCAGCTCTACATAGTCAGTCCAGCCTCCCTCTGCCATGCTTATGCTTCTAGGAATGCCTCCATTCGAGGGCAGCACACTTGGCTTCAGGAGTTTGGTTCCAGTTGAAAACCGTAGGTTTTGCCTTGTGGGACGTCAAAATTGGCCACCCTGAAATATGTCTCTTTACCTTGATTATTTTCTCTGATGGACATTTGACCTCTCCCATTAACTGCCTAAAGGAATTTAACTCTGGTATGGACAGACTGGCAGGGTCCTCGCTAAGCCCATTCTTTTCAAAGTTCTGTTTACCAAATATTTATATTTGTAAAGGTATCTCCCTCTCTGTATTGGAAAGAGGGGGGGATGGCCTTATCTGTGGAAACTCTTATCAGTACAGAAGGAGAGGACTTAAATTTGCATACTCTTGGTTACTGTGATTTCTGTCTCTCCAGCCACATTCTCTATAGGTGGCCCTGTAAAGAATTGTCTGACAAACATTCACATTTCCCTCTCCATGTGAATTGTCTTCTTCCCCTCTGAAATCCCAAACCCCACATCCCCAACATCCCCCTTTGTCTTTAGCTGAAGATAGTATTTAAGATGAGAATCTCTGCCATTTTGTTGAGAAACTCAGTTTCCCTGGTTTCTCCCATGTATACATGTTATAAACTTGGTATTATTTTCTCCTGCTAACCTGTCTTTTCATTATTTGGCCAGCCACAAGAACCTCAAGGGAAAGGGCAGAGGGGGATTCTCCCTCTTCCCCACCAGGCTTAAAGCTGTTTGGTTCCAGAATAGCATTTCCCAAGGGTATTCCAGAAGAGCATTTCTCAAGTATGTTCCCAAGTCTTGGAAACTCTTGGAAAGTAACAACATATTCTAGCTTATGAAAGTCTTGAAAAAATGCTTCACTTAAACCTGCTTAATTGTTTAATACTAGGCAGAAATCAAGAGCTCCAATTTGGACCTGTTACATTTGAGTTCCTTATTATATATCTGAGTGGAGATGTCCAGGGAGCAAGTAGATCTCTGAGCCTGGCACTCAGGGGGGAGTTTTAGAGATAAATGTTAGGGAATTAGCAGTATATAGATATCACCTTTAAAAAATTTCTTGTGATAAGAACACGAAATGTGGGATCTATCCTCTTAGCAAATTTTAAGTGTACAATACATTATGTTGACTGTAGGTGTACAATGTTGTACAGCAGATCTCTAGAGCTTATTCATCTTACTCAATTGAAACTTTATACCTGTTGATTAATATCTCCCCACTTCCCCCTTCTCCTCAGCCCCTGGTGACCACCATTCCAGCATTTGATGAAAACATTTAGAAATGCTTTCTAATGCAATGGTACTCTTCGTAGTGTAAACAGAGAAAAGAAGTGGGCCAAGCCTCGAACCGGGAACACCTATGGGAAACATATGGCTCAAAGGTGTAATAAAATCCCATTAAATAACATGGAAAGCTTTAAAAAATACATAAAGAGATCATATTAATTAAAATTAAAAAACTTGAAAACTGGCCTAAGTAATGTTAATTTACATAAAGTTATGCAAAATATTAAGTGCTTTTAAATTTAAGTTTGGACCTAAAAATTTCAAAACAGTGACAGCTTTGCTGAAAATGATGTCTTGGATTAAAGGGTTTTTATGCTTCTAATGGACCCTCTTTTCAACAGTCCATAGGATGGAATACACAGACCTCTTTTATTTATCTGTTCTTCTGTTTGTGCTCTCTGTGGAATCTCTAGAATGTTAGGTCTGGATAAGTGGCTTTGGCTTGAGAGGTTGAAGGGAAGACACAGGAAAGTAGAGGAAAGAAACTAAAATGCATTCTTAGATGCGCAAGGGGACACATTAATAGTCGCACATACAAATGTAGGGGAAGTAGTGGGGAGATAGAATGATTAATGCATGCGTCCCCGAAGGAAGCAATGTTGCTGGGGGACAATTCAATTATAATGGGTCATATCTGTTGAAGACAGTCATAGCTTTTCCCTGACGTAGAAAAACTGTGATTTTTAGGCAGTCCTGTATAATGTTGGAGACAATCTCATTAAAAGATGTGAGTAGGGCTTTTTAGTTCTATTTTTTAGATTCTTTCTCACATCACTTCTCCCAGGTTTCCAGACTCTTAATCTCCCTGGTCTTCTCCAATAAAGAAAAAAAATCTTCAGACAAATTTATACCAAACATACCATTTATTTATTTATTCATTGATTGACGATGAATTTATTCATTCAACAAATACTTATTGAACACTTACTATGTGGGCCAGGCACTATTCTAGCTCTGAGAACACAGGTATACACAAAATATATAAAAATTTCTGCCTTCATGGAATTTATATTCAAGTTGGAAGGGGGGAGAAGAAGTTATAAAGTAAATAAATACAAAAATAAGGTGCGCATACGTCAGATGGTGGTAAGTGCTACGGAAAAAAATAAAGCAAGAAAGGGGAGGGGTGGTGGTGGAGTTGAATTTAAAATACGGTCATCAGAGAAGGTATCCCTGATGTTTGAGCAAAGATCAGGAGGTGAAGAAGAGAGCTGTGCAGATTTCTGGGGGAATGTACGCTATTATCTTTGCTAGAGTTGTAGGGAGAAAGAACTGTTCAACTCAAAGAAGTGAAATGTTAATAATGGCATTTCAGGTGACAATAAGGGAGATGGGTTTGGTGCAAAGAACTTCTTGGAGTCCTGCAAATCATGCCATGCAAGTTTTGCAACACTGCCAGTGGAAAAGGCCAACCCAGGAGAGGGGTTTTGAGCAATTCCTTACAAAGTTGAAGGTTGTACTATCTGGCATGTGACAGCCACAGAATGAGTCTGGTGTAAGAAATTGAAGGCTCCCAGGCACATGGGATAGGATGCCAGAAGAGATTTGAACATCATCAAGAAGAGAGGAAAAAAACCCACAGGGATTCATTTTTTTAGTCGTTTTTCTAACTCTTAACTTGCCTTCCATCAGCAATGTCTCTTTAGACCTTTGCATCTGCGCTGGCTCTGGGCATCATTTGGTTCTCTGTAGGTCTAACGATGATCTTATGTCCCCATGACTCAACCTTGATAATAAATGTTAGAAGCATAACTAAGGAGGTCTTCTAGGTTGGTGGAGGAAGTGAGAGGGAATCAGGAGCGGCTTCTAATATTCCTGATGTGATATCCTTGCTTCTGGATCTCCAGCCTTTTCTCCATGAGCTCCTGGTAATTATGTCTTTGACATCAGGTGAGGTGTTTAGGGTTGGCAAATTTCTTTGCCCTGTGTAGTGCTCTATCAGTCAACAGTCATTGTCACTGTCTGAATGCCCCCATCGGTTTCCCAGAGTCCATGCCATTTGGTAGACTGACTCTTTCTTCCTCTAATCTCCAGGACAACTAGATGTCCCCAATCAGGGTCACGATGCATGCTGTGCAAACTGTGCCATACACAAGGGCACCTAACCAAGGGTGCCAGCAGGAGCTAGGTGGGAACTATGGTTTGCAAGCCATGTACCCTGTATGGAGCTGTACCCATCTGGAGAAAGAGGTGTCTTTTTCTAATTTACCTGGAAGTAACCTATGGTAGTCAAGCCATGTTCCCATGTGGCTGCAATCACCCAAAAGGGATGCCTTTTCTGATTTACACAATGGAAATTGGGGGCTAGCAGGGACCCAGGTCCAATTTTTAATGGCATATCTTCAAAGAAAACCTCTCTCCCTCTGCTTTCTACATGCATGAGCAGACACGCCCCATCAGATCTTGTGCATTTGTGTGGTTACATGCACAGATACATCCCTTGTCTGTAGTTAAGAAAAACATATTTTGTTCCTCAAATTCTGTTTCATCAAAGCTGTGTGCTGTAATTAGATGGGGAACAAGTCAATGTTATTGTTTACCTAACTGCTTTAGAATGAGTGACTACCTGTCACTGCAGTAAAATCAGGCCTGGTTTATATTCCCCTTTTAATGTTTGACTAAGTCTTAGGATTATACTGATAGAGAGAACCTTGCCAGACCATCCTAACTCTAGGAAGTGCTTTACCTAAATCATTACAAACAGGGTTGGTTACTTTGCACAGGGTCAGAAAAAATGGTTTGGAGGGAGAAACAGTGATTGAGTCTGAAAGCCAAACTCCGAGTGGTAGACACAAAGCAGGTTTGTTAGAGAAACAGCTGGACCTGCTCCCATGGCAGTGTAGTGGGCTACCCTTCCACTTTTGTGTGAGCTAGGAATTGGAGTTACCTCATTGTTTTGGGGTTAAGAGCAAGGGCTTTGGAGCCAGATTTCTAAGATTCAAATTTAAATTCTACCTCTTGTCTGCTGTATAAACTTGACCAATTCCTTAACTGCTCTGTGAATTCAGACTTCTCATCACCATTGTAGACATCTTCATCTTCATCTTCACCATCATCATCATCATCATCGTCATCTTCGTCATCTTCATCCTCATCGTTCTGGTCCCTGTTTCTTCAGTGGCTTTCACCTACCGCTGGACACCAGGCTCCTTCTGTCTGTAGTCTTTTCCTTCCCCTATATTACTGTGCCTGCCAAGTTATTCCCAAGCACCAGATGGGGCTTTCCTCAGTGTCTGGGTTCCCCCTGAGTAGACATCCTGGATGTCATCCGGATACAGGCTGTTTCAGTTCAATTGGATCCAAAGTTGACAGACTGTGTTCCCTACAGGAGGAGAGAGTTAGGGGTTGAATGTGTTCAGAAAAATAAATTGGATAAAAAGAAAATATTCCTCTTAACAATCTTTGTGAACTTATTTGGATTAGGGTTTAAAGAAAATACATAGGCTTTATGTGCATCATAAAAATGATAGCTATCATTTTCTGAACACATGCACTAGGTACAAGCCTGGATTTTTAAAAATACACATGTCTTAGCAATCCTGCTAGATAGATATTCTGATGAGGAAATACGAGGAAACAAATGCACAATAATGATGGATTTATAAAGGGCAGTGCTAGCTCATGCTCTTTCCCTGATACAATTTTCTCCCATATATTGGTTTAATCATTTTTCCTGACCTCCGGATGCCCTAACCATGTGTATGAAGCATAATTCAGTCAAAGATGGTAAAGGCAGCCTCTTACAGCTTACACATTTAATTATTTTCTTACTGTTAAAGTAATATATAATCAATATACAAAATTTTGAATCAATAGGTGAGTAACTTACCTAAGGTCATGCTGATATGGTAAGTGGCAGAGCGGAGGCCCAACCTTCCCTGGGAATCTATGCTTTCAACTGCAGTTTTGTGTGAAATCATTTCCCTATGTTGGTCTCCTTTGGCTGACTCACACATAGGGTCAAATTCATTATTGTTTAATGTGCTGGCACATCTCAGTTCAGGGCACTTGTTTGTTTGGCACAGTTCCATCTGTCTTTAACCCAGTTTAACAGTATGGAACTTCTCTTGGCCAAATAGGTAGCCAATTTTGGGGATAGTAGCATCCTCATCGTAGCAACTGTAACTGGAAAAGCCAAGGACACAAGTGGAATTGATGTCTATACATGATAAACGGGCTCCTTCTAAGAATATCTTTGTTACTAGTGCCATGGAGTCAATTCTGACTCCTAGTGGCGCTGTGCACAGCAGAGCGGAACCCTGCCCGGTCTTTTCGTGCCGTCCTCTCTCCTTCTGGCGCTGCATCAGACAATGCTCTCTGGCTATTCGTAGGGTTTTCATGGCCAATTTTTTTGCAAGTGGGTGGCCAGCTCCTTCTTCCTAGTCTGTCTTAGTCTGGAAGCTCTGCTGAAGCCTGTCCACCATGGGTGACCCTGCTGGTATTTGAATACTGGTGGCACAGCTTTCAGCATCACAGCAACTCACAACTGCCACAGTATGACAACTGACAGATGGGTGATGTGGTTCCCTGACCGGGAAACGAACCCAGGCCGCGATGGGGAAAGCACCGAATCTTAATCACTAGACCACCAGGGCTGGATTAAAAGACTATCTAGTGATCTGTAAGGTCATGTCTAGCTTGATGGCAATGCTGTCATTTTACATGCATATTGGTAAATTTTTTGCATACTGTTTGGCCGGGGGAGACCCAGGTCACTTCCGCCTTTACTTGTAGTTCCCCAAACTCTGTTCCTGCTGATGGGGTTGTTTGTTTGTTTTCTTGAGGATTATACTTTAAGATAACGCTGGATAAATACATCATCATATTTAATTTCATGGTAAATAGTGGTTCTCTTTTTCGTCATAATTAAATTCAATGTAAGCCCTATAAAGTGATACAGAAAATATATATCAGGGTCACAGACCCTTCATCCGTATTATTAAGGGTTAGGCTAGATGATAACTAAAGAATTTTCCATCTTTCAGGTTCCTTAAAACTTTCCATCAGTCACAACAGTGGGAGAAATTTCAGGACCTGGGATCATGTTAATTTTTTCTTTCCTTTTTTTTTTTTTTTGCAAAATTGGGTATATTCCAGGAAATGTTGCTAATTCATTTCCTGCGAGTTGCAGAAAGTGGAATTTTGTGATCTTTATCAATTGATGATTGTCGTATAATGTTCAGACAAACTGAAATCAGAAGGAAAGCTGATTTTTAGCAAAGACATCAGAATGACACTAGGTTAGAAATTGGACCCTATTTTTCATGCTGGAGGTGGAATAAAGCAGAATCAAGTTGCCTGCCACAACCATGTTTGGTGAAGTTTAAGAAATCTCCAGTTACAATTCGTGGCTTGTAAAAACAACATTGCACTCATTTCCTGTACTATCTGAGCCTGAATGGAATGTAGACAGAAGCACGAAATGTCCAATTATATGTCATGGTGATGCTCCTTGGAGGAGGTGTGTTATAGTAGGAAGTGCACTGGTGGTAGAGGCAGAAAGACTTCCTTTGATTCTTGGTGATCCCTCTTACTGATGTGTAAGCTTCAACATGTTATTCAATTTTTTTAAGCCTACATTTTCTCATCTATAAAATGGAAATAATAAAATGTTCATCAGAGGTTTATCGTAAATATTAAATTTTAATGCATTAGTGATGCCTACTGCTCAATAAATCTAGGCCCACAGTCTCATATTAAAAATTTTGAAATCCAAAAGTTGTGAAAATCGTTTTCTTGAAACCCTCTTGGTGGGAAAACCTCAGCTGTTTGATCTGATTTCACTTGGCAGAAAAGTTTGACCTGATCATGAGAAGCTAGTTATAGTCTTTATCCAACTGAATGTAAATATATTTAGGTTTTGCTGCATAAATATGTGTTTGATGATTTGTTCTGTCTCAGATCCTTCTAGGGGAATTATGCAATGTGCAATTTAATATCTTTCTAAAATATAAAAATTCCTGAATTCTGAAACATATATGGCCCCAAGGATTTCTGATAAGAGATTTTAGGCCTTCATTTCTTTCCTGCTTCCAGAGTGAATGAATATGAAAAAAATTTTTCCTGTATTGACTTATTCTAGTTAATATCGCACGTGGTCATTTTGATAAAGTAATTTTTAGGATTTTTTTCTATTTCTTTGAAGTGATATTTTCACACTGTAGGAACTAAGATTTGTGATTATAACCTGGTATCTACCTTAAGAGTTCAGACTTGACAAAGACCTTAAGACCTAGAACCCAGTGGGTCATATGGTAAGATGAAAAATATTCCAAACTCTGGTTTAATTTTACTGAGTTAAAAGAGGCTCTTTTACATTAGCTATAGTAGTTGCTTAATAAATACCTGTTGAGAAGAGTTGAAATCCCAAGAAACATGCATGAACCTTATATTAGTATGACTGTAGATGGAGGAATGAAATTTTTTCTACAAAGTTGCATTTGTTATTTAAAAAGGCAAATCAGGTACTCTTTTGATTCTTAACTGCCTACTCATACATCAACATTGTTATTCTTACACTTAGCGGTGAGTTTCTGTATTTATTGCTAGGAATTATGGAGACTTAAGAAAGTTGTAAATATGTGTATAAAGCCAATGGTGGAAGCCAGGTCTATCCATGGTACTGAAGCAGTCTTGTTCTGTTGCCAGGAGCAGAAGCCACTTGCTGAACTGTAACAAAATCAAATGATCAATTGCCTGAAGTGCCTGTAGCTCATTTAAAACAAATTACAGGTTTAATTGAGCCTATATCAAATAGATCATCCTGTATTGAGAGGATGTGTTTGTAGTTTAAGACTTGAAAGAGAGGCTACCGGTAGTACTCCATATACGTGGTGAGCAGACTAGTGTAATTCACAAGCTACTAAATGGAAATTATTTTGTAGGCTACATAGTCACTGGGTAAAAACTAATTTATTTAATTATCCTTTGGAGGGCTCTCTACATTATTTTTATGGATGCAATGGAAACATTGAAAAGCAGAAGAAAAAATAGGAAATTAACTTACATGAAAGTTGGCTTATTAATTTTCCCTTCATGTGGAAATGTGTTTTATTGTGTTTAGAACAGTGAAAGTGCCTTGATTCATAAAAGGAAGAAAACAGAAATAGGATCAGAGAAAACATATTCTGAATCTTTGAAGAGAAGAAGGATTTTTTGGCATGTCAAAGTGCTTGGCTTGGTTCTCAGACCACTGTGAGTGCAATTCTCTTCTAAGATAGAGAGGTGTACATGGTTAAAGGCACCAGTGTGGGTCTTAGGTAAAACTGGGAAGTAGTAGAAATGTGTTTTAATATCTCTACTTATTCACCATTTTTTTTTCCCACCTGTAGAGTACTATCACATTCCTCAATTTTCTTCATTCTCCTTTATCAAATCAGGCCTCCCAGGAATGTTCGAATTTGAAAGTTTTCCTTAAATTATAGAATTAAAGGCCTTTATGTGTTTAATACGATTACAGAAACTACAGATTATAGGGTTTTCTGGGCAAGAGGATTATCTTGGTGCCCATGAAATCACCCAGTGGACTTGCCAAGAGCATGTCAGTTATGACATAGAACTATTAGAACTCATCTTCCATAGAAAAATCTAGTAATGACTGGAATCGTACATCCTCTCTTGCCTTCCAACAATCCATTTTACACAGAGAGTGAGAGGAACCTTTTAAAAATACAAATCATATCTAATTCTCTTACATATTTAAAACTGTTCAGTGGATTTCCTTTAGTCTCAGGAAAAAGACAGAGGGTTGTAACATAGCCTACAAGGCTCTGCAATAATATGGCCTCTGTGTACTCCTCCCTAATCTTTGCAGTTCAGAAACTCTGGCCTTGTTTTAGTTCTTTGAAAACTCTGGGATGGTAGAGACTAGGTTTTATTTACTGCTCTATTTCTAGTGCCTAGCGCTGTGCCATGATTGACAAATATTTCTTGAATGAATGAAAAGAGTGAATGAAATGTTGGTGCTATTATAATTAGTCTTGTTAAAACTACCCCCATTTCTGGTATTGTCCCTCATTCCACAAATATATATTGAGTACTTACTATATACAAAGCATTGTGCTAAGTGCTGCTAAACAACAATTACAGTATGTAATAACTGAGCTGTTGAGAATTAAAGGTGGCTTCTGAGGGTAGGTAGCAATTTCAGAAAGATTTGGAGATATAGATATGCAGAAATGGTAGACAGTATAACTGTAAAACTCTACCTTTTTGCCGCTTTTAGACTAGACAGAAGATTTAATCTCCAGGGAGAGAGAAATGCTTTTAAAACAGAAGTGAAATATGTTTCTTTCCAAGAGGAAGAAATTAATGTTAGCCACTAGTTATGTTTGAAGAGTGACGTGTGAAGAGATACATATGTCTTTGCTACCTGGAGGTTCATAAGTGAAGAGACCTGAGGCTACATTGACTCACTTCCTGTCCCCTGACTGTTTCATCCTGGGCATAACAGGAATGAGATCATAGGCTGTTCTGAAAGCCCGTTCTTGGTCTGAAAACATTAGGTGCCTTACTGTGTCATTTTGTAAATGAAGTGCTCAAGTGTTCAAAAGTTCTCTGGCAAATAGTGGCAGAATTACCATCTTTTCTAGAGAGAGTTGAGTGTAGTAGAGAGGAGGAGTATTAGGAAGAAGCTAAGTTAAAACGGATCCACTTCTACAGAGGGATTATCATTGAAGAACAATTGAACGTTTCTTTTAGATTACTGTCACGCATCGCTTAATGTGGATATGTTCTGAGAAATGCGTCGTTAGGTGATTTCCTTGTTGTACAAACATCATAGAGTGTACTTACACAAACCTAGATGGTATAGCCTACTACACACCTAGGCTATGTGGGACTGATCTTACGGAACCACCGTTGTATATGCTGTCCGTCGTTGACTGAAACGTCGTTATGCGGTGCATGACTCTGGTAAGAGATTTGTATCCGTTGCACAACTTGTTCCAAACTGGCTTTGGGGAAAGTTTTAATTCCTTCTTTTTTGCATTAATAGCATGTACATGCAACAGACCAATATTTGGAGAAATGGTGTGCCTATATATGTACTCTTTGACTTGCTTCTTTATTTTTTTCTAAAAGACACATAATTTGAGTGTGATTATCCTGAATATGTAGTTATTTTATGCTAATAATGGTACTAAATTGTCACAAGATTGGTTATTTATAAAGAGTACTGTGTCAAGCCAGACTTGTAACTTTATTATCTCAGTTTGGAAGCAGAATTTTGAAATTTTAAAGAAAAAAGGTAGGACTTAGGGCATGATTGTTCTTTCCAGAAAAGGATAATTTGCATAAAAGTGACTTTATGATAAATCACCTCTTTTTTCTAATTCTTGGATTGCATGCAGTAATATATCCCCAAAGAGGCCTTTGTTCTAGTGAGTTTTATAAAAAGAAGTCCAAGTTCCCTATCTGTATTAAGGGCTATAATTGTCTACACCTTTTAGTCAATCTCAGATAATTTCACATTATAGTCATAGTCTTTGAGGCTGTTCTCTCAGTTAAATTATCTTCAGTTTAAATATTATACTATCTCCACTTGACACATCAACAAACATTATCAAGTGTTTGAAAGGCCTTTTAGCTCCCTTGTCTTTTTTTTTTTTTGCCAGTGAGATGCCTTTTATCATCTGGTTATTACATCAGAGGTTAAGTGCAAGCTTCAAGATAATAATATTCTCTTTGGATCATTTCCCAGTGTTTCCTCAGAACACTAGTCTAGAAGTTGCTCCATGTTAAAAGAATTTCCAAACAGAGAATATTTATTTGGAAAATTCTGCGTAGTATACTACCACTCTTGGAAATCCACAACGCAGATGAACAGGTTAAAGTGTCTGAGAAATGCCTCAATAAAAATTGTTTTTTTGGGGGGCCAGCCTGGTGGCGTAGTGGTTAAGTTTGCACGCTCTGCTTCAGCAGCCCAGGGTTCGCTGGTTTGGATCCTGGGTGCAGACCTACACACTGCTCATTAAGCCATGGAGTAATACCAGTTAGTAGCCCATTGTGGGACTAGTATCTCATTAATCCAAACTGTTGCATATAGGTTCTCTTAACACTCATAAATCAGCTTGGGATTTAATTTTGGGAATGAGGGATATGTCAGCCTGTGATATCTGTCATCATATGGAGAACTTCCACTGTGGTTGGTTTGGCTGATCTAACAGCTTAGGTAGATATTGTATTTTTTCTACAATGCTTCAGGTACAATTTTCTATTCCACTGAGGAGGACAACTCTCTCAGACAGAAGAAAACGTTTCTTTGGAAAAGAGTATAAAAGTAGTTTTCTTTTCCTATTAAAATCCAAACATGCTATTAGGCTCATTTTGGGGGAAATATGGAACTTTGATTCTAATATTTGTTCATAAGCTTGTTAGAAATGTGAAAGTTGTAATACCCTTGCCTAATAAAGCTCAAAGAATAGTATATAGTATTATATATTATATATTAGAATAGTATATATATATAATATCATACAATAATAGTATTATAGTATAATAAGAGTATAATTCTTAGAGAATATCATAAGCACAGGGCGGGATGATCCAATGACGGTCATAGAGTGGGGCTGATTGTAGTGGAGTTGGGGATCCATTAGCATGTGAAGACTAGAGAAATTCCTTAAGATTGGTCTGGTTATAGTCTTATAAATTTGCAGCTTGACTTCACAATAGGTTGAATGTATTTACAAATCACTTGGTGAATTCATATAATGCACTATTCCATTCCAGAAATTTTCATCTTTGTCTTTAACATGTATTCCTGGGTAACCTCAATCACTGCCCGTCTTCACAATATACCCCTAATTAACCTCATTTTTGTTCCCGACACCCCTTCCTCTGACCTGATGATCACTCCAGGGCTGTTTCTACAGTCTAGTGAAGAATGTAGAGTTACAATCAGCCTTATGTCATAGTCTCCACTTCCCTAGGTTTAAAGTACTCCCTGTGGTATTAGTAAGATGGAAACAATTTGTGCTTGCAAAATTAATACAGATGAGTCTGGTGCCACATCGTTCCAGGTCTTAGGTGCTGCTTGACCTCTACCAGAAGAAGTGGTCAGTCCCTACCTCGTGCCCCTCAAAATGCTTCTTAGAAAGATGGCTGACACCTGTGCCAGTAAAGACACTGTAGAACTTAAACAAATTGGTTTGAGCCCCATGGAAGAAGTAGTTTGCACTGTCATGTAGGAGGGAGAATGGCTTTTCTGCAGGAAGGAGCTTGGATGACAAAGGGGAGATAAATAGCCCTGCATGAAAGGGTGAATAAAACCCTCGACAGTTTGAAATTCCTTTGGAGGAACCTGGGAGTTAGGCATTGCTTTCTTCTCCCTTTATCTCCTGTCTGTCTCATATTTCAGTTTTATTGCCCCTCTTTTGCTGCCCATGGTGCTGAATTATGATGCGCCCCTGACTTAGTTTAACCTTAGCTATTTCCTGACCCACATTTTCTTTTAAGGTAGGAAATGATGCAGATTACCTCTTTCTCTGCAGTCATGACTATTGTTAAATCTTTTACAATAGTCATATCTAATTTCTTATTTCAGTTCTCTCTCACTAATGCACTGGGCACTGTGTCTGGCAGAAGAGCACAGGCACCCTCTCTAGCTAAAACAACATCAAAGGCTGGAGCTAAGACCCAGTAAGTGCACCTATTCAATCGGAGAAGTATGCAGGAGTGGTCCAGAGTACTTGTGGGTGGCCTTCTCCTTGGCAGAGATCAGCCTCAGCTGAACACAGGTTCCAATTCTCACTCTAAATTTACTACTTGTATTGCCTAAAGGCTGTTACTTAATGTTACTTTCATTTGCTCATCTGTCAATTGAGGACTAGTGATGCCTATCTCATAGAATTATTCTGAGCATAATATGAGGTCATATAAAAATTTTAACACAGACCCTGGCACAGATGCTTAATTAATGCTAGTTTCTTCCTCTTCTTTGAATAGCAGTGGATGCTGCCTTAACGCTCCAGAGGGACGTGGTGATTGTTGATGACAAAGTTACGAATCTAAGTCCTTTTCTTGTATTTTTTTAATGACACTGTTTCAAGTGACAGTAGCTCTAAGATCTGATATTGTGTTTTCTAAAGGAAGCATATAGTAGTGAAGGGGAAATTTTTGAGAAAAAGCTCTAGTTCTTCTGAGTTGAGAGACTCAGAATGTAGGAAATCGCAGGTCATTCAAACAATGGTGACAGATGCAAGCAGAATGACATCTGCCTATGCTCAACAATGTGAATACATGTGAGACTGTGATGGGGGTGGTATTGGTGGTGGCTCTGAGAAATAGCCATTTCAGTGACTGAGAGAGTTGAGATGGAGTTTGTATCTTGCACTGGACCTGGTTATTATAAGAGCTAAATCAATTTCTGTCTCCAAAAACAAGCTAGTTTCAGGATGAGCTCTGGGGATATGCATGCTGGGTGGAGGTGGGGGGCAACAAGTCAAAGGCTGAGTTTCACAGACTTGGACAAAGGTGTGTACATGTGGGTGTGTTGGAAGAGATGTGAGGAGAGGCTACGCCTATGCCTCAGACATTATAGAGGTATTCAGCACTCACAGGAAATATAGTGTCGTGGTTAAAGGCTCCAGCGTTGGAGATGGAAACACCTGTATTCAAATCCCAGATCTACCACTTATTTTGTCAAATGTAGTTAATAGAAAATTCAACTCAAATTGGATTTTAGGATAAGACTATTTATTGTCTCACAAATGAAGAAATACTGAGGGAAGGTACGCTGCAAGCCTAGCATGTCACCTCTCTGTGATTCTCTTGGTTCTGCCCTCCCAGGCAGTTGGCTTAATTTTCAAGTGGGTAAAAGATGGCAGCAGCAGTTCTGGGTACCACATCTAGGCATCAAAATCTCCAGAAAAATAAGAGAGACTAGTTTATCTCCGTGTCTCTCCCGTAAGAGTAAGAAAACCTTTCCTAAAAGCCCCACAGCCAGCTTCTCATTTTCATTGGACAGAATAGGCTTACATGCCTATTTCTAAAGCAGTCATGGCAGGGCAAACAAGATTACTATGGTTAACTTGGGCTAAAAAAGATCTATTCTGGGAGCTTGAGATGAGGATCACATTGAATAATTTGAGAGAAGAGTGGATACCTGAACAAAATTGGTGCTCTGTTAGAAAAAAAAAAAAGAAGAGTAGACAACCAATAGTATATGCTGCAACTTGCTAACTCCTTTGAGCTTCAACTTTTCCACCTGTATCATGTGCATACGCCACTTACCCAGAGAATATTAAATGAAATAATGTACATAAAGTACTCAGCACAATACCTGTTACACAGTAAACATTTAGTAAAGTGACAAATATACTTGGCAATTGAGAGACCACATTTATTGGCTGCAAGATTGATTCAAAGCTCTTACTGCTTTATGTGGTTCTATGTTCCTGAGAAACTTTCTGAACTTGTTCTGACTGGCTAAGAAACCAGAACAATCTTGAGATTCTAGATAAAAGCTTTTAACGACTCCTCTTTGGAGGGTTGGGTCCAGACAGTAATGTCACTGAAGATGGCCTTTGGTCCATTTCTTATGTAGATAGACTGAGCTTCCATTAACAAGTGGGAAAATGCTTAAACACAATCAGTGTGCCATTGTGGTTATGTGGACCTGTGTTTGTGTGTGTGGGTGTGTGTTCAGCTTTTATTTTGCTTTCATGCCCCCTGGCTGAGTACTTCAATTATTTTTAAAGTACCAATAAGGCTGGGGGAATACGGTGAGAAAGCAAGATTGAATGAGGGGGATGTCAGGAGGGCTGCCATACTCTGAAGCTCCAGGCAGGGCCATTCACATCAGCTGCGATGTGAATGGTGTCCCCCAGGGCTGGGTAGTGCACAGCTTGTGCAGCTCTGTGAGATGGCCCTACGTGCTGGTGACTTTTAGAACAGGTTACAGACTTTGTACAGATAGCATAGGCGAGCAGGCACGTGGTTTATAGGCATTTGATTAGTTCTCTTATAGTTAATCACTCTTTTATGAAATGCGTGGAATGTGGATTCTTTCCTGCTTAATAAAAGGCAAATGATTCACTCTTTACCATTTTATCTGGGGCAATTTTATCAACACATAATGGGAACTACAATGCTCTGATATGAATGGTCTCTTGGAGAACTTGGCTATTCTTACAATTAGAAGTTAATTCTTTTTTTTTTTTTTAAATAAGTAAGACAAGTAATGTTTTTAAAAAACAACTTTGCACAAACACATAGATAAAGAGAACAGATTGGTGGTTACAGGAGGGGAAAGGGGTAGGGGGAGGGTGAAAGGGGTAAAGGGCACATATGCATGGTGATGGATGGAAACTAGACTATTGGTGAACACAATGTAGTCTATACAGTAGCTGAAATACAATAATGTACTCCGAAATTCACACGTTATAAACTAATATGACCTCAATAAAATAATTAAAAACCTGAAAAAAAACCCCCAAAGAAACAAAAAATCAGCTTTGCAGAATGGTAGTGTAGTGTGGTGGTTGCGTCCATCAATTCTGGCATAAGACTGCCTTGGTTCAAACGCCAGATACTTTACTATCTATGCAAGTTGTGCTGCCTATGCATCACTTTCCTCTATTGTAAAATGGAGATGATCATAGAACTGATATCAAGGGGCTGTTTGGAAGATTAAGTGAATTAATATATGTAGAGACCTTAGAACAAGGTGTGGGCCAAAGGAAGCACTCTGTAAAAGTTAATTGTGATCTAGTGTTGGCAAGAATATGGAGAAATTGGTAGCCTTGAACACTGTTAGTGGGAATGCAAAATGGTGCAGCTGCTATGGAAAATAGTATGGAGACTCCTCAAAAAGTTAAAAATAGAACTACCATTGGATCCAGCCATCCCACTTCTGATATAGATACAAAGGAATTGAAATCAGAATCTTGAAGAGATCTTAGCAGTCCCATGCTTATTGCAGCACTATTTACAATAGCTAAGATGTGGAAATAACCTAAATGTCCATCAACAGATGAGTGGATAAAGAAAATGTGGTATATACGTACAAGTACCATTTAGCCTTAAAAAAGAAGGAAATTCTGGGGCCAGCCCAGTGGCATAGCAGTTAAGTTCACGTGCTCCACTTCGGTGGCCTGGGGTTCTCAGGTTCTGATCCTGGGCGTGGACCTACGCACTGCTCATCAAGCCATGCTGTGGCGGTGTCCCATATGCAAAATAGAGGAAGATGGGCACAGATGTTAGCTCAGGGCCAGTCTACCTCACCAAAAAAAAAAAAAAAAGAAGGAAATTCTGCAATATGCGACATGGATGGACCTTGAGAACATTATGCTAAGTGAAATAAGCCAGACACAGAAAGACAAGCACTTCATGATTCCACTTACATGAAGTATCTAAAATTGTAAAACATAAAACTAAAGACAGAAATGATGGTTACCAGAGGCTGAGGGGAGGGGGAAATGGGGTGTTATTAATTAACAGGCATAAAGTTTCAGTTATGTAAGATGAATAAGCTCTAGAGATCTGTTGCACAGCATTGTACTTATAGTCAACAATAATGTATTATACACTTGAAATTTGTTAAGAAGATAGACCTCATGTTAAGTGTTCTTACCACACAAAAAAGTAGAAGTTATCCCAAAACTTACTTGTCAAATATAGTAACAATCGAGCATTTAAGGGAAGGGAGAGAGATCCATTAAATGCACTTATTTTTAAAAAAGACTCCACCAGAAAAACCGATGTTAACATGCTCCACTGTAGAGGGCAAATAATCTCTATGAAGCGTTTTCAAAAAGTCTGATCATCTAACTTTCACTCATTATTATTTTTCTTGTAACAAATACAAAGAGATTTTCTTTAAATGAAAGGATAAGTTGTGATCATCGTTATTATCACACCTGTCTCTTGTAGGATTTTGGCATTTCTGGATATTTGATGCAATTCACATTTTAATACCAATATGACCTTTTACACTGCACTGCTTGCTTTTTTCAGCGACATTTTCATAGCTATTTTCTTCTTTGTCCTTGCAGTAATCAGTCGGCTAGGTAAAACGGAAATAATTATCGGCACCTCTATTATAGTAATGATGTAATTCTACAGCACTTTTCTAATGATTTGTCTGCCTCCTCTATCAGATGGGAAACTCCCATGAGTGCAGTATATCAGTTAGGAATGCAATTAGCTATGAGTAACAAATTCCCAAGTGACAGTAGCTTAAATCATATTGATGTATTATTTTTATAGTAAAAAGTTCTGAGATAATATTCAGTGGCTCAATGATAGTATTAAAGACCCAAGATTTTTCCATCATCCTGGGTGAATTGATTCATCGTCCTTGTGTGTAACCTCATGGTCACAAGATGGCTACCACAGTTCCAGGCACTTTGTCCCTAGCATCACAGGGAATATGTGGGAAAAAGGTCTCCTTTTACTAATGAAGAAAATTTGTTCCGGAAGCTCACTTAATGTGAGCTCTTATGCCTTATTTACCAGAACTCGGCCGTATAGCCACTCCCAATTGCAAGGTAGGCTGAAAAAGAGAATATTTGTTGAACTTAACCACTTCGCCACAGGACCGGCCCCTCATTCTTTTAGATCTGGGAATACTGTGGGGGCAGAAAGGCCAATAGCTATAGGAAATGAAAATAATAGTGTCAGCCACGGCAAGGATTGTCCCTGATTCATTTTTTTAAAAGTGCCTGAGCCTGGGCCAGCCTCAAGATCAAGTGGTTAAATTTCTGTGTGCTCCACTTCGGAGGCCCGGGTTTGCAGGTTCGGATCCCGGGCGTGGACCTACTCCACTCACCAGCCGTGCTGTGGCAGTGTCCCACATATAAGGTAGAGGAAGATTGGCACAGATGTTAGCTCAGCACTAATCTTCCTCAAGCAAAAAAAAAAAAAAAAAAGAAAGAGGAAGATTGGCAGTGGATGTTAGCTCAGGGTGAATCTTCCTCAGCCAAATAAACAAATAAATTAATTAAATGCCTGAGTCTGACGCACACACACAAAATCCATAAATATTAGAGTAAATGAAACTCTCTTTGATAGACAAACTGAGGCCAAGAGGGTAGAAAGGATATGATTTTTCTAGCACCACACAGTTAATTAGAAGAATAAGCAGAACTGTAACTCACCTGTGCTAACTTCTGGCCTGGCGTTCTCCCTATCAGCAAAGCCACATCCTGGTTTTTGTCTTATTACTTACAGAGAAGTTAATGCAACAGGTTTCCTTTCTATTTGTTGGATGTTTGATAGAATGGCTTAACTTACACAAGATAAGTGTTTCTGCTGGAACTTAGATAAGGAATAACACAGTTAAATGTTTTCCCCTAATGAGATTCACTCAACCATGCCCCTCTTTGGATGACCTACAATTGTGGAGTAAGATTTCCCGGAAGTAATAAACTGTAATTCAAAGCTGCACTGATCTGCATGGTTTTATCTACTTATTGGGATTATTAAACATTGAGTAGAAACACGTCAGAACTTAAAGAACCAATATTGAGATCCCTTATGTACCAGACATAGTGCTAGCCATTTAAAGTATAATTTGGACATTATTCTCTTCATTTTGCCAGTGAGGAAACTGAGGCTTATAGAAGCTGTGTTGTTAAAGGTCACAAAGCTATAAAGTGGCAGAGCTGGGATGCAAATTTGGCGAAGTTGGACTTCAAAACTTGTGCTTTTCCCACTGTCTCAGACCCCTGGTCCAGCGCTCGGGCACTACAATAACCATATTTTAATGAGCACCCACTGTGTGCTAAGAAGCCCTTAGTAGTTAGACGGGAGCATAGTATATGTCTGAATAATTTTTTGCTTCTAAGTTTTTTGGGAATTAACATTTTTATATTTTGCATGTTAAAATGCTTTATGTGTTTTATAGGCTGAAAATTTTTATATAACTATTCATTATTATTATCTTTATGTGAAAATTCAGGTTGACTTTTGTGGAATTTCAATACAAGCCTTTAAAAAAACTTTGCATGGTATTTTAAATTTTTTTGTATTAACATAAAGTAGTAAAACATACATTATGAGTTGTTTAAAGATTTCAGCAGCTATTATGCATCATAATGTGTACTGAAGTTAATTCTAAAGCCTATCTATAGCTCATTTTATTTTATGCCATGGCACCTTGTTTATAGTATAGTATATTTATGGGTTAGAATACCTTTAAATATTTTGGTCTTATGTAGTTGTTTTTTCCTCTCCTGATAAAATTTTAAAATGACATTTAATGTTTTAAGGAACATTGTACTTGAGGTGCAAAGCTGTTTTATTATTTTGTTACAAGTTAACTTTTTTCACAATCATTAGTATCTTACTGACTTGGCTTGTGTTAAAGGTAAAGTCTTCTGATTTTATGGTTTTTAGCTTGTAGAGTGTTGGTTTGCCAACTGGCCCCCTGTACACAGAGGGCAAGGAGAGATGGAAGAAAGAGAGAGACCACTCTGGACTGGTAGGTGGCAGGTTTAATAAGCAAGCGAACTTACTTATGAGGCTTGTTTGGGGTGGCTGCAAGATGAGTGGCTCTCCACACTCATACACCAGAATCTTAAGTTTACATAGAAGCTTTAACTGAGTTCAGTCACACATTCAGTCTAGATGGTCTCAACAACACCTTACTCTCTCAAGGCTTGAAATGGCTCTGGCTGTGGGAATGGTGGGAGGAACGTACATTCCAAGGACAGGGGAAGGGTGAGGAGCCTCCAATTGCTTGGATCCAGCTCTCGAGTCAATCAGTGGTCACGTCCTTTCGATGACCTCCCTCGGCATAAAAGTTTGTAGTTAGAATAAGCAAAGTACTACGTTAAATTTAAAAACTTTAAGTACAGGCCTTTAACACATATAATAATTAGTCCTATGATATTGGTATTACAGTGGGGTACCTCTTCATATATAGAAAGTTTCCTGTTAGGAGACAATTCTCTATAGGTTACTTGCATTTCTGAAAACTTTATGATCAAAAGCATTGGCTGCCTTTGTTTTGGACTATCTCTTCAAGGATGCTTGTATACTGACCAGCCTTGGAAGATAGATATAGTGTCCCCTCTGGAGAGACCAAGCAATCTTACTGGTCGTTACAAAAAATTAGGGTTCTGTGAGCTCAGTGTTACTCTCCCGTAAGACAACCCTCTTCATATTGCTCTGTGGGAACTGGGATTTTGGGAACTGGCACAAATGCTGATACTATGGCTACTGCTATTACCATGAGTAATAAAGTCCTGTGTTTCTGACCCAGGAGTCTCATGTCTTCTGTTAGGATACATGAAACTGTGGCAGGCTACATTGTTAGCTTATAAGTAGGATAAAATCTCAGATCTTTCATTGCTTTTGACAATTTCTAAACTAAACTATCTTGGGCTCCCCATCTAGAGTAGCAATTTTAAGACACACCAACTCTTAAAAATTTGTGTGTGTGTATATATATATATATATATATATATATATATATATACACACATACATATATATATATATATACACACATACACTCACAAAACTATGTAATTCTAGTTCTTTTGTGTGTGTGTGTATATATATATATACAAAAGAACGTAGTTCTAGTTTGTGTTTTTAAAAAATTGCACAATTTGTTTCATAGTATATGATTTTTCAAGTGTCTTTTCTCACTCAATGCTTTAGATCTATTCTTGTTGATAAATAATGATCCAGTTTATTAACTTTCTTCTGCTTCACTATATGAATAGAACATGTTTTATTCACCTAAACACTACCGATGAGGCATTTGGGTTGTTTCCAGTATTTTGGTATTACAAACAATGCTGTGATGGACATCTTTACGTCTTGGCACCCTGAGGGCAAGTTTCTCTAGGATAACTAATAGAATGTGGCAGAATTGACACTGTGCCAGTCTGGGCCTAAGAAAACAAGGCAAGCTCCACCTTTGCTCTTTGGAGGAAGCCAGCTACTTTGCAAGAGATCCAACTATGAGACTGCCATGCTGTGAGGAAGTCCAAGCTAGCCATGTGGAGAGGCCATGAGGAGAGAGAGAGAGAGAGATGTCCCTCCAGCCTCCCTGCTGTTCCAGCCATCCTAGCTGAAGTGCCATACATATGAGTGAAGAAGTCACCTTGGTCATTCCAGCCATAGAAAATGTCACATGAAGCACAGACAAGCTGTCCCCACTGGGACCCTATCAAAATTGCAGAATCAAAAGCAAAGAAATGATGATTGTTGTTTTGAGCTGCTAGGTTTAGGTAATCAAAACATCCATTTTTCTGGTAGGTATTTCTTTTTCTGTATTAATTAGAAAGTATTTTTTATATATTATGGCTATCAATTACTAGTGTTTCAGTGAGAAATCTCAACTCATCAAGGTCTAAACCTAAATGCTTTTACTTTTCCCATTAACTGCTTCCAATTGTACTATGTTGAAGCCTCTTTTTCCACTAGGAGGATATCTCAGCATCTTCACTACTTTTCAGCCACCTTCCATTATTAGAACAGACTTGTAGTATTTTCTAAGATTTATCCCTATGTGTTTTAAAACCTAAATCTCTTATTTGATTAAAAATGCTCTAGATCTCCGTTCTGAATAGGTGAGACTTGCAGCACTAGGAGTTTGGAGTGGAATGCGTGAGAGTGTGAGAGACGTGTCTAATCTCCCATACCGTGGGATGCTGGGCAGGCAGGAGTGATGAGTGAGGCAGATTCTGTCCTGCTCTACTGCTCCTAAAGTGTTGAGGCTTGGTTCTTTCCTTGGTTGGCTCTAAATGGTGTTTGTGCTTGATGTCTATGGACTCCGAGATAATGGCTCCAACAGATTAAGGTGATGATGACCTCTCTCTCAAGCAGCCTCCAAAGGCATTGGGTGTTCTTTACATGATTGGCTACATCTTCCACCAATCCTCAATTGGCAGCTTTGCAGAACATTTCTTTGAATTGAGTGCCTCTTTGTCTCATGATATAACCATCACCAACAAGACTGTAGCCCAAAATATGAGTCCTCTTGGAAACCTGAACTCAAGGTGGGAATGGGGGAGTCTTGGCCTTCCTTCTCTTTGCTTTACAGTCTCTCAATCTTCTCTTCTCCTACTCCATTCATGCAAGGCAGATCATCAAGTTCAGTGGCAAAGTCAACATCCTATCAGGAAGCAAAGTATCAATTTGACCTTCTTGCAGGTCTTGTAATCATTGTCTTGAGTGTTCCCTTGGCTTGGGGGAGAGGAAGGCTCTTCTTCTCTCCCTTCAGAGAGAGGGGAGTAGAGGGGAATAGCCTCTATTTATAAACAAAAGACAATTTATAACTTCCTTCCAACCACATATAAATTAGAGGTTTATGGGTTAAGGTAGTCTCAGTTCTGTTGAAACTGTACCTCTCAGCTCTCAAGGGAGTGTCTAGTCCCGACAGCTAGAGGTTTCTGACTTTGAACGTGTGGTTCTTAGATCTGTTTTTCTCAGCCAGGCCTTGGTTTTCCTAAGAGCATCGTTTCATTGTAATTAATTCTTTGTTTGTTATACATGTTGCCAAGATCTATTCCCAAACTGTTGATTGGCTTTTAATTTGTTTATTGTGGCTTTGGTCTTGCAGAAGTTTTAACTTTGATATGGTCAAATTTATGTGTCTAAGAAATCCTTCCCTACTTTAAAGTCATAAAGACATTCTCCTGTATAATTTCCTCAATAGTGGTAAAATTTTGCTTTTTATGTTTAGGTTTCTCATCCATCTGGAACTTATAAAAATTTGTGTATGATGTGATAAAGGGATATAATTGTTTGTTTTATATGGAAAGCCAATGGTTCTGACATAATTAATTTCATAGTCTATCCTTTCCCCAGGAATGAGAAATACCAACTTTGTCTTATATCACGTTTCCATATGTGCACAGCTCTGTTTCTGTCATCTTTATTCTGTTCCTTAGTCCTCTTTTTATTGGCCCTCTTTGAAGCAAAATTGTGCTATTTTAATTGCTATGGCTTTATATATCTTAGTAGCTAGTAAGGAAAGTCTCCCATCCTTTCTCCCAGAATAATTTTGATTATTCTTGGCTCTTTACTCTTGCACATGATTTTTAGAATTGGCATATCAGTTCTGTAAAAAACTATGTTGGAATTTTGATTAGCAAGGCATTGGATTTATATCTTAATTTGGGTATAAGCTAACTCTTTAATGTAAAAAAAAATGAATTAGGCGAAGCAGTCTAAATGCATAAATGTTACAATTTACTATATAACTAATATATCTTTCTTTTTTTTAAAATTTTTTTGTGAGGAAGATCAGCCCTGAGCTAACATCCATGCCAATCCTCCTCTTTTTGCTGAAGAAGATTGGCTCTGAGCTAACATCTATTGCCAATCCTCCTCCTTTTTTTCCCCAAAGCCCCAGTAGATAGTTGCATGTCATATTTGCACATCCTTCTAGTTGCTGTATGTGGGACGCCGCCTCAGCATGGCAGGAGAAGTGGTGCATCGGTGTGCGCCTGGGATCTGAACCCTTGTCGCCAGTAGCGAAGCACGCGCACTTAACCTCTAAGCCACGGGGCGGGCCCACTAATATATCTTTCTTATTTTGCAATATTTTTATATAAAGCCTTATCTGTTGTCATGGTTAATACCTAACACAAACTTTTCTTAATAAATATTTGTGGAATTAATGAGTGGACCATCTGCACACATTTGTGCTAGACATTTATAACTTAAAATGTGTTTTGGGAATTCTACACCATTAGCTATAAATTCTTCAAATTACAGAAGTGTTCATGATTTAGTGTGAGACTCTAGTCTTTCAACAAGAATGCCTAATTTGTAATTATTAAAGCTGCACTATGTCAACATTTTGCATTTTGTATGGTCCTGTATTAGTGATCATTGTATTATTTCTGCTTATTTGTTGAGGATGGTGGAGTGAGTTATATCTTCAGATTTTATTGTTTATAAACCACTTATGGAAGTATAATTGAGGTACAAAATCTATACATATTTAATGCATACAACTTGATGGTTTTGGAGATAAGTATACGTCTGTGAAACCATTACCACAATCTATGCCATAAAAAAGTTTCCCCCTGCTTTTTTTTTTTTTTCGTGAGGAAGGTTAGTGTTGAGCTAACATCTATTACCAATCCTCCTCTTTTTGCTGAGGAAGATTGGCCTTGAAATAACATCTGTGCCCATCTTCGTCTACTTTATATGTGGACGCTGCCACAGCATGGCTTGATAAGCAGTGTGTATGTCCCCACCTGGGATCCGAACCTGTGAACCCTGGGCCGCCTAAGCGGTGCACGAGAACTTAACCACTACACCAATGGGCCGGCCCCGCCTACTGCCTTCTTTATGTTCAATTATTATTATGTTGTGATAAGAACACTTAACACAAGATCCATCCTCCCAGCAAATTTTCAGGTATACAATACAGACTGTTAAGTAAAGGCACCATACCGCACAGCAGATCCCTAGGACTTCTTCATCTTGCATAACTGAAACTCTGTACACTTTGATTAATACCTCCTCATTTGCTCCTCCCACCAGCCTCTGGCAACCACCATTCTACTCTCTGCTTCTAAGGGTTTGGCTATGATAGAATTCCTCATATACGTAGTTTAATGTAGTATTTATTTGTCCTTCTGCATCTGTCTTATTTCACTCAGCATAGTGTTCTCCAGCTTTATCCATGTTGCTGCAAATGGCAGGATTTCCTTCTTTTTTTAAGGCTGAATAATGTCCTATTGTATGTCTCTACCATATTTTCTTTATTCATTCGCCCACTGATGGGAATTCAGGTTGTGTCCACCTCTTGTCTGTTGTGAATAATGCTGCCATACACATGGGAGTGCAGAGACCTCTTCGAGATCTTGTTTTTATTTCCTTTGGATATGTTCCCAGAAGTGAGGTTGCTGGATCATAGGGTAGTCTATTTTTAACTTTTTGAGAAACCAACATATTGTTTTCCATAAAGGCTATACCAATTTACCTTCCCACCAGCAGTGCACAAGGGTTCCCTTTTCTCTACAGCCTCCTCAACACTTGTTATCTTTTTGATAGTAACTATTCCAGCAGATGTGAGGTGATATCTCATTATGGTTTTGATTCATGTTTCCCTGATCAGTAGTGATGTTGAGCACGTTTTCATATAAGTGTTGGCCATTTATATGTTTTCTTTGGTGAAATGTCTATTCAGTTCTTTTGCCCAGTTTTTAATCAGGTTATTTGTTTCTTTGCTATTGAGTGGTGTGAGTTCTTGAAATATTTTGGATATTAACTCCTTATCAGATATACGGTTTGCAAACATTTTCTCCCCTTCTGTAGGTTTTGTTTTCCCCCCACATATTGTTGGTTGATTCCTTTGCTGTGAAGAAGCTTTTTAGTTCGAGGCAGACCATTTTTCTATTTTTGCTGTTGTTGCATGTGCTTTTGGTGTCATATCCAAGAAATCATTGCCAACACTAACGTCAAACAGCTTTTCCCCTTTGTTTTCCTCTAGGAGTTTTATGATTTCAGATTTTTAATGTTTAAGGCTTTCATCCATTTTGAATTAATTTTTGTGTATGGTGTAAGAAAAGGATTCAACTTCATTCTTTTACGTGTTGATAACCAGTTTTCACAACACCATTTATTGAAGACTGTCCTTTTCCATTGCATATTATTGGCTCCTTTGTCATAAATTAATTGACCATATATGCATGGGTTTATTTCCGGGGTCTCTATTCTGTTCCACTGATCTATGTGTCCTTTTTATGCCAATACCTTACTGTTTTTATTACTATAGCTTTGTAATATAGTTTGAAATCAGTAAGTGTGATGCCTCCAGTTTTGTTCTTCTGTCTTAAGATTGCTTGCGCTATTTGGGGTCTTGTGTAGTTCCATACAAATTTTAGGATTGTTTTTTCTATTTCTGTGAAAAAATGACATTGGAATTTTGATAGGGATTGCACTGAATCTGTAGATTGCTTTGGGTAGTATGAACATTTTAATAATATTAATTCTTCCAATCCATGAGCATGGAATATCTTTCCACTTATTTGCATCATCTTCAACTTCTTTCATCAATGTCTTAGAATTTTCAGTGTACAGATCTTTCACCACTTTGGTTAAATTTATTCCTAGGAATTTTATTCTATTGATGGTATTGTAAATGGGATTGTTTTTTAATTTCTTTTGCTTATAGGTCATTGTTAGTGTATAGAAACATAACCGATTTTTGTATATTGATTTTCTATCCTGTAACTTTACTGAATTCAGGGCTGCCATAACAAAGTACCAAAAACTGAGTGGCCGAGAACAGTAGAAATTAATTGTCTCACGGTTCTGGAAGCTAGAACTCTGAGATCCAGGTGTCGGCAGGGCCATGCTCCCTCTGAAAGTACTCGGGAAGGTTCTGTTCCAGGCCTCTCTCCTAGTTTCTTGTAGTTCTTTGACTTGTGGTCACATAACTCCAATCTTCACATGGTTTTCTCCCTGTGTGTGTCTGTCTTTTCACATGGTATTCTTTTTATTTTATTTATTTATTTTTGGTGAGGAAAGTTGGCCTTGGGCTAACATCCGTTGCCAATCCTCCTCTTTTTGCTGAGGAAGATTGGCTGTGAGCTAACATCCGTGCCCATCTTCTCCATTTTGTTTATGGGACCCGGCCATAGCATGGCTTGATGAGTGGTGCGTCAGTCCGCGCCCGGGATTTGAACCTGCGAACCCTGGGCTTCTGAAGTGGAGTGAGCGAATTTAACCACTACACCACCGGGCCAGCCCAACATGGTGTTCTTTTTATCAGGACAACAGTCATATTAGATTAGAGGCGCATCCTACTCCAGTATGACCTCATCTTAACTAATTAAATCAACAATGATCCTATTTCCAAATAAAGTCACATTCTGAAGTACTGGGGGTTAGGTCTTCACCATACAAATTTTTAGGGGACTCAATTCAACCCATAACGCATCTGTTAGAGCACCTGTTACCTCTTATAATTATTATAATTAGTTTATTTACATGTCTCTATACTTTAACCCCTCTGTAGAATGTAAATTCCTTCAGGATTCCTTCTTAATCATTAAAAAATCCCAGTGTTTAGCAAATTGTCTGAAACAGAAGAAGGCAAAATATTAGCTGCATGGCTATTTGAAGTGGCAGACTTTGATAACCCACGTTCTAGGATTTCTAGTCTCCCTTTATTATAATGACATCTAATATCTACCCCAAACGCTAGTTATTTGGTTGCCCAAAATAAGATATCCTTTGTTTTTTTTGACAGGTAGTTGAGATGGCTTTAATCCAATCTAATGGGACAATGCACTAGAGAAATAAAACGAGGCATTTCTTTGTTGATCATGTTATTTGGTGATCTGACCGAGGAAATCAGTCTTTAAAAATTCCTTCAGACATTTTTATTTAATTTAGGGATCAAATTAGAGATTGAAGAGGATATATTTAACCTCAATAGTTTCCATATTCTGTTACCTTCTTTAATATGAATTTAGAAGTGATTGAACACAGGAGGTCATTAGATGCATGATCACGCATTCTGATCTTGTGAATTCACGTTGAAGTCCGATGCTTAAATATAAGTTCACTGTACGCTTTGGATATGAGATTGTAGCGTGTAGTTATCTTTTCTTTATGGTTACCTATTCCTTGAATCCTTTTTTCCTATGTTTGGGGGATTTCCCCTGTCCTCATTTTGAATCTTGTTAGGAGGCTGAGCTGTCTCCTACTACAGAAGCTGAAAATGCCCAGTCCTTCCTTTCCCAGCCTTCATTTCAGTTTAGGACTCTTGAGGGACCCTCTGGCTCCAGCGCTGCAGGAAGACAGACGCTGCAGTGAAAATATTATTGGCAGCCAGTGTTTGGTGCTAGCTGTGCTTATGAGGCAAATCTGTGTTTGGTGGCAGTGCCAATGGTGTCTTCCCTAGACTAATGGTGTGGCATATTTTGTATGCTGCTCCTGGCTGTGTAACTTCAACAGAGCTGCCATGTTGCAATGTGCAACATACATGGCTGGCCTTGAACCTGGGTCTTCAGTCATCCTGGTGAGTCTGAGATACACACTATCCTTTAAATAAATTCCTTTCTCTGCTTAAATCAGCTAGTGATAACTCCTTCAGCTTTCAACTAAGAACCTTGGCAAATACAGGGATGTTCTGTCTTCAACTAATCTGCCTATAACGAGATTTTTTTTTTTTTTTTTTTTTGTGAGGAAGATCAGCCCTGTGCTAACATCTGCGAATCCTCCTCTTTTTTTGCCGAGGAAGACTGGCCCTGGGCTAACATCTGTGCCCATCTTCCTCCACTTTATATGGGACGCCGCCACAGCATGGCTTGCCAAGTGGTGCCTCGGTGCGCGCCCAGGGTTCCGAACCGGCGAACCCCGGGGCCACCGCAGCGGAGCGCGCGCACTTAACCGTTTGCGCCACCAGGCCAGCCCCTATAATGAAATTTTAGATGTACAGACAAAAATAAGTTGCTCAGACCTATAAATGTCATGAAGATTAGTCCTGTACTTCAGCTTCTATGTTAGCTTTAATTTCTACTCTTTTCATCATTTTGCAAGTCTCCTTTATTCATTCAATAAATATTTCTTGAGTGCTTATATATTAGTTTCCTATGGCTGCTGCAAACAAATTGTTGCAAACTTTTTGGTGTACAACAACACAAATTTATTCTTTTACAGTTCTGGAGGCTAGAAGTTCAGAACAAATTTCCGAACTAGTCATGGTGTTGGCAGGGCTAGTTCCTTTTGGAGGCTCTAGGGGAGAGTCTGTTTCCTTGCCTTTTCTAGCTTCCGGAACCTGCTTGTGACTCCTTCCTTGTATCATTCCAACCTATTTCTTTAGATGTCGCATTGCCTTCTCACTCTTGAGTCCAGTCTCCCTCTACTAAGGACGTTTGTGATTACACATAGGGCCCATCTGGATAATCCAGGATAATATTCCTATCTCAAGATCCTTAATTTAATCACACCTTCAAAGTTCCTTTCATCATATAAGGTGACATTTGCAGGTTCCAGGGGTGAGGACCTGGATATCTTTGGAGGCTATTACTATTTAGCCTACTACACTCTGCTATATGCTATGCATTAGGAATACAACGTGAAAAAAAATAAACATTTCCTCTGCTCTTAAAGAGTTAGTAGATACACATATTTAAGTAAAAATTACACAATAATTCTTCAAGTTCACTTATGATAAGTGCTCAAAGGAGAAATACAAGATAGGATGGGAGGATATAATGGACAGACCTGGCAGAGTCTAGGGAGGTCATGAAAAATTTTGCTAAAAAATAATATCAGCTAACGCTGTGTACAGCCATGGTGCTCCTTGGGTTACATATATTCATTAATTTAATCCTCACAACTCTCCTGTGAGGTAGCTACTTTTACTATCTCAAGATGAATAAACTGAGGCACAGATAGTATAAGTAACCTGCTCAAGGGTCTGTGGCTACTCACTGGCAGAAGAAGAGACATCTAAAGTGGTCCTTAGGGCCGGCCAGTGGCTTAGCGGTTAAGTGCGCGCGCTCCACTACTGGCAGCCTGGGTTTGGATCCCGGGCTCGCACCGACGCGCCGCTTGTCTGGCCATGCTGAGGCCGTGTCCCACATACAGCAACTAGAAGGATGTGCAACTATGACATACAACTATCTACTGGGGCTTTGGGGAAGAAAAAAAAAGGAGGAGGATTGGCAATAGATGTTAGCTCAGAGCCGGTCTTCCTCAGCAAAAAGAGGAGGATTAGCACGGATGTTAGCTCAGGGCTGATCTCCCTCACCAAAAAAAAAAAAAAAAAAAAAAGTGGTCCTTAAATGGAATGGATTTCAGTTGTCTTGCCTCCCTACCATTATTGTGTTAATTGTGTCCTGACTTTCTTTGGAGGAATTTCTGCTCCCTCACTGTGCCAATACTCTTCCCTCCTCTAGTTATGAGTTGGCACATGCCCCAACCTGAGACTGATTTTCCAGCAAAACAAAACAAAACAAATAGCTGAGAATGATCTACCTTCCAGGAGAGACTGCCCATCATTTTCTGCCATCTCTTAGGCTTCCTTGGCTTCTGTTCTTTTCTAGTTTTTTTTTAGATGAATTATTTTTTATAGTCTTTGATTGTACGAGCTACTTTCTACTTTTCCAATAAATTTATTTTCTGCCTAAGTTTCTGCTGGTTTCTGTTGCTTACAACCAAAGTCCTCTAAGAACAAGGAGGACTTAGCCAGGTGAGGATGGGAGGAGACAAGAGATTCCAAGGCAGGGGGAAGAGTGTGTACCTGCTGTGAAAAGCTGCTTGTATTTCTGATGAGCTTTGAGAAAGCCATGTGGCTGGAGGTAATGAATGAGGTGGAGGGTGGCATGAAATGAAACTCAAAAGCTTGGCAGGGGTCGGATATACAAGCACATGCTATGCGAAGATTTGGGGCTTTATCCTAAGAGGAATATTTTATTTTTGTTTTTTAAGCAAGACACTTAGAACTAATGCATGCTGCCAGATGGACTCAGTGGGTACAAACAGAAAGCAACTTTATTCTTTCTTGCCACTTTCTGTTAAACTTGCTCCGTGAAGTCATTTTTTCCTGGATTCTGGATGAGATTTTGGCTACGTAGCATTACTTTTCTGGTCCCTATCAGATATGAATAAATTGTATATCTCTTTTAGGTTATGAAATGTCTGGTTCAGTCTAATATCAAAACTCCACATTTTCATCCCATTATAAAATTCTGTCTTTCCCTTAGCCAAGGCCTATGGCAGGCATCAATCCTGCTTTCGGGGAGGGGTGTGGTTGTCTGCTTCTCCACATTGCTTTTCTCCTTCCTCTCATCCACTGAATGTGCTACCTCTGGCTCCTAAGAGTTGGCGGTATGGGAGGGACGAGGCTATCCCTTTCCTGGGGATTTCTTTAATGCATCTGCAATTTCCTCATTGCCAAAAGTGCTTCTCTTGCTGGGATCTAATGATCTCCCCTGTCCCCCTACTTCCAAACCTTAGCTTCTGCCAGGTCACATTTACCCTCTTTCTGCTTGGGCTCACCTTCCCACCTCTGCGTGGTCATTTGGATGAATCCCTTTTCAAGGAGACTCAGGGTTGGGGGAGACAGCAGGCAGCCTGCAGGAGGAGGCTGGCTCCTGTCTTACTAAACTCCAAGAGTGCAATTGTTTCTCAAACAGCCTCAACTACTCTTCACTCTGCCATTAGGTTGACCAAACTCTTGCCTTTGGACTTTTTCAGGCACACTTCACTTAACCATCTTTGTGTTATCCCAAATTCCAGGGGCCAGTGCTCAGCTCTCCAAATGTTTCTTCTGAAGCTCCCCTGCACTTGGAAACTCCCTGAGATCCACCGAAGGTTTCCTAATCAATCCTTGATTAGCTGATCAAGCTTATTGGGCTGAGATTTGCAAGCCTCATTTTGGATGATCTTCTTTGCAGGCCTCACACCTTGTTCTGCAGTGTGGGTGTAGTTGGCATCTATTATTCTTAGCCCCGGGGCTTCAGTCCAAACTGAGACCCTAGGAAAAGTGCCATTTTAATATTCTCTTGCAAAGTGATATGATCAGATGTTCATTATTTGCATAACTTTAATGAATAGTCTCCATTCACATTACTTCCCCGGCCCCCATACAAAACAAACAAAACGTGGATCATTCTTATGTTAAAAATCAGAATATTTTGTAAATCTGGCCACATTTGAGTTCTTTTGCACTAGAGAGTATTAAATTAGTCAAACAACTCCTTCCTCAATATTCTACAGGAAGTGTGGGGCCCTTTATCTTCTTTTGGTTTTAAAAAAACTCAACCAGCTGTCAAATGATTGAATGTAGACCAAACACTTAAATATTCCGTGGAAATTGGGACGCATTGTATAAAGCGCTTAGCAAAGTGGAAAACCTTCTGACCACTTTCAAAATAATCCAAGCAAACAGCAATTAGGGATACATTCTACTTCTTTCCATTTGTCCATGGCTCACCAGGGCATAACGTGAGCTCCCATGCATATTGGGAGGGAGATGGATAGCATTTAGATTGTCCCTTACTTTGATATGTGACTGTCAGCGTTGCAAATAATGTGCCTGCAAAAGAAAATTGCCTCCCGGTGTACCTGAAGATGGAATTTTAAAAAATGTTTCTTTTTCCTTCCTTTTCTCTTTCCATTTACTCAGCATTACGTGACTCTGCTATTAAGCACCTGAGGAGGAAAAGGAATTGTTTATGGTGGTCCCAATGAAGTGAGTCTGACCAAGAGAAAGTAGGCAACATAGTAAAGAGGTGTTTCCAACATTTATTTAGTATATATTTAAGCATCTACTGGGCACAAAGAACATAAAACACGGTGACTGCCTGCTAGAAACTTTTAATCTGCTTGTGAGGATAGGGTATACATGCACCATATGTTAAATTCAAAGTTTGTAATATTGAAGGCAGAGTCATCCTGTGAGCCTGCAAAAGGCAAAGCTACAGCCAAGATAGTGGTAGAAGCTACAGAGAGATAGGTCTTGGCTAGATGTAAGTTTCTGTCAGAGCTGACCAAAGATGGGTTGGACGACACTACGGACAGGTGAGTTTCTTGTCATCCGAGGTGTTTAAGCCAGTCTGGAAGAGCACTTAGTAGGAGTGTTTGTAGAGGGCATTATTGCATGTGATGAGTGGTTACCCTAGATGATGTTTAAGATACTCATATAACTTTATGATGCCTTGATTCTGTGAGTTCTAAGGACAGTGAGCATGCAGGGGCACACAGAATGGCCAGGAAAGAATTTATTGAAGTTGAGGTGGGAAAGAAGGAGCGGATGTGGGATAACAAAGAGAGGGAGGAGGAAGCTCCAGGCAGAGGGAATTCTGTGAGATTAATGAAAGGTCTGGGGCCTTTTCTTGTCTACATATTGCAAAAGGAAATTATGTTATCTCTAACCCCATTTAGAGGAAGGTTACACAGGAGTCCAAGAAACAGTATCTTAATGACTATTTCTTCCTTGGCTGAAAATTTGGAATAGTTGACCCATAAAGTCAGCCTTGAGGGATGGGTAGGGAGTTCGCCCGGTTCACTTCAACAAAATTTTGCTGAGTGTGTACTGTGTTGCAGGCGTCAGGCACTGGGATGCACAGACGAAGAGACACAATTTCTTCTCTTGAATAGTTTATTGTTGAGCAGAGGCTTTTCAAAATTTTATCCTAACATGTTTCCTGATGAAGGTCTATATTTCATTTCCCCAAAGTTTTATGATCACTTTAATAATAGCTGTATTTATTGAGTACCTTCTAAGTGCTAGATACAATGTCAGTCTCTTTCCAGTTCTCATGACAATGCTTCGATGTAGATATTTTATTATCTCTGTTTTCCAAGGAGGAAACTGAAGCTCAGAGAGGCCAAGTATATTGCCCAGCTATTAGTAAGTGGCTGACTGAAAATCCAAACAGTAGGTAAATTGAGTGGTAACATGTTCCGGGCTCTGTCCTAGGTGCTGGACACACAGCATCCAATGGAATCTTCACAACCCTGGAGAAGAGAGATACTACTATCTCCATTTTACAGTCAGCAAAACAGAGGCTCAGTAAGATGAAACAGAGTCACATAGTCAGAAGTTATGGACTGAATGTTTGTGTTCTCTCCAAATTCATATGTTAAAATCCTAACCCCTAATGTGATGGTATCAAGAGTTGGGGCCTTTGGGAGGTGATATGTCATGAGTGTGGAGCCTCATGACTCCTTGATGAAAGAGACCCCAGATTGCCCACTTGCCCTTTTGTGCCACGAGAAGATGCAGCATGAAGTCAGCCATCTATGAACCAGGAAGCGGGCTCAACTTCCCAGCCTCCAGAACTGTGAGAAACAAATTTCAGCTGTTTATAAGCCACCCAGTCCGTGGTATTCGGTTATAGCAGCCTGAACTGACTAAGACAGTCAGGGAATGTAGAACAAGGATGCAGGCCCAGCCTGCTTGCTTCCATAGCTGACAGTCTTTAACCACTATGCTACCCTTCCTCTCTGCTGTGTGCTATACAGTCCATAGCTTCTCTCCTGCTCTGCTTTCCTCCTTCCTTTACCAAAAAACAGAGTGAATGACAAAACTATTTTGAGCACTTTCTTGAAAGGCCAAGAGAGAACTTGGCCAGAGGAGAAATTCCCATTAGAACTCTGAGGCTCAGAGTACAGCAGTGGCACCAGGGAGGTAAAAATGCCATGCTAATTAAGCAATTACTGAAACTCATGAATAAAACATGAAGTTACACCTTTCTAAGAGAATCCTCGGAATAAGTAGTATTCTTCATTGTGCCTTGGAGCTGAGTTCATCAACGTCTAAGAAATTTACCTTCTTCTTCTGGAGAAGTGATGGGGAAGCAAGAACTGTTTCATCCTTTATCTGTTTGGATCCTTACAACAACCCTTTGGAGATATATGAGTGGAAATTTTATTTTGGGATTTAATTTAGTTTGGCCAGTTGATCAGATCCCTCCTTCTTTTAAATCCTGGACCAGTTGCAAAATATATACAATAATCAAGATTCCAATTTCATGTTTGTTGCTTGGATAGGATCTTATGTCTTGGATCTATGGCCAAATGCCCTTCCTCATACTGGCCCCACTACTCCTGCTGAAGCTGGACCTTCAGATCTGCATTTAAGAAGGTTTGGGTCTGTAGCCAGGCGAGCAGAGAAATGTAGCTACCTCACAACAGATGAATGCAGGGAGCCTGGGAGAGGAAGGTCTTCTATGCAAAGGACCTGTGGCATGTTCACCTTCCCCCAATAGGGATATGTGGATGACTAGATGTCTGCCTCTTACCATTTCACCTGTTAGGAGAATCATGCCTACTCCTGTGAGGAGAAGACAACGAAAGTACAGAGGGCAACAGTTTCTACCAAATGCACCCAAGAGGTGTTTTGTTGGCTGACAAAATCATAGGGAGAGGAAGCATTATGGTCTTCACTACACTCCCCGATCTTGTTTTTTTAATCCATTGCCCTCTCCTAATTTGACAGGTGAAGAATTCGAGGCTCAGAGAAGGTAAAGTTTTTTTTTTTTTTGGTGAGGGAGATTGGCCCTGAGCTAACATCCGTTGCCAATCCTCCTCTTTTTGCTTGAGGAAGATTGTCCCTGAGCTAACATCTGTGCCAGTCTTCCTCTATTTTGTATGTGAGATGCCACCCCAGCATGGCTTAATGAATGGTGTGTAGGTCCACGCCTGGGATCCAAACCTGTGAACCCTGGGCCGCTGCAGCGGAGCGCATGAACTTAACCATTACACCATCAGGCTGGCCTCAGAGAAAGTAAAGTTTTGAAAGTCGCACTTTAATGACAAACCTGAGGCTAGACTCTTGAGATCTCACCTCGTAGCATGTCAGTGGAAGGGAGCTTAGAGCTCAGGGGGTCAGACCCTTCATATTATAAATGTGCTAAATGCGTCACAAAGAGGGCATGTGACTTGCCCAAGATCAAACTTCCAGAACCAGAAACTCAAGTCTTCTGACTCCTTCTGGTGCTCTTTTTATCGCCTCACAGAGTTCTCCTTCCTAACCCTGTGACATTCGTGCTGTTGGCTTCTGGGCATGGTCTTCTGGATTCCAGTCCCGCCCCCGAGCCTCTTTCCTCAACTATGAAAGCACCATCATAGAGGTAACATCTGCATCTTAATGTTCTTGTGAAAACTGAATGAGGCTGGGTCTGTGCAAATGCTTTGTGATAGTAACACACTCTATAGATGTTGGAATATCATTTTTGGGATTGTCAATCTTATTTCTGTCCTCTCAGATAGGACCCATTTAAGCCTATTGGGAGACAAGTGGCTCAGGAGGAATCTGAGCTAATTGTTTCTCAGAGGAAACAACCTTTAGGTGGTGGTTCCCAGCTCTGACTGCACATTAAAATCACCTGGAGAGTTAAAAATAAATACTGATGCCTGTGCACTATCCCCAGACCAATTAAATCAGAATCTCTGGGGGAGGATCCTCACCGATTTTTTTTCAAGCTCCCCAGGTGTCCTGATCTATAGAAAGCTTGAAAGCCACAACCTTAGTGATCTCACACTTTTGTTTTATAGCAGTGACACTGTCTTAGAATGTAGAGATAATGGGAGATTGTGTTTCCAGGTGGATCACCTGTCTATTAAGATTGGAAACCTAAATCCAAGCCTCAGTGGGCCCTTGTGTGAGCCTCTTCAGCGTACTAAGTACAATTCTTTACCTGTGGATAGGGTTTTCCCTGTCTAGATGCCATTTAATTTTTACAACAGCCCTGCGGGGTCAATAATTATTGGCCTTATTTCACAAAATGGGAAAACTGGTTTCCTACCCCACCCTGCATGGAGGCAGATAGCTTTCTGTGCTGCTCTTAAGAAGAGAGGTTCGCACCAAGTGGGTTAGAGGCTGATCTTTATTCCCTGCTCTGACAATGGCACCTTCCCATTTGCGAATTCACGTGGAAAAGACATTTTGATCAAGTAAGCTTGTTGCTAACACCCAACCAGACCTGTGCACTACCCCACCCGAAGAAGTGCCAACTACATTACAGTTTATGTGAATGGTACCCCTAGTTCTTGGGCAATTCCCTGGCTGGGTGGCTGTACGTGGTGAACCTGCATAGACTTATAGAGGTGCTATCTTGGTCAGGAGGCTATCTCTCTAATACGATCTAAAGGAGGCTGGAACAACCCCCAAATACTGGCTTTTTATGATGGGTCAAATGCTGAAATATAAAATCAGTGTGCGATCTATTTCTTTCACTTAACATTATCTTCTCCAGGCTTTCTCATTTAAAATGCACATACCCTTAGGAACAATAAACTAGTCTAGGCTCTTAAATTGATTTTCTCTAATGTGCTAAGGACTGATAATTCATATGGAATAGGGGTTTACACTTTCAAACAGCCTTCGCGTTGCCTTCTGTGATGTAGTTATTACTATCATTCCCGATTTACATATGAGCAAACAGAGGTTCAGAAAGGGTCACTGTCTTGATCTACATTATCCAGCAATTAAAAGCTTGAACTCATTTTTTTTGGTGTTGTTTCCCCATCTAAGACTTTTCCCAGTATCCCTTACTGATGATAATGTTTTATTTTTATTCTCCTTGACGACATGCTTTTAAGAAAAGTGGGCAGCAAAACAAGCATTGGTTAGAGAAGGCTCTGATGCTGCCGTCCTGTCTGCATTCAGTAGTATCCTTTAGGGGAATTTTTCCAGTTCAGATGCACTTTCCCTTGAATCATTTATGATCTGTTTTCTAAACAAGAAAATTTACATGATGGACAAGTTTCTTTTTTTAATTAGTACGGAAGCTGAGGTAATAGTATATGTTAAAATATGTTAGTTTTCATTGAAAAACTCATATATAGGAACATGGTTAGGCTATTTCTGCAATTGCTTTCTCTTTGAAAATTGTGGTCTTTGCTCAAAAAAAAAATAAATATTTGTATTCGTAGAATATAGGCTGTAGAGTAGAGGAAAGAGTGTGGACTTTGGGTCAGACAGGCCTGAGTTCAAATACAGACTTCTCCTTACTGATGTCTTTGTGATTGGAGGTAAATTATTTGGCATCTCTGAGCCTCAGTTTCCTCATCTGTAAAACGGGGTAATGAGACTTACCTCACATGATAATAATTCTTTAGATTTAGCACGTAGCAATAGAAATCCCTCAAATATGTTAATTTACTTACATCCCTTTTGCATTAAGAATCTATTATCCATTAGGTAATATAATTACTTAGTTTCATCATTATATGAGATGATGGGGCAGTACACTCACTTTGATTACAGAAAAGAAAAGCCTGGGTGGATGGGCTCTAGCAATGCTCATTCATTTATTCATTCACTAATTCAGTCACGCAGAGTGATCTTTCTAAAACACGAAACTTATTACTGGCTTCTGTACCTAGAGCTGGTCAAAGGCTCCCCATGACCTACTAAATAAAGCCCAAATTCCTTAGCTTGGCATTTGGGACCCTGCACCCCTCCCCCATATGTGCTTCCCTGAATGACACCTGTCATTCTTTGAATTCACTCTGCTGTTTCACGCTTCTGTGCTCCTTTTGTCTGCAAGCTCCTTCCCACGACTTGTCCACTTGCTAGATTCTCATTGTTCCTCCTCGAGTCTCCCCTTTGGAGAAGCTTCTTCTGACCTGTCTCCTTTCCCAAACACAATTCATCTCTGCCCCCTTTGTCTTGCCACTGTATTTAGCATATCCGTCAGTTATAGCAAGTTCCACAACCTCTTCTAGACTTTAAGCTCCTAAAGGGCAGGACCAGTGTCTTCTTCATCTGTGATATCTGGTGCCTGGTGGGGTACCTGGCATAGAGTGGCTGCCAAGAGACTGTAACTCACGGTTACAATGTAAGACACTGAGAGTTTTACTGGAGGTGTGCATGAAGGGCTCTGGGAGTTCAGAGGAGAAAAACTCCCAGCTCCTGGACTTACTAGCTATGTGATCAAGGAAAGTTATTTAACTTTTAGAAACCTCAGTTTCCTTATGTATAAAATGACAAAATAGTAGTATCTACTTAATAGAGCTGTTGGGCAGATTAAATGTAAATCTTTAATGTATGTGAAGAACTTAGAACAGTGTCTGGCATGAAGTAAGTACTCAGAAAACTGTTGACTGGTATAGTTGTTAGTATTTTTGATTAAAAAAATAAAAACTATTATAAAAATTAAAAAATCAGTTTTATTTTTTTACTGTTACTGCCACAAAAGCATTTTCATATACATTACCCTCATTGTTTGCACAATAATCCTATGTTATTTTTATTCTTCCTATTTTACCAATGAGGCCACGGAGGTTAAGAGAAGTGAACTGATTTGAACAAGGTCACGAGGTTAGTAGGTCATCAGACTTCAAGGTGGATGCTCTTTCCATTCTACCATAGCTTCCTTCTTGATTCATGTACCTCTCAGTGACCTACCACTGGGTCCCTGACATCTCCATCCCTTGGGTCAAAGCTTTCTTTCCTTAAGACTCCTCCTCCAATGTCCACCAAGGAGAAGTTACCTGCTGTACATTATCACCTATTAACACATCACAGCTGTGTTGTCAGATAGGCTGAGTTGGCTTCTCAGATTAGCTAGTTAGTCCCTCACAGAGCAGAAGGCAGCTCGTTAGTTCTGGTTACAGTTGAGGAGATAAAATGAGAAGGTCCAGGCTCTCTGGGATCCCACCCAGCAAATGCAGGCTTGGGTGTAGTCTGCAGTGGGTGGAGGGGAGGGAGACTTCCCAGTCTTACCTGTAAAATTGAGAGAATAATGGCTGCTTCACAGGGCTGTCATGAGGATAAAATGAAGTAACAACAATAGCTAACATTTATTAAGCAAATACCATCTACATGAATTACCTCAATCCTCTCCTCTCAACAACAACACGAGCTAGTTACTAGTATTATCCCCATTTTACAGAGGAGAAAACAGGCACAGAGAGGTGAAGCTATTTGTCTGCCAACTGGTAGGTAGCAGAGTCAGAATTCGAGCCCAGCATCTGTGCTGTGAGTTAATGTTCGGAAAACCCCTGGCCGGAGGGGGATTAACCAGGAACTTTCCCTCTCAAGGCACTGAGTCTACTTTGTATTCATAATTTTGTAGCTTTTTTCCAAAAAATGGGCATCTGAAATCGTATAAGCTTCAAACCTGGGTCCACCTGTGAGCCTAGCTGTGGCGGGTGCTCAAAAGAAGCGAGCTGCATGCTCTCCTGGATGGTGGAGTCCCAGGAGTGGAAGGAGAAAGAAGACCAGGAAACAGGCAAAATGAGGCGTGGACCATCAGGGATGCGGGTAGGGAGGGGGGATGTTAACCCCCTTCCTGGCTGACCCCCTTCTTAACACAGGTTGTGACCCCCTTCAGGGGGCTCTGCTGAAGCATGAACTGAAGTTCTTCTTCAAAGTGGTGCCTGTGGCTGCCTGAAAGCTTCGCCGGGCTTTGCTGATTTCCTGGGGTTTAATTTATAAGCAGCCGGTGAGTGGAGCTAAAGCTTCATGAGACAGCTGCTTGTCCTGCAGACCTGCTCGGGAATTCCGTCCTGACCGCCTCCGTGTGTGTCCAGCTCCTTCCTCACTTCTCGTCAACAGTCCGCTGAGGAGCTTATCTCAGCTGGTGGAGCAGAGGGTCACATTCCAGACAGCCTCTTTGTGTCACACCTAGCCCACTCACCCCTCTTGTTCTCCTTGCACAGCCCTGGCCCCTGGTGTTCTCAGGGCTAAATCCACGCAGCATCAGCTGGGTTTTATGAAACTCCCCAGCCTGGAGAGCAATGGAGCTGAAGAGATCCTTTCTCTCATTCTTTGGTGCAAAGAATGAGCACACACAGGCATTTTAACTCCTTAATCCAAGCAGGTTGTTTAAGCCAGGGTTGCAAACTCAAATGCCTACAGGGGCCAGGCAGGTAACATTACTGGGAGAGGTGAGCTGGGTGAAGACAATAGGGTCTGGTGGGGACTATGGCAGACTGGAGAGCACATGTACTTTCCCAAAAGGGGGCAGCTACTACCCAGCTCTGGTCATTGTAGCCTGGTGGGAATGCTGGTTGAGGGTTGCCTGATCCTCCGATAGTTCAGGAGAAAGTGTAGAGCTAGATTTTGTGTGAAATTTCCTAATTTTTAAAACATTTTCAGGGACAAACAAAACACCCCTGTGGGCTTGCGTAGTGTGTGGGCTGCTGGTTTGAGAACCCTGATTTAAGCTGTGAAGAGAGTCTGGCTCTGGTTACTTTTTCTCACTTCTCCCTGACACTCTGCCCTATTCAATTTCAATGGAAGTGGCTGTTAATCTGGAGACCTTGTTGGTCTGAGGAAGAAGCTATTGGGGAAATGTTTGGACTTTTCTCAGTGAAACCTGAGCGCAGTATTTGCTCGTTCTTTCATTCTTTCCATTCATTCATTCATTTAATTATTCAACAAATATAGAGGGGCTGTTTGAGACACATACCATACTCTAGGGGTTGCAGGAGTGAACATGGCACAGCTCTCAAGGAGCTCACAGTCTCAGAGGAGAGGAGAGGAAAACTGGTGCTCTTAATGATTCACTGTGGTCACACCTTTAACAGCTGCCTAAGAAATAGAGAAAGATGGGCACAGATGTTAGCTGAGGGCCACTCTTCCTCCCTAAAAAAAAAAAATGCTGCCTAAGAGACATATAGGAACGTGGACCACAGAATTCTTAGCTCTGCCTGAGGGCATCAGGAAAGAATTCTCAGATGATGCCAGGAGCTGTGAAGGTGAGAGCAGAGGAGGAGGGGGCAATGGATTTGAAAGTTGAGTGAAGGATAAAGTAGATAATAGGGCATGGGAGGGCCTTCCGGATAAGGGGAATCAGGGTGAGTTGGGCCTAGTGGTGTGGTAGAGCATGGTGTGTTTGGGAAATGTCAGGTAGTCTGTGTGGGATGCCGGTCTGGAGTGGCTGTAGAAGATGCTGGAGGGGTGGTCTGGGGGAGGCTGGAAATGGCCCTGTGAGCCACCTTAAGGACTCTATCTGGTAAACTCCAGAGAGCTACTGAAATTGTATAAACAGGGGAGTCCCACGGTCTTATCTGTTTTAGGAAAATCATTCCGGTTCCATTGAGAAGCATGATTTGGAAAGGTGGGCTGGAGGGCTCGTGGGGAGTCATGGGATGGGGAGTGGAGAAGGAGAAAGATCAACAAATTAGGATAGTAGTTCTCAACCCTGGCTACAGTACCAATGGCTAAGCCCATTGCAAACTACGTAAATCAGAATTTCTGCGTTTGAGGTCCCAGCCTTGGGATTAAAAGCTTTCTGAGTAGTTGGGCATTGCTGAACTAGGAGACCATTGCCTGGTGGGGAAACATCTCAGATAGAGAGCTGAAGTTGTTGGGGAGTTCTTGTGTCTTGGGGCTGGGGATATAAGTGAACATAAGTAAGGCCATCTTGTAAGTGAACATAAGTTAGGCCATCTTGTTACACTAAATAACCCTTTCTTAGTTGAAACCTTTCTAGCATGTGATCATTATAAATTGCTGCACACTTTCATGATTTTCTGGCCCTGATCCTGTGCACATATCCCTGCTGAGGTACTCTGAGCTTTGTTCTTAACAATTTTAATGAATTTTCCCAGGGAATAAGAAGGCCTCCAGAAAGAAAGAACACCTGTAGAATTATCATCATCATCAACAGAAGAAAAGAACGAGAGATCCTGGAGTCCATCATGTACATCTCTAAACCCCTCCTCACTGCCTATTTTCCCTATATAACTGCCTCAAGGTTCTGTAATCCTTGAAGATAGGTTTTTGAGACATTAGTCACCCATCCTCCGAGTTGCTGGCTAATCTAATCTAATTAAACTTCCTTTCTCTATTCCTAACTTGTTGGGATTAATTGGCTCAGATCACGGTAAGCAGAGTGAGCCTATTGCTCAGTATCAGGGACATTATAGCCCTTCCCCAATCTAACAGTTCAATTTCACAGGTGAGCAATGGAGGCCCTGAGGGGCATTTGCTGTTACATCAGATAAGGAAACTTAAAAAAAATAAATAATTGATAAGTACCTTGTATTGGAAAGAGCCTGGAATTAGAAGTTAAATGGCTCTGGTTTAAATCTTGCCTGGATTACTCATCAGCTGTGATATGTTGGACAAGTCATCAGACCTTTCTCAATCTCATTTTCTTATCTTTAAAATGGAATTAATAATATCCACCTTTGAAAGTTGTGGTGAGGATTAATATCTGTAAAATACCTAGCACACAGTAGTAAACAATTAATAAGTAATAAGGACCAATGATTGTTCTGATGATTATAGTATGAGAGACCAACTCCACGTGTCAGCTGTGGTTTCTGGACTATTCTGCTAAAAAGACTCATGTAATAGGATGGTCAGCTGTAAAGAGGGGGGATTCTCAGACAGGATTCTTCTGGGAGCTTTATAATGAGCAGAGATTAAACAGAAAGAGTGGGTTAGATTTAAAATCCCTTCCATAACTGATCCTCTACACATAGTTTTTTAAATCACGTGCTATTAGCCGTTATTCTATGCTGCCTCCTCATGCTCAATTGTTTGTTTGTTCGTTTTTAATAATATTTATTTTGAAATAGTTTAAGACTCACAAGACATTGCAAGAATGGTAGAGCGTTTCTGCATACCTTTCACCCAGCTTCACCCAGTGATGATAATATCTTATATAACCTTAGTTTGTTGTTTATTTATTTATTTTTTTACAGAGTTTTACTCATATTACTGTTGTTTCTTCCTCCTCTCACTTAACATAATAGTCTACACACTTTCCTTTATCATAAATTCATGGTAAATATGTATTTGAATGTCTTGACATTCCATACCCTAATTTAAACAATTTCTTCACTTTTGGTCTGGCGATGGTATTCCAACCATTTGTATAGATTGTTTCCACTGGGGGCCAGCCTGGTGGCATAGTGGTTAAGTTTGTGCACTCCAGTTCAGAGGCCCGGGGTTTGCAGGTTCGGATCCTGGGCGTGGACTTACACACCGCTCATCAAGCCGTACTGGGGCGACGTCCCACATAGAGCAACTAGAAGGATGTACAACTATGACATACAACTATCTACTGGGGCTTTGGGGAGAAAAAAGGAAAAAACGAGGAAGATTGACAGTAGATGTTAGCTCAGGGCCAAACTTCCTCAAAAAAAACAAAAACAAAAACAAAACAGATTAGACTGTTTCCACTGTTTTGTTATGATAGTATTACTAGTGAGCATCATTTCCATATTCAGTATTATTTCATTAGGATGAATTACTGAAGGTGGAATTACTGGGTCAGAGAATCTGAACGTGTGAAATGTTTTTGATGCATAATTTTTGGTAGTTGCTGAAGGAGAGCGGCCTGAAATGAACTGGAGGGGCCCGTGCTCCAGAAGTTGAGGGTGGGACCCCAGGAACGACCTTGAACTGAGAAGGCTCTAAGTACCGGGGCTAGTGCCTGCAGCCGAAGCTTAGGCGGGAGCCAAAGCTGCGGATCCCTGCTGAGACTCCATCACGCCACCTGCCTCCCCCAAGACTCCCGGCCGAGAAGCCCAGGGCCCGGGGGCTTTGCTGTTCCCACGGTGGCTGCCTGCTCAGTAGCACTGCTGAGACTTGCCTCTAATCTACTGTGCCCAAGCTCAGGGCTCTTTCTTCCTTCCCCGTTTCAGGCCATTTCACTGAAATGTAAGCAAATGATTGATCACTTTAAAGCAAGGAATAAATGGACTTGCTGGGCAATCAGACCTCCTTCTAGCCATCGCACATTGTGCAGCCAGTGGTGGGTGTGATGCCATCAGCTATGATGGTTGGAATTTTCTGTGCTGTGACAGGCAGAACGGTCCCAGTGGTTTGTCTGGGCTGCAGTTAAAGGCCGGACAGGAGCACTCTCAGGGTAGGGACTGGACGTTTGGTCCCTTATCGAGGGCTAAGAGTTCCCATGCAAGTGGAGTAGGGCACAGGGGGCAAGTGCTGAGGTGGAGAAAGGAGCGTGTGAACTGAATTGGTGGCTAATTCCCCCAGCACGGCTTAGAACCCGGCGCTTACTTGTTTTCCATCCTGCAAATGGTAATCTCTCACCCTTGTATAGTGACTGACTGCAAATGACCACCAGCATCACTGCATTTGTCGAACACCTACTATGTGGCAGGCACTGTGTGAGGTGTTTTACACACATTAGCTCAGTTAATCCTACACCAGGGTTTACCTCTGTTTTGGGGATAAGGAACCTGAGGCTCAGAGAGGATTAAAGCTAGGAGGGGTGGCAGGGTTTGAAGCCAGGTCTGTCTGTGTTCTTGTCCTTGCTGCTCTAAGTTTGTTATTGCCCATGATAAGCTGATTGTTTCATGAATGCTCTTAAAAAAAAAAAAAAATCCAATGTGTTTTCCATTAACAGCTGCTCCTTAACAAAATCTGTGTTCCTTCCTTCTTGAGCACATTGCTAGACTACATTTCCCAGCCTCCCTTGCAGGCAGATGTGGTCATGTGACTGAGTTCTATCCAATGGAAGATGAGCAGCCACAGTGCGCATCACTTCCAGGTGCTCTTCTCCTGGTAGCTAGTTGTAATGGAGATTTTCTCTGTGGTGACAGAACCCACATGTGAAAGACGGCAGTCTGTCAGTGGAGTCCCCTGAATGACTATGTGGAGCAGGACCACACTGCACCCCATCCCCACCTCACAATCTGTTCACCTGCCCATAGTGTTACGTAAACAGCCCATAAACTTCTTTTGTGCTTAGCCACCATATATTTTTGGATCTATTTTTACAGATATTAGGCTACCCACGTAATACAGAAAGTCAACATTTTCATCTTAATAATTCAAGAGGATCTGGCAGGGCTGTTCCAAATACAGGTCAGGAGTAGGTCAAAGGGATTTACAGATGGAAGGAAGGCCTGCATACACAGCAAGGGGTAGGAATCCTCTCTTGGGTGTGTTAATGGAGGTTCCAGGGCACTGCACTGCCTAATGAACTCAAAGTTACAGAGAAAGTAGACGAAGGTCCTGCCCCTTTGTTCAGAGATTGGCTTATCCTTTTCTCATATAACAAATGTTTCTTAGAAATAGTAACAGTTAGATTTCTATCCCCATTTAGTGAATCATCAACTTTATTTGGTGGCGGCTGGAAGGCAGGTCATAGTAGATCATGATACCACAAGATTCTACTTAATTTAGGGCTAGAGCATCTCAGAACTTTCTTTGACCCTGTGCCTTTTGAAAACTTTTCTGGGGTATTGGAATGGAATCAAGAGGCGATTTGGTGTCTCTGTGAATTCTGCTGTTGCTATAATATCTGGTAGATTACGAGGTCTACCCAGAAAAGGGGGGGGGGTTTAACAAACTTGTGGATTGGAATCATAGGGTTGGGTTTGGTGAAGAGTTTCCTATGAGGCAACTTAGGCTTCAGCCAGGTGCCTGGCTGGAATTCTTTCTGTATAGCTTAGCAAAAGGGCTAAAAATTAGGGGACTTTACAACATGTAAAGGAGGTAGGAGGAGATGGAAGAAAGGCTATTTCTTCTTTCTTTGGTTCCTGCTTGTCCTTTGGTGTTCATGGTGGTGTTGATGGGTGTAGTGATGGTGGTGAGATGGACGATGCAGTAAGTAGAGGACCAGAGGCCATGCAGTGCTAATTAGATGTGAAAACATTTGACGTATTTTTTTGAGGGCACAAGGATAATTAAGTAATTTCAGTTTTTAACATCCGTAATTATAATATACTCAATTTTCCCAGGAATTTGCTCAAATGTTATTATTACTGCTAAGTATTCCTTGATAGCATCCCTCTTTCTCATCCTCCATAGGCAGTTGGTTGCGTCCTCCTGTATGCTTGCATTACGCTAAGTAAATACATCTATTATAACATATCAAACTAATTATTACATTAATTTATTGACTTGCCAAAGTTTCTTGAACACCTACTCTGTGTCAGGCACTGCAGAGGACATCAGGGATATGATGATGAATTTGATGCAAGTAACTCACAGGCTGGTAGGGGAGACTCAGAAGTGAATCAGCAATTGCTGGGTGTTATGACTGAAGTATGCACAGGTGGATGGAAGGTTAGTAGGAGAGGTGTCTCAATTGCACTGCAGGTGGTACCCAGGAAGCCTCCTGGAAGTGATGACACCCGTATCAGTTGAAGGAATTCTATAAGGAGAACTGGGAGATGGCTGGGAAGAGGGGGCTGTTTAAGGCGGAAGGAATAGGATGACAAAGACATGGAGGTGAGAAAGAGAAGATGCATTTCAAAAGCTATTAAGTAATTTTGTTGGAGATGAGAGTGGGGGAATCTAGGCAATAATTTGTAAATATTGAGTTTTTGTGTCTGTCTTTTCTTGCTAGTTTTTGAGTTAGGGATCACGTTTTGTATATCTTTATATCCTGGCATCTGTAACGCCAAGGCATTCAGCAAGTTTTTGTTGAATGAATGAGAATTGGCTGGTACTGAGTCGCTGACATCTGTTGTCCTCAACTCTCAGAGCTGCAGGTCTGAGGTTCAGCCTTGTAGGCTCTCAAGATAGGATGGGCAAAGATTCCTCCAGCTATAAAGCAGCTGGAAGCTTCTTTGCAAATGACAAAAAGGAGCACTAAATATTTAATGCTTAAAAGTTAAATATTATTATAAAAGTAATTTAATATAAATGGTTTCAGCAAATCCTTATCCATATTTCATGCCTGCTATGGGTGTCTAGGTTCTAACGTTTGTGAGCAATTAATTTTAATAGTTATGTACTCTCAATTTCCCTCTATTTTTCTCTTTAGCAGACCCCCAGGTCCATCAGGAAAGTGAAGAGCTAGACATCAGATGTCACTGTGGACAGAAGGAGACACAAAGTCCTGAACTGAGGTCTCCAAATGACAAGTTAATAGGATTCGGGAGTTGCTAAGTGGTACATAAGCAGGGATGCTCTAAAACCCTGAAGTATGGTGTTGACTTGGTGACATGATGCTTTTATTCTCCCACTGAATAGTTCCACAGTTAGGTGTTCCCTCCTCTGTGATTCCATAGTACTTTCATTATATTCTCATCTAGCTATAAAAATTGTGACTATGACTCTCATTCATTGAGTACCTACTCTGTGCCAGAAGCCACGCTGAGACTATTCCATCATACTAATCATGGAAAATTGGCATTTTATTCTCTATTTTTCAGATAAAGAAACTGGGGCTAAATGAATGAAGTTGCTCAAGTTCATGTAGTGTTTGTTCTTTTTTATCTCTTTGAATTGTGCGTTCTATATCAATAGGGATCTCATCATATTCTCCCCTGTAACCCCAGAGGTACAATGAAAAGGATAAGGTACTCAGTGGGTGCTCAATAAATGTTTGTTGAGTGAATAAATGAATGAAGACAAGAATTAGTACTATGAAATTGCTAGTATTATAGTAAACACTTGCCATCTCACAAAGACCTTTTAAAGAAAAATCCATTCTGGATTGAGATGTTGGTTGATTTTCTCTAATGCAAAGATACTCAAACTGTAAATATTCTCTTGGTACTTTGCAAGGGATTTGGCATGCAAAAGTGAGCCCTGTATCTTCTCTCCCGTAGCCTTCAGGTCTCATAGTAGTAAAGGGTAGGAATAGAGACAAGGAATGCTGATTAAGATGTGTCTTGATTTTTGATCTTCAACTCTGACCTAGGCTTACCCTCCTTCTCACGCTGACAAGGGTCACCTTTTGATAATATGGAAGCCCCAACTTTGGCTGTGATGGGGAGGCGGACTGTAGAATTGCATGATTCTCTAACACTTATGTTATGTGTTGTGGGAAAATACTCTTATCTTTGGTATTCTACATCTGCAACTTCTTTGCTTTGACTAAATATAGCATAGATTGATGTATAATGCATGCAAATTTATGCAAATATAGTCAATCCTCCTAAAGGAGTCACTGGGGTCACACAGACAACTTGCCCTTTGCAGTTTTCCACTGAGTGCCCCTGGTCGCCTAATAGTAGAGACCAATGAGAGTCAATGCAGCTTTTTTTTTGGGGGGGGGATTTGGCTGAATGCCAGAGCACAATCCAAATTCTCAAATTATTCGTCATATCCCAGTGGGAGGCCATAGCATTCAAGTCAGTGGATATTTACTGCTGACTTTGGGCCAATCTAGGTGCTGGGGGTCTCTGGCCAAGATTTAAAGAGTCCCATGGTGAGAGGTCTATGGCAGATAGAGACCAAGGCCGGTAGCAGGGAGATGCAATGCTTTTGAGAACTAATAACTCTTAATAGAGAAAGTATGGAGGAGGGTAGGCCTGGCGTGGGAGGGACCTGGGATTCAGAGAGGTTAAATAACTCACCTCAAGTCACACAGCTAATAAGGGGGAAAACTGGGATTGAAATCTTGGTTTTTCTAAGAGACAGTGTTAAAATTCTTAGTGATGAAGAATGTGGGCTGTGGATTTGTAAGACCCGACCCGTCTCTTATTAGCTGGTGACCTTGGGCGTGTTGCATAACTTCTTTGAGCCAGAGTTTTTTTCGCTTTTCTTGATCCTGCTACTTCAGAGGGTGGTTATGAGGGTGAAATGAGGTAACACTGGTAACATACTGATCACTTTGCTGGTGGTGAGCACCAAACAAATGGTAGCTGTTAGAGTCTGCTGGGATATTTTTTTGTCAAAGCCCAACCCAGGAGCAAGGATTGGGAGGGAGGAGGTCCCACGGGGTGCTGAATAAGGTAGGCTGTGCTAGATAAAACAGTTGGGTTAGGGCCTGTTCTCAATCCATTAACATCACTTGGGGAGATTTAAAAGCATAATGATCTTGACTCCAGAGATTCTGATCTCTGCAACGCGATTTTTTAAAAGCTACTGGTGATTCTAACTGTGCAACTAAGTTGAGAATCCCTGGATTGGGCAATCCTACAAGGCAGGTGGCTTCGATGGTGAAGCACTGTCCACCCAGATCTCTGTCTCAATGTGACTGGGTTTTAGCCAGTGGGTCATGGTCACTAGTGACTCGTTTAGGTAATGTTGATCACTTGAGAATGCTGACAGTGAAGTTAGGGTACTAACTAACCCAGCAGCCATGGACTCTGCCCTGAAGAGACAGAATCAAAGCAGCATTTTTGAGGTCAGTCTGGAATTTGACCTGTGGTGGCAAGAGATGACAAATCCTATAACAGGTCAGGAGGGGATGGCAAAGCAGTTGTGCCTACAGGACCAAAAGTTGATGTATATAAACTCTGGGCTTCCTAGGCCTCTTCCCAGCCTGCCCTACCAGGGTCAGTTTCTCCAGAGCAGCAGCTCCCAGTCAGTATGTCACGCCATGCTTGTAGGTCCTAATCCATATGATACGTGTTTTGTTACTATAATGAAGAACACAGATTTGCAAACGACTTGTTAAAATATTTAATAAAAATATACATTAGAATGGGATGAAGTTGGCTCTACTTTTCTTCTTTGCCTTGGCAACCACCCAAGGACAAAGCATGAGCCGTCCTCTGACCCCAATGGCCCCCTCACTGCTCTCTCACATCTATTCTTGCTCCTCCTTCCATTCTGCCCCCAACAGCCAGAGTAATTTTCTTAACATGGAAATCACATCATGTCGTTCTCCTGTTTAAATCTGCTGGTGCCTTCCCATTGTACTAAAAATAAAATGCACATCCCTTCTCTGATCCTTAAGGCCGTGCATAAAATGAACGTATCTCTCCACCAACATCTTTCTCTCCCCTTGGACCACTACCCCTGAGCTCCGGAAAGTGCTGAGTTCTTTCCCACCTCAGGGAGTTTGTGTTTTCTGTTCCCTCTGCCTAGAATTCTTTTATCCTGGCTCTCCACATAGCAGGATCTCTAATGTTACTTTATGGAAGAGGCCTTTCCTGACCACCTGAGCTGAAATAGTCTCCTGCACATACTGTGCCTGGACACTTTCCATCACATCACCCCATTGGTTTCCTCCATAGCAGTGATCACCATTGTTAATGACTAAATCTTACTTTTTATTTGTATATCTATATACAGCAGCCATTCTCCCTAGAATAACAGAACCTCCACAAAGCCAGGGCCTTGTCTAACTTATTTACTATTATACTGCCAGCCCCCAGCATAGTACCTGACATGTAGTAAACATTCAATAACTATTTGTTGAAAGAAAGAATGAATAGTTCAATAATTCTGTCACTCTTACTTACACATTCTGAAATACTTTCCAGAGAGGGAAGGAAAGGTGGAGTGATAACTGGTTTGCTGTAAGCTGCACAGAAACTGAGTAAGCCTATGGAGACATTCATTTATTCAGTCGACAAATGCATGTTGAGTATTTGTTCTGTCTGAGCACTGTTCTGGGCACTGGAAATACAAATAAAAGCAAGGCATCAAGTTCCCTGCTCTTATGGAGCTTATAGCAAACATTTGTTGTTGTTAGTGCCGTCCAGTCGATTCTGATTAGTAGTGACCCTGTGTACAGCACAGTGGAACCCTGCCTAGTCTTTTTGTGTATCCTCTCACCTTATGGCACTATATCAGACAATGCTCTGCTGCTTTTCACAAGGTTTTCATGGCCAATTTTCTCAGAACTGTGTGGCCAGGTGCTTCTTCCCAGTCTGTCTTAGTCTGGAAGCTCTGTTGAAACTTGTCCACCATGGGTGACCCTGCTGGTATTTGAAATTTCAGCATTGCAGCAACACACAGCCGCCACAGTATGAAAACTGGCAGATGGGTGTTGGGGTTCCCTGACCAGGACACGATCCCAGACCAGGTGGTGAGAGCACCAAATCTTAACCACTCTTCCACTATAGCAAATAGTAGCAAACAAATTAACCAACAATTCCAGCAAGTATTAAGTTCTATGAGGAACTTATTCATGACAGGATGATGTGGTCAAGAATGAAGGGGGGCTACTGTAGAGAGTATGGTCAGAGAAGGTTTCACTGAGGAGGTGGCATTTACGCAGGACCCCACAGAATGTGCCTCCTATACAGACATCATATATCTTGTGTGTATGAAAGAAAAAAACATTCAAAGTCACTGCTCTGGGAGATATGACTCAAGTTTTAATTAGAATCCACTTAAGTCAGATGCTAGTTTGTTCCCTAATATTGATTAGCACTGTCTTGGGTAATTAACAGCTCTTAGATTTGGAGGGGAAAATAACTTAATTATCTGCCTGACCTTGATTTTGTGAGTGTTGAGACATAAGGAATGAAAGAGGCCAGGATCTAGTGGGGTAGGGGAGACAGATGTAGATTAAGCTCCATGTGGCTTCGAGGGAATCCACTGGGCACAGGGGGAATGGATTTCCTGAAAGGACGAGAGATTCCAGGGCCCGGGCTTGTTGGTCTCCAGTTCTTTCACACTAGATGTCATGGTCCAGACAGCTGTTCCCACGCTATTGCTGGTACGACCTGGACCACAAAATCTGCATCCACCCCCTGGCTTTGCTTGGCCGCCTCATCCCATCCACGTTTCTAGAGATTAGAATAGAAAGCTCACTGTCGCTAACCTCTTCTCCCCTTCACCTTTGCTGGCTAAGGGAGGCTTGGTCACAATCTGGGGCTAAGAGGTCCCCTCCTAATAGAAACGACCTACTTTTCAGACCCCTCATTCCTCCTCATTGTATCAGTCTCTCCTAAGACACAGACAGTCAGCCACTGGAAAGTTGTGGATGAAAGAGACAGGCTTTTTTTTCAAAGTCAGGCAAAGTAGTGTGCATTCTTTAATTTTTTTTCTGACTCTGCGTCCTCCTCGCCTTCCCCCGTTCCCTTCTACTTCCATTCAAGTCAGCTTTGGATTAGAGTTTTAGATCAACTTTCAGTTCTCTTTCAGCAGATTTTTAATTATCCTGAAGTCACACTGAGAGGAGGCCGGTGCAGAGGCTCCAGGCGGCTTTGGTCACATCTGCAGATCACATAGGTTTCATCACTATGGCAACTGACCCATGTTGGGTGGGCGCAAATAAAGCTCAGAACCAAAGGTTAATTGCTGTTTCATTTCTGCTTTTTTTCCCCTTGCAATTCCAGCATTGTGGATGGAGGTTCTAATTAGAATCGAATTATCAGCAGATTGAACATCTTCTTTCCTATTTCAGTGGCTGAAAAATTACTCCAGCTGGCTTGGAAAGGGAGAGTGAGAGATGGTTTCTATTGGCCTCGATGACTCCTTTTCCCGCCTCGGGTGGACAGACAGCTTGCACGATCCAGCCAAATGGCCTGGGTCTTTGTAGCCCTGAGGAGTAGCATGCTCCTTGATTTTTATTCTATTTCGACATTAATAATATCACTGATAGTGCTGAGCATTTATTGGAAATTTACCTGTGCCAGGCACTCTGCTCAGCACGTACGTACATGATCTCATTTAAATCATAAAATGACGCTGTGAGTTAGAGATTCTTAACCCTGTTTTAGATAGGAAACAGCTTCAGAGATATTAAATAACTTGCCCACGGTCACACAACTAGTAAGTTGCAGAGCTGTGTTTCGAATCCAGCTTATCTGATTCTAAAGCTCTTAACCATTAGCCAGATCTCAAACTATGCTCCAGGAAGCTCCGACTTGGTTAGAGAGACTGGGAGACACTCAGAGAAGCTAATTTGGCTTTGCTTGTTAGCTGCATCGAATCAAACACGCTCAGGGACTTGGCTAAACTCGTTAGTGCTCTGAAATTGTAATTACAGAAGAGGGCTATCATGGTACACGTTAAATCTTATATACAATTTCTTTGTTTCCCTAGAATTAAAAAAATCAGTATGTCTTCACTCATTCTCCCCAAATACAGTACTGCTGTGTTCATTTCTTGCCTTTGCTCAAGTCTTCTCTCTTCCTGGAATTCTCCTCCCCCCCTAGAAATCTACCATTTACTCTTCTCATTCTTTAAAGCTCAGTTAAAAACACAATACTCTTTAGGAAATGTACTTTCTTTGATAACTATGGCTTACATTTTTTCTTTAATCATGAATTCCTATGAGCATTCGTTTTCTGAATTATGTAGTAGTAGTTAACAATTTAGATTCCAACTCAGATTTCCTGGATTTGAATCCCAGCCCCGCCATTTAACACGTCAGTATTCCTGAGCAAGTTACTTCTCTGTGCTCAGTTTCCTCATCTGTAACTGGGGACTGTGATAGAGCCAACACCTTGGAGGGTCCTTGTGAAGAGTAAATGAGTTTCTACAAGTAAAATGCTTAGAAGACTACGGTATTCATAGTAAGAAATACATAAGTGCTTGCTGTTATGAACTGTCTTGCTCGTTAATTGTTTTGTTTTATGTTATTCAGGACAGAAATTCAACTCAAACACATCCAGGCATCACAAGGGAATTTACTGGCCTTTTAACTGGGCAGTCCAATGATGCATCTAACATCAGCATCACTTGATCCGGGGACTCGGTGGTGTCACTCAGCAATGTTTTTCTCTGTGCTGCCTTGATTCCCAGGCAGGTGCTCTATTTGTGGTGCTCCCTCCAGCATTAGGTTTACATCCTCTCACTCCAGCAGTTAGGTAGCATCTCTTTCCTGTTCACTCCAGCATAGGTTCTGGGGCTTGCTTTAATTAGCCCAACTCAGATCATGTGTCTACTAGTGAACCAAAGGTTGTTGCCAGTGGGATCCTCCTTGGCCAGGCCTTGGAGACAGAGTGTAGAGTTAGCCCTAGTCAAATCATGTGGCCAGGGGGCTCCCCAAAGAGAAATCAGGGCATATGTCTACCTCAATATCTGTCATCCCATTTTTATGGTACGCTTTTATTGGGAAGATAACGTTGGACCCTTCTTTCATGCTTAACGTTGGGCTGAAGCTCAAAAATGACTTCATGGTTAGTGGATTTATGTGTGGTGTCTGCCCTTAAGAGTAGGAAGTGAGCTGCCTGAGTCATAGCCTGGACACCTAGGTCCATTCAAAGCTGCCTTGGAAAGTTAGCACTTGGGGAGGGAGGAGGAGGGAGAGAAGAAGAGGAATGAGATGGATGGGATGGGAGGAGCCTTCACCTGCATTTGTAATGTTTTATTTTTCAACAAAAGGACATGAAGCAAATATGGAAAGCTGTTCATATTGCTTAAATCTGAGAGATGGGAACTTGAGTGCTGTAATAGTCTTTGTCTTTTCTGCCTATTTGATACATTTCATTTAAAAACAACAAAACAAAGCAAAAAACATTAGCTACTTAACCAGGCAGCTTTTTTCCCTCTGAGTCTCCTGGAAACCAAATGAGAGCTCAGCAATCACAGAATCTCTGGTGGTTTTCTGACTAATGTCACTCGTGAAAGTCAACCCTTGCTTTCTGCTTGCTCATCTAATTCAAAAACATAAAGTTCACAGTCATCTTAAAGGAACGTTTAACAGTCTCTGGATACGGTTTGAAGAAAGAGCTTTACCTGAAAGCTGTTATGAGAAATAACCATGTCAAAATTTATAATAACCGTGGTAATAATAGTCATCCCTTACTGAGAACTGGCTTTCTCAGGCACTGTGCCAAGCACTTAATATACATTATCTCATGTAATTCTCCCAACAACCCTCTGAGGTGGGTAGCACTATTGCTCCTACATTGTAGATGAGGAAGCAGAGCCTTGGACTGCTTAAGTCACTCATCCAAGGTCACAAAACCATAATTTGTGGAACTTGGTCTCAAATCCAGATCTGTCTGATTCCAAGGCTGGTCTCATCCACATCCCGAGATCCTCCCCTCTGTTTACCCAGGAGTAGGTCTGGGTACCAAGAGACTTTGGCAGCTGGTACTTCCCGCCCCAAGGGGTATCATTAAGAACATAGGTTCCGATGTCTGAATGTTTGGCTGGACCGTGCTACTTACTAGCTAGGTGACTTGGAGAAGTCGTCGAAACTCTTTGAGCTTCAGTTGCCCATGAATGAAATGGAAAGAAGGATAGCACTTACTTCATAGATTTTCCTGAGGATTAAATGAGAATGTGCATGTAAAAAGCTCAGCACAGTGGTGGGCAAGTAGCAAGGGCTCAATAAATATTAATAATTTTTTTCCATTAGGAAAAGGTGAAGCCTCACAAGTCCATTCCATTTTAGTCTCTTTTATCACAAGAGTATCTCTCAGCACTTTTAAAAATTATTTCTTATTTTTTTATTTTTAAAATTTTTTGTTTATTGCAGTAACAAATTGGTTTATAACGTTGTATAAATTTCAGGTGTACATCATTATGCTTCTATTTCTGCATAGATTACATTATGTTCACCACCCAAATACTAATTACAACCCATCACCACACACATGTGCCGAATTATCCCTTTCGCCCTCCTCTCTCCTCCCTTCCCCTCTGGTAACCACCAATCCAATCTCTGTCTCTATGTGTTTGTTTATTGTTGTTATTATCTACTACTTAATGAAGGAAATCATACGGTATTTGACCTTCTCCCTCTGACTTATTTCACTTTGCATTATACCCTCAATGTCCATCCATGTTGTCACAAACGGCTGGATTTCATCTTTTCTTATGGCTGAGTAGTATTCCATTGTGTGTATATACCACATCTTCTTTATCCATTCGTCCCTTGATGGGCACTTAGGTTGCTTCCAAGTCTTGGCTATTGTGAATAACGCTGCAATGAACACAGGGGTGCATGTATCTTTATGCATTGGTGTTTTCAAGTTCTTTGGATAAATACCCAGCAGTGGAATAGCTGGATCGTATGGTAGTTCTATCCTTGATTTTTTGAGGAATCTCCATACTGTTTTCCATAATTGCTGCACCAGTTTGTACTCCCACCAGCAGTGTATGAGAGTTCCCTTCTCTCCACATCCTCTCCAACACGTGTTGTTTCCTGTCTTGTTAATTATAGTCATTCTGATGGGCATGAGGTGATATCTCATTGTAGTTTTGATTTGCATTTCCCTGATAGTTAATGATGTTGAACATCTTTTCATGTGTCTGTTGGCCATCTGTATATGTTCTTTGGAGAAATGTCTGTTCAGGTCTTTTGCCCATTTTTTAATTGGGTTGTTAGTTGTTTTGTTGTTGAGATGCATGAGTTCTTTATATATTTTAGAGATTAACCCCTTATCAGATGTATGGTTTGCAAATATCTTCTCCCAATTGTTAGGTTGTCTTTTCGTTTTGTTGATGGTTTCCTTTGCTGTGCAGAAGCTTTTTAGTTTGATGTAGTCCCATTTGTTTATTTTTTTCTATTGTTTCTCTTGCCTGGTCAGACATGGTGCTTGAAAATATGTTGCTAAGACAGATGTCGAAGAGCGTACTGCCTAAGTTTTCTTCTAGAAGTTTCATAGTTTCAGGTCTTACATTCAAGTCTTTAATCCATTTGGAGTTAATTTTTGTGTATGGTGTAAGGTAAGGGTCTACTTTCATTTTTTTGCGTATGGCTATCCAGTTTTCCCAACACCATTTGTTGAAGAGACTTTCTTTTCTCCATTGTATGTTCTTGGCTCCTTTGTCAAAGATTAGCTGTCCATAGATGTGTGGGTTTATTTCTGGGCTTTCGATTCTATTCCATTGATCTGTGTGTCTGTTTTTGTGCCAGTACCATGCTGTTTGGGTTACTATAGCTTTGTAGTGTATTTTGAAATCAGGGAGTGTGATACCTCCAGCTTTGTTCTTTTTTCTCAGGATTCCTTTAGCTATTCGGGGTCTTTTGTTGTTCCATATAAATTTTAGGATTCTTTGTTCTATTTCTGTGAAAAATGTTGTTGGAACTTTGATAGGGATTGCATTGAATCTATAGATTACATTAGGAAGTATGGACATCTTAACTATGTTAAATCTTCCAATCCAAGAGCACGGAATATCTTTCCATTTCTTTGTGTCTTCTTCAATTTCTTTTAGCAATGTTTTATAGTTTTTGATGTACAGATCTTTCACCTCTTTGGTTAAGTTTATTCCTAGGTATTTTATTCTTTTTTTTGCAATTGTAAATGGGATGGTATTCTTAATTTCTCTTTCTGCTACTTCGTTGTTAGTGTATAGAAATGCAACTGATTTTTGTATGTTGATTTTGTATCCTGCAACTTTACTGTATTCGTTTATTACTTCTAAAGGTTTTCTGGTGGATTCTTTAGGGTTTTCTATATATAAAATCATGTCATCTGCAAATAGTGACAGTTAAAAATTATTTCTTATCACACAATTCAACAAATTTAGATGGTTCTACAAGGCTTTTAATGAAAATGAACAACTTCTTTCCTTATGCTTCTCCACCCTTGATATCTACTTCGAAGAGTCAACCACTTCTGCTAGTTATTTTCTGGGACTTTCCCTCCTTATTTTTTTTAAGTTATATTTTTTATTTTGAGATAACTATCGATTCACATGCAGTTGTAATAAATAATATAGAGAGAACCTGTGTACCCTGTACCCAGTTTCACAACAACAACCTCTTATAAAACTGTAGTACAATACAACTAGGATATTGACATGGATGCAGTCAAGACACAGGAAACTTCCATCACCGCAAAGATCCCCCACGTTGGCCTTTTATAGCCACACCCACTTCTCTCCTGCCTCCACCCTCTCCTTGACCTCTGGCAACCGCTAATCTGTTGTCCATTTCTATAATTTTGTAATTTCAAGCAGTTTATATAAATGGAATTATACAATATGTAACCCTTCTAGATTGGCTTTTTTCAATCAGCATAATTCTCTGAAGATTGTTGTGTGTATCAATAGTTTCCTTTTTATTGCTGAGCAGTATTCTATGGTTAGATGTACCACCCATTCTCAGAACTTTTTATATTAACACTCAGTTACATATTCACATGTGGCCCCTACATTTATTTTTAGGGCCAATACCACTTTCCTGTATTTGCTCCCTTCTCTCCATCAATGTATGTTAGTTATCTTCAGAATGGTGCCTCCCAGTGGTCTTCCATGGTTGCCTCCTGCTTTTTTATCCCTTTGATTGTCATGCCACCACCAATTCAAATCACACTCTAAGAGAAAACTACAAGTTTCTCTTTCTATATAAGTTCCCCCTGGTGGTATTTTAATTGTCAGGTGCATAAGTTCTTTTCTACGTTTGCACAGAGCATTTGAAGAGTCATAAATGACTCAAACACAAGGAAAAAGCTTGATGGGGAGAAAGCTCTGATCCAGCCAGGGGAGGCTACCTCTGGGCAGGCAGAACCACGTCCTGGGCAAGACTGCCGAGAGAATCCTCCCGCTGTTCTCTCAAGGATGGCATTAACAGCAACATTAGGAAATGAATTCCCCGCATAACTGTTCCTCCCATTCAATTTTGGTAGCAAAACATCTAATAAAATGTGTGTGTGTGTGTTGAGGGGGAGAGGTAAGGAGGCAAGTGGGTTTGAGTGCACAAATAATAGATTTTCTTAATTAGTTTGTTTCTCTCCTTTTCCATTTGGTTTCTTCTTGCCTGTTTCTTTGGAGCCCCTCCTCCTTAGCCCCACATGGAGTTATTCTCAAGGCCAAAGGTAATGGTGTGAATCAACAAAAGAGCCTTGTTTTCCTATGGAAGATTACACACGCTTTAAGAGAAAGGACTACTGTTTCCCATTTTTAATTGTTACCAATATAGTGTCTTTCACATAGTAAGAGCTCAACAAATTAATCTTTTTTTTTTTTTTTTTGCAGGGAAGGATTCACCCTCAGCTAACATCCGTTGTCAATCTTCCTCTTTTTTTTTTTCTTCTCCCCAAAGCCCCAGTGCATTGTTGTACGTGCTAGTTGTCAGTTCTTCTGTGTGAGCCGCCACCACAGCATGGCAACTGACAGACAGGTGGTGAGGTTCTGCGCCTGGGAATCGAACCCAGCCTGCCAAAGCAGTGAGAGCGCTGAACCTTAATCACTAGACCATCAGGGCGGGCTCAATAAATACTTTTTGGTTTGATGTATTGTTGATTCATGAAAGTGTGAATGAAAATGATTCAACTTTTTGAGTTTGGCTGTTTCTGGGGCTTTGAGAAGACATTTTTCAGGTTCATCCCTTTCTATTTTTTCTTTTTTTAATTTCTGACATTTTGCCAAAGGGCTTGGCTTGCCCGCGTCCTTTCCATTCCTATAAAAGAGTGGACTAGGAGTCAGAAAGCCTATTTGAGGCTTGGATCCATCATTTACTAAGTGCAAAATTTTAAGCGAGACAATTAATCTGTGTAAGATGGTACTAGTGATGGATTCTCAGGGTCTAGGAGAACCTAGAGATCAGTCTCCCCAGAAATTTTCTGATACAAAGTAAAATATTGTCATTTCCTATTGTGAGGGCTTCGGGGAGTAAAAGAGAGAGAACCCTTTCTACATGTGTGTGGAGACGGATATTCCAAAAACGTGACATTATTCTTCATTGCCTGGGTTTTAGGACACCTATTAACAGGTATTTGATATCTTTCACTTTAATTTTTCTAAAAAGATTTGCCTTATATTTCCCCCTTTCATAAGGCAGAATCTCTTCATGTAATTTGTTGCAATTAAAAATTCTTTTGGCTTTCCTGCAGAGCTCTGGGGATATCACATTTTCTTGGAGATCTCGGTGGAGCGAATTAATCTACATCGAAGAAAAATTAGAGATTCAATTACCTGATAACCTTTAAAAGGATAATTATGTTCTAAACGCCTTCAGCTTTGTTGTCAGAGCTGATTTCTGAACATTCTCTTCCAGTTTGGTCTGTAACTGTACGCCCGAGGTCAGGGGTGATTCCCTTTTAGTGACACTCAGTTTTCAAAATTTGTAAGGCACAGTTGCTACCACCAGGAAGGCATTGGGACACCAAGATGCCTGAAACATTGACCATTAACCCAGATACTTCAAGATGATGGATTGAGTAAGAGCAAGTACAAGGAATGGCAACTGAGAAGAACAGTTGTTGCTGAAATGTCAAACCAAGAGGGAGGCCATCTGGTCAACTATCACTTCTTGAAAAATCAGATCACAGGGGAAAGGGACTAACATTTCTGCAAAATCTATTGTGTATTACACACTGGGCAAAGTGCTTTAAATATATTATTTCATTTACTCCTCATAATTAGTACCATTTTATAAATGAGGACTAGAGGCTCAGAAATACTGATAATGTGTGTATAAGTGTATAAGATTGTACTTATAAGGGGCAGATTTGAACACAAATCTCTGACTCCAAAGCTGATGATCTTCCAGTAGGACTTGCTGCCTTGTGGTGGAGGAAAAGTTGCACTAGGATGTGAGGTTGGTGAAGAAGATGATTCTAGAGGGGGGTTTTGGAAAGATAGCAACATGAGCCTAACTCTCTTTTCCATTCAGTATCAAACAATTCCAATATATCTTTCTGTCTTTTCTTTTTTGTTTTTGTGAGGAAGATTAGCCCTGGGCTAACATCGGTGCCCATCTTCTCTACTTTATACGGGATGCCGCCACAGCATGGCTTGACAAGCGGTGCGTTGGTGCACGCCCTGGATCCAAACCTTCGAATCCCGGGCCGCCGAAGTGGAGCACGTGAACTTAACCGCTACGCCACTGGACCGGCCCCTATATCTTTCTCTTTTGAGTCAACTAGTTGGAACCTGCAGGTTGCTAAGTGGAAATGAGGCCATGGGCTCTGTGGGAGTCCCATTGGAGAGAACTGGTGCAGGGTTTTCTGCTCTGTGGGCTGGGCAAATGTCTAGCTACTGGTGGCAGAGAGCCCCGAGGCAGGGATCATAAAATGAGGACATTGAGAAGAGGTTGGCCCAAAGAGATTTGTGGATTGAGGGAAGCAGTATGATGGCCCTGCATGTGTGTGTGCCAGATCTCCATGACCCCTGAGATGCCAAGGAGGAGCCAAAAGTCTGGGCTTGGTCATCCCTGACCTTGAGGATCGTGGAGGCTCTCGCAGAGGACCCTTTGTCTTCCTCCACTGTGGGCTGCTACCTGGTAGGGTATGCCAACAACAACACCTGAGTCCTAGTGTCAAGAAAAATCACAATACGTCCAAACCAGAGATAGCAAGATCCCGCAGAGCACACAGAACACAGCCGCAAATAGAGCTACTGAAGGAGGTGTGACAATTTGGACAGAAAAATAAGTGCACTTAAAAAGATTCAAGTGCAGTTTGAAAGGACTTTTTGGAGCTAAAAAACACTTCCTACATCCATAGATGAGTTAAGGCAAAATGACCACTAGTGAGACAGAAATAGCTGGACTGGAAGAGCAAACGGAAGAAATTTCTCTCCAAACGCTGAACAAAAATGTAAAGAAATGGAAAATAGAGGAAAGATATAAAAGGTTTAGAGGATAGAGCCATGAAACCTGACGTGAGAATAGTAGACTCTCTAGATTAGTATAAAAAGGGAAGCCAGGAAGCAAACAAATAATAAAATATTTTGTTGAGATCCAGAAGATCTGAGTCTGCAGACTGAAAGGGCTTATAGAGTTGTGGAAGGTTTGATCAGAAAAGAATGCAGGGGTGTGTGTGTGTGTGTGTCTGTCTGTCTGTTTGTCTCAGTCTATTTAGGCTGCTATAATAGAATCCCATAGACTGGGTGACTTATAACAAAAGAAATTTATTTCTCACAATTCTGGAGGCTGGGAGGTCCAAGATCAAGACACTGGCAGACTCTGTGTCTGGTGAGAGCCTGCTTCCTGGTTCACAGATGGCCATCTTCTTGCTGTGCCCTCACATGGTGAAAGGGAGGAATTCTGGTCTCTTTAGCCCCTTATAAGGGCATTAATCCTGTTCATGAGGGCTCTATCCTCATGACCTAATTACCTCACAAAGACCTCATAATACCATCACATCTATATCTATATCTATATCTATATCTATATCTATATCTATATCTATATCTATATCTGTATCTGTATCTGTATCTGTATCTGTATCTGTATCTGTGTCTATCTGTATCTGTTTCTGTTTCTGTTTCTATTACTATGTGTGTGTGTTATAATATTATATCAAAAAAGCAACAGACTTTAAGTTTCAAAATAGTGATTTTCTCATGTGAGTGAGGCAAGTGGACAGGAAGGAGAAGGAACACAATGGTAGATCTAAGTTATCTTAAGTTTTTCATTTCAGGTGAAAGTGAAATAAGGAAAATAAGGATTAATGGAACAAGGATTATAGTTAATCCAATTATATATGCACCTGTTGTCAAGAAGGAAAGAAAGAAAGAAGGGAGAAAGAAAGAAACAAAGAAACAAAGAAACAAAGAAAAGAAAGAAGAGAAAAAAAATCGACTGTACTTTGGAAACCATTGAAATAAGCTATCCAATCTCTTGCAATTTCCTTTTTTCCCCCACAGGTAAAAAGAAGATAATAAGGAACTTAAGATCTGCTGGGATTTGAAGGACCTTATGGATTCAACCCTCTCCCTTTGTAGATGAGGAAACTAAGGCTCAGAAAAGTGAGAAGACAAATGCTTGTTGGCAGAGCCAGGATAAAAACCCAGGTCCTTTTTTTTTGTTTTGTATTTTTTGCTGTGGAAGATTTGCCCTGAGCTAACATCCACTGCCAATCTTCCTCTTTTTGTATATGAGCCGCTGCCACAGCATGGCCACCGACAGATGAGTGCTGAAGGTCTGCGCCCAGGAACCAAACCCAGACCGCCAAAGTGGGGCGTGCTGAAGTTAACCACTAGGCCACTGGGGCTGGCCCTAAAAACCCAGGTCTTTTGATTTCTGGGGCAGTGTCTGCAGCACCCCGCTATTTAATGCTGTCTGTGTCATAGCCTGATTGGGAGGGCATATAAGATAATGCTGATGAAAGGGTCCCTATTGAACCCCTACAAAATCAAAGCATTATTATTATCATTTATTGAGTCCTAACAGTTGAGAGAGGGGTGTCTTTGGAGGGGTCTAATAAGCAGTATCCTTCTTTCATGGCTAAGTTCTAAACCAATTGATAAACAATGTAAAACAGAGGATGAAAATATCATTTCACTATTGACAAGATAGTTTGAAGGATGAAGCTTTTATTTATTGGTGAGGGATTTCCAAATGCTAAACCTATGAATTAGAATGGGAAATAAAGATTTTCTCCCTACTGTCAGGCACTGTGCTTGTATGCTCAATCTCGTTTAGCCATTTCCATAGGCCAACGAGACAGATCCACATTATTATCATCATTTTACAGCTGAGGAAACTGAGCCTCAGGAGGACTAAGTGATTTGTCCAAGGTGGAGTTTGGACTGGAATCAAAAGACAGTAGTCTCAACAGCTGTCTACACTTAAATTATGCCGATGTGTCCTTTCGTGAGCATTTACTATGTCCCAGACAGGGTTTCTCAGGGTGGTTTGCTTGGGAAGCAGAACCTCTACGAGTCATGTGCACTCAAGGGTTTATTGCTGGGATTAGGCTTTGCGTGCTGTGGAGCTGGAACAGTGCACGGAAGGCTGTGATCCCTGCCACTGGGGGTGGGCCTGAGGTCACTGTAAGTCAGCAGAGTGGGCAGTTGGAAAGAAGAACCAGACATACAGTGGGGCACAGGGAAGACAAACTGGAATCGTTTCTGTTTTTCGCCTCCACCCCGTTGGCAACATGGCGACCAGTAGAAGTGGCCACCACGCGTTCTGGCCTGGCCCTGGAAGAAGCTGAAGAGCGAGCCCAAATTACAACCAACGAGAGTGCCAACAGACCAGCGACCACGTGGGTGAGCTGCAGTGGTGCCCGGCGCCCTACACAGACCTTCAGAGCCAACTGCTGCTGCTTCACTTCTGCTCTCCAAATCTCACACAAGTTTCCTTGTGACTCACCCTAACCCAGGACCAGGCCGGGAAGAGAATTCTGAGAAACGTAGTTCCAGAATTGGCTGGATTGACCATACAAAACTGCCACACATGGTGACAATTATAGTACACACATTATTTCATTTATCTTCAAAGCAACCTCCTAAGGCAGGAGCTCCAGTTTATAGATGGGAAAATCAAGGTTTCAGAGATTATGTAACTTGTCTAAGGTATAAACTTGGGTAAGGTGCAAAACCCCAGTAAGGGGTTTTGAACTCAGAGCTGTGTGACTTGAAACCTGTGCTCTCACCCCTACATGACTCTATACACTGATTTTTCTCTAAGTGTCCCTCTGTCTACTCTCATGGAAACTGTCACTGACATAAGGTACAAGGCTTCACACAAGACTGCTCCAGGCATATGTGGACCCCCAAATGTTTTTCTCACCTTTCCTCATTCGCTAGACCAGAACTTCCTAGCCAGGGAGCTAGGAGTATAGGCCTGCTTGGGATGGGCCTGGGTCAGTGGGGGCCCCTGCGAAGGTCCCCTCCAGCTCTTAGCAACCTCATCCGTTTACCCCAGCGCGTGCCATGATGTGAAGGCTGGAGAGCACTAGTATGGTCTCCCAGGACATGCCTCACCTCACAGAGATGGAATTTGTTGGCCTCTGGGAAAGGAATGTAAGAGATGAATGGGAGAGCTGATGTGCAGCCTGTGAGCACGAGAGATACTGGCTAGAGTCTGTGGAGGAGGAAACCTTCACGTGACACTGTCAAACTCCCGGGGGGCAGACAGGTATCTTGGTTTTGATTTTTGTTTTATAAACATTTTTCCTGCCTGTCAGTTCTCCAAATGGAGCCAAACTCATCTTCATGGCAGCCGAGGCATAAGAGCCCCAGTAAATATGTCAGAGCTGAGGAGAAAGCTCTACCCCGAAACAGGCGTAAAAGGGAGAAAAGAAAGAGGTTTGCTCTTAGCACAGAGTCTGGACAATGCTGAGGGGGAAAAAGCATATCACACTACAGGATGTTAAATAGAAAACGTCCTGCTCCTTCTGGAGCTTCAGCTAAGGCCCTGAAGCTGAGGACATTGGTTGATAAATGCTCGCACCTTCTATGAAGAAAACTGTCAATCAATCTATGCCAGACTTGCTGAGAGATGGCTGCCAACTCCTGTCACTCTTAAGTACATTTCAGAAGAGTCTAGAAATTCATTAAAACAAAACAAAACAAAAATTCTGTCTTAGGTTGGATTCTTCCAGAAGCAGAGCCTGAACCAAAGATTCACGTACAAGTAATTTATTAAGGAGGTGCTCCCTGGAGAAACCAGCAAGGGAGTAGGAGGGTGGACAGCGAAGAGGAAGACCCAAGTGAGGGTGTTATTTTGGCTGAGGTCCCTGGGTCATGCTGATCCCTGCTGAGCTCTGGAATGTGAATTACACCTCAGCGCTTGCTCCTTCTTGAGCCATAGAGCTGGGTTTCCCTACTCCCACTCAGGGCCTGCTGTTAGTTGTCGGTGCCCAAGGGGGATCCTCTGAAGGTCACAGGAGCCAGAATTAGTAACAAAGCATGGCAGAAGCTTAGGGCTGAGCTAATGAAAGGGATCCCAAGGGACTATGTGTAGCAGCCACAGCACTGTCTTCTACAGAAGGGAATTTGTGGTGTAGAAAGCGCTTCTTCTCCACACCCCAGAACTTCAAGTAAAAGAGGGGGAACTAAGAAAACCACTCATGGAGATCGGGGCTGTCTGCATGTAGGGAGCCTGGCTTCTCTAGCATCTCTGCTCTAGACTAGTGGGATGCTTGCTGAGCTGAAGGAGCTCCTGGGCTCACCTGATGCTGCCACTGGGCCAGAGAGGAGTGTAGTGAGAGTTCTGGGGACAAGTTGATTTGTGCTTCCTAGACTTTGGTGGGCGTCAAGGCTGGAGAAGCCAGAAACCAGCAGCAGCTTCCACAGGTATGGTGAGGAGCAGGGCCGGAAGTGGAGCACGCCCCACAGCGGAGGCTCTATGGTGTGGTGGTTAAGGGTTTAGATTGTGGAACTAGACCAGCCAAGTCGAGTCTTAGCGCTGCCGTTTACTAGCTGTGTAATCATGGGCAAGTCTCCTAACCTCTTGTGTCTCTCTTTCCCCGTTAGTAAAGTGGGGATAATAGCATTACCTTCCTCTAGGGGATTTTGTGAGTATTAAGGACAGATCTGGCGCATGGTAATCTATTATATATATCATATATTACATTATTATTATATTGTTATTATAACATGTAATATAATATGGCATTACATATTACATATATTTACATAGGTATAGTACGTATATGTATGTATGCAATATGTAACATATATTTATATATTTTATATTATACAACACATTTTTATATTTACATATATATAATATAATATATTTATTATATTTATATAATTATAAATATATTTACATAGATGCATATTACATATATTTACATATTTTATATAATATAATCCATATAATATAATATAATATAATCCACTATATATATATAACATGTATCTTAGTAAGTGTATCACTTATTAGTAAGTGATTGCTCAAAGTCATTCTGTGATAGCAGACCTGGGGTTCAGACCAGGCATCTGACTCCAGAACCTACGTTCTCAACCACGATGCCACACTGATCTTGAATGCATGTTGTGCTCTAAAGGATAAACTAGTGAGCTTTGAGGTCAGCCGGATCTAAATCTCACCCCTGCTATTACTATTAACTGTGTGACCTTGGTGAATTGTTGAACCTTTCTGAGATTAAAATAGTATTTCCTTTATTGACTTGCTGGGATTAGATGAGGCAACACATGTAAAGTATATGGCAGAGTGCCCCGCACAGAGGAAGTACTCAGTAAGTTATGACTGTGTGATTCCCCCGGCCTGATTCGTATCCACCCCTCAGTTTTGGCTTTCTGTCCATGTGGAGGAGCTGCAGGCTTGGGGTGGGCAGAAGGGAGAGAAGAGAGAGGCAGCAAAGGCAGGCTAAGGAGGGCGTCTCTCTCTGAGAGGGTTTTGGATAACGAGAGAGAGGAAAAGGGATTGGCAGTGATGGAAATGTCACTGACTATGTGTTAGTGCCTTGGGACTTTAAATATTAGTCATTTGACTTTCCTTTTGTGTCTTATTTATTTTCTACACAGCATCATCAAGCCCCAAGTTAGGGTTTAAAATGGAATGAGTCATCCCGTTATCCTTGAGAACTGCATCAGGGACAGAGTATCATCCTCTTTCACCAGTGAGCAACTGATAAGCAGGCAGGTGATGGGTGAAGGTCACAAAGCCAAAAATAGTTTTTGTGGTCAGTGTGCTCGCCTTCACATATTACTGCATCCCCAGGTTGTAAGACACTGGTTATGACAGGAGATGGACAACAAAGGTGGCTTTATGAACACGGAAGAAATAGGGAAAGAAATTATGTTGTTTGATCATCTACCATGTGCTAGGCACTATGCCAGGCATTTTATACTAGTATTTTGTCAAATTCTCACAAGTCCCATACGAACCAACATATAAATCATATTGGTACTATAGTTCCAATTTATAGATGAACAAACTGAGACCCATACTGGGACTTGAACTAGTCTTTCTGATTCCAGAATTTGTGTTCACAGTACGTCATGTTGCTCCTGAACACTTGGTTCTTGTTTTTATTTCATAAGGACGCTGAAGGCCAGTGAGGCTTCACCATGGGCACCTCTGTCTAGCTAAAGCCACTGCTTCCTCTACCCCCCAAATCTACTCAGTGGCAATAGGATGCCCCTTGTTCTGTTTGATTGCTGCTACTTCCTGCCGTCCCACTCCCCTTCTCCTAAAAACCTGAGAACTGGAGGAGACCTTAGTGATGTCTTCTGGGAGTGACAAATCTTGTGCAACCACAGTTGCCCTCAGATAGTGGTTATTGGCTAGACAACGCAATACATGTCTATAGATATCTATTGACTCCTTGCTCAGGCCAATACCTTATGAGATTCATTTCCTTATCTCTGTAACCTGGCAAGCCCAATAGCTCTGTAATAGCACATAGTCCAAAGCAACAAACATTCTAATAATAATAATAAAATAACTACTATATAGCAAGCACAGTGGTTCATACATAGCTCATTGACTCTTCGGAAAAACCAAGGAGATTGCTATGTTCATTTTTCTAATTCTACAGATGAAAAAACGGAGAGTCTGAGAAGTTGAATTAGTTGTCTAGAGCCACACCTAGGAAGAAGAAAAGCCAGGGTTTGAACATGGGCATTTTCTATTCTCAAGCCTCTTCCTTTAATAATTCACCTTCTTGAGTCAGTTAGCATTTGCTGAGTAGCAAACCATTCCAAAATGTAGATGCTTAAAATAGTAACCATTTTATTTAGCTCATGGTTTTGTGTGTCAGCTGGGAAAAGGCCATATTTGGTCTTGGCCATCTCAGGGGATCTCTACTGCATTCTCTCATGTGTGTAGTCACCTGGCCAGTCGCTGGGAACTGGAGGATCTAGGATGGCCTCAGTTGTATGTCTCAAGGTTGAGTGGCTATTGGCTGAGGTGCCCTGGTTCTCCTCTGCTTAGCCTCTCATCCTTCAGCACCTGCTCTGGGCTTGTTCACATGGTGATCTTAGGGCTCTAAGCAGATCAAGAGGGCAAGCCCCAATGCCCCATCACCTTCATGTCTCTGCTTGCCCTTTTCCTCCCTTCCTGTTAGCCAAAGTCCTGTTGGCCCAAACAAGTCACATGGTCACATGGCCAACCCATGTTCAAGGATGGAGAATTAAACTCCACCTCTTGGCTGCAGAAGAGGTGTTTGTAGGCAATTTTGCAGTCCGCCACACTTATTTTCTGCTAGGTCACTCAGTCTGATGAGGTAGAGAGATATGCAAACAGATAAGTGACAGGACATTTTGAGAACTGCTTATACATATGGGGGCTGCCTATTTCATTGGCTTCTAAAATGCTCCGGGCAGCATGGAGCTTGGGAGTTCCCTCAAGCGCATGAGATTTCTTTGAGAAAAGAGCCAGTTCAGGTCCTGGACTGCCTTAGCGCTGGGCTGGTTTAGTGGGGAGAAGTGGTGACCTAGCCCTGGAAACGCTTCATTTTTTTCTGAGTAGGACTTCGTGTTACCCCTGCATTGTTGCCCCACACCCTTCCGCTGAGGGACCTGCACAGCTGGAAGCCCAGCTGGGCATCTGTTTCAGGAAACTCAAAATTAACTTTATGGCCGGAAAGTAACAAGCATAGCTCAATGTGGCTTCTATCTACTTTGGGAATTTAACAGCCTCAGACCCAGCTCAGCTCTCTTTTGCCGCATTTGGAAAAATGTCTCTTACATAGTTATGCTCTTCAAGAGGCAGTTGATTCCAGCTTCTTATGGCATGTCTTAGATGTTTCTGGAAGAGAGAAAGGGTGGGTGGGACACACAATGGGGAGCACCTTGAGGCCTCAGGCTGTGACAAAGCCCTGACTGTCCCCCAGATGGCTCCTGTTCCACTTGTCACTTCCCTTCCACTGTACCTGAGACAGAATAGTGGGGTTAAGTGTGTGGGCTCTGAACAAGACTGGATCCAAATCCTGGCTCAACTCCTTACTCACTCAGTGATTAGGGTAAATTACTTAAACTTTTTGTCTTTCAGTTTCTTAATGAAGATAATAAGTAAAATGAAGATAGTAAAAGTAACAATTTACAGTTGTGGTGAGCATTAAATGATTTGATATGTAGAAAGCGCTTAGACCCATGCCAGGCACATAGTAAGGCTAAATAAATGTAGGTGTCATTATGAATAACAACAAACACTCTTATTAGTACTAGTATTGTTACTCAGCAATGGTTCTAAACCTAGCAGCATCTCAGCATTATCTCAGAGAGCTTAGCAAAAACACAGATCCTGTGCCATCCTCCTGGAGAATCTGATTATGGGACTCCCAGGAATCCATACATTTTATGATTTTACAGCAACCAGTGCCCAGAGCAGCACGTGGGAATCATTGCTTACCCTATAGAGCTTGGTACATTTCCTTCAACACTCAACACATGGAGATACTGAGACCACTTAAAAAGACTATTTGGAAAGACATATGTATATACATAAAACATCTTTTCCTGCCCCTACAGATTCTGCACGCAAAATATACTCACCTCTTCTCCAGGAGAAAATCCAAGACACAGTCCTTTCTCTCAAGGTTCTGTCCTTCCTAGAGGAATGCTCTAATGAGGAACTGATGTTCCTAATTACTGATAATAATGGTTTACATTATTGAGTACTTACTAGTGCCAAGAATTATGCTGAGAAATTTACTTGGATTAGCACTTTTAATCCTTTTAATAATCCAATGAAATAGGTACTATATTATGAGGAAACAGCAGCTTTAGTGAGATGAATGTCTTTGCCAGGATCACCCAGTGAATTGATAGTTAATCCAGCTATTTAATTATTATTTCATGACTTAAACTCAGGCTCTCAACCTCCAAGAACTGTGTTGTTAACTACCAATCTAAACTGCCTTTTGGTAAAAGTTGCTAGTTGTTTTTTATTATCTGTTCTCAATTAATTTCACTAATAACAGAACCCTGAGATTTAGCTGGGCACATAGCCACCCAAAATAAAAACATTTCCCAGCCTCCCTTACAGGTAGGTGTCCATATGGCTAAATTCTGCCGAGTGGGATATGAGTGGTGACATATACAAATTCTGGGTCATGCCTTTGAAGGAAAGGGATATGCCCTCTTCTCCTTTAATTCTTCTTCTGGAGTGAGGCCATCATGGTACCATCTTGGAACTTAAAGATGACAGTAATACCCTAGGGAATGTGGAGCAAAAACCCAGAAAGAACTTGGGTCCCTGACATTGACAGCTACTATGGACTGCTTATGTAAATTCAGATTATAAAATGAGAGAGAAATAACTTTTGAGATGAAATTTTGGGTATCAACAGCAGCTGGACCCACATTCTAATTAATACAACCTCTACCAGCTCAGTTTTAAAAGCCTGCAGTTGTAAGTGACTTGTACCTATTCTGGATCTCAAGCAAAATTTTAGATAGTTTCCTTTTATCCTTGGTGAACTGACCTGATGGGTTCTAGATCTCTCCTCTAGGATCCCCATAATGCTAGGTCCATTTGTGTGTGCAACATTTCCATGGGCCATTTCAGGGGGTCAATCCACATTATAAGAAGTTGCAATTCCATAGTTTGAGTCTACTAACCAGGTTGTTGGACTCTCAGACCCCTAAAATCTCCCCTTTTGTCTAGCTCAAAGGTGAAAAGGGAAGCTCTGATGGTGTCACACAAGCTGTGGCTCTCAGGTGCTGGTTATCACTTTTCCCTTTACAGTGTCCTGTTTCTATAGATAACTGATTCAGAGACATCACAAGAGATACAGTTGAAATTGATAAGATATCCTTTCAACATTACATACAGTCCACTGGTTACATTTTTAGCTGAAGCTCAGATTAGGGCTTATTTGGGGCTGGTTTTAGTTCTTGAAATACAAGATACTAAGAACTGCAACTCATGGTGAGTATTTGAACAAAAGCATTACTTGATTTACATTTAATCCAAGTGAAAAATAATAATGATGATAATGGCTAAATATAATGAATGCCCAGAATGTACCAGTCACAATGCATATGTTTACATATATTATGTCATTTAATTCTCACTATAGCCCCACAAGGAAGGTAATACTATCATCCCATTTTACAGTAAGAAAACTAGCACAGATTTTCCAGCTGTCATACTAGTGGGTTTCTATCCAATTCACTGAAGGCAGAGGAATCTGAAATAAAATCTATGACAATAGCTACTGCTGTTAAAGTGCTTCCCATGCAGGTATGTATTGAGTGCTTTATACATTATTTTATTTAATTCTTACAACAATCCGATGAATTAAATCTTAGTACCATAGTGATGAGGGAAATTGGGGCCCAGAAATGTGAAATAACTTGGCCATGGTCACATGGTTTAGAAGAATCATGGCCAGTATTCAGGTTTGACTTCGAGTCCTGGACTCACTAAACTGGCCCTCCTACATTGATCTTATATCATGAAGAGGCTTCTGATTACCAGCATGCTGCTCCTAATAACCTGGGATATTGTTGGTGGTTTTTTTTCAGGTTTTTATGATTCAGTATCATTTTATATAAAATGAAATTCAGTGGAGCTCAAGATGCTTTTTATGTATCCATTGTATCTTTTGATTGCTACCGTATAAAAGGTCATACTTAGCTAAACATGGGAAAATATTAGACATGACCTAATTTACTTAATAAATCCATTTAGTTCTCAGAAGATTCAAACATACACACACACACACACACACACAATCCAGCAAGAGAGAGGCAAGAATCCTCAAAAGGGATAAATTAGGAGAGTCATATGGAATTCTACAAATGTGATAAACAGTTATTAGAAAAATGAAACTTAGACAGATGTGCCCTTAGACTAATTGAACACAAATCCTTGAGAAGCTCAGTGCTAGGCAGAGCTGGAAAAGACAGCTGAAAGAATGAAAAGAATATACAAAAGGGACTATTTCCGATGTTTTTTTGTACAAAATGCATCGCATCTGTTAAGCACTTAGGAGCTATAGGATCTAGATATGAAAATGCCCTCAGATAAATTGAGAAAAAGACCTTGAACAATGTAGAAGAAGAAAAAGAAACAGAAGAATATGAACTTTCACGAAATGGGTGAAAATTATCTCAGTTTTGAAATGATAGTCTATTATTAAGAATTTTAGGCCAAGGTATCATGTGAATTAGCTTTAGGTGGATCAGTCTGCCCCCCTGTTGCTTCTCAGTCTCTCAAATGTGTCCCCTCTTCTCCATCCACATTGTCACTATCTGTGGTAAAAATGCTAATTTTTCTTGGAGCAATAGTCTAATAGTCTAACGCGGCTTCCTCACCCCTTATCTATCTTCCTCATTATAAAAGAGTTATTTTTTTTTTAAAGTGCAAGATTTATAGGTTACTGCTGTACTTTTTTATTTTTACTTTATTTTATTTTATTGGGGTCACATTCGCTTACAACATTGTGTAAATTTCAGGTGTACATCACTATATTTCAGTTTCTGTATAGACTGCATTGTGTTCACCGCCAACAGTCCAGTTTTTATCCGTCATCATACATATGTGCCCCCTTACCCCTTTTGCCCTCCCCCCATTCCCTTCTCCTTTGGTAACCACTAATCTAGTATGCTTATCAAAGTGTTTGTTTATCTTCCAGACATGAGTGAAATTGTACAGTGTTTGTCTTTCTCTGTCTGGCTTATTTCACTTAGCATAATACCCTCAAGGTCCATCCATGTTGTCTCAAATGGCATGATTTTCCTTTTTTTTTTTTTTTGATGAGGAAGACTGGCCCTGAGCTAACATGTGTTGCCAATATTCCTCTTTTTGCTGAGGAAGATTAGCTCTGAGCTGACATCTGTGCTCATCCTCCTCTACTCTGTATGTGGGATGCCGCCACAGCATGGTTTAATGAGTGGTGCATCAGTCTGCACCCAGGATTCTAACCCCTGAACCCTAGGGCGCTGAAGTGGAACATGAACTCGACCGCTACACCACTGGGCTGGCCTAATTTTGTTTTTTTTTATGGCTGGGTATACTACATCTTCTTTATCCATTCATCTGTTAATGGGCACTTGGGTTGCTTCCATGTCTTGGCTATAGTGAGTAATGCTGCAATGAACATAGGGGTGCATAGCTTCTTTGCATTGTTGATTTCAGGTTCGTTGGGTAGATACCCAGTAGTGGGATGGCTGGATCATAAGGTATTTCTATTTTTAATTTTTTAAGGAATCTCCAGACTGTTTTCCATAGAGGCTGTGCCAGTTTGTATTCCCACCAGCAGTGAGTTAGGGTTCCCATTTCTCCACAGCTTCTCCAGCATTTGTTGTTTTTTATCTTGGTGATTATAGCCATTCTAACTGATGTAAGATGATATCTTAGTGTAGTTTTGATTTGCATTTCCCTGATGATTAGTGATGTTGAACATCTTTTCATGTGCCTATTGGCCATCTGTATATCTTCTTTAGAGAGGTGTCCATTCGTTTCCTCTCCCCATTTTTTGATTCGGTGTTTGTTTTCTTGTTGTTCAGTTGTGTGAGTTCTTTATATATTATAGAGATTAATCCCTTGTCAGATATATGGTTTGCAAATATTTTTTTCCCAGCTGGTGGGTTACCTATTCATTTTGATCCTGGTCTCATTTGCCTTGTAGAAGCTCTTTAATCTGATGAAGTTCCACTTGCTTACTTTTTCTTTTTTTTCCCTTGTGCGATTAGATATGGAATTAGAAAAGATCCCTTTATGACTGATGATGAATAGTGTGTTGCCTATATTTTCTTCCAGGAGTTTTATTGTTTCAGGTCTCACATTCAGGTCTTTGATCCATTTTGAGTTAATTTTTGTGTATGGCAGAAGAAGATGGTCTACTTTCATTCTTTTGCATGTGGCTGTCCAGTTTTCTCAGCACTGTTTATTGAAGAGACTTTCCTTTCTCCGTTGTATGTTCTTAGCTCCTTTGTCGAAGATTAGCTGCCCATAGATGGGAGGTTTTATTTCTGGGATTTCAATTCTGTTCCATTGATCTGTGTCTGTACCAGTCTGTTTTTGTACCAGTACCATGCTGTTTTGATTACTATCACATTGTAGTATATTTTAAAGACAGGGATTGTGATGCCTCCAACTTTCTTCTTTTTTCTCAGGATTGCTTTAGCTATTCAGGGTCTTTTGTTGGCCCATATGAATTTTTGTATTCTTTGTTCTATTTCTGTGAAGAATGTCCTGGGGATTTTGATTGGGATTGCATTGAATCTGTAGATTGCTTTAGGTAATGTGAACATTTTAACCATGTTTATTCTTCCAATCCAAGTGCATGGAATATTTTTCCATTTCTTTATGTCATCATTGATTTCACTCAATAACGTCTTATAGTTTTCATTGTATAGGTCTTTCACTTCCTTGGTTAAATTTATTCCTAGATATTTTATTCTTTTTTTTGCAATTGTAAATGGGATTGTCTTCTTGAGTTCTGTTTCTGTTAGTCTGTTGTTTGCATATAGAAATGCAACTGATTTCTGTAGGTTGATTTTGTACCCTGCAACTTTGCTGTACTTGTTGATTATTTTGAATAGTTTTCCAACGGATTCTTTAGGGTTTTCTATATATAAGATCATGTCATCTGCAAATAGCAAGAGTTTTACTTCTTCTTTGCCTATTTGGATTCCTTTTATTCCTTTTTCTTGCCTAATTGCTCTGGTCAGCACCTCCAGTACTATGCTGAATAAGAGTGGTGAGAGTGGGCACCCTTGTCTTGTTCCTGTGTTCAGAGGAATGGCGTTCAGTTTTTCCCCGTTGAGTACGATGTTGGCTGTGGGTTTGTCATGTATGGCCTTTTTTATGTTAAGGTTCTTCCCTTCTATTCCCATTTTTTAAAGAGTTTTTACCATAAATGGATGTTGGATCTTGTCAAATGCCTTCTCTGCATCTACTGAGGTAATCATATGGTTTTTATTCCTCATTTTGTTAATGTGGCTAATCACATAGATTGATTTGCAGATGTTGAACCAACCTTGTGTCCCTGGTATAAATCCCACTTGATCATGGTATATGATCTTTTTAATGTATTGCTTTATTTGGTTTGCTAATAATTTGTGAGCATTTTTGCATCTATGTTCATCAGGGATATTGGTCTGTAGTTTTCATTCTCAGTATTGTCCTTGTCTGGCTTTGGTATTAGGGTGATGTTGGCCTCATAGAATGTGTTGGGAAGTGTTCCATCTTCCTCTATTTTTGGAATAGTTGGAGGAGGATGGGTATTATATCTTTGAATGTTTGGTAAAATTCTCCAGAGAAGCCGTCTGGTCCTGGACTTTTATTTTTTGGGAGGTTTTTGATTACTGTTTCAATCTCTTTACTTGTGATTGGTCTATTCAGGTTCTCTGTTTCTTCTTGATTCCGTTTTGGGAGGTTGTATGAGTCTAAGAATTTATCTATTTCTTCTAGATTGTCCAATTTGTTGGCATACAGTTTCTCATAGTAGTCTCTTAGAATCCTTTGTATTTCTGCAGTAGCCATTGTAATTTCTCATTTTTCCTTTTATTTTTTATTTATTTTAGCCTTTTCTCTTTTTTTCTTGGTGAGTCTGGCTAAGGGTTTGTCAATTTTTATTTATCTTCTCAGAGAACCAGCTCTTTGTTTCCTTGATCCTTTCTACTGTTTTTTTTTTTTTTGGTTTCAATTTCATTTATTTCTTCTCTGATTTTTATTATTTCCCTCCTTCTGCTGACTTTGGGCTTTGTTTGTTCTTCTTTTTTAATTATGTTAGGTGTAGTTTGAGGTTGCTTATTTGGGCTTTTTCTTTTTTGTTAAGGTGGACCTGTATTGTATGAGTTTCCCTCTCAGGACCACTTTTGCTGCATCCCATATGAGTTGGTATGGTATATTTTCCTTTTTATTTGTCTCCAGATATGATTTGATTTCTCCTTTAATTTCGTCAATGATTCATTGGTTGTTGAGTAGCGTGTTGTTTAGTTTCCACATCTTTGTCACTTTCCTGGTTTTTCACTGGTAGTTGATTTCTAGCTTCATGGCATTATGGTCGGAAAAGATGCTTGTTATGATTTCAACCCTCTTAAATTTATAGAGACATGCCTTGTTTCCCAACATATGGTCTATTCTTGAGAATGTTCCATGTGCTCTTGAGAAGAATGTGTAACCTGCTGTGTTCGGATGGAGTACTCTCTGTATATCCATTAAGTCCATCTCGTCAAGTTTTTCATTTAAGTGCATTATTTCCTTATTGACTTTCTATCTGGATGATCTATCTATTGTTAAGATCCCCTACTATTATTGTGTTGTTGTTAATATCTCCTTTTATGTTTGTTAATAGTTGCTTTATGTACTTTGGTGCTCCTGTGTCAGGTGCATATATATTTATAAGTGATATGTCTTCTTGGTGGAGTGTCCCTTTCATCATTATATATTGCCCCTCTTTGTCTCTCATTACTTGTTTTATCTTTAAGTCAACTTTGTCTGATATAAGTATGGCAACACCTGCTTTCTTTTGTTTGCCATTAGCTTGGAGTATTGTCTTCCATCCTTTCACTCTGAACCTATGTTTGTCTTTAGAGCTGAGATGTGTTTCCTGGAGGCAGCAAATTGTTGGGTCTTATTTTTTAATCCATCCCACCACCCTGTGTCTTTTGATTGGAGATTTCAGTGCATTTACATTTAGGGTAATAATTGATATATGAGGGTTTAATGTTGCCATTTTATCTCTCGTTTTCTGGTCCTTTTGCATTTCTTTTATTTCTCGTCCCATGTGTTTTGGACTACTAATTCAGTTTGGTAGTTCTGTATGATGGTTCTCTTAGTTTTCTCTTTGTTTATCATGTGTGACTCTATTCCGATTATTTGGTTAGTGGTTACCATGAGGTTTGTATAAAAAATCTCATGGATGTGATAGTCCATTTTCTGATGGCCTCTTATTAGCTTAGACTAAGTCGATTTGATCCCTTTCCTCTTCCTCTTCTCAGTTATTGTTGTCACAACTTATTCCATCTTGTGTTGTGAGTTTGTGTTTAAAGTGATGAGGTTATATTTACTTTTGGTGTTTTCCTTCCCCTGATCTTTGGTTTTATAATTGTTTGCTAATCTATTCTGATAGAGAGCTGCAATTTCTCTGGTTTTATGGACCTATTTTCTTCCTTGTTCAAAACCTTGTATCCCTTTTCTCTTTTTTTTCCCTCAGGCATGAGGGCCTTCTTGATCACTTCTTGTAGTGGAGGTCTCGTGGCAATGAACTCCCTTAGCTTTTGTTTATTAGGGATAGTTATTATTTCTTCATCATATCTGAAGGATATTTTTGCTGGATAGAGTATACTTGGATGAAAATTTTTGTCTTTCAGAATTTTGAATATGTCATTTTAATCTCTCCTAGCCTGTAAAGTTTCTGTTGAGAAATAGGCTGAGAGCCTGATAGGAATTCCTTTGCACATTATTTTTTTTTGTCTAGCTGCCCTTAATATATTTTCTTTGTCATTGACTTTTGCCAGCTGTACCACTATATGCCTTGGAGAGGGTCCTGTCATGTTCATATATTTAGGAATGAATACATATATTCATTCACTGGTATTTCCACCTCCTTCCCCGGGTTTGAGAAGTTCTCAGCTATTATTTCTCTGCTCCTTTTCCCCCATATTCTCCCTCTGGAATACCTACGTTGGATTTCCTAATTGAGCTGGATATTTCTCAGAGAGTTTCTTCATTTCTTTTTAGTCTTATTTCTCTTTCCACTTCCATCTGGAGCATTTCTGCATTGCTGTCCTGAATATTGCTAATTATTTCCTCCATATTGTCAGCTCTGAGGCTTAAAGCTTCCAGATCTGTCTTTATCTCCTCTACTGTGTTTTTTATCTCTAACATTTCTGATTGGTTTTTCTTTATAGTTTCAATCTTTTTTGTGAAGAAATTCCTGATTTCATTGAATTGTCTATCTGTATTTTCTTGTATTTCATTGAGCTATTTTATGATAGCTATTTTGAATTCTCTATCATTAAGGTTATACAATTCTGTGCTTTCAGGGTTGATTTCTGGGTGCTTGTCATTTTCCTTTTGTTCTGGAGATTTAATATATAGCCCAATATAATACTCTCACGGAGGCATGGTGCCTGCTGGTGTTGGCTTAGTTTTCTGCATATTGAAAATATCTGGTCACAGTTTCCTCTTGCTGCCACTGGGAGGGGGTCAAGAGCTGTGTAGTCTGTGTCCGCCTCGATCTGCAGGTGCTCTGGTTGTCCCACCACTGAGCTGAGGTGCAGCTGAGCTGAAGTGCAGCTGAGCGGAGGCTGCTGGGGCTGGAGCACAGGAATAGCTGGAGCTGGAGTGTGGGAACAGCTGGGATTGGAGTGCAGCTAGGCCAAAGCAGCTGGAGCTCAGGTGTGGGTGGGCCAAAGAAGCCGGAGCTGGAGCACAGCTGAGCTTCAGTGCGGCTAAGTGGAAGCAGTTGGAGCTGGAGCATGGGAACAGCTGGAGCTGGAGCTGGAGTGCAGCTGGGTTGGTGCAGCTGGAGCTGGAGTGTGGCTGGGCTGAAGAACCTGGAACTGAAGTATGGCTGGGCCAAAGTAGCTGGCACCAAAGCACCTGGAGCCTGAGCGCAGCCAAGCTGAAGCAGCTGGAGCCGTGGTGTGGTCAAGCTGGGGCAGCTGGGGCTGGGGCACAATTGAGCCAGGGCAGCTGGGGCTGGGGTGTGGTCGGGCCTGAGCTACTGTGGCCAGGGCATGGGCAAGCCAGAGCCACTGGTTCCAGGGTTCTGGCGAGCTGTCGCCTCTGGGGCCGGGGCGTGGGTGCACCACTGCTGCTGGTGCTGGGGCCAGAGCTGAGCTGAGGCTGCAGGACCACTGTGCTGAAGTGCCAGGTGGGTGGATGGGGGAGCGCTTACTTTCTCCTCCCCGATTCCAGGGGTTTCTTGCTTCGCTGTTTCTCTCTGTTCTCCTGAAGTGCTAGCTTGTTGAAGGTACCCTTGCAACAGTTCAACTCCTTTCATAGGGGAATTCCCCATGGGCTGTGAGGGATCTTGGAGAGTGATGGTTTTCCCACAGAGGGCCTCCCCTTCCCCCTCTCTATGAGAGCTGCGTGGTCTCAGTCTCTGGGTTTCCTTGGGGAAGGAAGGGAGCTCCTCTTACCTCCTTCCACTTCCTCTGGAGATTCCAGCACCTCTGCCCTCGGGTGTACAGCTGCGTGGATGCCTCAGATATCCCTTGTGTTGTGTGAATATACACCAGCAGTGTATCAGGGTTCCCTTTTCTCCACATCCTCTTCAACACTTGTTATTTCTTGTCTTGTTAATTATAGCCATTCTGATGGATGTGAGGTGATATCTCATTGTAGTTTTGATCTGCATTTCCCTAATAATTAGTGATGTTAAACATTTTTTCATGTAGGTTACTGCTTTTCTTAAACTCTCACGGAGGTTCCCCATCACCTTAATGATACAGTTGGCCTCCTTAGCTCAGCAAAAAAGCCTTTTGTGATTTGGCTTTTGCTTATTTTCTATTCTTCTGGCTTGCCTCTTTCCCACGTGCAACTTCAGTCCATGTGAACTGTTATGGACTTCTACTTTCACTATAAAGATATACAGTCATGCATTGCTTAACAACAGGGATACATTCTGAGAAATTAGGCAATTTCATCATTGTACAAACACCGTAGAGTGTACTTACATTAATCTAGATAGTCTAGCCTACTGCACACGTAGGCTATGTGGTACTCATCTTATGGGACCACTGTCATATATGAGGTCTTTCATTTACTGAAATGTTGTTATTCAGCGCATGACTGTACTGCATACGCTGAGGGGGAACTTAAAATATGTCAGATCCTGGGTAAATTACAATGAATATATATTGTAAATGCACTTCTGGGCTCCAAGGGTTAAGAAAAAAAAATTAGATTGAAACTTGAACAGTGAATGGTTGTCCTGACATAATTATTAATGGCACCTCTGTTTCATTCTCAAACGTGTTCTAGTTTCGACAATGAACTATATGGTAATTTTATTAACGGGCTATAGTATAACCAGCAGTTTCACAATCAGAGAACAAAGATCACCAAATTCCCAGTTAGAGATCAATGGATTTTCACTGCCCTTCCCCTTACCTTCTTTATCCAGCGAATTCCACATTTATAGGTTTATTACTTCCATTACTCAACTTCTGGCACCAAATTATGTATCAGTTAGGAAATAGTGTCAAAACTCACACTGCCTTAAATAGTAATGAAGATTTACTGACTCATACAATGGGAAAATTCAGACACAAGTTTGGCTGATATGGCAATTTAATGTTGTTATTGAGGACCAGTTTCTTTCTTTTTTTTTCATTCTGCCCTTTACTGTGTCATGTCCAACCCAAACTGGGCCTCCCAACTGATGGTAAAAAGGCTGCAGCAGTTCCAGGCTTTGCATCTGCACACCAGGCCCTACCAGCATTCCAAGCAAGAATCCTGAAATTTACCTTAATAAGCTTGTTTAGGTCATGTGCCCTTCCTAATCCAATCATTCTGGCCAGGATAATGGAATGCGCCAATTGGCTTGAGCAAATTGGGCCTTAGCCCTGGAGCCAGGATGGAATTAGCCTTTCCTGAAGTACCAGGGCTGCTTGGAGGTGTGACAAGGAAGAGGGAAAGAGGAATGATATAGAATCAACAACCAGCAAGCTTGCAATCCATGGTAAAAGCCTTGGTGTGCCTGGCAAACAAACCCAGCCTAGTTATTAGAGCCTCAAACTTGAGACTCATTGTGGAGGTGACACTAAAGGACTTTTGATTTGAAGCTGTTTGATCCAAGAGAGGAGTTTGGGAGCTGATGTGGTGAGTGAGTGTAAAGAGCATTTATACTGTTCCTGAGGCCAAACAGATCTGAGCCTGGAACCTGGGTATGAACCTCTTAACTGGCTTTGAATCTGGGCCAAGATGATTACTTTTTGATTCCCATTTTTCCTCATCTGCAACTTGGGAACAATTCCCTATCTTATTCAGTTTTGTGAGAAGTAAATGAGATTATACATATATACTGCCCAGTACAGTGCGTGACACAGAGTAGATAACTTCCCTTTTAGTTTATAGTCACTAAATTGGCTCGAAAATCATCAGCATAATGGCTTTTCCTTGGGTCATTTGGTTCACCTGCCAAGCTGTGGCTGCTCCCTTGTATCTCCTTGTGTAATAGGTGAGGTACATGGTGAAATAAGTTGGTCTCTTATTCTCAGTATCTCTTCTTGAATAGTAGGAAAAACCTGATTTCTGGAAATTTCTAACAAATATAAATGTATTTTAATATCCATAATAAACACTGAGCAGCCCCCAAATCTGGCTGACCTGGAGCAATTTTCCTCTCACCCTGTGAAGTTCAACCATTGTTTTTGGCCCAGTGTTGATCCTTTCCTGATGCCTCAGGAAACTATAGCTTCATTTCTCACCAACACCAAAAGTGATTTTGCTCCAGGGGAGCCCATTAGCTCATTTGAATTAAGTTTCCAGACTCTAAGCCAAGAATCTTAAGGTCGTAAGGCCACAGAGCATCAGCAGGATATCTGACTCATTCTTGATTCCTGCTTTCAACATCGACCCTGACAATGTTTATGCTCACTCTACCCCTGTCCACCAACCTCACATCAGCTAATAGGTCAGCTCAAACATGCAGGAAGTAGCAGCAGAAACAATGTTCCCATGAGTCCCTCCAGGCAGTCAAGACCATGAATGATTCATCAGCCTGCAGTGGCCCTCTTTGCCTCTGGTGGGCCCACCATGGGTTACAAGTGACTAAGCTCTGGGGAAGCCCTCTCCCCAGGATAATTGGTCTTCCTTCAGCTCCACTGAATGAGCACTCCTATTTTATTGTACCCTTGGGTTACAGGGGCTATTAAGTCATAAAACAAGCAAATTATTGCTGAAGGCCTGCAGCAGATTATTCTGAAGCCATTGCCACTATAGGAATGGGGCTTAAGTCATCAGGGAAATTTAATCGGTGGCCTCATGATTTGGGGGATGTTTATTATTTTTAAAATATTCAAAGATGAAAATAGATTTATATTTCTTTCTCATCATAAAGATTATAAAAATGACTGCATATCAAACAATACAGAAAATCATAATGAAGAAAGCAACAAAATCCTAAATCCCAAACCCAGAGACAATCATTGGTAGCATTTTGCTGTATGTGATCCAGACCTCTTTCTCCTTTTCTCTCTTTCATTTTACATAAATGGAATCATATTATAAATGCAATTTAACAATTACTGAGTATCTCTTTTATGCCCATAAATATAGATCTACATCATTATTTTTATGACTAAGTGGCGTTGGGTTGCATTTGGATACCAGATTTTATTTATCCAATCCCTGTTGATGAGCAGTTGCTTCCAAATTGTTCCTATTAGCAATAACACTGCAGTGGATGACCTTAAATGCTTTTGCATGCATATCAGCTTATCTCCTTAGGATACATTTCTTAAAAGTGGAATTGCTAAGCACCTCAGAAGGCTTTGATTCATATGGATAAACTGCTTCTCAAGTGGTGTCACAATTTACATGTTGACTGATGATACCTGAAAGCAGACCAAAAAGTCTGTTAAAAGAAACTCATTGAGGGGATAGTCTTCCAGGTCCTAAAACCAAGCCAACCTGCGCGAGCTCCTGGGAACCTACTCCAGAATGAACCTTAGAGAATCAATAGAAGTAAGGATTCAGGATGGTGAATCCAGGAACAAAGCAAAGCATGAGCAGCCCTGGGGGACTGAAGGCATCTTGGATGGTGAGTACGGGAAGTTGGTGACTGTGGCTAGGGGTGCAGGGAAGCCAGAGGCTAGAGGAAATCTTTAGGGGTTCAGCTCTCACCTCTTTCCTCCCACTGCCTTAGAACAAATCAATGCTTAACTCTTCTGGTGCTAGGCTTCTAGTGCTATACCTCCCTGTTGGGATGAGGAGTTGATGGAAATAGGTGTGGAGTGACTGTTCTTGGGCATTCACTCCTCCACTCCTCCAGACCCTAGGGGCTCCTGTATTGCAAACTAGGGATATGCCTCCTCCCCATGGTGCTCCTCCCTAAATAAGGGTTTAAAGGTGAAACTTTGGCCAGAAGAGTTGTCTGGTTAGATGGCAGCAAACAGGAGTGGTGGTTCCACTGCCGAGGTTCTCTGCCCTAGGACTCATCATCTCCCCTCTTCTTAATCTTTGTGGTAATGACAAAGACAGAACCTGGCCTTAGGACCTTTCTCAATATGCATGGCCAGACAAGCTGGCTGATACCCCTAGAGGAACATGAGCTCACAAATCAAAATGCCTGGACACCAGAGGAGAACAATTTCCCCTAAACAGAGATAACAAAACTGGTAGCATTTACCATCTGAAGCAAAAGAATTGGAGCAGATGGAAAGAGAATTTAACATAAGTATGATAAATATACTGAAGGAAATAAGGGAAGACATAGCAATCTTCTAAAACAGAACCAAGTGAAAATATTAGATTTGAGAATATAATAGTTGAAAAAAGGGAAGCTGTCACTTCCTTTTACAGCAGAACATGAGTATGGATATATTCTGAAGAGTTTAAGGAGCAGAGAGAGGATAAGCCCCAGGGTAGAGAACGCTGGCACCACAGAACCACTAGTGCTTTTGCTGCGTCCTTGCCAGGCAATTTATACACCCCCAACTAGCGGTAGTCTTAATGGAGTGAAGTACAGTCTCGGCTAAGTTTGGAGACAAGTGGTTTATCTTATTCTCTCCCCTCTATTGAATCCATTATTAATACCATATAATTTCACCTTGATTAGATATACTTTTCATCTTGTAATTGTTTTATATTTGTTTTATTTTCATTAGCTCATTGGTAAACAGGATGAGGCTATCTTATCCTATCTATGTATTACTACCTTATCTATTGCAGGTGTTGTTTATTTATTCCTTCTAGTCGAACAATGTGTATTTGATGAGTGCCTGTCACAATAGGCGCCAATAAAGATTAAAAGAAAATGAAATATGGCCTCCGCCCTTAAGAAGTTATAATTTAGTGATGGAGATAAACACACACACGAATATACCATGATGATGGAGTCAAGGTCACACAGCTGGCTACTGGCAAGGTTAGGACTCAAATACGGGATATTTTGACCATTAGACTCTGTTCTTTCCCTGGTGAACAGTGCATCATGTGTGTGTTTCATGAAAGACATATACCTTTATGTATTTCCAGTACAGTAGTCCCCCCTCAACTGTGGGGGATACGTTCCAAGACCCCCAGTGGATGCCTGAACTGTGGGTAGTATTAAACCCTATATATACTATGGTTTTTCCTATACATACAGACCTATGATAAAGTTTAATTTATAAAGTAGGCACAGTAAGAGATTAACAACAGTAACTAATAATAAAATAGAACAATTATAACAATATATTGTAATAAAAGTTACAATATATCTTAGCAACCTCAGCATATGATTTTCTTTCTTTCCTTAAGTTCACAACTTTCACCTTTTCACTTAAAAGAAGCCCTTGATGGCTTCTCTGTGACATATTTGAATTACCAGCATCGCTACTTTTGCACTTTGGGGCCATTTAAGTAAAATAAGAGTTATTTGAACACAAGAACTACGATACCACGACAGTTTTTCTGATAACCAAGACGGCTACTGAGTAACTGCACGTAGTGTATACAGCATGGATATGCTGGACAAAGGGATGATTCATGTCCAGGGCAGGAAGAAGCAGTGACGGTGAGAGATTTCATCACACTACTCAGAACAGCCTGCAATTTAAAACTTATGAATTGTTTATTTCTGAAACTTTCCATTTAACATTTTCAGACTGCAGTTGACCACTGGTAACTGAAAGCACAGAAAGCAAAACCATGGATAAGGGGGGCCTACTGTATTGTGTAACGCAGGAGCAAAAGCTTAAACATGTTTATTGTTTACCTTGCCAACTGCAGCTCTCCATGAAGACTCATAAATCTCTGGGTTAGCAGTCTTCAAAAGATACGTGCACACACAGAAAGAGTTATTCCACTGCAGGAATTTCAGAACCAATGGAGACATCTTGAGTTCCTGAAACAGAGTCAGTGCTCTAAAAAGCCCATATACTGGAACAATAAATTAAACCCGAGGTCATACACAATTTAGCTGCAAGATCATAATAAAGTCTTATCATATTCACAGGCTATCCATGGCAGCCGAATTTCTACAGATTGTTGATCGCTATGCTTTGCAATTGCTATGCTTTGATTGAAGAAGATACTTTCCTACTTTGAGATTGGGGAAAAATTAGGGATTATTGGTCCCTGCTGTTTTCTTGTTGGTTTATTTTTATCTGAATTCTCTAAAGTGATTAGCTTCATAGGATATTGCTAGCCTTTTCTTCCAAACTTTCTCAGTATATCCAAGAATATCTGAAACACAGGACAGTCTTACCTCAATGCCGTATTAGGTTTAATTAATGTATGACACTATGTAGTAGTACATATGTTTCAAAACATGTCAGGTTCTTTCTTTTTTCAAGCCTTTCATACATACTCTTCTCTGGCTGGAGTTGTCTTTCTCCCACTTATTACCCCCACGGCTAGCTGCTCATCTCACTCTTCAGGCCTCAGTTTAGATGTTACCTTCCACCCCGATATTGTTCTCAAACTTGATGCTCATTCATTTCATTCATCCTTTTATTTAACACATTTATGGACATCTCATCTGCTATCTTCCAGGCGCTGTTAACTGCTAAGTGTCAGGCAAAAGTAGAAGAGATTCTTGCCCTTTGAAGCCATCTGTGAGGACAGAGAAGAAGACCTTAAGCAAGTGATCACACAAGGAAATGTAAAATTGCAACTGTAATGGTACCATGAGGAGGAGGTGCCCATGCTATGAGAACAAATCAGAGTCTAACCTGGTCAGGTTGAATAGGCAGGACTTCCTGGAAGAGGTGAGACTAGCATCCTATTTTTCAACTTCATGGCTGTTATGGGCTGAAGTGTGACCCCCACAATTCATATGTTGAAGTCCTAAACCCCACTACCTCAGAATGTGACTGTATTTGAAGATAGGGTCTTTAAAGAGGTACTTAAGGTAAAATCAGGTCATATGTGTGGGCCCTAATCCTGTATGACTAGTGTCCTTATAAGAAGAGGAGATTAGGACACAGACAATACATAGACAGAGACAACCATGGGAGGACACAGAGAGATGGCTATCTGCAAGCCAAGGACAGAGGCCTCAAAAGACACCAAACCTGTCGACACCTTGATCTTGGACTTTTATCCTACAGAATTAGGAAAATAAATTTCTGTTGTGGTATCTACCCAGTCAGTGTATTTTGTTATGGCAGCCCTAGAAAACAAATATAGTGGCACTTAGAAGTTTTTATGTTATTTATTTGTTACTTGATTCATTTTGTCTCTTTCCCTACTGGCTTGGGAGGATTGAATCTATCTTCTTCACTGTTGTATTTCAGCATCTACCACAGTGCTGAACATAATATTTGCTCAATAAATATTTGTTGCATGTTGACAAAAACCACTGTGTGTGTGTACGTTATATTGTCATGGAGAATTCCTGGTTGACACTGGGCTTTGTATGCCTAGTTCCTTGCTTAACTCACATGGAGACTGTGTTCTGTCTGTGAAATCTTGGGATATGTGTTTCACTCTGTTATGCTGCCTGAATTTCTTGAAACTTAAAGGAAATTGCTCACTTCACACTTTCTTGGAGAAGACACATCTGAATGACTCTCCATTAGGGTGGGTTGTTCATTCCTTCTCCAGTTTTTACATACAGCACATGCTAAATTTTCTGATTCAATAAAGTCTTTGATTCATCTACCTTTCTGATAGATCCCTGTGGAAGGGCTCTTTTCTTACCTCTGCCTGCTCCGTCCCCAGAAGTGCTGTGGTCTGCTCTCCTTGTTCTACTCCCTAAGAGTCCACAGGACACGTAAGTGTCTCCAGCTGTGGCATTTGCTTTCAGCTTGGGCTTCTTCGTTTGATGTCTACCTACAGTTTTCACATAAAAGAAAGAAATATTTCTTTTCTCTGGAGAATACCATTTTTTCCCCTTTCCCCTTCTGGATATCTTCAGCTGGTTAAAATTTTGAGTCCTGAAATCCGCCACTTATTAGGAATGTGAATTTGAGAAATGTATGTAATCTCCTTAAGCTGAAGTTTCTTTCTCTTCAAAAGGAAGTAATAATTATATGATTAAGAGAGATGTTGCAGCTAGCAAACTCTTAATACATTTAACAAATGATGATGATGATATTTTTGGCTTCCTTTTAAAAAAATTTTTATCATGGAAAATTTCAAACATTTCTATCCTATATAGAGAGAGGATAATGAATCCCCATGTACCCATCACTCCGATGGCTAGTGTTGCTCTACATATATTCTCAGGTGATGACGTATTTACTGTGGACAGAGAATTGTTTTCAGCCTCCTTTAGAACTCTTTTTATCCTACAATTAATCTGAATTAAACTTTTGCTATGGTTCTCCAATAACATTTGGATTTGAGATTTCTGTATTATTTACTCTTGCACTTAAAATGTAAACACAATAAAACTTCACTTGAGATAAATTGGAGGAAAGAGGTTGGAATCTAATTTAGTAAGAACTTGACAGCCATTTAAAGACAATTGTAGTTTTATTATTTTTAAAGTCTTATAGTAAATCAAATTAAACTAACTTTTGGGAAGCCAAGGTCTTTTGAGATCCATTTTGATGACTATTAGAAAGATATTTAAAGAAATACCTTAATTGTTTGTAAATATTTGCTTGTGAAAAACTTATTTTTCTTAAATGAGGAGGCTAAATATTTTCCTTGGAATTTATGTTGTAGGAAAATGTTGTCATCTCAGGTTGTCAGAAGTACAGAGCCAATGGTGGGTCAAGATAAAATTGCCTTTCATTCACGTAACAGGTATACAAACAGTTATAATAATTTCTACCATCTATTGAGCATCCACCATTTGTCAGGGCTTGACATAATATTATTTCATTTAAATTTTCACAATTCCCTTGTGGCATTATCCTGATTTTTTACAAATGAGGTAAATCAAACTTGTAGAGATTAAGTAATTTGCTCAAGTTTATACGGCTAAGAAGAGGAAAACTGGAATTGGACCCAGTTCTCACTAACTTCAAAACTCATGTCCTTTCCTCTACACCTTGCTTCAGCCTGATAGCAGACGCAAACTCACAGGTGGCTGACTATTATCAAATGTAGTGAGAGCTCTGGGAGAGGTAAGTATGAAGTGTTATGGGACCCTAAGGGAAGGCAGAGCAGGGTACCACTAACTGAGTCCAGGGATGCTTGTAAAGGCTTCCCAGAGGGAAGGCCAATGGGCCTTGGAGGATGGTTAGGAAAAAAAAATTAAAACAGAGTCTGTTCAGTGAAAGTGGGCAAGTGTTTCCGTGGGGCCAGAGGCACTTTTGAAAAAACATGTATACCATAGAGAGGATAGAAACCTGGGTCCTGGGAGCTAATATGTCTGGGTTCAAATCCCAGCTCTGTCACACACAAGCTTAAGTGCTTTATCTTCTATAAACTTGTTTCCTCATATATAAAATGAAAACAACAATAGTTTCTACCTCATAGGCATTACAAGAATTAAGTTAAAGGAGATGATGCATATAAAGCATTTAGCACACTACCTGGTTTTGAGATTACTTCTCACTACAGGAAAAAAATTATAGCCTTTTTTTTTTTTTTAAATCAATGGTTGGGCAAATGATTTCCTTAAGGATTGGTCACAGTCTTAAAATAGAGCCTGTGCTTCCGTGTGTTTCATTTCAGCTCTTCAAAAATTCCCTTGTCTTCCCGTGCAGACCTTTGTTGGAAGCAGCGAAACTTCCAATGGGCATGTTGTCCCTCTTTATTCTAGAATTCTCCAGACCACTACCTCTCTGCTAGCTCAGAGAAGATACTTTTTATTCTTGACTTCACTAGTCCTTTGACCCTCCCACCCCAAGCCATTCTTGGCATGCTTCTGTGGTTCAACCTTGGTTTCCCTCAGACATGATGTCTGGCGTTCCCCCTCTGTGGCTGTGCACTGAGACACCTGGCTGTGCACTTCTGCTTCCTCCACAGCCTCCCTACTAAGAATGAGGATCAGACAACCTCAAGGCAATGCTAGGAGGGAGGCTTGACCTCAGGTTTCCTATGAGGTTTGCTCAAAATATTATTCCCACTTTGTCTATTTTTTTCACCCTCTTTCTATATCCTTCTCCATAGCCCATGAACATGATACAGTTAAATTTTAAAAAATTATCTTTTGACTCTGCATGCAACTCTAGGCACCTCTGAATCTCTTTTTCTTCTCTTTACAATCTAAAATCCATGAAAGTGTGGTCTACAATTGCTGGCTCCACTTACTACTCACTTCTTAATCCTCTTAAGGAATTTCATCCCTTTCCGTCTGCTGGAATATCCAGTCACCACATCCTCCTTTTTCCACCCCCCTCATCTCCTGTATATCTTATATTCATCTTTCAAGGTCCTGTCAAGCACCGTCTCCTCTATGAATTATTTCCTGAACCTACTGTCTTAGTCCATTCAGGCTGCTCCAACAAAATACCATAGATTGGGAGCCTTATAGACAGGAAACATTTATTTCTCAGACTTCTGGAGGCTGGAAATTCCAAGATCAAGGCACTGGCAGATTCAGCGTCTGGTGAGGACCAGCTTCCTGGTTTGTTGTGTCTTCGCACGGCCGAAAGGATGAGGGACCTCTCCGTGGCCTGTCTCTTAAGGACACTAATCCCACTCATGATGGCTCCCCCTTCTTGACCTAATCACCTCCCAAAGGCCTCATCCAAAGACCATCACACTGGGGATTAGGTTTCAACATATGAATTTTGGGGAGACACAAACACTCATTCTATAACACCTATATAGACAGAATTGTGAGAATATTCCTGCCAGAACTTGAATCAGTGATAACCCACGGATTTCAGTTTGAATGCTAACTTCAATCAATTGCTTGTGGCTCAGTGTTAGAGTAATATGTTGAGAAGCATTCTGAATGCACATCTGGGGCCTGTTGGGAGGAGTACTGTGATCAATTAGTAATGTCTTTTCTGGAGTGGGAGGTGGGAGGAGCCACATATGAAAGATTTTGTTTCTCATAAACAGCAACTATACAACATTAGTTGCACTCATTTGTCTTGCACATTTAATTTGTTATACTAGGTGTAAGTTCCTCTGAAGTAGGTCTCTGGTTTGTCTTCTCACCCCAGCAGCAAGCACACCTATCAGCATTTAGTAACTCTCAGCTTTTGCTTGCTGTCTTCCGATTTTCTTGAGATAAGTGACTCTCTGTCTTTACTTTGCAGAATCCCAAATGTTGATTTCACCTAGAGAAGTGGTTTTCCAACGATTTTTACTGCAGAAACCTTAACCCAAAAGAAATCTCATCCTGAAGCCAGACAATGGAAAACACACAGAGTTCTCGTTTTGGTAGGAGGTGGGGCGAGGTCTCAAGCCTTGCCATCTTGGGCTCTTAGTCCTGTTTCTTCCCAAACCACCAGGAATCGGAGTAGTGGTTCTCAAAGTGTGGTCTGTAAACCAGCAGCATCAACATCACCTGGGAACTTGATAGAAATGCAGAGTCTCTTCTCTACGCTAGATCTACTGAATCAGACTCTCTGGGGATAGGGACAAGCGGCCTGTGTCTTAATAAGCCCTCAGATAATTCTCAGGCATGCAAAAGATTGAGAAGCATTGCACTGGAGTTCAGTCCCGGCTTAGTTAAAACATGACTGTACAGACTAAGGCACTGACTCTCCACGAGGTGCTCTTTTTCATTAGCCCACATTCTCAGAACAGGAAGTGGCATCAGTGCTATTAAACCACAGGGCCAGGACGTGCCCAGTGGCTACCAGACGAATGACTAAATTTACCCCCAGTTGAAAAATGGGCCAAACTGAGCCGCAGGCGCAGTGGGGGCGGCGCCTCAAGGGCTGAGGCAGCAAACCCGGAAGCAGAAGCGGAACGTCCTCTGCTCAGACCCAGCGCCACCGCCTTGGGACGTCACCTCTGTGACTCCGAGCCTCAGGGTGCAGGAGCACGTGGAGGACGCACTTGTATGGGGAAAGGGAAGTTACCGGCAGAGTATCAAAATTTTTCCTCGCAGCCTTTCTGACTGTGGGTGAACTTCTTTCCATACTTTGATACAAACGTTGTCACTGGTGAGGCCTCCTTAGATGTCAGTATAGGGGTAAAGTGACGAGCTTTCAGTGTGAGTTCAGTGAGCTCTCTCCTCTCACTGGAGATGAGAAATTTCAGGAGGTGCTGATGGACGGGGCAAAGTATATACGTTCCCTGCCTCGGAACAACGATGGGCTGGTGCCCATATTCATTTATACCAACAGTGGCTTCTTCATTCCACTGGATCTTCACTCTTGGAACCAGAGGCCTGCCAAGCACTGGATCCAAGGAGGAAAGAAAGAAATTCAGTTACTACAAGACTATGTTGAAGCCATAGAAGGAATAAAAAAGCAGTCTGAGCCCAGCAAGCTGAGTTTTGTGGGGGAAGTTGTGGATGGCAAATTCGGAGCCAAGATGGATCATTTCCTGTGTTTTTTGCTTGGGTCCCTGGCTCTGGGTACACACCATGGTCTGACCGATGACCTCGTGGAGCTAGCTTAAGCTTTTATGAAGACCTATTTCCAGATGCATCATCAGTTTAGGACTGGGCTGAGCCCAGAAATTGTGTACTTCAACATTAACCCCAGAGCTAGCCATAAGGATATGGAGATCTGGCCTGAAGACAATTTTTCAATCTGCTGTGACCAGACAGTGGAGAGCCTGTTCTATCTGTACTGGTTCAGTGGGGACAAAAAATACCAGGATTTGGGATGAGTGATCCTGCAGTGCTTCAGCAAGTAGACCAACATCCATTCAGATGGCTATTCTTCAATTGGTAATGTTCAGAATCCAATCCCCAGGGACAAGATGGAAAGTTTTTTTCTGGGAGAAACTTTAAGTACATATATTTCCTCTCTTCTGATGACAGGGACTTCCTCAACCTTGACAAATAGGCATTTAACATAGAGGGTCATCCCCTACCCATCTTGTCTTCAGCTTAAAAAGCTTGGAACAACTCCCAGTCATGAGACTTTTCTGGATTGAACATTGTGTATAGTAGATTTTTTCTTTTTTGAAGATCTTAGATGGGCAAGCCAATTGCTTATGCATAAAATTAGTCATCCTTTGACTTTTAGCCATGGGGATGTGCAGCCCAGCTGGCTACTGTGACCCAGACAGGTTTCAACTCTGACCTGAAGATGGCAAGTCCAGCAGGACAGCTGGGGTCCAGGACTCCTTGGAAAGCCAGGTACCTAATGTTTTTTCAGGGCAGGTGCTGAAGAAATCCTCATGCATTTCTTCAGGTGGTAATTCAAGTTGGCTTTGAGGTTTGTTTCTGTGTCTGTGCTTTCTAAATCAGGACCACTGTGAGTAAGAAGAAAGAATATAGTCAGCAAATTTTTGAGTTATAGGAAACAAAACAAAACAGAAATCCACCAACAACACAAAATCCTGCCAAACAGTCTGATCTGTATTTTCACATAACTCCTTGGGGGGAAGCTGCACTGCTGCTGGGAGAAGAGAGAGGCTTATCGCTGGTCACAGAGTTGGTGGGACTCTGGCAATGGAGCCCAATGGGGAAGACGGAGATAGACTAACTATGCCCTGTGGAAGGACAAGGCTCCCTTTGAACTTGGTCAGCTTGTGATTTAAAAAGATATTAAGGAAAAAATAATTGGTTGCAATTCCAGTGACACTTGCCAGTGTCATTCTCATTATTAATTGAGTCACCATGCTGTGCCCGATAAAGTTTTAACATAGTGAAGCATGGCACATTTGTAGACCCAGCAGGTTGCTTATTGGGGCTGCACAGTCTGGCTTCTGTGATGAACATGGAATGATGGGCTATCAACTTTACATTTACCCTCCAGCTGGGCTCTCTCAGCTGTTTGGAAGAACCAAGCCAGGTGAGTATAGGCAGTAAGTAAAAGGAACAACCTAAGATCCCATGCAGATTAATAGTGAAAAAGAGGTTTAATAATGATTTTTTGATTAGAAAGGTAATGTGTTAGAACAGTAGAGAGGCATTGTAGGACAGTGAATAAGAGCTCAGATTCTGGAGTTGATGAGACCTGGTGTGATAGTTTGAATTATTGTTCTGAAAATACTCTTCCCCCATTGTGCTGTAAAGTAGTATACTTCCCTTCTACACTGATGTTGGGCTTAGCCATGTGACCTGCTCTGGGATGTTAGTGGATGAGATGAGAGCAGAGGCTTGAAATGTGCTTGTATGGTTGGGCCTGCCCCCTTGTGCTTTGGTTATCCATCACAGGAAGGACATGGCTGTGGGAGCCACTCTCCTTTCAGTCTGGGATCCAGAGTAAGATAATGGAGCAGACCTACAATCTGCAGCCTGAAGCAAAGCCACTCAGCTGAGGGTAGCTTATCAGCTGAATCACAGTTGACTTGCAAATTCCTGAGCATGAAAATAAATGCTGTTGTCACGGAGTCTGGGAGTGGTTTGTGATGTAGCTGGATAGACACTTGGGTACAAATACTCCCTCTGCTACCTTCCAGGTGTATATTTCTGGCAACATACTGCTCTCTTTAGACTTTAGTTGCCTTATCTGCAAAATGGGCAGTATGATAACTACCACCCAGGTAAGCATTAAATGAACTAAGACATATAAGTGTGTTTTACTGTGTTTCATTATACTTGTACTCAATAAGCGTTAGACTCAATAAGCATTAGCTATAGTTTACAGCTCTAGGTATAACAGTGATAGCTACAATTTATTGGGCACTTACAACTCTGTGCCTGGAGCTAATGCAGATATTTCGCCTGTTTGATTGATATTCCTTACAACTCCAAGAGATAATTATAAATATTATATATTAACATATTAATATTGTAATATTACTATAATATTCCCATTTTACAAATGAATGCTCAGAGAGGTTAAGTAACTTGCGCCATGTTGTACAGATAGTAAGCGGCAGAGCTGGATTCTTTTGCTTGTCTGCTTTACTCTGTGGCTTCTGCCTTTCCCACTATGCCAGACTTCCTCATCCGTCTTTATGACTACAACTAACGTCAGTATAGTGCACCATAATTAATGAAGCACTTTCACAGTATCACATATAATCCTTCCAATAACAAAGTTGGGCATACAACAATGTGGCCCCCAAGAGATTATTATTATTTTTTTTTTTTTATTTTTTTTTAAAGATTTTATTTATTTTATTTTTTCCCCCCAAAGCCCCAGTGGATAGTTGTGTGCCGTAGCTGCACATCCTTCTAGTTGCTGCATGTGGGACTCGGCCTCAGGATGAACGGAGAAGTGGTGCCTCGATGCGCACCCGGGATCCGAACCCGGGCCACCAGCATCGCAGCGCGTGCACTTAACCACCAAGCCACAGGGCCGGCCCCCCAAGAGATTATTTTTTTTCTCTGGGTGCCAGAAAATTACCTTGGAATGACTGCAGGTAGATCCCCCTCATTCCGTAGGATAGATGTGGTCACTTTATCATCGTGTAGGGAGCATCCTCTTAGAAGGGTGAATGCATTTAGAGCCACTGAGGCTAGCTTTCTCAGAATGGTGGGGTTTGTCTTTCTTAAGTACCTGGGTAGCCACTCTTAGAAGGATAGACAAGCAGCCCCATGTTCTGAAGGCAGAAGCTGTAATCAGACCTTTTTTAGTTTTGAGGGCATCAGAAGAAAAGTAACCTGTTTCCCTAGTCTGTATTGAAGGTGGATAGGTGGTTCTGGATCTGAGAGGCAGACGATGTAAAACCAAGAGTGATCTATTACTGAGGCCACTTCCTGGGAAGTGGCTGTACCTGGGAACTACAGGTGTTGGTCCTTAGATCTGTAACTGGCAGAAGTCCAGCTTTGGGGCTTTGCTGGCCGAGCATAGCTCTGAAAGGACTGAGACTCACCTCTCTCGAAGAATCACTGCAGGCTGTGCTGGAATCTGGAGCAGTGAAATATCACAGCAGTGGATCCACAGCAACTTTGGCAAAGAACTTGCTCCAGCAAAGAAACTGTGGCAGGACTGTTGACTGATCAGACTCTCTTTTCCATACCCTGGGTAAGAAAAACCCTTTTTATGGGTCTCTAAATCCCTTGAGTTTCTTGGATAATTAATGAGAACGAGGAACTTCAAGAGGTAGATACCGGCTTTATTGCTAATAAAGCTAATAGAGGTGATGTGAGTGTATTTGTATCTCCAGTGTATGTAGCTATTTGTATCTATTACGTTCACTTGGGGAAACCAAAGCTCGGAGACATGCCCAGGGATGTATAGTTTAGAAGTGATGGCGCTAGAACTCAGATTCTGGTCTTTTGATTGTGCTTCTTGTAACTCCTGCCTGGTTCCCTCAGTCTGCCCAGGTGGACAAGTCCAGTACTTAGAGATGTTGCCCTACACACATAAGACATTCGTAAGGCAATGTGTAAGTTTAACAAGATTTATGCATTGAGGAAACGTGAGAAGTTTAAGAAAAGAACTTCATTTTTACACTTTACCTCGCTTGGTCCTCATATTCACACCATTTCCATAGCTTCCTATACCTTATCTGTCCCTTCTTTTGCCTCTCCATTTCTCTCCAGAACACAAAATAAGTCTCTTTTATTATCTCATGGTTTTCTTTTTTGCTGGCTTTTACTTACACCCATGTCCCCAAGGCTTCATCTTCTGTTCCAAAGACTTATTAAGGTATTTTGCCAAGAAAGTCAGTCCTTTTTGTAAGAGAAATTCCGTTACCAACTTTTAAGACAATTCATTCATGCATCAAGTGGTGCATGCATTTTCTTTATTGAGGGATTACTATGTGCCAGAGACTGTTCTAGGTGATGGGAATATATCAGTGAATGATACAAAGTGTATGCTTTTATGGAGAGAAATAAACAAGAGCACTTTGGTATGTAAGATGGTGAAAATACCACAAAGGGAAAAATAAAACATGGTACGGGAGTAAGGAGTCTTGAGGGAAAGTAGTCATTTCATATAGAGTGTTACATATAAACTGACATGTCAGAAAGAAGTGAGGAAGTGAGCCATATTGATAATCTAGGGAAGCGTGTTCCAGGAAGAGGAAACATGAAGTGTGAAGGCCCTGAGGTAGAAGTCTGCTTGGCTGTTTCAAGGAAGAGCAAAGAGACCAATGTGGCTGCAGCAAGGTGACTGAGTAGGAAGGGGGTGAGGTGTGACTGCGTGTAATTCGTATCACGAAGAGCCTTCTGGTTCACTGGGAAGAATTTTGGTCTTATTCTGAATGAAATAGGAAGCCATTGGAAGGTGGAAGAGAGGAGTGAGTTGATCTGATTTATGTTTCTAAACGATTTTTCTGGTTGCTGTGTTGAGAATAGCTGCTAGAGAGCAAAGGGCGGAACCAGGGAGCTAAGTTTGGATAGAGTTATGATAATCCGGGTAAGAGTTGAAGATAGTTGGTCTAGGGATATGGTGGTGGGAGTGGTAGAAAGTGGTTGGATTCTGTATATATTTTGAGTGTAATGTTGGCAGAATTTGCTGACTGATTACCTGTGGTTACCTAGGAGAGAAGTGATAAAGATATCTCAAGCTTTTGGGATGAGCACCTTGAAGGACGGGGTTACCATTTGCTAAGTAGAGAAGACTATGGAAGGAGCATGCTTGGTGGAGGAAGATCCGAAGCTTAGTTTTGGGCATATTTAACCTATAGACATCAACATGTAGATGTCAATCAGGCAATGGAAAATTTTAGGCTCAAGTTCAGCTGGGAGGTCTGAGCCAGAGATGTAAATTTTGGAAGCATCTGAAAATGATGGCTTTTAAAACCATGAAATTAGGTGACATCACCCAGAGAATGGGCATATTTGGAGAAGAGGTATGAGGCTAGGAGCACTGCAACTGGGAAAGGTAGGGGAGATGAGGAAAAGACAGCAAAGGAGTGGCCTCAGTCCACTATATACCTACCTACTTAAAAAAAGTCATTCATATATATGCAAGATGAATATATTTTTCAGTCTACAAATTCTTCTTGGTGCATATATATGGATGAATAGAACTTTTATAATAACTGTAGGCACGTAGTAGACATTTAATAAATATTAGTTGTGTGAAGAGCAAATAAAAGAATGAATAAATCACTTCATCATCTTTCCCACTCTGTCTGAGACCCATAGTCTTTTTAACATATGATTTTGGCAAATTTATTGCCCCTTTGTGCACTGGAGTGTACCCCAAACTACTTGAGGAGAATGCTGTCCCTGCATCTGTGCACTTTCTTATCCCACCCCTCTGTGATCGTGGGGTGATCTGTTCAGGCAGAGCCCTCTGTGTATCAAAAGCCTACTTAGAACTAGTTGTATCACCACTTTGGGCGAATGCTGAGACAAATCACTCAAACAATAAGTAGAGACGGCAGTTTTTTGCAGGGGTGTATTTAGGGAATTGAGCTGTTTTGCTGAGATCGCTGCATCCTGCCCAATGCAGGGCAAATAGGCCAAAGATCAGATTTACTCCTGACCCTCCAAGAAATGACTGTCAATCTGCCAGTCCAGCAGGAGAGGCAGCAACTCTGAACACCTCCCCAGTGCCTTTCCATTGAATACACAGAGGGCCATGCTGTTTGCTTGCCTTTCTTCTGGTTAATATCCTCTTGGTGTTGAAATCATTTGGATTCCAGCTGCCTCATCTTATAGATTTCAATTTAGAAGCAAAAGGAAAATACAATAGCATTCTTATTATACAGAATTTTAAATACCATTGAACAGCCTCCTTCCTACTCTGCTTGGCCCTGCTCCGACTTTCTTTGGAAAGCAAGACTTTTATTTCTCTGTGGTGCTGGAAGCTCATGGGAACCAAAGCCAGAGAGCTCCCATCTGCAGTCTCTGCTGAATCAGTAGAGGGGAACCCTTCTCTTTTCTCACCCCACCTCTTCTTGTAGAAGAAGGAACGTATGCCAGCATGTCTGCTCCCTCTGAAAGACGGAAGAGGAATTTTTTTTCGACTTTTCTTACTTGGCTCTCTCCTTGGGAGGACAAATGGCTAATAAGATTGTTCCAAGTTACAAATGGGTCCTTCAAGAATTTGCCAGAATCAGACTCTGTTCTTTTGCTCTTTCTTGGAGAGCTTGCACTCAAGGGAGTGGGTAGTTTCCCTTTCTGGTCTACTTTGGTAACTGACCAGAAGGAGCCATGTTCTACTTAACCCTCTACCTTCTCTGTTCTAGGCTCTCTGTCTGTAATTGAATGGATAAATTCAGAGCAGAGGTGGAAGGGGGGATGTCCAGCCATGATTTCCAACCTCGGTGTACCAGTGATAAATCTCACACTCTAATTTGATGCTGATTTTGCTCCTTGTGGCGGCCTCAGTTGGTTAGAGCTTGGAAAGAGGAGTGATTTGGTTCTCTGGAGTCTCAAATAATGGGCAGTAAGCTTCAGGGCTCACCCCTCAGCCACAGTGAATACAACCAGGAGTGGAAAACTCTTAGGACAGGCGAGGAATCGACAGCATAGCCAATGACTCATGATACTTGTGCAATGGCTTTAAAAAATGAAGATTTCCTCTCTGGAAATTTGAAATAGGACTGGGGGAGACTTACTAGCAGCATATGTACTTAAAGGTCACATAATATTTGGGTTGGGATAGTCATTATGAGGACACACATACCAATCATTGAGACAATGGTGTTCAGGGAAATGTGGTTGGGAAGAAATGAAAAGTGAAAAGCCCTCAGGAGAGAAAGAGGGAAGCAAGAAGCTGAGAGAGTAATGGAGATAGAGACAAGCTGTCCCTTGGAGCTGCTTCAGTTTCTGCTGTTCTTGAGGTGTGTTTGCTCAGCTTTTCCTGGATACCCGTGAGATATCACAGAATATTTACCTCAAACTACCCTTTTACTTGAGCTAGTCCAAGAGGATATTTGTTTTCTTTGTAACTTGAAGTTTTCTTTGAAGAACTCGTACAAGTCAAATGGACTTGCTGCTGTAGCATAGGTAAGACGTTTGGATTCACCTCCAAGCAGAAGTGTCAGGAAGGAGCCATCTAAGCTTTGTGAAATACCAAATAAATAGTCCTTTAGTATCTCCACAGGGGCTCATAGATGCACCCAAAGATAGATAACGTATTTTCCTGGCTCTGACTCTTGCTCACACAGCATTTCCCTTCATTGCTTTCTTCATGCAAGTGAGAGCTCCATGAATATTTAACCCATAGTAAGCTGAATTCTGATTATTAATTGTAACTACTAGATTTACAGAATGCTATTCCCTGGAAGGAACCATTCTGGCCTGTTGGTCTCTTGAGGAATCTTGTATCAGATCCTCTTAGGCACCACTTCAGATCCTCTTGAGCTTAATGCCGCAGCAACAAGCTGTGGGGCCCCCATCTGGCTTCATGCAGGCGTAACTGGTAGCACCTCTCATGCCCATATCACACACCTCTCACCTTCCGCCCCAGGACTTCTCTGTTGATGTTGAGGTGTAACGTGGTGTGTGATGCCATGTGACCCTACTCAGTTCACATGTAGTATAACTTGAAAGTGTGCTGGAAGTTGTTAATATCCAATAAGGTCAATCTTTTCCAGTGGGAGAAGGAAGTCAGTGGATAAACTCTGCCACCTTTCTCCCTATGGCCAGGAAGTCTTGAGACTGAGTTTATACAGCTTTTCGGATCATGATCTTACAAGACAGAGCAATTAGTTATACTTAGCAGTGATCAGCTTGGTAATGTATCTTCAGTTAGCTTTTTCCCTCTTTCCTTGTTTCACTTCCCTCGTCCCTCACTCCTGTTGCACGTGTTTGGACTCCCAATTACAGAAGGATCACATAAGCCTCTGCCTCAGGCTCTGCTTTCTAGGCTAAGGCTGGTTTCTGAAGAGCATGAGCGTCTCACTGCTCTTGATTAATTTTGAGAAACAAAATTAATAAACATGGCCTTATTATCTTCAAGGAAGAATAGATTTAACAGGTTGACTGGAAAGGAGACAATATGATTCATGCAGCAGAATTCAAGGTGATTTTCTGTGTGGTTGGGTTTTCTTTCTCAGCCGTAGGTATGAGGCTGCTCATGTTTCTGGAGCACCTTCCTGGACTGTGGCTGGAGAACGGATCAGAGATCAGGATCTACTGGTTGGTCAACATGGGATGCTCACCTGGGCAACCCAAAAGTTTTCTTTTCTTTATTGCTTTTCTTAATAGCACTGCTGACTTGTGAGTTGGATGGTGGAGGTGCTGCCTCAGCCTCTTTATTGACAGTTAGTGAAATCCTCTCTGGGTGACTTTAGCCAGCATCAAGATTATAAAAAATTGTCAGTATTGGAAGTCACAGAAATGTAACACAAACCTGAAAAAAAGTGAAAAAAGTAGGGAGAAATAGTGTGTAATTTGTGTCAGAGACTGACTAGTTGTTCGTGAAACCATTTTCCTCCTCTGCAACACAGATGGATTATATTCCCAGCCTTCCTTGCAGTGAGGTGGAGCCATGTGAGTGAGTTCTGGCCAATGCAATGTGGGCAGATTGTAGGCAATTCTAGGCTTGTCCCACCTCCTATGAGGGATTCTCCATTCTTTGTCCCCATTTTGCAGCTGAATGGTGAGGATTCCAAGGACTTAGAGGACCTGGAGCCCCAAGATGGAAGGAGCTTGAGTCACTGAATGACCCATTTCCCCATGGCTAACCCATACTGGAGTCTGATATGAGAAATGGCCTATTTCTGTGTTAACTCGCTTACATTTTGGAGTTGTTTGTTATAGCGCTTAACCTCCTCTAACTGATATTTAAGTGTTACTGAGGTGGTTAGCATCAACAAAATATTTCCCTACTGACTGGTCTCCATAATTAAACACACATAGGAATGTCTTCTGTGCAAAATTGTGGCAGACAGGATTATATTTAATGCTCCTTTTTATTTCCTACAACAACCTCCTTTCATCCCTGATGGGGAAGGCTGCTGAAAGCAGTTTCCTTGGGCACAAAGGAATGTTTTATGATTATAGCAGAGGGCAAGTGGGTATCTGTGTGTATGTATATGTGTGTGTATGTGTGCTAAGCACTGAAACAAGCCTTTCCAACCATTATAAAACCTTAAATTTGGGGCCAGCCTGGTGGCGTAGTGGTTAAGTTCACATGATCTGCTTTGGCGACCAGGGGTTCGCAGGTTCGAATCCCAGGCGTGGACCTATGCACTACTTATCAAACCATACTCTGGCAGGCGTCCCACATATAAAGTAGAGGAAGATGGGCATGGATGTTAGCCCAGGGCCAATCTTCCTTGGCACAAAGAGGAGGATAGGCAACAGATGTTAGCTCAGGGCTAATCTTCCTCACCAAAAAGAAAAAAAAAAAAGAGAAGCTTAAACTTACCTTCCTTTCCCTCCTTATCTCTTTCTCTCTTTCCCCTACCCCCCTCTTCGCCTTCCCCATTCCCTTTTATTCTTTCCTTCCTTCCCTCCCTCTCTCCTTGCTTGCTTGAACATTTATTGCTACTCAATCTATGCTGGGCAGTAGAATCTACTGGCTTAGATTCTAGGTGTTCCAAGCACCAGGAGTCCTTCCTGTTCTTACTAGTAATCCGCAGGAGTCATGAGATCAATAAGAGACTTTTTTGGCAGCTAGAATCTTAGGAGATCTTATCGGTACAATTTCCTAATCCAAGCTTGACTCAGAGAGCAAGGCTTTCACAAGATTATATAAGCTTTAAAATTACAATAACTTCTCACTCTCATCGCAACACCATCCCCATCCCCATCCATATGTCAGGATGTGGGTGTAGGGAACATTACTTCTGTCTTGTGAGAACAGCATCATCTCCGTTTTTGATTTCCAGATAGGCTAAGATCAGACTCCCACAGCTTTTTACTCCCTCGATCCCACTGTGTCAGTGAGTCTCAATTATCTATATTTTGGAGAGAGACATTAATTTTTATAAGGAATCCTGAGTACTGTATCTGTATACACTGTATAGATAATTAAAAAGTATAGACTTGGAGCGGGGGAGTGACATGGCATGATGCCTTCATTTTACAAATGAGGTGGGGACTCTCAGATAAGATGAAGAGAGGTATCACATGTAATATAGTGAACAAGTTGCTGTTCTGAGTCTAGAACTCTGATCCTTTGCACAAGATAGTGGTGGACTTACGTTGTCCCTATAAAGGGACATAAGTCCTTTTCATTATTTGTAAAACAAAGACATCAGACGATGTCATTTCATTTCCCTGCTCAAAAATCTTTTGCTTTTCCAATATGTGTAGAGTACATAAACAGACCCTGAATAACTGCAGGGAGCCAAGCTCCCCTCTGCCCGTTAGGAGAGCCCATTCTGAACTCATGCTTGATCAAGACATAAATTTCCTTTATGTTAAGTTTCTGGGATTTCAGAGTTGGCATGATGCCTGTTACCAGGGCGTTACCTTTAAAAATCAGGCTGAGCAAGCTGGATTCTTTCTGACCGACGGTGGTGATTGAGTCAAGGAGCGGTCACGTGTTTTAAGCATCATCAATCAGAGCATCCCGTGAAACTCAGTATAACGTCTTCATTTTACAAATGAGGATGGGGACTCTCAGATAAAATGAGAGATATGGTATTTTAATTTTGGGAGGATCATAAGTTATAAAGGTAATAGAAGGTGGAATTGCTGCGGTAATTCTTGTCTCCTTATGAAAAGAATGAAGCCAACTCAGAGGAAAGCAGCTGGGGGATGGCGAAAGTGGGTTGTGACACCATTTGAGCCCCTGGAATCGTCTGTGTCTAAACTGCTAGGCTTTGCAGCTATGTGAGTTAATTAATTTTTTCCCGTTGAAGCTAGTTTGAGGTGAGTTTCTGTCACTTGCTGCTGGAAGAGCCCCGGCTAATAAAACCAGAAGCTAAAGTGCGAGTCGTGTGTAATTGCAGTGCTTTATGAAGTCATAGAGTTCTTTGATTTTTACCCTCTAAGAATTTTTATTTAATTAGCTGCACTGTGAAAAATTGAGTAACTGCTCATGAGGGGACCCTGATATTGGTGATCTCTGGGTTGATTTCATGAATCCTTTTCAATTTCTAAATCCTTGAGGGGCCTGCTTCAATAGCAACTCAATTTTGTGTCTTGATAGTTTGAGAGAACAAAATATTTCTATATTTCCTTAAAATGATCTGAGCCATGTTACCACCCTCGCAATTTTCCCCTAAGCTTCCCTTCTCTATTTCTCAAGCCCTTGAAGCAGCAATAAATTAAACTAAGCATCAATAAACACATTTTCCCTCAACATACATTTCTAGTTGCCCGAAGTCATTTCTCTTTGGTCTGTTGACGGGTAGCAGGCATGATTCCAGCGTGGAATACACTGTAGGGTTATTGATTTCTCTGTGATAATAGTAATAGAAATTTATTAAACTCTCACCCTATACTGGGATTGCGGCTTCCTCATAAAGATTACTTTCCCTTAAGAAGCACTCCTAGGCTTCTTGTGAATGTTCATGCTAGTTAAAGTTCAAATCCCTTAGCTTGTTTGAAGTTAAAAATTCTCCACAATCTCACCTGCACCTTTCTTTCCAAACTTATTTCTGTCTCTGTCCTTTAGTCAGATGGAATTGCTCGTGTTTCCAGAACATACATCTTGCATTTCCATTATTTTGCTTTTATTCATGATGATTCTTTTGCCTGCAGTGTCCTTTTTCTGGTTTTCCTCCATATGTCCATAATGACTCATCCTTCCAGGCCAAGCTGGAATGCCACATTCTCCACAAGGCCTGTCTTGATAACCTCAGTTGGAATGAATCTCTCTCTACTTGGAACGTGGCAGCACTTTGTATGTGCTCCTCTTTTATCAACCACCACACTCAACACAACGCTTATACAACCGTAACCTCCACACCTCCCACAGTCAACCATCCCAATCTAATACTCACCAGGACAATGACAACTGCCACCACTCTCCCTCCCAGTAGCAAAGCTGTGAAATGCCAGAGCTAGAATTCAACTCTAAGCTGTCTGAATCCAAAGCTGGAAGCTTTAACCACTGCGCTTTACTACTTTTTCCTATGGTACATAATTTGGTATTGATGAATATGTCTTGTTTTCAAGACTGGATTATAAACTCCCAAAAAGGAGGGTCTTCATTTAATTGATCTTTATAACCTTGTAAATGCTTAGTGGAGGACCAGGCAAGTGGTAGATGCTTAATAAATATTTGGATGGATGGATGAATGAATGAATGGAGATGTGCATTTCAGCAATGATGTATTTTTCAGGAATTGAAAATTATTTGTCATTGGTTTTAAAATGTGGGAAGCAGAAGACTCTCTTTTCTAATTGTATGTGATGTGGATATAATTATTAAATAATCTTTAACTGGGAATTAGAGAAGAAAACTCAGAAGTACAGTGGGTATAAGAGGAAAAATGGTGTAAGAATAATATTTGAAACAGAGAATCCATGGCTTAGATATGTAATTAATTGAGTTATGTGATAATTTAAATTAATGTATTAGAAGACTACATGGGGTTATAATAGACTATCATGTCTACCTATCCATCTATCTATCTAGTATCTATCTATCTGCTATCTATCTATCTATCTATCTATCTATCTATCTATCTATCTATCTATCTGTCTGTCTTCTTTCTATCTATCTATCTATCTATCTATCTATCTATCTATCTATCTATCTATCTAATCTATCATCTATCTTGATGTCCTCATTCAGGATATAAATCCCTTTTACTTTTACCGTAAACCTGCTGACCCAACAGATCAGTAATTCTCAACCTAATTTTCTGGCATAACATCTATATTGGATGACTCTTGTGAGAACAATTTCCAGTGGGCAGACCGTAATTCCACCCTTCTGTCACTCAGCAAAATAGGTCAGAAAGCTAGCAGTAAGAGTGATAATATTTGAATTGTTATAATCATGTTTAAATTCATGAAAAAAAGCATTTGATGATTTTGGCACTTCAACCATTACTGATAACAAATGGGTTGTGATTCTCTCTTCACGAGAATGGGGATGCACTGCATTTCAGAACTTCTGCTGTAAGCACTTTAAAGCCCAAGCAAGATCTGCTTTGTTCCAGGAAGATTCCTAGTAGAGTTGATGGTGGTGCCAGGAAGTTGAGTGCATTTCCATTGGTTGAGACTAAGTCTTAGGGCAAGATTTTGCAAGGTCTTTTCCTTCAGAGGTAGGAAACTGATCAAGGGAGGGTATTATATAAGCTAAAGACCTAAAGACAAATGAAATGTCACATTGGATCAATCAGTAAGTCATCTAGCCTAGAACTTTGCCCTAATGTGGATGTCAAGGTGTGGCTAGAAGGTTGGACTGCTTGCTCCCCATTACGGATAACATGAAATTGGTTGTAAAAATTTTAAGGGCAAGAGCTGGGCTTTATAATTCTTGAGTTTCACATTACTACCTAGAGTAATTATATATAGCAGGAGCTAACACTTATTAAAATTCAGCCATGAGATAAGCCCTGTATTGGGCCATGAATTCATTTAATTCTCTCAACAACACAATGAGGCAAGTACTTTTATCCACACTTTGGAGATGAAGCAGTTGAGGCTCCATAGCAATTCCCAATTCTCACGTCTAGTAAGTACATTGGATGAGAATGAGGGGCTGTGTGGGAAGGGTAGACAGGAAGAAATCCAGCCTCTCTGGAAGTGTTAGGAGATCCCAGACATCTGTAAGAAGGTACTTCTGGTGTGAAGAATAGATTTTAAAGTCAGACAGACCTGGATTAGAATCACTCACTACCTAGGTAACCTTTCTGAGAACCTAAGTCAAATACTTATTACATTGTTTGGCAGACATGAAACAATTAATAAATGCTAACAATAGTATAATTATTATTATTAACTTGAAGAGCTAAAAGGAGATCTTGGGTCTGTTTGGTACCAAGGTCTGCATATTTTTGTATTATGCTATGTGGACTCCCACATATTTTTTAAATGAATGGATCCTCCCTAATTTCTTTAAACCTATTTTCGTGGTTTTATTCTTTGTGTGTTTATCTAAAGCTGTAACCCTGGTGGTAGTAGAGTTTCAACTGAGCCCGAGGCTCAGAGTTTGATTTCCCTCACTGCAGATGGTCTCTATTTAGCTTTGTGATGGGTGTATTTTATTGATTGCTATAAAGGCTGCGTTTTAGAAACTGGATCCTTGGCTGTCAGTCAGGAACTAGAGAGAGGTCTCCTTGCTAACCTTTCTGCCTCCATAAATGCAGAGACTTGCCAGTCACCATTAAGACATCTTAATGAGTGAGTTTGGAGGATCCATTACATACTTTGCTGCTGATTCTCACTTGTCAGTTTGCTTTTTTGTTCCCTGTCAGGAAGTTTGAAATTCTGTGGTTATTAATCTGTGTGGGTAGTAAAACTTTGGTACTCTCCCATATAGTCTTTTGGGGTTTTAAGACAAATACCAGTTGGATTTATAGGCTGTAAAGACCCCCGCTTCGATTCTTCCATAAAGCAAAGGTAAATTGATATTGACTGGTCTAGACCTAGATTTGGTAGTTTGGAGAATAATACTCTTGAGTTACATTCTATATTTGAGTCTTTCAAAAACATTTCTCAAACTTGGAGAGACTGGAGGATTTTAAGATCTTGTGCTTAATTCTGGATTATTGATGATTGGAATATCTGCTTGGTAGACAGAGTAAGCAAGAGACAATATGGTGTAATGATGATGAGGAAAGATTTTGCAGGAAGACAGACCTAAATTCTAATCCAAGCTCTGCCAGTTCGGAGCTGTGCCACCTTAGGAAAGTATCTTAACCCATGAAAACTTGAGTTTTCTCCTCTGTAAATGGAAATAAAAATAGTATTTATCTCATATGGTTAACATGAAGATTCAATGAGAAATTCTTGTAAAGTGCTTTATATGATGCCTGGCTGAAGACAGCTTCTCAATTAGAAGCTATTGTTATGATTATGGATCAAAAGAGACCACTGTGTATCAATTACAATTCAGTACCAGTAACACTATATAAACGAACAAAGTCGCATCTACAAACGTAGAAGCTAGGCCTTCGAGCAAGTGCTAGATTAGTTTAGTTATAACCTATATTTTGTCCCTGTGTGAGCTTTTGACAATGGGAGTGTTTCCACAGGTAGTGTGACCAACAGTCCTGGTTTGCCTAGGACTGAGGGGTTTCCTAGTATGTGCGACTTTCAGTGCTAAAACAGAGAACGGCCTGAGCTGGTCACTCCATCACAGGTTCTGTTTCTCAGCTTTGCTGCGTCTTGGCCTGGGTGACGTTGCTTTTTCTATACTTTGGTTCTCTTCTCCAGCTTCACAACTTCTCCACAGACTTATATAGAAAAGGCAAAACAACCGCAGCATTTTTTTCTTTCATTTACCAGTTTTTAATTCTCCAAAGCTTATCCATGATATTTTTGTGTCTAATTATGATCTCATGCGTTTAAATGTATATGATGTGTTTAAAATAATTGTGGTTATTATTTTTGTTGATGCTCAAATGGTCCCATCTTTGACCAATGGAAACATACTCAATTTGGTTCCTTAATCTTTTTGACCTGGTCCATGACATTGGAAACAAGAGTTTCTAATAACAAGATGCCCTAAATCTAGATTCAGCCATTTCTCCAAGGACTGGTTTCCTTGTAGTGGGAGATGGTTTTTGGAGACCACAGTGTGCATGCTAGGAGTGCTCATTACTACTGGTTGGGTTATTGATTCTGGACCTTTACAGGGCCTAGAGAATATGTATTTGTAATTTTTAGAGAAAAAAATATCTGTTAGTCTTGTAATGATTCTTTCAGTTCAAATTTAGGATTACAGGGTTTTTACTTAATTTCTTAATCTTACATTGTATATTTTCATCCGTGATGAAAATCTTGGTGCTCAGTGACACCAATATAATAACTTATTAACTTTATCTCACACTACACAGAAATCAGTCTCAGAATAATAGTACCAACATCACTACCACCAATGATATGATAACTTAACATAGTTAAAAATTTTTTTTATCCTTCTTGTATATTCCACTAGGAATGAACAGCCAAGTTACTATGATTTAAAGTCATTGATAATTATTACTCTTTGGTGGTTATACCGCTAACTGTATATAGTTAGGCTCATTTATTTCATTAAAAATTTGAATTTTAGGACTTGCTTTTAGTTTAATTTTGTTTTATAATTATGTAAAACTTTTACACTGTTCCAAAGTGTAGTTTACAGTACAAGGTATTTTTTTAAGAATTCTAGCTTCAAATCCTATCTCTTTCAATCTATTCCTTCTTCTATAGGTAATTGTTTAAAAACAGGTTGACTTTTTTTCATTTTTAACATAAGCACATATATAAGTACATAAGTAAATGCACACACATATAAAGCATTTTATTATATAGTTTATTTTTTATTTACTCTTTCTCTTTAATCTCTTTTTTTGGTATTTTTTTCCTTTATTTTGGGAGATCTGTATTTTTGTTCTAATAGTAACCTTTATACTTAGCATATTTCTATAATACTCTTAGTCTCCTCTTTTTTTGGTCTATTTTATGTTTGTTTCTAACTATAAACAATATTAAAATTAGCTAGTAACCTTTTCTTTCTACTCTCCCTTTATATCAAGCATCTGATTTGAAGTAATATTCTTTTATTCTCAATTAATATCTATAAGACAATCAGTGAGTTTAATCTTAAACTTTTCAAATACCCTCTCCAGTCTACGCTAATTTTTGATAATTGTACCATGTCTACATTATAAGAGCATATACTCATTATACTGTCTCCTTTATAACCATGGTTTAATCTTAATTTTATAGGTAAGTATATATTTATGCTCACCTTTAGGTCTTATGTCCATTTCTTTTTAATCATTTTGGTATATGAATCTTGGTCCATAAGAGATTCCCCAGGAAAGGCTCAGAGGAACAATATTTCCTTAATTATTGCATATTCATATAGTTCTGTCTACACTTTTGTACTTACATTGTTTCACTGCTCATAAAAATCTATTTTTGACTTAATGTTTTCCCTTATGAGTCTTAAATATGTCTTGTCATCTAGCAACCTGTTGTGCTATTGAGAAGTTTGATGTCTTCCTTATTCTCATTCCCTATAGGTGACACATTTCTTTCTGGAAACTTGTAGGATCATCTCTTTATGACTAATGTTCTGCAGTTTCACAGTGATGGGCCTTGACATAGGTCTTTTGTCATTTTCTATCCTGGGCACCAGGTGTGCCCTTTTAATATGGAAACTTAAGTCTTCTTTGCAAGTGTGTGAGTGTGTGTGTGTGTGTGTAGTGGGGAGACTGACTATTCCAAATGCTGAAATTTAGCCACTCCTCCTGTTTTCAGATCTGCGACCCTCTGCTAACATCAGTTGTATCTGGTGACTCTAAGCCTTGAGCCTCTCTGGGGTTCAGTGAAAGATTAGCTTTTGTAGTATTCACTTTACCTTCTGCATGCAAACTGTGACTTCTCCTCCCAATACCCACCTACCTCCGCCTCATCCTCTTTCTGTCTTCCAGAAATTTATTGCACTATTATGTTCACTGACTCTCTCTCTTATTCTCTTTGTCATTATGAATTTATATTTTTTGATTCCTTTACTATCATTTTGAGAGTCATAGGAGAGACAGTAATTAAAAGTATGTGGTCAATCTTCCATCTTTAATTGGAAGTCCTAAGGTTCTTTGGATTTACTTTGAAAGCCACAATGAAGACAAACTCTTGATTGATGTTTATAGGTAAGAAAGCATTTTAACTTACATTAGCTATACTCTGGAAGAAAAAAAAAACCGAATACAATTTTTTATTATTTGTTTAAAGAGAGAAAAAAATGGACATGTAAGTTAGATTTCAAGAAGAGAGTGAGTGAGGAGGCAGGAGAGATTGTAAATATGATTTGTAAAATGACACTCATAATTCTGTTCGGTGACTGCCTCCCGGGGGAAATTAACTCTACACTGTACTGTCGAACAGTGAGTTTCAAGCCAGTGTCTGAAAGCCGAGCCTGTTTCTTAATTTGGATTTAGCGTGTTGGTTGTTTATGTCAGGCATATAGCAATGGATGGTTCCATTATAGAATATTGATTGCATTTAATGAGTATGAATGAATAGGCTCTGGGTCCATGGGACAATGAATAAAGTGTAATTCAGTTCAGTCCTGTTCTATTGTGTCCACGCTAATTTTCCCCTCTCACAGCTTGCTGAGATCTGTTGAGAAGTGGATTGCGTAAAATGTGGTGTAAAAAACTCTTCTTTCTCCTGGCTTTCTTCTTCTTCTTTTTTTTTTTGGTTTGCAATAAACTTGTGTCAAGGCTTTGGGGTTGGGAGAAGAATAGGGAGGAGAGAAATAGAATAGTGATAGGACCCTGTTTTTCTTGAACGAGAATTTTGATGTTTGGCCTTTTGGCAACTCTTAGGAACTCCATATTAGAGATCATAGGCTTTCTAGTAAGTACAACTAGGAATTCTTACAGCATGAGAGTACGTTTATTTTGGAGGTAGATAGTAGAGAGCTGGAGTGCATGGTCATGTGTAAGAATGATGTAAAGTTGGTAAGATGTGGAATAAGGGTTTACTTTATCCCCACAGGATAATTAAAATCAGCCAGAGGGTTTTTGCTTGCTGTTTTCAAATTGTGATTGGTCTAGGCTGATGATGGGATCTCCTTGGTAGAGAGAATCATTGCTTTTGGTGGAGGTTGATTCTTCAATGGGTTAGCTTCTGATGGAAATTTTAAAGACAAATAATAGTTTTTAAGGACTTATTTGTACCAAGAAATGTCCTAACCTTAAGGGCATTAACTAATTTAATCCGTATGAAGGTGTTACCATTATTATCAGTCCTACTTGAGGGGGATGGAAACCGAGGGTGAGATGAGGGAACTGAGACCTTGAGAGTTTAAATAACTTGTCCAACATCTCATAGAGCTAGATTAGAAACCAAGAGGTCTGCCTCCAGACCCTGTGCTTCTAGTGTCTAGAGATGGTAACTGCCTTAATAAAATGTTAGGGAAACATCCAGATCTTCCATCCTATGATGTTTTTATTTGGCTCTGATGATGTTTTGAACCTCAGTAGAGGTTCTGGTTTGACAAATCTCCCTTTCTCTATTTTGTATGGAGGAAAGTGAAATGGCAGGGTGTGCATATGCATTAAAAATAATCAAATATATGCAAGTATTTATACGTATGCATGTATTACCAACTGGTTATTAGAAGTAATAGGTGTTCAGTACGCTTTTTTTTAATATAAAAATGACCACATGACAGTAAGAAATGAACAGACTATAACAGAGGGCCAGGAATGGTGTTATGAGGAGACAATATGGCACAGCAGAAGTTATACCCAAGGGGAGCTGATTAACTCTGTGACTTTGGGTAAGTGACATTCTTCTCTTGGCCCTCGGTCTTCTCACTTATGGAATGAGGGGATTGGATTAGATTATTTACAACATTTGTCTTAAAACAGTTCTTTAGAACTCTAGGGTTCTGGGATGTGCTTAGTGGCCAGTGAGGATGGCCATAGGGAAGTTGAACAGAAAGAACTATCTTCCCTTCCCCCAATCCAGGATTCACTCAGAACAGTTCCACTTTTAGTAAATTTATAAATTGAGATTATGTGCAGGATTCTGTATGACAGAAGGGTTCTGTTGCTAAAATAAGTTTATTATTTATTTATTTAATTAATTATTTTATTGAGGTCACATTGGTTTACAACACTGTGTAAATTTCAGGTGTACATCATTATTTTTTGGCTTCTATATAAACCACTAAACTCAAAATTGATATGTTTTTCTAGTTCTGAAATGTTATAGATTTGTGTTACCCACACCGTGGTAGAAACAAATCATATGGGCTTCCAGCTGTCTTTTCTGCCCCAAATATGCTTGTGTTATGACCTTCCTTTGTCTATTGGGCATGGTTGATTTTTACCATTGCTCATAGTGGTCAAGTCAACAAGCCTAGTTACAAAAGAGTTATTATCTTTGTAAATCCACTGGTTTACTTAGCACTTTTGCTTCATTATTCCATTGTATATTCCTACACATCAATGAAGGAACTTGACCAACTATTTCATGATTATTGTTGTCTCTATTTTTAGATGAAGGAACTAAAAACAGAGAAAACTGCTTTCCCACATTTATATTTCTAAAGAGTTGTGAAGCTTGAACAGTGGCACCATGCTGCATTTATTTATAGTGGGCCTTTGAAATACCCATGGGTTCTGGTCAACATGCCCTGTGTTTCTGTACTGCTTCTGGTTTTGCTGAAGTTCAAGTCCCTGCTGATTGGTGATAAATGGCGCATTTTTACTTCATTTCTTAACACGTCCATCCTTTCATTTCATGAGCCTGAACCACCAAATTTCTTGACTTTTTCTGAAACCTGCCATGCTGTTTCACTTCTCTATATTATCACACTTACTGTCTTTTCTGCTCTTCTCCCTCTACCACTTCACCTGCCCAGAAAGCTCCTATTCATCTTTCAAAGACCAGTGCTATCATCTTGTTCTTTCTTTTTTTTTCTTTTGTGAGGAAGATCAACCCTGAACTAACATTCATGCCAATCCTCCTCTTTTTGCTGAGGAAGACCAGCCCAGAGCTAACATCTATTGCCAATTCTCCTCCTTTTTTCCCCCTTTTTCTCCCCAAAGCCCCAGTAGATAATTGTATGTCATAGTTGCACATCTTGCTAGTTGCTGTATGTGGGATGCCGCCTCAGCATGGCTGGACAAGCGATGCGTCAGTGCGCGCCCAGATCCGAACCCAGGCCGCCAGTAGCAGAGCGCGTGCACTGAACCGCTAAGCCACGGGGCCGGCCCGCATCTTGTTCTTTCTTGATAGGACCGCCACTGTCCTTGTAAACATCAAATGCATTGTAATTAATTGGTTATTTGTCCATCTTTCCAGCTATACTGTGGCTGTTTAAAGGGCTTGAACTATTACCTGTATTCCTAAGACTTGGCATTCAATGTGTGCTGAACAAATCTCTACTGGCGAATACTTTTTACTGAATGTAAAATCTCTTAGTGATATTATTCAATCTCATTGTTTTAAATACCATGTATATGCTAGCAACAACACAAACACTGTTAAACTCCAGATTCACATATTCATCTGTTTACTTAGCATCTACACATGGGATGTCAAATAGACATTCCAAACTTAACATGTCCCAAACTTAGCATCCCCTGCTAGGATGACTGCCTGGCCTTGTTCACCTGCAGCTGGTGAGTTTTGTGGGCCTCAGGGCTTTCAGTGCTAAACCGAGGAGAGTCTCATGTAAAGCAGGTTGTAGGTGGTTACCCTAACTCCCCTTGGGTATAACTTCTGCTGTGCCATATTGTCTCCACATAGCACCATTCCTGGCCCTCTGTTATAGCCCGCTCATTTCTTAGGGTCATGTTTTCATTTTTATACAAAAAAAAGTGTATTGAGTACTTATTACTTCCAACAACCAGTTGGTAATACATGCACACATATAAACACCTGTGTTATTTGACTATTTTTAATGCATATGCACACCCTGCCATTTCACCTTCCTCCATATAAAATAGAGGAAGGGACATTTGTCAAACCAGAACCTCTACTCAGGTTCGGAACATCATCAGAAACAAATGAAAACATCATAGGATGGAAAATCTGGATGCTTCCATACATTTTATTAAGGCGGTTACTATCTCTAGATGGTGGGGAGGTGGTGTAGCACACGCAGACTCTCACCACTTTTAGTCTTTCTCATCTCAATTGGAGGCAACTCCATCCTTGCAGTTGCTCAGGTCAAAAATTTTCGAGTCATTCATAACTCCTTTCTTTCTCTCCCATCTCACATCCAATCTTGAGTAAATCTTTTTGATTCTACCTTCAAAATCTAGAATCCAATCTGGTTACCCTATTTAAAATTGCAACCAGCAAACCATCTCCACCCACCACTTTCCCAATCTCCCTTACCTGGCTCTATTTTTATTTCCTTTTTGGGGCACTTACTACGTGATTTACTAGTTTATTATGATTATTATTTACTGTTTATCTCCTTAGGGATTTTTGAGGGGATCTGTTTTCTTCTCTGACATGTCTCAAGTGTCTGGAACACTGTCTGGAACATATTGAGGGTTCAGCGCATATTTATTGAATGAATAAATCAGTCATCCATGAGTTTTAAAGTCAGAATTGAGGTTGCTTTTCGCTCTACTGTTTATTGACTACTTATTATTTTCAACCATTGTTCTAGGTGCTTTATATATATTACATCATTTAATTCTCACATTAACTCTCAGAGGTTGGCTTCATCTCACTTGACAGAGACTAAATGACAGAGATAAGAAGTGGTGAAGCCAGGCTTTGAACCTAGGTCTGTATGACTTTAGAACATGAATGTTCAACCACTGTAATGTTGCCTAACACCTAGGGCAGCTTGATGTGACTGGACAATTCTAGGATTCTATTTCAGTAAATCACAGTATCTTATGTTGTTGCTCAAATCAACATGTTCTAAATAGAGAGGAGAGCGTGTCACCTGCAAGATCTGTCTTTGGCAGGAATTATGGTGGATGAGAACCAATTAAAATGCCATAGAGCAAGCAATGTTTATTTAGAATCAGTTTCCAACTTACTAAATAGTACTGCTGATGAAAAAAATCATATTTAACAATTTTTATGATAGTTTAAAACCCATTGAGCACAACGAGACAAGCGTTTAGCTATCCAGAGGGATAGCTCAAGCAGTGTGGTGGAAAGGGAAACTATTTAAAAATATGGCCATTTAAAAAATTTAGTTTGTCTCGCCTTCTCTTTTCCCATCAAGTAATTAAAGTTCTTGACTTGTTTGAAAATGGCTCAGATTTAATTTCATTTTGTTAAGCGCCTCAATTTTTCGGCTCAGGAGAAAAAGGCTATTAGCAATTTGCATCATCCATTACAACCTCCTTTCTAATATGAAATTTATATGGGAAATGCTAATTGGATGTTCATCATCATAAAGATAATGATTTCTGTACTTTTGGTGGTGATAATTAAGATTAAGGATGAAAATGATATGGGGTGAAAGATTTTTTTCATTTTCTATTGGTTGGAGACTGGGGAAGGCATTCTGTTCTTTGCTTCAGATGGGTGACAGTGGAGGGCAGAGCCAGAGGGTCAAGGAAGGGTATGTCAATTGGAACTGCCTTGATGTCCAGGAACTCCTCAATTCCCTTGTCCCAGGCAATTAATCCAGTTCCAGATGAAAAAGATGGGAAATACTATGTCTCTCAAAGACAGATGCATCTGAAAAGACCTCTTCTGTTTCAGGTTGTCGCTTTATGGATAAGAACTCCACCAGGATGCTCTCTCATCCATCCTTGTTCCTTCCTCTGTGATGGGAATAGATGGCTGAAATGGACTGCCATTATTAAGAGTAATAGGCATGACTCCAGTAGGCTTTTCCACTGAGCATTGTTGCATCTCTTGGCTGGCTGATGTACTCAAGATTAACCTTTTGGAACTGACTCCTGACGAACACAGTGTGATTAGGATGGACAAGAAACCTGGTTTTATTTGCCCATCACACTCTTAAAATGGTTTCAAGTGAAGCAGAAGTCACCGACTTTTCTATATGTAGGAAATTGGCTAGGAGTTTAATTTATTGAAACTCGAGGAAAATGACACAAGCATCCTTTTTCAACAGAGTTCTATTCATGTGCTGTTCAACTAAATTGGCAAATATTTATTGGGTATCTACTATAATCTATACATTGACCTTTTGTAGGTATTGTTGTGTCTATTGTAGGTATTAATCCTGCTGGATAGTTGTCTCCACCTAAGAAGCTATGATTGATCAAAATTTATTTTAAAGATATATAGCCAAGTGTTGGTCTTACACCCACTGGTGTCACTTTGATTTCCTGAATTCTAGAAATAAACCATCAAGAAGAGACACTGTGCTTCTACTAACTGTGAGATAAACAGCCCCAAAGGAGCAAATTAATAATCTTTCTTTAGGCTCCTTGTTTCACAGTGCAGGTTGTTCCGGGATTATTTATTTATTCATTTCTTCTTCAATAGATATTTGCTGATTACCTACCATGAGTTCTAGGCACTGGGATGTGAAGCTAGTTTATGCTTAAAATTTGGTGAGAAGCACAACTTTTTCAACTGTCACATATTTTTTTGATATACTAGGTCATTTTCAGTTGATACCATTTTAATACACAGATTTTTTTTTTTTAGATGCTGTGGACCACTGGGATGTAAGTACCTTCGCCCTAGGCTTAGAAAAATCTTGTTTTAAAAAGAGAGTTTGGGAAACTGGTGATGGGGAGAGTTTTAGAACTTTTCAGTGTTGAATAAAATGTTTCTTATGAGACACTACATTGGATGAAAGCAGTGGTTTTTATTTGGACTTGGATTCAGCCCTGACATGAGCGCCAAGAAATGACAGGGAGGCCTGATGGAAATTCTTCATGTTGTTTGCCTCAAGGTGGATATTTTAAGATCCTGTTTATTGAATGTTTGTTCTATAGGCCACAGTGTTAAGGGCTTTACCTACGTCAGTAGCCTCCTCACTGCTCTCCATCCTGTCTACGTCCATTCTCCACACAGCAGCCAGAGGCATGTTCCTAAGACATAAATCAGGTCATGTTATTTACCTGTTCTTATCCCTGGTCACACTTAAACTCCTGGCTCTTGTCTCACTTTCTGACTTCACCTCCCCGCTATGTTCTCCCTTGCTCACTGTGCTCCAGCAACGCTCGCCTCAAAAACTCCGAGCATGTTCCTATCTCAGGATGTTGGCATGTAGTGTTTTCTTTTCCTGGAACACCATTCCCCCAGGTGTTTGCAGGATTTATTCCTTCACTTCATTCATGTCTGTGCTCAGATGTCACCTCCTCAAAGAATCCTTCCCTGGATACTCTGTCTGAAAGCACTTCTTATCACTCTTTGTTCTAAAACCTACTCTGCTTTCTCTTTCTTGTAGACACTTATCACTCCCTGACATTCTATGACATATTTATTAGTTTATTTTGTCTGTCTCCTCTATTATAATGCAAGCTCCACAGGAGTGAGACGTTCTATTCCCAGTGCCTCCTACCTGGCCCGTCCTCGGCACTCAGTAAGTATTGTAGGTGTTCTTCCTGCTCACTTTACAGGAGGAGGACCTGAGCTTGGGTGAAGTTAAATGATTTGCTGACAGGCAGTGAATCCTGAATTCAAACTCCAGTCTGCTTGCAAAGCTGAAGCTCTTATCTTCTGTGCTAGGCCGCTTCATTTTTTTTTTTTAAGAACTATATATATATTTTTTTTGCAGGGAAGGATTCGCCCTGAGCTAACATCTGTTGCCAATCTTTTGCTTTTTTTTCTTCTCCCCAAAGCCCAGTGCACGGTTGTATATCTAGTTGTAAGTCCTTCTAGTTCTTCTATGTGAGCCACTGCCACAGCATGGCAACTGACAGCTGGGTGGTGTGGTTCTGTGACCGGGAAATGAATCCAGGCCGCTGAAGTGGTGAGAGTGCCGAACTTTAGCCACTAGACCATCAGGCCTGTGTATGAGGCTGCTTCTTTTAACACTCCTTAAGGACCAGGGCTGGGTTTTATACTTTCTTGTGTTGGTAGGTGCACATTATTTGTTGAATGGATTAATAACAATAACATATATTTATTGGGCATTTATTATGAGTCAGATACTCATCTAGGCACTTTATATGTATTATATCATTTAATCAGAGTACACAGGAGATGGTACTATTGTTATCTCCAATTTGCAGATGACAAAACTGAGGCACAGAAAGGCTGTGGAAGCTAAGTGTACAGTCACACATCTGTAAGAAGGGAGCTGGAATTCAGAGTCTGGGATGAGGCCTCATTCTCCTATCCACTAAGCTCAGTGTTTCTCACTCTTTCTTTCATTATCACCTCTTTAAGAAGCCTTTTTAGATATTTTCTTTCCTAATTGTCTCACTCCTTATGAGATTTTCATGCCATAGAACTGTGTATCTGTTTATATGCTGTATGTCTATCTGTGCTTTCTACATAAAAAGTGTAAGATTTTTTTTGCCTCCTCCCAAGAAAAAAACTTTACTCCCATTGTCTAGGCTGATCAGCCTCTTGCTGCCTTCCCTCTTCCCTAGTGGAGGACCCAGCATGGAGTTCTGCAATTAATTTTATGCACTGCATTGCTATCATTGGTTTATTTCTGTCTCCTTTTAATATACTGTGAATTCTTTGAAGGGCAGAGACCATGTGTGTTTCAGTCTCGCATTCTTAGAACCAAGCACAAGGTAGACTGACTTAATGATTTTTGAACCATATTGTTCACTCTTCCTCCACAACCTGCTGTGGGTGTGTCCTGTTGGCATTAATCAGAGCTGCAGCAGCAGAGCTGGCCTTCTCACATGGCCCAGGTGAGTGCTGCCCACTCTGCTCCAACCATAGGCATCAGCATCAGCTCATTGCTTCCTCCGGGATCATCTGGGGACAGCAGTGACGTGGACGCTTAGGCACTAGAGTCTGCAGCAGGTTTCCTGGCAACAGAGGTGAGGTCAGCAGTCCTTGGAACACAATAGGCTTTTAAATATCCTGGGGTGCCTGAAGGATGTGCTCACAGAAGGTTCCTGTCGGGAGGAGACAGTGAAATCATACCTGCCTTTCCTCACAGTGCTCCACATCTGTGCTGAGATGAAGGAAGAGGTTAAGTGTTGGAATGAAGAAATAAATTCCTCCTTTCATCTTTGATTGCTCCATCTCTAGGCAACCTTCCACCCAGGTTTGTTAGCAGACCATTTGCAGGTTCTCCCCGAAGCGGAAGCAGTTCACGGTTTTTCCTGTGGTTTCAGTCCTGATTTGGATGTGTTCTTTCTGTATGTGCTGATGTCTTCTCTTTGCCCCTCCAGTTCCACTCTCCACACTTCCCCATTCTGCTCTCTCCTGGGCAGGCAGGCCTGTATGGACCACATCACCACAAAGTGTGGTCCACATCTCCCTTGCCCTCTGGCTTTAGTGGGCTTTTCACCAACGGGGAGCCCTAACAAGAAATCACAGGAAGGGAGGAGAGAGGTTGGATATTTATTTCTCTTGCTGGTAACTTTCTATGCTGGGTCACCATAGGCTGACTGCAACCTTTAACTGGATCACAGGTCTTTTCAAGATGTCTCTCTTCATGTGATTCTGTTTTTGGGTTCTGGTAACCATTTCCTTTCTTGTCCCTTCAGGCCTAGATGTGTGTATTAATCATGTTTTTTGACTTAGCGTATTTATGAGGCCTTGACATCTTGGGGCCTTCTGGACCCGAGGAGGGGATGGGACTGCCCCTCCCAGAATTATTTAACTCTTAGAGCTAGTAAAAGACTTTCTTGGAGCATGCCTCTGATAAGCAAACCAATCAGTACTGTCTTGACCCCCATCACCTTCTTTGATAAGACTCCTGCAGTCAGAGACACTATCCCCTTGCCCTAAATCACCCCAGGGCCAGGTACCAGACAACTAGGACCCAGCTGTATAGTCTAGAGCCCACCCAAATTATTCAAACTAGTTATCCCTAAACCTGCCAAGCCTGCTTACCCTGCCTCACCTATTCCCTCCTGAGGAAACCACGATAAAGATTATTGCGCATATTTTCCTCCCACCCCCTCTGCCTCCTGACTCGCCATGGTGCTTCTCTGCGTAACTCTCCCCACCCCCCATAATGCGGCACGCTCCTTCCTCTTGGGAACTGTGGGTAACAGAAGATCTTTTCAATGGCAGCCATCTCCTGGTCTGTTGGTCTCGCCACACCTGACTTAACAAAATCCCGAGTACATTTTAGAACAGGGTAGCCTCTTTAGTTTCCCTACACACTGCCCTTCTCTTTATAAATAGTGCCTCTAGTAAACCCTCTTTTGATTATCTTATTTGATGTGCTGCTTTTATCTTGCTGTGACCCTGACTGGTGCGCTATGCAAGTTTTCTGGACTCTGAGAGTCAGTGAAAGGCAGAGGGAAGAGAGCCAGGTCCGCACCGCCAGGGGGGTATGTTTTGATGTACTTTGACTCAACCCGCTTTCCTTCTTTTACGGACCCTGGCAAATAGTTAGTGCCTCGCACAATGTCTGGCACCCATTAGGTGCTCAGTGGATACTTGGATTAATATCTTCCTCTTGATGCCCTGTGTCATGTCTCACTATGCTTGAATATATCACACTTAACCGAGTACAAGTCTAATTGGTCATAATATTTTAGTGCTGGAAGGAGTTTTAGAGATAATCAACTCTCCGTTCTTACTCCCTTAGTTTACAAATGAATAAGTTTAAAGACACAGAAGGAAAATGGCCTCAGATTAGAGGTGGAATCGAGACTAGAATTCCAATTTCCTCATCAGTATTTTTTACATTGTTCAGTGATAATAATGGTAATAATGCTCCCCAAATTTACTGCAGATAGACTTGTGCTAGCCCTGTGTTAAGCAATTTTCATATATTAACTCATTTAATCCTCACCCAACCTTCTTAAATACCTACTGGTATTTGCCTTATCTTACATATGAGGCACAGAGAGGTTAAGTAACTAATTCAAGATCATCCAGCTAGTAAGAGGTAGACTAGGGTTCAAATCAGGGAATCTGGCTAAAGAGCCTGTGTTATTAACCTTTCTACTCTATAAATTTTAAGTATCCTTTTCATATGGCCTGTCTTTCTCTCTTATGCAGGAACTGGACACCAGCGTCCTTCTTTCACGCACTGAGGACTTAACATATTACATGGTAGACACCATGTGTTCAATCATTGCTGACGAGTTGTTTGCACAAAATCCTCTGAACCTCTCTGTTAAACTCTTGGATCTGTTCAGCAATCAACCCTTGTTTGGTGGCTCTTGTTTGCTTCTCCGTTGTTATGCACCAGCCCAAGTGACCTTCACTGACTGAGTGGAAGCAGCCTCCCTGGAGAAGAGGGGAATCCAGCCAGCTGGTCCGAGCGTACACTTTCCCCCTGGGCTGAGGTCTGCAGTGGAGTCAAATGAGAACATAACTAGAAAGGGTTCTTTCCTCTTGCCAAAAAGGGAGACTGGCATTTTTACTCGCCTCGTATTACAAAATTTGTTGCAATAAGGCAATTTAATTAGCACAGCAGTTTGAGGTTTTAATAGTTACTGTATTTAAGCAATTTCTCTGGCACTCCTGCTGCTTTATGAGGCTATAATTTGGCTCCCAAATGGAGAAACAATAAGGCCAAATAAAGCAAAAAGATTGCATTGTGATTCTGGAGGTTAAACTCCTGTACAGCCCAAGGCAAGGTACGAGTAAAGCAGGGCAAGCATCTCTCCTGGCCTCCTCCAAGGACACTCTAATTGTTCAGTGTGTTTCATTGGGTCGTTTGCTAAGAACTACATTGTGTGGTTATTGGCATCCAAAGCTCAGTGAGGATAAAGGACTTGCTAGGACTTGAATTCAGGTTTGTTAGTCTCTATAACTAAATAAAGCACAAATGTCAGCAATGATGCAAATGTGGGAATCATATAGTATCCATGTAGGAGAAGATGGTGTCCAATTTTTGTAGAGCAGAGGATATGGGAACCATGTGGTTTCCATGCAGGAAGGGTGGGACCCAGTTTTCTTGGTGTAGAGGATATGGAACCATACAGTGTCCATGTGGGAAGAGATGGGCTCCAGTATCCTGGAGCAGAGAATGTGGGACCGCATGATGCCCATGCAGGAAAGGGAAGCTTTCCTTGTATAGAGGATGTGGGAATTGTGTGTTGTTTCTGTGGAAAGGGGAAGAGTCCAGTTTTTCTGGCATAGAAGATGTGGAACCATAAAGGGTCTATGTGGAAATGGGTAGGGTCCAGTGTTCCTGGAGCAGAGGATGTGGAGACCATGTGGTGTCTATGCAGAATGCGTAGGGAACAGTTTTTACGGAGCGGACGATGTCTGTTTTAATGAACTGGGAATTAACACTTGGTGTGAGGGTTTCACCAGGAAGAGACTGGATCAGGTGGGCACTGAGAAGCTGGAAGTTTATGGTACTTTATAGTAACATTGTATTTATTTATTTATTTATTTTTTGTGAGGAAGATCAGCCCTGAGCTAACATCCATGCCAATCCTCCCCTTTTTGCTGAGGAAGACCGGCTCTGAGCTAACCTCTATTGCCAGTCCTCCTCCTTTTTTCCCCCAAAGCCCCAGTAGATAGTTGTATGTCGTAGTTGTACATCCTTCTAGTTGCTGTGTGTGGGACGCGGCCTCAGCATGGCCAGAGAAGCGGTGCGTTGGTGCGCCCCCGGAATCCGAACCCGGGCCGCCAGTAGCGGTGCGCGCGCACTTAACCGCTAAGCCACTGGGCCGGCCCTAACGTTGTATTTAGATTGGATGCAGTGTTTGATGTTAAGATTGGAATCAGGGCAAGTAACACAACAATAGAAAGGATCATTTTTTGAGCTCCTACCAAGAGCTAGGCACTGTGCTAAGTGTTTGCATCATCTCATGTAATCCTCGCAGCAACCTCTGAGGTGGGTGCCATTATTAAGCCCATTTTACAGAACGAACTGAGGTTCATTAATTAATTCATCGAAACATTTGCCAAGCACCTGCTGGGCACTCAGGATACAGCAGTAAATACCACAAACAAATGACTTTCAAATAGTTACATGGCAAATAAATGGTGGGGTGTAGACATCAGCCCATTTCTGTCTGATTCTAATATCTGTGTTAATTAGAGCTGTCATTTATTATCTCTGTGACTTCAGAACAGAAATTTAACCTATTGTTCATCAATTTCCTTATCTATAACCTAGGGATAGTAATATCCAGCTTGTAATAGTGAGGTGAGGATGAAGTAAAGACTTCAAGTATCTTCCAACTAACGGATGGTAGGGGAATGCTTGATCCCTCCCTTCTCTGCTGCTTTGAGTTTCTGAATGCCTTTGCTCCAATATTCTAGATGATATTGGATTTGACAAAATGCAACTTCCACGCTCCTATCACTTTTCTGAGGTTCCACTCTATCCTCGTTTTCCAAGCAAGACACCCAATGGCCTCAAACTTCACTTCTCTGCAAACTCCCTAGATTCCACTGAATCTGTGAAAAGGGTCTTTATTCTTTTGGTAATTTGTGTTGTAGTAGGCGGATAGTTCTAAGCTGGCCTCCAATGATCCTCACCTCTTGGTACTCGCTCTCTTCTATATTCCCTTTCCTTGAGTGTGGGCTGGATGTAGTGACTTGTTTTCACCAATAGAATATGACAAAGGTGGTGAGACATCATTTCTGTGATTAGGCTGCAAGACTGTGACTATCATCTTGTTAGCAGACTCTTGCCTTTTCATCTTGCACACTTCAATGAAGCAGGCTGCCATGTTGGAGAAGTCCACACGGCAAGGAACTGAGGGTGGCCTCTGGCCAACAGCCCTTGAGGAACTGAATCCTGCCAACTGCCATGTGAGTGATTTGGGAAGCTGATCCTTCCCCAGTTGAACCTTGAGATGACTACAGCTCAGCGGGGCTTTGATTGCAGCCCATGAGAAACTCTGAAGTGAAGTCCAGATTCCTGACACACGCAAACTCTAAGATAATAAATGTGTGTTGTCTTAGCCCCTAAGTTTTGCGTATAATTTATTATGCAGCAATAGATAATAAATACACGCACTTTTAAAATAGGAAAAACATATGTTAAAAGAATCAATTTCTAATATTAAATCATTTTTTAAAAATTGAGATATAACTGACATGTAACATCATGTAAGTTTAAGGTATACAATGTATTGATTTGATACATTTATATTAATATTGAAGTCTTTAAGCATTGGCTGGCCATGTAGGAAAATTTTCTTTGTTTTTGTTTTTTTGTTTGTTTTTTGCTACTGCATGCTTTCAAAGAACATGTACAGTTTTACTCTGAACCTCAGTTAAGTTTCTGTGTTTCAGAATTGGACTCTATGCTTTTCTGACCCCTGACTTTTCTTTGATTCAGGAGTGATCAGCCTCTATGAGGATGGTCAATATTACCAAAAGACGTATAAGACAGAGAAATCTTGTAATTTCGGTTTACTTATACACATTAAAAAATAATATTCTTGATATTCTTGAAGGTCATAAGACCAGATCTTTCTTTTCCCCTGTGGCTAAGTCACTTGGAAGCTAAATCATAATCAGATGGTCCATTCATTGATTTACTCACTTGACAACTATTTATTGAGCACTGAGCAAGGTAGCGGGTATTGCGTGGTGAACTGCGCAGGCTGTATCTCAGCTCTCACGGAGCTTATACTGTAGGTTGTCTTGATAAGCCTGGAATCCAAGTACAAGGAATTGATATGGTCTTACTAACTCACTAAGGTAAGCTAGGTTGAGAGACTATTCTATAGCGAGAGTTGTCTTAACAGAGGGGCCACAGTACTTGACGCCATTGGCCAAGACTTCATCTCCTCCGTGTTGTACTTGCCCAACCTCTATATCATTTTACCTTTTTTATGTGCTTTCTTATCTTCTGCGGAAACTTTTATATTTAGATATGCTATTATTGTCAGTGCCATTGCTTGAATTCATTCATTTGAGAAATAAATTCATTGAGTATGTACTAAGGTCCAACACTGATCTTGGCAGAGGGGGATGCAGCAGTAAATCAGACAGACAATATCCTTTCCTTATGGAATTTACATTACAGTGGGTTAAATAAGTTTTAATGTGGTAACTTTGCCTAACTTTATACATAGACTTCTTGTGTCAGTCAGGGTCTAGGTAATAAAGAGATAGCACACTTCCAGTGGATTATTTGAGAAAGGTTTGGTGAAGGGACTATTAACAAAAGTGTAGAAAGATTTAGATCAGTTGTCCTCAGCTGGGAGTGATTTTGTCCTCTAGAGGACATTTGGAAATGTCTGAATACATTTTTGGCTGTCATAGCTGGGGGGTAGGGTGCTAGTGGCATCTAGTAGACAGAGTCTGGGGATACTGCTAAACATCCTATAATGCACAGCTCAGCTTCCCACCACAATCATCTGCCCCAAATTTTAATAGTGCTAAAGTTGACACTCCTTGGTTTAGAGAAATCAGCAAGAGATATTGCAGTACACTGAAGCTACCAACTGGGGATCCCTAGCCCTCTGGGGACTGAAGGGGCAAGTGGAGGGAGGGGTTACCTGAACCTGGAGAGGGCTGCTTGGCAGGAGCTGTGACTTTCAGTGAAGGGTGGCAAATCTGGCAGAGAGAAAAAGCCAGGTAATAAATACCTTGACTTCACTCTCCTGCTGTCCTCTGATCTCTTGTCAGTTGATTTATCAAGGGACCTTATTGGTATAGTTTATTCAGGTTGACCTTGCAGGAAATAGGTAGGGCAGGGAAAGATAGAGAGTCGATTAGGAGGAGTGAGTGGAAGAAATCTAGCAGAGAGCTCCACTTAGGTGCCTGAATTTAGAAAATGCTTCTGTTACTTATTTACAAATTTATGTTTAGGAGGATGCTAACCACCTCCCTGAAGGCTTAATTTTATAATATAAATCTCAACAGCCAGTTTTATTTTCTTCCTTCTGAGTTCTTCTTTCTAAGTGCTGATGATGGACTTTTGGATCATCTCTGGTACGAGTGCAAGTACAGTGAGGGTTTGGGATTTTAGGGTGTCTAGTTGAAGGGTGGTTGGGATGTGAGAGGGTGCAGCAAAGACGTGGGAAAAAGAAGTGGGAAAAGAGCCACAGATAGCTTGCTTCAGAATTCAGCTCAGAGCTGGACCTAGTCCCTCCCCTTATTATAAGAGTGAAGCCAGCTCGGTTAACTCTTGTTGACCTGGGGTAGGAGAGAGATGGGGGTGTCTGAGATTAAACGAGGCCAGGCTCAGAGGATGGACCTGATACCAGCTGTGTATGGGAATCAAGAGGTGGGCATAGAAGTATAGATGTCGGGCAAAGAGGTAGATTTATTTTTTACTTTGAGTTTCAGCTTTGAGATCATTTTGCCTATCTCTCTTCCAAGACTAGATTAGGCTGCCTGACATATGCTTACTTGCAGGTAACACCTACTATAACAATTACTTGTTTTTATTTATCTCTTTGAGGGCAGGGATCATCCACGAGCCTTTGACCATTGTATCCTCAACGGATGGAAATTGTAGATAGTCAATACATATTTGTTGAATGAATGGATGATGGTACATCGGAGCCTGTTTCAAAACTGGGGACAATGCTGCAGGCCATTTATCTCCCTTTTTTTCTCAATGTGTGTGATTTGTCACTTTTTTCTTTTCCAGCAACTAGCCCTTTCTTCCTATTGGTGCCTCCATCTTCCTTCTGGGGCATTCGCTATTTTGTTGGTAGGAGGGTTATTCCTCACTTTACCTGTCCCCTTTTTCTTTGGAAGCAAAAGAAGTCAGATCCTTCTGCTGTGCACGTCCTGGGACATCCAGGGGCAGGCATGTGCTCCGTGTGCTGTTAGATCTAGGAACACTGAGCCCTGAGTGAGGGACCTACAGATGAAGGGAGATTTGAAGGTCACATTCAGCATGGTGACAGATGTGTCCTCTGCACCAGCTTGTACTTGTTGTGTGACTCTTGCCAGGCAATCTTGCTGCCAAGCTCTGTAGCTTTCCTGGTTTTCAGGCCTGGACCTCAGAGCCTCCAATTGACCCTTTCAATAAATTCCTTTTTTTAAGTGTTTAAAAGTCAGTTTCTGCTGCTTGCAACAAGAACCCTTACTAGTATGTGTTGGGAAAAACTTGAGGATGTGTGGAATATAGGAAGGATATTGAATGTATAATTTCTATTTGATGATAAGTATCACATCACTGATCTAATTTTCTTCCACAGATTCTGGAGATTTATTGCTTACGTTATGTAGAAAAGAGATTGGATTGGTGGTTACCAGAGGGGAAGAGGAGAGGGAGGAGGGCGAAAGGGATAATTCGGCACATGTGTGTGGTGATGGGTTGTAATTAGTATTTGGGTGGTGAACATGATGTACTCTACGCAGAAATAGAAGTATAATGATGTACACCTGAAATTTATACAACGTTATAAACCAATGTTACTGCAATAAACAAAAAATTAAAAAAAAATAAAAAAGGACAGCTAGAGTTATAAACCAATGTTACTGCAATAAACAAAAAATTAAAAAAAAATAAAAAAGCACAGCTAGAGAATTGGGTGTCTTCTGCGTATCAGGCACCATATAAAGGCTCTATAGTCTTATGTCCCCAAATCCAGCTCAGTAAGGTATACCTCCACTTTACTGTTGGGGAAACTAAGACTCAAAAAGGCAAGTATGTTACCCAAGTTCTCACAGACAATAAGTGTTAGAACAATGGGTTTCAAACCAGGAAGCCTGTGCACGCTCCTCCCCTTGTATGATTCCAGGTGAACAGTCAGCTGCTCCTCTCTCCTGTGTCCAGCAAGGCCTGGGCAGGACTGGGAGCCCTTTGGCCTCTTGTGTGTCTTAGGTGCCCTTATAAGCACCTTAGTAGTAGACTCAATAGTAGCTGACTCAGCCTCCTTTCCCTCATTCCAACATGTAGCTATTTTAAAATTCTCTTTCTATGATACTGCCTTGTAGTTTTGTTGTGTGTTTCTTTTTTCACTGTCGGTGGCGGCTAGTAACCACCATATATAAATAAGAGATCATTTACGATGAAAGAGGCATTTAAGCCCCAGTTATCAAAGGTACTCTTTGGTGGTGGTAATATTTCCTGGTTGAAACTTGCTCTCAGAGGAAAGGAGGGTAACTGGATGAAGCAGGATGTTTTGATGTCAGTGTTTTAATGCTTTATAACTGTTAGCTTTTGTGTCATTTTTCGCCCTGAGAAAACAAAGATTTCTGTCCTTGGTCCATAACCTTTGATGAAGACTAATGGTACCAATTTCCATTTCTAGTAAAAAGAATAAATTGCGATTTTTTGGCAGCAGTAGATAACACCTACTTTGTTATCCTAAAAAATAAACCTCCAAAATTTCAGCTTTTGACGGCTGTCATGGGGCATTTGCTGCCATCAGCTATATAACCAGATGTTATTGTATTTATTTTACATAACACACATTTGTATAGTTTTTCTTATGTGTGTCAACTGAAATAAAGAGTCTAGGTGACATCAGTGAACACGTTTATTCAATAATGAGCATAAGGAGTTCAAACCCTGGGAAAAAGTTCAACAGATGCTCTGATGGAGCTGCTCTGAGGGCTGTGAGTCTAAGTGCAGCTTATGTCTCTTTCACGGAACAGTGCATGTGCAGGAAGAGGAAAAGAAAAAAACCTTATAACTAGATTTTAAAAAGAAAGGGATAGAGTACCTCTGGGCCTTTCTCTAGATTATACATCGAGGGTGACATAAACAAGAATTCCTCGGTTACACATCAGACAAGTTCAGAGATTCTGACATCATCTATGTGTGGAGGGAGGCCAGGACCAGGGTTGTTAATTATTCCCTGAATCTCTAAGAAATGCAGCTGGGAAATGTGAGAGTGAGGTATCCTTTATCTCTTCATGCTGTGGATCTGTCCAGCTGGCGTCTTCAGTCATGAGGTGTGGGGTTGCAAGGTCATTTGACACAGGCTGAAGATGGCCTGCACGGCTGCTTCACAGGACAGCATGGATGTTATTATACTGACTTAAAGCCTATGCAATTTGTTTGCTAGATTCGCCTGTTAGACCAGGGAGAGGAGTCCACAAGTCTGTCCACATGTGCCAGGCCCTATTCTCTGTGTGTCTATTTGCAATTATTGACTCTATTATTTCTCAACAACTTTATGAGTTGGGTCCTATTATTATCCCCATTTTACAAAAGAGGAAATTGAGACACAAAGAAACGAAATAATGTGCCCCAGGTCACACATCTCATAAGTGGCAGAGGCAGGACTCACACCCAGGCAGTTTGTCTCCTGAGCTCACACTATTAACAGTGTCCTGGGTTGCCTCTCTGATGCGCCAAGAAATGGATACAACACATATTCTATAGCCAGAGGGATCCCTCCTTACAATACCACAGCTAACCAACCAGATCATTCTTTTCATTTTTTTTTTTAAATTGAATTATAGTTGACATACAATACAGTATTGTATTAGTTTCAGGTGTATAACGTAGTGATTCAGCATTTATATACATTACAAAATGGTTACCCTGGTGAGACTAGTAACCATCTGACATCACACAAAGTTATTACAATATTGTTGACTATATTCCCTATGCTGTTCATTACATCCTCATGACTTATTTATCGTATGACTGGAAGTTTGTACCTCTTAATCCCCTTCACCTGTTTCTCCCTTCTTTGGACCCCCCTCCTCTCTGGTAACCATTGATTTGTTCTCTGTATTTATGAATCTGTTTCTGTTTTGTTTTGTTTGTTTTGTTTTTTAGATTCCACATATATGTGGAATCATATGGTATTCTTTCTCTGTCTGACTTATTTCACTTAGCATAATACCCTCTAGATCCATCCATGTTTTTGCAAATGGCAGGATTTCATTTTATTTAATGGCTGAGCAATATTCCGTTGTGTTTATATATATGTATATATATTATATATCTATATCACATCTTCTTTACCCATTCATCTACTGATGGACCCTTAGGTTGTTTCCATATCTTGGCTATTATAAATAAAGCTGCAGTGAACATAGAGGTGCGTATATCTTTTCAAATTAGTGTTTTTGTTGTCTTTGGATAAATACCCAGAAGTGGAATTGCTGGATCATATGGTAGTTCTATTCTTAATTTTTTGAGGAACCTCCATACTGTTTTCCATAGTGGCTGCACCAATTTATATTTCTACCAACGGTGCACGAGGCTTCCTTTTTCTCCACGTCCTTGCCAGCACTTGTTATTTGCTGTCTTTTTGATAATAGCCATTCTGACAGGTGTGGGGTGATATCTCATTGTGGTTTTAATTTGCATTTCCCTGATGATTAGTGATGTTGAGCATCTTTTCATGTGTCTGTTGGCCATTTGTATGTCTTCTTTGGAAAAATGTCTGTTCAGGTTCTCTGTCCATTTTTTAATTGGGTTGTTTGTTTTTTTGATATTGAGTTGTATGAGTTGTTTATATATTTTGGATATTAACCCCTTATCAGATATGTGATTTGCAAATATAGTCTCCCATTCAGTAGGTTGCCTTTTTGTTTTGTTGATGGTTTCCTTCACTGTGCAAAAGCTTTTTAGGTCTTATATTTCTAGGAGTTTCAGGTCTTATATTTAAGTCTTTTATCCATTTTGAGTTTATTTTTGTATATGGTGTAAGAAAGTGGTCCAGTTTCATTCTTTTGCATGTATCTGTGCAGTTTTCTCAACACTATTCAGTGAAGGTGATTATTGATTAGATGGTTATTGACTAGTTGATTAAGGATTAGGATTCTCAGTTCTTGCTTAGCTGCTCTTGGTTGGTATGCTGTTTTCAAAGTGAGCTGAAATATAAGGACAATTTGATGAGCGATCTTAGACACTGCAGACATTCTCAAATGCAGAACTTGATGTTCTAGTAAAGTTAAATAATAAGCGTCATAGATGTCAAAATTGATGGGAAATTGGTTATGACCTAAAACAGGGCATGGAAAAATTGGTCACTATAAAAATCTTTCTCTGGTTTGATTGTTGATTTGGCGTGGTTGAAAGGTGAGCAAAATATGTAATCATTGCAAAGTCTGTTGAATTGCAGTCAAAATGGCTGACAATAAAATGGTTGACTCAAAAAGGTGATGTGCAAAGTATCTTGAGTCTAAGAGAGATATGATGAGTTGATAGTACGATTTGGTGAGACTGGAGTGTAGGTTGTGGATATAGGGGCAGAATGGCAAGAGATGAGGCTGAAGAGGTGGAGTGGGGGTGGTAAGTAAGGGTGGATTTTAGCTTGTGACAAATGGGGAGCCACTGAACTATCTTAAGGGGAAAGTGACATAATTAAATATGGATTTTAAGGAATCCCGTCAGAACCAATATTGGGGATTGATGATTTTCTGGAGGCAGAAAATCAGTTGTTCTTTTCCACTCTCTGGTTTCTTTTCTGACTACACCTGGCTTGGTTTGCCCTTAGAGACTCTCTAGATAAAGGTGGTAGATCTTATTCAGCCTTGCCTTCCTTATTCCAGAATGCTCCAGGTAATGTTCTCTGGAGGAATTTCAGTATCTGAACAATGGTCAATTTTTATCGGTGATAATTTTCTGCCATTATGAAGCAATGTCTATCGACCTTTGTGACTCACAGGTGTGGTAAGTCAGATTTTTTGGAACCCCAAGATGCCAGGAGTCTGCCAGGGAAATAATGAAGGGTCGTTTATCCTGCTGAGAGCCTCCTTAAAGGGAATCGATAGCCTCATTGCAAAGAAAAATTGCATCATTTCTATGAGGCCCTTTCCAGGTGAGTAATGCTCTGTGGGTGTTTTAGCTGCCATTTATAGAAGGCTTCCTCATGACAGGCCCTGACCACTTGCTGACAGACAGGAGCTCGTTTCATTTAAGATGGGTTTTATTGCCCCCATTTTCAGATGAGGATACAGAGGCCTGCAAATTTAACTAATTTGCCCACCATCACACAGTTAGTAAATGGTAAGGGATTTGAACCTGGGTTTATCAGACACAAAAGACCCAACACTACACTGGTGTGTGCATGTGTGTGTGTGTGTAAGTGTATCTCTGTGCGCGTATGGTCAGGGAAGGTTTCAGAGAGCTAATCATGAGTTAATACCAGACAATACTCCTAAAAACTGTCATGCCTGTCAGGAAGCCGTCATATTGCCTAAGGCAATAGGCTTTAGCAGGCCTGAAGGAGGTAAATAACTTGCTTTGGAGTGATCATTTGAACTGTGTATTGGAAGTAATCATTTGAAGAGTCAAATATAATTAATTTAATTGATTGTATCACATGCTTTTGAAGCAGGTCAGAGTGATTGAGTCCCTCTATTAACCCTCAGCCTTGACATATAAAAGTATCTAAGACTTAAATAACGCTTATTATGTACCAGGCATTATTCTAAGCCCTTGGCAGATGGTAATGAATTCTTTTAATCCTTACAACACCCTGTGAGGTAGGCACTATTATTAATCATCCCCATTTTATAGATGAGAAAACTGAGTCAAGAGAGATTAAATAACTTGCCCGAGGTCATAAAATTAATTTAAACCAGTGCAGTTTGGCCCTCAAATCTATGCTCTGTACTGCCTCTGTTTATCATTCCCTGCAAAAAACCAACCCATCTAAGAGGCACCCTGTCCTCCCCAGATCAAGGCCGTAACCTTGAGAAGATCCATAAAGACTTGTTACAGGTGCCTCTCTCTAAGATGACTCCTGCTGTTTTCTCTCTCTCTCTCTTTTTTTTTGGTATGATACAAAACTGTCAATTATTTTTGAGAAACATCATTTTCTGGATTATTATAGTTGGCATAACCTATCTGCTGTTTTCTCTCTAACCAGTAAGAGATTGGCCCCAGGACCCCTGGAGCTCAGGACTGCGTAGACTCATAGATGCTGCAGAGGGCTCCTGACACTCACGAGGTGGGCCCATTTTCTGCCTTCTTTATTCCCTTTCACCAACCTACAAGGGGCTGGCTTTGAGATCTAGTCTGATGGTAATACATTCTGAGCGGCCTATTGGCCATTCCTTTGCTCTGACTAACGTGTTTAATGCGGAGCAGCTGGATGGAGAAGAAACTGGTGGCTAAGGCAGAGGCATTCAGTGCCCACTGGAAATTGAAGCTGTACTTTACCCACAGATCACAGATGGAATTTGAGGTGACCGTTGTATGCCTTGTCTACTATTAGAAAGTAAGTCGCTTGAGGGCAGGGAGGGCATCTGCCTTGCCCTTGTGTGTCTCAGTCTCAAGTAGTGCTCGGCTCACAGTAGATGTTTTATAAGTTACTTGTTGATCCACCAGCCTTTTGCTAGTCCTTCAAAATCCAGAACATCATCATTCCCTGATCCCTCGTATTTCCCCTCCATCTTTGCAGAACTAATTGCCCCTTCATCTGGGTCCTTACTAGCTATGAGACTTTTAGCAAATTGTTTTGTTTGTCTCTGTCTTAGTATCTTTACCTGTAAATTGGGGATAAAAGTATTATCCATCTCTCATAGTTGTGAATATTGTAATGAAATAATGTATATGAAAAGCATTTTGTTATCTTTAGCATGATATGGAAATGATGATAATAACTTTATCTATTAAATAATGAGTTTTCTAAGGATAGGGACCATTATTTTACATTTCTGTTATCTACATATCTTTGCCCTGAAAAATGCTAAGAGAGGCTTGCAGTTGAAAGTATAAGTAATTTGATTATTTTAAGGAAAATAATAGCACAAAGACTGTGGTTCTAGGGACATTTTAATGATTCTTCAGTAATTTTTCCATCAGCTGAGATGTAGGAGTAGCCTAAGAGGACTCTGAAAAGGTTAATCATAAGAGAAAGTGCTTCTGTTCTCACATCGCTAAGTCAGATCAATATACACTTTCTCTTGGCTAATTCTAAGGGCTGGTTAATTTAGTGACTCTAATGGTTTCTATGACAATCCTGAAGTTGAGGTTCCCAGACCCCCTACGAAGAAACACAGAGTCTTAGATCATTTACCACTCCAGGTGAGACCTGTAATACTTTTGGCCATGTAATTAGGGAATTTGCATATTAATTCTCAAACTGGGGGAGTATTGTAGGCTGCAGAAATGATGTTTGATCTGGAGGAAGGGGCTTGAAGCAGGAAGAAGCTGTGTGCTTGTTTCCTTTGTTGGTTGAATCTCTTGAAAATTGCCTTGAGGTCATTCTGAAAAAAGAAATCCAGTCTTATCCTTCATGCCTTGACCTCTTTGCCTCACATTTAAGCAGGACACACACACCAGTTTGGTGTAAGAGCCTTTATTAGTAATACTGATAATGGCTGCCATTATTTAGAACAACAACTGGGATCATTTAAAAAGGCTTGTGTTAACCCTTGGCCTTGCTCTCAGTGTGGGTGGCTGACCTTTAGAATTTTGGTCTGGCTCTTCCCGTCAGAAGAAATGGCAGGAGGAAGATTGAAGATGGAGAATAGCATCATACTAGCTCTTACTGCACAAGCCACACGTTGTCTCTGAAGACGTTCAACTTGGGGAAGTTTTGTAAGCAATTTTATTTGACAGTCCTTTAAGCAAATCAACCCCGGTCTAGCAAAGCAGTATATTGGTTGTGAGAGGAAGTATTCTAACATTTCTGAGCGCACCTGAGGTTGTAGACTTTTGGGGTTATCTTATCCCTGAACCACTATAAGCAGAGAAGTATCTGTTAGTTTTCATTCACAGATACAGAAATGGGGACTCGGAGAGGTGAAGACACTTGTCCAGTGTCACACGGCCGGTAAACCAGGCTTAAAACACAGGCCCATCTCTGGTCTTTTCCACTAGGCTCTGTTGGGAACTTGGAGTTCTAGGAGGTACTTTAAGCTCCTTCCCTATCACTACTCCTTCTAACCTAGTGGATGTGGAAAGATGGGAAGGGCTCAGAGTGAGAAATAGCAGAGCCATCCTACCCAGCATCTGAGTGCTTACGACCAGTGAGAGGCTGTATTGTCTGTGGGTAACTGTCCACCAGTGTCAATTCAGATGATGGTGAAATAATAGATAGTGTCAGTACAGTTAGGAGTTTTTGCTCCCTGACCCTGGGCACTTCCAGGCACAGGTTCTGCCTCTGGGTTCATAGTTGCTTTTCTTTCGTTACCCCATCACAGGGGAGCTGGAGTATGTAAACACTGCAGGCATCTCTTCACATCTCTTAGCTGTTTGTTTGGAGAATTAATTTATGTTCCTCTAAAGAAGGATTGATTTCAGTTAGGTGATTAAAGGCACTCTAGATAAAGAATATGCACAACCTATTCACTGTGTTCCACTGATTATGGAAAGGGATATATCAATCTTTTCTCATCAAACACTCTACCTTTGCCTCAAGCCCTCTTCTGCTCTGCTGCCCTAGGACTTTCAATTAGGCCAAGAGGCAGAGTTCTTTGTCTCCTGGGGAGCTGTGGAAAGTTAAGAGCAGTAGTTCAGAGTGCTCTGGAAAGCAGAAAGAAGAAATGGCTTAACTTTTTAACTAGTTGTATAAGCTCGGAGAACAGAGTAATTCCAGGCCCCTTTCTCTCTCTCTCTCATCTAATCATTTTCTGATTTCACATCCAAAATGTTTTTTAAAAGAACTCTCTTTCCTTCCTTGCTTCTGGTGCTGTCCTGGTTCAGGTCCTGGTTGTTCTACCTGAACTACTGCCATAGCCGCTTAACTGGCTTTCCCACCTCCAGTCTCTCCTCCACCCTGCCACTGGGTGTCTTTTCAAAATCAGGCTCTGGTGATGTCAGTGATTATCTCTTGCTCCCCTGTTTGAAATCCACCAGTCTCTTCATTGCCAATAGGATGAATTCTGAGCTCATTAATATGGTCCATAAGGCTTTTCATAACCTGAACTTAGCTTATAGGACTGATTCTGTGCTCAGCTATCCTCACATATACTGGGTTCTAGTCACACTGCATGACCTGTCATTTATTGAAGAGACCATTTACTGCCACACTCCTGCGTCCTTGCTTTATCTTTTTCCTTGGAAACTCATCTTTATCTTCAAGTTCCACCTCAGACACTCAGATGTAAAGCCTTTGCTGATTCCCTCAGCTCAAGAAGCCTTAGACTTCCTGATTTGTCCCCCCTCCCACATAGTACTTTGGATGTACTCTTACTTAGCAGTTTTAACATTATCTTTTAATCCTTTTTCCTGAAATATGAGTCCTCGAGGACAGCAATCATGACTTATTCATCCTGGTATTTCCAGAGCCTACTGGAGAGTCTAATACATATTGAATGATAGATTGGAGTGCTTTTCAGTGAAAATTTACCTTCATTCTTTCCTTCTTGGGGTGAAGTATACTTTTTATGTGCCCCACTGACTTTGAGCTTGACAATATGACTTCCCTAGCCAGTGGGATGTGAACAGACATGTAAACAGAAGTTTTAATTGTGCATGGTTGGCTTGTGTTGTCTTCCTGTGCTCCTGTGATCCACTAGACCCACTGCTCCGAGGCAGTTGGGGTTCATAGTTGAACAGATGGAGCAGAGTTGAACCAAAATCAAAGGCTCGCCCTGAGTTCAGCCAACTTGAAGATCTGTGAGCAAGAAATAAATGCATAATACTTTAAGTCATTGAGCTTCAAGGTAGTTTGTTACTTGGTATTATTACAGGAAGAGCTGCCAAATATAGGTACTCAAATGTTTGAACCAATACATGAATGAGTAATACAGAATGAAATAGGGTGATGCTATGGTCTGAAAGTTTGTGTCTTCCAAAAATTCATGTGTTGAAATCCTAACCTCCAAATATGATGATATTAGGGAGTGGAGCCTTTGGGAGGTGTTTAAGTCATGAAGGTGGGGCCTTCTTTGATGGGATCAATGCTTTGTATAACAGACCCCACAGGTATTGCTAGCCCCTTCCACCACGCGAGGACACAGTGAGAAGGCATCAGCTATGAAGTAGGAAGAGAGCCCTCATCAAAATATGACCTTGCTGGTGCCTTGATCTTGGACTTGATGGCCTCCAGAACTGTGGGATATAAATGTTTGTTGTTATCCAGTCTGTGGTGTTTTGTTATAGCAGCCCAAACAGACTAAGACAGAAGAGTTAAGAGGATGAGAGAGGAAGAGCTCAGAAATTGTGAGCTGAATCACTATGCATTTATTTCTTGGGAAAGCATGGCATTAGGACCTAATAACTCATCAACCATGGGAAGTTCAGTATGGGATTATATGAAGTTATGGTAGTATCACAAACTTTAGTGAAAGGCACTACATTTTAGTTCTGCGAGCCTGAGAAGGAGGCTGAAACTTATAAATTTTAAAACTCAAAGAGAGAAATTAAGTTTCTCACTTGAATATTCATCATGAAAAACATAATCAGAAGGTAAATCTTCTGGGAAGAAAGTCACATAATGAATTCCAAATCCTAATAGAAGTTATTATTGGATTGTAAACTATTTGGGATTAACCATGCCACTGTTCCCCTTCATTAGTGTGGATAATTAAAAGTTAACTGTGTATCACTTTCTTGATATTTATGGATATTGCTGTACCAATGATGGTGTGATTGGTATGGTCTATGACTAGTTATTTCCTTTAGTTAGGCACTCAGTTAATGGGTTCAGCATTAGAGGATTGAGACTTAAATGGGTTTAGGAACTTTGTCTTCATAATCTCAAATGCATGCCAGGAATGCATTTGAGTGAGAATGTGTGACTGAACAAACATAATGTTTCTTTTATCTATAGAAATCATGTAGCATTTAACACATAGTAGGAATCAAGTGTTTATATAAATGAGAGATTCAAATTATATAGAATAAAAGAAATGAAAGATGGGGAACTGAATCAGTACTTGCACTTGGGACAGCTCCTGAGATCACATACCTTTGTTCCTGGATGTAAGTCTGGCAGGAGAAATTAGGTTTGACCAGCCACCTTGGAGAATTTTTTATGTAGTGAGGTGTCGTCTGAATCACAAACTATCCTGCACTGTGTTTCCTGCCTCAAAGGACCCAGAGTTCTTGAACCCTGCAGGGGTGAGTTCTCAAATTTTTGAACTCAGGGTTAGAAATTAAGTTGCTTGCTTGAATATTAATCTTTCAAATGAGAAAAATGTCACACATTGTTGGTTTGATTTGGATTAATAGGGTCATGTTTGTATTTTGAGTAGAGAAAATTACATGCTTGGAGGTGTAAATTTATTCTTTCTGTTCTTAGCTTGTTGGGAAATTCTGACATTTAGGAATTGTGTCAGTGTATCATTTGACCTGTTTATCTCCTAGTCTCAATATGAGGCTATTGCATGTCCTCTAGAGTTGGCCTGCTGTTAGTTTAGGGCACAAAAAGATGTCGTATGCTACTACTGTGATGTTTCTTCCAGAGCAGTTACTCCTATGGCTCTTTTTTCTCTGTCCACCTAGCATATTTCCCCAGTAACTCTGAGCAGCTCTTTGGTCCCTGGAAATGCCTTTAGAAACTTGAAGAAAACGTTGTTGAAGCCTGGGGAAGGTGGTGCTTGTGGTAAAGTAGGATTTCTTCCACTGGAGAGCCAGATATTTATCCTGTTTCATCAAGATGCTCCCCCAAAACATAATCCCCACAGAGGATTTAAATTTCTGCTCCTTAACAGTTGTAGAATACGTACATCATTCACTCAAGCATTGGACAGAGCTGAATTCACATATGACTTAGTAATTATGTAAAACATTGGCTGTAAGTTGGCTGTAACACAGAGAAGTTGATTATGGGACAGCACAACTGGATTCTGTAATGTATCTCGGATAGAGGCTCTGTTCCTCAGCTGCTTTCCTGGGTTACTACAAATCGGGATAGACCTGGTACATGGTATCGATGCTAACAAAATGACCCCAGTAAGGCGTCACACATCCAACATGTTCAAACGCCGAGTTACAGAGACTGAGGATGGAGAGAGACTCCTGGATAAAAGTGAACTTTCCATCTTTGGGAAATTAGCCAGGGGGAGAATCTAGAGAAACCTAGTTGGTAGAAGGAGTTAACCCCTTCCATCTCCTTATAGAAATTCTTGGATTTCTTCTTCTTTTTGGGCACTGTTGGGGGCTGAATACCATTCTCCTAACATATGCGGAATATCAAGAGGGAGTAACAGCTTTTTCACCGGCTCAGGGTCTTTATAATAAGAGAGCTGCAGAAACGAACTAAAATAATTACCTATGCAATTGTCATTAATGTATGAGGACCATAAATCACTTTTAACGTCTTTTATTGTCAATTTCAGCTTAAGTTATAGTTTGTCCAAAACACTTTGAAGTCTGCTTATATTATACGAATAATTGTTCAGTTGCTAAATGTGGTCTCCGTTGCATTATTTCCCATCTCTCCTCCGGGTTTCATAAATTTGGGAGTCACTCCAGACTGGTTGGAGAAGGAGATGGACAGTTTCCTTTTGAGCCTGAATGGTGGTAGTGAGGTTAATGCTACCATTGCCTTTGAATTTCCATTTTAATGTAGAACTCCTGCATCCAAGATGGTATTTATATCCTATGGGGCGGGTAGATGTTTATTGTACCTGTTCTTATAGTGTGATGGTTAAGAGCATGGACTCTGAACCAGACTCCTTGAGTTTGAATCCAGCTTCTGACACTTACTAGCAGCATAATCTTGGGTAAGTTAACTCATTTCTGTGCATCAATTGTTGTATCTGGAATAAGGTAATGATAATAGAACCCAGCTCATAGGGTTGTTTTGAAGATTAAATGAGTGAATATCAATAAAGTGTCTCACACATGTGCTGTGTGTTAGTAATGATGATGATCTGCACAATCTGATGATAAAGCCAGATGTGTGTGCTTGTTGATGGAAGAGAGAATGTGACCATAAACTCCACCCACTGCCAGAACTGTTAGTTACGTGCTTTATATCAAGTTCTTTTTGGTCTGAGGTTGAAGGGTTGCAGTTCTTGAAGTCAAAGGATGCATGAAATGTGCTCTCATGGACCTTTGAACTTAGTAGTAGGGTCAAAATTCTGAATCAAATGTTTTTTAGCACTATCTTTTCAATCAAGGGAAATATTATACGTAAACAGATTTTAAGTTATGATGTCTCCCCTCAATTTGTGCCTTTTTTTCCATATTTTCCTTTCCCTCAAGGCCATTTCTAACACGGATGAAATCCTTCAATGTTAGCTCCCTAAATTGTCTCAAAGAGAGTGCTCAAGGATTGGGATGCTAACATTTACAATGTGCATTGAAAATTGAGAGAGGAAAGAAGACTGCCAGATTTTTGTCATAGTTGTTAATGGACTAATTAGTACTTGGGGAGACATGATCAGAAGGAGCTAAAGAAATGTATTTTTTTGGTGGAAAACGTTTGTGAAGTTTGTCATGCCAGTTTCCAGTATAAATTTCAATCTTCCAAGTAGTGACAGGAAGACACATCAATTTGGTGTCTTGTTCTGCTTTCAACTGAATCCAGGCCTTCACACTGAATCTGTCCTGGAGTCTCCCATCTTTTCCAGTGTGTCTTCTGGAACCATTACTCCTCTGAGAATGTTTCTTTACATCACACAACTTTGTCTTTGAATTTTTTCTTTTCTTTTGCATTATCAAAAAAAAAACAATTTATATTTGTACACCCATGTTTATGGCAGCATTATTCACGATAGCCAAAAGGTGGAAGCAACCTAAATGTCCATTGACTAATGGATAAAGAAAATGTGGTATATACACACAATGGAATATTATGAGGCCTTAAAATAGAAGGAAATTCTGTCACATGCTACAACATGGATGAACCCTGAGTACCTTATGATAGTGAATTAAGCCAGTCACAGAAGAATAAATACTGTATGATTCCACTCACATGAAGGATCTAAAGTAGTCAAAATCATAGAAAGTAGAAAGGTGATTGCCAAGGGCAGGGGGGATGAGGGGGGATTAGTATTTAATGAGTATAGAGTCTCAGTTCTGCAAGGTGTAAAAGTTTTAGAAATTTGTTGTACAACAATTTATGCTTAACAATTTACATGTTGTACAACAAAATATACTTAACACTACTGAATTGTACACTAAAAATGGTTAAGATGGTAAATTTAATGTTATGTGGTTTTTGCCATTAAAAAAATGACATAGGAGTGACGTCAGCATCATGGCGGAGTGAGCTTTCTTGTAAACTCTTCCCCCGATAAGATACAACAAAAGGAACAATCACAGACCAACAATGGAATCCTAGACAATGAAAAGCAAGTTTGGAAAGATCCACACTGCTGCACATCTGAGAGTGGACCATGCAGGGCCCCAGGAGGAAGTGAGGAGAGGTAAGGAGAACTCCTTTCCCTCCGCATCAGATCAGCAATCCCAGTCCACGTTGCTCCCAGAGAGGGGGGAGAGGCGGCCCTCTGTGGGGAAAAAGTAGCTCTTCCGGCTCTCTCAGCCAGTGGGAAACTCCCACACAGAGGACTCAGAACTGCTACAGGGGTACCATGAATATCTGAGCACCCCAGGAGAGTGGATAACGAGGGGCAAGTGAGAAGCCCCCCACGCCAGGGACCCAGCGGGCAAAAGAGAGAGCCCCTCCCCCTGCATGCTGGACGCTGCAGCTCAGCCGACCAGACCAGACCAAGCGGCTGGCGGATCGCAGTGAACAGCCGGGGCAGAGCGCAGGGGGCTCAGATTACACAGCCCTTAACCCCTACATGGTGGTGGCAGGTGGAAATTGCAACTAGATATTTCCAGGATGAGGAAAAACAAAGGTACCACAATACAAAGGTACATGAAATCACCAGATCAGAAGGAAAATGACAAGCACCCAGAAACCAACCCTGAAGACATAGAAATCCATAACCTAAACAACAGAGATTTCAAAATAGCTATCATACAAAAACTCAATGAAATACGAGATAACATAGACAAACAATTCAATGAGATTAGGAGTTTCTTTACAAAAGAGATTGAAATCATAAAGAAAAATCAATCAGTACTGATGGAGATGAAGAACACAATGCAGGAGATAAAGGAGAATCTGGAATCTTTAAAGAACAGAGCTGACAATATGGAGGAAAGAATTAGCATTATAGAGGATAGGAATACAGATATGCTCCAGATGGAAGAGGAGAGAGAACTAAGACTAAAAGAAATGAAGAAAGTCTCCGAGAAATATCTGACTCTATTAGGAAATGTAACATAAGAAGTATAGGTATTCCTGAGGGAAAAGGGAGGGAAAGAGGAATAGAGAGCCTATTCAAGGAAATAATAGTTGAGAACTTCCCAAATCTGGGGAAGGAGCAGGAAATACCAGTAAGTGAAGCCAATAGATCACCTAAATACGTCAACAGGCAAAGGCCCACTCCACAACATGTAGTGGTAAGGCTGGCTAAAGTCAATGACAAAGTAACAATATTAAGGGCAGCTAGATAAAAACAAAAAATAATGTGCAAAGGAACTCCCATCAGGCTCTCAGTGGATTTTTCAACAGAAACTTTATAGGCTAGGAGAGACTGGAATGATATATTCAAAATACTGAAAGATAAAAACTTTCAGCCAAGAATATCCAGGAAAAATATCCTTCCAGTATGATGGAGAAATAGTAACTTTTCCAGATAAACAAAAGCTAAGGGAGTTCATGGCCATGAGACCCCCACTACAAGAAATACTCAAGAAGGCCCTCAGGCCTGAAAAAAAGAAAAGAAAGGGAATACAAAGCTTGGAGCAAGGAGAAAAATAGGTAGATAAAATCAGAAAAATAGTAGATCTTTACCAGAATAGGTTAGCAACCACTTAAATACCAAAATCAAAGATCAAAGGAAGGAATTCACCAAAAATAAATATAACCTCATCACTGTAAACACACATCCACAACACAAGACAGAATAATGTATAACAAGAACGACTTAGAAGGGGAAGAGGAAAGTGATTGAATTGACTTAGTATAAGGAAATAAGAGGCCATCAGATAATGGACTATCTCATACATAAGATTTTTTATACAAACCTCAAGGTAACCACTAAACAAATAATCAAAACAAAATCACATATGATAAACAAAGAGAAAACTAGAAGAGTCATAAGACAGAACAACCAAACTGAATTGGCAGTCTGAAACAAATGGCACAAGAAACAAAGGAAATGCAAAGGAACCAGAAAATAAGTGACAAAACAGCAACATTAAGCCCTCATGTATCAATAATTACCCTAAATGTAAATGGATTGAACTCTCCAATCAAAAGATACAGAGTGGCAGGATGGATTAAAAAGCAAGACCCAACAATATGCTGCCTCCAGGAAACACATCTCAGCTCTAAAGACAAGAACAGGCTCAGAGTGAAAGCATGGAAGACAATACTCCAAGCTAATGGCAAACAAAAGAAAGCAGGTGTTGCCATACTCATATCAGACAAAGTAGACTTCAAGATAAAACAGGTTAAGAGAGACAAAGAAGGGAAATACATAATGATAAAAGGGACACTCCACCAAGAAGACATATCACTTATAAATATATATGCACCCAACATAGGAGCACCAAAGTACATAAAGCAACTATTAACAAACCTAAAAGGAGACATTAACAACAACACAATAATAGTAGGGGATCTTAATACCCTACTTACATCAATGGATAGATCATCCAGACAAAAAGTCAATAAAGAAATAGTGGACTTAAATGAAAAACTGGACGAGATGGACCTAGTAGACATATACAGAGCACTCCATCCAAAAAAGGCTGACTACACATTCTTCTCAAGCACGCATGGAACATTCTCTAGGATAGACCATATGTTGGGAAACAAAGCAAGCCTCAATAAATTTAAGAAGATTGAAATCATAACAAGCATCTTTTCAGACCATAAGGCTATGAAATTGGAAATGAACCATGAAAAAAAAAACTGGGAAAGTGACAAAAATGTGGAGATTAAACAACATGCTACTGAACAACCAATGGATCATTGATGAAATTAAAGGAGAAATCAAAAACTATCTGGAAACAAACGAAAATGATAACTTGCCATATCAAACCATATGGGATGCAGCAAAAGCGGTCCTGAGAGGGAAACTCATAGTGATACAAGCCCACCTTAACAAACAAGAAAAAGCCCTAATAGGCAACCTTAAATTACACCTAACAGAACTAGAAAAAGAAGAACAAACAAAGCCCAAAGCCAACAGAAGGAGAGAAATAATAAAAATCAGAGCAGAAATAAATGAAATTGAGACCAAAAAAACAGTAGAAAGGATTAATGAAACAAAGAGTTGGTTCTTCGAGAAGTTAAACAAAATAGACAAACCCTTAGCCAGGCTTACTAAGAAAAAAAGAGAAAAGGCTCAAGTAAATAAAATCAGAAATGAAAGAGGAGAAATTACAATGGATACCATGGAAATACAGAGGATTATAAGAGAATACTATGAGAAATTATATGCCACCAAATTGGACAGTCTAGAAGAAATGGATAAATTCTCAGAATTTAGAAATGGAGAATTGAATAGATCAATCACAAGTAAAGAGATTGAAATTGTAATCAAAAACCTCCCCCAAAATAAAAGCCCAGGACCAGATGGCTTCTCTGGTGAATTTTACCAAACATTCAAAGAAGATTTAATACCCATCCTTCTCAAACTATTCCAAAAAATAGAGGAAGATGGAACACTCCTAATTCATTCTACAAGGCCAACATCACCCTGATACCAAAGTGAGACAAAGACAATACAAAGAGGGAAAATTACAGGCCAATATCGCTGATGAACATAGATGCAAAAATCCTCAACAAAATATTGGCAAACCGAATACAACAATACATTAAAAAGATCATGCACCATGCTCAAGTAGGATTTATACCAGGGACACAGGGATGGTTCAACATCCACGAATCAATCAATGTGATACTCCACATCAACAAAACAAAGAATAAAAACCACATGGTCATCTCAATAGATGCAGAGAAGGCATTTGACAAGATCCAACATCCATTTATGGTAAAAACTCTCAACAAAATGGGTATAGAAGGAAAGTACCTCAACATAATAAAGGCTATTTATACCATACCCACAGCCAAGATCATACTCAATGGGGAAAGACTGAAAGCCATTCCTCTGAGAACAGGAACGAGGCAGGGCTGCCCACTCTCACCACTCCTATTCAACATAATACTGGAGGTTTTGGCCAGAGCAATTAGGCAAGAAAAAGGAATAAAAGGAATCCAAATAGGCAACGAAGTAGTGAAACTCTCACTATTTGCAGATAACATGATTTTATATATAGAAAACCCTAAAGAATCCATTGGAAAACTATTAGAAATAATTAACAACTACAGCAAAGTCGCAGGGTACAAAATCAATCTACAAAAGTCAGTTGCATTTCTGTATGCTAATAACGAACTAACAGAAAGAGAGCTCAAAAAGGTAATACCATTTACAATTGCATCAAAAAGAATAAAATATCTAGGAATAAATCTTACCAAGGATGTGAAAGACCTATACAATGAAAACTACAAGACATTATTGAAAGACATCGATGACGACATAAAGAAATGGAAAGACATCCCATGCACGTGGATTGGAAGACTAAACATAGTTAAAATGTCTATATTACCTAAAGCAATCTACAGATTCAATGCATCCCAATCAGAATCCCAATGACATTCTTCACGAAAATAGAAAAAAAAATACTAAAATTCCTATGGGGCAACAAAAGACCCTGAATTGCTAAAGCAATCCTAAGAAAAAAGAACAAAGCAGGAGGTATCACAATCCCTGACTTCAAAACATACTACAAAGCAATAGTAATCAAAACAGGATGTACTGATACAAAAACAGACACACAGATCAATGGAACGGAATTGAAAGCCCAGAAATAAAACCACACATATATGGACAGCTAATTTTCGACAAAGGAGCTAAGAACATACAATCGAGAAAGGAAAGTCTCTTCAATAGATGGTGTTGGGAAAACTGGACAGCTACATGCAAAAGAATGAAATTGGACCATGTACTATCACCATTCTCAAAAATTAACTCAAAATGGATCAAAGACCTGAAGGTGAGACCTGAAACTATAAAACTCATAGAAGAAAATATAGGCAACACACTATTTGACATTGGTCATAAAGGAATCTTTTCGGATGACATGCCTACCCAGACTAGGGAAACTAAAGAAAAAATAAGCAAGTGGGACTTTATCAGATTAAAGAGCTTCTACAAGACAAATGAAACCAGAATCAAGATGAACAGACAACCCACCAGCTGGGAGAAAATATTTGCAAAACATACATCTGACAAGGGCTTAATCTCCATAATATATAAAGAACTCACACAACTGAACAACAAAAAAACAAACAACCCCATCAAAAAATGGGCAGAGGAAATGAACAGACACTTCTCCAAAGAAGATATACAGATGGCCAATAGACACATGAAAAGATGTTCAACATCACTAATCATCAGGGAAATGCAAATCAAAACAACACTAAGATATCACCTCACGCCTGTTAGAATGGCTATAATCACCAAGACAAAAAACAACAAGTGTTGGAGAGGATGTGGAGAAACAGGAACCCTTGTACACAGCTGGTGGGAATGCAAACTGGTGCAGCCTCTATGGAAAATGGTATGGAGATTCCTCAAAGAATTAAAAATAGAGATGCCCTATGACCCAGCCATCCCACTACTGGGAATCTATCCAACAAACCTGAAATCAACAATCCAAAGAGGCTTATGCACCCCTATGTTCATTGCAGCATTATTCACTATAGCCAAGAAGTGGAAGCAACCTAAGTGTCCCTCGACTGGTGATTGGATCAAGATAATGTGGTATATATATACAATGGAATACTACTCAGCCATAAAAAAAGACAAAATCGTCCCATTTGCAACAACATGGATGGGCCTGGAGGGTATTATGTTAAAGGAGATAAGCCAGAAAGGGAAAGATAAACACCACATGATTTCACTCATATGTGGAATATAAACCAACACATGGACAGAGAAAACTCTATTGTGGTTACCAGGGGCAATGGGGGTGGGGGGTGGGCACAAGGGGTGAAGGGAGACATATATATGGTGATGGACAAACAAAAATGTACAACCCAAAATTTCACAATGTTATAAACTATTAAAACATCAATAAAAAACAAAACAAAACAAACAAAAAAAGGACCTAAAAAACAAAAACAAACAAAAACATCAGTCTCTCCCCTGATGATTCTTTAACCCTTGAACTCTCTCCCCTTGTTTTCTCTGCTGCACATGGCTGCTGAGCTGGTACAGTCCTTGTTCGTAACTTGCTTCTGGGCCTTCACCCTTTCCTCTCTTGAATCTCACGTCATTTGATTACACCATCCTCTTTCCAACCTCATTGATATCAGTGTTCACCCCAGGACACTCTTCTTGCTGTCCCCATGACTACAGTGGCTGCCTCAGTCTTCCTTTCCCATACCTTCAGCCAGTTTTTAGATTATTTTACCTCTACTAAGTAATACATTTGTCATTTTAGAAGAAAGATAAACAAAAGGAAGAAAAAAATATATGTATGTATATATGCATCTAACAAAAATGGGATCACACTCATCTCCTGCCTTGTAATTATCTATTTTTATTTAATAACATTTCAGGACTATCTTCCTATGTGACTAACTTTTCTGCTTTATCAAGTTTGGCCTTCTCAGTTTCAGGAGGATCTCTCTGCCTCAGTTTGACCATGTCTTTGACTCCTTCACATCTCATCAGTCAATCTTCTTTCCCCTAATGACAACCTTCTGTCTTTTCCTTTATATCATCATCTCACTCCTGCAGGCTCCAGTTAAGCTGACCAAAGAGAAAGAGCTAGGCTTGCTGACTGATCAGGGCTTCATTGGGTGCAAGGCCTCAGTGGCAGCATCAGGATACAGGCGTGGCTTCCCCCTCTGCATTACCAGACATGCTTTCAGCTCAAATTCTGGAAATGTGGGTTGTGGTTATGCACGTAGACTCTGGATTGTATACCCCGCACTGAGTTCCAGCTTTTCCACTTACCAGGCACTTGAGTGTCCTCATCTGCTCTTCATGTGGTTGCTGTGAATGACAAACACATTAATACCCAGAAAGCACTTGATACAGGCCCCAGCATATAGGAACCACGTAGTAAACAGTGTTAGCTATTATTTTTATTTAAGTAGAGATTTAGAGTTAATTATAATTTTTAGCACCACTCAAATCTGTATATTCCATCCTCACTGGCATTATCTCAGTTCAGATGCCTTGTCTCTGTGACAGTCTCATAACTGCTCCTGTCTGCACTATTTTTTGCCTCTGATTCAATCTTCACACTGTAGCTGGAGTGAGTTTTCTAAAATACAAATCTAATTAGGAGCCTCCTCTGGCTGAGACCCTTCAATGGACTGTTTGACTGGAACACCCTCCTGTTCTTTCTCCCAGGTGCCATGAATGGCTAATTCCTACCCATCTTCAGGACACAGAGGAAGCTGTCCCTCTCTCCCGAAGGCCTCCCAGAACCTCTCCTTGCCCCCCAAGCCTGGGTTAAGGGCCCACCCAAGTGCTCCATAGCGTCCTAGGCTTGCCTCTACCATGGCCAGATACTACATTTATTGTGATGTCCTTGTCTGTTTTCCCCACTAGTCTGCAAACTTCTTGAGGGCAAAAGACAGTTGTCCTCCATCCTTAGTATCTGGTATAGCAGCTGGACCATGGTCATTGATATGAATTACGTTCATTTCTTAGAATCAGTATTTTTTTTTCCAGATGACTGATCTCAACTGTTACATGTTGACTTTTGATAGTTTCAGACTTAAAGTGTGGATTTTTTAAATTGATGTTTTAATAGTTTATAACATTGTGAAATTTTGGGTTGTACATTTTTGTTTGTCCATCACCATATATATGTCTCCCTTCACCCCTTGTGCCCGCCCCCCACCCCTTTTGCCCCTGGTAACCACAACATAGTTTTCTCTGTCCGTGTGTTGGTTTATATTCCACATATGAGTGAGATCATATGGTGTTTGCCTTTCTCTTTCTGGCTTATTTCACTTAACATAATACCCTCCAGGCCCATCCATGTTGTTGCAAATGGGACGATTTTGTCTTTTTTTATGGCTGAGTAGTATTCCATTGTATATATATACCACATTATCTTGATCCAATCACCAGTCGAGGGACACTTAGGTTGCTTCCACTTCTTGGCTATAGTGAATAATGCTGCAATGAACATAGGGGTGCATAAGCCTCTTTGGATTGTTGATTTCAGGTTTGTTGGATAGATTCCCAGTAGTGGGATGGCTGGATCATAGGGTATTTCTATTTTTAATTCTTTGAGGAATCTCCATACCGTTTTCCATAGAGGCTGCACCAGTTTGCATTCCCACCAGCTGTGTACGAGGGTTCCTGTTTCTCCACATCCTCTCCAACACTTGTTGTTTTTTGTCTTGGTGATTATAGCCATTCTAACGGGCGTGAGGTGGTATCTTAGTGTTGTTTTGATTTGCATTTCCCTGATGATTAGTGATGTTGAACATCTTTTCATGTGTCTATTGGCCATCTGTATATCTTCTTTGGAGAAGTGTCTGTTCATTTCCTCTGCCCATTTTTTGATGGGGTTGTTTGTTTTTTTGTTGTTCAGTTGTGTGAGTTCTTTATATATTATGGAGATCAACCCCTTGTCAGATGTATGTTTTGCAAATATTCTCTCCCAGCTGGTGAGTTGTCTGTTCTTCTTGATTCTGGTTTCGTTTGTCTTGTGGAAGCTCTTAAAGGGTGGATTTTTATTGACCTTGTTGCCGTGTTCTCACTCCACTGCACCTCTTTTCTGCTGCCAGTCTCTCGTCTCCATAACCTGTATGTTGAGAACCTTCCACGTTCACTGTTTTCTTCTCTTATGGTACTTTGTCTACTTCCCTGTATTGTACTTATCACCCTTGGCTGAGATTAGTGAATTGTTCCAATATTTGCTTTCATTTGGGCTTGTGAGCAACTTGAGGGTAAGAACATTGCCTTCTTGGCCCCCTATGTTCTATAGTGCCTTGGTTTAGAAGGATTTTGGTAAGTAGTAGTCAACTTAAATCCACAGCTTTGAGGAGGGAGGTCAGAGAAACACATTTTTAGGGCTCCCCTCTCTGGAAGCCCATTATTAATGCAGTAGTGAAATTGGCAATTGCAGGAGAAATCTTATACAGAAAAGGTGCTAGCAAGAGAGGGTGTCTCTTTGGCTAGAACTGAGTGGGAAAACTTCCTTCCCATTTAGACATTTGTTTTAGCTTTGGAAGCTGGGAAGGGGTCTGTGTCTTTTGTAGACTGGGAAGGTAGAAACTGAACTGTGCCTAGGGCCTTGGCGAAGCTCAAACATGTCGTGAATGCCTAATGTACATTTTTATGTCTTATACGCGTTTGATGAGGATTGGTTCTGGAGGACAGCTCCAGTTCTAGATTCTTCTTCTGTGAAATGGGTTTAATAATAGTATCTACCACATACGGTTGTTGTGAGGATTAAATAAATAAATTATTATAAAGCACTCAGAAAAATGCCTGGCACGTAGTTGGCATTCAAAAAAATAAAGATAGCTATTGTTACTCTGTGGCAGTTGTTTTATATACAGTGTCTTATTTTATCCACATACCAACTCAAGGAGTTTCCCCTCCGTTTTCTGAGGCTCACGGGTGTCATATAACTTGTTTAAGGTCACATAGCCGTAAAGTGGCAGAGTTGGGGTTTGAACTCAATTTTATTTAACTCCAAAGTCCATGTTCTTTTCGCTATGCTGCCCTTTTAGCATGGTGAAGGCTGGCATTATTTTGAAAATGAATCTCTGGATAAAATGGTTCAAGTTTGTCTTTGTGGCATCTAGTCTCGATAAATATTTGACTTTTATAATCTGCAAACCCATATATCAGAATCTGATGTCGTGTTAGGAATCTGCTTCTTATCCATCTAGAGTAGGGTTTTGTAACCTCTACCCTGCTGATATTTTGGGCTGGATAATTCTTTGTGGTGGGGGCTGTCCTGGGCATTGTAGGATACTTGGCAGCATCATTGGTGTGTATTCAGTAGATGCCCGTAGCATCTTCTGTCTGCCAGGTGTGGCAACCAAAAATGTCTCAAGATATTGCCAAATGTCCCCTGTGGGTCAGAATTGCCCTTGGTTGAGAACCACTGACCTGGGGTATAAATCTATAAATTAGTATATTATACTAATATTAAACTAATATTATAAATCATAATATTCACTGTGTCTTCTGTCCCCAGTACATTTATATTTAAGAGGAGAAAAACCTCAAATGAAACTATCCTAAACAGCAACTATTTCCAACTTTTACTAGTCTTTTTAATCTCAGCCATCTGCCGCTGCTGCCTGCCTTGACTCTCAGGTCACACTGTCTTCAAAGTCACCAAGAAACCTGCCTTACCCACCCTGTCTTAGTTTGCTAGGACTGCCGTAACAAAATACCACAGCCCGGGTAGCTTAAACAACAGAAACGAATTTCCTCACAGTTCTGGAGGCTGGAAGTCCAAGATCAAGGTGCCTGGCAGAGCTGGTTTCCTTTGAGTCCTCTCTCCTTGGCTTGCAAATGGTTGCCCTCTTGCTGCCCCTTCACATGGTTGTCCCTTTGTACCTGTGCACCCCTGGTGACTCTTTGTGTGTCCAAATTTCCTCTTCTTCTAAGGACACCAATCAGTTTGGATTGGGGCTCACCCTAATGGCCGCATTTTGACTTAATCGCCTCTTTAAAGGCCCTATCTCCAGATACAGTCACATTCTGAAGTACTGGGGATTAGGACTTCAACATATGCAGCCCATAACACAGCCCAGCCCCCCAACCCATCTGTCCACCTTCTGTAACCACCCTTCTTTTCTCTAATCTCAGAGGATGAACCATATCTCCTTCCATTTATGGCCGAGACCAAATCCTCGTCTAAGCTCCTGGTCCCCAATCTCCTTTGAGACCTTCCTCCAAGGGTTACCTCCCACTTCTCCCAAACACCATTTCCCCCCTACATCTTTGTCCTCTGTCTCACCACTGGATCTTTTTCTTTTTTCGCTGGCTCTTTCTTCTCTGTCTATTAATCTACTCAGGTGGCTTCCATTCTTGTCCTGGTGTTGCCCTGTGGATTTTGCCCTTCTCTCTTCTCCTTGTCACGATTATATTTCTTTTTTTTAGAAATACAATTTCTTAAATAAGTTTAAGAAATTTTCTGTTTCCATCTTTTCACTTTCTGTTCTTTCCTCAATTCATTTCAATTTTTGTTTCTACCTCTACCATGCTTCTGAAATTGCTCTCATCATTGTCACCAAATAAACCCCTTTTGGCTAAACGCAATTGGAAACATTTTGGCCTCTATGTTATTTGACTTCTTTGCTACCTTAATAAAGTCAAACATTCTCACTTATTTGATCTCTATCTCTATCTATCTATTTATCTGTCTATCCATCATCTATTTATATCAAAGTTGTACATAGTTTAAAATCAAATGATTTGAGGCCTATATTGAAAATGAGCAATCTATACATTATCCTTCTTTTTCTTCAAGCTTCTGTCAATTGAAATTAATACTTTGATTTTTAGCTAATTCATCAGGTTTTTTTTCCATGTATATGTTAAAGCTACATGCTTATACAAATGTTTCTTGATTTCTCCATTTTAAATATTATTTAATACTTTTTTACTATGGAAGATGGAGATTTAGTCTCTTACTTCCTATTCTATCCCACACAATATTCATCCTTCCCAACCCTCCCAATATGGTAATACCATAATTTGCAATTGTTTGTATTCATTTCTTACATTATTATAACCGTGTATTAATTTCCTATGATTATGTTTCATTTCTTGAGCAATTTCTTGTTTTTTCCAGAGCTAATAATTGCATTTATTTTGCCTGGTTTTCTATATGCCTATCAGAATTTTTTTTTTTTGTGAGGAGGACTAGCCCTGAGCTAACATCCGACTCTAATCTTCCCCTTTTTTCTTGAGGGAGATTGGCCTGGGGCTAACATCCATGCCCATCCCCCTCTACTTTATATGGGATGCTGCTACAGCATGGCTTAACAAGCGGTGCATCGGTGTGCGCCTGGGGTCCGAACCTGCAAACCCTGGGCTGCTGCAGCAGAGGGCGTGCACTTAACCACTGCGCCACCAGGCCCCAGTAATTTTTTTTAAAAATCAAACTATGAATCAGAACTATAAAATTCTTATCCATGTGCTCAAACATGAGTTTCATTAATTTTCCTTGGAAGCATACTTCCCAGAACCTCTGTCCTTCTTTTCCAATATGGACCCTCTCTAGGCATAATACTCAGATGTCATCCTAGACTTTCTCCAGAATTATCCTAGGAATTCTCTTCATTTCTCTCCTGTTTTCTATCTCCTCTTTTCTGGATCCTGTCTTTTTCTCTCTTTTAGACTACTGTTTCATTTTACTGGAGCATATAATTCAGAAAGTTCCTGAGAAGGAGTGCATAGGAGATATTTTACTTATTCAAGTTGGATTTATGATTTGGCTGGATATAAAATTCTAGGTTGTAAATACTTTCTCTAAAGGGTTCTGAAAAGTTCCAGTGTTCTTGTTGGGAACACTAATGCCATTTTGATTTTGGATTATTTACGTGTGACAAATACTGCCCAAGTCTCTGTCTCTCTTTTTCTCCTTCCCTCCCCTTCTCCCACTCTCTCTCTCCACTTTCTCCTCACACCTCTAAACCTCCTTTACTATCCTCACTCTCAGATGATGATCTTGCTTTCTACTTCCCTGAGAAAATGGAATAAATTAAAAGAGAATGTCTTCAATCTCTATCACTTTGAATCAACTCTCTGCATCCGTTCCTTTCTTTCTTCTCCTTCTGGTAGTCCCATTATGCATATGTTACACGTTTTGTAATTGTCCCACAGTTCTTGGATATTCTGTTCCATTTTTTTCATTGCTTTCAGTTTTGGAAGTTTCTATTAACCTTTTCAAGCTTACTGATTCTTTCCTTAGCCGTGTCCAGTCTATAGATAAGCCTGTTAAAAGCATTCTTCATTTTTGTTACTGTGTTTTTGATTTCTAGCATTCTCTTTTGATTCTTTTCTTAGAGTTTCCATCTCTCTGCTTACATTATCCATCTCTTCTTCCACATTTTCCACTTTTTTCCATTAGAGCCCTTAACATATTAATAATAGTTGTTTTAAATTCCTGGTTTGATAATTTCAAAATCTCTGCAATGTCTGAGTTTAGTTCTGTCTCTTCAAATTTTGTTTTTGTCTTTTAGTATGCCCTGTAATTCTTTTATTGAAAGCTGGATATGTATAATGGGTGAAAGGAACTGAGGTAGATAGGCCTCTAATGTGAGGTTTTATGTTTATCTGACTAGGTCGTAGGCTGTGTTTATTATAGGCTGTAGCTATAGGTGTCACAGGTAAAATATCCTCTGGTGTCCTTGTTTTTGTCTCTCCTACTGTCTTTGAGTTTCCCCAGAAACTTCTTCAAAAAGATCTGAGAAGTGCAGTTCTTTCACTTGTATTCCTCTGTTGTTACCCAGGAGCCCTACTAATGTGATGGTAAGGTGTGAGGGGAGAAGTGTTCTCTACTTCTAGTATTACGTCTTAGTTTTTCAGTGAGCTGTGTCTCTAGTCTGTGACCTTCACAAGTGCTTCTCAGTTTTTTTCTCCCATAAGTGAGACAGGAAGGATAGACGAGGCTGGAGTTGGGTATTTGCCTTCCCTCAGGTCTTTTAGGCTCTGGTACAATAGTTTCTCTTGAGGGAAAGCCTTGTTAAGAACAGAACGTTTTGAGCATATTGCAAAAGTGGTTACTTTCCCCCACCACTGCCAGAAGCATAGAATCTAGTAGGCCTCATATAGAAAAATCACATGAAAGTATGGGGGCCCCATAAGTTTGGGCCCCCCTGGAGCTTTTAACTCTCAACCTTGTCTAGACTGAGCCACCAGCGTTCTGTCACTGACAGTTTGAGCTTTTCTGCTCTGTTACTGGTTCCAGTGGTAATTTCTGTTCCTGCATTTCTGCTCTGGTATGCAGTGATTCTCTGTATTCATTTGTCTCTCTCCCTGATTTGGGGGACAGTAGTTTGCTCTGTGACCTCAGTTCTCTGATGGATCTAAGAAGAGTTGTTGATTTTCAGCTTTTTTCTTGTTGTGAGAACAGGAGTGATGACTTCCAAGCCCCTTACATGCTGGATTGGAAACCAGAAGTCCTTGCATCTGTGTCACATACTTTGCCTTCTCTTTTGCTTCTATGAACTCTTTCTCTTCCTAAGGACAACCTTCCTCTTGTGCATTAGTTCTCATCCTCTTTGAACTACTGCAGGGTATTTCTCAATCAATCTCTCTCTTCTACATCATATCATTTCCCCTTTTTCCTCAGTCATTTCCATCAACATTCAGAAATGCTATAATAGTTCCTATCTTAATAAAAAAACAAGCAAAACAAATAGAACAAAGCACATACCTTCATTTGACCACACATCCTAATCCAGCTACCATTCTGTTTATGTCCTCTCCTTTATCACAAAATTCTTCTAAAGACTTATCTATGCTTACTCTCTCCAATTCCTCCTCACCCCAGCTTTCGTCTTTCTCACTTCCTGGAAAACACTTTGTCAAGTGCAATAGTGACTTTCATATTGTTATATTCAATGCTCAGTTCTCACTCTTCATCTTAGCTGACCTATCAGCAGCATTTTGTAAATACTGATCTCTGTTTTCCTTAAATGTGTCTTCATTTTGCTTCTGAGAGCCTGTACTTGCTTGGTTTCCGCCTTTGCTCTGCTTTGTTTCTTTATGGTCTCATTTTCAGATTCCTCCTTACCTTCCTGACCTTTAAATTCTAGAGTGCCTCAGGGTTCAGATCTCAATGTCTTCTTAATCTACACTTATTCCCCTATGATCTCATCAGGTCTTCTGGTTTTAAATATCCATTTATATGCTGATTATTTCTGAGTCAGAGACTAGATAGCTGCTCTTGGAACCAGTTCCTCTTCATCCAGGGGGCACAATTAGATAGTATTTCCTAGCTTTCTTTAGATTTCCATATAGCTATTGAGGTCTAGGCAAAGGAATGTGAGAAGTGACATGCACCATTCTAGCCCATAAATATCTCCCACCCCTGCTGGTTATTCGTTTCCCCCCATCTGCTGGCCAGATGCCAAGGACTCCAAGAATGTAGCCACAAATGGGAGGAGCATGAATCCCTGAATAACTGGTGAGAGGCTGCCCATCAATCAAGAACAACATTTGGACTTTGATTGTGTTAAGCCACGGAGATTTGGGGATTTGCCTGTTACAATAGCTTGCATTACCTTAACTAAGACAGAAATCAGTATCTAGAATGGGTGCTGCCATAACAGAAACCTAAAATTTATGGTGCTCCTTAGTGGTTGGGTGGCAGGCAGCAAGGAAGCTGATGTCAGAGGCAGGAATGATGGTTTCTGTGTAAAGAAGAGAAACACATCGGGTTAAAACATTTTCCGTGATAACTTGGGAAGCAGACTTGTTGCCGATGCACTTGTAGCTTTAGGGAAAAGAGTTAGAAAGTAGAAGTGTGGTAGTTGTCTGTTGGTAGAAGTATGTTGGTTGTCATTGACTGTGTTTGATAAAGGTGCTAAAAGAAAAAGTTGAGTTCCAGAAGGAGTCAGCTGGTTTATAAGCAGAATGAAAGGCACAGAAAGAATCCAGAAATTCAGTTGAAAGAGCCAACTATTTATAGATCCCAAATGGTAAGAGGTAAAATTAAACAAGGCTTTGAAAGCCGTAGGTCCATTATGATTGAGCCTTGTAGCAGAGATCAGATTAAGAATATGACTTTTCTCCCCAGCCTATTATCCCAGCTGGTTTCAAGCTGGCTGTTGTTTACTAGAGATGGAGAAACAAGGGGCAAGGAAGCCAAGTCGTTGATCAGCATCAGCTTGAGAATTATATCCAGGAAAGAACATTTGGTGTAGTAACTGACAAGGGAATTGATAGGTAGCAGATAGAACTGTAGCCCACTAAGTTATGAGGAAATTGTACTTCCAAGGAACTGTAAGCCCAGACTAAAAAGCCTGCAATTATTCAAGCTTTTAACACAATCTTCATTGCCTCAAAATCGTACGAGCAGGAAATAGGCTGAGAATGTTCAGTAGCCACGTAGAAGGGCGTACTCTCCAGCACCCATCAGATGTTGCCACAGAGAATAATGATGAAGGGAGTTCTTCCCAGAGAGCAGAATCAGAGCATAATCAAGAAATTTTCTCACCTCCAGGGAAGGGGTCTTCATTGTGCCCACTCAGCAGGCACAGTGACTGCGGCGTTTCTCCTAGTCTTCCCTTTTCGAGTGGGAGCTTTAACTGTGGTTATCCTGTCTCTGTTCCTCCAGTGAATAGTGGCTGTGTGTGTGGAGAAAGGCAGTTAACTTGTTTTCTCGTTCGTAGATGAATGAATTATGAGGAGCCACATCTAGATCCAAGGGTGAAGACTGCACATACTTGGAGTGTCTGGATTCGAGCTGGGTCTAGGGACTGAGTAGAACTTGAGGTGGTATCCTTTTGGGAAGAGGTACATGCGTTTATGTAAAAGGAAGTGAAATGGATATTTGGTCATCAGGAGGAGTTCCTGTAGCAGAGACCAGCAAGATGTTCGCTAAACCCATGCCCACTTCTTCCTGAGCACACAGTGAGACTACCTGTCTCAGCCTCCCTTGCAATTAGATGTGGCTGTGTAAACATAAGTGGTCGGCATCCTTTCCTGACCTGGCCCGTAGAAACTTCCCTCACATGATTGCCCATCCTCTTTCCCCAGTCTCTGACTGAATGCAGAGAACTGTGAGACAGAGCAGAGCCACAGATGGAAGAAGTCTGAGTCCTTTGATAACCATGAGACAGGCCAACCCCCTAATCAGTAAGACACGTTTGTTTGGATTTCACATGTGAGAAATAAACTTCTATTCTGTTAAGTCACTGAAAGTTTGGGGTTTATCTGTTACAGCAGCCATCATTACTCTAATACTACTCTCCAAATTTTATTAACAGCCCGGTCCTCCCTCCCTGAAATCCCATCTTGTATATCCAGTCCTTTCTGACGTCTTCAATGGATGTCTAATAGATATCTCTAAATTAACATTTCTCAAAATGCTATTCAAAAACCTGCTCTTCTCAATCTTCCACATCATCATAGATGGCAATTCTTTCTAGACCAGACAATGTGAGAAGAATAGGTGGTAAAATAAAATTATTCATCAGAGATGCTATAGAGGTTTTTCTTCATTGGATATATAGTCACTATTGTGGATTACCTACCCAATCCTCATTTCCTCTCCTTTCTTTTTGATCAAAACCCCAATTTTGTTCAAGGATCCATCTCTGGCAGAGACTTCTAGGTGCCTACCCAATATCAATTTTTTTTTACTGACAGAAATTTAATTTGATTGTGGGAAATAAAAATGCCCAGCTAAACACCTGTAATTTTCAGCCTCGCTTTTTAAAAAATTGAAATGTATTTGATGCATAACATTGTGTAAATTTAAGATGCACAACATGTTGATTTGATACATTTGTATATTGTAATATGATTACTATTGTAGTAATAGTTAGCACCTCTATCTGGTCACATAATTATCATTTCTTTTTTTTTTGTGATGGGAATAGTTAAGATCTAGTCTCTTAGCTTGTTTGATGATTAAATACAATATTATTGTCTATGTTCACTATACTACACATTAGATCTCCAGGACTTATTTGTCTACTAGTTGCAAGTTTGTACCCTTAAACAGCATCTCTCCTGTTCCCCCACCCCCAAACCCTGGTAACCCTGATTTTACTCCCTGTTTTTACGAGTTGATTTTTTTAGATTCCATGTATAAATGATATCACACAATATCTATCCTTCTCTGTCTATCTCACTTAGCACAATGTCCTCAAGGTCCATCCATGTTGTTGCAAATCGCAGGATTTCCTTCTTTCTTATGGCTGAATAATGTTCCATTGTATATATTTATATACTCAACACATCTTCTATATCCATTCCTCTGTTGACAGGCACTTAGGTTGTTTCCATATCCTGGCTATTGGTTCAGGCCAAAAAAGCATACAGTCATTCTTGAGTGCTCTTTTTCTCTCTGCATCTAATCCATCCACAAATACCAATAGGTTTACTTTAAAGATACGCCTAGAATCCAGCCACATGTCACTCTCTCTACCATCACATCTGGGACTTGATACTGTGCTTTTGCGCTTGGTTTATCCCAGCAGCCTCCTAACAGGTCTCTGCTTTGACTTTTTCTTCGCTTATAGTCTATTCTCAGTACTGCAGCAAGAGTATATATTTTTTAAAAAAGTAAGTCAGATTGTACAGTTCCGTTACTCAAAACCCTCTAATAGCTGCCCAACCCACTTAGAGTAAAATGCAAAGTCCTAAGGTGCTACGGCATCTGCCCTTTCTTATTCCTCTGACCTCACCCCTTCCCACTATCCTCATTCATTCTCTTCTGACTGCACTGGCTTCCGTGCTGTACATCAAACATGCCAAGAACACTTCCGTCTCAGGGCCTTTGTACTTGCTCTTCTCTCTGCCTGATACCTCTTAAAATCCATAAAGCTCACTCCCAAATTTCCTTCCTATCTGCAATCTTGAGCCACCTTATGGATAAATTCTATACATAATAGACCCCCCATAAATGTTGGTTGAATAAATAGATGACCTATTTTATTATCTCTTTGGAGTTTTTTTTTGCTGGGGAAGATTCACCTTGAGCTAACATCTGTTCCCAATCTTCCTCTTTTTTTTTGATGTGAGCCGCTGCCACAGCATGGCCATTGACAGAGAAGTGGTGTAGTTCTGTGCCTGGGCACTGAACCCCAGCCGCAGAAGTGGAGAGCGCTGAACTTGAACCACTAGGCCATCGGGGCTAGCCCTCTCTGGGATTTTTTAGGGTAGCCTCTGATATTCTGAAACTTCACAATGATGTACCTTAGTGTGGTTATTCTTTGCCCTTTGTCCTGGGTGCTTTTGGGCCCTCTCATTTTGGAAAGTCATGTCCTTCAATTCGGAAAGTGTTCTTCCATTATTTTCTTGGTAATCTCTCTTGTGTTTCCTTAGTTTCTCTATGTGTAGAACTTTTTACATTTTTGTTTGTTTTCCTACTGTCAGGGAGACTTTATTTACTTCTAATCTTCTAATCCTATCTCTCGAATACATTTTAAAATTTCTGATATCATGCATACCAGTTTCAATCACCATTTCTGTTTTATTAATTTTCTTTTTTTTTTTTTATAATTTTATTTATTTTTTGCCCCCAAAGCCCCAGTAGATAGTTGTGTGTCATAGCTGCACATCTTTCTAGTTGCTGTATGTGGGACTCGGCCTCAGCATGGCCGGAGAAGCGGTGCGTAGGCGTGCGCCCGGGATCCGAACCTGGGTCGCCAGCAGCAGGGCTCGCGCACTTAACCGCTAAGCCACGGGGCCGGCCCTAATTTTCTTTTTTAAAAAATACATTTTGCTTTTGCATCACAGCTGCGATATCTTCTGTCATCTTTTGAAGATATTAACTATGTCTTTTTAAAGCTTTACTGCATTGCCTCTGTTTCTTCCAAACCCCCCCCTTTAAAAACATTGTTTGTTTAGACTCTGTTTTTCACATTAGGTACTTTCCTCAAATTTGTGGTGATCATTGACTGCACATTCCAATTATGGAAAAGTGTTTGGAAGTGATTGGAAGCCCTTGTGGATGGCAGAGCATCAATGAATGCTGATGGGATGATGGCTTGGCATTTTCATTGGCACATCTCCAATTGTCACTATGTATAATTCTTTTCTCCTATGCAGGTCAGTTTCCCACAGAGGAGGAGTCCTATATGATTTTAATAACCCCTGTAGGTGAATAACTCACACATCTCTGTCTCCTGCCCTGACCTCATCCCCTAGTTCCACATTCTAATAGTCAATTATCATCTGGACATATCCACTGAGTTGTCCCATAAGCATCTTCTAAAACTCAATATGCACAAAACCAAACACAGTATCTATTCTCCTCCTCACACCAACTCCTTCTTCTATATTTGCATCCATAGTCACAGAAGTCACAAATGTGGGAGTCATCTTAATTTCCAACCTTTTTTCGCTCCATAGATCCAGATACCAAATCCTGCCAATTTTTCCTCCCACATATTTGCTTGAATCCATCCCCTCCCTTTGTCTCCATGATGACTGTTCTCATAACCTCCTTTCTGCTCTATTACCGCAGCCTCCTAGCTGCCACCTACTTCTGTCTTTTCTCCCTTAAATTCATCCTCTGCTTAGGTTCCAGAGTGACCCATCCAAAGCATAAATCTCATCATATAGCTCCCCTGCTAAAACCCCTTCAATTGCTCCCCTGAGTGTTCCTTGGCATGGTATACAAGGCTTTCTATGACCTGGCTCTTGCTTGTCTCTATTGCTTCATCTCATTTCACTCCTGGCCTCGCATGTTCACTCTTGTAGTACTGAACTGCCTCCCCCCCCACTCCATTATGTTTCTTGCTTCTTCAGCTTTACTCCTGTGATTTCCTTTACCCTATTCCTATTGTCACTTGACTAAAAAGGATCTTACACATCCTTCAAGATATAACTCATCATGTATATTCTTCCCCAGGAAGCAACTTCTAATTTCTCTGGATTTGTGAAGTGATCCTTCTCTGTGCTCCTACATATCCATGTGTGCACACCACCATCTTAGCATTTAACATATATATATCAGTGAAACAAATATATATATGTAAATAATTTGTTAGTTTTAGTGACCTGGTAGATTGCAAGCTCCCCCCAAAAAGAATTCTTCCTTATTTTTGGTGCCTGGCCCATAGTTGGTATTCAATAATTGGGGATTGAATGGAAATGAACCTGCTTATAAATAACTTCTTGGTGGCATGGAATCTGCAAGAGCTCAGACCCCAAAAAGAGTGTGGCAGGAAGTGTTGGCATTGTGGTTATGATGGGAGCAGATTGAGAGACAAAGGTGATTATTTGGCCTCGGCTTCTCTTGCCACTTTGAATGTTTCATGTGGTGAACGTCGGGGAAGAGTGTTTCCTGATCAGGTATTGGATGGCAGGGAAGAGAGAAAGGTGGAGACAGTTTTCACTCCAACTTGATGAGTTGAGCGTGCAAAGAAAAGCTGAATGTGACTTGGGTCATCACCGTAAGTTAAAACATAAGATATTATACTATCAAGTGATCTAGTTGGACATTGGGGAAGGGTGGTTCCTACAGGTGCCTGGCAGGTGGGACTGGATTGGTGGAGAGGTAGGCAGGTTGAAATAAATGAAAAGTGACATTTACTTTCACCTTCCTCGCATATCAAAGTTCTCCTGGTCTGCTCCCAAATGTCTCTGGGCCACATCCAGTTTGCAGATGGCAGTGGACATCCTAATGTTGCATGTAGGCTCCTCAAGACAAGCTTTCATAAATAGCTCCCATGCCCTGGGAGACACGCCAAAACGCATTTCCGTGATGACTGCAGAGATGCTTGCTAAAAAGCAAACAGCACATTAGTGGCCTTCTGAGTTCTTGTGCAAATGGAGTGTGAAATTGTGGCTTGATGCTCCAAAGCTATACCTTTTTGTGTCCCTGATAATGATTAAGAGAAGCCTGGCTTGATTTGATTGGGAGGGTGTGCGCGGGTGGAGGTGGGGGGAGTCAGATGGGCAGCAAAAAAATGACTGGTGAAAGGGAAGGAGAGGAATGCACACACCTCCTTTAGCTGAGTGCTTCATTTGACCTTCAGGATATTGGAATAGAGATCACGTGATTTAACATTTGCCTGGAAATTAACTGCCTCTGTTTGTTCCAGACCCTGAGATTGATGAAAGAGCCAGGGGATTCTGACCATAGAATTATAATAAAGGGAAATGTCTCAAGCAATTATTAAATATTTAACAAATCATCTCAACACCAACTTGTCAGATGGAATGTATGAAATTGAAATGATTTTTAAACATTATTTCCAATAGCATGGCTAGAAATTCAGGGATGAAAATGACTCTGTGCCACAAAGAAAATATTTTCAGTTTGTTTTTGTGACACTGGTGTTTCTGCGTCACCTTTCATCCCAAATGTTAATTAAGGAACAGTATGCCCAGGAGGTGGATAAAATGAGGAATCCAAAAGAAAAGGACGTGGTCAAGGTTTTTCCTTTTTCCTTTGCTGTGTCATTAAACGAAGGTGTGCAGATGAGAAGAGTACGTTAATCCCCAGTGCAGCTGAGATATTCTCTATCAAAATAAAAGGAAGCAAGAGCTTTGTTTACAGTTTCCTTTCCTGTCTAGACCAGACAATGTGAGAAGAATAGGTGGTAAAATAAAATTATTCATCAGAGATGCTATAGAGGTTTTTCTTCATTGGATATATAGTCAGTATTGTGGATTACCTACCCAATCCTCATTTCCTCTCCTTTCTTTTTGATCAAAACCCCAATTTTGTTCAAGGATCCATCTCTGGCAGAGACTTCTAGTTGCCTACCCAATATCAATTTTTTTTTTACTGACAGAAATTTAATTTGATTGTGGGAAATAAAAATGCCCAGCTAAACACCTGTAATTTTCAGCCTCGCTTTTTAAAAAATTGAAATGTATTTGATGCATAACATTGTGTAAATTTAAGATGCACAACATGTTGATTTGATACATTTGTATATTGTAATATGATTACTATTGTAGTAATAGTTAGCACCTCTATCTGGTCACATAATTATCATTTCTTTTTTTTTGTGATGGGAATAGTTAAGATCTAGTCTCTTAGCTTGTTTGATGATTAAATACAATATTATTGTCTATGTTCACTGTACTACACATTAGATCTCCAGGACTTATTTGTCTACTAGTTGCAAGTTTGTACCCTTAAACAGCATCTCTCCTGTTCCCCCACCCCCAAACCCTGGTAACCCTGATTTTACTCCCTGTTTTTACGAGTTGACTTTTTTAGATTCCATGTATAAATGATATCACACAATATCTATCCTTCTCTGTCTATCTCACTTAGCACAATGTCCTCAAGGTCCATCCATGTTGTTGCAAATCGCAGGATTTCCTTCTTTCTTATGGCTGAATAATGTTCCATTGTATATATATATATACTCAACACATCTTCTATATCCATTCCTCTGTTGACAGGCACTTAGGTTGTTTCCATATCCTGGCTATTGTGAATAATGCTGCAATAAACATAGAAGTGTATATATCTCTTTAATATCCTGTTTTCATTTCCTTTGGGTGTATACTCAGAAGTGGAATTGCTGGATCATATGGTAGTCGATTTTTAATTTTTTGAGGAATCTCCATATTGTTGCTATAGTGGCTGAACCAATTTACATTTCCATCAACAGTGTACAAGGGTTCACTTTTCTTCACATCGTCGCCAACACTTATCTCTTGTTTTCTTGATGATAGCCGTTCTAACAGGTGTGAGGTGATATCTCGTTGTGATTTTGATTTGTAGTTCCCTGATGGTTAGTGATGTCGAGCAGCTTTCCATGTACCTGTTGGCCATTTGCATGTCTTTCTTGGAAAAATATCTATTTAGTTCCTAATGCCCATTTTTTAATTGGATTATTTCTTTTTTGTTATTGAGTTGTATGAGTTCTTTATATATTTTGGATATTAACCTGTTATGTGATATATGATTTGCAAATATTTCCTCCCATTCTGTAGGTTGCCTTTTCATTTTGTTGATTGTTTCTTTTGCTGTGCAGAAGCTTTTAAGTTTGGTGTAGACCCATTTGTTGGTTTTTGCTTTTGTTTGTGCTTTGGTGTCCTATCCAAAAAATCATTGCCAATGTCGAGGGGCTCTTTCCCTATATTTTCTTCTAGGAGTTTTATGGTATCAGGTCTTGTGTTTAATTCTTTGATCCATTTCGAGTTCATTTTTGTGAGTGATGTAAGATAGGGGTCCAATTTCATTTTTCTGCATGTGTTTATCCAGTTTTCCCAACACCATTTATTGAAAGACTATCCTTTCCCCTTTGGGTGTTCTTGGCTCCCTTGTCGAATACTAGTTGACTGTCTATGAGGGAGTTTAATTCTGGACTCTCTATTTTGCTTCATTGGTCTGTTATGTCTATTTTTATGCCAGTACCATGATGTTTTAATTACTATAGCTTTGTAGTATAGTTGGAAATCAGAAAGTGTTATGCCTCTGGCTTTGTTCTTCTTTCTCAGGATTGCTTTGGCTATTCAGGGTCTTTTGTGGTCCCATACAAATTTTAGGATTGTTTTTTCTATTTTTGTGAAGAATGCTATTGAAATTTTGATAGGGATTGCCTCGAATCTATAGATGGCTTTAGGTAGTATGGACATTTTAGCAATATTAATTTTTCCAATACATGAGCATGGGATGTCTTTCCATTTGTTTGTGTCTTCTTTGATTTCTTTCAACCAAGTCTTGAAGTTTTCATTGTACAGGTCTTTCACTTCCTTGGTTAAATTTATTCCTAGATATTTTATTGTTTTTGATACTATTGCGAATAGGATAGTTTTCTTTATTTCTTTTTCATGTGTTTCACTATTATTGTATAGAAATGCAGCTGATTTCTGTATGTTGATTTTGTATGCTGCAACTTAATTGAATTCATTGGTTAATTTCAACAGTTTTTTGGTTGAGTCTTTGGGATTTTCTATATACAAAATCATATCATCTGCAAATAACAACATTTTTACTTCTTTCTTTCCATTTGGATGTGTTTTATTTCTTTGTCTTGCCTATTTGCTCTAGCTAGGACTTACAGCACTGTGTTAAATTAGAGTGGTAAGAATGGGCATCCTTGTCTTGTTCCTGATCTTAGAGGAAAAACGTTTTCACCATTGACTATAATGTTGGCTCTGGGTTTGTCATACACGGCAGGAGTGATCATGTGACATAATTCCAGCCAATGAGATGAAAGGGGAACTTGTTATATGGGATTCTAGAAAAGCTTTTAAAAAGAGAGTACAGTCATTTTTTTTTTTTTCATTCTTCCTCCACAGACTGTGGACATGATGTCTGGAGCTATAGTAACCATCTTGTGACAGATGGTTAGGTAAAGACTAAGAGAAATGCAGACATGTCTGTGGACATTGTATCATTAAGCCTTTGAACGCATCCTGAATCTCCTCTGGACATTTTGTAACATGAAAGAATGGTGGGTCCCACTTTAGGTCACTGTAATTTGGGTACTATCTTACACAAAGTGAAGCCCAGTTCCTAAGAGATACTCCACCTATCAGAGACATCTCCAGCTCTAGCTCATTTGTAAACTGATTAGTCTAAGCCATAAGAAATCCCAGTGTCTTGAGTGATTGGGTTAGGCATGAGCATGTGATAGCAGCTGATGAAATTTGACCAATGAGATGTGAGGAGGAATATGCTTTTCCCTAGAGAGAAAAGCTTCCCCACTCTTAAAGGAAAGCATATCAGAAGAGATGGTGTCTTCTTCTGTTGGACACTGTCGAGGTCAGAATGTGATGCCTGGAACCACTGTAGCCATCTTGCAACTATGAGGGGAGCTCGCCTGGGGATAAAGCTGATACAATGTGGCTGGCATAGGGGATATTTGGAAAGAACCAGATCCTTGATGACATCACTGAACTGCCAAATCAACCAGTCCTGGATTTTCCCATCTTTGGGCCTCTGGCTTTGTGAGGTAATAAAATTTTTTCTTGTTGTTTAGACCAGGAGTTGGCATACTTTTTCTGTAAAGGGCCACATAGTAAATACTTTAGGCTTTGTAGGCCCACTCTGTTACCGTAGTGTGAAAGCAGCATAGACAATATGTAAACAAATGAGCATGAGTGTGTTCCAATAAAACTTTATTTACAAAAACAGGCAGCTGGCAGTATTTGTCACTCAGGCAGCAGTTTACTGAACCCTGGTTGAAACAGTTGAATTGAGGTTTTCTGCTTCTTAACTGATCCACATCTTACCTGTTACAGAGCTGGAAGTTAGAATGCATAAAATCCAAGGCCTCTTCCAACTCAGAGATTGGATGATTTGAAGAATGACATAAGAAGAGACCAGAGAAGAGAGAAACAAGTTAAATGTAGAAATGATAAATGGCACTCGTAGAAGAGCTAGAGATAAGGCAGCTTGAAAAGTTATACCTGCCTCAACTGAACAGAGAAGGAAATATCTAGCTCTTAGCAGAAGGCTGCAAGGAGAAGAAAGTCCCACATAAGGTAGATGCATTTAATTTTTTAAATTTCAAATGTAAAGTTTTCATCTTTTTTAGCACATGAATAAAAAATTTAAAAAAATGTGCTTATTATCCTACTACCCAGGCATGATAAATCTTGCTACAATTATGTAAATATAGACTTTTTCTTAAAAAAGGAATTGTACTACATATACTGATTTGTGGTTTGCCTTTTCCACCTTAACCATGGATTCCAAACAACTTACGAGATTCATAAATCCATACAACCATCATTTTGAAGGTTGCTTAGTAGCCCATTGTATAAAAGTAGCAATTTGTTTAGCTGGTCCCTTATTATTCTTTCATTTTGGTTGGCCTCCCTACCCCTGCCCCTTCCTCTTTCTATTACATAATAATCTTGAAATATTCTGTTTGCTGTTAGGAAGTTCTGTCCCAGTCCCTCCTGAAATCCTCCTTGTTTCAGATGAGGCCTTTTCCTTTTCCCTGATAATGTCAAGCAGCTGGTAAAGGGCAATTTAAAAATGCTTCAGTTTAGGGGCTGGCCCTGTGGTGCAAGTGGTTAAGAGCGCGCTCTGCTGCAGTGGTCTGGGGTTCACTGGTTCGGATCCCGGGCGCGCACTGATGCACGGCTTGGCAGGCCATGCTGTGGCGGCATCCCGTATAAAGTGGAGGAAGATGGGCATGGATGCTAGCCCACGGCCAGTCTTCCTCAGCAAAAAAAAAAAAAAAAAAAAAAGAGGAGGATTGGCAGATGTTAGCTTAGGGCCGATCTTCCTCACACACACAAAAAATACTTCAGTTTAACAATCAGAGACGTCATATTCTATTCCACTCTGAGTGAAATCCTTATGAGGTCATTAGTCCAGATGTGAAACTCCCGAGTCTTTGGGGATTTCAGCAATGGTTTCTGCTAATATGTTTAGTCTCCTGGCTGTACTTCTCCATATTATATACAATCCTTAAGTTGCAGGGTAGGGCTGGCTGTTGATCAGAAGTAGTGATGGTAATGGGCTCCATTTCTATCTCCCTGTTTTCCTCCTGTACCCCTCACCCCTGCATCTGAAGGTTGTCTGAAAAATTCTCAGGAGCAATTCAGCTTATACTGTTTTAATCTGGAATTTTCTAATTTTTGTCTGTCAGTTAGTGAGTACTCATGTTCATTGGACCAGATGGAACAGAAAATCTGTGTCATTTATAATTGAAGGATACATACTCTAGTTTTTCTACAGTATTAGGAAGGAGGATTGGTATAAATAATACACATATCCTTCGTATTTAACTTTACAGTGGAACCTGAGACCCAGGGAAGGAAAGAAACTGCCCAATGATGCACAGCTAGATAGAGATGTGGCTGAAGGAGGATCCAAGTGTTCCTGGGGATTCCCCACAGTGCCCAGTGGGTCAGAACATACCAAGAGGGAAGTCTCTTTTGGGAAATCCTCATTCAATGTCCCAGAGTTGTGGGTGGGGTGGGAAGTAGAGAGAAGCAGCACAGAGCAGCAGATGTAGTGCACAAAGAAGGAAAGGTCTGGGGAAAAAATAGCGAATCTGACATTGATACTTTGTAGGTAAACATTTATTGACATGAAAAAATATCTATATGAAGTGAAAAATTTAGTTTATTAGGTAATACGTGGAGTATGTCTCCATTTTTGTTAACAAATTAACCTCATAAAGGTGTGTCTATCTATCAGTCACCTATCTATCTATCTGTCTATCTTTCTAGCTATATCTATCTATATCATCTATCTTTTCACCTAAAAAGTTATATTTCAAGGTGTTGTTTAGTGGTTATTTTTGGGTATTGGAAGCTGGAGTGTTGTTATTTCCTTCTTATTGATCAACAGTATTTTCTAATTCTTTTATAATGAACATGTATAGCCTTTCTAATAAGAAAAAATGTTATAATTAAAGAAAAAGGCACTTATACGTAAAGTTATAGGTCCTGTTTTGAAAGCGTATCTGTGTCACTAAACTTATAAGGAGCATTTCAAATGTCTTTTGAAGGAAGACTGTTCCCTTCACTGAGAGCACCATTCACCTGGGACCTTCTGCATATCATGCTTTCTTCCCGATCTTCACTGTCCCTTGTAGTTCTCGAGGACAAGAGTCTATGTCTCAGCAACGTGGCAGTCAGTTACCCATTAATTTTTTATTTTTTGTTTTTGCTCTGAATGAATAAATGAGAAACTTTTAATAGCTTTATTTGAACATCATTGATGCTGAAAATAGTCAATGAAACGACATCAATGAAACGGCAGCAAATGGGACAATATGTGTAATTCTTACATCTTGTATGAGGGGGAAGCAAGAGGCCAAATAAGCAATGTAACCCTTTCCCCCATAGCATATCTGAAGAGAAAGTCATCACCAATCTGACTGAGGATCATTCTAATGTAGTGACGTTTCAGATGCTTTGGGATTTATTCTGAGAATGCGGAGTTGGAAACGTGGTTGTGAGCTCGGCGCTTTCCAGGAGGTTAGTAACTGTAGGGTGATGAGAGGGTGAAGGGAGGGATCTTCTAGAGAAATGACCAAATGAAGGTTTTGAGAATATGGTTCAAGGGAACTTTTTTTTTTTGGGGTGAGGAAGGTTGGCCTTGAGCCAACTTCTGTTGCCAATCTTCCTCTATTTTGTATGTGGGACGCCGCCAGAGCATGGCTCGATGAGTGGTGTGTAGGTCCGCGCCTGGGATTGGCACCTGTGAACCCTGGGCCGCTGAAGTGGTGCACTCAAACTTAACTGCTACACCATCAGGTGGGCCCCTCAAGGGAACTTTTAAAAACACTTTGTCCTGGACCATGTGTGAGAAAAAGGTTTCTGGTAGAATTCAAGGAAGTCACTGACTAGAGGCTGGGTTAGATACGAAGGGAGCATGAGGAATCAGAGAGAAAGGCTTCCTCTGTCTTCAGAAGTATGGCATGGGTTGTTAGCTAAAAGGATTGGAATTGTGCTGTGTAGACTAGCACTGTGAGCCAGGGGAGGGAAGGTCCACTCTTACCTTCCTGCAGTCCTTTCACCAAGTAGCAGGTAATATGGTCATTCACCAATTTAAAAACATCTGATAGGCCCTCATGATATTTAAAAAAAAATTCAGAGGCTGGCCCAGTGGCGTAGTGGTTAAGTCCGCATGCTTCGCCAATCTTTCTGACCAAAAAAAAAAAAAAAAAATTTAAACCCCTTACCTTGGCCTACCTACAAAGCTTTGCATGACGTGTCACTGTCCCATCTCCTGCCTCTTTTTGTTCCTTAAGTGCCAGCTATGAAGGACTTCTTTCTGTTTCAAGAACAGGCCAAGCTTGTCCCCACTTTGAGGTATTGTGCTAGCTGTTTCCTCTGCCTGAAAACCACTGCCCTGGGTCTTGGCATGCTTGCCTTGGCCTTGTTTCTTTTTTTTTTGTTTGTTTGTTTTTGTGAGGAAGATTAGCCCTCAGCTAATATCTGTTGCCAATCCTCCTCTTTTTACTGAGGAAGATTAGCCCTGGGCTAACATCTGTGCCCATCTTCTTCTACTTTATACGGCATGCTGCCACAGCCTGGCTTGATAAACAGTGCATAGGTCTGTGCCTGGGATCCGAACCTGCGAACCCCGGGCCGCCAAAGCAGAGCACGTGAACTTAACCAGTATGCCACCAGGCCGACCTCTCATCCTTGTTTTTTAAGTCACAGCTTAATGTCACCTCCTCAGAGACGATTTTCTGTCACCCAACCTAAAATATATCACCAGCCACTTTCTATCCTATCACCCTCTTTATTTGCAACAAAGCATTTATCATTACCTGACATTTTTTTTTAATTTACTTTTTATCTCTGTTCTTCTGTTGAGAAGAACATGAAAAAAGAGACATGGTCTGTCTTATTTAATGTCTAGAATAGTCCCCATCGTGTAGTAGGTGCTCAATAACATTTGTAGAATGAATGGACAAATCTACCCCAAGATCTCCATATCCTTATTCTGGGAACACTTTTGTGTCCCCATAGGCTGAAATAGGTATCATTGTTTTACTTCCAGTGGAGCCTCTGTCTTTGAATGTAGTATCCAGCTAAGTTCTAAACAATGTCGGGCACAATGTCTTTTTCATTTTGCATCCTCAGCTCTCTGTTTGTGCTAGGTACTATTTACTGAGTGAGTGCATGAATGAATGAATAAATGTTGTGCTGCAGACATGGTAGATCCTTAGGCATTGCCTCTGAGGTAGAAAATCTGATCTTGGTGGGTAGGCAGGGAAAGGGAGAGAGACGTTCAAAGTGACACACAAATTTTGTTTGAGGCTTGTCTCAAGTCCCATTGAAAATATAAATTACAGAAACAGAAATAAGACTGAAAGAGCTATAAGAACGTAGATGAGGTAACTTCTAGGACTGGAAATCTGGAATGTTGATTTTAGAAGACTCGCAGCTCAGGCTTCCTCCAGTCTCAAACTTCTATTAAATATGGAGGCCATTTTATTCAGCTACTTTGGAGATCTGATTAGATATCAAATTTTTGACCAAGAGAGAAAGAAAGAATATGGAACCTCAAGAGACCTCAAACGGGATGTATTTGGAATAGGAGAAGGGAGAAAAATTGGAAAATATTCCCTTCAGGGAAATAGTCTTCTCTTCCACCTTTGCACTCCAGTGTATTTCTGGAGCTTTAAGATTTAGTTACTGAGCATATTAATGGCTCAGGGAAGCTGCGGTCACTTTTTTAATGACAGTACCTTTTGCATTTCACTAGATAGTTTCCACAGAATGAAATTCCTGCTATTCAAGTTCTATGAAGAGTTAAGGGAATTGGGGGCTTATAGACATGGCAGAGAAGAAGATGTCCCACCTGCTATGCCCCCTCCCAGATAACTGGTGTTCTTCTCTAAGACCTAAGACCAGATAATTTCAGTTCAACAGGCATTTGTTAAGATATGTGGGTGATATAGCACCCTATTTATTAAAATCTGCTCTATGGAACAATGGTCCCATGAGATGCTCCATGAACAAAGCATTCTGTAAAATAGTTTGGGGAAAGCCACTTAATCTCAGCATCTTGTTGGAGATGTACACTTTACATTAGCATGGAAAAGGCTCTGAGAAGACCTGCAGTAAAGAAAACAAGATTCTTGGGCTAATTTGACTATGCAACCTTTGTGTGCATGTGTGTGTGTGTGTGTGCGCATGTGTGCGTGTGTGTGCATGTGTGCGTGTGTGAATGCTACTAACGCTGTTGGGGAAATATGTGGTAGAGGAAATATTATGGGCATTGGAGTCAGATAGACCTGGGTTCAAATTTAATTCTTACTGTTCAGAGCAACTGATTTAACTTCTCTAAGTTCTGTGTTTTCTTTGTAAATTGGGTATAATACTTCGCCCTATAAGATTATTGTGAGTATTAAATGAGATAATACATATCCTAGTGTCTAACTCAGAGCATGGAATATAAGTATTTAGTAGTACTGGTGACCAGACAGGTGAACATTATTATACAAAAAACACCAGGGTAGGTGTGTGTGGGATACAAAACTGAACAAGTTAGTAGGCCTTATATCAAAGAGGCTAAGTATGTATCAGGTATTTACAAAATACATATAGACCTCTGGGTCAACATGGTGCCATGTGCCTGGGGTACAACACTGTGTGAGGCGCAGATGACCCTCATTCCCATGAGGTTTACTGGCCGGCTCTGGCTGGCATTTGTGTTCTCATAGCCTAATTCACGCTAGAGCTTGTCCCCCACCCTCATGCCTAGTTGCCTTCATCTTGACATTGAGAACTTTTTTCCCCATATTATCTCTTCAAGTGTGGGCTCTTGAGGGGGGTATTTTGCTGCTGGAATGGCTCTCCAAGTACTCCTTATAAATTGAATCCATAAAAGCTCAGGAAAGTTTCACGGATGACGACCAAGTGCTTAGGAACTTGGTGGGGAGAGGAACTGAATGGCAGTGGGGACAGTGCTTAGAAAGCATCATGTAAACTGTAAACTAGACATTAAACATTGGTTTCCCCTTCCATTAGGTAAAAAGAGAGTCACCGTTTCTAAGATTGGGGGAGACATTTATAATGGTAGTTTTTAAGGATAATTTATAGGAATACTTAGTTACTGCTAGAAAAATGATTTCAGGAGATAAGGGTTACAAGGATTATGAAAATAATAGTTAAGTGTCCTTCTTTGTACATTTCCCTAGATTTATTTGAGTGCTAGCATTTGCATTTATGTGGAGAATAATGGCAAATGCTCAAAATCATCGATAAAGTATTTGAGAAGATTTTTAAGTTTTTCAAATGGTTTCAAAGAGGGAAAAGGATTTTTTATTCCTTATAAAACTTTCTTAGTTCCCTTATGTATATGTTTAAAAAACAGGGCTGTTTTATGAATCTATTGGCATAGAGACAGTGCTTTCCTGAGCCCCAGGCGTGCAGCCTCCGTAACTTCTACCTACAGCACAATCTTTGAAGGCACAGATTTCACGCGGACGACTTAAGGGGCCTTGCAGGTAAAAGAAAGGAAATGTCAGCCATGTGACTGCTGAGGGACAATTTCCTGTCCCAGGAAGTGACCTTGAGATGCTGTTCAAAGTACCTGTGAGGGATGCATGGCTCATTTTGAAGAACACGTGGGCTCGGAAATGGACTGCCCTCTCGGGTTGAGCCTGCCTTCTAGTGTGGGGGCACTAATGCATTTTAACAGTATTGCCTACACTAGGGCCAGCTGATCAAGAAGAACAGCTGTTGCTTAGCTGTTTTCAGTCTTTTTGTCTTGCAAAATTATGTGTCATTTTGAGGTTTGGGGAAAGGTTGTGGTTGAAAAAAATCCAGTGAAGTGGGAGTGAGGTGAGGAATCAGATCATCTGTATTAAAAAATTGCCGTTTATTAGGGCTTCACTCTGAACCAGGGACAGTGCTAAATGCTTTATATTAATTTTCTTATTTAATCTACACAGCAACTCTATGACAGATATATGATTGAATCCAAATTTTAGATTACCTCCAATTTACTGAGGTTTAGAGAGATAAAGTGAATTGCCCAAAGTCACAAAGCTACTAAGAAATGGGACTGGAGTTTGAAGCTAGGTCTGTTTCTATTGAAACTGTTTTCCTTTTAGTATATATCACAATGCCTGTACAGCAATTACTACTATCATTAACTACCACTACCACCAAACCAACAACTAACATGGATTGAGCCCAGATCCTGGGCTGGATTATCTCATTTAATCCTCCCAACTGGTCTTTGAGGTAGTATTCTGGTATTGTACCTTTTTAGAGATGCAAAAACTGAGGTACAGAGAGGGTAACATAACTTAAGTCACTCGTCTAGCAGGTCGTGGAGGCAAGCTTTGAGCCCTGGCAGCATGACACTTGGCCCTGTCCTCAGTTACTGCATTACCTCCTGGTTAAGAAGTGTCAGCGTGCCCATGAACCCTGCAGACATGGCCTGAAGAGGGGAAGTTGCAGGCGTGTATTAGTGTCCTAGGGCTGCCGTAACAAAATACCACAAACTGGGTGGCTTAAACAACAGAAATTGATTGTCTCAGTTCTGGAGGCTGGAAGTCCACAGTCAAGTTGTTGGTAGAGTTGGTTCCTTCTGGGGGCTGTGAGGGAAGGGTCTGTTTCAGACGTCTTTCCTTGGCTTATAGATGGCTGTCTTCACGTTCACATGGTGCTCTTCCTGTATTCGTGTCTATCTCCAAATTCCCCTTCTTTGTAAGGACACAGTCATATTGGAGTAGGCTCATCCTAATGACCCCATTTTAACCTGATTACCTCTGTAAAGGCCCAGTCTGCAAATAAGATCACATTCTGAGGTACTGGAGGTTAGGATTTGAACATATGAATTTTGGGGGAACACAATTCAACCCATAACAGGGCAGGTCCAGAGTTGTAAGAAAGTTCTAAAATTTCTTCAAGTTCAAGTGATTAGAAGAGGGGAAGAGAGCTAGAGGAATCTGGGAAGCCCTGAGGATGGGTAGAGATTGATCTCAGGGAAAAGCAGTAGGGATTTCTGTCTAGGAGAGAGGCCATATCTGGCTGGAATATCTCTCCTGCTCCGGAACCCAAGGAGACATAGCAAAAATGGGTGGTTTTTCACAATATATAATGTGTGTGCCATCCCCTGGATGTGTCCCAGAGAGTGATAGGCTAAGGTGAGATACAGTGTGAGAATCCTGTGAGAATACTCCCAATGTAGGGTATGGATTTTCTATGAAAAATCAGTAATAAGTCTGAAATTTAGTAATATATAGTTATAAAGTGTGTATGAGAAATACATGCTCCATAATTATATTGAGAGAGTAATAAAAAATTAAAGTATGAAAGAAGCCTTCACCAACAGATGGATTGGGTTTAAAATTACTCCAGGGTAGTCTAACTTTGAATTACTGCAAATATCACTCACATGCTCATTCATTCATTTATCCATCAAACATTCAAGAGCATATATTCTGGGTCCTGTGGTAACAGCTGGGAGAATAGTGAGATCAACGTCATTGTTTCTGGCTTCAAGGCAAGTGTATGTGTTAAATCATCATAACCTCAAAGGAGAAAATTCACTATTGTGATATGATAATACCCTCCAATTCTCATGACAGTAACCTCTGGATATGCAGAAAAATCATTGAGGGGCATGAATAAATAAAAACATTTCTGGGACTCAATTTGTATTAATTATTTGAGCCCATGGAGGCAATACTTGAGGAAAACTTTAAGACCTAGACCAAGACCTATTTTAAACTGAGAAAATGTTGGTTCTATTCTCTCTTGGGAGTGGTGTTCTCAGAGATAAGAGCTGTATCTATCCTCATCTCCTCTCTGGCTCTGTCCCTGCTCCCGCCCCACCTCCCCCAATATGTCTCAGGATCCAAGAGGACATCTCAGAGTTTGACAAATGTTCCACAATCTTTTTTCCCAGATGCAGTTTTAAAGGCTCCCCAAAAAGTCCTCAAGGAGATTAGCTCTGGATCAGTTTAGCTGTCACTAGAGGGCTCAGAATTGACCTTGACTGCCGGAAGCTGTTCTCTGGATGTGATGCCAAGTGACAAACTAATGGATGGCAGAAGGACCTAGAGGCTGTCTGAAGACATGGAAGGCCCTAAGATACCACAGGGAAAAGCTGGGAGAGGGTACTGAGGAAAGCCAAGGTCATAGAAAGACTGTCTGGGGGCATTCTGTTGGTGGGAAGGAACCCTTCTCCCCAACATTGGAAGGTCTTGGGCTCTTCATAGGACTCACTGGGATTAGGCCTGGAGACCTATAAATTCCCAGAGCTTTCCTAAGCAGGTGGATTCAGCCTTCTCAAAGAGGGGTCCAGTTCTAGGGTAATGCACTTCTCCATGCCTTTGTATCCCTGGCCACATATCCCCTCCAACACTTTGCTTTCATTTATGTTTAAATTACTACCAGCCAGTGGAGCCAAAGATCCACCTACAAGTCCTTGAAGGAAAGTGACTTTTTTTTCTTCCCAAGCTAGGACAGATAATGAGAACTAACAGAGGGTCAAAGAGGATTTTTTGCATGTGAACATATGGGTTTTGGTTAACTCTCTATTTATTTAATATAAAGAGTGTGCTCTACCTGAAACATCATAGTCTATTTTTTTTTAATAAACTAAACCTATCATTTTGGTCTTTTAAAAATAAGCTTCCATGGCAAAGCTGGGTTTTACGTGTGTTTACTTTTGAAGGCAGCTGAAAGTTATAGAGGTGGGATTTAATCTCCCTCCTCGGGGCATTGTTTGAATGACAACTGTCCGGGAGTAGTGCGTAGCGTGGGCTTCCAGGAAAGAGGAGCAGTTTTGTATTCTCTTTGTTCACAGGCTGCTCTCTTAAGAGAAGTGACTGACGCTTTGCTGCGGAGGAGTAATTGTCCACAGACATAGGTGTGTGGGGAAGGGCTCACACTTGTAATTCCTCACTGTTCTGAAAACCCATTTTCAGCAGGAAGGCTGAGGGTCTCTTGATTTTGCCTGTTTCTTGACCGAGTCTGGATGGCATTACACTCAGTGAGGGAGCTGGGCTCTTCCTCTGGCATTTGTCCCAGCGTGGCCTCGCTTGGGGTCAGGGAGGGTGGTTTGCAGAGCCCAGGAACTGCCTTGCTGGGACACAGCTTGCACTCAGACACTGCTGAGCCTCCCTCTTGCTCTGATTCATGGCCTGCTCAGTTACTGGTTACGTGGTCTGGCTGTTGTGCTGCTCGTTGTGTTGACAGTCATGTGAGGCGTAACTGGTCCCTATCTTGAGATCACTGTATGCAATTGTGGGTCTTAATGAGTTTGGATCCTAGTTTCTTGGGAACCAGTTCTTGACATTCTCAATCTGCGGTTGGCGCCCCTAGAGTGTCTTGTATTTCCTCTATCATATTTGTTATACTTAATGAGTGTTTTGTAAGTTAAATTTTTATTCTTAAAAAATTGAACTCATTCACTTATTGATTTATTAAAGTCTTCATTATTTATAACTACCATGTGCCAGGCCCTGTGCAAGGGACTGAGGATTCAATGGTGGACAAAATATTCAAACAAAGTGAAAGTATGTGAGGTAAAAGTGAAAGTTCTCTTTTAAATCCTCCATCTCTCCCTCACGTCTCACTCCTCTGAAGGAGCCTACTCCTAATAATTTAGAGCAGGGGTTGGCGAACTGGAACCTGAGGACCAAATCTGGCCTGCCACCTGCTTTTGTCAATAAAGTTTTATTGTAACACACCCATGTGCATTTGTTTAAGTATGAAAGCTCTGTGGTTGCCTTCACGCTGTAACCACAGAGTTGAGAGTTGTGATAGCAACTGTATAGCCCACAAAGCTGAAAATATTTACTATCTAGCCCTTTACAAAAAAATGCTTGCTCACTACTGATTTAGAGGATATCTTACCAGAACTTTTTGGTATATTTTATATGCACATATATGTCGATGTTTTGGTTTGTGTATTTTTTCTGAAATGAGATTTTGTTACATGTGTTATTCCTTATTCTGCCTTCTTTTTTCTAACTGCTTGCATAATTGTCTGTCTCCCAAAGAGAGAGAACAGAGAACCTGTTCACTGTTTCCAGTTGAGTGGAAACAGTGGTCTCTGGCACATAGGTGGTGCTCCATAAATATTCATTAAATGACTGAATGAAAAGCATATTATTTTTAATAAAGTTCTGAAGTTGTAAATGATTTACTTAAAAAATAATTCAGAGCATACTCAAGGTTTTCCATATTATAATATCCTTCTTCCTCACTGATTTCTTGGATGAGAGAGAAAAAGGAACAATATCCATTTGTCTCTGGAGAATTGTGCAAGGACAGAGTCTTGTAGGTGTGAACCCACCTGTGAAATAGGTTAAAATGGAAGACAGGTTAACAACTGGCCATTCTAGGGAACACAGGGCTTTCCATACTGCACTATAAGCCCTTTGCTGAAGCATGAGTGCATACAGGCAGCCTTCTTCATTTGGTAATTTTGTATTTCATGGTTTAAGTTCGTGGGTTGTACTGGTCCAATGCCCATGGCATTACACCATGTAGATACACTGCTCATAAAGTATCTTTCTCATTAATATTTTGTAGCCTGTATTTTTGTCGAGGGATATTCTCTACTAGATGGTAGGAATCACGGATTTAGCTATTCAGAGGGGTCTTTATTTCCACTAAATGTGGGGAGGGTCTGCTTTCTTATCAAGGATATCATTTTCCATAATTTTGGCAAATATTGAGGAAACAGTTTTAGGTGGCTTTATTTGCTTTAGATGGCTTTCTTTTCTTTTTTGTGCCCTTTCCCTTCATGCCTCAAACCTTCCTCCTCTAACGTTGGCAAAGCAGGAGGTGCAGGCAGAGCAGGTGTGTTGCCAGGTGAGGTGAGGTGTGTGGGCACATGGGAGCCAAGGTGCTGAAGCCTTTCCAGGATTTCTGTGTGGGAGGAAAATGGGTGTGTTCTCCACCATCTGGCCCAGGCTTGTTCTTGGTCTTTCTCTCTCCCAGGCATATATTTGGGTTGAGGGCACAAAGTGGCTCTCAGGGTGGAAAATGTGACTCCAGGCAGATTCTTCCTTGGTAACTGGGACCTGAAGTGGAACTGTGGCTGCCTAGTGAAGCCAGCCTCTTCCTCTCCACCCCTGCCCCCATCAGTGAGCACTCTTGGGTGGTCACAACACGAAATGAATGCTGATAGTCACAGGATAGAGACCCTTTCAAACCATCTCAAGAAAAGCTGTTAATTATGAGGATGCTGCTGAACTAGAACCAAAACTGGGAAGGTGGGAGACACTAAGGCAACTCTAGACATCAGCTACTTTTTATTGTCTCTCTCTCTCAGTGTCTGCCTCTTTCTGCTTATCTGCATTCTTTTTATACAGTTATCTTCCTCTGCTTTTCCCTATCTTCAGCTTGCTATGCCCCTTCTGCTTTCCCTACCAGCCTCTCTCAATTTCTGCTTTATGAACCTATTTTCCATCCCACACACTGACGAATACAACATATTGTCATCAGTAGCAGTGATTCTTACACACTGAAATCTCTGGGTGTCTGTACGAATAGGTTGAGAAAGCCTCTCAGTTTGTTCTGGTGAATTCCCTTTAGGTAGAGCACACTTCTTGGTTGAGAATTATTACTTTCAATTTTGGCTATTTTTGACTTCTTCCCCATTCATTTTTTCTCCTATATTTCTCAAACTTTAATGTGCATACCAGTCATTTGGAGATGATGTTAAAATGCTGATTCTGACTCATGAACTATAGGTACGGGCAGGACATTGTGTTTCTGGCAAGTTTCCTGGTGATGCCAATGTTGCTGGTTGATGGACCACACTTTGAGTAGCAAGGCGTTAGAGCCGTGGTACTCAGAATCTGGTGTGCATCAGAATCAGCTGGAGGGCTTGTTCAAATGCAGAGTGCTGGGCGCCACCACCAGAGTTTCTGATCCAGTAGGTCTGGAATGGGGCCTGGGAATCTGTATTTCTAACAAGTTTCCAAGAGATGCTGATGCTACTACTTTGGGGACCACACTTTGAGAACCAGAGCTCTAAAGCCATGACGTTCACCCTTGGCTTCATATTAGAATCAACGAGAGAGCTTTGCAAAATATGTACATCCAGTCCCCCTCCTCACCAGCCTGATTTATTTGGTCTGCAGTGGAGCCTGGTACCTGCATGTTTAAAAAGGTCACCAGGTGATTCTAATGTGTAGCCTGGCCAGAGAAAGCCTAGAGAATTTAATGGGCCAAGTGGACCTTTTTTCAGCCAGTTCATGATTTGACTGCCTGAGATCAAGTTCTTGTCTGTGGTCTACAACAGCCGTAATCAGGAGGGGTTCATATAGATTAAACATAGCCTCTTAGGCTAAAAATGCTGTGAATGGGCCCGTTTCTATTAGAAGAAGCCATAGCAGGAAGACGGCTGATGTTTGTAGCCTGTTGAGGATAACGATACCTAATTCAGGAGATCGTTATAGAGAGTTCAGTGTGGTTGGTATAGGCTCAGCACAGAGTAGACATTTAAGCACTGGTAGTAGTAGAAGCAGCTCTAGTCATAGGAGTTGGGATGATTGCTGTTCTTTACTTAAGTCTTGTGGCTTATGAGAGATATCCTGAAGGGCAACACCAACATCTTTTATGGCACTCATAGCAAAACAAATATTTGCCCTGTCTGCCACCTCTAGTCTTTGCACTCATTGGTTGTCTGACTTGATTCTGTTATTGGTCTGTGAGTCTCTTGGTTCTAGGGGCCACGTCTCACTCATATAAGCATCCTGGCCATCTGGGCACTTCAGTTAGTGTCCAGTGTGTGGTAATAACCTTACTGTTAGATGAAGGAATGAAAAGACACACAGACAGTGCCAGGTCAAGTAGTGTGATGGAGTTACTGTTTCTGCAGCTCTAATGCGGGCTCAGCCCCCACCTCAACCTTAAAGAGGGGGTCTTTGAGGATGTGCATGCATCCCTGGAGCATTGCTCAACAATATCTAGACAGTTCCTACTGGAACCGAGAAGTCCTCTATAAGTATTTAATACAACAATTTCATTTTACAGATAGGGATGCTGAGGCTCAGAGAGTGAAGGAACAATTATCTCTGGGAGGTGAATTATGTCACTAATCATCCAGTGACAATATTAAAATGGAATCAGCAGTATAGTTACGGGGGATGAAAACTTGCAAATTTTGATTACTCCTTCATTTACAATTAGGGAGCTCTGCAAGGCAGGAGAGTTTTTACACGTGCCAGACATTGTGCTAAGTACTTTATATGTATTATCTTATTTTATTGTCACAGTAACCTTAGAGGTTGGTGTTTTTATTAAGCACAGTTCATGAATAAGTAAAATGAGGCTAAGAGAAACTATGATTTATCCAAGATCACACTGATAGTGTCAGAGCCCAAGAAATCGGACTGTAAAGTCCATGTTCTTAACCAATCCACTTTCTTCCATGCTTTGAGTGAGACCATTTAGAGCATGTCCTGCAAAAGAGCCTAGATGTATGAAAAGTGGGAAAAATCCAGAGTTTAGTTTTAAGATATCCTGGCTTCTTCATTGTACCTGGGTGGATGAGGATCATAAAACCCTAACTTTACCACGACAAGATGGGATCCATGACTGGCTAAGTCAAAGAGCGAAAGGAACAAAGTTCTTGCACATGCTGTCTTCATCCCACTCCCTTCTTGTTTGGATGTGGGCGATTTTGGTGTTAGGGAAGAGGTACAAGTGGAAAGAACCACTTGGTGAGCTACTGTAATTTTAGAGCTCATAAAATATTTGTGAAAGCTTTTCTCAGAGTCAGACTTGAAACATTTCTTGACTCCCATGGCCTGAATCACACCATGGGGCCAATAATATTTCTTGAAAGAAATAATATTTCTTCCAACCCAACCTTCTTTGTCTTAATTTGTCTTAATTGATGTTACCCAAGGATCCTGAGGGGCACAAGTGAAGAGGGTCTGGTTGGCTGTTATGTGATATAATTCCAATTACTTATCAGAATCCCTGCCATTTCCTGTGGTCACTTAATAACAAATGAATTTTGTAGCATCTGTCTTTATAATAGTGCAAATTAAAATGGATTGTTGCTGTTGGGGGGAAAAATTAGCTAGAGGGAGTCAGTTAGAAGGAACACAGTGAGAGGAGAAAAACTATCAATATTCTAACAAACATAATTAAACTAGTTATCCCTCTTCCTTGGATAAATTTGGGAGTTTAAATAGACTGCGGAAGGACTTAGCCTTCAAATTGGACCTGGAGCCACACAATAGATTTATCCTTTCTCCCTTTGATTCAGGAGGAGGGAGAAGAAAATGAAGGTACTCACTCCTCTCGGTGATTAGCTGGCTGCCAGGGGAATGTGCAGAAAGGATTTCCTGTCCCAGGAGCCCTGGGAAGCTGCTTTCAATAGCTTTAATAGTCTTGGTGCTTGAGACGTTAATTTATCTGACATTTGGTTGTTGAAGATGATTTATTTTCCCTGGCTTGTTTTCATCATCTCAGGCACTTGAGAGGGGAAATTTAGAGACGAGGAAATGGGAAAGCAATTCTTTAGGTCCTGTTACTCGAAGTGTGGTCTCTGGCCAGAGCATCACCCGGGAGTCTGTTAGAAATGCAGACTCTCAGGTCCTCACCCAGAACTACTGAATCAGAATCCGCATTTTAACAAGATCCCCAGGAGATTCATGTGCACATTATAGTTTGACAAGCACTGGTCTAGGATGTGGTCTTTGAGATGCTCAAGGAGGGTTGTAGGCTGTGCTGGCCTAAGGTCTGTTAGTTCAGGCTGGTGTAATTTCTCAACACCACACCTGGCACAGTGCCTGGCACCTCTTCCTTCTCGTCATTGTGCCCAAGCCCAGTTCTAAGTGCTTCACAAATACTATCTCATTTAATCTTCAGAAAAACTCTGAGGAAGTAACTAGTCCTATCCATAACTATCCCCTAAAATAGGAATAAAATTGTTATCCCTATTTTATAGATGGGGCAATGGAGGCAAGAGAGATTGAGCAAACTCTTTTTTGCTCAATGAAATTGAAATTGAAGGGCTTAGCTTAGAGGAGGCAGCATGAGGGTCATGGAAAGAGCTTGGGCTTTGAGGTTGGATAGACACGAGTGTAATTTTGATTTGTTCTGCATGCTGGCAGGGTAATCTTGGGGATATTACCTCCCTCAGAGGTTGTTGTGAGGGTGAAGTGCAATAACATGGTAGACTATCTAGCAGAATTCCTGGCACGTAGGAGGTGCTCGATGAATGTCTTTCTTTTTCTTCTCCTTTGCTGTTTCCTCCTTGCTCCTTCTCTATCCTTCTCTTCCATTCCCCTACCCTGTGGTACCCTTCTGCTAGCTAACTCTGGTCCATCACTGAAGTCCTAAGCACCTCTGCCTGGAAAACCCCAGCAGTGTGGGACTGAGGTTTTATAATGCATGTCTCTTTAAATATACAGCTCAGAATGGACTGAATATGAAGGCTTAAATCAATTGTTGTCAATTGTTTAATAAGCATCTGTGACTTAAATGTTTAGCTTAGATGATTCCTATGCCAGGTCTATGCTATGAAAGAATTTTGATTCTGATCTGAATCAAAACCAAGTGCCTTCAGGTGAAATGCGTGGACACATACAGATTCAGCACTTTACCTGGAGTCTGGCTGAGGTAGAATCCAACTCCATCAACCGCTGTCTCCCTGACCTTAGGCCATTCACCAGTGAAACAGTGCAGTGGTTCAGCACACACACTTTGGTGCTAAATTGCCTGGATCTGATCCTTGGTTCTGGTGCTGACTAGCTGTGTGAAACTGCAAAGCTGTCTAACCTCTCTGTGCCTCCATATGCTCCTCTGTAACACCGGGATAATTAAACCTACTTGATAGATTGTTGTGAGGATCAAATGAGTTGATCAATGTGAAGCTCCGGCCCGGCCCATATTAAGGGCTTAAGTAGGTGGTAGTTTCCATCATACTTAACCACTCTGAGCCTCATTTCCTCACCCGTATAACTGGGATACAGCCGCCCACAGGGCTAGAGTCTTAATGTGCTGGCCTAGTGGGTCTAGCACAGTGTCTGGCTAGCAGGTACTCAGCTCATGTTTGTTCTCCTCCTGAACTGGTGAAATACACAGGGTATCCATTGTTTTGAAGAGTTGGCCATGCACTTATGCTTTGGGGGTGTCAAGTTGGAAATTTTTCCTAGGTCCAATTTAAGTTACTCATTGATCTTATTATATGAATCTTTAACAAGAGAAGTGGACTTCGTATGAGCTGAAAACTACATAATGAAATAATAATGACAATAATAAAGAAACAGGCTGAGATGTTTCCAGAGCTCTCCTTGGAGAACTCACTCCTCTCGAGGGGTAGTGACAGGGCAGATGTTGACTGAACTGTCATTTAGATAAGGAGATGCATCCATGGCAACTAATGAGACTGGAGACAGGCTGGGAAGACTCAACTGGCAGCGAGTCAGGTAACAAAATGACAGAAATGGCATCCTTTAAATGGCCTCCCGCCAATCATCAGCTAAACTTGGCATTCAAACTGTCCCAGGCGAGAGGTGATCATGGTGGATCTCTGCAGCTAATTTCTTCGTAGTACTGGGATGCATTATGACAACATCAAATGTAACCTTGCAAGCCTTCTGAGAAGTGAGAAGGCACAGCATGGTGTTTTTCTTATCTCATGGATTGGCAAGGTTGTTCCAGGTTGTTCTGAGGTGGAACTTGGTGTCTCTCTTGCCGTTCATGCCTCCATGGTTGCAAGCCTTGCCATCCCTCTCTCTTGCTCTTTCTCTCATCCTGAAGCTCTTACTTTTAGAGGCCTTCTCGTACCTGATTATCCAGGTGAGGAGTTTAGATGATAAAGTATATAGCTTAAGATGTTACTTCTTACTTTTGAGAGTATTTGCATTTTATGGTTTCTTAAAGAGTAACAGTTATGTAATTGGAAGAGCACAATTTGAGGACCTCCTGGTATAAGTTGCCTCAAGATCTGTAGGAGAAGCCTATATTTTGGTGCAGGAGAAAGAACCATTTTCCTCCAAGTGCATTTTGTTCATATTCAGAGCTGCCGTGGCTTCCGGTTGTTGTCTTGGCCCTGAGAAAAGCAGCCTCTGCTCCACGTGAACTGCTCTCTGTCCTTGCTGTCTTGCTCCGAGAGCTCTTGACTTTAATTCAGTTTCTCCTCTGCTCGGCTTAGCCTGCTGGTGGCTCACACGGGCTCCATGCAGCTGAGCAAGGGTCTGAAGACGAAGAGATCACCAAACTCAGCTGAAGCACAGTGACCTTAACAAATGCCTGAAACCACATCTTGTCTCAGAACATCTAGATATAGCTACAGAGTCAATTAGTTAGAAATATACTTATGTATTTGCCCTTTTGAGTCAAAAGAAGGTCTGTACCTTGGGTTTCTCTTGTGTTTGAATGATCACGTTTCAGACCTGGAGGTAATCTAGGCCAATGGCTCCCAAACCCAGTCCATTGGGAACTTGAAAAAGTCGATTCCTGGGGCCTACCCCAGCCCCACTGAATCCGACTCTTTGGTGGTTGGAGCCCAGTAAGCCCAGGAATCTGTATGAGAAGGAACAACAACAACAACTCCGCACGTGATGCTTATACAGCCGATCGGCCTCTAAGCCAAGGACCAGCACTTGGAAACCCGTCCAACACTTTTCAGTTTATGGATGTTGAAACTTAGGCGCAAGAAACTTGGCCAGTCACAGAGCAAGGCTGTAAGCACATTGCCTCCATGACTGGTGTGTTGACTATCTGTCACCTTTCCTTCACAGTGGGCATTAGGAATTGCTGACAGGCTGGCTGTGCTTTAAGTGAGAAGGTGCTGACATGTTTCTTCTCAACCGGCTGGGTAGCGTCTTTCCCTGTGATTGGTACTCACAAGGCTCATCCTGTTCTATCAGTAATCGCTTTTAGTTTTATAATGCCCCACTGGGCCTACTTTTTATTTAAAGGGCTTTCTATTATGGTTAAAGAATACTCCATTGTTTTCTAATTTCCAAATCAAGTGTGCATAAATAATTTATTGATGCAATGTTGCACTCAGACAATTTTTTGAAATTGCCCTGTGTACCTTTATTAAGCGTAGAACCTGGAATGCTAATTTGTCTGATTGGAAAAGGGGGAAAAAAGATCTATATATTATTAAACCGTTCAAGTGGTAAACAGCATTGCCCCCAAAAGTCCTAATCACTGTTTTTAGTCATCAGATTTAAATTGTCAATGAAACAGGGTCGGTGCATTAGAAAAGCACATGCCATGTTTTGTTAACATAATCAGAAAAATGGAGTTGCTACAAACCCTTTCCCCATCTGCCAGTCATTGTATTAAACGCTTCTGCAATTTTATTAGAATTCTCTGTCTCTGCAGATGCCAGTCAGCTGTGAAATTGAAATTGCAAACAGAAATATTACATTTTCATCCACAGTGGAAACTGAGCAAGTCCATTTTTCTGACAGGAAAAGGAATGGCATGACCTTGTCAACTGAGTCATTCTCTGTTTGGGTTCGAAGGAGGTTTTGGCTCCTGGCTTGCAAGAGAGGAAGGAAGGTGGCTCTGCATTTCCATCGGCTTTCTCTGGCAATCGGATCGAGAAGTATCCTCCGTGGTTCACAGATGGAGAGCTTTTGAGCTCTTCTGAATGCAGCCCATTTTACTTTCTCTCTTTCTCTGAGTGAATTGAGGTTGTGCTGGAGAGGCCTTAGTTCTTGAGAGGTGCAGAGATTTCAACAAGATGTTAGCTCTGACATTTCAGAGTTTTCTGGTGGGTGGGGAGGATTAACGGCAGTGAGAAATAGTACTCGCTGGGCTGTTGTAAGTGGAGTTGGGCCTGAAGTAGAGATCAAGAATGACAGTTGACTGTCTCTCCTTGAAACACTCTTTCCTCTCTCCTTGTCCTGGGTAATTCCTGAGCATTCTTTTGGTCCTGTTTAAATGTCACTTTCTCTTGGAAGATTTCCTCCATCAACCTAACCAAAGCAGGTTATTTGCACCTGCTTTGAGTTACTATTACCCTTGCCCATGAACTGGTTTTACCTTTTTTTTTTTTAACCCATTGAATCACAAAGAGGTTTTTGTTTTTTTTTGTTTTTTTGCTGGGAAAGATTTGCTCTGAGCTAACATCTGTTGCCAATCTTCCTCTCTCTCTCTTTTTTTCTTCTCCCCAAAGCCCCAGTACATAGTTGTATATTCTAGTTGTAAGTTCTTCTAGTTCTTCTGTGTGAGCCACTGCCACAGCGTGGCTACCGACAGACGAGTGGTGTGGTTCCATGCCTGGGAACTGAACCCAGGCCGCCAAAGCGTAGCACACAGGACTTAACCATTAGGCCATCAGGGCTGGCTCTGGTTTTATTATTTTAAATTCCTGCCTCCCTTCACAGATTGCAGACTTTCTGAGGGGCAGAGATCCTATCTATCTTGCTCATTATTGTGTCTCCAGGCTTAGAATGTCGTTGGTCTAAAAGAGTTGGATGGGTCAATATTTGTTAAAAGAAGGACTGACTGAATAAAAGGTATCTCCAGAAACAGCTTAGGTGAGAAGTACTGGGAAATTAGGAAGATCAAAACTGGGGTGAAGGAATATGGGATAGAATTCCATAGGAAGGAATGTAGAATGGGAACCAGAGAAATGACAGTAATCACATAATGGGGAGTCTCCCTAACAGCAATCATAAACTCTGACCAAGGTTTTCAGGTGGAAGGAACAGTTGAGGTGGATTTTTTTTTTTTTTTTGGTTGAGGAAGATTAGCCCTGAGCTAACATCTGTGCCAGTCTTCCTCTACTTTATATGTGGGACACCGCCACAGCGTGGCTAGTGAGTGGAGTAGGTCCATACCCAGGATCCGAACCCATGAACTCGGGCTGCTCAAGTGGAGTGGTGCGGAACTTTAACCACTCAGCCGTGGGTAGAGGTGGATCTTGTATCTTCAATTTCAATCGTAAATATTTTGTGGTTTGGAAGGAAATGATGAGGAGAGGTTTTTTTCTCACATGAGTATGTTGTATTACCTTAAGTGTCAAGTTGAGTTGAAGAGAGCTGCCCTAGCATTTTTTAAATTCAGCGTACAGTCCAGATCAGTTTAGTCACCGTGTATTTGTGCTATCATAGGCCAGGCACTGTGTTAAATGCTTCTCGCACATGAGCTCATTTAATCCTCAAAACAATCCTGTGATTGTAGGTACCATGTTTATCCTTCTTCTACAGATATGGAAACTGAGGCATAGAGAGGCTCTCTGACTTGCCCAAGGTCACATAGCTAATTAGTGGAGAAGCTGTGGTTTGAATCTATGACTGTTGGATTCCAAAGCTTAACAAACTTCTAACTGTGTTGATGGGCTGCATTTTTACACAGACAAGAATAGGTATTTGATAAATCTGTGTTTAATTACCGGAAGAAGGACTACGGGGATACAGGCGGGATTGTCCACTGGTTGAGCCAGATGGTTCTCACAGGGTTGCCTGGAGATGAGGCAGCTGGGAGGGGTGGTCCCCCTTCCATCAGAGGGAGCGGCTTGCCTCTACTTCATACAAGCTCTCCAGGTACCATCAGCTGGGGTTTCCAGCACTGTTCTGCAACTCCCCTGAGCAGCTGGTGCCCAAGCTGATACTGTTTTTCCAGACTTGGGAGGCTGCTTCTTTGAAAACCCTGTGAAATGAGAAAGCAGCTAGGAAGGGGACCATTTGCTGAAACACAGCCAGTGATGTGTCCAGCTGTGCCTGATGCCAGAGTATCTGTGGGATGCTGAGAGAAGGGGGAACCAGGTGCACTGCCCTGCTGCTGACTCTCCTGCTGGAGAGTTCCAGCCTGCACTGTGTGACAGTTATGTGGTCTTTGTCCATCCTCCTTGCTTGCCAAGACCGGATGAAGGGAGCAAGCTTTGCTCAAATGTGAAGCAACAAAACAAATGCCATAAAACAGACAACTCTGGGTGCTGCAGATCCTCCTTCTTTTTGTATGAGTTTCTATGCATAATGGCCTTCAGTGTTTACTCCTGATAGCCACATACATTATTCTATCTGTGTAATCACCATTATCTTAAAAATAACTAACAGTTATTGAACAAGTTTACTATGGGCCACGCTATGAGCTAATTGCTTTGTTACCGTATCACTTATTCTTCACAATAGTGCTCTGATGTAAGAAATATTATAATCTCGATTCACAGATGAAGAAAACCCATAGCTTAGAGAGGCTTAGTAACTTCCCGAAGATCACATACTAGGAAGCTGTAGAGCTGGACAACCATCAAGGTCCGTCCGACTCCGGAGTCCAGTTCTGAAATCAGTACATCCTGGAGCCACTCTATACAATGCTGGATAATGGGCTGGACCACATTAATGGGCATTGTCTTTGAAGTCATCTTTGTGGTGCAACTTTGAGATGCACGATTGCTAGGAGGTGGATTGATTGAGGTAGGTGGGCAGTGATTTTTGCTGCCAGGGCTGCTGCATACCTATGACTACCCTATCGTCATCAACAAAGTCCATGCACAGCTGAAGGACTCCAGAAGTAATGAAATCTACTTAGGAGCCAGTACTTCCCCAGGGGACATAAGAGCAGCACCAGCTCAGTCTGGTCTCCCCTGTTGAGCTAGCTGGATACTTAGCTTCACCAATGTTTTTATCCCCCAGGCTGTAAGTCCTATGGCTTACAAAAGCCACCCTGGCAAATGTCTCCAGGAGGCACCTGCTATTTTTGAATACTGTCTTCCTTTGCTGGCATGGTTTCGGAATTTAATTATGGAGCCTGGATTAGTGTGAGGCCATGTTCCATCTGCTACTGTACTTAGTTCCTTTTCCCCTAAAGAGAAGATGCTGCTTCTACCTCCCTCTTCTAATTTCTATTTGGAGTTGCGCTTGTCAAAGGGCTTAACTGCTGTCTGGTGGGTGCCCTTAGCCTGGTGTATGTTTCTGATATCTGCCCAAACTGGCTGCCACCAGCCTTGGGGTTTATAAATTTCATGCATTTTGTCAGAGCCTTACCCTGCATGAACTCTTTTCATAAAGTCCAGAGCAGACTTGATTATAAGAAAGGTCAGGGTAGACTGGCTTTTGAACACTAACAAAACGCTGCCATTTCTCCTCATCAAAGGCGACCAGAGAGCAGCAGCACATGTGAGAAGCTGCGATTTGGTATCATGCTTAGGCCTCTTAAGCATTCTTAGAAGTCTGCTTACGTGGTGGCAGCTCGTGCCTCAAAGCCTTGGTCTGTTCAGAAGGATGCTTGCCTGCAGTGCATAGTCTGAGCTTATGAGTAGAGGGGTGGGTTGCTCGCTGCAAGTGTGCAAGCCTTCAAATCCATGTAACAGGGCATCTTGTTCAATGGAGTTGGCAAGTTTCTGGAAAAGTGTGAAATTTGGGTTTTGGAAGTTGGGCTATCCCAGTGGCAGGAAAGGGCTTTTTTCTTTATAGGATCCTGACACTGAATGCTTTTGTCAGGCAAACATCTTTTTGTATAAGCTTGATCTGTTGGGCTTCTTAAAGTGGGGTCCACCTGCAGCAGGGAGCCATTACTGCCTATGATAGGCCAAAAAATGTTCCAAGCCCTCCCCAAAAGACATCCATGTCAAACCTGTGGAATTTGGGAATATTACCTTATTTGGAAAAAGGGTCTTTGCAGATGTGGTTAAATTAAGGATTTTGAGATGAGGAGATCATCCTGGGTTATCAGGTGGGCTCTAAACGTCATCACAAGTATTCTTTTTTTTATTTTTGCTGAGAAAGATTTGCCCTGAGCTAACATCTGTTGCCAATCTTCCTCCTTTTTTTTCCTCCCCAAAGCCCCAGTGTATGGTTGTATATCCTAGTTGTAAGTCCTTCTAGTTCTTCTATGTGGGCTGCCACCACAGCATGGCAACTGATAGACAAGTTGTGTGGTTCCATGCCCAAGAACCGACCCCGGGCCACCGAAGCGGAGCATGCAGAACTTAACTACTAGGCCATCGGTGCTGGCTCCATCACAAGTATTAGTATAAGAGAGAAGAGACGGACAGAAAAGGAGGAGGCAGTGTGACCACAGAGGCAGAGATGGGAGTGATGTGGCCACAGTCAAGGAGCGCCTAGGGCCACCAGAAGCTGGAAGAAAGAATGGATTCTCCTCTAGAGCCTCCAGAGGGAATGTGGCCCTGTGGAAACCTTGATTTCAGACTCCTGAGACAATAAATTTCTGTTGTTTTAAGCCACCCGGTTGTGGGTTATTTATTACAGCAGCCGCGGGAAACTAATACATTGCCTTTATCAATGTTAAGTAAGTTCTTACCCGTATTTCCCTTGTTTCAATTGAGTTTATGTCCTACTCGCCTGTGTTATCAATTCTTCATTGTTCTGCATGTGTGTTAATGGCTGCTGACTATAAGACACGCTACAGTTAGAAAAGGACTTTGAGCGAATATACGAAAGTGAATTCAAGTTTACTTATTCAGTTCATTCTTAGAGTTAAATGCCTTGCTCTGGAGTCCTCCTGGCCCTGGATTGGCAAACTAGCATAGTATTTAAGAAGTAATTTCCTCTCTTCACTGAACATGCCCTCATTGGACTTTGTCCTTCTTAAGATATAGTGAAGGAAATGAAACACAATGGAGTAGTTCAGAAGAAGGTTTTCAAATCAGAATGATTGGGTCTAAATCTTGTCTCCCTTTCTTATTAGCTGTGTGGATTTAATCAAGTTACTTAACCTCTCTGTGCCTCAGTTTCCCTATCTGTGGAATGGGGATAATAACATCTACCTCATAGGGCTTTTTTCAAGTTTAAATGACTTAGTTTATGTGATACACTTTTTCACACAGTAAGAGGAGACCCTTAAATGACGTAGTAAAACCTAAACAATGCAAAGTTATTATTTTTATTACTATGGTGCTTGGTACCAGTGGGGGACAAATAAATGGTCGGTACTGCTGTATTACAGGTGAGGAAGCCCGAGCTCAGCAAGGTGAAGTAATGTGCCCAGTGTTGAATGGGAGAGCTAGTGAATGGCAGAGCAGGGAGCACCCAGTTCATGAACAAGGTGGTGGGAATTCCCAGAGGAGAAGATCTTTCTAGATGTACGTTGAGTTGGGTGTGATTTTGAAGATACGTATTTTCCAGCTCTCCAGGTCCCCCAGTATAGTTGGCATTACAAGTCTGCCTTTAGATTTCTTGTTCCAGATCTTTCTCACCTATCCATTTAACTTAACCTGGCTTGTGTCCCTTCTTCTAGGACACTTTTTCTCCAGGGGACAGCTATCTAGTCTGAGACTCACCAGCATCAATGAGGATGTGGGTATTAATGTGTTAATACCAGTTCTTCCAGGTAAAATACTTGCATTTTCACAAGAGTATTCAGTTTTGAGTATTGTTGGGGTTGGGGGAACGTGTAAACATCACTTGTCCTTTTGTCTCTGAGTGTGGATCCAAGTGAGTCAGACAAATGATCAGCTTTATTCCTGACAAGCTGTATCATGGCATGCACTTTTATTTATTTATTTATTTATTTATTTATGTTTATTTATTTATTTTTTATTGCAGTCACATTGGTTTATAACATTGTATCAATTTCAGGTGTGCGTCATTATACTTTTAGACCTGTGAGCATGTGAGCTTGGTGACACCTCACTTCAGGATACAGCAGACTTATTCCCCCAGTCGCTGGCCTTGCAAGGCACTTGGACAAGGACAATGTTTATTTTTAATCTCATGGCAGAGAACAGACTAGAATACATGTTCTTGGCAAGAAGCTCCTCCCCCAAAGAGAACCCAGAAAGGGCCGAGCCTTGCTTTCTATATTTGAAATTGAGGAGGTGGAACTATATTGCTCAGAAATGTCTCTTCCTTCCCTCTTAATATTTAGTACGATTCTTTATGAAGATGTTCCGTGTAACTTGCCCACATCTGTGCCAAGTCATGGCAGAGTCGAGATTGGAATCTAGGATTCTTGACCTCCCCAGTGCAGTTCTTTTTACTCCACACTGCCCTGACCTTCCCACCTGCACCCGTTTCAATGGTAGAATGACAGTCAGCAGCATTACCCTGAAATGATATATTCAGAGATAGCATATAATATTTCTAATGCTTATTGGAAATGCACAGTGTTTTGCCCAGAGTTAGACTTCTGATCATTAGACTGATGTAAACAACTGTCCACTTGGGAGAAGTTTAATCGCCAACTCCAGATGTTGGGAGAAGCTGGTTCCTGGACTCCAGCAACCTGGCGCTCTCTCTGCCAGCAGGTGTCTTCCACCCCCGTCAGACTTGCGCCCTGGACACCTCACATCTCAGCAGTGAGAGCAGATGCTCCAGACACTTGGAAATAAAGAGGAGACGGCTAGTGGTCAAATATGCAGGGTTTCCAGGCCACACGATGCTTCAAAGATGTTCTCTCCCTTTTCTCTGGTTTCTGGGAAGGGTCTAAATGACTCTCCTTCTGAAGTGTTGAAGAAATTAGAATGTTTTGACACATTGCTCTATATAGTCACATCTTTTGGTAACATACCTGTTTTTCTTTCAAGAGGAGTAATTGTGATAAAACCCAGTGAATCTTTCACTCAAGGGCTAGACCTGTTATATGACTAGCGCAGCATAGGTGTTCATTGCTCTGTGAAGGGTGGTTGGCAGAAGCGAAATCTATGATTTAGACTACAGATGCAGTGCATGTGTCACTCATCGTAGAAATATATTTGTGTGTACATTTACTACTGCAGAGTTATGTACGTTACTTCTACTCACTCTTGAGGTAATTGCAGCTTCACAGCTTTAAACACGGTCTCCATGTTGACAGTTTTCAAATTTGTGTCTCAAGCTCCAATGTCTTTCTTGAATTTCAAACTCAATTGCCTACAATGTTGTCCATGATCCTTAACCTGTGCTTTCCAATGAGCCCCATAACCCTCTTCAGAGATACCCAAACACTCCCTCCTGCTTAGCTGTAGGCTCTCAATTCACACACCTGCGTGCCTCCTTCACTTGATTTCTTCATGTCTCTGCTCAAATGTCAGTTTAAAAAAAGTATTTGCAACTTTTATCATAAAGGTTAATATCTGTAAAAAAAAAAAAAAAAAAAGACCTTCTGAAAATAGAGAAGAAAAGTGCCAACAACCCTAAAGAAAAATAAGATAAGGATATGAACAGAAAGATCATAGGAAAAGAAATGCAAATGGATTTTAACTGGATAAAAGATGCTCATTCTCACCCATAACAAGAGAAATGCAGATTAAAACTATACAGAGAGATAACGGTGTGTTATTGAACACAACTCTTTCAGGAAAGATGTGGGGAAACAGGAGCTTTCCTTCATTGCTGTTGGGAATTCACTATGGGACAAGTGGTAAGGAGTGGATTTTGGCAATGGTTAGCAAAATCGCACTGTTATTTATCCTTTGACTCAGAAATGCCACATTTAGGAAGTCACCAAGGCCTGTTGATGTGACGATTGAGGGTGAGAGGGGGATTTAACAGAGAGCGGAGGAGGGAGACGTTGAATGGTAATTTTTGCCCCACTATCAACTGCAGCGATGGGGCCCCAGTTCGTCCCACTAACCTCCTTCTTCTCAGTCTCTCTTTAGGAACAGAGGCTCATGGAACTGTGGGGCAGCTGTCCCCAAAACCCTAATGGAGGAATAGTTCTGTTCAGTACAGGGAGTGGACTTGTGTTCCTCTGTCTGTGTTTTATTGTTTATTGCCACCCACCCCATTATGTAATTTTGTATTTATTACCTTCCGCCCTACTAGAATGTAAGCTCATGAGAGCAAGGCTGCTCCTTCATTCCCTGTATCAGCACTGCTGAGATGGTGCCTGGCTCATAGCAGGTGTCAGTAATATTTTTACTGGATGAGTTGAAGAAATGATTGAATGAATGAGCAAGACTGAGCCAGAGACTTTATGTTTTTTATCTATGCGTCTGCATATTATATGATACTTATCAGACTTGATAAATATTCACAGAATTAAATACTGTTTTTATGATTTTTAACCATCTGGCAAAATTTTAAAATTAATTAAGAGCTGAATAAAATTTTCTTATAAAAATGAATACCTTAACAGGTAAGGTAAGAATTGTCTTTGTCCACTGCCCTTAATTCCTTCCCATATATCCTTCTGGCTTGGCATGTATCATTCTAGACCCATCTAGTGCATCTACATTCAAACAACACCTCTATTTATATCTCTGTATCATTGCAATTAGTAACAATCTGTGCATTCTTGCTAAATATATACCTCCATTGTGAATGCAGATGTATGTGTGTGTGATGAATGGTATTAGAGAGTGCATATTCTGCAACTTTTATTTTTCATTCAGAGTGTATCTTGGTTCTGGTTCTATGTCACTTCATATGGATATTCTTTATTTTACTGCATACAATTCCATAATTTGGATGTGGTTTAGCTTAATTAACCATTTTCCTACTTATGGATAATTAGATAGTCTAATATTTTGTATTACCACAATGCTATAATAAATGTTTTTGTATATAACTTCTTTTGATGTGGATATGATCGTTTAAAATTCTAATCAGTGCTATTAAATTGCTGGCTGGGGTAACTATACAAATTTCATGTGATGGTCCCCATTTCCCCACATCCTCTCTAATGCTTAGTATTATCCCACTTCAATACTTTTTGCCAATATAATAGGTAAAAGATGTATTTCATCATTGTTTCAATTTGCATTTCTCTGATCACAAGTGAAATTAAATATCTTTTTATGTTTTTAGTAACCATTCATAGTTTCTGTTCTGTGATTTATCTGTTTGTATTTTTGCCCATTTTTCTATTGTATTGTTGGTATTATTGATTTTTAGGACTCCTTTGTATAGTCTTGACATTAATCCCTGTCTGTTATGTATACTGTAAATATTTTCTCACAGTTTATTTTATACCTTTAACTAGCTTTCTTTTGTGTTTTGTCATGCAGAAGTTTTAAATTTCAGTCTAGTGAGATAATCAATTTTTTTCCTTTGGCTAAAGGGCTTTTTTGTCTTAATTAAGGAAGTTTTCCAATCTCAAGGATATAATATATTCACCCATAATTTCTATTATTGTTATTATGGATTTTCTTTTTACATTTAGGTCTTTAATCCACCTGAAGACTTTACTAAATTTACACATCTCATTCACTAAGTGATTTCATGTAGCTGTTCCCTCACTATTATTTCATATTCTACATATCTCCCTTTATACAATAGGCAGACTACTGAGCAGATAGGCTCAAATTATTCTTGTCAATTGAGTACTTTTAAAATGACTTACAAAGAATGCAGGTGGTTCATTTTCTGTCGTGTGAAGATATTTTATAAAGTGAGTACCCAACTCCTAATTTCTTGTGCATAGATCCCTGTCTGTGCATGCCGTGCTTGGTTTCTTTTTAGTGAGGTCTGGCTGTGAGTCTGAATGCCTTTAATAAATGTTTCCTGAGTTGATTTGAATGTGTTCTGTTTCCGGCAGCATTTAAATCACTGACTGTTCTGTGTTTCAGATTTTCTGCTTTCTTCTACCCAGTTTAAATGTCAAATTAATTTAAAAAAGAGAAAAAATCAGAAAGCAGGTTCTGCAAGGTGATAAAACACAGGGCTTGCCTTTCAGGGCAGCAAAATCATACACTGTAGGATCTCAGGATCGATTCCTCACCATTCCCGTGTTCCAAATGTTGTGTCTGCTGATGCCAGGAATTCCTTTAACAGAGGACAGCATGTTGCATGGACCAGCTTGAGGGGCAGTTAAAGTGCACATTATCCTGAGGGAACCACTACATCAGATTGAGTTCTTACTGAGGTGTTACTGTTCCTTTGCTGAAACAGATATGATCCAGATGTGGAAGAGAGCAATGACAACCTGAAAGAAGGGGAGACCTTGGCGAAGGGGTGAAGGTCTTCGTTTCTTCATCTTTAAAATGGAGATAAGGATAGAATCTACTTCCTAAGGTGATTGTGAGGACTAAGTAAGATAATGCTTGCCCAGTACTTAGCACCATGCCTGGGACACAATTAACCATCAAATAATAGTTAAATACTATCATTTTTAAGAGTTGCAGCAGATATCTTTTGTGGTCTATGTATGTGCGTCCCTCCCTATATGTATTCCTGATGAAGCTGACCCGGGTCGGGCACAGGTGCCCTAGGCCTGGCCAATCAGAGTACTCTCTTCCCTTAGTCACAGTGTTGAGTCAGGGATCCAAGTTAGTCTAATGGGCACCAGTTCTAGGACTATAACTGGAACTATCAGGAAGGAGGCATTCTCTTTGCCTGGCGTTGCTAATCTGGTAGAGTGAAAGCCTGGAGCTGCTGCCTTGCCCTTGCTTAAGAAGAGCCTGCTTCTTCTATTTCAGCAAGGGTGGCTGCTGTGCTCCTGGGGGGTTGGTTGGGAAAGAGGGTGGTTAAATGAAACTGGACTCTTGTGGCTCTCTAATATCTGCTTTTTCACTCAGAACATAAGAATCCTGTTTGGCAGGGAAATCACAAAAGTAGAAACGGCAGGGATTTTCTTAAAGCACAGTACTGTATACTTTCCAATTAATTCACTGCCTACCCACCCACCGTCCATTAGAACATGCTTTTATTAGCATATAGCACCTCAGGACTTCTTGAAGGTGTCAGGGTTTAAAAGTAATTTGCGAGAAAAAGAATGAGGGGAAACCCTCCATACCAAAAAAAAAAAAACGCTTGACTTAAAGTACCCACACAGTGGGTTAGCATCAGACACCCAGGTTGCATTAATACGTCAGAAAGCAAGTGTCTTTTAACTGAAGCATCAAAAGTTAGCCCCTTTCCAGGCTCCTGTAGTACACCATAGGAAGCTCAGAATCTCAAAGTATATAAATTGAGGCCTTGGTGTTACTCCCAAGAATAAATTTTGGGTTAAGGGCAGCTAATTCTAATGACAAGAGCTTTTGTGGTTATAGACCCCAAATACTCGAGACCTCCATTTACCTCTCCCACTCTTCATCCTTGTCTTTAGGGCTACATGATGATTTCCGATGCCAGATGGACAGCATTTTTCCAGCTGTGTGTGTGTCTGTGCGTGTGTGTGAGAATGTAGCTGAGGAGGAAATTTTCCTGATCTTCCCTTGCCCATCCCCTTAGACGGGCAAGAGTCACACCTTCTGTGTTCCTTAATGCTTTGTGCATACCACATCCTGTGGTAGTTATCCGTGATACTCACCAGATTTCAGTTGCTTTTGAGCAAAATTGCCCTGGACTGTGTGCGCCATGCAGGTAGGGGTTGTATCTGTTTTGTTTAACCATGAGTCTAGACCTTAATATAGTGCCTGAACCAGAGTAAGGGTTTGGTAAGCATGAGAGACATGCTTTGTTGATGCTAGGTCTCATCTCAGCCCTTCTAAGCTCTCCCCTGTATTAGAGGGTATAAGCCTGGGAACTGGACTCCCCTGTCTGCAGGATTCTAGTTAGATTCCATCAATGAGAGGCTCTCATGTGAGATTTGGAAGATGGAAGAGAAGAGAAGCCGTTATTCCTCTGGTGACATCTTTGGGCGGGTGTGTGGGCATTAGAAATGGCAGGGGTGATGTTCTGCCCATGACTTTTGAACACTCTCTTGAGAATCCCCTACTCTGCTGCTGTCATTAGCCGAGGTACAGGTAGTAGCCTCCTGTGATCTCTGCACTTCTGGATTTCCCGAAAGAAGCCTTCCTGCCCTTTGCTCCTGCGGCTTTCCAATGGTTATGTGAGTCTCTATTTTTCTATAGTAATACTCTTCCTACTCTAAATACCCAGAGTGATTATTCTTTGCCTCATTAAACTCTAATTGATAAAATAAGTTGACTGTTGACTGTCTGACCTTAATCTTTGTGGCATATAATTTTAATCTTCTGATTTGAATTGTTCATATTGAAAAATATGTATATTACTAGCTAGTGAGTGTACGTCATGGACAGGCCAGTATCCACATCTTAGACTGGCTTTGTTGTAAACTGATGGTGGTCTGATACACAATAGCTCTTATAAAGAGATGAAATTTTGTTTCTTATTGAGTGAGGTATGGTTCTCAATTGGAAAGCAATAGCTCCAGCCTAAAAATGGAAGTGAAAGGAATATAAAGAGTTCTAAGAAAATGAGAGTAACATATTGTTTACTCTTGACTGTACAACAAACAATCTTAAAATCCGAGTGGCTTGCAACAGCAAACATTTATTTTCTTGTTCACAGGTCTGCAGGTCGGCTAGAGCTGGGCTCAGCTGGGAATTGGCTGGGCTTGGCTCCAAGTCGTGAGCTGGGCTCAGGTCACTTCTGCCTGTTTCTTCATTCTCCGTGGACTAGCAGCACTCCCAGGCAGGTTCTTCTCGTGATAAAGCACAGGAGCACTATAGGGCAAGGCCAAACAGACAAGACATTTAAAGCTGCTGTTCACATCAGGTCTGCTAATGTTCCATTTGCTAAAGCAAATCATGTGACCAACCACACCATCAATTAAACAGGGTAATCTACTCTACCAACAGTGGGAGGCATTACACAGCTTCCTAGCCAAAACAGAGATCTTTTAGGATAAATTATAGTAGAATGCTCAGGCAGGTCATGACTTCAATCTGTAACATGGACTCAATTATCTAACACTTTATAGAGAAAAAAGAACAAGCAACTCATGAAACTCTTTGAGTAAAAGATACTTGTCAAGTGAGATTTAACACCACAGTGAAAGTGGGGTGTGAGGAGAATCATAGAAAATTCTCAATGAAAATGTGATTTGGAAGACATCTAGAAGTCAGTGTTCTCTTCATCACTGTATTCCTAGTGCCTAGACTATAATACATATTAGGTAAATATTTGGAAAATGAATTACTAAACTAATGGTAGTTATTGACCAGTAGGCTGTGTTGAGAAGGGTTCTGATGCCAAGTATAGGCTTGTGATTGATTAGTAATGTCTGCTTAGAGAGAGGTACAGAGAAGGGACATGTATTTACCATTTCTACATTAGTCTACTTTTTCTTAGATCGGCGGGATCCCTTTCAGCTTTAATATTCTGTAACTCTATGACTGAGGTTCCCTGAAGGGAAAGATTCAAATTCATCTGTGAATACCCACAGTACCTAACACAAGATGAGGGAAGCAGAGTTTCTCAATGCCATGGGTGGTTCCGCACATGCTTTTTGAAGTCAGGTCAAGATTCAGCATCCAGCAGACACTTCAGGGCTGCATCCATATCTCCTCAGCACTTTCCATTTCCTTGTACTTTATAGGATGCTGTGTTAAATGAGATAATGCGTGCAAAGCTCTTAGCACAATGTGTGACATATCAAAAATAATTGCTATTAATATTAATAACTTTTATGAATTTAATTGTAGTCATTTATTGCTGGAAAGTTGAATGGATTTACAGATCTACTGATGAGTTGAAAGAGTGGAAAAGTATGGCTGTACAGTAAGATTACAGATCTTCAAGGCTGGTACCAGTCCTCAGCCTTTGCCTTGGCATCTCTAATAACAGTTATTCATAGTGCTAAAGCAAAAAATAAAAGAAGACAAAATCAAAAAAGAACAGTGCATTCTTCCGAACGTCTGGTTTAGCCTGGGAACTAAGAACAGGCTCACCTAATCACTATGGTAACATTTTCTGGCCTCCTCTCTGTGTCTTGTTCCTTTTCTCCCTCTCCTCCCACTTGAAGTTGGCTGAAGAAAACAGAAGTGGAGAAATTCTCCCCTAAGTACTCAAACATGCCAATTAGAAAGGAAAGACTGCCAGGTCCCAGGAGCTGGGTTGCAATTTGTAAGCAGCAGTTGTATCAAGGCACATGTGGTGGCGCTGGAAGCCTGGCATCCTCAGAGCAGGCCAGTTTGATGTGTTACCAATTCATATGCAGGAACGCCTGGCCTACTGAGTCTGCTTTTCCCTGTAGACGCTCAAGGAGAGCAAAGTACAGAAAGCTAAGTGCCTACCATGCTGGTTTTAGCCAAATGTTTACAGAGTGTTGTTTCCATTAATGCGAAGCCAGTTGTACAGGAAGGAAGCTATTCAGGACTCCTCCTGGTATAAAGTGTGATGCTTGGCAGATGAAGGACTAGGATTGGAGCCTGACAGACTGGGGTTCAAGTTTCGGCTCCACCAGTCAATAGCTATGTGACGTTGTTAATTTTCCGAACCATCTGAGCCTCTGCTACCTTGCTGGTGAAATGGAGACAACATTGCCTCTCTCGTAAGGTTATTGTAAGAATCATGTTATTTCTTGCTTATAACTCTTCAGTGATCTCTCACAAAATTTAGAATAAAATTTCAACTCTTTTTCCTAGATTAAGTATTTCTTGGAGATCTGGCCGCTGCCTACCTTTCTGACATCACCTGCTGCTCTCCCCTTGCCCATGATGATCTGAACACTCTAGTCTTTTTTGTCGTTCTCCAGCACTCCAAACTTCCAGTTTATCAAGGTCTCTGCACCTGCTCTTCCCTCTGCCTGGAGTGCTCTTGGCCCGGATTTTTGCCTGCCACTTTCTTGTCAAACATGTCTCCCCTTAATTCATCACCACCACCACCACCGCCACCATCACCACCATCATCATTATTAACATTCATTATGTCTTATCATTTGCCCAGACCTACTCTTTAGCACTGTATGTGTACTAACTTATTTAATCTTTACATCAACCTTATGAGGTGGGTTAAATTATTATCCCCATCTTACAAACGAGGAAACTGAGGCACTGGAAGTTTCAGTAACTTGCCCAAGGTCACACAACTAAGACAGAGCTGGGATATGAATCTAGACAAACACCAGAAGCTGATGTTTAATCATTATGTCTCTCTAGCCACCCAAACTTAAGAAGACATCTAGTCACTTTCTTTTACATCGCCCAATTTAAATTCTTTGCATAGCAATGATCTCTGATAATTTTTATTATTTAATTAACTTGTTGGTTTGTTTATTAGGTGTCTTGGTATTTATGTAGCCATGATAATGAGCTACAGTGTTTTGTTCACTTCTGTAGCCACAAGGACTTAAAAAAATCCTGGCACTTAACATGTGTTCAATAAATATTAGTTGAATGAATGAATGAATGAATGAATGTTGTAAATATAATACCAGGCCTGAGCCTGGCAAATAACCAGCTTTTAATACATGCTGCTTTCCCTCATCCCAATGGCCTCCGTCATGGTTGAAATGACTCCATTTGACTATGATGGGCCCCCAATTTTTCATTACCCCATTTTCTTCCCTATGGCTTATTAGGATTCTCTATGGGAATAGGCCATGACCCTCTCAGTCATTGAATGCATTCTTGAGTCCCCTTTCTCCCACTTTCCATCAGTAGCTTTAATGTTTAGCCTGTCTTTAGGTTTAGACTCTGGAGAAATCTAAAGTCGCTCTTCATCAGGAAAAGTTCAGATATACTGATGTAGTTTGACAAGTTCAAGCTCCTCATCTGAATTTTAGCACCTGCATAAAGTGACTTGAATCAGAAGATAAAATTCCTGTTTTCTTTTGTACTTCAGGTGCAGAGGGTTGAATTCAGCATGATCCTCACTTCAAGGAACATCATTGTCATGGGTCCAAACGAGGCCTCTCTCATTTTTATTTAATTTATTCATTTCCTTTTATCTCTTTTCCGAGCTCTCATTTTCTTCCCTCCTCTCAGACAACCATTCTAATGGTTTTAATGTATATGCTTTTGTATGTGATCTTGTGAAATGTGCTTTCTTGCTTTATGTTTTTGTATTATTACTTTACATAAATGGTGTTGTATGATATATCATTCTGTTCCTGCTTTTTTCCCCCCAGTCTGCATTATGTGGTAATATTCATCCATGTGGCTGTCTGTGCATCTGTCCAGTGCTTCTAACTACTGCATAGACTTGGCAGTGTGTACCCACCAAATTCTAATGAGACTCCTGGGGATAAACCTTACCAGTCCAGGGTCTCCTCACAGTGTACCGGGTGATCAGAGATTCCTTCATCTTGTCCTTCTCCTCCTCCTTTTGTTTCTCTGCATCCTTCTTTTCTCCCCATTCCATCTCACCCCAACTCACCTGTATCAGTGCTGTGTCTCCACTTTACCCACCAAATTCTAGCACCTAGACTACAGGTCGCAACTAAATATTGATAGTATACTTATGTATTCATTCACTTAACAAATATTTATTAATTGCATCCTGTGTGCCAGGGCAGTATTCTAGGAAATGGAGATTTAGCAGCAAACAAGGCAGTCAAGTTTCCTGTTCTCATGGAGCTTAGATTTTAGAGGGAGGAGAGAAACAATAAACAAATATACAAATAACTGAGCAATATCTTTTCCGAGAACACCCCCTTTAAGAGATGATTTTGATCTGAGCTCCAAATGACAGGAAATAGTCAGTTATGCAAACATTTGGGGTCTGAGGGGATCCAGAAACTGGAATAGCAAGAGAAAATGCCACATGGTGGGTACAAGCTTGATCTATTCAAGAAACAGCAAGAGGATTAGTTTGGCTAGAAGAGAGTGGGTGAGGGGAGAGTGGGAAGAGAGGAGGCTGGAGAGGCTAGCCAGGTAAGACAATGCAGGATGACGAGGAGGAATTTCGTTCCTAGTGCAGTGGGAAACCTACGGAAGATTTTAAGCAGGTATTATAGGATTTGCAATATGTCGATGATATCCCTGTTCCCTCTTACGTTTGGCTGTCTTGGAGGTGGGAGGGTTCTAGTTTGGTTTCTGTGTGGGTACTGGGGGCTGTCTTATTCTAGGCCATCCTTCCCCTAGTGCAGTTGTCTCTGGAATAGGTGTGAACTATATGTGCTCTGTGTCATGACACTGGGCTTGGGAGAACTATACCACTCCCTGTGTCGTTCAAAACTAATGGCCTTGGGGCCCCGCCCTGTGGCTTAGTGGTTAAGTGTGCGCACTCCGCTGCTGGCGGCCCTGGTTCGGATCCCTGGCGCGCACTGACGCACCGCTTCTCCGGCCATGCTGAGGCCGCGTCCCACATACAGCAACTAGAAGGATGTGCAGCTATGACATACAACTATCTACTGGGGCTTTGGGGGAAAAATAAATAATAATAAAAAAAATAAAAAAAACTAATGGCCTTGGACAAAGTTGTCTCACATACTTTTGAATCAGGGGCCAGCCCCCAAACCCACTCAGAGTATGATGAAGACAAAGCCTGTTGCCCTGGAATCCAAGGCTTCTCCCGTCTTTAGGGAGCACCACCAGCCTGTCACCAGAGGATGATGAATCCTGCCTGAGCAGGAAGACTCGGGTGGTGACGGGTGAGATCTGTTTGTTCATGTTATACTTATCTCAGGCTAAAGTTTCCATTGTTCAGTTAGTTAAGCTAAAATTTCAAATCACTTGATAATCCACTAAATACTCTAAATATTTTCTTCTGGGGACAAAGCTCTACTTCTACCCCTATTTAAGCCTCAGCATTCACCTTTTGTTGGACCCCAAATCCACCTTTAAGATTATGTTGCAAGTTGTGCAGATATGGTTGATTCTCTCCTCATTGGCATCCTCACTCCAGACCACTTTCCCTGCTGTCAGCTGTCCCACATCAGTGACTTAGGCCCCACATCCCCCTGTCTTCAGCCTTGGAGTAGCCAATCCTCTGGTTTGTTTCTCTGCACCATAAGGCTCAAGTGGTTAATGGCTCGTAAACAAGGAATGAGCTCTCAGTGTACATTTAAAGGAGTCCGTGTGAGTAATCCTTTGTGTTGTGAATAATCACCCAATAATTTATCTCCTTACAAGTATAGACTTGGAGTTTTATTAAAGGATGTCCTTGTAGCAGTATTAAGGGGAATTAAAAGAGTGTTTTTAGAAACTATTTGGCTGGGGGAGAGAAATAAAAAGGATATTCAAGGTGAGTGAAGTGAGATCACAGGATATATAAAACTGTGGGGGGAGTCTTTTGTAAACCTAAAAGAATGAATGTCTTGAAGTAGTATTTTGGGGGAAATAATGGGGGATGGACTTTTAACTAGAAAAACTTATGCCATCCACCCTCTCTTCATGCACATATAGCAGCCCCCATGTTTGTGAAACAGAAACCTAGTTCTATGAAATGGTAGGTACAACTTGCCAAAATGTTTCACATATGAGCACATTCAGGATGAGGTACATAATTCGCCCAGTGCAAAATGAAAATGCAAGGTCTCTTGTTTACAAATTATTCAGAATTTCAAATAGTGACAGAGGAGCATTAAACCAAGCATGGATCCTCCCGTGAGTAGGGCTCTATATAGGTCACATGCCTGTGAAGTTGGCCGTAAGCACAGAATTGCTTTTTTTTTTGGTACCTTGTAATAGATGTAGTCACTGTGAAGATGTGAGAAGAATATGGGCTTTGCAATGAAACAAATGTGGGTTTTAATCACAAGTATCCTCAATTTAATAATTTAGTGACCAGTGGCAAGTCTCATAACCTCTCAGAGCTTCAATTTCTTCATCCGTAAGATGGAGATGTTACTCTTTAGCTTGCAGTATTCCTGAAAGGGTTAGTAATGCTTCACTTACAGTGCCTTGTGAGGAGAAAGTGTTCAATATATAACAGCTATGATGATGATTGAACAAGTGAGTTAAAAAGATGGAACTCTTTAATGACTACTGTCTTTGTTTCCCAGTGCCTGTTCCTTCCACAGATCTTAAGACATTTATAGACTTCAACCTTCTTTGAGCCCAATTCTAGGGACACTAATAGAGCCACTACTACTTACAGGGAGTGGGAGTAGAGGACTAAAAAGTTGAATATGAGACTTTCCTCTTCTTGCGATGCTTGTGACCTAGTTAATGGGATAAGAAAAGGATGCAAATAGCTGTACTATAATGGAGAGAAAGACAAGTGGTATACGGGAGTTACTTGACCAAGTACTGAAGAGATTTAAAGAATAATGAAGGCAAATATGGTTAGAGAGTAACTACAAGATTGAGGTGGTCCCTTTACTGCTACAGAAGATGAAATTATTCTAGTTAAAGGAACAAGGGCTGTTACAAATTGAAATAGGCTCCACTCTCTTTGTGAGGATAGTTAGTATGTGGGATAAACTTAATTTGGTGGCCCCAGTGAACCAAGCCTCATCGTATTCACGCACTTGTGTAGATCCTTCTTCGTGAATCTAGATGACCATGTGATGTGCTTTACTCAATAAAATGTGGCAGAAATGACACTGTGCCAGTTCAAGCCCAAGCCTTAAGAAGTCCAGGCAGCTTTTACTTTTGCACACTTGGGGGCCTTGAGTGACAGTTCTGGAGAGATCACCTGGAAAGACCACAAAGAAAGTCTGAGAATACATGGAGAGGCACTAATGAGCCAGTGGCGAGAACTGTGACTCAGATACATGACCCTAGCCAAGCTGTTTCAGCCAGTCCCCAGATGTTTGAGCCATCCTAGCTGAGGTGCTAGACACGGAAGTCAAGGGGCCATCTAGAATATTTCAGCCCTGGCATGTATCATGTGGAGCAGAGATGAGTGAGCCCTGCTGTGCCTTGTCGGAGTTCCTGACCCAACGAAATGTGAAAAATAATGAACTAGTTGTTTTGAGTCACTAAGTTTTGAGATAGTTTGTCTTACAGCAATAGATAATTGAAACAAAAATCGATACCTAGAAGTAGGCTGCTGTTGTAACAAAAAGTGTAAAACATGGAGCACTGGCTTTGGAAATGGATGGAGGCAGGGACCAGAAAGCCCCACACGAGACTGGAGTGGAGAATGGAAGAGTGGTGGGAAATTGCTGCTGGAGGCTGGAGAAAATGAGGCTGATATTCATTTTGGCAGAACCATTGGCCAAATTGTTGCCTTGGTCACATGGAAGACAGAATGAGTATCTAATAAATTTATGGATTTGGTAAGGAGATATCCAGGCAGAATGTGGAAAGTGCCAACTGGCTCCTTTTAGCTGCCTATCATAAAGTAAAGGGAAGATCAAGATGAGCTAAAGAAGGAACTTTTCAGTTTTCAAACAGAATTTGGAGAAAATATAAGGAAGTTAGAACTTGCTAGGTTTGAAAATAAATGTTTCCCATTCCCAGCTCCTGCAGCCAGCAAAAGATTAAAAAAAATTACACACAGTGCTTTATGCATTCACTTTAAATTTATGACCACAAATCTTAAATGGACACTCACCACTGCAAGCTAATCCTAATATACTTTCCTAATAAATTCTTTTTCCCACTCAGCAAGAATATTTTATAACTTTTCTTCTATCTTCAAATCTCTAGCACCTCCTCCTCCGTCATTGATGCCTTCACTTCAGACTTCATAGAGAAAAAAAGATGCAATCAAATAAAAATTAATTCATCTACCCAATACCAACTCCATTAACCTTCTGCATCAGAATCTGCAAATTTTGTCTTTCCTCCTAACGCATGAAAAAGAAATGTCCTTGCTCTTGTCCAAGGCCAATCTTTCCACTTGTACTTTTGTTCACTCTCCTCTCATGTACTTAAGGATTTTGCTCCTGCAATGATCTCTATCCTCTCTAGCAAAGTAAAATTCCCCCACTCTACTGGATTATTTCTATTGGCATTCAAGCATGTCTTAATATGGCTTTAAAACATCCTCTCATTTCTCACAAGTTTCATAAGTACTATCTCATTTACCTGTTCTCCTTCACAGAAAACTTCTTGAATGAGTTGTAAAAGTCACTCTCTCTACTTTTCCACTTTCTATTCTCTCCCTAACTCTTTCTAAGGAACTTTTGCATTCACTCCATTGAAATGATTCTTATCAAAGTCCCCACTGACCCACATCTTGCAGGATCTCTCAGCAGCTTTTGACACATTGGCAGTGACAGAAGTCATGGTCAGAAGACAGAAAAAGTCAGAAAGTGTCTTCTCCAGGCTATTGTAAAGCAAGATTTATCTAATTGCCCTCTCACCTGATCGTCACTCCTTATCAGCCTGTTTTACTGACTCATCCTCTTTAATCAGACCTCTAAGCATGGGAGAAGCTCTTCTCTTCTTTATTGACACCTTTACCCTGGCTTAAGACCCTGAATACCATCCATCTACTGATGACCCTTAAAGCATAGACACTGTTTTGCAGGGGAGGATTTCAGATTTATATATCTAGCAATTGTCCTGAAGTCTCCACTTGGATGTTTACTAAGTACCTCAAAATATGGCCAAAATAGGAATATCAATTCTCACCTCCTCCATCCATTCTTTCCCATATCAGGAAATAGCACCATTATCCAGGAACTCAGACACTTGACACATGATAAGGTACTTACCCAAACATTTCTCATGTTCTCTTCCTCAAGTGATTTTAATTGGTCTAGTCTGCTTTTTTGATCATCTAGGCTATGATCAATATTAGTGGCTCTTGCACTATCTCTGTTCTGGTGGGTGTTTTGACTTTCATTGCCTTTCATTTTGGACTAGTCTAGAATGGAAAACTAAGGGTAATTTATATCATTGACATGACGTGAATACTCTCTTGGGAAGACAGAATGGCAGTATCCCTTTGAAATCAGGTCACTAAGTAACCCTCTTAGCTGATTACCAGCACCGTGAGCTCATTAGTGACCACATAGTGTCAGGACCTTGGTTTCCTCTCTGAGAGGCCTGAAGACAGCCAGACTCAATCATTGCAACACCAGCAGGGACTCAACTGGGGAGAGAAGTCATGATGATACTGCTGTCAGTGTCCAAAGAGGGGCAGCTTAGCTCTAATTATTTCCTTTCTCATTCCCGGAATCTGAGGACTGAAGAGGCCTGAGTAGAATGACCACATGCTCTGTTTCTAAAATAGGCATGTTTGGCAGTTAATCTAAAGTTGTAATCACCTAGGATTCAGACACTATACTCTTCCAGGAAAAAGTGGCATATGTGGGCCAATCAAAATGATGGATTCTTTCCTGTTATTAACTAGCATTTATGCTGCAGTTTGGGAGAGCAGTTTACATAAAAGATGTCCCCTGGCCAGACTAGCCTATGCTGGGATCACTGATCTGCGGGTTGGAATAGTGTTTTCACAAGTGTTTAATTCCACATCCTTCCCTCCTTGCATCCCACTCCTAACCTCACTGTAGCTACATTGGACAGTCTATGGTAAACAGACTGCTCTCAAGAGAAATGAGTAAATGTCCAGTAGTGGGGAATTGGAAAATTATCTCACTGTTCATTGCATATCAAAAATAGTGTTTCCTTTTCAGCCTGGAGTCATCTGGCAATTGAAGTAAATTCCCTGCCATTCTTTTTCTTTTTTTTTTTTTTTGTGAGGAAGATCAGCCCTGAGCTAACATCCATGCCAATCCTCCTCTTTTTGCTGAGGAAGACAGGCTCTGAGCTAACATCTATTGCCAATCCTCCTTTTTTTTTTTTTTGACCCCAAAGCCCCAGTTGATAGTTGTATGTCATAGATGGACATCCTTCTAGTTGCTGTCTGTGGGAAGTGGCCTCAGCATGGCCAGAGAAGCAGTGCGTCGGTGTGCACCCGGGATTCGAACCTGGGCCGCCAGTAGCGGAGTGCGTGCACTTAACCGCTAAGCCACGAGGCCGGCCCCCCCTGCCATTCTTGAGCTTTGGGAGAGGCCCTGGAGAATCTGTGGCTTTAAGATATGGAAGTCTTCAGCAACGTTTGCCCCTGGGTTCCCTGTGTAGATAACTTACCTGATGTTGACTTCTTGTTGTCATCAGCTAGTCTCTTGGGTCTTTTTGATCTATTATCCTTCCAGTTTCATTAGAAGGTAAGCTAACTCCTCAAAGGCAGGCTCTGTACGTTCTTTGTGTTCCTAGTGCCTGGCACAGAGTAGTGATTAATGAAGTGTGATTGAATGAATTAAAAAGAAAAAGAAAAAGAGAACATTTATAAATAAAAAATTCAAAGACAGTTTCTATATGCCTTGTGGGAGAGAGCTACTCTGATATGGTGGTATCTTGGGGATAGCTTAGCTTTGTTTTTATGCCATAGAATTATCTCATTTAAACATCAACATGAGTTAGGTTACCTTATTCCACCTTTTTGATGGGGAAGTTGAGTCGTTGAGATTACATAGTTAATAAGTGATGTTGCCAATACTCAAATATTGATCTCTCTCAAAGCGTATAGCATTTTTGCTTTTTAAACCCAAACGCTGCATACAACAGAGACACTGGGTTTGCATGAAATGTGCTGTGTTAACGTGTTGCAAGGTGCTTTTGGTATTCGTGGGTCTCCTGCACACAAATGTGGACATGATGCCTGCTTCAGGCACTCAAGGGCACAAAGTATCAACTTGGCAAGGGGAGGAAAAAGCCATCTAGTTACCAGCTAGGAGGCTTCTAATTTATTCTGAAGAATTGGCAAGAAATTCTTATTCCTGTATTTCCGTCTTCACTACACTTGACCGTGGAGTGATTGCTTTTAGCTGTTGGCAAAAGCTTTCTCATTGGTTATGCTCTTTCATTTTGGAGTCTGCACTAATTAGGATTTGCTTTTGACTGCATATCGTTATAACCCCAAATAACAGTAGTTTCATCACATAGGGGTTTATTTCCCCTGCTTATCAAAAATGCCTGAGTCAATACAGACATTTCATGAAGTTGTCAAGGACTCAGACTCCTGTCTGTTTTCACTCTGCCATATCTATGGTTTAGTTTTCATTCTCAAGGTCACAAGATAGCTCTTTATCTTCTAAGCATCACACTCACATTCCAGATAGGAAAGGAATAGGGAAAAAAGGAAAACAAAAATCATTAGAAACGATCCAAATGACTCTGTCTTCCTTTTAAAAACTTAGTATCATAACGGCCAGGAGAGTGACACAGGGCCACCTCAATATGCCATAGAATCTGGCCCATTGCTACTTCCTCCAAAACAGAGAGTTCTCTAATTAAGGAAGAACTAGAGAGTGGATACCGCACAGGTAATGATTGGTGTTTGCCACAGTCTGCCCTTGTGAAACAACATCCATACTACCCTTCTTTTCAGACATAGGTCAACAGTCCCAAAGTCTCATTCAGTTATAACATTCAACTCAAAGTCCCAAAGTATTTGCCAGGTTCTTAAGCTCCCATAATGAATAAATTTCATGACAATTTTTGTCTGCCTCTTACACATGCCAATGCACAGTTGTGGAGAAGGAAGAGGATAATAACAACAGTAAAACTACAGTTCAGAAAAGAGGAGAATTGGAGACTGTCAATGAAAAAAATCAATAATCATTCTTTTGTAAAAGAAAAGGGGAGAGAGAGTTTTATTTGAGCCAAACTGAGGACTATAGCCTGGGAGCCACAGCCATTGCAAGGAAGAAAGCACTCTGGAGAAGAGTAATTTTCAGTATGGTTAGGTTATATACCATTTCCAAACAAAGAAACATACACCAAACATGACAGGGTACTTTCTTTCAAGAGTTCAAGGAGATATTTTGTTACATATTAGCACATACTCAGTGGGTCAACATGACCCTGGAGTCATGGGAAGGGAGACTTACCTTCAAAGAATGCTGGCATCATAGGAAGGGAGGCATCAGTTCTTGTCTTCAGAGAGTGCATTCCTTACTTAGAATAATGATTACAGCAGATGTACAATGTATGTTTGACAAGCCACAAGTCAGGCCTTTTGGTTCAAATAAAATTTCAAGTTTAGACTAGAATGGCTCCCCCATGTACCTCAGTATATAAAAATTTTCTTACATCAAGATACACCAGTCCTGAACAATCATCAGATCCTCTGGGGAGTACCAGTGATGCCTTCCTGCCCTAGTGCACCTAGTAGACCAAGTGCCTTGATAGTTGATTGGCGGTCCCTGGCTCTACTCTCTGGCACGTAATCCTTGTCCATTACCCTCCAAGGCCAAAATTGAAGAGGACATCGGGAAAGATGTCATTTGTGGGGCTTCACTGCTTCCACAGCGCACTTCTTGTTGATGGAACATAAGGACATGGGGATTATTTTAGGGGTTAAATAGTCACACACCATTAGTGGCCAGGCCTGGAGTTTCTTTGGCAAAAATGTCCCTCAAAATTCTTGGAAGACATCTAGTCTTTTCATTACCTTTGAGAGTAATAAGAGCACACATCTTGTTTAGATGTTATTTTTAAGCCTGAAGATTCTTCCCTCTTACCTATTACTCTGTGCTCTTCCCACCATCCCGCCGCTTAGCTTAATGGCTTCTGTTTACAGGCAGTTCAGAACAGTCGGCTTCAGCGGCAGGATGACCTCTTAATCCCCTCATTGCCAGCAGGTTAACCTCCTTACCCTCGCAGGGAGCTATTAATGAAAGGTGTTTGGGGAAGGCCTGCAGCTTTGTGGCTGCCCTTTTTATCAGTGTCTTTTGGGGGTTATTGAAGAGCCCGGCTTTTGCACCTGGAAGATTTCAAGTTGTGGGACCCCCACTTCACTTAAATTGCAAGCTGCTGGCAGAGAGGCTTTTCCTGAGCAAATCGGTGTTTCCTTCCCCCTCTCCTTGTAGCCTTACTAGCTCCAGACTCATTTCATCTGTCTCTTTCTGAACGTTGTTGAATGTACCAAGAAGGACCCTGTCCACATTCACTCTGTGGGACACATCTTATGTGCCTTCTCGGATGTTCGAGGCCTCTCTTACCTCCCAGACTCTCGGTTGCTAGCTCAACCTCAGCCCCCTCCATGGCCCACCAGCCATGTGCCTGGAGTCTCTGGCTCCTCCTGAGGTTTTGTATGCGCTTGAGATGCCACGCTGTGGGGTCTGAGATATGGCTTCTTGGGCGCTGCTGAGGGGCTATGTGATGTGTCCCGGAAATATGGAGGAATTAACTTTTCGTGGGGTGAATTCTGTCCAATGGGAAATGGGAGGCAGGCGGGAGAAAGGCACATAAATTCCCTCTCCTTCCTTTTTCCAGTGGGCGCCTCTGACCCACAGTTTCATCCTACAGCCTGAGTGGGGAAGTCCCCATGGCTTAGCTCTAACTCCCCGGATATCAGCTGTGTGCTGTGGCTTTTTACACTGCAACCATTACCATGGTAATTGAGCACATCGCATTGCTTCCCTCACTCACTTTTCTTTTGGTTCACTCTGCTCTGGGATTCTACGTCTCAAATAAAGCAGCAGCACCTGACCCCTGTTCAATTCTCAGTTTTCTGGAAAAACTGAGATAATACCCTGACATTCTAACTTTTTCTTACCATTTCCCATAAAACTGAAGACTTGGTTGACAACTAGTCTGCAACCCAATGTGTAGCAGTCAGGTTTGACCAAATGGTCTGTCATTGTGTAGAAAGGATCATTAGCTTTCCAACCAGCAAAATCTGGGTCCCCACTTCTCAAAGACCTATTAAGCCTCTCCTCAGCTGGAAAACGCTGCTGTTAGAGTATTAAAATATAAAGCTTTTTCCTTTCTTCCACAGTTTTTGTCTTGACTTATGCAATGCCAGTTTTAAATGCAAATATGAGAGCATTTAACTTGTTATGTGGAATCACTGAAATTACACAGTTTATATTTCATTGCTTGTATGTGTATATATATATATGTATATATATACATATACGTATATATACATATATATATATTTCTTTCTTCTTACTGGAACAATGGAAATGCAGAATAATAGTAACTCAACTGCTTTTACTTTTATTTTACTTCTTGATACATCTATATTCTACCAATACTCTGTCTTTTTTGCCTTACTGATAAGTAAGGAAAGACTAAAAGGAAAAGGAGGTATGGGTTACCCTATATTTCCTTTTCATTCTGTATATTAGTCTGCTTGCATTGCCATAACAAAATGCCATAGACTGGATACTTAGCAGAAATTTATTTTCTCACAGTTCTGGAGACTAGAAGTCCAAGATCACAGTGCCAGCATGGTGGGGATTTTGGTGAGGGCTCTCCTCTTGGCTTGCAGATGGCCACCTTCCCCCTGTGTCCTCACATGGCAGAAAGAGAGAAATTTCTCTCTCTCTCTCCTTTTTCTTTTTTTGTGAGTAGCTAACATCCTGAGCTAACATCCAATGCCAATCCTCTTTTTTTTTTTTTGCTGAGGAAGACTGGCCCTGGGCTAACATCCATGCCCATCCTTCTCTACTTTATGTGGGACGCCGCCACAGCATGGCTTAACAAGCAGTGCGTTGGTGCATGCCCGGGATCCGAACCGGCCAACCCCGGGCCGCTTTAGTGGAGTGTGCGCACATAACCGCTTGCGCCACTGGGCCGGCCCCTCTATTTGTCTTCTTACAAGGCCACAGTCCTATCAGATTAGGGCCCTACCCTTATGACCTTAGTTAACCATAAAGACCCTATCTCTAGATATAGTCACTTTGGGGCTTAGGGCTTCAACATAACGAATTTGGGGTAGGAGGACATAATTTAGTCCATAGCATTGTATATCACCATTTTCAGTATGAGTGATTAGCTATTACAGAGAAGTAACATGCATGAGAGAAGATATGATAAGGTTCCTTGGTCATTTTTTCTTAGAATGCTATTGCCTTCTTTCAACATTTAAAGCAAATTCTGGTTCATATAGAAAGAGTGGCCTTTTGGGGCTGTCAGGGTCTCCCCCTCAACCTACTTATTCAGTCTTAGATATAACACATTTACTTTGTATGTCTTGTATGTCTCCCTGAACTTTTATATATTGTGAGTCCACTAGAATCCTGTGCTCATGGGGCATCATGAACACTATATGCAATTGGTTGGTGAGAAACAACAAACGTATTTTGTCTATCTCCTCTGCTTGTGTGCGTGCTCCATTGTCTCATCAGACTTCAGTTACAAAACATAAGTTCAAATATAAAATTATTAAAATTTCAAGACAAGAATAGCAGAATATTAAACCAAGCATCAGATACTTCTGAACCCCCTTGAAGCCAGTACTTCTCAGCCAAATTTGACAAAGCCAAATTTTAGGTTCTGTTACTTGCTGCATCATCTTTTTGGTATCAAGTGTGTTTGGCTGTATGTAACAGAAAATTCTAATTAAAAGTTGCTTAATCATGGAGGAGTTTATTTCTCTTATATAACAAGAAGTCTGAGGTGGACAGTTCAGTCTAGTGTAATGACTCCACAAAATCATTATGAAATCAGTGTATTTGGATCATTTTGCGCCACCATTTCTAGACTGTGGCTTTCAACCTCCTGGTGGCAAGATGGCTCCCACCCTTCTGGGGATTGAAACTGCATGCTAGGCAGGAAGAATGAGAAAAGTGAAAAAAGGCAAAAGGCCAAAGAGACCAGCCATCTCGTCTGTCTCCTAAAAGAGCTTTATTTTATTTTTTATTTTTGGAAGCACCACTAGCAACTTCCACTTACTTCCCATTGGCCATGATTGTATTACTTGGCCATACTTGGCTGCAAGGGAAGCTAGGAAATTTAGTATTTTAACAGAGCTCTCAAAACAAAATCAGGGTTCTGTTGTTAAGGAAAAAGGGCAGAAAGGATAATGGGTAGGACACAAGTACTATCTATCAAACCACCCCAAAATTTAGGAGCACACTACAATAACCATTTTGTGACGCTCATAGAATCTGCGGGTCAGGAATTAAGACAGGGCACAGTGTGTCTGGCTTGCCTTGGCTCCACACCATCTCGGAGCTCAGCTTGGAAGACTCAAATATCTGGGGGTGACTCAAACAGCTGGAAGCTGGAACTCTCAGGAGTTCCTGCTTGGGATGTGTATTGGTTATAGTTCTCCAGAGAAACAGAACTAACAGGATGGGTAGATGGATAGCCAGCTAGCTAGATATAAAGGTAAAATCTATCTACCTACCTATCTATCTATCTATCTATCTATCTATCTATCTATCTATCTATCTATCATCTATCTATCAAATGAGATTTACTATAAGGAATTGGCTCACATGATTATGGATGCTGAGAAGTCCCACAATCTGCTATCTGCAAGACAGAGACCCAGGAAAGCCAGTGGTGTAGTTTGAAGGCCTGAGAGTTGGGGAGCCAATGGTGTAGATTCCAATCTGATCTGAAGGCCTGAGAACCAGGAGCACCGAGGGCAGGAGATGATCAGTGTCCTAGCTCACACAGTCAGACAGAAACTAAATTCAACCTTCCTTCATCTTTTTGTTCCATTTAGGTCCTCAATGGGTTGGATAATACCCACCCACATTGGGGAGGGCCATCTGCTTTACTCAGCCCACCAGTTGAAATGCTAGCTTAATCTTTAACCAGATATCTGGGCACCCTGTGATCCAGTCAAGTTGACACATAAAATTAGCCTTTATAAGATGGAATGGCTCAAAGCTAGTCTCATGTGGCACTGTCAACTAGACATAAAGCCAGTGTGGTGGCTTTCTGTGTGCTTTGGGCTTTTCTCAGCATGGGGGCTGGGTTCTGAGTGAAAATGCTCTGAGAGACTTGGGTAGAAACTGTATGGCCTTTTCTGACCCAGCCTGCAACTTCATGTGTGTTATCAGTTATGAGTGAGTCATTAAGGCCAGACCAGAGTCAAGGGACGGGGACCTGCCCCTCTTGATGAGGGGGTGGCAAGGTCACATTGCAGAAGAACATGTGGAGTGGGAGATACTGTTGCAGCCACCTGCCACAGTCAGCTATAGGGTTCAAGGATCAACGAGGTGGCTATAAGGTTACATTATTTCCTATGCTTTCATGTGATTTTGATCTCTGGAGGGAAAATTAGAACAAGGATGGAAATGTAAGTTTTTATAGGATTTTTCACCTGGTCATAAAAATAAAATGTCAATATGTAACTACTCTCAGCATTCTTTTTTTTGTTTGTTTTCTTAAGCTTCAAAAAAATTTATATACAGGGGCTGGCCTGGTGGCATAGTGGTTAAGTTCGCGCATTCTGCTTCAGTGGCATGGGGTTCACAGGTTCGGATCCCAGGCACAGACTTATGCACTGCTTATCAAGCTATGCTGTGGCAGGTATCCCATGAATAAGGTAGAGGAGGATGGGCATGGATGTTAGCCCAGGGCCAATCTTCCTCAGCAAAAAGAGAAGGATTGGCAACGGATATTAGCTCAGGGCTAACCTTCCTCACACACACACACACACACAAAATTTACATACAGTAATATTCATTTTTTTTGGTGTGTACAATTCTTTGGGTTTTGACACTTGGGTAGATTCTTGTCATCACTTCCACAAAGAGGATATAGAACAATTCCAACACCCCAAAGAATGTTCTTGTGCTGCTCCCTTATACCTAACTCTTTTCCCACCTCTAACCCCTGGCAACTTCTTATTTCTAGGTAAAAAATTACTTTGTTTAGTGGTCTTCAAAATATGCTGTACATATCCGAGAGGGTGGACAAGAAGACACAAATGGGGGAAAAGGAAACGAACAGAATTTCTATTTCTATCTACTTTTATCTCATGTTTACATTCAATTTTTGTCCGTGTTTTAAAATGCACATAATACATTAGCACTGTGGTATACACATATAATTTATAAATAAGTAAAAATATATTGGGAGGGTTGTTAAAAAATTGATTGTTGTTGTTTGTGCCGTCAAGTTGATTCCGACTCCTAGCGCCCCTGTGTACAGCAGAGCGGAACCTGCCTGCTCTTTTTGTACAGTCCTCTCTCCTCTAGCGCTCTATCAGACAATGCTCCCTGCTATTCACAGGGTTTTCATGGCCAATTTTTTCAGAAGTGGGTGGCCAGGTCCTTCTTCCTAGCCTGTCTTAGTCTGGAAGCTCTGCTGAAGCCTGTCCACTGTGGGTGACTGTGCTGGTATTTGAAATCCTGGAAGCATAGCTTTGAGCATCACAGCAACACGCAGCTGCTACAGTATAACAACTGACAGACAGACAGGTGGTGTGATTCCCTGACAAGGAAATGAACCTGGGCCGTGGCGGTGAGAGCACTGAATCTTAACCCCTATACTACCAGGGCTGGCCAAAAAATTGATTACTGGTAAAGATAAGCGAGCAAAAAAGATTTTAGACTACTGGCTTAGATTAGCATCAAAAGCAATTTCCTCTGGGGTGAAAGTGGTGTGGTTGCTTACACATGGACTTTTTCTTAGCCAAATGTGTTAGTGAATGAAGGGCAAGGAGACTACAGGAGAAGTATAGCTCTCTGAGTTGGAGCTTGGATTCCCCAAATGAGATTGTAAAAGATTCTGCAATTACTTACTCAGTTTTTGCCTTCCTTGATAGATTATATGCTCCGTGGAAACGGGCCATTTCTGTCATTCATTCAAGTCTATGCCTGGCATAGTTTTAGGATCTAAGGACACAGGAGAGAACAAGACAGTCAACATCTTGGCTCTTCTGAAATGTACTTTCTAGAGTAAGAAAGAAGTAATAAACAAGACAACAAAAAACTGAGAAAATTTCAAAGAGTGGTAAGTTCTGTGGAGAAATAGAAGAGGGTAATGGGATAGAGAGGTACAATATCAGGTTAGATCCATGGAAAGCCTCCCTGAGAAGGTCCCATTTGAGCTGAAACCTAAATGATAAGAAGTCAGCCCCACGAATATCAGATAGGTTTGGGAATTTGGTAGCAGATAGGAATAATGCATGGGTTTTTGTTTATTTTATTGATTGATTTTAAAAAATATATAAAGCCTAGAGTGCGGGCAAATCATACAGAAAGCCTCCATGCCCAGAAATCTGGGGATCTGTAGAGGGCGATGAGCGGGTATGGCACAGTGTCTCTGGGCAGAGAGGGCCTGACACTGCTGCATTAGCTCCTCTGTGGCCCCACGGTGTGGTGGGAAAACATCCAACAATTTTTCACACCTTTCTAAAGGGGCCTGGAAGTAACTAATGGGTCTGGAGAGGCCTTAGGGTCACTACATGGATGACCTGGTGACCTGAGTGGCTTGATCATTAGGACTAGATGGGAACTCGTGTCTCAATGGATGCCAGTGCAGCACCCACCCATTATTCCACTCTGGAACCCGTGGCCCATGAATGTCACATTCATTCCACTGGGCACTGAGGACAAAATGGTAAGTGCATCAGTCACCTTATAGCCTTTCTAGTTCTCTCCTCACCCGAGAGGGTCACTATCTCCTTGTATGTCAGTTTGGGACCTACAGGAAGCAGATACAGAGACCAAATTAAAAATGCAAAAGATTTTTTGGAAGTCAAACCCACAAAGGATAAAAGAGGAGAGGGAACAGGAGCAGGCAGAGAAGGTCTTCAGACCATGATGTGGGTCTGACACCTGTGAACGGAGAGGGGAAAGGAAGGAGGATTGGGTTGGATGATCCTCAGACTTCAGTGCAACTCTGAGAAAGTCTCATCTAGCCCAAGGGGGAGGTACAGACAAGGATTATTTGTTAGAAGAATCCTGTGCTGGGCAGAAATTGCCATGTTCTAGAACTTCCTCTGTGCCAGGAGAGCATGGTCTTGGCTCAAATGCTGCAGTGGATTGCAAAGACACTGTAGCTGGGGGCTGTCAGCTACTTGTGCTCCCTGCAGCAGGTTCTCCTGGGAAAGGAGAACTGAGAGGTGCATTTCCATGGCTGCTGTGCCTTGTCCTTGGCAAGCATCCCCCTTCCCGGCTTCTGTGAGTATTTTTTTTTCGATGAGGAACATTAGCCCTGAGCTAACATATGTTGCCAATCCTCCTCTTTTTGTTGAGGAAGACTGGCCCTGTGCTAACATCCGTGCCCATCTTCCTCTACTTTATATGTGGGACACCTGCCACAACAGGGCTTGATAAACGGTGTGTAGGTCCGTGCCTGGCATCCAAACCTGCAAATCCCAGGCTGCCAAAGGGGAGCATGTGAACTTAACCACTATGCCACCGGGCTGGCCTCTGTGGGTATTTTTATATTGAGAATGCCACCCCAGGCCCCTGTTCCTTCTCCAAATTAATTTAATGAACTCCTTAGAAAGGAACTGTGGAGCAGTTTTGTTCTTATTGTTACTTATCTCAAGAAATGTCATTAATTACCAAGACAAAATTCATGACAATTAACTTTTATTAATTAATTAGGTTTTTTGTGTTTAGTTGGGAATCCTGGAGGGTGAAGATTCTGACTATAAACTCAAATCAGCAACTGCAAACTGGCTGATATAAGTAGGTTGGAAACTTCTGTGATGGGAGCTTGGGGGCAAAGATGGTGAGGGGACACAGACACACATGCTGTGGAGAACAGGTGAATGAAGGCCCCTGGGATCACCTGTAGGTTGTAGCAGCATTTATAAGATGGTTAAGTTCTGAGGAGTACAGCAAATGGGAAGAGGGTTAGGGTTGGGGTTGGTATCAGTCTTGAGCTGGACTCAGTCTGTGGAAGGGTTCAAACCAGCCCGGGTTGTGGATGAGGAATAGTGGCACGCCCTTCGCCTCTAGCTGGAGACTATCAGCCATCCTGGAGTACAGAGGAAGCGCCTCTCCTACAGGCCCAGCAAACTCTGCCTGTTGCAAATGCTCCTTAAGGTTCTGCCTACTTGGGATGCACATTCACTGCCTGATTACTCTGCTTTGACTTGCTTTTAGTCTTTTCTTTTCTTTTTCCTGAAATCAATGGCCAAGTTATTACTTAATCTTTTCTCTTTTTCCAGATGCCATTAGTGATGCTCTGAAGCAACACATGCTTGACCGTCTGGTGACCCCCTGTCTCCAACCAGCTTCCTGACCTTGCTTGAAAAATATATGGATTTTTCAAATTGTGTGCATAAGTCACAAGGTGGCACTGGAAAGGGAAAGAGAAAGGTAGAAAGTAAATTGAGTTTGAATGGTGGCAAAACAAATGCCATGTTAACTCAGGCATTCAATATATAGAAGAAGTTGTCTGATTGCTTGGTAACTAAACTTTAGAAAGAGTCTAGTCTGGCCCCAAGTAAACAAACGTAATGATCTTTTGTCTACAATAAGACTAGCACCTGTGATTTCTCAGTGAGACTTCCAGTTTTAAGCTGTCGTTAAGTCCTGAGTAGGAAAATTTAGTTTCCTTTTAATCCATTTTCCTGGGCTGGAAGAGAGGGAGAGTGATGTGGGAGAAAGGAATGCTAGTGTTTGCTGTGATAGGGAGGGGCCTGGGAAACAAATCATAGAATGTGAGGTGTTAGCGATCTGAGATAGCATCTTTTCCAACCTCTCTTGTAGCAGATGTGGAAATGGAGACTCAGAGAACCTAAAAAGCAGAAAGATGGGGCAGAAGGAAAACTGGAGTCAAAAGAACTGGGTCCAAGTACCAGCTATGACAGTAATGATCTCTGTGACTTAGCTTTGATATTAGCACTCTTCCCCTGTGACCTGACCTTCCTAGGCTTCTGGAGGAGAAGTGGAGAACTCAAAGGCCAAATATGACTTCCAGAATCTTAGGCAAAATTCCTGATACTTGTTGGCGTTTTGAATATAAATATAGATATAGGCTAAACCTCCCGTGCATATTGCTACATCCCTTGCGGTTCAGTTTCTCTGATCCCCATAACAATCCTCATCTCCTAAAACAGTTCTAATGAGAGCCTGGCAAATTTGAGCTTTATTCCTGTTCTGGAAGTGTTTCTCTTGATGTATTCCTTTGGTGATTCTTGGATGTTAATATACTAGGGTCAATTAACATTTGAAAGCTCCGCCTGGATTCTTTGCTTTAAAATCATAAGTACTTCCCCTACACCTGGCACTAATAGATGGGCCTACATAACAAAAGTAGGGATGGCAAAAGAAGTTTAGAGTAGACTATCTAACTCTAACATTACAAAAATTGGAGCTTAATATGAAAGAACTGGAATGCATTAGAGTGATAACAGTACCATGGAGGGCAAAGAAAAAGGGACACTGGCTAGTACAGGGTGACCACAGGCCTCTGCTTTGTAAGGTGGACAATGACTGTTGCTCACCCAATTACATTGCAGTCCCCAGAGGTTTAAGCCTTTCCCACATATGGAACTCTCACAGCTGACATTTCTTCATCTCTTAGATGGCAATCACAACCATCCTGGGTCTTAAGGCCCCCGGGAGGACCAAATTGAATGGTGGCTTTACAAAACTTGAAAGTGCTGTTAAAATATTAAATGGCTTACTAGCTAATTAGTAGCATTGGGCTAGAACTGGAGATTCCAGACAGCTAATTCAGATCTTTTTTCATAGCCCTAGGGAGAAAGTTGTGAGTAGAGTAGGTTGTAGAGAACACAACAAATGTTTGGAGACAAAAGGAAGTCAGAACCAGCCCCACGGAAAGGCAATTGGAATTTTAGTGATAGTGGTATTCAAGTCGTAGTTAAGGATTTAGAAATCACATGAGTCTATGTTTTGAAGGAGAAGGAGAGTACCCAAGCTGAGCTGTTCTTTTTGAGTGGAGACGCTCACCAAGTCCAGGCACAGAGCTGGTTTGCTTCTCCTCTTTCTCCCAAGTGAAGATGAGGCAGGGAGTGATCATGGAGTAACTTAAAGACTGGGGTTATTAAAGCATGAATTCTCATAAATAAAACTCAAAGATTTCCTGAGACCAGAAAGCAGGATCAACCTGCTAGAGAAAAACAAGAGTGTAGGAAATTGGTCTCTTTAATAATGCTTTTGTCCTAAGTAATTCTCCAACTATCATTCGGATAGCATCACCTTTCATTTTTCTGCTTCAACCTCTAATTCTTTAGTGAGGACCCTAAAAATCCATTTGCCATTCCGTGAGATGGAATCCAGGAGATGATCATCATTATTATTATCATCACTGAAAATAAAGAAATCTATCAATTTCACTATTTCCTGCTACCTGCACAATAACTCAAGCTCTGTCTTGGTCATCTACTTTAAGGGACAATATAATGACATTGCTGGGAATTATATATATCCACTCACTCCAAAGCCAGAAGCTAGCTCTTGGTTCAGCTTTAATAGATCAAATCCTATTGAAAAAGGTTATGAGACCAATGACTATTTTTTTGAAAGCTAGGGAGTTTTATCTCTACAAAAGTGAGTCTAAAAAGTTCACTGCTCCGTGAGTACCAATTTGCTTCTGGGAAATGGCATATGATTTCTGAATGGTATTATATCTTATAAAACTTCAGCAAAGTATTTCCAGGTATTAAACAATGACCCAAGGCATGTCAACAATTGATTTGCTCCACATTTGCTTATTTGGGAAGACCGTTGAGAGCACAGTTCATAGGAACATCATGACCCTTAACTTCGTCTCTAAAAGTTCATCCAGATCCAGACCACATTCATTGAACGCCTTTTGTATACAAAGCACCAGGTCCAGTGCTGAGTGTACAAAATGAATAAGACCTTGTCTTTGTACTTGAGCATGGCTAATAGATGAACAAGTGTTGATCCTCTTCTTCTCTTTGGTTGGTGCAGAGTTTCTATGAAAGATGCTAAATTCCCAGAAGTCTTGTGTAAAGATTTGGCTGCTTTTTCAATGCCTTTATCTATGGGGTTTTTAATCCAAGTATCCAGACAGAATTGTCCTTGATTGTGTCTGTTTGTGTGCCATCTGACTGTAGCTAATGAATCCAGTGGCCTGCAATGAATAATCAAGTCTATGTAATGTTATATGGTGAATGTTACAAGAGATGTACATACATTGACCAATGGAAGCACAGAAAAGAGTTTGGTAATAGAGGAAATAATAATTGAACCTGGCCTTGAAAGATGAGTTAGATTTTTCCAGACAAAAATATGGATAAAAGTATCCAGGGAGGAAACAGCCTGTGTGAAGGTGCAGAGGTGTGAGAAAGTGTGGTCCTGCTGAGCATTTCGATAGTAACTGTAACATAGGATAGTGGTAAGAGCTGACACTAGATGAGTAGGCTGAGCCAGTTGGTGAAGGGGCTGCTATATTTATATTATATTATCTTTGTCTTATTCAGTCTGCTCATGTCTTCTTGGTTGATGGGCAAATTGAAGAATTATGATCTTGTTCAAACTCTTCTGATATTGTAACTCAGGATAAACATATGGTTCTAAGTATCAGTGTATTTGAGATTCCAGATGGAACTCAACTTCCCCATTCTCTTGCGCATCCCCTCCCCCATACCAGAGAAACCCCTTCTTCCATGCAAGTCACATGCCATTCAAAATTGTTCTCATTTACTCATGGGTGCTGCTTTTGTCAGGAATCACATTTTCACTTAAAAATTTATCCTGTGAATTAAGAGATAGCTGTGATGGCCTAGTGGTTAAAGTTTGGTGCTCACTGCTTTAGTGGCCCAGGTTTGCTTCCCAGTCACAGAACCACACCACCTGTCTGTCAGTTGCCATGCTGTGGCAGTGGCTCACATAGAAGAACTAGAATGACTTACGACTAGGATATACAACTATGTACTGGGGCCTTGGGAAGGTTAAAAAAAAAAAAAAAAAGAGGAAGATTGGCAACAGATGCTAGCCCAGGGCAAATCTTCAAAAAAAAAAAATTATCCTATGAATTGAAGTATCAAAACAGAAAAAGACAGTTAATAAATTTACCAAGTTCTTAACTCTCAGCTTTTTCTAATTAATGATTATATGTCGTTGTTAAAATATTGATAAAGAGAAATTTGAGGCTGCAGATTGAAAGCAAGACTGATGAGACAGGCAGGAAGGTTCTTCAAAGAGAATGCTATCTCCCTACCAAATTTGGTAAAGCCCAACCTCTGCTTGCTTGCCTGGGTGCTAGAATGTTGTTGTGCCTCTGACACAGCTATAGTATTTTCAGTTAACATATGTTTGGCTTTTCTATGCATGTCTGTTTAGTCTTTCCCAAAATGTCAATCACATGAAGGGATTGATAAACAAATTTTATTGTGTGTTTGTATCTCTCACATGATATAAATTAGGCACATTTAAGCCACGTATAACATGAGTTCACTCAGACGGGTTTATTGTACTTATGTGACACTTGTTTATTTATTTTCTTTGGTGAGAAGGATTATCCCTGTGCTAACATCTGTTGCCAATCTTCCTCTTTTTGCTTGAGGAAGATTGTCTCTGAGCTAACATCTGTGCCAGTCTGCCTCTATTTTGTATGTGGGACACTGTCAAAGCATGGCTTGACGAGCAGTGTGTAGGTCTGTGCCTGGGATCCGAACCTGCGAACCCTGGGCTGCCGAAGTGGAGCACACGAACTTAACCACTTTGCCGCTGGGCCAGCCCCTACTTACGTGACACTTTCGTTGCTCAATAATAGTGGAAAAGATGAAGGCTTAACTTCCAACTCTATGTGGTTTATCTTCTGTTGAGGGCCTGAGCCTGCCATCAGCATATCACAGTCCTCAGACGGACTAACATACTGTAATACATAATATAGAACACATGTAGTATTTGATATGTGATATATAATGACAGCTTACATATCATTTAATCAAATTATATATTGTATTGTATAATAATATTGCAGCCAGCTCTGGTGGTCTAGTGGTTAAGATTTGGGGTTCTCACCACTGCGGCCTGGGTTTGTTTCCTGGTCAGGGAACCACATCACCTGTCTGTCTGTCATACTGTGGCAGCTGTGTGTTGCTGGGATGCCGAAATCTCTGCCATTGATATTTCAAATACCAGCAGGGTCACCCATGGTGGACAGGTTTCAGCAGAGCTTCCAGACTAAGACAGACTAGGAAGAAGGACCTGGCCACCTACTTCTGAAAAAATTGGCTATGAAAACCCTGTGAATAACAGTGGAGTGTTGTCTGATAGAGCTCCACAAGGTGAGAGAATGGTGCAGAAAGACCGGGCAGGGTTCCACTCTGCTGTACACAGGGGTGCTAGGACTTGGAATCCACTGAATGGCACTAACAGCAAATAATACTATTATATAATATACTATATATAATATTCATTCCTTTGCTCATCTCATGAGTGCTATTGCAGATCCTGGAGTTGACAGCATCTGGGATTATGGACATCCTTGGCCATGTCTAATTTGGCCTTGATTTCATAACTGCTTAAAAATGAAAGACTTGCTTCCCCTTCTTATGCTATGCCCCTTTTACAACAATTTTGAGAGTAGTTAGGTGCTCTGGCTTAAAGTCCTCACAGACCTAGCTGTGAATTTCTGTTTTACCTCTCACTTACTGAATAAAACTTGAACAAATTACTTATGCAAACCTTATTTTGCTTCTCTGGAAAATGAGGAATGATAACTAATTTAGAGTGGATCACCTAACCTCTGTTAAATGGAAATAATTAGAATACTTATTTTATAGGATTGTTATGAAGATTAATTGAGACAATTTTTATAGTGTACTTGGCCTGTGCCTGGCACATGGTAACTGATCAATAAATACTAGCTGTTATTATTATCATGTTATAATTTTTAGTGTATTGCCATTGTCTCATTTGTAGATATCAGGGTTAGATCATGTATAATAAAATGTTACAAAACAAAAGGGGATTGAATGTAGTGCTGGTAATCCCTGGGTATGTTAATCCTCTGGGTGTGGTAATTACTCTTATGATTTGATCCTCCCTAAATTGGTGAATGCATTATTTCTAAATCCTTTAGGGCCGGCCCCATGGCTTAGCAGTTAAGTTCGCGCGCTCCGCTACTGGCGGCCCGGGTTCAGATCCCGGGCGCACACCGACGCACCGCTTCTCTGGCCATGCTGAGGCCGCATCCCACATACAGCAACTAGAAGGATGTGCAACTATGACATACAACTATCTACTGGGGCTTTGGGGGAAAAAAAAAAGGAGGAGGATTGGCAATAGATGTTAGCTCAGAGCCGGTCTTCCTCAGCAAAAAGAGGAGGATTAGCACGGATGTTAGCTCAGGGCTGATCTTTCTCACAAAAAACAAAAAACAAAACAAAACAAAAAAATTAAAAAAAACTAAATCCTTTAATTTAGTTTAATTCCTTGTAGTATCTATATTATCTAACTGTTGGCTTGGGTTTGGAAAATGAACACATGTACACCTCCTAAATTCCCTCTAAGAAGTTAGCCTGTGATTCAGATGGATGCTAAGGTTGGTAGTGTGGCCTGGTTATGACTTCAGCCCTGAACCTTAAGGAAAGCTAGATGTTCAAGAACTCTCCAGTCTTTTTCAAGGAATACCTGAGATTTCTGTGAATGATGCTAAATCCCCAGAAGTCTTATGTTGGGAATTGACTGCTTTCTCAATGCTTTTCACCATATGCTTCTTAACAGAGCACCGAGACAGAATTATCCTTGATGGTGTTTATCTGTGTGAATGCAGAGGGAGGGAGGGTAAAAGCGAGGAGGGAGGGGGAGCGAGAGAGTGTTGGGGGGAGAGAGAGAGCGAAAGAAGGAGAGAGAGACTGGATATAGCTATTGAAGTCAGAGGAGACCCTACAAAGAGTAAGGAAACTCATCAAGCTCGTAGGCTTTTGATTCTGATCCTTGTGGGGATATGCTGTCACGTATAGAGCAAAGTTTTAGAGAGAAAATTAAAGACCTTGGATGGATTCAGCTCTTCTAGTAGTAGGTCACAATTTTGGAAGAGAAGGAAGAATACAGGGTGTGAACACCTGGTGTCTCAGTTCGTTTGGGCTGCTATTACAAAATACCACAGCCTGGGTGACTTAAAAACAACAGAAATTTATTTCTCACAATTCTGGAGGCTGGAAGTCTGATATCAGGGATTCAGCGTGGTTGGTACTTCTGAGGGCCCTCTTCTGGGTTGCAGACTGCTAGCTTTTCATTGTATCCATGGTGGAGAGGAGGGAGGGGAATCATGTTTTCTCACGACTCTTATGGGGATACTAATCCCATTCATGAGGACCTCACCCTCATGACCTTATCTAATCCTTATTACCTCCCAAAGGCCCCACTTCCTAATAACATCTCATTGGGGGCTAGGGTTTCAAACATATGAATTTTGGAGGGATACATGCATTCAGTCCATAACTCCTGGTGACATAGATCATACTGAAGAATAGGATTCATTTTTTTGGATTGTGATTTTAAAATATCATAATAGTGATCTCCTTGGGGAAAAACAGTCACTTTATAAAGACTCAGAAGAATGTATTTATTAGAACAGTTAGCGGCTTAAGAAAAGGAAGGAGACAAATACTCAGAAACTTGATACCAAGGAGGATAATATATGAAGTAGAGAAACAATATGATAATGTCTTATATGAATATAGCATTTACAGTTTTCCAAGTGTTTTTTATGTGAGCTCATGAAATTCTAACAATAGTACCCTGAAGTTTTCAGAAATATGAAGATCTATGTTTTTCAGATGAAGAGTCCTGGAGAGGTTAAGTAGTCTGTCTTAGGTCACACAGCCATTAAGGAACATGTCTGAGACTAGAATCTAGATCTCTTGATTATAGTTCTATATTCCCATTACTGTAGGACATATTAGTATTGTTTTTGATAATAATTTTTTCCCAAGTTTGAGCTTGTGATTTTGGAAGTGTCTTTTAGGCCATAAACATTACTGCACAAAAATGGGGTTCTCCTACTTGATGTGCATAAACAAGCCAATTATTATGGCATCAGCTTTTGGGAAAAGAAATCAGCTTTATTCTGTGAGATTGATCTGCAGGGAGATAGGGGACATGTGCCCTCAGATCTGTCTCCCTGATCCAGGGCTTAGAGCACAGTTTATGGGATGAAGGGCAAGGCGGTCTAAAGTCTGGAGATAAATGATTGGAGGTAAACAGAAGTGAAGTAATTGATGATCTGTGCAAGCGTAGTCAAGCTTCTTGCCTCTTCATAGGGCGCATGTGCACAAAATGGTGGTGTTACCATGATCTGAGGGTGAAATTTTTAGCTTGACATCAAAAAGGTCACTTATTGAGCATTTTTGGAGGCCCAGTTAGTGCGGTCGTGGTCACAACCGGCCTGAACAGGACAAGGGGTCTCAGTTCCTGAAAGACAACTCTTAATTACTCTGTTAATAAGAGGGGGTCAGTTGAACTGGTCCTGGAGAGCCTGTGGTTACATAAGGAATTTTAAATTTCTTGTATTTTTCTTTGTGGTTTCTTTCAACATGTTCTAATTAGAATGTCTTCCCCAATATCTGATGAATTGTTGACTTGTCCTGTTGAGGATTTCATCTCTGGAAAGGCAAAGAAAACAACGAAGGAAGATTTCTAATTTTAGACTTATTTCTGGTCAAGAGAATTGAAGTAGAAGTGAAAGACGACTTGGAAGAAAATGCACAATAGTACTCATAATAGTGATGCAAGCAGATGGTAATCCCGGTCAGCCATTTGTCTTAGACTCTAGGGGGGTATACTTCAAATAGTCCAGGTAAAAGATGGTTAAGAGCAACAGGAGACTCTAGAAAAGAGAAAAGGCTGGCACTGAGTTCACATATTATTCCCTTGAAAAAGAAAGTAGTGATCATGTGACTTTATGGGCATCTCTGAGCTTGGATTTAATTTGTTACAAAAGGAACATGTATTATTGTATAAAGTCCTCTTCAGCCTCTGCAGCCCAATATACATTCTATTCAGCTACTGAGAGGTGGTGCAGTTAACATTTCGTGTGTATTCTTGCAGATCTTTTCTCTATACACACACATATAAATATATACTTACTTACACACCAGGGTGAGCAATCATTCCAGTTTTACCAAGACTAAAAGGTTTCTTGATATGTGGGTATGATATTGTGATTTATAATAAGAAATACATATTTGACCTTCGACCTGGTCCTGGCACAGAGCTCCTAAACCCCTTGGAATTTCCTGTGATAAGAGTGATAAAGGTGTTTTTTGTTATGTTAATGAGGTAGCTTTTGGAAAGCCTTTAAGTAACATATAAGGATGGGGGCTGGTTGCCAGGGGAGCCAACCATGTAATTAGAGGGGTGGAATTTTCAGTACTTGCCCCCTCAATCACCAATGGCCAATGATTTAATCATTCATGACTATGTAATGAAGCCTTCATAAAACCCCAAAAGGACAGGGTTCGGAGAGCTCCAGGGTTGGTGAACAAGGACAAGCACGGGGAGGTGCTGGGAGAGTGGTGCACCTGGAGAAGCCATGGAAGCTCCATGCCCTTTCCCCGTGTCTTGCCGTATGCATCTCTTCCATCTGGCTGTTCCTGAGTTATATCCTTTTATAATAAACCGGTAATCTAGTAAGTAAAATATTTCTCTGAGTTCTGTGAGCCACTCTAGCAAATTACTTGAACCTGAGCAATGGGTCTTGGTTACCTCTGATTTATAGCCACTTGGTCAGAAGTACAGATGACAACCTGGACTTGCAATTGGCATCCTGAGTTGGAGGGAGTCCTTGGAACCTCCAATTTATAGGTGGTTGGTCAGAAACACAGATAATAACCTGGGCTTGTGACTAGTATCTATGGGGGGGTCAGTCTTGTAGGACTGAACCCTTAGCCTGGGGAATCTGATGCTACTGATCCAACAATATATCATAGATATTTTCCCACGTCAGAACTGAGAGCTTCTTCATTCTTTTTAATAGTTACAAATGACTTTATGTAATGAATGCACCATAATTAATTGAACCATTTCCCTCTAGTAATGGACATTTAGGTTCAAACTTGGATATTAAGGAGCACATCTGTGGAAAGTAGAAGTAATGATCCATTTTAAGGATGGATGTCAAAGAGTGGAACAAACTTGCAAGGAAAATATTGACAAAACTATGAAGAATCTGCCAGTGAAATGTGTGCTACAGAAAACAGAGGGTTTCATTTATCCATATTTAAAGCAAAAAGAACAAGGAAGGGATGGGCTCAGTGCTTGTGCAGATGGTGTATGGTTGACTGATGAAAGGAAGGAGGATTCCGCGTCTATTTTGCTTCCATCTTCTACATCAAGGAAATAATCTTCAAGTTTGAAAGGGCAGAAGGCCGTGGTTACTAATCTGAATTTTAATAGATTTAAACACTTAGGACAGTCCTTACAGTAAGTGTTCAACAAACGTATTAAAATTTCCATTTTATTTTTTTGGTAGAATTGTCAGGAATGAAAAAGGTGCTGGATGATTGAAATGGGAAAATCACCAATTTTCAAAATGAGGAATAGATGAATTTTGAAAAGAACATATCAAGGAATATGACATCAGTCCCTGTGTCAAATTCAGGAACAAAATATTTAAAGATGGATTATGAGTGCTCTGGAAAGGAAGATGACATTATTGAAAATAGTGAGTTCCAAAAAACTAATTTGATTTCCTTTGTTTGGTTTTATCATTGAATGATTTGATTAGAGGAATGTACTAGATGGAAAATATCTGTATTTTAGTAAGATATTGGAAAAGTTGCCCATAAGCAGTGCTTTCTCATGAATTTTGCGCATGCTGTACTCTGCATCTGAAATGCTGTCCTTCTCCTCATCTGCTGATGATTGCCTACTCATCTGAGGCAGGATAGTACTTTTGGAATACTAACCAACATCTTTTTTTTCCCTTATAACCTTGGTCCTCCCTCAGTCAGCTAAGCTGTCTACAAGCATCATTTTAGGTAAGTGAAGCAGCAGGAAGAATGATCTGTTCTTAGATTTGGATTTCCAAAGACTAAGTCTTCAGGGAAACAGAGAGGACTCTTGGCTAGAACAAAGGTTTGGAAGAATACTTTGATGTATAAAAATAAAAGCTTCCCTCACGGAGACAAAATAATGAAGAGTGGAGGCCTGGGATGGGGGGCCTAGAGCTAGTGAGCACCATGCAGTACTTGCCCCATGGCATTGATACTTGACCTTCCCATTGACCTTTATGACCTCCCTTCAACAGCAATGTTGTCCATTGATAGCCTGATGTGAATGATGCCCATTTGTGCCATGTATGTCTCACCCTATGTTGACAACTCCCCCTTTAATACCTGTGATACTTAAAAGCTCCAGAGCTGGAGGATGGGGAAATGAGAACCTAGAGGGAAGTGATCGTGTGGAATGGGCTTGTAGTCAGGTGGACTTAAGTAGAATCCATTTTTCCCTTCTACCCTACCTTTGCTGTCAGTAAAAGTAAGTATAAGTATATAAATATAAAAGTAAGTCAGTCAGTAAAAGTATAGTAAAAATATCTGTTTTCACATTCTTGAGCCTTAACTCAGAAAAAAAAAGGGAAAGAAGGGGGAAGGACAAATCTCACTTTCTTTTTGAGGTTTCTTCAACGACTCCAGGTAGAGTCTGGTGTTCCTTTTTGAACTCCTCTTGGACACCAAGTCCACTTGTATGATAGCATCCATCATAAGGAACTGCTGTATTGCCTGCATGATCATTTCTTCATTAGACTGTGGGCCTCTTGAGGGCAGAGAACAGATTCTATACGTTTGTATTTCCTAGCACACAGTAGACGTTAAGCATGTATTTAATGGGTTGAATTGAAGATGGCTAAATGTGTGGAATTACCTGGGTTGATAAGTAATTATATATATAGCAAAGAAATTTGGCTAATATGTTAGTGTCAGCTTTGGACTATCTTTCTATGAAGTATTTCTTGGCTCAAGCCTCTACTTTCCTGTTTCTATCAAAGATTGGAATGATGACATAACTCATTGATCACATTTTGAAGTGACAGGAAGTCAGAAGAGAAAGTTAACATACTGGATGAGAGTCAGGATCAAAAGAGAGGGGAATAAGTTCAAATGATGAACCAAATATAATTTAATTGGGACTAAATATAAAATACAGTTAGGTTTAAAAAAATCAACTACATTACAGAGTAGGGGAAGATATAGCTTAAAATAAAGAATTTGTTAAAGATCTTGCCAGAGCTTTAGTTGAAAAGCTTATTGTGAATCAAATTATGATGCAGCTTTTACTACATTATATATTTAATGTATTTTTTTTGGTATTATTTGTAGAAATAAAAGGAAGAGATGCATGAAGGCAAGGGTGTCTCTGATGAAATCATGGCTGAAATATTGGGTAGAGTTCCACACATAATATTTAAAGAGGATAATGCTGGAGAATCTGGAAGAAAATGTTTGTGGAAACTACATTTTTTTGAGAATTGTGAAGTGATTGGGGCTAGACCACAGGAGATATGTCCTCATGAAGGAAGCAATGGTTAGATTCTCTAACACTTGAATGCCTGTTATATTAAAGGATAATTCAGCTTAAGTTTCATGGCCCGATGGGTGACAGTTATAAGGAAGCAGATGCTGGGTTACTATTCATAGGAAATTTGTAGCAATTAGGTATTTCCATCAATTAAGTGACAGCTGTGGGATAGTCTCTACCGCACATAACTGGAAGAGTTTAAACTGAGAACGCGATGACTATCAGCACACTGGATCCCTGATATGCATAGGTGATTGCATTAGATGAGTCCTAAGGTGACCTCCAATTCAAAGACAAGATACTCTTTCCATGTATGCTCTGTGGCTTAGTTGGAGAGTACTCTCTGGATGTGGATGCACAGGAAGGACTTTTTGATCAAGCGGCAGAAATGATGGAGAGAACTGCTTCACTCAGAACAGAGCTTCCTGGACATCCTTTACCCCTCACTGTGTATGCAGGCCACATAGAAAGCAAAGATCTGGGCTGTCGGACAGTAATTCATGTGAAAGAGAAGGAAATAACTCCTTGGTGGATGTGAACTGTGAGAAAGAATGATGATGCTACTCTATGTTCCATGTCGCTGTACCTGGAGAGATAATGGGACTTGATCAATGGAAATGTTTGGTGTGGGGGGAAGGGATATTGAAGATGAAGAGGTAAGAGTGGGTCTCAGCTGGGAGAATGATGATGTTTTAGCCCCATGGTCCACGGCTCTGAGCCCAGCAGGTGAGTCTGGGACAATTGATGGCTTCTGACATCCAGGCTGTTGCCGTAATTCTGAGCTATGTGCCATGGCCAAGGAGCTCTCAGTGCTGCAGACAGCTTCATTACGGTGGGCCCATCCTTCACTTAGCAGTGGACCTTTTTCCATCAGCCAAAGACGAATGAGAAAATCACCCAGGCTCTACATGCTTTCAATATTACCCTCTCTTCTGTCCAGACCAGCTTTGGTTTATGTATTCTGCTGCCTCCCCTCTGAACAATGGTGCAGAAGGCCCCAGGCATCACCCACCTCTAGAATAACATGTGCAACACGGACAGGAGGATCTCCTCAAAGGACTCTGCAGATTGGGATTCTCTGTAACAATCAAGGAATGACAGAGTGTGGCCTGGCTTGTCCAGTAATAGGCAGAGGTTCATTGCTGCTTTAATTCATCAAAAGCAATTCCATTCCCATTTCTGAGCATGGAGTGAATAGAACTTCTTCCAAGAATCAGAATGGGCAACTAGCAAAGCTTAATTTCCTGCCAGGAGAAGGTAAATGTATCCTCATGTTAGAGGCAACATGAAATGGGGTACAGTTATGTAGCACTGAGTCGAAATCAATGTCCTCTATCTTCAAGTTGCAGAGAAGTATAGTCTCTGAATTCTCTAAGTCACAGAATATATCACTTGTTTTCTTCCTAGTGAATTCAAAGAGAAAAGGTAGTAAACGAATGTATTAAATGTAAACCTTCTGCCCTTTTTACTAATATCCTTCTTTCTGAAGCTGCCAACTGCCTCCCAGGCTGTGCTGTAGTTCCTTCCTCTCCTAGGATCCTTGCCGAGCACGGTGTGCAGGTGGGAGTCTGACTGGAAGCCCTGAGCCTCCAAGATGTATCCACACTGAGTAGCCACTTCACCTCTGGACAGATAAAATGCCACACAACGGGTCATAAAACCAGACTTCCTGGGTGACTGTCAAAGGTCAGATGACAGAACCTAGAAGTGTGGGAGTACATTTTCACCAGTGGGAATGGGAGCTGGGGAGATAAATTACCCCTTTTTTGTTCTTTTAGGTGGACTGTTACAAGGTACACTTTCTCCTTGCTAACCTTCTGGAGAAGTCTTGCATGCTGAAGGAACATGCCTGTGAGAGATGTACAGGGTCTCTTCGTGGCTCACAGTGAAGCAGTGGCTTTTGTGGTAGCACACTGTGTCTCACTGGCCACATCTTTCCTTGTCTCCCTTCCCCATATTTCCTGACCTGCACCACTCTGGTATTGCACCTCCCCAGTCAAGTATCGGCCCTTTAGTCCTTGCTGCAGGTCCTGCTTTTGTAGATGACCTGAGCTAAGGCAGAGATAAAGAAATCAGGAAGTTCATCCATTCATTCACTCATCATTCTTTCAGGGTTTATTGAGTAGCTATTGAGTGTCGGGCTAGTTTCTGAAGCCATAATGTTGGGTAAAACATGATTCCTGCCTTTAAATAACTCAGTCTAGAGAGAAAGACATGAGATCCGAAAAAGCCTTCCAAAATTAGAAAAATAGAAAAAAAGATCTTTATGGTAAAATATTTGAGATAAAATGTTGTTCTGGTCATAGAAATCTGGCTTCAAGAGTGCTGCATATGACTTAGTATTGAGGCCCCAGGCTAATGGGAACTTGAGTTGGTTTCTTGCTGTTGTACCAGAATTGGACTAAGGCCAAAGCTGAAAACAAGAGACTTCAAGTACCCTGCCTTCTAACGGGAGCCACAGGGAACTGCTTATCACTGGGCCCGACACCTCCAAGAAGGTTTTTTGAGAGTTGGAAGAAATGGTCCTTCTCTTACTGCCTCCCCACACTCCCACTTGAATCTAAATGAGAAGAGAATTGGAGTGAGGGCTAGAACCATCAAATGTTTGGCCTTGTGGTGAGTCGTGTTCTTAGAGAGAAGCTTTATTCCCTATCCTTTTGGAGTGCAAGGGAGCCAAGTGAAGCATCTGTAAGAGAATCGCTCATAACAATCAGGGGTGCTTAAAAGAAGAGCCATCTAATTCCTTGGTGAAATACTTTCTGGGCTAAAATTCAGCTAGCCCACTCTGGTGCTGACCCCAACACACACAGGGTGAATTCTTGGGAGAGCAGGCATGGGTGTTAATAAACAAAAGAACTGATACCTGATTTTGCTATGGGGATCTGGTGTAGCACAGATCCACTACAGCACAGTCCTTGAAAGGACTGTGATGAGGTGTGTTTGAGAAGAATATGGGACAACCTCCACCACATTCCATTTATTTTTGCCCTCAGAGGGTTGTTACCTAACAGTTCTTGGGGCTCCCCATAGGGGAGTTCAGATGCTAGAGAAGAATCAGCAGCTGACGACTGCCCAGGTGGCCCCTAGGCCTTCAAAGAGACACCTACCATAAAGAAGAGAGAGGGGGCTTGTATAGAGGGCAAGGTTTATGAGAGAAATACTTGCTCCATTGAACAAGTGAGAGAGCCAGAGAGAAGACGAGCCCTATTGCCAAGAAAGTTGTGTGCTGATGTGAAGACCAACACATTAAAGGAGGTTAAAAAAGAAACCAAAACAAGCAAACATCAGACAAAACATGAATCAACCAGAATGAGGCCAAAGACTCATCCTCATAAGTGACAGATAGACAGTCATTGAAGAAAACCCCGTGTCCTCACCCTTCCTCACTGACCCCACTGTCAGAGTCATTACGTAGTGGAGTGATCTTTCTCTACTCTGGGAAGCCAGAGCCACAGTGGCTTGTGCTGGGGAAGGGGGTGGGGAAAGTTTTAAATGCTGAAATTTTAAATTGAATTGGACTATGTTTTTTTTGTGTGTGAGGAGATCAGCCCTGTGCTAACATTTGCCAATCCTCCTCTTTTTTTTGCTGAGGAAGACTGGCCCTGGGCTAACATCCGTGCCCATCTTCCTCCATTTTATATGGGACACCGACACAGCATGGCTTGCCAAGCAGTGTGTCAGTGCGCACCTGGGATCCGAACTGGCAAACCCCGGGCCACCACAGCAGAGTGCGCGCACTTAACCGCTTGGGCCACCGGGCCGGCCCCAAATTGGACTATGTTTTAATAATTAAAAATAACCAGAAAGTTATAGAATCTACAAAAAATATTGCTAAGAGGTGGAAAAAGAATTTAACATAGCAGGGTGGAAAATCAGTGACTGAAAGATACAAAACCATTTCCACATGGAATTTTAAGGGCAGGCCTGGAAGTGGCATATCTTTTCTGCCTGCATCTAATTGGCCGGAATCCAGTCCCATGACCTCAACCTAATTGTGCAGGAGGCTTGAGAACCTCCACCTGTGTGTCCAGGAAGAATGATTTGAACACATAGCATTGTCTCTGTCGCAGGCAGCCACTTTGAAATCCAGAACACTGTAAAACTTAGAAGAGGAGAATCTAGTGGTTTTGTAGTAATGAAAATATTAACAATGAAAACCTGTGATGTGACAGATGCTATTCAGGAGTTCTCACCATGTTTTCTCAAACAACCAACAATGTTTTACAGGCTGGGTCTCTGAGAGATCTAATATTCAGCCCTGGCCACTCTATGATGTGGGTGCTGTGACTCTCATTTTCTAGAAGAAACAAAAGAGCTAACAATTTAATGACACAATTGATAGATGGTAGATTTATTGTCAGTCTGGCTCTGTCCTACTGCAATGTCCCTGCTGTTTCTATTATACCCATATCATCTGGTCATCTTGACTTCTTAAAATCCAGGGCCTTTCTTCTTCTCTTTGTTGAAGATGAATTTCCTGGGCCTCCTTTTGATGATTCTGTGATGACCCCCTATTGACTTTCCACATGACGTATATTCATTGTGCCAAGGATCATGCTGTCAGGCATCAGAGTTTATTGTTCCATCTGGCTATTATTATTCCATCTACACAAGATCCTGGTGTGTATGGTTCTTTTTTGGTATAAGGTTGCTATTTTAATGTTTTGATGATGTGCTGAGCTGCATATGGTGTGTTGGGTAATTTCTTTAATTTGACTCTGATGTTTGTGAAGACTGAATATTCACCAGTTCATGCAATTTTGATTTTTGACTCATAAAACTGTGGTAGATGGGATTGGGGCTCAATAATTTAGCTATAGCTCAATAATTCAGCTCTAAAACTGCTGATCAGTTTTATATCTTTGTTCATTTATTAATGGGACTCTTGGTGATGAGTCTTTCTCTACAATTTTTTTTTGTCACCTCAAACAATTGATTGATATTAATATACTGTCACTTTAATCTCAGATTATCCTTTTCAGGTTTTATGAAAGCTCAGGAAAAACACTTTACAACAATATGTTTAGTTCTGTTAAATAAGCATCATAATATCGTAATTAGATATTGAGGGCTTTGGAACCCAAAGTATGATCTCTTTTTTCAATTAGTTGAAACAACAACAATACATTAAATATCTTCCTGGCATGTTCTGATTTGCCAGTTGTGGGGACCCATCAGAAGTTGCCTAAATGGGGCAGGACACATAGGCAACATTTGGGTGGGATTCTAGGTACTGGGTTAAAATTGGGAAATTAGTAAGAGCAATTTTATCTTTCCCTTGATTGTCCTTAAAGAGAGACCATTGGCAAGGTCTCTTACAAAGTCATATACCCAACAAATATGCATCAATGACATACTATCTTTATGCTGGTCTCTGTGATCAAAAATGATGAATTCCTAGACCTTTTAAAGTGCTCTCAGCCTTACCAGGGTAGAGGATATATATCTCAATACAGAGTGATAAACACAATAATATATGTTCAATATACAGTGATGGTGATGAAGAGGGAGAATTAATTGGACCAGAAATCAGGTTTCACAAATGTTTAATTGATAATCTCTTAGAGAACTGTTTATATAACCACTCCCTCTGTTTAAATAACACATTAGGGCAATCAGTCACGAGTTTTCCTTCTTTGATCCCTAAGTCTTTCTTTATGAAGCTAGAGGGCTGTATCTTAGGGCTCAGGTCTAGAGAGATCATCAGTATTTGAGAAGTAGGACTTGGCTGTGCCTTCCCTGTCATGCTTCTTATTTTTTTCCTACTGGGTGCTAATCATATGTAGAGAATAACTTCTCTCCCATTTAGAGAAGAGTTCTCTTACTGAGTGTTGCTGCATGTCAATCTCTGAATGGCCAGGAAATGGGAAATAGAATTCCCTTCAGGGTAATTTGCCACGTCACAGGTTGTTTGTCAGAATTTGCAATTAGTTCAGTCCTTGCAAAGAGCGGAGTGTTTTGATTATTAATTCTCATTTTTTTTGTAATTAGGATACATTTTTTATTAAGAGCTTCTAGAAACCAACATTTTTCCACCCATAAATTTAGCATCTTGTGACACAGTGACAATTACAATTGTAGGAAGAAAGGGAACTGTGCAAACAAAACACAGACATAAAATATAATGAGGGAAAAGCAGCTAGCTTGCTGCAACTGTAAAGAAGAAGAAAACTCCGGGGAGGTCTGATTTATAGGAAATAATTATTGGCTGATTCAGGAAACTGGGGCAGAGATAGGAAGCCACTGAAGTTGCTGTTTTTGCAAACTGATTTGAAGACACCTTCTCTTCTATGCCATTATAAAATAATTCTTGTTCAATGTGTTGCCTTTCACTCAAGGGTTCGCAAGGACTTGAAAAATACTGCTTGAATAGAATTATGATGCCTGAGAAGCACATGCAGACCACTATTCTAAGTGTAAAAGCAAAGACCAGGAGCAGGACAGGGATTCGTGAAAAGTTGCCTAAGAGATCAGAGCAAGAAAATAGACCCAATTCCCACTTCTGATTTCCTAAATTCAGAAACAGTTGGTTCCCACAGTTAAACTTTAAATTCTAATTAGGGAAATTTAATCTTCACAGTAGCTTTCAATCTAAGAGAGATCACTCATCCATTAATTTATTATTCACTTATTCATCAAACATTTATTGAACACCTGCTCTGTGCCAGGTACAGGTTTATGTGCTAGAATACAAGGAGGAGTAAGACATGAGATCTTCCCGCAAAGAGTTCATATATATTATTTAAAGGGGTGAATTTAAATGAACATCGTAAACTAAGATATGCATTCTCCCAGCTGTGAAATACTGATTAATAAAATACTCAGACTCAGAAACCCAGATGTTATCTTTTTGTTGTTGATAATGCATTTTTTCCCCTAAAATGAGGGATGATTTGCCTCCTTACTCATACAATTCTTAAAAGTTGCCACCTCAATAAGATGTATTTCAGCAGACCCTAAGATGAGAATACATTGAAATCAAAACATCAGAGGTGACGGTGATGGATGGTAATTAATGTTTGGGTGGTGAACATGGTGTAGTCTACACAGAAATCAAAATATAATGATGAAAAAAAAATCAGAGGTAGCCTATTATAGTTGAAAAGAGCATTGAATTGGGAGTCAGGAGACCTGGGTTATAATTCTGTTTCATTTATTAACCCATTGCATGAATTAAGGCAAGATATTTCACCTCTTCAGAATTTATATTTCTCATTTTCAGACATTGAGTTGGAGACTAGCTGGAGGGCTAAGATTGTCAATAAATTAAAAAAAATCAAATAAATATGTATTGAGCATCTCCTATAAGCCTAAATTGTTCAAGGAACTGAGGATTACAGAGGTGACCAAAATAGATAGTAAGGCAGAAGGAAAACCAAAAAGTGTGACATTCTAGAAGCCAAGTGAAGAAAATGTTTCCAGGAATAGGGAGGAACCCATTGTCAAATGTTGTTGATAGATTAGACGAAATGAGGTCAAGAATCAACTATTGGTTTCAGCAAAGTTAGTCATTGGTAACCTTGACAAGAGCAGTTTCCGGGAAGTGATAGGGATAAAGGTGTGATTGAAGGGAGTTCTGCATAAGAGACTGAATAGATAAATGGACAATGGCTAGACCATATATAAAAATAGAATTCTGATCCACAATCTGCAGCAACCAGTCCAGGAAACCAACCCACTAACTATACTAACCAGCCCAGGAAGTCAATCTCTTATATATAAGTCAGAACTGTAGAAAGTCAGACCACCATCTCTAGCAAACAGTCCAGAAACTAAACTATAACCCCTGTAATAATTGGCCCCATGGCCAGGACATGATTGATAACGGACATATTCCCTAATTTTTGACCCTGCTTCTTCCAACTTAGGACCAAGCAGAGAAAGCCAAATATGCACCCTTAACAGGTCACGTAGGACACTTTGCTTCTAGTTAGCCTGCCAACAGCTTCCTCATGACAGCACCCTCCAATCATGGCACACCTGAAGCCTTCCCTTTTTTTCCATAAAGCTTTTCCTCTCTTCTGCCTGCCTTTGAGTCTCTACTAAACACAAGTAATCCTGGCTGACTCCTTTGTTATAGCGAGTTCTGAATAAATAGCCTTTGCTTGTTCTCATTTGGGTGGTTTTTGTTTATTTCCACATAGAAAAAATGTGAGAAGAGGAATTGGAAATAGAGAACACGGACAGTTCTTTTAAAGAGTTTTGCTATAAAGCTGAGCAGAAAAATGAGTCAGTAACTGAAGTGAGATAAATTTCTTTTTATATTGTCCTGGCAAGGACATCAAGTACAATGATTAATAGAAGCAGTGGTAGTGGGCATCCTTGCTGCTTCTTGATGTTAAAAAGAAATCTTCTAGGGGGCTGGCCCACTGGCGTAGTGGTTAAGTTCACACACGCTGCTTTGGCGGCCTGGGGTTCGCAGGTTCGGATCCGGGTGTGGACCTATGCACGGCTCATCAAGCCATGCTATGGCAGGCGTCCTACATAAAAAGTAGAAGAAGATGGGCACTGATGTTAGCCCAGGGCCAATCTTCCTCAGCAAAAAGAGGAGGATTGGCAGTGGATGTTAGCTCAAGGCTAATCTTCCTCAGCAAAAAAAAAACGAAAGAAAGAACTCTTCTCAAGTTTTACCATTATCATATTTTCTATGTGTTTTTGGAAGGTGTCCTTTATTAGATAGAGGAAATTACCTTCTATTCTTAATTTGGGAAGAGTTTTAACATTTTTTTTTGGTTTTATCATAAATGAATGTTGATTTTTTGGCAAATACCCTTGCTGCATCTAGAATATTATATGGCTTTTCATCTTTAATGTTTGTAATATCCTTAATTATGTTAGTGGATTTTCTATTGCTTAGCATTCTTGAATTCCTGGGTTAGATTCAGCTTGGACATGATTTTAAAAAAGGTATTGCTAGTTTTGTTTGCTAATAGAGTTTAGGATTATATCATAAATGAGCTTTTTTGTCTCTCATATTATTCTTTTCTCATATTGACCTCGTCAGATTTTGGTATCAGTATTTTATATACTAAGCTTATAAAATGAGTTGAGGAATATTTCTCTTTTTTTCCTACTCTCTGGAAAAGTTTGTATAGATCAAAATGATCTGTTCCTTGAATTTTGATAGAATTTACCTCTAAATGCACATAGGCCAGATAACTCTGTGGGTATGTGTGTGCATGCATGTGTCTATGTAGGTACTGATTTCATTTGTTTAATGGAATCATTAAATAGATGTTTTTAATTTCTTCTTGAGCCAGGTTTAGGCCATTTCTCTACACTTTAAAATTTGCTGGAATAATATTTTTCATAATAGTTTCTTTTTTAAAATTTCAGCCATGTCATAATTGTAATATCCCTTTTTATTCTTAATATATCTCACTTGTGCCTTCCTTTCTTTCTTTATCTTGATATTTTCTTTTATGTCTTTGTCTTTCATTTAATTAGTTTATACTCATCTTTATTATTTCCTGATGATACTTTTAAAACCCTCCCTCCTATCCCTCCCTGCCTCTCTCCACATCCCCAGGTAACCACAGATCTGCTTTCTGTCACTATAGATCAGTTTGCATTTTCTATAATTTTATATGAATATAATAATACAGTTCGTATTTTTTGTCTAGCTTATTTCACTTAGTGTTATTATTTTCAGATTCATCCAATTATTGCATGTATTGATAATTTATTCCTTTTTGGTGCTGAGTGGTGTTTGATTGTATGAAGATATTACTCTTTGTTTATCCATTCACCTGTTGATGGAAATTTGAGTTGTTTCTAATCTTTGGCTACTCTATATAAAGCTGCTCTGAACATTTGTGTAGAAGACTTTGTGTAGACGTACGATTTGAGGTAACTACTTAGGAGTGGATTAGCTGGTTGTAAGATAGGTGTGTCTTTAACATGTTAAGAAATTGCCAAAGTATTTTTTCAAGTGTTTGTATCATTTTATATTCCCACAAGCAGTGTGAGAGTTTAAGTTTCTCTGCATCCTCACCAAAACCTGGTTTGGAAGAGTCTTTTTAATTGAATCATCATAAGAGTTGTGTAGTGTTATTTCACTGTGGTTTTAATTTGCATTGTCCTAATGCCTAATGATGTTGAGTGTAGTTTCATGTGCCTATTGGCCTTCTTTATATCTTCTTTGGTGAAGTGTCTATTCAGATCTTTTGCCCATTTTAAAAACTGGGTGGCTTGTTTTCTCACTATTGAGCTTTGAGTGCTACATATATGTTCCGAATACAAGTCCTTCATCACGAAAATGATTTGCAAATATTTCAACCCAGTCTGTGGCTTTTCTTTTCATTTTCTTACCAGCATCTTTCAAAGAGCAGAAGTTTTCAATTTTGATGTAGGGCAATTTAACAATTTTTTTATAGATTGTTCTTTGGCGTTTTACCTAATAAATCTTTGCCTAACCCAAAGATTTTCTTCTATAATTATTTCTAGAAGTTTTACAGCTTTAGATTTTATATTTAGCTCTAAGATCCATTTTGAGTTGAACTTTATACATGGTGTGAGATATGGATCGAAGTTCACTTTTTTGCATATTGATGTGCAGTTATTTCAGCATTGATTGTTTAAAAGACTATCCTTCTTTCACTGAATAATCTATGCACCATTAAAAAATCAATTGTCTATATATGTGTGGTTTTATTTCTGGACTCTATCTTATTTCACTGATATATTTGCTTATCTTTACACCAATACTGCATTGTCTGGATTATTGTAGCTTTGTAATAAGTCTTGATATCAGGTAGCACTAATTCTTTAACTTTGTTCTTTTTCAAAATTGTTTTGGATATTCTTAGTTCTTAGCATTTCTATATGAATTTTAGAATCAGCTCATCAAATCCTACCAGAAAGACCGGGAGTTTGATTGGGATTGCATTGCATCTATAGATAAATTTACAACGAACCAACATGTTAAAAATACGGAGTCTTCTAGTCCATGAACGTGTTATATCTTTCTATTTATTTGGGTCTTCTTTAATTTCTCTCAGCACTGTTTTGTTACAGGTCTTGCATATATTTCTTCAGATTTATCTCTAGTATTTCCTCTTTTTTGATGTTATTGTAGATGTTATTGCTTTTTCAATTTCGATTTCTAATTGTTCATGGCCACAATCTAGAAATATAATTTATTTTTGTATATTGGCTTTGTATCCTATAACCTTGCTGAACTCTATTACTAGTTCTAATAGTTTTTTTTGGTGTGTAAATTCCATTGGATTTTCTATGTAGATGATCATGCTGTCTGCTAGCATAGACAGCTTTACTTCCTGTTTTCCAAACCAGATGCCTTTTATTTCTTTTTCTGTATTATTTCAATGGCGAGTACCTCCACTTCAATGAATAGAAATGGCGAGAGCACACATTCTTGTCTGTTTCCTAATATTAGCAGGAAAACATCTAGTCTTTCACTATTAAGTATAAGGCTATTAGATTTTCAAAGATGCCCTTTATCAGATTGAGGAAATTTAATTTCTAGTTTGCTGAGATTTTTCTAAGAGTGGAAATTGGATTTTATCAAATGATTTTTCAATATATACTGAGGGAATCATATGGTTTTATTTTTTAGATTGTTCATATGGTAAATTATAATTATTGAGTTTCAAATGTTAAATCAACCTTGTATTCCTGGGATAAACTTCACTTAGAATATATTATCATTTTTATATGTTGCTAGATTCAATTTGCTAAAATTTTGTTTAGAATTTTGGCATCTGTGTTCAGGAGGAATATTGATCTTTTGTTTTCTTTTCTTGTAGTTTTTTTGTCAGGTTTAATTACAAGGGTACTGCTGGAAGTATTCCATTCTCATCGATATTCTGGAAGAGTTTGTGTGTAACTGGTGTTGTTTTATCATTACATGTGTAGTAGAATTCCCCCCAGTGAAGGTAGTTGTGTCTGAAATTTTTTTGTGGTAAGGTTTTTAACTACAAATTTAGTTTCTGTATTCAGGTTATCTGTATTTACAATTTCTCTTGAAAATATCAGACAGCTTCACCACAGAGGGCCCATATTCCCATGTGGCCAGAACTGGGTGACATTCGGTAGAAGCTGCCTCTAGTTTGCTATAGTCCCTACAACTCTCTATTGGTCAACATTCCTTATTTATATTACCTTCTTGGCCACTATAAGCTTTTGGGTCACCAACCTTTCATTAAACTGTTTTTAATTAGCATTCATTTGTTATAGATTGTGAGAGTTAGGAGGAATCCCAAAGATGATCTCTTTCAACCTTCTAGTTTGGTAGATGATGAAAACCGTAGTCTGAATTACAAAGATCACCCAGTGAGTTGTGTTAGAATTAGAAGTAGAATCTAGGTTTATTGTCATTTGCTCCAGTGCCTTTTTATTGTCCCACCAGACTTTCTCAAGTCTGTACCTCATCTGCATGCACAGAACTTGTTCCAGCTAGATAATTCTTTGGGTACAGCGGGTGATGTGCATGAGTAGATCTGTTCTTCATGCATATTATATTTGTGAGCATGTTTTATAATCATGCTTCTTAGTAAACGTGTCTAAGACCTTATTGCTCTGTACAACCTCCTTGTTCTTCCCTTTCTTTCCTTCCAACTCCCCACTCATCATAACGTGGAGAAGGGGTTAAATTTAACCAACTTGTCTCATTCCTCCTTGATGTGTCTTAATCTATCCCTTATATTCTCCACCTTCGCTTCCCTAATCCAAAAGCTTACCCCTCATGCCTGGATATACGTAATGGTAGAGCAATAGAACTCCCTTCCTTCACATATCCCGCCTCCAAATATTTGACACATGGGTCAGAATGATCTTAACACGAGATATAACTTTCTGTTTCAAGCCTTCTTTTCCTGTGATCAAGTTTCCATAGCATGGGCCTAAAAGAGGTTAGGAGAAGGTATCATATGAGGAACAGCCCTGCTTGGGTACCAGGCTGCTACTTTCTTCATCAACTCATTTATCATTTTAGTGTAGTGCCTGGGAACAGCATTTGGGCCTTCCTAGTTCAGGTTCATGCCCTGACAATACTGGCTGCAATTCTTTTAGAGCAAACCTTAGTTAAAAAAAAAAAATTAGGAAGCAGGGGACTCATTCCTTAGAGTAGGCTATGTAAACTTTGCTAAAAGTTAATTTAATGTCCCTATGTACCTTCTTACAAAGCTGTATTTGACTACCAGTGACTCCTAATCAGGTTATTGTGGGTAGTGAGGTGATATTTTTGGATGTATTCTGTTCCTGGGTTTCTAGCCATGCCTTCTCCATTTTTGAGCCTCATCCTTATCCAAGGTACTCTTATTATTTTTCTTTAGGTTGTTAACAGAGATTTATGTCTCTCTTCTCAATGTATCTTCCAAGTTCGCTTCTTCATAAACAGGTGTTCTACTTCAACTAGAACTTAGCAACGTTGTTTTCAATGCTCCTATGTTTTTAAACTATTAATTGCTATTTTATAGATTTGTGCTGCCTGAGAACTGTGGAAGCCAGGAACTCCCTATTCTGCTTCAGAATGTCTTCTTTATTTCTGGGAAGAGTGTCTTTTATGACTAAGACAAGAACCAAATAATGGTTAATGTAAGGTCCCATCCCAAGACCTGGGATGAATGTCTCCTTGGTGGTGACAGGATTTTAGAGGGGTAACTCCAGAGGTATGTAACAAATCATAGTGATGTTTGTAGGCGTAAAGTTTAGCATTCAGAATTTCTGGATATTTCCCTATTCTGGTTTGGTGATAGCTATGATATTTACCTTTTACTTTGGCTTATGAGGCTATTTTATATGACTTTCTTACTTCTTTCTAGACCACTTGGATTTCCATTTGGATATTTATTTGGTAGACAGATGTTCCTGGATCACATCTCTTGTAGTGTTGCCAGTGGTTCTCAAATGCTGATCTGTGAGCCAGTACCAACTGCACTACATCAAAAATTCTCTGAGACAGTTTATTTAAAAGGTACGTAATCCCAGAATGCTTCCCTAGAATTTCTGATAAATTGTATCTAGGGTAAGGCTTGTGTTTCAAAGGAGCTCTTAGGGTATTCTTATATGAAGTTGAGTTTAGAAACACTGATCTAAATGGTAGGCATCCCATTCAGATTGGATGGAGTTTTGGATTTCAACACAATAATAATAACTAATTATAATAATACTTATTGGACACTTAGTATATACTAGACAGTTTAAGTATCTTTGTGTGGAGCATATATGTCCCTTTTATGAAGATTACTTTAACCTTAGGAGGTAAATACAATTATCACCCATATATGGGGAAACTGAGGCCTTTCTCAAAATTACGTAGCTAATGATTGGGGATCTAATCTTGTACATAAAACTATTCAGTGCTAAATAGTATGCTACCTAAACTAGGAGGCCAGCCCTGGTTCCAACACTATCTCTAGCAGGGTGACCTTGGATAAGACATTCAACTATTCAGGAAATCCATTTTTTTTTCATTTGTAAAATGAGAGGGTTAGATTAGGTAATTTTCTAGTTCTTTTTATCTTGAAAATTACGCTTTTTGTATGAAAATGCGTTTATCTTTAAGGAAGCATAGCAATAAACAAATCTCTAATATATGAAACATTTAAACACAATTCAGAGCAATAGTCATGGAAATATAAAAACTTAAGTACAACTTGGCATCTTTCACACTAATCTTCCATTTTATCAACACTTGATATATACATTTTCTGCTCTAATATTGAACTGTGATTCTTTCTTTTGCTACAATGTAGCTATCTAGCCATTGGGCTTATCTACAGCTCCACTGTTCTCGGAATTAAAGGACCTTTTGGCTTTTCTTTTCCCATTTCTAACTGTCCTAGTGAAGAGACCTTCCCGAATTATCATTGTTTTTTAAAATTTGAATCTCAAGAGAAGTCCTAACTGGTTTTGTCCTCTATTGCAATGTCTATTCTGTGAGTCAGAAATGAACTGGAATGATTGTGTACTTCTGTACTATACTTCTTAGCATTGGTGTTTTTTTGGTTTTGTTTTGTTTTTTAAATCAGAATCTTTTTTTATATCTAACTTGCTGTTTCTGCCGAGCTTCCTACCCATGAACGGTAGGACTTGACAAAATTAGGGTACTGATTAACTCTTCTTTATTAAGGTCTGCAGGCTCTGTTGAAATCTAGTTCTAACTTTTAAAGGTGACTACCTCTTTTCCCAGAATTTAGACTTTAAAGCATTTATTCAGGAAAACATATAGTAGTTTATAGGCTTTGCTCACATAATTTCATGTTCAATTTCGTAATATGAATTATGTAATAATAATAAATACAGAGTATATTATACAGTAGTATAGGGGAGCATATTGAAATCATACATGCACACACAGATTATATATAAATTTTATATATGTATAATTATATACATATACATTATAAATTATATATAATTTAATGTTAATATTGACTACTGATTATCTTCTGATAAGCTCATGGCACAAATTGTTCAGGAAATTTCCACTACCACACAAATGTTTATCGCTGCTTTCTTTTCTTTGTTCCAGGAGACATGCTTCCTCTGTGGTTCCTGGTTCCAAGAAATGAAATGTTGCAAGACTTATCTATCTGCACTGGAACAGTCTGAGCATTGCTTTCCATTCAGCGCTCCTGAAAGAAAGTACAAAGAATAAAGAGAGAAGGTAACATTAAAAATTCTGTTATGGTCTTTGACCAATTTTCTAAAAAAACAAACAAACAAACCTCAGTGTACAAAAGTTAGAGTCAAATAAGGAAAGTGTGATTATTTTGATGATAGAAGGCCTTATCCATCATTCCTTTAAAATGCTACTCCACAAAGAAATGGGCTTTGGAGCTATTTTTGAAATCATTAATATGAAGAGTCATTGGGACCACCAAAGTTTATGTATATATGTCACCAGAGAAGCTTTGTGAAAACAAATTTCTCCTCCAAACCAGCCAGATAAACCTTTCCATCTGCCCTATTTGTGAACATTATCTAATCTAACATTATTTTCTGATCAAATATTTAGAGGACTTAAAGAGATACAATTGGCATTGGAAAGAACATCTGATTTAAGATCCCGTTTTAGAGTACTGTTGTTTACTTCATTCTTTTACTACAAATAGGGCTGCATTCATATAAATTTTGTGAATGTTGTGTTGAGTGTCATAGATGCGCTCAAAAAGGAAGCCACTCCCTCTGCTCAAGGAAGTTGGAGTTCATATGTGTGCAGTGGTCTTGTGATTTGAGTATTTTTAATACACTTCTGATTTTAAATAGTCTGTACCATATTCCCCATAAAAGATCAAAATATTTTAGAAAAATCTATTTTCCACATCCAAACTTCTCTAAGACTTTCTTATACAATTGACATAGACTCAAAATTCTTTTGGAAAATCCATTGTAGTTCTGGGTTAAAAAAATTGTGATCAAGGGAAACATAACTATATAGTGAAATATAAAGTCATAAGTATCTTAAAAGTGGTGCAAATGAAACACTGCTGCTTTTCAGAAATAACTTGTATCTTGTAGGATCAGGGAGGACCGTATGGAAGCAAAGGAATTTGGAGCAGACCTTAGATAGTATTGATAGTGACAGTTGATGATTACCTAGCACGAGTTGTCTGCATAATTGTTTATATACATTATCTCAATGTGTTCTTCAACTCTTGTGAAGTAGCTTCTATTATTCCTGTTTAAGAAGTGAAGAAAAGAGACATTAAAAGGATATGTCATATACCTAATTGGGGATGGAACTTGGGCTTGAAGGCAGGTATGTTTAGCTCTAAACTCTGTGTTTAAATTCACTATATTGTACTTTAGTAATGCAAAGTATATTACTAAATATACTTGAGAAAGAGTATTTGAGATAGTGGAAGCAACAGGAGCAAAGATACAGAGACTGGAACCACAGGAAACAGTCAACAGAGAGCAGTTGATTTTGTTGGAGCTATTGGTATATGGGAAATGAGAAACAAATTTGGAAATACCACTTGGGGCTAGATGGCAGAGCCCTGAATACCAGGCTCAAGATGCCAACTCTTATCTTAGATGATAGAAAGAGTTATTGGCAATTAGCGCTAAAGAGGAATTGGGATAAGTATATAAGATGCTGGAGACTGAGTGATTAATTGTAAGGTTAGGACTTTGATCTAGGAAAGCTACAATGAAAGTCTGAACTTAGAGGTGGGTGGAGGAGGCCAGGACGTGGAATGAACTACCGAGGTGCAAGGATGAGATCATGTGACTTAGTGAATTAGACACAGGCTCCTTAGGAAGAGAAGCCCATTTAAGATGGAACATCATGATTTTGGACACTGATTGGGACACCCAGGTGGACATTTCCAGGAGGCATTTGGAAGATTTTGCTTTAGACCATCAATCACCTGTCTGATTAGAAGAAGAATGCTGTACTAAGCATTATGAGTGAATGAAGATGAGGCAGAAATAAAATCAACATTCTTTTTTCTAGGAAAGACACTGTTCTAGGTGATTTACCATAATAATCCTATGAAATAGGTAATATTAGCTCCATTTTACTAAATAATAGAGCTAAGATTCAAACTTAAGTCTCTTTCACTGAGGGGCCTGAAATCATTAATCTTTGAAATTATCATTCATTTATTCATTCATTATTTATTTATTGGGCATTTTATTTTGCACAAAGCATTGCTCAATCTCCAAGAAAAACTGTTGTGTGAAAAAAGCGGTAGTCCAATGTGATGCTATTTACGTACATTTTTAAAAGAAAAACCCACAAAATAGTGCTGCATATTTTCTATGGATACATTTAAAAAGGGTCTGGAGAAACACACAGTAAATTGGTAACAGTGGTTACATCTGAGGAAGGAATCAAGATAGAGAGTGAAATAAAATTTATGTTTAATGTTTTAATTATTTATATGGAAATATATTCATGTATTATTTGTGTATTTAAAATTTCATTTTAAGATGAATATTTCTGCCTGAAAATGACTTTGCATGCAGACACGATTTTGATATAAGGAGTTTGAATTAAGTGAGGAAATAGGATGAGTTTATAGAAATTCTTTAGAACACCTTTTATGTTAAGTAAGAGACGTAGTTTTTTTTCATGACTGGTTCCTGGTCACTTCTGAAGAAAGTCAAGCAAGCTTCTGCTAACAACTCCATGAGACACAGCCAGGTGGGCAGACCTCATTTTTCTGAGGAATGTCACAGGTTATAGGGGGGAAATTGGCTATAACTTGGTCATTCTTATGGTTGGAATCACCAAAAGCTGACTGAGTTCTTTCGTTAAGTGGGCTCAGGCACGAGATTGGGGTTCTCTTCTTTTGAGCTTCCCCACTGGGGACCTCTTTTAACCACCTTCAGCCCCATTCACACCTCACTTTGGATCAAAGCTCCAGTAGTAATTAGTTTTTGCCAGGTATTCTTATTTAGGCCTGATGTGTTTTCAAATATGCCGTTCGTTTTCTTTTACTGTGTTTCTTTTCCTCTTAACTGCTTAACCTTCCTCATCCTTCAAGTCTCAGTTTAAATTCCACTTCCACCAAAACATCATCTGCATCCCACCTCTCCGTCTAGATTGAATATTCCTTCATGTGCCCCCATAGTCCTCTACTTCCCATGCCTTGCACTCCCCTGGCTCATATAAGACGTTTCTTCACCCTGGCTGGACACGAAAATTACAAGGAAGCTTTTAAAAATATAACTGTCTGGGCTTCACCTCAGACCTATTTGCAACTGAATCTTCAGGATTGTATCTAGGTATTTATTTTTGTATATAGTGCCCATCATATAATTGCAGCTAATACTTCTTGATATTAGCTGCATTAAGAAGAGGGGCTCTGGTTATCTGCAGCTGTTTGTTTCACTGATACTGAATACTTTTTTTCACCCTCATCAGTAGTTCTGCCCTTCCTGGATTCACCTGGATAATGTCATAAAGGCAGAGATCAATCTGGCTTGCTTAATTTAAGACACTTTTTTTTTTGATGTTTTCTGGGTCCCGGAAGTAGACAATGGAACATTTCAAATGAGGCTCAATTAATAAATATTTACAATAGCTTATGCAAAGCAGTCTGTTATTGCAACAAAGCAGTCTTTCACTGTCCATTCTAGTTCATCCCCTTCCTATCACCATATCAACTCGTATCTGATAATAGCAGTAGGATGAGGCATTACTTGGACAAGGAAAGGCATAAAATATTCAGTTCCATCCTCTGGAGTCTTATTCTTTATCTCGTGGGCTCTTAATGTGCAGCGTCTGCCAATCAACATTCAACTAGGTGTTCTTGGACCCAGACACTCTTCATACCTTGGTGTCCAGGATACTGCTCAAAATCTTGGGCATCTTTTCAACACTTACCATCCATAAATCAAAGAGTAGAAGAGCATAGCGTTTAAGAGCCCAGGTTCTGGGGCCTGGTTCTGGGTTTGGAGGCAAGCTCTGCCATTTCAATATCTATGTCCTTCTCTATGCTTCGGTGTTCCTGTCTGTAAAATGTGGAAAACATAGCACAGTATCTACTTCATAAACTGTTAGCAGGATTAAGTGAGTGAATATACATGAAGAACTTATAAGATTATCCAGCACATTGTAAATGCTTTAAAAATATTGGCTATTCTACCCTCTAAGATTAGGCATTTACCTTGGTTACATAGATGTTACAGAAAAGTATGGAGAAGATAAAGAATGAACTAATGACAGATAATGTAAAACCACTAAAGATGAAATGGAGTACAAAATGTCATCGTATACATCAAAGAAGATTTAAAAAATGCAATTTGCTAAAGAGGATATCAACAAGAACAGATTTACTACTTTCACTGGCCTCTCACCAGACCTCCTGGGAAGGTCTTAGTAATCTTGTGTTTGTAATTTTGTATTCTTTTTCTTAAGGAGTCTACCTAAAATTATATAAACTTGAGGATTCATAAAACCTGGATTTTGTAAATCAAAATGCAAAACACTGTTCAGGAGGACAAAACAGAAGAGGAATTTAGGCCATGGTGAGGTAGGTATATGAAATATCACATTGACTACTGACTTTTGCCTTTTAAGCTGGGCCTCAGAATAACTTACCACAATTCCAGTTTTATATGCCTTTTTTTGAAACTCTTCTAACAACTTCCTAAAGGAATCAGTTTGCCCCACGTATGGACATGTTAACGCTTATTTTTTCCCCCTTAATTATCTTAATCTTAAAATATGAGGAAGAATCAATGAACTATCCTGATGGAGGAAGAAAAGTTAACAGCAATTTTAATCAGCGTAACTGTAGCAGGATTTGTAATAACCCTAAAAAGATAGTGAAGTCACTTCTTTCTCCACTTGACTCTCTCACTTTCTGTGAATGGCTTTAAGTGCTGATTACAAGTGATTAATTACCTACTGGAAGGCTTTCTCCAGCTCATCTTCTTATCCCTAAACCAACTGCAGTCTGAAGAGTACAGTGAGATTCTAAATGTATAAAAGATAAAATGATCTTTTCTGTGATGTGAAGTGTTTACAAGACAGAATTTGATGAAGAACATCTGGCTAGAGCTTTTACACCAGCATGGGGAAAGGCGAATGAGTTGTATTAGGCTGGCCTTGAATATTTCATCTAAAATGACAGAGAATGTGGTGATCCATGCCACAAACGAGACATTTATACTACTACAAGGCAGTGGGTTTTTACCTGGAACCACTCTGCAGAATGCAGTGGAGGAAGGAAGAGCCGGGATAGAGCCTAGTGGTGTCACTGAACTGAGTATTCAGAGTTCAGAGTTTGGGGCTAACAAGGAAATTGGAATTTGCTGGGTGGAAGGGGAACTGGGGAGATGAGAGTTATACAGGGAAGGAAGATCAGACATCTGCATAGGGGTACCCTTGATTCTTTGGCCAATTACTAATCTATGCGTGCACAGAGTGAGATTCCATATGGTCCAGCAAAGAACAACTCCTGGAGGAAGAACAAGCACTGGGGAGTTGTGAGCTGACCTGAGCTTGCACAGTGCTGGGAGACATTCACATCACGTAGTCAGAGTAGAGACCTTGTTGAACACCCCGGACACTTGGTAGAGAATGTAGAAAGGCCACGCTCCAGAAGTAGGACTAATTTAGCCCTAGAGTAAATGATATTCTGGAACCACTCTGACATATCACAAAAACAAGACTTAAAAGGATCAAGCAAACTATAGGTAAATGTACTGCCTTCTGGAACAAAACCCAATATTCTATTCAGGAAGACAACAAAATCCAGATACACAACAATGTAGCATCCATTACATCCATAATACAGCTAAAATATATGAGAGATGTGAAGAAGCAGAAAAATGTGTCCCATAACCAGAAAGATAATCGCTTAATAGAAACCTGTCTCCAAATTATAGATATGATAGAATTATCAGAGGAAGATTTTAAAATAGTTATTATAAATATGTTCAAGGATATAAAGGAAAATATATATACCTATGATTAGGAAAAATAATTACAATATAGAAATGGAAAATGTAAAAAAATCCTAATGGGATGTATAGATGAGAAATGTAATATCTGAAATTAAAACAAAAGTGCTAGATAGGATTAATATCAGATTAATCCCTGCAGAACAAATTATTAGTAAATTAGTAGAAAAGGGCAAAATAAACTATACAAAGCAAATGAAGAAAAGCTGACAATAAATGAACAGAGCTTCAGTGACTTATACTATTCCTGAGTTTATATAAGTGGTCCTATGTATGTGTAATTTGGCGTCACAATAGGAGTGAAACGAGAGATTTTGGGTCAGGAAAAAAAAGAAAGAAACTTTCAGGATATCAGGATTGAAAAAATTGCAAATTTCATAAAAAATCTGGAGCCCATATTTATGAATATCAAAAAAAGAAGACGAACTGAAATGAAACCATATGCAAGTACATTATGATCAAACTGCCAAAAAAAATTGATAAAGAGAAAATATTAAAAGCAGCCAGACAAAAATAGCACATTATATGCAGAGAAATAGTAATAAGAATGATTCTGTCTACTCATCAGAAAAAAATATAAGCCAGAAGACAAAGAAATGACAACCTTCAAGTACTGAAAGAAAAAATTATATCCTAGAATTTTATATAGAGTGAAAATATTGTTCAAATGTGAAGGCTAATGAAAGCAAATAAAAACCAGTTTTAGAAAAACAAAAGTGAAAAGAATTTGTCACCAGCATATGAAGTGTTAAAGGAAGTTCTCCATGTTGAAGGTAAATGTGGAGACCAGTTGGAAATTGGGATCTATATAAAGTAAAGAGGAGCAATGGAAATGATAAGTTGGTGGGTAAATTAATTTTTTTCTCTTATTTTAAAGTTTATTTAAATGATACTTGACTGTAAAAGAAAAATGATAAAAATGTACTTATACATCTTATAATATGTGCAGAAGTAAAACTTATAAGAATAACAGAAGAATGGAAGGGTTGAAAATAGAAGTACACTTTGTAACGTTATTATAACTGAAGTGGTATAATATTAACTGAATTGATGTGATGTTATTTGAAGGTAGAATGTGCTACATTAAAGACATATATTTTAAACCCCAGAGAAACCACTAGAAAACAAGTTATAGCTAATAAAACATTCCAAGACAAGGTAGATTGTCAAATATTGCTTAATAAATAAAAAGAGAACCAGGAAAGGAGAGAAATAAGAAATAAGGAACAATCAGGACAAAAAAATCCATAGCATATTAGATTTAAAATCAATCATATAAATCACCATTTTAAATACCAATAAATCATTTCAACTAAAAAATGTATTCTCAACACTAACAACGAAGTAGCAGAAAGAGAAATTAGGAATACCATCCCATTTACAATTGCAACAAAAAGAATAAAATACCTAGGAATAAACTTAACTAAAGAGGTAACTGAAAACTATTAAACATTGCTAAAAGAAATTGAAGAAGACACAAAGAAATGGAAAGATATTCCGTGCTCTTGGATTGGAAGAATTAACATAGTTAAGATGTCCATACTTCCTAAAGCCATCTATAGATTCAATGCAATCCCCATCAAAGTTCCAACAACATTTTTCACAGAAATAGAACAAAGAATCCTAAAATTTATATGGAACAACAAAAGACCGCGAATAGCTAAAGGAATCCTGAGAAAAAAGAACAAAGCTGGAGGTATCACACTCCCTGATTTCAAAATATACTACAAAGCTATAGTAACCAAAACAGCATGGTACTGGCACAAAAACAGACACACAGATCAATGGAATAGAATCGAAAGCCCAGAAATAAACCCACACATCTATGGACAGCTAATCTTTGACAAAGGAGCCAAGAACATACAGTGGGGAAAAGAAAGTCTCTTCAACAAACGGTGTTGGGAAAACTGGAGACCCACATGCAAAAAAAATGAAAGTAGACCCTTACCTTACACCATATACAAAAATTAACTCCAAATGGATTAAAGACGTGAATGTAAGACCTGAAACTATGAAACTTCTAGAAGAAAACATAGGCAGTACGCTCTTCGACATTGGTCTTAGCACCATCTTTTCAAACACCACGTGTGACCAGGCAAGAGAAACAATAGAAAAAATAAACAAATGGGACTACATCAAACTAAAAAGCTTCTGCACAGCAAAGGAAACCATCAACAAAACGAAAAGACAACCTAACAATTGGGAGAAGATATTTGCAAACCATACTTCTGATAAGGGCTTAATCTCTAAAATATATAAAGAACTCATGCATCTCAACAACAAAAAAACTAACAACCCAATTAAAAAATGGGCAAAAGACCTGAACAGACATTTCTCCAAAGAAGATATACAGATGGCCAACAGACACATGAAAAGATGTTCAAAATCACTAACTATCAGGGAAATGCAAATCAAAACTACAATGAGATATCACCTCACGCCCGTCAGAATGGCTATAATTAACAAGACAGGAAACAACATGTGTTGGAGAGGATGTGGAGAGAAGGGAACTCTCATACACTGCTGGTGGGAGTGCAAACTGGTGCAGCCACTATGGAAAACAGTATGGAGATTCCTCAAAAAATCAAGGATAGAACTACCATATGATCCAGCTATTCCACTGTTGGGTATTTATCCAAAGAACTTGAAAACACCAATTTGTAAAGGTACATGCACCCCTGTGTTCATTGCAGCATTATTCACAATAGCCAAGACTTGGAAGCAACCTAAGTGCCCATCAAGGGACGAATGGATAAAGAAGCTGTGGTATATACACTCAATGGAATACTACTCAGCCATAAGAAACGATGAAATCCAGCCATTTGTGACAACATGGATGGACATTGAGGGTATAATGCAAAGTGAAATAAGTCAGAGGGAGGTCAAATACTGGATGATCTCACTCATTAAGTAGTAGATAATAACAACAAACAAACACATAGGGACAGAGATTGGATTGGTGGTTACCAGAGGGGAAGGGGGGAGGGAGGAGGGTGAAAGGGATAATTCGGTACATGTGTGTGGTGATGGGTTGTAATTAGTATTTTGCTGGTGAACATGATGTAATCTATGCAGGAATAGAAGTACAATTATGTACACCTGAAATTTTTACAATGTTATAAACCAATGTTACTGCAATAAACAAAAAATTAAAAAAAAAATAATGTATTCTCAGATTGGGTAAAAAGACCAGAACCCAGAGGAAGATGGGGACGGATGTTAGCCCAGGGCCAATCTTCCTTGGCAAAAAGAGGAGGATTGGCAAGGATGTTAGCTCAGGGCTGATCTTCCTCACACACACAAAATATATATATATGGGGCCAGTGCGGTGGTGCAAGTGGTTAAGTGCATTCACTCTGCTCCAGTGGCCCAAGGGTCACAGGTTCAGATCCTGGGTGTACACTGACGCACCACTTGTCAAAGCCATGCTGTGGTGGCGTCCCATATAAAGTGGAGGAAGATGGGCATGGATGTTAGCCCAGGGCCAATCTTCCTCAGCAAAAAAAAAAAGCAAAACCCAACCACATACAATATACAAGAGGGTCACATTAAATACAAAGACACAGATAGGTTAAAATGAAAAGAATGAAAGGAAGTTATACTATGTAAATACTAAGAATAGGAAAGCTGGAGTGGCTGTATTAATATTATATAAAATATTCCTCAGGATAAAGATTATTGTAAGAAATAAAGAGGAATATTTTATAATGATAAAATAGTTAATTTATTAAGATGTAACAATCAAAAATGTGTATGGACCTAATAAAAGTGTTTCAAAATACATGAAGCAAACTGATGGAAATGAAAGGAGAAATAGATGATTCCATAATTATAGTTGTAGATTTCGATATTTCCCTCTCAGTAAGTGATGCAGTAAGGATATAGAGGATTTGAATAGCACTATAAAACCATTCAACCTAATCGGTATTTACAGAACACTATACCTGACAACTGCAGAGTACACATTATTGTCAAGCTCACATGAAACATTCACCAAGAAAGATTATATGCTGAGTTACAAAACAAGTTTAAATAGATTTAAAATGATTAAAATTATTCATAGTATGTTAGTTAATCACAACCAAATGAACTTGAAAATTAATAAGAGAAAGTATCTGGAAAATCTCCAAATATTTGCAAATAAAAAACACACTTCTAAATAACTCATGGGTCAAAGAAGCAATCACAAGGAAAATTAGAAAATGTTTTTAACTGAATGAAAATTAAAACACAGCATATCAATTTTGTGTGTGTGTGGGTTGCCGCTAATACAATTTCTGGGGGAGATTTATAGCTCTAAATGCTGAGGGTAGAAAGAAGAAAATGTCAAAATCCATGATCAAAACTTTTTCCTTAAAAAACTAACAATAAAATTAAAACAATTATAAGGAGGTAAATAATAAAGATAAGAGTAAATATCAATGAAATAGAAAACAATCAATGGAGAAAAGCAATGGAAACAAAAGTTGGTTCTTTGAAAAGATTAATAAAGTTGATAAACCTGATAGACTAGACTCACAAAGAAAATTAGAGCAAAATCACAAGTACAAATATCATTAATAATAAAGGGGGCATCACTAAAGATCATAGAAATAAGGATAATAGAAGAATATCATGAAAAACTTTATGCCAGCACATTCAACATGGAGATGAAGTAGACAAATTTCTTGAAAATTGCAAATTACTAAAATTGACACAAGAAGAAATAGAAAATATGAGTAGCCTAGTTCATTAGTTATTAAATTTATAATTCAAAATCTTCCCACAAAGAAAATTTCAAGCCTAGATACTTATGTGAGTATTTCAAGAAGAAATAATACCAATTTTACACAAACTCATTTTATGAGAGTAGTGTAACACTGATACCCAAACCAGACAACAATATTATAAGAAAATAATATTATAGACCAATATACTTCATAAATATAGATGCAAAAACTCTTAGTAATATATTAGCAAATCAGATCCATCAACACATGAGAAGGATAATACAGAATGCTCAAGTGGGGTTTATCCCAGCAATTCAAGATTGGTTTAACATTTTGAAAATTAATCAATGTAACTCATGGCATTAACAGAATAATGGAGAGAAATCATATGATCATTTCAAGAGATGCAGAGAGAGCATTTGACAAAATTTAACACCCATTCATGCTAAAAACTTTCAGCAAATTAGGAATTAAAGGGAAATTTCTCAACTTCATAAAAGCCATCTACCAAAATTACCTGCAGATAACATCGTACTTAGAGCTGAAAGTCTCAACTTTCCTACCCATTATCAGGAACAAATAAGTGTCTTCTCTCTCATAAATTCTATAAGTGAATTCAGCAAGTTGTCAGGATTCAAGATCTATATACAATAATCAAATGTATTTCTATAGACTATAATGAACAATTAGAAAATGAAATAAAAATACCATTTAAAATTATCTCAAAAACATAAAAATTATTTAGGGATAAATTTAATAAAATATGTCAAAGATCTCTACATTGAAAACTACAACACATTGCTGAAAGAAATGAAAGAGCTAAGTAAATGGAGAGACACCATATTCATGGATTCAAAGTCTCAATATTGTCATGATGTAAATTCTCCCCAAATTAATACAAATTCCAACAGGCTTTTTTTTGGTTAGACATTGACCAGCTAATTGCTGAAAAATAAGATGTACACTTTATAATTTCAAGACTTACTATTAAGTTACAATAATCAAGAGCATGTGTTACTGAAATGAAGATAGACAAATAAATCAATGAACCAGATTAGAGATGCAAAAGTAGAGCCTGTCTTGATGGCCTAGTGGTTAAAGTTCTGTGCTCACCACTTCCACAGCGCAGGTTTGCTTCCTAGTCATGGAACCACACCACCCGTGTGTCAGTTGTCATGCTATGGCGGCGGCTCACATAGAAGAACTAGAACAACTTACAACTAGGATATACAACCATGTATTGGGAATTTGGAGAAGAAAAAAAAAGGGGAAGATTGGCAACAGGTGTTAGCTCAGGGCAACTCCTTCCCTGCAAAAAAAAAAAAAGAAGCAAAACTGACCCAGGCTTATATAATCAATTGATTTTCAATCAAGTTGCCCAAGCAATTGAAGTAAGAAAGAGCTTTACAACAAATGGTGCCACAATAGCTGGCTATTTATAAGAGAAAAGGTATTCCTTAACCCATACCTCATGCCATACGCAACATTTAATCCTAGATGGATCATCAACTTAAGTGTAGAGGCTAAAATTATAAAACTTCTAGAAGAAAATGTAGGAGACTATTTTGTGACCTCAGGATTGGCAAGGATTTCTTAAATAGGAAGTACCAAAAAAGGAAAAAGAGAATGACAGAATGATTTCAGCAAAATTAAAATCTTCTGTTCATCAAAGTGAATACATAGATTGGAGAATATATTTGCAATACATATATCTGACAGCTGTATAAACACATTGTACAAATCAGTAATCTAATGACAGGTAACCAGACTAAAACATGGGAAAAGATGAGCAGGTAATGGACAAAGGAAGATTTACAAATGGCCACTTAGGACATGAAAAATCGTTTAGCATCATCCGAAAAATGCAAATGAGTCATTAGGGAACTTCAGCTTAAAAGAACAGTGAGATACTACACTTGAATACTGACTTGAATGGCCAAAATTAAAAAGACTGACCATAGTAAATACTGTTGAGAATGGGGAGCAACTGCAACTCTCACATATTACTAATGGGACTGTAAAATGGTAAAATCAGTTTGTAAATCAATCTGGAAATTTCTCATGAAGTTAAACAAACACATACCCAATGACCCACCAATTCCGTTTTTAGGTATTTACCCAAGAGAGATGAAAGTATATATATATTTCATATTTAGGACATTGCTCCATTTGGAGTCTACCTTCCTATATGGTATAAGATAGGGAGTGATTTCAGTGTTTTCTTTTTAAAAATTTTTACCTAGTATGACTACATTCTTAATTCTGTCTACTAAAATATTCAAAATCTCTTCGTAGATTTACAGCGACACTTTTATCATATATGAAGTCGCCGTACATGTGTGTTGTCCCAATGCTAGATTTTTTGATTCCTACACAAATACCATACCTTAAAAATCTTCAATAGAAATATTCTTTTAAATAAAATAATTTTTAATCAAAGAAATATTTGGAAGTCCAATAGTTTTATGGATAAATAATGCAAAATAATCTTCTGGTAGACTTCCAATACGTACTACTCAGAGGCAAACTTTTTTTTCTTTTAGTTGTTTCTTTTGCTATTTATTTCCTTATTCATAAATGTGTTTGCTAACTATGTCTTGCTTTTCTCCTCTGCCAGACACTTTTCCCATCATCCCTTCAACTCCCTACAAGGTACATATTATTCCTACCTTCCCTCCCCAAACCCCCCTTTCAAGAAGACAAATAAACTAAAGTTCAGAGACACAATTAGCAAGAGTAAGATTAGAATCTAGGTTTGTTTAACTTCAAATCTATATTCTTTCCATTAAACCAGAGATCAACAAACTTTTTATCTAAAGGAACAAATAGTAAATATTTTGGCCTTTGTGGACCATACAGTTTCTGTTGCAGCTACTCAAGTCTGCCATCGTAGTGTGAAAGCAGTTATAGATAATACATAAATGAATGGGTCTAGCTGTGTTCCAATAAAACTTTATTTACAAAAAAACAGGTAATGGGTTAGATTTGTCAACTCCTGCAGTAAACCACATTGCCTCTCTTTAAAAATGTGGTTTTTGAAATGAAGACATATCATTTAAATATAACCATTATCTTAAAAAAAGTATTCTCTCTATGTAGATGTATATTGTATGTGAAAATAAATTCATAACTAATAGTTGATGATGCTGGTCAGATATATCACTAGGTTCTCCAATGACTTATGTCTTTGTGCCATGGGTTTTGACTTGGAGTCAAGATACTAGAGTAGACTAGTACCAGATACTAGAATAGACTTCGTCACCCAGTCTTTGTTTGAATGCTTTCAGTTCTATTTCCCAGATTTAATCATTAATAGTTTCCTATACCCTTAAAAAATATTTACGCACATCCCAAAGGAGATTATCGTACGTATCTCTTCTGCAACCTCCCCTCCTCCCTCTCTCCTTTCTTTCCTTCCTTTGTTGCTTTCTTTCTTCCTTATACTCTCTCTCTCTTTCTCTTCTCTTGGAATTCCTATATTCAATACCAGCACAAATGAATTAGATTTAAAAGAATATGAATGGCATTTTCTTCATGAAAACCATTACTTAACATAAAAAATTGAGCACCCCAAATATAATTTGGTTTTGAGAAAAATTAAGTTGCTAATATCACTTTGTATGAAATCAGTTTACTAGAAAATTAAGTACATTTTCTGTTAAACATCATAATGAATATCATTGAATGTATCACTCAGGCATAACTACAGTATAACTGTATTTAATACACAATTAAATATATTTTCTATTAAAGGTCAACAGCAGAGTTCATTGTTACATTTCTCGGGCAGATGTGCCATGCAATTAGGACTCTCTAGCTAAGTGAGTTGTACAAGGAACCAAACTCGTTGCTACCTCATAGAAACATTCCATTCCATTCCAATTGTAGACTGGAGACTTTTTTCCCCTTTCCTTTTCTTTGCGTATTCATCTCTTTTGAAAACTGGTGACTAGCAGAAGGGTCAGACCCTATTTTGAGGATCTTGGATCAGTATAAAACTTGATTCTTCCTTAAATAGTACCATATTCACTCTCACAGATGTCAGTCTGGACTTCTCTTTGGTATATTCACTTAGTAATTCTACCGATTAGTTTCAGGTTGCAAACCCAGGAAAAGATAAAATAAGCTTTTTGGCCTGAGGGAATTTTGGCTTCGCTTTCAGGTTCTTCTTGATTATGATGTCTTACATCTCTTTCCTGCCTCTGTCTTCCCCTTTGGTCACTCCCTCCCCATCTGCCTGGTTTTTTGCACTTCTCAATACTCTAAAATATCCCAGATTCAATTTTCTGCAAGCATAGCTTCTTGTCACACATTCCTTTTTCTTTCTCTGTACACCTATTCTTCACCTTTCTCCCTGAAAGGTGAAGAAAGGTACACCTTTCTCTCCTCTCTCATCTTTAATCCTCTGCCAACCATAGTTTTGCGATTATCATTCATGAGGAAGAGGTTTAAAAAAATATCTGAGCAGAGTGAACTCTGAGGTTACCTTTATGTAGATTATGTAGTGTGTGTGCATATGTGCATGAATTATCTAGGTAGATAGGTTAATCCGCTGTCACTAAAGTGGATGTGTGTAATGGATTGATTGTGTTAAGATTCCCAATTAACGGCTTTCTTATATCCATACTTTTGCCATGCAGTTTTTAAAATGTTGTAATCCCTTCCCACTCTGACGCTGAGATTGGCCATGGGACTCGTTTTAGATAATGGCATGTCATTAGTAAATGTAACACAAGCAGAGGCTTGAAAAGTGAATGTACATTTCTCTTGCCTTTTTGTACAATTGAGATTACTCAGTCTTACACCTGTGCCGTGTCATGAGAATAAGCCCAGGTTGGCCTGCTGGAGGGACCTCATGGAGCAAAGCTAAGCTATCTGTGCTGAGGCAATCCTAGGCCAGCAAGCCCTAAACTGACCAACCAGCTGACTGTAGATACATGAGTGAGCTCACCAAGACCAGCCATGCGTGGCTTAGAGCAGTAGAACTATCTAAATAACACATACCCCATAGAAAATGATAAATAGTTATTTTAAACCATGAAGTTTTTGAGTTATTTATTACCCAGCAGCAGCTGACTGAAACAATGTGGACTACCCATCTACATGTCAATTAATTTTAAAAAATAAGAAAAAAAGTCATATATTTATTTACATATTTACTATTTCTGATGTTACTCATTACTTTGTGTAGATCCAGATTTCTGTTTGGTATCATTTTCTTTCTGTCTAAAGGACTTCCTTTAATATTTCTCACAGTGATGGTCCATTGGTGATAGATTCTTTCAGCTTTGGTATGTCTAAAAGAAATCTTCATTTCCTTAATTCTTAGGAAATATCTGCTAGTATTTTCATTTAGTATTTTAAAAATTTACTATCTTTTGGCTTGCATTGTGTATGATAAGAAGTCTTCTGTAATTCTTATTTTTTTCCTCTGTCTTTTTTCTCTGACTGCTTTTAAGCTTCACTCTTTAAACTGGTTTTGAGCAGTTTGATTGTGATAGGCTTTGGTGTAATTTTCTTCGTGTTCCTTGTGCTTGAGGTTCATTGAACTTCTTGGATCTGTAAGTTTAGAATTTTCATTAAATTGTGATAATGTTTGGTTATTATTTCTTCAAAATTTTTTCTGTGTTTCTTGTTTCCCCTTTCCAACTGGACTTCAATTACATGCATTTTAGTTTGTTTTTACGTTTTCCCACAGCTCACTGATGCTTATTTTCAGTCTTTTCCCCTCTGTGTTTCATTTAATATAGTTTCAGTTACTATGTCTTCAAGAGCAGTAATCATTCTTCTACATTGTCTAAATGCTATTAATCCTATCAAGTGAATTTGTCATTTAAACTATTGAATTTTTCATCTCTAAAAGTTTGATTTTTTATATATGCCATATCTCTCCTTATCATGCTCACCTTGCTCAACCTTCTGGAGCATATGAGGTATATTCTTAATAGCTACTTTGGTGTCATTGTTTACTAATTCTATCATCTGTGCCATTTCTGGGTCTGCTTTTATTGATTGATTTTTCTCCTCATCATGATTTATGTTTTCCTGCTTTGTTTCATGCCTGATAATTTTCGATTGGATGCCAGACATTGTCAATTTTACTGTGTAGGGTGATGGAGTTTTTATATTTTCTTACGTATTTTCGGAGCTTTGTTATGGAATGCAGCAGTTCAGTTACGTGGAAACAATTTGATTCTTTTGAGACTGGCTTTTAAGCTGGTAGGCAGTTCCTCCTTGGCTAATTTGGTCCCATCTTGAGGTAATACTCTTCTGAGGTCTCTACTTGATACTCCATGTGTTAGGAAGTGGGAATACAAACTATTCTTGGCCTTGTCTGAGCTCCAAAAACTATTCCGTTGGATTCTTCTGATGATTCTTTCCTATGCCTTGCATAGTTTCCTCACATGCAGTAGCTGATCATTACTCAGATAAAGATTCATTCGCTACTCTTTGCAGATCTATTGAGTTCTCTTTATGCAGCTCTTTTTTTCCAATTATTTGCCCTATAAATTCTTGCTACTGTATACTCCTTGAATTCTGAACTCTATCTCCTCAACTCAGGAAGTTTTCCAGGCTTCATTAATGCCATTCAGTAAACTGGGGCAATTTTGTTGCTGCTCTGGACTGAATATTTGTGTCCCCCTGAAGTTCTTATGTTGAAGCTCTATCTTCTAATCTAATGATATTTGGAGATGGGGTCTTTGGGAGGTAATTAGGTTTAGATGGGGTCATGAGGGTAGGGTTCCCATGATGGGATTAGTGTGGTCTTATAAGAGGGGAAGAGACCAGAGCTCTCTCTCTATCTGCCACATGAGGACACAGCAAGAAGGTGGTTGTCAGCAAGCCAGGAAGAGGGCCCTAACCAGAACTCGACCATGCTGGCACCCTGATCTTGGACTTCCAGCCTCCAGAACTGTAAGAAATAAATTTCTCTTGTTTAAGCCACTCAGTCTATGGTATTTTGTTATGGTAGTCCAAGCTGACTAATACGGTTGGTCTCTGATTTTACTCTTTACTCTTATAGTAAAGATTGCTATCTATCTACAAGATTTTTCTCAGACTATAATGTCCCCTTTCTCCATTGTGGTTATAGGTGGAGTAGTGCTTTTGAATTGGAAGAGGGTAAAGTTGGTGATGAGGGACTCTGGAAGTTATGTCACTCATAAAATCTTTTTGAAAGTCCTTTTCTCTCTATGTCACTCTTGGTTCAACATATGGCTTAACTCCCATGGTGTGGAGGATACCATGAAGTCAATAAATTCTCTTAACATTTTGACAAATAGGTTCATTTGTTATTTTGTTTCTCATTCAATCCTAGGGACCAGAGTTATCCGAAAATAAGTCCTGGTTTGCTGTAATCTTAATGATAAAAGAATACATTCCCATGTCAAGTGATAATGACTGTTTCATTTCCTGCAATTTAAAATTATCCCTACCTCTTTTCTTTTCCCTGATAGTGGAAAACCAGGTATTGTGTTTATTAAGTCTTCTTTAAGCAAAGGTTCAACAGTCAAAAATAAGGCCTTTGGTGCAATTCTTCCATGACAGATTGGAGAAGACAGAAGAAAAAAATGAAAAGGTTTTTCCTGAAATTGCATTTTCATTTTTCACCTAGAGAGAAGACATCTTTTAGACATTGCTTTAGATCTCTGTGAATGATTGTGTATTAGGTCTTCAAATGTGTTTTTCTAAATTCCTCTAAAGGGGTTTGGGTGAGAGTAAGCAATCTGATAGAATTCTCATGCATTCACATCTCAGACTTTGCCTAAATTTAGAAGTAGGCTGTCTTTTTAACACCTTTCACAGCCCTTAAACAACTTATGATCTGAGAGATGATGAAAAGAAGCAACTGTGCAGACAAAGACTCTGGGCTTCAGGCATTGACTGGCTGCTTTCAGTGTCCCCTTTCAATTTTGCCATCTTTCAGGGTTTTGTTTGGTATTTGATACAGCTTTTCAGAGACTTAATAGCCTTCAGTAACCAGTGTAAGAAAAGGAGCATGGCCAGGATTTGCTCTGTGTGTGCTGGCTGGACTCAAAGACACATAAAACTTCCTGCCTTCCTTAGCTCTTTTAACTCTTTGTGGTAAAAGTACCATGATGTCCTGTTGCAAATCAAACTAACATATATAACCAGTTGCTCAGCCTGTTAAAGATAAAGGGGGATGGACTTTTTTGGTAACCCATTGTGACCATTGTCACATTTCTCTGTGAACTTTTATATTTGGAGAAAGCTGAGAGAATCCAGTGGAAGGAAATCACAGTGTGGTAAATTCAGAAGGAGCCACCATTACGGTGCTTTAATTTTTTCCCTCTCAGAGGTCCAGAGTTCTTGATCTAGGCCTCATTTAGCCACATGAATGCTCTGCCCTTCTCTCCAAGCCTCATGGATATGATAGCCTTGCTTTCTAGCAGCTCTGCCAACATTCCCCCCACCCCATCTTAATCACTCAGAACACCAAATAATAAATTGAGAGAGGCTAGCTAGTTTTTTCTTTTCCTTTTCTTCCTTGGGAAATGAAGCATCAGCTACCTAGGACAGATTTTGGTAATAGTTTTTCATATGTCTTTAGATGTCTAGATATTGAGATTTGGTGGTTTGTTCTGATGTACCTGATTGGACAAATCCATGTAGCTACAATATGTGTTGAGTAATAGATAAGCATACAATATATGTTGAATAACATTCCTTTGTTGGTTATAATTCCATATGGTATTCCAGTAACATCAAGCTTATATACACGGAACAGGGGTCTACAGTCTCTGATTTCTGCGGGAAACCACAAGAATATCTTAAAATAAAGGGAAGCCTGCACTGAAGTTTGGAAAGAAGTGCAAACCATCAAGACACGGAAGAAGATGCTGTGTGGAAAGAGACCAGTTTTCTTTCAGTGATTGTGCTGCTGTAATTCACATTTTATATAAAATAGGTTTGGGTTCAATGAGTACAGCAATGTAAGGGTAATCAATCTCTTCGAGAATGCAAATTAATAACAATGCAGAGTATGAAGAAAACGTATTAAAACTCAAGAACATGAAAGATATTAAAATATAACAGTAAAACAGGCTAATAATCCTGTTTGAGAAAGTAATCATTGTAAAGGACAGAAATAAACAATGTGAACTTTAGCGAGAGCCTTCCAGTGTCCCTGCTAAAAGAGAGTCTGACTCTCTTTTTCTTCCAGGAAGCTTTCCTTGATGAATTATTAACTATTTGTCTTCACAAATATGAAATACGCTCATGAATTTGTGTTGGGATCAAGAATATACATATATTACTGCTTAGATATATGAGAATATTTAATTTTCTTGATTTTCTAAAATGAATCAAATGTTTCTTATGAACCCTATCTCACCGGGAAGCAGGGTGCATGTGTTTACGTGTGTGTAGGGGTTTGGAGGGCTATATAATTACAGGATAAGGGGGGAAAATCTGAAATTTACCAGCTAGTGATGGTATTTCAACCTCTTCCAGATTAAATAGTCTCTTTTGGATTTCTGATTATGTTGGCTAGAGTTACTCTTTCAGACTCTTTTCTCTTACCCTACTTCTCTCTAAGTTGGAGTCTGGAAATCGAAAGGAGGTTTATGTTACTCTGTGGTATTAGAGGAAAAGGTAGTCTGCTATCTATTAATCATCCCATGGAATCTTACTGATTTTGCCTGTGTAGTGGTTGTTCTGGCCTTCCCTGACATTGTCTGGCCTTTTAAGACCTTATGGTGGTACATGCAAATGGAGACCATGGTTGTGGCCGTTTGCCTCCATTTACAATGACTCTGCTCACGACGGACTCTTTGTTCCAGCCCCAGGTCTCTGATGTTTTGCCTGCCTGTTTAGCACCCCTCTGTTCCCTTAATGGGACACATGGCCATTTCTGGACCAACCACATGTTATACACAGGCTGTGAATTCCAAGAGTGGTGCCTCAAATTCACATAGCCAGCATAATATACCCAGCATATTATATCTGTCTCTGATGAACTACGTCTTGCAGCATGTTGGACACGGTTGGGGCTACTCCTAGAGACTTACAGACTTCCCCAAGCTGAACAGGTGAATGCTGCCATCATCCCTCCAGTGCTGAGGGTCTCCCACAACTACTATGATACTTCTATCCCTCTCTTCCTATGGTTCCATTCTAATGAAGACCTGTGTATGTGACCTCTTCACTTTCCCTCTATATCTCTTCCCATATCCCACACGGTCAATGGAGATTGTTTTTCGTCTTCTTGTTTCTGTCTGGCAAGGACTTCTATATATATTCTGCTTCTTCCTTTTTGCCTAGGTCCTAAATGGCAAAGGGATTCTGGAGGAGATGCTGGCTTATCTATAAAAGAAGATGCAAAAATAACATATCTGTTATTCATGGAATACATGGCTTATGAGCAAGAAAAATCTGGACTGGGAGTTCTTTCTGAAACAAGGCAGAGAATAAATAAATAAATATCCACCCAATACAGGGATCTTTCCTACAATATACCTGACAGGTGGTCATTCAGCTTTTACCTGTATCTCTCTAGTGACCAACACTTCATTACTCCATGGCTCAGTCTATTCCAGAGTCAGACAGTTATATTTATTCTCATACATTATGTGACAATAATAGGTTGTAAAGGACTTGAGAGCAGGGACTTGAATTAATTATTCTTTGCATCCTCTGCAAGTCCAAAATAGTGCTTTATACATGGAAGGCTCTCAATAGCTATTTGCTGAAATAATGAATGAATTCTGTTGAGGTGTATTCTGTCAGTATAATTTTTATCTCTTAGTCCTGATTCTGCTTCTCAATGCTGCAGTTTGACAATCCTTCAGATACCTGTAGGCAGGCATTACGTTTTTACTTAAGCATTTTTTGGGCAGGCCGAGTACTATTTCCTTCTGTTGCCATCAAGATGATTTCCACACTATTCTGGTCCCTTCCTTTGAATTCGTTAAGCAGAAAAGCTGAGCACAGCTCTGTGGTCATATCAAGTGGCATGATCTATTACCAGAAGAAAATATAGCGGGGAGGTTAAAACAGAAGAGGAAAAATTTTACATATATATTAAAGAAAAAGGCTTGGAAAAATAAGTTCATTAGTAAATAAGGACGGGCATGAGATTAATGGTGAGTCTAGAATGTATATTTGGAGATTAATAAAGCATTTGATCTAGCGTCTCATGAAATTTTACTTGCAAATTTGAATGAAATTGGCTTGGCTAAAAACAGAATCTCATTGTCTCAAAAAATCACTTAGAAGGCTGTTAACAAAACCTAATGAGAAATAGCAGGGATTCTGGATCTGGAAACCACTGGGTAGGGTCTTAGAGAGGATAAAGTACTATGCACAATTCTGTGAACGTTTGGAAAGATGAAGTAAGGAGCAAGTAAATGCATGGGATAACTGCTCTTAAAAGGTTCAGAGCTGCAAGCATGAGCAAAGATGGAAATGAAACAGGAAGGCTGCTAATAAGACACAATAAGAGGAGACGACCATAAATTCAAATGCACAAAATGACAGTTCGCACTGCCTCAAGATTTTCCCAAATGCCAGAGTTCAGCACTTCCCACTCTGGTTTGCATGTATTTTAATGGAATATCTGTTCAATGAGGAGTGTAAGTGTGAGTGTTAGAGTCTGATTCAGACAGATCAGAACCTACAAAATGGTTAAAGCCAGACACATTCGTTTCAGCTCACTTACAGTATCTGATCTGGTGCCTCTGGTAATCTCAGGACTTCTTCTAAAAAATTAAAATCAGTAATAATAATTTAAAAAATACTAGAATTTTCTTCAGTAGACTTTGATGTGTTTTTTAGGGTCTCACAAAATCTTTGCAGCCTTGATTTACTTTGGTGATGTGCACTTAGAGCTCTGAATACTTCTCTCAGCTCTTATTTATAGTGCTTCCCAGTCTCAGCGTCAAATGACCGTTGACTTCTTTATACCTGTTTGTCCCTGGATGCACTATTGTACTTGAAACTTTTGCATTTCTTTCTCAAAGGGGCTGGCTTCCATTAACTTGTTTTGGAGAACTGTTTCTTTGCAACAAAAGTTATATGATTTTAAAGCTGGCTAAAATGTTGGAAAAACTTTTAGACATTTAGCTGGTTGGAAGATTTGTGATGCTCTTTGTCTGAGATGACCAAATAATTTATTGTTCAAATTAGGACATGTTTGAGAGTGAAAGGGGGTGCTATCAGTGGAACACTGAGATATTTGGACAATAGGCGTAAACTGACATTGTCCTGGAAAAACTAAGATGTGTAGTCAATCACCTTTGACTAATTGAATGGATCCCTCTAGATTCTTTGGGGGTTGTACTGGCAGCTATAAGGCCCTTATGTTCTGAGAGAAATTAAGAAATTTTTCTCAGTCATTTGTCTCTGCCTTTCAACCAAAATATATATACTAAACTATCTTCTATGTTCTGGAAAATTCTTTCCCAGTTTTGAACTCTCAAATATTCTTTGCTTGTAACAGAGCTTAAATTGAATTTTAACCTGTGTATCATGGCACACTGGAGTTCCAGCAAACTTCCACAGGTGGGTTGCCCAGTTGAAGAAATATAGTGTTACAATGATACCTGGGAGATGGATTACTGAGATGAAGGTGTGTAGAGTAGGGTACATTTTGGCAAGTAAGAGATGAGAAACAGCTTAATGTCAGGGCAAAGCTGAACCACCTGTGTACTGACACACGTGAAGATCTTGCCTTAGGAGTGTATGTATGTGAACTTGATTAGTGTAAAAAACTGTTTAATTCAAGTCATAATGCAAAGACTAAGGATAACCAACTAAACAGAGTAGTGACAATGCATTTTTATTTCATTTTTGACTATATATACTTTAAAAACTGGCATTTATATTTTAATCCCTCTGAGTGTGCACCAAAAATCCTAGTATTTTTGGTCATGAAAGTCATGAAGACAATAAGGCTAAGAACCAGTCAACCAAGTGAGAGGTCGAAGGCCAAAGAGTGTCTGGAGATAGAGTTTACCATGATTTTTGGGCAAAGTTAAGAGTATATGATTTGTGTCTTTTGCTTCTAAGAGAAACAAGCAGGATCTTGAGGGAGATACAAGTCTACCAGAGGCCTTCGAGTTCCATAGGGGACACAGTGATATTTACTAATGTGTGAGGTGTATTGAGCATTAATTAAAGGGCCTGCTGTATGTACTTAGGCTAATGCAGATATCCTCATGCTGCAGAAGAGAGCATATGCTGTGCGGGGACCGTGGGGAGAGAGCCTGGGCCCATAGTCTCTGAAGATAAAAAAGGACAGTCAATCTGCTCAGACAGCTGCTCCCATCATAGTCGGTGTAGACAAGACTTGTGCTGTTATATGGATTTTGAGAAGCCGAGGAACTGATGAGAGAATAATTGAATCTCAAGTTTGGAAGTCCCCACCTCCATGTGATACTTGATATCGTTCCAGAACATTGACTCTGTGTGCCCTCTCTTTTTACTTTATAGCTAAGCTTGTTGAAAGAGTCTACTTCCGTTGTCTTCATTTTCTCTTCTACCTTTAAATCTGGTTTATTTCTCCACTGATTCTTTGAAAGGTCTTCTAGTGGACTTGTTCAACTACTTGTTTATATCTGAATTATTTCCTAGACAGTAAGCTCCATGCAGGCGGAGTCTGGGTTGTCTTGTTCATCACCATATCCCCACCTAGCATAATGCCTGGCTTATTGTAAGCACAATATAAATATTAGTTGAATAAGTGAATGAATGAATGGTCTAATGGTCATAGCCAATGAATACTGAGTAGTCCTTAATCCTTTTCATTGGAACATCTTTCTGTCTTTTTCATTTTTTTTTTTCATCTGACTCTTAAATGTTGGCATTTATAGTGTTTGATTCTCTGTTTGTCTAACTCTGTGTACTTTTCTTGGGTGACCTATCCTTGGATAGATATTGGTAGATGACTCCAAAACGCTATGTTCAGCTAAGAGCTAAGACCTGTCTCTCCTGTGTGTTGGATCAATCTATCCAACTCTCTGCTAAACATTTCCACCTGAATAAGTGGTCCTCCTGCTTGTATTCGGAAATATTCCATGGCAGAGAACTCCTCTAGATTCTTCAGCCTTCTACATATTTCAGTGAACTAAATACTACATCTTCCTGTACCATCTATTCTTCACCTTGGTTTTCCTTAGGACTGTTCTGGATAAGTCTAATCCATAGTCACTTTTTGCTGGCATAGTTTTCACGTGTTCTAGTTATTAAGTAAACTTTTAAGATTCATATTTCTGAAAAATGCAGAACAGAAAGTTGGAGCATCTTAGAAAACATGGATGCTGCAAGCCTAGTACTTTGGCTAAATAATACCTCTAGCTCCTACTATGTGTCAAGCAGTGTGCTAAGCACTTGTACACAAATAATCTTTAACCCTCATAAAAGCTCTGTGAAATAAATATTATCTATATTATACAAATGAAGAAACTAAAGCTCAGAAAAATTAAATATCTTGTTCTAGGTCATACAGCTAGAATGTGCCAGTGCTATACCAGGTCGAACCGGCTCAAGCCAAAGCTTGTAATCCACTACATACACATTTACTGGGCCTCTCTGTGTTTAACGAAGTCAGTGGTTTTGTCATGTTTGTTAGCAATATTTTTTCATTGGTGAAGCTTCTCTGTTCCTCTCTGACTCTACCATTCCCTCTTGTACATTATCTCTGAATCTCTCTTGCTTTTTCTGACTCTTCCTCTTGAGATCCTGGAATGACTAATAGAAAAACTCTGATTCAGAGCCAGAAAGCTTTTCCATTTCAAGGGCTCTTGGTTCATCACCAAGGTGGTAAATAGGAAGCCTTCTGCAAGAATAGGAGCTCCTGGGGGTGGGAAGTGAATGAGTGTGTTCTGATATAATCAGGTTGTGCTTTTCTCTCATGCTGGACTGGTAGGAAATGAAGAGGATAAGGAGATAGGGGGCTGAGAGATGACCTCCAGTGATGTGCCTTTCCGTGTTCTTGAATTCATGGAAAGGCACATGACTGTCCCAGTTTTTTGTTCATGGGCTGGGCTACTCACATCTCAGAAGAGGACAACTTCACAGTGAAAAGAGGGAGTCAGAAGAGAGAATTTCAGCACTTTTGAGGTTTGAGGTGAAAGGTCATGGGAAGTGATTCGGATGCTTCTAAATTACTGTTCCTTTGGAGTTTCCTCTTAAAATTGAATCAGGCCATTTGGGAAGCAGGGAGTTAGAAAAATACCACTGCTAACAGTTGCTAATTATTATTATTGTTATTGTTGTTGTTATTAAGTGCTTCCTTTGTGACAGGCACTGTGCTAAGACAGTCATATCCATTCTTCACTGATCCTCACAACTCCTACGCAGAGTATACAATGTCCCCAGTTTTAAAGTTGAAGAAACTGAGGCTTAGAGAGGTTAAATGCCTTGTGCAAAGAACAGCTAGAAAGTGGCAGAGCTGTGCAGAACTTCCACTTGTGGGGGATCAGAATTTTGCCACCCCAAATTTATCTTTTTGGTTCGATTATTTTTAAGAACAAGACTCAGAAAGAAACTTTGACCTTCCCCCTAACTGCCTAAAAGATCTTAAGATAGAAGGTCTGTTCCAGGAAGGCGCTATCGCCATAGATAACTCTAGTATAATGTGAACTAGTTGTGATAGACAGGGAGGAACCTAGCAAGGCGCATTGGATCAAAGTCCTCTCCATCTCTCACTGTCTTTACAAGGCGTGGTCGACATTTGTTTACCAAACATTTGCTTTTCCATCTCCATGTAAATTGCCTTCTCTCCTTTGAAGTCGAAAACCATTAACCGCAACATCCTCCTTTGTCTTTAACTAAAGATGGTATTTAAGGTGGTGTCTTCAGCCTTTTGGGTGAGTTACTCAGTTTTCCTGGGTTTCTCCCTTTTATATATGTTATTAAACTTTGTTTAATTTTCTCCTGTTATTCTGTCTCATGTCAATTTAATTGTTAGACCAGCCAGAAAAACCTAGAGGGTAGAGGAATAGCTCTTCCTCCCCTACACACTACATTGTATTTTCCTGGTATTTCTGTGGAATATTCACCGATTTGGTCACTTATATGCTTCATGAAACCTGAAAGGATCATTTTGATGTCCTCCTGCCTCTTCTGGGTTTCTTGCTGGAAAGCTGGTACTCTGGGCAGCACCGAAGGCCACCAGGCATGTGCCTGCATTCACACACACACACACATTACCTAGCTCTCCCTGGCTGATTAATAGTGAGGATACATTATCAGAGCTAATAGGACTCAAATGAAGAAAACTGGTCAAGGGAAACCCTGTAAATTAGTTTGTGTGCTTCCTCTGTCTCTTCTAATGCTCCATGCTGGGGATTTTCATCCTTGTCCAGCCAAGCTACTAGGGAGAGGATTAGCGTAAATAACTCCCATGGCAGTGATAAGAGTGCAGCCAGCTGTTTCCATGGCCCATTTATTAGCATGACAGGAATTCAAAGCTACGACACATCTTTTCTTTTCTCTGAAAACACCGCTTTGCTTCTGAAAGATGACCAAAAACATACCCCACCCCGTCTCGCTCTCTTCATTTTGATCTTTTTCTACTGTTTCCTTCCGTCACAGGGAGTTTGCCACCCTCTTGCTGGTCTCATTGTGACAGGCTTTTTGCCTTGCGATGAAGGAAGTGTGAAGTACAAGGGACAAAGCTTCCTGGAATACTCTAATATGTCTCTTTAAGCAGCAGCAGCAGCAGCATGAGGTAGTGGGAACCACACGGCCTGGGTTCTCAGCCTGGCTTCTCCACTTGCTACCTGTGTGATCTTGGCTCTGTTACTTAACTTCTCTGTGCCCACTTCCCTCCCACCCCCTGGAAAATGGTGATAATAAAAAAAACACAACACCTTATAGGTAAATATGAAGGGTTGAGGGCAATGCCTGGCACAGAGTTAAGTGGTTTTATTAGTGGAGAGAGGACACAGCACATAGGAAGGAACCCCTGGGTAGCTGTTCATCTACTCTGTGTTTCTGTTTCCCATCTGATGCTGCAGCGGCTCCACTGTGGCTGCGGGATCTGATTTTGTGTTTGAGCTGCCCCAGCTGCAGGGTCACTGAGTGACCCCAGACACTGTCTTCCCTTCAGGCTGTTGGTCTGTGGGACAGGCACCACAGAAGAGCCCAGGATTGTTTCTGTCTCACACAGATGTAGTCCAAGTGGAAAAGCCCTCCAGGTGACAGCTAAAAGGACACTAGAGCTCAAGGGCAGCTTTACAAAAGCTGTATTTCCTCTGTTTCTGGGGTTTCTAAAATTATATATTTGTATGTATATACACATATGGTAGTTGACCAGCGGTCAGAGGTCTTGGACACCTGAATCCTGTCCTGCCTTAGTCATGCTCTGGAGAGCTCTCCAACAAAGGGCAAAGCTGAGTAAATGCACAATCTTGATGACAGTCTTTGAAGCTTTTGCTTCATCCTCCATGTGGTCTCCTGATGGATTATGAGGAGGTTTACTTCGTCTCAGCTGGAGGCAGGCTTTTCTTGGGCCCTCATTCACTCCTTCAGTGTCAGTGATGAGGGGAGCCAATCTTGGGCAAGTTCCTTAAAGGAAGATCATATCAATGAAGGAAGAATTTTGTCTCTCTACCTAGAGCAGTACTGGGATGGGCCATTCACTCAGGGTCTTCTTAAGGAGTGATAGTGAGCTAGGGAAGAGTAGAGGGCAGTCTTTGTGCCCAACTAACTTCTTAAGTGTTGTGAATGAAAGTAAGACAATTACACACACACACACACACACACACACACACAAAACAAGTAGAATCTTAAGACATCTTGGTCACAGTTCGGGAGTCTATTGAATGTCCTTAGCTTTGACAGGTCAAAGGATCATCAATCCTTTGTGGGGATAAGTAAGTGGGGGAAGGTCTAGGGCAGAGAGCAGGAGTGAGCAGGACTTTGTGGGAAGAGAAACAAATTACCTGCAGAGTAAGAAAGGGGTGTAGTAGGTAGACTCGGGGATAGAGCAGTATGTCTCAAACTAAGGGATGAAGATGCAGTCTCAGAGGCCCATGGGTTCTTTTTGAGAATTATTTAATTTAATTCTCTTATTTGATAATCCAAAGAGAGTATATAAGCATATTCTAGGTATATATGTTATGTGCTGTCAAGTCAGCTCCGACTCATGGCGACCCTATGAATGAGTGATGTGCACAGTGTCCTGTCCTCAATAATCCTACTCAGTTTCTGTAGACTCATGCCTGTGGATTCCTTTATGGAGTCAATCCATCTTATATTTGGCCTTCCTCTTTTCCTGCCACCTTCTACTTTTTCCAGCATTATTATCTTTTCTGAAAAATTCTGCTTTCTCATGATGTGACCAAAGTAGGACAGCCTTAGTTTTTATCATTTTTGCCTCCAGTGATAGTTCAGGCTTAGTTTGCTTTAGGATCCACTTGTTCATCTTTCTGATGGTCTGGGGTATCCATAGAGCTCTCCTCCAACACCATATTTCAAATGAATCCATTTTATTTCCTGTCAACCCTCTTCACCGTCCAGCTCTCAGACCTGTACAGAGTAATTGGGAATACAAGGGTGTGGATAATCTGGCCTTGGTCTCTAATGACACTTCTTTACACTCAATGATCTTTCCTAATCCTTCATTGCTGCCCTTCTGAATCTCAACCTTCTCTTTATTTCTGGGCTACAGTCTCCATGTAAATTAGTGACGGAACCAAGGTAAACAAAATCTTTAATAATTTCAGTGTCTTCGTTATCTGTGTTAAACGTGTAGTTCTTCTGTAGCCGTGATTTTTGCATATTCTAGCACCTTGCATGATTAAGCATATTCTAGACCATCTGTATAACCCTTTCAAGATCCTCATTTGCATTTATGCTGCATCAAGGAGTGCTGTAAAAAATTGTCAAGTTATAATGATAAAGAACAGAAGTGGGTACCATACATGTGATGCATTTGCTCCAAAGGAAGGCCAAAAGATGTGATGGCAGTCTGGGCAGGGGTTTGAATAAGGTGGGAAGAATGAACAATTCCATGATATATTATGTTAAAAAAAAACAAAAAAACAGACAAACAAAGCTGCCAGACTGAAAAGAACCAACTCTGTAGCAGTTCAAGCTGCTAATGTGAGCACTGGTGTGATTTATTAAAAAACACGTTATCCATCACATTAAATTGATATTGATAATTTGAATTGGTTGGATTTGTAGTTTAAATTTAATGTGTAAATTTGTTTTGAGTCTAAAGATTTATGAGAGATATAAGCATGAAGATATTTTACCTAGTTTTATGTTTGTACATGTTCAAATAGCATTGTTTTATTTAGCTAACATTAGATAGTTCTTATACTAAAATTGTTTTATGTATTTTAACTCATTTAAACCTTGTAAATTACCCCATGATGTTGGTATTATTTTTATCCTCAGATGAAAAAATGGAGACAGAGAAGGGCCCAAGGATGCACGGCTAGTAAGCGTTGAAGCTGGGATTTGAACCCAGGCTTTCAGAGTCCAGAGCCTATGCATTTAATCAAATTTTATATTGCCCTTGAATTGTCTAAGTTTAATTTTTTTCTTTTAAATGTGGTCTGTTCATCACTCAAGTTTCAGAAAGACTAGAAAGGTGTTGCTAAGAGCATCCAAAGCATATATTATTGTCCCTTCAATTTCCCGTCATGTGCATCTTCTTCACTTATTTTCTATTCACTTTCCTTGAACTATGTATTTTCCTCTGACTGTGTTTTCCTCCTTTTCTATCACATTAGACCTCGTGCCTTGAAAGTCCTGCTAGTGATTTCAGGGCTGGAGAGAATTCTGAACTGCTGTCTCTTCAACACCCCTTCTACTTGCCCTCATTGTGTAGAACGTATATAACTTGGCATGGGAAGGGAGAGGAAATGCTTCCACTCTTCTGTTCCAGAAGTGGGATCTGATTGTTTTAATCCAATCAGAATAATCCTATACCTCCTTCTGTAGTGGCTGGTTTAGCTAACTCAGTCTATGAAGCTGGCACATGGCATTCCTCTGCCCGAAGGGGTTGGTTCAGAAATGGGCCTATAGCACAGAATGGGCTAATAAGACGTGTGGACAGGTTTGAAGGACCTACCAGAAGCCAGAGTTCTCTCCTTCTGGATATTGTGGCTTTTCCACCATGAGGGAAGCCTGCCTTGGAATGAAGCTGTCACTGCAAAAGGCAGAGAAAAAAGACAGAAAAACAGGGCCACTGATGCTGTTGATGACTACTGAGTCAGCAATTCCGAAGGCCACACTTTCTTTGAACTCTATGTTACATAAGCCAACAAAGTTTCTGTTAGTTTAAACTAATTGAATAAAAATACAGAGCTCTGAGACATGTTTCATAGTTGGACAAACTTGTAGTGAATTCTGCTTGTTTTATCCAGTTCTATTTCCAGATGATTTTCACTTACCTGTATTTGAGAGTGGATTGTGGTTTGATTGTAGTATTCTTTCTTCATCATCTATGACTTAAACCCGTATTTAAATAATTTATTTATAGTATATATTAGTTTTCTATTGCTATATAACAAATTACTACAAACTTAGTGGCTTAAAATAACACGCACTTATTATCTTACAGTAGGTCAGAGGTCCTTATGGATTTCAGTGGGCTAAAATCAAGGTATTGGCAGGGCTGTGTTCGTTTGTGTTGGCTGTAGGGGAGAATCTATTTTCTTGCCTTTTCCAGCTTCTGTAGCCTACCCACAATCCTTGGTTTGTGGCCCCCTTCCCCTCCACCTTCCAACTCAGCAATGGAGTCCTCATATCTCATCTATTTGACCCTTCTTTAATTGTCCCTCCTTTCTCTGACTGCAGCCAAGAGGGTTTCTACACTTCTAAGGACTCATATGATCAGAGCGTGCCAACCTGGATAATCCAGAATAATGTCCCTGTTTCAAAGTCCTTTTGCCATGTAAGGTAACATATTCACAGATTCTGAGAATTAGGGCTTGGATCTCTTGGGGGGCCATTATTCTGCACACCACTGTGGTGTGTGCAAACCCCCAAAAAGTTTGGCCGTATAGCAGCAGATCAACACATATGGATAATTCTATACATAAAAAAAAAAAATTGACCTGTTCTAATAAATTGTTGCTACTAGCTAACATTAACTGAACAGTTACTATATGCCAGCCACTCTTCTAAATGTTTTATATTTATTAACACCATTTAGTCCTTATAACACCTCCATGATCTAGATGTGCTATTATTATTCTAATAACTGGAAACTAAGATCCAGAGAGATGAGATAACTTGCTGACTCGTTAGTGGTGGATCTAGGATTTCAACACAGGCAGTTTGGTTCCATGTTCTTAATCACTATGTCATAATCTGTCTCAAAAAATCTGGTCAATGGAAGTTATATTAAAATGGTAGCTTATCGGTATGAACCATTTCCTACCAGTTAGAGCTCCTATCATGTAGCTGGAGTGAGACATTAAGGCAATGTCTTCCTTAAAACCAATAACAGTGAGCACTTCTCTCATGAGGTGTGTCTAAAGAGTCATATTGTTTGGGAAGAGATAACCCCTGTCCTCCACAGCCAGAAGAGTAGGCTCATGATTGATTCCACAGTGCTGGCTATCAGCAAGCTTCTTCTTTAGCATTGTCAGATTTTCCCCAGAAAAACCTTCCTAATTTCTAATGGAACTCAGGTGTTTGGAGGATCTATTTGGCAATAAACCTTGGGCCAAAATTTTCAAAGCTGGATCTGTGCATCTCTAAACAACTGCTTACTTTGGTCAATGGATTGATTGGCAAGTCAATTCAAGATAAAATTCAGGATAGCCTGCTATGGACTGAATTTTGTCCCCCTCCAATTCTAATGTTACAGCCCTAACCCCCAATGTGACTATATTTGGAGATAGGGCTTTTAGGAGGTAATTAAGGTTAAATGAGGTCATAAGGTTGGGGTCCTAATCTGACAGGATAGATGGCCTTATAAGAAGAGGAAGAGAGAGAGATCTCTCTCTCCACATGCACACACTGGGAAAGGCCATGCGAGGACAGGGAGACAGCAGCCATCCACAAGCCAGAAAGTGAGCCCTCAGCAGAAATGGAATTGGCTGGTACCTTGATCTTAGACTTTCCAGCCTCTAGAACCGTGAGAAATAAATGTCTATTGTTTAAGCCACCCAGTCTCTGGTATTTTGTTATGGCAGCTCAGGCTGGCTAAGACATAGCCAAACATTTGTTACTACAAAGATATTCTATAGAGGCTGTGGAGAGAAATGGAAGACGGGGAAATTTTTATATAAACATTTTCACTATTTTCATATTCTGATTGTATAGAAAGACTTGGTTTGAAATCTGAGACCTCTAGACTAACTTCTAAGAGTGAATAAATTGTTTCTAGCTAATAGTTAAATAGTTTGCTTCGTCTGCTCCAGCCATATTGTTTCCCTTGCTGTTTGTAGAACCCACTAGGAATGCTCTTGCCACAGGTCTTTGCTCCAGCTTTTCCCTTTGCCTAAAATGCCTTTATCCCAGGGATTCTCATGACTCACTCTCTTATCTCCTTCAGGTCTTTACAAGGATGCCAGCTTCTCAGTGAGATTTTCCTCATCCACTCTATTAAACACTACAACACTCCACCTCAACTACTCTCCACTTCCCTTCCCTGACTTATTCATTTTTAATAGCTCTTATCTCTAATACTGTATGCTTTTCTTTTCTATGTTGCTTATTATCTGTTTTCCCTCAATAGAATGCACACTTCACTTGAGTGGAGATTTTTGTCTGTTTTGTCCACTGTTATAGTTTTAGCACGTAGAACACAAACTGGCACATGGTGGTATGTTCATTTCTTGGATGTGTTGAGTTCCAGGCTCATTTTTTTTTTCACACGGATTGTCTCATTGAACTCTCATAATAACTCTTTGGAGTAGATTTATTTTTATTACTATCCTAATTTTTCAAGTTGGGAAACTGAGGCTTAGAGAAATTCAGTAACCTATCTAAAATAACTGTCAGAGAAACACAAATCAAAACTACAATGAAATATCACCTCACGCCCGTCATAATGGCTATAATTAACAAGACAGGAAACAAAAAGTGTTGGAGAGGATGTGGAGAGAAGGGAACTCTTATAGCTTGCTGGTGGGAGTGCAAACTGGTGCAGCCACTATGGAAAACAGTATGATATTCCTCAAAAAATTAAGAATAGAACTACCATATTTTCCAGCTATTCCACTGCTGGGTATTTATCCAAAGAACTTGAAAACACGGATGTGTAAAGATACATGCACCCCTATGTTCTTTGCAGCATTACTCATAATAGGCAAGGCTTGGAAGCAACCTAGGTGCCCATCAAGGGGCGAATGGATAAAGAAGATGTGGTATATATACATAATGGAATACTACTCAGCCATAAGAAACAATGAAATCTAGCCTTTTGTGACAGCATGGATGGACCTTGAAGGTATTACGCAAAGTGGAATAAGTCAGAGGGAGAAAGTCAAATACCATATGATCTCACTCATAACTAGAAGATAAAAACAACAACAAACAATCACATAGAGACAGAGATTGGATTGGTGGTTACCACAGGGAGAGTGGGGAGGCAGGAGGGTGAAAGGGGTGATTAGGCACATGTGTGTGGTGATGGATTGTAATTAGTCTTTGGGTGGTGAACATGATGTAGTCTATACAGAAATCAAAATAAAATGATGTACACCTGAAATTTATATAATGTTATAAACCAGTGTTGCCTCAATAAAGAAAAAATAAAAATAAAAACATAATGTTTACGAATAATTTAACTGACATGGAACATGCTTATTATGTATGTTAAATGAAAAATACAGGATAAAAATATATACTATGAATATAATATGAGTACATAATATATAAAATACACAAAAACCTGTGTAATGGTCATTTATGCTGTATGGATGATTTTTTTTTTATATTTCTGTTTCTTACTTCTATATTTTCAATTTTCTAAAGCTAGTATGTGCTATATTTCAAACCAGAACAACAAAAAAACCTCATTAAAAAAAATCCTACTACTTGCAAAAGGCAGAGCCAGCTTTCAAACCAGGCAGTCTATTTCCAGAGCCCACACTTTTATCTACTCAATATTCTCCTCCCAAGCTTTACTATGTTTTGTTATTTGCTGATAAATAACTAACTTATTTTTTTATTGGGTTTTCATTGGCTGTATAAATGAAACTCAATATAGAGTCTTATCCAAATAGGGGTTTCTTTACTTCATTTGCCAAGAAAGTCTGGAAGGAGGTCTTTCAGGAAGAGTATGGCTGTTCAAGGTGTTACCAAACCAAAGAGGGTTTGCTTCCTGGTGAGTGAAAATCAGGTTCTCCACCAGACGTAGTTGTCACACAAAGTAGGAGACCATGTGGAATCATTTCCAAAGTTGTGGCTGCCTGAACAAAGAGAAGAATTTCCTTTTATTTCGGGTGGGGAATGAATATTTAAAAGGAAAGTTTTGTCATCACGTGTAGAGGTGGGTATTAGCTTGCACAGGTTCAGTCTGAAAACATGCTCTCACATACGTCGCATGTTATGCTAATAAGGCCTAGGATCCTCCTAGGGCAGAGATTTTAGTATTAGGATGAAGTAAAGGGCATCTTTTGGTCGTCTCCCGACTGTCTGCACAAGCGCTGCCCTTGCAGTGGGGCTTGATCTGGTTCAGGCCAGTTGATCCTGGTAACTCTTCCCAACATAGCTCTGAAAAACAACCTTGAAGAGGTATTAAGCACCTTTAAACTTCCTTTGAGCTACTTAGGGCATACACCAGGGACAAAGGGAGGCATCAAGAATCCAGATTCTTTCTGATTTACTGCTCTTTCATCCTTAGCATATTGATTGCTCCACCTGTGAGCATGTAGTCCACATATTAGACAGGAAGAAGGAGAAAAAGCAAACGGCAAGGGGCACTGAGAGCCATCTTTCCTTTTTAACATTTTTTAAATAAGGCAATAGCTTCCTCATAAGCCCCAGAGTAGACATCCATATGAATTTCACTGTCTAGAAATGACTATGTATCCATAATTGGGCTACCTGAAACAGAATGGAGTGTAATGTTTGTAAGGTAGAAAGGGAGAATAGACATTGAGTGTTTACAATAGTGTCCACCATGCTTTTGTTATTCTCTTTAAGGCCTTTGTATCAGGATACTTTGTCCTACAATCATCAGAAAGTACAACTCAAATTGGCATGAACATTAGGAAATATATTAATCTCATAGCAGGATGTCCAGAGGCGGGACAGATTTCAGAGTTAGTTGACTCAGTGGTTCAAGGATGTCCTCAAGGAACTCAGCCTTTTTCATCTCTCCTTTGCCATCCTTAGCAATGTCTTCATTCTCATGCTGGAAGCCATGTGGCTGCAGCAGTTCCAGATATTAGATCCACACATGGCAACATCTGGAGGAAGAAGAGGGACCGAATCTTCCTTTCTTTTTTCTAGAATGAGATTACCTCTTCTGGAAACCATTTAATGAACTTCTCATGTCTTGGCCATATTTGTGTCACATGCCCATTCCTACACCTGGTACAGTTAAGCAGATTTGGCTTAGACCAAAGAGCATCATCCACCACTCACAGCTAAGGATGGAGTCAGCCACTTTTGAAGCTCATGGGCACAAGGACCTGGGCAGAGCTAGAATACAATTCCTTCTTCTGTTAGAATGAAACGGGAGGATAGAAGTTGGACAAACCACCAATAGTATCTGCTAAAATTTGGTTGATTATTTTTCAGCTGATTTTTGAGTTATGAGTTCCTTGAAGTTGAATTTATGACAGGTAAATTTCTAAAAATACTACAAATGTTAGGTCAGTAAGAATCTAAGACTCGAATGAATTTTAATTTATATCTTTGATCACGTTTCTGCAGTAATTCTGTACTTGCCTGGCATATTAGCCCTGGGGTGATGACTATGGAGGGGTGGAAGAAATTTGGGAACCCTTCCAAAAAGGTGCAAGCCATTTTCTCCATCTTCCTCTCCTTATAATTCCAGATTGCTTCTGTTTTAGTTCTGTAATGCTCTCTTTCTGTGAGTGATGTCATAAAAGCCATTCATCACTGCAGACATCAGATTCTTTAAGACAACTCCATATAACGTGAAATATTTTGCAGGGAAATTGATTTCCCAATTTAAACTTCGTGGTTGACTGGTTGTGCTGTTTATAAACAAATAGCATGAATGATTTAGTTGAAGATTTACTGTGAGTTACAGACATCATTCTTTTTTGTTTTTTTAAAGTTGTCTAAATATGCCGTTATCAAGGAAACAGGATCTTCAAAATCACAGAGGCACTATTGGAGTTTTGCACACATTTTGTGCAGGATTTTGCTACATTTGGTGGAAGTTTATATCAGGCCTCAGCCAATTTAAAATGAAATGAAACTAACATCAACGAGTGCGTTCTCTGAGCAGGGTATTGTCCTAGACTCTTTGGCGTACATTATCTATAAGGCATAACACCTCATTTTATGTAGATGAAGAAACAGGTTCAGAGAGTTTTAAATAATTTGACCTAAGATAAAGGTAACAAAACTGAGATTCGATAGCCCTTGCCTTTTCCATTTTAATTGCCATGCTGCAGACTGAGCAAGTCTCTCCCTTGTGTGGGCTCATTTTTGTTGCTGCTGCTTTCCTAGTTTTCTCTTTATAGTCAGTTTCTTTGTAAATATCCTAATGATTCTGCTGACTAAATGCAATTCATGGTCCTTCTGCTCTGCTGGCCATTTCAAAGCAATCATCAAATACTCATGACGTGCCTACTATGTGCAAGCTCTGGATCATAACAGCTAACACGTTTGTGGTGGGCAGTCATGCTGCTCAGCAAACATTTCCATCTCTTCTCTTTCAGGACTCGAGGAGTACTTCCTGGCTCCCCTTGTGGTTGAGTGAGGCCATCTCATTACTCCTGGTCATTGAGTTGTGGAGCTCAAGTGTCGCGTGTCACTACCAGGCCAGGTATTTAATTGCTGGTGTGAGCCCTCCGGACAGTTTTTTCCATTTGGCATGATGGCTGGCAACATTTGAGTTGGCATTTGCTCCATCAGCCTGAGGCCCTGAGAGACCACGGTGAGCAAAGCTCCCTTGCCCATGTGATAAAGAAATAAGTCACTGCAGTTGTGGACGTTGATTATTATGGTAGCTGAATGTAGCGGGCTTTGACTGACGTTGATATTGAGTGTTTATTATAGACCAGGCCAAGTCAGTAAATGCCTTATGTGCATTATCTTCACAACAGCCACCTGAAATGATGTAATTATCCCCATTTTACACACCAGGAAACTGGGACTTAGGGGGTTTTAGTAACTTGCACAAGGTCATCCAGATAATCCAAACCTGATTCTGAGTTCAATTCCTGAACTTGGACTTACTATGCTATGCTGGGCTCAGATGGTCTTTCTTAATAGTTTATCCCATTTTAATTCACCATTGGCTTTTTTCCCTCTTCTAACCTTCATCTGAATCCGTACTAGTGGACGCTTCTGGGTAGGACTTGCATTAACACTGGGAAACAGAAACATAGCATTTGTTGTAGGATTACTGCTGTTTGCTAATTTAGGTAGAAGTTTATACCAGGCCTAGGTCAGTTCAAAATGAAATGAAACTAGCATCAACTGGCATGTTCTGTGAGCTGGGTATTATCCTAGACTCTTTGACAAGTTATCTTATAAGTCATAACATCTTATTTTATATAGATGAAGAAACTGAGGTTCAGAGAGGTACAAGTAATTTGATCTTGGATAAAGGTAACATACTTGAGATTCAAACACAGCGCTGCTGTGAAAATCTATGCTATTTTCATAACACTATGCAGCAGGTTTCGAATGCACAGAGAAAACTGGTCATTTCCATCTCATTGTGGAGTGGAGGATTCTAGCTTGTCTTTTGCTGGACATCAGGCCTACAAGATTCTCTGTGTACCAAAGTGTTCCGTGGCCAAGTTAATTTGGGAACTAAAGCGTACTAAGTCACCACCTTTGGTGATTTATGATACACATTAACGTAGTATGATCTCGGAGAAGTTCTTCAGTTAAGAAATCTACTGAACTTTGTATAACCCCAAATTTCCCAAACTTTAATTGACTACTGAATATTCCCACCAAATCTGCTTTTAATTAAAACCTTAAAAAGTGAGCTCCTTTTTTTCTGAATACTCTTTGAGAGATTCTATGGTAGAAGTTAAATGTAGAATTTGATAGTATGTTGTTTTCCCACATTACATCCTGGGAAAACAAACAAATACCTCTTATTTCCTCCTTGCTGATTTAACACAGAGTATTCGGACTTAATTCAGGTAGTTCCTGGTCCAGATCAATTTCATCAGGCTAGTCAGAAAGATAGCACCGTGTTGCTTCAATGGCTTTTGCTTTCTTACTAACACAGGAGACATATGTTTTTTTTTGCTTTTCAGTTAACAATGCTATGTTAACAATTTTTCTGTCCTATGGTTCCTGGTTCATGTATGGATTACGTGACCAATCTAGACCAATGAGAATCCTCCCTGGGGCTTTTCCACCAGTGCTATTGGAGAAGATGTTCTCTTTTCCTCTCATATTGCTAAGACCTAGAGTGTAAGTCTTGCACTGCCAGTGATTGTAATGTTTACATACATGGTTAGAGCCTAAGAATTGGTCCCTGATGACAATGCTCGAGTCCATGGGTCCTACTGTGCCTGAAGCCACAAATTTAGCAAATCCTTTCTTCGTTCCTTCCTTCCTTCCCTCCTCCCTTCTTCCTTTCTTTCCTTCCCTCCCTTCCTCTCGCCCTCCCTTTCTTCTTTCCTTCTTTTTTCTCTCCGTTTCTCTTTCTATCACTGTCTCTCTCTCTCTTTCTTCCTTGCTAGTAGTTTGAGTAAGATTGCTGCTGCTACTATGAACTGACTGCGTGCTGATTAATATATTTACCTTCAATAAACTCAGGTAAACCAGTGGGTTTTTTTTCCAAAGCTGTAGATATTACTGAACTGCTAAATAATAGACGATGTACAAGTAAGTGCAATAAAGACTGGGAAACCTCTCCCAGTGGTAACAGAACTGGGGAGTTTCAGAATTTATCATCATTTTTCACTGCTATAGTCTTAGCAGCTAACACAGTTCCTGGTTACGATGAAAGGTGTTCCAGGAATATTTGTTGACTGATTGAGTGAACACAAATAGCTTTATCTTTCAGGAAAGAACAACCCCTTCTCTTTCTTTAAGTACTGATTGCTAACAATGTACCAGAGACTTGGAATTACGAAAGAACTCTGTTTTCTAATGGGAAAGACATTTAGAAACAAATATAAAAAAATATTAAAAAATAAATCTCCAGGAGAAACATGTTGTCTGGGAGGATAAAGAAATTCTGACTTTTGGCAGGTGTGAGAGCTCAGAATACATACACCTGAGTTAAAAAACTGCAAACCTACAGGCTAGATTTAGCTTGACAATATGTTTGAAAATCTGGAAAATTTTACATAAAATTACATATTTACATTGCTTCTTTAAACACTAGAAAATCTGGCAACGTGGGTTTCTGTGTCCCTGTGGGAACAATAGGCAAGAACTGAGTAACAGCTCGCCCCTTTACGTGATGTGAAACACACACACACCAATTTGGCACAGCTTTTACCACACCTTACTGTCTTGCAGCCAGTCTACATCACTCATTTGTGTCACCTGCCTGTCTCATAGAGACACTTGTGTTTGTGACTCTGGTGTCCACTGTCATCTTAGTGGCTGGCAAGGAACAGCACAAGAGTTCAGGGATCTCATGATCCATCTGCTGATCAAAATACCTTTTGAAGGGTATTAAATATAGAAACAGAAAATGGAGAAATGAGTGCTCTAGGACTATGACTGCTAACCTGACAATCCGTTCAGAGGAGGCATAATAGCCCTGCATTTTCTTTCATCAGCTTCATTTGAGGCCACGGAAATGTGATTGTTAAATGCTATGCAAACCCTGTGCTTTGGTAAGGTAGGGAATCTGTGGGTGGAAACTTGAGATGAATATCTGTTCTAATCATACAGGCTGCACAGGCCTATTGAACGTGCTTCCTTCAGGGCAGACTTCATTAAATAGACTGAGACCCAATGCTGTGTAATGGAAGAGCCCTGAGAAGAAGTCAGGGAGCCCAGGTTTGAATCCTGGTTCTACTATTAAATAGTTGGGTGATATTAAGCATGCTACTCTGCATTCCTTGGTGTGATTACTCCTTTATGTAATGAGTATATTGGATTAGATAATATGTAAATTTCTGCCAGCTCCAAGAATATAGATATCCTTCAACATCTTGCTGTGTAGGGAGGGAATATGGTGTAGCATTCTAACTCAGCCTCTGGAATCAGGGGTTTAAATCCCAGTTCTACAATGTAGTCCCCTTTGGCATATTCCCAAACTCTCTGTCTATTGTCCTAGCTTTCTCAGAAATGGGTATTATTGTAATGCCCATGCCAAAGGTGGATGGGAATATTCAGTGTAAGGTGCTCAGCATGGTTCCTGGCATACTGTGAACATTCAATAAGTGATAACTTTAAAGTTACAAATTCTTGCTTTCTGAAAACAATTGTGTGCCCCCTCCCCTTATTTTTAACTGTTCTCTGCTTCTATAATTTTCATGAACATGCTGTACTCCCTAGCAAACTGGTATTGTGGAGTCTGGCATAGGAAACAAATACCCTTCCTTTTAAGTACATTGATTTATTACAAGTGAGAATTTAGAATTTAGTAGAGTTAATGGTCAGTCTTAGCAGCAGTAATTCAAACAACGAGAACCTTGAACGTAGGATTGCCCAGCTCTGTATCTCCAGCGTCTAGCACTGTGCTTGGTGTGTACTGAGTGATTAATAGATGCTACTTGACTCAGGCCTTTAGGATGTACTGACAGGTTAATTTTAGCAATAACTAATATTTGTTAAATACTTAACAGTGTTCAACAATCTGTGCTAAATATTTATATGTACTATCTCATTTAATTCTGATAAGGAGTACTACTGTTTCTCTCATTTTACATGTGAGCAAATTAAGGCTTAGAGAGGATAAGTAATTTGCCCAATATCATGCAGCTGGTAAAGTGCCAGAGAGAGAATTCAACACCAGGATTGTCTTTCTTTAGAAATGATGTTCTTTACCCCTGTACCATGCCAGTTGGACACACTATTCTACTTTCGTCTCATGGATAGATGAGATGATGAGGGCCAGCAATTGAGCCTAGCCCCAATTGCCGGACTAGTAGATGTTACAGCTGTTGAGTTTTCAGTCCCTTGAAATTCAGTATCATTCTTGTAATTGTCAACACCAGCACTTATTTAGAATTCTCATTCAGGCAGTCCATCAGATGTTCTATAACTCTTGTGAATTTGAGCAGAACAAACTATCATCATTGCGTTGATGTTCCTGGTAGTAAGGCTGTAGATGGTGACAGCAAAAGTAGGATGCTTCACTTTGAGAGTAGGCTGTCAGGCGTACATTTGAAAGTAAATGAATCTCCTCAAAACTCCAACGTCAGCTGTGCTGTGTGAGTGAGAAATCTCTCCCTGCCCCTCCTTCCCCTCTTTTTTTCTGTTCTTACTTTATTCAGCAGTCTTTGGCTCCTAAGACAGATGGTGACTCATCTAGAGATGATCAAACATGTGATGTTTGGAAAATTGAGAGGAAGCAAAGAGTCTTCTCATACCATGATCTAACCTTTTCTTTATATCTGGCTAGGACATGACACAATTTTCACCCCATTTGCATTAGCCAATTCCACAAAGGTTCTTGATATGTCTGGCCTGATTATGGCCACCCATTAGCCTCAGAGATCACTACCCTTTCTCTCTCTTCAACTATATTTAATGAACAAGTATATCTTGTTTGTGTGACATTTAATTTTATACAATGTTAATTTAAGAAATGGATTAGTACAGTGGATATATTAATGGCTCTGTCTCTTCAATCTATTACTGAGCTGTCAGTTTATCCCTGAGAAAATATTACTGGGCCAGGACCATTGCTCAATAAGAGTAATTTTGCATTGCCGATGGCTGTGCCCTTGTTTTGTCAAGGCTACATTACAGACATTCTTTATTTTCTAGAAGTCCAGATTGTATTGTTTTGGGGATGCAGCTGATTCAGCCTAGATCACCCCCTACCCTTCCTACGTGGGTCTCTTTGTCATGATCATTTTCATTGTTTGGCTATCCTTTGGATGGAAGGCGTTTGTTCTGTTTTCTGTCTCAGACCTCAGTTTCAGTGAATTGAGTAGTGACATGTCTCAGTTCACCGTGCATGATCCTTATTGCTCTTTGCAAGACTCCTGCTATTTTATTTTTTCTTTCTTCATTTTTATCCCTATTTTATACCTACTCCCATTTCCATCCCTTCACTATAGCAACCATTCTAATTCTTTAATTCCTTCTGCTTTGTTGTGCATTGTCAACGCAAATAATCTTGTAATGGGAATGGAACATTGGATTTAGAATATTAATTGCAAGCCATTTATCAATGTGTTAGGCACAGTACTAAACAGATTGCATAAATTATCTCATATTAACCTCAGCAACTTCATGATGTAAGTACTATTATCATCTTCATATTACTAATGAAGAAACTGAGGTTTGCCCTCAGAGTAAGATTTTTTCCATTGCCTCCATGACAGCGTAGGGTTTTGCGGTTACCTCCCCCCAAGAAAAATCATTGTGCCTTCAGGAAATGACAAACAATTTTTCAAATGTCCATGCTTCCAATCATGAGATCAGGGCCCTATGTAAACTGCATAGGAGCTCCTCTTGGATCATCGCATCATGGCTTGACTCTGACATCAAGCTAGTATGAACAAGCTGAATGATCTGAGTGGTCAGAGTGCCAGACACTGATGGTCCCTTTCAAGTCCTTAGGAGGAAGAAAGAGAGCAGTTAGAGGCAGTAGAGTAGATGACCACATGGCAACATGGGTAGATCTTAAAAGCACAATATTGATTTAAGAAAAAGTAAGATGGTGAAATGTTTGACATCATACCATTTACATAATTTAAATATGCATGCATGTAACACAGCAATGCACATTTTGGAAGACATATGCTGATAAATAAATGGCAAGCAATAGGATATACTGGAGCATATGAGGAAGCCGTTTGGTGTAAAACTAATTCGGCCTGAGCTTGTTTTTCCAAAAGGGCCTGTGGCCTTTGAACGTACATTGTATATTTGCTTTAAGCAGTTAGCATGTCCCAAAGACAAGAACAAATGCCCTTAAGATAAGGATGCAACTTCCTCCACATTGGCATTTCCTTGAGGATAAGCATTTCTCCCTAGGCTAGGATTTGATTGCTGCACTCATCCTGTGACCACCCAACTGGAGACAGCAGACCTGCTACCTGCTGTGTCCATCAATCACTGTGCTAACAGGGTAATCTGACAGGGCAATCTCAGGAGTATTGTGAAAGGGACATTGCAATCATATGTGATACATGCGCTTTGATGGTATGTAACCACTCTGTACACCCCACTTCTTTGGTGCCCTTCCTTCCTTGAGGAAGGAAGGCCCCAGGTTATATAGTCCTCATATTTGGCTCATAATAAACTCACCCCAATTTTTGTTTATAGGTTGATTATGGATTATTGTTCTTTTATTAGTGTGGACGTTGTATGGATTATCTGAAAAATGTGAGAGAAACTATGGTTGGGGACTGATGCTTCATGATATTTAATTGTGAGCAGACACACTCATGCTTCGTATGCAACAAACTGTGAACGCTGAGAGCATGAACGCAGCTCATTGTTGTAATCAAATACAACTTACAACAAAGTTCTTATCTCCCAATCAATATTCATAATTGTTATTGTGTGGCATGGTCATTAGGCATAAATGGTACATGGTGGATATATACACGTCTACTATATTACTCTTACCAGCAGAGCGTGTTTTAATTTTCCAGTTATTATTCCTATTTTATTTGGTATTTCTAGTGTCATTAACCTTCATCCACATGAGGGAAAGATGTACAGGGAGAAGGGGAGCCTGACTTGGGTCATGAGGCACAGAGGGCATTCTAGAAGGGGGATAATGAATGGCGGCACTTTGTTACAGCACAGGGACCCGGCAGTGAGAGAAACCGATGAGTCTGTATTCTCTCTTCTCAGTGAAGAAGACCTGCAGGGACTTCACTGGACTCGCCTCCATCATGCCCTGCTCAGGAGCTTGGGGTTGGGAGGCAGTAGCTGCAGAAAAGATGCAGAAACTGTGCCCTCTGCGGCTTGTCCCTAGAAACCCCAAGTAACTGAGGCAAGTTCACTTTTATGTTGAGCCTGACAGCCTTTATCTGCTTGGCCTGACATTCCTCTAATTCAGGGGTTTGCAGTGATGGTCCACAGGCTAAATCTATCCCACTGACTGTTTCTGTAAATAAAGTTTTATGGGAACACAACCACTACCCCCACTTGTTTTCCTATTGCCTCTGACTGCTTTAATCCCATAACCACAGAGCTCAGTAGTCATGACAGAGACCTTATGGTGGGCAACGTCTAGAATTACTCTCTGGACCTTTACAGAAAAAATTTGCCAACAACTCCTCTAACTCAATGTAACACTTTCCTTTTCACAGATAAATATTAGGAGGCAGCACAGTAGAGTGATGAAGATCATGCACTTTGAAATCAGACAGAGCAAAGGCTGCAACTTTCTTGCTGTATGAGTTTAGGTCCCTGTTTTCTCCTCTGTAAAGCAGTAAAAAATATGCTGTCTCATAATGTTCTTGTGAAGAATCAATAGGATAACGCATGCGAGGTGCTTGACGGTGCCTGGAATTTAGTAAGTGTTCAACGCATATTAGCTACTTGTAAAAGTCAAAAGGTTGATATGTAACTGGATATGAGAAGTAGAATATGGTGGGTGAGATGTAAAATGACTCTGGGTGTTTGTCTGTGTGTTGCGAAAGCATCTTATGATTGATTGTAAAGGAATGGTTGAAGGGAGGCCTGGGTTGTTGGAGGTGAATTATGCCCAAATATTTCCCAGGGTCTGGCCTTCACTTTAAGGGCATAAAAGTGCAGATGGAGGCTCTCCACCATCAACCATGTGTCTCCTCACACATACAAGGAGCTGAGGAGGGCATAAGGGCTTCTTTCAATCAACAGGGGTTGTCTCCTGTCCTCCTGCGTCAATGGAGCTCAGATCAGATCACACGCCCAAGAGTGACAGCCTATTACCCAGTGCAACAGCCATTCACTCAGGGAACCAGAAGGGGTGTGAACTGATGCTTCATTTCAAATTAATGGGTGTCCAGGGTCTTTCCCCACTGGTGCTGAAGTCTGACATGGGAAGCATTTCACAAGATTCAGAACGAGAAATTAAAACTCCAAATTAGAAAATCTTCCTACCATTGAGTGGCAATGAGACCATTTTCTGCCAGTCTTGCTCTAAGGGCCATGCTCCCTGTGCAGCTGCTATTGAGCACGATAAGACCAGATAGGTTAGCTCAGATGTAAGGATTTAACTACTTCCTTTCATCACACTTTTATTCTCTTGATATAATAAGCCGCTGCTATTTTTGTATGAAGTATTTTTAATGTACTGTTTTTTGCCCTTTATGGCTTGATAATGTATCTCATATTTACAACAGGCTCTTAAAAGTGAGCCACTGATCTTAGCTGATGATGATGCTGAACAAAATTTTGTGAGCATGAATTCTTCTAAACATTGGGTTAAGCACCGTATCCTCATTTGCATCTAGTGTAGACTCTGACATATATTAAGTGCTCAATAATTACTTGTTGGACAAAGATTGAATGATGATAAAGCAATAAATATATTAGGTATAGTTCCCATCTTTATGGATTTCAAGGTATAAGTGGGAAAGGTAGATGTTAATCCTGTTATATATATGATCGACTCTGTGGGGTAAGTATTTACAGAAAAATAAGTTGAAGCTCAGATAGGTTAAGGGACGTGCTTAATGTCATACACCAGTACACAGCAAAGCCAGGATTTGATCCTAGGTCCAACCCTGCCCTCTTCATCTTTAAACTCTTGCACCGCATTGATAAGTAATTGCTCAGATATAACATGCTTCTGGTGAGCAAGCAATCTGAAGAATATGATGAGCACACCTCCAGAAAGGAATAACCTTTCTTTTGGGCACTAGATTGCAAAGAATATTGCTTGTCTGGGAAATTGATCTGGGTATCAGAATATTTTCTGATAAGAGTGGTTGGATCACAGGACTCAGGAGTCCTCACCTCTATATTGAAGCAGTGTTTCTCAGTGTTGACTCAGGCCACCTGCATCAGAGTCACCTGGAATGCTTGAAAAAAATGCAGCATTCTGGGCTCATTCCAGGGCTGCTGAATCTGAGTTTTACACAGCTCTCTGAGTAATTTTAATGTACATTAAAGTTTGAGAACACTGTTTAAAGGGATGTGCGAGTCAAGATTCAGTCAAGACAACAGAAGCCCCCTTAGGTATTTTGAATAGGAAACCATTTAATAAAGGAGATTAGAAGGTTACACCACCATTGAAAGGCTAGGGAGCAGAGGTCAGCATGGCCACTCCAGGCTTTCAGGAATCCTAAAGTTGAAAAGTTGCAGGTAAGCCGCAAGTTATCTCACCTGCTGTAGCTCCTATATGGGTGAGGCCCAGGAAGACTGCTGGAAGCTTCCAGCAAAACCCATGCCTGGGGTACGCCAACCTGCACATGGCTGCCTGCGTCTACTGTCAGAGAGTACTGGCACCACCTTCTCTTCTGCCGTCTGAATCTCACATGAGCATCTCTTATTGGCCAAATCTTGCTGGAACTCTGCTGGCAAAGGGATTCTGAGCAGTGTAGTTTCCATGCTTTCAGCCTCTTTTAATAAGAGGAGGGGATGGTATGGAGAACTAGCAAGTAATATGTGACATTAGAGGGATTTAAACTCAGGGCTCTATTAAAGAAAACTGTAGAATTAGTTGAGAATTGAGTCTGTGAAAAAATATACAGGTGTTCTGTTAAGAGATAGTTTTCAAAAAGAGATACTAGCAATATACCAAAAAACAAAACAAAACAAAAATAATAGCAGTAAAAGAAGAGCCTGGTCCTGGTATGTTACCTCTCCACCATTTGGGGCAGAGGCGTACCTCCTTTGCTTCTGGTCTGGATCCACTTCTTTCCTCTTCTTTGGGCATCCTGAGTGTGTCTCCATCTAGTCTTCATAAGTTTTCCTCTTCTAGTCTTTGCTGGTTCTACTTGCCTTCCTTCTAGCTGATTCAGTTGGGGTGGACATCTGACTGAAGCTGGGACACGTATGCTCTCTCTCCTGGGAATTCGAAAGCTAAACATAGAGGTCGACGCAATCGGACAGAACTGGGCCTGCACTTCATGTCATTTAGAATTGCGACTTGAAGACCTGGCAACCCAAAGCCTTCTGTAACCTGGAGTCAAAGGGAAGCAGCAAGTATAGTACTTCATCAAATGAAAGACAGCATCAATTGTAAGTCTATCACTCAGAAAGACAAAATCTGCCACTTATACTATGGCATAATACCTTTTCATCATTCAGAATTTTTGTTTTATGCTTCTTGAAAGAGCTCTTTTAGACTTTTTAATCATAGTTTTTTTCTCATATAATATGCTTTTGAATTTTACTATTTCTCATAAATAGGAAAATATGAGTAAAATAGACTGTTTAGGTGTTCTTAAAACTTCATGTTCAGAGTCCAACTCTTGGAAATCACTTTTTCTGTACAGTATCACTGTTGTGCCACTGAGAGCACTGGTGATGGAGCATTTCTTTAAAAAATGTCCCTCTGTGGTCTCCAGAATTTTCCTCTAATGTGATGACACTATTCTCAAGACTGGGTGCTCTGCTTTTCTACCTGAGGAAACTCATGGCCCCAACTGTGTCTTGTGTCATTGGAAGTTAAGCAATTTAAGAGATATAGAGATGTTAAATCTGGGAAAATATGAATTCTGGAATCCATGAAACATGGTTTGTCTTGGAGAGGAAAGTGTGCTTCAGAGGGCGAGAGGATCAAAGGTCCAGAGCTTGGCAGACATGATAACACAGAGGCTGCAGGAAGAGAGACTGGCGATTTCCCAGTTCTGGTGAGGACCGCCTGTACTCCCCCCAGTGTGGTCTGTAGGATCCCACTGCAACCTTAAAATATGTTTCTTCTTACTTAAGCTATTTTTTAAAATAAGTGGGCTTTTTTTCTCTCATAATTAAACAACCCGTGACTAAGATATCCTGGAGAAATCCATGCCTAGTGGGGAATATAAACATGTAAACAGGGACCTTACAACAGTGCATGGTTTGTGCTATGGAGAAGATTATGTACAAAGTCCTATGGGAGCCCACAGGGTGAGTGTGTTCATATTCAGCTTCCCATCATTTCTGAGCTGGGGACCAGCCTCATTCAAATATCTTACAAATGATGCTCATTAAGATGCAGGGTATTGCAGAAGCAAACTGATGATGTTCCACCATAGAATTCTAAACAGCTGTCAACTAAGGCATATACAGGTCAGTCATTGCTGTTCTGGGAACTGAGCCCAGGCTTCCGTTTAGTGATTGTATTGTTGCTTTTCAAGGTCCCACATTTTTCTGGCTGTACTCAGGCTCTCTGTACTGTTTCTCTCTCCTGCTTGAGTTCACCCTGCACCCTGTCGAGATCTTTATTCACCATGTTAGACAAAGCTGTGCACATTCCATCCCCGTCTTTATTGCTGCCTTCTACCTATTCATTCTCTAAGTAGTTTTAAAATCACTCTTTAAGTCCCAATTCATTCCCTAGTCTTTCAAGAAGCCTTCCCTAATTATAGCTTCCCAAACCGTAGCTTCCTTCTCTTAATAAGTCTTGTATCAAAACCATGCTTAATTGTTTTAATGTAGTTGATGTTATTTCTCCTGACCAGGTTGCTCATTCTTGGAGGATGGGGGGCCATATCTTAAAGTTTTTGTTCAGCAAATATATACTGAGTTCTGTGTTTAAGTGCTAGACACTGAGCTCAGTGATGTGAAATAAAGGTAGTCAAATAGGTGAGAAAAGATACTTTACAAAAACACATACATGTAAAATACTGGTAGAAAATGGACAAGGTATTAAGAAAAATAGGGATCAAGATCTGTAGCAGCTTAGAAGAGGAAGAGCTGACTTCCAGTTGGGAGCATAAGAGGAAGCTTCCCTGACACCGTGGCAATTGTATTGGGTCTTGAAAGATAGTTAGGATGTGGGCATTCAGAGAATGGGGTGGAGGTAGAAATCCCACTGCACCTCATTGCCAGTACATCCAGTGACCATTTTTCTAGGGCTGGGGTTGAAAAATCTTTTTCTGCAAAGGTCTAGATAGTAAATATTTTGGGCTTTCCAGACCATACAGTCTCTGTATCAGCTACTGAACTCTGCCACTGTAGTGTGGAAGAAACCATAGACAATACGTAAACGAATAGGCATGGCTGTGTTAAGAAAAGTTTTATGTATAAGAACAGGCAGTGGTCCAGATTTGGCCTGCAAGCTATAGTTTGCCAACTCTGGCTTAGAGAGTTACATGATTGAATATATAACAGAATGTATAATCACAGCTTCACCAATGCTCAAAATTAATAAAAACTAGAAAGAGTTACTGAAATGTTGACAATAGTTGTCTTTGATTACTGAGACTATGAATAACATTTTTGTCTTTTACTTTTTTGTTTTTGCCAGATATTTTATAAGGATCGTGAATTAATTTTATAGTGAGAAAAAAACAAACTTTATTTACAGAATTAAAGTATAGACGGTGAGCGGTATACGTAACCCAGAGCTTGGCTCACAGAGGCTTGGGGCATACCTGAGCGTGGCTGATTGGTACCGTTTCTGCGAGTATTGCCTCCAGTGCTGAGGAAACTGCTGTCCTTGGAATGTCAGCTTAGCTGTGACAGACAAGCTTGCATCAAAACTGGGCTGTTTCTTCTTTTGCCCTCTGTCATCAGCTCCACAGAGCCATTATGTCGTTCAAGAAACATCACAGCAGAAAGGCTGCCTAGACGGAAACTAAATTGATTTTCGGATTCCACCCTTAACCCTCTATTTTTGTGGTCTCTAAAGGGAGTCCAGGGTTTTTAAAGCACTCTTTGTGACATGCTGACAAGTCAAATAGAAGATGGAGTAATTGTGGACTTAGCCTTCACCCCAGATCACAGCAATGTCCATGAAATATGGCCAAACAACAGCAGTTGCCTGATTATAAGTGAGCTTAGGGAACAGACACGTGGCTTTAAATTCTAAAGTAGAAGTGCTGCTGATGATAAGAGCTATGCCCTCTTGAATACCTCCACTGTGCTTTTGCTCTGTGTGTTTTCTTGGCTTTCAAAACAATGCTTCAAGATAGGTATAGCTATCCCCATTTTACGGGTAGGAAAAGTGAGGTGCAGAGACCTACTTTGCTCTTTCCACTTTGCTACTCTACTTCCTATTAGCCCTACTTCTCCTCCCACTGCAGGATACATGTGCCCATGATTGAATTTCACCGCGGCCTTGAGATGCTAGGGAAGAGGGTATATGATAAGCTAAATGACTATAGACAGTGGGGTTTAACACTGAGTGATGACAAATCACATAGGTTTGGAGGGCAGGATCCAAAGACATTTCATTGGGCTTAATTAAATTTAGACTGTAGGCAAGAGAAATAAATTTCTTAGAAGAAAGTGATAGAATACCTCTCATATTTTTTTTTTCCAAACCAATGTTACCGCCAGTTTCCAGAGACACTAGAGCTATGGCCCCAAAAGGAAAGAGAATGGCTAAAGAAAATTTTCTGAGTGGAAAAAAACTTGAGGTGGACTTTGTAATCAGATTGACTCAGTTTAAATTCAAACTTTTCCAGTTACTATGTGTAGATGTGTGTTAGTCAGGGTTCTAGAAAAACAGAACCAATAGGGTGTATATGTATATAAATATCCATGAGAGATAAAAAGAGAGAGAGAGAAAGAGATTTTAAGAAATCAGATGTGATTGTGGGGCATGGAAAGTCTGAATTCTGCAGGGCAGGCCAGCAGGCTAGAGACCCAGGGAAGAGTTGATGTTGCAGCTCAAGTCTGAAGGCAGTCTGCAGAATTCCTTCTTCCTTGGGGGATCTCAGTCTTTTTTCTCTTAATGCCTTCAATTGATTAGATGAGGCCCACCCATGTTATGATGGGAAATCTGTTTTACTCAAAGTCTATTGATTTAAATGTTAATTTAATCTAAAAAATACCTTCACAGCAACATCTAGACTGATGTTTGACCAAATATCTGTGCACCATAGCCCAGCCAAGTTGACACATAAAATTAGCCATCACACCACGTGAACATTCACAAGTAATTGAACCACCCAAATCTTGTTTCCTCGCTTGTAGAATGGGAATAATAGTAGTATCTGCAATATAAGGTTGCTGTGAGGTTTAAATGAGCAATGCATATACTTTGCAGAGTGCTGAAACATGGTAAGCACTCAATAGATTTTAGCTAATATTATTACAGTGAGATTACAAACTTCTCTTAAATTTGTCTAGCTAACATCTTCTAAGAAGCATGGAGAATTTTATGCATTGCTGTCATTTGCCTTAAAAAATGCCCTCTTATTGGGAGGGGACATTGAAAATTACCATTCATTAAATCAGAAATAAACAGAGCCCAGAGTCTAGGTCAAGGGTGGAGTGATTGGGTCTAGGTCAAACCACAAGTCAAGTAGAAATAGTTCAGGGTTGTCAGCCTCTGTAAGGCACTTCCCATTAGACTGTCATCATTTATCATGTTCCATTTACTTACAGATGGAGCTGTTTCCTCAGGGCATTTCCAAGAAATTCACATGTAAATCCCGGTAGTGAAGTTGGCTCCTTTCACTAAGATCTGAAAGGTCAAAGCAGTTGGAATGTTCTCAAGGTCATACATTCTCAAAGTTGAGAGTAATTTTGGTCTCTGTGCTTTAATGTAGAGGATACATTGTTAACAGCCCAGTTAACTGACTTGTCATGATGAAGAAGACTATTATGGTGGTTTGAGTGTAGGCTTTGGGGCCAGAGTGCTTAGGTTCAAATCCTGGCTATGTAAATTTTTAGCTACGCTATCTTGTGCAAGTTACCTCACATCTATGTGCCTCAGTTTCCTCAAATATAAAAATGGAGATAATATTATAGTACCTATATCATAAGTACAGTGATGGTACTAAAGCAATGCCTGGGATGTAGTCAGCATTCAATAGAGTTTGTTTATTATTAACGTCATCCTCACCATTGCCACTATGACCACCACTATTCAGGCAGTATATTTCATGTATATAATCTCTATCTAGCCTGGTTTTAACCTTCTCAGAGTTTACAGTTTAAAACAAAATAGGAATTAGCAAGACTCTTTTGTTTGGAAGTAGTGAAAATGCAACTCAATCTAATTCAAAACTAGTTTAAGGCAAAATGGGAATTCATAGATTTGCCTGTAATCAGGAACCAAAATCCCACCAGGATTTTCTCTTTTCTTTCTTGATTTCCAATTTTCTCTGTGCACCAGGTTTATTTTCTTAGTCTGGCTTATCCCCGGAGTGGAGGACATGCTCTCTGGGAGATTGCTCTCATATACTTACACTTGCTTGACCCAAAGTGGAAAAGGCACTTTCATACCAACTTCACTTTGAAAAAATCCCAGGGGGGCACTCTGATTGGCTAGGTCCCTTGCCTGCCCACTGGACCAGAGGGGTGATTGGCTCAACCCGAGTCATGTGCCAATTCCCGTAGAAGGGGACAAGCAGTATTTCCACTAAAGAACTATAGAAATTATCAAATGGAAAAGGGCTTAGAAGTCATGTTTCCCCAGCGTTGTCCAAAACTCAAATTTCGTAGAATTGTTCAGTTTGGTCAGGTGTCTACATTGTGTAGTGATGTAGTTCTTACTCTATTTTCTGCTCACCCCACTTACATATCCATTACACCCTTTAGGGATGTGCGATGATTTTCTACTAGGAGATGGTTGAAGGACCTGCAGAGTTTTTTGAGGCAGGGCTGTGTATGCATAATTTAAAAAGACCTCTTTGGGTTCCTGATTCACACTTTGGTTGGAAGTTAGGGAGAAAATTGTAGTGGAGATGAGGTGCCTCCTCTCTCACTATTCCCTGATTGAGAACCACTAAGGTGGACTCTCCTAATGCAATGACTTTAATGAAAACCAACTGGGAGAAGACAGATGAGGTGCAGTGAAATGTGTGAACTATGGACTGTATTCTAAGAAATGCCATTTTGCAGCTTAAGTATGTAATTAAAAAAATTAATTACAAGTATAGTGTTTCTAGGCAGACCTTCTGAAGAATCAGCACTAACAAAGCAATAAACTTTTGTGAAGATTATAAAAGTTGTTTATAAAATGTGCTATTAAGTGATTAAAACACTTATTTTCTTTGGCAGGTTAAACATTCCCCCTGAGATTCTGTTTAAACCTCAAATTTGCCGAAGAAAAGAATTTTGAAGAAACTAATGCTGAGTGAAGCCATAAGACTAAGCTGGAAAGAACTTGAGACTTGAGCATTTTTGGAGATGAGTGGAGGAAGGGGGCCAGGGACTTCATGATTCAGTAGTTAAAATTTCACTTCATCCACATATTTTTAGTATGTTACTCTAATCTCACTTGTCCCAAGTGACCTCAAATCTAGAGTGTTTTTGAGTCAGCTTCTTCAGAGAGTAAATTCCTAGCTTTCTATAGGAATGGTAATGGAGTTTGAGAGTGATCTTGGATTTAAATACTTTGTTGTAAGGATATTTAAGCAATTTTGCTTTAGGTGGTGTTTCTTATTCTTGAGCATTTCTGGGATTTTGTAGCATGCGTTGTCTACGTCTAGAGCTTCCCAGGGCCAGCATAAATTTTAGATTCGTTTGGATTTCAAGAAAGCTACCACATGTCCATTTACTTTCCATCTTCCACAATTCTGTATCCTCTCCTATTATCTTTTCCTTGATGGGTATTTTATTGAAAAAACACTTCATTGTCATTTTAGGGATGATAACTAGAAGTTGTAACCAACTTATTTCATTTGACAATATATTTTGAAAATATTTTCAGTATTTTAATATTCTTAGGTAATATAGTTTTTAATAGCTACACAGAATTTCATAATTGAGGTAAACTAAAATTCATTTAGTTACTATATTTTTATGTACATTTAAATTTTTCTCATTATTTTATGATTGTGAAAAATTAATGTGATGAAAATCCTTGTGCCTGCATCTTTGTGCATCTAATTATGTGTTTGGGATAAAATATAACACTTAACAACATTTAGTACATGTGTGTGGGAGGGAGTATATTCATCTACACTCTTGGATCCCCCAGGGACACTCAATCATTCTCTCTGTCAACTGAAGAATTTGGATGAGTTTGAGAACAAGAGGTCTATCAGACCGTCATGAAATCATTTTAGATTTGTTTGTACTTATGTTTTAATAATAAACTCTTTTTTGGGAGTGAGAGAATTCACAAATTTTCAGAAAATAAATCATGCTATTGAAGTTTAGAGATATGACCCCCCAATTTTTTTTTTCACAATCTTATGGAGGTAAAACTGACATACAAAAAACTGCTCACGTTTAATGTACACAATTTAATGAGTTTGGACATATGCATCCGCCTGTGATACTGTCACCACTATAAGGTAATAAACATACCCATCATCTCCAAAAGTTTCCTTGTGCTCCTGCCTTTCTTAAGGTAAGAAAGCTTTAGGGCTGGCCCTGTGGCTTGGCGGTTAAGTGCGCGCGCTCCGCTACTGGTGGCCTGGGTTCGGATCCTGGACGTGCACAGACACACTGCTTCTCCGGCCATGCTTAGGCCTCGTCCCACATACAGCAACTAGAAGGATGTGCAACTATGACATACAACTATCTACTGGGGCTTTGGGGAGAAAAAAAAAAGGAGGAGGATTGGCAATAGATGTTAGCTCAGAGCCGGTCTTCCTCAGCAAAAAGAAGCTTAGCATGGATGTTAGCTCAGGGCAGATCTTCCTCAAAAAAAAAAGAAAAAAAAAAAAGGTAAGAAAGCTTTACCTGAGATCTACCCTCTTAACCAAATTTTTAAGTGCACAATTTCATGTTGTTAACTATAGGTACTATGTTGCCCAAAGTCTTTTTATGCTGAGCTCTGATGCACTTTAGAAAATGGGAAAGCTGTAACTAAGAAGTCAGAGGTGGTGGTCATGTTAATAAAGTCGATAGGATCAATGAACAGCTGCCCTCAATCTTATTCAAACTTTATTGGCATGAACTCAAAGATGTGTGCATTTATTCATTCATTCATCATTTAATCAACAATTTCTTATTGAGCATTTACTATGTGACAGGCACTGTTCTAGGAGCAAAGTCTATAAAATTGAATGAAACAAGTTTGGTCCATATTTGCATGGAGTGTACTATTTAATCAGAGAGAAGTTGGAAAGTGGAAGGAATTCTACCTGACACATAAGAATTCACCACCTGTGGGTAAGATTCCAGTGAGAATTACATTATCACGTTACAGTATTTATTTGTTGAATGCTACTATGAGCCAAAGACTGTGCTAAGTGTTCCAAATTTAGTGTAGCTCTTAAAAGAAACATTTAAAAGAAAGCTATGAACCAGGTACTATTATCATCTCCTTTTTCAGAAGGGAAAACAGACTTGGAGAGTTTAAGAAAATTTCCTGAGGCCCATATTAACAAGTGGCATAGTCAAGTTCACCCTGATTGACTCTGAGAGTGTGCTTGAACCTGCACTGTCCCCCACCAACCCCAGGTGTAAGAAATTAGGAAGAGCTTAAATGTATGGAAGTCACTGGAATACATAGTCACGCCTCACACAAACTTATTATGCAGGTGCCCAATGTTACCTCTTGACGGCAATGAGATTTTATAATGTAGACACAACCTTCTAAATGAGACAGAAAAGGAAGACCAGCTTGTTATTGAATTTATACTTTGGCAAAGGTGCGTTGCTAGGCCTGGAAACAATGTTAAAAGCTAAGAATTATGCCCATTCTACAGATGAGGAAACAGGTTTGGGGGAAAACAAGGAAAGCTTTATTTTATTTTATTTTATTTTTTCCTAAGTCCCACAGGGTGGCAGAGGTACAATTCAGCCCCAGGTGTGTTTGGCTCCACACTCATTCTCCCTCCAAGAAATTAGGATTGATGACTCAGGAAACAGCTAAAGATTCAAGGACCTTAGAAATAATAGAAAAAATCTGAAAGATTGGGTTTACTGCCTCATAGAGTTGCTATTCTTTATTTTGTCAGATAAGGGCAAATGGATGTGTTTCAACTCTTCATTATGCCTCCAGAAGCTTTTAAAATCCAGTTTCACATGTCATATTCATCAAGAAAACTGAGAAAATAGAGTTTAGCTCATTTTACTGTTAAGTACACAGCTGGCTCAAATTGAAAGTATTTGTCAACAGGTCATTGTGACTTGAAAATAGGGAGAGAAGATAGTTTGAGAGAAGTTCTATTGCAGTGCTGAGAAATTTCATTAATGTCTTGGATAGTGGAATGAGTGTGCTTATTAAATATCCCATTGACAGCAAGTTGGATGTGTTGGCTAATGCCTTGGAAACAGGATTGAAATTGAAAATGACCTTAACAATTGGGAGAAGTGGGAAGATAGAAAAAGGGTGAAATTCAATAGCTAGAAAAATTGATGGTGGAAAAAAACATCAATATGCTCCACTGTTTCATTAAATTAATCAAATGGAAGAATATTAAGGCTGTTGGCCCATGGTGGTATTGCCGATGATGATGATTATTATTAAAAGTTACATCCCGAATTTTTGAGGAGACAACAGTAGAAATCAATGGAGGAATAATTGATTTTCATGCCTGTGTGAAAGACTAGGTGATTTAAACGTTGTTATAGATTTGTCTTGAGTGGCAACGTGACTGAGTCATATTTAACCAAGTCCTTCCAGCTGTGACACTTAAGTTGAATTCTCTATTCTTTCTTCCCCAGAGATAGCCATGTTTCCAAAAACCTACTAGTGGGAGAATCCATTTTAAGATTGGACTTTACGGGATACATGAGGTTGGGTGTCCAAGGTTATGTGTAAGCCTCTTTTAAAACATTGGGTGGCGCATAATCTTAGTGTGTGATAATCAAGCAAAAAATGGTAGTTCATATAGCACAAAGATAAGCACTGATGTGTACCACGGCATTTCTGACAGGCTAAGTAATAATCATCATTCATGACCCTCTTTCCTCTATATCTGTTTCTATCCATTGAGATGTATAGCAGGCTCTGTTTTGTTACTGGTCAGGAAGGAGGAATTTTTGCTGTGGGGAGAGAGTCAGGATGGTAATAGAAGAGGACAGAATTGATGTTTCACTGTCTGTTTTGGGTCAGGACAACTGGGTTGGCTTTAAAATTCTACAGTTAGGAAAATTAGGACCAGAATGTGATCAGATTTTTGGAAGACCCTGAGCATAGACAGAGCTTTATCCAGGCCTGATGACTAAGTTGGGCACAGAGTTTAGAAGGAAGCCCCTCTTCCTCACTTCTGTATGAATCCCAGAAAGGCTGTGGCCCTCCAAAGATTAGAAGCAGTATCATTCAGAATGTTTTCAGTGTCAGATAATACTAAAATCCAACCCAAACTGATTAAAGCAAAAAAGACATCTATTAGCTCTCTTAATGGAAATATTCTGGGCTGGATCATCTAGGTTCAGGCATAGCTGGATCCAGAGGCTCAGATGAGGTCATTACCACCTGGTTATCTCTCTATCCCTCCAACCTGGCCTTCCTCTATATTGGTTCCCTATTCAGATGTCTTAGTGTGACTCCTTTGTGAAGGCAAGCTGGCTGCCAGCAATTCTAGGTTTTCATTTTAATCCCTTATTTTCAGCAACTTGTTACAACAGTCTTGGGCCTAATTCTTACTAGTCAGAATGGGGTCACATGCTGATCTTGGAGTCAAGGCCACCTACACTGTTCAGATTGACAGTGATGGAGGCATGATTCACCAAGAGGACCATGGGGTGCTATTACTAGAGGCAGAAAACAAGAACATCAACAAACAAATGTCCACCATAGAAGCTAGCTTTTGAAGTATACAGGGACACCACGCTTTGCATGTATATGAGACTTCACACGATAGATATGGGCTCCAGGGGACCAAGGCTTCCCCAAATGGCTCCTCAGGCAGGAACATGGACTAAAGGGAAGCATAGGAGGAAGGGATGCTGTGGTGAGTGTGCCTCAGGGACTACGGTGTTGTCATGTGTCTCCTTAAGGTCTCCAGAAAAGAAAGGGGCACTATGAGGGGAAATTAATTTTTGGTAATTAGGCTAAATGGGGCTGACACTGCAAGAAATTGATCATGGAAAGAAAATGTGGCCTTAGTTTGCAGTTACATACTGATGAGGTGAATGGAATTTAGATTACAACATAGTTCTTTTTGTTGGATTTAGTGAGAAATAAATTGATCTTGTATGGATTAACCACTTGAAGGAGAGTAGAAATAAGAGACCCAGAAAGCTATTTCCTCTCAAGAATTGTTGGTGAGACAATTTGACGACTGTATGAAATGATGCTAATTCTGACACTCAGATCTGGGATGATTTGCAATTTCCTCCTACTTGATCTGAAATGATTCCAATAATAATAGCACAAAGTTTATTGCTATGTACTAGGCCCTGTTCTAAGCACTTTCTATGAATTATCTCAATCTGATTCTCATGGTAACTCTAGTAGTAGGTAATATTGTTATTATCATTTTATGATGGAGAAACCAGCGTGCAGACAGGTTCAGTCCTGTCTAGGACCAAGACCTCCATGGCTGGTAAGTGGCATAGCCGAGATATAAACTCCAGACTGTCAAACTCCAGCACCCACACTCTTAACCAAGCCCTGTATTCTCTCCAAGAGAACAAAAGTAGTTTGTGGACATAAATCTGCTCAGGCTAGAATGGGGCGGGGTCCTTTCTTCTCTCCTTCCCTCTTACCTTCCTCCCTCCCTCCTTTCCTCCCTCCCTCCTCCCCTCCCTTCCTCCCTCCCTACCTCACTCCCTTCATCCCTTCCTTGCTTCCTTCCTTCTTCCCTCCCTCTCTCCTCACTCCTTTCCTCCCTTCCTCCTTCCTTCCTTCCTTCCTTTCTTCCTGTCCTTCCTCCCTCCTCATTCTCTCTCTTATATCATTCATTAGCCTAAAATTTCTGGACAAGTTCTTAAACTGCAAGTATAATTCCCCCTACCTCCCAATTTATGAAATAGATTTACTTGCTTGGATACCTACATATTTCAGAATTCTGGATGGGATGTATGAAGGCTCATTCCTATATAAAATTAGAGTGACATGTTAATGTAGCATGAAATGGGATCATCTTGTTCAACTCCTGCCTTTTGAACTTTTGAGGTATTTTTCATTTGCGGTAGTACGTGTTTTTCACTGTAACTCATTTTGGGGGGCATTGCAGGTTTGAAGAGTAATGGGCACTTACAGCAGCCTGTGTGTGTGTTCCAAACACAGGTGCCTGTGGGAAATTGCTTGTGGAAAGAGGGGTCCGTGTACTTAAAGGCTTTAAACTAGCACAATGTGACAAGTTGAATGGAAACTTTAACCTCTTCAAAGTGTCAAAGTTTCTTGTAAGGCATGAACAGCAGTCGTTTTACAACTGCCTGGTCTTCTGATGTCAGAGGTTCGTCCCCTCGGTTTCAGAAATACACAAAACCTGTGTTTGCTTTGAGGAGCAGAGGGGTCCCAATGAGAAGTGTGAGGAGAGCAGACTACGGTTTTCTGTGTTTAAAAGCATAAGTGATAGAATGGTAAGAGCAAAGATGTGGGCACAGAAAATTTGCAAGAATATACATTCATATGCCCTTAACCTAGATTCACCAATAGTTATCTCCGTCTACTTTTTCTTCCTCCCTGTCTCCCTTCCTTTTTCTTTCTATCTGTCTCTCTCGCCCCACACAACACACACACACACCATACACACTTATTTGTATGTGTGTGTGCTGAACCATTCGAGAGTAAGTTACAGACATCATGGTGCTTTGTCCATAAATGCTTCAGCAGCTATATCCTAAGGACAAAGACATTCTCCTACATAATCCAACGCAGAATCACACTCAGGAAGTTCAACAGTGATATAATACTATTTCTAATACATAATCCATAAACTGATTTTTCCAATTGTCTCACTATTGTCTTTTATGTTTTTCCTCTGATCCAGGATCTAGTCAAGTGTCACACATGGCATTTACTTATCATGCCTCTTTAGTTTCCTTAAATTGAGAACAGTTCTCTAGTCTTTTATTATCTTTCGTGATTATGACTTTTTTTTTTTTTTGCTGAGGAAGATTCACCCTGAGCTAACATCCGTTGCCAATCTTCCTCTTTTTCGCTGAGGAAGATTTGCCCTGGGCTAACATCTGTGGCCAGTCTTCCTATATTTTGTACGTGGGCCACTGCCACATGGCCACAGAGGAGTGGTGTAGATCCACGCCTAGGAACCCAACCCGGGCTGCCTAAGTGGAGCGCGCCGAACTTAACTGATAGGCCACCAGGCTGGCCCATGATTATGACTTTTTGAAGAGCCAACACTGGTTGTTGGTAGAGTGTCTTTTGATTTGAATGTGTCAAATTATTTCCTTATGAGTTAATTGTGGTTAACTCCAGCTTTGACTGGAGTATTCCATGGGTGACATTGTCTCCTCTGCATGTGACATCAGAAGGCTCACCAAGTCCATTTGCCCTGTTTTTGGTGATATTAAGTTTGACATCTTGGTTAAGATGGTATCTGTCAGATTTCTCTGTTACAAATGTGCCTTTTTCTAGGAGCTCAACCTTTGAGGTCTGAGATACCTGATTTTCATTTTAGCTCTGCCACTCACTAGTCACATAGAATTCGTCAAATTATGCTGTGACTCATCTTTCAGTTTTTTAATCTCTAAAATGGAGATAACCATACCCTCTTACAGGACTGTCATAAGGATTCAGCATTATGACACAGACATGAACTCAACAAATGGCAGTCATCATCTTTTTTCTGGGAGTAAGTACAGTGTGAGTTTTGGAGTCATGCAGATCTGAGTTCAAATTCTGTCTCTAAGTTACTTAGGTTTTTAAAGCTTTGGTTTACTAGTTAGTATCAGGGAGATAATGTATCTACTTGAGATGTCAGCAAACTTTTTGCAAAGGGCTAGATATTAAGTATTTTAGGCTTTGCAGGCCGTATGGTCTGTGCTGTGACTACTCAATTCTGCTATTATAGTGTGAAAACAGACATAGATAATATTTAATCAAATGAGCATGCTGTGTTCCAATTAAACTTTATTTATGGACACTGGAATTTGAATTTCATATAATTTCCATGTGTCATGAAATATTATTTTTCTTTTGATTTTTTCCCCTAACTATTTAAAAATGTAAAAAACATTCTTAGCTCATGGGCTGTACAAAAACAGGTGCAGGCAGCAGGCTGGATTTGGTCCACAAGCCATAATTTTTATTTCTCTGGGTAAGGACAGAATACTATGTATTACATAAAGTGTTTAATGCCTGGCGCTGGCATTTAAGAAATTATAATAATTATTTGGTAAAATTTTTACTGTTTTTAATTGTGCTTAAAGCTGATGGGATTTTTTTTTTTGGAAAATTAAAATGTGTAATAAATTGAAAAAAAATGGCTACCAATTATTTGCATCTCCTCCCGCCAGGTGACTGAGTCTGCTTTTTCCACCCCTTGAATCTGGGCTGTCCTGGTGGCTTCTTTTAAACCAATAAAACATAGGAAGGGATGTTGGGCAATTTCCGAGCCCAGGCCTTGGGGGTTTTACAGCACTCACTTTTGTTAGAAAATCCTGTGATCCTGGTGCACAAGCCTGGGCCCCCCTGATGGATAATGAGACTATGTGGAGAGAGTCCCCAGATGTCCCAGCCATCCCAACTTTACCACCTGAGGTTCTTAGATATCTGAGTGAGGCCCAGTTGACATCATTATGGAGCAGAGATGAATTAACCCAGGTGAGCACTGCTCAAATTGCCAACCCACAACATCATAAGCAATTAATAATTATTGTTTTAAACCACTAGGTTTTGGGGTGGTTTGTTATGCAGCAAAAGCTAACTGATACAAGATACTAGACTGAATCATAAAGGAAGGTATTAAAGGCTGCAATAAAGTCAGTCACTTGAGATGAGTCTTTTATTACTTGGTGTAGTTCAGAGAAAGTATCCTGAAGAACAGAAAAGGAATAAGAGGAAGATGAGCATTGGGAGAAAAAGGCTATCCGGGGCATGAGAAGTGGACAGAAGTACCTGCCGGCCAAAGCAAACCAGAGAAATAGACTTTGTCACAAGTGTTTGCAAACTATAGGACTAATTGTATAGGCAACTAGTAAGAAAAATATGGGTAAGTAAGATGAACAGTTTTAAATTTGAGTTAGCATACGTCATATATTTCAAGCTGTGAAAGACCTTGATAACCTGAATAGCATTTCTGACTTAAATTATGAGTATCCTGTGCATATGGATCTTTTTCCATTGCATTACAATTTTATTTTAAAGTCAAATTGGGCACATATGGGGACTGTGGCTGATGGTGAGGAGATGAGGCTGTGGTGAAAGCTGAGGCATCATAGGTGTGGACTGGGACTTAGCATATACCTTTGGAAGGAAGGCAGGCACTGTGGCTTCCACCAGAGAGAGCACAGTTCAAAGAACTGAAGTTCCAGGGATTAGGGAATAAACTCATGGTCCAACGTCACTAACTCATGTTTATATGATATGGCTCCAGGCAGGAAGTTGGAGTCTTCGACTTTTCTCCTGAAACAGAAGCCAACTCCACGTGCCCATCTAGCTCTTAAATATGCCCACTGCCATCTTCTTTACTCGTACTGTTGAATCCCAGGGTTTCTGTTTCTTTCATTTTAATGATTTATTATTTAGAGTCATCCAAGTCAATTCACTTATTTTTAACTTAAGATCTTTACCTGTGAAATGTCAATAAAATATTGCTTGTCACCTTTCAGGATCAGATATAAGGCTGGATTGGAGTCTATATAGTACCCGTGAATAGTAAGACATATTGCTATTTATATCATCCATTCATGAAATAAATAATTATTGCATGCTTTCTAGGTACTAGGCACCCTTCTGGATGAAAGAGATAGAACCGTGATCACAGACTTCAGGGACTTTACAGTTTGTTATTCTTTTAACAAATATTTATTAAACACCCTAGTACTAGGTTTTAGTTGACTAACTGGAATTTCAAAACAGGTTAGAGACTTGGCAAAAGGCTTAATATATTAAGTTCCACCAGAGATTTTTTTTCTTTCTTCATCAAGACAAGAAGGGATTTTTATAACCAAAGCCTAAATGTAGAATCAGCCACATTGGCAAAATTGCAATGATTTTCCTCAAAATCTTTCTTTTTTGCCCTCTCTTGTCCTTTACAGGTGCCTCTGAACAGCTCTCCTCCTGCCGTGTCTGAAATGTAAGAGAGAGAGCTAGTCTAATTCTATCTAGAAAGCCATTTCCCTACGTTCCCCTCAGACTTTATGCAGCAATATAAATCTCAGGTAATGTGTCCAGGTTAGTGGAGTTGCGTAAAAGAGCAGACAGTCAGTATGGCGTATTTATTAACATCATATATAACAGGGCTCTAACTCTACAGTAACTTCTATTTAGTCAAAAAGGTGGGGGAAAAGTGCTGCTGAGGTTTATGGGGCTGGCTCTGGACCGGCCAAGTGAGTTATGTACCCAAATAGCTCTCGTGTATTATAAGCTGGAAGCTAATAAACCATCTTTAAGCTATACACTGTCTCTTCATTAGAAGAAATGGACCTATTATTTCCTGTCTTCGCAATGGCATGATAATGACTCTACTGAAACACACACTCACATTCAGACACACACACACACACACACACACACACACACACACACACAATTCTGAGCAGTTTCCTGGCTGCTCCCAACAAAAGCTTTTCTGCCCGCATGTGACATGAGGCAGGTCATTTAGGGAAGAGGAAATGCTTTCTAGGCTGGGTAGGAGCTGGCAGGATGTCAGCACCAAGGAAGTTATAGATCATAAACTGTCATTTCCATTCCACAACAGTAGGAGTCCTTGCCTGGGTAACTTAGTTGATTGAAGCTGTGGGTTTCGGGGAGTAGTTCAGCCCTTGTTATAACACAGTGCTGCACTGTAATTATCTGCTTGGGCATTGCCTCCCTCCCTGGACTGTGCACCTTTTGAGGGCATGCACTGTGTCTTATTCATCTTCGTGTTTCCAGCGACTCAAGATGTTTACATATTTTTAAGAAATCTTGGTAACTCATCCTAAGTGTGCTTTTTGGTTTTCTTCTCTCTGTTTTTCTTCCCTATGGTGATAGCTACTATGTCGGTCTAATGCGCTGCAGAATCCTAATTCCAGTGTAGAATATCTTGTCTGTAGGAGGGGAAATACGAATATGTATTGACTCAGATGAAATGCATATTTATCAGTAAAACCTTTATAAAAAGAAGGGCCACTGTCCTTTCCTTTGAGGCTACCAAGAAAAGGGGAAACTGGTCTGTCTTTCTGTAGCAACAACGTTAAGTATTAGTAATAAAAGTGTCCCCAACATGGTGACTTCTAAATACCCTTGGTAGATGACATTAGTAGAGAAACTCATGGACCCTCTGAGTTCTAGGTTCTCAGACACACAGACCTGTTCCCTGAGCCTTCCTCTTCCTCTCCCTGGTTACAGGTTTTAGACAGCTGGTTTTCTTCACTGTGCTCAGTTGCACCAATTAAAATTCTATTATATGAAACAGGAAAGCATATAATATAATAAAGTAGGGAGGATTATTCATATCAAAGATGGATTCTTTACTGTAAAAATATTTCCAAGAAATTCCTATAAATAATTTCCATAGCATGTTTATAATATTGCTTAATTTAACACAGTTAAATTTACATATAATCACCTCCAACTTATCAAACAACTTTTAATATTTTCCATAGTATAATCCTAAAGAACATAACCATCTTCTCAAATAATGAAAAAATGAAACCGTACTCGGAATCTGCTCCGCCAAGCCCACTGGTCTAGTTACGTGGCCTGGGGCCTCTAGGTGAAGAATCCACATCCTGTTGGAGCTTAGTATCACTCAGTGAATGTTTCCTTCTTCACTTTTCACTTACACTTGTACACATGTATAAAATAATCTGTACGCATGATGTTGTATATTCTCTGACATGCCCCAAAAGTGAAAAAAATGTGACCAGTGCCTCTGTTAAAATACACTAAAGCAGAGAGACACCTTTGGAAATGATTCCTAAAGTACTAGAAGAAAGAGAGAGAGCAAGCCAGGGTAAGAGACAGCAGCAGCCAGCGAGGGCATCTATTTTCATCATCTTAGGGAGTTCCTGAGAATGCATTTTAAGGTTAGACTTTGCTAACGAAAAAAATGATTTAGTAGTTTTACTCAGAATATTTTTTTTGTGCTGAAATTAGCTTTTCACTTGACACTCCATTGCCTTATGCTCTGTTTTTTTCTTTTTCAGATTGGTTAACAAATACTAAGCAGCCGATACATAGGCGTGTTACTTTCTAGGAACATGGCAAAGACGCACGGCGAAGTTCTCGTGTTCAAGAATTATAGCAGGGTTTTCTACATTCTGAGTGCAGAAAGGAGTCTCCCATAAAATTAACTGATTCGTTAAGCCTTATCCTAAAATCCCCTTATAGGGGAAGATGAGGATTTTTTTGGTTTGGCGTGTGGTGGAATGGTTCATGCTTTGAGGAGAAGGTTATGCTCGGTAACGTCTCAAGTCCTTTCAAGCTTGGACTTATGGCTTCACTCAGATGCTCGAGGGCAGTTCAGCCCTCAGACACATATCTGGTGGTTCCCTCTTGTTAACTGCTAGATGTGGCCAGAACCGACTCTTTAGTGGGTTAGGAGGACCTCTGTTTTCTCTAATCAGAAGAGTTAAGAGTCAGCAGTAACAGCAGATATGAAATGGAGAAACACAACTAGAGTTGGGTTGGGGAGCGTCTTCTGAGACAGGGAAAGGATACAAAGAGGAAGGCTCTGGGAGGGCTGGGGTAGGAAATGACACTCTAGTCTTGCAGTGCCCCAGGACACTGTTCATCTAAGGAGCTCTGTGGTGTAACGAGTGAGGATGGCATCACGGCTCTCAGCTTCCTGGCTTTGACACAGTTTCAAACTGTGTCTGCATTTGAAATAAGAGCATCGCCCACTTTCAAGGAGCGCTGCAGGTCTGGGCAAATAAGCATGCTGGCAGTGGCCACTGTGGGTTGAGGACCACAGGACCTTTTTCATAGTCTGTATGGTATAAGGACCTCAGATTCTTATATGCCAGTAGAGAGGGAGAGCGTCCCCCTAGCCCTCCTTTCTCCCCCAGCGGAAACTGAATTTTCCTCCAGTGAAGCAGATTTAACTAATGTAAGAGAATAAATGGGATATTTCTCACCCTAGTATTACGAAGTAAAATTCACGTCTACTACAAATACATTTGTAAAGCATTCAATACAAAGCCTAATGGATGAGTAATCAATAGATTACTTTTATTATTCTTAATTAAAATATAGGCTTTATGAGTGCAAATTCTTTGTAAAATTAAGATAAAAATACTACTTTATAAAATTGTTATAAGAGTTCAAAGAAGGCTAGAAATGCCTATAAAGGTGATTAATACAATCCTGACATAGAAAAGGTACTCAATAAATTGGAGCTGTTCTTAACATATTTATGTATATTTCTTTTATTAAATTTTTTTTAGGAGCTGATACATAAAGTTCTGAAAGAAAACCCCACAGCAAACTATATCCTGAAGCTTATTTTGCTTACTAAATTAATTGTCAGTATGCCAATGAAAAGGGTGATGTGAGTTTTCTTTTCCAGCGGGATGATTCCGACGTATTCTTTTCACAATCTGTCCTCATTTTCTTAGGGTTTTATTTGTGGGGAAATAGGATCTTGGCTGTTTGCTTTTTCTTAATGGCTCTCATGAATATGTCAAAGAGTATTATAATAATGCCTCACAAAACACTAAGTCCTTTTTCTTAATCTGAAACTCCGGACTTCTGTTTCTGTAGGCTGAGTTGATCAAAATCGGGTTTGGGTCCCACCAAGATGAGAGGTCCAGAGTGGAAGCTTCTGAGCTTCAGCAACTCTGTCCCTCTTTCCACAAAGAACTACTGGACTTGAACCATCAGAAGGAGATGACTGGGTATGGTATTAACTTCTTCCAGAAAGCGTCCATAGTCTGGAGTGCTGCACTCCTAGACTATTGATGCTGCTGATTCCTTATCCCTGTAGCATGGTTGTGTGCATCAGAGATTGGAGCTATTGGGAATGTATGTGAAAGACTATCTAATGTATGCGGCATAGTGTTGTAAAGCACTTTTTGTGATATAAATTTGAGTCAAGAAAATTATTAAAGTTCAGTAGGGGAAATCCTGCAGCCTTCTCAAGTCATCCAAATTGATAATTAACATTTTTAAGTAAACTATAATTTGTGAATACTTTCTGATAAAAAGAGATTCAAGCAATACAGATAAAATGAAAGTTATTTTTGAACATCATCAGAAATCTCAGTCTCCTTCCCTAAGGCAACTACTGTTATCATTTTGTTACATACCTTTAGGATATTCTATTCGTGTGTGTGTGTGTGTGTGTGTGTGAGCGCGTGCACGCGTAAGGAATATATCATTTTATTTCGTGAAATTTCCCTCTACAAGTATGTCATACTATATTACTTTATTTTATAAATTTTAATTTCATTTAACACATTTAAAATTTCTATACTCCACAGTACATATCTTCCATGGTTTAATTATACCCCTATTGATGGACATTTAGACTCTCTCTAATATTTTTCTATTATGGGCAGCGAGGACCCACCATTCACCAAAAGATCAGGAACATGCTAGTGTGAAGGGCACCAGACTCACTAGTGGCTCCCCTCTGCAGGCCAGGGGGACGTAGGAGAGGGTGTGACAAAGCTGGGTTCATTATTATCCATGGGATAATGGGGTCCTGAAGTAATAGGAGGTGTAAGTGTTAACTGCCTGAAGTCAGGAGATCACAATTATGACAACTGCTGGACGGGTGGAAGAACAGCAATGGGGGCTGACCCACAGGGAATTGCAGATCTGGTTAATAGAACATGGTTCCTTAGGGGCAAAAGAGACCAGCAGCTAAACACAGTGCTGCTTAATATCTACAAATAAGAAAAGTAAGACTGGGGGAGCAGAAAGCTAACCTCAATAAGAGTCATAATCCCTTGCTCAGTCTCAGACCCAAGTCAACTTTTCTATCTGGAACCATTGGCCCACGAGGTAGCCAGGTCCTTATGAGAAAGGACCGGCAGCCCTGTGGCAAATATATGTATTGTGATGCCTACATTTCTTCCCAAATGGGGCATATGGCCATTAGTCATGTGACTGTAACCTGAGGAAAGTGGAATATCTATATATTTCAAGGGACTGGGTACAGGTTTGAGTTGACGTTGATAACTTGAAGACTGAAAGCATCATCATGGCCCTCTAGTTGGGGTCAGGGCTTACAGGGGCCAGGTAATAAATGGAATCCTGGCTAAAGTCTGGGTCACAATGGGTCTGCTGTATTCATGGATAAACCCTATAGGCATTTCCCTGTAACCAAGTGTCCATTGGAATTGATGTACTTGCAATTGGAACAACTCTCATACAGGCCCATGAGATAAGAGTTATTAAAGTGGGGAAGGCCAAGTGGAAACCTCTGAAACTCCCCATCTTGACCAAGTTAGTTCATAACAAACAGAGAAAAACAATGTTGCATCCTTAGGGGTTGGCAGAGATTAGTGCCACCTTCACAGACCTAACGGATTCAGGGATCGTGGTCTCTGTTGAATTCACTTGTCTAGCCCCTGTAGAAACATAATGAATCCTGGAGGGTAACTAGAGTGTTGACCACCACAGTTTTAATCAAGCTACAGCCCTGTTTGCAACTGCTGTGCTGAACATGATATTATAGTTAGAGCAGATTAATAAGGCCTCAGCTATATGCTATATGGGTATTGATTTGGTGAATGCATTCTTTGCAGTGTCAGTTATAAGCAAGGATTAGAAATAGTACATATTTATGGAGACAGACGAAAATATTAATTTACAGTTTTGTCTCAGGGCTATGTTAACATTCCTGACCTCTGTCACAATGCAGTCTGAGGAGGTCTGGACCTCCTGGACATGCCACAGAATGTCACTGGTCCATTGCATTGATGACCTCACGATAATCAGAGGATAAACAACAGGTGGCTAGGATGCTGGATGCTTTGGGAAGACTCATGCACTCCAGAGGGTGGGTGATAAACACTGTGAAGATTTAGGGACCTGTCATTTCAAGGAAGTTTTTAGGGTTTCAGGCTGAGGAGCATGCTGGAATATCTCCTCCAATGTGAAAGGAAAATTGCCATGTCTTGTATTTCCTACCACAAAAAGGCACCCGTCAAACCTCATTGTGTTCTGAAGGCAGCACATTCCACACCTAGGAATGCTGCTCCGGTCCTTTTAGTTGGCCATATGGAAATCTTCAAGCTCTGAGTGGTGCCTGGAGCAGGGAAGGGCTCTGCAGCGGATCCAGACTGCAGAGCAGGCAGCCCAGCCATTTGGGCCATGTGATCCAACAGACCCCATGGTTTGGGAGGTGTTCGTGGTAAGAAAAGATGCAGTGTGGAGCGTGTGGCAAGACCCTTATGGAGAATCACAATGTAGGCCCCTGGGAGACTGAAGCAACGTGAGGACACTCTCAGCCTAGAATTATGTGCCTTTTTAGGGATGTTTCCCGGTAGAGGGCCCAGTAACACTTGGCCATGGGGCACTAAGTGACCAAATACCTGGAACTGAGTTCAGTTCTATTGGACATGCCAGGTCATAATTCAGATAGGCCAGCAGTAATCACTCCTGAGCAGGAAATGGTAAACCCAGGACTGAGCCCAAGCAGGACCAGAGGGCATAAGTAGTTTACATGAGTGCCCCATTCTTTACTCACACTTAGGACCACGTGGGAGGTCTCAAAAGACGAGTTGAAGGAAGATGAAATGCCTGAGTTTGCTATACGGATGGGACGGCTCCGTATTTGGGTACAAGCTGAAAATAGATGACAACAGCATTGTAGCCACATTCAGGAGTTAAGAATTTGATGGGAACCCCCATGCAGACCTGCGGCCCCCTTTATTTCAGCTCCCTGCTGTCTGGAACTATTTCCTCATGAATTACCAGCTATTTAATCTGCCCTGAACTCCGATTCCTGCTTCCTCAGCGCAGTGAGAAGCCCGGGCTCTACTTTGCTTCTACCTCCTGAGCTCTGGTTCTGAAAGTTACCCCAGACAAGAATCTGGGGGAATGTGGGCTCATCTCCTGTATTTCTTTTCTTGATACTGTTCTGACTGTTGTTCAATTCCTGGAAACAGTTGCCTCAAATAATTTTTCCAGTTTCATAAGTGTTATGGCGGAAAGGCAAGCTCCCAACTGGTTACTCCATCATCATCTGGACTGGAAGCCCCTCTCTGCTTTGTTTTAAACTGAGTCAATATAGAGACGTAAGTGAACAGTCTGAAACAGTTCATGCCAGTCAGGTCTTGAATTTAGATCTAATTCACAATCTCTTGTTTTATCTAATGCATCCAGGATGGCAAGTTTTTATATCTGATGTAATAATTCTGTTTGATTGAAAACACCATTTAGGCTTGTGGGGTGGGCTCAGTGGAAAATTGTGATACATTTGGGTATCTTTGTGGGTGTGTGAGGAAGATTAGCCCTGAGCTAATATCTGTTGCCAGTCCTCCTGTTTTTGCTGAGGAAGATTGGCCCTGAGCATCCGTGCCCATCTTCCTCTACTCTATATGAGACACTGCAACAGCATGGCTTGACAAGCAGTGCATCAGTCCGCGCCAGGATTGGAACCTGAGAACCCCGGGGCCACCGAAGTGGAGCGCGTGAACTTAACCACTAGGCCACCAGGCCGGCCCCAGATACATTTAGGTTTTTATGGCTGCCATGGTCATGGGAGGAGAATATCATGGCCTGGATGGTTTACACTCTGAACATTTTATGAAACAAATGTTTTTAACAATAGAAAAGTGATTTGATAGAACTAAACAGTCCAGACTTTAACAAGTGATTTGAGATTCCCCTTTGGGTTCATCTCCTGTCTTTCCAGTTTTAAACAGACAAATGGACGTCTCCTGGCTGGAGAAGGCTTGAGTTGAGGAGGCATGGCATGGGTGAGTGTGGGTCCGTTTACTCTCCTGGTAGGTTTTTGGCTTTCCCTTTTGGTATGCCACATCTCCCCAGTTCTCATCTTCTGCATTTAATACTGGTTCTGAAGTAAGACAGCATGAGAGTTCTCATGCTAGCCTATATGGGTGACAAATGCCTGCAGTTTCCTGGGAATCTACTTTACTGAGGGCTTCTGTCCCTGAAAAAGAGAACTGAAGATCCAAACAGCTCAATTAGCAATTGTTTGGAGCATTTGCTTCTGAACCTATTGATTTTTGGCTAATTTTACAGTTGGCTTTAGCTGGAGTCATTGTTGAATGTCTCCTGCATAGATTATGCCATATTCAAAATGTGAAAACTCTCATTTCGGCAGCAGCAACTCAAGTGGAAAACTGAAAATCCCCAAACAGAAAATTAGCAAACATTTGTTCTGTCACAGCTCAAGCATGTGGTGTTCTTGTCTCCTCCTGAACAAAATTATCCTGGCCTCCCAGCCAATGTGTGGAGCTATTTGACAAGATCCCAGGGGGGGAAATGCACCCCGCGGCTACCCATGAGCTGATTATTTAATCATGAAAGACAAGGGTTTAAATAAGAAAGATAAAAATGTCTTCAGGCTAGTCACTGGGGACACCAGGATTTAGAGAGCTCTGCGCATAACTCAGCCCCACTCAATATTCTGAACATCAGTGATTCTGGAATGGTGTCATGGAGGGGGCCCAGGTGCGTGCAGCCTGGTTAAGACTCCACAAAGGAGAGCTGTCTTCCCATCTCAGCATCACATCTTGTTCAGTGCGTTGATATTACGCAAGCTGAACCAGGGGTATGGACCAGAGGAAGCTTACAAATATTAGACCATTGTTTGTTTTTTTTCCTGCTTGATTTTCATGGCATAATTGATAGTATTTCAACTGCTGAGCCAGACTCAAAAGGCTACATACTGTATGATTCCATTCACATGACATTCCTGCAAAGACAACACAGGCGAGAGACAGGCGACTAATCAGTGGTCACTAGGGGCTGCTGGTGGGAGGAGAGGAGAATAGTGGGGAGTTTTGTGGGTGACGGAACTGTTCTGTGTCTTGATTGTGGTGGTGATTACATGTCTGTGTACATTTGTCAAGACTTTCAGAACTGTACACTAAAAAGGGTGAACTTACAGTATTATATATTAATACAAAAATTGAAAAAGGAAAAAATTACAATATAATATTAACTTTCACCACCCCCCTTTTTTTTTTTAAACAATCAAGTACCTTGTAGCACCTTTTTTCTCCTCTCTTGCCCTCTGGATAGGGTTAATGTTGAGGAAAAAAATGAATTAATGCTTGTCTTTGAATTTAAAAACACACTTTTGAAGCCCAGGACAAAGACAGTATATTCAAGAGTAAAACGTGTGTGTGTGTGTCTTGCCAAAACCTACTTTTTGTTTTTAGTGTTTGTTTCATTCTGGTTTGTTTTTTGTTTTTTCAAACACTAAAATTCAAAGCTTAGGCCTTAAAGTATAGATTTGGTGCTAATCCACGAGAAGTAAGACTCCCTCCTCCCTGAAAGGTAGCTAAGGGCTGGGGCTGGGTGAGGGTAGAGGGGACTCAGAATAAATATGACGGCTGCTTAGGCTCTAGTGAGTCCCTGTTCCCTCCCTACTGCCAGGGTCTCCATCTATGGGGAGGGCATTGAGAGAAATCTCAGTGAGGTTTGGGGAGGGAATTTGTAGCAGAAGGGACTTGTGCTCTGTCCGTGAGTGAGGCCCAGGAGAGCGAGCAAAGAGCTAAGGTTTCCCTACCCTAAGACAGCAGCCATTTGTGGAAAGGGCAACGTGCTGTGTCCAGGAAGTAGAGGGACTAGGGCAGCCCTATGAACCTTTCATGTGGCAGCCTTGAAGGAGCCTAAACCTGGAAGAGGACCTCCAGCAGGGACCTGTGACTGGAGGTTATGGCAGGACTGTGGACATCAGCGCTGGATGCAGCAGGGCCTGCAGATCATAGGGACAAGTTGGATGTTAGTGGAAGGCCACGGATCTCCAGGGGTAACTGTGGACCTCCTACTTCACTCTCCCACCGCCTGCTGCTACACAAGCTCCTCCCCTGCCCAGCCCTCTGAAGGGCTAAAAATCTTCCCTGCCCCATCTTAAACCTACGTTGACTGAATTTACCCAGAAAAGACTGAGTATACCTGGAAATACTAGATAAAATTTCTATTGCCAGGTAGAAAAATAAATATTTGAGACAGAAACTAAGTTCAGTGGTAAGACAAGTATAAGAAAATTAAATTTTTTATACTTATATTTGTGGCTTTTGAAATTCATAATCATTTCAACCGGGGTTTAATATCTAGACTGTGTCTTCCCATGGAAAACTCCAATCTTATTTACATAGCTGAAATGGCCATATCCCTCTAAAAGCCTTCCCCTGGTCTCTCTTTGCCTCAAGGTGACGGTATAATTTCTTCCTCACCCTGAGGTCTGCTAAGATTTAATTTATTCTTTTTATGGTGTTTATCACTTCTCACTCTTTTCTGTGGTTATTTATATGTACTGCAAATACATTATTTATACATTATACAACAGGATACTTATTCAGAGAGGTTAAGTTACTGATAAATAGTGAACCCTAATTCACATTTTCAAGTTTTCTTGGTTTCTGATACTCTGTTTTTGCTGTTTCCTTTCAGTGGTCCTCCATGCTGGTGTTATCTGAGAACCACCCTAGATTCGTTTAAAAAATACCGAATGCACTGGCCCGATCTGGAACCAAGTAAGTCAGTAGCCCAGGAAATTAATTCTTCCCTCCTTCTCTCCCTTCCTCTTTACCTCTGTCCTCCCTCCCTTCTTCAGTACTCAATGCCTCTCTCCCTCTCTCTCCTGTGCAGCCAGGGTAGAGAACAGCTGTCTTATACCATCCTGCCTCCTCTTCAGCTCCTTTCCCCTCTTTGTCCCTGTGACTGACATGTAGCCTAAAGTCTCCTCCATCAGCTTGATAGAAAAACCAATGACAAGACGGCCAGGAAATAATCCAGTGGAAGCCACCAGCAATACTGGGTCCTATTGGATGGAGAAACATCTGGGTAATTGATTTTCAACTCTTTCATTCTCTTATTACATGAGGAAATCAAAGGCAGGGTGAGAACAATGCTTCTGCATAATGAATAAAAATATTGGATGAGGGTGTAATTAGGCTGCAAACTCATAATGATTGTCACCCTAGAGGCCTCAAGAAAGGGAACTGCTGTTTGTCTGTGTTGACCCCAATAGAAGCACCAGGAGACTCTATTCCCTCATCATCCTGTCTGGCAGTTGATAATTAATAAAACTGATCATAACAACCATTACTGTTGCAGGATTGTTTTTTCTGCTGACCATATTTCTAGAGAAAGGGTCAAGAACTGTATTGCTAGGAAGAAACATCAACAAGGCCTATTATTTATCTTCAAGTAGTCAGAAAGTGGGTAAGGGATGAGCTGGATCTCTCTGCACTCTGAGACTTTTGTGTCCTCAATATGGCCTGTTGCTAACTTCCCGAGTTGATATCCAAGTGCGTGGGGGCAGTGCCTGTGGGATGAGTTGGGGGTGCTGCACAGCAAAGGAGGGAGATGGATGGTCATCATGTGACGATGTTTTATTCCTCTTGTCTGTATATTTTGATTCCACAAACCCCCTCCCCTACCATCCCTGAGCTCTGTATCTTGGGAATATAAACCTCATTTGTTAGGACTTTGTTGACAGTCTCTTTCCTGGACCCTGGAGCCCGGGTTGGCTTTTCTAGTTGTGGGTCAAGGAGTTGTTGTTTGATTTCAGGTCCAGTCTTGTCTGTCTTACATATTAATGTGTACCTTTGAACCAACCATTTCCCATCTGTAAATCTCAGTTTCCTCAGTTACCAAGTTGAGATAATAACAGTGGCTCTCTGCCGCTGTGACCTGGGACCTCTCTCTTCACCTTCGCCATCGGAGCAAAGCCTCATTTCCTTGGACCGGGTGAGATCCTGGTTGCAGACTGCTCTGAAGGGCATGGGGTCAAATTCTTCCAGGAAGCTTTTAATTTCTTAGAATCGTTTTGATGTAGATCTCTCCTTGCTGTGCTCTCATGCTTCATTTTCTTCCACACAAATGTGGAGTTTTTATGTTATAACCATCCATATTTTGTGAAATAAAGAAAGATCTCAACCCCATTGGGGGTGTTATTACCATTTGTGCGAACTTATTCAACCTCTAAATAGCTGGCAAAATGGTGACCACTGATACTGCTACTAGCCTCAAATATTTGTTCATATTTTACTAGGATAGGGCTGGAGTTTCCAGAGCTTACAGTATATAATTATGAATATATATTATTTACATTACCAATTTGATGCTGGATGTTATTTTTCCAACTATGGACACGCTGCAGAATATACCTTATTTTAATGAAATTGAATGGTCACATTCTATTATTTTCTGTCTTTAAGAAAACCTTTTGGAATCAGTTATGTGGATAGATAACATGGCTTGAAAATTTGTAGGGTGGGAGACAATGCATTTAAATCATCCAGCTCATGATGTGATGCTCAGTACTTAGTAGGTGTGAGGATGGTTATTAAGTGCAAGCATTTACTCAGCGCCAGCGCTGTGCCTAGGACTAGTTACTAGCCTAGAATACATGGGTGAATATCATCCCCACCCTCAGGGAACTGAGAGCTGGCTTTACTTATTAAAGGGTTTTAGATGCCTTTCTGGTTACACTCCTGCCTGTGGGGACAACCTCTTTCTTGCTTAGAGAAGAACAGGATGGTGGGAGCCTGGCCTGAGGTTGAGTTGGACCCTGTCCTAGGGCATCCATGCCCCAGACTGTTCACTGGACTTCTCAGCCACAATATAGCCACTTGTCTCGTAAAACCTAGGTTCCCAGACTACCTCTTATTATAACATTTCCCAATTAAAATTCATATACTGAAATTAGTAGCTTTATCTAAGTAACGGGAAAATAATCTTACTGAACAGATTCATCTCAAGAATGTTATTAAAGGGGCAGGAGGGGGAGATATTACCCAATTTCTATATTCATTCTTTTCTTCATGAGGTTATTCAACAATCATTTATTGATCTTGACAGATAGTAGAGATACAAAATAAGGAAGATATAGTAGTTCCTGGTTTCAAGGAATTTACATTTAAAAACTTTAAAAACCTTTTTGAGCTAAGTCAGAGAACAACCAAATTATTACTTTATTTTCTGCTCAAGGCAAGTCATCTCTGGATATTCCAAACACGGTAATTTTATGAACAAAATTATATATTTTGTATATTGTAAATTTTATATCGTATACTTTTATGAACAAGTTATATATTTTATATGTCTATCCTAGCAAAGTGACCCTAAATCCTTAAAGTGTATAAAGATAAGTATTACATATATTTAAATTTACCCAAAACATCCATATAAAAGACTTCCTTCTTTTCTATGCCTTCAAAATCTTTGGAAATTCATCTTAAAGTGTGGCTTACTTAGCTATATGTGCAATTCAAAATAATCTATGTTAACTGAAAACACCAAAATTCCAGGTAAAGTAGGGCAAGGATATTTGGGTTTTCAGATGGGAGAATGATGGAAATAGAAGAAATTTTAGAGGAGGATCATGGTTAAGAGCACAGGCAAGGATTAAACCCTGCTCCATCACTAAATCGTTGTGTAATCTCAGACAATTGGCTCGACTTCTTTGAACTTCAGAGTTGTAAAATAGGAATATAATACTTAACTCTAAAGGTTGTCATAAGTATTAAATATGAAATGTTTGTAAGCACTCAACAAATGTTAACTCTCCCATTTTATGGATGAGGATACTGAGAATCTGAGAAAGGCTGCTTGCCTGTCTGAGATCACACAGCAAGCCAACGGCATGAAGTCCAAAGCTTCTTCCATTCTATATGGATGTACACTGAGGCAGTTGCACTGTATTTAAGTCAAGTACTGGCCCTGAGCTCTTAAGCATACACAAGGATCTCTGCGAATTTTTTTTTTTTTTGGATGAGGACGATTCACCCTGAGCTAACATCTGTTGCCAATTTTCCTCTTTTTCCTTGAGAAAGACTCGCCCTGAGCTAACATCTGTGCCAATTTTCCTCTATTTTGTGTGTGGGTCATCACCACAGCATGGTTGATGAGTGGTGTAGGTCCATGCCTGGGATACGAACCCGTGAACCCCTAGGACTTGTAAGCCTGTCTTGAACCTAGACAGTGTTCCCTTCTTGCCTGTGCATTTGGGTGTTTATGTGTGTGTATGAGTGTGTCCGTGTCTGTGTTCACAGAGACCCATGACTCTGGTTCCACCCCTTCAATCCCTCCTAGGGGAAAGTAGGGGTCCTCTGTTATGCACAGGTCTTTTGATGGAATTGCAGTCCTTCTGTTTAAGGAAAAGAACAGTCAAACAAATTTAGTCTTGACACTTTCTTAATCATTTGAATTCAGAGGCTTGATGAATATTTTCCACATGGATCTTACAGAAAGATGTCTCCGGGCCCGAGAGAATTACGTGAAGACTTATGGAAGTTCTTCCTGTAGATCAGTGATTCTCAAACTTGACCATGGCACAGAATCACACAAAGGGCTTGTTAAATCTCAGATTACTGGACCCCACCCCCAGAGTTTCTGATTTGGCAGGTCTGCCGTGGGGCCCTAGAATTTGCATTTCTGGTAAGTTCCCAGGTGATGCTGATGCTGCTTGGCTGGTGGCCACCACACTTTCAGAAGCACTGCTTAGATCTTCATCAAAGAGTACTTCCCAGCCTAAAGAATGATGACACTGGGCAAAGAAAGCCAGCAGAATTAGTGTTTTCAGAATGAGTTCAATTGTCCAGAAAGTGCCAGCAAAAAGAAGAAATACTCCTTTATAGATGGGTTCAGGTACTACAATAAATCCTACAATGATTTATTCTCTGTGACTAGTGACACCTCGTTGAAAACAGAAGAATTATTTATCAGCTGTAGGAAATTAGAATCCCATTTTCAAAGGATAAATTTTCTTTAGATAGATGGGAAGAACATGAACTTTGGCCTTCGGGGCTCAAATTGTGATCTACAATTTATTTGCTTCAAAACCTTGAGCAAAGTTGGTTAATTTCCCTAAGCTCAACTATAAAATGCAATTATTAACACTTAATCTTGAAAGGCTGTTATGAAGGCTTAACATAGTGCTTGGCTGAAAGTAAGAACTGAATGAAAAGTAGATATTTACGTATTATTCAAAAAAATGGTCACTTTCTTGTCATATGACTTTAGAGTACTGAATCAGAGAATATGAGTTCATAAATGTCTCTAGGCTAAACTTCTAAATATCTTTTCCCTTCAGTCTACCATCGCAACTAAAATTCATATAATTCAATTAAAAATTTTTCATTGATTTAACGTCAAGTTAAGTAGGAGTAGTGGTTCTATACTTCATTCAATTCAATGTGCATAAGTTGTAGGCGAATAGGTCTGAGAGAGTTAACTCTATGGAAAAGTGATTTTGATCATTCAAAGATATGAAAACCACTTGTTAATTAGTTTTTGACATTTTTGAGGCCTGCAAAAATAAACCAAACAAACAAATAAAAAAACTGACCGAGAGTCAGAAAATTTGATAAAAATCATTTATAGGATTAGATAGAAAATGTTTCCTATAATTTCTGGATAATTTTTGGAATTTTTAAGAGCACTTTTGCCTACACAGATTTATTGTCTTGTATGGTAACTTCAGTGCCTAATGCTCACTTAAGAGGCATCTCTGCCCAACTTCACCGACTCCATAGTTTTCCATTTAAAACTGGTTTTCATGAATTGATGGCAAATGTGTGTTGACAACTTTCTTGATTGGGTAAATGCTCACATGGCTTAAATGGCCAGTCTTGTCTCTGATTTCTAAGACTTTATTCTTCTTGGAGTAGTGTCAGGGTCAGTGCCAAGGGGAGACATTGAACTTAATTTCTTATTCCTAATTGGGTAGCCCCTTATGGATGACTATAAGTTCATTGGTTAATTGATTCTATTTGACAGCCAGATAACGTGACTCTTCTCTCAAGGAAGTTATGTGTGGACGGAATGGGTTGCAGCAAGAGTCATGGCATCAGGCTTGGAAAACATAACATAGTAACTTACCACCCCGATTAACCTCTAGAGGGAGCTCAAGATGTCACTTCCTCCCTCACTCCCTCCATTCAAAGATGAACAAGTTGCAAGTGAGTAAAGGAATAAAAAGGCATTCTCGGGGACACATGATTGGACATGAGGTTCAAGAGAAGAGCTTTAAGTTGAGGAAAAAAGTCTTATCTAAAACACTTTTCTTTTGTTTCATAAGTTTGCTGTAGTTGGGTAGTTTAGCATTTTCTCTAGTAGGACAGGATAGGGAATGAGTCACTTAGGCGCATCTATTTCAGGTCTTACCCCACTTTTGATTTAGATTAGCTTAGTGTACTCCTTTCAACATCTGAGATCCAGGAAGGCCAAACCAGAGGAGAGAGGCCAAGAAGAAGGCTGTTTGACTTACCTAGAATATGCAACATAGAATATGACACAACATGTGATAAGCTAAATAGAACACCAGGTGGCGATTTGGGGCCAAGGCTTATCTAATAATAATGGGCATCCATTTGGGCATATACCAGTTGAGAATTTTTGTAGTTGATGACAACAGGACAGGGATTCTATAGGCCAATAATGTCCTCCAGTCTCTTTGTCCTATCAGAAGTAGGGTGCATCAGTAAAAATATTACCTCATTGTTACATGGTGCATTTGCCAACATTAAGAAGTGCTCTAAAATACATTTAAATCACTTATAAAGTATGTGAATTTATGTGTAATGCTTATACTTGCACAGTAAAATTTTGGAAGGCTAAGCAAGAAACTGTTGATGTTTGTTGCCACTCAGTCACTTTGGGTACTGGTTACCTCTGGGCTCTGGGGCAAAAGAAAGGCTTTATTATTCATTGTACTCGTGTGTGTGTGTGTGTGTGTGTGTGTGTGTGTGTGTGTGTCTTACTGGGTGCTTCTATTCCTTTTCGATAAATGTTATACACTGAAATGATCACGATAATTATTTCTAGGTTGTAGAATTAGAAGTGATTTGTTTCTCCCTCTCTCTTTTTATATCTTTCTCTGTTTTCTGATTTTTTTGCAATCATTATCTGTTACTTTAAAACCAAGCAAAAACAATTGAAAGAGATTCCTCATTTAATCCCTAAAACAACCCTACATAATGAATGATATTAATCTGTTTCAGTTTCTAATAGGATTAAATAATTTGTCTAAGATCTTATCTGGCAAAACTGGGACTCAAACCTGGTTTTCTGACTCATTCCACTATGCCAAGCAGGCCTGATTGTGATAAGGAGAGCAAAATCTTAAGTCTTCTTAATGTCCACTCCCCCTAACAGGCCCCATCAGTCCCAGCACAATTCCATGATGCTTTCTTCTAATGCCTCATCCAGATGAGTCCATTTGGACTTTGGATGCCTATGAGTCAAAGATTTGGGAGAAAGGGCCTGAAAGAAGGGAGATTATGCACCATAAAGAGTACCAAAGGACTGACCTTCTCTTACGCATGCTATTCAAGAGGTTACATTCTTTATCTTTTAAAGCTATGTTTCTCTGGGTACATTCACAGGGACCAGGAAGACTTATTAGAATTCAGTCCCTACTGTCTGCAGAAAGACAATTTACATGTGGCACCAGCTCAGACACGTTTCTCCTAATTCATTTGAAGGGCACTGAAGGAGAGCAGCAGAGTTTAATATTCGCCTGCAGCCTCACTGGTGCTTGTTAAGGTGGCTTTATGGTCTCATTTTGGCCTGGCTCCTTTCCAGAAGGATTTACCAGAGTTCTCATGGAGAGGCCACTGAGAGCTGAGGTGAAGGTGAGCCCAAGGCCCAGAATTGAATTCCTGCTGGTCAAAGGATGTAGCTGATCAGACAGGAATGGCCAACACCTAGAGTAAGTGCCACCAGTCCTGCCCCCGTGGCTGTGGCAGTCACGGCTAATTGACTTCTTGGCTGAGTTTGCATATAGTCTCAAGACTCTCATCACATCGCTCTAGGAAGTTACAACCAATTGACTATACTAGTCATGCAACAAGTTGAAACCTATTTGCCACTCCTGAAAATAAAGTGGGCATGGAATAGGAAAGTGCTAGCTGAGACTTTCTGGGTTTACTTGCTTAGAACACCGCCACCACCAGATTTATTTTATTTGATGATTTAAAGTTTACAACAATCCTAGACACCTTTCTTTGATGGTATTCCAGGTTCTCTTGATCTCTTGAGCTTGTCTCATGAGGAACTAAACATAATACATCATTCCAAGAATGATCTGATTACAGCATAGGAGAAAGACAGGATGCTTACCTTCCTCAGTCTCAGAAAGTTCTACATCTATTGGTGCAGCAACATTTATCACCTCCTAGAATGTGTCTTACTGGTGATCTATGTCTACCCCATCCTATAGAAGAATGTTTACAATTTAAAAAATTGTTTTGAACCCACATGTAGGGCTACACATTTATCCCTATTAGATTTTATTGTAAGACTTGATCCATTGCTCAACATCTGGTAGTCTTTGGTGGAGAATTCTGTTGTAAAACACATTTTCTCTTCCTCAAAGCTTTTCTTACCCACAGGTTTGATTAACAATGTCCTCCGTCTTCATTTATGAATGATCCATGATATTAAATGTCTCTATATCTCTATACAAGAGGAGAGTACCATAGGCCCTTCTCCTTCTCTGGTTAATGTCCATCTGTTGTTGAATTTTCAGCTGCTATCTTTTTCCTGGGAAGACTTTCTTAACCCCCAACTCTGTTACTTTTCTCAAACGTGTGACCTTGACAGATCAGGTGACTCATCTGTGAATTGAAGGATTAAGCATTAGATTCTATGGAAAGTCTCAGGATGCCACCCTGGGTTATTTGCAAACATCTTGGGTACGTTTATTACCATCTCCGTTTAGTCCAAGGTGTCATTTGGCTTGTCAAGAACTTTTCCTTTCAAATTACTACAAAAAACGTAGAACTTCTCTGATCTTAAAAAAACAAACAAAAATCTAAAAATACCCTGTTGTAAGTACTAGGATTCCTTATTGTTTAAGTTCAAAGCAGATTAAATAATAACTGAGATGAGGAAGTTATTTATATATGGAAATTTTTTGCCACTTCAGGCAAATCGAATTCCAGTTATTCTTTCCTACCATCCTTCCTTATTGCCTTCATTGACTTTGCTGACTGCTAAATAATTAATTATTGATATAATTATATATATATACACACACACACACACATGCATATGTATATATATAGTCAGCTCAGCTGCTAAATCAAGATAGAGGAGATCAGTACTTTTCTTCCCAAGGGATGTATCAACCATCATTAAAGATGCAGACAGAAAAACAGCAATTTGAGCCTCAGAGAGCAGGTTGGAAAAGAATAATTTACAGTTGTGTTTTTGCTGCTGGCATTACACTAAATCACACCAATCCCCTTCATTTGTTAGGCATACTTTCAGTCTGGGATCAGAACAAGTCTATCAAAGTAGTATTTTTCCCCCCTTTTTTTTGCAAATAACATTTTATTTTTCAGAAATCTAAGGCCAAGAAAGTGAGAGAGTTGCCTGCTCAGATACTAGAGACTTACTTGTACTTGGACCACAGACAGAGAAATACAGGCGAGGTCAGATGTGAAAGCCTGACTCAGGGCAGTTGGGAGGCGGGGGACAAAAGTCTTTTTTCCCCTTTTCGTGTTCTGAGAACCTCAATCAATACCCCACTTGTAACTGCACCAAGGGGCACAGGAGCAGAGAATCCAATACAAATGCATTAAAACCTTTTAAATTTGACACAGTGCAAAAGGAGAAGCATTCTTGACATTGAATTTCTTGCATCAGGACAATCATTTCAAATCATCTGGGCAGGAAGTCTTTTGGAATAGAAAGGATTTGTCAACTTAGCATTATCCTTTGTCTTCTCAGAATTTTAAGATGTTTTTAAAAAAATTAATATCTTATGATTTGGCTGAAATTGTCAACAATGATAATGTTGCTTTGAAATTTCTACGGGCCTTCGATATAGATGCATAAAACTTGGAAATCAACTAGATTAATATTACCTATTTTAAAAATGATAATTTTGAGGTTTAGACAGAATGCCTTGACAGTTAATGCAGAATTGGGACGAGCAAAGTTCTGCTGGGTCTCCGTGCAGATTGAGCCTCAGGGTAAATGCTTTTCAATCGGACCATGTTTGTGTGAGGTCATCAGCTTTCTGCTGTTGTCATGGATATTTCACAATTAGAGGGATAGGAGCCTTGTATCTCTCCTAAGTAGGAGACTGTAGCTCTCACAGGTTCAAACTTTCTTGAGTCTATTCTGAATTGAACACTTTTTAGACAAAAAGCCTCATGGCTTAAAAGCAAAAAGAAAAAAATAAACAAAACAGGCATGGAAAGAAGAACAACATGGAGAAACAATGAGGGAGCATTTTGCTTTGGTGGTGTCAAGGTCACTTTTAAGTATTTAGACAAAGTTCACTTATTGTGAATAATCAGATGCTTTTTCTTTTGAAATTTATGCTAATCTCATCTCTTCTCTTTTAGTAATTTTATTTTTTTTTGCTAATGTCGATTGATTGTCAGTCTGTCATCCAGTGTAAATATGAGTAAGTGAGATCATTTGCTACCCATAAGATGATGGCTATTTTCAAAAGTAGAAAGTGAATTTTTCAATGCCCCGTTCCCTTTGATTCATTTCTCTCTCCCTAATGCTCTTACCCTTTGCCAGATTCTGTGATATACAATGTTCGTTTCACTGTGATATATTAAGATACTGTGATTCTTTGACCTAATTAGGGAATCACATCAACAACTTTAGCACTACCTACAAACCATCTAAGCCATCCTACTTGTCTTCCTTTTCTGTTTTCAATTTTGAGCTACTGTTCTTGGTTCTCTTGGTCTACGGTTGCCGATAAGAAGAACAGCTCAGGTGTCAGGACAGACAGAATGAACCAAAAGAGATTCACAGCCACTTACTCTGTGAGTCGTGGCTTCTGAGATAAAAGTTGAGGCTGCTAAGAGCCGACTCACTGCTTCGTTGACTGCTCCCTTCATGGGCAGAGTGCTTTGCAGATCAGTGAACTTCTTCCTCTGTTGCCACAGTCCTCACATCCCCTACTTTGCTCCCCTGTAGACTTTAGTGCTATGAAACAAAGTTTTCCTAACACCAGGGAACTGCCTTCCTCCCTCTGAAGCTAGAATCCAAAGGAAGGAAAGGCTCAAACTGAGCCCCACAGAACCCCTCGCAGTGGCATCAGCACCTCTGCTGTCCTTTTTTTTAATTCAAAGTAAGAGTGCCACTCTGTTGAAGTAAGTACAGAGAGATGCTGAGAAGTCAGCTTCTTTCTGCCAAACTTGCTTTTTCAGGGATTTTTCAGGGATTCTGGGGCAGAGTCTCAGCAGAGCCTTCTAAAGACACAGCCACATCCTCCACCTGGGTTTGGAAAATCACGCCTCCTCCAGCCGTCCACACTTCTGTAATCCAGATTGCAGCTAACAATTCTCTTATTGATGTGAAAGGCAAAATAGAGACCTCAGCCCTTCTGGAGTCATTTTGGGAGCTCCAGGACTGACAAGACGCAGTAGAAATGCAGTTTCCCTCTTGAAAATCAGAACTTTTTTTGTATGTGAAATTACTTTGTAAATTCTCCCCTGGCAATTTTCATGACAAGAAAGAGTCATTTTGTAGGAAAATGAGTAAAGTTCTTGTTCAGTTATCTTTTAAATGTCAGGGTTTAAAAAATATCAAAGATAAGTAGTTCAAGGGAAGGAGAGACTTCTGAAATTTACAAAGCATGCAGAATATTGAAAGGGTTTATTGCAAGTTAGAATTTTGTTTTCCTAAGTCTTGGTGTTGAGAATCTGGCTTTGGATTTAAGGACTACTGTCATTGACAAACAGATTGGGACATATGATGTTTACTGAAATTCATTTTATCTATTCCCTTAGGATCACAAACAGCAGTTCTTTCAGATTATATTTGGAACTAGATCAACTATTTAATCCATACTTATTCTCCATCGCCACATGGGCATGGGGACACATGCACACACACATACACACACACACACACACACACAGCCCATTCCAAGCAGACATTTGAAGGAAAATATAAGCTTGAAAATGAATAAAAAGAAGAATATACAAATTGCAAAGGTAATATTAAAGCTAGAGAAAAAAAAGACCAGGCAATAGACACTGTTCCTCAGAATATGTTATTTCAGTTAATTCCCTTCTGTGATTATTCATTTCACAACTGAAAAAAAAAAAATCAGTGTCATCTCAGCGTTGAGCAAATCTAATGAAATCTCTCCATAGAGGAGATCTATGGTCCATAGTAGCAGGTGTTGTCCATATTTAGCAATTATAAGGATATTATTTAGTATTTATTAAACAGCATAATAGCAGAGTGCTATAAAATGAATTCTTTTATCTAGTTCTTCCTTCCTTTGAAGTTAATGTTAAATGGACAAAAAAAAAAAAAAAAGGACATAGAGAGAGAGAAAGACAAATACCTTTGGGAGAATGCTAAAACAGTTTTGCAAGGTTCAATAATACATGATAGAGTACAGTTGATTCTGTCCATGTTAGAAGTATCTTGAGGATAAAGTATGTTGATGAGAAGGATGCATTTCTAGGAAATAATGAATCTTAAGTCTATATGATGAAGTAAAAACAGGCCTCAAAGTCAGACACTCCAGGGGTTCGAATGTTTTGACTCATACTTCCTAGGGCTCCATTGGTACAGAGTAACCAGAATTTTTGATATTGTAGAAATTTTGAACAAATTTTATTCACCACGTAGTTTGACATGGGTATCCAGGGAGTATTTCTCAGCTCCTGTCTCAATGCAGAGGGTGATACAACCTCAGCTCTGCCCATGAATACTTCATACCTAGGCCCAGCACAATATAATAAGATGAGCCGATTTTGTTCTATCAGAACCCCATAAACACATCTCAGAGTCCTCTTCTGTTCCCAACTCAGAATCACATCTCTAGTCTTGGTGGGACTAAGTTTTCTAAGACTCTCTGGTGAAGATATCTAGTCCTAATTAGCCATCTTCTCTACCTCCTTCTACTCTTTCTAACTCCCGAAGATTCTCCTTGCCTAATAATTTCCCCATAGAATTCTGGCTTCTCTACTTCCTAGATGTGTCATCGCAATTAAATTCTCTAAAACTCTGCAACCTCATTGGAGAAATGGGTAGAACAGTAACTGCTTCATCGCTGTTGTAAGTATGAAATGAGCACTGTATTTGGCAGAGAGTAGATGGTCTATAAATATTAGTCTTGTCTTTTATCCCCATCCTTTGACCCTTAAATATGTCACAGGGAGACCAGGTTTCTAAGAGAAAAGGACCTAAGACACCTCTTGTTGGTCAGTCCCAGGAATGTCCCTTCTCAGAATATTGCCATAATTCAGGATCATAAATATTCTTTTAAAATAGACACTGATTTATTCATTTAAATTATTTGTGTCATTGTACACACAAAACAGTAAGCTAGGGGCTATAACAGATTACTTGTGCCCTCAAGTAATTTACAATCTGGAAGTGGTAGGCAGATACATAAACACAACCATATTATAATAAAGAATGAATTAAAAGTACAACATTACCCCAAGGATTCTGCAAAAAACTATTAGAACCAATAAATTAATTCAGCAAACTTGCAGGGCACAAAATCAGCACATAAAAATCAGTTGCCTTCCCATACAACTATCAATGAACAATCCCCAAAAGGAAATTAAGAAAACAATTCCATTTATAATAACATTACAAAAATAAGATACCTAGGAACAAACTTAACTAAGGAGGCTAGAGACTTGTACAATGAAAACTAAAAAATGTTGCTGAAAGAAGTTAAAGATGACACAAATAATTTGAAAGATGTCTCTGTTTATGGTTTGGAAGACTTAATATTAAGATGTCAATTCCACACAAAGCAATCTGCAATTTAATACAATCCCTATCAAAATCCAAACTACATTTATTTTACAGAAATAGAAAAGTCTATCCTAAAATTCGTATGGAATCTCAAGAAACCCCAAATAGCCAAAATAATCTTGAAAAAGAACAAAGTTCGCAGACTCACACCTCTTGATTTCAAAACTTACTCTGAAACTACAGTAATCAAAACAGCGTGGTACTGACACAAAGACAGGCATGTAGATTAATGGAATAGAACAGAGCCTAGAAATAAACCCTCATGGATATGGCCAAATGATTTTCAACAAGGCTGCCAAGACCATTCAATGGAGAAAAGAGTCTTTACAACAAATGGTGCTAGAAAAACTGGACATCCATGTGCAAAAGAATGAAGTTGAATCCTCACCTTATACCATATACAAAAATAAACTCAAAATGGATCAAAGATCTAAACTTAAGAGCCAAAACTATAACTTTTAGGAAAAAAATGTAGGGGAAAATCTTTATGACATTGGCTTTGGTGATGGTTTCTTGGATATGACACCAAAACACAGGCAACAAAAGAAAAAAATAGATAAATTGAACCTCGTCAAAATTAAAAATTTTGTGCATCAAAGGACACCACCAACAGAGTGAAAAGGCAACCCACAGATTGGGAGAAAATATTTGCAAATAATATATCTGATAAGGGATTAATATCCAGAATATATAAAGATCTCCTACAACTCAACAACAAGAAAACAACCCAATTAAAAAATGGACAAAGGACTTGAATAGACATTTCTCCAAAGAAGATATACAGCTGGCCAATAAGCACATGAAAATATGCTCACTATCACTAATCATTAGAGAAATGCAAATCAAATCCATAATGAGATACCACTTCACGCCTATTAGGATGGCTATTATCAAAACAAATAAAGAAACCTGAAAATAACATGTGGTGCTGAGGATGTGGAATGAGTGAAACCCTTGTGCATTGCTGATGGGAATGTAAAATGGTGCAGCTGCTGTGGAAAGTGGTGTGGTGGTTCCTCAAAAAATTAAACATAATTAGAATTACCATATGATCCAGCAGTTCTACTTCCGGATATTTCAATACCCAAAATAATTAAAAGAAGGGGTTTGAACAGATATTTGTACACCTATGTTCATAGCAGCATTATTCACAACAACCAAAAGGTGAAAACAACCCAAATGTCCATTGACAGATGAATGGATAAACAAAAATGTGGTATATACATACAATGGAATATTATTCAGCCTTAAAAAGGAATGAATTTCTGACAAGCGCTACAATGTGGATGAACCTTGAAGACGTTATGCTAAGTGACATAAGCCAGACACAAATGACAAATATTGTATAATTCCACCGCTATGAGGTACCTAAAGTAGTCAAATTCATAGAAAGTAGAATGGTGGTGGCTAGGGGTTGGGGGAAGAGGGAAATTGGAAGTTATTGTTTAAGGGTACAGAATTTCAGTTTGAGACATGAAAAAGTTCTGGAGATGATGACTGTAATGGATGTACAACAATGTGAACATACTTAATGCCACTGAACTGTGTGCTTAAAATGGTTAAAATGGAAATTTTGTTTTGTGTCTTTTACCACAATAAAAAAGTGCACCATTAAAGGGATAAGGTCCTATGGGAACAAATGAGACCCTAGTTTTGACTGAGGGTGACAGCAATACTTCTCAGAGGAGGCACTGTTTGAAGAGAATTTTGAAAGATTGCTGGGATTTTTTGATCAGTGTAGTTGGAGTCCAGAGCTTTCAAAGCTGAATATAATTATGCAATGGCTTGTTCAGTATAAGGTGAGGTAGACCACATTCATTCCATGTTCAACAGATATTTACAGACCATCTACTAAGTACCAGACGTTGTATTAGGCATTGGAGATTCTGTAGAGGACAAAACAGCCCCCCATCTCCATCATATAGCTTGCATTCTACTGCCTGGGGTGGGTGGGGGATTTAGTGGGAAGTAAGCTTGGTAGAAGGAGAACAAATGGGAGATGCCTTTGGATGCAAGCCTAAAGAATTTGGACTTCAGGGAAACACTAGGACCTTCTTTGTGGCTATAATATAAAATATGAATTGGCCAGGTGAGACAAAATCAAAGGAAGACCAGTTGAAATGAATGAGTCACACTAAATGAGAAGTGATGAAGGTTTGGACTAAGGAAGTGGCAGTGGAAAATGAAGAGGAAGGGATTTGAGAGATAGAATCAACCAGGGATGTCAAATGGATAGAGAGGATGGGTTAAAGACGAAAATGGCTTTGATAGTTTTTTAGCCTGGATGCCGGGGAAGAATCAGGAATCTAACCTTTAAGTGTAGCGTTCTCTTTGGAAGGCCCACAAGATCCTGAGAGAAAGATCAACCATTTATAATAATTGACAAGAGAAGGCAACATGAAATCCTTTCTGTAAAGTTCAGCATAGGCTACAATGAAGATGCCCTCCAGAATTTCGTTTATGGTGTTCTATCATTTAACTACCATTTATTATGGTGGAAGGTTATTTCTTTGACTCTCCCCATATATCTTGCTACTTCTCGTATTATGTTGTTGAAAATGTCTTGAGAGTTTAAATAAAAAGTTGTATTGGATGAAGATAATTTTATTTCGTTTGAGGTATCTGATGAGTGATTCGACCAGTGTAGTGAGATCAGATTCTCACCAAGATGACAGATCGATCAGGGAATTGTGTCTGACCCTTCATGATAATTAGGTAATTTCTTTAATCCAACTCTGGGAAGATGTTTTAGATAAGCAAATAGTGAATTCAGATCAGCTCTGTTTATGATATCACACAGTACGCTTGCTTAATGATTCAACAGCCATGCTAAACAATTGAGCCTTTTAAAGAAGCCGTGTAAGATGAATGTTAATATAGTCTTATAATTGCCTTTCAAATGTTAGGCAAAATGCTGATTAAAGTTTACATTATGATTCCTGGTAGAGATGAGTGGAAATTAAATATATATTTATAAATATTTTAATATCATAAACCACATCCCAGCAATCGATTTGAGCAGCAGAATAAATATGGCCTCTATTACTTTCAAGTTTCGTTGTTCATTTTAAAATGTCCTTGGAACGTCACCTGCTCAAATCCACTTCTCCTGCTCCTTGACAGTGAGTTTCCCTGGTTAGTGGCTAACAGTGGTGCCACCTGTTCTGTGGGTATAAGGGGTAAATGTGACGTACTGGGCATTGTAACTTATGTGGGTTCTGACTCAGTAAAGATGAGCCCCGAGTGGGAGCCCGGGGACCTGATTCTAATCTTGGTTTTGCCTCTACTTGACCTTGAGGAAGTTATAATACCCCTCTAGGCCTCGATTTTCCTATTTGGAAGATGGGAGAGTAGATGACCTCTCTGATAGAAAGTAAACTGCATGTATTGTGACCACAAATAGACATGACATGGCTGAGAAGGAGATTGGCTGTAGCAATTAAAATGAACCCATCAGGACCAACTTCACATCCAGCAGACTTGGCTTCAGAGTTATGCTTTTAAACCAGTAAGACTGCAAGCTCCCTGATTTCAGGGACTGAATTTTTTTCTTCTTTGCATTCCCAGTGCCTGTCTCATAATATGTACTTGTCTAATTTTCATTTAACAATAATTTGTTGAGTAGCCTTTTCGTGCTCAACTGGTTAAGAACCCAGGCTCTAGAATAAGACTGCTTGGTTGCCTGAAGTTGGATGCTGGCTTGTCATTTACTAGATGTGGGACACTGGGCAAGTTAACTTCTCTGTGCCCCAGTTTCCTCATCTGTGACATGGAAGTAATAAAATACTTCTTATTCTGGGGTTGTTGTGAACATTAAATGGCATTATCTGTAAAAGAAAGCTTTTGACATAGTATCTGGCACAAAGTAATTGCTTAATCATTTTTTGTTGTGATGATGATGAGGAAGAGGAAGAGAAGGGAGAGGGAGGAAGAGACCCCCTGGGGCATGGTAAATGTGTACTGAATAAATATGAGTCTTCACCCTTTGTCTCCATCTATACTCCAGATCTGTCCTCATGTTATCTTGACTTTGTCACTTGAACCAACACTCTTCTAGGTTCCTGCTTTCTTGATTTGGTACTTAGGCAGGCAGGTGTCTTTTCTGGTCTCTTTTGTCTCCCTTGGTTTTTATTTCTATTTGATATTTTTGTTTTAAATCAAAATTATACGTGAACATGGTTTAAAGAGGCAAATAGTCTTACAATTCTCGTTATGAAAACAACAATCTCTTAAACCCTTTTTGCATCTCCTATTCTGCAGAGGCAACCAATTTCAACTCTTTCAGCTGATTCTTTTGACATTTACCTTCGTATCTTTAAGTAACATGCTTTTATTGCAATTTCTTGATATTCCACTTTTAGGCATAATCTATTGATTTCCCACCATGGAAAAGGAGGATTTATCTCTCTGTAACCACTGCCACCCCGTATGCACGTGCACACCTCTTATCTCTGCACCCTCCCCAGTAGCTATGCTTAGCATTGTGCTTGGGTCACTACTCAGTGTTTATACTGCTATGAGTATGTAAATACTATTCACAGCTGAGCCATATAGTGTACATGATTTATTTTCCTTTCATAGTCAACATTTTTTTTCTTGGACTTAGTAATTGTTTGATGATTGGCTTATTTTTCTATGGCTCTATAGTTAAGTCATCCCTACACTCTTCCCCCACTGAGTAAATTTCCTCTGAATATGGTCAAATACATTAAGAATTAGTTTTAGTCTTATGTCTTGAAATAATTTTCCCAAACCTTCTGACCAATCTGCTCCCCAGCTGTTGCATTGGGAATCTTCCTTCATCATTAGCCATCATTATTCCTTTGCCCTCTCTTTTAGTAATTCCACATGTTCCTTTTTCTTGGTTTACTTTTTCATTTTGATGAAGTGTGGCCTCCAGTACTTTCCTGAGGAAGGTAGCATGGGAAGCAGATTTTTGAGACCTTGCATGTCTAGAAATATCTTCATAATATCCTCACACTTAATTAATAGTTTGGCTAGATATACAATTCTAGGTTGGAAATTACTTTTTCCTCAGCATTTGAAGAGTTGCTCCATTCTTTTTTTTAGCTTCCAGTGTTGCCATTGAGAAGTCCCGTGACATTCTAACTCTAGAATCTTCCTATGAAAGCATTCTTCTTTTCCCTCTCCAGAAGCTTGTAGGATGTTTTTTGTATTTTCAGTGTTCACAAACTTGATGATGATATGTCTTGGAATAGGTTTACTTTCATTTACTATGTTGGTCACATGATGGCCCGTTTATTCTGTAAACTCATTTCCTTTAGTTCTAGAAATTTTTATTCAATTATTTCTTTGATGATTCCTTCCCCCATTGTCACTCTTCCCCATCCCCACCCCTCTCTTCTCTCTTTCTCTCTGTCTCTTCTTCCTTTCTGGAACATTTATTACTTTGACATTGAACCTAGTGGGTCCTCTAGTTTTTAAATCTTTTTTTCTCCTATTTCCCATTTCTTTGTCTTCCTGCTCCCTAAAATCTTCCATTATTCTTTTGAGTTGTTTTCATTTCTGCTATAGTATTTTTATTTAAAGACTACTTTTTTTCATTCTTCAAATGTTCCTGTGTTTTATATCACCCTTTTCTTGATTTATCAATTCAATATCTGCTCTTACAAGCTCATGATTTAAGTGCTAGATTTTTGTTTAGTAGTTTGCTTAGTTTTTTCCTCCCATTACTTATTTTTCCTTCAAGTGGTTTTTTTTCCTTCCCTTCTGTCAGTGTTTTTAGAGGCATGCCATTAATAGATGAAGATCATTGGCTGTCGACACGTATTTAAGAGTGGGGCACTCAGAAGCTGATGAGGGTTGTCAACTCTGGGTCTCAATAGGGGAGCTGTCTGACTGTAGTATTTCCTTGAGGTAACTCCTATGTCCTTTAGTTCTTTTCTTTTGGACTGGTCAGATTCCTCAGAAAAGTGTCCTCCAGTCTCTTGCTTAGTAGGGATATGGCTGATTTCCAGCATTGTAGAAGAGGCAGATGTAGGAAAAAGGCTAGGATCTCAATATTCAATATGGAAACTTTTACTCCTCATGGCCCCATCTCACTTTGGTATTCCTGACTTAACCATGCCTGAGTGCTCTGAGTCCAGATACCCCATGTTTTAGTATTTTCAGAGAATAAACCTCACCTTTATGTTGAGATAAGAGAGGAAATCTTGGGATCCAAGTGCTGTTTAAATACTTTCAACCAAATCTTTTTGTTTTTTTATCCTACCTTTACTCCATTGCCTAAGATACCTAGTGCTTGCTAATTGCTGAGCCTCTTGGAGGATCATGAGGTATAAAATGACTTGCTTTTTGCCTTTTCTTACCGCTAGCTAAATTCCCCTTATTCTGCTAAATCAGTTATCTCTTATCTACCCACTTTCCAGCTTCTAAAACTACGAAATTTTGTTGCTGTTGTCTCTTCTTCCACATTATTTGTCCTTGTGGGATATGTCTTTTAAATATCTCTTTCCTGTTGTTTTAATAGAATTTTAGGAGTGAGTAGAGACTATTACTTAACTTCAGTCTATTGTTTTAATTGGAAGACCAAGTATGTATTCTTTCCTTATTGTTGGAGTCAACCCATGAACCTCTTCACAGCAGCCTCTACTTGCATAGTTCTCTCCTAAGATGTCAGATCCTTATAAACTCCTCCTACAAGTCCCTTTCAGTTTCATGCATCATAGCATTATAATTTTCTTAACATCTTACGTGGACCTCAGACCAGACACTGACATAATCTGTCTTCATTTATCACATGCATCTGCTCCAGACTTTTCTTCAGCTGGTGAATGTCAGTGACGGGGTCTGTATTTCAAAACTGGCAAAAAGGAAAACCATGGGTGGATCATGTTTTCTTTTAATCAGTTTTACACAACTGGAGAGTAACTGCTTATTTGACCGAATTTAGCTCTAACAATTTGGACTGTTTCTGAGCTTAAGAGAGAGAACACACAATTTAAACTACTTTAAGTATTCATTGGTTCACGACATTGAAAAGTTTAGGGTAGTTCTGGTGTCAATCTTGGTTTGGTTCAGGGGGTCAGATGATATCACTATGTATTTCTCTTTAATTAAGCTTGCTGGAACAGGTTTTGAAATATCAATTCCTAAGACAGAAATCCATGAGAGTAAATGATGATAGTGTATTGATATTATATGTTTAAAAAGTAAGTATCATACCAACACATAGTATGCACTCAATAAGCTATTATCATTACTATTGTTATTAGTGATGGATTAGTCATTCCATTGCTGCATTTAAATTTTTGCAATAACTCTATGTGATATTGCTATTTTTTTTTTAATTTGGCATTCTTTTTATTTTTTAAAATTTGTTTATTTTTTGTTACTATTTTACCCATTTTATAGTTCAGAAAAGCAAGGTTCAGAGAAGTTAAAGTTTTCCATAGTCATAAGGCAATAAAGTAACACAGCTGAGGTTTGAACTGAGACACTATTTTCAGGGCTGAATGCTTAGTGTCAATGCACTACCGACTTTAAGAATGGCAGTCTCATTCATTGATATTCACTACCCTTAGAAACAGGCTCTTTTCATCTCATTTGACTATCCTAATATGTAGTATTGTCCCTCTATTGAGATGAGAAGACTGAGTTTGAAAGCATTTAGATGATTTTCCCAAGCTATTCAGCTCTGCATAGCAGAGCTAGGAGTTGGAGCCAAGTTGCATTTCTTTGCTACCCTACACTGTGCTACCTCTGTACTGGGTTGATAGTTTTAACTTCTGGATGAGCATCTAGTTGGCATAGCATTTTTAATCCTTATTAATAAATGAGATCTGGGCAGCTGTATATTTTATTGTTATCTGAGAAAACTAAGCAAGTGGGAAACTGAGAGATCACAGAACGTGAATTGGCTTTCCAGCCTTATTGAGACGCTGTTGTACCCAGCTCTGGCAGAAGACTGGAGGCAGGAAAAGGCAGGACTGAGGGGATGAGGTGGTCAGTAAGAAAGTTTACCTGATTTCAGGGGGCTTGATATCAAGAACAGAGACATTGGCATTCTGCAGGGCATCTTCGTTACCCAAATTAGATTCCAAAGAGGTCCAGAGTGGAGGGGTTTTGTGAATGAGCTTACACATTACATAGGCTTGGGTTTGAATCCTGGTTTTACTATTTATTAGCTGTATGACCTTGAGCTTGTTTTTTAACAAGGCTGAACTTTATTTTTCTTATTACAAAATGGAGGTAAAAAAGTGAGCTGAGCTCATAGAGTTGTTGGGTGGGTTAAATATGACAGTGGAGTTAGGCACTCAAGACTGTGCCTGGCACTTAAAATGGGTCAATAAATATTAGCTATTATTAACAGTATTATTCAGATATGAACAATAGGGATCTTGTTGAGCTTTAGAATCTCAGACCAAAGATCTTTTCTAGAAAACAGATCCTAGTCTCCAAACTGAAGAAGAGCTATTCCTTTCCGCTACTGTAAATTTCTTTTACATTTCTCTTCCCCTCCCCTTCACTCCCATCTTCTGCCATACTGCCTGCTTATCTTAGCCCCAAGTTCTCTGCTTTGACCTTTTCTGAATAAAGCAATTTTATTCTTTGACATTAGCCTTAAGTGTATGCTTAAACTTTGTCTGTAATGAAAGTTTGATTGCAACCATTATCCGTATCTCAGGCCCTAAATCACCTTTGACCAATTACATACCCAGAAACCTGACTGATTACTTTTCAGCTTTGCTGAGGTTTATCAAAGCTAAGGCTGGGCAGAAACTGCTCTTGCTTTATAGGCTGCTGATGTCAGGTGGGAGGGAATGAGTGGAACCTCAGGTTGAAGAATCTTTCTTTATTCCCATGCTCCAGGTCTAAGTCTATCTTTTCTGTATAAGGCAAGAATATAATTCTTGGAGGCTTCAGGGTGAAATTCTGTCTGTGGTGGATGTCACAGAATCATGGAATGTGAGAACTGGGAAGAGAAACCTTTAGGATCATTGTCACTAGAATCTTGGTGTTTGTTCTAAGTGCCATGAGGGCAAGAGGTGGCTGAGGGGGTGGGTTCTCAGTCTTCTTCTTGTTTTCACCCTCCACTTTTTCTCTTTCATGTTTTGGAATTCAGCAAAAAGGTTTTTACAAAATCAAATTGAGGTTAGCTACTAAATAACATATTACAAAACCCTTGGCTAATCAGTGTTTTTCATTTCAAAAAATTGAGGTCAGAAAGATCAAGTTAGCTGTTTTTTTTTTTTTTTTTTTTTTTTTTTTTGTGAGGAGATCAGCCCTGAGCTAACATCCGCCAATCCTCCTCCTTTTTTGCTGAGGAAGACGGCCCTGGGCTAACATCGGTGCCCATCTTCCTCCACTTTATATGGGACGCCGCCACAGCATGGCTTACCAAGCAGTGCGTCGGTGCGCGCCCGGGATCCGAACCAGCGAACCCCGGGCCGCCGCAGCGGAGTGCGCGCACTTAACCGCTTGCGCCACCGGGCCAGCCCCAAGTTAGCTGTTTTTTAATTTATGCAACAAATATTAATTGAGCATCTTCTGAATGCCAGACATTGGGCTAGCTCCTGAGAATACAACGACACACTCAAAGTAGATCAGATTATCATTAAGGCATTGGCTCTTAGAGGTGTTGGTGAACTTGTCTATCCACTCTGGACAGCAGGATTGTGTAAAATCATGTATGTTTTATAAAATATAAATACATCTTTCTGGTCACTCTCACTATGACCTTTCTTAAGAATATTAATTGAGATTCGATATGATTAATATCTAACCAGATTTTCTTGTTTTTGTTTATTTTTGTCCTGTTCCTTGACTCTAGCTTCTCAGGGAAGAGGTTGGCGAGGTGAAGCGGAGCATATAGTCGTATAGTTGTAAGGGTTCTGGTGGGTGTGGGAAATTGGAATTTTAAATTTGGCAGGAAGTGATTTAGCAGAACCTGAGGCAGCCTTGTGGGGAAGAGGTTATGGCTGACCTAACCTTAGGGAGGATTCTTATACCTGCCCACTATGCTGTAATGATACTACATTATAGATGATAATGATACTACATTATAGATGATAATGATACTACATTATAGATGATAATGATACTACATCATAGAATGAACTATTTAAAATTAACTTAAGTGCAAATAGGAACACCTCAATAATACTCTGTGACCACAAATGTGATTTTGCATTCAACTGCATTTGCTGGATTCTGATGAAATCCTCATCCAGGTGTAGAGAAGGGGAAACTCCTTGTCCTACTTCCAATCTAAGTGCTTTTCTTTCATTGTTCTGATCCTAGGAGTTCTTTCTTTTTTTTTTTTTTTTTTCCTGTTCTCTATCTTATCCAGATTAATGAAAATCCTCATTGGGCCTGATCATTTTATTTTTAATAGGGTAGTTAATACAGTTGCAGAGGGTTCTCAGTCTTTCTTTGCAATTATTCAAAGTTTGGATTTTAAAAATATGACATCTTTGTTAACTGATTCTATTTGCTTTTTGTTTCCATGTAATGTGTAATGTCAGACCTCAAAGGTGCAACCTTCCTGGAGCTAAGTGAGCGTTCTTGCTGTAGCTGGTTTGGAGGGAGGGTCTGGGACTGGAAGGAGCAAGAAGTGAGTAGAAAGAGGAAGAGAAGAGGGAAAATTGGGGGCCGGCCCAGTGACATAGTGGTTAAGTCCGCACATCCACTTCAGCGGCCTGGGGTTTGCAGGTTCGGATCCCGGGTGCAGACCTACACACCACTCGTCAAGCCATGCTGTGGTGGCGTCCCATATACAAAATAGAGGAAGACTGGCACAGATGTTAGCTCAGGGACAACCTTCATCACCAAAAAAAAAAAGAGAAGAGGGAAATAAAAAGATGATCATTATAGACCATCTTGGGTTTTGGACAGCCAAAAGAAACCTGAGGCCTGAGGACTATCACGAACTTTTTTTCTTCTCACTACTAGAAACACATAATAACACTCTGTAATTACTTCTCGTTTCCTACTCTGTGACGTCATCCCTGTGAGAAGCAGCCTGGGAATTTGTGGTTTGACTATCGTGCACACACTAATGTGTGAGCTACAGAAAGAGAACTTAGATCTAAAAAAAAAAAAAAATAGGAATGAAGGTCTAAATAGGTGTTGCTTCATTTGCAGTCTGAAAACTCCCCATTCCCTACTACTGTATCCTAGATAAAAGTCAAAGCAGCTAGAAGGCTCATCACATAATATATACAGTTTAAGGCAACACACTGGTATAGTCTTATCTATTTCAGATATGTTTGACCTTCATTAATACAAAAGAAAATCACAATGACAGCTGAACTTGAAAACAACTTCAGGACCTTGTGATATGGAGAGTCAAAAGGAGGTGTATTGGAGACAGAATCTGTGGGTGACTGATAATAGCACCAAGGTCCCAGGGACTGACTTTGCAAAGTAATTCTACAGTTACAGGGAGTTACATCTGTAACTACAGTTACATCTGTACAGCAAAGCAGTAACTCTGCTTAGAATCAATCAGGCAAAAGTCCGTAACACATTAATTGCCCGGGTTCAGAGGGACAGGAGGTTGGTGTCCATACTCTACTTCTCTGTAAAAGGGGGCATGTGTTTTCTCCATTATTCTTCTTTTCCAAGTCATTGACAAATATTATATTATTTCTGCTTTTATCGATTATAACAAAATGAACTACTAAATTCTGTTCAAAAAGGAAGAATGCTAAGAGAGCTGAAATTTAATGTCCTCTAATATATTGGACAGTTCTCTCTCTTTCTCTGATATATATATATATATCATCTATATCTATGTGTATATCTATACCTATATCTATATTTGTATCTATATCTATATCCAAAACACAAGGCACTAGCAAGGAAGGAACAAGATAATCCAGATTTGTTTTTTCAGCTGGGTCTTTCAATCTTGCCTATTTAGTAGTTGGGCAGAAATGATGTTCTCTTTTGCCATAGAAAGTCTTAACCATTGAGTTGAATGTCTTCCATTGCTTAAAGAATTATTATATTTTTCATCTTGATTTGGGAGGCAATGAGGTAGCATGAAATAGGACCGCATCTTTAGGGTCATCTATACCTGGGTTCAAATCTATATTTTTTCCCCTCACTGGCTCTACGACCTTGGGAAGGCTACTTTTCTGAGCCTCAGATTTCTCATGTGTAAAATGAGGATATTGCTGACGTTGTAAGGTTGTTATAAACTTTAGAAGGAAATCAGAATGTTCCAGAAGAGAGCAAGGCGACTGACTGAACAGAGTTAAACGGCCCCTAGGGAGCTGATGCCCGAGTCTGGGGTTCAGGTAAAAGGCTCAGGTGTTGCTTTCTCTTATTTTATCCAAATTGGTTTTCCTCGTCTTTGTTATTGCTGGCCTTCCCAGCCACCTGTCCAGCATCACTACTGCATTACTCTTCCCTGTGGCTTTGCATTTTAGAACATGCTATCTTTTCTCAGATGGTTGGAGTTAATTTAAGACAAAATAGGTTCAACAGCTCAGCAAATAACAGGCTGCTGAAGAAGACAATGTAGTTAGAAAAGCAAACATTGAAAGACAAGAAAACAGATTACTAGAAATCTTCAGCCTAAATCAAAGCTTTGGCAGGGAGGGCAGCTGTGAAAATAAACTAGATGGTAGCGGAATGTGAAGATGCTGAATTGCTGGTCAGAATATTTTAAGTATCTGTTTAGAAGTTTAACTAAATGGGAGGGAAGACTGTCCTTTGTGTCAACATTTGAAAACTTAAAATTTGCTTGCTCCTTCCCTTTTGGAACAATGCCTGCCCATTCTATATTCAATTAATTCAATCATTATTAAAATGCTGTCCCAACTGGGGCCAAGCCATTGCTCTAATAGACGTAGAGTGAAAAATGAACCAGGAATATGGTCTTCATTTGAAAGACAGTAGTGATGTGTTCTTATTCTTAGAGAGAGGACCTCTGGTTGCTATCAATCTGTGAAAGCAAATTAACATTCAGAACAGCTCTCTTAAAACGGCAGATCAAGTAAGAATCCAAATTCTCTCATTCTACCCAGTGCAAATATACCAAAACTTCACGCTTATACATAACATCTTTCGCATAAGACTCTGTTGGTGATTTCACCTATTTCTCCAAGATTTATTGTGGGAGGGAAGGGGATTGTGTGTCTTTAAGAGTAGACCACTTGTTTCTAAAACACTTGTGTCTGCTATGGTTTCTTCAGTGAGAACCAAATAGCTCTATTCCCACTTCTGTTCCTGTCATTGCCTCTGACACAAGAACATTAATCTAGTACCACTATTTCCATCATAATTGTCGTCCTGTAAACAGCTTCATTATGGACCATTTTTAGTTCCTTTTTACTTGTGTTTGTCAAAATCTAGAGATTGCACAATGAGAATAAGAATGCAACTTTCATTAGGAGTCAGTGAATACTTATTGGCTTCCATGACAACTGTGATAATGACATTGTAAGAAAGTGTCAGGGCTCAGCCCTGGAGCACAGGTTTGTTTGCATGGGCATGTGCATGGTCCCTGAGGGGCTGAGAACAGCCTCGTGTGGGAGAAGGGTAGAGATATAGAGTGCAGAGGGTGTCTGTAAGTTTTCTCATGGATGGTGCTCATCAGTTAAGTTCCAGTTCCTAGAACTAGCACTTGCTTCTGCTCATGTTCATTACCATTAAGTGGTTTTCAGAGGTAGTGTTATATAGGGAAAAGGATGCAGGCTGATCTTCTTTGGAATACCAGCTCTGACTTAACCACTTTGTGGCTCAGTTTCCTTATCTGTAGAATGAAGATAATAATAGAACATCCTTCATAGACTTATTGTGAGAAGACATGAGTTACGAGGATAAAGCATTTGGAAAAGTACCAGGCACATGGTATGCATTTATAGTGTGCAAGTTGCTTTGCATCTGTGGTCTTCTGTTTTTCCCAATAAAAAAATTTACAGTTTTTCCCATCTGTAAATTAGGTAATAATTGCTTTTCAGGGTTGCTGTAAAGATTAGCAATGATAAATGTAAAGGACTTGGTCTTGGCTCTTAATGAATTAATAAGTGTAGGCATTAGCTTCTCACTGAGTACAAAGTAGGTCTAGGAATCATTAAAGGAGTGTTTATGTATAGTCCCCCCCATCGGTTCATTGACATCTTCAACCCTCTAGCAGCATAGGGATAACAAAGGCTCTCCACTATTAAGCTGCATTGGTCATTTCCTTGTTCTAGACTGACTTCTATACTTTTCTCTTTTTCATCTTTGTCACATGTTCTAGACAATTATTTTGACTCTCCCACTATTAACTGTCTCCCTTTGTCTTCTCTACTGCAAGCTTGGCTGCAGATAGACTTAATTCTCACCGGTCCCCCAAAGATAATCACACAAGCCCTTCCTTTTAAATGCTTTACTTCTAATCCTTGGGAGGAGGCAAGAAAAACACACATGGCAAAGGAACATGGGTTTAGGGATATTCCACTGTAGTGCATAGAGTCCTGACTTCTGGTGGGTGGTCCCTAAATCCCTCTTTTATTGCCTGAAGACCTTTGTTGGCCTTCTGCTCTTTTGTTTTATTCCTGCTGCTGGAATTTAGGCAACTAGACCTCTTGATGCTGAGGCCTGGACATGTAATCTAGGCACCCATATGAGTGAATTCACATCTTCTCAGGGCTACTCGTGTGCAGCAGGCCATTGGTATTTCTGAGACCTGGATCATATTCGAGAAGAATTGCTCCTTAAGTTCCTCACCTCTAAATCACGCAGATGACGCTCCCTTAGGCTCTTGCTGTTTTCCCACTTGGGGAACTTTGTTTCCTTCTCCTCTTTATCTATTTGGAGGCAAAGCATTCTTCAAGGTTCAACTGAACACACCTAATATCATAACGCTGCTTCTTAGTATTTCAGGCTTATCAATAAATATGGCATACATCAGGCATTGTGCCTACCCTGGTCACCCCTTTTACCAAATCCCAGCCAAATTCCAGCTCAGAAATCCTAAAAGATTGAGCATTTGTCCATAATAGTTAATTTTATGATAGTGAACAGTTACATTGTGTAGTATTTTTATTTTTCTCAAAACTATCTCCCATCTATGACTTTATTTTATCTTCATAGTAACCTTATCAAACAGATAGGGAAGTTATTTTTATTTTCATTTGACATATAAAGAAACCAAGCCCCAAGGAACATGTATGTGTTTACATCTTTGTGGGGAGCAAGTAAATGACCTGGGGAAGATCCCATAGCTAATCTGTGGTCAAGTTGGAACTGAAATGCGAGGCTTCTTTCCTTCAAACCTGCACTTTACCCACGAGATCGTCTTACCTTCTCATACTCGGTTGTGCCCTTGATGTTTTAATCCATGGATATGATTAGTTCCAAATTCCCCTCTCCCTGCTCTCACACACACCCGTAGGAGAAAGCTCTTATCAGTGACCTTTTAATTCTCATTATAATTAATATAAAAACTGTTGTGTTTTATTAATGAAAATTACATCCAATATTAAACTGGTAATATCAGTAATATTTGTGCATAATTATATATAGTAGATAAATGTAGGACTTGTCATTTTATTCACAAAATATAAGCTTTTCTGAAGCGGATGGAGTGCGTGGGAGCTGCAATAGCGGCTCTTGTTATCTTCTCAGTTGATTAGAGACTGCAAATCAAGAAAACTGGCTGAAGCATTCCGAGGATAAAGGAGCTGCATCTGCACGCAGTTTTTAAGATAAAACACTGAATTTTTTGCTGAAACACAGTATTGCAGTGTGAGAGTGTGAAGAGTTAAGAGTACCTGAACCACAGACTGAGACTAAGAACATCAGCCTGATGGAAAACTTGACATTCTCTTCCTTTGTGAGAACTTAACCGGGCTGCTCCTTTGTGTGGTGTATACATTCTAAGAGCAAATTTAAAATTCTCTGTGTTGATGGTGGTGAATACATGTATACAAATATCAATCATCAGGTTGTACATCTTAAATTTTTAATTGTCATTTATAACTCAATAAAGCTTGAAAAAAAGAAAAAAATTCTCCCTGTTGAAAATAGGGAAGAGACTCACTCTCCCTCATTCCCTCCTTTTTCATAGAGAAATTACTTGAGGAAATTTGTAATTGTAGGTTCTTACTCTGTCTCTATGAAATGTATGTAAATCTTTTTAGAAGTTAAATAAGCCTTTTGTCAGCTTCACATCCCAGGAATGTCTTTCTTAAGGACCTGGGATCTATCTCTCTGAAATGTGATCAGTCCAGGAAGATAGTGCCTCATATCTCTCAATTTCTGTGGGAGGGTAGAAACCTAACTTGAGCAGCTGCCTCAGTCTAAGTTGCAAAACCGTGCTTGTCACAAACATATGAGAAGTTTATATTTCCTTTGGATGAAGCCAATTAGCTAACACAGATGGTCACCCCAATTGCCAAGTGAATTTAGGATAAACTATTGTGACAAATGACACTGTCAAGTTCTGTTACTTGAGGACTAGTTATTGTTTATCTTGAGAGCATGTCTATAATGGATTGTGTCTGCTTGGCTATATAAAAGGGTGAGATTTCTTTCTATTTTTGCAATCTCTTAGCAGATTTCCTGTGAGCACATTTGGTTTAAGCTTACTCAATAATTACATTGTTTTCTTTCCTCTGCTTTGTGAAGAGGTTATCTGGGTTGGGAAGAGATTTAAAAAAATATTTTCCAACAATGTGTACACCTTATATGAGCAAAAACTTGTAAGGAAAACATTGCATTGCATGGCTCCAAACAAAGGATTAGTTCCTTGAGAGCTGTTTTTGGGTCTTCTGTCCATATTTTTGTAGGCCACAAAGCACTGAAAATATCATGATGTGGGACCCTTACTTAAATCTTGTGTGGTTACTTTTGTGTTGTGACCACCAGAAGGCCGTGAATAAATATTTCATCTAATTTGTTATACAGTCAACTTGCTATATAACAAAATTATGCTACAAGGATTTTGTTTAATAGTGAGTAGAACATAGCAGCATTGAGCTAGTTGCTGGCATTTAAAGGTGATGCTGGCATGCTCATGAGGGCTGGAAAATAGAGGCATTAGGTCCAATCCTTGCCTCTTCAACCTGTGTTGATATAACTTGAAGACTCATCTGGGTTCAATAATTCTCAGTGTTTTGAGACCTGTTCTATAATCTGACATAGTGTCAGTAATACATTGATTTCTCTCAAGAGAAGAGAGTAGACCAACCAGCCAAGTTTAATTTTCTTTTTCCTGGTGTTGCCATCTTATCTTCTCCCATGCACCAACATTATTGCTTCTTCTGTGGTTAATTTTCTAGGCAGAGAGGTACCTCTGATCTTCCTTAAGGCTTTAACTCCTTAGTGGACCCACCCATCCATCCTCCATCACTTAATACCAAAGTGGGTGGCAGAGAAAGCTTAGGCAGTGCACCTTTTTGAATTGTTGGCCCATTTCCTAGTGGTATCAGAAAAATATATCCAGACAAAGCTACACCCACATCTAGACCTGAGGGTCAAAGCTAATGTCCCCAAGCTCTGGTATTAAGGATATAGGACTTGCACAGCCTGCATTCGGGAAGCAAGTCTTCTATAGGATGGGAAGGAGTGGAAAAGATTGTCAACAGTGGTTGCTATAACTGGCTTAGCAAAAATAATAAACTAGGGGCTTTGAAAATGTCTTAGACATCTACTTTCCACTTTGTTCAGGCCATAACATGTGGGTTTAATTGAATCTCACAGGCAAGGAAAAAATGCAATCAAACAGAATAGAACACATGGAGGTCAACACAGTGCCTTCAGGATAACTGGACTAATAGGGGGTCAAGCCCATGTGGAGAATTTACAAATGAGATGACACTGGTCAAATTTGGGCACAATAGTGCCCTGATGAGGGAGCACAGCTGCTCAGCATCCAGAATCATTCTGTGTCAGTCTCCATTTCAAGCTTACTGTTGCCTTCCTAAAGTTTGGTGTCTCATCACTGAGCTCCTCAGTCCTGTTGAAAAGTAGCAAAGGGGCAAATCTGACACCCATACATTCTCAAATGATCAGCTCAAATTTGAGGTTTTTTTTTTGAAAGACTTAAACAATATCTCATCAGTTTTCTGATTGTGCTGATTTCTCTCCTCCCCTCTGCCTCTGCTGCTTTCTTGATGATATTGTGAATATTGAAATGAGTTCATAACAGGAGTAGTTCTACCCATGTTTACTACTCATAAAAATAGAGACAGCAGGAATACCAGAGTCCACTGGGCTTAGAATTAGACAGGTGCAGCTCTAAATCCCAGTTCCAACCCTTGGCAGCTGTGTGAACTTGGGCAAGTTACTGAGGATTTCTATGCCATTTTCCTCGCTAGGGATGCAGGATTAACGGAGCTAACGTTCTGGCCCATAGGAGTCACTGCACAAGTGTTAAGTGCATTTGATTCTGAAAAAGGAAGTGTGAGGATAAAGGCAAAAGTTTTCCAGATGGGTTAGAATTTGTAGATTTCAAAGCAGTTGTCCCAAGGTGGAAATGCTCCCTGGGGATATGTCAGAAGATAGAGAGAAGGGGTATGTGTATTTCTTTAAACATCTTTAAAATTTCTGTTGTTAGAAAAAATAAAAAGACCAGGGAAAACAGTTCCACAACATCTTCTTAACTATTGGAGGATACCCAGAAGACAAATAAAAAAGGCAAAGTTGGAAAGAAGGAAAAGTAGAGAAAAATAACTGTGAAAAGGAAAAATAAATAGGAAGTACAAAATAAGACGAGACGTAAATGAAAATATAAAGAAAATCATTGTAAATGGTCTGCACTTGCCAGTTAAAGACAGAGTTTGTTCCGTTGAATTAAAATGAAAAGCCAACAATTGGCTGCTTATAAGAGACAGACCCAAAATGTTAATCTTAAAATGGGAAAAAACTTGGAAATGAAAGGATGGGAAAAGATACACCAAATATTAACCTAAAGAAAACTTTAATATATAGATATATTCCAAACATGGGTTTAAAAACTTAAAGAGAATTATTATAGATAATTCATAGATCAGAGAATAGAGCATAATCGACATCAGAAAAATATTTAAAATTGGACTATCAATAAAAATACTGCACATCGAACAACTAAATTAATATAGTGAGTCCTCAAGGATTATATTAGAAAAGAAGAAAAACTGGAAATTAGCGAACTAAGTTTGCAACTCAAATGTAGACAAAGAAAAATAGAGTAACCTCAAGGAATGTGGAAGAGTAATTAATATATGTAACAGTTATTGATTAATAAGAAAATGGGAGCTGGTCCCAAGGCCTAGTGGTTAAGTTTGGCACACTCTGCTTAGGGGAACTGGGTTTGGTTCCTGGGCGTGGACCGACACCACTCATGCTTTGGAGGTGACCCACATACAAAATAGAGGAAGATGGGCACATATGTTAGCTCAGGGCTAATCTTCCTCAAGCAAAAACAAAAAGATTGGCAATGGATGTTAGCTCAGGGTGAATCTTGCTCAGCAGAAAAAAAAAAGAAAAAAGGGTAACTGAAGGTCAAAATCGGATTATTTGAAAACTATAATAAAATAGATATATTTTTGGCAAGATTAATCAAGAATAAAAGGGAGAAGGCTAGCAATAAAAATATTAGAAAAAAATGGAACATACACAAGTATAGCAGAAATTTAAAAATAATAAAATCTATTAAGAACTCTGTAACAATAAATTTGAATGTAGGCAAATGGACAATTTCCTAGAAAGCTATGCCTTACTAAACTCAAAAGCAAATAGAAAACTTGGATAGATATGTAACCATTAAAGACAATAAATGAGTGGTTAAAAAAATCTAAAAAATAGGCAAAATCATATTGCTAAGAGGACTTTTCACAGGCAAGGACTATCAAACATTCAAAAACAGCTAATTCAAAGTTTATGCAAACTACTCTAGAGGACAGAGAAAGACAGAATATTTCCCAGTTCATTTTCAGCCAAATATAATCTTGATATGGAAATCAGATGTGAGAAAGAAAAATTAGAGATTAATCTCACTAGTAAATCCAGATTAAATAGTCCTAAATTAAAAAAAAACAAGTTGAATCCAGGTATGTTTAGAAAAGAATACATTACGAGCCATTTGAGTTTATTTCAAGAATATATTAGAAAATTTATTAATGCAATTTACCACATTAACAGATGAAAGGAGACAAAACATATTAGATGTAGAAAAACAAGTCAAACAACAACAATTACCCAAACTTCTTAGCAAACTAGCAATAGTAGTAGGAACTTCCTTAACTGTGTGAAGGTATGTAACAGAAACAGTGAAAAAGTATGGTGCCTGATGGGAAAATATTAGATGTATTTCTTCTAAAGACCAGGACAAACCAATGATGCATCTGTCACAACTTCTATTTTATATTGTATGAGAGTCTTTAACCTGTGTAATAAGACACAAAAATGAAGTCAAAGGTATAAAAATTCAAAAAGAAGAAAGAAAACTGGTTATTTTCAGATTCCTTTATTGCCTACACAGAAAATCCAAGAGAAGCTGAAGATGAGCTAATAGAATTAATGAGTTCAATACAATGATTGGATACAAGACCAATATATAAACATCTTTAATGTTTTTTTATGTAAGCCACAAACAGCAAATGTAATAGAAAAAAAGATAATATTTACAACATCAAAATAAAAAAATGCTTAATATTTTTATGGAGAAAATTTTAAATCTGTGTTGATATATGTTAAAGACCCAAATAAGTGGAGAGAGATGATAGGATTGTGGATGGGAAGTCTCAAATCATAAAATCCTCATTCTCTAAAAATTATTTCATAAATTCATATCATTTGCATTCAAAGTGCCAAAGGGATTTTCCGTGGACCCTGACAAGCTCGTTCTAAAGTTTATATGGAAAAACAAGGGATCAAAAATGGTCAGGGCAATTTTGAAGAAGATTAAAATAGGGGGACTCAACTTACCAGATATCAAGTTTCCATATAATGTTTTATTAATTAAAACAACGTGCTATTAACACAAAGATAGAAATATGAAACACAGTAGGAAGCCTGTTCAGAGATATATACGTATGAAAACTTGATATATGACAGAGATAATGTTGTAGATCAGGGGGAAAGGAGAGGCTATTTAAGAAATGATTCTGGGACAATTAGCTGTCTTTATGAAGAAAGTGAAATTCAATCCATTCCATACAATGTATTCTAAGATCAATCCTGTTTGGATTAAAAATCTGTAAGAGAAACAAAATTTAACAGTTTTTAGAACACAGTATTGGAAAATATCAGCAGGACTGTTGTATAGAGAAGAATTTCTTTAGAAAATGAAAAGAAAATCTATAAAGGCAAAGATTGATAAAATGAACTATGTTAAATATTTAAATCTCTGCATCAAAAGATAGCAAAAACAGTGAGAAGGTGTTTGTCACGAAATGAGACAAGATTTTTGAAACAAAAATAGCAGATATGGGATCATTGTGCAGCATACTTGGAGAACTGCTAGAAGACACGAAGATAAAACAAATAATTTAATTTAATAATAGATAAAGGAATATGATCAGATAAATCACTGAATAAAAAACTCAAAGGGCCAATAAATGTGAAAAATGCATAGTATCAAGACTACGGAGGAAAATGCAACTTAGAACAATGAGGTATCATTTAGTATCAATGGAGACTGACAAAATTAAAATGATTAACAATTTCAATTGTTACAAGGAAGTGGAACCATGGGTACTTTTATACACTGCTGGGAGGAGTGTATATTGATCCAATGACTTGGGAGGGCAATTGACAATAGCTGGTAAAGGAGAGCCTACCCTATGACCTACGTATTAGAATGTTCATTGAAGCATTGCTTGTAATGGTGAAAAAATTGGAGACGATATAAATGTCCATTAAAAGGAGAAAAGATAAATCTATTCTACTATATTCATACAACAGAATCCTTAACAGTGGTTAAAATTAATGAACTAGAGATAAATGTATCCATATGAATAAATCACAAAAACATAATGCTAAGTGAAGAACGCTAATTGCAAAAGAATACTCTGTTAGTTCAGGTCCTCTAAAATGCAGGCGCCAAGACAAAATTAGATGTGCAAGTAATTTATTGGGGGGAACACCAGTGAACGAGAAAGGGCGGGAGCTGGAGAAGGTGGGGAGAGCTTTCAGACCATGATGCAGGTCTAAGTCCTGTGGCGGAGCCAGACTGATAGAGAATTTAGGAACCAAAGTTGCTCATTAAAGTAGGCCTGCATTTTGCTGGAATGGGCCTGCACTGGCAACTCTCTTGTCCTCAGTTATGGGCTATAAGTAGCCTGTGGGAAGAGTAGCGCAAGGCAGGGGTGGACCCAGAAGGCAGCAGCTGTGGCAGTCAGGCAATTGCTGCCCCCTAGAGGAAGATCTGAGTGGCACATTTTCATGGCTAGCACAAAGACACGCAGTATGATTCTGATTATATAAAGTTAAAATCTGCAATATCATTCTCCGTATCGTTTGTGGATTCATAGATATAGAGAAAACATTTCAGAACACATCTTGGAATAAGGGACAAATTCAGGATAATGATTGACTACAGGGGCCGGGAAAGAGGAAAATGGGAACAGGCAGAGCACATAGGAGACTTCATTTTGTAAACTTTTATTTTTAAAAACCTCAATGGTGATTACACTGGTATTTACCATATTAAATTCCCTATTGGTTCATTATCTTAATGTATTTTGTAATAATAATACACTAAAGTTAACTACTTAAGAAGCAATGTAGCAGGTATGGGTTACAAAAAATGGTTGGGAAATCTCGTTTTAATGGAAAAGCAGAAGTCAGGGGGATAAGTGTAAAACTCAAAAGTTTTCATTCACTGATGTGAATCAAGTGACATGAAACAAAGTAATCACCGAATGAAGGACAGCTTTACTACAGATTAGCTTTCTTTTCCATTTTGGAGCACTGCAGAGGAAGATATTTTTTAACAGAAGATAGAGGCACAGATTAGTCTGCGTGACAATTGCAAACATCTCAACACACGGAAGGGACTCTCCTTGTCTTGAGAGGAGGGAAACGTGGAACAATGCCATTGCTGTTATTTTTCTGTCATTGTTTCGTTATTAATATTTGGTCACTGGTGTTAGTGTTTTATGGAAATAGCTAAGCGTTTAAATAGGTCCCATTGAGAGTGGAAAAAGAGAATTTAATTTGTAAATCTTATTGTTTAGGCATCTCAATTCCAGCCCATGATATCGTAATGGATATAGGGCATTATGTGTTCCGGTGGAAATAATAGAGCAAATGCTTTATAGCTCTTTCAATGTGCCAGGGACTGTTGTAAACATTTTACGTTTCCTAACTCACTACGTTATGAGTTAAATAAGATCCTGATTTTACGTTTGCAAAATAAAGACACAGAGAGTTCAAGAAAGTTGTCCAAGTTTGTACAGCTAGCAAACTCCCTACAATGTCTTCAAGGTCCTGTATGATCCTGTCCCCTGCCTACCTCCACCTCATATCATGCCACCTATCTCCTGCATAACACTCCAGGGACGTAGGTCTTTTTTGAGTTCCGTAAACTCATCACGTCTTCTTGCCTCAGGGTGTTCACCCATAATGATTCCGACCTGGAATGTTATTTCTCCCATTATTCACTTTGGTGAAGTATTTATTCAAAACTTTTGCCCAATTTTTATTTTTTGTCTTGTTATTATTGAGTTGTAAGAATTTTTTTTTTTAATTTTTTGTTTATTGCAGTAACATTGGTTTATAACATTGTAAAAATTTCAGGTGTACATCATTTATACTTCTATTTCTGCATAGATTACATCATGTTCACCACCAAAATACTAATTACAACCCATCACCACACACATGTACCGAATTATCCCTTTCACCCTCCTCCCTCCCCCCTTCCCCTCTGGTAACCACCAATCCAATCTCTGTCCCTATGTGTTTGTTTATTGTTGTTATTATCTACTACTTAATGAAGGAAATCATACGGTATTTGACCTTCTCCCTCTGACTTATTTCACTTTGCATTATACCCTCAATGTGCATCCATGTTGTCACAAATGGCTGGATTTCATCGTTTCTTATGGCTGAGTAGTATTCCATTGTGTATATATACCACAGCCCATCAAGGGACGAATGGATAAAGGAGTTGTAAGAATTTTTGTCTATTTTAGATACTAGTCCTTTTCATTTTTGAAACAGTGTCTTTTGGAGAACAAAGTTTTTAATATCTATAAACATATACCTGATAAAGCACTTTCATCTAGAATTCACCAAAGAAGACATACAGGTGGCAAATAAGCACATGAAAAGATGCCCAACATCGTTAGTCATTAGAGACGTGAATACTGAAACCACATTTCCTAAATGAAAAGAATTCATTTAGAGAAATGAATACTAAAACCTCATTTAGGTACTACTATGCTCCTGCTGGAGTGGATAAGATAAAAGTGACTGGACATATCAAATGATTTTAGAGATTAGTCAATTTTATTGATATTCTTAAATTACCAACTTTTGGTTTCATTGACATTCTCTGTTTTTCTATTTTGTATTTCTTTGTTTTCAGTTCTTCATGTATTACTTTTATTCTCATGCTTACTTTAAGTATAATTTGCTATTCTTTTTCTAGTTTCTTAAGGTGGAATCTGAGATCATTGTTTTGAAATCTTTCTTCTTTTTCTGATATATATATATGTTTAATGCTGTATAGTTGACTCTAAGGATTGGTTTAAATGCTTCCCACAAACTTTGATGTACTGTGTTTTCATTTTAATTTAGTTGAAAATATTTTCTTATTTCCCTTTTGATTTCTCCTTTGGCTCATGGGTTATTTAGAAATCTGCTCATTTGTTTATAAAAATTGAGAGTTTTCCAAAAATTTTTGTTCTTGACTTTAATTGTATTGTAGTCCAAGAACATGCTTTGTGTGATTTGAACCATTTCAAGTTTACTTATGCTTATGATCCAGAATATAGTCTGTCATGGTAAATGTTTTGTGTGTGCTTGAAAATTATGTGTATTCACTTGTTGTATGAAGTGTTCTTTAAATGTCAATTAGGTCAAGTCAGTAAGGTCAACCTTACTGATTTGCTGCCCACTTGTTCTATCAATTACTGAGAGAAGGGTGTTAAAATCTCCCACTATAATTACAGTTTGTTTATTTCTCCTTTTGGTCCTATCAGTTTTAGCTTCATGTATTTTGAAACTCTGTTCTTAGGCACATAAACATTTAAGATTGTTGCTGAATTGATCCCTTTAACGTTATAAAATGACACTCTTTATGCCTGATCACATTCTTTGCTCTGAAATATGCTTTGTTTGAAAGAAATGTTGCCCCTTCAGCTTTCTTTTTATTAGAATTAGCATGGTATATCTGTTTCCATCCTCTTGCTTCTAACATGTTTGTCTCTTTGGGAAACATATAATTTGTTCTTATTTTTTATTCATTTATTTTTTGTGAGGAAGATTAGCCCTGAGCTAACATCCAATGCCAATCTTTCTCTTTTTTGTAAGGAAGATTGGCCCTGGGCTAACATCTGTGCCCATCTTCGTCTACTTTCTATGGGACACCACCACAACATGGCTTGACAAGTTGTGCATCGGTGTGCGCCCGGGATCCGAACCTGCGAACCCCAGGCCACTGAAGTGGAGCATGCGCGCTTAACCACTATGCCACCAGGCTGGGCCCTGTTCTTGTTTTTTTTAAATCCAATCTGACAATCTCTGTCTTTTAATTGGGATGTTTAGACCATTTATCTTCTATGTGATTATTGATACCGTTGAGCTTAAGTTACTATCTTACTATTTGCTCCTATTTTTCCCACCTGCTCTTTGTTCTCTTTTTCCTTTTTTCTGCCTTCTTTTTGATTAATTGAATAATTTTTTTTGTGTGTGAGGAAGATTGGCCCTGAGCTAACATCTGCCAATCCTCCTCTTTTTTGCTGAGGAAGACTGGCCCTGGGCTAACAGCCATGCCCATCTTCCTCTACTTTGTATGGGACGCCGCCACAGCATGGCTTGCCAAGCGATATGTCAGTGTATGCCTGGGATCTGAACTGGCGAACCCTGGGCCGCCGCAGCGGAGCGCGTGCACTTAACCACTTGCGCCACTGGGGCGGCCCCAATAATTTTTATTATCCCATTTTATCCTTAGTTGGTTTGTTTAGGTGTTGCTTTAGGGCATGTAGCTTTAACTTATTACACTGTACTTTTGAGTGGTACACCGCTTCATGTCTAGTATCGGAAATTTATAACGGTATACTTCTATATTCTTCCTCCCAGGCTTTGTGCCATTTTGGTCATACATTTTACTTCTATGTTATATTGTAAACCCCATAATATATTGCTATCATTTTGCTCTAACAAGTGATTTTAAAGAGATTTTTAAAGTTAGAGAAAAAAATCTTTAATATTTACCCACATTTTTACCATTTCCAGTGTTCCTCATGCCTTTGTGTTGATGCAGATTTCTGTCTGGTTTAATTTCTCTCTGCTCCAAGGACTTTTTAAAAACATTTTGTAGTACAGGTTTGCTGGTGATGAATTCTTTCTGATTTTATATATCTAAACATGTCTTTATTTTCTTTGGTTTATAAAATATATTTTTTGGCTGAGAATAGATTTAACAGTTGACAGTTTTTCTTTCAATAATTTAAAGATGTTGTTTTACCGTCTCATTATGCGTTGTATTTTCCTGCTCCTTTGCATGCCTGCTAGTTTTTTGATTGGATGATAGGCATTGTGAATTTTACCTTGTTAAGTGCTGGATATTTTTGTAGTCTTATAAATATGCTTGAGTTCGTTCTAAAGGTGTATTTAATTGACCTTAAAATAGTTTGGTCCCTTCAAGGCTTTCTGTTAAACTTTATTGGTGAAACCAGAGCAGTCTTTATTCCAGAACTAATTTAGTTTCATTATGAGCCAATACCCTTATGAATACCCTACCCCGTGCCTGGTTAATTACAAAGGTTTTTCTTTCTGGGTTGTAGGAACAGAAATACTTCCGGCTCTGTGTGTTCTCTAGGGTTGGTTCCCTCTGTTCCTTTTAGGTGGTTCTTTACCTGGCCTTGAGTAGTTTCCTTACCTGCATGTGCTGGTCTGTACTCACATAAAGATTTGAGGGGCACCTTCTACAGATCTCTGAGGTTTTCTCTTTGTGCAGCTGTCTCCTCTTTGGTGCTCTGCTCAATGAACCCCAGAATTCTTGGCCTCTTCAAACTGGGAAATCTCTCTCCTCAATTCAGTAGGATCACTGGGTTCCACCTGGTTTCTCCCTCCCTCTGCTGAGGACTGAAAACTCTCCTGGGACAGTGAGCTGGGGCAATCATAGGGCTCACCTCATTCATTTCCCCTCTCTCAGGGATCACTTTCTCATGCCACCTTATGTTCAACGTCTGAAAATAGTTGTCTGGTTTCTTAATTACTTCAGGCTGGAGGTAGAACTGGTCCCTATTACTCCATTTTTGCCAGAATAAGAAGTAGTTTCTCGGCTAATACTTAGTCATAATTTTAGCCTCTGGTTAAATCTCTCACCACAGATATGCCTTTCCTGATCACCGCATATAAGGTAGGCTCCCCCTGTTCTCATAACATTTTGTTACTTTCCTTCAGAGTCCTTACAGAATTAAAGTTTATAGTCATTTGTGGGTTTGTTTGTTCAGAGTCTATGTCCACTACTAAATAGCAAGCCTTGAGCAAGACTATATCTGTCAGATTTCCCTTTGTATTCTTAATGCCTAACACAGTGCTTGGCATGTGGTATAATTCCAAATATTTGTGGAATAAAGAAATGACTGTAGGGCAGGGACAGTGCACTTCTTTGTGTCACATCTGTGTCAATGTATTCTTATTTGCATTTCCCTCAAAGTCATTTTGTTGGAATATTGCTGGAATGAAAGTAATATTGGAAATGCAGGTTGGTTATCTCAGAGTATTTTCATCTACTTAGCTAACAAAGAGCAATGTTTACTTCAGTAGACATGTGAGGCTGTTAACATTTTGTTTTTACAATATGTTACATTCTAGTCTGTGTACATTTCTACCTATCATAACAGTTGTGTGTGTGTGTGTGTGTGTGTGTGTGTGTGTGTGTGTGTTGTGGAGAGTGGCTCATTTGGACTTACTTAGTATCCCTAGTTCCAAACCCAGTCCCCTCTTCTTTGTCACAGATATGGCCGCTATTATGAGTAGAGTTTGTAGACTTTCAGATTTTTTCCTATGATTTTATATATAAAATTTGGCTTTGTATATTTCAAAACTGAAATTGTGTTGCTAGGAGAGTACACATTTATGCTTCTTATAACTTGTATAATTGTTCTTTTATCAATATGAAGTATCCCTTTTTGTCTCTTTTAATACTCTTTTTGCTTTAATTGTATGTTGATTCATATTAGTATCACTACAAGATTTTTTTTTTGATGGGGTGATTTGCCTGATATTTCTTTTTGCAGTCTATTCATTTTCAGTCTTCTGATGCCTTTAGTTTTTCTTATCCATTTAATAGATGAGTTTAACTGATTTTGTATTCACTATAATTTCTGATATGTTTGGACTCGTTCTTGTCATTTAATTTTATATTTTTATTTTCTCTGCTTTATGAGTTATCTGTTGCCATATACCTGATGACCCCTAAACTTCATAGCTTAGAACAACTGTAATTGTTTTATTATCTCTCATAGTTTCTGTGGGTAAGGACTTCAGATGAGGCAGAGCAGAGATGGGTTTTCTCTGTTCTATGATGTTCTGGTTCTCTGCTGGAATCATTTGAAAGCTCATTCACTCATACGTCTGGTAGTTAATGCTGGTGTTGGCTAGAAGTCTAGCTGGGGCTTTTTGACTGAACATCCTCACGTGGCCTCTCCGTGAGCTTGGCTTCCTTACAATATGGTTACTGGGTTCAAAGGGCAAGTGCACTGAGAGGCAGAGTTGGAGAGAAGCCATTTTCCTTTTTATGATCTAGCCTTAGAAGTCAGGAAACATCACATCCACTGAGAATTCTGTTAGCTGAGGTATTTATAAAGTTCTGTCCAGGTTCAAGGGAAAGGAGCACAGACTCCATCCCTCAATGGAGATGCATCAACAACACGTTTTACTAAGAACATATGGGATGGTATATATAGTTGCATGACCACCTTTAGAAAATACAATGTGCTTCATCTGGTTTACGTTTTTACCTTTTTTCCTCTATCTTGTTGAATTGATATAGTTTGCTTCACTATAGTTTTGATATAGTTTGTTTCAAAGTTATCATTTTACTTTTAGCTTACTAGTGATTGCTTTTAAATTTTTAATATACATATGTAAACTAACATTTTGCTAACAAACGAGAGTTAATTCATATCTAGTTATATCAAACAAGGTAAAAGTAGCACACTTTTACTTCTCTCTGCCTGCCTGCACTCTGCCAAAAATCATGTTGCAATTGACTGGAATTTTAGTTTATGTTGGTTATTAAAATCAATCTTAAAAAAATGAGCATTTACTTTATTTTCTCATTTCCTTTTTGCTTGCTGAGAGATGACAGCATGAAATGCTTAATTTACTGAGGGGTCAGATCGCCTGGGTTTGTTGGAATCTCGACTCTACCACTCACTAGTTGTGTGACTGGACAATTGGCTAATCTGTCTGAGCTTCAGGTATTTTGAATTTAAAATGAGAGAAGGTTCTAAATATTACCTATCTTATAGATAGAAAAAAATCAATGAGAGGATATACACAAAGTACTCAGCACAATGCCTGACGCTGAGTAAACTTTCCATATTGTTTAAAATATTATCTATAGTTTCTAAATATGTAACTATAAAAGCTTCTTGTATTTTCTTTTATTATTAATATCTTCAACTGCTAAAGATCTTCCAGTTTTTTTTCTTAGTTACTCTTGTCTTTCTCTCCGGGTATTACATGACAAGTACATTAGGTATACGGCTTGGGTTTGTTGTGTAAGCACCGACACTCCTAAATATCAATTTATACTTTGATTACTCCTATATCAGTTAAACAAGGACATTCTTTTTTTTTTTTTTTTTTTTGGTGAGGAAGATCAGCCCTGAGCTAACATCCATGCTAATCCTCCTCTTTTTGCTGAGGAAGACCGGCTCTGAGCTAACATCTATTGCCAATCCTCCTCCTTTCTTTCCCCTAAAGCCCCAGTAGATAGTTGCATGTCATAATTGCACATCCTTCTAGTTGCTGCACGTGGGACGCTGCCCCAGCATGGCCGGAGAAGTGGTGGGTCAGCACGCGCCTGGGATCCGACCCCGGCCCCCTGTAGCGGAGCGCGCGCACTCAACCGCCAAACCACAGGGCCGGCCCCAACAAGGACATTCTTAATGAAAGTGGAAAGGAATTTTTTTTTTAAATCACTTAAGATTGATTCTGACATTGATAATTTGAACAAGTATCTGTCATATATCCTTGGTATAAGATTAGAATATCTTGAAAGGCATTTAGGCATGTATCCTAGATGGAACAATATATGTCAGGATGAGGGACTAGACTGTGAACTGGTGGTGGTTGATTCTTCTCACTTGCCTGTGTCTCGGGGAAGATAATCAGTACCAAGACAACCTATCTGTGGAAAGTCTCTGTCTTGGTTGGCTGGTACCATGGAAATATCCTAACTATTTAGGGACGTGATTTATTAAACCCACAGATTAGCCAGGGGTTATAAATGTAGTCTCAGTGGAAGATAGGGGCTGGGGGAGGGAGACAAGGTACATATGCCACTCCAACACTTAACGCTATGTCTCTGGAGGAAGGAATTAGAATTGTCAAACACATGTTAGAATTTTCAAAAATACCTGGGAATCATTAGGTGTATCTATTATAAATCATTATTCATGGTCCTATTTGTTCTCTGAAAATGTGATAAAAATCACAAAATATTAATGAATATAGAAAAATAAAAGCAAGGAAGCCTATAAGTACTCTGGCATAACTCAGCTACTGACAGCATCCATTTCAGGAAAAACTCTGTTGGGGTTTTGCTCTCCCGCTGGAATAAATGTGTGTAGTCATCTGGACATCTGCACAGGTTAGCATGGCATGGTACCTCAGTTATAAATTGCGTTCAGCTGTGAACAACCAGACTTCTAAAACTAATGGTTTGAAAAATTAGGGGTTTTATTTTTCCAGCATAAGATATGTTTGGCATGCATGGCTGGTATGGTAGCTCCTCTGTGTCAGAATACAGCCTCTTATCTGCCTCCTTAGTCTAAAAATAGATGATTCACTCTTGGTTTTATTTCTGAATTACGTGTAAGAAGAAAGTACAAGGCAGAGGAAAAGGGCATTCACCAAGACAGCAGGCCATCTTTTGAGGATTTTTCCCAACAGCATCCCCAGCAACCTCTGCTTATATTTTATTGGTTGGAATTGTGTCACATGGTCACTGCTATTTTCAAGGGAGTCTAGGAAACAGAATTTCTTTCTCATTCTCCTTCTTCTTCTTCTTCTCCTCGAAACATATTATGGCTCCCAACAAAATTTGGATTCACTTAGTCAGGAAGAAGAGAGAATGGATATTGGTTAGGCAACCAGCAGTCTACGTCTTACTTGGGTCAATTAAAACAAATTATTCTTCAGTCATTCTGCATTTCAACTGTGATTAGTTTTGGTTTCTTTCTCGGCTATTTTGACTATTTGAAATTAATGTCATTATAAAATTTTCCTTTTATTCTCCCCTGGAAATTTTTCTTATTATCAATCATTATCCAAGAACCTTGTCTCTTATTTGTATTTTAATTTCTTGCTCTTTCCTCTTTGTGATGTCTCTAATGACCAATCAATCCCTCACCTGATTAAGAATGCTTGGGTAAAGTTGGGTAGCAATCATTAGAAGTTCAGATTTAGAAGAATCAGAAATACTGTAAGGTACAGTGATGACTTAGGGTCATAGAAAACAGGACATGTGCCTGTTGGGGATCGAAGTTGGAAAGTAAGGATTTGGGGGGTTCAGCAGTAGGTGGCTTGATGGTGGCAATTGTAGTACAGATATACCAATGTAAAGGGGCAGCATGATTCACCATTATGGAAATGATTCTGGAGGTTATTATAGATGACCTTTGCACCCAAGTACAAAATCTTTTGTCATATCCCCATTTTGCAAACTAACTGTGGGACAAGTTAAATTGGCCCCTCTAGGCAGTGACTCCAGTCTGATTGGTTATGATGGGGGTAGAAGTATACAATCAGGGAGATGAGAACTCTTTTAGGAATTCTATTTGCATGTGGATTTGGGAGGGTTTATAGGTATCCTAAGAAGACTACCTTGGTCCTCTGGAAGAGGCACTTGTCCCTTGAGGCATGTAGGAAGAGGAGCACACTACACAGTCCTCATATATATATATATATATATATATATATATATATATATATATGAGCAAACCTCTTTCTTGGCATAAAACCTGTTTCTTGTGACATATCTATTCTTAAGAAATTTCTGGGGCAAAGAACAAGAATAGCACAGTGGTTAAACAAGTGAGCCCTGATTAAGACTGCCTGGGTGTGAAATCTGACTCTAAAACCTACAAGTCATTTGTCAATGGGCAAGTTATTTGACTTTTCTCTGCCTCACTTTTCTCATCCATAAAGTGGAATTATTAGGCCGTTTTGAGGATTAAATGAGGTAATACAGGTAAAACACTTATAACAGTGCTATTCACATCTTAGAGGCTCAATGAATATTAGAGATGATTCTTAACATTGAGGGACTGAGGGTGGGGACATGGAGAGTAAGTGCAGAATATTTGGAATCTGTTCTCATACTTGTGACAATTTTTTACTTATTCATTTCTCAGGATATCCTTAAGGAGAGCTGGTGGGTGTGCAGGTGGTTAGAGGAGATGGTGTAATACACTCGAAAGGACTCAGGTCAAAGCTTTCGAAGTTCTGGATATGCGCTTGGAGAAATCACCTTAGCTTTTTGAGCCTCAGTTTCCTTTTCTTCCCGCCAAGAATATTAATCCGTGTTCTTTCTACCTCACAGGGTTGTCGTAAGATGGAATGCTTTATAAATTATAAAGTGCTATAGCTGTCTCACATCCTTTTTGGGAGCAGCTGTGTATAAATTATAAATAAAAAGTACTATGCAAATATAAGGAATTATTACCGTTGTATATTCTGGACGTGCCATTCTGATATATGTATCCACTTAATATGAGCGTGTGTGTGTTTGCCAGTGTATAAAGGCACCTAGTTCTAAATGACTGTGTGTGTGTGTATGTGTGCGTGTGTGTGTGTGTGTGTGCGTGTGTGGTTGGGAGAATGAAATGCATGTATATTGAAAAATGTAATGCTTTATGACAAGTTGATTGTCTCTTAGAAGGAAAAGGAAAAGAAAACTCTTCAGTTGTCCTGAAAATCAAGTCATCTCACAGTCATCTGGGCATCCACCAGAATGCTCAGGCACAGCTGGCTGAAAACACAGCAGCCATTCATCCGTCAGTCCTGGGAGGCAGTGACCAATGTGTATGTGCAGGTGCTGGGAAGAGCAGTTCTTTGAGCACAAAATGATCTTGGGAAAACATTTTCAGGTGTTCGTATAATTATCATTTAAACTGCGTTGATATTCCCAGGTAAACTGGGAGCAACGTTGTCACGGGGCACCAATCTTGGCTGCTTGGGAGCTCTATTCTAGTCGTTTGCTATTTTGTTTTGGGTTTAAGAGGTAAAGAGGCATTGACATATCGTATTTAATTTGGTTTGATGAGAAATGGTCACGGGAGGTCTTCGTATTTTTGCAATGAAGCCCATATTCTTAGACCTGAGGCAAGAAAGGCTGTTTTACTTGGCTTTTGCTTATTCTTCCGGGCTCATCTCATCCTGGTCATTTTTGGAAATTTTCACTCCAACCGTTCTGAACAATTTGTGATTCCCTAAACCATATGTTCTCTCCTCCTTTGAACATACTGTTCCTTCTGTCTGCAACATTCATACCTTAAAACCTATCTCTTCACTCTCCTCCAGCAAGTCTCCTCCAGCTCCCCAAGACTGGATCACGATTCCCTGCTCTCTGGTTTCCCAAGGTGGCCACTATGGTGTCTGTGATCTGGACCACAATTTCTCATGTACCTGTCTCTCCTACTAGTCTATAAGCAACTTGATGGCAGGGAACTGGATAAACTTGAATTTCAGTTTTAACTATGCTGTGGACTGTATGATCTTAATCAAGACCGCCTGTCTAAAGCTTATTTTCTTCATCTATAAAATTATTAGACTAATACCTGCCCCTTTAACCTTGCAGAATATTATAAGGATAAAAAATAGATACAAAGCAAAACCAACATAATGTACAAGTTCTTTTTAAGTGCTGTGGAAATAGGGCATTTATAGATTTTTTTTGTCTTTTTGATATAAAAATTATATATTGGTGTTCTACCTCAGAAGAAGATGAAGAGGTTGGGGGACTGGGGTTCTATTGAAATAGAAGAGATTATAGATTCCTTAGAGATTAGGAATAAAGTCAACCACATGCCTGTGGACCTCGGGTTTAGCTAGCTGGAAGTCAGCGCTACTTCCATGGTAAATAGCCTAATAAACTTAGTCTCTTAAAAAACTGTGAAGTCTGTTTTGGGGGGAATCGTTGTCATTAGGAACTTGGAAATGGTTTTGGTGTAGTGAGTGGGTATGGTAATGGAGCCTTGTTTCTGAAAACATTGTTGGAGTTTGAGAGGGCCGCCAAAATAACATCCCTCTTTCTGGTCTAAGTGCTGTATCAGTTGAGAATTAAGACAAAAGAGTAAGGCAGATGAGAGACAAAAATATCACCTTTATTTTTTGTAAAGCTGATAATGGAGATTGAGGTTTATAACTACAGGCAAATAAGCTTGTTAATACTGAACTCTGGAATTATATAGACGTTTTCACTCAGTCACAGGTAGTGCTGGACCCTTGTGAAACTATCAAAAACATGGAGGGTAGAGCTGTACACACGTTCCTTTTGGGAGGGCTGGCACCTAATGGGACAGAGAAGAAGAGAATGGTCTACCTGTATCCAGATACATTTTCCCAACTCACCCATCAGATTAGGTGGCTTTGCCTCTTCTAGAGAAGACTGAGTCAGAGTGTGGGATAATGGCAGGAGTTTTATTCTGGTCAAGCTTCCTCCTCATGTGAAAATAATAAACACACAAAACAAGAGTGGGAAAGAAGCGTTACCTACTTAACATGAATCTTCTGGCCAATTTGTTCCTCCTGGGGAGTACCATTTCTAAAGGATTGTTTATTCACAAGCCATAGTTGAGTGATTGGTTTATCAGGGAGCTACAACATGATACCATCTCCTATCTCAGGCCTCAAGACTCTGGGAAAGGAAAGGAACACCTGATATAATAGAAAGAAGACGACTTTTGCTGCTGCCCCTAAACTCATCTTTCTATAATGGAAAACTAAGCTCACAACTGTTAAAGCCATCTGATGATTGGTAATACCATACCTGACTTTGTGCCATGAATTTGCATACCTCACAACACCTCAGAGATCTTTGGTTTTATTCCCATTTTTTGGATATAGGAATCAAGACTCAGAGAAGTGAAGTAACTTGCTCAAACTCATAAAGACAGTAAGTGGGATTCAAAGTCAGGATTGTCTAATTCTAAAGCTCATTCTATTTCCTCTTTATTGTGAAAATGAAACAAAATATAGTCGGAAAATGGGGAACTCGAGTTCTTCTTCCTGCTGTTCTCTGACACTAGATAGGTATGGATACTGTGATTCCATCTTAAATCTGGGTCCATATGAAAACTTGATTCCTGGGTCCTGTTTTGCTTCCCTAGAAGTGTGTTGGTTTCTCCATCAATCTATGTGAGATGAATAACAGTCCAGGCATGTGGATGAACGTGATGGTGGGTTAGAGTGGAAAAATTTTGGCAGCCCGGAGAATTGTTTTACACCTGTAATTATGCCACTCTTGGCTGCTTAAATAATAATAAACAAAATACATCTTTTAGAAAGGACTGGAAAGAACTCCAACCCAGTCGGAGAGATCACTTAGAATATCTGTCTCTATATTCTAAACTTTCAGCAAGATGAATTTCAGCAACTGTGAAGAAGTATCCAGAGTACATTTGTGTATTAAAGTATAAACAGTTGCTTTGTGGTTTACTCTAGGCTCCCCATATATCCTGATCTAAATGGCTTCTCCTCTCCAGTGATGCTGGATATACCTAGCTATAAAAGAAAAACCTACTGTTCTCCTGTGTGTTTCTCCTTTACCTTTCCACTACTACCACACTCACAACACTTCATTTCTGGTCACCCAATATGTGGAGGTTTTTCTCCACAACAAGTAATTCTCTGTGACACCAGCTGAGTGTCTTACAATTTAACTCAATTCTGACACTGTCTACCTGGAGGCAGTGTCAGATCCCACAAGTTAAGGATTCAGTCCTGCAAGACTGCTCCCACACCACTTGCCTCTTGCAAATAATGAGTCCCCAGGTTACCCACAACTGCTTTCTAATTTGGCTACAAATGGGAGGTTCCCATAACCTCCTCCTCAGGTTCGATTAATTTGCTAAACCAGCTCATAGAACTCAGGGAAACACTTACTTACATTTACCAGTTTATTAAAAGATATGATAAAGGATATAGATGAGCAGCCAGATGAAGAGACACATAGGGCGAGGTCTGGGAGGGTCCAGAGCACAGGAGCTTCTTTCCCTATGAAGTTGGGGGTGCATCACCCTCCCAGTATGGGTGCATTTGCCAACATGGATGCTATCTCAACTCCATACTGTTGGGATTTTTATGGAGGCTTCATCACATAGGCATGATTAATCATTAACTTCATTTTCAGTCCCCTTCTTTCTCAAGAGAATGGGGGGTGGGGCTGAAAATTCCATGCTTTTAATCATGGCTTGTTCTTTCGAGTGATCAGCCCTCACCCAGGAGCCACCCAGGAGTCCACCCAAAGTTGCCTCGTTAGGACAAAAGACACTTGTATCGTCTAGGAAATTACAAAGGTATCAAGAGCCCTGTGTCAGGAACTGGGGTCAGAGATCAAATATTAATTTTTGTGTATGGTGTAAGGTAAGGGTCTACTTTCATTTTTTTGCATGTGGCTATCCAGTTTTCCCAACACCATTTGTTGAAGAGACTTTCTTTTCCCCATTGTATGTTCTTGGCTCTTTTGTCAAAGATTAGCTGTCCACAGATGTGTGGGTTTATTTCTGGGCTTTCGATTCTATTCCATTGATCTGTGTGTCTGTTTTTGTGCCAGTACCATGCTGTTTTGGTTACTATAGTTTTGTAGTATATTTTGAAATCAGGGAGTGTGATACCTCCAGCTTTGTTCTTTTTTCTCAGGATTCCTTTAGCTATTCGGGGTCTTTTGTTGTTCCATATAAATTTTAGGATTCTTTGTTCTATTTCTGTGAAAAATGTTGTTGGAACAAACTGGTGCAGCCACTATGGAAAACAGTATGGAGATTCCTCAAAAAATCAAGGATAGAACTACCATATGATCCAGCTATTCCACTGTTGGGTATTTATCCAAAGAACTTGAAAACACCAATTTGCAAAGGTACATGCACCCCTGTGTTCATTGCAGCGTTATTCACAATAGCCAAGACTTGGAAGCAACCTAAGTGCCCATCAAGGGACGAATGGATAAAGAAGCTGTGGTATATATACACAATGGAATACTACTCAGCCATAAGAAACGATGAAATCCAACCATTTGTGACAGCATGGATGGACATTGAGGGTATAATGCAAAGTGAAATAAGTCAGAGGGAGAAGGTCAAATACCGTATGATTTCCTTCATTAAGTAGTAGATAATAACAAAAATAAACAAACACATAGGGCCAGAGATTGGATTGGTGGTTACCAGAGGGGAAGCGGGGAGGGAGGAGGGTGAAAGGGATAATTCGGTGCATGTGTGTGGTGATGGGTTGTAATTAGTATTTGGGTGGTGAACATGATGTAATCTATGCAGAAATAGAAGTACAATGATGTACACCTGAAATTTTTACAATGTTATAAACCAATGTTACTGCAATAAACAAAAAATTTAAAAAAATAAAAAAAATAAAAAAAAATAAAAAGAATACATAACTATAAAAAAAAAAAAAGACCAAATATTAGAACAAGAGGTCTCCTAGTGCTCTTATCACTTAGGAAATTTCAAGGGTTTCAGGAGCTCTGTGCTGGGAACCAGGGGCCAATATATATTTTCTCTATTATCTCACATCAGCCTAAAGGAAAACCCTCCTGTGTCATTACTTAAATACCTTATGCTCCAAAATGATTTTTAGGTACTATGCTTGACTGTTTCTTAGCAATAAAGGCATAAAGGTAGCACCCTAGTAAAATAGAAAAACTTGGGGATTTGGAGTCAAATCTGGATTTCAATCATGGCTTTCTACTTACTGGCTGAGTAATTTTGAAAGGCTCAGTTTCCTTATTTGTGAAGTGAGAATTCCAGCATGTATTGTTGGCTATGTCTCTGGAGTATTAATAAGTCAGATGCAAGCACAAGGCACTAATATTTACTGAGCTACCATCTCTGGGAGTACTTTGAAGGATATCACTTAATATTCCCAACAAGGAAGCTGGAGATTCGCTGCATATGCTAAACTGTACTGCGTATTCAGGATTTCTCTCCTCCATCCCTTTCTACCCAAAAAGATGAGGAAGAGTTCCAATATGAGTCAAGGGTAAAATGGATTTCAAGAAGAGCCAGAATTCATAAATGTATAATCTATTTCAACATCTATCATGATAGTTGCCATCTCTCAGTGCTGTTATCACTCACCTCCTTAAAGGAGATGAGCAGGAAAGGAATTCTGGGGGAATAAACACCAATAATTCTTAGCTAGAAATTTGACTCCAAATCCCTATATAATCTCCCATGCTGTTGAATATGAATATGTATATAAACAGACTCCTTTTGCCTTTGTGATGCAATGTCCAGATTCAAAGTAGGCTTAGGTACTTGAATCCCCCATGGGAAGAGAGCCTACCCAAGAAGGAAGCCAACAGAGGAAAGCACAGCCTGACAAAGAAGACGACAGAGAGGAGAGAAAGAAAGACTTAACCCTCATGAAATGATCCAGCTCCTGAATCCAACCATGGCTAAAGACGTAATTTCTCTGTAGATTTCAGTTAATGAGCCAATAATTTCCTTTTTGCTTAAGCCAGTTAGAGCTGGCCTCTGCCACTTGTAATCAAAAGATTCCTGCCTAATATAGACCTGAACAAATGGACGTGGCTATCAGGAGATGGTTGTGACAGAAATGGCAGAGAGAAAGTTGACATAATTTCATAACTGAGTTGAAATGGAGCTTTGGAGAGGAAAAGTAGAACATGGTTTTGGGGTTGATATCCTGAGTGGTAGAATAATCATAATAAAGATTGTTTCCCACTGTGCTGGATTTCTGTTTTTGTCCCTCCAGATACACTCTCTCCACTTTTCCACCTTGCTCTTTGCCCTGGAATCCAGACTTGTGTGAATTACATATACAAAAGCTCCTGTGTCACCTGGCTGCTCGTAAGGTGTAGCCAATGGGGAGAAAGCAGACTACATCCCTCTGGGTCCTTCACTATGAGGTCACCTAGGGCCATCTGTATCTCTGAAAGAAGATCTTTGCTCTTCTCAAGGAGCCTGATCTTCATGATTCTGTCATTCTAGGTTCTTTAGGTCATCTCTCCCACCTTACATCTTTCAGGCTTAGCGTAATCACAGTCCTGGTGCTGCTAGTCTCAAGTTCCTGCATGTCCCTTGTGGTTTCTCTACTCCCACCCATGTCTTTGTAATTAATCCCTTGGTGAATCAACGCTCCTGGAATTATCCTAATTTGAATGTTCCATCTGTTTCTGCTTGGGATAGCAAACAGATACACCTCCTCTTGATAACTAATTCATAAAAGGACATGTTTATGCTGAAACAGTTTCCTCATCCATACAGAGTGCTTTACAGTTTTCAAATTTTCATTTTTCTTGTAATAACCTCATGAGGTAGGCAGGTCAGATGATGTTATTCCAATTTTGTAAAGGAAACTGAGTTGGATAAGAAATACTTGTCCTAGGTCACACAACAAGTAGGCTACCCTTGAACCTATGTCTTCTGACTCCAATTATTGTGTATTTATTCTATCACATCTTTATTTATCTGAAATGAATTAATTTGATTAATTTTATTAATGAATTAATTGCATTTTACTGTTTCTCTTTTATCTCTAAACCAATAGCTAGGTCTTATAGGAATAAGCATAAACAAATATAGTTCTCCATTAGATAGATGCATTCCTCGTTAGATAGACATGTGGTAACACTGAGACAGTGAAAGAGGAAAATTGTCTAAATGAGCACATAATGCATCTAGATTCTGCATATGAAGGGCCCCCTTAGACAGACTGCAAAAATGATTATAGATGTGTTTTCACACCTTAAAACAACAAACAGTTCAATATGATTTATGTAGTTGAGATAGGCTAACACCTCACTAGTATAATAGCTGAGTCATTTGTCTTAGCAAGTATCTTGTTATTGGCAATCAATAATGCAGCCGAGATGACTGATGGCTTTGTTTTCTTGTGGTGCCTCAGCTGGCCTAAATTATTTATTTGACATATTGCCTCTTGGCAGATGTGAGGAAACCAATGATAATATGCTTGCATTGCTTGGATGTACATCCAAGAGGGAAAAAAGGGTATTTTCTTCCTGTCCTAATCCTTGGTCATATTGTATAGGTAGTGATATATTTTGTAGAATTGTCATGTCATCTGCTACATGTATTGAGAAGAAGAGGCAGTGAGGTTTTTTGAAAGTGCTATTCCTGGTTGTCCGTAAATGGAATAAACTTCATTACTGTCAAGAGCACGATTTATTGGCAGGCATCTGACGTCTTCCCAGCCACAGTGAATATATGTGGGCTGAGGGCCCAGGGCTCTATATACTACGTTTTATCGTGGCTTATATGTGAAGATATCTTTCTTTCCCAAGAGACAGGGAAGTCCTTGGGGACAGGAGCTGTGTCTTATTTATCTTTGTAACCCCAGTGCCTGGTACAGAGTCTGACACACAATTGTCACTTAATAAATGTTTGTTGATGAGTGAAAGACAGGAGTGAATGAATCAGGCAAAGAATTTATAGCCTGTGCTTTAGGTTTAGAAGTGGTTAACCTTATTCAATAAAGTACTGCTTTGGAAAGAGGCATAAACTAGAAGTCAGATCCTTTTTCTTGGATCTCAGCAACAACAGGCAAGTTACTTAACCACGTTAAGCTTCAGTTTTCTTTGTGCAAAAGGAAGTAAACAGTACTTTCTTCATAGCGTTATTATGGGAATTCAAAGGTAAGAATGAAACTGAAAAACTTTGTAAACTGTAAATGACTATATAAATAAGATATTTATGTGAGGGGGTAGTGGTTTACTGGTAAACTGGCTTAAACAAACAAACAAAAAGCTCTGATTTGTAGCATCTGCCAATTTCTATGGTATAAATACTCCCACCGTGGCTGATTTCAAACTAACAAAGGTTTTAAAATCAGCTCACAAAATTCCTGAATATTTAACAACTGGCTCATATGAGCTGGCTTCTAAACAGCATTGGGTGAGAGGAAGGGATTTGGCTTAGATGAGTAAGAAATGTGATGCCCTTAGTATTTGGCTGGCATGTGGAGGAGAGGTCTGTATTTGTATCTCCTGACAGAAAAATTCTGTCAGGGATAGATTGAGACTTCAGCTCTGTACTCAGTTAAGTGATATGACAATGTTATAGTGATTATCTTAGTGACAGAGAGGTACCCAGAAATTCTTTCACTCTTAACTGAGAATTTTGGGGCACCAAAGTTGAATGATTCATTCAACAAATATTCATTTATCTTGGGTGGCAGAGGGTCACTGCTGGAAAAGTACTAAAAATGGGGAATGTACTTATTAGATGATTTGTGATTCAAGGAATAGATTCCCATTGGCCTTTTTAAGAGAAAGGGAGGTTAATGGAATGACGTTCTGGACCTGACCAAGAGACATCAGAATCTGAGATGGCTCTACAGATCTCTTTTCCTTTGGTCTTCCTGACCTCTCATGGTGTGTTTGTTTCTCTCTACTGGTCTACTTCATCCTTTCCACACTGTTAGTAATGCAACAGACACATCGTTATGTTTATAGTTGACAATTCTGTCTGATGGGCTTAGCTTACCATAATCCATATTCATAGGGACATATCAAAATTTCAGGGTGGCTAATGTACAAATCAGGAAGTGGTTCTCGACTTTCAGCATCCATCACCCGGAGAGTTAGTGAAAATCAGATTCTGGGAACATAGCTAGAGTCACAATAATTCAATATCCTGGGGTGGAGCCCAGGAAAATAAGCAACGTTGATGACTGATGCAGGTGGTTGGAAAAGGACGTTTGGAAAAAACCTGCCAATTTTTTAAGTACCTCACCTTTCATGGTTGGACTTTATCTTCTAGGTCACTGGTTCTCAATCTTGGCTGCACATTGGAATCACTTGAGAGCTTTGAAAAAATACTGATGCTTGAGACCCCCAAAATTCCGATTTAATTGATCTGGGATGTGGTCTGGCGTTGGGATTTTTTAAAAGCTCCTCAGGTGATTGTAATGTGCAGCCAAGTTTGAAAACCATTGCGCCATGGGGAGCCTCTGAAGGTTTTAAGCAAGTAAGCTCTTTAAGGGTGAGAGAGTCAATTTTGCATTTGAATTATTCTAACAGCTGAGTAGAGAATGGAACCTAGAGGGACAATACTGGTAGTCTCAAGGACTGGAGGTTGGGACCAGAAAGTAGGATACACAGGTTCCAGGTGAATACAAGCACTAGAATGTGGCCACGGGATAGAGTGGTTGAATTAGAAACTAAGTGAAGGTCATTGGAGTTAAGACGGTCAATGAAGAGAGAAGCTGGGCATAGACGGTAGTGATGAAGGATAGAAGGGATATAGTCGCATGTAAGAACCTCAAAGAAATATGTTTTTTACACAAGAATGGAAGAGTAATAGTCTGGAGGTAGGATGTTGTGAAACAAGAAGTATTCTGACCTTACATGCTGACTCTGAGAAGTAGGAGACTGTGGGAAAGAGAACGGAAAAAAGAAAAGGAAAGGAAAAGTTTGGAGAGGGGTACAGGAGGGATGGTTATCTATGAGAGAGAGAGAGATTACTTAAGGCAGGATCTGGAGAGAATATTCTGGGATTAGATACACTTTTTAACTGTTGAAAGGGTTCTAAAACCCTGCATTCCGAATGTCAGAATGGAGACGGAGTTTGGGGTTGGGGTTGTATGGAGTTGGTAGTCATTAGGACTGACCACAAATATTAAAGTTCTCTCTTCTTCAGGGTACATGGCACTTTCCGTCCCCCTGTAATTAAGGGTGGCCATGTGGTTTGCTTGGACCAATGTGACAGTGAGCAGAAGTGATATGTGTTACTTCTAGATGGAAGCTTTAAGAGCTAATTCAGGATTTACCATATCCACTTCCCACTGTTTTGGCAATCATTGACTTTCACATACTGAAGTCTAAATCAACGTGGAGTCCTGAACCAAGGTCTTCCTGCTGATCTATGATAGACATGTAGCAGGAATAGGGACTGAACCTTTGTGATTTTTAAGACACTGAAATTTTGAATTTGTTTGTTACCTCAGCATAACCTAGCTTGTTCTGACTGGTATAGAAATTTGTGCCTCAAAATGGTGCTGCCATTAAAAAATATTAAATATATTGCATTTGCTTAGGGACTGAGTGGAAAAAAACAAGGAACTGCTCCTAAGGCTGGAAAAGTAACAATCCATGCTAGTCTGTGCTAAAGCATTTGGTAAAACTGTCATTGAGGTGACTTAGAAGGCAGACCATGTACCAATGAGTGTATAGGTCCAGGGTAAACGTTGAGAGAACAAAGCATTAGTATCATATATTAATTGTAGATGGCTATATTTGGGAACAAAAGGCAGATTTGCAAGCAGGAATTTGTTACTGCCCAAGGGGGGGTCGTCTGACTGCTGCAAGACATGCCAATAGTTAAGAGGCAAGGTGGTAGAAGAGAAAGGGTTTTATTATAGGTTGCTAGCAAGGGGGAAGATGGCCAACTAATGTCTGAAAGAACCATCTTACAAGAACAAAGACTACAGGCCAATTATATAGGGCTGGTCTCCGGGTGGGGGAGGCATTTGGTCTCCGGGTGGGGGCATCTATCTGATCTCCAGGTGGGGCAGACATCTGGTCTTCTTTCTTGATAATCTTTCATTTTACTGACTATGCATCAGAGACAGGAGCAATACGCTATTCCCAGATCTTTTAGTTGTCATTGATGATGGCTATCAGCATAGACTCTCTAGATGGGGGTCATCACATTCCTAAGGAACTCACAAGAACAAAGTTATTGACTTAACACAGCTGGGAGGGGCAACAAAATCTACAGAGCATGAATATCTCCTGGAGAGTGCATACCCAGTTGGGTTAGTTAATCAGGTCATTTAAAGTTACAATGTGGTTTCTTTTCTACAATATGGCTTCCCTTATATCGACTGTGTGTTGAGCTGGTATCAGAATGGAAGGAAATAAGATATATACACAAAGAAGTATTTCACAGTTGGAATAATAAATTACTTCCAAATTCCTAACAGAAAAAGATATAATTGAGAAAACTTTGGAACAGAAAAGAACAATTAAAACTCAGCATTGGGGCAAACATCAAATTAAGAGTATGGCCATCACACTCACTGTAGATTGCCTTACCTCAAAGTTTAAGTCCAACTAAGCATACACTGTCCAATGATGTGGTACCATATGGTACAGAGCTCTCTTGTGAAAGGGTGACCAAGTGTCCCAGTTTGCTGAGACTTTCAGTGCAAAAACTGTGAAAGTCCAAGGCAAACCAGGAAGAATTAGTCACCCTATCTGTGGACCCCACGATGGACATTTTGCCTGAAAGAGAAATAAACCTTTATGGTTTTAAGCTACTGAAAATTTTGGCATGGTTTGTTACTGCAACATAACAGTCTATTTTGACTGCTACAGGAGGAGAGGAATCACAGTGTGGAGAGGAAAGGAGATGTTGGGAGCTGTCCAGAGTACTGCATTTTGACTCTTTATGAAGTATGAGGTCGTGAGGCCAATGGGATTAGTTTACTTCAGAGTTCTAATCCGTACACTGGGTCAAAGTGCTTCCAATTGATGCTGGGAGGAGTGTGAAGGCAGAAGCATATTTACTTTGACAGTTTTTGGTTTGTTTTTCAAATGAACTTCTCTAGGATTCTTAAAATAATTTAATCCACTTCTCAAATTCACACACAAACTTTTGGATGCACACCTACTTCATGGTATGTGGTATTTTTTCCCTGTGAAGTTTTTTGGGTCTCAGCATTGCATATGGACAGGCAGAGGTTTCTAGACCAGTTTGAACTGATCGGGGAAAGCATTAGTTGTATTGCTATCCTCCCTTAGGAGGATAACCTTCGGCTCAGAATTATAGTGACTGAATGTGAATGAGATCTGGGACTTTTTATTTTTATTTACTTTTCTTGTTCAAATGAAATGAATATGCATTGTAGGGGGAAGGCAGACAGGGCTATTACCAGTGCAGCTGAGAACAATTAGTTCTTATTTGCTTAACACAGTTTCTTAATGTGCAATTGTAAAACTTTTCACAGGATGTTTTAAATGTAATCAATGTTTCATTGCCGTTCCTAATAATTCAAAGAGCCTGACATTTGCAATCAAGCCAACTGTGGTCGATACCTATTTTCTCTTAGTTAAATAGGAATTTAACTCAGTGACACAAGTGGTGGCTTCTGGAAGTGATTTTGTATATTTATTCTTTTGTGAGGGCTACGCTCAGATTCATGAGTTTACAGGAGAGACTGTCAAGTGTCACAGGGCCACCTGGGCTTACTGCAGAGTGTGGGTCATCAGCCCCATCAGAACTCACCATCTGGCTCTACTTCTTCCTAGAAGTGTGCACTTTGGCAATTTGCTTTTATGCACCTCAATTTCCTTACTTATAAAATGAGAAAGAATTTCTTTCATTGAGTTGTATTAAGATTAAATGAAATAGTGCATTATTAATCAGGATATATTACTCACTATTAGCTGCAAGTGACAAAAATCCAACCAAACTAACAAAAGCTAAAAGGAAATTTAAAGGCTTGATAGGTTTCAGGACATGCTACCCCAAAATATGGCATCTTGGCATATTCGGTATTTTAAGCAGAAGGAATATGAGAAACAGCAGGTGCAGGAAGAACTTTCTAACATTCCTCTGAAGCAGGTCATAAGACCCTCATGTGAGAGGTGCCCTCCCTATGCTCTAAGGATAGGAGCATCTTTATTTCCAAAGATAGAGGGATGCTGAGAGGAATTTGAAGGAACAGGCTTTGCTAGGTTTTCGCTGGTTTACTACTCTTAGCTCATACCCCTTTGTCTTATCACATTTTTCCCATGACTTTCCACTCTTTATCAGACCTGGTATAAAAACACTCAAGTTTAACTGTTTCTCCGAGTCTTCATTTCCTTATGAAGCATCCCATGTCACGGAAAACTTACATTAAATAAATTTGCATCTCTTGTTAATCTGTCTTTTGTTACAGAGACCCAGCTGAGAACCTAAGATGGGTAGGTGAAAGATTCCTTCCGTACAGGGTCCTGTAGGAAGCATATTTGTAGTTTGCTGATTTCAGGGATCAGCAGGTGCTCAAATGATGTCAGGATTCTCTTCCTGCTGTTTGTATCGATGTATGTTGGTTTCCTTCTCTCATTTTTAGATCTAGGTCCTAAATCAGGGGCAACAGGTCTGGGATCATGAGGCAGAAAAGAGTTTTGGGGAGAATAAACACAGAAAACATGGTGGCTTTAGTGATTTTTTTCAATAGTTCTCATGGGCTTGCCTTCACACTGCTTCCTTGAACACCTTTTCATCACATTTTAAGCCAGGGATTGGCAAACTATGTCCAGCTAGCAGGGCCATAGCTGGCCTGTTGCCTGTTTTTGTAAGTAGAGTTTCATTGGAATACAACCAGACTTGCTTATTTATGTATTGTCTGTGGCTGCTTTCATGGTACAATGGCATTGTTGATAGCTGTGACAGGGACCACGTGGCCCGCAAAGCCTAAAATGTTTAGTATCTGGCCATTTACAGAAAACCTTGCTGGCCCTTTACAGAAATAGGTTTAAACTAGTTGTCTTCAAAGTGGCATGTTTACCAGGTGATTTGCAAGACAATCAATTGGGAAAACAGAAAAAGTATTTTTCAGCTGTATTCTTTCTCATTTTCTTTTTTTTAAATTTCAACTTCATTGAGGTATAATTGACATATAAAATTATAAGGTATTTAAAGTGTACATTGAGATGATTTGATATATTATATATTGTGAAAGGATTCCTCTAGTTAACACATCCATGACCTCACATATTTATCCTTTTTTTTTTAGAGAGAGAGCATTTAAATTCTACTCCCTCAGCAAATTTTAATTATAGAACACGGTGTTATCAACTATAGTCTCCATGTTATACATTAGATCCTCAGACATTATTCATCTTATTGCTGAAAGTTTGTACCCCTTCACCAATCTCTCCCTATTTCCCCCACCCCCCAGCTCCTGGCAACCATTTTTCTAGTCTCTGTTTCTATGAGTTTGACTTTTTTTTTTTGATTGCACATAAGTGATATCATGCAGTATTTGTCCTTCTCTATCTGGTGTTTATTTCACTCAGCATAATGCCCTAACGTCCATCCATGTTGTCGCAAATGGCAGGATTTCCTTCTTTCTTATAGCTGAATAATATTCCAGTGTACATATATATATACCACATCTTATTTATCTCATTTACTTTCTAAAATATTTAAAGAGTAAAGTTTTCTAATATTTGCTATACATTGTGACGGTAGTTAGTGAATGTATGCAACTAAAAAATATATTTATATATTTAATACAACATATTACATTTATATACTTAATATGATATGCTAAATATATGGCTATATTATATTAAATATATATTAATAAATTATATAAAATATAAATATATATTTGTATATATTCTCTCTCTCTCTCTCTATATATATATATAAAATATATACAGAGAAGAATTCAAAATTTTGTGCTGCTAGTACATCACTTTAGGTGATATACCTGTATTTAACTCTGCTCTCCTTTTCATCCTAGCTAGCTGTGTGTATCTGTTCCTAGTGTAGACCTGTGTCTCTCACCCCTGCATGATGAGAATGGTGTGCTAAATCTAAATGTTCATTTAGAGATAGATATAAAATAATAAAAATACAACGTAAGGAAGAGTAAGGGAGGCGGGCTGGGCCTCTGATTATTGAAGCCAGGCACACTGTAGAAGCATCAACAGAATAAGCAATCGGATCTCTTATTTCTGAATTTTAAAAGAGAATGGTATTTCTAGTCATCATTTATCTCGCCTGAGATTTGAACAAATAACAGGATTTCTGGCAGCAATTATTGATTTTTCAATATTTGTAGAAAATGACACATGTTCTGCCAAATGTGATATTTAAGAAGTGAGGTGAATTCTATAAATCCAGAGGATTGGCAATCATGCTACCAGGACAATTTGTAAAATATGTTAAAGCTGATTAATAAGATATAGAAATGTCAATGAGTCATTAAAGTGAAACAATAAAGGGGTGTGGGACCCCAGTGGGGGCACCTTAGGCTTGATTCTACAGGGACTGGCTGGGCTCAGAGCATGGAAGCCTGGATCAACCTTTCATCCTCCTGGAAAGATTTGATGATGGGGGCAAAGAAGCCTTTACTGGGGAGCAACAGGTGTGGGAGAGGAGGGGGAGGTATTTACAAACGTTCTTTCTGTCAATCTGGCCCTCTTTTTCTGTAGGATTTGCTGTTTGGATCTGTTGGCTTTCTCCTTCACTTAATACATACACATGTGCATGAGAGAGGAAGACTATTGTTATATGGTAAAAACTGTTTAAGAAATAGGACTATTTGCATAAGGGGTTGGGAGAAAGGATGGAGATCCTAAATCCTCATTCTAAGACAAAGGTTTCTAGCAGCTCTTGGGATGAGTGTACCAGGTTAACTCTGACCAAATTCCCAGGGCAGGCATTAGCCCCAATGCTTCTGCTATAAAATCTCCGCTAGGGAGGACAGATGGGGCAAGCAAACTGGCTCCTGCACTGAATCTGTAACCTCAGGCCCTCCAGGACCAGTTCAACTGACCCCATCTCTTATCAACAGAGTGATTAAGAATTGTCTTTCAGAAAAACTACAAAATCATGTGGCCAGGGCATGTGTAAAAGAAGAAATTGTGACTTGAAATGAACTTGGAACTAAAGATCCTGTTCCCCACGGAACCCATGGACCTGGACATGACCAGAACTTGAAAGTCAGACTCTTGTCAGAAACGGGGTCCTTCATTCAGGAAGATCCAGTGTTAAAATTCCTTCCCCACCTCATCAAAATGTTTAGAACCCCATCATAAATGTTTAGAACCCTGTCATAAATGTTTAAAACCTTACCATAATTGCCTGAAGCCCACCAATCAAAACCTGTCCCACCAGCGTTTCCGTGTGCCAGCGTGTTCTCCCTAACCTCTTAAATTCTGCCCCAAGTCCTGAATTAGGGAGACAGATCTGAGGGCACATGCCTCCTGTCTCCCTACAGATCAATCTCACAGAATAAAGGCTGATTTAACCCCCCAAAGTCTGACGCCGTAATTAATTGGCTTGTTTATGCACATTGGGCAGAGAATCCCAATTTTGTGCAGTAACAAATCAGTTAAAAGGGGAAAGGGGAAGAGTAAGTCTGTGTCTTTGACAAAATTATGTTCCAGGTCCTTCTCTATCCCCATCTGCCTTCCTATGGCAAATTTGTGCCCTGGGGAAACAGAGAAAGAAACCTATTCCAGAGTTGTGATACTGGAAACCTTGGGTCAATTTTGGGGTGGAGCAGACCTAACTGAGTATTAAAAGAGAGGAAACTTCTTTTCTTCATACTTTAAAAAACACTTGCATTCTTGGCAAGGAGTTGTACGAACATCAGGGAATAGAGCAGGAGATCTGACCTCAACCTGGTTGCTTCAGATGAGATAGACAGCCCAGAGCAACCATCTGATGGCTCTTTCCCAAGCAACCAATTTTCTATAGTTGTTGTGGGATGTGCCAGCCACAAGGGGGCACCACTGAACTGTGGTTCCTGTCCTGAGGCAAAAGAAATTAGCATTTTTGAGATGGGGGATTTTGGGGCAAGCAGGGGAAGGGACTGCTACATAGGAAAAGACTAGATTTCTTGCTTACATGCGCAGGTGGGGTGCATGAGTTGAAACCATACTTGGAAGCCATTGTTCCCACCTCATTTGTAAAGTAGGTACTCTAATTACATTTGTATTATGTCCTTGCTGTGTGCCATGCAGTGCTGTCCTAGCCTCTGAGGACTCAGAGGTGAATTAGACATGTGATGTGTGCGATGATAGGCTTACTCAAACGTGCAGTGAGAACAGATAAGACGAGCCCAGGATCTTAGTGTGCAGTCAAGAAAGGCTTCCTGGAATAGAAATGTTGGAACTGATTCTTATCAGGAGGTGAAGGGACTGGGGTTGTATCTAGGCAGAAAGTCCTCTTGTGAGAACGAGTAGAGTTATAACGAAGCAATGTGACCCAGGGAATGGCAAGCAGTTTGGTACCACTGGGGAGAGGGGCTCAGTGGAAGAGTAGCACCCAATGGGGGTCCTTGTGAGGTCGAGAAAGCTCAGGTGATCAGAGGAAAGGCCTTGAATACTAACCTAAGAAGTTTGGATTTTAGACAAAATGCAGTGAGAAACCATTAAAAAATTTTATGAAAGGGTAATGTCACTGCATTTTTATTTCAGAAAGCTAATTTGGTTATGAGTTAAGATCTAGTGGTGAGGTGACCATAGGGGTGAGAATTGTACTAATCAGGATTTGTTATCAAACCATCATGCACACCTTCCGTAGCATTCACTGTGTGATCTGAAATTTGGGCAAATAATTTATTTACCTTTGCAGATAAAGTCCTGTGCACCCATATTAGACCAGATAATTGAGAGAATTTAGATGTGAAATCCAATGTTTTTAACTTTTTGACCTGTTCAGCCCTAACCGATATCCTTTCTTCTCAGCAACTCATATATCTACTTTTGTCCCTTCACAGCATGAACTTGGGTATTGACCTCTCACTGTATGCGCTGACCGGGTCCCGGCGTTCAGGATAAGTCCCAATTACAAATGTGCAATAAACAATGTTGTCTTCTATTCAACATGATTTCTTCCTTTATGCTGGATGAAACCGTACTTGCAAGTCTTATTTATAACCCAGTGTGCCCATTTCTTTCTGGTCAGATCGTGAAAAGCTGTTTCTGTAGGTCTGGCTAGGAGAATCACAGTATATATTAAGCCATGCTAAAGGCTCTGAGAAGTCCTGCAGGAGAGAATCTAGCTTTGCTTTTTAACTCAAAATTTCTCAAACTTATGGGATCAAAGAATCTCTTGTGCAAGTAATCTATTAAATTCTGCAGAACGAGTGTTTCAGATAATGTACTCTGGGACTTTCTGTCTTATGTGGCTATATTTATAATTAAAATATTAACATAAGTCCCAGATACCCAATGATCAAGCAAAATTTTCTTGCGTTGAACCTCTTGGTTATTCAATAATCCTTGCAGGCTCTTGGGTAGCATTTAGCTCTCTGGCAGCTAGGAAACAGGCAAATGATGTTCTCAATAATTGAAGCCAGCAACCCTCTTACAGAAACGCAAATGTTAATATTAAGCATTCATGACAAATGCCCAATTGTTGAGTTGGTCAAAAAAATGAATGCTGATTTGTTGATGGAGATGGGGAAGAGGTACAGACTATGAGACCTGGGTTTTGTTTTCTGGCCTTAACACTCTGGACCTGGTGTATGCCTTAGCTGGGTGTATCCTGGACAGGGTACCTGTTTTGCGGAAACAGGGCTGTGAGATGCTGCTGAGCTGAAAGGGTTAAAAATGTAACCTACAGACATTTATTGATTTCACAGGCAGAGGAATACAGCAGACTCTGGACGCGGACTGCCCAGGGCCTCCACTTATTAGCTATGTGACCCTGGACATGTTGACTAATTAGTTCTCTTCTTCATAAAATGGGACAACTTATAGTGCCTACATCATAGAGTTATTAAGGGGACTGAATGAGTTCATCCACGTGAAGTTCTGAAATAGTGCCAGGCACATTATTAGTGCTCTGTACATGTTTTGCTCCTATTTTGTACTTGGTACTGTGTGAGATGGGAGACATGCAAAAATGAATGAGACATCATCCCCGCCCTCAAGCTCACAGATGAATATGAATAAATTATAGTGATTTAGGGTGAGAAATAGATCTATGAAAGCATGCAGGAGAGGGGTAGTACAATATTTGTTAAGAGAGCAATTTCCAGGGTCAAAGAGATGTGGGTTCGAATCCTGGCTCTGCTACTGGCGTGATCTTAGCCAAGTGACAGACTTTCCAGGCCTGATTTAGGTCGTGTGGAAAATGGCATAATGCTCCAGGGAAGGTTCCAGATGCTAGTTGTTATTGTTATTATTACGGGGCTAGCACAGAGGGGGGAGAAGAAGAGCTTTGTGGAGATGCCATCTGAATTGGCCCACCTACCTGCTCTGGGGAATTCTTTCCAGCAGGGTCTGAATCTGCCTGTCTCTCTCTTCCCAGGGAAGCAGAGAGTTTGGTGGTGTGGAGCATGTGCCGGAGGGTCTCCCCAAGTTGGTTCCTGCACTTTCCTCTGAGACAGGAGAGCACAAGATCCTTTCCTGGCCTGCCACACCACTTCCTCCAGGTTCTGCATTTCTCAGTCTCTCAGGGCTGAATTCAGCCCAGGAATCCACCCCTGACTGACTTAATAGCATCCTCTCCATCTCTCCCTCATCACAGGCAGGGCAGAGGTGGTCGTCAGCACTAACGTAAGCTCGGGCTGGCAATCCTGCGTGAGGTGTTGGGGAGCAGTCTCCTGGCCTTCATGAGTCCCACTGTGGCAGATCCTGAACAGCTGGACTCCCTGGCTTGGAGTTTTGAAGTCTTGCCAGGTGGATGACATCTGATTGAGCTGTTACAAGAGCATATCTGGAAGGGCAGCCCCAGCCTGCAGCCTAGAAGGGGGCCAGGAGGTAATAAGCATTTTTTTTAGCCTTTCGATATGGAGCCAGAATAAACAGATCTCTGGCTGCGTGGCTCCGACTCTTGCCTTCTCACACGTCCTGAGAGGGACTTGACCTTGCTTTCACGGCTCTGCCTCGAGGCAGGATGCTTCTGAAACAAAACACTATCCCGGGCTGCTGATGGGAGCAGAGCGTCACCTGAGGGGAAGAGACCAGTGTGGACAGAGCTCCCTCCTGGAGTTTCTCGCCTCTCACTCCCAGGCGCTGAGAGCGCCTTCTGAGAGAATCTTCTGTCTTCTGCTCCTCAGGGATAAGGAGGGAGGAAAGGCAGCAACTGTAAATGCAGGAGTACAGGAAGGAACGAGTGAAAGCATCTTTCTGTTAAAGGATTTTTTCATGTTCTCTTTGTGGGGATTTTTTTGGTCACTGGCTCCCTTTGGAGGGATAAAGCTTTCATCTAGCCAGGAAAATCTTAGCTTCATGGATACAATTAGTTCTGGCTGAGAGAAGTCCCAATTGCTACCTCTGCTCTTGCATACCTGAGCCATTTTCTCTGTGTGCCCACCCTCTCCTGTGGATGTATGGGGACCCTGGCAGATTCCTGATAGAAGTGAGAACTGGCGCAGATAGATATTCAGGGTAGAAACTTGGCAGCATTTAATCAGACATGTATACATGTGCCTTATGATCCAGCAAGTCATCTTCTGAGTACACATTCAAACAAATTCTTACGTGGACCTGTAAGGGGACATGTATGGGGATATTTACTGTAGTATTGTTTGTAAAAATTTGGAAGCAATCTGGGTGATCTGGGTGTTCATCATTGGAAAAATAAATAGGTACAGCGTAGTAGATTTCACCAAGCAGCGCTATGCATTTAGAAGCAATAGACCAGATGTACAAATAGCAATACGTGTCAATCTTAAAAATGCAATGCTAGATTTTTTAAAAAGTGGAACACAGATTTATAGCATAACACTATGTAAAAAAATGCATACAGAGAAAATAATACATGTTTTTATAAGAACCCATACAAATAAAAGGGTAAACATCAAATATATTAGAATATTTGGGATAAATGAGAACAAATAATACAGGAAAGAAATCATGTGCAAACCAATGATGGTGGTGTAGCAAGAAACGTATTAACCCTCTGCAAATGAAGTTAAAAAAAATCTGATCAAAAGCAATTAATACTTGAAGTCACATCAAGTTAAATGAGTAAGAGAGATGATGTCATTCCTGCCTGTCACTAATTTATCCCCAAACCTGGTTGTTTGGAGCACTAACTCACAGTTGAACTTGAAATTCAAGTCAAAATTGCTCTCCTGAAAACCCCTGGGACAACTACATTTGGCTCATAACTTTTATGAATTCCTTTGTAGATCATTCCAGGCACATTCTAGTCCTTTGTGGCAGCAAGCTTCCAGTCATTTTCATCTCTTCCTTCTATTATGGGTTTCGAGAAAACTGTCCCTGCACCGCTAACTGACCCCACCAGCTCCTGTTAGATTCCATCTTAGCACCGCTCAGGATCCCTTATGACGTTACTCGCACTTCTCTCTCTCCTGTCTTTGGTTTCCAATCTCCGTGTTGCAGGACAGCATTTCTTCTTCCATCTAATAATTGTGTTAACTGAATATGTGTTTTACGCAAGCCTTGGCTTAGGTGTTAGGGGAAAAAACCCGTATGATACAGTCTGTATTAGTTTCCCATTCCTGCTGCAAAAAATTGCCATAAACTTGGTGGGTTAAAACAACACAAATTTATTATTTTACAGTTTTGGAAGTTGGAAGTCCAAAATCAGTTGCACTGGACTAAAATTAATGTGTCAGCAGGCCTGTGTTCCTTCTGGAGGCTCTAGGGAAGAATCAATTTCTTTTGCCTTTTCCAGCTTCTAGAGGCCAGCTGCATTCTTTGGCTCATGGCCTCTTCCTCCATCTTTAAAGCCAGCAGCTTAGCATCTATTCCCCTCTCTGACCTCTGCTTCCGTTATTACATCTTCTCTCTTTGACTCCGATCCTGCTGTCACCCTCTTATAACCACCCTTGTGATTACATTGGGTTCATCCAGATGTCCAGGATCATCTTCCAATCTCAAGGTCCTCAACTTAATCACATCTGCAACGTCGCTTTTACAATGTAAGATAACGTGTTCATAGGTTCTGGGGATTGGGACATGGATGTCTTTTGGAGGGTAATTATTCAGCCTACTACAGAGCCCTTGCTATTAAGCCATCCACAGCCTAGTGGGAGACACCAATAGGTGGATAGGCAATAATAGTAGAGAATGGTGAATGTCATGACCAGGGAAGCACAGGACAAAATAAGGATAATCTAGTCTAATAATCTAGTCTAGGGCTGGGGCTGGCTCCCCAGAGTTGTGTTCAAGAGAGGTATAAGCTACTAGGGTGTGCTACGTGAAGAGAGGTGGGGGATAGCACCCTGTGCCAAGACCTGGAAGTGAGAATTAGCAGAGCTGAGCAGACCTACCTCCTGATCTCTCTGCTCATCCTCTTCCTTCCACCTTACTGCCTTTGCTTTTCTTCTTCTTTTTGTTTGTAATGCCTCTCTCAGCACTCTACTTGTGCACTCAACTTTTCCTTCAGAAAGTCCACGTCCGCACTCCACAATTAGCATAATCACTCCAATGAATTCTCATAACTTTTTTTCTGCACTCTTCTTACACTTGTTTTCTTTTTTTGTGTGTGTGAGGAAGATCAGCCCTGAGCTAACATCCATGCCAATCCTTCTCTTTTTTTTTTTTGCTGAGGAAGACTGGCCCTGAGCTAACATCTATTGCCAATCCTCCTCCTTTTTTTTTTTTTTCCCTTTTTCTCCCCAAAGCCCCAGTAGATGGTTGTGTGTCATAGTTGCACATCCTTCTAGTTGCTGTATGTGGGACGCCGCCTCAGCATGGCCGGAGAAGCGGTGCATTGGTGCGCGCCCGGGATCCAAACCTAGGCCGCCAGTAGCAGAGCATGTGCACTTAACCGCTAAGCCATGGGGCTGGCCCCCCTCTTACACTTGTTTTATTTTAACATATAGATTATAGGCTCTGAAATGCTTGTTAAAAGTGTTTTCTTTCATCTCTTTTTTTCCTTTCTGAACTTGAGACTGGAATCAGTAAGAGGCTGTAAATTTTTCCTCCCCACACCCTTTTCCCCTTCCAAACTGTTTATTCCAGCACCAAGCACATGACAGATGATCAGCAAATACTGACTGCTTAAACTAACAATGACACATCTAAATTCAATTGTATATGAGGTTCTCTGGCTCTAGTCAGACTGGGCATACCCTGAGAAACACATGGTTTCCGCATTGAGGAGGTTTTGAATTTGATTTTTAAAGATACAATTATTGCACATTGAGTCTAAATATCCATCTATTCATTTAAAGTGACCATTATAATAAGTACGTAGGGCCAAAACAATACCCTTTATTGATAATGATTAATTGTACTAAAAGTTGACTCAATATTAACCTGAGGAAGTGGTGGTGGTATGTGCACATTCACTGTTTTGGTGTAGAGATAAAGAGTGGGTAGATGGTGGAGAATTGGATGGGTGGAAGAGGACAAATTCATAGTTATCATTATTTCTCATTGTGTAGCTATGATCCTGAAGTAAAATTTAAATATCAAGTAAGGCTCATTGAAAATATTTTGTGTGAAAAGAACTGAGAATCTCAATTACATACATCATGACATAATTCCCACCTAAATGAGATCATACTGTCATCCTCTAGAGAACAAATGCATGTCTGTTTCAGTCCTCCAGAAACGTTTTTCTTGAGCAAAATATGCTAGAGTAGATAAAATAAAATTCACATCTTATCCAAAAATAACGTAAATGTAATATTTAGGGAAGTTTTTTAAATCAAATCATTTTTTGAGATAACTTTTTACTATATTTTTTTCCAAGCTTTCTTTGTTTTCCCTGGGTATAGTCGACATGTTCCTGGCAGTTTCTTGTGTGTCTGACTCTTATAGCCTCTGAGACCAGACTCTCCACTGGGACGTTCATATCACCTACTTCTCTTCAGAGAGAGTCCCCAGCCTGTGCTGTCGCCACCATCAGGATCTGACTCCCAGGAGGTTTTCTTATCTCCTGATCTTGGGAACCAGCAGAACCGCCATGCTCAACTAACTAAGTTCACTGTCACCTGAGGTGGCCCTTCTCCATTCTCTATTCACTCTGACAACTTTGGGATTTAAGATTTTCCAGTGGTCCATATTTTCCAGCAAAATATTCTGGACTATAATTACTTTCCTGCATGAGACACTCAGGATAAATTCCATCATGATTGTCTTCGCTTTTTACCTTAGGCATCATCAGATGATCATGGCTTCAAGATAACCTGTCACCTGAACAATTGGAATTGAGGCTAAGAACTTGAGGAGACAAACCTTAGAAAATGGAAAAAAAAAAAAATTTGGAGGGTACCTCTGATTTACAGAGTATGCATTTTCAACCCCATTACACAAACATCCAATTGTCTACTTGACTTCTCTTGGATATCTCAAAGGTACTTCAAACTTGGAAGGTCCACAATCAACCCATCCTCCCCTCAAAGCCTGGTCCTATACCACTGTTCCTTATAGTGAATAGCACCACCATTTATGCAGTTGCATGATCCAGAAATCTGGGGTGAATTCTTATCTCCTTGATTTCTCTTCCTGCCCACATCCAATACAGCACCACCTCATGTTGATTTTACCTCCTTAATGTGTCTTAAATTCATCATCTTCTCTTCATCTCATGCACTACTGATCTATCAATCCATCATCTCTGAGGCTTCTTATCTGTGAAAGGAATGATTATTTCCCTCTCCCCAGCTTTTGCAATAGTTTCCTCAAGTCCCATGCTTTATTCTGCCCTTTCTCTAATCCATTCACTAATCTTTAGTCAAAGGGGTCTTTAAAATATATATATATATATGATCATGCAAGTATCCTTCCTAAAAATATTCTGTGACTTTCCACTGCTTTTAGATTAAATAAAATGCTGACATGGCTTATACTGACTTGTGTGATCTGGTCACTTCCTATCTCACACCATTCAGCGTCCCCACTCTGATCACCACCACCACCTTGCTCTTGCCGCATGCTTTTTAGTTCTTCCTACTTACCATTATCTCCCTCCTGGCTCTCCACCAAAGCATATTACTCTTATATACTCCCTTTCCTCCCCTCTTGACTAGTTTTATTATCCTTCCGTTTTCCGCTCACTCAGGGAAATTCCTGATGTCTCTGAGTGGATCAAACCTTCCTATATAGACTGGCATAGTACAGTGAATTTCTTCCTAGCACTTGTCAGAGTTGAAATTTTACATTTCCTCCCCTAAATATTTAATTCATGTCAATTTTTCTTAATAAATTGTAAGTTCCATGAGGGTAGGGCCATGTCTCATCATTGTTTTCCCCGGAGTTTGGTACAGAGTAGGAGTTTAATAAATATTTGTTGACTGAACAAATTAAAGTCTCTTACTCACAGTCAACTCTGAATGACTGCTGTCTGAAATAAAATAGGATTTACTCCTGAAAGTGGCAAACAAAAGTCCCTGCATATTTTGAAATGTGGAGTGACATACAACTATAGACATGAAGAGAGAAAGAGAAGAGACAGTGGCTTGATTCAAAAATGCATTTCTAAAAATAGTTTGAAACAGTCTGGTTTGGTCAGGAAAATAGCTATTACAAAAAACAGAAGTAGGGCCGGCCCCGTGGCTTAGCAGTTAAGTGCGCGCGCTCCGCTGCTGGCAGCCCAGGTTCAGATCCCAGGCTTGCACCGACGCACCGCTTCTCTGGCCATGCTGAGACCGAGTCCCACATGCAGCAGCTAGAAGGATGTGCAGCTATGACATACAACTATCTACTGGGGCTTTGGGGGAAAAAATAAACAAATAAATAAATAAAATTATAAAAAAAAAAACGACAAAAAACAGAAGTAAAGATTTTAATACAGGAATTAGCATGCATTCGAATTTGGGAGGAGCTGAGGAGTAAAGGCTATAGCAAGAGGATGGAGACACAGTCTCTAACCACTTCAGTCCAAAGCATTGGCAGGGGTAGAATCACGGGAGCTTTTGTGGAAGTTTGAGAAACCACTTGAGCCTGGCTACTACAAAGAGGGAGCCCATGCAAGTCTTCTGCTGCTGTGATTGCAGAGTGGGGAGGTCTGGAAAACTGCCACGTCAGGGGAAGCTGCCTTGTCTGACCCTTATGACCTCTTAAGATTAATGACCTCAGCTTCATTTGTGCTTTCCAAATCTTCTGTGAGTTCCTCTCATTGGCAGACCCTGACTTAAAACCATATAGGAAAAGGATTCTGGGAAGAATGTGAAAGTGATAGTGGTGCTGACAATTTGGCAATAGACTACATAGCCCAGGAAGGCTATTGCTTGATTCCATTCCAGGGCTTTCTCTGGGCACATCATTTTGACCCAGAACTACTAAAGGAAAACTCAGTCCTGAGGTCCACTCCAGAATTTGACTTTTTTTTTTTTTGAGGTCTCATGGTTCTAGATAAAAATAAAAATAAATTTAACATGTACTAACTAACCTTAAGGTTAAATCTGGATTTTCTGGTCTTTGGGATGGTTTTCAAAAGAATAAATAATAAATGTATGACCTGAGTCTAAAGGATCATTAGAGAGTGTATGAGCCTGACTGGTCTTGTAACCATATGCAACCATTTCTCCTCTTTGGTCTGGAGCTTTCCTATTTGATAAAAGAAATAAAAATCCTCTTCCCCCATGGTACCATGATGATAATAGTAACTATAGTGTTTGTTTATGGAATGCTTATCATGTATCACGTTTGACGTACATTAGCTCTTATTCATACAATCATCCAGGAAGAATGAAGGTACAGAAGCAGTACTGCATCTTTGGGTGGTTATGAGGCTTAAATGAGATAACTGTTATGCACCTAGAGTATTTCCATACAGAATTGGCATTCAGGTGACCTGCCCTACTGTCATACTGCCAGTAAATGACAGTGTAGAGATTCAACACTTTATCACACAGATTTTTTAAAAGGTGGACATCATTGTTATATAAACCTCATAAATAAGAGTGATTAATTATAAAAATATGAAAGCTTTATTTAGTCTTTTGGTTCTCATCCTTTCTTGGTGTATCATTTATCATTGACGTATTTGCACACAAGTCAATAATGAATAATAAGGATAGCATACTACCCTAATCTTTGTGGTTAATTTTAACTTTTTAAAGTATTTTCACATACATTATCTCATTTTATCCCCTCAACAATCTTGTAAGATAGGTTGGCCAATAATTATTATCTTCATTTTATAGATGTGGAAACTAAAACTCTTGGCTGGGTAATGAAGAAAGAAAAAATTATATTTATTGGGTTCTTACAATGTACGGAGAATTTTTAGTCCCTATTACAGTCATGTGAGTTTCCCCTTTTATGGATACAAAATAGAGACTCATAATTTAATTAACTAAATAAAATTATACAACTGGTGAAGACATCCCAATCTGATCATTCAAACCCAGGGCTGTCTGGTTTCAAAAAAACTGTTAATTTTTCCATTACATCTTGGTACTTGAAGCCTTATAATAGTCAAGGACACAGCCTAAACTAGGACCTTAGACTTGTGACCTTTTTCCAAACTGGTAATCTAATCAACAAAGTATTTTTCTACCAAAAACTCTAGTTATGATGACTATTATGAAATTAACCATTAGAAAGAGAGTTGGAACTGTGCTATACTGATATTTTATTCAACACAGTGTTATAGAAAGGGTGTCACTCAAATGATCAGGCCTATTCCTTTTTCTTCAATGAAAATATTAGTATCATTTTAGTTATTTCATGTTTGCTTTTATCCACTGGCTTTTTTTGTTTCTTAGCTAAATGTTCTGTGTTGTGTGTGTTTGTGTTTGTGTACGTACACTACGCATATATACATCTAATTGGGCTCTATTTAAACAAAGAATTTCTATTTTGTATGCTGAAAGTTCTCGCTACAATAGATTACACGGGGTTAAGATGGTGATTACCTCTGCCTGCATCTGGGAACTGAGACCATTTAAAAAATCCCAGCCTCTGGAATGGACTCTGCAATTTCTCCTTATCTGAAAGGTTACTCATTCCCACCTTTAAACTTGCTGAGCAATTTACTTCAATAATACCCCTTGATTCAAAGCTTCATAGATTAATTTTACATTATGTAAAGATCACTTTCCTTTGATCTAAACACTGTCATAGTCTTGTATTATGGGACAAGGTTAATCGGATCACACCATTAGTTCTTTTATATCATTCTCATTATTTCATATATCTTTACCTCATCTCTTCTTATTCCCTTTTCAGAGTCTTTTAAATCATACGCCACATGCAGAATGTATTTTAAAAGTTCTTTGAAAAGCTAAATTGCTCTGAGGTTAGAAATTGGCATAAACACTATTAATAACAGCTTCTGTATGCTATAAAGAAGTCTACCTTAAATACGGGCACTCACACAATGAAAAGAGCTTACAGTCACAGCATTTTAGTTAGAAAGGATCTTAGAAAGTTGTTTTCTATGGGAGTGGGTTCAAAAAATGCTTTTGCATTTGGAAATTAGAGTGTCATTGGTGTTCACTGAGAGAGCAGTTTTTGTAGAATGATGGAGCTGAAGGCAGATTCCCATACAGTGAAGGGATCCAGTGGAAGTAAAAGTAGAGGTGGATGGTAGACTATACTTTCAATGTATTTAATAGAGAAGACATGGCAGATTGCAGGAGAATTAGGGTTGACAGAAGGAACTTAAAGGAATTAGAAGACACATATGCTAACTCTTGAACAGATTGTCATTATTTCATGAATGAAATGTTTTCAGTATGGTTATTTGGTCATTTACTGATTCACCTAAACAAACTACTGAATACTTTTTAAAATCCCATGCCCGCACTGCACATTTCCTTCCTTCCTTCCTTCCTTCCTTCCTTCCTTCCTTCCTTCCTTCCTTCCTTCCTTCCTTCCTTCCTTCCTTCCTTCCTTCCTTCCTTCCTTCTTTCCTTCCCTCTCTACCTCCCTCCCTCTGTAGGCACATGAATGAATAGATGGGTACCCTATTTTAAAAGCATTATGCTTTTTTCCCCATTGTGCCTGCTGGGCAGAATATAACTTCATTTCCTAACTGAGTTTTAAAGTGATATCTTGGTAGAAATGCATTATTCCCTTTTAATTAGAATGAAAAATATTGCCAAGGGAAATTTTTGAAAAGAATTTTGGCTATTGGGTGAAGAATGGATTGTAGAGGGGCAAGAGAGGAGGCAAGAAGGCCAGCTAGGAGGCTCTTGCAGTCATCCTGGTGAGAGATGATGATGGCTTGAACTAGGATGGTGGCTGTGGAGGTGGAGAATGATGTTCAGTTTCAAAATATGCTTTTGAGGTGTTATCAATAGGACTTGTACATGGATTGAATGTGGATGCTGAGGGAAAAAGGGAACATGCTTATAAAAATTGTTAAAAATCATTTTCAAAACAAAATACATTTTTTCTCCTCTGAATATTATTCTAGGTTGAACTACGATTTTGCTCGGATAACATTTTATTTAGACATAGGATAAAGCGAGTATTTTTAGTAAGCGGGTCTCCTTGGACAATTTACGTGGTCAATGAAACCTGCATGTAAAATTTTAAATTTATGCATGTACTTTTACTAGGAAAAAAGTCCACAGCTTTCATCATATTCTCAAGGAAGCTTTTGAAAAAAAACAGGTTAGTCCATTATCCCACAAACTGTCGTATAACAAATCAGTGGCTTAAACCACCATCATTTGCTCTCACTCACATGCTTGTGTGCCAACCAGGGTTGTTCTGCTGATCTTGATTGGGCTGGGTTGGACTCTGCTCCAGGTCTTGGGTTCAGGTCAGGACTGTCCCTTGTGTCACTCATCCTTCTGAGTCTAGTGAGCCACTTGGTCGTGGTGGTGGCAGAAGTACACGAGTCCAGCCCCGAGAGCATATTTCCAGCCTCGGCTTGTGTAGCGTCTGCTGACATTCCATTGGTTGAAGCAAATCACATGACGGATCCCTAAAACAAGGGGTGGGGAAGTTCCCTGTGCCTCCAAGTGGGAGAGACTGCAAAGTCACGTGGCGAGGGTCATGCAAAAGTCACAAGGTGAACTAGTATCTTGTTCATTTATTTCTGATTTCTTGTTTCCCTTTCTAAACTTGTACTGCCAAAAAAGTCAAGCTGGCATTTTATAGAGAATTAATATTCCAGTTTCTCCCACTCACGCAGCACCTCACCTCCTGCCTGGGCTTTTTACTTGAGATCTTTCTCAACTGAAGTCATGATCTTTGGATGCGGCTTGGTGGGGACTAATGCCAGATCCTGGAATTTTGTTTTTCTAAATGAGCTTAACTCAATATCCAACTCCAGGACTTGCTAAGGTGAAAAGTTTCTGCCCTGATTGACTTTATGCTTCCTCCTTACAGTTTGTAGTCAGATCTCAAAGGAACAAAAATTGAATAAAACCAACATACACACACACAATCTGTAGAAAAAAATTTATATTCCTTGCAATACCATTTCAGTTTTCCAGCAATTAGGTATCCCTTGGAGCTATTAATGAAGGGCCTCAAAACTCAGAATATCTTCTCATTCCTCCAACTTCAACTCATTCCAAGAAGGAAATATTCTATCCTGCACCTTTTAGATGAAAATGCAAGCAGTGAGATGATTTACATACAAAATCATCTAGCAAATGTATGCTGCTATCTCCCTTGGCCAACAGGATTAAAACTCATCTGTGGAATCAGGAAGTCAATGTAATCATATCCAACCAGACTTCAATCAGAACCCAGGCATATGAAAGCCTCTTGGTTTCAGATGTATTTAAAACACATTTCTTTTCATTCTCTGGATCTCTCTTGAAGAATAAACTTTACATTTTCTTGAAAGCATCTCCTCTGATATGCACATGCAGTTTTTAATCTTTTCCTCTCACCAGGGCAAAGATTGAAGTGATCTGTAATTAATGACTTGAAAAATATTTCGTTAGATTTAAAGAAAGAGACCCAAACAGTAAAAAGCTCCACATAATTACATGTGTCCTTTAACTGAAGGAATGCTAGAGAATTCTGCAAAAATTGCTGGGACGCAGAAGCGATTCCACACTGACTCATATAAGGGGTATGGAAGCCTGCATATCTGTATGTTAGTGGCTCTCCTGACACTGGTTACAGAGTTAAGATGCTCTAAAGATGATCAATAATTAATCTTGGATGTTTAAGGTGTTGACCTTTAACAAATAGACAGCCTGTTATTTTTCCAGTAAAAATAGATTTTTGGGGATCAGCAAAGAACTGCATTTCGGGATCTGCAACCATGGCCAGCCACATGCAAGTCCCCACCAGCAAAGGAGAGGAGAAATTCTTTCATAAAGGGGAAGAGGAAGTTGGGAGGGCTATTGTAAAGGAAGAGTTTGGGGTGTAGAGGCTTTTCATTGGCTGTGTTGTGGCAGTAGCTCCCTGGCCGAGCTTCTTGCCAGTTAAGAAGAGGGAGTCTTTCTTCTTCCTGTAGGGCCCTGCTATCTATGTAGGGCATAAGGACTCCACCTTCTGGCCTCCCAACTCCATCTTAAAGAGGTTTCTGTTTACTAATTTCCACAAAGATATGTTTTTATTTGGTGGCAGGGGACTCACCTAGATGACCTCTCTGCATCTCCTCCAATTTACTCCAAACCAGGTTGACTTCATTAAATAGGATTCTCTTTCTCCTTCAAAGTTATCTATGTTTAGGGAGAAACAATGTAAGTCTATCTGTGCCTATCAATTTCTTATAGAATGTGTGAAAGAGAAACATCTTGCAAGATCTTTCTTTGACATAGGAATAAGCAAAGAATCCAATTTTAAAGGCAATTTTAAAACGTAAGGGGTTAAATCTGAAGCTCTGGAGTCAGAACAGTGTGCATTTGAATCCCGACTCAGTGGCTTATTTACTCTGTGGCCTTAGGTTAGTGAGTAATCTGGTTTAACCTCAGTTTCCTTCAAAGATTTTTGTGGAGATCACGGGATATAATATATGTATAGTCAGTCCTTAGTTCAATTCCTGCCACAAAGTAAGCATTTAAAAACATTGTTTAATGATAAATTGCTGTATCTACTGGCTTTATTTCAATCTTCAAAAATAAGTGGTAGTATGTGCTATGAAAATGAGTGAAATATTCGTTTAATTTATTGATTAAAAATAACATTTGAGTATACTGTGCACAAAAGCTAGCTCTACCTTCTGGGTGACATGGAACATTCTTACTAAATGTCTTTCTAATGAGAAGATATCCTCAGAGCAATTTGTCTGTAAGAGCTTGTCATCAAGGTCTAACCAAATTATGAGAGTGGGGGCCACAGTGTCATAGGGTGATCAGTTAGATGGATTAGTTTTTAGATGAGGTCCTAGAAGGGGAAAATTTAGAACTAGATTTTAAATAGATAGAAAGGAACTAGGAGGAGTTTCTTCTCTTTATTATTTATCTTTTATGTACCGTGATATATACCCTATCCTGGGTGCAATGAGGGAATCAAAGGTGGAAAGGCGAAGTCTCAGAGCAAGCGGGGCCCTGGCCTAACGCATGCCTGTGCCAGACCTGTGCTCTGCGGGGAAGGCCAGAAAACCTGCCCTCTCCTGAGAGAGAAACCCGTAAGTGTTGGAGTGGGAGCATAAAAAATGATGCTGGTGAGCTGGGTGGAAACATTTGGGGAAAGATTTCAGAGGCCATCCTGAGAAATCTGAGAAAAATTGAGTAGGAAAAATTAGAGGGAACACTAATAGGTTCTTGATGCTTTTGTAGGAAGGAATGGAATGACCAAGTGGTATTGCAGAATGCTTACTTCAGCAGCTGTACATGCAATGGACTAGATAAGGGACAGAATTAGGTTAATTGAACTAAATATATATTTTTATTTATTTATTGAACAAACAATTCCATATTATACATCTGTTCTCTAGGGAACAGAATTATTGTCTTCATTTGTGGAGTATGAGAGACTAACTGTAGTAGTGAATGAAACCTGAGGAACCAGCAGATCACCCAGGAGGTCACCACAGAAGCTGATTCTGATACTCGTGTCCACATTTTCCCAGCATCGCAAGCTATCACTGGTTATTTCTCCATCCTTCAATTCTTAGTTTAGCGAGAGGACATTAAAAGAGGAAATGGTTAGGATCCTAGCTCCAGTAGGAGGATGTCTAGTCAGCTGACCTATTTCTAGGATGCTTCAGAGTCACAGTCAATCAGAGAAGCTGATATCTACGTGTCTTAGAAACTGAAAGTGATGATTGCAGAAATAGAGATAAGGTGGGGGAAAAATGCTTACTGTTATTCAGAGACAAGCTAGATTTGATGTTTTATGTTTTCTAGTGAATTTTTCAGAAAGATACATAAAGGTTTTTTTTTTTTAAATTTTAAAGTGGTATTTATAATATTGTTACATCAAATGATATTTATAATATCCCTTTCACGGACTGAATTGTGCCCCTCAAAATTCGTATGTTGAAGCTCTAACCCTCATTGTGACTGTATTTTGAGATAGGATCTTTAAGGAAGTAATTAGCTTAAATGAGGTTATGAGAGGGGGGCCCTAACCAATAAGACCGGTATCTTTATAAGAAGAGAGACACCAGGGATGTGCACACAGTAAGGAAAGACCATGTAAAGACACAGCGAGAAGGCAGCCATCTACAAGTCAAGGAAAGAAGCTTCAGGAGAAACCAATCCTGCCGGCACCTTGATCTGGAACTTCTAGCCTCCACACTATAAGAAAATAAGTTTCTGTTGTTTAAGCCTCCCAGTCTGTGGTATTTTGTAATGGGATCCCTAGCAGACTAATACAACCTCTGTATGCAAAACGTAAATATGATATTTAAACATAATACTACAATGTCTATTTCACATTCTTCTTCAGCAAACAGCCTCTATTGAGCAGGTACTGGGCAGTGTCTCTACATACATTATTTTATTCAAGTGTCACACTTTTGCTATGTGATAGTTATCCCTCTTGCCTAAGGCCAAATAGGTGGGAAGTAGCGAAGTTTAAATCCAATTCCAAGTCTCAGTTTACAAATGTAATTATTTTTTCATAATTCTATGCTAGATGCCACTGAATGGAACTTAAAAACCCACTGAGATTTAACTCATTGCCATTATTGTGTGACCTCTGGAGATAGAATTATCACACTGTCCCTTTAATTCTATTTCTTGAATTCAGATGTTGAAGTACTACCTCATAGCAACATTGATCAACTGAAAAAGAGAGCATCTGGTTTTGCTGCAGGCAACAAGCACATCATTTTCCATGAACACACGTATTATGAACTCATGGTTAGGAAAACCTTGCATCGTGTTTCAATTTAACGGCTATTACTTCTTGTTCAAAGGTCTTGCTGTGTATTCCATTTTCCCTCCAAATGTCAGAGGGAAATGGGAAATTGCAGTGCCATAAAACACTTGGAGCCTTCATTTGTTGCAGATTAATTAGAGAATCAAAGGGGAGAAAGGAGCAGATCTGTTTCCAAACCCTGGAGAATGAGTGTGTAGCAGAATGAACCAAATAGACATTGGGGATTGAGAGTTTTTGTGTGTGCAGAAGAGTGAGGTTCATAGAAGCACGATTGATGTGTGTGAAACTAATCGTCTTGTGAATAATGTAGATTAGGAGAGTGTGATAACTGGGATTTGTTTACTAAATCCTGAACCTCCAGAATGAGGACTTCTATGAAACTCTCCACATAATATGCAGCCAGTTTGGGAGTTTTATCTAAAAAACACCTCTCATTTCCACATGATCAACATTCCAGTTGACCCAGTCCTTGACTACAAGGTTGTGACCTTCCCTTTAATGCTGTTCCAATTCCTCTCTGTCTCTTTCTCCAACAAAACAATGACAGTGTGATGTAACAAGAGGTATACACAGATGGTAGTAGGGGAGCTGTTTCCTCACATTGTTTCCTTTCTTGGCCACTGGATCATAACTAAAAACCTGGGGGTCCATTTCTAAAAGAAGAGACCACGTGTGTTATGTGTGGAATTGCTTCTGAACTTTTCACACAATTATCAGTGCACTGATGACTTCCTAATGAACTTGGAACTTCTTAACTTCTTGCTTATTTGGAAGGCTCAGCCTGCTGTGCATGAGGAATTGGAATTGGAAAAGCCCAGACACTGTTTCTTTGGCAGCATTAAGGAAACATTTGGAGAGATGGCAGGAGGGGTTTCTCTGATGTTGAGGAATGTGCCAGAAAGGATGGGTTACAAAATCCTGTAGGTCTATCACCTTTTGCCTTTGTGCCACGCCTGCTGTGAGATTAGATGGACATCACTATGACTCATTTTCAGTACACATGCTGTCTTTTTTTGACTTTTCTCTCTCATGCTGTTATCTCTATGGATGTGATAGTTGGGAACCTGACAAATGGCTGTCTTTGGATTCATGAAAGAAAATTCTATCCAATGAGGGGCCAAAAAGCAGTCTATAAAGGATGCTAGATTAGCATCTTGGGATGATTTGTTGGAAAGATAAATAGATTTTCATTTCTAATGAGATGGATCTGTCCTAGCTCCAGGAAGTGTGTGTGTGTGTGTGTGTGTGTGTGTGTGTGAGAGAGAGAGAGAGAGAGAGAGATAGAGAGAGAGAAAGAGAGACAGAGAGAGAATCCATACTTGTAAAAGACTTCTGACCAATATGTTATTTGTATAGGAGCAGAAGCCCGCAGTTTATACAGTGCTTTTCATGTATGTTATATCATTTGATTCTTATAACATCTGTACATTTAAATATTACCCTAGGTTGACAAATAAGAAGGCTGAAAGGTTAAATGGCTTGGCCCAGTCCGTAGGTGGGAGAAGTGAGTTGAATCTATTTTCGGGCCAACATGCTCCAGCCGTGGTGTTACACTGAACATTTATATAGGATCTGACCTAAGCCATAGGAGGCAGTACCCCTACTTACAGGAATTTACTTTAAAAAATAAAATCAGTTAATTTTTCACCCCTAAAAATAAGTAAGATTGGGCCTAGTGGATTTGTTAAACCAATGGTTGTAGTGAAAGTTTTTTTCTTTCCTTTCTTTTAACATGGTTTTCTGATTGCAAAAGCAAAATACGGATATCTAGTTTCAACTCTGACATGTAAAGAGCTTGGAAGTCATCACTCCTGTCTTTACAACAAGAAAAAACATAAACAGAAAAATCAATGATACTTATTGGACCCATCAGAGAACTGAGGTACTGGGCAAACCATCACCCTGGAATCTAGAGAGATGGGTGACTGCAGAGAGTGACAGCCGAACTCTACTTACCTGGAGCAGAACGCACTAGAACCATAGCTGATAGGAACACTTCAATGATAATTTTGGTAAGTTGCTGCAGGCTGAGTGTTCTCTGGTATGAAGTGAGAAGCTCCTGGGAGGCCAGTTTTGGTGGGGGTCCCACACTTCTGGAGTTTTACCTTCAGGAACTCCACCAAGCACTCATGGTGTGATCTGAGAAAGATCTCCTCATGGCTCTGACAGAGCAAGAGACAAAGTAGTCATTGTAAAATATGTTCAGTGTAAGAAAGGACTACTCTCCAGAAGAAAGGATGTTACGAGTCTTATTCCAGCTGGGGGAAGACATTCCTCCCACTTTATCACCCTCTAACCTTCGTGTCTCACCCGAGATAGTGGTGGGGTGGGGAAGCTATACCACTGGATCAACACTTGTGTAGGTCACAAGCCAGGAACACAGGCCCACTAAGGACTAAGATTACTCGTAAGATTATAGAATGCTGCTCCTCTCCAACATCTTACCACTACATCAACAGGGCTGTGTATATAACAGTGGATTCCCATCTGAACAAGCTACAAGACACAAACTTTCTGTGAGGAGGAGAACTTAGGGAGGCTCAAAGTCAGGAAGAGACACAAAAACAAGGGCGTTTGAGGAACTTGAAGCCTCTGGCACCTACAGTTTCAGAAAACATTAAACCCAGCCCAACTCCTAGTCAGAGCGATATAAATCCTCACAGTAAAAGCCTCATGTCCCATTGTCCAATATAACATGTCCAACTTTCAGCAAAAAGTGATAAGGCAAGAAAAAAACACAGTCTGAAGAAACAAGGCAATCTTCAGAACTAGACTCAGATAAGACATAGATGTTAGAATTATTAGACAGGGATTTATAATAACTGTGATGAATGTGTTAAGGGGTCTAATGGAAAAAGTAGATAGCATGAAAGAATAGTTGGGTAATGAACACAAAGAAATGGAAATTTTAAGAAATAATCAAAAGGAAATGCTAGAAATAAAAATTTGTGATAGAAATGAAAGCCTTTGATGGGCTTATCAGTAGACTAGACATAGCCAAGGAAACAATTGGTGAGCTTGAAAATAAGTCAATAGAAACTTTCAAAACTGAAATACAAAGAAGAAAAAAAGAAAAAAAAATACAGAACAAAACATTCAAGAACTGTAGGGCAATTTCAAAAGGTGCATATGCCAAAAGGAGAAGCGAGAGAGAATGAAACAGAAGAAATATTTCAATAAGGGCTGCAAAGATTTCAAAACCACCAAAGCACAGATACAGGAAGCTCAGAGAACACTAAGTAGGGTAACTATCAGAAGAAAACAACACATAGCATAATATATTCAGACTTCAGAAAACCAAAGAGAAAAAGAACACCTTGAAAGAAGCTGGAGGAAAAAAAATACCTTACCTATAGAGAAACAGGCATAAGAATTATAGTGGACTACTCATCAGAAAACATGCAGGCAAAAAGAGAGTGGAGTGAACTATTTAAAGTGTTGAAAATAACACCTACCCAACCTAGAATTCTGCATCGAATGAAATGGTCCTTTGAAAGTGAAGGAGAAACAAAGGCTTTCACAGAAAGATGAGAGTGGAGAGAGCTCAGCAGCAGTAGACCTGCCCTGCAAGAAATGTTAGTTAATGCTCTTCAAGGGGAAGGAAAATTATACAGGCCAGGAACACGGATCTACATAAAGAGAGGAAGAGTGTCAGAGAAGTAATAAATGAGGGTAAAATAAAATATTTTATTTTTCTTAGTCTTAATTGATCTAAAAGATAACGGTTTAAAGTAATCATAGTAACAGTGAATTGGGTGATTATAGCATATGGATAAGTTAAATAAATGACATCCATGTCATAGGAAATGAGAGGGAAGAATTAGGAGTACTGTTTTAAGATACTTAAGATACCACATGAAGTGGTACAGTGTTATTTCAAAATGGAATTAGAATAGATAAAAATGTATACTGGACACCCTTTAGTAACCACTAAAAACTTTAAGAGAGAAGTATAAGTCATATGCTAAGAGAAGAGATCAAATGGATCATATAAAGTGCTTTATTAAAATCATAGAAGGCAATAGTGAGTAAGTTTGGCATGTTCTGCTTTGGCAGCCCGGGTTCGCAGGTTCAGATCCCGGCATGGACCTACACCACTCATCAGTCATGCCGTGATGGCGACCCACATACAAAATAGAGCAAGACTGGTATAGATGTTAGCTCAGGGTGAATCTTCCTCAGCAAAAAAAAAAAAAAAAAAAAAAAAATCAGAAAAGGCAAAAGAAGAGGGCATGGGGAAAGAAAGAACAAATACAATAAACAGAAAACAGTTATGAACATGGTGGATATTTAACCAATATCAATAATCACTTTAATATGAATGGCCTAAATATTCCAATAAAAGAGAGACTGTTAGAGTGGATAAAGTTGCTGATTCTAGGACTCAAGACAGGAAATATATAAGATGAGCCTGGAACATCTATAGTACCAGAAAGTAAAGAACTGCTCTAAAAAACAAAACAAAATATCCACAATGATGCAATGTGTCAAAGGGACACAGGAGCCAACGGAGGAGCTCCCAGTGGCCAAAGCTGGGCAATTTCAGCAGCAACATAAAGTAGTGTTGGATTACATCGCAAAGTCTGAAGCAAATATCCATGAGTGCACACTGATCTAGATCAATGATTAAATAAATCGGTGGTGGGAAATAGACAGATTTCTCATGCAGAATTCTAAATAGTTTATGCAGATACTCTGCCCTCAAGGAAGTGGAACATAACTCCCCGCTCAGTAAGTGCAGGCTGCTTGTAGTGACTTCCTTCCAAAGAGCGCTGCAGGGAAAGAGGGAAGGAAAAGTCACTTTGTAGTGGAGAAATCTGACAGACACTACCTCAAAATCAACAGTGGTAAGTTATGTTGATAGCATGTACACTTAATATGATGTGATGGAAATACTACTTTTTTCCAATGGTCTTCCTCCGCAAAACACATAGCACCAGTCCGATCACAAGAAAACATCAGACAAATCTCCATTGAGAGACATTCCACAAAATACTTGAGCAATACCCACAACCATTAAGCTCACCCAAAACAGGGAAAGTCTGAGAAACTGTCACAGCCAAGAGGAACCTAAGGACACATGACCACTAGATGTAAAGTGATATCCTGGATGGGATCCTAGAGCAGAAAAAAGACATTTAGGTTAAAGCTGAAGAAATCTGAGTAATGTATGAATTTCAGTGATTAAAAAAGATAATACATAATTTAAAATTATAGAAAACACTGAAAGTATGAAGAGGAATGAAATTTTCCCATGAAATAACCATTTGGGTATATTTCCTTTCAGTCTTTTATATGTATGAATGAACGCATATCTAAATGCACACCATGGGATGTATCTTTTCTCTGAAATAATGTCAATGAATGTCAGACAGATTTAATGAGTATATATGTATACATACATATGTATGTGTATATATAGGTATACATACATGCACAATACATGCATACAAGTGGAATTATACTTTTTAAAAGTTGTATGTGCTGCTTTTCACTTGTTTATCATGTTTTTTCCATGTCATTAGGTATTCCTAGAAGAGATGGTTTTAAGTTCTCCATGGTAATTGACCGATGATACTTTATTTGATCGGACCGCTCTCTTTTGCTTGTTTGTCATGTGTGTTCCTGGTGAGCAGGCTCACCGTGCCAGGCTGAGTGTCCTCTGCACTTAGGTTCATCTTGGAGGGGCCACACAGAACATGCCAGATGACTCTGCAGTCCGTGAAATCTGGGCTTTCGTCTCTACTGCTTAATTCTTAAGGCAAGCCCCTTAACTTTTCTGAGCAGCAATGATCTCCTTCAGAGTTGTCGTAAGAATAAGACAATGAGCTTGGGGGTTCTTATTACAGTATCTGATGCATAGACGGAAATCAATGAGTGAGGATTGTTTTTCCCACTTCTTAAGTTAGACTGAAGAGGCCTCTGCTGCATCCCAGGGGGCCCAGCTTCAATAGATTCCTGGAACCTGGTGACTTCAGTTTAGGCAGAAGATCAGGGCTTATGCATCCTCAACACACTCCCTTTGCTTGGAATGTCATTGGGAAGGTGCTGAGAGATACCAGTTACTGACTATGTTCCAACCGCCATGCTTAGCTCTCAATATTCAATAAATATGGACTATGCCCCCAAACCATCCAAGGTATCATAACTTGCCTAAGCTAACATCATTCCTGTATTAGTCTGTGCAGGCTGCCATGACAAGATACCATAGACTGAGTGTCTTGCATAACAGACATTTGTTTTCTTACAGTTCTGGAGGCTGGAAGTCCAAGATTAAGGGGCCAAAAGGGTTGAATTCTGGAGAGGCCTCCCTTCCTGCTTTGCAGATGGCCATCATCTCTCTGTGTCCTCACATGGACTTTCTTCTATGTGCATGCAGAAAGGAAAGATCTCCAGTGCAGTTTCCTTTTCTTATAATGACACCAGTCCTGCCAGATTAGAGCCCCACTCTTATGACCTCATTTAACCTTAAATACCTCCTAAAAGCCACTGTCTCTAAGTACAGTCACATTGGGGGTTAGGACTTCAACATATGAATTTTAGAGGAACACAATTTAGTTCATAAGAGCTCCTAAGTGGTGGAGTCAGAATCAAAATATAATTTCATGTGCAAATTTACAGCCATATCTGCCAAGTAGTATTGCTTATAACGGAAAGGAAAACATGCTGTTGGTCAGCATCATGAATTGTCATTATCATCCTCATCATCGTTTTTCAAAACTGATGAACTGCTCTGTATCTGCAACCATCATTTTTTTCAGTCTCTTTCTTTTCTCTGGGCTGTGGTTAGATCCCTTTCCTGAAATGGTGTCAAATGAATGTCAGAGGGAGCTAATGAATTGTGACAACAGACTGAAAGGGGCTGCCTGATAGTGGGAAGGTTTTGTTGGCTCCAGCTGTGCACATCTCTCCTCATGACACCAAACCTTTGATCCTGGGAACTTCCATCCAGTCCTCTAGGATCCATGAATTCAATCTTGTGAATGATTGGACTCATCGGAGGCTGTTCTGAAGGCTAAGGTTTATTTCTTCTTATTCTTGTATGGCCTTTGGTCAGTCTAGGTGTCTGTCTGCTCTTCCCTTGGTTTTACATCATAATCCCCTCCCTGTCTTTTTTTGGTATCAGGTGCAATTTGTAGTCTTGTCTGAAGCCACCAGCTCGCTTCACAGATGGCGAATTGCAGTTGAGAGTAATGGGCCTATTCGGTTCAGCCCAGAGAGTATATTAGTGTCTGATAGCCTATAACTGCTGAACATTAGACATTATTCACACTGCTCCAAGGTCATCTGTAGAGCTGCCTCTCCCTCCCTTTTCTCATTCTCCTCCATTCCTCTCTCTACCTCCATTAGATATGAATTACATGAAAGTCATGAGGCCATTAGGAGTTAGTTCTGGGACTGTGGAACAATGAGTCTTTGTTACCAGTCTGGCTCAGTTTTGCTTCAACAAACTGAGAAGACTGGCTGAGCACTTGAAAGAGAACTCAATAAAACAGTAAATCCAAATCTAACTGCTAAGAATGAATGGGTCTTCTCTTGGAGGAAGTACCAGCCCCTGCTCTGGAAGGCATCATTTCAAATAGAAAATCAGAAATCGAGCATCTGGCAGAGTATGTTAATGGATCATTTGAAATATTAGTTACTATATGTACAATATGGTGCTGGACATTTTGATCCTACATTCTGGGCTAAATCTTAATTAAATGAAGTAAGATATGTGAATGTGCCTAGCTTAATGCTTGGCATCCAATAGTGTAAATGTTGTTTTTCTTCCTTCTCTCCTTCCTTCCTTCCGTCCTTCCCTCCCTCCCTCCTTCCTTCCTTCCTTTCTTCTTTCCTTCCATTCCTCCCTCCCCCTTTCATTTCTTCTTTTTCTTTTTTTCTTTCTTTCATTTTCTCTTTCTTTCCCTTCTGTTTTTCTCTTCTTCCCTCTATCACTTTTCTTCCTTTCTGATTCATCATATTCACTAGGGAACACTGAGTAACTGGAAAAAGATTTCATAATCTGAGCTGTATTGGAGCTGTGGCTGGGCATTTCCAAATGCATCTTTCTTCTTGGTTTCACAGCTCTGACATGCTTTCCCAGGAAACATTGAGAATCTTTTTTGGAAATATTTTGAAATTTTACTTATTAAGACTTCCATAGTAAGACAGCTTTCAAACCATAGGAATGCCCAGGCCCAGCTCCATTATGGAGGGTTGCATGTCTCAGACTGAGAGGTTTTTGTCAGCGCTGAAGAGAGAGGAGGATGAGGATAGAATTAGAGAAAAGACAGAACTTAGCAACCCAAGGCTGGCAGTCTTTCTCAGTGATGGGCAGGGGGTCCTTGGGTGGGGCAACTTATCTATGTAGATTTTGAGAACTAATAGAAAAAGGATGAAAGAAGATTTCAGCAATTGTCAAAATCGGTAAGTAGGCCAAATGGCAGCTAGCCTTGGGACCATGGAATATTGAAACTCAGCAAATACATGGAAGTCATCTAGTTCAGAGATGAAAAATTTTACCTCACTTGCTTTCATTCACTCTGAGTAGAGGCAAAGTTGACAAAGTTGACACTGATATTAGAACCTGGGTTTTCTGGATCTTAGTCTAGAGCTTTTTTGTTTTGTTTTGAAATACCACACACGGACTCTGTTGAGACGCCACTCTTTGGCTACAGCTCCAAACTGTTTAACATTTTCCTTACCGCCCCACCTACCTGGAGCTGATATCCAATATTTAATGGTAGAGTTTTAGGGGGCTAGATAAACAGTACTTTTCTTTCCCACCTGAATTTTGAGCCAACTGAGAGATAAGACAAAAGAATAGGCAAATGGAGACCACTATCGATGTTATCATTAATAAAGCTAATGTTGAAGAATGAGGTTTAGATCTGAGGCAACATTGACCTTTCTGATATTGATTCCCTCTAGAAATCTCACCAGGCATGTCTCTCTCTACCTCTAAGAAAGTAGGAAGGGAGCTGGAAAAGAAGTCAGGAGCGTTTAGGAAAAGTCATTTTCATGGGAACCAGAGGATTGAGGAATAAATATCCTCCTGCATGCCCTCCTCTTCCTTCCCAAGCATGTAAGTCAACAAGCAAACCCAAAGTCAGAATATACTGTCTGATAATAGAATGTGATTTTTAAAACCTGGTTGAACCTTAGAAATTCAAAGTAGTCACCATATTTTCCTTCAGGAAGTTTCCAATCCTTATCCAAATCCCAGAGCAGAATCTGTTCTTATAAAATTATAATAAATTAATATGATAAATTTAGTTTGCACTAATGATCAAATTGGAGATGACTAGGAGAGGAATACATGGTTTTCGAGGACCTACATTCCTTTTTGAGTAACTTTAACAAAGTAACAGCTTTCTGGAAATAGTATCTCTGCCTTTAGTTGTCTACCTCAAAGAGTCGTCGTGATGTATTATAGATGGATTCATTTGGAATTGATGAGCTATTTGGACTCTTAGAAAGTAGTGACCTGGATTCAAAGTTTAATATTTTTGTCTTATGTTCTTCAGACATGTATATTTCTTTATTAAACAGAGTCAATGATGGCAAACTCTAGTACCTGTCGTCATAGAATACTTTATCTTTACCTTTCCTCTGGTTTATTTGTAGCATCTGCTTTTTTGTTCTCTGTTTTTTGATGTTAACCATTGGGGAAGTTTCCAAGCATCAAGATGGCAAGATTAATGTCACAGCATGCTGATAGCTGCTCACAAAGAGAACCTAGGAGAAGACTTCTAAGAACAAACATCTCCAAATTAGGGTGCAGTTCAGAGGAGGAAGGTGTGGGAAGTTTTTATTTCTAAACCAGGATTTGTTCAGAGTTTTCACTTAAGAGGTGAGTGGGGTAGTATGCCACTGATACCATCTCCTAAGGCTCTGTTAACCCCATTGATATTGATATTTATTAATTTTTATTAAGTTAATAAAGTATTAAGTATTTATTGAGTTATGTCAGGACATCAAAGAACCATAGAAAAGGAGTTACAGAAAAGGAAGACTTCATACTGATAACAAAATTATGATAATTTTGGATCTGGTCAGGGGAAAGAGCAGTGGAATGACAAGGCATTTGGTAAGATCTTGTTTGAGCGGAGGAGGGAGTGTGCACAGAGAGGAATGACATAACTTGATGTCTCACCGACATCTGTCCTCACAAATGTCAGGTCCTGTTGAGGTTTAAAACCCAGTTGCTGCCATGAATTCTTTAGCCCCTGAGTTTCATGATCAACTCATCTCCTTGTTCACCAGTCCGCGCTATGGAGCTCTCACTTGCAGGCTCTGCTAAATTCAATGGAATCCCCCAAGCAGGATGGATGGTAGATTCAGAGCTCTGGGGCTCGGCTTCTTTAGCCATTTCGTTCACTCCATTCTGCCTTGCTTTCCATTTCCAACAAGCAGCCTCCTGCATGAGGCAAGCTGCCTCATGATGTAGCAGCTTGTTCTCTTTCCTTTTCTTTCTTGTTCTCCTGCACCTGAGTCACTAGACTTGCCTAGGAATCTAAGATCATTCATGTCTGAGGCTATCACTTCACTTCTCTCTCAAGGACTGAAATCTTATCCTTGAAAGACAGTCTTTACATCTAGTCCTGTATTATCTGCTGGACCTGCATTTACTTGCTATTTCTCCCCATTGTGATTCTCCAACCATTTGTTTAGGAATTCATCTATTGGCCATGGACTTACATATCTTGGCTTTATGTGGCTCTGGAGGTAATAGAGTCCAGGTTTTCCAGAGCAAACTCTAATTTGGAGATGTGTGCAGGAAATTTATTAGAGAAACATTTCTTGGGGCATGAAGGAAAATGGATCAGACAGAGTTGAGTTGTGGTCCATTCTCTACAAAGGCCTCAGCCAATTCCACAGAAGCTTTGATGCTGGGATAGCTCCTTAGAGTTGTGCTGAAAGGAGGCAATGGGGCCAGGCCTTACTTGTTCACATCTGCCAGTCACTGAGGCTGTCCCTAGGGAGGATGCTTGGTTTGGGAGAGGAGGCTGTCTTCAGATAAAAGACTCCCCTAATTGCTGTCGTCTGCCAGCACTCTGAGCAGCTAGGGAATGAGTCCCAAAGGGAGGCCTTGCAGTGTGCACCACACTCACCATACAGTGTAACATGAAGATCTGAGATAAGATGAGGGAGGCCCATCACATGCATTTTAAGTACTTTCTTAGGTTATCTCATTCATTACTCACCATGATCCTGTAAGGTAGGTATCATTATTATTATTATTTTAATTTTATTTTATTGTGGAAAGACACTTAACATGAGAGCTACCCTCTTACATTTTTAAGTGTATGTTATTGACTATAGCTACAATATTGTACAGCAGATCACTAGAGCTTATTCATCTTGCTTTACTGAAACTTTACACCCATTGATTAATAACTCCCAATCTCCCACTCCCCCAAGCCCCTGAAAACCATCATTCCACTCTTTAATTCTATGAATTTGACTATTTTAGATACCTCATTTGAGTCGAATCATGTACTATATGTCTTTCTGCGACTGGCTTATTTCACTTAGCCTAATGTCCTCAAGGTTCATCCATGTTGTACCATTATTATCTCTATTTTGCTAATGAGAAAATTTAGGGAGGTTACACTGTATGAAGGGATTCTAAGTCTGTAGCCCTTGTCCTGTGAGGATGTTTGGGGACTATGGGGATTCTGTAGACTCCATAAAACCGTTAGGGACTCTGCAAAACAATGTGTGTATGATTCATGACCCCCAAAAGATTAACCTCACACCGGAGGACCTCAAAGATCTCGTCTAGCTTGGAAATACAAAATGGTTATGTGATTTTTTCTGTTGCAGGATTGTGGTCTACCATATTTAATAGATTACACTTTTAACAAAACTTCTCAAATCCAAATAAAGGTTGAAAGCATGGGATCTCAATGTTTGTTACTTACTTGCCTTTATTTAGAGAGAACAAACTATGATTCAACATTAATCAATGTCACATTATCTATGAGTGGCGGCCAAGTTGGAAGGACCTAGGAGTCTCTAATGTTTTGAAACCCAGCTGATGAAAGTCAGAGATTTCCTCTCGTGTAGTTAGGACATAAACCTTTTAGGGACCCCAGCTTGCGTTTGGGTGAGGCCTACAGCTGTCTGCCTCCTCCTCCCCTTATTCTTCTTCCCTCTCTGTCTCTCTCTCTCCCTTTCTTTTGGTTTTTTAACAACAGAGACCTCAAGTTGCTCTAGCTTTAAGCTGCCTGGAATTGATAGAGACATTTAAACAGTAGCAAGGTCTGCAAAGAATTTGTCTCCTGACACTGCCTGTCAGGTGAATAGGGCTTAGCAGGGAACCATGTAAAACTCCCCTCTCTGCAAAAGAGGGGAGGATTGGGTTATTATCTTGCTCGTTAAGGTTTTGTCTGATTAGCTTCAATTAAGTTGAAGCTGGAAGAAGTTTATTTGTCTCTGTAACTTTTGCTGGTACGGCCGAGAGTGGAAACAGGAGGCCAGGATCCTTTCATAGAGTTCAGACCTACGAAGGGCCCTGTGCTTGGTTTAATACTCTGCTGTTGATATCTTATAATTCTTAATGATATTTGAACAAAGGTCCCCACATTTTCAGTTCGCAGTAGGACCTGCAAGTTATGTATATCTTGTCCTGTTTCAGTGACCCTGAGTCATTAATTCACCCTGGATTCAGAGATTTTTGCATGTAGTTTCAAATCCTACGGACGTCACTCTCTCTTTGAAAATAAGACAATTTTTTTCCTTCTTCCAGCCTTATTGAGATATAATTGACATGTAATATTGTGTAAGTTTCAGATACACAATGTTTATCTGAATGTGATGATTTGATACATGTATATATTATGAAATGTTTACAACAATAAGATTAGTTAACACCTCCTTCACTTCATGTAATTACATTTTTGTTGTTGTTGTTATGGGGAGAATATTTAAGATCTACTCTCATAGCAACTTTCAAGTATACAATATAGTATTGTTAACTATAGTCAGCATCCTGTACATTAGATCCCCAGAACATATTCATTCCTCTTATAACTGGAAGTTTGTACCATTTGAGCAACATCTCCTCATTTTCCCCACCCATCAGCACCTGGAAACCACTGTTTTACTCTCTGCTTCTATGAATTCAGCTTTTTTAGATTCCACATATGAGATCACATGGTATTTGTCTTTCTCTGTCTGAATTATGTCACTTAGCATAATGCCCTCAGGGTCTACCCATGTTGTCACAAATGGCAGATTTTCCTTCTTTCTCATGGCTGAATAATTTTCCCTTGTATATATACCCCATTTTCTTTATCCATTCATCCATCCATCGACACTTAGGTTGTTTCCACATCTTGGCTATTGTGAATAATGCTGCAAAGAAAATAGGAGTACAGATATCTCGTTGACATAGCGATTCCATTTCCTTTGGATATATACCCAGAAGCAGGATTGCTGGATCATATGGTAGTTTTATTTTTAATTTTTTGAGGAACCTCCATACCATTCTCCATAGTGGCTGTGCCAATTTACATCCCCACCAGTGGTGCACAAGGATTCCCTTTTCTCCACATCTTCACCATCTCTTGTCTTTTTGATAATAGCCATTATAACAGGGGTGAGGTGATATCTTGTTGGGGTTTTTATTTGTATTTCTCTGATAATTAGTGATGTTCATGTCTTTGGAAAAATATCTATTCATGTTGTTTGCTCATTTTGTGAATTAGATTATTTGTGTTGAGTTGTATGAGTTATTGAGTTGTATGAGTTCCTTATATGTTTTGGATATTAGCATCTTATTAGATATATGGTTTACAAATATTGTCTCCCACTCCGTAGGTTGCCTTTTCATTTTGTTGACTTTTTTGCAGTGCAGAAGTTTTTAATTTGATGCAGTCCCACTTATTTATTTTTTTTTTAATTTTTTTTTTTTTTTGTGAGGAAGATCAGCCCTGAGCTAACATCCATGCTAATCCTCCTCCTTTTGCTGAGGAAGACCAGCTCTGAGCTAACATCTATTGCCAATCCTCCTCCTTTTTTTTTTCCCCAAAGCCCCAGTAGATAGTTGTATGTCATAGCTGCACATCTTTCTAGTTGCTGTATTTGGGACGCGGCCTTAGCATGGCCAGAGAGGCGGTGCATCAGTGCGCGCCCGGGATCTGAACCTGGGCCGCCAGTAGCGGAGCACACGCACTTAACCGCTAAGCCACGGAGCCGGCCCTATTTTTGCTTTTGTTACTTGTGCTTTTGGTGCCATATCCAAAAAGTCATTGCCAAGACTGATATCAAGGAGCTTTTCCCTATGTCTTCTTCTAGGAGTTTTAAAGTTTCAGGTCTTCATATATTCTTCAATCCATTTCTATTTAATCTTTGTGACTGATGTGAGATAGGGGTTCAATTTCATTCTTTTGCATGTGAATATCCAGTTTTGCCCACCTTGTTTATTGAAGGGAAAATCTTTTCCCCACCGAGTGTTCTTGGTGCTTTTGTCAAAAATTAGTTGCCCTTATATGTGTGGGTTTATTTCTGGGCACTAGATTCTATTCCATTAGTCTATAAGTCTGTTTTTATGCCAGTACCATACTGTTTTCATTACTATAGCCTTGTAATATAGCTTGAAATCAGGAAGTGTGATGTCTCCAGCTTCGTTCTTTCAAAAGACTGCTGTGGCAAAATAATCACTTAATCATGGTGAATCCTTTCAATGTGCTATTGAATTTGGTTTGCAGATATTTTGTAGAGGATTTTGCATCTATGCTTATCAGGGATATTGGCCTGTAGTTTTCTTTTCTTATAGTGTCCTTATCTGGCTTTGGTACCAGGATAATGCTGACCTCATAAACAAGTTTGAGAATGTTCTCTTCTCCTCTTTAATTTTTTAGAAGAGTTTGAGAAGGATTGCCATTAATTCTTCTTTAAATGTTTTGTATAATTTACCAGTGAAGCCATATGGTTCTGGGCTTTTCTTTGTTGAAGGTTTTTGATTACTGATTCAATCTCCTTACTCGTGATTAGTCTCTTCAGATTTTCTATTTCTTCATGATTCATTCTTGGTTGGTTGTATGTTTCCAGGAATTTATCCATTTCTTCTAGGTTGTTCACTTTGTTTTGGGTGTAATTGTTGATAGTAGTCTCATATGAACCTTTGTAATTTCTTTGATGTAATGTTTCCTCTTTCATTTCTAATTGTATTTATTTGAGTCCTCTCTTTTTTTTCTTGGTAAGTCGCTGGGAGCTGCAGTTTCTCCCTCTGCATGGCCAATATTGGTTTCTCCTGCCCTTCCTCCTTATTCCTAGCCATCTCTATATATCTCAGCATTCACGGTCTCTGTGTGGGGTGGAACCAGCGTGAGTCCTCATGCAGTGCCCTGGAAGGCTGAGAAGTTAGTCACTCACCCCTTCCTCCCTTTCCTGGTGAGGGGAACTCTTTCTAGCTGGGGAGTTCCCTCTTGGCTACTGAGCAGTGCAGGCCCGGGGGATAGGATGATGCAAGCAAAATGAAGCTGTTCTTCTTTTGCTTTTTGCACAGTTATTCTCAGGGTTTTTTGTTTCACTGTGTTGCTGAAGTTTTTTAAATGGACACCTGAACTCTCCCAGATCTGCTTTGCTTCTTGGATAGCTGTCAAATTGTTGATCTTTCTGGGGGTATGGAAGCTGGGCCCCCTCTCCCCTATCTTGGTGACGTTACTCCCCAAAATAGGATGTTGATTTCCAATTGCTGTGTGGGAAAGAGCAAGGAAAAAGATGCTGGGATTTGACTGGAGTCTATATGGCAAAACTCTTAATTAACAGCCTGAGGGAAAATCGTGGGTAAAGGTAAGAGACCTTAGTATTTGTTGAGCCTCTACAATGTGCCTGGCATTTTATAACTATTATAGCACTTAATCATCACAATAATTCTCCAAGGCAGATATTTTACAGATGAGGGTCAATGAGGCTAAGTAACTTACCTATGATCACACAACCAATAAATGACAGAGCTTGGAATTGATCTTAGATCACTCTGGCTCTAACTGTGGACAAATACATTATCTTCTGAACATAGCTGCTATTTAATAAGTCTAATTAGGATTGGCTTAAGCTAGGTGAAATGACTGGATGGAAAAGTCCTGTAGTGAACTGGGGAAAGGGCATGATTTTAGAATCTCAAGTTTGAGAGAGAGCTGAAGAGGTCAGACCTGGAACTAAAACCAGAATGTGACAACACGTGTTAAAGTTAAACGGTTATAGAAGTGCTAAGATACAGAGGACACTATATTCAAAGTGAAGTGCAAGATGCAGATGCACTTTTAAAAGATTTATCCAAAAAGCTGATTATAAAACTCTTGGACCCCTTACCCACATTACAGTTTCTTGAACAAGTCAGAAAAAGTGGAAACCGAGAGAAGCTTTGTAAAGAGGAATTCTGGAGAAAGCGTTTGGTGAATCCCTCGCTCACCTCAAGTGAGATGGGGAAGGTCCTTGCCTTGTAACTCAAACCTAATGAACGGCCTCAATGGTCAGGACATAATAGGTGTCCTCTTTGGTTTGGAGGACACAGTGGCTTGTTTCTAAAAACTGCTCGAGAAATCTAAAGGACAGGAGCCTGATGAGCCACCTGCTTTAGGGTAGAGAAAAGGAGTGGTACCGTAGCATAGGGCTTGGGGGAAAGAATGAGTGAGTTTTTCCCATCAGCCAGATGCAAAGGAGAGAGCTTGAATTTGATTCACTCACGTTGGAGCTGCCTGGAGGGCTGAACCTACTTTAACTAACGGGAATTAACATTACAACTGCATCCCTAAGGACTGACAAAGGAGTAAGTGACCAGCTGAAATGAGATTTATTTGTCAAGATCCAGAAAATTGCAGATAAGAAAATTTCAGTGGTGAATGGCATGTTTTCGAAAAACTCTTGAAAGTGAGTCTCAGAGAAAGAGTCAGCTCTTATATAGACTGAGCGCAGAGAGTACAAAGAAACCCACAAGAGTCCCACCGAGGAAGAATGTTCCTGCCTTACCTTCTTACCACCCCACCCTCCTCAGCACCAACCTGGGAAGAGAACCCAACCACACTTCCGTTCCCCAAATTTAGGGAGCCAAAAATAAGGAAGGGGAGAGTCTTGAACTTTACAGGCAGTTTGTAGTTTTGACTGTTGGGTTGGATATTTTAATTTCTAGTCTGTTTAAGAAGAGTGATAAAACTCATAGGGTCCACCTGAGTTTGTGCTTAAAGCAATTGAAAAGCTCTCCCCACTGAGCACATTTAAAAGGGACAGGGCTACGAAATAAAACTGCTTTGTAATTACCTCCCATGACTCATACTTGTGCACCATGCTGACTGATGAGACATGTTCTCTGATTGTGGCAGGTGCTAAAGATGGCTGACACTAGGCAGTACCCAACAACACAGTCAGTGGGTGGCGTTTGGGAAGTATGATAAAGATGACGTGTGGCAGTCTAGGCAGGTAGCCAGCAGGATAGTTGATTACTTGACTCGTGGGTCAAGTATACTGATGGATATCTTGGAACTCATGTTTCCTGCAGCAGATTCTTTTGGTGGTCCATCCAGATACCCTTTACTGGTGCTCCCATCTCCCAGTTACTGAAAATGGTGGCTGGTAAAGGCTCACACCTACATCCATCTCCTAAGTACTTTTCTTAGCTGACATGAACTCTTTACATTGAAATGTTTGGAAGACTATGCTTACTTTCCTGGGGTAGGCCACAGCCAATGCCTGGCAAACATGGGTGTTCAAAAGTCTCACCACCTTGCCTCAAAATGGGACAACTCTGTAGGTCTATATATGTTCTAGAGCTCTCTAAGAGATATCTAATGATAGATTTCAGCAAAAATACATCTTTGCTTAGCTTCTTTCCATGCTCTATCCTGACTTCCTATTTTTCTTACAATTTTCTTTTGAGAACATTCTCTTAATAAATCACTTGCACAAAAATCCCTTCTCAGACTGTGCTTCCAGGCAATCTGACAGAAGACCAGGAGTGATCCTAGAAAGCTGACTTTAAAGAATGGGATTCTGGAGTTGAATCATTCGCTGGCTGAATGGCAATGTGGACCCCGTCACTGCTGGTAGATGGAGTATTAATGATCCCTGGCATGGTGCTGCAGCAGAGAAAGTGCTTAGGTTTTCACCTGTGATGAACTGGGATACAAGTGGAAGGGGATACATTGGCTTGTGCAATCTCCGAAATTTTATTGCAATAATAATTAGAGGGCTTGTGGAATTGGGTGGTGGTAAAAAGCGCCACTGATGCGTTGAAGAGGGAAAATCACAACTTTGCATCCGTTAATTACCAATTTGAAACAAAGTGTGAAATTCAGACAGCGTCCTTGGCAACTTTTAAAGAGATAATCTCCTGAAGCTGGAGGGCAGTCTGAGCTGATGACCAGGATTCCTTGGGTTTTAGAGGTAGCATGTTCTGCGATTGTGAATACTGCTTTCATCCATTTTTTGGATGATGTCAAAGGCTACTTATTTTGAGTGAGGCTCAGAGCGAGAAAATCCTTTGTAGCAGGTCCAGGCTGTTGCTTTGCCACTTGAGTCATATGGCTAGGCTGATCTCATGTTGCTAGAGGTATTTGTATTGAGCAAAGGTGCCATGTGGTGTCTCTGGCAAACCCCAATAGAAGAGTTATGGCACAGACCCCTAAGGTTCTGGAGCAAGGCCATGCCATCTGCAAAAAGGAGCTATACACTATTCAAAAAGTAGCTACTAGAATGGTACTGGGCCCTGGTAGAAACCAGTTATGTGACCACAGGGCATCAAGAGAGTGTGCAGCCAGCAGTGTTCATCATGAACTACAAACTGTTAGACCCACCAAGTCTAAGGTTCAGTGGACCCAGCAGAAATCCATTTGCAAGATGTTATAGTATTTCTGGAATTAGGTTCAGAGTTCACAAGTAAGCTGCATGAACAGGTGTCCCTGACTGCCATGTCACTCACTATTGTTGCACTCATGACCCTCCCTCAATTCACACCTGTGACTTCATGGAGAGCTCTTTATGATCAACTAATAGAGGAGGAAACAAACAAACAAACTGTGCTTGATTTATGCAGAAGTCAGCTCTAACATATTTGTGCAAACCAAAAATAGAGCATGGTTGCAGGACAGCCCTACCCTTGAGCGGCCCTCTAAAATAGCGGTGATTGGAAATCCTCCCAATGGGAAGAGTGGAAGAGCTTTAGCTGGTTTGCTTCTTTATCTACTTTGTATGGACAAAGAAGTGGGCTGAGTTACACAAACTCAAGTGCAATGATGAATTGTTGTACTAGTTGGTTAGGAGCCTGAAAGGAGCAAGATTGGAAGATCTATGACAAGGATCTCTGGGGCAGAATCATGTGGATGGACCTCATGGGAGTAGATACAAAGTGTGGGGATCTTTGTATCACACATTAATGCTTACCACAGAGTACCTGTTGCAGAAGAGGTTTTTTTTTTTTTAAATGAGTATACAGGATGAGTTGGTTGGTAGATGTTAGCCAGTCTCTGTCCTCAGTCACTCCTTAATTGCACAATGAATTAATGAAGGAAAAAGCCATGGTGATGGAGATGGAGGCTGTACATGGGAGCCTGGGCTTTCTCTGACCAAGGCTGATCTAGTTACTACAATTGCCGTATGTCATCTTTCCAGTAACAGAGACCAACGCTGATCCTTTAATACTGTACCTTTCTTAGAGAAGACCAGCCATCCACCTGGTGTAAAGTTGATTACATTAGATCCTTCACCATTCTGGAAAAGGTAACAATTCACCCAGATTTGGACTGACACATATTCTAAGGTTGGTTTGCCTTTTCTGGCTGCAGTGCTCAGTCAACACCACTATCTGAGAGCACTTCCAACATGAGATTCTGTATAACTTCTCTTTGAAATAAGGGACCCACTTTATAGCAATGAAGGTATGTCAGTGGGCACATGATCATGGACCCAGACCCACTGGACCCACCACATGCCATGCTATCCAGAAACTATTAGTCTGATAGAGCAGTGAGTGGCTACTTGAAGATACAGCTGTGGTACCAGCTTGGAGAGAGCACCTTGTGAGGATGAGGCAGTATCCTTCAACATGTAATATATCTACTTAATCCAACAGCCATTGTATGCATGTGTCTACAAGAGGTAGACTAGTTGAGTCTGGGAACCAACAAATGGAATTTGGAATGTCCTATTCATTATCACTCCCAGTGACCCACTTGGGGAATTTGTTTTTCTCATCCTTACAACTTCAGGCTATGTAGGTCTGGAGTACTTATTCCTAGTGGGGAGATGCTTCCAATGGGAGACCTATTAAAAGTGTCATTAAACTTAAAGTTATGGCTGTTCTCTGGTCACTTTAGGCTTCTCTTGCCAATAGATCAGCATGCACAGAGCAGAGTTACCAAACTGGAAGGGGTAATTGAGCCTGATCACCATGAGGAATTAAGGCAGCTGCTATATCATGGGAGCAGGGAAGAATATATTTGATGTATTCTTGGCACTACCATGCCAAGTTTTAACTGTAAATGGCAAGTATAGCAACCAAGATCTGATAAACATGTGCTTAGATCCCTCAGGGTTGAGGATCTGGGTCTTCCATCCAGGTAAGCCACCAGCAGAGGTGAAGGGGGTCTCCTTGTGGTAGAAGATGATGAGTATTAGTTACCACCTCAAGACCAACTTCAGGAGCTGGGGCTGGAGTTCACCCCACTGATCCTCTGCTTGTAAATTTCCCCAGAAATTGTGACCAGCTAGAATCTTAGCGAGTCTGTGTCTGGATAGAATAAACTCAGTGTAAGATAAAAGTGACTCTAAGCAGTGCAAGATGCAGAGTGAAGTAGATACTTTTGGTTCTCTACTCAGATCCCCTTTACTGAACTGGTATGGTCATCTCCCAGCTGTTGAAATACTGGCTACTAATGGCTCACACAAGCATCCTTCTTTTGAGAACTTCCCTTAGCTGACAGAAATCACCTTGTCTGTGTATATCTAGGAAATTGTACCCAGGGCCTGTACTGTGGTGACACAAGCAAGGCACCTAGAGAACAAAATTCAAGGAGGCACTCATTCGCAGGGTGGTATGAGCACAGAGTCACTCCCAAGAGTGAGTGCCTCCTTAAATTTTGCATCCTAGGTCCTTGATTCCCTCACTCTAGTACTGGACCTTCCTGTTCTCTCCTCCAGGGGATGCCCTGTGTCCAGGGACTCATTGTTACAGTGGTACAATAGCCTGGCTCCTTTTCCTCACAGTGAGACAACTCTGGGGACTATTCATGCTTCAGATCTCTCTGCAGGATCAGGCTGAGGCCAGATTTCACCTGAAACTGTATCTTTCTGTAGCTTCTTCTCCTGCTCTGTTCTTGTTTACTTCATTTACTTACAGGTTTCTCCTGAGATGACTCCTTCCGTGAATCACTTGCCATGGAATACATTTCATTTCATGCAGCTAATGAACATGACATATGACTCTCCAGATCTGGCAGCATCAACAGGCTTCTGGGACAAGATTAAACTTTATAGTACCCTTTGGCACTAGCATTCCACAGAAAGCTGTGTGGCCTTGTGTGAAATTCCTATATGCCTGAGTGTCAGTTTTCTGTTATGAAAAACAGGGTTATTAATAGCTTCTTTGGAATATTTAAATATATAATATATATATTTTTAAATATATTTAATATATAAAAATATATGTTTTATGAATTAAAAAAATTAATATATATTAAATATATTTATATTTATGTCATATATTTATGTCAACTATGTCATATATTTTTAAAATATATATGTTTAATACATTATTAATATATAATATATATTAATATATAAACATATATATTTTAAAAATATATATTATATTATATATAAATATATTTAAAAATGTATATATAAATGTATTTTAAAAATATATATTATATATTTATGTATATAAAACTTTTAGCACTAGATCTGTCACACAAGTGTTCAACAAATGATAGATGCTTTCATTATTAGTAGTATAATTAGTCTATGCTCAACATTTCCTCTAAACTTCTCTGTGTTTATTCACTCCCTTGAATAATTTTATTTAATTTTGGGGAATAAAATCCCAGCTTTATTACTGATTAGAGCTGATTTGCAAATGTAGCTTAGATATATATCCACAATCAAGCTTTCTATGACTTTTCCTTGATTTAAACATAATCACAATTAATAGGCAACGTTGGGCAATTGTAGGACTTGCTGTCTGAGGAGTAGAACTTACTGAGATGACTATTCTAAATCCCTTGTGTTATTTTCTCTCTCTCTCTTCAACTCTGTCATAAAATGATATGATTTTCTGCTTCTTTCCTGTGGACTTATGTCTTCTAATTAGGATGCTTGAAAACTGGAGATGTCTCTCTTACACTGACTGTATGTTTAGCCTCATGCCTGGCACTGATTATACACCCAATAAAAGCTGGGAGAATAAGTAATAAATGTAACAACATTGAATCGGTTCTTGCTGCTACTCCTCAGGGAATAATCAAATCTAACCTAGAATTGTCTATGCGAGAAGTAACGCAGTCACAGATCACTGCCTACAATCTGGAGATTTATCCTTAACTTTGAGCTAGTATTTGAAACCAATCCTTTTTTTCTCTAACTCCAGCAACTCTCTCTCTCTCTCTCCCCTCTCATCCATTTATCTAATCTTTTTTTCTCCAGTCTGCAGTCACACTAACGTTTTTCTGTGCTTTTATGTCAGTTGCTGTGGAAAATAGATGACTATCCCATTTGAACTCTACCCATAGGGTTTTATGTGTGCCTATTGCATATCAGACTATTCTAAACAGACTCTAAATTTTGTTAAAAGCCGTGGAGCTACTATTGTAAGATGCTGTGACAGACTTGCTCAAGGTCTCACAGCTGGTAAGAGGAAGAGTCAAGATTCTAGACCTGGTTTGCATAGCTCCAAAGCCCATTATACATTATTCAACAGTTGTATTCTGCAGTAGACAAATGTACGGTTTGCTTTGGTGATCAACTTTCTCGTCTCATTCCTAGGTTTCTATTGTAAGATGGTTGATATGGGAAACACTTTTTCCCCATTTCTCACATTTCTGAAAAGGGGCTTCTACTTCACCTCTTAATAGGAAACATTATTAGAAGGAATCCTCCAAGATTCCTGTTTCCCTGTCTCAGATGCTCATTCTCATAAGAGGAGAGGGCTTTTGCTTTTATGTTTTTTAAAGCCGATTGGCAAGAAGTGCAGGGCTTGTCATCTATTGGGTAATGCTAACGGCACAAGAGATCATTTCTCTATTAAGAGGCAGACCTAGAGGGCTCTCGTTATTTATTTCTCTCACTTACTTAACTTGCTCTTGTTTTTATTCTTGCCCGTACCCTAACCATCATGGTATCTCGTGCAGCTATCTGCCACATGAACTAGTAAGAAGTGTGTAGGAATCTTTATTGGTGTATTTCTCCATTTGAAAAGCAGACTGAGTAAGCTGTGTTTCATCAGGACCATGGTTTTTCAATGTCTCTGACTTCAACTAGCTGGTTAATTTCACTGCTTAAAGTTTTGGTGAGAGCAGGAGGCCCTGTCATGATCTCTAATTTGACCTTCTTACTAATAAGCAACATTTGACTCCCTTTACCCTCAATTAGTTAAAATCTGGAGTCTCCCCCAAACCTCCAAAAGTATTATTTTGTTGAAGAATTCACCAGTGAAGCTATCTAATCATGAAATTGCTTTGTGGGAAGATTTTTTAATATTGCAGATTAATTTCTTTTATAGATATGAGACTAATCCAATATCTAATACTTCTGGTTATCAGTTTAGATAAATTATGTTTTTTAAAGCAATTTGCTCCTGTCAACTGAATTTTAAAATTTGTTGGCATAGGGTTATTCAGATTATCCTTTTATTTCTTCTAAATATTTGTAGGATCTATTGTTATATCTCTTTTTTCATATATGGAATTAGTAGATTATTGATTTTCATCTATTCTCATTTTCTAATATATACATACAAGGCTATGAAATTCCCTCAAAGCACTGCTTCAGCTGCATCCCATAATTTGAACATGTCATATTTGTATTATCATTCAGTTAAAATATGTTCTAATTCTCCCTGTGATTCCTTTTTTTTTTTTAAGATTTTTTATTTATTCATTTTTTCCTCCCAAAGCCCCAGTAGATAGTTGTATGTCATAGGTTCACATCCTTCTAGTTGCTGTACGTGGGACTCAGCCTCGGGTTGGACCGAGAAGTGGTGCCTTGGGGCGTGCCCGGGATCCGAACCCCGGGCCGCCAGCATCAGAGCGTGCACACTTAACTGCTAAGCCACGGAGCCGGCCCTCCCTGTGATTCCTTTTTAAATTCCATGTCCTATTTAAAAGTGTATTGCATAGTTACCAAATATTTGGGTATTTTCTAGTTTTTCTTTTTGTTTTTGTTTCTAGCTTAATTTTTACTGTGGCAAGAGAATATACTTTAAATGATTTCAGTTACTTAAAATTTAATGAAATTTACTATTTTCTTATAAATTGCATCTGTGTTTGAAAATAATATGCATTTTGTCATTTTTTTGTTGCAACATTCTCTATGTATGTTGGTTTGGTCAGTTTTTAAAAGCATTATTTAGATTTTCTATATTGTTACTTATTTCTTGTAAGTTATTGAAGAAGAGTATTAAAAGTTCTCAATATGATTGCAACTTTATTATTTCTTCTTTAGGTTCTGTCAATTTTTGCCTTATATATATTAAAATTGTATTATTACGTATGTATATATTAAGAACTGTTATATCTTCCTGATTAATTTACTCTTTTGTTATTATGAAATGTTCCTCTTTATCTCTAATAATTCTTCTTTCCTTAATGACTAATTTGTCTTATGTTAGTGGGGCTACATCTGCTTTCTTTTGGTTAATGTTTACATAGCTCATTCCTTCACCTTTCTATAAATTAATAAATATTAATTTATTTTTAAAGAAAGTCTCTTGTAACCTTAAGTTACTTTTTTTCTTTTAAATCAAGTTTCAAAAATTAAATGATGTTTTAAATCAGGCTTTTAATTGGAATATTAGTCCATTTACATGCTGTGTAATTATTGACACGTTTGTGTTTATAAATATTATTTTACCATTTGTCTTCCCTTTGTCCTATGCTTCTTATGATCCTTTTCCTTTACGTTTTCTTCTGTTAGAAGATATTTGGTTTTAAAATTTTTCTTCTATTGGTTTACTAATTTTACATTCTTTTGTATTTCTTTTAGTGTTTGCCTTAGACATATTACAACATGCATCCTTGATTCATTAGAATTTAACATAAATTAGTACTTTTACTGTTTCACAGACTGGCTGGATTTTTAAAAACCTTCAATTAAATTTACCCTCTCCTGCTTTATGTGCCATTGTCATCCTGCATTTTAATTCCACCTATATTATAAATCCTACTATTATCATTGTGGGATAAAATGACATTATTATCATTGTTTTGTATTGTAAATATTATATATATTCATCCACATATTAACACTTTATGCTGCTTCTAACTCCTTCTTCTATTCCCTTGCTTTCATCTGAGGTCATTTTCCTTTTTTCTGAAAAACTACTGTATTCTTAGTATTTCTGTTACTGAGAGACTGCTGGTAGCTAACTCCATCAGTATTTTCCTGGAAATATTTTTGTTTTGCTCTTACTTTTTAAAAATTTTATTTTATTTTGTTTTGTTTTACTTTTTATTGTGGTAACATTGGTTTATAACATTATGTAAAATTTAGGTGTACATCATTATATTTCTATTTCTGTGTAGATTACATCATCTTCACTACCCAAAGACTAAATACAATCCATCACCACACACATGTGCCTAATCATCCCTTTACCCACCTACCTCCCCCCTTCCCTTCTGGTAACCAACAATCCAATCTCTGTCTCTATGTGTTTGTGTTATTGTTTTTCTCTTCCACTTATGGGTGAGATCACGCAGTATTTGACTTTCTCTCTCTGACTATTTTGCTTAGCATAATACCTTCCAGGTCCATCCATGTTGTCACAAATGTCTGGATTTCATTGGTTCTTGTGGTTGAGTAGTATTCCATTGTGTATATATACCACATCTTCTTTATCTATTCGTCCCTTGCTGGGCACCTAGACTGCTTCCAAGTCTTGGCTATTGTGAATAATGCTACAATGAACATAGGGGTGCATGTATCTTTATGCATTAGTGTTTTCATATTCTTTGGATAAATACTCAGCAGTGGAATAGCTGGATCAAATGGCACTTCTATTCTTAATTTTTTGAGGAATCTCCATACTGTTTCCCATAGAGTCTGCACCAGTTTGCACTCCCACCAGCAGTGTATGAGAGTTCCCTTCTCTCCACATCCGCTCCAACACTTGTTGTTTTTTGTCTTGTTAATTATAGCCATTGTGACGGGAGCGAGGTGATATCTCATTGTTTTGATTTGCATTTCCCTGATAGTTAATGATGTTGAACATCTTTTCATGTGCCTGTTGGCCATCTGTATATCTTCTTTGGAGAAATGTCTGTCAAAGTCTTTAGCCCATTTTTTAATTGGGTTGTTAGTTTTTTTGTTGTTGAGATGCATGAGTTCTTTATATATTTTGGAGATTAACCCCTTATCAGATAGATGGTTTGCAAATATCTTCTCTCAATTGTTAGGTTGTCTTTTTGTTTTGTTGGTGGTTTCATTTGCTGTGCAGAAGCTATTTAGTTTGATGTAGTCCCATTTGTTTATTTTTTCTATTATTTGCCTTGTCCAGTCAAACATGATACTTGAAAATGTACTGCTAAGACCAATGTTGAAGAGTGTACTGCATATGTTTTCTTCTAGAAGTTTCATGGTTTCAAGTCTTACATTCAAGTCTTTAATCCATTTTGAGTTAATTTTTGTGTATGGTGTAAGATAATGGTCTACTTTCATTTTTTCACATGTGGCTGTCCAGTTTCCCCAACACCATTTATTGAAGAGACTTTCTTTTCTCCATTATATGTTCTTGGCTCCCTTGTCAAAAGTTAGCTGTCCGTAGATGCGTGGGTTTATTTCTGGGCTCTCAATTCTGTTCCATTGACCTGTGTGTCTGTTTTTGTGCCAGTACCATGCTGTTTTGGTTACTATAACTTTGCAGTATATTTTGAAATCAGGGAGTGTTATACTTCCCGCTTTGTTCTTTTTTCTCAGGATTTCTTTGGCTATTCGGGGTCAGCTACGTCTCTAGACCTTGGAGAGGTGGCCTTATGTAAGAGATGCCTTATGAGGCCGAGGAGTGTGCTTCCCTCTTGTCACTAGTTCCAAATGTTCCAGGAGTGTCCCCTGTATGGGCTATGTGTATGCTGTTGTGGCAGGGTTGCTCTTGCTTCAGGTGCCCGGGGATGCTGAGCTGTCCCCCTGGCCAGCTGGTTGCATTGCTCAACTGCATGTGGCTGCTATGGACCCTTTGGTCACTTTATCAGGTGTGAGGGGCAGCAGAGTTGGCTGCAAGGTCTAATAGCACATTTCTATTGAGGAATTTCTGTTAAGTGAGTAGGCCCCCAGCTTGGCTGGTTGTTAGGCTCAGGGTCTTACAATTGCTGTAGGCCTCTGGCCTACGAGGCTGTTGTCAGCTCTGTCAGGTTTGCAGCTGGGTGGGGCTGGCCTCAGGCACAGGAGCACCCAGTTGTTTCAGGTTTCAGTTGTTTGGAAGGTGGGGCTGATCCCCTATGTGGCTGTTTGAGAAGCACAAGTCTTCTGCACCTGACAAGCCCCGCTGCCAACAGGGCCACACACTCCATCAACACAGTCCTGCCCCATGTGCGTGCCCCGACCCCCTGATGCAGACCCAGACACCCCACTACAGAGGCCCCACACACTCCACCTGCTCCTTGCATGTGCCTTGCTTTGCAGAAGTGGATCCACTTGCCTGGTTGCAGACGATCCAGGCACCCAGCCTATGCAGGCCCACCAGTTGCCTGAGAGCTTGCTGTTGGGTGGGGCCAGTCCCTAGGGCCGGCTACCTGCTTTGAATGAGCTAGATTAAATTGGTGGTCTAGTGAGTGGGGCAGACTCCTGTGCTAACAGGCCAGGGGAAGAACTCCAACGGCGTCTGCCAGTGCCTGTGTCAGCACCGCTGTACTAGGTCACAGTAATGCCTGCCACCGATGTCTCAGTCCCTGGAGAGATCTCATCTCTCGCCTAGATGCACCCAGAACCTATCAGGTGAGTCTCTTTTCACCAAAGGACTGTGAACCTTTCTTTCTGGTGATTTTAGGTTGGTTTCTGAAATGTGCAAATTTGTACATGGGTCCTTTAAGAGCCGGATTTGTATTTCCTGACGGGTATAGCTTTTCTGGGGGTATTCCCCGCCACTGTTAGTAGCTGGCAAAGCCAGACATTATGACATTCATCTCGGTTGTGCTGGGACCAAAGGATGCTTATAGCGGTAATGCTCCCCTTTCCAGGTGCCCCACTCCTTCAAGGAAGGTTGCGTACCTTTGGATTGCTCCTGGGCAGCCATGAAGCACTGTGGCTTGCGAAGGTGGCTTTTTACCTCTCCAGAGAGGAGTATCTGCCTCTTCCACCTCAGTCAGGACTGTCCCTTGTTGTGGGGGTTCTTTTTTGTCCAGTTTTCAGTTCTCTCTCAGGGGTAATTGTTCCAAGAGTAGCTGTGAATTTGTTGTGTCTGCGGGAGGAGGTGAGTTCAGAGTCTGCCTCCGCCGCCATCTTGACAGCAACCCTGCTCTTACTTTTGAAGGGTGTTTTCCGCGGGTATAGAGTTCTAAGTCGGCACCTTCAGTATTTGAATAATGTCCTTCTATTGTCTTCTTGATCTCATCATTTCTGTCTACAAGTCACCTATAATTCTTATTGCTTCTGTGTAGGTAGTGTGTCTTTTATCTCTGATTGCTTTTAAGATTTTTTGTTTGTTTTAAGTTTTCAGCAATTATGATGTATCTGGGTGTGGTTTTATTTATATTTACACTGCTTGGGTTTCATACTGATTCTTTAATCTGTGAGTTGATGTTTTTCATGGATATTTACAAGATTCTTGGCCATTGCCTCTCCAAATTTTTTTCTTGCCCTCTCTTACAATCTACTCCTTATCAAATTCCAATTACATGTATATTAAAGTTTTTTGCTGTATCACATATGTATCTTTTTTCCTCTTTCTATGCTCATTTCTCTCCATGTTTTAATCTGGACATTTTCTATGAACTTTTTTAAAAAATGTAATTAATCCACACTTCAGCTATGCCAAGCTATTCTGAGCTCCTAATTTTACTTATAGTATTTTTTACTTCTTGAACTCCATTTGATTTTTTAAAAACAATTGTAACTTCTCTAGCAAAATTCTCTATTTTTTTCTTAGATATATTAATTAAAAAAATTTCAAAGTCAATTTCTGATTAGCTCCAATTCTGGATCATCTGAGAGTTTGTTTTCATTGTGTGTTTTTCTCTTAATCCTGTTTCTTGGTATGAATATATGGATGCCGGAAAACTGCATGGAAAAATCTCAAAATAACATCCTGGGTGAAAGAAGCCAGACTGTAAAGAGTGCCTACCATTTGATTCCATTTATATAAAATTCTACAAAATGCAAACTAATCTATAGTGACAGAAAGCAAACCACTAGTTGTCTGGGAAAGGGGCAGAAACCAGTCTGTAGGCATTTGATACATCATAACAACAAAATCTAATTAACAATAGGATATGAGAAGGAAAGTTAGGAGAGGGTCAGGAAAGGATTATTTTGAGAAGTTACATTTAATCTGAAACTTAAAGTAAAAGAATGTATTAAATATGAAAAGAAGTGGAAGGAAAGAAATATGTTCCAGGCAGTGAGAAAAGTATCTGTTATGATCGGGCACGATAGAGTAGAATAAGTAGGTTAGAATAACCCTGGGTCAAAGGCGGTGAAGAGGTAATTGTAAGAGATGAGGTGGGAGACAGAATCAGAGGCCAGATCACAGAAATCGGAACTGGGACTAAGGTAATTGGAAATGCACCAAAGAATTTTAAGTATTTGGGAGTGGGTGACAAAATTAGTTTTGCTTCTCAGAAATTAAGATGGTGTGTAGATATAGTTTCAATGTGGGGGTACAACTAGAAGTGTGAAGACCAGTTAAATCTTCTACTGTAGTATATATGAACTATATTACTGGTATGGGTCAGGCCAGTGTAGATGTCGGGAAGAATTTTGGCTGATTTGGTGATAGATTGAATGGGAGGAGTGAAGGAAATGTAACAGTCTGAACTAATACCGCGGTTTCTTTCTTGGATGACTGTATTGGTGATGGTGCCATTTACTGAGGTAACACAGGGGTATGAGCAGGGTTTTTGAAGAGAAAATGTTGAAAATACTTTCAAACATTTAGTGTTTTAGGTGTTTATGTTACATTTAAGTGAATATTTCTATTATCCAGTTATATTTATTGATTTGGAGCTCAGAAGAGAGATCTGGGAGATAAATAGAAGACAATGGAAGCCAAGGCAGAGTGTATAAAGAAAGAAGAGAAGGCTGAGGACAGAGCCTTTAGGAACACCAACAGTTAAACAGAGAAAGAGAACATTAACAAGGTGCCATGCACCCAAAAATAAGGAGGTTGTCAACAAGATAGTGTGTCATCCAATGTCAAGAGGTAGGGCAAGCTCTCTGGAGCTTCTCAATACCCTGTCCCAGTTAAGTGATATTCCCTCTGCACCCTATGCTCTTCCTCCTTGTATCTCTTGTAAATTCCTATTCCTCCTTCAAGTCAGCTCAAAAGCCACCTCTTTTGGAAACTTCCCCTGAGTCCCACGGACAGACTTTGGAGCACACTTTTCATAGTTCCATTTGTTTTGATTCCGCTCATCATGTTGCATTTTAATTATCAGTCTACAAGCGTATTTCCTTGCCAGATTGTGACTTTTGATTTTATATTCTCAGCATCACTACATTTCAACCTTGGCTGAATCTCTAGCGCCTAGTATAGTAATTTTATGGAAGATACTCAAAAATTATTTGTTGAATGAATAAAAAGCTATTGAAAAAAAGTGAGAGAATCTGAATTGCTAATGATGAAAAAAGGCAAACGATGTGTGTCTTTCTTAGGAATTGTGCCACAAACTAGCTTAGGCAAGTTACTGCATTTTCTAGGGAACCAGCTTCCTCATTAGTAAAATCAAGCTGTTGGTTAATGGTGACATTCTATGTTCTATTACCAGTTCTCTTTCAGCAATTATTTTATTTCTGGATTAAAATAAATATTTTGATTGAAAAAGAATCTTCCTCTTTCTGCCTGTCTTGGTTCTTCCTCTGGTTTGTAAATGGGTATTGTCTGAGTCTAGAAAGTATTGAATCTCAGTCTCCCGTGTGCCTTTGTTACTTTTATTTTCATGAGAATTTCTGGGCACAGAGTGGTTAAGACTCGCAGACCCAGCAATGTCCTAAATACGTGTCAGCAGATGTTGAAAGTCTGTGGATGAGAAAGTGCCATCACTTCCTGGGTAATTGGAACAAGGAAGAGGACACCATGCACAGGGATTTGACAAAGGATTAACCTGTCTCCTCTACTGTAAAGCAGTAATGGGGTCATTTGTTACTCATGGCACTGCCTGTCACCACATGACAGAGGTAACACACTTCCTAACTCACTTGCCCAGGATCCCTGACCAAATAGCTTAAAATGGAGATGTGAAGATGGGACCTAGAAATTGATCTTCATTGCACACAATTCAAAGTTCCTGGGGTGTTTAGCTGTAGCCATGGATGTGAGTACCAGCTCGTGTGCCTAGTGGGTCAATAAACTCTAGGTAGAAAAAGGGCACTAGACTGTGGGCCTGAAAGTCATGCTTCTCATTTCATATCCCTTTTTTTTGTATGATTTTTGTGATAATTCATGATTAGGGAAACACTGAGGATATTTACTTGTAGGGTATTTGTGAAATATGGCCATTCATGTAACCAGAAGAAATATATGCTATAGTTCCTAGCATAGTACCTGACACTATGAAAATAGAATTGGGACCTTATGGTAATAGGTTTTAATACATAAATGCTGATTGATTAAAAAAGAGAAAGTATTTTTATATGTTGGCAAGAAAATGAACATTTTGTGGACTATATATTCACTTTTGCATCATAATGAGTTGAAGGTGTTTAACATGCCAAGCATATAAATGAAAATATATTTAAACTATATACATAAGAAGATGTTCATTACAGAATTATTTATAATAGTAAAGAGCTTGAAATAAAATACCTTTCATTATGGGGTTGGCTAAATAACTTCTGGCATGACAACCCAAATGATATTATGAAGCCATTTTTTAAAAAATGGTAATAAGACTACCTAGCAAAGTCATTGCATATACATGAGAATCGTAACCATATAACCATACGCATGTGAAAAAAAGCCCATAAAAGTAACTGTGTGAGGATAGTGGTCTTTGGGTAGATATTTTTCTTATATCTAATTTCCAAACTTTCAGGGGTTAAATATCTCACATATTTTTTTAAATTGATTTCAAGAAGATTGCCGATTACCTCGAACATTGACATTTCACAAAGGAAATACATATGGCTAAACTTTTCTTGTGGATGGGATCTGGGAAAGTCAGAGGATCCTGCACAAGAACAGTGTTTTGACATAGTGAAAGATAAAAACTAGTAGTGGTGGCTTTATGTGGTTTCCTTCACCTGGGAACTCCAGGTAGGTTGAGGTTTAGATAATTGTCTTTGGATTCAGAGAGGTTTAAGCTTCAATCCTAGCTCTGGTCTCTGGGGAAATTACATAACCTCTCTGAGCCTTGATTCTCTTCTCTGTGACCTGGAGATAATATCTCTTTCATAGGGTTTTTTAAAAAGAATGAATGAAGTGGGATAATACATATGAAATACTTAGCACAGTGTTGAATTCCTAATAAGTTCTTAGAAAATGGTAGCTATTTATGCTGCTTGATGTGATGCGCTCCTTGGTTCTTTCAATGTTCTTGTGAATGGAAAGGGGTAACCATTCATCACCTTTACTTTGCAGGTTGGGAAATGGGATGCACTAGTCCAAAGTCAGCACCAAGTCAGGTAAAAAACACTGAAAAAGTGAATATACAGATTCCACCCTCTTAATCCCAGCATTACACCACCTACAAGGCTTCTGTAGAAGAAAAATAGCAGTTACCAGCTCTCCTACCTCTTGTCCTCTGAGAGGCAATCTCTTCAATCACTTCAATTGTTCCCTCTGGTACTTACCTTCTTATTCTAAATAATATTCTTTATTTTTCAATTTTAGATGTCATATATTTGTGTTTCATCTATGGAGGATGATACCATCTTCCCAGTGTTTTCCTCTGATCTAGTTATATCACATGTGGCATAAGTAACTATTCATTGTTTACACTATTATTATTACTAAATAAGTATTATTCATGGACCACATTTCCTTTTTGTGCATAGATATTCATATTAGCTGGAGTTATTAAGTCTCTCATTTATTCCTTCTCTTAATTATCTGTCTCCATCCCTAATTCTTTCTTCCCAAGCTCAATTTTCCCCCAAGTTGTATAAGTTTTATTAGATACATGAAGAATATGTTGGCTCTTTTTCATTTTTTCTTCAAGCACTACCTTCTGGGGTTCCGCCTTCCTGCTTTATTCTGGACTTGGTCTTCAGATTTGCTACACAGCTCCTTTCCTGGGACTTCCCATCACTTCCAACCAGGGTTAGAGCCAGTGTGTTCAGGATCTTTTTTCATGATTTGCTCCCTCATCTTGGTGGGGCAAATGTCTGAGGATCTTCCTAGAAAGAAAATGTATGAGCCATAAATTTTGTGCTCCATGAGTATCATTTAGAGACTGTGTCATCTGTATTGACAGATTGTGTACATTTCTTCTCAAGTCTGCATTCAGTGACATTACATTAGTAACTTGAAATTGACCATAGTGTATTTGCACCGTGGAAATCAGCAAACATTGCAAATCAGCTTTTGTTTGTTTTTTTTCTCCTGGAAAGCCAGTTGCTAAACATTTACCAGCATGCCACTGCTGCTACCTGTTACTCATGAGCCTTTCAGGGGTTGTGGGGAGGTTTACAGTGAAAATTGATGACCCAATTGGTTTCTCATCAGCATTCTTCTCTGCTGGCACTGACTAACTGGCTTTTTCCGATCTGCTTACTCTTCCAACATCTTTCCATCTTGTAGAAGTTTGTGATTTCTTAGTCATATATCTTTACCTTTTAACTCTCAATTGAGACAAGTTTGAAGAGAGAGAAGCAATGAACATGTTTTTTAATTCCACCATGCATATCCAGAAATCCCACATTTAAATCGAAGAAAACTCCCTGAGCTCATTATTGAGGACAGTAGAACAGATAAGAGATGATGTTGCCTTGGATCAGAGAGGTGGCAGTAGAGATGGAGACATTCACTTGGGAGATTCTAAGAATAGGAATGAAGGAAGTTTTGAGAATGTCTCCCAACTGCTTTAATGGATGGGTTCATGAAGTGCCGTTTCTCATTTAATGGGAAGATGAAATCTGAAGGAGGGGTAGAGCAGGCAGGGAAGATCAAGAATTTGTATTTGGATGTGTTAAGTTTGAGATGCCTTTGGGACGCAGAAGTAAAGATGGCAAGTTGGCTGTTGACTATATGAAAGTGGAGCACAATAGAGAGGCCCATTGCATTTCCAACCCTCCAATTCTGATTTGTTTTTCTTCTACACAAGATGCTGGTTTAGTGTGGATGCGTACACATGTATCCTCATGACCAAAAGTGGGAAAGGGTCAGCAGATCCGTGTGTAACTTATTATACTGTCTTGGGGATCCTTGGTAAATTCCATAGAGATATCCTTTAATCCATCTGGTCATTGGCATCCTGATGGCATCTGGTGTTGAAGCCTGCTGCTAATGAAGCAAAAAGTCTTTTATCATGTTATTGTCAGGGCTCTTACGTCTCTTCTTGCTCCCATCTCTGGCTGACATAGCAGAAAGTCTAGACTTTGGCAACACCTTCCATCCCACGCATAGATAGAGCTATCACCCTTCAACTTCCACTCTAGGATGCTTCATAACTTCCTAAGGTAGTTCCATGACAGACCCTAGACTGTTGACTCAGCTTCCTTTTGCTTCCTGCAGTGAGATACATAGGAATTTCTAGATACCATCCTTACCCATGGATGGTAAGGGAGACTCTAGTGGAATTATCTTTGATTCTTTCTCTTATATTTATCCCTCAGCTATTTGTTAGCCTACCACCTAGATAGCATCTTCTTGAACTCAGTACTGCTTCAAAGGAAACTATGGCCAGAGAAGTAAGAAACAAGCGCTAATCTGCTCTTAGCCCAAATTTTATGGTTATTTTAAACAGCATTATCCACCCTTAGTTTTGACCCAGAATGGAGAGCTAAGACACATATGTTTCCTTACTTTCATCCCTTTCCGATCTAGAACCTGCTAGACTGTCTTTCTTCTTCCACTTCCTATCAGGTGGGAAGATAGAAACTTGCTCACATAATATCTTCCATCTCTCTAATCCATGCTTCCTAGTAAGCCTCTACTTTCAGACCGCAAGTCTTTATTTTCTGTAGAGGTAGGTTCTGGAATTTGAAAATTCAATTTCTTTCTTGACCAACTCTGCCCTTCAAAACTAATGTATGTTTGTATACTCTAAAATGTCAGCTTTGAGAAGTGATACAAAGGGTGGTTTCTTTCTTTTGGATTTTTTGCTTTAACAATATGAGTCCTTCCCAAAGCAAAGTCTGACTTCAAAAAAATGAGAGAAATGCCAAAATGTAAGAGAGAAATGGAATGTACATCTATCTATGTATCCATCTATCTTTCTATCTACCTACCTTTCTATCTATCTATCTACCCATATTTTATGTGAATGGTAATTGAAGTAGTGGGTAGTGTGTGTGTGTGCATGTGTTTGTGTTATGCACAAACTCTTTTAAAAAGCTTAACAGAAAGAAATATCAGTACCTGGTAGGGGCCAATGTGGGCTGGACCAATAGATAGTTTTTAAAAAATAAGAAATAGTAGCGCATGTTCGATTGCCAATGGGGATGATTCAGTAGAGAGAGAGACAAGAGATAAGAAAGCGAGAGAATAATTCAAGAATTGAGATTACTTAGCAGTCGAGGGAGATGGGATCTAAGGCTTCTGAAAGGAGGTTGGAGGACTTCTCTTATTAAAAACAAGAGGAAAGGTGAAGGTGCTGATGTGTTTACAGATTTGGTAGTGAGAGCTGTGGAAGTTCATGGTTAATAGCTCCTACTTTCTCATGAAGTGTGAGGTAAGGTCATTAGTGTGAAAGAGAGGGGAAGGAGGTGGAAAATGTGAAGAGAATGGAGAAGGTATGAACTCATAATTGCAATAATGCAATAAAAGAGCAAGAGAAATACCAAATACAAGATCTAGATTTGCTTATCTTTAGGGTCCTGTTGGGTTCTAGACCTTTGTAATTCTTTTACTGGTCCATTGGCCATGTGAGTGTTTTTCTGATCAACAAGAGTTGAAACAAGCATCTTCAGAATTTCCCCCACACCATAGTGATATCTCATGCACCTTTGCAAATTCTGAAGTCTTGTCATTAGAAGCCTTGAGACACTCTTTCCCTGGTCTTCCTGACTCAATGGATAGAGGAGATGGATTGCTCTCTAAGATTCCATCAGTGCACAATTCACTATTCTGTTCTGATTCCCGTGTCCTCTTCAAATTTGCCAGTTCTCCCGAAATGTGTGAACAAAAAATCAGGAAAAATTAATATAGTGGCTTTTAATTTGTTTATTATCAGAATCTTTGCCTGCTATGAAAAGTATGCATGGAATACAAAACTTAAAACAGGTGAGAGAAAACGTGTTTCTCTCACCTGTGGTTCATGATGGGATGAGGTCCTGAAGCCACGGCAACCTTGCTCCTCCAGTTATCTCCATGATACTTAAGGCTTTGCAGTGCACACTTTGTGGATCACTTCTTCCACTTGTTCTAGCTTTGGCATAGACATGAAACTTTGGTTCTTTACTTAAATCATTTAAGAAATTTAAATCATAGCTTCTTAGAGCTGTAAGACTATCTGTGAACTAACTCCCTATTTCACACATAAGAAAACTGAGACCCAAAGAAGTGATTTGATTTGTCTTAGGTCATTTAGATGATGACAGAGCCAGAACTGGAACTCTAGTCTCCCAATATCTAAATTGATGCCTTTTCCACTATAGTGACCTACTCTGAAGCTCAGCCGGTACTTGCAGAAGATCTGTTCTTTATAATCATGCAGAGGAAGCTATGTCTGGACTCTGGAAGAGGCATATTTGTGCCTGCTTGTCTCTTCCCTAGCACTGACACATTGTTCGTTTAATTTGCTCAGTCTACTACTCCATTAGCCTTGTCCTATGGTGGGGCTGGCCCATTTATCCCTGCTTAAAATTTAATCAGACATTTCACTGCTCATCAACACTTTAACGGGACCATTTAGAGCACTGAAATTCCACACATCTCTGCTTAATTACTGCTAGCCGACAGATGTCACTTTCACTGTCCTCTCTTCCCTGTCTCCTCCACTTGCACAGACCTGAAGGAGAAGCTTATTCTTTAAATAAACCTTAAAGCAGAAACATGACCAGAGATTAATGGAGAGACGCCAACCCCATGTTTCTGCCTGATTGGAATCTAGTCATTTGGGGAAGTTAAATGCTATATCTGGTACCTTATCAGAACTTGAAGCCCACCTTCAATTTTTTTGTTACACAAAGTGAAAGGGTCATGGGAAATAGGAGGATGCAGAATAAATGACTAGGCTCCCTCCTCTGCCGTGCTTGTCCTGCCGTTCTCAGGCCACTCTCTGCTCATGCTTGTTCCTTATTCAACTGTGAAATTGGAATCCCAAGAGGAATGTTGCATTTCCATTGCCCAGACACTTCTCACGATGGAGCACAATGAAAGGGGACTGCTTTTGGAACCAGAGAAAGAAATTGGCAGGTGACAAGCACTCTTGGCATGTAACAATAGGCCCAATTTATTTGGTATCATCAAATCTTGGTTTTCTCGAACCATGTACTTCCTGTCCCTCAACACATATAAATGCTGTTTTCAAGGACACGGTAAATATTATTGCAGGAAGCCTCTGAATATGGAAAATTCATTTAAACTGAGATGTTAATGGCTCGTGCCGTTTTCTTGGAAACAGTTGTAGAAAGAATAGGGCCATGTTTGATGCTTTGAGCATATGGAAGAATTTCAGATGACTAATTGATATTCTTGGATTGAATAAAATGGAATTTACACAAGCTGATTCTAATCTACTATATCAGTTATCTAGTGCCACAATAATGCTGCATAACAAACAATCATAAAATTTCAGTGGCATAGAGCAATAAATGTGTTTGTAAGCTTCAGCTGCTCTGACCTGGCTGTTAGATGGGCTTGTTCACTAACCTGCAGTCAGCTGTAAGTTGACTGAGTGGTTTGGCTCTTTTTGGTTGGGCTTGCTCATAAGTCTGGAGGTCACTGGATGACAGGGTTGATTTGTGATGGACTTGGCTAGGATGATTGGGTCAACTTGGCTGTGCTCTACATGTCCTTCATTTCTAGAAGACTAGCTTTGAATGTTTTTATTGAAATGAAAGGGCAAGAGAGCAAGCGGAAATGCTTAAGCACATTTTCCAACCTCTTCTTGAATCATATCTATTTAAACCCCATTGACCAAGGTAAGTCACATGGCAAGGTCCAGAGTCAGAGTGGTAGCATACCACGAGGTTATATTGGAAAGGTTGTAGATAGAGGGAAGGGTGAAGAATCGGTCAAAGAATACAATAAATTTACTAGGCCTAAGGATGAAAGACTGAATGCTTCCTATCTAATATTAGGAACAAGACAAGAATATTCACTCTTACCACTTTTATTTAACCTTGACCTGGAAAACCTTGCCAGTTCAATAAGATAAGGGGAAAAAAAGGCATATATACTGAAAACGAAGAAGTAAATCTGTCTTTCTTCAAGAAGACAGGGTCAAATTTATAGAAAACCCCAAGGAATATACTAAAAATTTTAGAACTGCTAAGTGGATTTAGCAAGGTAACAGGACATCAGAATAATAGGCAAAAATCTATTGTATTTGTAGATGCTAGCAACTTAAAATCTGAAAATGAAACTAAAAAAATACGTAGGAATAAAGTTTGATGTGCAAAGGCTTATTACTTCAAACTACAAGATATTGGTGAGATAAAGATCTAAATAGACAGAGAGTTGCATGATGTTCTTGGATTGAAAAACTTCAATATGGTTAAGACAGCAATTTCCCTAAAATTTGTCTCTAGATTTAATACAGTCCATATCAGAATCCCAGCAAAAAATTTTTTAATTTGACAACTTGATTCTAAAATTTATATGAAATTGCAAAACACCTAGAATACACACACCTAGAAAACACAAAACAACTTTTTAAAAAAGAAGAACATTAGGGGACTTACACTGTCTGATTTTAAAATCAGTTATAAAGCTGCAGTAATCAAGACCATCTGGTTTTGATGGAAGAATAAATGAGTAGATCAGTGAAACAGCATTGAGAATTCAAAAATAGAGCTATACTCATATGTTCGATTGCTTTCTGACAAAGATGTTTTGTGGTCACAAAACTAGAGGTGGATGAGCCACCTCCCAGTTAATAGGTGGGATGATGACACTGCGCACACCAAGGGGATTTGAGAGAAAATGTATTAGTCACACAAGGGACTCCTGGGGAGAGCAGGTCAGGCACAGGCAGGTCCAGGCTGGCTTGAGTGAGACAGAGAGAGTGGGTTGGGACTTTATAGTGGTTGGGAGGGCACTGGTGAAATGTGTCTGCGTGCTGGCTGGCACTTTGGAAGGTCTGAATTTTCTGCTGGTACCTGCCCAGATGTGGGGCAGAAGGGGAAGAGGGAAGTGTGGCTTGAAAGCTGTCAGCAGTTAAACATCCAAAATGGAGCCAAACTCTTAATTACTGGTACCGAGGTAACTTAGTGTTGAAAGGATCTTATTTTTAATAAATAGTGCTGGAATAACTGGATATACACGTGGAAAACATGAACCTTGATCCTCTTATCACACCTTACAGAAAAATTAATTGAAAGTGAATCATAGATTAAACATAAGAGTTAAAACCATAAAAATTCTAGAAGAAAACAGGTAAAATCTTTGTTACCTTGAGTTAGGCAAAGTTCTCTTAGTTTGGACACAAAAAGCACAAGCCATAAAAGAATAAAAAAAGATGAAATAGACTTCATCAAAATTAAAACTTGCTCAATGAAAGCTACTGTTAAGGAAATGAAACAGCAAGCCACAGATTTGGAGAAAATATTTTCAAAAAACATATCTGACCAAGAAATTGTATCACAAATAGATATAAAGAAATTCTATGGCTCAATAATAATTCGTATAACCCCATTTTAAAAATGACCAAAGAGTTGAACAGACACTCACATACATGCAAAATGAATACCAATAGCAGGTAGCACATGAAAAGAGGCTCAATGGCATTGGTCATCAGGGAAATGCAAACTGAAACCACAATGAGATACCATTAGACACCCACCAGAAAAACTGAAATTAAGAAGACTGAAGGGCCAGCCCCGTGGCTTAGCGGTTAAGTGCGCGCCTTCCACTACTGGTGGCCCGGGTTCGGATCCCAGGTGCGCACTGATGCACTGCTTCTCCGGCCATGCTGAGGCCGCGTCCCACATACAGCAACTAGAAGGATGTGCAACTATGACATACAACTATCTACCGGGGCTTTGGGGAGAGAAAAAAAAAGGAGGAGGATTGGCAATAGATGTTAGCTCAGAGCCAGTCTTCCTCAGCAAAAAGAGGAGGATTAGCACGCATGTTAGCTCAGAGCTGATCTTCCTCACAAAAAAAAAGAAGACTGAAAATTACAAGTATTGTCAAGGATGTGGAACAACTGGAACTTTCATATACTACTAGTGGGAATGAAAAACACTATGGCCACTTTGGAAAGCAGTTTACAAAGTTAAAAGTGCACTTGGGGCCGGCCCTGTAGCTTTGCAGTTAAGTGCGTGCGCTCCGCTGCTGGCGGCCCGGGTTCGGATCCCGGGCGTGCACCTACGCACCGCTTCTCCGGCCATGCTGAGGCCACGTCCCACATACAGCAACTAGAAGGATGTGCAGCTATGACGTACAACTATCTACTGGGGGTTTGGGGAAAATAAATAAATAAAATTTAAAAATAAATAAATTAGCAAAGTCCTTAATCTTAAATTTAAAAAAAAAAAAGTGCATTTGCCAAGTGACCCAGCCACTCCTCTTTTTGATGTCTCCCCATGAAAAATGAAAACCTATATCCACATCATAGATTTTCACAAGATTGTTCATAGCAGCATTATTCATAGAGCCCAAAATTGGAAATAGACCAAATAAAATATCCATCAATTGGAAAATGGATAAATAAATTTTGGCATAGCCATACCATGAAATTTTGTGTAGTAATAAAAGAGATAAATATATTAATACTCAAAATAAAATATGGATTAATTTCAAAAATATTATGCTACATGAAAGAAGATTGCTATAAAACTAAAATACCATATGATAATTCCATTTATAGGAAATTCTAGAAAGGGCAAAACCATAGTGACAGTAGATCATTGGTTTTATGGGGGTGAAGGGTAAGGATCGTTTGCAAAGGGACACAAAGGAACTTTTTGGGATGACGGAAGTGTTCCAAACTTGATTGTGGTCATGTTTGCACTATTGTATATATTTGTCAATACACAACAAACTGTATACTTAAAATTGGCCATTTCTATCGCTATAGCTCAATAAAGCTGAATAATATTTTTAAATTGATAAAAATATTTTCTGCCATGGGGCCAGAGGACCCAAAGTCTTTTATATGCCTTCTTACAGACCTCAGTGTACCAGGAAATATTGCTGTTGTGACATCCTTGTCCTTAAACTTATGAAAGGGAGCCTGATGAGGAAAACGGACATCCCCATGGTTACCTGGGCACATAAGCTGCCTCTTCCTCAGTGGGATCTGTTTTTATCAGGACACTGCCTCTTCCTCAGACTTGTGTTCAGGCCACATATGTCTTATCGCAGGACTATCCAATCAAAATGGACTACAATCCTCTGGTGTTCTACCGCCAAATGAAATCATCTCATGCCTGCAAATGGATCTCTCAGAAAACCAAAAAGACCAGGAGTTATGCTGGCCAGAACAGCAGGAAAATGATATATTCTCTTTCCTTGCTTTGCCTTACTTTGCCATTTTTTCTTCTTTTCTTTCTGAGTCAAGGATAAACATATTTATCTATTGATAGGATTGTCTGTCTCTGTTGATTTGTTTGACACAAACTCTACTCGATACTTAGTTCTGCTTACCTGGTGTTTGGCAGTGCTGATCACGTTAGAATCTGAACTTAGAGATTCAGGGTAGTGACTACATCTTAATACTTATCCTGTGGATGGGAAGAAAGGAGAAATCTGTTGATTTTTGTGAAAGGTCTGGTGATTTTATGCAGCAGTTGGAGAATAACCCATTACTAATTGCTCACTCAACTGGATTTATTTATTTATTTTTTTAGGAAGATGGGCCCTGAGCTAACATCTGCCAATCCTCCTCTTTATTATTTTTTTTTTTTGCTGAGGAACACTGGCCCTGGGCTAACATCCGTGCCCGTCTTCCTCCACTTTATATGGGACGCCGGCGCAGCATGGCCTGACAAGTGGTGAGTTGGTGTGCGCCGGGGATCCGAACCGGCGAACCCCGGGCCGCAGCAGTGGAGCACGCACTTAATCGTTTGTGCCACCTGGCCGGCCCCTCAACTGGACTTAAATGGCTATTTGTAAAGTCACATTTTGTCACAGTTAAAACTTTATGTTCCCAAGTAGGTGTTGCTCAGTCGATTTGTCTTGTTTTGGAGAATGCTCACAGAGCGCATGTGCAGGCAATACCTAAAATGTGTTACCTGATAGTGGATGCGGTGTTGAGAAGGCAGGCTGGTGCCTAGAGGCTCGTATTGTTTGCTAAATGTAAGACTCAAATCATGTACAACATACATTAAAAGATTTTAGAGGTCATTTAATTGAAACTCTCATTATATACATTAGGAAAATGAGGCACAAAGAAGATAAATGACTTATCCAAGGTAACAAAGTATGTTAGTGTTAGACCTGGGACTAAAACTGAGGTTTTCTCTTCTTCTAACATTCTTACCACTATAGCATGCTGTACACTTCAAGGCTAATAAAAAAAAAAATTCAGTACGAGGGACTTCCCCTAAAGGAGAGTGGGGTGAGGGCCCTGTGTTCTAATGCTGAGTTGATTCTAACCAATATTTGTGGCGTTCAAAAGAACTCATATTTGCAGGCTCACAGCATTATTTTAGTTGGTAAGAGGCATAAAGTAACTGGGTGGGGATTTTAATAGCTTCTGGTAGTAAAATGGGGTGACAGCCTCATAGAATTTGATTCTGTTTTCGGTATTTTATAATAAGTTCACTTTACTCCAAATGAATGGTGGTTCATGTGGTTCCAGGACGAATTTCTTTTAAAAAGATTCTTACTCTTTAAGAAATATAGACATAGCCATAAAAACAATTCAGTCTTTTACCTCATTGCCTCCTTTTTCAACTGGTAATAAATTGTTGGCTGAGGCTTAGATAGGCACATAATAGGCAGTGGGAAACCCTCCATCAATGAAGAGATTTATCTCTGAATAGTCTGAGAAACATTCTTTTATGCAATAAATACTAAAGGTGGGAGATATAGGCCAACAAGGAATGAATAGACTATAAAGAGGCGTTTGTCAGGATGATGGTAAATATCAACCTTCAAAAAAGGAGAATTTTATAAACCACAGTCAGTACCTAAATTTTTTATGTGCTACTTTTGACAGGATCTGCCTTAAGCATATCTCCTTAAACAAATTTATTCTAGACTTCTACAGAGATTTTGCCCATGACACTTCTCTATGTCGTATGTTAAAGCCTTATTGCTATGTATCATTAGCTACTTTTTTTGGGTAATTTGATTTAGTTTATTAGTTTATCAGAGTTCAGTTTATTCCAGTTTTTATTCCTCATACCTGTTCAGGTGATTATCCAGAGAATTTCCGAGGTTATTCTTAGATAAGCTTTTGGAAAATGAATACATAGAAAGTGTCAATAATCAGCTACTGATTGCTTGTTGGAACTGGCTGTTCTACTCCCGCAAGACTCTTGACTTATTTTTTCAAATGATTATTTTTAAGATGTTACTAATTTTCTGTGAACTCTTCATTGTAGATTTTTAGGATTCTCTCTTCTCTTTGAGGTATCATTATTCTTATAATTCCTTACATCATGGAGGAGACCCCTGGTGGACAAGCACCCTGTGTATTTTGCATCATACCTCTAAAGGTCTGCTAATTTTACTGAAGTGCAGGGACCGAAGCTGGACCTAAATAATGGAAGATGCGGTTTGATTTACCAAGAACTATATTCTGATTCATCATCCGTGTTGTATTTTCTTTAACCAGAAATTGAAATTGTGGAATATCAGTGGATTTGCAGACTGCTTGTTGGTCATAATCTTAACTTTATATCAATATAAACAATTTGGTGTTAATTTGAGAGATTTGGACTGCGATACACAAGTTACGCACAACCCCACCCCCACCTACCCCCAAATACCTTTTAACTTCCCTAACTTAAGTTGAGAGTCCTCAATTTAATGTCTGATGTTGCATCAACTGATTGCATTGGGGATGGAATATTTGGACTGGCTTTAGTCAGCAAACATTTATCGGGAACCTTCTATGTTTTTAGTCTAGTAGGTTAACGTAAATGAGGCAGGATCAGCATATATCTAAAGCTGAAATTTACTGAGCACCTACTATGTATCTGATTAGCACTTTACCTATAGTATTTCGTTTAATAGACACAAAAATCTTGAGGCAGGTACTGCTAGTTCCCACATTTTATAGACAGAAGAATTGTGACTCAAGTAGGTCATGTAATTCACCCGAGGTCACTCACCTTATAGCAAAACTGGGACTTGAGCTCACACTTGTGAGACTCTGGAGTCCCTGGTCCCAACCTCAATGCTGTGCAGCCTCACAACTGAAGGCTTGGGTGAACCTGATTCCCCTCTGCAGTTTCACCCAGCGTTAGCATTAGGATACCTGGATTTTGTTCTTTCTTTATTCTCAGTAATTGACAACCTACTTGGCATTTAGTTTGTGTTCAATAAATGTTTGCTGAATGAATGCGTGTGCAGGAAAGTTGCTCCTCCTCAGGGTTTTTGCACTGACCTTGGATGGCTTCTCATTTCGTTTGTTAAAACACCAATGATAATGCAGGGGCACTAAGAAGGACAAAGAAGATCAAATAACCAAGTTAAAATGTTCTATTCCAAACACTAACAGTACAATATTGGAACGAAACTGCTGAACATAACAGATTTTTTTCCCTCCTCCAAAGAGAACAATTATTCGTGAAGTGAAGGACAAAGACATTTTGTAGCATTTTTATGAAAGAGAAACATATATCAGAGGGCATAATGAAATTTCGATAATAGAGTTTGCCTTTCTTCACCAAGCCTATCTTGCAACATACATTCTTAATGAAGGAAAAGATCAACAAGCCACAAACAGATCTTTTCTGTGGGAAATAAAGCAATTAGGAAATACAAAAGAAAGGAAAGAAAAAAATTCGAACAAACTGGAACATTTACAAGCATGTTAAGAAAATCAGTAAAATCAGACCTACTCTTAAGGCAACAAGTCTATTCAAGCATTGTTACAGATTGTCTGATCATTGCAAAGAAATCTCAGTTTGGAAGATTACAGTGGAATTAAAACCAAAAATGTTAGGACTCAAGCAAGGCATGTGAGAGACAGCTTTTATGGTTCACAACGATGTCACCTCATGAACTATGTCCTTATGCAGAAGGAGATCTACAGAGGTGCTCAAATTAACTGAATCAGAGCAGAATAGACAGGAGTTGGGATTTACTTTCTTTCAACCGAGTTATTGGTTAGTCATTTCAGTCTTATTCATCTGTCAATAATATTGAATTACAATTGAAAGCGTAGGACTGTGCTAGATAATGCAGGAAGAAACCGCTTTTCAAGCGCTCTCTCCTCCCTGTTGGTTTCAAAAGACTCTTACTCATCCCTCAAGAGTCATATGAGTTGCTGCCTCATCTGGGACACTGTCCCTGATCCCTTTAGGCAAAGTGAATCACTTTCTTTTCTGGGCCGGGCACTAATTTATTTGGTCCTGAGCTCTCCCCTACATATCTCACACAGCCCTTAGTCATTGTATTGTTACCATGTGCTTATGGCTGTCTCCTTGGATGAAGAACTGTCATACTGACTGTCAGCATAGAAGCAGGTGGTTAGAGTGTTTTTTTTTGAGGGATGCATAAAGGAATGAGTCTAGAAAACAGAACAATTGTCTTAACCTGCTCCCATTTACCAACCTCTGCCTATGAAATGAGTTTTATATCATTCATTCATTCAACATTTACTAAGAAACAGTCATATTCCAGGCACCTTGTTAGGCACGAGGGATACAGAAATAAGATATGATACCTCAAATCAAAGAGATTTGGAAAATTGGTAAACTTATTAAAAATACTTTCCCATATGGTAAATTTAATGTTATATGTTTTTTACCACAATAAAAAAAATCTATATAACTGTCCTGTTATCTTCAAAAGTGTCAAAGACAAGGAAAGGCTGAGGAATTGTTTCAGATTGAAGGAGATGAAAGAGCCATGACAACAAAATGCAATGCCTGATTCTGCAACTGCATCCTTCTGCTGTAAAGGAATTTGTTGGGACAACTGGATTGAAGGGGGTCTAAGGATTGGACGGTAGTGATATATCCGTGGTAATATCCTGATTTTGATGATTGTACTGTGGTTATGTAAGAGAATGTTCTTCTCCTTGGAAGTCACTTGGGCAGAAGAAAATATTACCAGATGGAAATCTGGATCTACTAAAGAGCACTGGAAATAATATATGTTAAAACACACACACACACACGCACACACATACACCTTTCTCATAGACTCTCACAGAGAGACATTTTTAATTTCAGTAACTTCAATGAGTTGATGTTGCAAGCAGAAGGGTCATTTGTTGTTGTTCTTTTATTTTTTATACTTGGGGAAATTTATACTCCTTCAACATCCAACAAAATCATTATGTGTGCTGGAACAGACCACTAGTGAGAGATTTTCAAGGATGGAAACTCTTTAAGAGCCAGAGTGTTTCCCTGATCACAACAGTTGCTCCAGTTTCTCAAGGGCCAGAACCAGGCACAAAGTTTGACTTTGTTGCAAAGAAAGGTGGGGCCCACTGCTCCCAGGCAAAATCATTACATCATCTTCGTCAGAGTCATGGGTAGGAAGGTGAGGTTTTTGCTCTTTTATTTTTAAAAATAACTTAAAATGTGTATATATAATTATGAGGAAAAAATTGAATGTTACATGTAATAACACCATACAGAGATACTGCCTTAATCCCTCAGTGTAGTTCTGTCTTCTATTATGCATAGGTAATGTGTACGAATTCTGCCCTACAACTATATGGGCAGAAGTGTGACACATTTTTATTTCTCCAAATCAAATTAAATGAATCTTTGCATCCTTTTCACTATTCTCCCTTTCTAGGGTCCCTAGAAAGAAATCTGGAGATTTACATGGTACCCTAAAAGTGAAGGACACTAATTTTTAGTCCATCAGAGTCTCAACTGAGATGTTCACTGACCAAGATCTCTTGATTCATCTTCTCTATCCCTCTGTACCAGGGAGTTTTACGTAAGGCTTCAAAAGCCACAGCTCTCAACGCCATAGCTCTTAGTGTTGAGGTTTCCAACATCGACTTGCCACATGGTCAAAGGTCAAAGGTCTCCTAGACATCTTTCACTCATAAATCTCCCTCAAATCCCCAACTCCTTTCATCTGCCTTAGAACATTCGCTTTTAGCTGCCTCACCCATTCACGTATCTCAGGACTGTATCCTTCACCCTATGCATAGACTTTAGCTCTTTGCCTCTGTAAGCCATGACTTTTAACGACAAAGCAGCTTAATTCTCTTGTGGAGATCTCTGGATTTCACGATCCAAAGACTTCTATCTTCTCCTTGGGGATGAATGTTATATGTCTATTTCTTTCTGATTCTTTTGCAGTAGGGAAAATACATCACACGTTAATAAATCATCCTGCCACACTTTTCATAAGTTTGTATTTTATAGTATTTAACTCTTTCAGCTCAGTTGAATAACTATTTGTTGAGTTATCTACCACGTGGACACAGTGATGAGGAAGACATTTTCTACAGTTGAAAAACTCGTGGTTTGGTGAGGAGCATTGGTCCCCACATGGCTACTTATTCTATGACTCTGAGTGATGCTTTAGGTGACTACTTCTGAGAATGGGTCTTTTTCCCTTGATGTTCCTCTTTCTCTTTTTTTTCCCCTCTCTTCTTTTTCACACATAAGCACAGGTGCAAGTTACTAGCATCTGTGCTGCCTCGTAGGGAAGCAATTCAGCCGATTTTTAGGCTTAGTAATGCCAAGAACCGTGGCTGTTTCTGATACCTTCTTTTTTCAGTTGATTTCAACTCTTTACTCGTCTCTTATAGTAGGAATGGGAGTCATTGGGGTCCACAGACACCCACTGGGTGCAGAGATTAGCTCCAGATGCTGCTATAATGTGTAGTTCACCCAGGCAGAAATACCACTCATTAAGACAAAATTCTGCCAGCAGGGATGCTTACCTGGCTTTTCCTACCATGTGGTACCTGAATATCGACTGTGATTCTTCCATTGGGTCCACCCAATCCTAACACTATAACATCCCAGGAACAATTGCTTAACTGGATCTTTATGAAAACAACAAATAATTAGTTTAAAGTGCACTTGGAATGAGAATTCTATCGATATAGGGATTAAATATAATACACATAGATGACATTTACTGAACTCATTATATACAGGTACTGTGCTAAGTGTTTTATGTTGAATTAACCCATTTAATTTTCATCACTCTGTGAGGTAGATGCTATTATTTTTCATTTTATTTATAAAGAAATGTGAGCTTTGAGTATTTATGCCCAAGGTCAACAGAACGAACACTTGACAGAGCTAAATATTCTGGTCTTAGCACCCATGCTCCAAACCATGAGATTTTACTGCCTCAGAATATGTGCAAAACCTGTAAATGATATTCAATACAGTTCTGGTTTTAAGCTATTAGTTCCTTTTCACTCCCTGGGAAAGTGCCCATATTCTTGTCTTTACGTGGTCTGCATCAAAATTACTGGTATAGTTTTTAGGGTACATTTTATGGTTTACAGAAAATTTTAGTTGTTGCATGTACCTTTGCTCCCAGTTACTCATCAACTGATTTCTATGAAAATTTGTTCCCGCCTCTGCTAATGCCTGCTGTTAATTCTTCATTATGGTGTGTATTAGTTTCCTATTGCTGATGTAACAAATTACCACAAACTTAGTGACTTAAAACAATACAAGTTTACTGTCTTACAGTTCTGGATGTCAGAAGACTGAAATAGGTTTCAGTGGGCTAAAATCAAGGTGTCAACAGGGCTGTTTTCCTTTTGAGGGCTTTAGGGAAGTGTCCACTTTCTTGCCTTTTCTTGATTCTAGAGGCTTCCACATTCCTTGGCTCATGACCCCTTCCATCTAGTATCAGCAATGGCTGGTCAAGTCTTCCTCATGCTGCATCACCCTGACACTGACTCTTCTGCTTCCCACTTTCACTCTAAAGGACTCTTGTGATTACATTGGGCCTACCTAGATAATCTAGGATAATCTCTTTAACTTAAAGTGAGCTGATTAACAACCTTAATTCCTTCTGCAACCTTAGTTCTCCCATGCCCTGTCATGTAACATTTTCACAGGTTCTGGGATTGGGACACTGATATCTTTGGGGGATCATTATTCTGCCTACCACATGGAGGGATAGTTTTGCTTCCTTTTGTCTGGAGCTTCTACCTGCTTATCTCTGCACTCTGATTCAGAGCTTTCTCCCTCTCTTCATTCTCTGTTGTACTCTGATAATCTGTGAGACGTTATATACCATTTATTAGGGGGAAGAGATACTTTTTGATTGGGAGTGAGCTAAAATTAAAGTTTATGTTGGGGAGAATGAAGGCCATTCATAACACCTCCTCGGTAACCCCAATACATTCTCCCCTTTGCTGGAACAACTAGGAGTCATTCTTGTTTCACTGTTACCCATCCAGGGTGACATGGGTAAAGTTATTCAGGGTTCTGGGAGAGCTTACATAGACAGACACTAGGACTTGGGGCTATAGGATTAGATAGGTAATTGAAAACTCCAATTTTCAATGGATATAGGGTCATTCTTGCAAAAGCATTATTTGTAATCATTGATATTCTTAGTTTATGGAGCTTTAGATAATCTGTCTTAATCCACTCCTTTCACTGACAAGGAAGTCAAATCTCAGAAACATGAAATGACTTGTCCAAGGTTCTACTTCCAATAAATTGCAGGCTTGGACCTGGAATTCAAATCACTACTTTTCCAGCTCACCACATTTCCTTCCATTAAGTAGTGACCCCCTTTACACTGGCTCCAGTGGGTTCAGCAACTGGCCAAGGGCCACAGGCTCTAAGCTGTAGAAGACTGTAGCCTATGATTCCTGTTTCCTGTCCTCTAGTCCAAAAAGATGGATCCTGGGATATAGTATTCTTGGGGATGTGTTCCAACTCTGGGTGAGGTGTTTCTTGTGTGTTGGGGGAATACTGAGATTTGAGTAACTTTAAGGGCAAGAGGACAAGGTTGATGACAGGGGTCTGGAGTAATAACAGCTGCGATTTTTGAAGACTTCTACTATGCCAGGCCAAGCACTTTACTGACCCTGTTATTGGCGTTTTGTCGCTTAATCCTCACAACAGCCTCATGTCTCCCAGCAGTAAATGTTACTGAGCTTTGTCAATATCTTATTATCTTTTTTTTTTTTTTCAAGCACAAAGAAGACTACTTCTCAGCCCCATGGTGGGAAGAGGTCCCAAAGTGACAAGCCAGTTCATGTGAGTATGACACTTGAGTAGAAGGGACACGCTTCACTTCCAGGCTGAGGCTGTGTGAAGCCCTGTGCTGTCGGTCCTTCAGGCTCTCTCTTCCTCTCTTCCCTTGTGGCAATGACAGAGGCCTTAGTCTTCCTGGCTGCAAGAGTGGGGAGTGATTGTGGGTGGCAGAGCCCCCTCTTGACTGGTGTGGGACATGCAGTTTGAGTGGTAAATACACTTTTGGTGGGTGAAGCTCCTGACCCAGTGGGATTGCGAGCTGAACCTAGCCCAGGCTAATATAAGTAGGTACGGTTATCTACAATTTTAGCTGGTGAAAACTTAGGAGTAGACTAGTTAAGTGGATTGTTGGTAATTGACAGAGCAGGGATGCAACAAGTCCTTGCCTGCCTGACTCAGAGCCTGTCCTGTGAATCCCTTCACCACACTCACTCCTGGTAGAGGACAGGCACAGGGGGAAGGTGTCAGCCGGAGGACAAGCTGCTTTGAGGAAGGGTCTGCACATTCCTACAGCCAAGTCTGGTGTCTTTTTTACTTTAAGTCTCCAGAACTTCCTGTTTTCCTTTATTCCCTTATTCTATTCTTTATTCTGATCCTGTGCCTTCCCGTAACTTTAAACACTTTAAAAAATTAAGCCCAGTTCTAGTATTCCCTCCACACTTCAGCGGTTGTGCACATGCCCTTGGATGATTTTCAACATTAAATACGTCCTCCGTCTCCCTCCCTCTCCATTGTCCCTGAGAAGCGAGTCTGCTTCCATCTCTTTCATGAAAGAAGACACTTTGTTCTAAACAAACAACACACAGAAAGAGACAGGGGTGAGCGAGGTGGGAAAGGCGGGGAACAAAGAGAGCTGCTTAGTGGAGATGGGGAGCGGGCTAGGCCTGTCAGTTCAGCTGGAGTGGAGAAAAGAGGCAGGGACAGCGTGGCACCTGGCGACTCCATCGCTTCAGACTTGCCTTCCCAGGGGTGCCCTCTAGGGCTGCGTTTCACCCGTCAGGCTGGGGAAGCTGTGGGAAGGAAGGAAATCACTATGCGTTTGACTTCGTCCCAGAGAATGACTGTGGTTGAGAAAAGTTAATGGTTGGAAAACAGATGTGGCTCTGTTCTGTGCAGCCGGGCCTTTCTGGTTTCTGAACTAGACCCAGTGGCTTTGCATTAGGCTCATGGCTGTCTGTGCGCCATAAGACAGCAAGAAGCTGCATTGTCAACAATTTAAATTTTTTTTTCTTTTTTTTTTTTTTCAGTTGGAGAAGGGTTTTGGCCATAGGTGAGAGAAGTCACAAAGTAAGAGGAGTGAGAGATGAACTAGAGGAATTTTACATCTCCATTTTCCCCCAGAATGAGGAGTCTTGGAAAGGTTATAAATGCTCAAAAGGTTAACACACGGCTTTGGCAGCAAACCTTTGTGTGGCCCGGGAAGGCAGGATTAAATCCTGTGGGGGAGAGTTTCAGGGGCAGGTTTCTGGGAAAAAATATAAAAGACTGTTTCGAATAGACCTACAATAAGGGGAAGGTGTTACATGGTATTAAGCTTCTCCTAATTGGAATGAGTTTAAGCAAAAGTGAGGGTATGTCATAAGAGGGACTCAAACAACTGATAGGCAGAATTTCCTAAATTGTGCCCTGTAGTTGACCTCCTTCAGAATCAACTAAGGGACTTGTCAAAAATGCGTATTTCCAGGCTTCACCTCAGACTCAGCATTTGAGAATGTCTTCAGTTGGGCGCTGGAATCTGAGTTCCTTCAGAAAATCTTTTATACTCTAAGGACCACTTTCAGACAGAGGGTTTATGCTAGGATGACTTTCGAAGATGCTTTCAATTCGAGAATTTGTGACTTAGGTTCTAGAACTGCTTTTGCTGTTGACAAGATATGCAACTTTCAACAAATCATTTAATCCCTCAATTTCCTTGTCAATCTGGATGATCTTAGTTACATTTGGGGACTTAAACATTAATATCTATTCCTGGCTCCTGCCTCTGAAAATTCTGATTCAGTAAGTCTAGGGTAATTTGTATGGTCAGCCAGGTTTGGGAACCAATGAAGTAAATTTTCTCCAAGGATTTTCTAGCATCAAAATTTCATGAGTCTACATTATTTAACATTATCAAAAAGGTATTATGTGTCATCTTATCCATATCTACTCCAACCAGGATGTTTTGGGAGCTGGCTCCCCAATCTGGATCAAGTTTTGATCATTTATTTATTTATTTTCCACAATCACAATGAGGTAGACATTATCTAGGAATATGCTCTTTTTTTTTCTCCTAGCAAATATAGAATCAAACTACTGTAGTACCAAAAGATGTCCAAGTATTACCTACATTGTACCTACCTTCTTCCAGGAGATGGTTTTCTCTAATTGTCTGGGGACTGGACCCCAGAATTTGCATGGCTCCATGGTGATAGAGGGTAGCTTGCTCTTTGTACCGTACTCTGTGCACTACACTGAGGGATTGCTATGGAATTGAGGGGTCTCCTTTTAATTTTCTCTCCCAGAGCAGAAATTATGGGTCACAATGCATTTTAATCACAATAATCTCCACCTTACTTACAATACCATGGGGCAAAAATTTCCCCAGTGTTTTATAGAAATACACAAGTCAGGCAAGCTTGGCTTCTTAACACAGGAAAACTTTAAGGGAGGAAATTTTTAGATTGCACATGTTTTTCTAAGTATAGTAGATATGTAGCATATATTTTAAAAAGGGTTCAGAGAATATAGTATATGTTATGTAAAAAAAATAACTACGGTTATTTAATACATCTATTCTTGGGAGAAGGAAAAATCATTACTTGGTACTTGCAGGGGTCTCAGGCTTCGTAAAGGGAAATTTTCCAAGGGTTTGCAGAGTTTGGAGGTTTCTGACAGGATGGTCTCACCAACATTCACCTGAATTATTAAGTGTAAATCCATATGCTGGTGGCTCTGTCCTAAACAAAGTGGGGCAGATGTCCAAAAATAACCACTGTGTCCTGATTCATTTATTATCCTGAAAATAATTTTGGAAGAGATTCTCAGGCCTGATGTTGAGACATTAAGCAGCTTCCAACTTCACCAGCTCTAGAGTAGAGTGTTTTTTTGTAATACCTTTGATTGTCTAAAATCGTCTTTCTTGCTTAGAAATTTTCCTGTTCTAGGAGAAGCAAGTGCTTATTAACAATTAACTTTATCTCTGCTACCGTAGTGAGTCTTTTGAAATGAGAGCAATGCTTTGCTTCCCTCTGTCTCTCAAGTCAAAGAAAATCACAGTGGTCCTCATTCTTAGTGAGCACAGAATGCACCTGGGTAAAATTGGGAAAAAAAGAAAAAGAGAGAGAGATGAGAGAGAATTTCTGACATCCACTGCCAGAGATCTGACTTGGTGGATATAGGTCTGGGATGTGTCGGCATTTTAACAGCAATCCTATGCACAGTTCATTTGGGAATGTAGTCCTTCTCTCCTGGCAATGAACATGGCTTGTGGGTTAGAATAGGGCAGCTTCCTACCCCAGAATTACCTCTAGACATTATGTCTGCACACTGGTTGCCTTGTTTTGAAAAACAGTGGGAATATACCCTATAAATAAAAAGAAAGAAAAATCACTCGACTCTTAAAAGATAAAAATGGGAACCAAGAGAAGGGAGTTGGAGAAGTTTGCTTGAGTTTTGAACAGATTCAGACAAAAAACAAGCTTCTCATGTAGGTATCACTTTGGAGACTTAAAAAGTATAAGGGGGTTATTTTAAATAAGAGCAAGGAAGGGAAACACACAATCAAGCACCAGATGAGAAGCTGGATTTGATAAAGTGTTATTTATGCAATGACCTTACTTATGTAATGATTTTACAGTATTTGTTCTTTCATTTGATGTTTTATTCCTCTATTTATTCAGTAAGTATTTATTGAGAATCTACTAGCACAGAGAATATGAAGTTCTGTGCTAGGTATTGTCAGGAATTTTAGAAAGCAGCACACATAGCCCTTTCTTTAGGAGTTTAAAATGTAGTAGGAGATTCAAGATAAGTTCACATGAAAAGCTACGTAACAACACAAGACATGATGCACACAGTGTCGCTAGGCAGTATGTGGTTAAGCACCAAGTAGTGCAGATGTGTGTCGGATGTACTTGTCTCTCTTCTCCATGATGTCTCCTACCAACTACGTAGAACCTGTTCTTCTGTTCTGTTTTCCCTTTGGTATTAGGTCCAAACCCAAAAAAACCATCTTCAGAAAATATATTGTCGGTAGAATCTGGCTTGAGAATCAAGGTTTCTTTTTCTGGCCCCTCAAGCCTGTCTACATGCCCGCTTTGCTAAAAATTTCTGATGCTTGTGCAACAATCCATGTTGGCAACATGCTTAGCATTTTGTCCCATAGACTTACCTTGAGTGTTTGTCAGGGATCACTTTGTTGCTAGACACAGAAACCTAATGTGACTTAGGTGTGGATGAATCCAAAGTTTAACTTGTATCAGCGGTCATTCTCACTCATTTCTCAGCTCTGCCTTCTCTTCATTGGCTTAAAACATTGGTAAGTTTCTGTCACGTGGTAGTAAAGAAGGCTCGTGGCAGCACCAAGCCTACGTTTGTTCAATGCCATCGTTTCAAAAGGAGAGTGCTTGTTTTCCTCACATTTCCAGCAAATATCATCGGGAGGAAGGTAACAACTCAACTTCAACCAACAACTGTGATCTAGGTGATTGGTTTGTTTTCACTCCTAGAACCAGTGCGTGATAGAAACTCAAGAGCTGCTGGGCAGGTAAAAATCATTACATGGTCCTTACACCTTGCCCTTCGGATTATGACAAAAGAAGCATAATTTCATAAATATGCTAATGCTTTTATGGCTATATGCTTTCAGTCTACTTGAAAACACAAATGCATTTTAATAAATACATGTCTGGCTGCATATAATGCTCCCCAAATAAAACCCAACAGTGTTCTAAAATGTAGCAAGAAAGATATAAGAATGATAAATGATTTTGTCAAATTAACAGAAGAGAACTTTACTTGAAAACTCTAAATTCCTGTGACTTTTAGGGCAAGTGTCTGCCTTCCTTATTTCTTTTACATTAGCAAAAGCCACCTTAACTATATTATACAATGTAAAATTGACATGTTGTCTTTTTATTATTATTTACAGCTGACAATGATTATTTACTCTATGGGAAAGTAAAATGCTGTCCAGGGAATCCTGCAATAATTAGTTTCAAAGGTGTGTGTGCACATGGATGGGGAAGGAAGTAATTATAAGTAAATTTGCAGGTTGTCATCCAATAAATTTGCTTTAGGGTAAACCTATTTATTTATTTATTTTTTTTTTTTAAAGATTTTATTTATTTATTTTTTTCCTCTTAAAGCCCCAGTAGGTAGTTGTATGTCATAGCTGCACATCCTTCTAGTTGCTGCATGTGGGACGCGGCCTCAGCATGGCCGGAGAAGCGGCGCGTCGGTGCGCGCCGGGGATGCCAACCCAGGCCGCCAGCAGCGGAGCGCGCGCGCTTAACCGCTAGGCCACGGGGCCGGCCAAAACCTATTTATTTTTAAAATGCCATTGGAAATACATCAAAGCTATATTTTCTCTTTTAATTCTCTTATAATTGAGTTTACCAACACCAGTGGGGTTATTCATAGGATCTGCTCACAATACAGTGGCTTTCAGGGTATTATGTTATTTGAAACTTAGCTCAGGGACCAAAATGCAGATGGTCAATTTAGAAAGAGGGAAGACAGCTATAACAACTTAAGGAGATTGAAAGAGAGTGAATGATCTAGTGGGTAAAGAACAGCTGTTAAGTACTCTCCACCTATTTCCTTGGTTCCTAATGTCCTTCAGATCTCTTCTGTGAATGGTCACAAGATATATGAGAAAGAATCGTGGTTTTGGATTTAGGCAAACATGGATTCAAATCCTGCTTCTACCACCAAGTGGCCAAGTGACTATGGCAAAGTCTTAGTTTTCTTATCCATGTAATGGAATCAATTAGATACTTAATAGTACCAATAAAAGTATTAATTGAGATGATGTTCTTAAAGTGCTTCCTGAAGCACCTGGCAAAACCTGAATACTCAGTAATTGGTAGTTCCCTCTGCTTAACTTTAGAAAGCACCAGGATTTGCACCGGAGAGGATTGGAGGCATGGACAGAGATTTATATTTCTGTAGTACGTCATCTAGCTTCTTTGAAATGCTTTCTTTCTTAGACAGAGTGCTTAATGGTCATCAAGGACCATATCAAGGGGCAGGTTTCAACATGATTTGGGCATTATTCTTTCTTGTTTGTTCTTGCAGGTAGTGAGCATAGAAACTCATAGAAACCACCCCTGTTCTGGAAGGAAGCTGTGCCTGTAGGACCCTATAAAAAGAAAATTTATTTTTTAAAAAAGCACAAAAGTAATTCAATGGAGAAAGAAAAATATTTTTGAGAAACCTCCTGGAACCACTGGATAACCATATAGAAAAACAAAACAAGGCATTAAACTCAATCCTTGCCTCATACCATACACAAAAATTAATTTGAGATGGATAATATTCCTAAAGGAAAACAAAGAATAATATGTTTGCAACCTTGGAGTAGACACGGATATCTTAGAACTCAAAAAGCACCAAATAAAGAAAAATATGTTATGCTGGATCTCATAAAAATAAAAATTAAAAAATCCCTGCTTCTCACAAGACACCATTAAAGAAAGGCAAGCCACTGTCTGGAGAACAAATTTGCAGTGCGTGTCTATGACAAATGGTTTGTTTCTAGAACATGAGAAAAAAATACAATGCCTCAATAAGAAGACAAACAACCCAATAAAAGTAGGCAAAAACAAAACAAACAAAAAACCTTGAATGGACATTTCACAGAAGATATACAAATGGCCAAAAAGCAAACACATTCAGTATTGTAAGATATCACTTTTCGCCTAGTATAATGGCTAAAATTGAGAAGACCGACAATACCAAATGTTTGTGAAGACGCAGAGCAACTGGAATTCTTTTGTATTTCTGGTGGGAGTATAAAATAGTATAACATCTTTGGAAAACAGGTAGGCAACTTCTTAAAAAGTTAAACATCCACCTACCTTGTGGCACAGCAATCTCATTTTTAAATATTTACTGAAAAAAAAATGAAGACATATGTGCACAAAAGGACATGTATAAAATTTTTCCTAGCATGTTTTTTTTTTCTTAACAGTTCAAACTGGAAAGTATCCAAATAGCCCCCAACAGATGGACAAATTGTGACATAGTCACTCAATGTAGTACCTATCAGCAACACAAAAAGAGCAAACTATTATTAATACATGCAACAACATGGATAAATCTCAAAAATATTATGCTGAGCAAAAGAATCTAGACACAGAATGAATACATACTGTGCATGAACATTTATACAAGGTCTAACAGACAGAAATAAACTCTGATGACAGATGTTAACTGCAGTGGTTTCCTAGGGGAGTGTTGGTTTCCCTGAAACAAACATGAAGGAACTTTCTGGGTGGTGGAAATGCTCTATATCCTGATTGGGGTGATGTTGACTCAGGTATTTACACTTGTCAAAACCCATCAAAACGTTAACTACCGTGGGTGTATTTTGTTTGTAAATTGTACTTTAAAAAGTAGATAAGGGAATGCAGAGGAGTATGTGTAATTACATAATTATCAGGCCAATCTCTTCCCAAGAAAATAATATTCAGTTTCTTCAGAATGGTCTGAATTAGTCCTTAATAGATCCCCCAAGGCACACAGTTTCTATCATCCACGCTTATGTATACTTGACAGGGAGGTGTAGAGAGTAGGGTTCGTGGCTAGGACCAACAGGCTCCTTCTCCTGGAGTCATGGTGACTTCCATCACCTCCTCCTCCCCCTCTGCTCTCCCGTTCCGCTCCTTCTTCTCTCTTCCTTCCACTTTCTCTTCTGCCTTCTCCTATTCTTCTTCCCCTCTTCCTTTTTATGTGCATTTTAACAATTTTGGAAAACACAGGTACACATGAAAAGCAGCGGAGAAGACCACTCATTTATACCTCCTCGTGTATACAGGAGGTATCCAGATATGTATACAGATATTTCCATTGTTCAGTTAATTTCTCTCCTACTTGAGTTAATTTTTCCCTGAGACGATGCTGACTGTACAGTTTTGAAGTCTGCTGCTCTCTATTAACTTATCATAGCGTATATCTACCGTAACTCATTCTGAAGATATTTCATGCGTCATACATTCCTTTACATAACATATAGTAATTTAGCCATTCATTTTGTGAATGTGGATATTTACATAGTGTTAAGTTTTTTTATTTTTATAAACAACTCTATGATGAGCATCTTTGTATATAAGCCTTTTACATTAATTTTAAAATTTTAATGCAAGTTATATATACACATATTTTAAAGAATCAATTACTTGTACAAGGCATATTAAAAAACAACAACACTGTACTACACCCCTCTCTCTCATCACCACAAATTTTCTCTCTCTAGAAGCAACCACTTTCTATTATTGTAGCTATTCCTTTTGATATTTACTTCTGTATTTCTAATTAATGTGCTATGTTAGCACTTGTTGATTTTAAAATTTTGAACATGGTCTGTTGAATTTACACTATGGAAAATGAGATTGAATTATCTTTTACACCACTCCTCGCCTTGCACCACACATACACCCATCTATGCATCATCTCAATAGAGCTGTGAAGGTCCATAATCCATTAAATATTGCTTTGAAAATGTGGCTGTGGCTAAGAGTAGGTTATGAACATCCCTTGTTCGTCTGAGAACGTACTATCATCATCTAATCTTAATGATGCCTCAGTCTCATTATGGCTTTTGATGTGTATGGACATATTTAAAGCTATTACATATTGGCAGATAAATCAGCTTTTTATGGTCTTGTATGACCTCGGGCTTTCTAAATTGCTTTCTGGAAAAAAGACATAGGAGACTCTCATGAGGGTTTCTCGTTGTCTAGGCTTTGGGGTTGATAATAATACGTATCAGTCAGGCTTCAATCAGAGAAGCAGAACCATGAGCAGAAATATATATACGTGGTTTCGTGGGTCTCCAGCTTGCTGACTGCAGATCTTGAGGCTTAGCCTCCGTAATTGCATGAGCCTATTCCTTATAATAAATCTGTTTATTATAAACAATAATTATATATTTATTATAAAGAATATAATCAGGTGTTCCTTTCTCTCTGAGCACACTGCTCTTCTTTATGAGATACTTTCACTCTGTCATTTGCTCCAAGACCACATGCTGGGGTTGACAGCCACACATATACTCGGTCAACATGTGGAGAATCATTTTCAGTTTCTCACAATGACGTGTAGGTGACTTCACTCTCCAGGACTTCACTATCTTACTTCCAAGTTTTACACTTATAAAACCTATAGGATCTATAACAGCACATAATAATAAGGCTTGCTGCCTCTAAAATGGCAAGGTTCGTAAAATACTTTCATAAATTCTCCTGAAACTCCTTTAATAGATGATAACACGCTATTGCACCTTGCCAATTAATACACTTTTTTAGATGCCCTAATTGCAAGCAAACTTTTGTTGAGAATTTACTATATGTCAGCTACTGTGCAAGGTGCTTTTATATACAGCATCATTCAGTCTTCAAAACACATGAGAGATAGGTAGCATTAATTCCATTTAAAATGGATAAATTGAGGCCTATCCTAATAGCCATTCCTAATGCCTATATCTAATAACCAGGATTTAAACTAAGTCTACCAGGTTTTGTTTCATGGGATGTGAGTATACGTTTTGTCCGTGTGAATAAACTGATAAAGCTTTTCATGAAAGAGGAATTTAATTCATTATGTAATTTTTCAAAATTGCTTTTAAAGATCATTAATTTAGCCAATTTCAGCTAGCAAGAACTTTTAAAGGATTACATGTAGCTATTTTTTGTTTATGAACCAGAAGATACATTTGCATTGAGAGTTTCAGTGAATCCAAATTTTCCTTCTAATATCATGGCCAGTATTGGGAATTGAAATAGAGGCTGCTATTGAAAGTTTCATAACATTTAATTTTGCTATACTTAAACTCAGATGCATGACTTGAAATAAACATTTACAGTCATTTTTGTTCTTGTCATTTATAGAGAGGAGCATTGCCCTTACTACCCAAAGGACTTCGAAAAATTCATCATCTGGGTGCTTCATTAATGCCCCTTCTTCTCCATGGTGGCCATCATCAGGACCACCAAAGGAGACTCCGTCTCTGGATGGGGCCAGGTACAACTGAGGCAGAGATTTGAGGGAGGCAGCATAGGATAGAGGCTAAGATCGTGGGTTCTGGAGTCAGGGAGATCTCAGCTCATAACTAAACTCTGCTACTAACTAGCTTATGAACTCTTTTATATTGCTTAATCTTGCTGAGTCTTGTGTTCATCTGTAAACAAGGATTGATAATGGTAGCTACCTAACAGATTCGTTGTGAGAAGTAAATGAGATAATGCATGAGAAATTCTTAGTACAATCACTGATGATTTGTAAACAATAAATGTTAGCTCATGTTTTCACATCCTCATCATCATTGTCATCATCATTACTGCCATAAAATAGCAGGAAAATTGTCTTGAAGGAAATGAGACGTCCTTGTAACTCTGAAGGAGCTGCAGATTATGAAACAGCCCTGTAGAGGGTCCATGTAGACCCATTCATGAGAAGCACACAGAGTGAGAAAGAGGGGATGTGAGTCGGCCTCAGACCACAGCCTTCTTACTGTAGAGGGAGAGGCAGTGGACTGGATGATTTTGAAGATCATGGCCTACTATAGTTGTTTGATCCTCAGTCATTATGTGAATATTTTATGGTATTAAATATGAAGGGGGTTAGCGGGGAATTCATTCATTCATTCATTCAAAATATATTTACTGGGTGCCTATTCCAGATCTGACACACATTCTTTTAGGAACTGGGGCACAGCCTTGAATTAAAAAGATAAAAATTCCTGACTTCGTGGAATTTGCATACACAGGAGGAGACAGACAATACATCATAAAGGATAAAATATACGGTATGCCAGATAGTGATAAATGTTAGGAAGAAAAATGAAAACCAAAGCATAGAAGAGGGATAGGTAATTCTGGGAGGTTGTTGCAATTTAAAAGAGGATGGTCAGAGAAGTTCTCACAGAGAAGGGGACATTTTAATCAAAGAATTGAAGGAGGTGAGGGACGCAGGAAAGAACATTCTGGGTAGAGGAAAGAGCAAATGCAAAGCTTTGAAGTGGGGCCTAACTGTTGTGTTCAATGAAGAATAAGAAAGGATCATTGTGCTAGAGTACAGTGAGCCAGTGAGAGAGTCACAGAGGATGGGGTCAGAGAGGTGGGTGGGAGGGTGCATACTATTTAAAGCCTTCTAAGCCATTGTAAGGACTTTGGCTTTTACTCTGAGATAGGAGACCATTAGCAGGTTTTGAATAGAAGAGTAACATATTGTGACTTACTTTTAAAAGGTATCACTCTAGTTGTTGAAAATAGAATATAGAGGACAAAGCCAAAAATAGGGAGATGTGTTACACTAATCCAGGTAAGCAGGTTAGTTGCTTGGATCAGGGTGGTAAATGGTAGATGTGGTAAAAAATGATAGATTTCTGGATATATTTTAAAGGGCAATCCATCAAGATTCATTGCTGGGTTGTATTTGGAAAGTAAGAGAAATTGATGAAACATGTTTGTAGATATTGAGAGATAGAAAAATGTATATAGAGATTTATACACATAAAGTATATATACTTTTATATATTTGTTAAATTTCAGATGCCATCCAAATGAAGATGTTGAATAAGCAGTAGGCTGAGTCTGGGGTTCAGGAAATAGGAGATCAGGACTGGAGAAGTACATTTGTGAATATATTTAAATGGCATTTAAAACCATGAGATTAGATGAGATCACCAAGGGAGGGAATGCAGATAGAAAAGATAAGAAGCTCGACTGATGAGACCTAAAGTACTCCAAAATTTAGAGGGCAGGTTGATGAGAAGGAATTAGTAAAGAATTCTGAGAGCCAGAGTGGTAAGAGGAAAACCAGAGGTTGGGGATCCTGGATGTCAAGTGAAAAATGTGTTATAAAGACCAGGAACTGTCCGTTGGATTTAAAAGCAGGAAAGTCTGGTGATCTTGACACTAAATTAGTAGAAAGCTGGTATGATTTGGAAATTAAGCTGAGCTTTGCCCCTGTTCAGTAAGAGAACTCCAGGTGGACACATTGAACTAAATGCGTGGACACAGACAGAAATAGGATATTGCATCAGAAGAAGTCCCAGCCACATTGGGTAAAGTAATGAGAAATTTGCCCAAGGGTGCTCACTGATGAACAGGAGCTAAGAGAATGTCAGTGCTCACATTGCATTCCATATCACATCCTGGATATGACAGCTAAAAATAGGCTCATTTCCCACTTGGCTGATACTGAAGGATTTTTAAAAAATTAACTATTCATATTCTTTTATTTAAAGGTATGGCCTATCTGTGTAATTCTATATAGGATGCTTTTGAATTTCAGGTCTTAAGATATCTCCCTTAGGTCTTCTCAAAGCACTTCCTTTCAGTACTCATAGCCTTAGACCGCTATCTTGGTAATTATGTTTATTAAATGAATTAGTGAGTGCAGAAAAATGTAGTCATTTATTTTTCCTCTGGGACAATCTTAAACTTCAATTTATTCTGTGTATTCAATTTCATTCAGCCTTACAACTTGAGCTTTTTTGACGAAGCTGATTTGATCTTATAGTGCTTCCTGTGATTCTGTCTAAATTGCTAGGAGGTGCCTATAGAAGAGAAGGGTCAGCCCTCTTACTGTCTGGATTATACCTGAGGTACAGCTTCTTCTATTTCCTATTATGGCAAATGTCTGTGCTTTGTAATTACCTAAGGCCATTAAAATATCTCCTCTTAGCCTACCCCAGGGTCCCTGGCCATTTGCAGCTATGATGTATGGTTTTCCTTATTAGTGAAACTAGAGACAGAATTTCCCCTTGGTTGTTCTCTGGAATTGGGTTAACTGTGGGGGTGTTGCTGAGATCAGACACCAAAGCAGAAGGGTTTAATCATATTATTAGCAAAGGGATGGGGTATTCAGGGTATTAGTGGAGCAGCAAAAGGCTTTTGATTATAGCATTCAGGCTCATCAAACGTTTTCTAAATAGCTCTGTGTCCTTTTCTCTTCCTTCAGTAAATGCAATTATATGTCAATAAAAAAATAATATTATATTAAAAAATACATATTTTGCACCTACCGTGAACAATATTACCTTGCTATCTACAAAGACATCACCATGCACTTTTTCCTATTGCTGACTCTACTACTCATTCACTCTTCAGAAGCAATGTATCAGCTAAGTAAGAATAATATCACAAGGTGTTTTGCAAGCCCTGTCATAAGTCTGAAGATGCAAGTGTGAGATTTTTCTCTTTCATTACTAGCAGTGTGACTCAGAGTTAGACATTTGTTCTTTCAGAGACTCAGCTTACTTATAAAATGGAAACAGCAACATTTACCTCCCATGATGTGGACTAACTGTGCTTTGCACTCAATAGACATTTTAATAAATGGTAGGATTCCTCCATAAAATATTTTATTTATTTTTATTCCTACCTCAAGTACCAGACTCAATTATAAATCATAATCAATATTTTCTGCAAAATGAAATCCTCTTTCAAAAGATTTGTCTTACAAGCAATCATATTAAAAAGTATGGGCGGGGCTGGCCTGGTGGCACAGCAAAGTTCGCATGTTCCGCTTCGGTGGCCCAGGTTCACGGGTCCTGGGTGTGGACCTACTCATCACTCATCAAGCCATGCTGAGGCAGCATCCCACATAGAAGAACTAGAAGGACCCACAACTAGGATATACAACTATGTACTTGGGGCTTTAGGGAGGGAAAAAAAAAGGAAGATTGGCAACAGATGTTAGCTCAGGGCCAATCTTCCTTTAAAAAAATGTAGCAGGCATTTTAAAAAAAACAACAGTATGGGCCATGGCAAGATTCCATCTTTTTTATGGCTAACTAGTATTCCATTGGATATATATATGTATACCACATCTTCTTTATCCACTTATCTGTTGATGAGCACTTAGGTTGTTTCCAAGTATTAGCTACTGTGAATAATGTTGCAATGGACATGGGGTTGCATAGATCCTTTTGATTTAGTGTTTTCATGTTCTTTGGATAAATACCCAGAAGTGGAACAGCTAGATTGTATGGTAGTTTTAGTTTTAATTTTTTGAGGAATCTCCACACTGTTTTCCATAGTGGCTGCACCAATTTACATTCCCACCAGCAATGTATGAGGGTTCCCTTCTCTCCACATCTTCTCCAACACTTGCTATCTCTTGTCCTTTATGGACCTAGAGGGTATTATGCTAAGTGAAATAAGTCAGATGGAGAAAGAAAAATACTGTATGATTTCACTCATGTGGAAGATACAACAACAAACAAGCCCATAGACACAGAGAACAGATTGGAGGTTACTAGAAGAAAAGGAGGGTGGGGGAGGATGAAAGGGGTAAAGAGGGACATTTGTATGGTAATGGATGAAAACTAGACTTAGTGGTGAACATGATGTAGTTTACACAGAAGTCTAAATATGATGATGTACAGCTGAAATTTATATAATGTTATAAACTGATGTTACCTCAATAAAAGAAAAACGGTATGTGCCATGAGCACCTGATCATTGTACCACTCTCTCATTTACGTAACAGAGAATCCACTTAGCAGACAAGGTTGTTGACTGCAGTCCTTTCAAGTGTGGGTGTTGAAGCTTGTCCCTTTGACCCAACCCTGCCCCGTAGCCCGTCTCTTAGACTACTCTTTGGTCTTACAATTGTCCTTGGAGCACTGCAGGGAGGCGTCCTCAAGGGGTGTCCAGATAGTGGCAGAGTTATCTCCTGTATTGCCCTTGCTCATGGTGAGGGTTGGGTGTGGACAGAACGACATTCCGGCCCATGTGATGTCGGAACACAGGTGCAGTCCTATTGGGCTGGCTGTCAAGGACACTAAGTAGTTGTAGGACGCTCACAAGAGCCCTCTCACCCACCAACATACACTTATCAGATTTTCCCCTCTGGGATCACTTTTCTAGCTTTGGTTGCCCAGAATTTTTCTCTATGGCCTGCCTCCTTCAAACTCCCTCAGCTTCCCATCTATACTTCCTTTATCCCTCCACACCAAAAGCTCTCCCCCTCCCTTCTATTAGTATCTTACACAAACACTCTCTCTTTCCCTCTCACAGTAGCCCTTAATGGCCAAGCAAGAAGTATCTAAATGCAAATCATTACCAAGCTCAAACTATTAACCACAGAATAAATGGTTCCCCTTGACTCTAGGGTCAGTTCTGAAATAAGCACAATGACTACATGACTACTTTCCTATTTTCTGGGAAGAGGAAGTATTTTCATACTTTCCTGGAGAAAGTGGCCTTCTTCAACAGATTATATCTAATGATTCCCTGTAATGTGTCATAGACAAGCATACCCTTGGAGTTTTCATGAGAAAATAGGTTGAACTTTCATATCCTACTGCATTTGCTATGATTTAGTGGCCACAACAGGAAAAACACTTCTGCAGAATAAAATGCCTCTTGTGTATTATTGCTGCCTCTTCCATTTTCTACAGCAGAGTGTTTGATTCAGCACATTCTCTAGTCTCCGTCTTATCTGAAGAATAAGACAACTAAGGATATTGTTTCTATATTAGGTGAATAATTTCTGGAAGGAATAGATTTCCCCACAGGGAAGTATCACTTGTGTCTTCAGATGTCTGAAACAACCATTGTAAAATAATGTAAGAGAGAAGGCCCATTGTCTTGTCATAGAGGTTCCTAAGTCAAAGACTCATGCCTGAATGGTTTTTTTCCACAGCTGTATTCAGATATAATTCACACACCATACAGTTCAATGGTTTTTAGTGTATTCACAGAATTGTGCAACCATCACTACAATCAATTTTAGGATATTTTTATCATCTCAAAAAGAAACACTTTACCCATTAGTGTCACTTCTCATTTCCTCCCTTTCTCAAACTCTAGGCAACCACTAATCTACTTTGTGTCTTTGTAGATTTGTCTATTTTGGACATTTCATGTAAATAGAATCATACAATAATCTTTTATGACTGTCTTATTTCACTTTGAATACTTTTTTCAAGGTTTATCCACGTTGTAACATGTACTAATGCTGCATTCTTTTTTATTGCTAAATAATATATTATTGTGTGGATATACTATGTTTTATTTATCCATTTATCAGTTTATGAACATTGAGTTGTTTCCAATTTTTGGCTATCCTCTATAATGGTGCTATGAACATTTGTGTTCAAGTTTTAGTATGGACATATGTTTTCATTTATGTTAGATATATATCTAGGAGTTGAACTGATGGATCATAGGGTAACTCTATGTTTAATCTTTTGAAGAACCACTAGATTGTTTTCCAAAGGCTGCACCATTTTACAGTACCACCACAAGTGTATGAGTGTTCAAATTTCTCTACATCCTCACCAACACTTGTTACTATTTTTTTTCAATTAGAACCATCCTAGTGGGTGTGAACTCTTACGTCATTGTGGTTTTTATTTACATGTCCCCAATAGCTAATGATGATGAGCATCTTTTCATGCGTTTATCGGCAATTTATGTATCTTCTTTGGAGAAATGTCCATTCAGATCCTTTGACCATTTTCACTTTAGGTTATTTGTCTTTTATTTTTGAATTGTAAGAGTTCCTTATGTATTCTAGATACAAGTTCCTTAGCAGATACGTGATTTGCAAATATTTTCTCCCATTCCCTTGGTTACCTTTTCACTTTATTAAATATTTTTTTAAAATTTTTTTGCATTTGTTGGAGGTATCCTTTGAAGCACAAAAATTTTGCATTTTTATAGAGTCCAATTTACCTATTTTTTTCTTCTGTCACTTATGATTTTGGTGTCATCTCTATGAATGTGTTGACTAACCCAAGGTCATGAAGATTTAATCTTACATTTTCTTCTAGGGGTTTTATAGTTTCAGCTCTTACAGGTCTGTCTGATTCATTTTGAGTTAATTTTTGTGTATGGTATGAAGTAGAGGTCCAGCTTTATTCTTTTTGATATGGCTATACAGTTGTCCCAACACCATTTCTTGTAAAGAGTCTGCTTTCACCATTGAATTGTCTTGGCACCTTTGTCAAAAATCAATTGACCGACATTGTTAGAGTTTACTCCTGGGCTCTCAGTTCTAGTCCATTGATCTATGTCTACCCTTATGCCAGTACCACGTTATCTTTATTATTGCAGACTTTTAGTAAGTTCTGAGTTTGGGAAGTGTGAACCCCCAACATTGTTTTTTTTTTTTTCAAAATTATTTTGACTATTCTGGGTCCCTTGCATTTCCATGTGAATTTTAGGGGGAAAGTGTTCAGTCTTTCACCATTAAGTATGATGCTAGTTGTGTATTTTCCATAGATGCCCTTTATTCATCTATAGGAGTGTTCTCTATTCCTAGCTTACTGATGTATTTTACAATGAAAGGATGTGGGATTTTTCAAGCTTGTCGGTTTCTGAAAAAATTCAGCTGAGATTTGGTAGGGATTGCATTGAACTGTAGATAATATGGGGAGCACTGCCATCTTAACTTAAATATTGAGTCTTTGTATTCTTGAATGCAGATATCTTTTTATTTATTTTGTCTTTTTTAATGTCTTTCAACAACCTTTTGTAGTTTTCAGAATATAAATTTTGCACTTCTTTTGTTGAGTTTATTCCTAAGTATTTTGTTCTTTTTGGTGCTAAGTGGAATTGTTTTCTTAACTTTATTTTGGGGTTGCTCATTGCTAGTGCATAGACATATAATTGATTTTTATATATTGATCTTGCACTCTGCTACCTTGCTGAATCTTTTTGTTAGTTCTAATAGATTTTTAGTAGATTTCTTAGGATTCTCTATGTACAAAATCATGTGCTTTGCAAATAAAGATAGTTTTACTTCTTCCTCTCCAATCTGGATATCTTTTATTTCATTGTCTTTCCTGATTGCCCCTGCTAGAATCTCCAGTACCATGTTGAATAGAAGTGGTGTGAACAGACATCCTATCTTGGTCCTGATATTAGGGGGAAAGTATTCAATCTTTCACCATTAAGTATGATACTAGTTGTGCATTTTCCATAGATGCCCTTTATTCAGCTTTGGGAGTGTTCTCTATTCCTAGCTTACTAACTTTTTTTTTTAGAATGAAGGGAGGTAGGATTTTTCTAATTCTTTTTCTGCGTTTATTGAGATGATTATATGTGTTTTGTCCTGTAGTCTATTGATATAGCTTATTGCATTAGTTAATTTTCAGAAGTTAAAACAACCTTGCATTCTTGGTGTAAATCCCACTTGGTGACTTGTATAATCCTTTTTATTGAGGATGGAGTTAGTTTGGTTACATTTTGTTAAGGACTGCTTAAAGTTTAATAAGAAAAAAATAAGGAGGAAAGTGTTCACCTTTCAATATTTTTCTCAATTTTTTCCCCCAGGAAGAAACATAGATAGACGTGTGTGCATGCACACACACAGATACACACACACACATACTACTAGCAAAACACATTCTTGGTATTTTTCTTTGATTTGATGAAAATAATAATTTTTCCTTTCCTGTTTGATGGTCTTGGCTCCATTATCAATAGAATATCTTTTTGATATTATCACTTTCTTCTCCCAGAGCATAATGATGTGGAGTAAGTGAGCAGAATTGGTTCAAGGAGCCAGAAATTGACAGAGAAAGACGAAAGCAAATGCTGAGCTCATGCCCAAGCAACCTTTCAAAAAAAAGGTATATGGTAAAAGTACATGGGTAAGTATCTTCAATGATTCTTACTTCCCTAGGGCTTTACACTTTATAAGGCTTAGTACCTATTTGATTCAATGATACAGGACCGTGAGAAGGAGTGGAAGAAGGTGCTCAGCATTGTGAAGTGGGAGCAGTGCTGAGAGTAGAGGGTTGCTTTTGTTTTGGATCTCAGTTCTCCCATCGTTACGTCTTAGACTCCTTGGCATTTCAGCAACTCCCTTCTGTGTCACAGAATCAAACATTAGCCACATTGAAAATCTTAGTAAAAGTCTCGTATAATAAATCATTCCTGTCCTGTGATAGAGATACATGACCAGGCTGTTTCCTACCCATAAAATTAAATTGCTATAATAACTCCCCAAACCAAGCCCGAAGCCCTGAATATCTTTGACTCTCTCCTCTTCAATAACTGTAGATAAGGTTCATGTGTTTTGATTAACTCTATCTTATTTAGTCCTCCACAACATGATGAGATATCTTATGAGATGAGATATCATTATCCCCATTTTATAGATGAGGAAACTGAAGCATAGTATGCACTTAGCCCAGAATCATACAGCTAATAAGGCAGAACCTGAACCCGTCTGACCCCAGAGGTAGTGTTCTTACCACTCTGCGGTCAGGGTCAGAGATTTGATTCCCTTGCACCTGGGAAGCAGTATATGAAAAATAGCTGATACTTGGATCAAACAAGTCAATTTCATTATGAAGAGCTGAGTGGATTGTGATGATTTGTCTTCTCAACCAAGCCACATTTCATCTTGAACCTACCAATCAGAGAGGAGAAGATGGTACTTAAATCTCTTCTTTATAATATTCACCGTGGAAATAAGTCTCTTATTTCTTGGATGGCACTCTTTCATCCTCCAACAAAATTTATTTATACTCCCCTTTTGGACCATGATGTGTCATGGTAGGGGAAAAAGAAACAATTCCCATCTCAGCTCTCACAAAATCCAGTACTGAAGACTTAAACTTCAAGTTGATGTTTGAACACTGGAGATGGAGGGACAGGAGTAGAAAATACAATTTACATTCTTATATAATTTGTACTGCTGTGGGCACAGCCTGAGAACTCAGGTTCAAATGCCTGCACATTCAAGCCCAATATTTGTCATACCATCCACAGTCACTTCACTGCAAGGAACTGTTTATTCACAGTTTATTACTACTGAATCTAAAACCATATCACATATTAGTATCTTTCTGGCACACGTTCTGAGTCTAGTATTGGCTTCTATGTTTATATTTGCAGTGATTCAGGTTTGCACCTCGTCCATCTTATCCAACACAAAAAATGACCCAAAATGAAGCAGCAAAATGGGCTTCTAAGACCAGTTGGAAGTAGATATTTAAAAACTCTGGCATGGTAATGCTTTGCTATTTAAGAATTAAGTGAGGTTTGGAATGGTGGAAGCAACACTGGACCTGAAGCCAAGAGCTGCAAGATGCACAGTATCACAGCCAACTTGGTTCTGAGAAATGACAGAATGTGGTGGTGAGTCAAGGAGAGAGGGGCGTGATCCTTTGGAACAGAAGATCTACTGTTGATTGTAGGACTGATTGTAGGACTTGCCCTCAAAGGGGGTACCCAAAAGTTCAAATAATACCTTAAAATGAAGCATGGAAAACTCAGTTAAATTAAAAGTGAATAATAATGTAGTCTTAGTGAGTCTTCAGGGAAATGGACGCTTATATTGTATACTGTTGACATGAGTAACAATTAATACTTTCCTGGAGCATAATTTGGCGATATTAATCGAGTTGCTTATTTTTAACTATATTTTCATTGGCATATTCATATATCATTTTATTTGCTAAAATATTACTTCTAATGGCTGCATTATATTCTATTATATGGATGCACCATAATTTTTTTAAATCACATATCCTGTTATTGTACTGTTAGGTTGTTTCCAATTTCTACAACCATAAATAAACCTGTTAATAAGAGATAGTAAAGATATTTTTTAATTTTTGCAAAATATATGCATACTTATAAAAAGAATAAAATGAAATAAAATAACCATGGTTAATCCCTGAGAGGTGAGATAGGGGTCATTTTAATATTTTTTGTCCTAGTTTTTTTTAGTTTCTCAATTTTCCAAAAATGAGCATATAATATTTGCAAATAATTTAAAAAATTGTTGAAGTGCATTTTGTCTCTTAGCAACTTTGAAGTACATAATACAGTATTGTTAGCTATAATCACAATGCTGTGCATGAGATCCCCAGAACTTATTTATCTTCTGACTGCAAGTTTATACTCTTTACCAACATCTCCCCATTTCTACTACCCCTAGCCCATAGCAACCAGTTTTCTACTCCCTGTTCCTATGTTTGATATTTTTTTGTTATTTTTTTTAGATTCCATGTATAAGCGATACTGTGTAATATTTGTATTTCTCTGTGTAGCTTATTTCTAAAGTCCATCCATGTTGTCGCAAATGGCAGAGTTTCCTTCTTTCTCATGGCTAAAGGATATTCCATAGTATATATATATTACATCTTCTTTATCCATTCATCCATTGACAGACACTTAGGTTGTTTCCATAGCTTGGCTATTGTGAATGATACTGCAGTAAACATGGGCATGCAGATAATTTTTAGATATCTTGTTTTCCTTTCTTTTGGATATATACCCAGAAGTAGGATTGCTGGATCAGATGGTAGTTCTATCTTTAATTTTTTGAGGAACCTCCTTACTATTTTTCATAGTGGCTGTACCAATTTGCATTCCCACTAACAGTGTACAAGTGTTCCCTTTTCTCCTCATCTTCACCACTTGTTATCTCTTGACTTTTTTAGATCCTAAATGTTCTCACCACAACAAAGAAATGGTAATTATGTGATGTGATGAAGATGTTAGCTAACACTACAGTGGTAATCATATTGCAATATATAAGTGGATCAAATCATCATGTTGTACACATTAAACTTACACAATGTTATGTCAGTTATATCTTAATAAAAAAATGTAAAAATGTGAAATTAAAAAAATGCGTCTTGTCATACAGAAAAAAGAAAGCTATTGACGACTTCTAGGGTTGCATTAAAAGGTATCAGGAACCAACTTGAAGAGGCTCTTACTGACTAAATTTAGGATAATTTGAGCATTAATAAGAATCACAGAAATGGTACAAATCAAATACATTAAATCCATGAATTCATAATCATACTATAAATGAAAATCTCATTGATCATCTTTGGAGGATTCTAGGAATCAAATCATTATTTTGAAAACTGATAAATTAGAGAAAAGAATTGAGCATTTATCCTTATTTTCCTTTAGAAACTATACATGAGAGTAACCAAATAGTTACTAAATAGTGATTTTTATTTATCAAAGCATTCTAGCTAATAAATGAAGAGATTGTAGAAATAGAATACTACCAGTTTGCAAGCTCAGATGAAATAATAGTTGTAGACAATGATCATCAATGGCTGCTCACATTACAAAAAGGAAGACAGCCTACAGTATGTGTCTTCTTATGGAAGTACACATGGCCTCTGAAATATTCTTGACAAAATATCAACTCTGATTCTGGTTGAGTCTCTAGATCCAATTATCAATTTGGAAAGATAATAGAGGGGAAAGAGCAACATGTTAAAAGACACTACATTGATTTATTCAGACAGTGGAAAACTACAGTACCTAACTTGTTCATAAATAAAAAAAAAAAGAGGGAAACTATAGGTTATAAGCGACATATTTGTTACTTGTTGAGGACATATCAACCATTGAGACTTTATGTGATTCCTGATTTGAACAAATAATTGTATATTTGCTCTATGGGACAGTCAGGTAACTTTGATTATGGGCTGGATATTTGATGATATTAATAAATAATTTTTAAGTTTTATTAGTCATGATAATGGTATTATAGTTAATTTTTAAGAAAAAGTCCTTATCATTTATATATATATATATCCTTAAATATTTCTTTATGAAATGATATGATGCCTGGGATTTGTTTCACAATAATACAGTGGGGGAGGGAGAAATGGATGTGAGTGTGGATGAGATAAGATTTTTCAGAAGATGATAATTATTAAACCCAGAAATTAAGTACTTTGAGATTTGTTAAGTGAGTCTTCTACTTTTGTGTATGTTTGAAATTTTTTACAATAGTTGTTAGAGAATCAGTCTTGATTAGTGGTTAGGTTATATAAATTGGGGAAGAAAGGGATGAACTCTGGTCATGGGGCTCAGAATCAAAAGTCACCAAGATATAGAAATACTCTAAGTTAGGTGATATTGGTGCCATGTGATGGGAGAACATCACTTTAACTGACTTTGAGAATTAGTCCCATAGCACCCCAGAACTAAGAAGAAACTGCCCTCAGAGGCATCTTTGGAAAATGATTGAACCTGACATAAAATGTGTCCTGGTATAAAATGCCATAATCTTAACTAGGCCGGCCTGGGCCTCAGCGTCTGTTGCTATTCCTAAAACTTCTGGTCTGCCATGAGAATTTAGGACTGAGCCACTTAATTTCCTGACTTTCAATTCTCCCACTTTGGAGGTAGAAATTCTTGAAATTCTTTTCAGGAAAGTGCTGTTAGCCTCTCAAGGGCTGGGCTCACGCCCAGGAAATCAAACCATATTAAGGATTAAACTAATTGAAAACGAGTCCCTGAGGTCTTGGTGAATTAACAACAGCTCCTTTGCTGGCACAAGTGGCCTCTCTTCGTACAACGGGTGGTCCCTCTGAAATCGTGTGCTAATTGAGCTTATAGAAATCTAATGATGTGTTAATAGTTCTTTGGAAGAAATTTAAAGTTGACCATCTTCTAACACGTTTTTAACACAATGAATCACCTCACCCTCATTTTATTCCTTTGTAAATCCGGATGTGGGGTATGGTATATCAGAAGTATGTATATGGAGTTGACTTTTTGAGAACAACATCTTAACAGTATCAAGTCACCTCCACTTTGACTTTTCCAGGTATTGTAAAAAGTGAACTACAAGCATCATCCTGGCTTTCAGGTAAAGTCTAGGGAGACAAGTGATTTGGTGAATGAGAGTGGGTACTTCTGAGCCAGAAAGACTTGGGTCTGAATTCCTTTTCTGTCCCTTATCAACTAAGTAAATTTGGAGGCTAACTCCCATCTAATCTGAAAACAACTGGATCTCAGTGTCCCCATCTGTAACAGGGTGTAATAATACATACCTTAGAAAATTGTGACAATACAAGTATCCTAAGTAGTTGGTGCTTGATAAGTGGTAGATTTCAGACTCTTATGGTATTTTGTGAATTTTTAACAAAGTAAATTGATAATACGATTGTTAATATAATTGTAATTGTTAGAGTAATTGTTAATATAATGATAAATTGTTGTCATTAATTATTAGATCTGAAAGGGAACTGAAGAAACCGGCAAACAGTTAGCCATTGATGATTAAGCAGCTAGTAACTATGGGGGATCAGAATTGTCCACCTCAAAATATGTCTCTGCCTGAAAGACACTTTGACACTCACCCCCACTAACTGACCAGAAGAGTTTGAGATGGGAGGCCTGCCCCCAGAACAGGCATCACCATAGACATTTCCGGGTATCTGGGAGGGTCCTTGCTAAGCCAATTCTTAGTTCTGGTGACCTTTGTGAGAGACATTTACATTGGTAAAGGAAATCTCCATTTGTAAAGGGATCTTCTTCCCTGTACCAGGAAGAAGGGGGGATGGCCTTACCTAGAAACTTATCAGAATGGAAGGTGGAAGGGAGGACTTAAATCTGCATGATAAACTTACCTGTTGTTAACTGTGCTGTTTAGGCAATATGCTATCATCTGACTCCCACTAGGTTCCTATAGATAATGTCTCCCTGGAGCCTGGGTCACCACAGTAATGGGTGTTTGAGCTGTTTTTTTCAGGAATTGGAACCCGTTGTCCACTTCAGGCTGGTTGAGTCCACCAACCTATCAACTGGGCCCACGCAGACATATGACCCATGAGTGACCTTTTGACATCAAGAGGTTAAAACTCCACCCTCAGGGCATGCTAACGTGCCATTCTCTGAACATGTGTCCTAAGAAGAGGCATGAAGCCTGACTATGCTTGAGCAGATCATCAGTTACCTCATCTCTTCTCACTTCCAATCATTTCAGACCTCCTTGCTCCCTACCCCACAAATATCCCCGAGTCCCTATTTTTGAGGAAGTGGATTTGAGATGCATTCTCTCTTTTCCTCACTTGGCTGCCTTGTGATTAATAAACCTCTCTCTCTGCTGCCATCTTGTCATCTCGGAGTTTGGCTTTCTGGGTGGCGGGCAAAAACGGACCTGGTGCGGTAACACTGGGAGCTCATGTAGTTCAATTCTCTGAGTTTGCTTTGAAGATGCCCAGAGTGACAGTTACTCAAGCAAAGTCATGTAACTAGTTCAGATTTAGATTCAACCTGCATTTATTGACCCACCCACTTTACTTATACGTTCATATACCAATGCCAAGAGTAATAACAAAATTTTATGACTGAGAGCCAAGCACTAGATTTTACACTTTACTGGCATTACTGTTCATACCAGAACCCTTGGGGGTATATTTTATTATTTCCATTTTACATATTGGGAAAGTTAAGGGTGTGAGAATTAGACATTTATTGAAGGTCATGATGCACTAAGAGGCTAAAGCCTGGGGCTCTCTATCCTCCAAACCATGTTTCTGTGGGCTACCTCTCTGAATACCTCTGACTCTTTCTTCTGATATGCTTCTCAAATTTTCCACCTGGGTAAGAGTACTGAAAATAGAGCATGCATGGTGAAGTGAAAAAGCTCTCAGGCCCTGGACTCATACCATTTGATTCAAATATCATTCACTTCATCCATTCAGTAGGTGCATGATTTTCAGAAGTTAAATAACCTCTCTGTATGTAGATCTGGGAATAATCCTAATGCCTCTGTTGTTCTGAGAATTGAAGGAGTTAACACATGAACGGCACCTTAAAAGAGTACCTGGTGGTAGGAAGTACTCTTTATGGGAGGTACTCGTGAATGGGCCACAGCTATAAATAGTAACAGATGAGGGAGCTGAAGCTCAGAGAGGTGGATGGCATGCCTATTTGAACTCAGGTCATCTAATTCCAGGTCTGACTTTCTCACCACTGTAGCAAACTGCTTTTCTAACTGCTTAGCCCAGTGTTAAATACAGATCTACTTTGTCATTTATGAGGGAGTCTTAGGTCATTTTGTCTAGGAATGACCTCATCCAATCTGAAAATTCTTCCTCTGAGTTCCATTTTGAATCTCCTTTCTAGTTGGGCGGACCTCTGAAATGAGAACCTCTTTTCCCACCTAGTCTTGTCCAGCAGAAAATGTGCCCTGTTTGCTTGCCTTTTTCTGAAGGCTGAGTCTGGGAAGTTTTCTTTTTTTTTTTTTTAAACGACTTGCTTGAGATATAAGTTAGATACTCTAAAATCCATCCTTCACCTAGTTTAACTATACAATTCAATGGACTTTAGTGTGTTTACAGAGTTATACAACCATCACCACAATTTAATTCTAGAACATTTCCATCAACCTAAAAAGAAACCCCAATTCCATTTATAGTCACTCCCCATTTCCATCCTTAGCCCTAAATAATCACTGTTTCTCTCTATATAGATTTACATTTTCTGAACATTTTATATACATGGATCATTCGGCGTGTGTTCTTTTATGTCTTGCTTTTTTCACTGAGCATAATGTATTTAAAGTCCATCTTGTTTTAGTATGTATCAGTGTTTCCATTCTTCTTTGTTGCTGAATAGTATTCCATTGAGTGGATATACATTTTGTTTATTCATTCACCAATTATTGGACATTCAGGTTATTTCCACTCTTTGGCTATTGTGAATAATGCTGCTGTAAACATTGGCATACAGGTCTCTGTAGACATATATGTAGACACATATTTTTATTTCTCCTGGGTAGATACCTAGGAATGGAGTTGTTGTGTCACATGAAACGAGTCTGTATATAACTTTTTAAGAAACCCTACTGTTAATTCATCAAAGCTGCCCCATGCTGGGTGCCATGGGGCACAAAAGAGAAGTAAAAGTTGTGGCCCTATGCTTAAAACACTAACACTCTAGGTGGGAAGACACGAGTTAAGGCAGTAAATCACAATGATTTCAAATCAATTGCCAAACTGAATATATTCTAGGAACAGAAGGGTAGGCTCTAGGAGGTGGTGGTTAGAATTCTGAGGGACAGCTTCATGGTCTAAATAGGAGATAATGCAGACTTGAAAAATTTCTAGAATTTCTACTAATGTAGAATTTGAAGGAACCTAAGATATCCTGACATCTGGCTGAGCAGACATCACGTTTTCTGCCATAGGTTTGAAAATAGCAAATCTCTCAGCAATGGGAAGGAAGGAAATTTGAATAGAGGAAATAGGTGGGCATTATTATCTCTATGCTTGTCTTACATAGTTGAAAGAGAAGGGAGAGAGGAATCTTATTCCAGGACACTTTCACTTATGAGTTGCTTCTCTCTATGGCTGAACATTTGTCCCTTAAATGAGACATTCAGCATACTTCCTCAATTACCTATAACCCAGTCTCTACTTTATTTAAACCAAAGGTATGTTTTGTTTCGGACGATGACAGAGGTTGAAAAAATTCTGACAATTACATCAATTAATAATAAAACCAGTCAAACAAGAAACATAAAAATTCAACCTCTCAGTCCTGTAACTTGAATCCTTTGCATGATCAAAAATTCACAGAAATATTCTCATTTGCTTTTTAAAAAGGGCTTGATTACTGGTTGGTTTCAGTTCAGTTATACCTGAAAGTATGTTTTAGGAGAGGATAAGAAAGTTCTGTAGTCGTTAAATTGAACATGTTCTATGCTGTCATTATTTTTAAAATATGAAGTTATTTAAAATACACTTATTTTTCTCATTGGCTCCTTAGGTCAAAGCACACACTTTAAAATTCTATCTATGGAATTGTCATAAATTCACCATAAAATTTTAGGCAGACATTTTTTAATTTCATAAAATAGCAAAAAGTTCCTATTCTTTTAGACATTGGTAATAACTAGATCATATATAGAACCTTAACTAAATTTGAACATGAGAAAACTGAATCTGCAAGAGAAGTAAATTCTCCCAAGATCACACAGCTTAGTAGAGGCAGAGCCTAGATTCAAAATGAGATCTATCTGCTCCAAATCATAACATTTTTGCTTCATTTATTCCAAAATTAAAATATCCCCATAATCTCAAAATTTGGCTATGCGCTTATGTGTATGCACATAAGAAAAATATAAAATTAGCGAAAAGCATTTTCTAAATATTATTTATAACATATTCTTATAGAAAGCCGAATTTCTAAAAGAAATTTTACAATTTACAGTTAATTTATACTTTTTTAGCTTTATGTAAATTATTATTGTTCAGAATGAATCAAAGTGAGGAATTACATAAAAATATTAAAATTGGTTATATATGGCAAGTAGGGTTATGGGTCTTAAAAAACATCGTTTTTTTTTTTTTTTATTTCTCAAATTTTGGCAATTATTTTTTACAAAATAACTGCTGTAATTTAGTTGCCTGTGTATCTTTTCACTGCTGTGCCGTTGGTGCCGGTCACACGGTGGGTACCCAGTGAACACGTGTTGACAAAATGAATGGATGAGAACAATGAATGAGCTGTGCTAACTTTCTTACATAAATTGTTTCTTTCTTTAATCATCATTTAGCATGAAGACACTGCAGCTCAGAATGGTTAAGTAACCCGTCTGAAATCAAAAGGCGAGTAAGTCAAGAGCTGACATTTAAAACCATTCTGTCCCATTATTATGATGATGGAGGTCTTTCTTTTTATATCAGAAACTCAACATATCTGAAAGTTTAACATGAACTCTTCAGAAAGGTGGGTAATAATGATCGGAACCAAACTCTGAGGGTGTTTGGTAAATTTTGTTGAGTAGTTTGGATTTTACTCCAGTGAATGCTCAGACCCAGGCCTCTCTCCCTCCCTACCAAGGGAACATCATGTCCTAACGAAGGAGAGTGTTCTGGAAACTTCTGTGAAACTGGGAATTGTGTACCTGGATGAGTCCTAATTTCTTTGCTTACTTTCTTAACTACAAAAATGTGTCCAGTTGTTTTTGAAAATTAAGAAGGAAGAAGAAAATAACTCATAAGTTTTTCCCTTCTCCAAACCAGCGTTTTTCTATAGCAGGGAAAGGCTGACAGAATCAGCAGACTTCCGACTGACTACTGCCTTCCTAATTGACTGTGTTGTGTTCTTGGCTCTCACTGGCTTTTTCACTAAGGCGTAAGAACAAGCACCAGATGGTTCCTCTGAAACTAACCTTTGTGCTCCAGGCCTTGGCCAGTCCATCTGGCCTTTCATGCCTATTAATAGATTTTTTACCTGAGCCCTAGAAGTCAGGAATGGAAATGTGCTTGTTTCATTGGTTCCTGTGTTGCCAAGAGATAAATCATTGAAGACCATTGGAAAGATTTAAACCAAGCGGTGTCTTTTCCCAAAGATAGAAATTCCTGGCTGCTTAGGATTGTGCTAACTCCTTTGTCTGGCAGTGTTAAGCAGGACTTTGAAAGATAGTCAATAGACCATATTTTAAATTCCTTCGTTCTTATTCTTCATTCAAGCTTCTCTTATTTTCCGCTATGACCTCCTCCTTTCCAGACCTTATTTTCACCATGATAATGCTGACTCTTGAGTTATTTGCTCTGCAGTGGACAGATGTTATAGGAAATAAATATCCTATTATCATATTCATAATAATGATTTTCATTTATTGAGTACTACCAATCCTGTAAAGAATCTCCATTTTAGGTTACTGTATATGTAGAGATGGGATAAGCTAACTGTTGGTCTCATATCATATATTTGTATATATGTGTATACATATATAATGTATTTATAGGAAACACATTAATAAAATAAATGTATGTAAAATTTTCTTACAAAAAAAAGAATCTATTGTATATATGATTATCCTGTGTCTAAGAGAGAGTAACTGACGTGCCCACTTAACACACAGCTATGTATGTGTATTAAGATCCAGAATATGAACATTTTCTGTTATCAAATCCAAGCTTTTTTTAAAAATGCCAAATACTGTGTTATTAAAATTCATAGTCGTGGCTGTTGCTTTAGCCATGGACATGACTCTTAGTGTTTTATTAACCTTTTGAACCTGACTATGGCTTGCACCAAGGAGAATCACTTGTTGTAATGGAAAGAGCAGGACAAGGGGGCATTGTGAGCATATGCATTTTAACCCATTAAAATGCCAGTGGATTAGGGGCCGGCCCGGTGGCGCAAGCGGTTAAGTGCGTGCGCTCCGCATCGGCGGCCTGGGTTTCGCATGTTCGGAACCCTGGCGCGCACCGAGCACTGCTTTGTAGGCCATGCTGTGGCGGTGTCCCATATAAAGTAGAGGAAGATGGGCACAGATGTTAGCTCAGGGCCACTCTTCCTCAAGAAAAAAGGGGAGGATTGGCACCGGATGTTAGCTCAGGGCTAGCCCTCCTCACAAAAAAATAAAAAAATAAAAAATAAATAAAATAAAATAAAATGCCAGTGGATTAAAAACTATAAGAAAAAAACCTTGTATGAACATGGGAGTCACAGAAGGATTATATTCAAAGCAAGAACAAATAAAAGTCAACCAACCAAACACAGAACACGTGTTCCAGCCAGATAAAATGATCTGGAAATTTGCCATACTTTCCATGCTCTAAAACATTATATTATAAAAGAATTATCTATTTCTTGAAGATTTGAGCTTTTTCTTATAGTATTAGATAAAGAGTTTTGTACTAGTAACTCAGCAATTTCTAAACTTTTTGATTACACATTTGTAGTAAAGGATGTTGGAACATTTATCCCAATTCATGAATACACAATATATGAATTTTGGATCAAGTTCTCACTTGCATTGACCTGCTAATGATAGGAGCACTCCCACCGAGAGTATATTAAATGTTAATAAAGCATACTTTCTTCCCCGTTATTTTACTAATGGTAGTTCTAATTTTTCTTCCCACATCCTAGCGGTTTACCTTGTGCATTCATATATTATTTGTATAATAATACTACCGTTAGGCTTAGGTAATCTGATTTTTTCCCCCACTAATTATTATATCCCTGCCCGACCATCACTTAGTTGCAGCAAAACCCGTGCCAGATCAAGGAAGTTGAATAGTCACACTCTGAGCATCCTGGTGCACCCAGAGTGTGTGATATAGGGAAATGGTTTACGTGGTATGGCATTACCTTTTCCTAATACCTAAGGCTTCCCTACTACCTTCCAAGGACCAGTTATTAAAAGCCTCTTCCTTTCTCTCTGAGTTTCTTAAGGCTAACTGAGACCACTGATTTGAAAACTAATCGTCTGGTCTCCTACTTTGTCTTAGGAATTTGTTGTAAATGATGCAATGAATAAACACACTCAAGAAAAGCATGATTTTTTTTGTAGGTTCATATAGCAGACCATAAAAAATATATATACTTGGCTGGCAGTAAAATCTATCAAAGTTTTTCAATAGCCCCATATTTTTTACATTCCTTTGCTGCCACCAGCAGCTGCCTCTACATATGTTCCTTGATTTTATGGGTGCATTACGACGGCATCAAAGCTGTTGTAACATTGCAGGCACGTTTTTATGGGGAGCGATTTCAGCACCATGCCATCCGGCTGGCCCACCCCGGCCTTCTGTTGCTGGAATGGAATGGCAAAGCATTTAATGAAGGCGATAGAGAGTAAGAGAGAGAGTGGGTGGCCCAAGATGAATATTGCCTTTCCTCCATGCTAGAGGAAGGGGCTTGGAGGTTACCTCTTTTAGCAGCTCATCAGGGCAAACAACATCCCTAGAGGTGGCTAGGAGGACAAAGCATGGGAGCATCCTCATTTCTGTGATGAAATAGCCCATGAAGAAGCAAATTATAACCTCCATAATGACAGCATGATGTGTATATGTCTAAATGAGAGTATGTATATGGCTAAATGAGAGTGTTTGTGTTCCACTAGGGTGGTCAGAATGATTATATCATTATTATCATCGCATGTAATAATTACATAATTATGTCATTAACATTGAACATTTAGGCTGTATCTATAAGAGGGATGCATCTTTAAGAATATTGAGGGCCGGCCCTGTGGCTTAGCGGTTAAGTGCGTGCTCTCCGCTACCAGCGGCCTGGGTTTGGATCCTGGGCGCGCACCGACGCACCGCTTCTCCGGCCATGCTGAGACCGCGTCCCACATACAGCAACTAGAAGGATGTGCGGCTATGACATACAACTATCTACTGTGGCTTTGGGTGGTGAAAAAAAAGGGGCCCCATTTTTCTTGGTAGGTCTAGTTAGGAAATGAGCAGATGGTGTGTAGGTGGCCTTGTATTCATGTCCTTAAGGCCCCCAGACACCATCCCCTTCCCCCAAACTCGTCTCTGCTTTCTGCACAGGACATGGACTTGAACATGTCTAACCCATGTCTCACGATAAACAAGTGCCAGATGCTGAGACTAGGGAGAAGGACACAGGGATGTGTGTGAAAGAGGAGATGGAGACTTCCCTCTTGGCTTAGAAGACAGTAGCTAATGTCACCACTTTTAAGACTCTGAACAAGAACTCTTGTAAAGAAGTGAGGGAGACTCCTCAGTTCTCAGGGAAGTTCCACTTTAATGCCAAAAGCTTCTGGATCAGGGTTTTGGTCTGTACTGGTTCCAATGTAGTGAAAGCCAATGTCCTCAAAGTGATCTCATGTTTCAGTTAACCAGATGTTAACTAACCACTTTGAATGTTAACTAGACATTCACTGATTGATTTTAATTTTGAAGCAGTACACTTCCAGGCATGTTTTTGCATTCAACTTCTACTGTTCCAGGCTCTATGCTAGGAGCTGTCTGGCAATCTGCTAACTTCTTGATGCTAATCAATCTTGAATACCTTTGACAGAAAAGAAACATAGCATTTGTTGGTGCTGAAAGTGACCTCAGAAATTACCTAGTGCACCCTCACTCCATCTTACATGGTACGCTGAGGCATAGAGAAAGGGAGAAGTGATCTGTTCAGGGTAGAAAGCAGAGTGGAGAACTGGCCAGAGGTGAAATCTTCTGATACTCTTTCCACTGTCTGTTTTCGGGGTTGCTTTTAACTTTAGGTTTGGAAGTCACAGTGTCCTTACCTGTAGGTTGTCCCTTCTGATTTGCCTTTCATGCACTCAGACAGTCCTCCTTGAAGGGATGTGTGTTTTGGACATATTTTTCCAGGGACAGTGATGGATTGGCACCGACCCCACTGTAACCAACTTCCCAATACATCTGTTGAGCAGGACTACAGCTCTTGAAAGGTGTGCCCCTGGATAGAGACCTCACGTGCTCTTTCTGTCTTTTCTTTGCACCATCCAGAATAGTCAGCATTCTTCCCAATGGTCCAAACACTTACCATCTGGCTTCATCCCTGTGAATTTCTCTGCTGACATTTTATTTGTTTCTTTATTTCTTTATTTTATTTTATTTTTTTGTGAGGAAGATCAGCCCTGAGCTAACATCCATGCCCATCCTCCTCTTTTTGCTGAGGAAGACCGGCCCTGAGCTAACATCTATTGCCAATCCTCCTCCTTACATTTTTTTCCCTTTTTCCCCCAAAGCCCCAGTAGATAGTTGCATGTCATAGTTGCACATCCTTCTAGTTGCTGTATCTGAGATGCTGCCTCAGCATGGCCAGACAAGCATTGTGTCGGTGCACGCCCGGGATCCGAACCCGGGCCGCTAGCAGTGGAGCACATGCACTTAATTCTTAAGCCATGGGGCGGGCCTCTATTTATTTATTTATTTATTTATTTATTTTTTCTGAGGAAGGTTAGCCTTGAACTAACATCTGTTGCCAATCTTCCTTGATTTTTGCTTGAGGAAGATTAGCCCTGAGCAAACATATGTACCAATCTTCTTCCACTTTATATGTGGGTCACCACCACAGCGTGGCTGATGAGTGGTGTAGGTCTGAGCCCGAGATCTGAACCCAGGCCCCCGAAGTGGAACATGCCAAACTTAACCACTACGTCACAGGGCTGGCCCTCTCTGCTGACATTTTAAACTCAAAATTCACAGAATCACTGGTATCCTGTTTTATCACAATTATGACTCTCTTCATCTATTTTTGAATGTCAGTATATAAAAAATCAGAAGGTATATTTTCTTGGCATTATTGTTTTAATTATTCTTTGTAAATTCTTTACTTCATAGGAAAGTCTCCTGGATTTTTCTTTATATTTTATAAATTCGTGTTAGACGTCTTCTTTCAATAACACGCATTCTTCTTACTACCTCCTTGGTAAAACCCCAAATTAGCAGATTATACAGGTTTGCATTTTCTAATGAGATTCCATGGAAGTGAAAGGAAAAAGAAAATTTTTTTGAATTTTGTAAAAATAAGGATAATTCAGGAAATAGGCTTTGCACTAGGCACTTTACAAATAATACTTCTAATCTTAACAATAATTTTTCAAATTCAGTGTTATTTGGTATTTCACAAATGAGGAAAATGAGACTCAGAACACCTGAGTTACTTGTACAAATTTTCATAGATAAGAAGTAGCACAGCCAAGATTCCTCCGTCTAGCTTTGAAGTGCATGTTCTTTCTAATGCACCATATGGCCAGGCTGCGCGCTGAGCACATTCACATCACTTCTCTCTTTCATCCTCCCAATAATCCTCTGGGACAGGTATTGTAAGTCCATTTTACAGATAAGGAAACTGAGGATGAGAGAGGTTAAATAATCTTTCTAAGATCACTCAGCAAGTAAGTAGCAGAGCCAAGGTTCAAATTCAAGTTGGCTTGACATCAGAGTCCATGTTCTTCCTATGTAACATCTACCTTCTAAGTAACATGTATTTATGGCCTCTATTTGATCACACTGCCAATCTCAAGTATTTGTTTTGGAATTAAACCATACTATTATTATTATTTTTTTAATTTCAAAGGCAGTTAGCTATTTAGATACTTTCCAAGTTATTTCTCTGATCTCCCTGAGTGGTGGGAAATAAGTGAGGAACCCATGAAGGATATGGAGTTGTCTAGCCAGAAGAAGTGACAACCAAGAGAAAATGTGACTGAGATTTCCAAATTTTTTCAAGGGTTGCCATGTGGAGAAAGGATTAACTTTTGTTCTAAATGACTTAATAGATTAGATTTACAACAAATGATGAACATAAGCTACAGGGAAAATATTTTGGATGAGTATGAAGAAAAGCCTTCTAAAAGTCAGAGCTGTCTAAACACGGAATAGGCTGTCTCAAAATGTGGCAATGTGGCAATGTGGCAATGTTCAGGAGAAGCACGGCGACCACTTGGCAAGGTTGCTGTAGCAGGGTTCTGCTGACATTTAAGGTCCTTGAGATTGGATGATTTTCTGACATGGCTTTGCATTCCTATGTACTCATCACCGGATGCTTGCCTGCTATTTCCGCAGAATCTGGCACGTGTTCCCTAACAGTTGGCACAGTGGCTTAGAAAAATAGAGAACCAGGAAGCGGGGATCTCTGCCTCAGTCTTCATCAACCCTGGGAGTGTCAGTCCACAACCCAAGGGAATGAGGCACATCAGTGCCAAGTGTCATCAATGGGCCTCTGTCAAAGCTCTAGACAAAGGGAGAGAGGAGATATAATTTACAGCGTACCTTTTCCTTTATGTTTACCTTTTCCTTTGTGTTTTCCCGTGTGTTGGTGTCACAATAATCAGAAAAGAAGGAAAAAAAACACTCCCTGGCTATTATTTTGAAAGGGTACAGAATAGCTAAAACCTCAGGCTTTGAGTAAGGTTACTGTTTGCAGCATTGCTAGTTTTCTTTTTTGTTTGAATGGCAATCACAAAATTATTATATATAACAATGATAATGATAAGATGATAATGCTAATTTATCGGGAGGTTACTGTATTTTAGATATCATTATTCCTGATATCTCATAGATGAGCAAAGTAAGGTGTAAAAAGCTTACAGAACAAGGTCGCCCAGCTATGAAATGGCAGAACTAGGGTTCAAATCGAATTTCATTTGATGATGTCAGAGCATGTATTCTTATTTTATTTTTGTTGCTGATTATTTCCGTCACCTATGATATTTCTTACTCTTTATATAATGGGGTTTATTATATTTCTGTATTGCTGGATTATATCTTTTTGGATGAGAGCTAAGAAGGAACCACAGTAGGTCTCTTCTGGGTGTGTTTTGCAGCCATGTGGCCTGTCCATCCATAAATAGGGCAGTGGGAAGAACACTGCCCTTGGTCTAGTTACACAGTTTTCTTCTCACCTTAATTTCTTTGTCTTTAAACTAAAAAGTTTCTTTTTTTTTTTTGTTCTTTTGTGAGGAGATCAGCCCTGTGCTAACATCTGCCAATCCTCCTCTTTTTTTGCTGAGGAAGAGGCCCTGGGCTAACATCTGTGCCCATCTTCCTCCACTTTATATGGGACGCCGCCACAGCATGGCTTGCCAAGCAGTGCGTCGGTGCGCGCCCGGGATCCGAACCAGCGAACCCCGGGCCGCCGCAGTGGAGCGTGCGCACTCAACCGCTTGCGCCACCGGGCCGGCCCCTAAAAAGTTTCTTAGTTTGTGTCCCTGAGACGACTACTTGGGTAGAAGTGGTTTTTAGGAGGTGAACTTAGGAAACAGATGTGAAGGAGCAAGGAAGGAAGAAAAGCCAATTAAGGGAACATTATTGAGGTCACTATTGTAGGCAACAGGGTTCAATTCTTCTGGGACTCCTGAGCAGCATACCAAATGTGGTCCAGAATCATCCACCTGAAAGATGGGAGACTGGAGCACTTATCCAGCCACTGCTGTCCCCTATTTGTTGAGGGTTGTGCCCAAGGGCTCTCCTTGCGTGATGCTCAGTGAGCTGACCCTGAAGCAGAATGTGGAAAAGCAGGGCACATGCTTGCGGTGGGAAATTGACCGTGCAAAGAAGCATAAACTTGCACAGAACTGTCCACCCGTTGCAGCTGAAATCAGAGGTGGGCTTAGGGGATGTGATGCCTACCACACAGAATCAGACAGATGCTCCTTAAAATGTCTTTCAGTATAAGATTAATAGATCCATACAACTTTTGATCTGGCGTTATATGCAACCACTTAATCTAACTCCATTTTTCAGTGGCGGAAGCTGAGGTACAAAAAGAGAAATGATTTATCCAAGTCCTGTAATGAATTAGTGGATGAACTGGACCTCAAGTTCACATCCCCTGAACTCTGGCCACTATACTTCTTGGTCCACTTCCTGGCTGATGCTAATTAATGCCTAATTAATGCCAGCTTCCTTTTTGTAGCCTGGAAGTTCTGAAGATGGTTATCTCCACTGGCTTAGTTGAGTTTTTCAGAAGCTATCCCAACAGAGTTGCCTTATCCATGTTAGTTGATTCCCCCTGAGACTCCTGGATAAGAGGGATCAGGATGATAATTAGGGAGAGGCAGGCAGCTCCTTCTCCAGAACTGTGCATCTCTCATATTGCTCATCTCTACCTCTTGTAATCCTCTCACACTGCCATTGGGCAGTTGCATTTGCATACATCTATTGTGCACAGCAAAGGCTCAGAGAGTGATGAGGAGGGATTGCCAGAACATGAAATCCAATAAGGATACTGAGTTCCATCTTCTGAACTAAGGAGCATGGTAATTAAAGCAGTATTTACAATGCAATAAAGGCAGAGCTAATTACTGGCGAATGAGATTGAGATGATGCTCTTTCCCAGTGAAACTAGGCTGGGATCAGCCTGCACTATAAATCCTCCAACTGCCTCCTTTGTTAATTATGATCTTCATAATTCCCTTCTTGGCAGTATTTGCCTAATTTATTGCTACTCAATAGCAAAGAATTAATGGAAACTGAGGTAGGAGTGATGGAGAGAGATCAGGGCAACTGTTTGGGCTGCTGGATCACTAACACAGAAATAAAGACCTGGAGGAGAAGGGGCTGTTGGTAAAAACCTTAAGGCAAGGTGAGGGCATTCTTCCAAGTAAGCAGCAAGACTTGATCCTTTGCTGAGGTGCATGGATCTTTATATTTGATAAGTGCTTCCAGACTGTATACAAGTGTGGCACATTAGGACCTGTCTATTCTTCATTTTCATTATTAAAAATAGATCCCAGGTTAGGGGCCTTTCTGCATGGTGCTGTGACTAATGAATGCTGTCTAAGGAGAGTCACAATCACATCCCTGTTCTCAAAATGCTTGAAGTACCAATTATTAATACAGAGGTCAGCAAACTTTTTCTATAAAGACCCAGATAGTAAATATTTTAGGCTTTGTGAGGACACACACAATCTTTGTCGCATGTTCTCCTCCTCCTGCCCCTCCTCCTCTTCTTTCTTCTTCTTAAAAACCCTTCAAAAATGTAAATAACATTCTTAGCTTCTGGGTCAGACAAGAACAGGGCATGGCTGAATGGGGCCTGCAGGCTGTGGTGTGCTCACCACTGCAATACTGTTATGCACTCATGTATAATACATTATATACCATATTGGTGCAGAACCAGATAATCAAGCTGTGATATCCTATCCATCTACTCCTGTCCAGGATTAAATTTGGGGTTGAAATAAGATGTACAATTAGGGGAAGGTGCAAGAGACAGAACTCTAGGACAGCGGTGAACAATATTATTTTTTATATGGTGATCCTTTCTAGGTTGACACATTTTTTTCTAAGTTGTATTTAAAATCAAAAGATGTGATATCTGTAACTTTGATTAAGAATTCTTGTATTATTTCCCTCATTTACTCTCTTTCCCCCCATTATTTATCATTTATGGCTAACTTTTTAGAAAATATCTACCTAATATTAATTTTAGTATCTGAGGCAATGCTGGTTTTTAGTAACACCTTTTGTGTGAGAGGAGTGTGATGGTTTGAGGGATTGAGGGGCAAGGAAGTAATTTGGCAAAACAGTTTAACCACAGGCTTGGGTCCAAACGACAGTTCTATGGCAGTATTTCCCAGCAAAGGATAGGTCTCTCCATATTTTGCAGGACAGTTTTATGTACCACATTTAGATCTCTGGTTCCCTCCCACTAAAGGACAGACCAACTCTCCAGTCTGTGTGACAGTAGCAATACTTCTCACACCTCACACACATCTCCAAATCCCATCAATAACACCACTACCCCAGGAGTGGAGGGTGGGCGGTATCCCCATGGTTGAGAACCACTGCATTATACAGTTCTTAGCTGCTGGGAGTGGAATATGAAGGGGTATCTCATAAGTCATTAAGAATATGGCTGCAGGGAGAAGGCTTGAAAATGGCAGATGCAGAGCTCTGAGCTAATGACGTATTCCCCTTCTTCAATCCTGTTTTATATTACAGTTACAAGAGAATATTCTTGCTGCAATCTTTCCTCAGGAGAAGAGTAGGGTCAATTTTCCTATGTCTGTGAGCCCTATCATCCATGCTGTCATATACTAGGTGATCAAGATTTGGAAAATCACATCACCAGTGGCCTGTCCCATAGCTCCATCCAGTGTGGCCCCAGTGGAGTCTAGGTGGGAGAACTGCCAGAATCAATGGGTGGCTTTCTCAGTGTGTGTGAAGAGTGAGTGGATTACAATATGTTGCTTTACATATTTTTGTTTTCGTATTTCTGAAAGGAGATCGAATTCCAGAGCTAGGTGAGTCAAGATGGCTATTCTAGGGCATTCCAAATTCCATATGTGGTTTTGTGTCTCTTGTTCATTGGGAGAGGGCAGAGGTGGCCATGCAATGAACCTTCTCTTTTCCTTCAATAATGGCTCAAGGGTAAGTGCTGTGAATAGAAGATGGCCCTTATGATTCAGAGCCAACAAGAGTTCCATATTTGAAAGTGTTACAGCAGGATGTGTGGAAAGAACATGTGTTTTAGAGTTAAATAATTGTATATTGAAATCCCTTATCTACCACTTGCTAGCAGAGGAACCCTAGGAAAGTTACTCAACTTCTTTGAATCTCAGAGATTATAATGCCTGCCTTGCAGAGGATAGGAGAAGATGATTCACTATAACTGAAGTGTATAGTACAAAGCCCAGGCTATAGTAGTTGCTCAATATTCCATTGCTATTGATAACAATAAAAATAAATCTGATCACCCTCTGCACAAAACCACAGCTTATTAACTAATCACAATTGATTGCTGCTAATCAGTGCTGAGTGAGATGTGTTCTGCGCATATCTAGGAGTGCAGAATGAGGGGCTCTCTGTTTTTCAGGCCAGCATCCTCTTGCATGTGACTTTAAGCACAGAGATGTGGGAGGCAGTGTGGCATAGTAGGTGGGAGAAATCTGTCTCTATCCTAATCCCAGGTCTGCCTCTTCCCAATTCTATGTCTTTGGGGGAAGTTTTTCAATCCTAATATACCTTTCCTCCTTCTCTGTAAAATAAAGGTATCTCAATAAACCTCTCTGGGTAATTGTGAGCATTAACTATGACAACACACCACGAGCTGCAGCTTCTAATACATCCCAGTTGCTCAATACAAGTAAATTTTCTTTATCTTCCTGTTTGGGGTTTGTCCTTGGCAAGATTTGCAATAGACAACGTTTGTCTTTGACTTGATTTTCTTGCTTCTCTGCAATTTTCTCTCTCCATGTATTGAATTTTCTGGTCTCTGAGGAACCCAATAATAGTCCATTCACATTAAGGTGAAGGTAATTTCTTACTTTGCTGTCTCTTTCCTTTTGGCACACAGAGGGTGAACCTTGCCTCCATTACTGTTAAAGAGGGATTTTATGGTTCATGGTCACTAAAATGGTGACGATATATCAAGGTGAGGTATAAGAGGCAACTTTGGCCATTTGGAGCCAATATGGGGTACCTGGATAGGTCAGCCCCAAGTTGGGGTTGGATTGGAGTTGATCATGTACCTGGGGTGGCGATAATCCAGCCACCATAAGACAATATGGCAACCTGCACCAAGTTTGACATAAGACAATCCGTGCACAGCAAGCCAGAAGGAAGTAAAGAGGCAAAAGTTGAGATGATCCGTGAATTTCATCAGGCTCATGGTAATGTTTTATAGGTTTACAATTTTTTTTTTAATCTAAAACTTGTGGGGGCAAATGTGTTTTGGAATTCAAAATTTTTCAGATTTTAGAAAGGTGCAACAGTACATATAGTGCCTGTTATACAACACCCCCAGTGAGGCACAGGGCAGCACCCCATTATCAAACACAATATGACTTTCTCAGCAGAGTGGCTACATATTTGCACTAATTAGAGTAAACAAAGATTAAAAATAGCCTTATGTCAGTCCAGGTCAGGTTTTTCCACCGAATGAGATCAAGTCAGCTTATATTTTGACATCGAATGAGTTAGGAAAGTACTTTTGGTTTTCAGAAGTTTGTGTATTTTGGCATTGCTAACAATGGATGTGAACCTGAATCAGAAGGCAGACAGAGGGCCGGCCCTCTGTCTTAGCGGTTAAGTGTGCGCGCTCCGCTACTGGCAGCCCGGGTTCGGATCCCCGGCGCAGACCGACGCACCGCTTCTCCGGCCATGCTGAGGACGCGTCCCACATACAGCAACTAGAAGGATGTGCAACTATGACATACAACTATCTACTGGGGCTTTGGGGAAAAAAAGGAGGAGGATTGTCAATAGAGGTTAGCTCAGAGCTGGTCTTCCTCAGCAAAAAAAAAAAAAAGAGGAGGATTAGCACGGATGTTAGCTCAGGGCTGATCTTCCTCACAAAAAAAAAGAAAAAAAAAAAAAGAAGGCAGACAGATAGAAAATTATGGTTGAACACGAGTCAAAATGACAAAACTTCTCACATTCCGTTATCCTTGTACCAGAGTTCATCTATCTGTCTACTAAGTATTTATTGAGTGACAACAGTAACATGCCAGGCAGGAGACATGACAGTGAACAAGGCAGACAAAATCCCTGCTTATGTGCATCTTCTACCACACACCTCAGCCACATGTACACTTCCCTGTCTCTTCCTCTTTCCTTTCTCTTTCAGGAAAGAGAGCCTTCACCTTTTCTGTGAGATTTCCTGCGCTTATCCAGGAAGAAAAAGTAGTTCCCTCCTTTGTGAGCCTGGGGTAGTTGGTACTTGTCTCTATTGTAGCATATAGCACAGTGTGATCTATTCTCCTCCCAATTAAAATGTGAGCACTTGAGAAAAGGGAGTTTTAGAGCCTGGATGCCTAATCTAGGACCCTGCACATAGTAGGTATTCAGCAAATAAACATTTGTTCCTCTGGATGATGGAAACACCTTCATAGCTCACTTTTATTGAATTATATAAGGGGGAAAAAGAGAATTTATCCACTCCCTCTTTTTCTAGTTCTCTGATTGATTGACTACTTTTCTTCTGAATTAAGTCAGAACCAAGTAATAAAGCATATTTTTCGCATCACCTACCAGCAGTGAATCACCAATGGTGATGCTAATTTTACCTCTTGCTCCTGTCTTAGCTCTACAACATTATTACCCTTTTGCACTATCGGATATTAAAACCATATTAATAATCAGGAACTGTATTAAACTGTCTAAAAGTTAAATAATATAGTAGCACATTTGAAGGTTAGTGGCACCCGTTGGGCGTAATTCACCAAGAACAAACTTAGCTCCTTGCTTCTCTGGAGATACAACAGACGGTATTGTTTTCTAGGAGATAAATTATCACTATGATGTCTTGGAATATGCAATAAAATCCATGTCATTTGGCTGACTAGGCTTTTTAAGTTACAAATTAGAAGTTAAGAGAATGGAATCACTCACCAGAGGCAGAGTATAAGGGCCACTTACTATGGAAGGAATGTCCACACTTCCCAATTGTTTTCTTTGGTGTGGTTAGGAATAGGGTCTGAGAAGGAGTTCAGATGCTGAGATGCTGGGGTCTCACTTACCTGAATCTGACTATTGGGGCATCTTTGGGCACTTAAAATCTATAGAACTTAGTTTTTCTGTTTATAGTAGAAGGGAAATATCTTCCCCCTCTTTTCTCTCCCAATAATACTGTGAAGTTGAATGTGGTTATTTCCCGAGAATTTCTTGTCAACTCTTGAAAGGAGAGGCATATTGGTTCAGGTGTAGTGTGAAGAGAATTCAGGGTCGGCTCTGATGCTCATTGGCTGTGCTATCTTAGGGAAGAGTCTTGACTTCTCTTTCCCCAGTTTACTTAACATTAAAAAAGGAATAACAGTTTATACCCTCTCTACCTCGAAAGAATGTTATAAAGCACAATTGTTTGCAAAAGCACTTTATAAAATATCAGTTACTAACCACTAATCTATAAAGATAGAAATATCTTTATTTTTTACTGATAATGATAAGATGGGGTTATTCACATCATTACTGTTCATGACTTCACACTCCTGGAACCAAGACCAGGGTCTGTGTTGAGTTCTAGAAGTTGACTCTTTCACACATGAGGTAACTCTCTGAGTGACCTTGAGACCTGAGGACCACCTGGCCCCTACGAGAATTTAGATGGGCTTTAAGGACCCGGGATATGCGTTATGTCCTCGAGGACACCAATCACAGATGTACATGGACAAAGACCTCATTAGCGCACTCTCTGGGACTGCCTCTTGCAGAAGGAATTGTAATAGAAGATGCTATGAATCGATGATCTAATCTTGCTCTTTGTGAGCTCAGAAGAGGTTTTCCCACTAGGAGGCAAGGGCAAGATTGGCCTATGAGTCTAGAAAGGAACTAATCCAAAGTTCTGAGCATTTCAAGTCAGACTAACAAATTGACTCAATGAAAAAATAAATAATCAAACATTTCTGGTAGGAAGTAAAGCCAAAAGAAATAAATAAAATAGAGAAAAAAGAGGATTTGGGGGAGGATTGAGAGAAATAGTCTTTCTAGAGTTTTAGTACTGTGAATGCTTAGAATCATCTTGAATCTCTCTCTTAAAACCCTGACTTATAGAATTTGATAAATTATCATGCAGTATGTCAGAAGGAAGCTCTTTGTCAAGATCGAGGTGGATTAGCTTAAATCTCCTGTGGTCTGCAGGAAGCCCAGCACTTCAAGATTTTGGTGAATCTGGATTCACCAACCTTTTCAGGATTTTCTCTTCCTACTGCCTCTTCTAGACGAGCTATTCTGTGCTGTCTTTTTTCATTCAAAGAAACTATTTGTGAACCTGGACTTTATTAAAGATTTGGAGTCCCCTTTGCCTGTTTTATAGTCTCTAGTGGAAGATGTGTCAGTTTGGCTAAGACTAGAAATCCCTAAGTCTAGCCATGATTGGCTCAATGAAAAGAAAAAACAAAAACATTTTTTTATTTGGTAAAGTAAAAAAATAAATTAATAACATGAGATAGGAGTTTGTCAAAAGAAGAACTTGCGTGGGATTTAGAAGGTGGAAATGAAGTTGAAACCACTGCTCTCAGAAGATTCTTGTGGTCGGATGGTGACAGGAAGACAAAGAGGTGCCCTGAGCATCCCAGCTTGTCTCCCTAACTGCTGGCTGTGTTGATAACTGTGGGCCCAGGTCACCACCAGGCCACTGTCTGGGGCCTACTGAGGAGGTCGATATACAGACCCAAGAGCTCCTCCTGAAGCAGTAATGTCCGTAGACCTCTACACGAGCTCCATCTTTGTGGTCCAACTTCAGGGGCCACACATGCTTGGCTCCCACTTGTCGATCCATGTCAAGACCTCAGACAGACTGCTTGGTTAAGGTTTCTCTGACCTTCCTGCTCACCCATTCCAGATATTCATTTCCTTAACTCCTGCCACAATTGTCTCAAGTCTAATTCCTACGCTAAATCTTTGTTCCTGTATTGCTTATAGTACCTTGGCTGATACACAGCCTTTACTCTAATCCTTGCTCCTCTCCCCCAACCCCACTCACCTGTTGCTTCTCTCTCATCTTCCCCTCCTTGTCTGGAGCAACAAATAACGTTTCCTTTTTCTTATGCCTAAAGAGATTTTTCCTGCATCAGATCTTCAGGGACTCTATTTTTACTCCAATCTCATATCAAAGTATTGCCAAAATTCAATTAATTTCCTCTTTAAGGAAAATGTGAGCACTAGATATTTATATTTCAGTATTTTATCTGTGGTTCCAAATATTTGGAGACATGCCAGGGCTTGTGATTTTTCTCCATTTGATTGCTTATGGACATTCCTGTTGGATTAGCATACAAGGAACTCGTGAGACCTACGTGATAGGCTGAAAATGGCCCCCCAAAGATATGTCCACATTTTATTCCCTGGAACCTGTAAATACTACTATATTTGTGGGAAAAAAGGTCTTTGCTGATGCAATTAAGTGGAAGATCTTGAGATGAGGAGATCATCCTGGATTATCCAAGTGGGCCTTAAATATCATCATATATATCCTTATAAGAGGGGGGCAGAGTGAGAGTAGACCACCACACAGAAGAGAAAGAGGAAATGTGGCCACTGAAGCAGAAACTGGAGTGATGCAGACACAAGTCAAAGAATGCCAACAATCCCCGGAATCTGGAAGAGGCGAAGAACAGATTCTCCCTTAGAGCCTCAAAAGGGAGTATGGCCCTGCTGACACCTTCATTTCAGTTCAGTGAAACTGGTTTCCAACTGCTGGCCTCCAGAACTGTGAGAAAATAAATTTGTGCTGTTTAAGGCACCAAGTTTGTGGTAATTTCTTACAACAGTCATAAGAACTAACTAACTAACACACCACTCTAGTGTTGTTTTCTGTGAGTCAATTGCTTGCAAATCATAGAGCCCATCCTGCTTGCCCTTACCTCTGTGCTCTCCCATATGCAGTTCTGCTCCCTGGAGGGCTACCTCTTCCAAATGTGTGCATTTATATAACTTCTATTTTCCCTTAAAAAATCAAATGAGATATCACTATCTCGACAAAATCTTCACTGGATCTTAATTTGGCTTAGATACTCCTCCTTTGCCTTCCAAGGCCACCTATATTGCTGTATTAGAGCCCTTGTCATATTATACTGTACTTACAATAAAGTTGACTTTTCCATCACCTCCAATAGAAAGCCCTTGAAGGCAGGAACTATGTTCTCTATAGTTCTAATATCTAGCATTGGGCTTGGTGGAATACATTAAAAACACAGTAACTGTTTGTTGAATAAAAGAAATAGAATAACTGAGACTGCGTATAGAGAGTGAAGGAAGTAACTCATATTGAATATTTTGCCACTTATAAATTGCTTCAGGAAAAAACATTTTCTAGAAAGGTCTATATTGTAAAGTTGAGGGATTTTTTTGAGATTGCAGTTGTCTCTGCTAACCAAATGTTTCCTCCACATGGATTATAAGAGATGATTGAGGAATGAGGTCGCTCCAAGGATTGATTCACTCTTCAGTGTATTATTTCACTCACCAAATATGCAGTGTACAACTAATGTGTAAAAGACACTACTGGCACAAGAAAGGTGAGGGAAAAAATGATTCTTATCATCAAGGAGTTTTTATGGTAAGGGAATGCAGTCTGTTTATAGATAACTGTAATAAAATTCTATATGTTATAAGTGATGTAGTGGTTCATTGAAAAGAAGGAGAGTTCATTGTAGTAAGAGATCAGGAAAATTTTTGTAAAAGAAGTGGTTTTATAGCTGGGGTTTGAAAAATGGACTAACAGGGAGATAGAAACCAACTTGCAGGCAGAACATGTGGAAGTGCATGCAAATGGACAACGCAGGGCATTTTCTGGAAATGGCAAGTAGCACAACCTTCTAAGTTGTAAAGTTCAGAGTAGGATACTGGCTGGGGACAAAGCTGGAAAGATGGGTTGGGTCTAGATTATGGAAGACACCGAATGTAAAATTAAGGAATTTGGATCTTATTTTATAGGATTATGGGACTTATCAAAAGTCTTTTTTTTTTTTTGCCTGTTTTTTTTCCTTTATTTTCTAGGTAACATTGGTTTATAACATTATACAAATATAAGGTGTGAATCATTATATTTTGTTTTCTGTGTAGACTACATCATGTTCACCTCCCAGAGAGTAATTACCATCCATCACTGTACACAAAAGCCTTTGATGAAAGGAGGAACATTACCAGAATCGTGTTTTAAGGGCCTTGACCTATTAGAAGGGGAAAATACATATCAGAGTGGAAGAGATGGGAGGCAAGGAAGTCTGTAAAGAGATCTTTACAGAAGTCTATTTAAAAGAAAATAAATGAACAAAGAGGGCAAGGGACAAAGAAAAGGAACGGAGAGAAGTCATAGGACTTGGTGCTTTGACATTGAGCATGAGGGAGATGCTGAGGCAAAGATAATCCTAGTGTTTTGATTATATGAGATTGGTATTGTTCAAATTGTAAGGAGAAATAAGGAAACAAGAGATGGATGTGAGTACAAAAGACATGATTGTATACATGATTGATAAAAGATCAGTCAAACCCAATAAAATTCAATGCAGTAGATTAAAAATGACAATTAGAGCCACAATTTTAGAGTCATATATTGATCAGCCTTCATAAGCTACCTTCCAGAGGATCCCTAAGTGAACTCTGTATTGGCAGCAGAAGAGTAGCACTGTATCAAAGTACTCACTCAACTTGGCTAAGAAGCCTAAAAACCAGGCTCGGCATCTTCCTAGGCTGTGAACTGACTGAAGTAACCGAGGTTTATGAAACACTGGTTGTGGCTATTCTAATCACTATAGTGGTTCCTCAACTGGGCAGAACATAATTTTAAAATCCAGGATGGATCCTTAACATACTCAGAACATCTTCGCCATCCACTCACCTTGGGTTTGCCACGGAAATCCTCTTTTGACTCAGCCTGTTCCTCTTTGGTCCATGAAATTTTAGCTCTTCAGTCTTGTCATTAACTGGAGCGAGTCCCCAGATCTTCACTGGCTCACACTTACTTTAACCGCCCTATGCCATATTTGACTCATGATACATTATAATTTGAATCCTCTATTCCTCTTGTACCATTATTCGATTTTTTCAGTTCCATTGCTTCTTTTCTTGCATTCATTTCTGACTACCGTCTTTTTTTGAGTGATTCTTGTATATTCAATATCCAGCTCCCAACTGTATTGTGACACTCAGCAGAGGAACAAAAGCTAAGAGCACAAGGTGACTAAATTGCTCAAGAAGAGAGAGTCAATATGTTTTATTTTGCATGCTAGCTCCAGTAAAATGGAAGTGGCATTTTGGAGCACTGGCTTGAGAAGTATTTCTGTAATTGATTAACATTTTGTTCCTCGTGTACATGAAGAAAGCAAGATGGCATTCATGCAGAATCGTGCCGTTCTTGTCCTTGAGACCTGAGGGTAGTAGTCTGAAAGTAGAACCTTGGTAGGTTCTTTTGTTAATAGGTGTGATGGTTAAATTTTATGTCAACCTAGCCTGGCTAGGCTATGGTGCCCAGTTGTTTGGTCAAAACCTTGTATAGACGTTGCCGTGAAGGTATTTTGTAGATGTCATTAACATCTATGATCAGTTGACTTTCGGTAAAGAAGATTATTCTCAATAATGTGGGTAGATCTCATCAAATCAGTTGAAGGCCTTAAGAGCAAAAACTGGGGTTTCTCAGAGAAGAAATTTTGTGACTGATTTTAACATAGAAATCCTTCCTGAATTTTCAGCCTGCCAGCCCGATCTAAAAACTTCAGGCTCCAGAGTGACAACATCAACTCCTGTCTTGAGTTTTCAGCCTGCCAGCCTGTCCTACAGGTTTCGGACTTGCTAGTTCCCACAATTCCGTGAGCCAGTTCTTTAATGATATATACATATCACACACACACACATATATATACCCTGTTGGTTCTGTTTCTCTGGAGAACCCTGACTGATACAACAGGGGTCCATCCTTAAAGAGGACATCAGACTAGAGTGTAAGTCTAATTCCAGTTATCCTTTTAATAAAAGAATAGTTATACCTGCTACTAGTTTTGACAACACAAGATTAGCATTTACTGTCCAAGAAGCAGCTACATTCAGGGATCAACGTTCTCTTTCATATCCCTTGAAGTTAAGGTGATACCATGTTATGGGGAAATAGAATTTATTGAGCCAGAGTGGACCCTGGTTCTGCAAGTACTTGTACTTGCTGTTGCTTGTGCGTCCTGCACCAGTAACATTAGTGATAAAGTTCAGAGCTGTTGATCAGATGAAATATGACAGATGGCAGACTTCCTTTCCCTCCACATAATGCATTCCTAAAGACTTAAGTGCCACTTGGATTTCCCAGCAGAGTTTGCCATTTTCTGTTACTCAATCATATTCTTTCCACGTGACCTGCAACAGCTGCCCTTCCCCCAGTTATGCCATTTCTTCTTGATAAATTAGAAATAGTTCTAATTAAATGGTATGAGGAAATCACCAGTCTGCGTTAGTGCGGCAGAACTGTAACGTAATTAGTTATTGATACTGCAAAGCAGGGCTTTGTTAGGATGAGAGGAGAATGGGTGGCTGGCTCTAGGATTCTCACAAGGTACCTGGTCATTGTTGCAGATATGTATGTGATTTATCTGGTTGTTTTCCCAAAGGAAATTTGTTTTGTTAATATGGTCCCTGGGAGCGGTATAATAACATTATATTTAACTATAATACAACAGTTCTCAATATTATCAGTGAAACGTACAGGAACAGAGTAGGTTATTTTCCTTGGATAGTCTTAGTAATAAATAATTTTCAGGCAAAGAACAATAGATTTGAGGAATGAATAAAAATTATGGAAGCATAATGCTGACTTTCCTAGTTTGGATACCATTCTTATTCCAAGGAAACTATAACAGTGAGAGTTCCTTGATAACTGAGACTATTTCCTATTATTAATTTTGTGCATTTCATCTTTGCTACCCACTGCACACAGAAAGTACTCAGTAATTGCTGACAGAATGAATACTTTAGTGTTTAGAGGAATTATATTAGGCAGCCCAGTTTCATCTTCCATAGAAGTGTATTAAAATGAATCACCAGTAATAAACACTATACCTGTAAACACTCCCTCCTTTTACAATTCAAAAATACATGCACATAATCATAAAAGAAAGATGTAAAAAATCTATTAGCGTACTAAGATTGGGTCACCATGTCCTCTGGACTATATAAAAAATGCCTACTCTTTTACATATTTGAATTTTTTTCCCCTTAGAATTTTAGCAACAGTGTTAACATGTCAACATGAATGAGATTAGTTTTTTTAACATGGTTTATAAACTATGTTTGTACATAGCACTGTATCATTAGTTATTTATTTGTTCAGGAACTATAAAAGTGTTTTGCATTGCAAACAATGTCTAGTTTTACCAGAAAAAGAATTTATAAAAGGTTACTTGTAACTTATGACTCTCCAGGTGGTCATGAGAACTAGATTCTCCAACTAAAGCTTCAGGGACAATTCTTAGCCCCACTAAAGGGCCTTCCATAGAAACATGCCACCCCAACACTGCTTGGCCTACGATACTCTATGATTCTTACGTCTGGATGCCAGAAGCTCTGCCACTGCTACCCGCGAGGAACCAGGTGCCTCTCTCACCACAATTGCCAGAATATCAACTCCCAAGTGCTCGCAAGTGTGTCTTTCATCTCCTTTAGAACATAAATGTACTCAGGTACATGCTAGCGGCAGAGTCCATGTCCTGTATCTACACCCACGTAGCAGGAATGTCTGGTGATGCAAGTTCCCTGGCTCTGCCATGGAATGACAAGATTCCTAAAAGGAAAAAATGACCACCATATAAGAAGGGTATTGAAGGCATGTTGTGGAGCCACAAACGATACATGTTCACCACACAGAGTCAGTCCAGGTGGACGACTTATACACAGTATTAGAGGCTTATGAGCTCTTGAAACATTTGAACTATCTTCAAATAAAAGGGAACATTCACTAATCTATAAATTACAGCTTCAGCAAGCTATTTATAGGGCTCCCAGACTAGTGCAAGTTTGGATTTTTATTATGAATGTGGGGCAAAATGACCTAACCAATAAGAAATTTCTGGAATTGCATGATGCAAGAGAGACACACAGACATGGTCTGTGGACTTTTAGTGATGCTTTCTTTGTGAAGGAATTTGTAAACTCTAAAGGAAAATAGCTGAGTAGATTACATTGCTTTGGAAAGGATTAATTTATTGAGGAATTTGAAAAGAAAACTTTATCTGTATGATTTAGAAAGACATCCAAGGGCAAGGCCAGGATGACCGGTTATTGGTATTGGATATATTTCATTGAGGGAAAAGTTCAACTTCTAATAGTGAGGTCTATTGAAGAAAACAAAGATTTATCCCTGGAGATGTTTCAGGGTGTACCATGAAGTCTACCGAAGAATATGTAATAGGAAAGAATACCTTTGTCACAAGGTTCTCTGTTTGAAAGAAGTTCAAAGCTCAGTTCTATAGGATTGCTTGGAGGCAAAGCGATCAGTAAAATCAGAGTAACTGATTCTAATTTATGCTAATTTCTTCCACCTAACCTCAACTTTATGCTAATTTTCTTCCATATAACCTAATAGATATTTTTCCTATTTTCTGGGAAAGTTTTGAAATATCAAACAATGTTTTTTTTTTTCACCCCTCCTGATAATTCCATCCTTCTGAACTTTCTTCTTAATCAAACAGCTAGGGCATCCTGGGCCATTGCCTCGGGAGAGGGATGTGGCAAGCCAAAAAGAAAAAAATAGCCTGCCAATCTCTTCCTGGCTTCGGTTTACAGCGTAAAGCACTTAAAAGAATTGAGAGGACTCCAAGCCCAGACAAAATGTTTGGAGAAACAATGAGACAGAATAAAAGTGTATCACCTCCCCTGGTGACTCTGCACGTTCCACAGTCCCACCCCTTCTGTTACTGTGCCCATCTTTTCTAGAGTAGATTCACCTAAGCTTAACTCTGGGAAGCAACAATATCCCCAGACATGGCTGCTTGCTGAGTCCAACCCAGTGGGGTCTTTCCAAAGCCTCAGAGCGTTCGCCAGAGGGACCTGGAGACTGAATGGTTCCCCTAACACCAAACATTGCATGAAAGCAGCAAAGACTCTGTACCTGTAGGGCTCATGAGAGTGGGAATGAGGCATATCCCTGTAGCTACCTGTGTGGACAGTGACCAAAGACAAAACAGGATGATGGAATTACCAATCGATGCCTACATGGAGAAATGACATCAAGGAACAGAATCTCCACCTTGTCTTGGCAGCCTATACAAGCCCTATCTGGAACTTGGAAGCTTCCCCAGGGACAAGAGAGGTGAAACATCAGATTGGCTGACATTTCGAGACATTATCTAGATCTTGAAAGATAAATTATGCTTCTGTAGAAAAAACTAGAGTTTCTCTATATGCCTGAACTGTGGACTGGGGTACCACTTATACGCAAAAATGGAAGAAAAAGTTCTGCTCTGTGTTTTGTATTAGAATGAATTAAAATACAGTTATTTTATTGATCACAAAAGGCATTTACCTGCTAATTATAGAATTAAGCATTCTACTTGAATAATAATAAATCTTTTTTCTCTACTCTTTATACTTTACTGGGGGGTATGTGATTTTGTACTATTTATTCATATGAATGGGAACAAACTCAAAAGGATGTGTTCTCTTTATTTTCTTTCTGCAATGTAATTATACTAGAAAAACTCTTAAAAGTTTTACGCATAGTTTATTTATTTTTTCAACTTTACTGAGATATAATTGACAGGAACTTGTTCTTTATGACAGTAGTAACTGCTCATCAACTAAGGTTTTAGGATCTCTTATTTGTCTGTCACCATTATTGGCCTCTAGTTTTATACTTTTTATAAATAATTCCATTATACCTGGGTCTAATAATTTCTTTTTGAATGTGAACAAGGTGAAGTAATAAATCAATACTACCACATTTTCCAGTAGAAAAGTGTAGACTTTGAGGATATCAGTGTGTTCAACTATGTATGTATTTTAGAGCTAGGTTTGAATGAAATCGATGAACAAGACACAACTGGCTACTCAGACCTTAAGAATTTTTGACTGTTCATAATCCAGGTTTCCTTGTGTTTAGGATAGACTAACAGGCTTGAAAGGAATACTTCTTTTGCCAACATGGTATCTTTTCATCTCAGCTTAGAAGTCTTTCAAAAACACATAAATCTGTCTCTTGTTGTTTGGAAATTTAGAGAAGTTTTACACGACCAATCTCTCCCTCTCTCTATTTCTCTCTCTCAGGATATTTCTTCTCTATATTTCAATTTTTTCTACCACAGAAATAAATAATCAAGAAATCCCTTAATTTCCCTTTTGTAACTTGCTAGGGGAAAAGCCACTTTTCATTTCCTTTTCTCTCATGTCATAATTAAGCAAGAGGAGTGATAAGAAAATAAATTTGTGGCCAGCCAGGTGGAGTTGTGGTTAAATTCCCGTGCTCCATTTGGATCCTGGGCTGGGACCAACACACCACTCATCAAGCCATGCTGTGACAGGCATCCTACATACAAAATAGAAGAAGATTGGCACAGATGTTAGCTCAGGGACAATCTTCCTCACCAAAAAAAAAAAAAAAAAAAAAAGAAAGAAAATTCCATGATGTCTCTGACTGCATAAAATACTGAGATCTGGAAAAATGGAACAATTTTCCATGTCGCCATAGAATTAACTTGCTCTAATTTTCCTTTGATTCTTAATTTTGAAGCCGGGTATCTGTGGGGTACTGTAGATATTAAACCAGTTTGCTGTTTTTCTTGTTTAACTTGAGGGGTGACTCAGGGGTCTCAAGGATTTGTGAGCTTGTTTGGTAGGAGAAAGATAATGCCTTCAGGGAGGTTGCAATCACCGGATGGCTGGTCACTGGACGGATGGCCGGCCCTCAGCAGCTGTGGAAGCCCAGAAGTCAGATTGACCAGAAGCTTATCAGGAGTGACCCCTTTGTTTCCCTGAAGCCCCTCCTGCCACGCCCCTTAGCTTATAAAACTGCCCTGCTCTCTGTTCCAGAGGAGATGGATTTGAGTGAACTCAGGCTCCCACCTACTCATTTTGGCCAATTCGAATAAACCTTTCTCATCTCCAAGCACCGATGTCTCAGTGTTTGGCTTGCTGGGCATCAGGCACAAGAACTTGAGATTAAGAGGTTCGGTATCAATTTCATCAATGGCTTTTATAGATATTAGTTCAGTTAATGAATGAGTTTATATGTATGAATGAGTGATTGAGTTTCTATAGAACAAATTTCCTCACTGAAGTTTGAACTACAACTCGTTATCAACTTTTACAACTTTCTTCCAACCCAATCTCCTGTAACAATTGTCGAGGAGGAAACATTTTCGTCTACCCTTCTAGGTTCTTCTGGCTGATCTAAGAATTAAATTGACATGAGACAGAGTAACAGGAGAAAATCAAAATTTTGTACATATGGGGGCTCCATATGAATATGAGGCCCAAAGGAGTAACCAAAGCAGGCAGCTTTTATACCTTTTGGACAAAGAAACAATAAATTTGTGAAGAACTGACAGGACAAAAAAATTTTGGCTTGGGTACTAATTAGTGAAGAAACCAAGCAGAGTTTGTTTACATAGCCTTCTCTGCCCTGAATTTCCTATCTTTGACGATAAGGATGTTTCTCTACCTCCCGGTGCAGGAAGGGTACCTTTCACATTGGGGATTTATTTCTTCCTTTCAGGGAGACAAAGGAGGGTCAGAGTGTCCTTCTTGCACTGGGTGTTTCTTAAGCAACTTTAATTAAAAATAGTCAATATGCCAAATTGGCATGTTTTGGGATGGCCAATTTTGCTCCCCTGTGTAAACAAAAAAGCTTTCTGTTTCCATCCAGGTTTACCCTGCTTTTAAAAAATATACTTAGGGGCTGGCCCTGTGGCTTAGCGATTAAGTGCACACGGTCTGCTGCTGGCAGCCTGGGTTCGGATCCTGGGTGCGCACCGACACACCGCTTCTCCGGCCATGCTGAGGCTGCATCCCACATACAGCAACTAGAAGGCTGTGCAACTATGACATACAACTATCTGCTGGGGCTTTGGGGAGAAAAAGGAGGAGGATTGGCAATAGACGTTAGCTCAGAGCCAATCTTCCTCAGCAAAAAGAGGAGGATTAGCACAGATGTTAGCTCAGGGCTGATCTTCCTCACACAAAAAAAATAATAAAAAATATATTTAACATTTTTTCGTTTTTCTAATATTTATGGAATGTCCAATATCTACAAACTACTGTGTTATGTCATGTCTGAGATACAAGGATAAACAAGATCCATCCCCTCAAGGAGTCCACATTCTTGTAGAAAAGATAAGACTTATACACATATAACGATAATAAAAATAGCAAATGATAAATTCCATAGGAGAGGTGCAGATAAATTGCTATGGGTGTGAAAGGCTAGGAAGATTACAGAACATAACAAGGTTTTAAAATAGATATAAAGTGTTCCCTTCAAAATGAAAATACTGTAAAACAGTGCATATATTTGTTTAGTATGGTTCTTGAATATATCTGACTGCATTATTATTCTCTTTGCTCTAGTTTTCAAAGATGGTCTATTGATGCTTTTCTTTGACACAGAGTTTGTCTTTTCATTTGGAAAAGGCTCTGCCATTTTGGTCCTTGGCAACGATGCCTGGAGACATTATTGCACTCTGCCTGGGGAGTGGGTACCATTTTGATGTGCTGGGGGAGCCTGCCCCCAGGACATAGAGTGTAGTAACAAAAGACGTTGTTTATTTGTAAGGTATTCATTAAACTCGATGAGGACAGGTGGGAAAATAACTTTTTGTTGTATTGAACCACAAATCTCTTTTCCAAGTGCAACCACCTCATGAGAGAACTTTTATAATCTGGTTGTAAGATTTTCTTTCCTGATTGATATTCATCAAAATTTTGCAGCTTCTATTTGCTTGTTGAGCTTGAGGAATTAGAACAATTTTTGGCATTTAAAGACCCATGACATAGAAGGATATTGAAATACACAGAAAAAAAGGCCTTTCCAACAAGACACATGGGATAATTTGTTCTAATGGGCCATGTGTTCTTGGCTGGCTTAAGTCCGAGTATGCCGACTCTCTTTGCCCATTTGGTTTATACCGAAAAGAAATTTCTTTTCAAGCAAAAGGGACATAGGGGAGGCGTTGGGACTAAAACTCAGGTTTGGCTTCTATGATTTGTGCTTGTAACAGTTAAGATTTTTTCTATTTCAAGCAAGTGCAACTTTGCTCAAACCAGCTAAATTAAGAACAGGAGTTTATTTGCTTATGTAATTGAGGAGGCCAGAGTTTAAACTTACTCAGATATTGATCTAGGGACTCAAAAATTACCATTGATACTTAGGATTTTCACCATCTCTCAGCAAAACTGGCCCTGTGATAGTTTCACTTGCAGGCTCCCTATGGTGGCCTCAGGTCTAACAGAAAAGAGAGCACTTCTACACTAGTCCTGAGATGTATTCTGACTGGACCAATATGGATCATATGTCTGTTGTTCCCAAACCAACCACAGTGGCAATGGAATGCTTTTGCTGATTGGCTGAGACTGGGTGATGTGCTCCCATCTGGAAACAGGACTGATGCCCCACCTGAGGTTCATGGTCTAAGAATGGGGTAAGTTTAGTGGATAGTCAGAAAAATTAATGTCCACTACAGTGTTCTAGAGGCCTTGCTACTTTTTATTTGGATCAGTTGCTTGCTAATAGCAAAGAGGTCTAAGGACATAGTCATACAGACAAATAGTTATTAAGAACCACAAAAACATGCAACCCTAAAAATAGAATATGTGGATATGTTTGTGTGTGCATGTGTGTGTATATAGAGGAGGAAGAGAGAAATATGCATACATATTTGATAGGAAAATTCTAAAAGGATATATATATCCCCCAAATGATTCACATAATAGTTTAGAATACTAAATAGTAACTAAATACTAAATAGTTTAGTAACACTAAATAGTAACGCTAAACTATATATGTATATATGCATACATATATGATGACATTACTATTCATATATAATTCATAAAATAATTTTAATTTTGTTTTTTCATTTTGTTTATCTGAATTTTCCAGTTTCTATAATCGTCTATTGTAATTAAAATAACTAGATATTTTAGAACTGTATAGTTGAAATAAACAAAGTAACAGCGTTACTAAACTATTATTTGAAGTAAATCATTCTTTTTCTCAATTGATTTGCATATATAAAGCCAATGTAAATCTGATAATTGATCTAAATCCTACAAAGGAGATGCTGAATTGAAGATGTGCCATGCTGAGTCATCCTCTCTGAAGTCCCTACTGGCTACCCTATTAGGAGGGAGGAAAATAATCTCGCCTTTTTTCCTCTATAAATTCTCTCCAGTAACTAAGCTTATATTTTGGGGCTTTACTGTGTACCTACATATTTTTTTCTCTCCTTTAATAAATACCTATAACAAAAATGGTAATAATGGCACTAAGAATAACAACACAGCAGCTGCCATTTATTGAGCAGTCACTATGTTCCAGGTGCAGAACTCAGTGCTTCGTAGGCATTATCTAATTTGATCCATTCAACAACTCTGGCTTTCATTGACTATTACTTAATCAAGAGAAATTTATTGAACAAATACTACCTTCTAAGAAATGACCTGAAAGGTGGATATTTTATTACAAAGCTGAGTTGTGAAAAATGGAAACCACTAAGGAATCGAGAGTGGTCCATTCTAAGAATGAGATGAGTTTCTTGGAAGTATAGCAGGGTATCAGGTGCTAAGAATGGAGGACACCCACGCCAAACTCTGGGTAGCCTCTTAGAGGTAGGTAGCAGGAATTTTGATGACGGAGAGGAGGTGTGCATGCTTGGGGACTGAAAACTTAGTACCATGCTGGACTTCGTCCACAGAGGAAGTAAAGAGGCATTGGCATTTGCTTTTAAGAGCAAGACCATGCTGTCTTTTAGCTAAAGCCTTGGTGTGAGTTTTCTGTGCCTCCTCCTCTGACATTAATTTAGAGAGGGATGATCATAAAATTGTCTTTTCTCTTGTAACTTCAGTTTCTTTCTATATATCTTGCAGATTGTGATACTTCTTAATATTTAAGAGTGAGAGCACTGGTGTTTGAGAGACCTGAATTCCAAACACAAATCTGCCACTCACTATCCAAGTGATTTTGGTAAAATAACCTAACCCCTTCAAGGCCCTGTTTCCCCATTTGTAAAATTGGCTTAGTGTAATTGTTAACAGCATTTGGAAAATGCCTGTAGCAGAATGTTATGCTGAAGCAATGTAGTTTAGTGGTACATTGCACAGAATGGAGTCAGATTGCTGGGTACAAACCCTAGATCCACCTCTTACTAGCTGTGTGATCTTGGACAATCTACTTAAGTTTTCACTGACTTAGTTTCCTCATTTGAAAAACGATGATAATAATATGAGCAGTTCCTTTCTCATAGTATTGTTGAGGATTATATGAGTTAATTTATGTAAAGTGTTTAGAACAGGGCTGGACTCATAGTAAGTACTATATTCATCTTTATTCTTAATATGTTAATACTTTCTTGTAGGCTAGTTGAGAGGACTCAAAGAGTGACTGCTGATTAAAAAGCACTTTACATAACACTTTTACACACTAAGTGCTCTGTTTTATGTTAAGGTTAAGGAACCATAATATTAAACAGGTTGACACAAACATTGCAGGCTAACAAGCACACTCCAAGATTCACTCTCATTTCTGTTCTCACATTAGGGATTTGATAGTTCTTTTAAGATAGTATTGTCTCAATGATGAGATACCTGCATAAACACTTTCTTTTGTAACTTCCTTCAGTTTGACGGTTTGTTTCAGGGTGTCTCTGATCTTCCTATAAACTGTTTCAGCCACCTTGCCATTTTTTCTCAGTATTCATCACTGGTTCTTCCTCCCCATCTTCCTCTATTTTCTGTATATTTTAGAGTACAATTCTAAAGGATGGGGAGCACTGCTATTTTATCCTGGGTCCCTTTATTTTCTCTTTCAGTTGAGTCTCCATAGATGCATTAACCCAGGCCTATGACTTAAATAACATTTAATCACTAAGCTAATATTCCCAAACACTATCTGTAATCCTGACTTCTCTCTGGAACTTCAACTGCATGCATGATATCTTCACATGAATGTCTAATAGGCGTCTCAAATTTAACACAGTCAGAACAAAACTCTTAACTCCGAGCCTCTTCCCTCCACCCAGTCTTCTCAACTAACTCTTCGTTCAGTTGTTCTAGACAAAATAAAGGAGGGAGGAGGATGATCTTTGGTATTTCTCTCTCTTCGTTATCACGTTCTGTCAAACATATCATTTATGCATTCACTCAATTAATTTCTCTCCATCCCCACCAACACCATCTTCATCCAAACCACCATTATCTTTCTATTGGAATTCTGCAACAGTGTCCCAACTACCTAGTTTTCTGGCTTTTACTCGTATCTCTCTTCAGTCTGTCCTGGACACAGAAGACCAGGTCATGTTGCTTAAAACCAGTGGATGTCCGTTGCATGATATTAGATCAGAATTCCTTACCCTCGTGTGCCTGATCTGTCCTCTGTTTTCTTCCATGTCTTCCCCTTGAGCTACTCTCTCCTTTCTCTTCTGTTCACTCTAACTTGGCCTTCTTTCTGACCCTAGAACTAGTTAAGCCTGTAGCTTTCTCAGGGCCTTTGCCATAGATTCATTCTGTACTTGGAATGCTGTTTTCCGTAATCTTTGTTCTTGACATCCAGATCTCAGTTTAGATGCCAGCTCCTCAAGGGGCCATCCTGACCACCCAACGCAGAGTAGCCACACAGTCATTTCCTAAAATATCACTATCTTTTAATACTTTGCAAAACACTTTTTAACCATCTGATACTTTTTATCATTTACTGATTTATTTCTTCATTTGTTTTCAATTTGATTCACATTAGAACAGTGGTTTTGGGGGTAGTTTTGCCCCCCTACCCAGGGAACATTTAGTAATGTCTGGAGACATTTTTGGTTTTCATAATGAGAGGCATGGTAAACATCCTACAATAGATTAGCTCCCCACAACAAATAATTATCTGCCCCTAAATGTCCATGGTGGCTGAAGTTGAGAAACTGCACTAGAAGAAAGCACTAAAATAGCAGGGACTTTGCCAGTGTTATTCGTGTTCCATTCCTAGTGCCTAGAACAGTACCAGGCATATAGTGAGCATTCAGTAAATATACTGATTAAATAAATGTATGAACATAGGCTTTTTAATACCTTAGTAAGATCAATAGTTCTTTCTGATACAAAATATTCAATTTTTGATCTCAAATGCTTGATAAATATTGTGACCTCATAAAAATTTAAACTGATGGTATTTGTCATTAATGGGGTAAAAATTGTATGACTTAGGAAGTGATGGTCGCCTGAATCCCTACCATTACTGCACTTTGGCTAGAAGAGGTCTCTGTGACAACATAAATGTAGATCAAAATCTTTTCCTTTGAACGAGCTTTCCTCTCCTATGAAGGCAGTTTGCATCGTGGTTATGAGTAAGCATAAAAAACTGCCTTGGCTCAAGTTCCCCTCTACCATTTCATAGCTATGTGACTCTATATAGCTCCCTGAGATTCTTCATGCCTCAGTTTCTCATTTGTGAAATGGAGGTAATAGTTAAAATACCTTCCCCATGGAGCTGTTATGAGAATTATATGAGTTAATATATGTGGAGCAATTAGAGCTTGGCATTTTATAAATACTATACGTGTTAAGTCTCTTCATGTGTTAAAAAAAATGTGGTTCTGTCTCTTCTTGATATCTAAGCAGATCCTCTAGGAATCTTGGCTATTCAGGAGAGAGCTCCCTGATGGTGGGAGTCATGTTAGTTATGATAATCATTCATTGTAAAAAATAGTGAGCTGCGATTGTGATATTTGTATATATGTTAATAATAATAACAACAACAATAAGATGGTGATGATAATGATGGAATTCTCAATCTGCTAATCTCCCTTCAAGTTCTTGTGGACATAGGACTCAGGTGAGCAAATGGAATTCCAGCTCTCACAGGATCAGCTTGGAATCAGAGAATTGAATACACAGAAAAGTGAACTGTGAGTTGAAAGCTTCACATGCACGTCTACCGTCACATCCACATGGCTGTGTGGCGCTCCCTCCTCCTTCTGCCCTCTCTGGTCTCATCTTTGATTATAACTCCTCTTCCTGCTCCTCCTCTTGGCAGATGGTGAAAGTCAATAGAAAATAATAGGTGGGAAATGGTTGTGTTTCTTGGAGGAATTTCTGAGATAAGCAGGAGATGTGGTTATTATATGACTAATGAACGCTGTTTTCCCCACTGCACTTAAATTTGGCAGTGTTATTGAACCTGGCCTTGGTCAACTGTGGTATTGATTTTCTTTTGTGATTTCAGATTATCTTTTCAAGTAACCTTAACTAAAGACTCGAAATAGGAAAACCAGTTCAAATAAGACAAAGTGTGCGCTGAACTTCAGACCTAGATTTTAATTATTGCTTTTTGATAAAATCTTAGGTTGACGTCTCTCATTATTTATCTATTTATGTTTATTCTTAATGCTTTTTGATTATTCTTTTTACTGTAAAGTGTCCTTTATTGATGCTTCATTAATATGTGGCAAATCATCTTTCTTTTTTAACAACTTTATCCAGATATAACTTACATACCATAAAATTCACTAATATAAAATTTAGAATTTGATGTTTTGGGTATATTTAAACAGTCATGCAGCCATCACCATGATCCAGTTTTAGAATATTTTGACACCTTAAAAAGAAACCTTGTGCCCAATAGCTCCTTATGCCCTGACCAAGCCCTGGGCAACCAGTAATCTACTTTCTGTCTGTATAGATTTGCTTATTCTGGACATTTTCTGTAAGTGGAATCATACGATATGTGATTTTTGTGTCTAGATTTTTTCAGGTAGCATATCATAAGCCAGCTTTGTTAGTATCTCAGCTGTTGTATTGATTGTGGCAAATTAGTTATGAGATCATAACTCATTTTCCATGTAGTTTGGCTCCTCAGCACCTTGACTTGATGTTTGGGAGTCACCTGTCTGAGTTGTCCCGGTGAATGTTGGAAAGGGCTGTTATATACAAATACTAGTTCCTCTGGATCTCTCCTCAGGAGCTAGTGGAGGCCTGTATGTATTTGGGGTCATTCTGAGGAGTTATATTTGGATCCTACGGATTCTAGTAACTTGTTAATAGGTTTGGTAGGTATTACAAATATTGCCTTGAATTTTCCCACTCCTGTATTTCTTTCCTCTTCTACAGAACTTTAATGGGTGCTGGTGAGTCTCTCAGTGACTCCGTGGAGTGAAGATCATCTTCCTTGAGAATTCTGGAGTCTGATTAAAGACTTCCCAATAGACTTCAATCTAGAGGAGAGGATACAGCTCACCAAATTCTGGTTGATTGCTGAAAAAGGAGAGCCTGCTGGCTTCTGACATGAATCTGCCTCCATAGCAGTTAGTGTAGACAATATCAGATGACTTCTTCTGTAGACTGTAGAGATGTATGGACATTCCCACGTGACTTCTCTGAGCTCTCTATTTCCTCACCAAGAAGACAGACCATGAACAGAGACGAAGGGATGCACACCCAGGGAACAGCGAGACCTAGGACCAAATCCTGGCACGGCCAACTTATCAGCTCATTGATTCTTGGCAAGTTTTCCTAGGCTCATTTTCCACGTGGGAAAAACAGGAAAATAAATGCTGTAAACATTCAGTTATGTAATATATGTAAAGCATTTTACACTGAGTAGGGACTCAATAACCAATCACTGCTGTTAAAGGCAGTGTGATATAGGAGAAAGAGCAAAGGCTGAGGGGCCAGAAGACCCGCATTTGAACCTTAGCTTTCAACTTACTATGTGACAATGAGCAAGTTTTTTCCCCCTTTGTTACCCTCTGTTTACTCATCTATAAAAGAGGAATAATATCTTTCTTGAAGAGTTGATATACAAATTAAAAACATTATTTACAAATTGTCCACCCAGTGCTGGAGATTATAGAAAGTAGTCGATAATTGATAACTATGACTACTTTTTGTTGTTTTCAAGGTGGCCATGGCCAGTGAGGATCTCTCTAAACCAGGGGTATAAAGTGCCTACAATTATACGTGGCACAGCTTAGAGTGATGTTATTAATGCTTCCCAAACACATTCACTGCTTAGGGTTGGGGTGCCACTCACCCCTCCACTCCTCTGGCATTCTGACTGATGGAACACATATACAGGGATGTCAAAGAGTTAGCAAAGTAGCAAAAAAATAACCCAGTCTAACTCAAAAGTGGGATTTTCTGGTAAAAGTTGGCTGAAACAAAATGATAGATCTAATTGCAAAGTGGGACCACCTATCTCTCATTTTGAATTTACACTTAGGGATCTGCAAATTCAGGCATGCCCAGGAAGAGAGTGAGAGCAAGGACGAGAGCGAGGCAGAGACTGAGATGAGACTGAGATGGAGAAGTGTGACTCAATGTGAACATAAATTGCCCCCTGAGTTCACTTACCCAGCTTATTGCACAGGGAGGGGGCGTGGTGAATATTGCCTCATCCACCCAGTCAGAGCCATAACCAGGAGAAAAATGGCAGGGGAGTTCTAGTCCTGTATGCTTACTGCATTAGGAACGAGATATAAAGGAGGGTTTCTAGGCTCAGGCCATACCTGAGCCTAGAAAGTGAAAAGAGGAAGGAGTTAGTGCGAACCAGCATCTTTGCCCCTTGGCAACCACATACATTGACTGGCTGATGTGGGTTATAAAGGCCTGGCCCGCTTGCCCCAATTTGGAACAACTCTGAAGAGCCATCTGAGTTCTAAAGCTCCCTATGGTGTCTGCTGAAGCCTTTGCTATGAGTGCATGATGGCACAGCATCACCTTTTCCCAGCCTTGCTTCTTTCACTCCCCAACAGGTGTTGATCCTGAGAGCATCTTTAATAAGCCACCTGTGTGCAAACCTCCAGCTCAGAGTCTACTTCCCAGAGAATGGAACCTGGGAAACCTCCTTCATGAAGTCCTCCCTCACCCATTACCTGTGGACATGAGTTTTCCTTTTGCTGTAATCCTCTACCCTTTTAGAAACCCCTCTTATGGTGTTGGTACATTTCTGCCTTGAAATTTCTTTCCATGTTTTGTCTTCCTTATAAGACCAGCTTCCCAAGGATGGGATCTATGTCTGATCCATTTCTGTATATTCTCCAGGTCCCAGCCTCTTGCCTTGCATGTAACAAATATTTACTGACATAATTACTTAGGTCCAGGTTGCAATACGAATTGTCACCCCAGGGTTATCTTGATAACTAAATTTTAAAATGTGATTATGGAGCACCTAGAGAAAAGCGACCTATTTAAGGATGTTAGTATGGCCGCACAGAGTTAAAACTATGATTTCAAGCTTGATTACCTCCAGGGTGAGCAGCTAAAGTAAATAGTGAAAGTGTAGCAAATGTAGGAAAATAGATCACTGGTGAACTGTGTATCCTGTGTCTGGTAAAGAGGAGAGAGTCACCAGTACTCAGATGCAGCCAAATACTGTCATGAGGGTTATGCACTCAGTATTGCCAAATCCATCGACTTTTTCAAGAGAAGATGAAAACCCAGACTTCATGTGAAATTTTCTAATCTTTCAAACATATGCAGGCCAAACACACAATGTACATGAATTAGATTCAGCCCTGGGGCTGTAAGCCTGAAACTGCTGGGAAGGACCTCTTAGGTTTCATACACCTTTGGTTTTCTGAATCGTGTGTATCTGTCCAAAATAGTTGTATTTCATGAGAGAACGATGAACTGTATTTATTTGAAGAGTCATCTTTATCCACTGTCATGTTCTTTTATTTCTCACTGAGAGGCCCAGAGGAGGATGGTATTTGGACCATAATTTCAAGAATGTTTTAAGAGTCTTGGAGGAAAGGTACAATACAGCTGAAAGATAATTGTTGTTGTGTTTTATAATGCCTCTTTTTTCGTCTTTAAGATAAGCTCGTGAAATGGGCCGTCTAACGGTCTTGCTGTCTATTGAAAAAGGCAGCCAGGTCCTTTTGTGCCAGCAATATTGCATTTGTATTTTCAAGGATACATGACTAGAAAATCCAGACCCAAATCCAAATCCTTTCTTCTATAATACAGAGAAATATATCTCCTTTTTCTTTCATCTGATCACTCCTGACATCTGTGCCGTAAATATGGATTAGATAAGGGCACGAGCACTAAATTTCTTTTGTTGTTTCTAACTTATAAAATAAGATTATTTTTGTGGGTAAGAAAAGAGCCTTGTCTGTGAACAAAAGGCTACTTAACGGGTGATACTGTAAATGAAAAAGGCGTGTGCGTGTGTGTGTGTGTGTGTGTGTGAATTATCCAAGCTCAGAATCTGGAGGATGGGGGAGTACGGTACTCTTTGGTGCAAATGTTGGGAAATTCAACGGCCTACTGTGCAAAATGCTAGGAAATCCTAGTATCTTGCTAGTGGGGAATTCAGCTCAAAGAGTTACATTTTGTTTGCTAAGGAAAGAATAAAGTTAGAATCTGATTTACTTAATTTGGGACATTAGAGTGGGGCTAATAAAATAAATTGAGAAACAAATAAATATCAAGATTTATGATTTACCATGCTAAAATTGTCTGTGGAAAACGTATAGAAAAATCCAAATTTAAGGTACACTCTTATTTTGTACAAAGGGAGAGAAATCAGATATATTATCATGAGCTGTTACCATTTACATGGAGTTAAGTCTGGCTAATGAACATCAGTCTTTTTTTTTTTTTTTTTCATTTTTTGTTTATTGCAGTAACATTGGTTTATAACATTGTAAAAATTTCAGGTGTACATCATTATACTTCTATTTCTGCATAGATTACATCATGTTCACCACCCAAATACTAATTACAACCCATCACCACACACATGTACCGAATTATCCCTTTCACCCTCCTCCCTCCCCCCGTCCCCTCTGGTAACCACCAATCCAATCTCTGTCCCTATGTGTTTGTTTATTGTTGTTATTATCTACTACTTAATGAAGGAAATCATACGGTATTTGACCTTCTCTCTCTGAACATCAGTCTTAAGTAGAGAATAGAGATAAGAGGTAGAAGGTAAGTATATCTTTTTTACCAGTTGTAATCATATGCCTATTTGGATTAAGATGCCTTACTTTCAACAGCAAAATTCAATAAACAAAGTAAATTTAACATATTATTATCCAAAGATATTCTTAAACTTTATATCTTGCTTTACAACATGGGGATTTTGTCTCAGCTGATATTTTTAAAAACCATTCTTGTTTTTGTTATTCAATTTATTTAAACTAAAAAAAACTCCAAAAGGGTTCACCCATTTCTGCCAGCTCCTACCCACTCCCTCTAGCAAGCACCAATCTGTTCTCTGTATCTATGAGCATGTTTTTTTCATATGTGTGTATATATATATATATATATATATATTTTTTTTTAGATTCTACATATGAGATAGATCATACGGTATTTGTCTATCTCTGTATGACTTATTTCACCTAGCATAATTCCCTCAGGGTCCATCCATGTTGTTGCAAATGGCAAGATTTCATTCCTTTTTTATGGCTGAATGATATTCCATTGTGTATATACATACCACTATTTCTTTATCCATTCATCCATGAATGGACACTTACATTGCTTCCATATCTTGGCTATTGTAAATAATGCTGCAATGAACATGAGGGTCCATATATCTTTTTGAATTAATGTTTTCATTTTCTTCTGATAAATACCCAGAAGTGGAATTGCTAGATCATATGGTAGTTCTATGTTTAAATTTTTGAGGAAGCTCCATACTGTTTTCCATAGTGGTTGCACCAATTTGCATTCCCACCAGCAGTATATGAGAGTTCCCTTTTCTCCACATCCTCACTAAGACTTGCTATTTCTAGTTTTTTTGGTAATAGCCATTCTAACATGTGTGAGGTGATATCTCATCGTGGTTTTGATTTGCATTTCCCTGATGATTAGTGATATAGAGTATCTTTTATGTACCTGTTGGCCATCTGTATGTCTTCTTTGGAAAAATGTTTATTCAGATCTTATGCCCACTTTTTAATCAGAGTGTTTGTTTTCTGCTGTTGAGTTGTATGACTTTTTAATATATTTTGGATATTAGCCTCTTATTAGATATGTGATCTGCAAATATTTTCTTCCATTCAGTAGGTTGCCTTTTTGTTTTGTTGATGGCTTCCTTTGCTGTACAGAAGCTTTTTAATTTAATGTAGTCCCACTCATTTATTTTTGCTTCTCTTTTTTTTTTTTTTTATGTTTTTATTTTTGTGAGGAGGACTAGCCCTGAGCTAACATCTGATACCAATCCTCCCCTTTTTTCTTGAGGAAGATTGGCCCTGAGCTAACATCCGTGGCCATCTTCCTCTTTTATATGGGACGCCGCCACAGCATGGCTTAACAAGCGGTGCGTCGGTACACGCCCAGGATCCGAACCTGTGAACCCCGGGCCGCCACAGTGGAGTGCGCGCACTTAACCGCTTGCGCCACCGGGTCGGCCCCTATTTTTGCCTCTCGTGCTTTTGCTTTTGGTGTCAGATTCAAAAAATCATTGCCAAGATCCATGTCAAGGAGCTTGCCACCTATGTTTTCTTCTAGGAGTTTTATGGCTTCGGGTCTTAGGTCCAAGTCTTTAATCCATTTTGAGTTAATGTTTGCCTGTGGTCTAAGATAGTGATCCAGTTTCAGAGTTCTTAAACAGCTACCACCCCCAAAGCACAGCAAGAGGCAACAGACCCAGGACCTTGGTCTTTCTGTGAAGAAGGCCTATTAGCTAATCATCGTGACCACAGCCTGAGAGGCAGGCTTCTAATTAAACATGCATCTTGATGCTGACTGTAATCCTTTCCAGAGACCTTGGAAGGCAGGTGCTATCCTTGTGCTCACCCTCTGCCGTGCTTCAGAACACCAGTGTCTCCCGTAGGGGAACTTTACATGTGTCTGATGCCCTGGTTTTTATGTCTGGTGCCTAGTGTTTGAGGCTGCAACCCGTGAAATGCCCGTTGATTGCCTGGCTCTGGTTGCCAGGGGGGCTTGCATTCCTGGGTCCCACGGGACTGTGGCAATCAGAGAGATGGTTCTTGGCAAGCTACCACTCCAGGGCTCTGCACAGACAGTGGACTGAGGCACACTCCCCAGTCTTTCTGTGAAGGAGGCCTCTTTGCTTGTCCTGGAGCTTCAGCCTGAGGGGCAGTCTTCAGGATTGGCACACATTTAGTGACCTGCAGAGCTGCTTTCAACGAACCTAGGCTGTTGACATCATCTTGCTACTCTCCGCCCCCCGCTCCAGCTCTCCAATATCACCCAGAAAAGAGCTCATACACTCATCTGGAGCCCCAATTTCTGTGACTGGTGCCCCGGGGACACCTTCGGATCACCTGGCTCTGGGTGCCAGTGGGGCTTGCCATCCCACATGACTGTATATATTTGTATACTTTAAAAAACTGATGCCTGAGGATCTGGCTTCCAGTCAGCCTGAATTTAGGTGCTAAGATTCTCCCCTTTGGGACACTGACAGGTCTTGGCACATCCTCAGCTACTGGGAGGTATTAAAAATATAGTAGGCTGCTCGGACAAGCAGAAAGGTTTGAGAGACAACCAAAAGCCAAGGCAGGATTGAACAACAAGTTTCACCTCCTACACGAGGCTACTCCTTCAAGACTGGGAGAGGTAGTATCTACTGTATAGAAACAACACAGAGATTCAAGCAAAATGAAGAAACAAAGGAGGATGTTCCAAATGAAATAACAAGATAAAACCTCAGGAAAAACCTTAATGAAATGGAGATAAGTAATTTACCTTCGAGAGAGTTCAAAGTAATGGTCATTAAGACGTTCAATGAAATGGGGAGAAGAATGGATGAACACAGTGAGAACGTCAACAAAGAGACAGAAAATATAAGAAAGTACCAAATAGAAGTCACAGAGCTAAAGGATACAATAACTGAACTGAAAAATACACTAGAGGGGGTCAACAGCAGACTAGATAAAGAAGAATAAAGGACCTGTCAACACTGAAACAAGGCAGTGGAACTCATCCAATCAGACCAGCAAAAAGAATTTTGGATTTTGCTCATCCAAAAAGCAGCATCTATATGCTGCCTACGAGAGACTCACTTTAGATGTAGGAATGCATACAGACTGAAAGTGAAGGGATGGACAAAGATATTCCATGCAAATGGAGACCAAAAGAAAGCTGTAATAGCTATACTTATATCAGGCAAAATAGACTTTAAAACAAAGACTATAATAAGAGACAAAGAAGGTTGTTACATAATGATAAAGGGGTCAATCCAACAAGAAGATATAACATTTGTAAATATTTATGCATCCAACATAGGAGCATTTAAATATATAAAGCAAATATTAACAGACTTAAAGGGAGAAATAGATAGAAATACAATAATAGTAGGAGACTTTAAGACCCCGCTTACATCAATGGATAGATCATCCAGACAGAAAATCAATAAGAAAATGTCAACATTAAATGACATGTTAGAACATATGGACTTAGATATTTACAGAACATTCCATCCAAAAGCACCAGAATACACATTCTTCTCAAGTGTACATTGGACGTTTTCCAAGATGAATCATATGTTAGGCCACAAAACAAAGTCTTAATAAATTTAATAGGATTGAAAGCATATCAAGCATCTTTCCCAACCACAATGGTATGAAACTAGAAATTAATTACACACAAAAAACTGGAATATTCATAAATATGTGGAGATTAAACAACATGCTACTGAGCAACCAATGAGCCAAAGAAGAAATCAAAAGAGAAATCAAAAAATATGTTGATACAAATGAAGATGGAAATGTAACATACTAAAATTTATGGGATGCAGCAAAAGCAGTTCTAAGGGGGAAGTTCAAATGCTTATCTCAAGAAACAAGAAAATTCTCAAATAAACAACCTAACTTTATACCTCAAGGAACTATAAAAGAAGAACATATGAAGCCCAAAGTTAGTATAAGGAAGGAAATAACAAAGATTAGAGCAGAAATAAATGAAATAGAGATTAAAAGACAATAGAAAAGATTAATGAAACTAAGAGCTGGTTCTTTGGATAGATAAACAAAATTGACAAACCTTTAGCTAGACTCACCAAGAAGAAACAAGAGAGGACTCAAATAAATAAAATCAGAGATGAAAGAGGAGATATTACAACTGATACCACAGAAATACAAAGGATCACAAGAAACTGCTATGAACAATTATATGCTAATAAATTGGACAACCTAGAAGAAATGTACAAATGCCTAGGAACATATACCTACCAAGACTAAATCATGAAGAAATAGAAAATCTAAGTGGACCAATTACTAGTAAGGAGACTGAATCAGTAATCAAAAACCTCCCAACAAACAAAAGTCCAGGACCAGACAGCTTCACTGATGAATTCTACCAAACGTTCAAAGAAGAATTAACACCAATCCTTCTTAAACTCTTCCCAAAATAATAGAAAAGGAAAGAACTCTTCCAAATTCATTTTATGAGGCCAGCATTACCATGATACCAAAACCAGACAAAGATGCCGCAAGAAAAGAAAATTACAGGCCAATATCCCTGATAAGCATAGATGAAATAATCCTCAACAAAATACTAGCAAACTGAAATCATAAATATGTTAAAAAAATCATACACCATCATCAAGTGGGATTTATTCCAAGGATACAAGGATGGTTCAACATCCACAAATCAGTCAATGTCATGCACCACATTAACAAAATGAAGGACAAAAATCACATGATCGTCTCAACAGATGCAGAGAAAGCATTTGACAAAATTCAACATCCATTTATAATAAATAAAACTTTATATGCTTTATACAGAAATAAAATGGGTATAGGGAAAGATACCTCAACATAATAAAGGCCCTATATGATAAGCCTGGGGATAACGTCATACTCAATGATGAAAAACTGAAAACTTTTTCTCTAAGATCAAGAAAAAGACAAGGATGCCCACTCTCTCCACTTTCATTCAACATAGTATTGAAAGTCCTAGCCAGAGCAATTAGGTAAGAAAAAGAAATAAAGGGCATCCAGACGAGAAAGGAAGCAGTAAAACTGTCACTATTTGCAGGTGACATGATATTATATATGGAAAACCCTAAAGACTCCATCAAAAAACTGTCAGAACTCATAAACAAATTTAGTAAAGTTGCAGGATACAAAATACACAAAAATCTGTTGCGTTTCTGTACTTTAATGATGGACTAAGAGAAAGAAAAATTAAGAAAATAATCCCATTTACAGTCTCATCAAAAAAGAATAAAATACTTAGGAATAAATTTAACCAAGGAGTTAAAAGAACTGTATATTGAAAACTACAAGACATTAATGAAAGAACTTAAAGAAGACACAAATAAATGGAAAGATATTCTATGCTCATGGATTGGATGAATTAATATTGTTAAAATGTCCAGGAGGTGGAGTCAAGATGGCGGCGTAGGCAGACTCTGAACTCACCTCCTCCCGTGGACACAGCCAATTTACAACTACTCGTGGAAAAATTACCCCTGAGACAGAACTGAAAACTGGATAAGTGGAATTCCTGCAACAATGGACAATCCTAACTGGGGTAGAAGAGGCAGAGACTCCCTTCCGGAGAGGAAAAACGCCGCCTTCACAAGCCGCCAGCTTCACGGCCGCCGGGAGCAGCTCAAAGGTACGCAGCCTCCCTGGAGGCGCGGGGCCCTGAGCCAGGAGCGCCCCCGCTGTGGGCATTTTGTGGACCCAGCACAATCGAGACCAGCGGCATAATATCTGACTTTGCCTGCTACTAAAACACTGGGGAGCACCCCCAGAAAACCCGGTTCACGAAGAAACTACAACTGGCTCTTAAAGGGCCCGCGCACAAACTCACCCGTTCCAGAAAGCATCCTAAAATCACCAGAAAGAAAGGTGCACAGTGCTTCGGTGACAAGAGACTCACCTAATAGGCCCTGAGTGCATCTCGGTGAGGGATGAGACCTCTCCAAGGACTGGGACATTGGCGGCGGCCATTGTTGTGGCCTGGTGTGGGTGTGCTGACACAGACGCCATTGGAGTTCTCCCTGAGGCCAGCTAGCCCAGGGTCTGCCCCACCCGCTAGAGCACGATTTAATCCAGCTCAGCCAGGGCTGGCAGCCCACCCTAGAGACTGGCCCCACCCAACAACAAGCCCTCGGGTAACTTGTGGACCTGCATAGATTGGTGACTGGATTCTCTGCAGCCTGGCAACTGAGCCGACTTGAGCGGGGCAGGGTGTGCACAAGGAGTGGGTGGAGAGTGTGGGGCGGTGGCAGAGTGTGTGGGGCTCCCGCCATGGAGAGACTGGGTCCGCTTGGGGAGGTCGGGGCGCTCACACGGGGCAGGACTGTGTTGACTGTGTGTGTGGACCTGTGGGCAACAGGGCTTGTCAGCTGCAGAAGACTTGTGCTTCTCAAAGACCCACATAGGAGGTTTGCCCCACCTTCCAAAGCCTGAAACAATTGGGTGCTCCTGTGCCTGAGGCCAGCCCCACCCAGCTGCAATCCTCAGAGAGCTGACAAGAGACCTAATAGGCTAGAGGCTTACAGCAGTTGTAAGGCCCTGAGCCTAACAACCTGCCACGCTGGGGGCCTACTCACTTAAAAGAAATACTGCAACATAAATGTGGTATTAGAGCTTACAGCCAACTGTGCTGGGGCTCCCCACACCTGATAAAGAGACTGAAGGGCCCACAACAACTACAAGCAGCTGAGCATTACAACAGCTGGCCAGGAGCATAACTCGGTCTCCCTGGGTGCCTACAGGGAGAGCTAACAGGCCACAATAGAAGGACACATGTAGCCCACATAGGGGTCACCCCTGGAACATTGAGAACTGAGGGAAGCACACTGGAAGCCTTCTAAGGCATCACTTACATAAGGTCACCTATCCAAGAGCAGGAGACACAGCTGACCTACCTAATACGTAGACACAAGCACAGGGAAAGAGGCAAAATGAGGAGGCAAAAGAATACATTCCAAGTAAGGGAACAGGACAAAACCCCAGAAAAGGAACTAAGTGAAGCAGAAATGAGCAACCTACCCGACAGAGAGTTCAAACTAAGAGTGTTAAGGATGCTCACTGATCTGGGGAGAAGAATAGATGAACTCAGTGAGAATGTCAACAAAGAAATGGAAGATATAAAAAAGAACCAATCAGAAATGACGAATACAATACTGGAAATGAAAAATTCATTAGAGGGACTCAAAAGCAGAGTAGAGGATACAGAAGAACGGATCTGTGAGCTGGAAGAAAGACTAGAAGAAATTACCCAAGGTGAACAGGTAAAAGAGAAAAGAATTAAAAAGAGTGAGGACAGTCTAAGGGACCTCTGGGACAACATCAAGCGCACTAACATCCGTGTTATAGGTGTCCCGGAAGGAGAAGAGCGAGACAAGGGGGCAGAGAATCTATTTCAAGAAATAATAGATGAAAACTTCCCTAACCTAAGGAAGGAAACAGACATCCAGGCACAGGAAGCACAGAGAGCCCCAAACAAGATAAACCCAAAGAGGCCCACACCAAGACACATCATAATCAAAATGTCCAGAATTAAAGATAAAGAGAGAATCCTAAAAGCCGCAAGAGAATGTCAAGTTACGTACAAAGGAAACCCCATAAGGCTATCAGCTGACTTCTCAGCAGAAACCTTACAGGCTAGAAGAGAATGGCACGATATATTTAAAGTGCTAAAAGGAAAAAACTTACAGCCAAGAATACTCTACCCAGCAAGATTATCATTCAAAATGGAAGGAGAGATCAAAATTTTCCCAGATAAGCAAAAATTAAAGCAGTTTATCACCAAGAAACCAGTGCTACAAGAAATGTTAAAGGGACTGATTTAAGGGGAAAAGAGAAGACCACAAATAGGAAAAATTATCTATTTCCATGATAAGAGGGAAATGGATACAAATGCACAAAAAAGAGGTTAGATATGATATCAAAAACATAAAAGGAGGGAGGAGGGGAGTTAAAGAGTACAGCTTTCAGACAGAGGTCAAACTAAAGTGACCATCAATTCTGTATAGAAGAAGTAAGGAACAGAGAAGGACTACTAAAACACTGAGAAAAAAAAAAAAAGTTAAAAAATGGCAGTAAGTACATACTTATCAATAGTTACTTTAAACATCAATGGACTAAATGCTCCAATTAAAAGGCATAGGGTGGCTGACTGGATAAAAAAACAAGACCCATATATATGCTGCATACAAGAGACACACTTCAGACCTAAAGACACTCACAAACTGAAAGCGAAGGGATGGGAAAAGATACTCCACGCAAATGACAATGAAAAGAAAGCTGGGGTAGCAGTACTCATATCAGACAAAATAGACTTTAAAACAAAAACTGTAAAAAGAGACAAAGAAGGGCATTACATAATGATCAAGGCAACAATCCAACAAGAGGATGTAACACTTGTAAATATCTACGCACCCAATGTAGGTGCACCTAAATATATAAAGCAATTATTAACAGACATAAAAAGAGAAATAGACAGTAACACAATAATAGTAGGGGACTTTAACACTCCACTTACACCAACGGATAGATCATCCAAACAGAAGATCAATAAGGAAACATTGGCCTTAAACGACACACTAGAACAGATGGACCTAGTAGATATATACAGAGCATTCCATCCAAAAACCGAAGAATACACGTTCTTTTCAAATGCACATGGAACATTCTCCAGGATTGATCACATATTAGGCCACAAAACAAGTCTCCATAAATTTAAGAAGATTGAAATAATACCAAGCATCTTTTCTGACCACAACGGTATGAAACCAGAAATCAACTACAGGAAGAAAATCAGAAAAGCCACAAATACATGGAGATTAAACAAAATGCTACTGAACAACGACTGGGTTAACGAAGAAATCAAAGAAGAAATCAAAAAATACCTGGAGACAAATGAAAATGAAAATACGACATGCCAGAATTTATGGGATACAGCAAAAGCGGTTCTAAGAGGGAAGTTTATAGCGATACAGGCCTATCTCAACAAACAAGAAAATTCTCAAATAAACAATCTAACAATGCACCTAAAGGAACTAGAAAAAGAAGAAGAAACAAAGCCCAAAATCAGTAGAAGAAGGGAAATAATAAAAATCACAGCAGAAATAAATGAACTAGAGACCAAAAAAACAATAGAAAAAATTAATAAAACCAAGAGCTGGTTCTTTGAAAAGATCAACAAAATAGACAAACCTTTAGCTAGACTCACCAAGAAAAAAAGAGAGAAGGCACAAATAAGTAAAATCAGAAATGAAAGAGGAGAGGTTACAACAGACACCTCAGAAATACAAAAGATTATAAGAGAATACTATGAAAAGCTATATACCAACCAATTCGACAATCTGGAAGAAATGGATAAATTCTTAGAATCATACAACCTTCCAAAACTGGATCAAGAAGAAGTAGGGAATTTGAATAGACCAATCACCAGTAAGGAGATCGAAACAGTAATCAAAAACCTCCCCAAAAATAAAAGTCCAGGACCAGACGGCTTCCCTGATGAATTCTACCAAACATTCAAAGAAGACTTAATACCTATCCTTCTCAAACTCTTCCAAAAAATTGAGGAGGGGGGGAAGCTCCCTAACTCATTCTACGAAGCTGACATTACCCTGATACCAAAACCAGACAAGGACAACACAAAAAAAAGAAAATTACAGACCAATATCACTGATGAACATCGATGCGAAAATCCTCAACAAAATACTAGCAAATAGCATACAACAATACGTTAAAAAGATTATACACCATGATCAAGTGGGATTTATTCCAGGTATGCAGGGATGGTTTAACATTCGCAAATCAATCAACATAATACACCACATTAATAAAATGAAGAACAAAAATCACATGATCATCTCAATAGATGCAGAGAAAGCATTTGAGAAGATACAGCATCCATTTATGATAAAAACTCTGAATAAAATGGGTATAGAAGGAAAGTGCCTCAACATAATAAAGACCATATATGAGAAACCAACAGCTAATATCATCCTCAATGGTGAAAAACTGAAAGCTATCCCTCTAAGAACAGGAACCAGACAAGGATGCCCACTGTCACCACTCCTATTTAACATAGTATTGGAAGTCCTAGCCAGAGCAATCAGGCAAGAGAAAGAAATAAAAGGGATCCAAATTGGAAAGGAAGAAGTGAAACTGTCACTATTTGCAGATGACATGATTTTATATATAGAAAACCCTAAAGAACCCACCAGAAAACTTTTAGAAGTAATAAACGAATATGGTAAAGTTGCAGGATACAAAATCAACATACAAAAATCAGTTGCATTTCTGTACACTAACAACGAAGTAGCAGAAAGAGAAATTAAGAATACTCTCCCATTTACAATTGCAAAAAAAAGAATAAAATACCTAGGAATAAACTTAACCAAAGAGGCGAAAGATCTGTACACCGAAAACTATAAAACATTTCTGAAAGAAATTGAAGACGACACAAAGAAATGGAAAGATATTCCATGCTCTTGGATTGGAAGAATTAACATAGTTAAGATGTCCATACTTCCTAAAGCCATCTATAGATTCAATGCAATCCCTATCAAAGTTCCAACAACATTTTTCACAGAAATAGAACAAAGAATCCTAAAATTTATATGGAACAACAAAAGACCCCGAATAGCTAAAGGAATCCTGAGAAAAAAGAACAAAGCTGGAGGTATCACACTCCCTGATTTCAAAATATACTACAAAGCTATAGTAACCAAAACAGCATGGTACTGGCACAAAAACAGACACACAGCTCAATGGAATAGAATCGAAAGCCCAGAAATAAACCCACACATCTATGGACAGCTAATCTTTGACAAAGGAGCCAAGAACATACAATGGGGAAAAGAAAGTCTCTTCAACAAATGGTGTTGGGAAAACTGGATAGCCACATGCAAAAAAATGAAAGTAGACCCTTACCTTACACCATACACAAAAATTAACTCCAAATGGATTAAAGACTTGAATGTAAGACCTGAAACTATGAAACTTCTAGAAGAAAACATAGGCAGTTTGCTCTTCCTCATCGGTCTTAGCAACATCTTTTCAAACACCACATCTGACTGGGCAAGAGAAACAATAGAAAAAATAAACAAATGCGACTACATCAAACTAAAAACCTTCTGCACAACAAAGGAAACCATAAACAAAACGAAAAGACAACCTAACAATTGGGAGAAGATATTTGCAAACCATACATCTGATAAGGGCTTAATCTCCAAAATATATAAAGAACTCATGCATTTCAACAACAAAAAAACTACCAACCCAATTAAAAAATGGGCAAAAGACCTGAACAGACATTTCTCCAAAGAGGATATACAGATGGCCAACAGACACATGAAAAGATGTTCAAAATCACTAACTATCAGGGAAATGCAAATCAAAACTACAATGAGATATCACCTCATGCCCATCAGAATGGCTATAATTAACAAGACAGGAAACAGTATGTGTTGCAGAGGATGTGGAGAAAAGGGAACTCTCATACACTGCTGGTGGGAGTGCAAACTGGTGCAGCCACTATGGAAAACAGTATGGAGATTCCTCAAAAAATCAAGGATAGAACTACCATATGATCCAGCTATTCCACTGCTGGATATTTATCCAAAGAACTTGAAAACACCAATTTGCACAGGTACATGCACTCCTGTGTTCATTGCAGCGTTATTCACAATAGCCAAGACTTGGAAGCAACCTAAGTCCCCATCAAGGGACGAATGGATAAAGAAGCTGTGGTATATATACACAATGGAATACTACTCAGCCATAAGAAACGATGAAATCCAGCCGTTTGTGACAACATGGATGGACATTGAGGGTATAATGCAAAGTGAAATAAGTCAGAGGGAGAAGGTCAAATACCGTATGATTTCCTTCATTAAGTAGTAGATAATAACAACAATAAACAAACACATAGGGACAGAGATTGGATTGGTGGTTACCAGAGGGGAAGGGGGGAGGGAGGAGGGTGAAAGGGATAATTCAGCACATGTGTGTGGTGATGGGTTATAATTAGTATTTTGGTGGTGAACATGATGTAGTCCATGCAGAAATAGAAGTACAATGATGTACACCTGAAATTTTTACAATGTTATAAACCAATGTTACTGCAATAAACAAAAAATTAAAAAAATAATAAATAAATAAAAATAAAAATAAAATGTCCATACTACCCAAAGCAATATACAGATTCAATGCAATCCTCATCAAAATTCCAGTGGCATTTTTCATAGAAATAGAACAAACAGTCCCAAAATTTGTATGGAATCATAGAAGACCCCGAATAGCCAAAGCAATCTTGAGAAAGAAGAACAAAGCCGGAGAAATCATGCTCCCTAATTTCAAACTATATCACAAAGCTATAGTAATTAAAATAGCATGGTATTGGCACAAAAATAGACAGATCAATGGAACAGAATAGAGAGCCCAGAAGTAATGCCATGCATTTATGGCCAATAAATTTACAACAAAAGAGCCAAGAGTATACAAGGGAGAAAGGATAGTCTCTTCAGTAAATGGTGTTGGGAAAACTGGACACCCACATGCTAAAACCATTCTTTGCAAATAAGCTTAAAGGCATTAATTTAACTTCTAAGAATTTTGATGTGTATGATAAAGATATTGACTTGATTCTGACTAGTGACCACGCCAAGTTTCTGTACTTGTTTTGTACACAAGTTCATTGATTTTGAAGAAAAGATATATAAATGTCTATGAAATAAATCTATAAATGTTATTTTAAAGTTGTCTTTTGAAAAGCACCAAGCATTTTATCTCAATGGGGTTTTGTTGAATCATATCCTCCATTTTAGTAAGTAGGGGAACAGGCACAAAGAAAGCAAATGTTTCAGAGTTAATGAGAAATAGAATTCCTCAGATTTCACGGGCCTTCCATTTACACTGGTCAACAGCCCTCTTTCCTATATGATGTTTCCAAACAGCATTGCTGACTGAATAGTATTCTCATGGAAGGAAAAGCCCATCTCTCCCGTGCATATTTTTCAGTGAACGGGAGGTGAAGAGTGGGCTGAGACTATGTCAGATTCTCTCTGACCAGAGTCCTTGCCCAGTCCTCAGAGTTTTATAGCTGTCATAAAGGGGAAGTTGAGACATTTGGTTTCAGTTCTCCATGTCCCTTGCATTAAATCAGACTAGCCTGTTGTCTTAAAGATGTGGCTCTGTCTGAAGATACTGACAATAAGGTACACAGGTTAGAGACCAACAGAAGCCTTTCAACTTCTGAAGGGCTTGTCCATCCATGTCTGGCTTTCTGTATGAAATGTCAACAGAAACACTCTGGCAGCATTTACTATCCTGGTTCTCTCTTAGAGGTTCCTGAATTCAAAGATCTTTGAAGCATGACTACTTAGTCCCATCTTCATAGCTCCCTTAAGCAATCTGGACATTTATTCAGACCTTCACACGAGGAACTGTGGCTCTTAGCTCTCACCTGCTAAGAACTTGTCTGACTCATCCTAAGTAACCGTGCTCTAAACTGATCACGAGACTGAAACACCTTTCCACCGGATCAGCGCATCTGGCAAAATACTTCTCAAATGTCTCACTCAAGTTCCCTTAAATAAAAAGGATAGTGAACACATATTTTTAAATAGGATGGGGGGAGAAAAATGGGAGAAATTGGGAGACTACATAAAAAGTATTGCTACTGATATCTGAAGGTATACCCCAAAGCCTGATTTTTTGATAATTGTTGCAATTTATCTCATAGACTCCCCCCACAATTTAACATTCCATCCTATGATATACAATGCCAAACTACATAATACAATATGTAATTTTAATATCTGACACTATTAATTATATATTAATATCAAATACATTGATATTTAAAATAATATGATTTTTACTTGTTCCATATAAAATAATTCCTGTAAATATTTGAGCAAAGATGATCGACCAGGATATTGTGCTAACTTCATCCAATGGTTTCTTGTACTTTTATTGCAGATTCCTCTGCAGCCTCATATCCACCATTGCCCAGGGCTGTAAGGGATAAGAGACCTGAAACATTGTCTTATCAGGTATGCTGGTTAGTTAGCTCAATATTGCCTTAAATATTTGCTCAGAGGCCTGGGATTTTACATTTTTATGCAGTTTTTACCTTTATTTTTGGTGAGGAAGATTGTCCCTGAGCTAACATCTGTTGCCAATCTTCCTCTGTTTTGTATGTGGGACACCACCACAACATGCTGTGACAAGTGGCGTGTATGTCTGCGCCTGGGATCTGAACCTGCGAACCCCTGACCACTGAAGTGGAAAGTACAAACCCAACCACTATGCCACTGGGCCAGCCCCTGCGTTTTTTACTTTTGGTGTAGCTCATCCATTTCATCCTTTCCCTCTTTAAAAATTTCTATAAGGAATAACAAAATAAAGTCACAATTAAGAGTGCTGTTAAACATGATTTCCCCAGAATTGGCAGCCAGGAAAATGGCATGGAAGAAGGACCTCAGAAAGGGTTTTTGGAAGGGAGCTACTTTATCTTTTTATAAACTGCATGAGGTTAGAATTTCATGCAAAATAAGAAAATAAATCTAAAAAATAATACAATATAGTTAAATCAATATTGATTATTTAGAGTGAAAATGCTTTATGGGAGGCAATAAAATCCTTTAGGATCCTGGGGGAAAAATATGGGTGTAAAAGTGGAATAAATTACTACAGTTTAATCACTTGGTAAATAACTAAAATACTGTTCCTGGATTTATGGTGTCAGAGAGCAGCCTCCTATTAAATATAGAACATTAGCGATTCAGTTGTGATGGATTTTAGAGAAATGGTGCGAGAGCCATTGCTGTCTTCACAGCTTACCTTTAGTATTTCTCTTCGTTATTCTTCCCTGTATGTGGGTCCATTTTAAAATGTCCTGTGTTTGTAAAACCATAAATTCTCATTTAAAGGGATCTGACAGATTCTGAAACATCCATTTAAGAGCCTTACTTACCTGGGCTGCTCACACCACTGATTATTTTCATCGAAACCATATATGACTCTAGTTTACTTTTCTCCATTACAGCCAGGGTCAGCCTTTCAGCTTCAACCCCATGGCTGTATTTGACTCCAAAATGTTTTGAGGTGACAGCTATCGTTATAATTTTGTGCAAGGAGTCAAAAATAATGGATCTTCAGATATTTAACATTTTCTGGCTTCCACTAGCATTATGATAGTAAAGCATTGATCTGAAGAAGTAGAGAAACTGGGAGACTAATAGAGCCTCTTGTCAAAACTATCCAGTTGGTAAAGCTAGATGTTGCCCCCAAGAGCAGAAAAGGCAATACATTTCCAGTATCCTTCTCGCCAAAATATTTTGCCAAGGTCTTTCTTTCCTGAGCAATTCTGAAATTTTGAAAGCTTTTTCTTAACATTCTCATCAAAAGTTATGTCTCCTTTGTCTCATTTTTATCAATTGACCAGAAAATAATAACATAGTTTAAGCCTCACTAAATAGCAAGTAATTAATAAAATAATAATGTTTTAGTTATATTTTATATTTATTACACATATTCAGGTATTTATATTAAAATAACAAATGGAAGTGCAAAACGTTAAGAACATAATGTACAGAGAAGGTAATATTCAATTATAACATAGCTGCTTTCTCATACTCATTTTAAAATTTTCTTATTTTCAGTAAACTTTACATTTTTCTCATACATGATATTTCCTTTGCCAAATGACTCTATATCAGATTGAACCACGTGAGATTGCTGATAGTTGAGTGTACCAGTCGGAGTTCAACCCCAAGGAAAAGAACCCATAGGAGATATAAATTAAGAGGTTTACTGCAAAAAATTGTCTTATATGACTGTGGGGAGTGGCTAGGAAAGTCCCAAATCATAGGGCAGGGCGCCAGGAAAGGGAGGCTGGAACTCTCAGTGCCTGCTGAAGCTGCTATCCCTAGTTGAGTATCTTCATCAGCAAAGCCTCAGCCCTCTTCTTAAGGCCTTTCAACTGATGGAAGGAGGCCCACCCTGATTATCTAGGATAATCTCGCTTATTCAAAGTCACCTGACTACAGACTTTACTCACATATAGCAAACATCTTCAGAACAACACCTTTGTTAGTGTTTTGATTATATTACGGGGCGGTAGCCTAGCCTAGATGAAACATCAAAGGACCACCCCCATGAACATTTTTTGACTACTACAAAAAGCAGGTGAATGTGGTTTGACCTGATAGTTAAACACAGCTTCCCAGATTCTTCCTATATCGAGATGACTTACCTATTTTAGGACTCCAGAAAATTGTTCAGAAATTACCTTGGGCTCATCAAAGAGAAGACATTTGATACATTCCTAGAGTTTTCCAAGCCCCTTGAATCATATTAGAATGTTATTATTATTATAACTGAAATCCCTTCTATTATTGGAAGGCCTTCCTTTAGTTATTCTTTTCTTCCAGAACGGCCAGCTTCATTAATTGAGCTCTCATTTTTTTTTGTTTCATTTACAACAAAATAATAAAATAGTATCTGTTAAAGAAAGTCCAGTGCATTTTTTCTATAGAATTTCTTTGCTCCTCAGGATAAGACCACAGCAATAAACAAAGCAATAGTTTTAATTATTTTCTAATCTTGAACCAATCAGATATCGTACTCTGTTCACATACATAGGAGGACCCAGGATTTATTTTTTGTTTGTTTTTAAATAAGCAATATGGTGACTTGGTGGTACTCACAAAAAGAAATTGCAAAGCAAACCGTTGACCCAAGTTCCAAGAGTGAGTCTTTCCACAGCAGGGGCAGCTACCTGCTGCTTCTTAAAGGAAGGTGGGAAATACAGTGTTGTACTTTGCTCTTCACACTGTCCTCAGAAGCCTTGAAGAACTAGCTGCATTTTTTGGATTAAACAAGCCAAGGTACCAGTTTAGCTAAGGAGAGCGTGGCAAAAATGTCAGTATGGTCAATGAAAAATAGCGGTTTTAAACTTCAAAATCTTCAAACAGATGTTAGAAAAATGTCAACCCTGTAAACAATTGATTGCCAGGAGAGAGTTTTGCTTTATACTCTTGAGTCAGTATATTTCCAGCATCATTGAAGTTATGAAATTCGCAGAGAGTAAATCTGCATTATTTATGGCAAAGGACACACCTGTATTGTTTTTTTTTCTGCCGTGCTTTGGATAAATTAAGTCCCCTTGTACTCTGAGTCAATAGAAGCTTATTGGCTTTCAATCTTCAATTCTCACTGCAGTAGTTGGGAAAAAAAGTAGTATCTGTGGCAAAGAAAACAGAGGAGTCGTTTTTTCTTTGCTTTCTTTCCTGGAGTGGAGTTTGGGGCACTTAAAACCACCATGTCATGATGAAACCAATGTGAACCTAGCTGAAGATCTTGAGTTGTGGCACTGCGGGGAACATTCTAGCAGTGGGGTGAAGAGAGGAGGTTTATTGGACCCTCAGCATCTGCAGATCCCAGTAGCTACTTCAGAACCAGGGCTTACCTAAGAGGGCAGTAGACAATCCTTGACTGTCCTCAGACTCAAGATGATGTGGTGCTATTTGCCATCCTACTGTCTCTGTGATAGTCTGTCGTCAACTTTACCTTCCCAAAGATGTGGCCAGTTTCTCTCCAGAAGTGAACAGAGATAGCAGGCTAAGAGGAAACTATTTTTATTTAAGGGACAAAGCAAGAACCAGGGATCAGTGGATTCCAATAATAGTAATAATATTACTATTTAAATATTTAATACAGAATTTATTGATTTTTTAAAATCTACTATGTGCCAGCCTATGAGAAGGGTGCTACCATTATCTTCTTTCTCCACATAAAGAAACTATGGCTCATGGAGATTAAGTAATTTGCCCAAAGTTATGAGCTATTAGGTGAGGTATGGAGGACTTGGACTCAGGTCTAACTCTGGCTCTGCTCTCTGTGCTCTGTTGCATGAAGCAAAGTAAAAGTGACTTCTTCAAACCAGCCCACCAATTCCAAAGCTCCCTCTACTCCAGCTGTGAGAATTATTTTAGTCCCTTCAATGCACCTCTTTGTATCTTGTACGTTCTGCCCTCTCTGCTTGCCTCCTCACTTGTTGGAATGGCTAACTTCCCCTGGGTCTCAAAGAGGCAGTTAAACACTACCTCTCCTTAGAAGCCTTCTCTTTACCCACAGTTTAGGTCAAGTTCCTTTCTTTTTTTCCTTTGGTGAGGAAGATCAGCCCTGAGCTAACATCCATGCCAATCCTCCTCTTATTTTTTTGCTGAGGAAGACTGGCCCTGAGCTAACATCGAGCCAATCTTCCTCCACTTTATGTGGGACGCCGCCACAGCATGGCCTGACAAGTGGTGTGTCGGTGCGCGCCCGGGATCTGAACCAGGGCCACCAGTAGCGGAGCACGTGCACTTAACCGCTATGCCACGGGGCTGGCCCCTAGGTCAGGTTCCTTTCTATGGGCACCTGCAGAATCCCAGGCTTATCTCTGGTATAACAATGATTTCTTGTTGGTGTTCTCCATGAGACTCTGAGCTTCTCAAAAACAAAAGACTTCATCTTTTATGTTAATCTCCAGGGCTTAGCAGAGTTTTTAGCACACAGCAGATATCTCAGGAATGTGAGTCAAATGACGTAAATTAGCAAGACCATGACCAAATCCTTCATTTGATACAGGCTTCCTTTTCTACCTTTGGAATATTATACATATATTATATGTATAGGATATATATATACATATATAACCTATATATGTAATAATATATAGTATGTATCCTATTTATAATAATATATATATCCTCAGTGTTTTATTCTCTATTAGTTTTGGTCTTTTAGTGACTTTTGCTAACTGCATGAAAGAGAGTTAGATGGACATACAAACTAGTTTTTTAATGATGCTAAGTGACAGAGCAAAGAATTTACCAAAGAATTCTCTTTTCTTTTCCATTTCAACTCCTAGCAAAGACTTTCATGCTCTCATCTTGGCTGCTATGTCTCCTTCTTACCCTTGACCTTTCCCTTTTCTGGGGGCTGCCATTGCGAATCCAGCATGAAGATACAACCCTGATGAATTGGCGTGTCCAATCAGTCATCATCGCACTGTATAAACTTGGTTATCATTTATTAATCAATTTATCACTCCAAGCAAAGGTGCCACTGCTGCTACCCTGGCTGCCACTCTTGGCGAGCCAGCGAAGTCCTGGCCAGGGCTCTGTGGAATCCTGGAACATTCATTAACAAAGGTCTTTAGCCAGAAACTCTCAGTGGATTCATGCTGTTATGCCAGGAAATATCAGATAGCAATAGCTATTATATCTTATCCCCTCCTTTTAACACAATGCCTTGTTTTACATTTTATTGCCATTGACGTGGTTAGGAATTGTTCTTGGAACAGAAGATGCTGTTCATGAAATTTCATGATAAATATAAGATAAAATACGTATTTTACAAATACATAAACATATGAATAAACAAATACAGAACATAGATGAAACAAGGTAACTTAAAACCTTCATTAATTTAATGGTATTTGTGAACTACATCTAAGATTTTTTTCCTATTGATTGACAAAACACTTTCATTCAATCTGGTGGGGGTTTTTTTTGCAACATTCAAGGAGTGTTCAGGTTTTCAACGTGCAACTACCGTACTGAAAATCCAGGAACAGCATCTGGAGTGAGGAAAGGGGCCATGGTGAGGAGAAATAAAAGCTCATTTATTTACAAGCTGGAAGGTGGTAAAGGAAAAGGACAACATTCACACTTGGGTGTGCAAATCAATGTCTATTACATTCCATTCAAAAATGCTAGCAGCCCCTACTATAAAGCTGGTGTGAATATATAAGATAACTCGGCTACAGGCTTTTGTTGTTATAATGACAGCTGAATGATGGAGCACCTAGTATCTAGGGCAGGTAAAACTTGGCTACAGTGAGGTAATTTTAACTGATTTTACTATATATGTTTTGAGTCAGCTAATAAAATACAATTTCATATCATCCAATCATCATTTCTGCTGCTGACAGAATAACTTCTGCCTTGGGAAGCTCATTGCTAGAATTTACCGCCGGCCTTGTGTTTAGGGACCAATGATTGAACTGGGCTTGTAATACAGGTAACTATAATTTACAGATAAAGAGATAAAAGTGTAAGTAATGATATTGATTTGGGACATTCATTGCTAGAGGTTGGGGGCCTCTGTCAGGAAAAGGAACTGCTAAGATGCTTGTCTGGTTTTATTATAAAATAGTTGTCAAACCCTGAAGGACATCTTTCCTTCCTTTTGTCAAAATAAAGCTGGATTCTTTCGTGATCAATGCTCTGCTTGTGTCTGCAGAGTTGGCTGCTGTTTAATTATGTATTGTTTAAATATTATCTTGACACCATAAATAATATATAGGCAATTGGTCTGGGGTATTTGTAACGTCTGGAAAGATAATATTGATCAGCACTTCCTACACATGACTGAATCTACATGGTCCAGAGCTGGGGAACAGCACCATTTTTATTGCTTGATGAATTGCCGAATAGGAATTGTCTCCTTTTCCCTGCCTTCTTGCCAGACTCCAGACTATCTATGTATCTATGTATCTATGTATCTATGTATCTATCTATCTAGCTTGATTGTAAACAAATATGTTTATTGAATAAGCTTGGAAAATATAGAAAGTCACATGAAGAAATTAAAATCACCATAAACCTGCTACCCAAATACAAGCATTTCATACCTATCACTCAACATTCATTCATTCATCAAATATTTACTAAGCCATCTACTGTACACAGGCAGTCTTCCGGGTGCTGGAAATACATTAGTGGTAAAACAGACAAAAATCCCTATCCTCTTAGAAATTATATTTTAGTAGGGTGAGTCAATATACAAAAAAATAAGTAAACTTTGCAGTTGTTGCGAATATCCTCTTGGATATTTCCACAATGCTCTGTGGGAGAATGAACTTTAAGGACCACATCATCCAGCTCCTTTGTCCTCTGCATTTTGGTTGGCTTCGGGAAGTGGGAGGCCCTGGCTGGAGATCAGAAGGTGGAAGGCGAGAGAGGCCAGAGTATTTATTCCTGTTGGGCTGTGGGTCCACAGTGGCTTTGTTCCTTCGCTCAGGCTACAGCTCCTGTCCGGTGGCCTTCTTCTGCAGTCACCGCTTTCTCTCCACGTTCTGATAACTGCCGTCTCCTCTTGCCCCTTCATTCCCAGAGATGGCATTGGCTCACCCATTATTGCTCATCCTGCAACGTGTTGCAATGTCTTGCTGATTTTCCTTAACTCTGCCCACACCCTGGTAAATAGTCCTTGCATTAAAATCTTTTCAATTACTATACTCTGTGCGCCATCTGCTTCTTTCCAGGACCTTGACAGATACATTTAGTATGCTACAGAGTTATAAACGCTAAGGAGGAAAAATAAACAAGAGTACAGGGATTGAAGTATTTGAGAGGAGCTTGAGATTTTAGATGGAGTGTCTGGGGAAGGCTTCAATGAGAAAGCAAGTTCTGAGTGAGATCTGAAAAAAGAGAGTGAGTGCATTCTACACACACACACACACAGGGAACGTTCTAGGCATATATGCATTAATATATTGCAAGAATAGAATCATATTGTTACACATTGTGTTCTGAAACTTCACACTGCAGGAGCAGTTCCCCATGCCATCAAATATGCTTTTATTATTAGATTGTAATGCCTGTATGAAACTTCATTTTAAGGTTATAGCATACTTTATTTAATTGATCCCCTGCTTTTAGACAATTAGGTTGATTTTACAATTCCATTATTATAAATGAACCCTGTTGACAGTCCTTACTTTCTGAAAGCATTTTAACCGATTTCCGGGGCCTACTGGGTCATCTTTCAGGAATCACTGTTTTGCTCTCGCATAAAATGGCAGAATGGGCTCAGTCCTGGGGGCTGTTAGTGTCAGTCTTTGGAACAGATTCATTACTGGTGTGCAAGAGAGTAATTTTGCAAATGGGTGTGGGATGTGTAATTACCATATTGAGCAACATCTGGAATAAGGGAAAAGATAACAAAGGGAGCGATAATTCTTTTTTCCCCTAAACTGGAAGCTTGTGTAGGGAAACGGAAGTACAGTATTCATAACCACAGCCCTCTTTAACCTGAAGAGTCTTTTCCTCACCCACTGGCTCCCTATTCCTCAAGCTGATCAAGAAATGAAGAGTCCCTGGAAGTGCAAAACAGGTTGTCTTGTTGGCTAAGCTTCATTCTTTGGATAAGTTAAGATACATGAAGATTGTGCTGGCATGCATGCTTGCTCATTTGGTTGAGTTTGAGGACAGAAGGGTTGTACTTCTGGCTGGGGCTGGAGTCTTTAGTGAAGGATGAGAATGATATTTTGATTTGCTCCATCACACTAGTCTTGGTGTGCTATCCTCCTGTTAGCCAGTCTCAGAGGACATATGTCATCCACAGAATCATGTTATCTTAGAAGTGTACTTTTGTGAAGACCCTGAATCCCCTGCCTCTAATTTTGTCCTTGGACAAATTTTACTCTGCACTGATCTATTTCTGAAAAATAAGAAATAAAATAATAGTTTAAGGAAGTAACTCTTTTCTCATAAATATTTAATGAATATTAGTCGAAATTATATCTGAATATACTTTACATCCTTTAAATTTTTTCTTCCTCTCTCTCTCCTCTGTCTCTCTGTCTCTCTCTCTCTCTGTCAGGATCTCTCTCCTTGGTGAGATTATCCAGAAAGACACTTCAAAATGTTATTTAGAAGTCAACCCAAAGAGAAGAGACAAACTCCGGCACTTGCTCTGGCTTTTAAAAAGTTATCTTTTCTCTTGTCTTTTTTCATATCTCAATCATACCTCCTGAGACTCCAAACGCCAGCATAAATATGAACAAAAGCCACTAAGCTTCTCAGGCACTGACACAAAATGAATCAACAATGGCAGCCCCGCACTGCTCAGACTGAAGGAGCCTTCATTGTTAAGCCATGTCTGGATCAGAGTCTTTTCTCTCTGAGGAGATTTACCAACTCTTCCGAACTTTGGAGTGGGTTATAATGACACTTCTGGGGTATGCAACACAGCAAGAGATCGTGCCATCAAGGAAATCCCATATTCCTATAAGTGATATCTTTGCAAACATTATTATTGCATATTCACAAATGAAGAAACTGCAGCTCAAAGAAATCCAAAACTACACAGCTCTTAAGTGTTGGAGCTAAGCCATGAACCTGAACGCACCTTCATCATGAGGACCAAATATGGAGATGTTCCATGTTACATTGTGATGACTCCAGAGAAAATTGGAGAACTAAACCCATCATCAAAGTCACATAGCAGATCCAATAGGCATGTGTTAGGACCCTCCATTAATAGTGAAAAGGTGACAGAAATTTTCTAACTCAATATCTCTAGCTAGGTATGCCTTTTGTACACCAGAAAACTGAAAAAATAACCTTTCTGAATATAAAGTTTACTGACTTTACTCATAAGATTGGATGGCCTGGCTTTCCAGGTTGTATTAGAACAGCTCTTCAGAGACTCAAAGAGCAGACACATTCTGTCATTACAGTAAATTATTGAAATACTTTTAGTTCCCTAAATATCCCAATTCTTTCTTTGCTGCTAGACCTTTTGGCATGCTTTCTATCTTTTTGGACCATTCCCTCTGCCCCCAATTGCAATTCCATAACACTCTCCCCCATATTTATGCTTACATGTTTTGTTTGACTAATTCCTGCTCATCTTTCAATTCTCACTTCAAGTCACTACATTTAAGTGGAGCAGATGTTTCTCCTCAGTGTTCCCACCACTCCCCAAATTTGACCCATTTTAGCACATATCACTTAGTGATGTAATTGTCTGTTTACTTCTCTATATTTCCCATTAAATGGGAAATACATGAAGGTAGGGATATTGTATGTCATGTGTACTGCTGTATCCCTAGCATCTAACACAGTGCTGGTACACCACAGATGCTCAATAAATCCTTTCAGAATTAATGATGGATGAAATCATGAATGAATTAACAGAATAAGCAGATTAATCCTTCCAGCAGTTAAAGAGTTCGTTTTAAACATTTTTCACTTAGAACCACTAAGGTCAGCTTGCTCAGTACTTGAAATACTTGCCTGATACAGTTGAAGAGTTATCATTTAGAAGCTTCAGATCCCTGTTTATATCACCAATAACCATGCTTTGGTGTTCTGACTTTAGGGTGTCCCCCACACTCCCTTCTCCAGATACTCACATCATTATGCCACCACAGAGAATGGAATGGACCTCCACCCAAAATTTGGTTCAGGTGTCAAGACTGATGACACCACACACTACCCAAGAGAGTATGAAAATGCTTATTACTCGCATAATGAGGCTTTCTGGGGACGCTAAAGTGGCTCCCAAGAAAGTCTGAAGTGGCTTGAAGTTTTTATGGTGTTTAGGGGGTGGGGCTGGAATGAAGGTTCCTGTGCATGGCCAAGGGCTTGCATGTTTTGAACTGCCTGCCAGTGTCAAATGAGGGAGCACTCAGGCTTCCTTATCAGCTTTGCCCAGATACAGAGCAGAAGGGGAAGAGAGAGTGGTGAGGTTTAAAAGCCATCAGCAGTCAAACATCAAAAAAGAGAGTCAGACTCTTTAAAACACACACCCTTACAATAACCCATTCCCTTGAGTGCACGTGGGATTTATGACTTGTTTCTAACCAACAGAATATGATAAATGTAATGGATGGTCTCCTTTAAAATCACTCTTGTGAATATATTGCAATGAATAAGAGTCCATCTTAGCACATTGCATCTAGAGACCTGCTGAAGGAAGTCACCAGGCTGGAGAAGCCCACGTGGCAAAGAAGTGTTCTTGGCCTGTGGGAACTGCAGGTGGCCTTCACAACCTGATGGCGGCCTCTAGCCAACAGCCAATAAGAAGCAAGGTCCTGAATCTTCTGGCCACAAGGAAAGGAACTCTGCCAGCAACCTGAATGAGCATAGAGTTGGATTCTTTCTCAGTCAAACCTTCAGATGAGAACATAGCCCAACAACACCTTGATCATAGCCTTGGGACACAGAGCAGAGGACTCCTCTATGCCATGCCCAAACTCACGATGTACAAAAACTGTGAGACAATAAATGTGTGTATTGTTCTAAGATGCTACATTTGTGCTAATTTGTTATGTCACAACAGAAAACAAATGTACATTCCAACCAAATAATCTGTCTGTCACATAGTTTTTCCAAAATTGCCTTTTCAACTGATGTCACACCTCCATCATGAATCCTTTCTAGCTAGTTTACTTTTCAGAATCACTCAGTTACTCTACTACTGTGGTGATCTTGTACATCAGATGAGTTTTTAGACTTTTCCAGGTCTTCATGGTTGACCACAATCATACAACAAGGTAAATGACACCTTAATAATTCCTCATAATTATTGAGAACTTTTTATGGCCATTACTTCGCAGAATGTCTTTCATCAATTGCCCCATTTAATTCTCACAATAAAACTATTAAATGTTAACATCATTTCCCCCATTGTACAGATAAGAAAATAGAGATTCACAGGTTTTGAGGAACTTGTGAGAAATAACCCAGCTAGTCAACTTCAGATCTGGAATTCAAGTCTAGATCTGTGCTTTTGGTACAAACACTGTTTCTCTCCTATGGGAGGGTTTTGTCAACTGGTATCTCCCAGTGACACTGTGACTTTAAAACATACCTTTCTTTAAATCTTTCTTTTTTCTAGAACCAGTTATAGTCTAGGCTTCCCACATTCAAAAGAATCCACTGCCATGACTAAAGCACCAAAAATCAAGAGCATGGACTTCTGTTTCCTTAAACTGGGGTCAAATTTGTTCTCATCATGATATACTAGGACATCTGAGTTGTTTCTCTGGAAAAATCTGCATGTGTCCATCCACCTACTTTTTACCCAGTGACCTATTCTCATGACTTTAGGATATAGCATGTATTGCTCAAAGAAAAACATGAAGCAGAAGTAAGCAGAATAAAATTTTGTAAGAATTATTAAAGGAAACCAACTGGAACCAGTAAATTTGGGGGCAGATTAATTTTGTTCAAGTGATGCATAATGCTAACTTATGCCTGGGCTAGAGGTCTATTTGTTAAGGAACATTTATGCTGGAAGGTAATCTAGATCTCCTTTTGAGTCTCTGGGAAAGCAATACATCTGTTTATTTACCCTTGTGTAATTAATTCAGGCCTTTATAGTATTAGGTAAGAGGTGGAGGATTTAAAAATAAAAAGGTTTCAATGATTCTGGGAATATGCATTTATTACTGTGATAAAGGAGCTGTCTCTACCAGTCTCCATTTGCTGCATTGTTTCCATGCTTCTCATCTCCAATAAATTACAGGGGCTAGAATCTGGTGCCTTGGCTGAGAACAGTGCCTGAAACGGACGCTGTAGGTTGCCTAATAAAGCTTTTAGCTTAGGGCTTCCATTTTTGACCATCATCTGGAAGGTACATCTTCCTGTGAACTGATATCATTGTTCTGGCCTTGGCCTGACTTCTACCTTGAACTCAAGAGGAACATATGGGTTTTTCCTGGTATTCCTGGAAATGAAGCACATAAAAGAAAGACTCCATTCCCATCCTAAGAAAAGGTGGTGGTGGTGGTGGTGGTGATGATGATGATGATGATGATGATGTCACTGCAGTAGACACTGCCTGATCTCCCCAGATCTCTTAGGATCTCCTATTTGTTCATACATTCACCACTTCCAACTCCCCTCCTGGCCCCCATCTTGTCCTGTTACTCTGCCCTTAGGGTACTCCAGATACTTTGCCTGCAGGTACATAGAGCTGGAAGATGCTACAATTTTACATATCATCTTCCCTCACTACCCCTAGCCATGACTTCTATTCAATGAAGGAGTGATGCAGGAGTATGAAAGCTCATCTCCCTTCCTTGCAAAGGAAGGTGGGGAGCATGGAAAACTCTGAGGTATAATTTATACATGAGTCTTCTCCTGCAGGATTAGGCTGAAGCTGGGACTTGTCCTGAGACTGTACCTTTGCTTGGCTCCTTTCCCTTCCCTGTCCTGCTTCTGCCACTCTCTTCTGGTTTTCTCTTGGGAGCACCCATCTTCGTTTCATGGTCTGCTTCTGAAGAACCCCACCCAAGAAAACCACCCACTTTTTATTGAGCATTTACTGCTGGCCAGTCACAATAAATTGTTTAATTCGCCCAAAAACCCTTTGCGGTAAATGTCATTAACACTGTGCTACAGAAGAACGCATTAACCAATTTTCCCAAATAGCTACTAAATGTTTTCAGCCCAGATTTGAACAGATTCATGCAACTCTAAGATCTATTCTCTGAATATGTGACATATACCTCTCAATAGAAAAAGTGTGATATTAAGAGTCAGTAGTTTCACCAAATAGTAGCCAAGGAACTGATTTACGTGTCAGAATATTTGAATTCACACCACCCTTTACTTGGTGTATGAATTTAGGCAAGTTACTTCATTTTTCTGAGCCTTAGTTTCTTCCTATGTAAAAACAGAGAAACCAATATCTTCCCTCCTTATTCTCACCTTTTAAAAGTTAGGATAGAATAATATGTTGAAGGTGAGAATTGCTCTGGATGTGTACCGTAGTAGAGGAAAGAACATAATCTTTGGATCTGGATTTGATGCTTGGTTTAACAACTAGCTAGCAGTGTTGTCTTGGTTAAAATATTCACCCCTGTGAGCAATGTCTGCTTCTGTAAAATGGGGCTAACCAGGCATTCTTCATAAAGGTGCTGGGATTGGATGAGCGAGGCTGCTCTGTGAATTCTGCTGTGAAAGTCGGCTATGTCCACTGTTGGGCACCTGGTGGTTCCTTGAGAAATGTCAGCCCTGCCCACCCTCTTCTTTACTTCTCTTCTTCAAGTAGGTGCTTGGACTCAAAAATAACCTTGAATTGTTACTGTTTCCCCAGCCACTTGCTCATACAGGGAGCATGTCTTTGTGTGTGTGTGTGTTTTATGTATACACACAAACATATATTTTGATTTAGCTTTTATTTGCTTTTGTCAGTTGGTACACTTTCATTTTTGCTGTCTTTTCATGTATATTTTATTCCCAATCAATGTCAGAAACTTTATGCAAATATCTTGTTTGTTTCTGTTTTCTTCCTTTATCTACACAGCTCTGCACTTTTATGAAGCTTATATTTCTCTCACTAACTTCTTTTAATTTTCATGTATTTTAAATCAAGCACCATGAAAAGAAAATGTGTGTTCAGTGTGCATGTGTGTGCATGCATGCGTGTGTGTTTGTGTGTGTGTGTGTGTGTGTGTGGTTCTCACTGTCAGGGACTCTGGGCCATGCTCATGGTAGAATACTGCACATTTGGACATCAGTCCCAGTGACCAGGACTTGCTCCCTGGGAAGTATCATAAACATTCAGGTAGAGTAACCTGAAAGACTATTCGAGTTTCTCATTTACAAATAGAAAAGTTGGCTTATTCAAGACTAGAGCCCAGACCTTTTGCTTCAGATCCAAAGCTTTTTCACCACACTTTCCTTTGAGATGTATGCGAGATATAAATTACCTATAGAAAGGATTTAAAAAATATTGATGGTTGTTATTCAGAGTCTATTTGTAAAATTTGTTTCTTCTCTTCTCTTGCCAGCTGTCAGGCTTTCTGACAATACTGTTTGGATTCAGTTGAAATCCAGTCCTTTGGCAGTTTCTGATGTTGCCAATTTTATTAGAGATGAGGCAGACTCAAAAGAGAGTCAGATTGGCTTTGAATTGTAACTAGGCCTGTCACTGGTTGCACAAACTTGGAAGGTTATTTCACCTCCCAGTTTCTTCATCAATAAATTTAGAATGATAATGTATGTCTTAAAGAATTGTTGAGAGGATAAGATTTTATAATATAGACAAATTGCCTAATCTAGAGCCACACACATTAATTACTAATAAGTGGGTCTTAGAACACTAATATAAGACCTTCCTCTGAATTACAGAATATATTTGATTCTCTGTGGGAGTAAGGAGGCATATAATACATTCCAGAGTAAGAGGAGTTGTTTGGGGGAAGTTTTAAAGAGTTTCAGTACCCTAGACAGATGCAAAATTGCTATTTACTTCTTTCTTGGGTAGATAAAGTAAAGAACCTCGGAACGGGCTGATTTACCTTGCAACGGTGATGTCAAGGTAACGGAAGGCCCGCATCCTGACCTCCCCATCTTCTGCAGGAGGACAGCTGACATCGGAAAGTGTTCATGTTTTGCTTCCTTTGTTCTCTTACTCTGAGAGCTGCACATGGGCGAGGTTACTCCTTAAAGAGTGTTCCCCTTGTATATGTCACATTGAATTTTTGTGTCCCTAAGGCTCTCTCTAGCCACCCCAAATGCACCCCAATAAAAAATAACTAGAGAAAAGGACCCTACTACTTAGTGAGGATCTATTTTGTGTCTGCAATTGCCCTGGATGCTTTTTATACACTTTTTAATTTAATTCCCACCACAGTTTTGTGTTAGACATAATTACCTGCATTCTACAGATGAAGAAACTGAAGATCCACAATATTTTATGGAAGAGGTCAGACGATAAATATTTATGGCTTTGCAGGCCATGTACTTTCTACTCAGCTTGGCTGTGGTAGTGTGCAAGCAGCCATAGACAATATATAAATGAATGAGGGTAGCTATGTTCCAATACAACTTTATTTTCAAAAACAGACAGCGGGATGGATTTGATCCATAGGTTGAAGTGTGCCGACCTCTGCTCTACAGTGATGATGAGGTAAAACCGGTATTTGAAACAAGTTTTGTCTGCCTTCAGAGCCTATATACTTTGCACTAATCTCTACTCTCTCCCTAACAGGTTTTGAGATTAGAAAGAAACCCAAACATATCCTGCTAGGTGGTGGTTCTCTGTTTCCAAGCGTTAAGGAGAGTCTATAGCTTATAAACTGGAATAACAGCTTACTCAGGGGCAGGTCCTTGAATTAGAGGCTTTGTGTCTGGAAAGAAAATGCTGTGTCTCTCAGGCTCACCTTGCATGTTTGACTCTGTTGAGTGAGGACAAGCATGACACCAATAGGCCAGATGCACTCTGATTGTGTCTTGACACTCTCCAGCCTGGACCATGAACCATGTCAATGCTTTGAGTTTACATTGAGGGTTCCAGAAGGGCTTCTCTCTGAATCACTCTAAATTCACCTTCAAGAAGGCAGAGAGCCTGCCTTCTTGAGGCAGGTGAAGAAAGAACCTAAATCAGGACCCAGAGCAAGTAAAGAATAATCTAGATGTGGCCAGTGCCTCTCAGTAAAGCCACACTTTATTGCCTTTGAAAAATAGCCCAATTATCCTCAATTTCAGCGTGCAGAAAAATGATGCAGCAATATGACCTCGTACCATAAATCCCATACACATAAACACTCCTTATGCTATTAGTTGTTGCTCTAAATTGCTCTCACCTAAGGGAAATGAATAGTTGGTTCTAACTTGTCACCCAGGGGAGACCCAAAGCAGTCACGGAGTAAGACCATTCTCTGCTGTCTCAGCCATTACAGAAGAGAAAGGTCGGGTTTCTAGTTTAGTGAATGTGCTACCTCTCAGATCACCTGTAATAAAGCACGATGTAGTGATGGAAAGAACCCAGCCATTTGGAGTTCATCAACATGATTCTGCCAGCCGGAAAAGGTGGGAGAAAAGACCCTGGAATTCAAAATCTGGACACTTGGTTTCTGTTTTCACGTAGGACCTTGAGCAATTGTAGAGGAATGCTTTCTGGACCTGGAGTCAGATGACTTGCTTTAAAGTTCTAGCTCTCGCGGTTCTCAGCTGGGTGGGCCTGGGCAGAGTTACTTCATGCGGCACAGATGGCTCTATGTTCATGCAAAGTCATTCTCTGCTCTTCTGAAGCACGTCATTAGGCTGCATTTCTCAGGCTCCTTGCAGTTGGTCTCGCCATGTGGCTGAGTTATGGTTAATGGGATGTGGGTGGAAGGAATGAAGGGCACTCCCAGGCCTAGACAGTGGAAACGTCCCTTCATTCTCTCTCCCTTTCTTCATCTGTAGGCCAGTACAGGGGATCCTTCCAGGAACCCCAAAGCCCTAGAGGCTGATGGAGGACCCTCGTTTTCTGAGTGGAGCAAAGCCCATTTCTATCTTCCTATTCCTCCCACCACCCTCCGTCTGCCAACTGGACTTTATATAATTGGGTCAAACCACTGAGATTCCCAATTTATCTGTTACAGTAGTTAGTATTAACTTAACATCTTAATAACCACAATGATGATAATAAGAGCTGATCTTTGTGAGCCCTTACATTAAGATAGGCCAATATTGGACCCCCATGAACTAGCTCTTATGATCTTCAAAACATTAACTTTATAAGTTCCATTAATGTTCCTCTTTCAAAGTTGAAGCTGAGACATACAGAGGTACCCAAAATGTTATCACCTGTGTCACATGAGTTAGGATATAGAAAGGCACTTGGAGGAATAAAAGCATCATGTAAATGCTAGATATTATTATTATTGATCTCTCTGATCCTCGGTTTTTATAGTTATAACATTTGTTCTACTTAATCACTATTTTTAACACAGTAAGACGAGACGTTTATGTGTTCTATGGAGGCAGTTGATGGTGACAAGCTAACATTCCTTGCCATGTGAATGGCATTTAGTGGTAATAAGTGCAATACGGAGCAGGGAGTGGGAGAGGTAAGTACAAGCAGAAAGATGAAGCAGGAAGAGGCACTTACAAGAAGTCTTCTCTTTTCTCATCCTCTTCTCCTCTACTCCCTTCAACTAAATATTTCCTCTGGTCTGTAATCAGGAACACTATTGCTAACTGCTAGATGACATCCTAAATTATCGTAAATGACTCCATCATTTCTCAAGTGGCTGATATAACACTCAGGGAAGGCCAGGTCTTAGGACCTAAGGAAATAGGAAAAATCAACTTTTTTGGTTTTTCTTTAAATAAAAGGTAGAAAATGGTTATAGCACATGCTAGTTGATACTGATGTTCAATTCTTATGTAATTCTCTATCCAGGCCAGATGGACATAAAGAAATGGGGAGAATCAGGTTTTATGGCTTTCCTTTAGGAAAAAAAAAAAGATAAGTTATTATACCATTTACCAATTGATTCCGAAATTTAATTCAAACTTGGGAAAAATTCATAATAGATTATTGAAGTATATTTTTAGTATGTCTGTCATCTGAGTTTTAATTCAAAGATAAGAAGCTATAGGGCTCTGGTATGTCTCTGACCTGTAGATATGTTTTGTTTGACTCAAAGAGCGACATTCATAGAGTGTTAAATTGGTATCAGGATATTTCTTACATATGCACAATCTAGATCTGCTTGACAATAAGAAAGATCTGGGAACTTTGAGGCCATGTTCTTGCGTGACAACAATTGTTGAGAACTGAAGTGTGCTGTTCATCTAGACAGGCCCTGCGCTCTCTGTTTTGCCCCAGTCTTCACTACTCACTATTATTTCTCAACATGGTAGCCAAGTGTCAGTTACCACTTAACCCCTTCCATCTCGACTGATTGCCTCCTTTACACTGATTTTCTGCTCCCTGTACTGAGTCTGCTACCTCTGCTTTAGAATATAGCTTCTCTGGGAAGACAATATTTAGTGCTAATAAAATTAGATCCTTCTCCTCCTTGTTGCTTCTGAGGCAGAGAGAATGTACTACTCACTCTGGTTATTGAGTAAATCAAGCCTTTCAATGTCTGTTCAGGTACTGTGTATTTGCATAAAAATCCTTCCTTACCATCCATCTTCTATTTGAATATGCTCTATTTATCATTCAAACTCACCTATAGTGTCACCTCCTCCAGGAAGTCTTCCATAACCTCAACCACGTCAACAGGTTGGGTTGATTTGCCTTTATATGTTTTCACATAGCACCATATGCTCATTTCTGTCAAAAGGTTTATCACTGCAAGTGTTGATTGATTTGTTTACCTATTCCACTAAAACATAAAGTTGGAAGAATCATCACTCCTTCTGAATATGTCACGTTCTACCCAGTCACCATGCCTTTGTATATGTTGTTTCCTCTTCCTAGAAGGCCCCCTCCGATCTGCAGCACTCTCCTTGGCACAAGTAAGTGCTACTCATCTTTTAGGGCTTCTCAAGCATTGAATTTTCAATGAAACCATCCACGGAAACTTCACACTGGCTTGTTTCCCCTAACCTACACTCCCATAATGTAATTCTAGACCATAGTAACCATCACAGGGTGCTCTTCCTCTCACACCAGACTGTCATCTCCTTGACTTGAGAATGCTCCTTGAGGAAAAGACAGAGTATTTACTCTCCCTAACTTTAGCATTAAGTAGTGCGCCTGGGACATAATACACGCACACACATACCCCCACAGGCATACCTCATTTTTTTTTTTTTTTTTTGTGAGGAAGATCAGCCCTGAGCTAACATCCATGCTAATCCTCCTCTTTTGCTGAGGAAGACCGGCTCTGAGCTAACATTTATTGCCAACCCTCCTCCTTTTTTTTTCTCCCCAAAGCCCCAGTAGATAGTTGTATGTCATAGTTGCACATCCTTCTAGTTGCTGTATGTGGGACGCGGCCTCAGCATGGCCAGAGAAGCGGTGTGTCAGTGCGCACCCGGGATCCGAACCCAGGCTGCTAGCAGCAGAGCCACGCACTTAACCGCTAAGCCACGGGGCCGGCCACAGGCATACTTCATTTTATTGCACTTTTCTTTATTGTGCTTTGCAGATACTGCTTTTTTAATAAGATCCTCCACTAGAAAAAAGATTACTACTCACTGAAGGCTCAGATGATGGTTAGCATTTTTTACTAAGAAAGTATGTTTTAATTAAGGTGTGTACACTGTTTTCTTAGACGTAATGCTATTGCACACATTACTTTTATATGCACTGGGAAACCAAAAAATTTGTGTGACTTATTTTATTGCAATATTTGCTTTATTGCAGTGGTCAGTAACCAAATCCACAATATCTCAGAGATATGCTATATATATATATATATATATAGAGAGAGAGAGAGAGAGAGAGAGAGAGAGAGAGAAGGAAGGAAAGAAGGAAGAAAAGAATTTCTTTGTGACATAGTAGGCTCTTGTCCAATCTCCTAGTGTTGTCCTCTGCCCTCTTCTCTTCCACTCCAAATCCATTTGGGCTGTTGCTCATTTCTCACTGAATACTGTGGCCTGGTTTCCTTCCTCTATGGTCTAGTAATTTCTTATGAAACTATTATGCAATATCTTATTTGGTCAGACAACCTCTCAATGGCTTTCTCTGTTGTTTGAGTCTCCCTATCTTGCCTTTGGAAAAGTTCCAGGTAAATGTCTATAATTCTGTCGTGTAGTTTAGTCTTATTTATTCCTCTGTGTTCTTCAGGCTTTATCATTACCTGTGTCTTTTACCAGAATGGTCTCTGCAATCATTAAGGTTCTTTTGGAAGGAAGTGACAAAAGTCCATCTTGAACAAGCTTAAGCAAAAAAAAAAAAAATGCATTAGACATTTGCCCAGATGTCACACAGCACAACTATGTCATAGAAAGGACAGGTTTGCAACTTAACCTGAAGGACAATCCCACTCAAAATCTTTGGGCTCATCGTGACTATCTCTTTACCTTAATTTCTCCGTTGAACAGCTCTAGCTAACCAACTTGATTCACCATGTCCCGAGTCCAAAAATCCTGGAAAGAGCCACGATCAGCAGTTTGATTATGGTTTCTCTTCCCTGGATCCATCAACTCCAGGTGGGAGAAAGCCACACATTTTTTAAAGTGGCAACTTCTGCAGTTACCGTGTGGTAAGTGGAGGAAGGGCCAGGAAAGTAGGGGCAGGTCAGGCAAAGCAGCACGTCCATTACATTCCCTGGCTAGATATTTGGGAATTGGTGTCCAGTTAACTGAGGGTCACTTATTGAATATCTACCATCTAGATACCAAAGATTCAGCAATGACTAAACTCGCTAAGATCCCTCCTATCATGAAATCAACAATTTTTTATTCATCAACAAATACTTACTGGGCACCTACTGTATACAGAGACTGTACTGGCACTATAATGCAAGTTAAAGATGGAAAGATATATATAGTCTCAGCTCTCATAAAACTTGCCGACTAAATGGGAAATAAAAGGTTTGAACAACTACATGTTACACAAGACTGGTCAGTCCATTCATTTTAGCAGATGCTCACTGTGTATACAGCACATGCCATTGTGTTAGACATCGAGGATATCAAGACGAATGAGAAACTGCTGTGGTTATTAACATGTTCACAGACTAGAACAAGAAGCTGATGTACAAACAGTTAATTCCAACGTAGGGTAATTCAATATTTTCTGACAAAGCTGTTTAAAAAAGGAGATACCTATATGAAGCAAAACGTTTTAGAAGAGTCCAGAAAAGAGAGACAGTACTGTTGGCAGAAAAGCCTCAATAGAAGAAATCTAAGCCCAGTGGAAGCAGCTGGAGCCAAAATGCGGAAGCCGGTGGTTACAGGATAGATTCAGAAACATGACAACCAGTCAGGAATTTTATGAGAGATATAGAGGATAAACCTGGAAATGCAGGTGGGACCCGATTACAGCATGTTAATAAGTTCAGAGTATTTTGCTTAATAATGAGCAGTCACTGAATGTTTTTGAACAGCAATACCTTGATCAAAGTACATTTTTAAGTGATTAACTAAAAGATGGGCTACTTCGTGGTATTCCTGCCGGTGAAGGGGGTGGCGTACTATTTGGAGGATGGAAAGAGACAAAAGAGTCTGCTTAAAAACTACTGTAATGGAGATTATTTTCTCCTTTAATTTCTATTACATTTAGTAGCTCTTGAAGGGCTTATACTACATCTCTCTGTGTTATTGTCTTTCCAATTAAATTGTAAGCTCTTTGAAAATAAGGAGTGTTGTTCATTTTTGCATTCTCTGGAGCCTCTCAGAGAGCCCGGTTTAAAGTAGGTTCTAAATAAGTACTTATTGAACGGATGCAAAAATTGATGGATCAATGAGTGAGTGAAAAATGAAAAATGGCTCCAAAAGAGGAATTTAAATATACCCTGAGTGTCCCTAGCATTTGTTGAAATCTCAAGCATTATGGGGAGACAGCACATCATGACGCAAATATTGACTGTTACTTTCTGAATGTGTAAACTTGTGTAAGTTTCTCTATTTCTTGAGCCTCTAATTATTTTTTTTCCTGCTGAAATGGGGCTAATGATTCTTACTATCTCACAGTGGTGCTGTGAAGATGAATAGAAACTCTGTATATAAAGCACTTAGTTTGTTACTAGCACAAAGTGAGAACTCCTTAAATGGTATAGTTTAATATGTTTCCAATAGCCTACTAGTGATAGACAGATGGAAAGGGCTTCTTGCCTTTTCTCATTCCTTTATTTATTCTTTCATGTATTTAGTCTTGAGTCAAAAATATTAATAAATGTGTATTATTAGGCACTGAAGGCACAAGAGTGAAAAGGATCCAGCACGTCACACTCAAAGAGCTCACCACATAATGGAGAGTACTGGTGAGTAAGCAGGCATTTACAATACAATGGGGTAAGTGCTGCTAAAAGGGAGTGTATTTGGAGGATGCAATTTTTGAGCAAACCTGTAGGGGGAGAGAGGGCATGGCTAGTTCTAGGAACTGTGAGTAACTCCGCTGGAGCTTCAAGGGCAAGCAAGTGTAGTCATGGGGCTGGAGAAGTGGGCTAAGTCACGTCATGGCAGATTTGTCAGTTTTTCACAACTCTGAGAAGGGAGTCCTAAATTCCCCACTGTTCATCCACTTCAACCCCAAATATCTTTTTCCTTAGGTCTAACTCTTTAGTTCCCCCCTCTGACTCTGCAGAGTCACCCATGTCTTAAGAAGTACCGGGATTCTGAGAAAGCTCTGGCTGCTCTGGATGGCAGATGGCTCTTTGCTGGATTCTAGGTTGCCTCTTTGGGATTGCCTTTTCAGCAGAAGAAAGGATCCAGCTGGGGCTAACTTGAGTCAACTTGCAAAACTCATTCCGCACACGTGTTCTCTGAGAACCGCCTAAGAAGTCCTTCGCTGGTGGCGTTAAAAATCAGTATTTGGGGGCCGGCCCTGTGGCTTAGCAGTTAAGTGTGCGTGCTCCGCTATTGGCGGCCCGGGGTTCGGATCCCGGGCACGCACTGATGCACCACTTCTCTGGCCACGCTGAGGCGGCGTCCCACATACAGCAACTAGAAGGATGTGCAACGATGACATACAACTATCTACTGGGGCTTTGGGGAAAAAAAAAGGAGGAGGATTGGCAATAGATGTTAGCTCAGAGCCGGTCTTCCTCAGCAAAAAAAAAGAGGAGGATTAGCACGGATGTTAGCTCAGGGCTGATCTTCCTCACACACACACAAAAAATCAGTATTTGGGGGCCGGCCCCATGCTTTAGCGGTTAAGTGCGCACGCTCCGCTACTGGCAGCCTGGGTTCGGATCCCGGGCGTGCACCGACACATTGCTTGTCCGGCCATGCCAAGGTGGTGTCCCACATACAGTAGTTAGAAGGATGTGCAACTATGACATACAACTATCTACTTGGGCTTTGGGGAGAAAAAGGGAAAAAAAGGAGGAGGATTGGCAACAGAAGTTAGCTCAGGGCCCGTCTTCTTCAGCAAAAAAGAGGAGGACTGGCATGGATGTTAGCTCAGGGCTGATCTTCCTCACACACACACACAAAAATCAGTATTTGTCAGTCTGTTTGAATATGGGAGGTCTGGTGCTGGCTGTGCAAGGAGACCCTGAATAGAGCAAAAGAATCAGAGGGATCAATTGGTTTCACTGAGTACTGAGTCTTTAAAAATTAAAGTTGTGGTTTCTTCCCCCAGGGTTTTGTTTCATTTAGGTTCCTGAACGAAACCATCATTCCCTGTTATTAAAGACAGAAAAGATAGCGCTGCATTGAGTGTTTTCTCACTCTCCAAGATGTCACAGCATAACCAGTTTGACACTACAGGACTCTTCCATTCTTCATGCTTTCTTCCTTCGGAGTGCTAGCTGGGAAAATTGATTTTTTTTTTTTCTTTTTCAGAGTAAGGTAGGCAAAACATGATTGGGTCTGAGACGGGGGGAAAAATGGAATGACTTCACCAGACTACCTTCCAACCTTGCTAGAAAGAAACGAAAAATGAAGCTCAAGTTAGGGTCTGTTCAGTCTGATACTTTCCCTGAGAAATGGACCTCATCCTCTGGTTGGTCACACTGATTCTGCACTGGCCACATTAGCAGTCTTTGCCAAGTGACATTTATTTTCAGAATGGATGCTGTCGTTAGCCTCTGGTCGCCCAGCTTCAGTATTTCAGAATATGCCTGAAATAAGGTTGGGTAAACAAATGCTCAGGTTTTTCATTCTGGATGATCTAAAGCCAAGAGGACAACTTCTCTTAGCAGCCTGTGATCTGGCTGAGACATGCCAAAAGTAAACTGTGTCTTCCAAGGTGGTAACCAGCTAATCTGATAAGCGTCACTGATACATTTGTTTGGTACTAGACCTGTCCCAGGGGCTTTACCTACACAAGGTAATTTCATCCTCACTACCATCCGATGTAGCACGTGGAATTATTCCTCTTGTATCAGATGGTACAAATGGCTCAGAGAGGCCAGTGATCTGTCAATGATCACAGCCAGTACATAGGAGTTGGATTTACATCTGGATTTATTTGATTCCTCAACTTGCGTTTATTCTTCTGCATCCTTAGGGAAAAAGGTAGAGAAATGGGTTTGCGTTCTCATTGATACTTTTCTGAGACTAATGCCCCTCTCCTTAGTGTGTCTGCAGGAGTGAAAATTTCAGCGTCTCTAAGAGAAATGGCAACACACTGGTAGGCTCTGAGGAGGAACAGTGTTATGCATGGAATTCAAGGCTGCTCCCTGTTAACACTTCCCCTGGGCCTCACCAACGTTGTTGGAAAGAGTCCAGGTTCAAATAAATAAACCAGCAATTTCTCCTCAGTGCTCAAACACACAGGATGAAGATCCTGGAACCTAAGAGCAACTTGACAGAATGGAAACTTGGATTTTTTTTTTTCTTTGCTGAGGAAGATTCACCCTGAGCTAACATCTGTTGCCAATCTTCCTTGTTTTTTAGCTTGAGGAAGATTAGCCCTGAGCTAACATCTGTTGCCAACCCTCGTCTACTTGTTTATATGTGGGTCACAGCCACAGCGTAGCCGATGAATGGTGTAGGTCTGCGCCCAGGATCCGAACCTGTGAACCTGGGCCGCTGAAGCGGATTGTGCTGAACCCAACCACTATGCCACAGGGCCACCCCCGGAAACTTGAATTTCCATTATAAAAATGGGCTTTGGGGCACAGATTAGGCTCCGTTTCTGGATAAATGTTTTACTTGCTGTGTTTTCTTGGGCAAGTTACTGTACGTCTCTGAGGCTCAGATTCCTCGCCTACAAAATGATAATATAAGATGACTTTCCTCTCAGTTATTTTGATGATTTAATGTGATAATTAACGTATGCACTTGGCACATAATAGGCTATCATTAGCTTGAAGTCAGAATATTTGAGATCTGATTCTTGTTCTTTTATTTGCTTACTCTTAAAACTTGTGCTTAATTACTGAATATTTATGGGCCTAATCTAAAACGAAACCAATGTGGGGAAAGAAAAACACCAAAAGACAAAACAAAACAACAAATAAAAACAACCCCATAAAATAAGGGGTTGGAATTAGTTCCCAAAATTTCAGTACCAAGTATTCCTTTTCTTAATCTTCATCTACTACTTGAAGTGCATTTATTAATACTTAATTTGTTTTCTTATTTTTAATTAATCAAAGACACATATATCTGAGCACGCAGCACAACCCATAAGTATTAAGCCAACAATAGGAAGACAAAATGGAAAAAAAGCAGTAGTAAATCTTATTAATGAGTCTATGTTTTCATAAGCAAATGAAGCCTGTCTGGTGTAAATATTCAGTTTCCAATACCTAGTTTTTGAATATCTAAAATAATTCAAAGATGCCCGTTGATGATTTCTCGGATCCCTAGAGATTTGAGAACTCCCAGTTTGGCACTACTGGACTTGTCTGAGGTCCCTTCAGCTATACTAGGTCTTCGAAACCCTGAGCCTGTCCTTACATTTTAAGGTTGCTTTTCCCTACTTTCCCACATTTTTTCTTTTAACTTCTGCTGACCCAATTCACCATTGCTATCATTCATGTGCTCTGATTTTCCCCACTTTGTGATAATATGTGCTTTTAGGTCAAGGACGTCACTCTGGGTCCCTGCTACTCAAAGCAAAGGTCCGTGGACCGGCAGCGTCAGCATCACCTGGCAGTTTGTTAGAAATGCTGAATCTCAGACCCCACTCCAGATCTACGAAACCTGAATCTATAATTGAACAAGGTCCCCAAATGGTTTGTATATACATGAAGTTTGAGAAGCCCTGGATTAGAATCCAGATTAGAACTGAGCATGGAGCAAGTCCCTAGTAAATTCGAACTCCTGCCCTATTGCCTTGCACAAGCCATTGAACCTCCGTGATCCTCAGTAAAATAGGGATAGAAGTGCCTGCTTGTCTTACCTGAAGGTTTTGTTGTTAGTGTCAAGAAAATAATCATAAGAAGGTGTTTCATAAGCTCGTTAACTGATCTATAAACTCAAAGTGCACATTGTTGTATCATTATTACATAACATTTTTTTCTAAGAATCAGAATGAAAAGCATACTTAAAAAATTCCTTTTACAATTCAGAAAACTCTTCAGCATCACGTCACCACTCCTCTGCATTTCCCTTGGGGATTGTGAATGCCTCCCTCTCAGCTCTGTCCAGATTGCATTAGAATTATCTGTTTACCCATCTGCCTCCTCTTGAGATTCATTAATTCCTTGAAAACATTTATATGGAGACCATATATGACTCACCTTTGCTTTCTCTGCTTCCTTCTCTATGCTCCTCCACCTTCCCCGAGTGCCTAGAACAGAGTTGGCCCTCCATAGATGCTCGTTGAATGAACAAATAGATCCAATACCACTTGACAGCAACTCTCTGAAAAGCAAAATGCAGCCAGTGCAGTGGGTACCTGCACCACCTGTTTAATAGGGTTGTTAAGAGACTCAAATGAGACTGGGCATGTGGTGGCCCTATGCGAGCTGTGAAACACTGGGTAAAAATGAGAGAGTATTATTAGGCATACGTGGTCTGGCAGAGTCTTACAGATGGCATTCACCTGCCGTTATGAAAACTCTCTGTAGCCAAAGCTGAAACAGTAGTGACTTCAGAGGCTCTTGAGGAACTGAGCTGTTGCCTCTGCTCCGTCCTTAGCCAGCGTTGTCATTTACCACGTGTCTTTGCTCCTGGGCTGTGTGTCTGCTGTTGTGCTGGGGTAGCGTGGCCACGTTATCAAGCGGGTGCGCACACCTTGCTCTTGGAGCCGTGGGTGGCCTTCTGAGGTGCTGCATTTGCTTGGCAAGGGCTCTGGTCCTGTGCCATGTGCTTGCTGCATTTACATGCTGTGTTGCTTCATTAGGGAGCCTCGCTCAGACTGTTTCACTAAAAAACAATAAGGCTTGCACTGGGATAGAACAGCGTGAATAGACATTTATCTTTTTACAGTGCAAATCAATGAGTAATTTTCTGGTTTGAATGCTATATTTAACACTCTGTCTGGGGAAAAGCTGTCAACCATGTCCTATTCCAAGGTAGCTTTATTAAAGAGATTGTAAAAAAAAAAAAAGTCTTGCTTAAGATTCGTAGAATATATCTTTTCTTTGCTTAAACATTTCCAGGGAGTTGCTCCCTATGTCCTGATCCTGATGGCAGTCCTCTTAGACCTAAGCCACATGCTGACAACGTGCACTTGTGCAGGTAGGTTTTCTTTGAATGCCGTGAAGTAGAAAGGCAGACAGGCTCTTAACTACATCAAATTCCAAACCCTACCTCTCTTCTCTACTGCATGTCAAAGGCAAGGATGGGAAGACACTTCCACCTGTCAATAATTGGCTTACTGCCCAAAGCAAAGGAGAGAAGAGGGTCACCAGTGGATGGGGGGGGCGGGGGGGTGTCCATGGATGACCAGTGCCGTGTGTTGTCATCAACAGTGGAATAGTCCAGTTGGCTTGAATCCCTTTCAGTAACTGAGCCGCTTCCAATTTGTGAGCTAAGAAGCCTCAAGCTTCAGCGTCTTTTTAAATTTTCAACTTCTGTTCCAGCATCCCAAAGCTGGATCCTTTCACCTAACCTTGTTAGTGTACAGACAAAAAAAGAAAAAAAAAGAAGGCTCAGAGAGGTCAAGTGACTGGTGCAAAATCACACAGCTAATATTAGCAGAATTAGCAGAGCTGGGACAACATCCTCTGTTGGCGAATTAGCCCCATTGTCCTCCTGGAGGTAATTTGTAGCTGTGGGACCTTCAGAAAGCTACGCAGATATTTTTGAAGACCTCTCATCTATAAAATGGGGATACCAGTAGTACTTACTATAGATTTCATGTGTATTAAATGAAAAGTGTTTGTAAATTCTTAAGACATTGTAGGAACACTGTAGTGATATAGAGACTCCAAACAGACCTTTCCATTTCTGACAAATTAGAACTTTGGGCTGTACAAATACTGAGTTGTCATTCATCATGTATTAGAAAGTATCCAGATGTTATACACATAATGCAACTTGGAGAATCTGACCATATAACATTACAACTGAGATTCCTTACACTGAGTATAGCAACATAAAGAGATTTTAACACTGATTTTAGAAACTCTTTAAGTCTGTTTTCAAAGAAAGGTCCAACGCAGTGCTGCAGCCCCCTCTGACTGGGTAAACTGAGAATCCGGGGGAAGGCTGTTGGTTTTTCCCTAGGGACATAGGGGTCATTCATGCGATTTCATGGGAATCCGTTCTTTGTGGCATGTTCACATTGACACTAGCTTAGCCTTGTGCAGGACGACATGCTGTAGGTCCAAACACCAAGGGAGGCAGCCCTGTTCCGTGGAAACCAATGTCGTCCTACCTCCCTGGCCAGTGCCCCGACTGACTAAAGCCACTGGATTTTGCAAGTGATGAGATTCTGAGCAGTTTCTGGAGCTCACCGACTCCCTCGGAGCAGTTGTCACAGTCAGCTGTAGATGGCGATGTTGCACCAAGAACCTCCTCCACGGAGGCAGCCGCGAGCGGAGGAGCATCCAGCTGTGGCCTGCGGAGGCTCAAGTCTGTGGATCATGTTTTAAGTTCCTCTGGTCGGTCATAACCCAGCAGTTCCCTTCCTGGGCCCCCCGCTTACCCATCACTCTGCCCCGCTACGAGCAGGGAAGGAGAGCTCTGTCTCCTCCAGCTCCTCCCTACTCTCCTTTTCTTTACAGTAATGTGTGATTAATGACAGCACCAGTGAACAATTGAGAGGGAGAAGGTGCTTGCGTAATGAAACAGCAGATAGATTAAATGCAACCGGGTGCCGAACCTCTTTAGCGAGAGCATCCTTGCAAATTTGTTTTCCCTTCCCTCCCACAGCGGCCCCCTCCTCAGAGCAGAGGCGGGCGCAGCGACTTCATTAATCAAGGCGCTTTGCAGGGGCTGATGAATTTTAACAGCAAATTGTCTCCTGTATCCGTGAGCACTGGTTATTGCGTCGTTGCCAATTAATCAAGGCAGCCACAAAAGCCACTCTGGAGTTTATTAGCAGAAAACAGGTTGTCTCTTCCCCAGGGACAAGCTTTTTCTGTTACTTCAAATGTAAAGAGTTTTTTGGTTGAGAGACACACCCAGGTTGTTTCTTATCTTTCTATCTTTCTAAGATGATCATTTATCAGATTTTTTGCAAGTCTTAGTACATTTCCCTGCTCTAAGGACTGTAGTACCTTAAACGGAAGGTTGACAGAAACCAACCTGAGACAAGATACCTTTTTACCTTTAATGGTTCTCGAAGCTGGCTGCATGTTAAGAGTTATTCAGAGGGCTTTTCAAAACACACCCATGCTCTTAGGCCACATCAAAGACAAATTATCACAGAATTTCTGGAGCTGTGGTCTGGGCATGGATATTTTAAAATTTCTGATACTGAACTAAGTGGGCTCGCCTCCTGGTGAGTTAAATAAGACTCTACACCAGCGGAAGTTGTCTCACAAAGTAAAGTGTATTTGCAGCAAGTAGGAGGCCATGAGGAATCATTTCCAAAGTCATGGTGTCCCTGAACAAAGGAGAGCAGGAAATTTTATTTGGTTGGGGAATGAATATTCAAAAGGGAGAGGCGGGTCTTCGCTTGCACCGGCTCAGTTAGAGAACATGCTTCCACATAATGAGGCCTAAGCTCCGCCTAGAGAGTTCTTTGTATTAAAGATAAGGCAAAGGTCATGGGCATAGCTCTTGCAGTGAGGCTTGGTCAGTTTCAGGACTGCTGGTGTTTACATGCTGGCTTGGTCAATTTCAGGATGGCTGCTTGTTACATCTCCCGTGAATGCCTCCTTGGTCAGTTTCAGGATGGCTGGTGGTTACATCTCCTTAACACACAAAAGGAAAAGAAACAACTTGGAAAAACAGTTAATTGCTTACAAACCCACCTTTGAGTTTCTGGAGGCTGCTAGTCCATGACATTTCCTCCTGTAATCTGTAGTTCTTTGCTCACCTGGAGTTGGTATGTCCATTTATAAAATGAGGAACTTAGAGCAATGATTTTCATAGTAATAGCATAATCCTCTTTAATTTCCAAAATAAATATTTTGAGGACTGCACTGGCTGAAGCAGTAATTGTGTGTGTGTGTGTGTGTGTGTGTGTGTGTTTAGTTTCAGTGCTGCATTAGTGATGTTACCCATCCCTTTCCTCATGACTTATCCTCAAGACAGAACAGCTTTTGTGCCCATATATTTGCATAATGCATTTCTTCTGTTCTTCTTTTCATTCATTCATTTATTTCAACAAATATTTATTGAACATTTTCTTCTGAGCCAGATTAAATCTCTGCCATCATGCATCTTAAAATTCAACAAATACACAAGTTACATTTCATTACACTGACGATAAGTCCGGTGAAGTGAGAGTGTTTGATAGAGAGACTGAATCTAGCCTTTAAGTCAGAGAAGGCTCCCCAGGGAGGTGACATTTATAGGGAGACCTGAGAGTTGATAGGAATTAGCCTAGTGGGAGGTGGGATGGGGGAGGGAAAGGGCTATAGGCAAAGGAGTAATCTGTGCGCAAGGCCAGCAGGAAGGTGGTTTATTGTAGGTATTGAAAGGAGGCCCAAGGGGAGAATGCTGGAGTTTGAAGCTAAGAGGGAGGGAGGGACCAGACTGCATGGGGCTTTGTAAGTCATTTTCGGGACTTTATCTGAAAATTAAAGGAAAATCATTGCATAATTTTAAGAAGAGGAGTGAAATGCTTAGACTAGTGCTTTTAAAAATATTACTGTAGGAGAAGCATTTCCAGAATGGCAAAGTAAGAACCTCAAAAACCCACTCTTTCATTAAAGCAACAGTGGCAAAATTGTCAAAATTAACTTTTTCAGAACCCTGAAAATTAACCAAAGGCTTGCAAAAATTTGAAGGCTGTTTATTTAAGAAAAATGGTTGAAGCTCCGTAAGAACAGTGAGTCTGTGGTGTTTTAACTTGCCCTATTTCAATCTCCCACTCCCCAGCTCTCCAATGGTCTTGAAAACTAGCAGCCTTGCAAGCGTGGTAGCTGTGGAATCCAGAAGCCTAACAGCGGCTGCAGAGGGCACAAAGGGTTTAGAGCCTCTTCAGAAATCCTGTGTCCAGAGAATGTCACTATTTGACCTGCTTAGCAGCAACCTGGAAAAGTCCCATTCACAGGGCTTGTTTTTATTTGATCTGACTCAGAGATCACTCAGTGGGAAAAGTCTTTTTCCCAGAGCATTTGCTGACAATCATTGGCAATTATTTAACATCACAACTGTCTAAGGCAGTGATGCCAGTTGAGGCAAATGAGACTGGCCAAAAAACTTAAAGGGAAATCTAAGGGATGAGGTGTCTATAGGGGCCTCTGAAAAGCTGTGACATATTCGTGGAGATTTAGAAGTTCATACACGTGCAGGGCTATTCATGTACTCAAAAAAACCTAAGGCTTCCCTAATTTTTTATTTCTGGCTGACCTGGAGAGTCTTTGCAAGCAGGAAGCAAAGGCTAATGCACATTTGTAAACTTTTGGAGTGTTGAAGATGTGCCCTCTCACACACACAGAGCCCCATAGCAAAGGGTGGGAGACTTGTTGGTTCAAGGCATTTAAGAAAATCTCTGTCTGATCCTTGGCTAACCACTGGGCTAACCAAGCAGAAACTTCAGTCTGTGGTTAGATATAACAAAGAATACATGGTTTGTGCAATTAGACCAAGAAATTTATTAAAGGAACAAATAGCAGTAGCAGCAGCAACAACAACAAGAACAAAAAACCTGCCATGGGTGGGGGTTCTGATTTCCAGAGTTGCCACAGTATATTATTTATAATGTTCAGTTTTAAACAAAAAATTTAGAAGACATGAAAATGCTGGGGCTGCTGAGTCGTGAGTTGAAAAAGAATTTTCAGACACGAGGCGCTTGTTCGTGCACCTTTATTTTGTGTTCAGCGTGGGGACAGGACCCATTGGTAGTAAAGAGCTGCATGGAAGTGGCTGTATGGGGCCATTATATAAGACTTTTAGCTATTTTTACTATTCTATAGAAATGTCAAAGGAAAAAGTATTAGGTGATCTGGTTAGTCTCGAAGATTAGGGCGTGGGAGCGGATGAATGAGATGTGTCCTTGCATTCCAAGGTACAATATGCCTCAAGGAACACATAGGCAGGAGATTAAAGTCATTGATCACCTCCTGAGGTAAATTCCTTTGCCCCCAGCCAGAGGTGATTGAGTAAGTAGGGGCACGTGAGATTGAGTGGAGTTCTCATGGATATTGTAAAACGAGTCATAAACAAGGTTTGAACCACATCACAGAAAAATAGAGAAGTATGGACTGTACACAGGACAAAAAGCAGTCACTAGAAACTGTTCCTGAGGAAGTCCAGAAGTTAGACTTACTACAAAGACTTTAAATTAGCTATTATGAATATGTTCAAAGAACCAAAGGAAACAGTGTCTAAAGAATTAAAGAAAAGTGTAAGAACAATGTCACCCCAAATAGAGAATATCAATAAAACAAAAGAAAAAATAAGAAAGAACCAAATAGAAATTCTACAGTTGAAAAGTATAATAATTAAAGTGCAAAAATCACTAGAGGGTCTCAATAGCAGATTTGACCTGGTAGAGGAGAGAACCAATGAACTTAAAGATAGGTCAATTCAAATTATGCATTCTGAAAATCAAAGAGGAAAAAGAATGAAGAAAAACAAATAGAAACTGAGAGACCTGTGGGACACAGCCAAGCATACAAACATGTACATAATACTAGTCCAAGAAAGAGAGAAGAGAGACAAAGCAGAGGGTGGGCAGAAAAAATATTTAAAGAAATAATGCACAAGAACTTCCTAAATTGGACGAAAAAATCAATTTACACATTTAAGAAGTTCAATGATCTCCAATAGGATACACTGAAAGAGTTCCCCACCTAGACGCATTATATTCAAATTGCTAAAAGCCAAAGACAAGTAGAGAATCTTGAAGCATCAAGAGAAAAACAACTCATCACATACAAAGGATCCTCAATAAGATTAACAGCTGGCTTCTCATCGGAAACCATGGACGTGAAAAAGCATTAGAATGATATATTCAAAGTGTTGAAAGAGACAGAATGCCAACCAAAATTTCCATATCCAGGAAAACTGTCCTTCAAAAACGAATGTGAAATGAATGGTGAAGACATTTCCAGTTAAACAAAAAGTGAGTTAATTTGACATCAGCAGATCTGCCCTACGAGAAATTCAAAAGAGAGTCCTTTGGGCTAAAATGAAAAGATATTAGACAATAACTCAAATCCACATGACGAAATATAGTACAGTGGTAAATATAAATGACAGTATAAATGTGTTTTAGTTTTCAAATCTTTTCATATTTAATTTGAAAGATATCATTATAAAGCAATAATTGAAACACTAGTAATATCCCTTAAATACAAAAGAAGGCAATAATGAAGGAATTGAGGAACACAAAAATACATAAGACAGGTGGAAAATAATTAGTAAAATTGCAGACATAAATTTTAAATGATCAGTAATTACATTAAATGAAAATAGAGTAGACACTCCAAGCAAAAGTAAGAGATTGAAAGGTAGATTAAAAAAAATTTATCCAGCTCTATGGTTTCTACAAGAGACATACTTTAAATTCAAAGATACAAATAGGTTGAATGTAACATGATGGAAAAAGATATGTCATCACAGTAATCAAAAGAGAGCTAAGTGGCAATAATAATATAAGACAAAATAGATATTATGACAAATATTGTTACTAGAGACAAAGAAGAACATTTTATAAGGGTAAAAGGGTCAAGCCATCAGAAAAACGTAAATATCATAACATATATGTCCCTAACAACAGAGCCCCGAAATATATGAAGCAAAAATTGACAGATTTGAAAGGAAAAACAAAAGTTGGGTTTTTGAAAAGATCAACAAAGTTGACAAAACTTTAACTAAACTGACCAAGAAAAAATAAGGAAATAATAATCAAAGATTTAAATACCACATTTTCAATAACGGATATAACAAATAGATAGAAGATCAATAAGGAAGTAGAAGACTTGTAAAACTCTGTAACCTGACTATACACAACAGATATCTATAGAACACTCCAGCTAAGTACAGCAGAATACATATTCTTCTCAAGTGCATGAGGAAAATTCTCCAGAAGAGACTATGTGTTAGATCATAACATAAGTGTCAATAAATTTAAAAAGATTAAAATCATATATAGTATGTTCTAAAACCACAAAGGATCAAAATGAAATACAAAAGGAAATTTGAAAAATTCACAAGTATGTGGAAACTAAAAAATACAATTCTAAATAGCCAATGGGAGAAGAAATCACAAGGAAAATGAGCAAGAATTTTGAGATGAATGAAAATGAAGATACAACATATCAAAACTTACAGGATGCAGCTAAAGCAGTGCTTGGAGGAAAATTTACATCTGTACCTGACAATATTAAAAAAGAAGATCTCATATCAATAATCTAACCTTCACCTTAAGAAACTGGGGAAAAATGTGCAAACTAAGTCCAAAGCACCAGAGGAAGGAAATAATAAAGACTAGAATGAAAATAAGTGAAATAGAGAATAGAAAAGCAATAGAGAAAAGCAACAACATCAAAAGTTGATTCTTTGAAAAGATAAACAAAATTGACAATCTTTTAGCTAGACTGACCAAGAAAAAAGAGAGAAGACTCAAATTACTAAAATCAGGAATGAAAGAAGGGATGGACAGTCCTACCAACTTGTCAGTAATAAAAAAGAATATAACGGAATACTATGAGCAATTAATTAGGTAACTTAAACAAACAAATTCTTAGAAAAAAACACACTACCAAAACTGACTCAAGCAGATACAAAAAGTCTAAATAGACCTATAACAAGTGAACAGGTTGATTTAGTAATCAAAAAAACCTTTCTACAAAGAAAAGGCCAGAGATGGCTTCACTGGTGAATTCTACCCAAATATTCAAAGAATTAGCACCAATCCTTCACATACTCTTCCAAAAACAGAAGAGGGAATACTTTGAAACTCATTCTATGAGGTCAGTATTACTCTAATATCAAAACACAACAAAGACATCACAAGAAAAGAAAACTACAGATCAATATCTTTTATGAATATAGATGCAAAAATCCTTTAAAAAATGCTAGAAAATCAAATCAAATAACATACACAAAAGGATTTTTGTACCACAACCAAGTGGGATTTGTCCTGGGAATGAAAGATTGGTTTAACATCTGAAGGTTTGTTAATGTAACACACCATATTAATAGACTAAAAGACAAAAACCATATGATCCTATGTGTAAATGCAGAAAAGGCAGTTGAAACACTTTATGATTAAAAAAGCTCAATAAAGTAGGAATAGAAGGAAATTTCTTCAACATAATAAAGGGCAGCTATAAAAGACCCACAGCTCATGTCATACTTAGTAGTAAAAGATTGAACATTTCTCCCCTAAGATCTGGGGCAATATAATGATGTACACTCTCACCACATGTATTCAACATTGTAGTGGAAATTCTAGTAAGGGCAATTGACAAGAAGATGAAGTAAAACATATCCCAAATAGAAAGGAAGAAGTAAAACTATTCTTAGCTTCAGATGACACAATATTGCATATAGAGAATCCTAAGAAATCTACTTGAAAACTATTAAACTAATAAATGAGTTCAGAAAGATTGGAAGATACAAGATCAATATACAGAAATCATTTGGAATTTTATACAGTAGCTATGAGCAATCTAAACGTGAAATTAAGAAAAACATTTTCCTTTACAATAGAATCAAAAAGAATAAAATATTTAGGAATAAATTTCACACACATGCAGAAAATGCAAAATGTATATTCTGAAACCTACAAAAAAGTGTTGAAAGAAATTAAAGATGACCTAAAGTAAAGGAAAGACATCCTATGTTCATGAATCAGAAGCATTAATATTATTAAGATGGCAATAGTCCCCAAGTTATCTACAGATTCAATGCAAACCCCATCCATCAAAGTCCCAGCTGGCTTCCATGCAGAAATTAGCAAGGTGATCCTAAAATTCACATGGAAATGCAAGGGACCTACAATAGCCAAAAAAGAAAATAAAAAACTTGAAAAGGAGCAAAATTGGAAGCCTTCCACTTCCCAATTTGAAAACTTACTGAAAAGTGACAGTAATCAAGATAGTGTGGTTCTAGTATAAGGGTAGGCATACAGATCAACAGAATAGAATTGAAAGTCCAGAAATAAACCCTTATTATTTATAGTCAATTGACTTTTGACAAGAGTGCCAAGACCATCTAAAGGGGAAATAAAAGTCTTTTGAACAAATACTACTGGAACAGCTGAATATCCACATGCAAAAGGATGAAATTGGATCCCTACCTCATACCATATACAAAAATTAATTACAAATGTACTATAGCCATAAATATATGAGCTAAAACTATAAAACTCTTAGAAGAAAACATAAGAATGACTCTTCATGACCTTTGGTTAGGCAATGATTTCTTAATTATGACACCAAAAGCACAAGAGACAAAAGAACAAATAGATAAATTGGATTTCATCAAAATTTAAAACCTCTGTACATCAAAGACACCATTGAGAAAATGAAAAGACAACCCATAGAATGGTAGAAAATATTTGCGAATAATATATCTGATAAGGGACACTGATCCAAAATATATATAGAATATTTACAACTCCACAATAAAGACAACTAACCCAATTACAAAATGGGCAATGATTTGAATAGATATTTCTCTAAAGAAGATATATGAATGGCCAATAAGCTCACAAAAAGATGGTAAATATCTTAGTCATTAGGGAAATAGAACTCAAATTCACAATGAGATATCACTTCACACCCACTAGGATGGCTAAAATCAAATAGTCAGACAATAACAAGTGTTGACAAAAATGTGGGAAAATTGGAACCCTCATACATTTTTGATGGGATTGGAAAATGATGCTGCCACATTGGAAAACAGTTTGACTCAAAATAAACAGTTATATCATGTGAAATTCCACTTTTAGCCATATAGCTACAATAAATAAAAACATATGCCCACATAAAAACTTGTAGATGATTGTCATAGCACCATGATACATAATAGCTGAAAAGTGGAAACAACATAAATATCTCTCAACTGATGAATAAATAAACAAACAGTGGCTTATCCATTCAAGAGAATATTATTTCAACAATAAAAAGGACTGAAGTACTAATACACACTAAAATATGAATGAATCTTGAAAACAATATTGTAAGTAAAGAAGCCAGTCGCCAAAGACCACATATTGTACGATTCCATTCAGTCCAGAATAAGCAAATCTATAGAGATAGAAAGTGGGTTGGTGGTTGTCAGGGGCTGGATGGTGGGGTAATGGGGAGGGACTGCTAATGGGTATGGGGTTTCTTTTGAGGGTAATGAAAATGTTCTAAAATTATATAGTGGTATAGTTACACAATTCTGTGAATATACTAAAAGCCAGTGAATTGTATAACCTAAAATAGTAGATTTATGGTATTTGGATTATATCTCAAAGCTGTTATCAAAAAATTCTACTTTATATGCTTCATGGATATGTTTGGAGAGGCAAGAGTACATATGCAGAGGGCCAATTCAGAGACAATTGCAGCAATTCAGTGAGTGATGATGGTGGCCAGGACTAGAGCGGTAGCAATAGAAGTAGAAAGAATTGGAAAAGTGGCAAATTTGAAAACTATTTTGGTGGCGTATATAATATCAATAATACTAACCTTTATTGATCTCTTTTAATTTTCTGACTCTCTGTGCTAAATTCTTTGCAAATATCAATTCATAATGCCCCCAATGACTTTTTGTGAGGTGCTATTTTAACCTACATTTTACTGATGGGGAAACGGATAGAGAGATGAAGTCATTCTATGCTCAGTGTCTCTGTGTAAGGAGCTTAATAAAATATTGGTATGCTCTCTTAATAAAGCATAGTTTTAGGAAATGTCAGATCACCCTGATTCCCGTCTGGAGGCCGCTTAGCTAGTTAAGCTAATTTCACGTTGTATGATACTTTAATATCTTCTAAATATGTACTCTTATATTATGCCTCTCCTAGATTTATTCCCTCCATGATCAGAGATTGGTAGTAAGCTCACAGGCTGGGACTAAGCCCGCTTCTCCAGACATCCTCTCCCCCATTGAAAGGATCAAGAGAAAACTCCAGACATCCACAACTCTTGACCTCACAATATCCTCAACCTTACCACCACCATCTGCTTTCAGCTGACGGGCACTGATTTCACTATATACTTTATCCCTTGTCAGGTCAGTCATAAAAAGAAGCCACAGACAACCTGGTTACTCCTTATCTCCCCGTTCTTTTCACTATAAGGTTCTACATATCCACCGTTCTCCCCCTTTCTCCTCTTCCACCCTAATTGCTGAATCACTTCTACTATGCCTTCTGAATTTGTGGTCTATTATCTGCAAAAGCCCCTATTTCTTAAACCTGTTCTTTGAGCATTTTCTTCATCTTCTTGCTTTGAATGAAAAGTTTCTCATCTCTTCTCTCTCTCACTCTCTTTCTAGTCTCTTTTTAATGATTTCATCCAGACTTATATCAACAGTTTTATCCTTATGACTCCCGAAATTTTTATATTTATCCAAGACCTCTCTTCCAAAGTCTCGATGTGTGTCTCTCTCTGTCTCTGTCTTTGTGTCTCTCTCTTTCTCTGTTTCTTCTGTCTGTGTCTACTCTGCTTCCATCATGCTCTGAGCCATTATTATCTCCCCCTTCCAAAATGGTCTCATTACATCTTTGCTCTGTCCCAATAGTCTATTCACGCGACAGCCAAAGAGATCTTTTAAAAACCTAAGTCCAATCTTGTCATTCCTCTGCTTAAAGTCCTGCATTAACTCCCCATTTCAACCCAACTATAAGCCAAAGTGCTTATGGTAGCTTTCTACCCACCTATTACCTGTTTGACTTCATTACCTGTCACTCTTCCTCTTGGTCGTTCCCCTCTCTGTAAAAGTTCCAAGTACAACTCTGTCCCAGGACACAGACTGCCTGGAATTGTCTTCCCTTAGATATTTCCATAGCCCATTAATTCACTTTCTTAGAGCTTTCTTCAAATGCCACTTTCACAGTGAGGTCTTCTCCAACCATCTTATTTAAAATTGGACCTTCCTTGGCCTCCACACATCTAACTCTCTTGATCCTCCCTTACTTTGTTCAACTTTTTTCTTTTTTCAAGTATACATATAATCATTAAACATGCTATCTACCTCAGTCATATACTATCTTTATTGCTTGTTTGTCATCTCCATATCCTAGAAGACAAGCTCCTTTAGGGAATAAATTTTTGTTAGGTTTGGTTTTTTCTCCAGTATATCCCAAGTAATAACTAGAACAGTATCTGACACAGAGTAGGTGTTTAATCAATATTTGCTGAATGGATATATAAATAACCCTATGTTCAAGTATTAAAATTTATTGGAGAATGCAATGAAATGTTTTTGATCCCTTTGGGAACGTATAACTAAACCTTGATCCCAACTCATTGCAGGTAAAGAGGAAGGAAAATGTTGAACTTTTTGTTTTAACAGACAAGAAATAGCATCTATAAAACTAGCCAGGTACATCCCTGGATAGATTGCATTAAACCAATTATAATGAACTCTCCAAAATATTTACCTTCTTTAGACTTTATTAAATTAGGCCACCTTACTGAGTTTAGTCTTAAAAAGGAAAATGTTAAAAAGAGAATTGTATGATTTTGTATGGAATATCAACTTTCCTTGTTATGATTTTCTTCTTTGCATCATAGATTCTCTTCATCTTATGGCTGGTTGTTTTTTTTTTTTTTTTAATTCTCATGTTTTCTTTAATTTCATGTTAAACTTTATCTGTCCTCTGCCTGACTTCCTTCCTCTGATCATATTAGGTCTTCTGGACACTGCCTTTCTCCCTGCCCATATCAGAATAAATCCAGGTTAATGGATTAGATACCTATGGTTTAGACACCTTCTGTGTATGAACTCTGATGTTCTGGGGGACATTTCAAAGGAAATGAAACAAGTTGTCCATATTCGTTAGGACTTTCTTCATTGCAAGTGATAATAATCCAATTTGTGTTGATCACCAAACCCAAAGAAAGGCTGAAGAATCAGTTGATTGTACAGGGCAGTGGTGGGCTTCAGAAACATTTTAACCAAGGACTCAAATACCATGAGGGTCCTCTCTCCATCTGTTTATTTTACCTTACTTGGGAACTTTACTTTATTTTATTTCCCTGCAGTTGTGCTTTATTCTCGTGGTAGGAAACCTAGTTTTTGACAACTCACAAATTTTATCTTTTAAAGGTTTGCTCACTGAAAGGAGACTTTTCTGAGATTTTTCTCTGGCCCAAATACTATCCACCTGGAGGAAGGGTCTCATCATCCAGCCAGGGTCTGCTGCTTACCTCTGGGAAAAATGTGGGAGGATGATATTGCACAAAGTTGCTGTTTCTACAGAAGCCAAGTGGATGACAGCTTGCATTTCCCATAAAAGCAGGTGCTGTTTTGATGAATCAATATATCCTCTACCTGAAACCCATAATTGCAGAGTTTGTGTTTGCAGAGAAAGACTAAGCAATAATTGAGAAAAGTAAGCATTTAGAGGAAAGTTTATAATCAAACTGCATAGAAGGGTTGCTGAAAAAATGGAATAACTATGGGCTGATGGTGTCAATCTGAAGAGTTTTGAGAGGTTAATATTAAACCAGTATCATGTAAAGTTGAATTTTAGAAAGAGAAAGGGATACAGGATTATTTACTCCAGTGATTCCATACTAGAGTGTCTGGGCCCTTCAGAATCCTGGAAAAGGAGACGGGGTTTTCTGTGAACAATTTTTTTAAACATATTTTTATTCTATTAAATTTCTCTTTTACAATACAAAACAACAGCAACATCAACAAGAAATCTCTATTTACTGAAACTACTGAAATAGCATAAAGCTGTAAATAAACTAAGTGCATAATCTCTTCCTACCCTCATTTTCATTACCTCCTTGATCATAGAAAGACATGTAAATATAGAAAGACACATGGGAATTATTTCTTTTTGCAAAACACTATCATATTTTACATATTACTTTGAAACTTGATTTTCTTTCTTAATAATATGTCATGACCATTTCTCCAAGTCAGTAACGGTAACTCTAAAGCATTATTTCAAGTAGGTGCATAATTTTTCACAGCAATAAAGTCCTACACTTTATTTAACCATTCCTTTATTGTTTTTGTTCAGATTCTTTCCAGTTTTTCACCTTTTCAAACAATGATCCAATAAAACTTCCCTTAATACTTTGGCTTGGCAACTTGTACTTTTATTTCAATAAGATAGAGTCCTAAAACTGTTATTTCTCTATCAAAGGTTATATCTATTTTAAATTTTAATGGATATCACTAGATACTTTACAAAAAGGTTGTAACGATTTATTTTTATACCAGCAATATATATATAAGAATAGTCATTTCTCCATGTCTTCAAAGATGCGATATTGTATTTCATTTTAAGTGTGGAAATATAATTTCATTATTAACTTGCTTTGTTCTTGTGACTATTGTAGTTGAATATATTCTTATTCATTTATTGCCAATTGAAATTTTTTCTTTCATGCATTACAAATTCATGTTCTTTTATGATCAGTCCATTGATTGGTTTGTCTTTTCCTGGTCAGGTTAGAAGAGTTATTTGTGTATTATGGAATGATAATTATTTCTCTATTATATATGTTGCAAATTTTCTCTAGCCTAAAGTATGTGGATGTGACTTTTTGTTATTTTATCTATACACACATGCACACATAGCTATTTTCCTATTATATATATACTTTTCCTTTATAGCATTTGAGTTTTTGTGTTTTGAAAAATTTAGCAAGAAGGCAACCCCACGTAGCTTATTAGAAGCTCTCATTTTGGGAGTACAAATAAAATTTTGATGAATAAAAAATTATACAGTGAGATAATTTCTTAATAACTGGAACTTTCTTAGTAGTTTTCATCTTTCAATGTGGTAACTTCAGCAAAAGCTGTCCTTGGCTGTAAAATGTGGGGAAGTTTCTGATCTGATACAAGTGACTCATTTTATGGTGGAAGCAAAAAAGACAGAATAGTGAAACCACTTGTGTGTGTCTCTGCTGTTGAAAATGAGCAAATTTAATGAATCTGTGAAGTAAAATATTATCTGAAAATACATTTAATGAGAACAAGATGAAACTGGCTACATATAATTTCTCACTGATTTCTGCTTGGCTACAAGCTTCTTTCCACTGACTCTTATGTTACTTTGCAGAAAAGAGCTAGCCCAACAAAGCAGTAATGGGTTAATCCTTTACAGATCTTTAAGGGCACACTTGTGGGTAGAGTTACCATAACCAGACATGGCCAACCTTAAGAACAGATAAGATTTCTCTAAATCTATACTCATTCTTTACTGTTATCACCAAAACAATGTACCCCCAAGATAAGAAAATGGCATTACAATAAAGAAAAAGACTGCATAAAGTGAACTGATAAGCTAACTTGAAAACAAGTGCAAGATTTCTGACAACAGAGACATGAGTTTTATAGGGATGGTCCAGAACAAGGGAAGACAATTTATGAACATAGAAATCAAGAGGGAGGGACCACTTACAAATTCCAGTCCTTGAGAAACATGGTGCTTGGCTCTAAAGTCAGATATTAACAGCCCAACAGTACTAATAAACAGAATATTTTTGAAACTTTATTGCTTTTGTCATCTTTGACAAGGCATATCGCTATGAGAAAATCAACAGGGCCTGGCTCCCTTGCCAGCATCCTGAATATTTGAATCAACTTTTAAGAGTTCCTCATCTACCAATTACAAGTGTAGGGACAACTCTGCACGTCCCAGAGAACAGTCTAAGATTTGAGGTCAGTAGGAAGCAGAGCTTGAAATAGGATCTAAGCATCTCAAATATCAGTCCAACGCTAACGACTGATCTCAAAAGTATCTGGAGCCTACTCAAAATTTTACCTGAATTATGAGTTGCTTCCCTATGACACATCTCTTCTTTGGCATGATCTACCTGATACACTCATGTAATCCTCAGAGACTCCCTTTTCAAGAGTGGTCCATGGGGTTCAATGTTTTCCATATTGAGGGGCCATTTCATCTTAAGCTACTTATTGAATTTGCCGTGGTTGTTTTGTCGGAATCCAAATCAGGTATGATTTTGAGAAAATGTAATCTGCTAATACAATTTTTTTCCCACTAAGGATTATATCTCTCTCAAATTTGTCCCTATCTCTCCACATCATCTCTTCGGAGCCCCACGGATCTCTATTTGGGAGTTTCTATTATCTCTCACCTAAGTCACTGCAATAGCCTAAATGTCCTCTTGATCTTTGATCTCATTTCCCCATTACTTTCTCCAAATTGCAGCCAAATCAATATTTCTAAAATGTAAATCTCATCATGCTTAAAATACTTCACGAATCTCCCATGTGCACCTTTTTGTACAGTTTGAATACTTTGGGATGGCATTCTGTAATAGAGTCTGACTTCATTTTTTGATGTTTGACTACTAACAAGTTTCAAACCTCATCCCTCCCTCTTCCTCTTCTGCCCATATCTGGGTCAGCTTATAAGAAAGCCTGGGTTCTTCCTCCTTTGCTGATGTGAGATTCAATCCACATAAACCCCTACCCACATGCAAGAATCCTCACCCTTGGCCCCACATCCTAACCACAGTAAAAATGCCAAGCCACTCTCCTTACTTTAGTCCCTTAAGCCATTTTTAGACCAGCTTGGGAAGCCTTCCGTGTTGTCCCCCAAAAGTCTCATTATGTAATTAATAAACATTTTCATACTCACTTGGTGTGTGTGGCATCATCAGTCTTGGTCTGAACCACATATTGGTTGGGAGTCCATCCTATTTATCAGTGTGGCTACAACATAGACCAGGCTTTTCTATCTAGTGCTTGCCTACTTCTACATTCTCATTAAGCCAGCAAATATTTATTGTGGACCTACTATGTGCTATGTACTCTCTAGGCATTTGGGAAATGGTGGGAAACAACATAAATAAGGTCTTGTATTCTAGTGCAGTGAAACAAACCATCAGTAAACCAATTAATAAATGAATTTATATGGTGATAATTGCTATAAGGAAAGATAAACAGGGTGAAATGACATAACCTGGGCAGATAGGATTAGACTGGATTGTTAGAGAAGGATTCATCGAGAAGGTGACATATGACTTGAACACTATGAGCAGGAAATTATTACCCATGCAAATATTTAGGATAGAGTCATTCTAGGCAAGGAGAATAACAAGCATAAAGTCCCCACGATGGGAAAGAAAGGACTTGTGTTTTAGAAATAGAATAAAGGCCACTGATGGTGAGCATAGTGAGTAAGGGAGAGAAAAACAAACAGCAAGGACTGGAGGGTAGGCAAGAGCTAGATCAGGACCTGGTAGGTCATGTCAAGGAATATGAATTTTATCCTAAGTTCAGCGGAAAGCCAGTGAAGGGTTTAAGCATGATCTCATTTGCTTTTTAACCAATAATTCTGGCTGCTAGGAGAATGAATTGCACTGAGCAAGAGTGGAAGGAGAACAATTAGTGTGCTAAGGAAAATAATTCGGGTAACAGATGATGGAGGCTTGGACAACAGTCGTAGTATTGGGGAAGAGAAGTGGATGAATTTTGAGTATATTTAGGAAGTAGAATAAAGAAGGTTTACTATTTTATTAACTGAGGGTGGCAAGCACCCTTTCTCTGGGTTTATCAAACATCATACAGTTCCGGAACACTCCTCTATGATTTCTACTTGATGTGCCTTGTAAACGTCACACTCCTCTGCTGAGAACCCTTTCTTGCCTGGTCCTATCACGTTGAGCTCACACCTAATCCTGTGGATACTTTTATCACAGAACCTATCAGAAATACTGTAATTGTTTCTCTCCCTAAGTAGGAAGTTCACCCAGTGATGAACACAGTATTCAACAGTGTCAGCATTTAGTAAATCTGCTGAATGAATAAGTGAGAGCTGCCTTATGAGACTGCAGTGGCGGGGTATAAACAAGGCCTTGGAGCTTTGCAACAGTCCTAGCATTGATGAGTACCACCAAAGTTCACGGATCCATCCAGAGGATTTCTTTTAACTACTTCTGGAACTCTCAAGAAGAATGATCAGAACATCTTAAATGGTAATGATCTGGAAAATGGAAAGGGGCTTACACATTGGAAAATGAAAATAGTAACCTCAGATGCTACAAAATTAGCTTAAAATGCAAGCCAACTGGAGAGAGGAAAGCAAGTCATCCCAAGAGAAAAGATTAAATTCACCTGAGTACAGGTCAAGTTCTATTAGCTAATACATTAATCTTGCAGGGTTTTTTCATTTCCAAAAACTACTTTTTAAGCCCTGACTGACGTCCTATTATTCCAAGGTGTATTTCATACTACAAAAGCCCCAGAGGAAAAAAACAGATTTTTGAATAGTACAGTAGTGGAAAGTTACATAAAACTGAAATTTCTGATTCAGGTCTTTACTTTGCTCTGTTAAGTAAGTGGGTCTCTGAGACTCAATTCCTCATACATTAAAGAAAAATAACAACATAAAAGTAGTATTCTACATTCTTTCCAATTCTTCTATTCCATAACTTCTATGGCATTCATTGTTTTAAGATTTGTCTTATTGGTTTGGTGATGATGTGATAAGAAGCAGAGAATCATAATTCCACTTAAAAATGTATCAAATGTTGGTGTAAGTATAGTAAGTTTAGAGGCATAATAATTGGAATTCTGATGAGAACACTGAGATGTGTGTCAGCTGAACAGTCACTGCGCTTTGATGAATGTTACCTCGAAGTTATGGTTAACGCTTTTACAGTTTACAAAGTGCCTCCACATCCATCATTTAAGGATATTATCAAAACCGTTGGCTACTACACAACGTTGGTGCTGTCACTTCCATTTTAGAGATGAGTACACTGAGCCTAACAGATGTCATATCATGAAGCTAGATAACTTGCATGAAGCATAACCAAGGCTTGAACCCAGATCTTCTGGCTCCTAGTCTAGAACTCCTTCCTTAACTCCAGAAATCTCTATGGCTGAGATTTTACGTGTAGTATATTATGAAATCCCTAAGCAGTCCTATGATGTAGTTCCCATTGATAGTTCCCAGTGTCAAATGAAAAAAACCAAAAATCCAAGAAGTTAAGTAACTTGCCCAAGATCTCAGAGATATGAAGTAACTGAGTTGCGATTCCACTCAAGAGCTAATTCTAAAGATCACACCATAAAGGACTGTCTTCCCAACTGCTGTGGGAAATAAATGCCAAACTCTTTTAAGGAATTATAAAAAACACCCAAGTAGAGTTGGCCAGGTAGAAATAGTAGAGTGAAAAATCATAAGGTAAATTGTAAACCCAGGATTTTCCATAGGATGATTTTGATGAGGCCATTTTGAACATATATTTGACATGGAATCCCGTCTATTTATCTCTACATATCTATAGAGCAAAGATATCTGAGCTTAATCTAGTGTTATATAAAAGTAATGGCCATGACATAAGGATCCATAATATTTTATATGTAGAGAATGCATCATTCCTCCCAGGAAAAATCTGTAAGTATGTATGATTATGAAATATGATGATGTTTCCCAGTCTAATGTTTTTTATATCCTACTGCTTCACTGATAATGGTCTATCATATTCTTATGAATAGTCCATGAACTATATCCTTAACTATGTAGGTGTTGGGAATTTATCCAATTTCCCCCTTTTGCTATGTATCAAGACACCTTTTAAAAATTAAATGCTAGGGATTTGCTAAGTTCATTAATTAAGTTCTGAAAGACTCAGGATCATCTCCTCCAGACCAAGTGGCCTCTAAATTCTCTATAATTTAATCTAAACATACTCAAGCCTACTCTTTACCAGCTCTAGCACTTTTGTTTGAAGGTTTATTATTCCAAGAGTCTGTATTATTATTCTTTTCCTGTTGAGAGTGTGCATTTAAAGAAAACAGTTTAGAAACAGATTGCATCTGTTAGTGACCCTTTCATTTTTGAGGGTGGCAGGGGATGCCTTTTCCTTTTTATGTTTTAATTCTTTCTTCAGCCCCTCCAATCATGTTGTTTCTGTGTTGCTTTCCTAGACCTTTTGTCTTCCCTTTAGTGTCTATTGGATTCAATCTTTTATGGAGTCATTTTCCTTGTATACTTTCTAACCTCTCTCATCATATCTCAGAATACCCTAGACCAAAAAAAAAAAAATAGCATTGCATAGAGGGAAGAACAATGCTCTACTTTTGCTTTTGGGTTAGATTTATACATTTACCTTATACCAGAAGAGATCATTTAAAAAATAAATGACATTGATTAAGCAAATAGTATACACCCTGAACTTTAGATAATCAGGAGTATACTTGTAGAGTAGCTTTTTCCTGCTTCCAAGAAATGAAAAATCTAAAGGGAAATCTGAGTCACATACGTGGATCTTAAGAAACATTCCTCACCTTGTGGAATTTTGGGAAAATTGAAGGCTTTGAAGTCAAAGTTATCTGGATTCAGATCATGAATTGATCAAATGATATTTCTGTCACCTTGAACAAATTCCTTCTTTGCAACTCAGTTCTTCCTCATCATGTTGATCACAAAGGGTTGCAGTGAGGATAAAATGAAATATGTATGTGAAAATGTCAACTAGTATAGTCCTTATGAAGGACTTTTGATGTTTTCTTTTTGACAGTTCAGCATCTAACCCTTGGCCTATTAGCTATCTGATCTTCCTTCTGGGGGACTTTCTCTTAATGTGCTGCCTTAGTGGGAAGGAATATCCTAGTCCCTACCTCCTCTTGATGACTCACTCTAGGGAAATGGTGGAAGCTTGATCTTTCCTCTATATATTCTATCCAGGGAATGAGCGAGGGACCTACGCTTGGCCAAACAGAATCTTGCCTATAGAACATTAAACATTAGATTAGTGAACTAAGTGGGGGAAATATTTGGAGTTTAGGTTGATTACAGAGATAGTAATGATCTAGCAAACTCTTTCTATGGCATGATGGCAGTAGAGTATCTTATTCTAAAAAGATATCAATATTATGGAAATTTCTCAGTAGATGGAAATTAAGTGTCTTTCAATAGCTTTAATTAAAATGTCTAGTTTATAGTTGGCACAAAGACCTTGTATAGCAAGCATTGGCTCTGATACCTTGTCAAGTCACTTAACATCTATTTTCCCTTTGAAAGGGGAAATAATAACACAGTTCATGTTGATATTGTGAAAATCAAGTAAGAAAACAGAGGTGAATGTATTCTGTATAGGCCTAACAGAATATGACCTAATGCTTATTTTGTTGGTATGGAAATAAGGACGTAAGAGTTGAGAGAAGTAATAGTGTTTTCCCGTGCAGTTGTAGGAGGCTTGTCGACCATGGGAAACCTAAAAGTAAAGATATTACCTAAAATAATGGAAAGAAGTAGTTGTTTTTTGTCCTGGGATATGAGAAATATATGTAGAAAGAATAAAAGTATAATGATATATTTACCAAGACAAGTGTGAATAACAGATGCAACTAAAGAAAAGGTAGCTTTTGGATTTTGATGACACCAATTAATACCATACGGTTAGCATGTTTAATTTCAATATTTCTTCTTTTCCCTGAATGAAAGAACCACATATTTCTTTCCAATGCCTTAGCCCATCCCTCCAAGCCAATCTCAGTGCTTTGTTCCTAGTGGGAATTCCTCACTAGATGTATTTTTGCATAGTGATTATTGCTATGTTCTGTTCTCTCACATCGGTAATTTGTTTATCAGTGAAACACCACAGTCATAGAAAATTAGAAAGAAGCAAAAACAACAAAAGGATTCCCACCTGGTTTTCTTCTGAGGAATTAGGAACAACTCTAATGAGGTATTTTTCAAGGGAAACAATGAACTGATGAAAAATCTGCTCTGTGTCTCTCTAGGCACAATGTAGCTACCTATCCTGAGAAGAATGACACTCAGTTTTGTGTAGATTGTGGAGTCTGAAATCACAACTGTTGAAAAGTTTGGGGAAATTAGAAGTTCTGAGCAGATTTCACTGAGCAATCCCCAAATATAAGCTAGATGGGAAAGGATGCATGAAATCTTGCAAAGTGACAAAGTTGAGCTATAGACTATGGTGAAATTGGCAATTTATACCTTTTTAGGAAGAGTCACTTTCATCTCCACCATCAGATACATGTGCAAACATAAATTTATATTCCAATGGTAGTCAGCAATGGCATCCACAGATACAACCTACTCCTGTGGATGTTCCTGACAAGTTAGCTGTATGTGCATTATTGTACCCACACACAAACACACACGCTCATATACACATAAATTGTGTATGGGAATATTTTTTTATTTTTCGTGAGAAGATTAATAGCTTCTATTAGATTCTCAAAGGGCTATCATCCATATAAAGTTAAGAGTTGTTACTCTTCCTTGATTTTCTCCCACTTAATGAAATATATGAAAATTCAAGCAAATGATAGTTGACATAATGAATGGGATAACCTCGAATAAATTCCAAGTATTTTACCCATATGATGCTTTAACTATTCCTAAGAAAAGACCTCAAAATTGATTGTTAGCTCCCAGTGTGTAGCTACCAAGACTGAGATTTGCTGCTTCAGTAAGCTACCCAGAATCAGAGAAGCACAGACTTTCAGAGTTGGCTGTTAGAGTTCATTTAGAACAAATGATTTCCAAATCTATTTTCCATAAGAAACATAATGCAACTCTTTTCTCAACTAAAGTATCAAGCAAAAATCCCAATATATAAAACACAAAAAAGAAACTACTTTGATGGAAGTTGTCTGTGACCTTGGATTGTTCCTGTTTAGCCTCCTCCTCACGTCCCCCACAGCCACTCAAGGTCTTATTTCCTTTATGATCAGTTATTTTCTGCTTTATCTGTTGTGGTTGTTTCAATGTTTTGTTAGTGACTTTTCAAAGTATGAGTTATGTCATGTAGCTTCTTACGAGAGAGTTGGAAACTAAAGGTCTTGGCTGACTCCCTATTAAGTTTGCCTCACATTGATCTGAATGTTCTTGGTATTGATCTCAGAGTCAGATAGATTTGGAATCATGGCTCTGTCATTTATTAGCTGTGTGATCTTAGGCAAGTCCCCGAACTGCTTTATGCTTCAGTTTCCTTATCCGGGAATTAGGATAAAAATTAATTATGTTAATAACGATAATAATACCAATGATGATAATAATAATGTAGTACATACCCGCAAGGTTGCTGTAAGGTTTAAATGAAAGAGTGTTCGTGAAAGGTCATTTTCTTAATGACCTAAATTCATTCTTGATAACCCTGCCTCTAGCTGAAAAGCTATTAAATATAATTCTATTAATTTTAATGGTAAAATTATACTTTTGGTCCCAATCTAAGGCAGACAGTTTTTAAAGATAGAAAAAGATGTATCAATTGCATAGTGAAAAGAAGTTCATATGAGCAATAAACAACTACTTGAAAGTAAATTAATACGATTTGTATGTAAAATTTAATGTAGCAAAGGTTTACTTACTCACTGAAGGAGTAAGGGAAAGATGGATAATGGATAGTTGTGGAAGAGGGTGCAAAGAGTTGTTCTTTAGAAGTGCAATATTTTTCTTTTCTTTCTTTTTATTTTAGTTTTATTGAGGTATAATTGACATAAGATATTTAAAGTGTACATCATGGTGATTTGATATATGTATACACTGTGAAAGGATTCTCCCATCTAGTTAATTAATACATTCATCACTTCACATATTTATCTTTATTTTTTGTGTGTGATAACATTTAAGTTCTATTTTCTAAGCAAAATTCAATTATACAGTACAGTATTATCGATTATAGTCACCATGTGATACACTAGATTTTCAGAGCTTATTCATTTTATTGTTGAAAATTTGTACACTTTTACTAACCTCTCCCTATTTCCCCCACCCTCCAACCCCTGGCAATCACTTTTCAACTCTCTGTTTTGATGAGTTTGACTTTTTTTTTTTTTTCCAGATTCCACATATAGGTGATACCATATAGCACTTGTCTTTCTCTGTCTGGCTTATTTCACACAGCATAACGCCCTCAAGTTCCACTCATGTTGTTGCAAATGGCACGATTTCCTTCTTTCTCATGGTTGAGTAATATTCCATGTGTATTGTGTAAACATCTGCTTTATCCATTAATCCATTGATGGACATTTAGGCACTTAGGTTGTTTCCTTATCTTGGCTACTGTGAATAATGCTGCAATGAACATGGAGGTTCAGATCTCTTCAATATCTTGTTTTCATTTCCTTTGGAGATATATATATATATATATATATATACACACACACACACTCTAAGTACATTATTTTAAAACTTTTTTGTTCAAGAAATTTTCAGCCTTTTGAGGCTTATGGTGATCTTGCCCTCAAACTACACTTAATAAATTTATAGAACAGAAAAAACTCTTTTATGCCAAAATAAAAGTTACAACAATGGTACTTTGAAACACATGAAAACAACACACATGCAAAGCAAACTGAAGAGTCTTAGTGCCACCTGCAATTCTCACTCGCATGGCATCTATATACAAAGCAAAACGGTTTAAGTTCATTCGAAATGTAACTCATTCAAATTTATTCTTTATGTTATTTTTTAACTGGAAACTTTGGTGTCAAGTAAATTGGTGGATATGTCTTTGCCTGAAGCCATAATGTTGAAATATTACCTTCTATACTATATTTATTTAATGTGTTTTGGGAAGAAAAAAGTCATCACACTGAAAACAAGAGAGTCACTGTCCAAAAAGCAGCCTGACTTTTCCAGATGGTACTTAATCTTTAACTGAACAGTCATTATGTGCAATGAAGTCTGTACTTTGCATATTTCCTGACACCCAAGTAAGAAATTAACAAATCTAATTGTCTCTCCTCATTCAGCATTCTTTCCCTTCCTCTTTTTCTTCCTATATTCCTTCCATCTCTAAATACTAAATTGAAAACTTCAACTTCACAGAATAACTCAATAAGGGCCTACAATTTCTATTAACTGCAAAACAACACCTCAAAATCATGCAAGACAATGTCTCTTCATCTCTGCAAAACCTCAAACTGACTTCAAATCTGCATCTAGGCTCTGTCTTTTTCCTAAGAATATTGAAATATTTCACAGGCCTGTTGTGTTGTTTTCCAACATCCCTGTGAGGTATACTGATAAATATGCACTGTTTTTCAGATAAGAAACTCAGGGAGGCAAAATGAGCTGGCCAGATTTATAAAAGCTGAATTCCCACAATGTCATTGCCTATCTGTATTACCTTGTTCCCTCATTTATGCTTTTCTCAGAGTGAGCACTTTGAATAGAAACAGCAGAGGTTCAAACAAACATCTCTTTCCCCATTGGTATTCCCAAACTCAAAAGATAAGTTAAAATTACTAGAAGCATCTATTTGATACTTTCCCATGAGAAACTCACAGTTTGTTGCTCATCCTACATTCTAGTCATTTCGAATTCACAGACTCATGTAAGTAAGTACATACACCTAACGGCACTCCACTTTTGGCCAACTCTATATACTTGAGGGCACCCCTATCTCTAGTAGTGGCTCATTGCCGCTGTTGTATTGGAGGTGGTGGATGGAGGAGGCCTAAAGTGCTGGAGAATTATAGTTTGAAACGTTGTAGCAGCCATGAGCATTTGCCTTGTAGACTTCAGCTTTGGGGAGCATAATTGACTCATAAGGGCCCCAGCTGCACTCTGAAATCCATCAATGTGTTTGAACATGCTTCCCATGGCTGCACTCAGCCGATGATTGAGCACAACATGGCTCCTAAAGCAGATTTGTTCTTGGGAACATTTCTTGGACTGTAGGGAAGTCTAGGAAACTTCTACCTATCCTTCCTTCTCTCTCTTCTTCATTTTGGGCACACTTCCATTCCAGCATGTTGGCTCTCCCAGTCTTACTTGTGTCAAATAAGAAATAAATCCAGACTTAGGTAAGGAGAGACTTTATTAAAAAAGACTATTGCAATAATGGGAGGGGACTATTGAAATAAGGAGAGCTCTCTGACCAAGAGAGTTGCAACATCAGGCAGAAAAGGGCTTTCCTTTTATAGAGAGAAGTAAACAAGCCTGTAAAGAACCAAGTGTGGGCACGTGGGGTTAGTGAGTGGTGTGATCAGGCAATTAATCAGGGAATATTTTCCCCTGGAGTCAGCTTATTCTTGGAGGGCTATTAAGAAGAAGTTATTCTGTTTTCCCATCCTCAATGGTGCGCCCAAAGTTCGGGGACCTGGCAGAATTAGTGAAGCCTGATTCAAGTTTGTTGAAGTCAAGCTAACGGGCATTTCATCTAGTTGGACAGTGGTGACAAATAGTTGAGCCAATAATTTACGACACAACAATGGGAATTTGAAGTCTGTGTCTGGCTTTGTCTTAATGAAACAAAGGGCTTATCCACCTGTCTTGTCCTAGTTAAGGAAGAAGGGTGGTTCTTTGCATTAAGCCATTTCTTAGAACACAAAAGGGGCATGGGTTTCGTGACCATCCCTGTCTTCCAGAAGCATGGGGCTCAGGTAAAGCTCAACATTGTCTTTTGGCTTCCTTTCCATTTTGTCCTCACAGGCTTTTCTCTGAACAAAAATTTTTGCTCACTTAATCCTTTTGTTACCAAATCAAGTGGCCTTGCCTCCTGGTGAGTTAAATAAGACTCTGCACCAGTGGAAGTTGTCTCACATAGTAAAATGTATTTGCAGCAGATAGGAGGGCAGGAGGAATCATTTCCAAAGTCATGGCGTCCCCTAACAAACGGAAGCAGGAACTTTCATTTGAGTTGGAGAAGGACTATTCAAAGGGAAAGGCCAGTATTCGCTTGCACAGGCTCAGTTGGAGAACATGGTTCCACATAATGAGGCCTAAGCTCCTCTTGGAGAGAACTTTGCATTAAAAATAAGGCAAAGGTCATGGGCATACCTCTTGTGGTGAGGCTTGGTCAGTTTCAGGATGATTGGTGGTTACATCTCCTTAACATACAAAAGGAAAAGAAACAACTTGGAAAAACAGTTAATTTCTTCCAAACCCACCTTTGAGTTTCTCGAGGCACCTAGTCGGTGACACTTTCTTGCCTTCTGATTCTTGGAGGACCTGGACTAACATATGTGTTCCTTATGTGCCTTTCTTTGCCTTCCCCATTAGTACAACACTATACCAGCGGTTCTCAAATTTTGCATAGAAATGATATATGGTGCTTGCTACAATGCAGTCTCCTAAAAATGAGTACAAAAAGATTTCATAGATCTGGGGTGAAGCCAGGAGTTAAGCATTCAGGTGACTTAGTTGTGAGAGGTCTTTGAACCATGCATTGAATAACACTGCTGAAATCAGTCAATGCAATGTGGGAAAGGTTATGTAATTATATGTGAACATATGTATTCATAAAGCTTTATGGTAACGTTCATGTCTCATAGGAATATCTATTTATACAAAATCCTCTGATTTTCGTTGACTGTGGCTATTTTGGCCTTGCGGCTACTAGTAGTATAGCATAATATTTTGGAGCCCAGGCTCTGGACTTTGAGCACCTGCATTTGACTTCTACCCCATCCTTCCTGACTGTGTAACTTGGGCAAATTGCTTAACTTCTCTGTAAAATACCTACCTTGAAGAATTTTTATGAGGATTAAATTAGTTAGTACATGTGAAGTACTTACTATTATGTCTAGCACTATAGTGAGGTCTCAATAAAAGTTAGTTTATCATATCTGCTAGAATTATTATTAACCACGGATTTCACTAGCTAGCATTTATTGAATAGTCTATCAGTCAGGCACTATGCCAAGTAATTTGCTTGAACTGACTCATTTAATTCTCTCACTGTGTTGTAGGACAGAGTTATGGTTCTAGAACAAAGAGGCTCTCAACCAAAACTGTTATCTTCTCCTTCCCCCTAATGGTGCTTGTTACCATGTATTATAATCATTTTGTTTATGTATCTATCTCTCCCACCAGAGGCCAGGAAGTAGGTTCAAATTACTGTTGTATCCAGAGACCAAGCTATTTCAGTTTACCTAAAATTCTTTCAGTTCATAAATTGATGAAAAAGAAAACTACAAGCCATTCACTAACAATGTAGAAAACTTAGAAAAGTGTTTGACAGGAAGATACTTTTCACTCATCCTCCACCTCCCTACTCTCCAGTTCTCAAACGCTTTTTATATGCTCTTTGGAATTCATGATCCGTTCTCAGCTTTAGATTTATCCAAAGCTTGTTTCCAAGAACTAATTTTAATGGATATTTACCTAAACAATACAATGTTCATTTATTTATCATTTTTTAATTGTAGACATTTTATCTTAGACATCAAAGAGCTGAGAACTTAATGTAATTTGCCCCATTTTAGAAATTAATAGTGTTTTAGCATTATGCTTCAGCTTGTATTAACAGATAAAACTAGAAAAATAGCAACATAATTCCTTTTTCTTTGTTGTAGGAATGTTACTGAAAACACAGGCCACAAATCAACACATACATATGAGACTCTAAGGGAGAAATTTGACTCAGGAAAACTCAGGAGACCTTAAAAGAGGAAACAAGAGAGTGAAGATCACTGCTTTGTCTACAGGATATACTTGTTTGTAACATCTGAATTTTGTAATTAGCTATATTTTATTCATTTTTTTCTGCTAGGAAACTTAAAACCAAATTTACAACCCTCTTCTTCTTACAAATATGCTTTGTTTCCTTTGTTTTTCAAGACCTTCTACTTCAGGAGGTTCTCACTTAACCTTTAAGTGTTCTTGTGTGTTTCATCCATGGAAATTCCTTTGGATGCAGCTCCATTAGTACTATGGAAACAATGTACCATTATTTAACTGACTTTGAGTTTGCTGTGTTCTAATTCAGGAGGAGAATTTCATCAGTGAAAAGTTTCTCAGACCTATGTTAATCATAATACGAGTTGCACAGATTATTCCCTGCACCTCTGAGAATATTTTTGTGCAGTAAATGAAGAATCACCCATTCTATACTCTAGAAATTTATATTATGATTAGTTTAGCTCATGGTGGTGAGGAATTTAATAGTTATGTGCCAAATTTAATAGGTTTGTTGAGTAAAAATGTTTCTCTTTGTGGGTTAGGGAAATCTGTTAGACACTAATTCAAGACTAATTCAAGACACTAATTCAAGTATTCAGAGTAAGATATAAGTCCCAGCAACAAGATGAAACAGGGCACACACTTGTCAAAGAATTGGGAAGGTGTTTGACCAAGAGCCAAAGATACTAAATCTGGAAGAGGCAGCTACTCCACAAAAAATCAAATAAAGAAAGCAATAATCACAATTTATGAGTAAATGTAGTTATGCTGTTTAGCATTTAGTATCAATCCTGGAATGACATAAATAATGACTGTTTTGGGGTTCTCAAAACTTTTGTTCTTCCCAGCATATGGCCTTGGACACTTAAAGAAGAAGTGCAATGGTAAGATCAAACAAAATTAAATATAAATAAATAAACAAACATATACATGTATGCATTTACATATATATGTAAAACTATTAACCCAGATCCTCTTTAAAATTATGGAGAAATTAATTAATGATGATTTATTTCTTATGGCTCATCCTACCAAAATTCACCTCTGATGTAATTGTAAATATTAAATGATACCCAGAAGCATGTTGACATGCTCAAATCCATCAACTTGAAACTCAAGTAGGTCTTTTCTTGCTTTCCTCTGACAACCTGGAGCTTCCCAGAAGTGCCACCTAGCACCAGCTATCAATGAAATCCACTGTTTAAAACTTAATTAAAGGAGTAGATCAAAATAAACCCCTAGATAGGTCTATTGTTTTAAATTGGTCACCTCTGAGGTTCTGGCCTATTGTTGAGGTAATCATCTAAATAAAAGGGAGTGAGTGTAGGACTTCCTGACTTAGGTCATTACTTCTCAAATCGTTGACTCATCCTAGAAATGCCAACAAGCCACCTGACAAACTCATACCTCTTGACATAAAACTAAAGAGAATAGAATAGATGATAGCCATTTCTGGATGGGGTTAAGGGATTGGCTTCCTGCATTACTTTCCTTTCATATTCTCAGCCATTGTGGGAATACCAAGAAACCCATTATGAGAGTTCAGGAATGAGACGTGTATCTTCACATCATCATTGAAACTCCCAGAGAACAGAGTGGGTGATATCTTACTCCCAAGAATAGTCTTCTAGTTTTTGGATAGTCTCTTCTGAAATTTGTGAACATCTTAGGTGTTCCAGTTTTATATTTATTTTTCTTATCTCTTCAGCATCAACTTGACATTCTTTCATCTGTATTTAAGCTTAAAAACAAAAGTAGCTGATGGTTGATTCCCAAATGGGAATCTTGCCTCTTGTCCTATAATAATCTTTGAAATCTTTACTCGTCATTGAAGAATGCATTGGATGCCTGGCTTCCTGTGAGAGCCTTTCCTGACATAGAACTACCACCATTATCTCTACATCACTGCATTTCTCTTCCTCTTAAAACTCCTGGGTATGACTGTTGCTTTAAGTTTTTCTCCTTGGAAATCTTGAGGAATGCATGCATAACTATGGGCCCCATACAGTGTTAGGCAATTGTTGTCTGATAATCTTATGTTAACTACAGTTTCAATTTTGTAAAATGGATAATGAGGAATTTCTACTCCTAGGAATTCCTCCTTTATTAGAATCATCTTCCTTGAAATATAAATTCAAGTCAGGGAATATCATACATCTCAGAGTAATTGTATTGTTTTAGCCTTGTTTCTCCTGCTATTCTTAACCAATACGGGAGTGCTCCTCAGACTACTCTGCATCATCCCATTTAAATTTCCTTAGAGAAATGGGTAATATTTCACTCTGAGGATGACTTCCTGGTCTCAGTTGGTCTCCTAGGAGATCCTTGCTCATTATGGCAATGACCATCAGTATCATAACCCCTAAAGGTCATTCTATTTTAATTTCATTGAAATAAGAGTTGTAAGAAGATATACCCAGTTTTTCTACCTGATTTCCTAATTTGTAAAAGTATCAAAAGAAGTTTGTAAAATAGAATGATCACAGCTGATCATAGCTGAATTAGCTTTCTAAAGACAAAGGATGAAATGTCTGAAAGTCACACTGAAGGAAAGAAATGAAAACATGCACACAATGCAAAAACAAGCCCACAGCCCTTTCTCTTTTTAATCTTTATGTGATTTTTACCTTAGGGACATTATTTCTTCCCTTGCATTAGGATTTTGACCATGTCCATTCCCCCCATGCCCCCACCCCCCCATCGGTTTCAACAATTTGAATTCAAAGGGAGATATGCTAATGTCTCTATTCCTTCACATGCCCTGGACTCCATATGTAAATTTGACTATTGCTTCCTCTGCATGCTTCTAGTGCTGCATCTTCCACATTTCTTCTCTCACCTCTGTCAAAATAAGATTTCAATTTTATAGGATACTCCTTTACTTTGGATTCATCTTATCATCTTTTTCAAAAGAATATCAGGACTATGTGGGGCGACATAGATGTATTCTCTGGTACTTGAGGAAGGAAGCTGAAGACAAAACTAACTGTATTGAGGAGATTTCAACTTTTCTACTTTTATCAGTTCATGTTATGTAAAAGGGAATAAATAGCACTTTAATTACACTCTCAGATGTCACTAAATGGGGAATGTTGCAAACTAGAGGAACGAGAAAGGAATAATACTACAGGGACTAAAGAGGTTTAGCTATGTGGGTGGGTAGGACCAAGAGAACAAAAATCACCCCACAAAAAGTTCTAAGTAATTTATAACTACCCTGTGCTTATGCATATATGTATATATTTGGGTTTCTGTGTGCACCTGTTTTGTTACACTATTTAAGTTTAAACACATGTAATTTCATGGAAGAAAAGCAAGCCAGGACTGGCCATAATAATCTAGGGTACCTACTTCCTCCTCTCTGCAGTGCTTTGGCCTCGGGATTGACCTGTATCAAATCAAGAAGTTCTGTTTTTGCATAGAATTTATGAGCCCTCCAACCTTGAAAAAGTACATGAATAAATATTTGAGTCATGGTTTTTATGGCAACTAGAGTATAAAACATGTAGTTGTTCAAAAATAAGTAGAAAATTAACTTAATTGTCTCTGCTGATAATCTTATTCTTAAAATGAGTGTCCCTTATGACTTCTCTACATAATCTCACTTTTCATCAGAAATTAATTAGCTTTGTTTGGGCTTAAGCCACACTGGTGACTTCAACCTGAAGACTCACATTTATTTTGGCTTCGTGATACCCGTGAGACGGAAGGCATACTTGGGCATTATTTGGAAAAAAATGGGCACCAAAGCCAATATCCACATGTTGACCTAAGGATGATCTGCCAAACTGTAGAAAACTTAGCTGAACCCTGGGGAAATTTGATCATTATAAATGTAGGAAGTAGGAAGTACCAAGAGGCCAATTACTTGAAACTGATGAGAGTCAAGTGTTCAAAAATAAGCAAAGTTCCTAGGACAGTAAGTTCACAGCAGATTGATTCACCTGCCCCAGGAGAGTACCACTCACAATATACTCAATATTTGCCTCTCCCTTGGAGTCACAGCCTGGTTAGGTTAGGACTGATTAGGCTAGGAATCAAGAGACTGCAGTTCTAGTCCCAAGCCTATAGTTACAAATAATAACATCATGGGTAGTCTCCTTCCCATCCCTCCCCTTCTCCTTAGTTCAACTTCCATATCTAGAAAAAGAAAGGAGTTAGTCTAGAGGAGTAGTGAGCTCCAGCCTCCTGGGGCCCATGGTGTTATCAGAAGGGACCCTTGAATCCTTACGTGGATGTAGATGCTTGAAGTTTGGCCATTGGATGAGTGGGAGAATGACAGTGGCTTTGATAGAGTGCAGTCAAGAGGAGAAATGAGTTCCAGGGTGAAGAGTGGTAGAAGAAAGAGTGCTCAATTGGGAAAGAGTACTTGAGTTTTCAAGCTTGTTCAGTCATTTACCGTCAATACTGTGATGTATTTGAACCACTATTTTCTCCACTGTTACATGAGAATTTTACTATTAATTTTGTTATAAAGATGGAACTGAAAATGAGCCATCAGACATCGGGTGTTATATCTCAGGCAATCTGAAATAGGCTAGCAGTGTCTAATGGTACAGAAATAAAGGAAAAAGACGCCTAACAAAAGCCCATAAGAGTGGGTGCTTAGAGAATCACTGGTGACTTTCATGTATACAGTTGTGTATTTTTTTTTTTGCCTCAGAATCTTAGTTGACTTTAATGCAATGTGATGCATGATATCAACTTTTCTTTAAATTAATAGACTTTAGTTTTTTGAGCAATTTTATGTTTACAGAAAAATTGAGCATAAAGTACGGATAGTTGCAATATATCCCTTCAACCCTTCTACCGATTTCTCCTATTACTAACATCTTGCATTATACAGTTTTAATTAGGTAACGTAATTCAGATCTCAAGAAGGTGAGCAGTGAGAGTGGGTAGATGTAACAGAGAAGAACAGGCTGCTCTTTAAGAGTATTGGTGGTAATCAGAAGAATGAAGAGAAAATGGAAACCAAATAGAATAAAAGGCTAAACAGTTTTTCTGTTATTGTAGTGTTTGTTTTGACTTTTTTCTCCTTTTTTTTAAATCAGGTTGTGGGTTATAGGATTTGTAAGTCTGTTTGAAATTAGAAGAGAAATAGCCAGGGATTGGGGCCATAGCAAAGAAATAAGAGAAAACAAGAAAATGAGAAAAAATGCTGGAGAGGTGAGAGGAGTTGATACTGGAATTATGGGAGAAGAATTTTCCTTGAAACTGAACGGAAATACTTGGAATATTTCCTCTGAGATTAGAGGGAAGGAGGAGTAGTGGAGGAAAAATGAAAACATGTATAGTTAGGGAGAGAAGGAGAATTGAGGGTGTTTAACTTGGTTGGGCTTGATTTTTAGGTCTAGTGTGGCTGAGGAGTGAGGCTGAGGAAGGGTGAGTGTGGTTAGACAGGAAGTGTTTGGCTGAGGAGAGGAAGAACTTGAAGGTGATGTGCTGGCTGGGCTATTGTATTCAAAGGCAAGGGCGTGAGAAGTCGAAAGCTTTCCAACTGAGCTGTGTGTGCAGATGGGGACTTGTCTGCTGATGGGTACATGGGTCTTTTGGAAAGAAATAGTTTGGGTTTTGGCCTTTCTCTTACTAAGTGGTCTGTAGGAAAGCCTACCAAGAAGGAGCTACCAATTTCCTCTAGGCCAGGAGATGACAAGTGATTTTTGCTGTCTCCTAGAAGCAGATGGAACCTTGACATCTCTCATTTAGGGCTGGCAGGATTTTCAGGATTAGGACTTTGCAGGTCTCCATGCCCATTGCTCTCAGTAGGTGGCATTTTGTATCTTTCACAGGTTGAGAGGATACAGGAAGGAACCAGACTTAAGCAGGCTTCTCTTTGCATGCTTTTTGTCTTTCTCCCACAAGTAGGCTCTTACTGTTGTTAACTCTCTGTGGGTTGGGTCTATCATGTCACGAGTTATTGGTTCTTTCAATCCTTTCACCTTTTATCACCTGAGTAACCCATTTTGAGATTGCCCTAGCCTCCAAATGGTTTTGGGCGCATTAAATGTCTCTATTCCCATTTTCTTCCCGTATCTCTGAACCTTGCTCTAGAGCCCCCCATCTGTCTGTGACCAATAGAGATGGAAGTGAAGAAATGTGTCTTTATTGGATTATTAGTCTGTGACATTTTTCAAAGCAAATGTAAAATAGGAGGATGTGGTGATGGTTATGACAATCATGTGATCATGATGATGACAGATAATTCTTATTGGCTACATATTATGTGTGAGGCACATCCTCAATACCCACAACAGCAACCCACTTATGTACTATGAGGTAATACTATTCTTGTTTCCATTTTACAGAATAGGAAACCAATTTGATTCAAAGAAGTTAGCCAAATTTTCCAAGATCATACGTTTTTATTACAAGTGATGATGCCCATCTCAAATTGGCCTAAGCAAAGTGGAGAGTATTGGCTCACATTTCTGAAATGTCTATTGGTGGTCCTGTCTACAGCCCAACATGGATTCAGAGACTTACATAGTGTAATCAGAATTGACTTTCCCTCCATGTCTTGGTCTGATATCCTCTGTTGGCTTTATTTTAACATAGACTCCCCCAGTATGTTGTCCTTATGGCCAATTGGCTTAATGGCCAATTTAGCTCTAAGTTTATATTGCACGTTCAGCATGCAATCATGAGAAAAGACAGAGCATCTCAATCTTTGTAGCTTCAGAAAAGGCCTTAGGAAGAGCCATGATTGGCCAGGCTTTGGTCATGTGCCCATCTGTGACCCAAACACCGTGGTACTAGTGGTGCAGTACTTGATTTAGTAGGTCATAGATATACACCCACTTCTGATGTACAAGACTGAGGTGGAGTCACACCTTCACATAAATTACATTGAATATGTTTCCCACAAAAAAAGGACTGTTCACAGATGAAGGGATGGAGGGAGAGAATGCATGTGGGCAGTCAAAAGTTTATGCATTTCAAAATCCTCTACTCCCAGTCAGACGGTATGATATCCAGGATTTGGATATGGATAATGCATCCCTAGATCCAGCATTATTCTAAGCAGGCCTTGTGCTAGTTGATTTGTAGAATTTATCTCATTTAATACTCATCATAGGGCCGGCCCTGTGGCTTAGCAGTTAAGTGCTCAAGCTCCACTACTGGTGGCCCGGGTTCGGATCCCGGGCATGCACCGACGCACCGCTTCTCCAGCCATGCTGAAGCCATGTCCCACGTACAGCAACTAGAAGGGTGTGCAACTATGACATACAACTATCTACTGGGGCTTTGGGGAAAAAAAAAATAGGAAGAGGATTGGCAATAGATGTTAGCTCAGAGCCGGTCTTCCTCAGCAAAAAAAGGAGGATTAGCATGGATCTTAGCTTAGGGCTGATCTTCCTCACACACACACACAAAAAATATATATATATATACTCATCATAAACACTGGGAGCAAATATTATTAGCCCCATGTTATAGGTAAGGAGCTAAAGTGAAGCATGGTAAAGTGGCTTGCCTGACTCTATTTCTGAGTGACCAAGCCAGGAACTAAACTTAAGACTATTTGACTTTTCTTTTAGATTCCTTTCACCCGGCCATGAACATCATAACAAGCATCATCTGAATGGTTTTGAATGTCAGCAGGAGACTAGGGATGTGGTCTGTAATAATCAATTTTGCTGTTGACAACCAAGCACAATAGCTCGGTGGCTTACAACACAGATAATTATCTTCATCACTCATGGTCTCTCGGTCAGCTGGGGCAGCTCTGCTTCTGGCTGGGGGTGGAGTTCAAGTTGGCTCCATCTGTTGCATTCTTGAGCCCAAGCTAGAGTAGCAGAAGCCATCCAGGGGAAGCTCTTTTCGTGGTGGATCATTGAAATGTCGGAAGGCAAGTCCACCCAGGCAAGCACATTTCAAGTCTCTGCTTGCATCCTGTCCACTAACATCTTATTGGGTGAAGCGAAATACATGGTCCAGCTCTGCATCAGTGGGCTGGAGAAGTACTCTCTACCCACAGTGGCAGGAGGGGTGTGACTAGTCTCTGAATAATCCAAACTATCATAAGGTACTTTGAAGAAACTAGAGTAAGGGCCTTCAATTCAGACTTGTGCTAGTTGTTATTGTTTTTGTTTTTGTTTTTGTTGGTTCTTTCCAAAATGCAACTTATTAGAAAGCATTGTCAATCAGTAAGCCTAGAAATGTAGAGGTCACAAGTCAAATTTAGGAGGTATTGATAGTGGTATTGACATCATATAATGGTAAACATATAAAATAGTGTCATTTCTAGCAGTCTTCGAAACCTGGCTGAAGTATCTTTAAATATTGCTGTCTGGCATGGATATTATAATCACAGTACTCTTTTGTGTGTTTTGGGGGGCAATTTATTAAGTGTTGGGGCAATATTTTAAACTAAAATAGAAGAAGATATGCAACTCTGGAGTGAAAAATGGCTGTGACAATTGACAGCTTGGGGAGCTAAATGCAACCGTTTGTTGAGGTGTGAAATAATAGCTATCAGTCTTTTTATTCTAGCAACAGTTCAGGACATTGGAGCTTCATAGACGAATTATGTTCTACTGGTTTTATTCATGACTAATAGTTTAAATTCATTCCATTCAAGAGTTCTTTATACTCATGTATAACTACAACCTGATTTTCCTACCAGAAATACTTCCCCACCCTACCCAAAGCTGTGGAAAGCTAGAAGGGGTGATTCTGACATTATTTGTGTTCAAGAAAAGGCAATATTTCTCCTATATTTGAAACTGCAGACACAGTTATTAAGCAAAAAATGGTCAGAATTTCAGGTGGAATTGGAATCGGTGAGTTGGTTTCATTATTGAGGGTGAGAGGTGTTGAATACATGCAATTGTTGTTCAATAAGAAGTAAACATTTCAGTGTAGCAGTGTACCTCGTAGGGTATAGGTACTGAGGAGGAGAAAAAATAGACAAAATAAAAGGTATGATTTCTAACTGCAGTGGAGAGAAAGTATGTCCAAAGAGAAGAGAGTTGCTCTAATAATCAGAAATCCTGGATTTTATTATTAACTAGTTTTTGGACTTTGAAGGAATAATAAAATGTTTCTAGGATGTTATTTTCTTATCTCAAAAATAAGACAATTTATCTAGATTTACTTCAGTGACAACTCTGATTCAAACATTATAGAATGTTGAGTTTGCTACCAAATCTGAAAGGTACAAAACATGTGAATACTTCATGTAACGACGTGTTGAATGCCTACTGATTTGTGGTAGGCTTTGTACTCAGCAGGGGGAGTGTAGCCGTGAAAGAGAAAAAGCTCCTGCCCTAGAAAGCTTACATTCTGGAAGAGATACAGTCAATAAACAAGTAAACAAATAATTATATGATTTAATTTCAGATGTTAATAAATGCTGTGAAAAATTAAAACAGGTTAAAAAGAGAGAGAGTGATGAGGAAGGAGAATTTATTTTTAAATAATTAGGAAATCTCTATCTGAGGAGATAGCACTGGACATTTGAATTAAATTATTAAGTTAGTTTTGCAATTATTTGGGGAAAAACTGTCTCTCTAACAAATGCAATGAACCTGAGGTCAGAAATCCTTTCGTATGTTTAAGGAATAACAAAAACAATAGCTTAATTATACAGCATAGTCTATATATGACAAAACAAAGTAGTGTAAACTGTATTCTGTGGCATGACATAAAGATGTGTTAAATTAATCAGAGAAGGTGGTGAGCTGATAATTCCCATGATTAGGTCTTGGCTTCATTTCTTTTGTCTCATTGATCACCAAGTTCTGGATATTTTACTATCTTAACTTGTGGTATCTACACTCATTTTCATTCCAACATCTGGACTTGAACTCAGGTGGACGGTTGCAAAGACCATTGGCTTTGAGCCATCCTCTACCAAAAAGTAAAGCCGATCACATAATTCACTTCTAAACAATATATATTTTTTAGATGATTCTCTATCAACTGAAGAGAAAAGTAAATTCAAACGACGTAACATAAGAGGACTTTTGTGATTCGTCCCTACTCACTTGTTTAGCCTCTATTTGTAAAATTCCCTCCTTACCCTAATTCTACAGCCATGCTAAACTACTTGCTGTTTTCCCAAATGTCATGCTCCCCCATATCTTCATCTGTGACCTCTATGCTCCCAACTTCCTTCCTGTGTTTCAGGAACCAGTTAGGGTGTATCTCTGCCAGGGATTTCCCCTCACCTAACAGTGTGTTTCTGCAGCACTTAGCATACTGTGGTGGAATTGTCTCTCCATTACCTCTTTCCCACTAGACTGTGAGTTCCCTGAGGGTCTGGACAATGTTATTAATCTCTGTATTTTTGGCATCCAGTTCAATGCCTGGCACCAGGTTCAATAAATCTTTCTAAAAATAATGAATGTGGGACATAATATATGCATTATCTGATTTTAAGAGACAGGCTATATCTTTAAACTAGTCAATTATTTTGCCCCATTTGTTTCTCTTCCTTTCCTCTGCCTTCCACACCTCACTTCATGTTTATACATCAATCCAAGTGATCATTCCCAAAACTGGTGTCTCATGATAAAGGGAGAGAACAGCATGCCATGTGGAGGAGTGGTCTTTGCTAAAGACATACTGAAAAAGAAGTATTTTTTATTTAAACTCCACTCATGGATATCCCATTGGTGGTCATTATTATTACATTAGCAACTCTCTGAGTCATTCCCACCCTATTTGCTTCCAAAAACAATGAACTTTTTGCTTTAGCATTTGCATTTGTAGTCCAGTCATGATATTGGCAGGATTATTTTTCTCACTAAGGTGAACAGATTAAGTTAGATTATGAAAAATCTCATCATTTACTAGTAATCTTTTTAGATGGGCTTCCCCTCTCCTTTGATCAGTATTGTTTTATCCTTTCCCAAGATGCAAGAAAGATGGGAACTGAGAGACAGATTGCAGGTCTTTTCTATTGCTTTTAACAACCAGTGAGTTGAGTGGTGTTATCTCCATTTTCCAGCTGACAAAAATGAGATTCCAAGAAGTTAAGTGGTTTGTCTGGGCAGCTAATTGGTGGAAGAGGGAGAATTGAACCTAAAACAATTCTCTTTACTCCACCATGTCCCTTCATTAAGGAATGATCTAAGCAAAAGATCTGCTTGTTCTGATGTATCATACCACACAAAAATGACACACACACGTGTATACACAAAACTTAACTACATTTCCTAAATGGCAGAGATAGCTTATTTGCAAAGTCTGGAAAACAATTAAGCAGATTTTCTGGTATTGGAGCATAGGCAGACTCTGAGAACTCCTCCATAGACACCCTTAATTCCTCTGACCCAAATATGAACTCACATTTATACCAGAAGGCAGATTTAGAAGCATGATGTGAGCAATATCTACAGCTGGAAGAATGAAATTAATGACTTATTTTGAAATGACCTTTTCTGATTCATTATTCATAACAAGAAAAACACATGGCGATCTTTATTCCCAGCTGACTCACAGTGGTCAATGGCATCATCGTTGTCAAGATTTCATTCTTGAATATGAGGTTGTTAATGAATATTCTAACATCTAACACTTATTGAGCTGTTACAATGTTCCAGGCGGTGTGTTAGGGTCTTTATTTCTAATTATTATCAGCATATTCCTTAAGATAGGTGACATTTTCTAACAAATTAGCTGAGGGTTAAAAAAGTTAAATAACTAGTCCAAGGTTGCACCTGCTGGAAAATGGCAAAACAAGATTTGAATCCAGTTAATCCAGTTCATCTGACTATGAAGGCTGTGCTCGAGCTTATCCATTCTTGGTTTGAGTTCTTGAGAATGCATTTGGCCTGGAGTCAGGAAACCTAGCTTTAGTCCTGACAAGCTGTGTGAATTCAGGCAAGTCACTCTCCTTCTCTGAGCCTGTTTTTCTCATTTGTGAAGGAGAATGGATGATGAAAACAGGGATTTCTGATGTATCTTACAACTGAGAAATTAAAGGATTGAAATGCCAGAAATGGAAGCTCATTAACTCACAACAGGATATAGTAATTTCCGTAGATCATCTTGGCATAAATATCAGTACTTGTTGCACCACAATATTTTTTAAATTAAAATTTATTTTTACTTGATATTTAAGACTATGCTCCTTATTATCATTTCCTATAAAATTCCATTAGAGTGCTGATCATGTTTTATTAACTCCAAATTAGGATGCACAACATAGAGTACGTAAATATATTTATGGAAACCACAAGACAGGATGTTTGAAATGAGAGCTGCCCTTGTGAGGCAGTCATTCTCTTCCACATTTTGCCAATGAAGAAACCACATCTTCAAAAGCTCAAAGGATGACATATGAAAACTACTAATGGATAATTTGACTACTTACCTTGATTCCCCAAGGTCTGGACTTGCTATGTTCTGAGAGTGTTTATTTTTCTGGAGCTTCAAATTCAGCAGCACCTTCCTTTGTGACTTGGGAGAAAGATGATTAGTGTCTTGTTACGTTTTGTAAATCCAAGAAGATGAAGGCTGGCAATGCCCATAATGGCTTGGAAGGTGCTGAGGTAAGATGATTTTTTAAAATCTCAAGATCTCTAGATATATTTCCAATTTCTTGAACATTATTTTTCCTCAACTCTGCATAAGTACATTCCATTCATACTGTACTGCATTTCTTACCTATATAATTATTTTATGTTTCCAACTTGGACCAAAATTAATGAAAAACTGAAAAGAAGTTTCTGACCGTGTGGGTATACATAATAGTTTCTTGAGTAACAAAGAGTTCACTTGGTCATATTTTTAGATGAATTGAAATATCCTCAGCATCTTCATTCTCCTTTCCTTCCTCTTCCTTCCCATCATCTTAATGACAATGTGAAAAAGAATCCTTTGCATAAATCGTTGACTTCTGCTAATCTTTGTTGAGTCCCTCTGTAGATATTATTTCATTAATTCTTCATCATAACACTGAGAGGTAAATATGATTTTCCCCACTTTACAGATGAGGTAACTGATTCTGAGAGAGATTAAAGAATTTAGCTAAGAACACGTAGCTAGCTAGTCAGGGAAAGAACAGACCAAGTTCCTTTTGACTTACAAACTTATGATCTTTCTATGATGCTACATTATCTGGGAACTGAAACTCTTTGCATCAGCATAGTTATCTTGCTGTCTTAGGAACATCTTTCTTCACGGGCACCCTCCAATTGTATGTCTATAACATATTTTATACATTTTTTATGGAAGTAATATCTGTCTGTCTGTCTGTCTATCTATCTATCTATCTATCCATCTATCTATCATAATGTACACAAATACATTACATCTACAACTCAGTAAAATTTTATGAAGTCAACACATACATGTAACTAACACTCACATCAATATAGAGAAACTGACCAGCAACCCACACAGTCATTACTCTCCCCAGAGGTTACCAGGATTCTCACCTCTGTCATTAAAATTTAGTGGTCCCCTTTTTCAAATTTGAAATACATGGAAACACGCAGTGTGTACTCCTTTGTGCATGATTTTTTCCATTTATTTCCTTACATCTAAGTTTCTTTCTGGTATCATATTCTACTTGCTTGGAGAAATCATATATATATATATATATCAAAATATGTATATATATATATATATTTTGCAGCACAAGTGTGTTAGGGTTCCCTAAGACCACCTGCAGGTTCAATGATTTGCTAGGAAGACTCACAGAACTTAGAAAAATTGGAAGATACTCATGGTTATAGTTTATCATAGTAAAAGGATATAGATTAAAACCAACACAAGTAAAAGGCATATAGCACAAAGTCTAGGGGAGACCAGGTGCAAGCTTCCAATTGTCCTCCCCCAGTGGGGTGCTTCTGTCCTCCTCCCAGACAGTGCTTAATTCTCCCAGCAATGATGTGTGACAATATCTACAGAGTATTGCCAACCAGGGAAGCTCACCAGAGCCTTAGTATTCTAGGGTTTTTGTTTTGGATGAGTTAGTAGGCATGGAGCAACAGTGTATCCAACCTTAGTTACTCAATCTCCAGCCCCTCTAGAGGTCAAACTCTGATATGGTGTGACCCAAAGCCCCCAGCATAAATCACATTGTTAGCATGAACTATCTGGTGTGGCTCAAGACCCTGGGTATACAAAGACACTCTAATCAGGCAGAATATTTCAGGAACTTAGAGGTTATCTCCCAGGAAGACTTTTCTTTGGGATGTGCAGAGTTTGAACACCCAAAACCACTGAATTAACTGTTTACTGCACAGTATACTTCAAGCTTGCTTAGTTAACCCTTTACTACTTATCAGGCCTCCTAACTGATTTTTCTCAGCTTTTGTTTACCTGAAAAAGCCCTACTTTACCTTTAGTTTTGAAAGATATTTTCACTGGATATAGAATTCTGGGCTGACAATGTTTTCCTCTCTGTACTCTAAAAATATTACTCCTTTGTCTTGTATAGTTTTTAATGAGGAATCTACTAATTCTTATCATTTCCCTTGTGTAGTTACTGTTACTCTTTTCTCTGTATGCCATCAAGATTTTAAAAAAATCTTGCAGTGTGATGATGATCTATCTAGATGTGTGTGTGTGTGTGAGTGTGTGTGTGCACATGTGCATGTGTGTTATTTATCCTGCTTGGCATTTTCTGAAATTCTTGAAGTAACATTTCTATCCCCAACCTCCCTATCTCTTTGGTTCCTCTTAAGATTCTCTCTTCGTTTTTGCTTTTCAGTAATTTTGCTATGATACGTCTAGATGTCTTTTGTTGTGTACACATGCTGCTTCTGACCCACAATGTGTCTTGAGTCTGTGGTTTTGTCACCAGTTTGCAGCAATTTTGTCATGCTGTGCCTTGTCTTTCTGGTGTTTGTCCAGATGGGGGTCTGCTGAGCTTCCTGAAAGGGTAGCTCTATAGGTTTTATCAAAGATGGAAAATTTTGATACATTAGTATCAAATATTATTGACCTTTCCTCCCTTTTCTCTCCTCTACTTCTTAGACTCTCATATTTCAGACCACTTTATGTTGCCCCACAGGTCATTGAGACTCTTAATTTTTCTTAGCCTTTTATCTCTTGTCTTTTATTTCAAATACAGTTTCTATTGCCTCGTTTTCAAGGTGACTGATCTTTTCTTCTGTAGAGCCTAATTTGCCGTTAAGCCTATCCAATGAATTTTCAATTTTATATATCGTGTCTTTTAGCTTTGCATGTTCCTTTAGGTTCTTTCTCAGAGTTTGCATTTTTCTGTCTGTTAGGTTTTATGTTTTTGCTTTACATCTTTGAACATATTTACAATAACTGTTTTAAATTCCTAGTCTGCTACTTTCATCATTTCATCATTTCTGTCATTTTGGGACCTGTTTCTACTGACTGACTTCTCTTTGTTTATGGGTCACATTTTCCTGATTCTTTGCATTTTTTTTGTGCGTATACTTGACATTGTGCCTATAATGTTAAGAGTCTGGATATTTTTGGTTTTCCTTATAGATTGTGGGAGTCTGTTTTGACAAAGCAGCTTAATTTAATTACAGTTGAGCTTCGTACATTCAAATGTTCCTTTTTGAGCTCTCTGAATTTGTGTATAAAGTAGGTCTACCATGTCCTATAAGAACTTTTATAATCTGGCTTATAACTGTGTCTTTTCCTTCAGATCTCATGTTCATTTGCCTTTGCTCCATCTGTTTTAGGCACGTTTGTCTTTTTGCTATTCTTAAAACATGCCAAGTTTGCTTCAGACTTGAGTCTCTATTCTTGCTTCTCCCCTGCCAAGAATGCTCTTGTTCAATTTGTTTGTAAGACTTGTACCCTCACTTCAAGATTTGTTTGGTTGTCACCTCTTCAGAGAGTACTTCCCTGACTTCCATTTTAAAAATAGATAACTTTTCATTTTCCCACCTAATCACTCTTTCCTTACCCCACCTGTGTTTTCTTCATAGCAAATGTTACTATCCGCTATAATAAATTCCTCTACCTATAGCCCCCGGACTGTAATATGCACTGCTGAATTTAGTCTTTTTCACAAGCATCCCAAGTGACTAACAGAAACCCTGGCGCATTCAAAAGGTATTTGTTGAATAAATTAGTAAACAATTCCTAGTTCCTTATGTATCAGATAGTTTTGATAATACATGCTCTGGCAATCTCATGTTTATTTTTCCTGAGTGTTAAATGAAATATTACCTGTGTCGTACATGTTTGTCATTTTTTAAAATGCTCTTTCTATATTTGGGAAAATCTTTACACTTCTCAGGGGTATACAAGGACTTACTTACTGCTCTTGAAAGTGAAAGAATCAGATATTCATTTCCCCAGCTCCCTTAGATGGGGTGACCTCTGTTCTGGTTTGATTGGGACTGAAGGTTTCCCTGAGTCATGGGATTTTAACATATATTTGGCCAGTCATATGCTACTACCTGAGTTTGACTGTGTAGTGAGTGATGTAAACGAGTCAGTAGAGAATTCAGTCCAGCCATAGCAGGGGTATCGAGGGTCCAAGTGCTGTGGAGGAAGTAGCAGGGGTGTCTATTGTTCAATGACAGTGGTCTTCTGACAAAGGACACCCTATATCACACTCTTTTCTATGAATTAAGCCATCCAGCTCCCTAATATTCCTCCCTAAATCTTCGTTTTTGGTTAATTTAGTAAAGGAAAGTTTTTGTTGTCTGTAGGCCAGAACCCTGGCTGATACACTCTTGAAACAGCTTAGAAGAGGCAAATTGTTAAAAAATACAAAAGCGTTCATTATGATTTTTTATTAGTGCAGAACACAGCTCAGCTGAACATCTAGATAGCCAGTGGGAAACACCTGCAAATATAAAAGGTTTTGATGAAATGGGATTGCACGTGTTTTAAGGAGTTTGATTATAGCAAATCTCAGGCTGTGTAGGAAAATTATGTTATTTTTTAGTTTTTATACCTGTTGTGTTCTATTCAAACACGTTTCCATGGCATAATACGTAGAGATGAGTTTAGCTCCCTTAAAACATATAGGAGTAGCTGATCATGCAAGTCAGTTGAGAAGAAAATCAAATATATTTTAAATGGCAACGGAACCAGGAACATGACCATTAAAGTTGACTAATAAGGCAACTGTGTCCATATGGGGAAAAGAAAACCTCATCACAGAATTTATAGTAAACTAGGAGAATCTTCCTGTTATGCAACTTTATTTTTTCTGTTTTGTCATAAAGAAAATGTTGAAGAACATTTTAGAGGGAATTTGAAAGAGTGTGTTTATCAGTTAGCTTTTGATATATAATGAACAACTGCATAAACTCAGTGATATATAACAGAATGTGTTTATTGCACATGTATATGTGTTCAGCCTCTATTGCGTAGGCGGCTCTGCTGATTTTGGCTGGTCTCTGCTGGAATGACTGAGGTGACTCAGTTCTGTTCCATGTGTATGTCATCCTTCAATAGGCTAGCCCAGAGATGTTCTCATGGTGATGGCAGAAATGTAGGAAAGGAAACAGAAACTGGCATGTCTTCTTGAAGCCCAAGTTTGGAACTGGCACATGGTCAATCCCTCCTCATTCTCTAAGTTTAAGCAAATCACATAGTCAAGCTCCAAATCCAGAGGCAATGCGGGTGACCTTGGGCACAGGAAGAGGGCATTGAAAAGCTTCATGACAAAGGGCACGGATCTAGAGATGGGTGAAGAATTTGGGTCATCATTGCAATCTACCATAATGTGTTTATTCCATCTTGGATGTATAAAACTGGCTTTCTGGGCAATTATTTAAATAGGAGAAGGTAAGTGCTATCACATTGCCTAATACTTCCATGGCTATACCAATTGGTATACAAAAGTTCCCTTGAATTCTTTGTCCTGAAGTTCTCTGTATGGAGAGCCCTGACCAGCAAGACTGTCAGCCCTCAGCCACCCCCTGTCAAACCTTGCTTATTTCTCCTTCCTTGCTTCCATCTGGCCATAAAATAAAACCTATCTTGGTAATGTAAATTCTGTGTATACCATCTTGTTAGTCCCTGGAGACTAAGGGGTACAAAAGCTCAACATAGTCCCTGTCCTCACAGGCTCTAAATTCTAGTGATGAAGACAGACACTAATAAGTAATATACACAATTAAATTTATTATTTAAATTAGAATTCCTTCTACTTTTTCCCTTACTCACTCCTTTCTACTGTTGCTTCAATACAAGGAGTACACTTTCTCTGCAGGGCCTTTGCAATTACTGCTTCTGTTTGGAATACTCATCCTACAGATTACCGTATTGGTCACTCCTAAATAGCCAGCACTGATGATCTAGTGGTTAAGATTTGGCACTCTTACCACTATGGCCTGGGTTCATTTCCCAGTCAGGGAACCACACCACCCGTCTGTTGGTTGTCATACTGTGGTGGCTGCATGTTTCTGTGATGCTGAAAGCTATGCCACTGGTATTTCAAATACTAGCAGGATCACCCATGGTGGACAGGTTTCAGCAGAGCTTTTAGACTAAGATAAACTAGGAAGAAGGACCTGGCCACCTACTTCTGCAAAAATTGGCCATGAAAACACTATGAATTGCAGCAAAACATTATCTGATAGAGCGCCAGAAGGTGAGAGGATGGTGCAAAAAGACTGGGAAAGGTTGTGCTCAGCTGTACACAGAGGCGCTAGGAGCCAGAATCAACTCGATGGCACTAACAACAACACTCCGAAATGCCACGGGCCTGTGCTCAAAAGTCAGAGAGGCTTTCCCTGCCCACCTGTCTTAAATGACACACCTCCAATCACTCACTTCCCTTAATCCCTACTTTAGGAGTCTCTTTATAGAGACTATGTGTGCATGTGTGTGTGTGTGCATGTGTGTGCGTTTATCATCTTCCTCCACCATCTTGCCCAGATGATAAATTCCATGAGAGCAAGGACTTAAGCTGTTTTGTGCACTGATCTTTTGTGTGCTTTCAACAACAAGTAGCATGTAGTAGCCTTCAGTATTTTTTAAATGCACTATGCCCATATGACGTCATTACTAAACCTATGAAACAATATATTCTTATCCTTATTCACTGGTCGTGGCTACTAAATCTGTGCCTACCATAAGGTTCTTTCTTTGTGAATGTTTCATGAGTGGACAAGAAGTAGTCAAGAAGTGATTCTCCAGCCTTGGTTGCAGGGTTCGTGGACTTTCTGGCTTCCACATCCAACTTTGATAGCTACCTGTGCCACAACATGCTGACATATCAGTATTAAATTATCAATTGGGGCTATACTAGAACCTTACTTTTCTGATGCATTTTGAACCAAATTTCCTAGCTGACACTGAGTAGAAAGAGCTTTGTGCAGGTTCTTCAGGCTTCTAAACCTTGCAGTGAGCCACTGAAATAATTTAATCCTTACAACAGCTGTGTAAATGAGGTACTACCATGATTCTACTTCCAGATGATGACATGGAAGGCCAGATGGTTAACCAGCTTGTTCAAGGTCACGCAGCTCTGAGGTGGTAGAGCTGGTGTACAAGAACAGACAGAGAAACTCTGCCAAAGCCAGTATTCTAACCATGATGCACTGCCCTCTTTGTGTTCAAGGAAAGAAAACCAAGCTACTTTCACATAGCTAAAGCTCATTGTATGAGTAGAATAAAAAACACAGGTCCTTAAGATTGAAATTAACCAGTCAACTTTTCTGAGGAAAGAAAACTATATTCAGCGATGAAACATAACACTTGAAACAAATTTGGCACAATTTGACACCAAAGGCATAGGTATCAAAGAAAAAATAGACAAACTGGACTTCACGAAAACAAAAAAATTCCGTGCATCAAAAGACATTATCAACAGAATGAAAAGGCAGCTCACAGAATGGTAGAAAATATATCTGATAGAGATTGGTATCCAGAATGCATAGAGAACTCCTGAAACTCAACAACAACAATAACAAATCCAATTTAAAAATGGGCAAGAGACTTGAATAGACATTTCTTCAAAGATATACAAATGGCCAATAAGCACATGAAAAGATGCTTAATAACACTAATCATCAGGGAAATGCAAATCAAAACCACAATGCGGTATCACTTCGCATCCATGGGGATGGCCACTATCAAAACAAAAACTAAAACAAAATGAAAAATAGAAAATTACAAGTGTTGGCAAGGATGTGGAGAAAATAAATGGAATCCTTGTGCATTGTTGGTGGGAACGTAAAATGGTAAAGCTACTGTGGAAAAACAGTGTGGTTGTTCCTCAAAAAATTAAAAATAGAATTACCATAAGACCTACCAACTCCACTTTTGGGTATATACCCAACAGAATTTAAAGCAGAACCTCGAAGAGATATTTGTATACCCATGTTCACAGCAGCATTATTCACAATAGCCAAGAGATGGAAGCAACCTAAATGTCCATTGATGGAAGAAAGGAAAACAAAATGTGGTATATACATACAATGAAATATTATTCAACCTTAAAAAAGAAGGAAATGCTGACATGTACTACAACATGGATGACACTTGAGGATATTATGCTGAATGAAATAAGCCAGTCACAAAAAGACAAATACTGTATGATTCCACTTACATGAGTTACCTAGAGTAGTCAAGTTCGTAGAGAAAGAAAGTATAACGGTAGTTGCCAGGGACTAGGGTAAGAGGGAATGGGGGGAGTTTAATTGGTACAGAGTCTCAGCTTTGCAAGACGAAGGGTGCTGGTGGTAGATAGTTGTGATGGTTGTACAACAATATGAATGTACTTAATACCACTAAACTGGACACTTAAAAACAGTTAAGAGGGTAAATTTTATGTTATGTGTATTTTACCACAAGAAAAAATAATGTTAAAAAATTGGCACAGCAAAAGGAAATTTTAAAATATATTATATTTTACAGAAAATATATTAACACAATATATATTATATATTAATATAATATATATTATATTATATAGAAAATATATTAACACAGCACGTTAGCAGTGTGTTTTACTATAGCCAATATGGAATTACCCACAACTGTATTCTTGTGTAGGCTAGAAATCACTTTGCTAATCTTGAGAAACTATTGACCAAAATGGCAGCGGATTTATTCTATAGAGTTCAATGGCATTAAGAGAGTGTTTTATTTAGAAAGAAAACCATGACAATCAATGAGGTTATAACTGGGATTAGCTTAAGGTGTGCATGGTGCACATTAATAGTAAAAAAAGAGATCTTTATTTTCTAATTATGAAAGTTATAAATGCATATTATAGAAACTTTAGAAAACTCATCTTATTTCTTCACGTTAATGATTCAGAGCACTATAAAAATGGTCAACTCTGCTTACCAAAGTAGCCGTGTCAGTGGGGGTTAGTCCTTCATAATCTCCATAGCACTCCATCCATTCTTTACATGAAAAATTAATGTATTCTGCGTTGTAGGGTACAATACAAACAGAGCAGCCAGGCTCCCTTAGCAATCATTTTAACCCTGTCCCCACATCCCTCTGTTTTATATATTATGCCCAGGTTTTTAGATGTAATTAGCAGAAAGAATAGGGAAAAAATATATCTACTGAATCTTATTGGAAGTGGAAGCTGCAGTAATTTTTTTTTTTTTTTAAGTTTTTAATGGTTACCTAACATTCCCTTGTATGATTTACCACAGCTCAATAAACCATTCTTCCTTTGCCTTACATTTTGGATATTTCTAGTTCTCCCCTATGCATGATGACTTTCACTTACAGATATTGATGGGCAACAACAATGAGCAACATCTGAGGGCTATCTTTAGCTCATCTCTAATAAATAACTGGTGGTTTTCTTTGGCTTAAGTAAGCAACTGCCAGGAGAGTGCTGTTTATGGGATCCTAAAAGTTCATAAAATATTTTACTCACATGCTGTGGGATGTGCAGAATTCACTAAGCTTCATGACATGGGTGCCTATTAAAAAACACATATCTTCTAGAAGGGTAAGTCTCAGAATTTTATTAGCATTTGCATTTTTATGAAAAGTGGCTTTGATATATCTAGACCAGCACTATCCAACAGAACTTTCTATGATCACGGGAATGTTCTATTCTGCTTTGTCCAATACAGTAGCCATTAGTGACATGCAACTGCTGATCACTAGAAATATGGCTAGTGAGAAGTGAGGAGACAAATTTTTAATTTTTAATTCATTTAATTTAAAGTGGCCACAAATACCAGTGGCTACCATATTGGATGGCAGAGCCACATGTATGAGGACATCAGACATCTGAGAAGCAGGAAGATTGGGATGCAGGGGAGGCTGCTGTCCTTTTAGCATACTTTTGACTTTGGTACATCTAAAATACTTTTCTTTCTGGATATAGCCTTGTCATTAAGGAGCATTCAAGACAATAGAGACATTAAGAAATTACCCTGTGAGCTAGTGTTTTAAAAGACGTCTCAGTTTAAATTATGGAGTGAGTTTCAGGCCTCAAAAACCACTCTTGCTCTGCGTTGGAGGCGTCCTTTCTTCATAGACCCCAAGTCCTGAAGGATCTTAATAGGAGTTTCAATATCATCGTAATATTAACAATAACAACGGCATGAGTAATTATAGCACCTAACATTGGTTTACGGAGAGCCATGTACCACAATCTCTATATGCATTATCTTGTTTAGTACGAGAATCCTGTGAGGTTAGGGCAATTATTACATGAGAGAAAATAAAATGAATGTGCAAAAAAATTAAGCCACTTAACCAAATTCACACAGCCATTAAATGGAAGGGACTGGGATCCACAGCCAGGCAGCTGGGCTCCCTGTCTTCCTCCTACACACTCCTGCTTCTACGGTCCTGCTCAGCAGGGAGGGGTGGAGTAGGTACCATCACCATCATTCAGACTGTGTCAAAGGAAAAACAATCAAAGCAGAGGGACGGGGATGCTTTGAACACACATGCTTTCAGAGTCAGGGAGACCTCGGATTTCCATCGTGATTCTATCACTATCTGATTGTGTTACAGTCACCATTTAATGTTTTGGGCCTCAACTGCTTAATCTCTAAAATGAGCATAATAATTCCCACCTAGCCATACATTTGGGAGAGTTGAACAAGACATTGAACAAATCATGTAAGTGAAAGTGGTTTGTGCAATATAATGAAAAATGTGTGTTTTGTTTCTGTTATTATTACTATTGCTAGGTTTAATACGTAGCCAGATGCACAGATTATATAGGTATCTACACTGCCGTTGCCCAACATAACATCTTGGTTTTGTTGCTTTGTTTTCAATTTTAATCTGTCCATGGTACTCACTAAATACAGGGCTGATTATCTAGTTTGGTTTCTCTGGTGCCTCAGCCTCCAGGTTTTACACTATTCTCTGCTCTTTGTGCAATTTCCACCTCCCGGTTTGTGGTATCTTTTGCTATCCTATTATGATCTGGAGGCACAAGATAGGCAAGCAGGGTGTCTAGAGAAGAGAAAATTAACAATCGTTTTTATTTGTGGCGGTCTGAGGCAGTAAGAAGGGAAGGAGGGCTTGGGTTGAGGTCAAAAGGTAGCCTTGAGGATGTGTTGGGCAGCAAGCATAGACAGGCAGAGAGAGTGGGAGCTAAGAGAGCAGGAGGATCTGCAGTAGGATGTAAGGTGGTCCTACAAGGCCAGGGTCCCAGGCAGTGAAAAGCGAAGGCAACAGCCACAAGAGCCACATCCCCTTTTTGGTGGGCGATGTCGCGTGCAAGGATGGAGGGATTACGTTTAGACTGACTTTCAGTGAACTTGACTGGGCTTGACTGGTTCCTGATAGCAGCTTACAAAAAGGCCATTTGAATTTTAAGAGAAAACAAACCTCAAAGTAAAGCGATGAAGTGTGAAGGTTTCAGTTCAGCAGCAGGAAGCACATATCACTAGAGGCCTGTCTTCCCAACAGTCTTGAAACTCCACCCCTGGGTGGTGGGCTGCCTGCCTGTGGGTGCCAGCTCTTAGAATGCAGAGGCTGTCTGAATTTCCGAGTAAAAGTGGAGTATGCCTGGACGCTCAAGTAGAAAATTGAAACACCTTTGGGTCCAGTTAGAACTCTTCCTGCTTTTCAGCTGTTTTACTTCTGCTGAAACAAACTCAGGATCTTAGAGAGTTTGCCCATCTGCTCAGCTATATTCAGGCTAAAGATTTCGGGATATGATTCCTAACGAGCTGAACTCATCCTCCCAAATCAGCTAGAATGTGAGAGCTGAGAGCATCCTGGAATGTGAATGCCTCACTCATTTTTATTGTGTTCATTAGAAGCTTCTATACGTCACTGGGGCATCCAAATTAGCTATTAATGATGAACTCCAATAACAAAACCTAAAAGAGTGGGCGGAAGGGGAATGGAATGAAACCACAGGATTCCTGCCTGACATCTCTGCATAGTCAATCACGCACCGATGCTTGAAGAAGGAAGAGATCCGCGTGGGAACAAAGTGGAGGGTGGGTGGGTGGTTACTGGGAGTACATATGCTCAAGTCAGAAGGATTTGGTTTGCATCCATGTGCACAATCTGTGTGACCCTAGGCAAGTACTTAACTTTCTTTGACTTTGTTTCTTTAGGTATAAAATGGGAATTAAACATGATAGCATTTTTGAAACTATTAATTGTGCTATATGTATATAAAGTGTTTAGCACATTTTCTGACACTTAATATGTACCTAATGCGTATTACTGATTATTGTTATTCCTGACTTCTGTTCTTTTTTTTCTCAAGTTTATACTAATTTATCAACTTGATTCTCTCTCTCTTCTCTCCTCCTATTCCTTGCCACCACCATATCATATCAAATCATGTCAAATGGAAACCTGGTCCTTCCCCATCAGGAGGTAAGTTTCAGTACTGGGGGACAAATTAACATATTTTAGGATATGATGTAAATTTTAACTAATTCCTCAATCTGATTAAGACGTATATTTCGAGGCTATATCTTAGGACCGGATCATGGCTTCCAGTAGTGGCAGGAATTTGTGTAGACCGTGCCAGGTAACAGACTCCTCATCACCAACCTGTGTAATGAGACATCTTCTTCTCTCTAGACGTGCTTTTCTCTGGGAAATTAAGGCCAAAACATTTTTTTAGTACATATTTTTTTCTTCCTTTTCAATAGCAACTATATTTTTTGGCTGGCATTATTTTAGTTTTGCCCTTTGGTTAACATGAGATAAAATTGTGAAAAAGATGCAAGTCATTTTAACATTTTCCAAGGTGGCTCACAAAAGGCCTGAAAGACAGCAGCCATTCAGAGATAACTGCTCCTCTGTCCTTCTCTTTGGTGAATCAGCGCGGGACTCGTAAGGGAGAGGACTGGATTTTGAAGTCAGAGAGGACTAGGTTCCATTCCTACTACTCAGAAATTACGTGGCTTTCAGCAAACTGTGTAACCTTTTATGCTAGTGCTCCCATCTGTAAATGCAAAACAATAAACCTACGTCTGAGAGTTGAGCTGAGGAGGGCCTGGCACAGAGTCATCCCATGATTCTCGCCTCCCTTGAGACAAAATATTTCTATTTTCTAAAAGCTCTACAGGTGGTTCTGCTGTCTACCCAAGATGGAGAACCTGTGTATTAGATGTAAATAACATTAATTCCTTTTACTTTACTTCCATTTAGGCTAAAAAGGATCTAATATTCTAATTCACACTAAGGGATAATTTATTTAAACAGAACCGTATCATTTCAGAGTTAGAATATGCCTTAAAGGTCACTGATTCAAAATTCTCCTTGATGTGTGATTTGTTTTTACAACTTTTCCAACTTTCAGCTTTTCTATAAATGCCTTCAGTGATTAAAAATCTGCTGTTCTGTTAGAATTATTTTTATTTTTTCTGTTTTGTGATTTGATCAGGGCTCCCTTTTCAGCTACTCAGAAAATGTTGAATCTCATTTCTGCAGGGAAACGTTTATATATTTGAAAATGGCCATAAGGTCCCTTCAAGTCATTTCTCGTCCATGGTTAGTAACCAAAAAGTGATTTCCAAACTGGCTGATTATCAGACCTTTGAGGAACTTTTAAAACGTACAACTTTCTGTTCCTGTTGAATCAGAATCACCATAGTGGATCCCTGGAGTTAATAATTTTAAGCAAGTTTTTCAGGTGAGTACAGGAATCTTTGCTTTCCAGTGGTTCTCAACTGTGGGCAATTTTGCACCCCAGGGACATTTGTTAATGTCTGGAGACATTTTTGGTTGTTACAGCTGGGAAGAGGGGTGCCACTGGCATCTAATGAGTAGAGGCCAAGGATGCTGCTGAGCATTCAAAAATGCACAGGACAGCCCCCACAGTAAAGAATTATCCAGTCCAAAATGTCAATGGCACTGAGGTTAAGAAACCCTTACTCCATTCTAATATGACATAGCTTTCAGTCTTCTCACCATCAGGGCTGACCTCTTACCCACTGTGTAAATGTCTCCTAAATGTAATGCGTAGAAAAGACTGAACATAGTAAAGACCTGATTATTTAAAAAAAAATAGGATGTGAAGAAGCAATGCATTCCATTACAGGATGATACATTAATACTAGAATTTCAGGTGTTCCTGGGGACAATACCAGGAACTGAGATTCCTCTAGGTGCCATTAAATTTCATATGATTTCAGTTCAGCAAATACATTCATGCCCCTAGGATGCCCATGGAAACTGGAATTGCTCATTGAATCATCTTGGAACAAAGCTTTCTCTCTTCTTTGTTTTTCTCTCTCTTTTTTTTTTTTTTTGTATTAGCTCCCCCTGGAGAAACCTGCAAAAAGAATTTTCATGGTTGGGCATGAGGATTTCCTTGATCTAAGTAATTTTGGGATCACACCTTGATGTGAAGAGGTCTTTTGGAATTTAGAGATTTCTTTTATTTCTTTGCAAAAGCTGACACTCTAGAGACTATTGCCTCTCTCTGAACTTACAAAACAAACTTTCATTTAAAAACAAAAGTTGAGTGATAGCCTCATTGTTCCAGCCTATTATCTACCCTCCCCTTGAAACACTGAAACAGATTGTGAGATTTGGTGGGGGGAGGTCCAGGTAATCATTTACTTAATAGAGATGAAACCAATAGGAGAGAGATTAAATATACTAAGAGACAATGACCAGACCATATATAAAAATAGAACTCTGAACCACAACCCACAGCAGCTAGCTTAGGAAATTAACCCATTATCTACAGTAACTAGCCCAGGAAGTCAGCCTGCTCTAAGTCAGACTTGTAGAAAGTCAGACCACTATCTCTGTCAATAAGTTCAGGAAACCAAACAATAATCCCTGTAACAATTGGCCTAAAATGGACTTGATTAGTAACTGACAACTTCCCTAACTTTTGTCCCTGCTTCCAACTTAGGACCAACCAGAGATAACCAAATATACCCCCTTAACTAATCATGTAGGATTCCCTGCTTCTAGTTAGCCTACCTCCAACTTCCCCATACCAACAGCCTCCAATCAGGGCGTTCCTGGAGTCTTCTCTTTTTTCCACCATAAAGCTTTTCCTCTCCTTTGCCTGCCTTTGGGTCTCTGACAAATGCAAGTGATGGTGGCTGACTCCCTTGCTAGAGCAAGCTCTGAATAAGTACATTTTGCTTGTTCTCATTTGGTTAGTCTTCACTTATTTCCACAGGAGTTTAATGTTTTAAACACTAGTCTTCCCAGTAAGTACCCATTATTTCACTTAATCGTCACCGTGATGTTAGAGGAAAGAAACATTGAACCCAGTTAAACGCTGAAGAAATGGAGGCTTATAGTAGTTAGGAAGAATACCCAAAGTCCTATAGTTAGTCAATAGCTGTGCTGGGATTTGAACCCAGCTCTCCCCAGTACCTGTCTCACACACTTGATTCTGTAGTTTCTAACTTCTGGTTTTGTAATATGTTTGCGGCTCCATACTTTTCTCTAGGATTTGAGGCTTAGCTCTGCTTCCTCTCTAATGATCTTGGATTCTTTGCTTCGACCCAATTCCCACCATGCCAAAGTGATGCTACGGCCCAAGCTTGCTTCTTATGACCCTGGATAACAACAGCCTATTTCCTAGGACAGTTGGGGCAGGTGTTTCTTTACAGGTTTGCCTTCGTCCCAGGGGAGAGATGGAACCTCTTCAATCTAAACAAACATGGCCCATGGCATCATTGACACACATGTATGACTGTGTGTATGTGTGTGTGTGTGTATATTTTTTAGTAGCTTGTGGCCATCTGGGAAGAGGTGGTGCATTCAGTCAAACTATTACCTTATTGCCTGACGTTATGGTATAAACTATGCAGAGCACACATTTCACAATTTCACTTCAATCGCTCTCTGCCCACAACAGTTTTGTTGAACTCTTTTTCCTGTTACATTAAAATTCCTAAATGAAATGTGCATTTGGGAAGCTTGATATGAGACAGAGAAGAAATGAACAGAATTGAGTTTCAGAAAGGAAGGGCAAGAGACCTTGGCAGCCAGCAGTGGGAGTGAATCAAAGTGGAAGTCAAAATTGAGAAGTGTCTTGGAATGTCAAAGAAACAGACAATGGGGTCCGAGAAGACGGAAAAAACTTTAACAGACTGACTCCAAGCTGTGGCTCTTGAGAGGAAATTTCCTTTTCATGCTCTGTAATGATATGGAAATGGACCTGCTTAGTGAGGCTCGTGCTGGGGATAAGAAACGAAATGGGGAACTTTCTGAAAGACCACAAGTCCTTCAGCTGATAGTCAGCCGGAAGGTGCTCCCCAAACTCATTACAATGCAGGGATCTTGCCCTTTAAGATTTTTTTCAGTGCTGATGGCTAAGCTTGACCTTTCATGTAAGCATATGTGAAACTTCCAGGATTCTGCTGCTGTTGACTAAAGGAATGACAGAGATGGGATTGAAAAAATAGATGTACCTTTAATCATTTTGCATTTTACAAGCTCACACAATAAAAACTGTGATCAATCTTCAGAGAAAGAACACCCTGGAAAGAAGGACTGAATTAACGAGTAAATATCACTGGTTTTATTGGACTCCAACCATTGCTACAACCTGGCTCTGGAATCAGCCTCAAAGATAAGAAATCGCAAATTAACAACTTGTAGTGTCTGCAAAAGAAACTCAGCTGCTATGATGGAATTCCAGATGCTGTGGTGCTGTCTGCAGGATTTCTTTTCTTTCATACCAGATCAGCAGAATTGGGGGGGCGGAAGGGCAGCTTTATGGCATTTAAAAGAGAAGTTCAAAGACACATCCACTGCCCTGCTGCTGAAAGTTTGCCTTCTCTGTTTTGACCCTGTATCCATATTTCTTACCATTTAATGAATGGGTATGTCAAGTCTTACTGCCATATGGAAAGGTTATGTAGTTAAGGTCTCATCCAGGAGAGAATTTTGGGACTACTGAGTGCTTTGAATACCACAAATGACTATCTTGGAACATGAGATAAAAGAAAAATCAACTTAGAAATAATAGAAAGTTCCACATGGTGTTCAGCAATAGTAATAACTCCATTTATTGAGCACTCACTATAGGCCAGGAACTAGGCCAAACACCCTATATTCGTTATTTAGATTGATGTCTCTGTGAGTTTATCTCGTAAATTACCATTTAGGAGCACATGTCTATGTCTACTGCTTAGAAATCTCAGGTCATGAGCAGGGACTAGTTAGGTGGCTGGTATACCAAGAAAATATCCTATATAACCAGAAGTAGAGTGAAAAGAATACAAACTTGGAGACTTGGGTTTTAAGCAGTTCCAACTCTTCCACAAATCACATTTTTCTTTTACTTTAGATAGGTAAGAAGAGGATCATATGAATGAGCACAAGTAAAAATGCTCTGAAAGCTTGAAAGGCTAAAGAAATATAAGGGTAGGTATTATGTTTTAGATATTAACTAATCTGCATGCTGACTTATTGTTTTCTCTTTGTATAATGATTATTGCTGAGGTATATCTCTCCAACTATGACTATAGATTCATTATTTTCTTCTTGAATTTCTACCAGTGTTTGCTTAACATATTTTGAAGTCATACCATTAATGCCTAATGATTCCTGCTTGTTGTATCCTTGTCCCCATTAACCTTGCCTTCTAATGTTTATGGGTAACCCCACTCATTGTACCAATTTCTATATCTGTTAGGGTTTTTTGGTTTTGTTTTGAAGAGATAGAAAACTGTAGCTATTTGAAGCAGCAACAAGAACAACCACCACAAAAATGGAAGCCAAGAAGGTAGCTCACAGAATCAAAGGAAAAGCTCTAGAGGACCATGTTTGGGAAAGCTTAGAATAAAGGTGCTCGAGAAGATTTGAGAGTCAGAAGTGGCAGGGTACCAACATCAGGAGATACGAAGACCAAATAATTTTCATCCTTGTGTCACTTTTTTCGTGGTTTAAATTCTGTTTATATATAGATACATTTTTTTTAAGTTTCAGGTATGCATCATTATATTTCTATTTATTTGTAGATTACATCAAGCTCACCACCCAAAGACTAATTACAATCCATGACCACACACATGTGCCAGTCACCCCTTTCACCCTGCTCCCTCCCTGATTCCCCTCTGGTAACTCCCAATACAATGTCTGTATCTATGTACATGTTTGTTCTATCTTCTGTTTATGAGCGAGATCATACGGTATTTGATGTTCTCCCTCTGACTTATTTTCCTTAGCATAATACCCTCAAGGTTCATCCATGTGGTCACAAATGGCCATATTTCATCATTTTTTATGGCTGAGTAGTATTCCATTGTAAATAAAGACCACATCTTCTTTATCCATTCGTCCTTTGATGGGCACCTAGGTTGCTTCCATGTCTTGGCTATTGTGAATAATGCTACAATGAACATAGGGGTGCGTGTATCTTTATGTATTCGTGTTTTCATGTTCTTTGAATAAATACTCAGCAGTGGAATAGCTGGATTGTATAGTAGCTCTATTCTTAATTTTTTGAGGAATCTCCATACAGTGTTCCATAATGACTGCACCAGTTTACACTCCCACCAGCAGTGTATGAGAGTTCCCTTCTCTCCACATCCTCTCCAACACTTGTTATTTCCCGTCTTGTTAATTATAGTCATTCTGATGGGTATATGGTGATATCTCATTGTAGTTTTGATTTTCATTTCCCTGATAGTTAATGATGTTGAACATCTTTTCATGTGCCTGTTGGCCATCTGTATATCTTCTTGGAGAAATGTCTGTTCAGATCTTTTGCTCATCTTTTAATTGGGTTGTTAGTTTTTTTGTTGTTGAGATGTATAAGTTCTTTATAAATTTTGGATATTAACCCCTTATCAGATATATGGTTTGCAAATATCTTCTCCCAGTTGTTAGGTTGTCTTTTTGTTTTGTTGATGGTTTCCATTGCTGTGCAGAAGTTTTTAGTTTGATGTAGTTCCATTTGTTTATTTTTTCTATTGTTCCTCTTGCCCAGTCAGACATCTTACTTGAAAATATGCTGTTAAGACCGATCTTGAAGAGCGTATGCCTATGTTTTCTTCTAGAAGTTTCATGGTTTCAGGTCTTACATTCAAGTCTTTAATCCATATAAATTTTAGGATTCTTGTTCTATTTCTGTGAAAAATGTTGGAACTCTGATAGCAATTGCATTGAATCTGTAGATTGCTTTAAGAAGTATCGACATTTTAACTATGTTAATTCTTCCAGTCCAAGAACACGGAATATCTTTCCATTGCTTTATATCTTCTTCAATTTCTTTCAACAATGTTTTATAGTTTTCAGTGTACAATCTTTCACCTCTTTGGTTAAGTTTATTCGTAGGTATTTTATTCTTTTTGTTGCAATTGTGAATGGGATTGTAGTCTGAATTTCTCTTTCTGCTAATTTGTTGTTAGTGTATAGAAATGAAATTGATTTTTGTATGTTAATTTTGTATCCTGCAACTTTACCATATTCATTTATTATTTCTAAAAGTCTTTTGGTGGATTCTTTAGGGTTTTCTACATATGAAATCATGTCATCTGCAAATAGTGACAATTTCACTTCTTCCTTTCCAATTTGGATCCCTAATATTGTTTTTCCTTGCCTGATTGCTCTGGCTAGGACTTCCAATACTATGTTAAATAGGAGTGGTGAGAGTGATCATCCTTGTCTGGTTCCTGTTCTTAGAGGGATAGGTTTCAGCTTTTCTCCATTGAGAATGATATTAGCTGTGGGTTTGTCGTATATAGCCTTTATTATGTTGAGGTACTTTCCTTCTATACTCATTTTATTCGGAGTTTTTATCATAAATGAATGTAGTATCTTGTCAAATGCTTTCTCTGCTTCTACTGAGATGATCATGTGATTCATTCTTCATTTTGTTAATGCGATGTATTGTGTTGATTGAGTTGCAGATGCTGAACCATCCATACATCCATGGAATAAATTCCACTTGATCATGGTGTATGATCTTCTTAATGTGTTGTTGTATTCGGTTTGCTAGTATTTTGTTGAAGATTTTTGCATCGATATTTGTCAGTGATATTGGCCTGTAATTTTCTTTTCTTGTGTTGTTCTTTTCTGGTTTTGATATGAGGGTAATGTTGGCTTCATAGAATGAGTTAGGAAGCTTCTCCTCCTCTTCAATTTTTTGGAAGAGTTTGAGAAGGATAAGTATTAAATCTTCTTTGAATGTTTGGTAGAATTCACCAGAGAAGCCATCTGGTCCTGGACTTCTATTTTTTGGGTGGTTTTTTATTACTGTTCCCATCTCCTTACTGGTGATTGGTCTATTCAAATTCTCTATTTCTTTTTGATTCAGTTTTGGAAGGTTGTATGATTCTAAGAATTTCTCCATTTCTTCTAGATTATCCATTTTGTTGGCGTATAGCTTTCTGCAGTATTCTCTTATAATCTTTTGTATTTCTGAGGTGTCCCTTGTAATTTCTCCTCTTTCATTTCTGATTTTAATTATTTGAGACTTCTCTCTTCTTTTCTTGATGAGTCTAACTAAAGGCTTGTCAAATTTTTTTTATGTTTTCAAAGAACTCGCTCTTAGTTTCATTGATTTTTTCTATTTTTTTTTAGTATTTATTTCATTTATTTCTGTTGTGATTTTTATTATTTCCTTCCTTCTACTCATTTTGAGCTTTGTATGTTCTCCTTTTTCCAGATCCTTTAGGTACACTGTTAAATTGTTTATTTGAGATTTTTCTTGTTTGTTGAGGTAGGCCTGTATTGCTATAAACTTCCCTCTTAGAACCAATTTCGCTGTATCCCATAAATTCTAGCATGTCGTATTTTCATTTTTATTTGTCTCTAGGTATTTTTTTATTTCTCCTTTGATTTTTTCATTGACCCGATTGTTGTTCAGTAGCATTTTGTTTAATCTCCAATATTTGTGGCTTTTCCAATTTTCTTCCTGTAGTTGATTTCTAGTTTCATAACATTGTGGTTAGAAAAGACGCTTGCTATTATTTCAATCTTCTCAAATTTATTGAGACTTGTTTTGTGGCCTAATTAATCAATCCTGGAGAATGGTCCATTTACATTTGAAAAGAATGTGTATTCTGTGGTTTTGGGGTGGAATGTTCTGTATATATCTACTAAGTCCATCTGATCTAATGTGTCATTTAAGGGCAATGTTTCCTTATTGATCTTCTGTTTGGAGGATCTATCCATTGGTGTAAGTGGAGTGTTAAAGTCCCCTACTATTATTGTGTTACTGTCTATTTCTCCTTTTATGTCTGTTAATAATTGCTTTATATATTTAGGTGCTCCTACGTTGGGTTCATAGATGTTTACAAGTGTTATATCCTCTTTTAGGCTGTTCCCTTGATCACTATGTAGTGCCCTTCTTTGTTTCTTGTTACAGTTTTTGTTTTACAGTCTATTTTGTCTGATATAAGTATTGCTACTCCAGCTTTCTTTTCATTGCCATTTGCATGGAGTCTCTTTTTCCATCCCTTCACTTTCAGTTTGTGTCTTTCAATCTGAATTGTGTCTGTTGTATGCAGCATATATATGGATCTTATTTTTTATCCAATCAGCTACCCTATGCCTTTTGATTGGAGCATTTAGTCCATTAACATTTAAAGTAGCTATTGATAAGTATGTACTTATTGCCATTTTGTTACTTTTTTTCTGGGTATTTTAGTAGTTCTTCTCTGTTCCTTTCTTCTTTTCTTGCTCTCTTTCCTTATGGTTTGTTGGCTTTCTTTAGTATTATGTTTGGGTTCCTTTTTCTTAATTTTTTGTGTATTTATTATAGGTTTCTGGTTTGTGATTAACATAAGGTTCATGTATAATAACCTATATATATAGCAATTTATATTAAGTTGATAGTTTCTTTAGTTTGACCTCTTTCTAAAAGCTCTACTCTTTGACTCCCCTCCCACATCTTATGTTTTTGATATCATATCTAACCTCTTTTGTGCGTGTGTGTATTTGTTAGCCTCTGATCATGGAAATAGATAATTTTAGTATTTTTGTCTTTTGACCTTCATAAGTGGTTGATCTGCTACCTTTATTGTATTTTTGCCTTTACCAGTGATTTTATTGCATTTTTTGATAATTTTCTTATTCCTATTTGTGGTCTTGTCTTTCCTGCTTAAATAAGTCCTTTTAGTAGTTCTTGCGAGACTGGTTTCTTGGTGATAAACTCCTTTAATTTTTGCTTGTCTGGGAAACTCTTTATCTTTCCTTCCATTCTGAATGATAACCTTGCAGGGTAGAGTATTCTTGGCTGTAAGTTTTTTCCTTTCAGCACTTTAAACATATCTTGCCACTCCCTTCTAGCCTGTATGGTTTCTGCTGAGAAGTCAGATGATAGCCTTACGAAGTTTCCTCTTTCTGTAACTTGCCTTTCTCTTGTGGCTTTTAGGATTCTCTCTTTATATTTACTTCTTGATATTTTAAGTATAATGTGTCTTAGTGTGGGCCTCTTTGGGTTTATCTGGTTTGGTGCTCTCTGAGCTTCCTGTACCTGGATGTCTGTTTCCTTCCTTAGGTTAGGAAAGTTTTCAGCTATTATTTCTTCAAATAGATTCTCTGTTCCTTTGTCTCTCTCTTCTCCTTCTGAGACACCTCTAATATGGATGTTAGTATGCCTTATGTTGTCCCAGAGGTCCCTTAGACTGTTCTCATTCTTTTTAATTCTTTTTTCTTTTATCTATTCAGTTTGGGTGATTTCCTCTAGTCTTTCATCCAGTTCGCTGATCCATCCTTCTGTATCATGATTTAAGTTCTAAGAGTAAAGCACATTATTGGCCTAGATCAAGTAAAATATCCACCTCTTGGCCAAAAAAACAAAGGGGTCTTTGGTTGACAGTCCCAGAATATTGCATCCAAAGGGAGAAGAATTCCTGAAGAAAAATCGGTTTATTATTAACAGAAAAAGGAGAACTAGATACTGAAGAGGCCAAATTCAACAGAACTCTACCACTACTAAACATAATTTACCTGCTAAACAGTATAATTTTGCCTTGTAAATCGTATAAAACCCCAAATGTGATGTATAGTCAGGTTGGGCTGCTATAACAAAATTCCACAGACTGGATGGCTTAAACAATAGGAATTTACTTTCTCACAGTTTTGGAGGCTGGGAAGTCCAAGATCAAGGTGCCAGCTGATTTGGTTCCTGGTGAAATCTTTCTTCCTGGCCTGCAGAGGGCTGCCTTGCCCTCCCATGGCCTTTCCTCTGAGAGAGAGTTCTTCTTCTTCTTCTTCTAAGGCCATTTACCCTATTGAATTAAGGCTCCACCCTTATAACCTCAGTTAAACTTAATTACCTCCTAAAGACCTTACTTCCAAATACAATCCCATTGGGGGTTAGAGCTTCATCATATGAACTTGTGGGAGACAGAACTCAGTACGTAGCACATGAATTTTAGCTTTTAGAGAGAAAAATAGCAGGCAACTGTACTAAGCAAGGATGTTATTAAGATTTTCCATGAATATCTATTTGTACTTTAAGTCATTTCATTTTATTGTTAACTTGCATAGAAGCTGTAGGTACTACAGTAAATTAAAAATGGATGCAGATTCTTAGCTACTCATCCCTGTGAGAGAGTAGCATTCCCCTCTCCTGGAATCTGGGCTCACCTTAATAACTTATTTGAACAATTGAATATGGGAGAAGGGACATCCTGGAACTTCTGAGATGCACCTTCTACTGGTCTTTTGGAACACCTGCTCTTGAAGTTTCTGTGAAAGAAGTTCATCTACACTGAGGTCATCATGCTCCGAGAGAAGTACAAATCACACAGCCAGACTCTGAAGGATCAGTCACTGTGTGGAGTAAGACAAGCTGAGTAGCATTAAGTTCCCAGACATATGCACGAGGAGGCCCTCTTGGAAGTGGATCCTACCTTCCTGGCTGCCTCCACTGGTGCCGTACAGCTCACAAAAAAACCACCCAGCCAAGCCCATTCCAAAATTCTTACCCATAAAATCATGAGTGAAAAAGAAGTTTTGATTTGTAAGCTGCTAAGTTTTGGGGTAATATGTTATGTAATGATAAGTAATCAAAACAGCCACTGAAAATTCAAGAAAAATATCTGTGTGAGAAAAGAATTGGTTAATATTCAATTCTTAAACTTTTTTTTAAAAAAAATGAGGCTAAGTCTAGAAGATCTCTTAAAACAGTAGCGTAATGTTAAAATCTCATTTGAGAATTATTGGGTCTTCATGATTTTTAAAGTTCCTTGTGTTTATGACTGAGCAAAAACTGGGGAATAATTTCCCAAGGATATTCAATGACACAGAGGAATGAAAAACCAATAGCCCATGGTTGATGAGATAATTGCCTCAAGGGAGAGGTTTTACTTCCACATGAGTAGAAGAACAATGGAAAGAAGCTGGAGGAAAAAACCCAGAACAATTCTATATTCTCACGATTAAAGGCTGTTTCCTCCCTTTTCTAATGATGCATTTCTTCAGAGAGGTGAAACATACATGATTCCTCTTAGATCTCGTTAATGAGTGCTCTACCTGGCACTCAGATGGAAAACACTTTTCTATGGAACTACAGCTACCCATGAATTTACATTTGGCATAAGACAGTTAAAAGTTAAAAGTTTCATTTTATTAAAAAGTAAGTAGGAATTACCACTACCCTCCAAATAGGATAACAACAAACCAATGCATTTGCCTCAAACAGCAGAAAATACGGGGGCTATAAATGTTCTCTTTATTAGGCCTTTCAAATGGAATATTTTGAAGAAAACAAACAGTAATTGTAAGATTGTAAAGAGACATTAGCATTTTGCTTGAAAGAAATGGCAATTAACGATGATGACAATGTGATTTATACTAATTGAGATTAAGTCAGACAAAATGACAACATTAGTAATCATTTGAAGTGCTGTATTATTCATTATACTGTGCTTTGTAAACATCTCTCTTGAAATTAAAAAGTAATTAGTAGCATTTTAGTCATTTAATTCAGTCTAATTAGGATTTTTGAAAATCTACAGACCTGCTGTTGCAAGCCTTTCCCATTTTGAATTGAGAAAACACATTCCTTTAGAAAAATCAACTTCTAGTGATAACTCTTTCTTTCTTGATCTCTAGTCTCCACAAAAAAATAAAAGGGAAAAATGGTATAATTAGAAGCAACAAGTAGTATTTACTTGAATGGGGCTAAATTAAAAAAATTCAATTAATCATAATTCATGGAAGATGCATTTTAATCTAAATTCTTTTTTTTTTTTTTTTTTTTTTTGGTGTAAGTGGAAAGCATGTTTTGTCAGTTGCTAAAAGGAAGGAAATACTTATTATCTTTTTACCGGTCTAGTCCAGTTGCATCTTCAGAATATGTCCCAAAAGGAAAATAGCTGTGGCCAGAGTTGTTATTTGGATGGCATTTGGAATACAGAAAATTAAGTTTATCACCAGGACTTTATGACTGGTGATAACACTTGCTCTATGTACTTGATGAAAGGAGGGACTCGACCCTCATCCTTCGGGGCATGTGTAAGTTGAATGGCAGGACCAAGAAAGATTGCCTTGCTCTCCATCAAACTCGGTAGCCCGACTATGCACTTTCTGGTTGGATTTTCCTTTGTAATTTGACGGTAGTGCTAATGATGGAGGTGTTTGTTAGAAATTATAGTAGGTCTATTAGTTTCTTATTGCTACTGCAACAAAGTACCAACAAAGTGGTGGCTTGAAAAAACATACATTTATTATCTTACATATCTGGAGGTCAGAAGTCCGAAATGGGTCTCACTGGGCTAAAGTCAAGATATGAGCAGGGCTGTGTTCCTTCTGGAGACTCTAGGGGAGAATCTTTTATTCTTGTATTTTATGATTTGTAGAGCCTACTTACAGTCCTTGACTCATAACCTCTTTCTTCAAAGCCAGCCATTGCATCACTCTGACCTCTACTTCCATTGTTGTATCTCTTTTTCTGACTCTGAAGCTCCTCCTTTCCTCTTTCACTTATAAGACCCTTGTAATAACGTTGAGCCCACCTGGATAATCCGGTATAGTCTCTCGCATCTCAAGTTAATTAGGAATCTTAACTCCATCTGAAACCTGAATTTCCCCTTGCCTTGTATCACAACATAGTCACAGGTTTCAAGGATTAGGATGTGGACATTTTTGGGGTAACATAATTCTGCCCACCACAGTAGGATATGAGAATTAACAGATGACATTGAGGCTAGGGAAAGCAGGAATTCCCAGATCCTGCCCAGATCAAATCTATGCCTGTCCATCTCAGAATTTTCCAAGGATGCTGTACATACCCTTTAAAAATGTGGCAAATGAGAAACAACCATTTTGATAGATGGACATGGACCCCAACAACAGTGCTGCAATAAAGTGGGCTGGACAACAGGGAGACATCTCCTTTTCCTTGGCAAACTTGTCCAAAATAGCTTGAGATCAAAGTGTTCCTCTGTCTCTTCAATTACTTACCACCTGACCTATGTTTAAATCTGCATTCATAGTCATTCACTCCCTCTACAAATACTCATTAAGCACCTCTTATATGTTGGCACTGCTCTAGATTCTGGAGATAGAGCAGTGAATAAAACAGACCACAAAAAATCTTATTCTCAATAGCTCACATTCTAATGTGTATAAGGGATGGCAGAAGATACACAATAAACAGAGAATGTAAATACAAAATTTGTAGGATGGTAGTAAATGAAGCAGGGAATGAGAATAGAAACTGCAGAGAGAGGGTATTTATGTTTTTCAATGATGTATTCAGGAAAGATCTCATAGAGAAGCTGATTTATGAGCAAAGGCCATAAGGAAGTGTGAGTTGGTCATGCGGATGGACATATAGGGCAAAAGCCGTCTGGCAGAGAAGAGCAGATATGAAGCCATCTGATGATGGCTCTTGCTTCATATATTTAATAGAGAAGTCAGCATGGATAGATTAGAGTGAGGTAGGGGAAGACTTAAAGACAATGAGATCATAGAGACATCTAGATCCTTCCAGACATTGTAAGGACTTTGGCTTTTACAAGTGAAATGGGAATAAGAAGGTAGGGGAGTGATAACATCATCCGACCTAGCTTTCAAAAGGATTACTCTGACTGATGTGTTGAAAAAGGCTGTGGGATATGAGACCAAAAGAAGGAGATGAGTTAGGGGCTATTGTCTAATCTGGGAGACAGATAATGGTGGCTTGGACCAGTTTGATAGAAGAGGAGGTGATGAGAAGTGGTCACAAAGAAGGACCTGACAGAAGAGAGCAGAAAGCGAGGCTAGCCACATGGGCTGAAGAGAAAGCACCAAGCTGGAACTATACATAGTTGTATTTGCCCACTTGTAAAAGGAGCCCAATCAATGCTCTGGAATCTGACCAATTTTGGTTAGTATTTGCTCTCCCTGAGGGTTGATTAAAAGGCATGGGCAAGTCATGGGGAAGGAAGAAGTAAATTCTCATTATAAGTTTGTAGAATTTATTTGAAAGCTTTCCAAGTGCAACCTGCTTGCCTTCAGTTGCTTCCCTGCAGGGCCAAGCCTTCAGATGTACTTGCCAGTGAATGAGCAAGATTAATTGACATCCTTTACAAACGAGAGAAAGGTCTGAGAGGCCAGGGAAAGAAAAGAACTTTACAAATCATAAAGCTGTGCATTCTTGCGGGTTGGCCCCATGGTGTGGTGGTTAAGTGCACCGCTGCTGGCAGCCCAGGTTCAGATCCCGGGCGTGCACTGAGGCACCGCTTGTCAAGCCATGCTGTGGCGGTGTCCCATATAAAGTGGAGGAAGATGGGCACAGATGTTAGCCCAGGGCCAGTCTTCCTCATCTGAAAGAGGAGGATTGGCATGGATGTTAGCTCACGGATGATCTTCCTCGGGGGGGAAAAAAAAAAGCTGTGCGTTTTTATTCTGCTATATTCACTCATTTGAAAACAATTTGGCAAATTCTATCTTCTTCTCGGTAGCATCTTGTATTTCTAAAAACGATTGCAACAATATCTGCCATCCTTCATGCTTTTCCAAAAACTTGCTACTCCTCCATCAAGAGGTGGGGGTCTAATTTCCTTCCCTTAAATCTGGACAGCCTTGTAACTTGCTGCAACTAATAGAATGTGGCTGAAACAATGCTGTGCGACTTTCAAGAACAGGTCATAAAAAGTAATGCAGCTTCCACTTTGATCCTTGGAGCGCTGAGCTGCCATGTGAGAAGTCTCACTACCCTGAGGCTGCCGTGCTGTGGAGGAAGCCCAGGCCACATAAAGAGGACACATGTAGGTGTTCCAGCCCACCACTCAGCTCAGGTTTCAGCCAATAGCCAGCATCGATCCCCAGATATGTGAATGAAGATGCCTCCAAATTCCATCCTCTAACCACTGAGTCACTCCTATTCCTTTGAGTCTTCCCAATTGATGCTCTAGACTATGTGGAGCAGAGACAAGTGTTCTCTGCTGTGCCTTGTCCAAAATCCTGGTCCAAAAAATCTGTGAGCATAGTAGAATGACTGTTTTATCCCACTACTTTTTGGGGTGGTTAATGCAGAAATGGTAACTGACATCTCAGCTCTTTTATATATAAAATAAGGATAATTTTACCAATGCCTTGTAAGCATTAAAGCTTATATGTGTATGTTAAATTACTTTATACTAGTAAAGCTTGGGAAAAAGAAAGAAAATGTAAGGCTTATTAAGTGTGCATAATGAACACATTAGAAACACTTTAAAGCATTTTGCATGTATTAACTCTTAATCCTCACCACAACCCTACAAAGTAAGTACTATTTTTAAATCCATTTTATGGATGAACACACTGAGACACAAAGAAGATAGGTAACTTGCCTGAGGTCTGATATCTAGCAAGTGGGTGCACTGGGATTTGAACCCAGGCAATGTGGCTCCAGAGTCAGCACCCTTAACATACAGAATATGTAGTTTCTCAAGTAGAAGTAGGAGGGTGGGAATGACTTTTAAGAGCAGTAGATTGAACAGTAGTCGTACCCATGCCCTTAGCATGTGACCTGGCATCACGATACCCAGACTTAGTCTCCATATTCTCTGAATTGGGAATGTGATTGCTTGAACCTCTGATCTCACTGGATTCTGGTAAAGATCAAATGAGACAATGCATGTGACAGCTCTCTGAAGTTTGTATAACTATAAGGTGATGCTATCCTCATCACTCTTATTAGACAACCTGGAATGCGATGTACCTGGAAACAGAACTGGGACCTTTGAAATGCAGCTCTTAATCTAAAGCAAAGTTATCCTTCCTGCTCTTCTGATGAATAAGCCATGTCTTGTTGAAAATCCAGGATCTCACAATTTCTTTTAGTTTCTTTGCAGCAAAGATGGGTTTGGTAATGTGCCTCCTGGCTCTTCTCTACCTCCTGGTAGAGAAGTGGTGGACTTCTGACTCTCTCCTGCATTTAGGGTCTCTGTTTCTCAGCTCTGGCCTTATGCTTTTAACACAAACCAAGACATCCATTCAACACTTACACTACAAGAAAGAGGTCTGAACAACACAGACTTGCTCACAGCAGGAGTTCTAAGTCTTCTCACAAATTCTCAAAGTTTGCCCCACACATTCTGCTTAGTCCTTGCATTTCTCTCCCTCTTATTTTCCAATGCCACCTCTTTTACAGAGGGGTTCCTCTCTCGTTTTTGGATACTCGCAACAGACCCAACTTCTTTGGTTTAATCCTAAATACTCTTCTCTTAGCACATTTTACGGTTGCCACTCAGTTTTAACCATTCAGTGAAATTCCAGGTTTCTTTCCTGTCCCTCGGAACCTGTCTATAAATTAGCCAGTGTGGCTGGCACTGCTCATCAGTTCATATCAAGATCCTCATGTAGGGGCATTGAATGACAGTCTGAGTAACTAGTTCCTGTAGAAGCGTGCATAGTTTGGCTAATGCAATCTTCACTGCTTTCTTTATTGTTTTAGTTCTAATAAGACTATGCTTGTTAGTTGTAATTAGATGTGAATTTTATTAACTTCACTGTTGTAACAGAATAGCAAAAACATGAATATATTTTATAAATGCTAACTTCTATGCTGTGTTATTTAGATTCCCAAAATAAATGAAGGCTAGTATATTGACTTCAGTTAGTGAGTAGTAGAAATGAGAGAAGGGACAGAGTCAGAGAGAGAGAATTAGAGGTACTTGAAGGAGTGGAGGAGTGTAAAGACAATTTAACTTAGTTAAATTGGATTTTAAAGACCATAAGGGGACAGGCTGGGGCCTTGGAGAGGGGAGGAATATAGTCATTGCAACAGTGAAGAACATGGGCACTCCGGATATAGAAGGAAAGGGGCTTGGAGGGGTTGTGGAAAAGAAGTGCTGTAATTTGAAATTACAGAGGGCATGCAAATGGAGTCTTGTAGTGGTTGAGGAAAGGATGGGAAGATATCTAAGGAAACCTTCTTAGATGGTATCTGTATGTCTGCATGTGCTGTCAGAATGTGCTCTTTAAGTTTCTCTGAACTATCTCAGACCATGAAATATTGGATTTCAGAAACTAGGGAATAAAGCTGATTTTTCAACCTTGGAACTATTGATATTTTGGGGCCAGATAATTCTTTGTTGTAGGGGCCATCCTGTGCATTTTGGATGTTTGGCAGCATCCCTGGCCTTACCCAGCAGATGCCAGCATTAAGTACTCACCCAGTTGCAATGACCAAAAATGTCTCCAGATGTTACCTAATGTCCCCTGGGGGACAAAGTTGCCTCTAGTTGAGAACCACTGGAATAAAGGAATACATATTATTAATGTTATTAGTATTTTTGGGTGCCTTCTGTGTGTCAGTCACTGCTCCAGGCACTTCCATTATGTTAAATTATTTAATTCTTAAATGGAAAATAGATATTATTGTTCCCATGTTGGAAATGAGGAGATAGAGTTTGAGAAGTTAAGCAACTCAGCATATATGTTGTTTTAACTGACAACATGCATTTAAGTAGAAGATGGTTTGGATCCTAATTTTCTCTTGCCAAACTCAGTTATACTATTGACATTCTGTAATCAAGATATCTTTTCTTTTTCCTACTGTTTCTCCTCTTTTTTCTCCACACTGTTCACCTAGAATACAGTGGCTACTGACAATAATCTTGATATTGGAATAACAACAGTGTGAATAAGGAAAGGGGGCTCAATCTGAAACATCAGCGATCCTTACTATAAATGGATCACTAGGCTCCATAGCTGAAACAGTGATAACTTTGTGGTTCAATCACTTTTCAGATTATTGGGCTAACTTGGAATATACAAAAAAAATTCTAACCAGTTCAATTCAGTTAAACAGACAGAAGCTGTGTTTACTGTGTATGAAGCAAGGCACAATGCTAAAAAACAAGACAAAAAGATGGTCTTTGTCTTCTAGAATTTATAGTTTACTGGAAGAGATATTTACAATACGGTAAGGTAGCTGGTTAATTCCTTTGTTCTGCACTTTTGTTACACTGTGTGCCTTTCCTTCATAATATTTATCACTGTTGATAGTGTACATTTTTTCTTTGATTAGTGTTGACCTCCCCTTACTGGATTGTAAGCTTCCAGAAGGCAAGAGCTTCTCATAGGTCTCACCACCATATCTCAAGAGCCTATATAACAGCACTCAGTGAAAGTATGTGGAAGCAATGAAAGTCTACCTAACAAAATGAATCAACAGAGAGGAAAGGTCTATACAGAGATTGGAAAGTACACTTTAGGGGCATCTAACCCAGCTTGGAGGGATGTGGATGGATGGGTGGGAGGAAAATCAGAGAAGCTCCCCAGAGGTAGAGATAACTCATCTAAGTCTTGGTGACTGAATAAAAGTTAATGATGCATGAAAATAAGTCACAATTGTTCATATTAGTCAACATTCGATCCTGAAGAATTGGGAACTTCCAATAGGCCGGGAAGATTGGGTATCTTTACTGAATCATCTGCTCAGTTCCAAGTTGCTTTAACATTTTTATAATACTTGCTTTTGGCACAAGTCAAGACATTGTTTCCAATTCACCCTTAAATTGCACAAACGCAGTGAGAGGCTGATAGTATCACTATGATTTTGAAAAGGATACTTGGGTCTAGAGAGGTGAGAAGATGCCTCTGGTCACCCAAAACTCCACAGTCATGATGGCCAACACAGCGCTGAGATTGGTCTTTAGGACAATATTAATGGTCACATTTTTATATTTTCTGATGTTGAATGATACTATAAAATAAAAATAAAATAATATACTGTAAAAAAACCCCAATAATATGATAAAATTCTACAATAATCCTACCTTCAGAGTTAATTACTTATAATTTCTATAGAGATTTTCAAAGTATTAATTTTTGATATCTAATGTTATTTCCAATATTATCTTGTTATAAATACTGATCCATAATCTGCTTACATTGCTCTCACTTTGATTTTACTTTGTATCTTTTATTGATTTTAGAAAAACATACATGTTTCTAGTAAAAAATTTGAACAAAAATAACTCTAAAAAGCAGAAAGTAAAAGAGTGCTGCTATCCTGAGCCCCACAGGTGACCACTGGTAGCATTTTGGTTTACATCTATCCAAATATTTTATTTTTATTTTTATTTATTTATTTATTTTGCTGAGGAAGATTCACCCTGAGCTAACATCTGCTGGCAATCATCCTCTTTTTGTATGTGAGCCGCCACCACAGCATGGTCACTGACAGACGGGTGGTGTAGGTCCACGCCTGGGAACCAAACCCACGCTGCCAAAGTGGAATGTGCTGAACTTAACCACTAGGCAACCAGGGCTGACTCTATTCAAATATTTTTATAATGTATGTACACACATACCACACAGACACACACATATGTACTTTTTTTTCAAAAATAGGATTGTATTTTTCTTCCACCTGCTTATTTCACACTTTCAAGTTGTTCATATACATATATTTCTGCATCATTTCTAGCAGATAATGATGAACATTAAAGAGATTTCCAGTTTTTCTCTACTAAAAACATTGCTTCAATAAGTAACTTTTTCTCAATTCATATATATTTGTGTAGATACGTCTTTAGAATAGATTACTGGAATTAAAGATGCTATGTGAAAGGGCAGACCCATGTAAAATGTGATATTAGAAAATATTGTACCCATTTGTGACCCCACCAACTTTATATGAATGCCTTTTGCCCCACACTCTCATCAACACTTTTCAAAAATGGCACTTCGTTGTTTTAATTTACATAGAGTTTGTTTATTAATGATGTTAAGGATATTGTATTTATGTTATCTCATCTTCTGCAAATATATTTAACCTCTCTTTTCTTATTAGGTTTTTATGATTTTTTTATCTTATTAGTTTACCTCTAATGATGCTAAACTTTTGTTTTTCATTTAAATTACAAAAATTTGTCCTCAGTTTTTTTCATTTTACCTTACCATTTTGATGGCCTCTGGTTTTATTATTTTCTGCAATAATATTTAAAAATTTTTTTCTATGTAGTCCCTAGACTTAATGTCACACCAAAATTCACTACATCCACTCTGAGAACATAAAATAATTCTCCAATATTTTCCTCTAGGATTTTTAAGGCTTCATTTCTTTTCCTTTTAAATCTTACATCTCTATGGACTTATCTTTGGTATAGGATATAAGGTAAATATCCGACTAAATTTTTCCTCAAATATTGTCATGCCCAATGTAAAGTGTAATCTATGGTAACCCTGTTTGTTATTTTTTCATTCCATTATGTTTTATTTCGAAACTTTTAAAATTACTCTACTTTAAAAGATTAAAAAAAAAACTGGTAGAGGTAATACTAATTCATTATGCTTCTTTTTCAACATCAAACGTATTTCTGAAACTTCTTTGTGGTATAGGTACAAGAAGGCATATTTAATGAGGCAAATGGAATCAGGAGCCTAAAGGTAAAAGTTTACTATTTTTCTTAAAATGACTTTTGATTGTACAGGATAGGATAATTTGGCTGCAAATGTTTGGCTTACTTCCACCTGATATTTGCGGAGTGATTTGAGTCGTATGTATGGTGGTCCATCATGGAAGCCTTAACTGCAGGTCACAGGGCAAAGATGCGAGTGTAAACCAGCAATTCAGCACCTGGTCTGCATGTTGACTTACAGTGGTTGACTATCAATGAGCAGTCCCAAACAGTCACGTGATGGAGGGTCAAATTCCAGAGTCTGGCAATCAGGGTGGAATGAAGATGGGAAGTGTGGCCAAAGTTTGGTTAATAGGATAGCTTGGGTGGGATCCTCTGCATTAGATATGAATTAGTGGACACAGTAGAGAGTTCAAGCCAGAACTAAGTGAACAGTCCAGATGGGGAAGCTTGGGTTCAAGGTTGGTGTACTTTAGATTGATTTCTGAAATAATGCTGTGCTGCGGTAGGATTCACTCTGAAGGACTAAGGGTATGTTTGCATATTTGCAAGCTTTTTTTGTTTTTTGTTTTTAATTTGAATTGTCTTAAAGGCACAACTTGTTTTATGGAGGGTAGATTTTCTATATATGACGTCAAGAATACGTACCAGGAATCTACAAGGGAATTCCATATTGAGCCATGCCTCCTCCATGTTTAGTTTGGAAATTGACCTGCTGGTTTTCCTCATTGACTTGTGAGTTTTCACATAATTTTGAGTGTCTCAACCAGTGTCTGCCTCCTGTTCTGCTCAATGGACTGTCTCTTAAGCACTTTATATCTCAAAGCACCCCTTGAATCAATTTCAGTGCTTTTTATGCTCCTCATGGAACCAGTGGGTTTAGGTTGCTGGAGGCTCTGAAGAATCAATGGCTGTATGTGCAGTGACTGCTTCATCTCAGCTGTTGTTGAATGATTCTTCTTTGTGCTTCAAATTTTGCAAACCACTTCAGGATCCCTCTGGGCTGAGAGGGGCTAGAGTAATATAAGATATCACCGGCAACGGTAATAACCTTTTATTTATCAAACACTTTGCTTCCAGGGAGCTCAGAGTGCCTTATGGATGTTATCTCATGAATCCTCCTGACATCCCTGTGAGACCAGGAGCAAATACTCTTCTATCCTAGAGTAGCAGGAGAGAAAATAGTAAGGAGGGACGGTAGAACACAGCAGACTTCAATGAAGGATGAGGGAAACTCCTAATCAAGCAGTGATGTGGTATGTTTTGATAGGCAATGCAAAAGCTCTCTTCCCAGCAATATAATTTCTGTCAATGATGATAATAATGATGATGATAGCTAATATGGATTGAATGCTTACTGTATGCCAAGTACTTCTTTAAGCGCTTTGCTTGTATTAACAAATTGAATCCTCCCAACACTCCAATGAGATTATTACCATTATTACACCCATTTTGCAGATGGGGAAAATAATGTAAAAAGGAGTTAAGTAACTTGCTTGGAACTAGAAAGTTTGAGCCAATAATCAAACCAAGGTAGATTAGCCCTAAATCTCAAACTCTTAACTGCTCACTGTATTATGGAAATTATGCTATACTAAGATCTGAGGTAAACACAGTTAGTGATACATTCCATTGTGTTATGTATGCCTTCACCTACAAGTCTTCTTTCAAAATACAAGTCATCTCTAGATAGTGGGATTTTCAGTAAACACTGACATTTCTTATTGAAACATGTTCCTCCTGGAATACTCAAGTAGAAAAAGCAGTAGCTGTGATTTTGAACACCTTTCACATCGAGTGATGGGATTTGCAGATTTTCAAGGAAGACGTGGACAGAGGAGGGAACTAAAATGTGTTGCATGCTTAATATGTTCTAAGCACAGCACTAGGTACTGTGTGTAGATTTTCTTATTTAATATTTCTAACAGATCTTTGACGTAGGTAGTAGTATCCTGATTTTGCTGTTGAAGAGTTAGGCCATAGAGGGGTAAGCAGCAGAGGTCAGATCAAGACCCAGGACTCCCTGGCTCCGAAATCTCTGCTCTTACCAACTGTGCCTATCTCACAAGGGAGAGGAGTAGACAGAAGAGAGCCCAGGTTGGAACCTTAGGCAAAGTCAGCAGGGAGTGTATGAGAAGGAAAAAGAAAAAGAGAAGAAGGAGAGCAATTAGTGAGAGAGAAGCCACAACGTCATAAGCCTTGGAGGGAGAGGAAAGAATTTCAGCATGGGCATGGTCAATGGTGGTAAATGATAAGTCAAGAAGGCTAAGTAGTGTCCTTTAGGCAGGTAAGTGGTCACCATGACCTTAAACAAAGCAGTAGAATCGTGGAGAAAAGTCATGTTGCAATGGATATTATATAAAATTGGAATAGATGAAATAGATCAAGCAATTCAAGGTAAAACCTAAAACGAATCGAACAATTCTATGGATTCTTCCATAGAATTGAAACAATTTCTGTGCTTTACAAACATTATCTCTGATTTTTGCTGTGGTCTTTTGAGAATCTTTTATCACTATGTTTCTGATGAGGAAACAGAGGGCCAAAAATGGGAATTATTAGTCTGAGATAATATAGTTACTGTTTAGCAAAGCCAGGATCCAAATCTAGTCTCACTGATTCCAAAGCCCATATCTTTTTCCAACTTTTCCCTGCAGAGAGTATAGACTGCACCTCACTGAGGTCTGCCTTTACTATACTCTTTTATTGCTCACTGATATCTACTGCATCTCCTTATAAGAGGGTTATACTTCCCTGCCCCATTGATGTCAGGCCTACCATGTAATTTGTTTTGGCCAGTTAATGTAGAGAAACACGTGTTACTTCTGAGCAGCACCTTTAAGAGCCAAGTCAAGGATCACTGTGTACTTTTCCCGTCTGCCACAAAACCAGCAATATTCCAGATGAAAGCTGATTAGTCAACTTGGATTTCAGAGTGAAGATAACGTGAAGCAGTGTAGCCAGCTTGTGATGGACATGTGAGTGAGAAATAACTACTGATGTAAGCCACTTATATTTTAGGGTTATTTGTTACTACAGTATAATCTTTTCTATCCTGACCAATTTACTGTCTATGATTGGGAAGAGGGGAAAGAGTGGAAGCCAGAGGTGAAGACAATAATAATGCAAAGGATGTACAGCTATCACCTAATCATTGTCAAATCAACTAGCCAGAATATCATGAGATCAAACCCAATATCTCAAGAAAAAAATCACCAACTTGATAAAATACCCAACAACAGAAGACCATAGCTTAGAATACCCCTAGGATAATTCCAGACTTTAAAAAAATTTATTACTCTGATGAATAGGACAGCTACCCTCATCTCACATTAAATATGCTGTTGAAAGTGATTTATTCTGAAAAGAAATAGTCCCTAAGCAATCTCAGAAACTCAACAGCAAATGCATATTTAATGTGACCATTTTTAAAATAGTACACTTGGCAGAGAAGATACCTGCAACCCAGACACTGGAGGTTGGGGATAGGAAAAAGCATTTCATCCTGATTATAAAACAAAAAAGTGAAAAAAAATCCACAAAATTTGAACCTGAGTGTGTGTATGTGTGTGTGAGAGAGAGAGAGAGAGAGAGAAGGGGCAAGGTTTGTGGGATATTAACTTGAGTATTATAATCTCTCTCCCAGGATTTCTTTTTTCCTGAAAATGGCTACCTTTACCTAGAAGAGTCACTAAGTACTTTGGTGAAATTCAATTCTCTAGAGACTTAACAAGCCAAGATTGTCTCTGAATAGAGACAAAGCCACCTCTTCAGAGGATTGTGCCAATTCCAATATCTTCTTATCTATTTGCTGTCTTCTTGGGACTCTTGGTGAGGAGATAATTGTGACCCTAATAACTTCCGTGTATTGAGCACTCCTCATGTGCCAGCTCCCTGCTTGAAGTGTTTCCCATATATTTTCTCAGTTGACTCTCATGATATCTTTAGCAGGCAGCCCACAAAGTTCACTATTGTGCCCCTGACTATCTCTCCAGGCTCATCTTATGCCACACTCTCATACTCACTACTCTGCAATCTTCTTTCATCTAGCTGAATTTTTTCCAGAGTAAAGGCATTTGCCCATATTGTTTCCTCTGCTTAGAATTGTTTCTCCTATAAAACCCTTCTCAAGTTTTAGGTTAGTCTTAAGTTTTATTCACCGGAGATGTCTTTCCTCACCACTTTGTCCAATGGAGGTATTGCTGATTGGGCTCTTTCTCAGCCCCTTGTGTGTATGCCTGATAGCACTCATCACAATTGTATTTGTCTATTTACTTGTATCTGGTCAGTCTCCCCAGTGAGAACATAAGTTCAATGAGTGTATGAGTTATTTTTAACTTTTAACCACTGAATCCCCAGCTCCAAACACAGTAGTAGGAATACAAAGATATTAAATTACTATTTGTTGTGTAACTAGATTAGTTATTGTTACTTACTGTTTATGGGTGAAGAAATTGAGGCTGAGAGAAGAAAAGTGAGTTGTCCAAGGAAACTTAGCTAATTAGTGGCAGAGAAAGGACCCAAACTCAGATCTGTCCAGCTCCAAACCACATGCCCTTGATGCTGCACCATATACATTCATTTGTTTATTCATTCACCACTTACCTAGTATTTGTTCATTGCCAGACATTGCTGTTGGGCATTAAGAATATAATGGTCAGAGGCTGGCCCGGTGGCATAGCAGTTAAGTTAGCATGCTCTGCTTCGGTGGCCTGGAGTTCACAGTTTCGAATCTCAGGCATGGACCAATGCACCGCTCATCAAGCCATGTGTGGTGGTGTGCCATATACAAAATAGAGGAAGATGGGGCAGATGTCAGCTCAGAGCCAATCTGCCTCAGCAAAAAGAGGAGGATTGGCAACAAATGTTAGCTCAGAGCCAATCTTCTTCACACACACACACATACACACACACGCGCAAAAGAATATAATGGTCAGCAAAAACAAACAGAAATAACAAGGTTCCTACCTTCATGAAACTTATATTCTAGTGGTGCAGACAGACGTTAGTCATTGAATCAGAGAAATAAATTAAAAAACTACAACTGTACTAAATACTTTGGAGGGGAAGAATATGTTAGGGCAGTTGAGAGATTTGACTTGGTTATGGGGGAGGGGTCAGGAAACTGTCCCCTAAGAAATGACAAGTAAGTGAAGATTTGAAGGAGAAGTAGGTATTTCAGATATGAGGAGAAGGAAGGGCATTCAGGATAGAAGGAAGAGAATTTGCTAAAGCCTCACAATGAGAAGGAGCTTACATCCAAAGAATTAAAATAAGGCAATGCTGTTGGAACCAAGAAAGCAAGGTAAAGCTAGAGAGCTAAGTAGGGGCCAGTTATGCCCAGCCTTGGAAGGCTTATTAAGAATTAAGGTCATCTACTGAAGGATTTTAAGAATAAAAGGTATTATGATAAGATTTTCTAAAAGAAAAGAATGTTTTGGTAGCTATGTGGGCACATGGATTGAGAGGAGGCAAGAGCATATACAGGTAGAGCAGCTGGTTACCTAGGGTGATGGATTTTGGTAGTTTGGATGAGGAATGGGTCTCTCTCTATTTTTCCATCAAAGCTGGCAAGCTGTTTGCTGTCTTTTGTACTTCAGTTGCGTAAATTGGTGTGCTGTGGCTGCTGCCATCATCATGACTCAATCAACAGGAACTTAGGTAACAGGAACCTCATGTAGACTGTGACTCTTATAATGCAACTAGAAACTGTCCTCATCTTTCTAGGCTTAGTCCCTACACTAGTGGTTCTCAAAGTGTGGTCCAGGAACCCCTGGAGTCCCCACACATTCTTTTGTGTTGGAGGAACCACAAGATCAAAAAGATTTTCATGATAATACTGAGACATGATTTGCCTTTTCACTCTCATTCTCTCACAAGTGTACAGGGGAGTTTTCCAGAGGCAATATGATATGTATTATTGCAACAGACTGAATGAAGAAGCAGATAAGGCTTCTTATCTTGGCTGCTATTAATCTAGTCACTAAAGAGATACTCAAAACTAAAGAAAAAGACCACTTTTCTTAATAATTACTTTTCTGTTTTGGAAAATATAGTTATTTTTCATATATATTATTTATATTGACATATACTGTTTGTTATTATATTAAGTGAATTTATAAATAAAAATTTTTTAAATTTCCCAGCTTTACTTTTTAATAGAGTAAAGATAGATAGATATAGTTCACACAAATGAAAGCTTTTGGGGGTCCTCAATAATTTTTAAGAATACAAAGGGTCCTGAGGCCAAAAGTTTGAGAACTGTAGACGTAAAACATTACTACACTGACACAAGAGACCATGTATAATATCTAACTTACTGGAAGAACATTACTAACAACAAAAAGAGTAGTTAATATTTAATCTGCTGTCACTAAGAGCTAGTCAAAGGTGTTTGATTAATCCAGGGCATGTCTCTAGCCAAAGTGGATTCTTGCAGAAGCAAATAATATATGGTAGTGACTAAATGAATATATTTATTTGTACCCTGTCTTATTACCCAAAAGGTGAGTTGGAAGTACTGAATGCATTTTTGGTGCGTGAAATTGTACCACGACAGTGCCTCAATTCATAACTTATATATAAAATGTTCTCAAGACGTATTTCTTGAATGAATAATAAAACTTCATGAATACTATAAAATATACGGTTTAAAAAGCTATGATCTTGGGTTAGTCTGAGAGAGTATATGAAGCGTGATGATAGGACACTTTATAAATTGACCAGAGTGATATCAGATCATCCTGCCTCTACGTAGTGTAATTAAGAACTAATTCAGACAAATCTGTCTTCAAAATCAATATGTATATTATGATCTTTGTAATATTTACAGTCAAGGGAAGGGTTTATCTTGATTTTGGTTTCCTGGTAGTTTTCTAGAAAAAGAAAATAATATTTATATTTATGCACAAATATACCCTCTTCAGGGCTATTTATTTTTTTTCTCCATGTCTCTGGAATTATTGAGATACTTTTATATTTGTTTTTAACTAGTAGTTTAGAAGTTAAGTAGGACTTCTTGGTTGGAGTTTTCATATTCTTTTGGCCAGAGAAAAATCTCAATTACTGGCACAAGTATGGGGGGAATTGATGTTTAAGGACAAAAGAAAAATCCTCTGAAGTTTAGGGGCAGCATCACAGTATTAAGGAAAAGTACTAACACGTCCTTGAAAAGAATTACTTGTCTTTAATTCATCACGTGTCCTTGAAGATCCTCCATGAATGTCTGATGACTTCGTATATGACCTCCATGCCTCTCCTCACACTCTTCCTCGTGCCATGAGGGTCTATCATTCACTTGCATACCCCACTTTACTCAGATTTCAAGGCCTGGCTCCTGTATCCCATGTATGCTGGGAAGGCTTTTTTACTTTTAATTCTCCAACTTCTACCAGGTAGAATCACCCATTCGTCCCTTAGGATTTCCGCTGTTCCCTGTAGAGTCCTTGCTTCTGTATCCATCGCTTCCAGTATTCTTTCATTCTGTTACCCATGATGTATTACAACATACTGTCTTAAGCAATTCTCAACATGTTGATTTTAATGCTACCCTTTCCTCTTCCACTCAAGAAATTACATCAGAATAGAGGTTAGTGTAAGCAAAGTAATTTTAGATATAAGCTTGTGTCTCCAGGACATAAGCAATAGCAAGAACTTAATAGGTGGTCAGTTGTGGTTTATTAAATAAATGAATCATCAGTACCTTGTGGAGATGTTCACTTGCTCTTGGCTCTGTTACTTAGTTGCTATGTGGCTTGATAAGTAAAGTACGCCTCTCTATATTTCAGTTTCTATACCCATAAAATGGATACAATATCTTTCTTCTTATCTACCTCTCAGAGCTGTTTTCAAATTTAATATCCCTGAAGGTCCTTTTTAAATACTAAAGCACAATGTGATTGTAAGATTTTTTTAAGGATTACTTTCTCCTTATTTTCATATAAACAGTGACTAACTAGGTACTTCCTTTTTAAGAATTGATTACTGCTTGGACACTTTTCCATTCTAGGGCCTTTCTTGAGAGAACTGAATTCTCTAAGCCACCTGCTGGGTTATGGAAATAGCTGCATTATCCAGAAACTTATATAATAAGGGGGCTGTGTCTGTAACATGGTGTAGCTCTCCTTCCCCCAAAGAAGCAAGTGCCTCAGATTAAATGTCCTCTGCTGCTGAGTCAGTGACCAAGAGAGACTTTGTTGACTCCCCGCTGCTGGTCTTGTACCAAAGCCACAGGACATGATTGAAGGGAGGCGATTGGCATAAATTGCCTCAGTGAGGGTTTTAGGAAACAGACTAGTAAGGCACTTGCTGGGATTCTTGCTTCTTTCCTTTTGTAATAATGATTAAAACAGCAGGAACAGACCCTGGACAGAGCCCCTGTAGACAATGAAGACCTGAGCCTGATAATAACTGGAAAGGTACACAGTGCCATCCATTAAGAGAAATGCTGAGGGTGAACAGGGAAAAATTGCATCTAGCATTGTTTTACAGGGAGCAGATTCTACTCTCCTTCCTCCTGTTTTCTCTTTTCCTTGGAATTGTCAGGCTTTGTAGGATCCTGAATAACTAGCTCTCAAAAAACTTTCATTGCTCCCGTGAACACATATACAGCACAAATTGAGCTCAATTTCTCCTTCTTGCTTGAATTAATTATTTCTTTTCCTGTGTGGCAATGTTGTCAGATATTGTTTTTCCTGTATCTTTCTTACTCATTTTGTGTTTGTTTCTGCTTTTTTTCTGAGGCATTTCCTGCAAGTGTAGGCTCTCATACTTTCCTGGGTAACCATTTCAGAGGCTTGGCTGGGACTGTTTTTTCTTGAGATGCATCTTGAGTTTGTAACCTCAGGGAATGATAGAGTCTATTCTTGATCAAGCAGGTTAATGTGTGCAGGATGGATGAGGTGGTTACCAATATCCTAAGGCCATGATATATTTGTTAGAAATCATTTGTCGTAGAGGTGGAAACACAATTGAAACTGCATTAGGCATTAAAGGGGATTTATTGGCTCGCATACCTAGAAAGTCCACTGGCACATAAGCTTCAGCCAGGACAGGATCCAGGGACTTAAATGATACTATCAGGGCCCTCTCTTTCTCTCCATCTCTTATACAAGCTCTGTCACAAATAACAGGTAAGATGGCTCCAGATGCCTCAGACTCACATCTTAGCAGGTTAATAAACCAGCAGAAAAAGGCACTATTTCTCAGCAAATACTGCAGAGAACTTTTATATGGGACTTGGTTGTATAAGTTGGATAATATATCTACTCCTGGTGTGAAATATTCATATTGGCCAAGCCTGGGTTTATGCTCACTCTTCTGGGGTTCATCTGTACTCCAACAGTAGAGAATGAATTCCCCCCTGGAAGTACAGGGAACAGAAAACAGGATGAATGCTGAATCAGTAGAAGTCACAGGTGTCCTTAACATATGGTCAAAGCAAAATAAAGTGTAACATATGTAGTGATTATTCCCAATATTAAAAAACACATTTACTGGTCTTTAATCAGATATCTTCCAAAAATATCACAATGTCAGAATAATAATTTAGCAATACAAAACATCAAATAAATTTATTCCGAAAGTATGGCAAAAGAGTATATCTTTAAAATAGTCTTTTCCTGAGTTAGATGAGGTTTCACCTCCATATGTTAGAATGGGGTCTGAATAGGGCAGAAATTCAGTCACTGGTGCACCAGCACTCTCCCTCCCACCTCTCTTTTTCCAGTGCCTTCACTCCTATAGCCATCATTCCCTGGTATTATTATCTATAGGTGCATAATTTCTCCTGCTCTTGTCCTTCTGAGAAGACCCTTAGCAGAGGAAATGGCTGATATACAATGGTTTGGCAGAGTTAACTTTCCTGTACTCCATGTTTTCATCATTTTCCAGCAGGCTAGCTTAGGCAGAGTCGTAAGACAGAAAGTGAAACAGTGCAAGGCCTCTTGAGGCGTACTCTCAGATCTGCCACATCTTCACTGTGTCATATCTTATTGGCTAAAGAAAGCCACAGGCCCAACCCAGCTTTAAGAGATAAAGAAATACAATCAAATTTTTTATGAGAGGAGCTTCAAGCTCTTATTGAAAAGATGAGGATACACAGAGGGGTAGAGAATCACCACAAGTTGCCCAAAATAGATGCCTTCCCCATGTGGTTTCCGCCAATAAGCCAGTTTTTATTTTTTATTAAAAGCGCATTATTGGAAAGACTTCTGGTTTATGGTTCTGCATGTAAGGAGCTTAAAAGTCTCCACTCTGTCCTAACAAGACGTAATAAGCTGAACAGACTTAAAAATTAATATCTCCTTTTGGATCCATAAGAGAGGAGACGACATGGGGCAGAGCAGTGCTCCCAAGATTGGAGAGACAGGTGAATGCAGAGAGTCATAGCTCACCAGAGCACAAACTCACAAGCAAAAATCACCATAGAAATCACCATGGGATCAAGCGCCAGGGGTGGAAAACCAGAATTATAATTGATAAATTGCTGGAGGCTCAATGTGGGCAACTCTGAGAGTTAAAAACTCCAGGGGACACTGTCATAGGAGGGTCCCCACAGTATTGTGTGATTTACCTCTAGGAGCTCAACCAGAGTCCCCAGTAAATATCTAAGAAAAATCTCATGCTTCCAGCGGGAGAGGGAAAGGAACTATTTTGAAATAAGCCAGAACACTCTGTTCTTCTTAACAAGCCCTGACCTTAAGGAAGCTACTTAACCAGAGCCTAATCTGCTGGGATTTCATCAGATTCTAACTGACCTGGGGTAGGGAAATATGCAACTCCAGCCTACTCTAGCTATCTTGTCCCACTTGGTGGGGGTGGCGTACTGAGAAACACTTGCGAAGTTCACAGTCTGGGGGTATAGGCTCATTAAAAGACTGACACCTAGTCATAGGACATAAAACATTTCCCCTCTCCCCACATTTCATCACCACATTACTAAAAGCATTTACAGCACTTCTTTTTACTCAGTACATCATGTCTAGCTATCAAGAAAAAAAAGTACAGGGAATACCAAAAGCAAGAAACACAACTTGAAGAGACAGAGCAAGTATCAGACCCAGACATGGCAGGAATGTTGGAATGATCAGACAAGGAGTTTAAAACAACTATGATTAATATGCCAATGACTTTAATGGATAAAGTAGACAGCACACAAGAACAGATGGGCAATGCAAGCAGAGAGATGAAAATCCTAAGAAAAAATTGAAAAGAAATGCTTGAAATAAAAAAATGAATGTAACAGAAATGAAGAATGCCTTTGAGGGGCTTATAAGTAGACTAGACATGGCTGAAGAAAGAAACTCTGAGCTAGAGGATATATTAATAGAAACCTCAACAACAGAACAGCAAAGACCAAAAAAAAACTGAAAAAAATGGAACAGAATGTTCAATGACTATGGGACAACTACAAAAGGTATAACATACACATAATGGGAATATCAGAAGAAGGAAGAGAAAAAAGGACAGAATAAATTTGAAACAACGACTGAGAATTTCCCCCAAATGAATGTCAGACACCAAACTGCAGATCCAGGAAATTCAGAGAACATCAAGCAGGATAAATGCCAAAGAAAAAAACTACATCTAAGTATATAATTTTGAAACTACAGAAAATCAAAGATAAAGAAAAAATTCTGAAAAAAGCCAGAGGAAAAGAACACTTTACCTATAGAGGAACAACATTAAGAATTACATTCAACATCTCCTCAGAAATCGTGTAAGCAAGAAGACAGTGGAGTGAAATATTTAACGTGTTGGGAGAAAAGCCTATCAACCTAGAATTCTGTACCCTGCAAAATTACCCTTGCAAAAGTGAAAGAGAAATAAAGATTTTGTCAGACAAACAAAAGCTGAGGGAATTTGTTGCCAGTCGACTTCCCTTGCAAGAAATGTTAAAAGAAGTTATTTAGAGAGAAGGAAAATATTATACGTCAGATACTCAGTTCTACCTAAAGAAAGGAGGAGCACTGAAGAAGGAATAAGTGAAGGTAAAAAAAAACTCCAACTTTCTATTCTTATTCTTTTTTTTTCTTTAAATTTTTGTTTATTGCAGTAACATTGGTTTATAACATTGTATAAGTTTCAGGTGTACATCGTTATACTTCTATTTCGGCATAGATTACATCATGTTCACCACTCAAATACCAATTACAACCCATCACCACACACATGTGCCAAATTATCCCTTTCGCCTTCCTCCCACCCACTCGTCCCTTCTGGTAACCATCAATCCAATCTCTGTCTCTATGTGTTTGTTTATTGTTGTTATTATCTACTGCTTAATGAAGGAAATCATACGGTATTTGACCTTCTCCCTCTGACTTATTTCACTTTGCATAATACCCTCAATGTCCATCCATGTTGTCACAAATGGCTGGATTTCATTGTTTCTTATGGCTGAGTAGTATGCCATTGTGTATGTATACCACATCCTCTTTATCCATTCATCCCTTGATGGGCACTTAGGTTGCTTCCAAGTCTTGGCTATTGTGAATAACGCTGCAATGAACACAGGGGTGCATGTATCTTTACTCATTGGTGTTTTCAAGTTCTTTGGATAAATACCCAGCAGTGGAATAGCTGGATCATATGGTAGTTCTATCCTTGAGTTTTTGAGGAATCTCCATACTGTTTTCCATAGTGGCTGCACCAGTTTGCACTCCCACCAGCAGTGTATGAGAGTTCCCTTCTCTCCACATCCTCTCCAACACATGTTGTTTCCTGTCTTGTTAATTATAGCCATTCTGACGGGCGTGAGGTGATATCTCACTGTAGTTTTGATTTGCATTTCCCTGATAGTTAATGATTTTGAACATCTTTTCATATGTCTGTTGGCCATCTGTATATTACTTTGGAGAAATGTCTGTTCGGGTCTTTTGCCCATTTTTAAATAGGGTTGTTGGTTTTTTTGTTGTTGAGATGCATGAGTTCTTTATATATTTTGGAGATTAACCGCTTATCAGATAGATGGTTTGCAAATATCTTCTCCCAATTGTTAGGTTGTCTTTTCATTTTGTTGATGGTTTCCTTTGTTGTGCAGAAGCTTTTTAGTTTGATGTAGTCCCATTTGTTTATTTTTTCTATTGTTTCTCTTGCCTGGTCAGACATGGTGCTTGAAAATATGTTGCTAAGACCAATGTTGAAGAGCGTACTGCCTATGTTTTCTTCTAGAAGTTTCCTAGTTTCAGGTCTTACATTCAAGGCTTTAACCCATTTTGAGTTAATTTTTGTGTATGGTATAAGGTAAGGGTTTACTTTCATTTTTTTGCACGTGGCTATCCAGTTTTCCCAACACCATTTGTTGAAGAGACTTTCTTTTCTCCATTGTATGTTCTTGGCACCTTTGTCGAAGATTAGCTGTCCATAGATGTGTGGGTTTATTTCTGGGCTTTCGATTCTATTCCGTTGATCTGTGTGTCTGTTTTTGTGCCAGTACCATGCTGTTTTGGTTACTATAGCTTTGTAGTATATTTTGGAATCAGGGAGTGTGATACCTCCAGCTTTGTTCTTTTTTCTCAGGATTCCTTTAGCTATTCGGGGTCTTTTGTTGTTCCATATAAATTTTAGGATTCTTTGTTCTATTTCTGTAAAAAATGTTGTTGGAACTTTGATAGGGATTGCATCGAATCTATAGATTGCTTTAGGAATTATGGACATCTTAACTATGTTAATTCTTCCAATCCAAGAGCATGGAATATCTTTCCATTTCTTTGTGTCTTCTTCAATTTCGTTCAGCAATGTTTTATAGTTTTCGGTGTACAGATCTTTCACCTCTTTTGTTAAGTTTATTCCTAGGTATTTTATTGTTTTTGTTGCAATTGTAAATGGAGTTTTATTCTTAATTTCTCTTTCTGCTACTTCGTTGTTAGTGTATAGAAATGCAACTGATTTTTGGATGCTGATTTTGTATCCTGCAAATTTACTGTATTTGTTTATTACTTCTAAAAGTTTTTTGGATGGTTCTTTAGGGTTTTCTATATATAAAATCATGTCATCTGCAAATAGTGAGAGGTTCACTTCTTCGTTTCCCATTTGATCCCTTTTATTTCTTTTTCTTGCCTGATTGCTCTGGCTAGGACTTCCAGTACTATGTTACTTAGAAGTGGTGACAGTGGGCATCCTCCTCTGGTTCCTGTTCTTAGAGGGATAGGTTTCAGTTTTTCACCATTGAGGATGATATTAGCTGTGGGTTTGTCATATACGGCCTTTATTATGTTGAGGTACTTTCCTTCTTTACCCATTTTATTCAGAGTTTTTATCATAAATGGATGCTGTATCTTCTCAAATGCTTTCTCTGCATCTATTGAGATGATCATGTGATTTTTATTCTTCGTTTTATTAATGTGGTGTATTACATTGATTGATTTGCGAATGTTGAACCATCCCTGCATACCTGGAATAAATCCCACTTGATCATGGTGTATAATCTTTTCAACGTATTGTTGTATGTGATTTGCTAGTATTTTGTTGAGGATTTTTGCATCAAAGTTCATCAGTGATATTGGCCTGTAATTTTCTTTTTTTGTGTTGTCCTTTTCTGGTTTTGGTATCAGGGTAATGTTGGCTTCGTAGAGTGAGTTAGGGAGCTTCCCCACCTCCTCAATTTTTTGGAAGAGTTTGAGAAGGATAGGTATTAATTCTTCTTTGAATGTTTGGTAGAATTCACCAGGGAAGCCGTCTGGTCCTGGACTTTTATTTTTGGGGAAGTTTTTGATCACTGTTTTGATCTCCTTACTGGTGATTGGTCTATTCAAATTCTCTACTTCTTCTTGATCCGGTTTTGGAAGGTTGTATGATTCTAAGAATTTATCCATTTCTTCCACATTGTCGAATTGGTTGGCATATAGCTTTTCATAGTATCCTCTTATAATCTTTTGTATTTTGGAAGTGTCTGTTGTAACTTCTCCTCTTTCATTTCTGGTTTTACTTATTTGTGCCTTCTCTCTTTTTTTTCTTGGTGAGTCCAGCTAAAGGTTTGTCAATTTTGTTTACCTGTTCAAAGAACCAGCTCTTGGTTTTATCAATTTTTTCTATTATATTTTTGTCTCTATTTCATTTATTTCTGCTCTGATTTTTATTATTTCCCTTCTTCTACTGATTTTGAGCTTTGTTTGTTCTTCTTTTTCCATTTCCTTTAGGTACATTATTAGATTGCTTATTTGAGCTTTTTCTTGTTTGTTGAGATAGGCCTGTATTGCTATAAACTTCCCTCGCAGAACCACTTTTGCTGTATCCCATAAATTCTGGCATGTAGTATTTTCATTGTCATTTGTCTCCAGGTATTTTTTTTTTTTTTTTGTGAGGAGATCAGCCCTGAGCTAACATCCGCCAATCCTCCTCTTTTTTTTTTTTGCTGAGGAAGACGGCCCTGGGCTAACATCGGTGCCCATCTTCCTCCACTTTATATGGGACGCCGCCACAGCATGGCTTACCAAGCAGTGCGTCGGTGCACGCCCGGGATCCGAACCAGCGAACCGCGGGCCGCCGCAGCGGAGCGTGCGCACTTAACTGCTTGCGCCACGGGGCCGGCCCCTGTCTCCAGGTATTTTTTTGATTTCTTCTTTGATTTCTTCCTTGACCCATTCGTTGTTCAGTAGCATTTTGTTTAATCTCCACGTATTTGTTGCTTTTCTGATTTTCTCCCTATAGTTGATTTCCAGTTTCACACCGTTGTGGTCAGAAAAGATGCTTGGTATTATTTCAATCTTCTTAAATTTATAGAGACTTGCTTTGTGGCCTAATATGTGATCAATCCTGGAAAATGTTCCATGTGCATTTGAAAAGAATGTGTATTCTTTGGTTTTTGGATGGAATGCTCTGTATATATCTACTAGGTCCATCTGTTTTAGTGTGTCATTTAAGGCCAATGTTTCCTTATTGATCATCTGTTTAGATAATCTATCCATTCGTGTAAGTGGAGTGTTAAAGTCCCCTACTGTTACTGTGTTACTGTCTATTTCTCTTTTTATGTCTGTTAATAATTGCTTTATATATTTAGGTGCACCTACATTGGGTGCATAGATATTTACAAGTGTTATATCCTCTTGTTGGATTGTTCCCTGATCATTACGTAATGCCCTTCTTTGTCTCTTTTTACAGTTTTTGTTTTAAAGTCTATTTTGTCTGATATGAGTACTGCAACCCCAGCTTTCTTTTCATTGCCATTTGCGTGGAGTATCTTTTTCCACCCCTTCACTTTCAGTTTGTGAGTGTCTTTATTTCTGAAGTGTGTCTCTTGTATGCAGCATATATATGGGTCTTGTTTTTTTATCCAGTCAGCCACCCTATGCCTTTTAATTGGAGCATTTAGTCCATTGACATTTAAAGTAGCTATTGATAAGTATGTACTTACTGCCATTTTTTAACTTTTTATTTTTTCTCAGTGTTTTAGTAGTCCTTCTCTGTTCCTTGCTCCTTCTATACAGAATTGATGGTCTGTTTAGTTTGACTTCTGTCTGAAAGCTCTACTCTTTAACTCCCCTCCTCCCTCATTTTATGTTTTTGATACATATCTAACCTCTTTTTTGTGCATTTGTATCCATTACCCTCTTACCATGGAAATAGATAATTTTTCCTATTTGTGATCTTCTCTTTCCCCTTAAATCAGTCCCTTTAACATTTCTTGTAGCACTGGTTTCTTGGTGATAAACTCCTTTAATTTTTGCTTGTCTGGGAAATTTTTGATCTCTCCTTCTATTTTGAATGATAACCTTGCTGGGTAGAGTATTCTTGGCTGTAAGTTTTTTCCTTTTAGCCCTTTAAATATATCGTGCCACTCTCTTCTAGCCTGTAAGGTTTCTGCTGAGAAGTCAGCTGATAGCCTTATGGGGCTTCCTTTTATGTAACTTGACTTTCTCTTGTGGCTTTTAGGATTCTCTCTTTATCTTTAATTCTGGACATTTTGATTATGATGTGTCTTGGTGTGGGCCTCTTTGGGTTTATCTTGTTTGGGGCTCTCTGTGCTTTCTCTACCTGGATGTCTGTTTCCTTCCTTAGGTTAGGGAAGTTTTCATGTATTATTTCTTGAAATATATTCTCTGCCCCTTTGTCTCGCTCTTCTCCTTCCGGGACAGATATAACACGGATGTTAGTGTGCTTGATGTTGTACCAGAGGTCCCTTAGACTGTCCTCACTCTTTTTAATTCTTTTCTCTTTTACCTGCTCAGCTTGTGTAATTTCTTCTAGTCTTTCATCCAGCTCACAGATCCGTTCTTCTGTATCCTCTACTCTGCTTTTGATTCCCTCTAGTGAATTTTTCATTTCCAATATCGTATTCTTCATTTCTGATTGGTTGTTTTTTATATCTTCCATTTCTTTGTTGACATTCTCACTGAGTTCATCTATTCTTCTCCCCGGATCAGTGGCATCCTTAACACTCTTAGTTTGAACTCTCTGTCGGGTAGGTTGCTCATTTCTGTTTCACTTAGTTCCTTTTCTGGAGTTTTGTCCTGTTCCCTTACTTTGAATGTATTCCTTTGCCTCCTCATTTTGCCTCTTTCCCTGTGTGTGTGTCTACGTATTAGGTAGGTCAGCTATGTCTCCTCGTCTTGGATAGGTGACCTTATACAAATGATGCCTTAAGAGTCCTGCAGTGTGCTTCCCTCAGTTCTCAATGTTCCAGGGGTGACCCCTATGTGGGCTACGTGTGTCCTTCTGTTGTGGCCTGTTTGCTCTCCCTGTAGGTGCCCAGGTAGGCTGAGTTATGCTCCTGGTCAGCTGTTGTAATGCTCAGCTGTTTGTAGTTGTTGTGGACCTTTCAGTCTCTTTATCGGGTGTGGGGAGCCCCAGCACAGTTGGCTGCAAGTTCTAATAGCACATTTGTGTTGCAGTATTTCTTTTAGGTGAGTAGGCCCCCAGTGTTGCAGGTTGTTAGGCTCAGGGGCTTACAATTGCTATAAGCCTCCAGCCTTTAGGTCTCTTGTCAGCTCTCTGAGGATTGCAGCTGGGTGGAGCTGGCCTCAGGCACAGGAGCACCCAATTATTTCAGGCTTTGGAAGGTAGGGCAAACCCCCTATGTGGGTCTTTGAGAAGCACAAGTCTTCTGCAGCTGACAAGCCCTGCCGCCCACAGGCCCCCACACACAGTCAACACAGTCCTGCCCTGTGTGTGCGCCCCGACCACCTGAAGTGGACCCAGTCTCTCCACGGTGGGAGCCCCACACAGTCCACCACTGCCCCACACTCTCCACCTGCTCCTTGTGCACGCCCTGCCCCACTGAAGTGGGCTCACTTGCCAGGCTGCAGAGAATCCAGTCACCAATCTGTGCAGGCCCACAAGTTGCCTGAGGGCTTGTTGTTGGGTGGGGCCAGTCTCTAGGGTGGGCTGCCTGCCCTGGCTGAGCTGGATTAAATCGGGTGCTCTAGCGGGTGGGGCAGACCCTGGGCTAGCAGGCCTCAGGGAGAACTCCAATGGTGTCTGTGTCAGCAGGCCCACACCAGGCCACAACAATGGCTGCCGCCAATGTCCCAGTCCCTGGAGAGGTCTCACCTCTCACCAAGATGCACTCAGGGCCTATCAGGTGAGTCTCTTCACCAAAGCACTGTGCACATTTCTTTCTGGTGATTTTCGGTTGTTTTCTGAAATAGGTGAGTTTGCGCATGGGCCCTTTAAGAGCGGTTTTAATTTTTTTGTGAACCAGCTTTTCTGGGGGTACTCCCCAATGTTTTAGTAGCAGGCAAAGTCAGTTATTCTGCCACTCATCTCGGTTTTGCTGGGTCCACAAAATACCCACAGCTGGGGCGCTCCCCGGCTCAGGTCCCTGTGCCTCCAGGGAGGGCTGCGTACCTGTGGGCTGCTCCCGGGTGGCAGTGAAGCTGGCTACTTGCGAACACGGTGTTTTTCCTCTCCAGAAGGGAGTTTCTGCCTCTTCCACCTCAATTAGGATTGTCCTTTGTTGCAGGAGTTCCTCTTATCCAGTTTTCAGTTCTGTCTCAGGAGTAATTTTTCCATGAGTAGTTGTAAATTGGCTGTGTCCGTGGGAAGAGGTGATTTCAGAGTCTGCCTACACCGCCGTCTTGACTCCCCTCTATTCCTATTCTTAATTGACCAACAGATCCCACTTTTTTTTTAAAATAATAAAAGCAATAATGTATTCTATTGTGTATACTTAGGTATATATCATATATATTTATTTACACATATATAAATATATATATATTTCTGTATGCTTATAAATAAATGAAATGACTAACAGCAATGATATGTGACAGGAAGAAGAAATTAGAATTATTTTGTTATGAGGTTCTTAAACTACCTATGAAGTGGTATAGTGTTATTTGACAGTGACCTTGGATTAGTTGTGAATATATGTTGCAAACTCTAGAGCAACGAATAAAAAAGGTTAAAAAATAAGTATAACTGATATGCTAATAAAGGAGAGAAAATGGAATCATATGAAATGCTCAATTAAAATCACAAAAGGCAGAAATGTAGTGGAAGACAAAAATAAAAACAAAGAACAAGGTCAACAAATAGAAAATCATAATGAATATGGTAGATATTAATCCAACTATACCCATAACCACTTTGAATGTCAATGGTCTAAATGCATGCATTAAAAGACAGAGATCGTAAGAGTGGATCAAAAAAACATGGACCAAATATATGTTGTCTTCAAGAAACCTACTTTAAGTATAAAGACACATATGTACTAAAAGTAAATGGATGGAGAAAAATACACCATGCTAACACTAATTAAAAGAAAGCAAGAGTAGCTATATTAATTTCAGCCAGAACAGACTTCAAAGTAAGGAAAGTTGTCAAGAATAAAGAAGGATGTTATATAATGATAAAGGAGTCAATTCTCCAAGAAGACACAATAATTCTTAACGTGTAGGTACTTAACAACAGAGCATCAAACTACATGAGGCAAAAACTGATGGAACTGCAAGGGGAAATATAAGAATCTACTATCATAGTTGGAAACTTCAACATCCCTCTCAGAAATGGACAGACTCAGCAGGCATTTTACTGATTTTTCAGTAAAGACGTAGTTGAACTTAACAACACCATCCGTCACTGGATATAATTGACATCTGTTGAGTACTTCATCCAACAACAGCAGAATACTAGATTTTTCTCAATCTCACATGGAATATTCACCAAGATAGACCACATTCAGGGCCATAAAATGCACCTTAACAAATTTAAGAGAATAGAAATCATACAATGTCTGCTTTCAGACCACAATGGAATTAGACTAGAAATTAATAACAGAAAGGTAACTGGAAAATCCCAACATATATGGAGGTTAAGCAGCACACTTCTAAATAACACATGGGTCAGAGAAAAAATCCCAAGAGAAATTAAAAATATTTTGAAGGAAATGAAAATGAAAACACATCTTCTCAAAATTTGTTGGATGCAGCAAAAGCAGTACCTAGAGGGAAAGTTATAGCATTGAATGCATATAGTAGAAAAGAGGAAAGATATAAAATCAATAATCTAAGTGTTCACCTTAGGCAAACATCTAGGAGTGGAATAGCTAGATTATATAAATAAGTGTATGTTTAATTTTTAAAGAAACTACCAAACTGTTTTCCAAAGTAGTTGTGCCATTTCATATTCCTACCAGTAATACATAAGAGTTTTCATATCTCTACATCCTTGTCAACATTTGGTCTGGTAATGTTCTTAGCATTAGTCATTCTGATAAGTTTCTAATTATATCTCATGGTAGTTTTAATTTTTGTTTCCCTAATGATTAATAAGGTTGAGCATCTTTTCTTGAGCTTATTTGTCATCCATATATCTTCTTTGATGAAGTGTGTGTTCAAATATTTTGCCCTGTTTTTTTATTGGGTTGTTTGATTTCTTATTAAGTTTTGAGATTTCTTTGTATTATATAAATAATATCTAATTATATATATCTAATAATGTCTATATTTATATCCTTTATCATATGTATGCTTACAAATATTTTCTCCCAGTCTATAGCTTAGATTTTATTCTCTTACCAGTGTGTTTCGTACAGTAGGAGTTTTTAATTTTTAAGTTGATGAAGACCAATTTGTCATCTTTTCTTTCTGGACCTTGTGTTTGGTGCTGTATCCTAGAAATCTTTGCTTAACCCAAGATAACAAAGAAATTTGCTTATGTTCTCTTCTAGAAGCTTTGCAGTTTTACATACTATGTTTAAGTCAATGATCGATTTTGAGTTAATTTTTGCATAAAGTAAGAGGTATGGATAGAATTTCTTCTCCTTTCTTTCCTCTTTCTTTCGTATCTTGCCTTCTTTCGTATCTTGCTTTGTTTCCTTTCTTTCTTGCTTTGTTTCCTTTCTTTCTTTCATCTTTTCTTTCTTTCTTTCATCTTTTCTTTCTTCCTTTCTTCCTTCCTTCCTTCTTTTCTTCCTTTCTTTTTCTTTCTTCCTTCCTTCCTTCCTTCCTTTCTTTCTTTCTGTTTTTGTCTTTCTGCCTTTCTTTTTCTTTCCTTCCTTCCTTCCTTCCTTCCTTCCTTCCTTCCTTCCTTCCTTCCTTCCTTCCTTCCTTCCTTCTTTCTTTCTCTCTCCCTCTCTCTCTCTCACTCTTTCTCTCCTTCTTGCATATGGATATCCAATTACTTAAGCACAGTGTTGAAAAGACTAGCCTTTCTCCACTGAATTGCTTTTGCATTAAATTTTGGACATACTCAGTGTGTAATGTCTATACGATATCCAAAGAGTATGACCAGTCAGTAACCGAATTTCAAGTTTTAAGAGAAGAGAGAGTACATATTTGGGAAACTTATTATACAGATGGTGATTGAATCTGTGAGAACAGATGATATAATCAAAGAGGAATATGTGCAATGAGAAAAGAATAGCTAAGTAGAGAATGAGAGGAGTAGACAGAGAGGTGGAAGGGGAATTAAGAAAGCTTCTTTTTTTTTTTTAACTTGAAATTTATTTGTTATTGTGCAATAGATAAACTATTGGGATCTTTTTTCTATATTTTAGTTAAACTTTTTATTTTGAGATAAGTGTAGCTTCACATGCAGTCATAAATAATGATACAGAGAGATCCTATGTACCTTTTATCCAGTTTCCGCCAATGATAACATCTTGCAATGTATAGTACAATATCACAACCACGATATTGATATTGATACAGTCAAGATACAGAAGACTTACATCACTACAAAGATCCCTAATATTGTCCATTTATAGCTACACCCACTTTCCCCCATGACCCCTCACTCACTCACTACTAATTCGTTTGCATTTCTACAACATTCTCATTTCAAGAATGCTGTATAAACAGAATTATATAGTCTGTAACCTTTGGGATTGGCTTTTTTTCTCTCATCATAATTCTGTGGAGATTCATCCAGGTTGTTGCATGTATAAATAGTTTCTTCATTTTTATTGCTGAACCATATTCTGTGGTATGGATTTATTACAGTTTGTTTAACCATTCTTCCATTGAAGGATGCCTGGGTTGTTTCCAGATTTGGGCTTTACAAATAAAGCTGTTATAAACATTCATGTACAGGTTTTTATGTGAACATGAATTTCCATTTCTCTGGGATAAATGCCTGGGAGTGCAATTGCTGGATTTTGTGGTAGTTGCATGTTCAGTTTTTTAAGAATCAAGAAATCTTGATAGTTTTAGAGAGGAGAAAGGAAAGGTTTCAAGAGTTAGATGGTGATTATTGCACTAATATTAATAGAAAAACACTTTCTCAAATTTTTGTGCTATTTACAATGTATTATTTATAGATAAGACATAATTTGAGTTTAATTTTTATTAATAACATTTTCTATCACTTAAGTAAAGACAATCAATAAAACAATAAATCAAGCTCTGTTTTGTAGCATCTGCCAATCTCCATGATGTAAATACTCCTGTGGTGCCCTATTTCAACCTACCAATTTGATGTCACTGAAAGTGGAGTTGGGAAGGGATGTTCAGTACCATCATCTGGTATTTCCATCATACAAATACAAGAGACATGACCTCAAGAACACAGACAATAGAAAAATACAGTAAGATAATTAGGAAGTGATTATTTTGCATATTTGTTGCCTTTATTTAAACTGTGTTTACAAAATTTAAGTTTTAATAATGGCTATGCTTGAAAACCAACTTACAGAGTTCCAAAAAATTTAGCAATCAGCTCTCAAGAACTGGTATGAGTTGGATTCAGAAAACCACTTATTGGGGGGCCGGCCCTGTAGCTTAGCAGTTGGGTGTGCGCACTCCACTACTGGTGGCCCAGGTTCGGATCCTGGGTGCACCGATGCGCTGCTTCTCCGGCCATGCTGAGGCAGCGTCCCACATACAGCAACTAGAAGGATGTGCAACTATGACATACAACTATCTACTGGGGCTTTGGGGAGAAAAAGGGGGAAAAAAGGAGGAGGATTGGCAATAGATGTTAGCTCAGGGCTGATCTTCCTCACAAAAAAAAAAGAAAACCACTTAATGTTTCTCTCTTCCTGAGCCTCACTAATTTTCTTCTGTATTTTCTGTGTGTTCTAGTCCAATTACCTAAATACACTATACTTAATTTTTCCACCAGCATAGGTCTTAAAATGGTCTAGTTCTTTTCCCCAGGCAATAATTTTATTGGGAACTGTTCCTTTTAAAATATTATAATGTTTGTTTTTTCTCGATTATATGGCTAATACATATTCACTATATAAAATTTGGAAATATGAAGAGGAATATAAAAACCACCAATAATTTTGTCACCTCTATAACAATGATTTCTAAAATACATTGGAATTTTATTCTATGCCTAGTCTTAGCTGCAGAGAACTAAATAATAATTTGATCTTTGATCATTTCTTCCTTGGCCTAAAACTCTATTCCCCACATATTTCTTTCCAGCAGTACTGAGATTAAATTTGCAGCAGCAATTTGCGTGTCTCTAGGTGTTGGAATACTTAGTTTAAACAAGTTATGACAATTCTGTTCTCCATTTTCCCAGCCTCCTTCATGCCTGGGGCTGGCCAAGTGATCCACATCAGGCCAATGACTCAAGCGAGTAGGGAGGGAGACGTTATTTTGGGAAAACTTTTACTTTCTTGATAAAAGCTGATCGACGTGTAAAAATAAATGCAATTTCCCCATTTTTCTGCCTTAGACATGAGTATCTGGAGCTGCCCCCAACACCTAGAATGGATGGGGTGACAAACATGGAGAAAAAGGCAAAGAGAATTTCAAAAATGCCAGCCTTGACAGCTTACAGCTCTTGAATTAAAGCCAGAACTTTCTACCTCCAGAATTCTTTTAAGAGAGAAGAAAAACCTTATATGTTTAATCCACTATTAGTAAGATATTCCTACTTGATATGCCTACCTCCCTTATTGCCTGCCTTCCCTTTTATAGCCTAACCAGTCATACTGAGCTACACCCCTTCAGGCTTCCATGTTTTTGCTTACATGGCCCTCCAGACTAGGATGATCTTTTTCTACTTGATTACTTAGCTTTCAGAATAAGGTAAAGTATCATTTTCTACATAACTGTTTTGACTCTTCATTCAATCGTCTTTTTCTATAGGATTGAAAATACGTTTTCTTTTGGTCTTTATTGTACCTTTTATATTTCTCTATCACAGTGCCCACTGCATCCACATTTATTTGTATCTGCATTTCTCCGAATTCCCTTTAGCACAGCGTTCCTCAACCATTTTTTTTATTGCCCTTCTAAGAAGGCTTTTTGGAAAGATTTTTCCCCCTAATTGTCCCTTTCGCCCCATGAAATTGTAATACCACCAATATACCCTATATCTGGTAATGTACTGTATGCATATCTGTGTTTTTTGCACAAAAAAGAGTAAGATTTTTCCACCCCTAGAAGAACCAATTTTCATCCCTTTTGGGGCAATGTCATCCTGTTGAGAAACTATGCTATAGCACAATACCTGATTCTGGTAAGTATTTTGTAGATACTTGTGGAATTAATTAGGTAAGTAATCTTGACTTGTAGAAACTTAACACAAATATAGAGCAAACAGATGAAAGCATAAGGAACATTTCCTAATTTATTCTTCAGCCTGTTCCTGAACTTCACTTCTGCTGTCCATCGATATGAGACTGTTGTTTCAGTTAAGATTCTTTCTGTTGAGGATTACAGATAGCCAGATTCCAAATGGCTAAAGCAAAAGGAATATCATTGTGACGGGAAAGTTTGGGTATAATTTTGACTTCAGGCATAGCTTGATCCACAGTCTCAAAAAGTGTCGCCGACCCCCTATTCTCTTAGTCTTTCAGGTCTGCTCTGTTCTCCAACTTAATTTGACTTATTCTCAGATTCACCCTTCCTGGCTATAAAATGGCTCCTACTGGCCCACCAGGTTGCATCTTTCTAGATTTCTCTTCAAGAGAGAAGTGTAGGAGGCTTTGTTCTACCAGGGAAAATTATATTGCATTTCATTTTATTGCTTGGAGCATGTGCTAATCCCTGGACCAGTCGCCATAGCCTGACAGCACTGGGCTTCATTTCTATATCCTGGGGCAGGATTGGGGTTGGGGATTGGGAAGAAGGACTGTTGAATGACAAGAATAGGCTGCTAAGTAAAAACTGAAATTTGCAGAGGTACTAGGATAGAACAATACCAAATGGGGATTTCTATTGGGCTGTGTTTATGGGCTGAATTATATCGCCTCCAAATTCACATGTTGAAGTCCTAGCCCCCAGTACCTCAGAATGTGACTGCATTCAGAGATAGGACTTTAAAGAGATAATTACGGTGACATAAAGTAATATGGGTGGATTCTATTCCAAAATGACTGGTGTCTTCACACGAAGAGGAAATCAGGACACAGACACACAGAGAGGGAAGATCATGTAAAGATACAAGGAGAAGATGATTGTCTACAAGCCAAGGGTATAGGCTTTAGAAGAAACCAACCCTGCCAACACCTTGCTCTCAGACTTCTAACCTCAAGTATAGTGAGAAAATAAAATTTTGTTGTTTAAGCCACCCAGTCTGTGGTACTTTCTTATGGCAGCCCTAGCACACTGATACAGGCTGAGTATCTTTAGAGAGGGAGACAGCAGGCTCACTAACTGCAGAATTAATTTTACTCTTTAGTGTCTGTGAAATGAGGAGGCGTTAACAGTGGTTCCGAGGAGCTCTTGGCAAAGGGAGGTTATTGTACTGGGATACGTTCTCAGTTTTTGCTCTAAGGTACTCTCACTGCAAAGATAAATTGACATTTAAGACCTTTTCTGAGGTGAATTGTTATGATCAATTTCGACACCTCCATCCACTTAAATTGGGTCCCTTAAATGCCACCAGAGTGGAGATTATTTTGGGTCAGCTTTTCTTTTATAGTCCCCCCATGGTCCACTGGTGTTTTAAAGAGTAAGTACAACCACCAGGTTTAAGGGCAGGGCCAGTAGTCCAATGGCTGAGAAGGGAGGAAGAGATTCTCTCTCCCTTAAAACTCAGAGCTGAGGCAGAACACAGAGCCTCCTCCAAAATGCTAGAAATTGTCTTTTATGGCAGCTTTCTTTATTGTGTGTGTTTAATTGAAATCTGCATTTGTAAGCTCCTCTTTTGAATTCAGTTTTCTCTAGGTAATATGTCTGGTTATTACAGGCCCTGCGTTTGGCGTGAAATAGATTCTGGTTTATGACCTCATTTGACACTAGTCAGTTGTGCAACTGGTTAAGAAAGTTGCTTAAACTCTGTATTGCTCTTTATTCATTGCTAAAATTGAGATCCTAATAGGACTCATCTCACAGACTTTCTGTAAAGATTAAATATGAGAATACTCACCAAGTATCTAGCATAATACTGGGTTTATATGGAGGGCTCTATGGTGCTTGTGTGCTGGGCTATTGTTAAATGGTAATTAATAAAAGTAGCCTAGAATACCATAGACCACTTTGATCACAGTGGTGAAAGAAAATGACCTTTTTAACATAGCAAGCACCATTCAAGAAGGAGCACAGAAAAGGATGCTCATCGAGCTAGTATTTACAGCCAGGGCTATGTCAAACACTCTTAAGCATAAAACAATCAATTGTTATTATTTCAAGGACAGAGCCAAATGATGCTAAAATAGGTCCATGCTTGACATATTTGGGTTGGTTTGGATTTGTTTGCTGTCTTTATTAGTAGGTGTTATGTTTTTCCTGAATATCAGTTTCTTAATTAGTTTCCCTAAAATTCAGAGCCCTCTGGGCTCTCTGACCTGCCCTACCACTCCTCTTCTGAGGTGGAGTCTGGTGGTGATAGTTTTAGCCTTCTTTCCTGCCAGTTTTCAGGTCTGAAGCAACTTCCTGCAGTACTTCCCAGCCATTTTTTGCTTTTCAAATCTCCTGGGGAAACTCAATTTAATTTCATTGTCTTTTGGTCTTGAATAATAAATAAAAATGAGATAGGAAATTGACTTTAGTAACTGTAGTCTAAGAAAGCAAAACTTTGAAGTATATACAAAAGATTATTTAGTTGGATGAGTTTGTCTAACATTTCTCATTGTCATAAATATTTTATGTCAGCTATTTCAAATAAAGGCTTTTTATGTATTAATTCTGTGTAGCAATTTTAAACAAAGGGATCCTATGACATGAAATGGGCATATAAAGAGATATAGTTGCGTTTCTTAATTAAATATTATATAGGTATAAATCTCTCTCTATGTGTATATGTATATATACATAAACATACATATGTGTACACACATGTACAGTATACCAGATACACAGCAAGTACTCCATGCATATTTAGTAAATGTGGTATAAATTTTGAGGTACATATCACAGCTGTGTGGTTGGTAGCTAATAGATATTGAATGACAATAAATCTAAAGCCAATAAATCTAATCAAGAACACTTGTGGTACTAAAGAGTAGAGAGATGGCTGCAGTGGAGTGGAAACAACACTGAATTTGGAGTCGTTAGTATGGGGTTTTAATGACCCTGAGTTAAAATAAGCATACTATGTTTTTTATGAGTCTTTTTGAGCATTTGATGTGAACATTTAAAGTAGAGGATTATCCACATATGCTCTGATATATGTCATCTGCTGATAAATAGTTTATTACATATAAAAGTGAATATCTGGGACAATGTATTATACAGGAGGGAAACTGAAGCAGGAAGTGGGAGAAATTAACTCTCAATTAGCTACCATATATAAATGAGCTTGTGACACATCTTTTGCTTTTCTAGGCCTCAGTCTTTTCATCTATATAAAACAAGTCTGGGGAACTAAGAGTTTTCTAGGTCATATCTAAGGACATTTCTCCTCCAACGTTCAAAGATTCTCTCTCTGGATTGGAGTGGGTATGTTGATGTGCAAAGACAGGTCATGCGGCTAGGAGATAGTGGGAGGATGGAGATGAAGGAGGCATTAGGATCAGGTGTATAAGTTATGTAGAAAGCACATAAGTCTGAGAGTTTAGAGTATCTAGGTTCTATTCCTAGTTATGCAAATTAGGAGGAATCGGTTTCTCCAACCTCCCTTTTATTCTCTAAAATTGGACCATTTCCAGTGACACGACCTCAGGAGTCATGGCATCCCTAAGGAGTGGAGGTAAGCAGATAACGCAGTGAAGACAGAGATGAAACTGGCTCACAGATGCCTTGGAGATACTTCTTGTCCACCCTAGAGCCTCCTTTCTGTGTCGCATAGTTTTATTGCCTGTGTAATATAGTGTGGTGCTTCAGAGTGAGGGCTCTGGAGCCACTCCACCTGGGTTTGCATTTCAGCTTCATCACTTACAAGTGTATGATGTGACTGGACATTTTACTTAAGCAATCTTTGCCTCATTTCCCTCACATTTGAAGTGGATATGAATCTAGTACCACCTCCCAGGATTGTAATGAGGAGTAAATGAGTTAAAACCTGAAGAGCTTGGAATGATGCCTGGTACATCATAAGTGCTTAATAAATGTTAGCTATTACTGTGTCCATTTCTATATCCATTCTATGTCCATTTCTAACTTGAGAGCCTAATTGTTATACCAAGATGGTTCAATATTTCCTGTTTAAATAGGAGAACGAACACCATGCAATGTTGCCTTTCTTCTCTCTCTCTCTCTCTCTCTTTCTCTCTCTCCATTTCTCCCCCGACCTCCACCATCTCTCTCTTTCTTTCTTGGCCTGAGTCTACTGTGTCTTTTCTTCTCATGGTGAAAAGGTGATGTGAATTTTTTGAGTGCCTTTGCTGGGAAGGAAATTTCCCTGTGTAGGATCTGAACTGAAACCAATAGCCAGCTGATGTGGTCAGTGCCATGAAGTTGCTTCAGACTCCCCAAACATTTCTGCCTGATATAGTGCGGATGACAGAACATTTTCATGCCTCTATTATCAAAGAGAGACTGAAATATTTGGAAAAGGCACATGTGCCACTGTCTCCAGTCTTATGATAGGACACAGTTGTTTCACACTCTTCCGGGTATCTCGTCTTTAATCTCTCCCAAGAATTCTGATCCAGGTGAGGAAAGAGAAGAAAGAAGCACAATGAGATAGAGATAGAGATTGGGAGGGAGACATGGCTAAAGGAGTTAGATGGGTAGTTTCTAAGACTGCCTGGAGGAAAACAAAAGTATTAAGAACCATACTGATCACATAGCTAATTTCATATTATTCTGGCAATTTTATCACGTTTCTGGCAATCATGATTTTTTCCTGAGAAAGATAAAAGGGTATGGGCTTGCTCCTTTCATCATCCCTTCTCTTGATGCTACAATTCTTTAATTTATTCCACCACCTTTTGTACTATGAACATGTAGGACACATGTTATATATATTATCTGCTCTTCTCTTACCTTGCAGAAGGTCAAATATATGTCTTATCCATTTCATATGCTTAAAAATCCCTAGCATACTGACATGTATATAAAGATGCTCAATACAAGTTTCTTGAGTAATCCACTGGATAAAAATGATGTAAAGAGCTCATGAAACCCTGCATAAGCATATGTTTTTAAACCAGATTAAGTACAGATTATTTACCATTTTTGTGATTTCCTCAGTGTCAAACATTCAGAAATCTATGTTTCAAGCAGATGTTTTTTTGCATTCACACAACAGACATAACAGTTTCCCTTCTTCTGTTTTTTACATAGAAATTTTCAAAGCATTCTAATAATAAATCCTGTGAAAGGTTTTGACCATAATGGCTCTTCAAGGCTTGCACACAAAGAAACTCAGTTAAGACCAGCCCATAAATAAGACCTCAGTGCTGAAGCAGGGGAAGGCCCTGTATCTCTAAACCCATTAAATGAATCATTTATTTTGCTACTCATCTGTCATGTTTTGAAGGTCACATAACAATGCTTATTTCTTACGGCCCATTGGCAAGCTGTAGAATCGGAGGCTGAACTGAGTCCTTGAGTCAAATACTTGAGATGGGTAATCGTATTTCCAGGACTAATACCGACAGTTATGATCATGGGGTAAAATAGAATCTCATGCCCTGGGAGGGCACAGCATGCCTGCAAAGGCAGGAAAAGGATTTCTCCACATCTCATCCAGCCTCTGAATAGTTATGTCATATTGAAATATTTTTAGAACGTGGTCGGCTTTTTCGTCTCCCCGAATACATGACTAGGAGATTTTTGCAAGTTGAGGTGGCATAATAGCGTGGAAAGGATGTGGCTGCAAAGCAGGTGGATTTGGGTTTGAAACTCCGTTTGGTCACTCACACACTGTCTATCACTAGGCAAGTTGCTTGACCTCTCTGGACTTCCTTTTCCTTGTCTATAAAATGAGGCTAATGCTATCTATCTTACAAGGTGGCTGTGAAGATTTAATGATTCAGCACATGTAAAACAATTTCCACAGTACCTGACGCATAGTAGACACTCAGTGTATATTAATATTCATCGTTCTTCTGTTCTTTCTTACAGCTGGAGTCACTTACAGTTAGAATCCTCCCCAGAGCTATGCAGGAGAGCCTCTGGCAATTCTGGTAAGAGTCCCCTTCACCTTGCTGTATATTCTATTTATTCTTTCACATTTTTGCTAAACTTTATTAAGTTATAACTTATATACAGTAAAGTGCACAAATCTTATATGTATAGCTCAATGGCTTTTAACATATACATACACCCGTGTAACTACCACCTTGATCAAGATATAGAATATTCCCAACACCCAAGAGTTTCCCTTGTGCCTTTTTCTAGTCAGTTACACCAAGGACCAGCTGCATAATTTGCAGCTCACAATCCGAAATGAAAACATGGGGGTCCTGTTTCAAAAATGTATTAAGAATTTCAAGACAGTGAGAGCAGAGCACTAATCTAAGCACAGGACCTTTCTAAGTGTGGAGTCTTATGAGACAGGCACCCATAAAGCCTGCCCTGATTACATTCCCCACCACTAGAGCTAACTACTATTCTAACTTCTTTTGCTCTCTGTTATGTTCTTGAACTTTATATAAACGGAATTACACAGTACATACTCACTTGTGTATGGCTTTTTTATCTTTCAACATAATATCTGTGAGATTCATCCATGATGTTGCATGTTTAATAGTTTTTATTTTTTCTTGCTGTTATATTCCGTTGTATAAATAGTATTCCTATTTATTTATCTATTCTTCTGTTGACAGATACTTGGATTGTTCCAGGTTTTGGCTGTTATAAATGAAGTTGCTTATATATGTCTTTTGGTGGCTATATGTATTCGTTTCTCTTGGGCATATACTTGGGAATGAAATTGATGAGTTATGGGTAAAACCCTCTAATGGGCACTTCATGTGAAATAATTATGTATCAGGGGAATGCAAATTAAAACCACAATGAGAATCCACTAAACACTCATCAAAATGGTAAAATGAAACAGACTGAAAAGTCCATATCTTAGTGTGGATGTGGAAGAATTGGACACTCATATGTGTTGGAGGGAGCGTAAATTGGTTCAATTGCTTTGGAAAACCTTTGGGCAATATTCGCCTGAGCTAAACATATACCTGATTTATGACCCAGCACTTACACTCCTGGATATATTTACTTTCTACCTTCTGAAGTCACTTTGAAGAAACACCTACAATAAATATCAACCTGATTCTCGCTATATTATTCTGCTGAGTGGCCATTTGCAGTGGAAGTTGAACAGTCACACCTAAGTTGCTGGTCATGATAACTAGGAATTCTACATATCTGCCTAGAAGCTCCTGCTACATCACTTCTCTTCTCCCACTTGTAGGCCAGAGATGAGTCAAGTCAAAGGAGGCCTGATGGTACATCAAAGATTGTCCTTAAGAACTATTTTTTATTTCCCATTTTCTTTGGGCTTATTAGTAGAGGAAAGCAGGAGTAAGACACATAAGCACTGGCATTTTGTGAAGTGAATGTTAATGGGCCTCAGATACATCCCTATGAGACACGAGTGCAAGCTGACTTGTAGAATGTATTCGGAAAGGACCGTATCACCAATGTGACATTTTAGCGCAGCAGGCTCGGTCTCTTCCACTTCCTTAGCTTATTGGTTTCCAAACACTAGCCCACAGAATGTGTCCTGGTGTCCCGAGAAAATTTTAGAAAAGTCATATTCCCTGGCATTCTCCCTTAGAGATTCTGACTCAGCAGATCTGGATCACGACTTAGAATCTGCATTTTTCAGCAGTTCTTCTGGTGATTCAGCAGCCAATCCTGGCCAAGGCAAAGCATGCAACAACAGTTATTAGAACTGCAGACCTTGCTTAACCTTTGCCCCTTCAGCTGGAGCACAGATTTTCAGCTAGGCTTGCACCAGCTCCCTCCCCAAATGGCTGTACCATTTTCTTAATCTCTGTGAACGTCAAAAATGAAAGTCCTAAGAATAGACTGATGTCACCACTCACCTAACAAGAGTATAATCCACCTCCTTTGGCAGGACCTACTCGTTGGATGGATCCTTCTTGAATAATAAGTGCCTAGACTCTTAAGCTAATCAAATTGCCTTTGGCCCTCTCAGGTGTCTTTGACAAAGCCAGCCTGTGTAGCTGATCCAGGTAACAATTATAAGCATCTATTGAACATCTACCCTGGTCTCATCTATTTTCACATATATTATCTCATTTAATACTTGCAATAACTTTTGTGAGCTTGATATAAGATGATGATTATTTTATAAGTGAGAAAGTAAAGACAGAAAAGTGAGATAGCTTACCTAGTTAATGCTCAAATAAATAGTGAGAGGGCTGTAGCACCACAAAACTCTTGCAACCTGGGGTGGGTGTATTTGGGGTTGCTAAGGAGAAACAAGGATTTGAACACAAGTCTTTCTGATTTTTGAGATGATATTTAGTGTCTAGCCCCAGCCTCCTCTTCCTCCTTGCCCAAAGGCATTGTGTATGTAACCGCATGCATTGCACTAGAACACGGCTTTTATTTGTCATGTTATAAAGGTTTGACTTGTAGTTCTCGGACTCCAGGGAAAGGCATCTTCTGTCTCTGTTGTAGAGATGACCTGTTTTCTACTAGGCATGTAGAAGTGCAGGGATCAGGGGTTGTTTCGTAATGAAGCCCATTGCAGGCTCTACATAAATCGGATTGCTCTTCTTAGTTATGTTTTCCTGATGCCCACAGTAGTCTGACCTAAATGAATAGATAATTACTCAGGCTGTTGCAAACATTCCGATCCATTTGGTGATCCCTTTATTAAATGAAACGGGCTTTTTTATTCCTTTTCTGATACTGCCTGTTAATAGAATAATCTCAAAGCTATTAGCATTTAAAGAGGAATTAGACAAAGACGTCCTGAATTGTCCCTTCTCCTGGCTCTTGGTGCTCATGGGACCCTTGCTGTAGCTAATTAGCCTGAAATGAATACTAAGTGGATTGATGTCCATCAAGCACGGGCCGGAATGAAAGCTTTTGTGAAAGTCATTTCAACTGCAGACTTAGGTTGCCCATACTTAGGTATCCAACCCAAAACAATAGGCACTGGGAATATTCTAGAATTCAAACAAAACAACCCACAAAAGATAACAAGAGAAGTGCTCTTACATTTCTTGAAATGCCCTTGCTTAAGCCCCAAGCCCACATGGTTTAGCTTTATTTCCATTGGAACCAAAGAGAAAAGTAGAACATCTCTTTCCTTTTTTCTCCATCCTAAAGAAAGTTTATAAGAACTGCGCCTCATGGCATAGAATAGGGAGTAAGTGCTCTGCTCTGGAAACAGTTCACATTCTGACTCAGACCTATACAAACTGTGGGACCTTGGGCAAATATTCTCCTTAGGTCTAAATTTGCACACCTCGAATATGAATAAAAATCTTTAACATATTCCCTATACTTCAGGTTTGTGAAAGGGAGGTAGTAAAATCATTCAACAACTATCAGTTATTATTAATAATTAAGATTGGAATAAGAGTCCTAGGACATGGTATCAAAATAGCAAGATTCTGACTCTTGCCAGTTAAATATCAAAATTACCAGAGGTGAGAAGAGAGTTTTTTCTTTCTCCTTTTTGAGGGACAGTGTGATGTGGGAGTGTAGTAGGAATAAAAATGGAAGTTTGGTGATAATAAAGACCTTAATATGAATTTATTTTCTGTCTCTGATTTAAATCACATTGCTTAGGATCTTTGAAGTCTAACATCTGTATCTGTAAAGTGGAGATGGTTGCACTTACCACCAAGTGCTATATTGTCTGGGTTGAATGATGAAATGTTCATCAAACACCTAGAACACTAATTGTGCTCAGTATTGTGTGGTTCTATTTTCCTTTTCCTTTTGTGGGGCCAGACATTAATGGTCCTCCTGTTGATAGAGTTGGAGAGAGGAGATGGATCATGGAATAGTGAGGGGCAGTCAATGGACTCGATGTGGAAGAGGGCTTCAGGGGAGGAGCCAGTGGTAGGATACAAAAGTCAGGTGACATTCAACTTTATAACTCTGGTTTGTCTCTCTCTCTCTCTTTTTTTTTTTTTTTGCTGAGGAAGATTCACCCTGAGCTAACATCTGTGCCAGTCTTCCTCTACTTTGTATGTGGGTTGCCACCACAACATGGCTGATGAGTGGTGTAGGTCTGTGCCCAGGATCCGAACCTGTGAACTGGATTGCCCAAGTGGAGCACACCAACTGAACAAACCACTACATCATGGGCTGGCCCCTAAATCTGGTTTCTCTTACTCCTACAAACCACCCTGAAATCTAACTGAGATGATAGCTCCCCAATACTTGAGAAACAGTAAACAGGTTTTCAAGGAACAACACCCAATGTATTTGAAAACATGCTCGATCTTTTGGAGTCATTTCCCTATTTCTTGCCACTTCACTTTGATTCACAGAACAAGACTGTGTGAATTCTGTTCTGCCCTGTAGGTTACTCCTGTGCTTTTCCTGCAAACGGAAGGGCTGGTAGGAGAGTAAGAGAGAGATGAGAATAACATATATGCTTCTCCTGAGGTTGTGAAAGCATCTTTACTAATCAACAATGACAAATCTGGGGGCTGCCCCTCCAAACCATGTCTCTGTAAGCTTCCAGCCAGGCAAAGTCACATGGGGTGGGGTGGGGGTCCTCTCCAGACCTGACTCGGATGCCTGCGCTTCCTCAGTCTCCTCAGTTCTCTAACCACTGCTTCAGCACCACAGGATTCAGAGCCCTCCTGCTGCAGCTGCAGGGCGAGCTGCTGATCCTCTTTAATTCCCCTCATCATTTGAGTCACACGTGTCTCCCTCACAATAAGGCACCTGCGCCAGCATTGCCCTTGTCACTATGACAACCGCACAGGATGGGGATTAGGCAGGCGGCACAGAAGGAGGTCCGTGTTCCTGCTCTCCTGCTGGTGGTGCAGCTGACATACAATCCTTCCCGCAGCCGCTGGGACACTGCCTTGATGGCTTTTCACCTCCACATCTGGCACGAGGTGGAGCGGTGGGGGTGGGGCTGAAAGCTGAATTCCAGAAGCAACTCAGGTGTTGGAAGGAGCAGTTCCCAGGCTCCAGGGAAGCAGAGGGCAGCCTTTCTTTTCCTGTTAGCGCCGTCTGAGCTGCAGGCTTTTAACAGATGAGGTGCTTTCCTCATGAGCAAGAAGAAAAGAGGAAAAAAAGAAATGTAATCAATTATTCATTGAGACTTTCTGATTTTTAATAAGCCACTTGTCTCACAGGCCCTGACCTCCCAACCACCACCATCAAATGAACTGGTCTTGGCAGTAAAGCAGGATGAAAAACACAGAATCTTTGGAATAACAGGGCCGGGTCTGAATCCCAGCTCTGCGCCTTGCTAGCTCTGTGCGCTTTGTCGATCCGGATCTCTCTGAGGCTCTCAAGTTGGGCGCTAGTTACTGATCAATAAATCTATCACTGATTCATTGTGAGGGTAAAAAGATGTTGATACATGTAATATGGCCAGCACATCTATGGCCCAGATAGACAGATAATTGTGGATTTTATTATATTTCCATGGAGGTAGGGGTACCAATAAGTTAAGATTAAGATTTCAAACTTCTTTTTTCTGGAAACAGTGGGAATTGACAGAAAGTGTTTTCCAGGATCCTGAAGCAGAGAGTATTTGACTACTCCAGCAGAGTCATTCTCCAAGTGTGCTCCTGAGACCTGTAGCAACAGCATCACCTGGGGGCTTGTTAGAGATGCAAATTCTTTGGCACTACCCCAGTCCTACTGTATCAGAACTCTGGTGGTGGGACTCAGCAATCTGTGTTTTAACAAGCCCTTGTTTAAGTTTGTGAATCGACTGCTCTAATGGGAATAGAGAACACTTGACTCTTGAGTATAGAGAGGGTGTCTTGCCTATTTTTCTGTCTCTGGTGCTTAGCAAAATGACTAACACACTGTCTGTGCTCTGCAAACCTTTGCTGAGTGAATGGATCTCCTGCTGTCCTGTTGATGTTGGTCCAACACTGATTCACCATCACTTTGTTGTCCTTGGCCCCATCCCCCATGTGACCATGAGCCACGGGGGAAGCTTGCCTTTCCACCTACAATCCTTAAACTGTCTTGATATTGCCATTCTAGAGCCAAAGGCGTTTGTGGGGAACACTATTAAATACAGTTAAGCAGGAATCTTTACCTCCAACCTGACTTCTCAGAGCTTTCAATTTTCGATGTTTCTGCATGGTGACTCTCCAAAACGATGTAGGCACTGGCTCAGGCAAAATGCTGCCTCCGACACTCCCTAGCCATGCGAACTTGGGCAAATGTAACATCTCTCAGCTTCAGTTTTTGTTAAATCATTATTTAAATATTTTTTATATTCAAAACATTATATGCTTTGGTATACAGATCACAAAAATTTAGTGAAAATATACTAATAGTAAACACTCAACAAATGGATTCTCTTTTATTATTATTAAAGTAATATTGATAGGAGGGACTTGAGGTTTTATATTTTCAGAAAATGTGCCTAAGTTTTTTGAGTGGTATAATCACTGAGCCTAGTATGAGAAGGGAGGTTCTCCCTGATCTATTTATTTTTCAATAGAGGAACAGTGTTATGAGGCAGTGTTTGGGGAATAGATAGACCTGGGTATAGAGGAGGCTCTCAATAAATATGAGCTCTTATTATTTTTATTAGTTTATGGACAATAACATTTTTGAAAATCTTAGTTTTCCTGGTTGCCCTGCAGCTGGTTCTCCAGCCCCTGTAGTGAAGGCATAGATTATTTTGGGAGGGGGAAGTGTAGCCTAGAACCCAGCCCTGAGCTTCCAAATAAAGTTTCTAAGTCCACAAGGAGACTTAGCAAGTGTTTTTGGGGTGGATAAAACAAAAATAAAAACTAGTTTTGAGGAGAGAGATGGGGGTTTTCTAGGATAGCTGGGTTTACATGTTAATATTCAAGACTAAAAGGTAAGAGCATAAAGACGTTATAAAAAGGAGGAGATAGGAAGGACAGAGGGATGGGGAGAGAGACAAAGAGAGAGGGAAAGACTTTGGGAATTTTGCAAATATTGGTAAGCGTGCTATTCTCTGAGCTTAGCCAGAAGATTGGAAGACTCAGAAACACTGCAAATGACACCATGAAAAACTAGAGTAGCAATGTCTAAGGGTAGTCCTTAATTGAGTGGACTTGAGATGAGTGTCATATTGTCCCACATGTTGTAGTCAGGTCTGGAGAGAGAAGTCAGGGTTTCCTTATTGCCTTTGGGGATAGGGAAGTGCTCAGAACATTAAAGAGATCAGGATAGGCATATAGATTGTATATCCCCCTAAGGCCTGAGGCAGTGGCAGAGACTATCACCATCATCATCATCATCAACAAGTGTTAGCATCATGCCAACAAGACCAAACAGACCTTGCCACACTTCAGTAGACACCGTTGCAAAATGCCTGTTGACCAAGCAGACTAACTGTACCCAAGGATGACAACCTCCACCAGTCACCTTAAATGAAGGCCATTTAGAACCAGAGACCATTTTCCCAAATCATCACGATGTGTAAACTATTTGAGAACATAAGTCTCTTTCTCTCAGTTCATCTTAGATCTATTTTAATGAGAAGTGAAGGGTGAGGAAGAAAAGGAGAAAGAAATATTGAAAACCAGAGTATTAATCGAAGTGATTAGACAGTCAATGAAATAATAATGCTTGAATTTGGTGAAAACGAAAATAACACAAACAAACAATGAACACTTAAGTTGGAGTAAGGTGGAATAATTTTTCTTCTCTAAGCAGGTGGTTAAGTTTGGTCAGAGTTCCAGTTAGAGACAATTAAGATTTCGTTTTTTCACATATGTGTCATAGAACACGAATGTCACCCCTCTCTTGTTACCAAAGCACGGCATATTTGGCAACTTTTCTTTGGAGGGGGGAAGGTGAGACACTGTGCCACATCCAAAGGCCCATATAAAAGGAATTTCCTAAATAGGGAGGGATTCTGAGTGTTGGGGAGTCCAAGTATGACAAGATATTACTTGTGTCTGTATTTCCAGCTCCTACAAGCGTGCTGATGTTGAGTAAACATGGTTGGATTAACAGGTGTATGTGTTAGAAGTACACTGGTGAGACAGCTCCTGTGAGATGGCAATATCAGGGAAGGCTTCCTGGAAAATGCAGAAGAAGATACAGCACTTGACACTATTCCATCCATGCACCCAGATGATTCTTTTAACATGTAAGTCGGGTAACATTGCTCCTCTGCCCCAAACTCTTCATTGGCTTCCCACTTTCTTGGAGCTAAGACTAAAATCCTAACAGTGGCCTTGTGGCCCTACTAATCTGTCTGACCTCATGACCTGCTGCTCTCCTCCTCATTCACTCTGCTTCAGACATGTGAGCTGTTTGGCTGTCCCCAGAATAGGTCAGGCATTCTTTTTTGTCCTAAGGCCTTTGCATGAGTTCTCCTCTCTGCTCGAATATTCTTCTGCCACATGCCTGCTTGGCTAGGTCTCCCATCTCTTTCAAATCTTTGTATAATGGCTGGATTTTCAGAGAGGCATACACTTCCCACCCTATTTAAAACCCAGGCAACCCCCCCACTTCACCCCAGAGCTCTTGATCTCTCTCATCTGCTCTAATGTTTTTTTTCCTATAGCACTTAACTTCTAACCCACTATATTATTTTCGTGTTTTTATAATTGTTTATTTACTGTCTCCTCCCTCTGGAATGGATACTTTGCAAAAGCAGGGATTATTTTTACTTGTTTTATTTAAAAATGTTTTCAATTCACTAGAATAGTATCTGGCACATAGTAGACACTCAATAAAGATATATATTTATTTATAATATACTGAATGAATGGATGAATGAAAGATGGATAGGTTAACCACTCAATGGATCTCTTTTAAGCATCTTTTAAAATGGAGGTAGTAATTAGTTCATACCGTGTTGTGCATATTTTTTAAAAAATCATTTTTTCATTGATGATGGGTAACTCAGGGAGTGGATATTTTCACCTGTTCTCCCTAAAGAAAAGATGAAATTCCCTTCATGAAAAAAAGTTTTCTGCTTACCAGCCATAGTACTTGGCTGGAGGAAATTCTGATTGTGAGTTCACATTTACTTTTCAAAGATGTTGCAAATTCTCATTGGGATTCGAGGAAAGATTTACCCATAAAAGCCATCTAATAAAGAAATTTCTCAAGGAAATGCTCCCTGGAGACCACAAAGTCTCCAAGATCTCATTAAATTGTTATGCATACAATATGCTTCTTAACAGACTGGTTCGCTTTGCTGCCAAGGTGCATCATGAAGGGAAGGTGATAAATCTCGTTGATTTTTCTTCTGTCTCACCCCACGTCTCAAGTTAGAAAGATTGTCATCCACCCAGTGCTGATCCAGGTGGGATAAGAGGCAATGATGGAACATTCAAAAGAAACTACAGTGGCTCTTCTCCCATGGAGTCTTTCTGAGATGTGAACATTGAGAACCTTGGGTTCTTGGGATACATTCTTTGCTAAAGAAACTGAATTCCTTTCAAGTGTGGTTATATTGAAAAGAGTAACAATGTTGCGGAGCCATTGTTATGCCCTCCTAGAGCAAATGTGCACAGCTTTCAAGTTAAAACTGGATATTTGAAAATCTAAAAGCTGTCTCTCTGGACTTTTGTGTTAGAAGCTGTCTATAATACGTGGGTCAGCGGGATCCCTTGGAACCTACTTCCATTGTGCCCACATTAACTAGGCCAGACCCCACTGGGAATCCAAAAAAAAAAAAGAGTAAATTTCTCATTCATTTGGTGGAACTAGGAGGGAGTGGGAAGGAGAAAGATTAACTCTTTCAGGAGACTAAGCACAAATGCAGACATAGGTATATAAGATAAAAGATGGGCAAGATAAGAAGAGTCGTTTATTAATAATAAGTCAGCTGTTCAGAGATTTTATTTCTTATGTGAAACATCAATATACTTGATATAATTTTACAGTGTCCCTCTTCAAACATAGATATGGATTTAAGTTTAATTTTATAAAAGCATTTCTGTTGCAATAACCTTGTGTACTCCAAAATTCAAAGTGCCTGAAAGGAAATGGAAAAAAATTTGCATTCGTAAAAATACGTTGTCTTGGTAAGGTCCAAAATGGAATCATTTTCTCAGATATATTGTTGACAGGCCTTTGTTTGTTTTTTACCTTTTATTTAGACATTCTGGAATCAGAAGACTTAGTGGACAATATTTTTGTGACCTAAAATTGGTTGGTGCCAAAATATGAAAAAACAAAAAAAACTATTGTTTCTTGAATACTTATTATAGGTCAGAAACTTTGCTAAGTGATAAAGACTTTATTTCACTGAGTCTCCGTGGCTATGAGACATGATTATCTCCATCTTACGTAAGAGGAAACGGATACTCAGGGAGTAGAAATTATTTTTCTAAGGTCTCACAGCTTCCAAGGGAATAGACAACTACAAACTCAACTGTTCTACTGACTTCTAAACCTATACTCCTTTACTTCCACATACACACCGTCTACCATGAGAAAATAATTTTATTTCCAGCCAATAGAATCTGGCTCAGTCTATTTTTTCCCAATGTAATTGTGAAAATAACATAATATTAAAAATTCCTGATGCCAACACTTTAAAGTAATAAATGACATTATGTTTACATGAATATTTAGGCAAACACATTTTTGCACGGTTGTAGTCAGTATGAACATGGAATTTTATACTTTGCTCTTTTAGTTTTATGTCATCTATATTTTGCAGGATGTTGCAAATTTTAAAAATGTTTTTAAATATTTGTATGGCATTCCAATGAGTGGGCACACCATAATGCTGGGCATTTTCATTTCTTCTTATTTTTAGGTATCAGGGTTAATATTGCAGTCAACATCCTAATTGAAAGGGGAAAAGTTTAAATGAACAGCTTTTTTCAGAATAACTTCTGAGGAAGGGATTACTGAAATAGCTTTATTTTTCTTGATTTGCATTTGATCAAAGTCATTTCATTTCAAAATGATAGACCCACATTGCAACTGCACCCCAAATTGTCTGAGCTTATACATTTTGCCATACCTTCACTATCTTTGGCAATTGCAATTTATTTTAAAAGCTCATCTGTGCATCAGCAATGAACTGTAACCTCATTGTGTTAATTTGCATTAATCTGATTATTTGTAGGACTGAACATTCCCCCATATAATCATTTAGAATGCTAATTTTCTCTTTTTATCATGCAAATCAGTGGCAACACTGAAATACATTATTTTATCATTTCTAGTATTCACAAAGGATATATACATATATCTAAATCTGTCTAACTATATGTATTTATATACAAATACTTGTAGATGTATAAATCTATATATGTATTTAACTTTCAGGTTAGATAAAATCCTTGCAGGACCCATAAAATATCAAATGATTCTTTTCTCTGAGAGGATACCAAAAAGTCTAGTGTGTTTACCACATACTACTGGGAACTAAAATTTATTTATTTATTTATTTACTCATTCCTTTGTAAGGAAGATCAGCTCTGAGCTAACATCCAATGCCAATCCTCCTCTTTTTGCCGAGGAAGATTGGCCCTGGGCTAACATCTGTGCCCATCTTCCTCTACTTTATATGGGACGCCACCACAGCATAGCTTGACAGGCGATGCCTTGGCGTGTGCCCAGGATCTGGACCTGTGAACCTCGGGGAGCTGCAGTGGAGCATGCGCACTTAACGGCTACACCACTGGGCCAGCCCCCCTTAAATGATTTATTTTAATGAGATAATCCGTATTACCGTCTCTGGACTCTTAAGCTTCTAGTAACTCAATGAATTAGTCCCCCCAGTTAATTAAGGAGTTGTCACTAGAATCCTGTCATTTGCAGGCTGGTGACCCCTCTGGATGTGAAGCATATTGCCCAGGAATGCAGATGCTGGATGCAAGAAATTGAGTACCAGTGGAGGCTGCACCCTGGGCCATGCTTTGGCCCCTGAGGGGAGGTGCTAGGATTAAGTCCAAGATCTTAGCACTAGCTTTTGGCCCAATGCACAATAAGAAGAATAAGTTCCGAGTGTCCTTCACAGCAGCTCCCATCCGAGACCTACTCTAGTTGTAGGCATTTTTTGGTCTCATACATTTCCATGAAATTGTGGCCAAAGACAGGATTTAAAACTATAAAACTTATCCTTGAAGTAAAAAAAATAGAGTCTCTCTACTTGTTTGAAGTGTTTCAGCAACAGAAGCAAGTTTGGATGACTCCAGAGGAAGTAAAGGGCCTGCACTAAGACAGCAAAACTCGGTCTCTTTTACTGCTTGGTAAGCACTACTGCATGCTGGGCAGTATTTCAGAGGTTCTTTGACCCACTAATGGACAATAAAAGGCCGTGACACTTGTGGAAAAGTAAGGAGAGCAAGTGGCTCTCATTCTTCCTTTTTCCTTCATGCTTAAAACCCTCTTTCATATTAATCAGGGACAGAACACCTCCAGAGCACTAGGCATCCCCAAAAGTTAGATAGTCTGAGAACTAACATCATTTATTTTAAAAAATAAGTTCAGAGAGTGACGTCAGCATCATGGAGGAGTGAGCTTTCCCGTAAGCTCTTCCCCAGATAAGATACAACAAAAGGGACAGTCACAGACCAACATGGGACTCTTACACAGCAAAAAGGGACATTGGAAAGACCCACACTGCCGCACATCTGAGAGTGGACATGCTGGGGACCCTAGAGGAAGGGGGGAGAGGTAAGGAGAAATTCTCTCCCTTCCCAACAGATCCGTGATTCAGTCTGTGTGGCTCCCAGAGAGGGGGGAGGGGCGGCCCTCTGCGGGGAAATGGTAGCTCTTCCAGCTCCCTCAGCCATTGGGAAACTCCCACACAGAGGACTCAGAACTGCTGAGGGGGTGCCATCAACATTTGAGCACACCAGGAGAGCAGATAATAAGGGGTGAGTGAGAAGCCCCCCACCCCAGGGACCCGGCGGGCAAAAGAGAGAGCCCCTCCCCCCTTCATGTCCGACACTGCAGGTCAGCCTATCAGAGAGAGCGGTGGGAGGCGGATGACAGGTGGCCCAGGACAGCGGAGGAGCTGGGGTGGAGCGCAGGTGACTGCGGTGGAGTGCAGGGGCCCCAGATTACACAACCCTTAACCCCCATGCGGTGGCAGTAGGTGGAAAGTGCAACCAGGTCTTTCCAGGTGGAGGAAAAACGAAGTGAATACAGGAACCAAAATGCAAAGGTACATTAAATCACCAGACCAGAAGGAAAATGACAAGCACCCAGAAATCAACCCTGAAGGCACAGAAATCCACAACCTAAATGGCAGAGAATTCAAAATAGCTATCATAAAAAAGCTCAATGAAATACAAGAGAACACAAATAAACAACTCAATGAGATAAGGAGTTTCTTCACAAAAGAGGTTGAAATCATAAAGAAAAACCAGTCAGATGGAGATGAAGAACACAATGGAGGAGATAAAAGAGAATCTGGAATCGTTAAAGAACAGAGCTGACAATATGGAGGAAAGAATTAGCATTATAGAGGATAGGAATACAGATATGCTCCATATGGAGGAGGAGAGAGAGAACTAAGACTAAAAAGAAATGGAGAAAGTCTCCGAGAAATATCCAACTCAATTAGAAAATGTAACATAAGAATTATGGGTATTCCTGAGGGAGAATAGAGAGAAAGAGGAACAGAGAGCCTATTCAAGGAAATAATAGCTGAGAAATTCCCAAATCTGGGGAAGGAGCAGGCAATACCAGTAAGTGAAGCCAATAGGTCGCCTAAATATGTCAATAGGCAAAGGCCCACTCCACAGCATATAGTAGTAAAGCTGGCTAAAGTCAATGACAAAGAAACAATATTAAGAGCTGCTAGACAAAAACAAAAAATAATGTACAAAGGACTTCCCATCAGGCTCTCAGCGGATTTCTCAACAGAAACTTTATAGGCTAGGAGAGACTGGAATGATATATTCAAAATACTGAAAGACAAAAGCTTTCAGCCAAGAATATTCTATCCAGCAAAAATATCCTTCAAATATGTTGGAGAAATAGTAACTTTCTCAGATAAACAACAGCTAAGGGAGTTCACGGCCACGAGACCCCCACTACAAGAAATGCTTAAGAAGGCCCACAGGACTGAAAAAAAGAAGAGAAAGGGAATACAAAGCTTAGAGCAAGGAGAAAAATAGGTAGACAAACTCAGAAAAATAGTAGACCTTTACCGGAATAGGTTAGCAACCATTTAAATACCAAAATAAAAGATCAAAGGAAGGAAAACACGAAAAATAAATATAACCTCATCACTGTAAACACACACCCACAACACAAGATACAATGAGTTGTGACTAGAATAACTTAGAAGTGGAAGAGGAAAGAGATCCAATTGACTTAGTATAAGGAAATAAGGGGCCATCAGTTAATGGACTATCTCATACACAAGATTTTTTATACAAACCTCAAGGTAACCACTAAACAAATAATCAAAACAAAATCACATATGATAAATAAGGAGAAAAGAAAAAGAGTCATAACACAAAACAACCAAACTGAATTGGCAGCCCAAAACACATGGGACAAGAAACAAAGGAAAGGCAAAAGAACTGGAAAATAAGTGACAAAACAGCAACATTAAGCCCTCATATATCAATAATAACTCTAAATGTAAATGGATTGAACTCTCCAATCAAAAGATACAGAGTGGAAAGATGGATTAAAAAGCAAGACCCAACAATATACTGCCTCCAGGAAACACATCTCAGCTCTAAAGACAAGCACAGGCTCAGAGTGAAAGCATGGAAGACAATACTCCAAGCTAATGGCAAACAAAAGAAAGCAGGTGTTGCCATACTCATATCAGATGAAGTAGACTTCAAGATAAAAAATAAGTTCATTTATCTTATCACTCATTCACTAATCAGAGAGGCCGGCAAAACATGGTACAATAGAGAATGTAAACTTCAGTGTTATAAGTCCTAAGTTCTTGCCATTTATTTAGTCAGTGTCCCTGGGGTAGATAGACAGAGTATCTGAGACCAAGTTTCTTATTTATGAAATAAGAGACTGGACCAATCACTAGGTTTTCCTCCTGTTGTCCTGTTTTGTGATTCTTTAGTAACATATGCATCAAGCACCTCCCTCTGGCACAATGCCCTCTGGCTTATGAGGAAAGTATAAAAGAAATGTATGGTATATTCCCTGGTATGCTGGAATTTTCAACCTTGTGACTCCCCACGAACAATACAGGCAGGTAACAATGCACGCACCCAAAGCAGTGGAGAGTACAGTGGTAATGCTCTGAGGGTGTCTTGATGATGGATGAGGTGACACAGTGTGTGGAGGTTGGAGAAAGAATATGATGGGTCTGGAGCCATGCAGACCTATGTTCCAGATTCTGCTTCAGTACCTGCTCTCTATGCTGCTGTGTTTATGTGACTGGACTTGTAGGATTTAGTTTGCTTATCCATCAAATGAGAAAGGGGTAATTCCCTTGAATGGTTTATTGTTCTAAGAGGTAGAGACAGAGTGTATAGGGTGTGCCTAGGTTCTTAATATATTGTAGATGCTAAAAAAATGGTAGACAAGATATGGAGAAGGAAGAAGATGTAGGAAGAGGAGAAATGTGGGCAGCATAAATAAGGGCTTTGGGTTGAGTATAGTAGAATTTTTTTTTTTTTTTGCACTTTCAGTTGAGTAAGGGAATTTGCAAAATGTGGCATACACATGTATCATTTGTTTCATGGAGCTTAATGTTCTAGTGGGACAAAACAAAAAAAAGAGAATGAAAATTCGTCATCTATGTGATGAGTTCTTTTTAGGTCCAGTGTACACTGAGAACTTATGACAAGATGACCTGATTTAATCTGATGTGCTAGAAGATGATTCTCTAAGGAAGTGACTTCTGTGTTGAAATTTGAAAGATGCTAAATAGGAAGTGATTAATTGAAGGGAACTACACACATAAAGCCCAGAAATGGGAAGGAGGGTGGCACCTCTGAGCAACTGAAAGGTTAATAGAACTGGAGCAAGGAATCAAGCAAGAAGGGTGGCGGAATGTCCAGTGGATGGAAAGTTACTAAGAGGAAACATGAGGGGTAAGTGAGGATTCTTTCTCTATAGACCCAAAGGGATTCTTGCTGAAGGCAGGCCAGGATGACCATATATCAGTTGGGGGATGGTGAAGGATGAGGAATTTGATCAGATATTGGGGTGGGGGTGGGGTGGGAGGAATTTTCGCTGGACTGAGTTAGCAAGATTCTTGCTACAATGGGCATCAAAGTCTAGTCTTAGAGAATTTAGAGGAACCTGACTAGAGTCTGGAAAAGTAGAGTCTTCATCAGATATAATTATAAGCCATATTCAATTAATATCTGATTAGATAAGGAATAACTGAATAAGTTCTTTCTAAGGGCATATGTTACTTTTTCATGTCAAGCCATAACATCTTCTAAAATGATATTTTTTCTATTATTCACATACTATTCTAAGTTCAAAATAATCAACATCTATAAAGAAATTTCCTTAAAGTGTAAGTGTTTTTTTTATATGTGCTAAACCTTTAAAGATAATGATGTCACTACCTGTAAAGGGCTTACTCTTGAAATAGGTGTTTATCTGTCAAATGTGCTCTTTCCTTTGACAGGTGTTTGATTATGTGCCATCCTTTCAACAAATACATAGGTAAGCCAGCATTATGCATTACAGAGTTAGAAATAAGAGCACTGAATAAGAGAAATATCTTTTGTACTCCAATGGTGCTTTCTTCTTTCCTTCTTCAAATCTACTACCAAAAGCCTTTAGTTCTGATTATAAAGTCCTGGATCTATCTTGGCAGACTCTAAAATGTATATTTATATTGTCCTTCACACTTCCATTCTGGCATTCATACGTGATCTTCATCACACTTCTCTGTGAAAGCAGAGGCAATAGAGGGTAAAGATTAAGAATGTGGGTTTTGTAGTCAGACCAACGGAGGTTCAAATATTGGCTCTGCTATTTATTAGCTCTTTTTTGCTAAGTACTTTACATGTGTCATTTTAAACTCAAAAATACTTCTATGAGAAAAGTGCTGCTATTTTCATTTGTAGAGGAGAAAACTGAAGCTCAGAGAGATGAAAACATTTTCCCAAGGTCACACACCCAGCTCTAAAATGTAAGACAGTACTGCTTACTTAAGGTTAGCAACTTTCTCTTCTATGATAATTAAAAATGTGTCATATTTTCCTGACTCTGAAATTCCACAAGCCTCTTGAAGTGGATCAATCTCTAGGCCTCTAAATACTTTGCCTTATTAAAAATGAACAAAATATCCTGTTGAGAGTTGCCTGGCCAGGGAAAACATTTTTTCTTGTTTCTTAATGGAAAATCAAGCCTGCTGATTAAAATAGAGTAATAGTTTCGAAAGCTTCCTCTTGACATAGCATTTGCTTTCTCATTTCCTAATGAATTACTCCCCAAAGAAACTCATTATATTTCAAGTCACAAGGCTCCCTGGAGACCTCCCCACCTCCACCATTCACTTACTAAAATGTTCATCATTTAGAAACCCATAAGCCTTGCCAAATTCACTGAGTCCTTTGAATCCTTTGCTTATCAGTAACTCTTTGATCTATGTTATGATCAAAAGGAGCTTTGCCCTCAGATAATCAGAAAAGGAAGCCTTCTTTTACGTACAGATAGGGAACATTTTCCTGATGAGATGGAAAAGTACAATTATTAATATTATTATATTACTGTTTTATTATTATTATTATAATTACAGTTTAGTTAGGGGTCTTGGCTCATTGGGGTGTAAGTATAAAACAGTTTTATTATTTCTAATAAGAACTCCCAAAAATGCTCAATTGATCCCTCTCTTTCCAACGGGGGAGCAAGTACCTTTCATGATATTTAATTATTTCCTAAGATTTTAGTATCTTTAGGTTATTAAAAGAGTTTTATTTTAGTTCTTGAGGTTCAGACCTTTTAATTTTAGAACTTCAAATTCATATCCAAAAGAAAGCTCTCCTCTTCCTTTCCTCCCGTGCAGCAGCTCCCAGCATTCCATTGCACCTATACAACACGGCTAAGCTGGTGGGAGTGAGGTATGGGAGTCTCCTTTATACATCCCTGTTTCACTATGGTAACCTTTTGGGTATCAGGGTGAGAGGAAAGGGTGGGAAAAATATGTAAGTTGGATTGTTTTCCTGGGCAGTTTGACACGACTTTCCTTGTTGATTATGAGCTTGAGATGGACTGCGGGTGGTTTTAAGAGACCTTGTGCTGATGGAGGCTCAAATCTAAGCAGCCCCACTAGACATTGGGGTCCCTAGTGAGGGTCAGTCCCTGAATCCCACTGAGCCCCTGTCCACGCCCATAGGACAAAGGAAGTCCTGCCATCTTCCTTTGCTGTGCATGTCTTTGCCCCACACTCCGTGGGCCTCTAAAAGCCTGGGTGTCCATCTCACCTCCTTACTGTGGCCTCACCTCTGATATCTGACATTGCTAGGATCCATCTTCTACATCTGTCCATCCCACAATGCCTTTCCTCCTCAAGGATCTTTCTCCTGCCCTGGGAGCATTGCAGGGGTTAGTCCAATGGGTAGCCTTCCAGACGTCTGCCACTGTCCTTTTGTGTTGGTTTCCTAGGGCTACCATAAAAAGTACCAAAAATTGGGTGGCTTAAAGCAATAGAAATTTATTCTCTCACAGTTCTCAAGGCTGGAGTTCAAAATCAAGGTGTTGACAGAACCATGCTCCCTCTGAGACTCTGAAGGGAATCCTTCCCTGCCTCGTCCTAGCTTCTGTTGGTGGCCATTGTTCCCTGGCATTCCTTGGCTTGCTTCACTCCAATCTCTGCCTCCGTTGTCACAAGGTGTTCTCCCTGTGTGTCTCCACAATGTCTTCTTATAGGACTTATTGGATTTAGGTCCCACCCTACTTCAGTATGACCTCATCTAACTTACCTAATTATACCTGCTACTCATCTCCAAATAAGATCCCATTCTGAGGTACTTGGGGTTAGGATTTCAACATATCTTTTGTGAGGACATGATTCAACCCATAACACCCCTCCTTCTAGACACTCCCAAATTTGACAAGTGATTCCCTTGGATTTGAGAAGCAGAACTAGTCGCACGATCCCATCTTTCCCCAACTGTGAAGAAAAGAGGTAGAATTTCTTCATGAATATTGCATTATTCAAAAACAATAGCCTTTTCTTATCTTCTAGTCTTTTTAAAACCATTTTGAGGTAAGGGGAGGTGATAGCTCGTTCTACTTTAACACTGCTTCTCTGCAAGATGTGAGGCAAAGTGGTTGGCCCAAGAGCTAGCAGGTCTGAACTTATAATGTTGTAAACTTATCACCTTTGTCCTCAACTATGGGCTTTTGATGTCAATCTGGGTAAACAGAAACATTCAGTGTAGTACCTCACACCATCTTATTACATTAATAATACTGATATTAATAACGATGATGATAACAGTGTTCACCAACTTTTTTGTGTGCAGTTATGCAAGGCATTGCCATTGATGCTTTATAGAAACTGTCATATTTAATTTTTGTAACCAAAGTGTTTGCTTTATAATTTTTTTAATTTTTAATTTTAAATTAATTTTAGCCTTATAGAAACTTATAAAACTACAGAGTTTCCATCTGTCTCTCATCCCACTTCCCTTAATATTGATATGTTATATAACTTTAGAACAATTATCAAGACCAAGAAATTAACCGTGTACAACACTGTTAACTAAATTAAAAAATTTATTTGTGTTTCATTGGTTTTTCCTCTGATGTCTTTTTCCAGTCCAGAGTCTTATCCAGGATCCCATATTGCATTTAATTTTTATTTCTTCTTAATTTCCTGCAATCTGTAATAGTTCTTCAGTCTTTTCTTGTTTTTTATGACCTTAACACTTTTGAGGATATCGATTAGTTATTTTGTCACATGTCCCTCAATTTGGGTTTGTCTGGTCTTTTCTCATGACTGGACAGACTGAAGTTATGCATTTTGGGCAAAAATGCTGCAGAAATGATGTTGCATCCGCATCCTTCTCAGTGCCTCCTATCATGGGATTCATGATATTGATATGTATTATTATCAGTGATTTTGCACTTAGTCATTTGACGAAGGTGGTTCGGCAGGTTTCTCCATTGCAAAATTAGTATCTTTCCCTTTAGAGTTAATAAATACCACGAGAGAGATACTTTGAGACTATGCTAACCCTGTTTCTCCTCAATCTTTTGCCTATTAATTTTAGCATCCATCATGGATCTCGTCTGCAGCAATTATTACTGTGGTGTTTATGTAATGGTTATTTTCTATTATTTCCCTCATTTCCTTCTATGTTTATTAATTGGATTCAACTGTAAGGAAGTGCTGTCCTTTCTCCCCCATTTATTTATTTATTCAATCAGTATGGACTCGGGAATAGTAATTTTTAATTTATGAGTTATAATTCAAGACTGTCATTATTTATTCTGTTGCTCCATCATTCCAGCTTGGACATATAGATGCATGTGTATGTGTGATGTAGTGCATATACATCTGTTTCCTAGTTATTTCCATTGAAAGGGCATAGAATCAATGAAACCCCCCTACCAAGGAATACATCTAGCTCCTGGTTCAGGTTCCTAAACACCATTTTCCAATACAAGGAACCAGGGATCCTTGGAGAAGTAGTAGATAACAAGGCTAGGACAGACAAAATTCAAGATGTCTGAGTAAGTAGTGTTCAAAAAAAGGTTGGGGCTTGTTGAAAGAACACGCGAGCCAACCTGAAGGAGCTCCTAATGGCCACATTTAATTTTTTAACTAAATTGTAAGGCAGACCTAAGTATTCCCATTATACAGATGAGGAAAATGAGGTAGAGAACCATTAAGTAACTTTCTCGAGGTCACACAATTAACAAGCAGCAGAAAAACACTAACAGTTGTTATTGTTGTTGTGTTGTTTTTACCCCAAGGCTCATCCTTTTACTCAATCTGCAGTACTTTATCCCAAGCAGAGATGCGTGGCTAACTTCAAGTTAGCACCAGTTAGCTTTGATAAGATGTGTCGATAATTCTCCCCTCATATCAAAGGGCGGGTTTCTGCCTTCATTGACAAGGCTGAATTCTAAATTAATTGTACTTTGCTTCCACTTGAGTTTGTAGAAAATTTCAGTAAGTCCAATGCTGGTTTCAGAATGGAAATATTTATTAGATAACCAAATTTTCCATAAAATTCAGGCCACACTCCTGAGCAGTGACGTCAGATATGGAAGCAGAATTTCTCTTTATCTTTGATTTCATTTGCAAAACTAGTTTCTATCGCCTTGATACTTGAAGGACAAATTAGCTTGTTATAATATCTTTGGGTTGCACTTTTTAAAAATTGCAAGTTGCCTTGCTTTATGCATTTTTTTTTTTTTTAAAGGCTGGTATCAGTCTATTTCTGTTGCCTTGTTATTTCATTATGTTGTTTTTTTGGAGTCATGAGGATTTTTTTCTTTACCTTTAAAATCCAACAGTTTTACTAGATTATGTCTCTGAATTAATCACTCTGAGTCAGTTTTTCTCAGTATGTGGTAAACTGTTTTCAATGTGTAGATTCAGGTCTTCATTTATTTTCAGAAAGTTTCCTTGGGTTATAGCTTGGTTTAAATATTAGTTTTGTTTCGTTGTCTTGATTTTTGTCCTCATGGCATCAATTATATGTATTTTGGACTTCTTTGCCTGTCTTTCATTTCAACTACTTTCTCCCTGACCATTTCACATCTTTCTCTAATTTTCATTCTGTTGATTGGTTATCTGCTTTGCTTAAATTCTCTTAATTATTTTTCATTATTTAAATAGTTTTAGATTACAGAGAAATAGAAAACATTGTACAGAGATACCACACATTGTTTCCTCTAATGTTAATATCTTACATAAGTGTGGTATATTTATTACAATTCTATGAACTGATATTGACACATATTATTATTAACTAACATTGATATTTTATTCATATTTCCTGAGTTTTTATCTAATATCCTTTTTCTGTTTCAGGATCCCATCCAGGATACTGCATTATATTTAGTCGTCATGTCTCCTAGGCTCCTCTGGACTGTGAGAGTTTCTCATATTTTCACTGTTTTTGATGACTAGAGCTTTAAGGTGTACATGACAGGTGTTTTGTAGAATGACACTCTTTTGGAATTTGTCTGGCATTTTTTTTTTTTTTTCCCATGGTCAGACTGGAGTTGTGAGTTTGGGGAGGAAGACCGTGAAGTAAAGTGCCATTTTCATGAAATTGAGATAAGGATACATATTATCAACATGTTTTATCACAGTTAATTTTGACATTGAGCACTGAGATAGTTTTTGCCAGATTTCTCCACTATGAAGATACTCTTTCTCCCCCTGTTCATACTGTAGTTTCTGGAAGGAAGTCACTATGCTTCCCACACTTAAGTTTGGGATTTGATTCCAGTCCTTAAAGATAGAGCAAGTCCACAAATTACTTGGAAGATTTATCTCTTCCATTTATTTAATTATTCAGTTATTTATTTGTATCAATATGGATATGTATTTTATGCTATGGGTTATGATCCATTGCTACTTTATTTTGTTGCTCACATTTTTCTAGCTTTGGTCATCAGGAGCTCTTTCAATTGACTCCTGTGTGCCTTTGACATACCACCACCAAATTGTTTTTTCTTTTTTTTTTTTGAGCACTGATTTGTGGATACTGCAACATGCTCTGGGCTCATCTTATGTATTTTAGGCCCCAGTCCTTTAACTAATCTTTTCTTCAAGTAGCTCTGGTCCCTTTTATTGGAGAATGGTATTAGAAGCCAAGATCAGCATGCTAGGTGTCCTTGTTGCTACTGGAGTGTCATTGGTTCTAGGCCATCTCAGCTGACAAAGGGAATGTATATTTGTATACACACTATCTATAAATATTTTTTATATGTAACCTTCTGTCTTCACTGTATTAAGCTAAATATGAGTTCTTACTGATGTTTCCTGCTCTAATCCATTACCACATTTATCATTCTAGCCTGCTCTCCTTGCATATGAGTAAACTCTTATTTCAACTCTTATATCCCAGAAACCTGGATTTCACCATCTGCCATCCATTCACTTAATTATTCAATTCTAGTGTACATGCACATCACTATGAAGATTGCTAATCCACACTCCCACGGGAAACAACTTTGCCAACTAGAACATAGTGCTTACGTGCAGTTCCTTTGGCCTTTAGTATTACAGGCTCCCCTCACTTCCAAAGTTACTGAGGTCAGCACCTTCCCCACCCCTTTCCGTCACTGAGGTTGTTTCACATATTTGTAATGTCGTTAAATTCTTTTGCAACATGCTGCATTCCATTCTGTGATCCCCGTATGTCTAAAATGGTTTTTATTTAATTTGCATACATTAATGCTCAATCTTTGTGCTATAAAGTTCTATGGGTTTTGACAAACGCATAATGTTACTTATCTACCATTACAGTATCACATAGACTAGTTTCTCCAGTATAAGAAACACCCCCTGTGTTTGATTTATTAAATCTTCCTTCCTTCTCCTGGACCTCTGGCAACTGTTGGAGAAAGTCATCAAGAGGACATGACCATCAGTTGACCCACAAAGGGCATCTGGGCACTTGGAAGCTCCTCACCTCCTCTCCTGTCCTTGAAATGTGCATTCCACCCACTGCTTCCACACTAGGAGCCATTTTCAAGGACGCAGCCTTGAGAGAGTAAGGTGTTGTTGAGACCATCTGGACTGAATAATGACTGACGCCAGTTAAGGCCTCTATGTAAACTTTTAAGATTATGGTGAGTGGATTTGGAGATTTACTGGTCTTGTGGCCACCCAAGACAAGCCTTCTAAGTAAGTTCACTTGCTTGTTACAACTGCCACCTACCAATCTGCAGTGGTCTGCCTCTTGCTCAGTTCTCCTTGCCCTCGACGTACTGGGCCAGTTTCAGATTTCACCCGGGAACCTTCTGAAGTTGCAACCCAACAGCAACAGGTGATCTTTTTACTGTTCCCATAGTTTTTCCTTTTTCAGAACGTCACGTAATTGGAATTATAGAATATGTAGCCTTTTCAGACTGGCTTCTTTCACTTAGGAATGTGCATTTAAGGTTCATCAATGTCTTTTGTAGCTTGATAGCTCATTTCTTTTTATCAATGAATAATATTACATTGTATGTAACTAATTCATTCACCTATTGAAGGACATCATGGTTGCTTCCAGTTTGGACAATTATGAATAAAATTACTATAAGCATTCGCATTCAGGTTTTTGTGTGGACAAAAGGTTTTAAATAAGTTGGGTAAATACCTAGGAGTGAGATTGATAGGTGATAAGGTAAGACAATATTCAGCTTTGTAATAAATAACCAAATTGTCTTCTTCAACAGCTGTGCCATTTTACATTCCCACCAGCAATGAATGAGAGTTCTTGTTGCTCCACGTCTTCTCCAGAAATGGTATCGTCAGTTTTCTGGATTTTAGCCATTTTAATAGGTGTATAGTGGTATCTAATTATTGTTTTAATTTGTAACTCTCTAATGACAAATGGTGTCGAGCATCTTTTGATACACTTATCTGCTATCTGTATATCTTCTTTGGTGAGATGTCTATTCAGATAATTGCCTATTATTTTAATAGACTTCGATTTTTAGAGTAGTTTTAAGTTTATAGAAAAATTGAGCAGAAAGTATAGAGGGTTCCTATAAATGCCCTGTCCTCCCTACTGGTTGCTATTTTTAACATGTTGCATTAGTGTGGTACATTTGTGACAACTGATAAACTGATATTGATACGTTATTATGAACTGAAGTCCATAGTTTACATTAGGGTTCACTCTTTGTGTTATACATTTCTATGAGTTTTGATAAATGCATAATGTCCTGTATCCACCACCATAATATCATACATAATAGTTTCACTGCCCTAAAAATTCACTTTTATCCACCTATTATTCCTCTTCTTCTCCCCTTGAACTCCAGGCCACCACTGATATTTTTACTGTCTCCATAGTTTTGCCTTCTAGGATTTCACATAGCTGTAGCCTTTTCAGATTGGCTTTTTTCACTTAGCAGTATGCATAAAAGCTCTCCTGCATGTGTTTTCATGACTTGATAGATCATTTGTTTTTATTGCTGAAGAATATTCCATTTTATGGATGTACATCAGTTTGTTATTCATTCACTTATTGAAAGGCATCTTGAGTACTTCGAAATTTTGGCAATTATGACTAAAGTCGCTATAAAAATTCTTGTTAAGGTTTTTGTGTGGGCGTAACTATTCATCTCCTTTGGGTAAATACCTAGGAGCATGATGGTTGAATTGTATGGTAAGTCTATATTTAGCTGTGGAAGAAATGACCAAACTGTTTACTACGGTAGTTGTACCATTTTGCATTCCAACCAGCAATGAAGGAGACTTCCTGTTCTCCACATCCTCACCAGCATTTGGAGTTAGTGTATTTCTGATTCAAAGTTTTGTCCTCACATTTCTGAATGTTTGTTTGAGGATTTTTAATTCATTTTTGAGTATAGTGTTGCAGTTTTCAGCTTCAAGGTTGTATTTGGGGAGGAAGGAGAAATTTCACCAGCTGAAATGTTTTGATTCATCTTTTCTGTTTCTATTTCTGTAGTTTTGTACTAATGTGGTCAGATTTTTTGCTACTTATATTCATTTTGTAAACATAGTTTCTAGTTCAAGAATTCTCTCTACTCTCCTTTGTGCCCTTATTCTGTGCAGTTCTTTCATGGATGGGGTTGGTGGTGGTGGTGGGAAGGAGGGGGTGATGCGCCTTATTTCTCTTTTGTTTGTAAGATCCTTAATTTTCCCCACTTTTTTCCTTATTTTCTATTACCGTCTCATTGCTAAGGAGTACCACTCATTCTCTATGTGTCCTATTATCCCCGCAAAGCAATACTTCTATATGGTCACCACCTGCCAAGCTCCTTCACTGTAGCCAGTGCTGTTCTGATCTGTGTTCACTATATTGGCATCTAATATTGGACATTCTTTTTCTCAGGTGATTTTATCTGTGCCTTGTCTGTGTCCTTCTCATACTCTGCTTCTCTTCACGAAGTCCCTTAAGCCTACTCTATCCCATTCTCCATATCCACAGGCTTGCAATAATGGGTGGAGGCCCTGTTGGAATTTTTAATCCACTTACAGTTAATTTAAAGATGGTGCTTTTTTTATCTTCTAGTAATGGTAAAGGCATATTATTTTCATTGATGTTATGAGTGTCGTGGAGATGGTGTTGGGAAGATTTGAAACCAGGCAATTGCCTCTGTCTTCAAACCACTAGCTTTGAATTAAACTCAGAAACTTCAAAACTTCAGAAATGATATGGTCTGGGTGCAGTTTTATGAGAAGGTAATATCCTGAGCTTTCAAAGACTGAGGATATGAGCCCTATATTCCAATATAACAAATAGAAAGGGGAAACATTTGAAATGAAGAAAAGATAGATAGGTGAATGGACGGGTAGAGAGAAACATATGGACAGATAGGTAGACAGATATATTATTAGGATATATATTAGAAACAGAGGGATGATGGAGAACTTTTCCCTCTGTGAAGGATTAGCTGGTCCTATCAGTTGACTAAACAGAAGGAGATTAAAAAGGAGGGAATTTCCTGTCAAAGAGAGACTGATTCATGGTGTCTTTCTGTCTACATGTTCCGATAAAGCAGAATTAGATTGGCAATTATTGCAAACAAATAGGTGAAAACAATTAGCAGAAAGTCAAAGAAAGACGTTATCTTCTTAGGGAAACAACATTTTTAAAGCGTTTCATCCCTCTATGTGAGTGGTACGTGGTGAGTAAGGAAATAGAGGTGTGAGATCTGGCTTGTGCCCCCAGCTCTGGAGGCAGTGATACCTTGTCCAAAAGTTTCTGAACTACTACATTTGTAGACTTTTCTGGTATTGCCAGTGAGTGGTGATAAGTGCATGACAGAGAGAGCGAGAGAGAGAGAGCGAGAGAGAGAGAGAGAGAGAGAGAGAGAGAGGAGTATAAATAAGGCAAAAGGGACCTGCGGCAGTCTGCATTCCCACTACTTGGCAAGGACACAGGTGTTTTCCCTGGGTAGAAAGGACACTGGGAAAGGCAGCAGAGTTTCAGACACTTTGAGAGTCCCCTAAATGAGCAGCCATAGCAGAGCAGGGGAATTTAGGTAGAAAATGGAGTAGACCCCCTGTGGCATGGAAAGAAAGAGGAAGCATTTCTTCGCAGTATCATCATTGTTGCTGATCTACTCAGAGAAGCTTCCATGAACCCCTAAATAACCCAAATATGTGACCCTCAAGATTCCAGCATTTTTGCCAGCAGCTTGGAGAGAGTCAAAGCCAGGTAATGCTAGATGGGGAATTGGTGGTTGGGGTTGGGGGGGTGGATAGAGAAGCAGATAACAAGCTTGTCAATTAGTCCAGGTATATTCAAGAGCAGAGCACTGTCTCCCACAGGGAGAGGGGAAAGTATTCAGGACCATTCCCTGCATTTGCCATCTCCCTAACACACGCACACACACACACACACACACACACACAGACTTCTGCTGGCAAGTCTTCCCAGATGTCCTGGTAGTGGACAATTGGAGTGTAAAAGATAATAACAATTCCTAGAGCTGACCAAATAATTACTTAAAATGAGACCACGTTAAGAGAGAAGAGAAGAGTTGGGGATTGATATTTATCAGAAGAGACTGGTATCCAGTCAATTGCTTTTCTTCCCTACTCTCTTCCCAGGTAGTTTGCAGAGAATTGAAGCAAAAAAAGTAGATAACTATTTATTAATAAATAACTCATATCTTTCCTGTATATTACATCCCAGAATTGATTCTCCCATGCTTCACTAAGCCTAAAATTCTGCCACCAAAGATTTGTTTCCTTTATGGTAAAAGTGGCTAAAACCTGTTCTGTCTATCTTCCCAGGTGTTGAGAAGAATGAAAACAATGTATGTTATTACCATTGTAAGTTGTAAAATATAATTGTATCACTATCAAATAATAATGATAATGATAGTAGAAATAAATTGTAATCTATAACTATCAATGAAACTCTGACATCTGAGTTGAGATGTCTTCTATAGATTTCTATAAGACACTTGCCTTTCTGTTTCAGCTACTCTGTTTCTAACCCCTTTGACTAATGTGAACTACTGGGGAAGACTCAAAAGAGTCAGAGGAAGAGGAGAACAATTAAAGTTGATTAAGAGTGAATTATAGGTAGAAGAATATTTCAAAGAATGTATGGTGGCTTGCAAAGGAATAATCTATAGTAGTTTAAAAAACAAAACAAAATAAAACAAATAAAAACAATAAACTGGTATTTTTCCATTTCAATCAATCCAGCAAGAAACAACTGGATTACCCGATGGCCTTATAGCTATGATCCCTGCTGAAGCCAGTTTGCCAACCTGTATTGGGTATCTTCGAGGGATCCTTAAACTTCTCCTTTGTACTACATGTTTGTTTTTTGAGTGCTTCGTATGTACTAGGCACTATTTTAAGAACTTCACATGTGCAGTATTATTTTAATACCTATAATGAGTAGGTACAATTGTTTTCCCAACTTTAAAAAAGAGAAACTGAGGCAGAGGGGGATTAAATAACTTGTTTGTCACACATAGAGCTAAGGTTCAAACTCAAGAAGTCAGGATCCAGTCAACGCTTTTAATTACTAACTTAAACTGGTAACTTTTGTGGTCCACCCCCCTGTTTCCAGGTAGAGGCATTTGTAAACCATCCTATTTAGGTGATAATCTGATTACTTCCAAAATGAAAATCTGTTTCTGCTCTTGCTTACCTGTTTACACACACACACACAAATGCACACACGCGCACAAACACACTCACTCATGCATTACCAATTTCTTTTAATTTTGGGAAAGATGACAAGGTTTTTTGATGTTTAATCCTTCTGTGTTCAACGAGTTATGTGTATTTTACCCTTGGATTTATTTTATCTTTAAAAACGGCGCAGCTTAAAGATTCTGATTGCTATCCATTTGAGAGCACTGAAGGAAGAATTATTCCATCCAAGGCCACCATTTATTAGCTCTGTGTGTCCTCGGTCTTGCATAAACTTTCTGAGCTTCAATTTCCTTTTCCTTAAGGAAGGGTAATCCTACCCACCTCACAGGTGGTTCTGAAGATTATATAAGATGCTGTATATAAACTCTCAAGACTTTTGTAAATGGATGGCACTACTGATAACTAATTTGTTTTCTACTCTCTGTATCATCTCTTCATCTCTCCTTGAAAAATGAGATTTCCCTAGGTCTTCCACCCTCTGCCAATACTTTAGAGTTTAAGTAGATAACCTAAGTTTCTCACATAGCAACTTCATCAGAGAAGTAAGAAATATGTATTTGAATGTAGAGAAAAATGAGGCCAAAGAGTCACACAACGGAATTGGAACCAGAAGCAGTTCTGATAGTTTAGATCCATTTTCTTTAGATTATAGTGTTCACTTTTTCTCACCTGTGCTTTTTCTTTCATTTCATCATACAGTATTTTCACCTCTATTCAGAGCTAAAGAAGGAAAAAATGAAAACAAAAATTAATTCAAATCTCAATTCAGTAGGAGCTTTTTCATCAATTTTCAGGTTTCAAGTTCTATATTTATATGGAGAGAATAAATTCATAAAAATTTAAATTTCTACAGGACTTCATTGTTTTACAACACTCATGTTCATTATTCAGTGTGATTCCTCTCAATAATTTATTTTAAGATATATCAAGTAGATGGTATCATTCCTGTTTTACAGATAAGGAAACAGAGGCTCAAGGAAACTGGACAGGATAACCTGCTGGCTAAGGATTCACAGCTGGTTAAAGGAAGAGACTTGAGTGAGAGGAAAAAGGTCCTCAAAGTAAATTAGAATGCAAGTCCCTTTTCACCCCAAGTGTTACTATTTACTACTTGATCAGAACCATTCAATTAAGAGCTTCCAAACTTTGACCAGACGACTTATAACACATGAAGCCCATCTGCTTGCTTGTTGCATTGGAGTACATAGCACTCAAATGGCCAGTCGTTTCTGATCCTGGCTAGGACTTTAGAGGCCAATTTGAGATGGTATCCTATTTGCTAAGTGGTAGATGTGGGTCCCATGTATCTGCTGGAAATACCCTAGTGAGAAGAGAATTCTGTAGAAAAGAAGAGATTTTCAGTATGTGATGGATAATCATGACACTCACATGTATTTGGGTATTTGCATACATTATTTGGTAATTAGCATATCTAATTGCTTTCTGACATTAGGAATTAGCTTGCCTGTTTACTCTGCTTCTCTGCTTAGTGCCATTACCAAATGTGTCACTGGAGCCCACTGGTCCCTGTAGGGCTATGCCTGTGGTCTGGGTCTCCCTTAACTCCCAAAGGGCTGATCATATAAAAGAGATGATTTCGGATTTCAGAATCATCTCTGACCTATGAAGTCCTGGAAGAGAAAGTATGTTCCATTTTGGTGATTTCTGGAAAGAGTATAAATTATGGTGATGATAGTGAATGATAATAGTTAAAATAATCAGAGTTTACAGTTAATGAAAATGCATGCTGTGTTGTTATTACATAATCCAAAAAGCCATCATCATTTTACACAGCAACAAATCGCCACCATGTACTCTTATGCTGGTATACACAAACAATGCTCCAGCCCAAAATGCTGATGAACCACAAAATAAGGTGCATGTGGTATGGGCTGGGGTAGGTCACAGAGAACTCCACAGGGGTGATAAATCTTATATAATTCTGGTAGAAAGAATATGTAGAGATTTAGATTTTGGAGTATTTCCAGGGAAAGTTGCCTTTGGCCTTCAAGAAATCTAATAGGTTGACATCATCTTAGAAGTAGAAGTCTTATGAAGTTGAAGAAGTCTCTTCAAGTGTGATGGTTAATTTATGTCACAACTTGACAGGGCCATAGGATGCCCAGAGAGTTGGCTAAACATTATTTCAGGGTGTGTCTGTGAAGGTGTTTCTGGGAGAGATTAGAATTTGAATTGGCGGGCTGAATGAAGCAGATTGCTCTCGCCAATGTGAGTGGGCATCATCCAATCTACTAAGGGCCTGAATAGAACAAAATGGTAGAGGAAGGTGGAATTTGCAATCTGCCTGACTGTGTGAGCTGAAGCATCAATCCTTTCCTGCTCTCAGGGCTCCTGGTTCCCAGGCCTTCAGACCTGGATTGGAATCTACACCATTGGCTCTCTGCTCTCAGGCCGTTGAACTACACTACCGGCCTCCCTGGGTCTCCAGCTTGCAGATTGTGGTACTTCTCAGCCTCTGTAATCATGTGAGCCAATACCTTATAATAAATCTCTTCCAAGCTATATATAAATATAGTTATAAATATATAGATATAAGTAAATAGATATGAGATTATCTATCTATCTGTCATCTATCTAGCTATCATCTATCTATCATCTATCTATCTATCTATCTATCTATCTATCTATCTATCTATCTATCTTTCTATTGGTTCTGTTTCTTTGGAAACCCTGAGCAGCACACTAGCACACCAAAGTTCCTCAGCTTTGCAGGTCCAGAAACTTGAACTTGTCAGTGCACCTGAGTTAGGTTGATTCAGGGAAACTGATTCATGCTGAATAAGCTCACAAGAGATTAAAATATGTATACCAAAATGAAGATGATTGCTTAATTTTTTGGATGAATATCACTTGTTCTTATTTCCAACTTTTTGGATGAATATCACATTGTTTTACTTCCTTGTTGGAAAATAATAATCAGAGGCTAGCCTAATGAGCATAGATTCATAATAAAAATTAGTTATAAGACTGGACAATTTAATGTTATAATTATTTTCTGTGATATACTGACTCTGAGAACCGGGATATTAGTTAATTTAGAACACTTCCTTTTGATCAGAGTTTGAATCAGTGTTTATAAAACATGGTTAAGAATTTATTTCCAAACATGTGACACATTATATATGCTCCACCCCTTTAGTTTGACTAGCGTCAAGTCTTGATTTGGTCTGGGAATTTTTCTTTCCATTTAAGGTTATTGTGTATCACTATTAGGACGCATCTTGGGTTGATTTTAGTTTATTACTAAGAAGTTATTCTTTTTTTCTCTTAAAAAAATTTTATGAGCATCTCACGATTATCTCATTGTAATGCCAGAAATCTTTAGGAACGTTTGGAATCAACAGAAACAGTTGGAAAAGTTGAGAATATTTCCATTATAATGTAAGCCTGCTGCTAAGCCTGACGTCATGAGTGAGGACTTGCAGGTAATAATGAGCAATGTGGGTGAAGAGTTTAAGAAGACTAGCTTGGTCTGAACAAATAAAAATATGGTCAGGAGTTATTGGATCAATTATATGGATGCTGGGGAAAGATGGATGGAGGTAGACAGTTGCAGATTCTAGAATGAAATACTAAGATAAAATGCTGTCTGAAAGCAGAAACTTGTAAGCCCTTGCAGAGAGGAGTGAAGCTCTCAGGCCGGTCATGGGGCATCCACTGATTAGTGCCACTCTGTCTTAGCCGTCTCCTGCATCCTGGGGACACAGAAGTGAATGACAGAAGGAAGCTTCCCACCATACAATCTGGAGTGGAAGACAGACATTAAACAATTATAAAAAAAAATCCATTAGACAATCATAAGTGGCAAAGTGCTATATGATAGAAGTTTAGAATTCCATGAGAGGGTGTCACAGTGGTATTAAACAGAATCTATTGGGGGGCAGGATTCTAACGCAACTTTCTAGAATAATAGAATAATGGGTTCATTTGCTTATAATTATGAATCTGCAATTACCAGCAGGGGTTTAGAGTACCTAAACAGTGAAGTAAGAGACTAGCTGCTTACTGTGGGCTCAGAGGATCTGAGAATCTTCCTTTTGTTTTTATTTTTTAATGTCAGTAGCATAAGCTGGTGTCCTTGGGAAAACATTTCTGAGACTCAGTGCATGTCCTGAGGTGCCTGGGAGATAACTGGTCTCTCTGGAATTCCAAGCTGTATCTAACTTGAGTGTGTTTACTTAATGACCCGGTGCATATCACAAATTCCAAATGCCTATTTTGAAATTACTCTGCTTTTATAAGTGTAGGTGTGTGTCCTAGACAGGAATGTGAAATATTGAACATTAATGAACTGTACCCAGAAATTGAGTAAAACTGAAGAGGGGGCACACAGTAGGTGGGATCTGTGTCCTTGGTCCTCATTCATTCATTCTGAAAATTGTCATCTGTGCCAAAATGTGCAGCCAAGGTTGCAGTGGGCTTCTAGAGAGAGTGGTGTCAACAAATCATTTTCTCTTCTTTTTCTCCTGGGGTTTGAAATGTCAACAGAGCCCTGAGATGCAATAGAGGATTTTAATGTACATTCAGGTGTATGATTCTTTCTATTATCATTCTTCTTATTATTATCATTATTCACATCCTATTAGCTTTTCACCTTGAGCTAATGTGACATTTCATTGCTATGGAAAATCAATGAGGCAAAAATTTCTCATGCTACCACAAACAATTACTGTTGATTTAAGTAGAAAGACTAAATACCACATGGACAACATGGATAAAGAGATTAAAATGCACATACATACATACTATCCATTACTGAGAATCTTTTAAGTGGTTTTCAAAATTAGTGTTTTCTGCTGGGAAGAAAAGATTCACTTATTGAATGACCATAACCTGAGCTGAAACTTGCTTTCAGCATAATTAGCTATGTTCTCACTTCTGATAATGATGCCACACTTTGGATTTAATTAGACTCTAATTGCTGTTTTAAATTGTCTCCTGCCTCAGACTTTGCTTTCTTTGCCATCTTATTCTGAGGGTTTTTTTTGTTCCATTTTCTATTTTTGTTCCTGTATTGAGACACAATACCTAACAAGTTGGTCACAAAACTTTTAACCAACGGGGTGGTCCTAGCAAGAATACATGACGTTTTCCAAGAAGCTTCTCTAAGAATGATTTTGTGTGACAGAAAATAGCTAACTGTTGCTCAAGCAGATTTTCAGTTTCTTCTGGAAACAGCTAGCTCATGTTTCCCTGAAGTTAGGTATGGCCATGTGACAAAGTCATGGCCAATGGAATGTGAAAAGAAGTGATCCTGGCTCATAAAACTCTTCACAGGATCCTCCATTCTATTTCTTCCCCTGTCTGCTGGCAGGATGTGGATGTCCAGGCGGCCTCGGATGTTGTGTGGTCCCCAAGCCTCTGCCACTCTGGGTGTTTTGCCCCACACCTACCTGTTAGATTTTCATTATGTGAGTGAGAAAAAATCTTCTAAAGGGTTAAGCTGTAGAGATTCACGGTCCAGCTATTTTAGCAGCTAGCATTACCTTATCTAAAACATTAGGCAATGTCTCCCATGGACCATTGGCTGATGGTTTGCTATACCTCTGTATTGACAGGGGTTTCCAGAGAAAAAGCCATGTGAAATGTATTTAATAGGGTATATATTATAAGATATATATAATATAATAAAAATATATATTTATATTTATATATATAGTAGGATATATGCATATTTATATGAATTTAAATCTTGCCAGCCCCCACTATTGTGTAAGCCAACTCCTTGAAATAAATCTCTTTATAAATATATAAATATGTATAAATATATATAAAGAGATCTATTTCAAGAGGTTGGCTTACACAGTTGTGGGGGCTGGCAAGATTTAAATGCATAGGGCACTCCTACAGGCTGGAAACTCTTAGGCAGGAGCTGATGCTTTCAGCATCAGCTGAAATCAGAATTTCTCCTTCCTCAGGGAAACTTCAGTTTTGCTCTTAAGGCCTTTCCACTGATTGGATTAGGCCCTCCTGCGTAATTGAGGTCATCTCCTTTACTTCAAGTCAACTGATCACAGACGTTAACCACATCTACAAAATACTTTCACAGCAACACCTAGACTAGTGGTCATAACTCTGGCCAGGATGACACATTAATCTATCATGTCCTGGTGAAAAAAGCCCTCTTTACTTAAATCCAGAAATTTAAACTCTTAGAAATTGTATAAGAGTACATTATACATGTACTCTTATACAATGTACATTATACTCGTATACAGGGGATAATGTAGGGATCATACAGCTGTGGTGCTACTCTGATGGAGTGATGCGTTCATCTAATTCATTTTATCAAATGCTTTTACAAATGGACTCTTCAGGCTGGTTCCTTATTATTGCTAAGGTCTCTACTCTGGAACTCCAGTGCTTACATTATACATTATACAGTGCTTATTAATGTAATGGAAATGTCTGAATAGAAAGCTTTATTGGAAGTATCTAATTTTTCTATTTCTACTCACTTCCTGGTTGTAGTAAAGTATCAAAAGTCATTCAGAACTTAGCCACCCTTTAATAACACGTATCAGGAATAGTAATAGCCTCCACTAATATTTACTGAGTACACTTAAGTGCCTGGCGCTTTATATACAATATCATGTAATCATCACAACATCCCAATGAGGTGCAGAAGCCTAAAGCTAAGATGCAACATTACATTAATTGCTGAGGTTGCACAGCTAAAAAGTGACAGTGTAAGCGTTCATACTCAAGTGTCACAACTCCAGGACTCTTAACCACTATGCTGTGCCATCCCAGGTAGCCCTTTCAGCTTTTACCCTGCTTCCATGTCAGGATGTATGGGAAGCATTGCTGCCTGCATTTCTCTCTACTCATCTCAGCTCCCTCTTCAAGAAGCAGTGTCCACACCTGCTCCTTATTACGTCCGCTTGTCTCCTTAGTTCCTTCCCCAGACCCCTGCACATGTCCCATCTGCCTTTGCCACCAGTTAATAATGACAGCCTGGATGCTTCCCACTTGAAAATAGCTTTTCATTTTGGCCATTTCTCAGCTGTCTGATGTGAAGTTTGCAGTTTGTAAAAGCAGCCAAGAGGTAGCTCATGGGGGAAAGCCAGAGGACGGGCTGGCATCCACTCTACCCTTTCCCTGAGACAGGTTTGCAATCGGTTACACAATTTAGAGAAAAAGAAAAAAGTTAAAATGAAGCACAGTAAAATAGAAAAGCAGAGAGATTGCTTCTGAAAGGTGGTTAAATTGCCTGGGTCAGTGTCCCCCGTGAAACAGCTAACAGTATCTTCCCAGAGAAAGGCTTTTCCCTCCCTTGCAATAAGAAAAGCTCTTTCAGGACCATAAACAGCTCTCTTCTCCTCACCCAGGGTCACCCCTCCTCTGTCCATTCTTCATTTATTTCAGACACCCCTCCCTTCTAACTATCATATAGCTATGGTGCTACTCTGATGGAGTGATGCCTTCATCTAATTCGTTTTATCAAATGCTTTCACAAACGGACTCTTCAGGCTGGTTCCATGTTATCGCTAAGGTCTCTACTCTGGAACTCCAGTGCTTACTGTGTGGCAAACTCTTGTCTGAGAGGCTCAGCGTGAGTTCCAGGTGTAAATAGCTATGAATAAAACCCATATATCTGGATTTCACAAGTTTGCATGGTAATTCTTCCTTTTGTCTCTAATTTATAATAGTCTAAACCTGTACTTCAGTTGATTGTCAGGCATTAGATGTGTTTACCAAGTTTACTTCTTCAAGGACATCTGAGACTTCTGGGCAGTGTCTCAATATTGCAGAAATCTGTCCTGATTGTCACTATCCACCTCAGCCACATGAGGGCTTGTGCATTACTGTATCCATAGTCCGGAATGTGGGCCCTCTTGTCTTTGCATGTGTATTAGTTTTCTGTTGTTGCTGTAACAAATTACCCAAACTTCATGGTGTAAAACAGCACACATTTATTATCTTATGGTTCTGTAAGTCACAAGTCAAGGACGAATCTTACCAAAGTAGAAGGAATGTTCCCAGCTCTTAGAAACCACCACGCTCCTTGTCTCATGTCCTCTTTCCTCCATCTTTAAAGCCAGCAACAGTGGGTCAAGTCCTTCCCACGCCACATCTATCTGATCCACTATTCTGCCTTTCTCTTCCACATTTAGACTCAGTGATTAGATTGTGTCCACATTAATCACCCAGTATAATCTCCCCCCCTCAAGGTCCTTAACCCTAAATGTCACATCTGCAAATTCCCTTTTGTCTTGTAAGGTAACATATTCATAGGTTTTGGAGATGAGGATGTGGACATCTTTGTTGGGGCCATTATTCTGTCTCTTATTATGCAGACATCAGCTCAAATGTCACCCTCTCAGAGGGGCCTTCCTTGGTCATAGAAAATATTGTTTTTACAGTAATGATCATTACCTGCATTTATTTTGCTTATTTATTGTTTTTATGTGTTTATTGTCCATTTCTCCAACTAGAGAGACAGCTCCTTAAGCAGGGGTCTTGTTCACTGCTGTATTCCAAACACCCGAATAGTGATTGGTATATAATGACTACTGAGTAAATGTTTATTGAATGGACAAAAGCAAGAGTAAATGGAATTGCTCTTGAACCCACCTGGTGTAGAAGATTGCAATTTTGATTCTTCACACTCTCCCTAAATATTCCCTTGTCCATGATGGTTAACAGAATGTTCACTGTCTTTATCAAAACAACTCCCTTTACCCAAAGAATATGTCTTTGGCCAAGACATTAGAACAGCATACTCCACGTGCAGGACATTTCCCAAAGTCTGAGTTATTCAGTCCAAGAAACAACACATAGAAGACATCGGAATAAAATACAGACGGGGCTGCAGTCTTCTCTACCAGAGTCTCTGTCCATCACGAGGTGAGGATGTGCCTCTAAGCACTTCTGCCATCAGCCAGTCTGTGCCAGTCTCCAGTGGGTAACAGTAGCTAGTTCACGCATCTCTCAAGATTTAACATGTTTTTTGCGGGGGAGAGAATAGTTTAACCCATATGTAGGAAAGAAGCATTTTCTTTCTTTCCTATAAAAAAGAAATACATTATGCAGTATACTTTAGCTGTGCATTATCTCAAACTTCTTTACTTTCTTTTTGCTTTTCTTTACTATTGCTTAAACAAAGAAACAAATAAAATCTTTCTTTTCATAAAAGAAAAAGGAAGTTGTCTCAAAGTTGAAATCAAGACTTTGTCTATGAAAAAGCAGCAGAAATACTTCTGGCTGTAAAATGGAAGTCCACCACTAAACACACATACACACACACACACACACACACACACACTCATGCCCTTCTAGCCAGAATTCAAAGATCTGGAGCCCAGTCTCAGCAGGACAGGTCTCTACAGTAACACTTATGGGGTACCAGACATGAAACACAGCCTGTGCTAGGGTCCTTATATGTGTTATATCTCAATCATGTTTTAGTTTTACTTGTAGGTGTTGTTACCTCTGTGTTATTCACAAAGATATTGTCCTGGAGAGATAATATCCAAGAGATATTTGAGATTTCAAACCAGGCTGCTGGATTGCAAAATCAGTGCTCTTTACAGAGTTTTCCACCACTCTCAATCTGTCATCCTTTCTACTTCCTTTCAGATCCCTCCTGTCTTCTTTATGCCTATACACATAGTATCATTATGCTGCTCATGGAAGCATCTTTTTCTGGATCTGCCCTTCTAGAGGGACATTCTAATGCTCAAAAAATACTTCTTTTTCTAGTCTCAAAAGACCGTTTCCTTCACAAGCTTGATCTCACCAAAGAATCTCCAGAATGATTACCAACTAGAAAGCACCGTGGCGTAGTAGAAAAGATATAGAACTTGAATTCAAGTGGTGAATCTATAAATATTTGGTAGTAAGATTTTGGGCTAGGTATGTTGTGGTATGCCCTTTGGGTAATGGGCGTGTCTTCCTGAAACTAACATTTATCAAAGTGCTGCTGCAATCTCTGCACTGGGTCTCACACACTATTTTATTCATTATCTCATTTTGTTTTATCAACATTCTCTGAGCCTTGGTTTCTTTATCTCTAAGATAGCATTGAGAGCTATAGTACCTTTCTCACTGGTGATAGGCAAAACCCAAAATTAAATGATGAAAAGAATCTTAACCTGTTTTAAGTAATAAAAACATTTAAATCTTGCATAAATGGAAGTCCAGCAGGGCAGGCTCCAGGTGTGGAATGGAATAGAGACTTCAGAATGCCATCAAAGAGCCTGGTTCTTATTGTCTTTCCAATCTGCTCTTCTCAGTATTGGCTTCATCTAAGGCTGGTTGCCTTTATGGTGTTAAAATACTTTACAGAAAATTCATGACCAAAGGGATTCTTGTTTTTTTGTTTTTTTTTTTTTTTTGTCCAGCAGGTGCAAAAGAGAGAGAGAGAGAGCTCTGCCAAGAATTGTGCATACGCACTTTCCTTTAGTCTGATTGGGCCAAATTGTGTCTCAAAACCACCAGCAGATGAGAAAGAGTTACGACAAGAATACCTGATCACTGATTAACACTCAATAACTAGAGATGGGGTCACTTCCCCGAGTCTTATGGGGATAAGGAGTTATTTACACAAAATTAGAGCAATGTTTGGAAGAACACAATTGAATTTGAGAGTAGGCAGCAAACAGATCCACTTTCAAGAGGAGCCTCTGCCCCCTTTCCCACACCTCTTCTGTGTTTCCTCGTAAAAAAGCAGACTAGTTGTTAATATGATTGACTAGTGCCCAGGACATTTGTTGCTTCCATACCCAAATGAGTTGCTTGACTGCACCCTTTTCAAACATAGGTAAGAAGTCTGGTCTTGAGAACAGATCAGATAGTCACAACAATGTCTCTCTATCTTTGTATGCATGTTCCATACAATGGGCCTTTGCAGCTCCTCCTATCAAGAGATAGAATTTATTTTTCCATCTCATGAATATGGACTTGTGTTGGAAGTTGCTTAACCCAATAAACTACAGTAGACATTGGGAGGCTTTTCAGCCTAAATCTCAAAAGGCATTATAGCTTCTAATCTTGCTTGCTACCCTGAGACTGCCATATAAAAAAGCCTAAGCTAACCTTCTTGAGGATGAGACACTGCCTGGAAAGAGAGGTCAAGATGACGTCCAGTATGAACAAATACATGATTGCTGTTTCAAAGCCCTTATGTTTGGGTGATTTGTTATACAGAAATAGATAACTGTTATACGATCTATGGGTCTGGTTATTTAAGAAAGAGGGTGTATTAATACATATACTTATAAAGTATCAAGTATATTATACTTAATAAGTATACTTATATTAAAAAAAGGATAAGCCATAACATATTTTAAAATGTGTATTTATGGGAAGAAAAAGAAGAGAATGAAGGGGAGTATAGAATCTAAACTTCTTTGTTGATTTGAATTTGGAAGAGTGTTAGTATGCTTTTATATGTAAATCATGTAAAAATTGTATAACAAAAAAATTTTAAAAACAATCCTAAAAATCAAAACTAAGAGCAAGTTAACTTAAATTTCCATCTAGTGGTAGAATTCTTCAAAGTAGCTTAAAAACACAGTGATTTGACTATCCATTCCTGCAGGAGAAAAACAATTGCAAAAAACAAAGATGACAAACCAAAAAGCCCTTAAACCTTGGTATTTCAGGAAAAATATTCATCACTCTTTGCCATTTGAGTCCACTGTACCTTTTTAAATTTTCATAATTTTAAGTTATTTTTGCAAACAAAAGAATTCAATGGACCCATATGGTAATTGTAAGATAAAATGAGTTTTATTTATTTATTATCTATTTTTTTAAGTAAATTTTCTCTTTCTGATTTTTCTCTAGGAGATTACTTCAAGAAACCTGTTGATTGAATGAATTCCTGGATGAACAATAAAAGTCTGTGTCTTTATTCCTTCATTTAATGCCTACTTTCCCCTTTGTTTACTGTTAACTATATTTTACAGAGAGGGGATTTGACAAAGAGAGAAATGGGATAAGGATTGTATAGGACCCAAATGTCCAGGAAAGGACTTTTTCTTAGACTGTACATCTGCCTTCAAATCAGAATGACTTTATGGGAAGCAATACAAAACCCTAAATAATAAATGTTCTATTTGGCATGCTCCCATTAATTGCCTTTTAAAAAATGTAACCTTCACCCTTATGAAGAAGGCTAATTAAGAACTCAGAGTTCTCTTTCCTTGTATTCAAGCACCGAGGTAGTACAGCCATGCATTTACCAGTGACAGACTCAGCTTTGCAGAACTAATTAGGGAAACCAATTATTTATTTTTCTTCATTAAAAAGCACAGATATATGTGAATAGCCTCCTTGAAGACTGGAGAGTTTTTTGGAATTTTTTTTTTTTTTTTGAATGAGAGGAGGTAGAGTTTCATTTCTTAGAGCAGCTATGCCAGATTGGTTTCGTATTTAATGGAAGGAGCTGATTGAGTTCAAGTGGAGAGTTGAATATCTCTAGCCCAAGAGTCATTATGGACATATTGGAGGAGAGACCTTGGTAAATTAGAATCAAGCTAAAAGCAAACTTAAAATGAATTCTAATCCCATTCAACATAGAAGGTACACTCATGTGTGGCCAGGCACTGATGCAAAGAAAACCATGACACAAAAATCTCTGTCCTTAAGAGATGACTTCTCAGTGAGGAAAAGAAACATTTAGAAAAGTAAAGTTGACATGATGTGACAATGATTGATGTGTACACCAAATTCTATGATATTCCAAGTGTTGAATGAGTCACCTTGAACTAGGCAAATAGAGCATGGCTTCAGAGAAGAGTGGATAGTTGTGCTGGGATTTTGGGGGCAAGAAGTAGTTGGCCAGGTACACCAGAATATCCAGGCAGAGGGAATGGAAGGATGAAGGGCACGAAGGCTTGAGAGCACAATGTGCGTTTGGGTAAAGGAAGGAGATCTAGAATGGTTTAACCATGGAACGTGTGAGACCAAAGTGACCATTTAGTGGGGGCAAGAGTCATCTGTGCCTCATACCCATTTCCCACACTGTTCTGAGGCAGTGCATTTTGAGAGACAGCCAAAGGGCAAAATTGGCAGATGTCATTGTGAGGGGTGGGGTGGTGTTGGGAAGAATAGAGAACATGGTTGGTAAAGATCATTAATAGCATCCAATTAACACTCTTTCCAGTATTTGGAAGGGGGCCCCATTACTTGCTGTTTTACTTGCTCTTTCACATGCAAAATAATGATCAGGTGTCCTTCTAAAAAGTCTATAATTACTAATAAGATATCTAGGGGAGTAATGACCCAAGAGAGTCTTGGACAAGCTTGCTACTATATGAAATCCTCATAAGAAGAACGGACATCGGGGAACTTAGGTGTCATCTCATTGATGGTGCCAGATTGCCCAGGTAAACCTGTGGAAGTGGAATGGGAGAACAAGGGCACAAAAGCATGGGCCCAACACATACATGCCAGATTCCCAGAATTGTGGGGTTAAGATGTTGTTTTTTAATTTAAAGGGGTGGCAATAACATTAACAGCAAGAAATGAGGGAGATAGATACAATTGTTGCCATTATCCAGTATATATCTTGCCAGAATTGAGGTGTGGGCCTTTGAATTTTGGTTACAAGGAGTTTCTTTCTGACTGATGATTTCTGATCACAACTGGAGATAAAACAGCAGGTTTGTAATGTGTATTTTTAATTATTTGCATTGTGATTAACTGTGCTATGGTTTAGAGTATCCCAAGCGCCTAATGCCATGTGCTCGATACAACTTTGTTGAGTGAAGGAATAAATTATGCACCTTATATCATACAGGAGATTTTCATACCAGACTGTATATTCTATGAAGTCAAGAATTTTTTGCAATAGATTGCAAACAATGGCTACAAATTCCTTCCAACCCAGGATGCACACCCCATTTGAAATATGAGTTTCCTCTTCCTTCCAAGAAAAGGTGGCTTTCTGACTTCCTTTGACTAATAAAATGCAGTAGATGTAACATTTTAAGAGTTCTGAGTCTAGGCCTCAAGGACCGTGTAGTTTCTGCTCTCATTCTCTTGGAACAAAGGCCATCATGTAAAGAAGCTCAGGTTAGCTTTCTTGAGCATAAGTAACCATATAGAGAGGGCAGCATGTGGGTGAGACCATCTTAGAGTAGCCACTGTCAATCCAGCCACCAGCTGACTGCCACCACAATAAGGAATTCCAGGGGGAGTCAACTGGAAAACGATCCTGGTCTATCAAGCCCAAATTACTGACCCACAGATTCATGAGTAAATAAAAAGGTTGTTTAAAACTGTGGAACTTGGGGGATAGTTTGTTACATAGCAGTACATAACTGATATTGTTTGTCTATATTATTTACTGCTGAGTTTCTAGAGCCTGGTTAATTGCCTGACACGTAATTAGCCCTTGTTAACTTTTTGTTTACTGACTACGAATTTTGAATCTTACAAGAATCATACAAGGTAAATATTATTATTCCCATTTTTTAGATGAGGAAAAAGAAGTTCAGAGAGATAAAGTAATTGGTCTGTATTAGTCAGAATGCCAAAAAGAAACAGATAACACACACAAACTAGGTTAAATTGAGAAGAATTTAGTAAAGCACTATTTACAAAGGCACAAATTGGGAGTTCAATTATCTGAGGGTTGTACCATAGAACAAGCATGCTTGTCAAGAAGAAGAAGTTATCCTATTCATATACACATTATTTTTCTTTTTTTTTTCACAGGGAAAGATTTGCCTGGCTAACATCTGTTGCCAATCTTCCTTTTTTTTTTCCCTCCCCAAAGCACCAGTGCGTAGTTGTATATCCTAGTAATAAGTCTTTCTAGTTCTTCTATGTGAGCCACCCCTACAGCATGGCAACTGACAGATGGGTGGTGTGGTTCCATGACTGGGAAATGAACCCCGGGCCACCAAAGCAGTGAGAGCGCCAAACTTTAACCACTAGGCCATTAGGGCTGTCTCTATATAGACTTTTTTTAATGGTATTTGCACTCCTGGTGCTCTCAGGAAGGTTGTTTCTCATAGATGGAGAATATTTTTCTTGATAATCTGATCTTGAGTCTTGTGAAAGAAGATGGAAGGGTGGTTACTGCAAGGTTGCAGAGAAAGGCTAGGGGAGAGACACAACTCTGAGACTATTTACTTCCTTTTCTATTGTCAATTTTATTTTATAAAGTGACAGTGGATGCAGAGTGGATTTCAGCCAAGAAAAGGACTTGGTCGAGACTTTCCAAATTTCTGACACATGATGTGGGGAGTGTAGTGCAGTAAAAGACTCTGGGTTTGAGATTCTGGTCCTGGCCTCCCTGCTGAGAGGTGTGACACTGTGATCCAATTATTTAAACTCTCAATGGTTCTATTTTCTCATTGATCAAAATATCAAAATTATGCCAGACCCGTCTACCTCAGAGGGTAGTGTACTATAAACACCACACAATAACATTTTTATCTATGGCACACTGAAAAGTACAGAACTCTTGGTGTTCGTAAGGTATCCTCCTTCTCAACAAATGCAAATATTTTGCAACCCCCTGGAAAAATCAAACAAACAAATGTGTGGCTTTGTTTCTTTGAACAAATTCAGTTACCTTTGAAGGCCTCCCTCCTGAACTCTGTCTTTGAAAGCTGTGCTTTGTGGGAAAAAGTGATGAGTTGACCACAAAGAGCCTTGACCTTGTGTGGTATTCCTTTGTGCTTGCTGTCCTGGAAAGAAAAGGGCTTAGCCATGGGTAGTCCTCAGGGATTCAACCCAGAGCAAGTGATGTTTGATTCATTGAGTTTCCCTGCTTGAATAATCAGAGGGGGCAATTGAAGCCTGGCCTGGATTACAAGATTTATGAAATACAAAATTCACCAGTGGCCTCTGTCTCCTCTTTTCTTTTCAGTGATAGGTTAAGAGCTCAGGTTAGAGAAAATAGAAAGAGAAGAGAGCAGTAGGCAAGTGAGGCAGTGATTCATCACTCTTCTGGCCTGAGTCCAGCTGGCTATTTGTACACACCTCCATGTTTGCAGGGAGAAGGGAGGCCATAGGGGAGGAGGGAGATGTGTTAAAGACAGGCAGACACTGTGGTGGAGACCACACAATGAGGATGCCTCCAAGAGGCATTTTGTAGGGAGGAAAGTAATTGTTTTCCTTGTCCACTGTCTCTTAGAGCCTCTTACACTATTCAGATAAATGGATAGAGGTAGAACTGCCCCAATCTCATTATAGAAGGTCAAAGGAGAAAGATTTTTTTGTAGGAGTTTGATATTAAGGCAATATTTTCCATTTGGCTTTGTTTCAGCCAAATGAACTGTCTAAACTTGGTACAAAAGCTTCAAACAACCCCGTGAAATAAGTAGCACTTATTATGTTCCAGGCATACACTCAATACTTTCTATTATTTGCCAGTTACCTATGTTTCCCCCCATATCTTGTCCCATCTCACTTCTAAGTACTTAGCACTCTAGATATAGATATAGATTTAGATTTAGATTTAGATTTAGATGTAGACACATATGTAGATACAGATATAGATATAGAAATAGTCAGGCATCCCTTAACGACAGGGATACATTCTGAGAAATGTGTCATTAGGTGATTTCATTGCTGTGCAAACATCATAGAGTGTACTTGCACACACCAAGACTGTATAGCTCACTACACACCTGGGCCATATGGTACCAATCTCATGAGACCACTGTTGTATATGTGGTCTGCCATTGACTGAAACATCATTATGCAGCACATGACTGTGTGGATATAGAAATAGAGAGGTATATATATCTCTGTGTGTGTGCGTGTGTGTGTGCGGGGAGAGTGTGGCATGTGGTTTCCTGGTGTTTGGAGGCTGGCTTCCTCACAGGAACATGAAATTACCTCATTCTCCCACCTTTGGCTTCCTGTGTAGCCTCAGAGTAGGTTCCCCACTTTAGCTTTGATTGGGTGGATGCCAATTTCAGATCACATCTAATTCAACAGCCTGACACAATTCTGACTCCGTTTAAGCAAGAGGAATGAGACACATTCAACTTCTGAAACTATGATGACTTGTTTTTTTTATAGATTGTTTTATATTTATCTTATTTGGGAGAACAATTCAGAGCCCATAACCATCACTTTCATGAGAAAAAAAATGTAGCCGTGATATACTTGCTTGGGATATTGCTATAATATGGTTCCAACAAATTGACCTTCTGGCTATTTTCCTTAAGGCTTCATAGATCTCAGCCTCAGAAAGATGCTCGCTGTTTCTTCAGTAAATGGATTATAGAGGGATAATGAAAAAACAGCAACAATAGCTACTTGCTCACTCACACCTACTAAGTAGGCCAGGCACTCAGTACATATTTGTATAATTCTCTCAAAGAATAACTCAGAGATATTTATTTAGAACATAGCAAAAAAGTGATGCAAATAGGAGGGAGATCAATCATGTATAGATTGTCCCCACAATCAAAGGCAGAGGTAGGGCTTATGAATATTTCACTCTGAATTGTACATGATGTGTCTGTATCTCTACAATGGTGACCAGTACATAAGCCAGGCTTTGCACCAATTTCTTCACTATGATTTTTGTTCTCTCTTTGGTCAACCTTAGCTACCAGAAAAGCCAAGTTGTCAAGAAAACCTCAGTCTCTTTTAGGGACAGTAGTATTAGCTGAATGTTGGCTCAATGTAATGGCTAGCTAAGTAGGCTCCATGCACCGTTCCCCGTCCAGGATGGAATGGTTCTTTTGTATTAGTCAATTAAGAGTTATTTGTTGATTTTAAGCTAAATGTCAAGACTAAGCAAGGTCATTAAGAAGAGGCATATGGGAGAAAACTTTCCTTTGAAGAATGTGTGGGAAAACATGGTTGGGGGGCTGGACAAGTGGTGTAGTGGTGAAGTTCACATGCTCGTTTTTCAGCGGCCCAGGGTTCACAGGTTCTAATCACAGGAGTGGACCTATGCACTACTCATCAAGCCATGCTATGGTGGCATCCCACATACAAAATAGAGGAAGATGGGCACAGATGTTAGCTCAGGGCTAATCTTCCTCACCAAATAAAAAAAAGAAAACATGGTTGGGATTATTATTTAGTCTCAGTTAAGTGCCAATAATGTCTGACTTCCTAAAAGTAGCTTTTTGCCCCAGCCACCATCATGGAATATTAGCATTTTTACTTTCATCAAAGTAGGTACATCCCTATTATCTGATGACCAACTTGTACCCAAACTTTAGTTCTGAGAAATAGTAAATAGAGAGAGACAGAAAGGGGGGAAGGAGGAAAGAAAGATTAAGTAAAGGAATAGATTATACATTATCTTCTACATTTATGTTCTAAAATTTTTTTAAATGAATCCATATCATCTTAGTCACTTACTAGATTGTCATTATGGAACTATGCTTTAACTGCATGCTCTTGGATATTTTTGTGGGTCTTCACAATAAAAATCCATACCCATATCATGTCTATGTTTTTTGTAAATAATTCTCTATATAAGAGTCTATATGAAATATAACATTTAAAATTTGTATGGGAAATTTTCTTTTTCTGTCCCATAAATTGGCAGAAATTAAACTTTATTTTCTTATTAGGGAACTCTAGGATATAGTTGATGATGTTACTCTGGTTTGGCATATTTATTCTTTTTGGGATTTTTGTTTTCATATCCCTATTTCAATTTTTTTAAACCTTATTCTGTACTGTCTGTGTTATAAACTATCTCTGGTTATCTTTTTAGAGGCAAGGATAGGTTGTAGATAGATAGATAGATAGAGAGTTACCTGACTACTGTCATCAGTAACCCATTCCCTAAAATCAGACATTCTGCATGAAAGCAGCAAATGGGAGCCAATTTCCCTTATTTTAACTGGGAAGAATTATAATGTGTTGCACATCAACCCCAAATCTGCAACCAATTTCCTAAAATTTAACTAAAACAAGCTACCTATATAAGGCTTAAACTATATTGTTAGGATATAAAATGCTTAAAACATCACTTTCTGATCATCAATATGTTATTTATGCTGACCTGCTTTCTATGTAGCAACATCTTCTGTTGTAATTGTTTTTCTCTTTCACTGATTTTTTTCTCCTTTCTTCTTTTTTTTTTTGTGAGGAAAATTGGCCCTGAGCTAACATCTGTTGCCAATCTTCCTCTACTTTGTATATGGGATGCTGCCACAGCATGACTTGATGAGCAGCGTGTAGGTCCGCACCCGGGACCTAAACCCAAGAACCCTGGGTTGCCAAATCGGAGCATGCAAACTTAACCACTATGCCGCTGGGCCAGTCCCTTTTTCTCTTTTCGGGGGAGTCGAACAGTATTAGGCAAAAATAAGTGCTAAACATGAAGGATACTATGGAAATCAACTCAAGACAAGGTCTTGATGGCAGAAAATGGCTCCTATTGAGTGTGACACTGTGATGCCTCTCAGCACCAGCAACACTGAGACCCACATCCCCTTGTTGATGCTCAGAGTGCTTTTCAAAAGGTCCAGCATGATTCTGACTTTCAATCAATTGTATCTGGAATGTAACTCATAGCCGTTACTGCATATTATCTTTTCATTGTACATTGTAAATGTTGCATTTAGAACTAGGGATGTGTATATAAATTTTTCCTAGGTATGTTGGCTGAAAAAATGTATCTAGAGATAAGTGCATTCGATAAAGATAGGCATTAAAAACTAACCAGTATTCTAGAAGGAAAACAATCAAGGAGGAGAGTTTCACAGACTATGCCTTTATAACGTAATGCTGTTTTCAGAACCGTGGTCAAGGTGATTTTAATGGCGTGCTCCATGGTGGGGATGAAGAAGGTAAATGAATGTTGCACTTAGTTTCGAGCAACTCAGCTGGAGCAAAACAGAAGACGGGGGAGGGGGAGCAACTAATTCCAGAAGCAAAAGAAAAATCTTTTTAGAATCACTTCATATCATCAGAATGTAGCTGTCATTGGCCTTTAGATGTGTCAGAGACCAATTTTCTTATCGTACACATTTTTTTTTTTTTGGTAAGGAAGATTAGCCCTGAGCTAACATCTGTTGTCAATCCTCCTCTTTGTGCTGAGGAAGATTGGCCCTGGGCTAACATCTGTGCCCATCTTCCTCTACTTTATACGTGGGATGCCGCCACAGCATGTCTTGATAAGTGGTGTGTAGGTCCGTCCCAGGGATCTGAACCTGCAAACCCCTGGCCGCTGAAGTGGAGTGCACAAACTTAACCACTATGCCACTGGGCAGGCCCCTATTGTACACAATTTTATGGTTATCTTCTACTTATATCAAGTGCTGGTGGTTCTACATTTCTTGTAATAGTGACTTCTTTTAAATATATATTTATTTGAATTGGGTAAAATTCTATTTTTGAATTGGATTTTAGTGGCCTGTGAATGAGACAAAAATTATGAAGATATGTAAAGAACTAAAGTTTGGTAGCCATTAGAGTTGTCTCCCATGAACTACTATGTGATTTTGATCAGGTTATTTAACCTTTCTTAGTCTTATTTTCCTATCAATAAAATGTGGCTAATTACACTCACCTTGTGATAATTTTAAAAGATATGTGTATTAATTGAGTTTTCTCCAAAAACAGTCCATGAGACAAGGACTTGAGTGTGATCGTTGGAAATGCAAGCAAGAGAGCGTGAAATTGAGCTAGGGAACTAAAAAAAGGTAAAGTGCATAGATTACATATGGGTAACTGGGGAACCTTGAAGAAACCACGTGAAACAGACTTCAGAAATGTCCCTACAGAGGATGGGAGGTTAGGGCACTTGTGCACATTCTATTCCCAAAGAATTTTAACTCTCTTCCACTTTGAGTTTGTACCTTCATACATCCGAGCATGCTCCTTATGATGCCATTAAAAACTCTCAGGCAAGAGATGCAGAAAGATGCATGTGCTTGAGAGAGGGCACTGGCATCATTCTAGAAGTCATTTATGACAGAAGCAAGTAAATCCAAAGGTGGGACAAGAGAATGACCAGTGCATAAATAGTGTCAGATAGAGACACTTACATCCCTCAGATCTTTCTGTGCCCCATATCAAGTCCACTCTTTCACCAAAGCTTCAATGTGGTGGCCAGACACTAAATCTAAAGGGGATTTTAAATATGGATAGCTGTGATAAAGGCTACTCTCCTCACTACTGCCCCTGGTCCCAAGGCCATTGTTTATATCCATCAAATCTCTCCATTACTACTTATTCTAGATTGCCCTCACTAGTGGCCAGTTCTTCCACTAGTCTGACTTGCTTTCCTGGTAGTGGCCTAAGCCTTCACCTTTGAGGGTCAGAATTCCTGCTTACAATGTTTTTACCAGGCTATGATTGCTGTATTACCATTTACAGCTATCACTGGACATGGAAACATCAAGAAGCACTCCAAAGAACGCCCTGAATTCCAGTCATATTCTTCCATGACTTCTTTATATAGACATTACTTGAATTATTCATGTTAATAAAGTTTGGTTATCTTTTGCAAGCATAGTATCTCCTTTCTTTTCTTCTCTATTTACATGAGGAATCCAAAACAACCAAGAGGCGGTAGCAGTTTTTGGTTCAGTAAACTCTTAAGCTAGCTCCTGATGGAAGTATCCTTCACCTGGGTAAATGACTTCTAATCCAGCAAAGACTACCATTTTGGCTGTATTAATGTCCCAGGGCTGCTGTAACAAAATACCACAAATTGGGAGACTTTAAACAACAGAAATGTTCTCTCTCACAGTTCTGGAGACTAAAAGGATGAAATCAAGGTGTTGGCAGGGCAAGGCTCTCTTGAAGGTGCTAGGGGACAGTCTGTTTCATTCTTTTCTCTTAGCTTCTGGTGTTACTGGTAATCAACTTTTCTTGGCTTGAATAACTCCAATCTCTGCCTCCCTTGCTCCATGATGCTCTCCTCTTATGTGTCTTCTCCTCCTTTTAGAAGGACACTAGTCACATTGGATTAAAGCCCGTCCCAATGACCTCATTTGACCTTGATCATATCTGCAAAGACTCCATTTCCAAATAAGTTACAGTTACAGATATTGGAGGTTAGGACTTCAACATATCTTTTTGGCAGACACAATTCAACCAATAACAATTAGTAAGGAAGGCAAAATTTCCCCACGTTGGTCACTGAGAATGACAATGAAAGAGGCCAATGCTGCTTCTACCTCTTAATGGCTGTTGGTTCAAATTATACACCACATCCTAGAGGACAGTGTTCCAACTATTCACGGTCTTCAAGATGGTTGCTTAGCTGAGTCTTTAAAAGATGATTAAAAATTTCAATCAGCATAGTAGTGTTTGAATGATGCTGTATATGCTAGGACCTATTAATTCCACAGTCGTGTGCATAATCTTCTTAATCATAAAATGGTTCCCCTAGTCTGAGGCAATACTCTCGGAGTCTTTGGATGATACTACTGACCCAGGAAATGTGAGCAAGGAAGGAAAACTCACATCCAAAATAAGTAACAATCCTCATAGAAATGAATGGCTGCATCTCCAGGATTGATGGGGCCTAAAGTAAACAAAGTCTAGTCAAAGGATCCTACTTACAAAGGATCAGCATATTTTTGCTACTGGCATGCCAAAAGCAACAGTTGCTAGATCAGCCTCAATGGGGCGGAGTTCATACTAATGGGTGCAAAAATAACCTTCATCTCTACCACCATGGCTACACTGTTTATGGATCTATTATGCAAGCATTAGGGTATTCATGGAAAGAAGTTGGCTAACTATCGCTGGATGAGCCATTCTATTCATCTCTTATTCAATGCTTCATCTGAGGTAGATGCTTTCTGATGGGCTTTGAAGTGGGATATCATGACATGCACAATCTGTGCTCATTCTCATAAACCTGTCTACATACCTCTTATCCAAATCTTCTTATCTCCCATCATCTGATCTTGCTTTTCCCAGACCCCTCTCTACCATCTGAGCTGTTCTACCCAACAGTACATGTATACCCATACCTTAGACCACTTCTTCCTCTATATCAGGGGTCAGGCTAGATAATAAATATTTAAATATCTGGCTTTGCAGGCTAGATAGTCTTTGTTGCAACCCAACTCTGTCATTGTAGTGTGAAAGCAGCTATAGACAATATGAAAGCAAATGAGTATGGCTATGTTCCAATAAAATTTTATTAACAAGATCAGGCATTTGGCTATATTTGGATCTTGGGCCATTGTTTGCTGATCTCTGCTCTATATGAAGGAGTTGACCAAATATACCTCTCAAGGTTTGCTTACTGAGAAGATTTCCCCTATAAAGTGACTGCAGTTCACTTTTGCTCATGTCCGTATTTTGAGCTGGTCTATCTGTGAACCAAGTCTGGTTTTCTTCCTCCGATGTGAGCTGGTCTCAGGAGATTCCCACAAGTCCATTGTGTGAGCTGAGGGTGAGGTGTTAGTATAGCATAGGTAGGTGACATTGGCGTGTAGGATATCTGGTATGTAACTTCCTTTTGCCTTCTGGACTTGCTCAGTTCTAATACCGAATTTACTATTCCTATCATATGATAGATTGCTTTTGCACTTACCTAACTTAAAGAATTGGTCAGTCTGACAATGTGCAGCCCATAGTAGGCAGCTACATTTTAAGACTATTTTATTTTCCATGGTGTAGTATTTAGTCTCTACTAAGGCCCAGTAGTATTCCAGGAGCAGATTTTCAAATGATGGGTAATTCCCTGCTGAAGAAGTTATGGCTTTGCTCCAGAACAGTAGGGAACTTCATTGTAATTTTCCTCTTCTACTTATTAGAGACTCTACATGCCATCCTTATCTACCATAGACACTCTAGCATCAATGGATCTGTTATGACCTGAGCTGAAGGGCAAGTTGTACTATAGCCTACATCTAATGCAGAATCCTTTTTTGCTTTGGAAACCACTCTCTCCCTCAAAAATCCATAGTGGTTCACCAAGCACCATGCATCTTTCCTAATGGTAGAAGATACAAAGTACACTAAATTTTATATTACTTAGGAAGAATTGTTCCAGCATATCTTAGACAATTTTACCCCTAAAGCTTCACAAACGTGGCAGTCCCTTGAATCTCTGTAAGGTTTTTATTTTACACTCTCACATGCATGTGTCTTGACAGGGCATTCCAAGTGTTTGCCATTTTTTTCTTACTATGTTCAAATACTATGATTTTCAGATTGAGTTCCCAAGGAAGGGAATTCTAAGACTGAAATTAGTGTGCAGGAGGTGTATTAGGAAATGTTCTTAGGAGCAACACAGTAGAAGGTAAATGGAGAATGCTGATGCGTCAGAAGGTGATGAGCTATGGTGCAGTTTCAATAGAAACTCTGAGGCTAAAATGAACCTTTTTCTTTAGAATTTTCCCCGAGTTGGGTGAGTCAATCAAGCCTTTATACACCAACATTGATCAGTCATTGGAGTCAGGCCACCCCAGGAAGAGGGCATGAACCAGGCAAAGGTGGCCCTCTCCAGTGGGGGCAGTCCCCAAGGGGACTAAGAGCTGAGGGCTATTTGTTGGTGGCACTCCAAGGAGCTGAGAGTTCTTCACTCCTGCATGGATATTCAGGCCGTTCTTTACATTATCCTCCTTATTAATGCAGAGGACCCAGGATTATATCCTTCAGACTATCAAGGAAATCTTGGTTCATTTGGACATTACTATCAGACCTAGAAAGTTAACACAGCCATTGTGCAAGCTAGTAAATGTGAAACGTTGTCCTTTCCAAGTGAGTGAAAGCTGCTTTTGATTCTCTTTCCTGTTGAAGATTGAAAGATTGTCAGATCCATCACCCCATACCTACCGCCAAGCCTACGTTGATCTGTTCTTTTAAAGATATATCCAGTAGAATAAATGTGATTGGGGCTATCATTCAGTTATGATTAAATGATGATAGCCTTAATCTGCCATGATTCATTTGTTTCTTGTAGATACCATTCCAATAAATAAAATGGGGATATGTTGGGTACCCAAATTCCTATTCAAATATTTTAAGGTAACACTAATCTCTGCAAGTCCACCTGGGATGCATACTGCTTCTGATATATTCACTTGGCCAGTGGCACAGTTTCAGAGACTTTCACTTGGCCCTCCCCACCAATTTATGAATCCAGGTCATAGATAAAAAAAACAAGACACAGAACATTTCAGTGGGCCCATTGAACCTGCTATGATATAGACCTGAACCAGGATTTTATTTGTCACCTGGAATCAGTACACCTTCAATCTAATAGGGAGTCATGCTAGCATTTCAATTCTCTTAGCATATCTGACCCTTGTTTCTGACAACTCTAAAATGGTAAAACTATTTTCTTTACCCCAGTGTACATTTATACTGAAGAATGGCCATAGGACCTTTTGGAGAAGGTTTGGGAAAATATTTAATATATATGCTTGTGTCACTGTAAGATCCTCCCTCAAGAAAACCCAGCATCTCTTTCAATAGATGGGCTCTGGGTTTCAAAATGGCACAAAACTGAAAACTAGGCAAGAGATCATGATTTTCCATTGCTGTGACTGAATTCACCAGCTCTTGATATAAGTCAAGCAATTCTTTGCAGGCTGTCCATCTATTTCATCTCCAGTAATATCATGGCTTATTAGTTATTGCAACAATTTCCTGAGGGTCAAGGCCCTCTTCTTTCCACTCCAGCCTTATTGACTATTATAGTAATCCATCCACCTTGCTTCAGAAAGTTAAATGCCACCATCTTGCCGCTGTTCTAGCAGAGTCCTACCATCCCCACTGATACCAGTGAACTCAGATTCATAATAGCATCTTCTGTTATTAATCCTGATCTATAGAGGACAGCCATCTCTACACTTCTCAATGAAGCCATTGCCCCTCTCCCTTCCTAATGTATTCTTGTTACTTTAATAAATATAGTTATCTCTGGGCCCTCCCAGGGAGTAATCAGCTGGTAGGTTCTCTGGTTTCACATAATAAATCTATTCTAATGCTCACCTCTCTGATCCCCTTTTAAATTCCATACCAATGCATTTATGGCACCTAAACCTCGTTTACTATAGGCCACTGTCCTATTCAAACTATGGGAGCCATACCATTTTAATGTTTGAACCAGATCCAAATGTCCTTGCCAGGATATTAGATTCCGGTCACAGGAGAGAGCTCCCATGTCAATAAGCTCTTCCATCCAGCCCCATATTTCACACTTCCTGGTCTAATATCTTCAAGATCCACTTCCACTATTGTCTTACTAGCCACTGTTGGTACATATTAACCAAATCCTATAGTTCTTGGGCAAATAACAAATTTTATACCAAAGTATGACTGCAGTTCTCTGTGTTATTCTGAGACCTGATTCTAGTTGTTAATCTAAGGCAATGAGGGGAAGCAGGAGTAGATATTAAAGAAGTCAAGCAACATTTTGTGAGACATACACCTCATATGGGGCTATTACGTGTCGCTAATAAGGCTTTCACTTTAGCATAGGAGAGCTGCCAGTGTATTAAATCTTTATAGCTCTGCTACCCTTATGATCAAATACTTTACCTGACACTCCAGCTGCAGGGAAGTGGGTTCTCTTTAAATTATGACATAAATGCCTCCTGTTTTTCACAGAATGCTGGGAGTGAAGAGCTGATTAACTTGTGCTTGCCCTTCTTCTTCAAGGCTTCTGGGACAGTTAACAAAAGCCAGGTTACTCCCAGCATACATAATTACTATTTTCCCAATATCATTCAAGAACTAGTGCTATTACATAAGCCAATATATCCCTTTCTACCCGTATCTAATTTTTAATCAACCAAAAGTGAAAATTTTAGTAATTATGACGTCACAGCTTTCCAGATATCATCACTCCGCTTAGCATTAGTAATGGGATCCATTGACCAGTGAGCGATCCAATCTCAGGATCCCATTTTAAGAGATTGCTCTCAAGGTCCTTTTCAGTACCAAGAGTTTGATCTCCCCTAAAAGCAGACCCTGAAATAAGGCCATGGGCATATATACCTTATTTTTGAGATGATCCTATGAAGCATGTATTTGAGAGTGGAGAAAGTGAGACAAGGAATGGGGTAAATGAAATCTATATGAGTGTTTGGGTTTATTAGTTATTTATTGCTGTGTAACAAATTACCCCAACACTAAGTGACTTAAAACAGCAACAGAATGTGTCACATAGGCTTCTGTTGGTCAGAAGTTTAAGAGTATCTTAGCTGGGTGGTTCTGCCTCAGAGACTGTCATGAGTTTTAATCAAAGTGTTGGCCAGGGATGCAGTCCTTTGAAGGATTGACTGGGGCTGGTGGATCTGATTCTATGATATCTTTCTCACGTGGCTAGTATGTGATGCTTGCTGTTAGGAGGAAGGCCCAGTTCTTCATAATATGTACCTTTCCATAAGGCTGCTTGAATATTTTCAATACATGTCAGCTGCCTTCCCCCAGAACAAGTGATCCAAGAGAGGCCAAAGCTGAAGCTCTAATATCTTTCATGATATATTCTCAGAAATCACACAACATAACATCTTTAATATCATATTGATTATGCAGATCAGTGCTAATCAATATGGGAGGGGACTATAGAGGGCAGGTTTACTCTGAGGCCAATATCACTGGGGGCCATCTTGAAGGCTGGCCACCAGTGGTTGGGTATCCATACAGGAAACTGTGCCTAAGTTCCACTGGGAATTCTGAGATGTAATATGCCTCAGAATTGTCCCACAGGATTGCTGGGATGCTGGGGTGTTGACCTACAATCTCCCATTCCTCATTGGTCAGCTCCCTTTGGGAGTTTAACTTACTTACATCTCTGAGTTGCACTATGTGCAGCAGAGAGACTTGATAGGCAGAGGCAAAAAGCTATGGATATCCTGAAAACTGTCTTCCACAGCTTCAAGCAAATGCAACAGTGGGCTGAGGGTATTTGAGATGGGACAACAACAGCATCTAAGAAAATAAATGTGAAATACCCAGAACTCAAGAAATAGTACCTTATTGTTATTATTTTTACAATTGATTCTCATTTGTGGTAGTTATATTCTATAAAGTCACCATGAACACAATTAGCAAATACTGAACCGTTCCTCCTGGAGGAAATATAGATTTAGAGTCCCACGAGCCTTTGGTTGCAACATTTTTGTCAACCAATCAATACATAACCTTGTTTTATGTGTGTCTCTGTTGAAAGACACCTCATTTAATATTACTATTGATTCATTAACGTTGGATTCACAGCCAACAGCACTGTAACTCATGCCTGAATGACGCTTCTCTAACATATTTTCTGCACGAGGCATAGTCCAGCCTTCTTGCACTTAGGAACACTAGACAACATTTCAGCACAACATTCAGGGGCCATTTTAAACAGCAAATTACTAATAAAAAGCACAAAAATGTGGAACTCAGTAGACCACAAAAATGATGATTATTTATGGTATGAGAGCTGAAAGAAGAGGGCAGAATGTCACTTTGTTGGACCTCAGCAAGAATGTATACATCAGGCTACTCTGTGTCTTTTTGTCCACTCTGTACATGTCCTTGAGTGACCACAAGAACACCATGAGTATTGATTTGGGAGTAACTAATATATTTTAGTGAGTAGGCGAATTTGCAAATATGAAATCTGCCAATAATGAAGATCAACTGTGTTATTAGATACTTTACCACGTTGGTCTCATTTAGACACGTAGGATCATAAGGGTGGCTGGAACATCTGAAGCATCCTGGAGCACTGTTTGAGTTCTAGAGATGCACAAAACCATCTGAATGTGTCTGGACAGAAACAGACATTCTAACTTCCAGGATTGTTTTAAACTTTATTTTCATAAAATTATCAAATAATCTACCCATTAGTGTGGTAAATGGAAAAGAATAAGTGTTAACCATCTGAACTGTCATAGATTGGTTTTCCAGAAAACAGACACTGAAATAGAGATCTGTGCAGACATTTCTCAGGGAGTGTTCTCAGGATCAGCAGCTACCTGACTATAAAGATTAATGATGACTGATATTTATTAATTTCTTACTATAAGCTAGTCACTGTTCTAATTGCTTTACCTGTATTTTATTCTTGAAACAACTTTAGTAGATACTACTATTATCTTCATTTTCACAGGTGGTAACTCAGGCAAAGGGCAGTCAAGCAATTTGAACTGTCACACAGACAATGATTGGAAAGCTGGATTTTAAATATGGACAGTAAAGCATCACACTGGGGTTGTGAATGCTGTAATGTGTCACCCTATGTTGCCAACTCATAGCCCACAGCTGAACAGTACTTTCCAAGAAGTACTGTGGACCAAAGGGAGCTATCTTGCCCAAGGTTATGTTCCCTTTCCAGAGGCTGGTTGCATTCAAGAGTGGTCAGAGTGGGGACACAAAGGCCCAGCCCCTTACCTCAATAGAGGACATTTGTGAAGTCTCCAGAGTTCCCTGGAGGATCAGCTGAGGTCTCTGTTGTAACCACTTCAGAGTTTAACTTCTCCCTCAGCCCAATTCTGTTTCCCTCTCTTCCTTGTAGATGTCGTTCCTGAGAACACTCTCTAAGATGTGAGTTGCACACACAGATCTCCATTTCATTTTCTGTGTCCTAGAAGACCAATCTCTGACAATTCAAAGGCTAACACTTATTCTTTTCCATTTACCACACTAATGGGTAGATTATTTGCTAATTTTATGAAAACAGAGTTTAAAAGAATCCTGAAAGTTAGCAAGTCCATTTCTGTCCAGACGCATTCAAATGGTTTTGTGCATCTGTAGAACTCCAACAATGCTCTGGAATGCTTTAGATATTCCAGACTGTTATGATCTTATGTGCCCAGTCTCCCAAGCTAAAAATATTATTAACACTTGAGTCAGTCTTTGAGATTGGACCAACGGAAGGCAACTTTGTTTAGCTGTTCACGCTATGAGTGATCAGTACAAAGTTTTCTCTTCACATTTTCTTTACTCAGCCAAGAGGCAGTCAGTTTCTGCAGTTCAACCTGTTTCTTACTATTCAGTAATTTTATGTCCTTTGCTCAAAGAACCACTATACTTTCTCTTGGGAGAAAGTTCTTCAGTGGACTTCTTCACCATGGTTTCATATATGAAAAACCAAACTCAACAACCCAAGCAAAAGCTCTTTGAATAAAAAAACTTCTCCTGCTCTCCCACTGATAAGAACTGACCCATCGCTGAGAGAATTTGGTCAAGACCAGGGAAATGACCAATATGATGTACACTCAAAAGGAATGTTACCTCAGTGAAGACCATGACTACCATAGTCTTCACTTGTGTAACTCCCAGTGGGATGATATTCTAGAAACTATTTTATTCTCCTCTTAGAGTACTGATTTGTAGACATTTTCTGATCATTTCCTCAGCTCCTGTCCCCAGGGGGGAACACTTATCTACCAGGATCTAACTAATGAAGATTTCCTTATTTGCTGTCAATGGAGAATGAAGATTATTTTTGCCTTGAGATAAGTTGAAACTTCAAAATGTGGGCTTCTGCTCCAGGAGGAGTCCTGCTCTCTGACCCCTTCCTTTTTTAGTTATTAAACAACAGTTATTCTCTTTAGCAAATCTTACCATTTTCACACACCTTCAAGTATGTTTATTAATTTAAGCAAGTGCTGTTTTATTGTTCCAAATTTTATGACACACCAAAAGTATTTCTTTTTAATCACTTAGCTCTATTAGCAGCTATTGCTTTAAAGAAGCTCTCTGTTCGATATAGGCAGCTATTTTTAGAGATAAACTCCTCCCAAGCTGTATGAACAATTTCTATCTTCCATCTATATTTCATTTTACTGCCTCTCTTAAGCTTTTGTGCTTCATTGTTCTGGGATAACATCCAGACCCACAAAAGGGAAAACAAATCAGGACAAGTTATATTTTCATGCCACCCACATACACACCAAACATTGTAGGAAATAATTGCAAACCCAATGGGAAAATTCTTAGTATATTCATATTAATTTTTCACCAGAGCATAAAACTTGGATAAAGCATGTCTCTTTAGGATATCAAGCAATAGGAGAACTAAGTGGGCTGAGAACAAGAGTTTGATGTTTTATTTATTTTCTATTTGTGTGTGTGTGTGTGTGCACGCATGTGTGTATTTTCTCACTCTTTTGGATTTTATATTTGACCCTGCTGTACTTTATTAACCCTGCTTCCAGATTAATTCTGAATTGCCCATCATGATTGTTATTGTAACATAACAACGATTCAGAGTCTTAGAATCTTAGATGTGAAAGGAATTTTATAAATTCAACTTCATATTTTAAAAAGGTACAAAACTGGGTTCAAAAGACTTTAAGCAGGGGCCGGCCCGGTGGCGCAAGCGGTTAAGTGCGCGCGCTCTGCTGCGGCGGCCCGGGGTTCGCTGGTTCGGATCCCGGGCGCGCACCGAAGTACTGCTTGGTAAGCCATGCTGTGGCGGCGTCCCATATAAAGTGGAGGAAGATAGGCACCGATGTTAGCCCAGGGCCGTCTTCCTCAGCAAAAAAAAAAAAAAAAAAGAGGAGGATTGGCGGATGTTAGCTCAGGGCTGATCTCCTCGCAAAAAAAAAAAAAAAAAAAAAAAAAAAGACTTTAAGCAAAGTATGGAATGTCACACTGTGGCAAAGCCAGGACTGAAAATATATTTTTAATTCCCAAGCAACAGTTTATACTGCTCTATGGCCATTTTGTGTAAAGAGAGAGAGAGAGAGAATCCCACCCCTTCCATTATATGACCTCTCTGAAACTCGCAGTGGAAAGAGATAATTCTAGGAGAAATATCCTAACATAATCATGAACACTCTCAACTTGGAGTTTCTGAAATACAGTGCTGGTTTCACTCATGGTTTTCTCAGAGGACTTATCTGATGGTGTAAATCATTTTTGCATGATTATGTCTATACTTATTTTCCTGGCATGAGTAATATGTTAATTAATCCGAAGGCTGGGAGGATCTGTATTAAAATGATAACACAGTATACTTTCTCTCTAGTTATTTTTCAGAGAAGTTAATCTTGAACTATCTGTCATCCACTACTTAATGAATATTAAATTGAGAGACTCTTATAGGGGGTTGAATAATGTGTAATGTGTAAACTCTTCATCTATTCATCTGTAGTTCCTCCCTGAATAAGGTAACTGCACACCTGGGATGCACTGTTTTCCTCTTTATCTTGCCATCCTGAAATTAATTAATATATTTTATCCAACAATATTTACTGAGTATCTTCTACATCTTTTACTGTGCTGGGTGCTGGAAATATGTATCAGAATAGAGTTAAGCATAGTCCTTACACTTGTGGAGTTTTTAGGAAAAGGATGAGCTAGATTCCCATGAAATAACAGGAGAAATAAATTTAAATCATATACATAAATATGAAATCATCAGTCTTATGAAGGAAATGAACAGTGTGCGATGTAACTGTGAAAGAGGATGTTTGACCTAGTCTGGCATGTCAAGGAAAGCCCTCCTGGGAAAATAGCGTTTGATTTGAGAACTAAAGTGATAAGAAAGAATTGGTGAAAAATGGTTATAAGAGGTGGTATTCAAAAATAGAGCAGCAGTGTAAAGCCCTGTGGTGAGAGAAAGCATGTTTTGTTTGAAGATTAAAAAGAAGGTCAATGTAACTAGAGCTTTGAAATCTGAGGGGGTCATGGTGTGAGATGTGACTGAAGCAGTCTTTAGGGCTTAGACCATGCTGAGCAATATTAACTATTTTAATTGTACCCTAAGAGAAAGAGCAACAAGAATCCATTGAAGGATTTTATGCAGACGTGTGATATATCACCAGATATGCATTTAGGAACTACCACTCTGGTTTCAGAGAAGAAAACTGATTAAATGAGGTTAAGTGGGAATTTAAAAACATGAAAGAAGGGACGTGTTTTGATAGTCCAGAAAGACGTGAGGTTATTTGGACCAGGTTGGCAGTGGTAATGGAAATAGAAGTGGATATAGTCAAGATGTATTTAGTTGATGTGGCATTCAGGATTTCTTAACGGAGGTGGAAAAGGAGAGATAGTTGTCAAAGACGACTCCCAGGCACTAGACATGCAGAAAAGGATTCAGGGTAGTGCCATTCCTTGAGAGAGGGAGGAATAGAAAACTATTTTAGAGGGTATAATGGCCAGTGATTCCAGTTTTGGATGTGTTCAGTTCCACCTGTTTGTAATTTATCAAGACGGTGGGTGGAAATACGTGTATTGAAGCTCAGAGGAGAATTGGCAGTCCTCAAAATAAAGATAGAGATTCAAGCTATGAGTATAAATGAGAATGTTTAATTTATTTATTGTATTCTCAGATAAGACAAGACTTAAGAGGAATTAAATGCTATTGAGAAAAGTGCAGAATTAAAGGTGAGACCAATAATATAGAGGGAAGAATAGATTAATTTCCTATGAAGTCAGAGGAGAATGGAGACTGAAGCATAGCTGACCCATATGCTGGGGAAAGCGTAACTCTTTAATTATAATAAGACAGAGGTGAAGTGGCTCAGGGAAAGAAGAAAGTAGTCTTATGGGCCTGAGGTGAGATGATAAAGGATTCCAGTCTTATGGCTTATATTTTCTCTTTGTTTTAGGCAATGAGAGTGAAGTGAGGAGTGGATGGTCAGAGGTTTGTGGGGAACACAAAAGTTTAAAACAATTGATGTGGAAAGTGAACAAGATTTGTCGATTAGAGAAATGTCTAATTTTAAGCACCTATTAGGGCCTCTTTTAATCTGAAGATCATGAAAAATTGTAGTATCAGTTTGCTCTTTTGTGTGGTTTTCTCAAGCAGTATTCAGTTCCTCGGATGAAAGCAGAGGGAAAGGGAATATCTGGTTTCATTCAGGGTTGGTATTTTTCAAAATGGGGATAATGAATAATAGAAAGGAAAAGGAATGTTTTTAAAATGATGAGCCAAAGAACCTAAACTGGGTGACAAGAGAATTAGTGAAAGGGGGAGGTTATTAGATTGGGAAAAAGTAAAGTGAGTTATCAGCTGAGGTATGAAGAGGTAAATTGACTAAGCAAGCTGGAATAACAGGGGGCTGGGAGCATAGAGAATGGATTAAAAGGGGTCAGAGTAGATTGCAAATGATGAATTAGGAAGGAGCTTTTGGTAAAGATAAGTTATTTGGACCACAGTGCTAAGTGGGGTGGGGGAGACAGAGAATAGTGGGATTAGTGATTTTGGAAATGGAGCTGTTTCAGGAGATGATAAATTCTAGGATGTGTTTCCAAAAGTGAGTGGCTAAAGTATCATGTTGGGGAAGATCATGGGAGTTGAGGAAATCAAGAAAGTTGAGGCCACCAACTATGAGTCACCACTTAGAGGACAGCGGCCAGGAAATCTTAACTTTCACAACAGAGTATGACATGAGGGAGAACTAAACTTTTATTCTATTAAGTCACTGAGATTTGATACTGAATCAGCAGCTAGTAGGTTTGATCTTGAGCAGAAGTGAGTTGACATCACAAAAAAATTTCCACAAATATATGGTGCTGGCATAGTAGTAGGAATGTAAGCAGGGAGGACATGATACTGGAAGCATAGAAGAAGGCAACTCATGTGATGTTGGGGAAAAAAAATTTGGAAAATTTTCACCTCTGTTAACATTTTGGAGGCAGATGAATTACCTAACTGACCTGGCAGGTCTAGTGGAAAAGACTTGAAAAAATCATAAAATTAGTATGAGTTGTCTGTTAGTGACTGCATTTAGCAAAGTGTCATAGGAAAGGGATGCCATAATGAAGAATTGGCTTCTTCTCTAGCAGAAATGAAAGAAAAGATGGATTCCAAATATTTGGGCCTTGTAGGGTCAGAAAAGCTTCTTTCTAGACTCCAAAGAGTAGGAAATGGGATTAAAAAAATTTTTGTGTGTCAAAATCCAGTTCAGCTTTTCATTTTACCGGAATAGTTCAGGATGAAGATGAGATAGAGTATATGGTCTGTATTCATATTTATTTCAAGCAAGCATCGAGGTAATAGTCATTAAACATAGAGAGTCACAGCTCAAGAATTACATACAGAAAGAACTTTCGATGTGCTTATTGGGCCATGAATTGGCCAGAAAAAGACAAAGTCCAAGCTTAATAAGTTTTGAAAATAAAATGTGTTGCCAGGGAAGCCTCAGGACCAGACTAAAAATCTCTAATGCTGTTCTAGCTACTAAAACAACTGCCAGTTTCCTAGTTTCCTACAATCAAGAGGCAACCTTCAAGGCTGCATTGTCTCAAGGAGGTCACACTAACTAGTGCTCATTTAAGATGTGACCATGTAGGATAATGAGAACGAGAACACATCTCAGGAGAGGAGCTTGAAGTCATGGAAAGGTATGATCAAAATAGATCCTTCCAGAGAATGGAGTTAGTTCATGGAATCTCCACTACCTCCCAGACAAGGACGATTTCCAGTGCCTACTGACGTGAATTTCAAAATCACTATGGATCTGTGACTTCTGTGTGTCTCCCATTCTCTCCCTACCCCTTTCTTTTTGAATGGAAGAGCCTGAGGTAGATATTCTTTCCATACTCCAACATTGTATATTGAAGTGAGACATTTATTTTATTTAAATGAAAAATTAGCCCCGTGTGGAGTTTATATAGAGGACTGGGAATCCCCTGGAGAAGCTTATTTTGAACTAGAAAAAGTGACCAGATAGTAATTTGGCCTGGCCCTCTTAGGAATGAAGATGGTATTCTACGTGTTGGAGAAAGGATAAAATGGATATTTGTTCACCAGAATATTGAGTTGTGACAGACATTCACCAGCCTTATTTCCTCTTCATGGTAACCCTAGAAGTCTATATTTCAAGCCACTATTTCAATTAGGTTGGTGCCACATGACTGAGTTATGGCTGATGGGATATAAGCAGAAATAACATGTCACTTTCAGGTTGAAGTGAGTAAGTATATAGTGTCTATTCTTCTCAATTTTTTTCTTTCCTTCTTGGCTGAATGATGCCAAGATGACTGTAATGTCAAAAGATGGTGGAACAACCTCAAGAAGCAGCTTATTTGAGGAAAGTCCCTTGACCTTCTCATCAGACTGTTTTTTGAGTGAGAAATAAACTTTTGTGTCACAGCCTGAAATTTTAGAATTTCTTTGTTACTGTAGTTTATTCTAGCCTATCCTGACTGATACAAGGGATTAACACTCTGAATATCAAGGCTTCATGACAAAGAAAACAACTCCCTCCTCAAATTTATAAGACACGAACTTTGATAGAAGACATAATTATCATGGGAAACTGTATCTTTAGGATAAAGCAATGTTTTCATTAAATCAAGGAAGCAAAGAAAAAGCTAAAGAAAGAGATTAAAGATAAAAGCAAGGTTGTTTCTTATAGAGCAGTGTTACAAGACAAGAGAGTGGAAAGTTTGGAAAGGTAAGCATAGGGTATAGCTAGTTAGGACCAAGGAAATATAGAGCATCTTGATGATAGCAACTATTACGACTAGAGGGCCAGGGGGATGGGGAGGACATATACAACATGGATCAAAGGCCTGACAGGCCCAGTTCTTGTGGGTCTAATTAAACATGTGACCACCAGGCCTAATTGTTGGAGGAATTGTGCTAGTCCACTGGGGAGAGATGGCTGCCTGCTCTTTCTTTCTCAATGCCCCCAAAGTCCAGAGTGGTAGCAGTCCCTGGAGCAGTCGTGCTTAGATGGCAGTTAATGACAGCATCAATGATTTTGATCCTTGCATTTTGTTTTCCTCAGTTCTTGGATTGTCTGCCCCTAACCCTTCTCCAGAGGCTATTCAAAGGTCAACATGTCATGGAGATGGTCCCTGGTTTCTTGAAGCATCTTCAGGCCAATTATCAACTTATTTAGGATATCATTAGAGATTCCTGATTATGACAGCTGTTTCCTGAAGGTATTGTTTTTGATATTCTGAAACTGGAGAATAGTTTTCAAAGGAGACATGATTCTTTTCAGGCTTGTTTTGCTCTGAAGACCTTAAATTTGATTTCGGCCCAGCTTTATACATCTATTTGTCTACAAAGTTTGAGCATGGCATTGCTTACCACACTGCATTGTGCTCTCTTTATGAGGGCCTGATGTGGAAATTCTCTGTGATCTTGGTATTGTAAAAGTGCTTTTCCTGGGAAACTGGATTGTTTTATTCTGCAATAGATAATGTAAATCACATCATGCTTACCTATGATGTTGGTGGCTAGATAGCTTTCATGCAAATCTGTGGCTCATCCCCTGCATGAAAAGTATTTTGGGTACTAACTCCACTTGGGTTTATCTTTTCTTTTTTTTTTTTTAACTTTTATTTTCCCATTATCTAGATTTCTTCAGTTTTAATTTATATTTTAAATGCTCTATGGATATATCAAGGTGAATTTAAAGACATTTATGGTGGTTATGGTGTTAGAAAAAATAAAGGAGACAAAGAAAAAAGGTAAAAAATAGAGTAAGAAGGAAAGAAGACTTACTTGTCAGCATTCTGTCCATATTCCCTCAGTGCCTACTATTTTAGTGGGGCTTGGCTGACTTCCAATTGCTAGTATCTGCATCTGTGCTGAGGTCACTTTCTGGAACTGCAGAGGCCGTGATGCACATGTGCACGGAAGAGTAGAAGTGCCAGGAAACTAGCTCCCCCTGTGAAACTGTCTTCATCAGTGGCTCTCAGGTGAGTATATAAATACCCCACCTCCCTCACCCCTTGGTTGGGATAATTATGAATTGTTTTACATTATTTCCTGTTTTGCATCATTTCCCCATTTATCTACTGGACTGAGCTCGGGTCACTCGCTGTGTTATTGAGCTGCATTTTCTTCCCTGTGTCAATTCTCCATTCTCCTCTCACTGTTCCTTTCACTTCTCAAAGACTTCCTCGCATGCAAATCTTGTGTTAGGTCTACTTCTAGGAAGACCCAACTAACAGAAAGAAAAAGAAAGAGGGAGGGGCCAGGGAGGGAGGGAAGGAGAAAAGAGACAGAGAGAGAGAGACAAAGAGAGAGAAAGACAGAGAGAAAGTGTGAGAAACAGAGACAGAGACAGAAATAGAGGCAGCAGAGGAGGAAATGGGGGAGAAAGAGTGGCAGAGGGAGAAAGACAGAGAAAATGCATATTATATGAATAATATGTGTTCATTTTTGCTACTTCAAGGATCCTCACTCTTCCTAGATAAGGTGTTTTTATAGCTATAACTATGCAATTTTCTCTGTTGATAAAGGAAGAAACTAAAACAATTTGAATCACTTTCTTAGAGGTTTGACAGAGTGAATAATCACTTATACAAAAAGTTTCTCTAGTTTATTAATTAACATACAACTTTAAAAGCTTCTCTGATTCTAAATGCTGATTTTATTGTTTTTATTCATACTCTTTGTCAGAACCTTAATAAGAGCTAACTTCCTCATTCTGATAAAGTGATGGGGGAGGTGCTGCCACACACTAAAAATCTCATTCATGCTTAGCTCTGTCTTAAGTAGAGTTACAATTAAAGCCCTCTTCCTTTAGCATTTTACAAATTCTAGGTAATAAAAGGTCTTAACCTATGACATACACCTTCAAGGACCAGGAAAAAATAATATTAATCCAGTTTTTGTTACCCAGTTTTTGTTACATGTTTATTCTAAACAAAGCATTGATTCCTAAGGATGCAAAAATGTATAGTACATGGGCAACTTAGAATGAGTTTAAGAAAAAAAAACATATTACCTATATTCATTTATTCATTTTTCAAATAACAGTACTGAATTGGATGCTGTGAGGAGCACAAAAATATATCAGGCACTATATAACCAATAGAAATGCATTATATATGTGCACCTGAAGACTGACCCAAGAAAGCAGCACTAGTTGTAATATCCTACAACTGGAAACAAGCCATATGTGCATCTAGAGAAGAATGGATAAACAAAGTGGGATGCATTCATGAAATGAAACATGATAGAGTAATGGTACTGTGTAAACTACAAGTACATGAAACAACATGATGAATCTCATAAATGTAAATTAGAGCCAAAGAAGTCAAATACAAAATAGTACATTCATTTGATCCCATTTACTTAAAGTTTAAAAACAGGCTATTTTGTTACAAATCAGGACTGTAGGTTTCCTTGGGGGTGGGGGTAGTGACTAAAAGGAACATGAAGTGGCTTCTGGTGTTCTGCTAATTTGTTTATTTCTTGATCTGTATGTTAGCTACATGGGTGTGTTAGTTTTGTGAATATTTATTCATCCAGACGTGATTTACGCATTTTCCTGTATCTATGATATTGAGATATGTATAGAGATACAGACATAAATCAGACATATTTTTTGCTTTAAGTTCACGTCTGCTGGGAGAGATGTGGTATATAAACACATACCTTTAATTTCAGATGAAAAACATTAAGAACCATAAATGTGATACAAGCAAAAGGTCCTAGAATTAAAGACAAGATAGAACTGCTTTTCCACTTGGAAAGAATCAGAAATGCTTAATGGAGGTAATGAATGTATTTTGAAATTAGCCTGGAAGGATGAGTAGGGGCTGCCAGGTATGTGGCGAATGGAAGTGCCTAGATGGAGGAACAGTGAGAAGAATTGCGCTGGCATGTTCTACAAACAAGTTTCCTGTGTGGTCTGGTCATTAAGAGTTATGGAAGACAAGCCAGATGAGAAGTTGGTGCTGGAGGATGAAAGGCTTTCAACAGTAAACTGAGGAATTTGAATATGTTTTGCTGAGTGCCAATGTTTTTGACATAGTCGAAGTGATAAAAACCATACCTAGAAAGAATGTGAAGGCACTGGGAAATATAAAAGGTTAGCGTGAGGGAATCCGGATGGGGGAGGCCAGAAAGAACATATGGAAAGGACACAACTCACTACACTTGACAGCTGGTTTAGGTGACGACAAGGACCCCAAATTGAACCTATATTTTTATGGTTGAATGATGAGGGTTTGGAGGGAAGGAAATTACGTGACTCCATTTGGGGCAGATTGAATCTGAGTGGTCAGCAGGTTACTTAGAGGTTGAACAAGTTCTTTGTAAACACAAGCCTGGAGCTCATAAGAAAGGCTGAGATTTGAATTTGGGAGTCATCTACATAAATGTGATTGAGGTGACCAAGGGCCGAAGTGAAGAAAAAGAAAATCAGCATTCTGTTGCATCTTTGTAACTTCACGTCCAATGACGTAGAGGATTCAAGTCAAATTAGTGGAAATATAACTAATAGTACACACAACGATAGCAACAACAATGATATTGTGTAAGTTTCTTGAGCACAGGGAATGTGTCTTGTTAACCATCATACCTCCAGTCCCTTCATAGGAGGTGTGGGGGATTAGAATTGGCCACCCCAAAATATGTCTCTTTCGCTTGGTTACTTTTGAGGATAAAAGACTCTGAAAGAAACTTTAACCTTCCCCCTAACTACCTAAAAGAGTTTAACATAGAAGGCCTATTCCAGGAAGGAGCTATTGCCATAGATAACTATAGTATAATTTAAACTAGGTCTGATAGACAAGGATGAACCTAACAAGGGCTTTTCTATCAAAGTCCTCTCCGTCTCTCATAATCTTCCTAAGGCATGGTCAACGTTTGTTTATCAAACATTTGCTTTCCCATCTCCGTGTAAATTGCCTTCTTCCCCTTTGAAGTCCCAAATCACTACCCCCAACATCCTCCTTTGTATTTAGCTGAAGATTGCTTCAGCCATTTTGGCAAGTTACTCAGTTTTACTCGGTATTCTCCCATGTATACATGTTATTAAACTCTGTTTGATTTTCTCCTGTTATTCTGTCTCATGTCAATTTAATTCTTAGATCAGCCAGAAGGACCTGAAAGGTAGAGGAATAGTTCTTCTTCCTCTACATAGGCATTTGATAAATGTGTGTTTTTTTTTTTTTTAGAAACATTGGTCCTGAGCTAACATCTGTTGCCAATCTTCCTCTTTTTCTTTTTTCTCCCCAAAACCACAGTACATAGTTGTATATCCTAGTTGTACGTCCTTCTATTTCTTCTATATGGGACGCCGCCTTAGCATAGCTTGATGATCAGTGAGGACGTCTGTGCCCAGGATCCGAACCGGTGAACCCTGGGCCGCCGAAGCGGAACGTGCAAACTTGAACCGCTATGCCACCGGGCTGGCCCCATAAATGTGTTTTTTAAGTTGATAAGTTAATTACTTTTGCATAGTGCTTTACCATTTAAGTTCCATTATCTATATCCTCAACATCTCCACAACTTTTGTCATTTATACTATAAAAATATCATGTAACAATTAAAATTTGATACTTACAAATAATGCATCTTTCCCTATATATTAAAAGGGATCATATTTTCAGCACACGCTTTCCTGTAGTGAATGAGCAACCACCTCCCATTTATCCCGACTCTGGTGTAAGTCAGATGCATTTCACAGTGACCGTCGCAGGGGAAACAGAGTGAGGAGAAGCAGAGACATAGTTGGCCTCACTTCAGGGCGTATGTGTTTTGACACACTGCAGACCAACATCTGTTGAAAATTAGTGGCGGAATGCGGTTTGCACTGCCATGGTTGTGCTAGAGAGGTTCCTGCATGGTGTTATAGTGCAGTTTCTCCACAAATATAGCTGTAATTACACGAACTTCACAGGGATATTGTGAGGGATCAATGGGGTCAAAGCGTGTAAACGCAAAGTGCAAACTCTTGAGCACCCAGGAGAGGTGACGCAAATGTTAGCTTCCTCATCACCATTAGCAAGTTCATCAGGCACCCGGGCAACAGCAGTAAAACTGTTCCAGGAATATCCAAGGTAAATCCCCTAAAGGAGGAACATAAAGTTACCTGCAGTCCAGGGACATAGGTACTAATTGGACCATAGCTCTAGTGGTAAAAGTTCTTGACCTTCCTTGCAGTTGGAACACACCAGGTGTAGATCATTACACCTGCTGCTTGTTGGGATCCTAAAGATAGAAGTGATTTCTGAGCAGAAGTCTATGCTTCTCTTAAATGCCAAACTCACAGCATGAGTGTTGATAGCATGCATCTGATGATCTGATGACAAAAATGTTCACAGTAAATACTGGTCATATCTTAATCCCTTGTTAGAAATATTATAGCAATCTTGTTCTATTTTTTTAAGCCATTGAAAAGGGTTTTAAATACTCAGCCTTACAATCTTTTTCACTGCAACATGTCAACCAGAGTAAATATCATGGGACTCTCTTCTAATTTCCACATTCATCCAGACAAACTGGAGTGATAGCAATAAAGACACCCCTTTGGTGTTATGAATTATCTCATATCTCCTGTTCATCCCTTTTATATTCTCTTAACCATCACTGGAGGTCTCATTGCTCTGCCTCTGGGCTTCCACTTATTCTGCTCTTTATTATAACCTATATAGATGGATTGATGATAAATAGATACAAATACATGCATATATATACTGATATATATGTGATATGTAAGATAGTTTGTATATAAATGTTGTTTTTTATAGTTTTTAATTTACAATACAAGAACATGTAGAACATATTCTTAGATCTATTATTTTCAGGTAGAATATCATTTGTAAAACAAGGAAGACTTATAATCTCCTTTATTATCCTGAAGATTCTGTGAGGTTTATAGGATGCATATATTATTTACATGTGACAGGTAGAAAGCTGAGGTTTATAGATTCTAAGTGACTTGCTGAAGGTCACACAGCAATAAACCATTACATCTTCTATCAGTCAGGGTGTTTTTGTAGAAAGCAAAATAAACCTATCTAAAGGGAAAAATAAATTTGTTAGACAGACTTGGAGGTGCTCATAGAAATCAGAAAAGCGGAAGAATCAAGCTCATAAAATAACTTACGAAGTCTCAGTATCATGACCACTTGCTCATTTCATGAGCATTACTGTGGCAAATTATTTCTTACTATTTTAAGTCTGCTTTGTTTCTCTCTCGAGATTCAGATTCTGTGGAGGAGGATTCTATGGTCTTCTTTGGGTGATGTGTCTGCTCTTTCTACAGAGGTATGCTTGGCACCTTGATTAATACTCCCATCAGACTGTGTCCAACGGGAGGAAAGAGAGTTCCCCCAAAGAGGTGGAGTAAATTCTGGATAGCCACAATTGTCCCTTTAGGCCTATGTCTTAGGTTTCTGTTCCCAATTCTAATACTTTTTCTGTGATAGGAATAGATTTTTGCTCCTTGGAATCAGTAGCTCCGAGAGCTACAGACATCTTGGCAGTCAGTTTAAACAATCTGAGACGCGAGGTAGATAGTTAGAACTCCTTTAGAATTATGTTAAGATGCATGTACACTGCTGTCACCACTAACCCCACCACCAATTCTTGACCACTTTTTCACTTTTGTGAGGATCAATCAAATTGCATTGGGTGGTTCCATTGTAGATAGAATGAAGTACAAGATAATTGGTAAAAGTAATAATACGACTGTCACGGGTAAGGACAAGTTATGTATAAATGATAAGCTGTATTATAACAAGGTAATATGTTCTCCAGATTTAATTAACTTGGAATGTGAGTTACAACCTTTCTGGGAGGGAGGGGATTAATTAAATTCTTTGCAGGAGAGAAAAAAGCTGTCTGAAAATTTTCAACATAAATAGGCAATATTTTTTCCATATTAATTAAAGCCAATTCTCATTATTTAAACATAAGGTCCATGGTTACTACTCTTTGTTTCTGCAAGTAGAGGGCAAGGCAAATGGAAAGAAGGAAGAAGGTAGAAAAAGAAACAAAAAGATAAGGAAATACAGAAGATTTAATAAAATTTAACTTCTTGGCAATGACCTCTATAGCCCACCATTTATTCTATCATAAGCACCAATTTAGGGGAGGAAAAATAATTTTCCCTCTTCCTTTCTGGATTCTTGGCTGAGACCTCCCTGTAATAAAAGACAGACTAATAAGAGAAAAACAAACAAAAGTTTTATAACATGTATACTTCCTGTATACATGGGGGGATACTCAGGAAAACTGAGTAACTCCCCAAATGGCCTAAGCCCTCACCTTAAATACCATCTTTTGCTAAAGACAAAAGAAAATCTTGGGGGATGGGGAGTCAGTTATGGGAGGCTATCAGGAAAAACACAGCAAACAAGGATAAGGTTGTTTTGCAGATTAAGGTCCTTGCCTTCTAGGTTGATAAGTTTCTAGAGATGTGGTCACCCTTCTCTTCCTGGCAGACAGGGAGACACCCTTACAAATGGTAAGGGTTTACACACTTATACATGTAAATATTTGTACCCTTTTATGTGTAAATATCTCTTACAAAAGGGTAACTTTTACTCATTTTTCAGAGTTTCTCCTGTGTCTGCAGCGTTTTGAAAATCACCAGCTCAAATGATCCAATATGCCAAACAGCCATAGTTGATGGTGGCTCATTCTGCTCCCCTTCTCCAATCAACAAGTTTTCTAAGGGATCCAAGGCAGATAAATGGTGAATATATAGCCCTGAAGCTATCTGGATCATTTTACTTATTAATTTTATTAAATAACAGGTTTATTCTCAGGATTGGTGATCAGAATAAATATGCTAAATTTATTTATTGAGGACCTACTCATTTTCGCTGACTCTTTAAGTTATCATGGGGTGATAAAATAACATGGCTTTGAAGTAACATATCTGGTTTATTTGGTCCCTAATATTTAATAAGTTTGGTAAAGTTTGTTAACCTCTGAGCCTTGATGAAATCATCAGTAAAACAGTGATAATAATACCCATCTTATAGGCTTATTGAAAAATTAAATGAATACGTGAAATTTCTCATACATATTGAGTAACTGCAAACATTTGTTCAAATTTGCTTATGGTGCCATAGGGAATACCAAGATATTTAAAACCTCAACAGTAATTTAAGTTCTAGCTAGAAAGTGAAATAACACAAAGAATCAGTCAAATCAGACTCACATAAATCAGAAATCTTGTCCAAAGTAAAGTTATACTAATAATTTTGTTACTGCACAAAATTGGGGTTCTCCTACCTGATGAGCACAAAGAGCCAATTATTATGGCATCAACTTTTGGGAAAAAAAAAGTTTTATTCTAGATCAATCCACAAGGAGACAGGAGGCATATGCTCTCAGATCTGTCTCCCTGATCTAGGGCTTGGGACAAAATTTATGAGATGAAGGGCAAGGCAGTCTGAAGTATGGAGATAGATGATTGGCGGTAAGGAGAGATGAGGTAATTGATAATCTGCAAGCAGAGTCAAGCTTCTTGGCTCTTCATAGGACACATGTTCACAAATGGTAGTGTTAGCATGATCTGAGGGTAGAAATTTCAGCCCTTTAAGGTCAAAAAGTTCACCTATCAGGATTTGCACAGGCCCTGTTGATGGGTCGGTGGTCTCAGCCAGCCTGAACTGGACAGGGAGTCATTTCTCAGTTCCTGAAAAACCACTCTTAATTACTCTGTTGATAAGATACGGTCAGTTGAACTGGTCCCAGAGGGTCCATGGTTACAATTTCAAAGACAAAAGTAATCATAATGCACAGAAGAAACCAGAAAATCCCTAGGACCATAGTTTCCCAGGTTCTTGTTTGTCCCTTCAGAGGCACATGAACCCAGATTAAAATGAGATTCTTAAACAATATGTGTGGTTTGCATTACTTACTCAGAAGAGGGCTATCTCAGACTGAAACATTTCCATGTTATACTCAAATAACTTACAGGATATTTTCCAAGAAGATACGTTGTCTTTCATAATTGTGAAAGCAAAGTTGATAAGTTGTAATTCATTAAAATTTAAAGTTTCTGCCCTGCAAAAGACACTGTTAAGAGAAAGAAAAGACAAGACACAGACTGGGAGAAAATATTTTCAATACATGTATCTGATGCAAGACTTGTATCAATTGACTAAATTAAAGAATCTTGATAAAAGTTAATTGAATGAGTTTATTCAATAATCAAGAGTGAGGACTCGAACCCAGGAAAGAGTTCAACAGAATATTCTGAAGGAACTGCTCCAAGGTCTGCCGATCTGAGCGCAGTTAATAGACCCTGCTTTTTACAAGGCAATGTCCGTGCAGAAAGGGGGCTTACTCATCAACAATCATATACGCCAAAGGGGTATCTGTTTGCCCGTGACAGGGTGCATCTGGTTTTTCTCTAGATTATATATTAAAGATAAAATAAGAATTTCTTGGTTATGTATCCTGGAATGCTGATGTTTTCTATGTGTGGAGGGAGGGAAGTACCAGAGTTGCTAATTATTCCCTCAACCTAAAAAAAAAAGTGGCTGGGAATATGAGAGCCAGGTACCCTTTATCGCTTCTTGTTGCAGATCTTTTCCCACTGGCCTCTTTTTTTTTTTTTTTAATTTTTTTTTATTGCAGTAACATTGGTTTATAACATTGTATAAATTTCAGGTGTACATCATTATACTTCTATTTCTGCATAGATTACATCATGTTCACCACCCAAATACTAATTACAACCCATCACCACACACATGTGCCTGAATTATCACTTTCGCCCTCCTCCCTCCCCCTTCCCCTCTGGTAACCACCAATCCAATCTCTGTCTCTATGTGTTTGTTTATTGTTGTTATTATCTACTACTTAATGAAGGAAATCATAAGGTATTTGACCTTCTCCCTCTGACTTATTTCACTTTGCATAATACCCTCAATGTCCATCCATGTTGTCACGGATGGCTGGATTTCATCGTTTCTTATGGCTGAGTAGTATTCCATTGTGTATATATACCACATCTTCTTCATCCATTCATCCCTTGATGTGTGCTTAGGTTGCTTCCAAGTCTTGGCTATTGTGAATAACACGGCAATGAACACAGGGGTGCATGTATCTTTATGCATTGGTGTTTTCAAGTTCTTTGGATAAATACCCAGCAGTGGAATGGCTGGATCATATGGTAGTTCTATCCTTGATTTTTTGAGGAATCTCCATACTGTTTTCCATAGTGGCTGCACCAGTTTGCACTCCCACCAGCAGTGTATGAGAGTTCCCTTCTCTCCACATCCTCTCCAACACATGTTGTTTCCTGTCTTGTTAATTAGAGCCATTCTGACAGGCGTGAGGTGATATCTCATTGTAGTTTTGATTTGCATTTCCCTGATAGTTAATGATTTTGAACATCGTTTCACGTGTCTGTTGGCCATCTGTATATCTTCTTTGGAGAGATGTCTGTTCAGGTCTTTTGCCCATTTTTTAATTGGGGTGGTAGTTTTTTTGTTGTTGAGATGCATGAGTTCTTTATATATTTTGGAGACTAAGCCCTTATCAGATGTGTGGTTTGCACATATCTTCTCCCAATTGTTAGGTTGTCTTTTCGTTTTGTTGATGGTTTCCTTTGCTGTGCAGAAGCTTTTTAGTTTGATGTAGTTTAGTTTATTTTTTCTATTGTTTCTCTTGCTCGGTCAGACATGGTGCTTGAAAATATGTTGCTAAGACCTCTTTGGTAATGAGGCGAAGGTTTGCAACGTCATTCTGACGCAGGCTTAAGATGACCTGCAGGGCTGCTTTGCAGTACAGCACAGATTTTGTGCTGACTCTAAGCCTGGGTAGCTTGCTTGCTAGTTTTGCCTGCTAGACTAGGGAGAGGGGCCCCAATTATTATTCATAATCCAACATATACAAGGAAGTCTTAAACCTCAACAGTAAGAAACAACCCAATTAAACATGGGACAAAGATCTAAACAGACACCTCACAAAAGAAGATATACAGAGACAAATACCCATATGAAAAGATGTTCAACTTCATATGTCATTAGGAAACTACAAATTAAAGCAATAATGAGATACCACTAAACATCTACTAGAATAGCTAAAAGCCAAAACACTGAAAACACCAAATGCTGGGGGTGATGTGGAGCAACAGGAACTTTCGTTTATTGTTGGTAGGAATGCAAAATGATATGGCCATTTTGAAAGACATTTTGAGAGTTTCTTACAAAGCTAAACATACTCTTATCATTTCCGCTAGCAATTGTGCTCGTAGGTATTCACTCACTTGAGTTGAAAACTTATTTCCAGAAAAAAACTTGCATGTGAGTGTTGATAGCAACTTTTTATATAATTGCCTAAAACTGCACATAAGCAAGATGTCCTTTGATAGGTGTGTTGCTTATAAACTGTGGTATATCCATGCAATAGAATATTATTCAGCAATAAAAATAAATGAGCTATAAAGCCTACAAAAAGACACGTAGGGACATTAATTACACATCCTTACATGGAAGAAGCCAGTCTGAACAGGCTACATATTGTATGATTCCAATTATATGACATTCTGGAAAAGGCAAAACTATGGAGGCAATAAAAAGATCAGTGGTTTCCAGGGTTTCAGGGTTCAGGGGAGAGATGAATGGGTAAAGCACAGGGGATTTTTATGGTGGTGAAACTATTCTTTATGTTACTGCAATGTATTGTACATGACAGCATGCATTTTGAAAAATGCGTAGAACTTTATAGAATAATGTACATTAATGTATGCAAATATAAAAAATCATTTAGGAGCTCAGGGTGTCATTGGCAAGAATGTAGGCTGTGTCAAGAATATCTATCTGTATTAAAAATTTATGAAACAACCTCACTGAAGAGGGTGAAAGGAGAAAGTATTGACCAAAGTAGCTTTGGAAATGAGTGTAGTTTCTAATACTAAAGATGACAGGGGCTGTGCATGCTCACTGTACTGTGGTTGAGAAAGTTGTCTCCCTTGGGAGCTGGGGTTAACAATTCTGAAACTTCTGGTACATCTATACTGGAATTAAACAAGTAAGTAAGTGGATGGTGGGTGGTTGGAGCCAGGTTTCCTGCTATTGGAATGGGAATTTGCAGGTGAGCCAGAGAAAGAGACTAGAATAATTCATGTGGTAATAGATTAGAGCTGGAGACATTGGTAAGAACCCATGTTTAACTTAATACAGATACATATGGTTACATATAGAAATATTTATAGATATGTGTATATACATGAGTTAGTGTACATATATATTTCTCTGTTGGCTGACAGGGCCTAAAAGAAATGACACCACAAGACCAATGAGCATACCTAGCACCCGGATCTTGGTTTCTAATACCATTTACTAGTAAAAAGAACCAGTGCTCCCTGGAGAAATGATTGATTCTGGGCAATATATGAAATGAACCTGGAGCATCTTATAGTGCCGGAAAATATACAAGTGCTCAGACAAACAAAGAAAGCTGTATTGATTGGGGTGTGTCAAAGGGGCACAGAAGCCATCTGAAAGTGTTCCCAATGGTCAAAGCTGGAACAATTTGAGCAAAAAAGTACATGAAGTAATATTGGATTAAAACCTAAGGTACAAAATAAATATCCACGTGTCCATACTAGACTAAGTTAATAAATGGGGGAGAAGAGACAAATCTATGCAGAAGAATTCTAAGTAAATTGTGTATATTCTCTGCCTTCCAAGAGAGGGAGCATAAATCCCCATTCTTCAAATGTGGACTGTGCACAGCAACTTCCTTCCGAGAGTACAATATGGAACAGGGGTAAATTAGAGTAACTTTATAGCACAGAAATCTGACAAACACTGCTTCAACTGGATGATCAAGGTCAACAGTAACAGTCATAAAACATGTTGGTAGTGTGTACCCTTGATATGAGAAGAATGCATGACTGAAAATGTATGCAGTATTTAAATCCCTGATTGTTACTGGAAAGACAGCAAATTTATCTTCATCTGTGTACCATAGAATTTTTTTTTTTTTACATAAGAAAAAACCCTCACTACTTTGGATTAAGTCACTTTTCATTAAGTTTTCTTTTTGTTACATCTTAACACCCTACTAAAAATGTCCAACATTTTTCTCTTCTTTTATAAGCATGGCTGTGAAAAGTGTAACCCGCAAATGGTCATTTTTGAAGAGTTTTTAGAGCACAATTCTAATAACTGTCTTCATCTGCCATGAAGAAAATCTTCCTTACCCTCTTTTGTTTTGCTTTTTACTAGAAAAATTATCTTTGCAGATGAAGAAGATCATTTCCTCTACATCACTAGAAACAAGTTCTACGAGGACATGAATTTCTGGGTTTTTGTTGCTGCAGTATTCCCATCATCTAAAGAAGTACCTATCAAAGAAAAGATGCTCAATAAGTATTTGATAAATCAGTGCGTCACTGCATTGTCTGCATTTGCCTTTTAAATCCTTCCCTCTACCTGGGGAGATGTTAATTGAAGTTACAGAAGCGGCTGGGATTGTTATGTTCAAGCAGATTTTCAGCATATGTCTATACTTTGAGTCAAATGAGGAAGAGATAGTGACAAAATGGGCACAGATAGCATCAAAGGGATGGAGGAGAACTCAGATGATGTAGTGTCGTGGCATTCAAGGGAGGCATCATTTCAAAAATGAGGTTCTCAATAATGAGTATTTCAGAGAGTAACGGAGAGCAAGCTGCTAGATTTGTTGATGCAGAAGACAATGAATTTTGAAAGAGCCCTGAATGATGGGAATAAACCACATAGATCCCAAGATGTTAGTAACTAAGAGTGCTTGGAAATTGAGGCATAAGTAAAGAAGTTTCTTATTACTTCTTGTTAAGTAAAGAAGTTTCTTATTACTTCTTGTGTATATATGTGTAAGGTCATATATGCTGTGCTTTAAGTATTGCTGGTCTTTATATATTATAATAATTACTATTTTAAAATGTCTTGCTCATAGTTTAAGCTTAAAAGTGAGAAAACACATATTATATATTGTTCAGGTTCACAGCATTAAGCATAGTGCTGAATGCACAACAAACTTAATAAGTACCATTTATTTCACTTGTCGTATTAATGATTCTGTATTTCGATTCCCCTTTTCTTGACATCCATGATAGTCTTACTTCTGCTGCAAATTAATGGATAAATTATACTTAAGATGTATGGAAATAACAAGTTAATACCTCTAGCTAGTAAACTGTTAGAAAAAATTTCACAATAATTTGGGAATAGTATACAACAATGCAAAATTCGTTTGTGAATCCTTGTGTAATTTGTAGAGAGCCTTAACTTTCATTGTTTTAATGAATTTCACAGCAACCCCATGAGGAAGTGGGGTATGATGTTACCCTTATTTTCAGAGAAGGTAATAAAGTTTATGATTAGGCTTGATGTATATAATTGCTATTGCCATTTACTATTGTATGACCTTAAGTCAATTCACTTAACAATTACAGTTTCTTCACCCGTAAAGTTGTTATGTCTACCTCACAGACTTATTGAGACAATTGAATGAGATAATCAAGTGTTCAAAAATCTTACCTTTCTATTGCCATGTCATGCTCAAGCAGATATAGCCATAAACCAATTCCTCATTAAAGAGAATATGGAAACAAATAGAATATGTACTTGGCTGAGATTAAACTCAATCCTTTGGATGCTCAAAAGCTTTTTCTTAGGCCTTCAGTCAGACTGATATTTGGAAGTGATAACATTTGGTATATTCTTTATTTATTATATATTGCATTTGAATTTTAAGTTCCTAAATTTATCCAAGAATATTTTAATAATCATTCTGCTGAAAATCTAATGCAAAGTTTAAGTCTCTCTAAAGGTAGATTTCCACTCTCTTAATAATAGCATAGAGAAATTACTCAGAAGTTCCTTTTATTCCACAATATCTCAGAAATTGAGAGCAGATAATGAGAATGTATTCTCAGCCTTAATGTAGTAATTCCCAGTGGAAATCTTCACATTTTTAATTATTTAACGATATCATTTAAATATTATCTGTCCTCTATGAATATTTCATGTTCATCAAAAATTCCCTGAAAAAGTAAAAATAACCTGTACATTTGTTAAAGAAGACGGTATCAATAATAGCATCCAAATGGTATTTCACTGCCTTCGGCATGGAGAATAGTTTTTAATCCAATGGTTTCAATCAATCATCCAAAATTTTTGTAAGAGCACACGGAAAGAAGCATGTTAACAAAAAGAATCTTGGAGATACGGCTTGAAAAGTGAAGTAGAATTGGAAATAAACCTTCTCAAGATCAGATGTTCTTCAGGAACATGTGGAAGCACCTCTAAAAGTCAAAGCTGAGCATCTCAATTGATATGATCAGTTTGAACAACATGTGTTATGGACTGAATTGTGGTCACCCAAAATTCATATATTGAAGCCCTAACCCCCAATGTGACTGTATTTGGAGATAGGGACTTTTGAGAGGTGATTAAGATTAAATGAAGATGGAGCCTGATCCAATAGGACTGGCATACTTACAGGAAAAGCAAGAGACACTAGACATGTGCGCACACAGAGAAAAGGCCATGTGAGGACGCACTGAGAAGGTGGCCATCTGCAAGCCTGGGAGAGAAGCCTCAGAAGAAACCAATCATATCGTGCCTTGGCTTCCAGAATTGTGAGGAAGTAAATTTCTGTTGCTAAGCCGCTCCATCTGTGGTATTCTATTATGGCAGCCCTAGTAAACTAATACCACATGTTTCCGTTAGGAGGCACCATGACCTGTGGAATATCAACAGCAGAAGCATAAAGTTAGACAATTACGGAAAGTGTAGTTAAATAATATGAGTTATCATATATTGAATATTTAGTTTGTATTGAGTGATTGAGACAGATACCTTTTATTTCCAAATAAAACCTGTGCTGTTGGCGTTATTATTTTCAGTATACAAATGAGAAAACTGAAGTTAAAGAGTTGAGTAACTGCCTCAAATCAAAAGATGAATAGTAATTGACAGAAGATTAGAACTTAGATTATTTTTCAACTTAAAGTGATGACCTGGCCATTATGCCATAATATCCCTGTCTCTGCATCTTTTTGTGAGTCTGGCTTTCACTCTATCTTCTTACACTTTTCTCAACCTCACTCTCCTTCTCTCTCGTCTCTCCTATTTTGCTGTAGTTCTTGCTCATATGTTTTCTATGCTTAGGAAATGTAGTGACCTACCCTGAATATCATCTTCCATTTTATAGAGTATGAGAGACCAAGAGGTAGTGCGTCTGTTGTGCGTCTGTTGATACTGAAGACAACTTGGCATCAGCTCAACCTATAACCTATTTTGCCTGCTTCTAACCATTTTGTTTTCAATTACTATTTTACCTCAGCAACAAAGTCAGAAACTTTAAATGCATTAGTCTCATTGTTAATTTAATTAAAATACAGCTTCTAATTACATCAGAAAACAATCAACTATTTCCTCTCTGAGAAGCTAAGAAACAAACCGCAAACCATTCCAAAAGTGGACTATTGGGAGAGCTTTTGAAGGTTATCAGAAAAGTTAAGTGGTTGGGAAGCTCTGCTTTATGAACGGAAAACAAAACAATTAATAGTGGGCACGTTGGCCTTCTCTCTTTCTACTCTGTTCTCACCTGTATCAATGTTTATCCTTTTCTCTCGGCTCTCCTCCCCCCTCTCCATCTCCTCTTCTCCCACAATGGTAGCCGTTCTTTGGGAACCTGTTTAGTTTGTTTCTAAAGAGTTTTTTAGGAATGCAAGAAGTCGAGGGTGTGTAATCTGGGGAATTTTTCCAAAATTTTATGTTGTTTTGAAGTAGAGAAATTTTTTTTTTTTTTTTTTTTTGTGAGGAGATCAGCCCTGAGCTAACATCCGCCAATCCTCCTTTTTTTTTTGCTGAGGAAGACGGCCCTGGGCTAACATCGGTGCCCATCTTCCTCCACTTTATATGGGACACCGCCACAGCATGGCTTACCAAGCAGTGCGTCGGTGCGCGCCCGGGATCCGAACCAGCGAACCCCGGGCCGCCGCAGCGGAGCGCGCGCACCCAACCGCTTGCGCCACCGGGCCGGCCCCTGAAGTAGAGAAATTTTGATGTGAATGGTTCAAGATGCTTCTACTCATTGATACAGTGCTTACATTTATTATCTTTTTTACTATTTGTAACAACCCAAAAGAATGGTTGCATGGATTATTCCTATTTGTCAGATGTAGAAATTGTGTCATGAAGAGGTTAAGTTACTTATCAGAGACTACACAGCCTATAGAGGTGGAACTTAGTAGCCTACATCTATAGACTGTATTGTCACTACTTCTTTCTACTATATATTGAGTGTCTTTATCATACAATTTATCATGCCCATTTTAGAAAATGAGAAAGTAACAGCCTCTTTCTTAAATTTGCAATAACCAATATGATTTTTACATGTTAAATAAATAAATAACGTAAATTTTTTACATATTAAATAAATAATTATAAATAATACTATAGATAAATGGAATTTATCCGTTTGCTTCTTAAATATAGAAATCCTAACTTCTTAGATATGGGTGAATGAGTTTCTTACTAAATCTGGATATGTGAGAAGCAATATGAATATTAGACCATCAAATATAAAAAAGAGAATAGGATAAATGTACTCCTCTTATTACTACTTGACCCATATTTTATAGTCAGGTATATATGTGCATATGTGTGTCTTCTTTTGAGGATTGGGGTAAGAGGAGATTATAGCTAATGGCTAAGAGCATAGGTTTTGGAGTAAAAATGTGTGAGTTAAACCAGTAGTAAACATTTCATCATGAATAGGCTACTTATCCATTTAGGTCTCAAGTTCTTAATTTGATAATCGGAAGAATAATAGTACTTGCCATATTGAGTTCTTATGAAATTAAATGATAGGATACATGTAAAAATATTTAGTACTTGTCACATCATAATTATTCATTAATATCTGGGTATTTTTCTTCCCATAGCACTTTGTTGCTGGATTATTTATTCTGTGAGAAGGATGGATAACAATATAAGTTCTTATGGCAATAAAAGATTGTCATGCTTAAGGTATATGTATTCTTTAGATGCACTGAAAGTAATAATGTTAGTAATGTCTGCTGATTGCCCGCAAATTGGTTGCCAGAAATTAGCAGTTCTTAGCAAAGGGCATTTCAAACCTTGAATGTCAAGAGTTGAAAGACAATCAGAGATCTGGTTGTTTGTTCTTGAGTGAGAAAGAAAACTACAAAGTGACACATGCAGCACTTGAAGGTGGCTTCCACTAAGGGAAGGCAATATTCCAGTTGAGAATCCATAATAACAGTCTTTCCAAGCCTTTCTCCCAGATGTCTGCTGAACTGTCACCCCTGTCTTACTACATACACATACATCCAGAGTATATAGACACAGCAATATAAAGGGTGTATTTCCTCTATCAGGCTAAATAACATTTATGTTTCCTGATTTGGAAGTTTATTAACTCAATAAAATATATGTAATGTACAGAAAAAATATAAAGAAAGAAATCATCCATAAACCAGCCCAAATTTTCCATTGTGGAAATAAAGACCACCCAAATGAGAACAAACAAAGACTATTTATTCAGAACTTGCTATAGCAAGGGAGATAGCCACTATCACTTGTGTTTTGTAGAGACTCAAAGGTGGGCAGAGGAGTGAGAAAGCTTAATAGTTAAAAACAGGAAGGCTTCAGGTATGCCGTGAATGGAGACTTTGGGCATGGGGAAACTGTAGACAGGTTAACTAGAGATAGGGCATCCTATGGGAGTGGTTACTGGTGCATATTTGGCTTTCTCTGGTTGGTCCTAAGTTGGAGTGGAAACAAAAGTTAGGGAAGCTGTCAGTTATTAATCAGGTCTTAGCTATTTTGGGCTGATTGTTACAGGGGTTATTGTTTGGCGTCCTGGATTTTTGCCAGAAATAATGGTCTGACCTTACGAGTCTGACTTGTGGATAGCAGTCTGGGTCCCTGGAATGGTTGCTGTCAATTGTGGGCCAGAATTCTATTTCTGTATATGATCTGGCCATTGTCTATTTATATATTCAGTCTCTCAACATATTTAATATAGCATGTTTTATTCCATATCTCCCCATCCCCACCGTCCTACTATCAAGAGAATTATTTTATTGTGGAGCGACTAACTTAATTTTTATAGGTAGAAAAATGTGTATTAACCACTAACTATCCAATTCCCCCAAAGAATATCAATCGTTCCATTTATTGCACATACAGAGCCCTTGTGACGTGGCTGGTTCTGATGGCTCCAATAAGTGAATGATGACATGGTTGCCTACTTCAGAGAACCTAGAATTTTGTGGAAGTAGATATGATATGGGTCTAAATGTCCTGTTTACATAATCATTTTTCATGAATGACTTCAAATACTTATAGCTTAAATAAGCATATGTTAATTTATGGTCTTTGACCCATAAAATCATAGAGAGTCATTACACAAATGGAGAAATATCCAAGTTTAGAATGTGTAATACTCAAAGTTAAACAAGTGTTTAAAGAAAATGAAAGTAATTTTGTGTTTCAAACTGAAGTAATTAGCTGTCTGAGAAGACTGTAATTAGTATATCATTTGAATTTAGAATTAATATTGCAGATATTAAATTATTGCTTATTTCAGATGAATTTTAGTGGCTAAATCAAATGCAATTGAATGCAGTTGGATGTTCTCAATGTGCTATATTGTTTTTATTAATGAAAATTAATTTAAACTTGGATTGCATAATTTGCCTATGTATACAAATTAAAATTTATACTTGCTATTAAATAACAACTCAAGAAACATCACGAATGCAAAATTTTAAATGAACTTCATTTACATAGTCACCAAATAAAAGTCTCACATATGCTAAACATGTACAAATATTTCTAGCATTTATGATATTTATATGTGGAGATCATTCATATTTATTTTGAATGATTGATGACATTATCTCCCTGAGAATTGATTAGTCTAGCATAAAAGTGTTTGGACTGAGAAGTCAGTGAATCCTGAATTGACTTCTTTGTTTTTTGTAGTTAAAGTGAGTTTTTCTCCCATTAGGTACTATGTTGAAACTAAATTGTGAGTATGTATGTGTGTGTGTACACGCACACAAATAGTTGTATATATTTAGTTTATATTTTATAATGGTATAATCTTTTATCACCCACAGAAGATAAAGTGTAGTTTAGAGATATATTAATAAAGGCTATTTCTTAACTTTGGAACCAGACCATTCTGGAAACTAAGTCTTTGACTATAAATTTTGCTGGATTTTCTATACTTTACAAACTAAAGGGATTCTTTTTTATCTTGACTCTCTTGAAAGATTGAAATATATATATATATTTATAAATTTGTTGAGATGAATCTAAATCTATAGAATAAAAACTCAATTCATTAAATAGTGTAATTATAAATAATATGATTACTTCCTTCAACAAACTAATATTAATATTCAGATAGAACCACTGTGTATTTTTCCTGTTATTGCCAAAACCTTCTTATTAGTGTAATGTGGTGAACCTCTTAGCCTGGAATGGCTTATGGCTGTGAGTTTGTCCTAGTCCTAATTTCTCACTCTTTTCTTTTTTTTTTTTTTGTGAGGAAGATCAGCCCTGAGCTAACATCCATGTCAATCCTCCTCTTTTTGCTGAGGAAGACCAGCTCTGAGCTAACATCTATTGCCAATCCTCCTCCTTTTTCTCCCCAAAGCCCCAGTAGATAGCTGTATATCATAGCTGCACATTCTTCTAGTTGCTGTATCTGGGCCGCCTCCTCAGCATGGCCGGAGAAGCGGTGCAATGGTGCGCGCCCAGGATCTGAACCCGGGCCGCCAGTAGCAGAGCACGCGCACTCAACCACTAAGCCACGGGGCCGGCCCCTCTCACTCTTTTCTGAACTCTGTCCTGGCTTTCTGTCATCCTTTGATCCCTCTTTCGATCCCTCCTTCCCAGTCCCAAATGGAATAGCCACTTACTTATATCAATGTTGATATATTAATTTCATGTTATTCTTTGTCTCCCTCTGCAATGTTTCAAAGTTGAGACAATTTGGTACAGAACTCATTATCCACATTGTTATTAGTTAGTTTACTGTTTCTCTCCCTATTTGCTGTTACACTGATTCATGCAACTGTCAAAATTTCCCCCAGTTGTTAAAATTTGCTTTCTACGTCTTTTTCCTCTGCTTAGAGATTCCTTGTTTCTCTGAGCTGCTACAATAAATGGCTATCACATTGCAGCCACTCACTTTCTAAAAACAATTTCTTATCTGAATGTTAGTAAAATTTTTTGTTACTTAGAAGTCTTATAAGGTATGGATTATTTTTTGTGTTATCAGATAGTTGCCAACCCAAGAATTGACATCTGGAGTTTGCTTGTCTTCCAATTCTCCTTACTGAGAACTTTGTGGTGTAACTATTTCATATATATTTATACATATTCACAAACTCATATATGTTAAACGGCCATTTTCTACTGAAGTAGAACAACTTGTGGAACAATATGATATTATGAAGAGTTAAGTTAGGAGAAAGGAAAGGGGACTAATATTTGTTGAGTGTTTAGGGTTCTTCAGACACTGCGTTAACTAACACATTTCTACATTTTCTTAGAATAAACCCATAAGCTTACTATCATCAGACCCATTTTGCAAATGAAGAAACTGAGGCTCAGGGGGTAAAAATTGATCAAGATTACCCAGCTATTACATTGTAAAGCCTAAGTTAATGTTCCAAACTGTCCTCAAAGCTTACAATCTTCCCAAAATATTACATTATGCATGAGGGCAAGATTGTCCAGTCTTCTTAAGCCACAAATACCTGGAAAGGAAGGGATGTGGGGGTTTAGGAAGACAGATCCCAGAGGTATCAAGTCATAGGCCAAGAAGGGATTTTTGAGATCATCCCTTTCACTTCAAGTAGGACCACACTAAATAACTTGAAATGGCTGAGATTGAATCCTATTTATAAATATCTCTTTGAAAGGAGATTTGATGGCATCATCTTGGCAACACATTCCTTTGCTGGAAAATCCCCATTTTATCAATCTGCAATTAATCTGTCAGCAGGATTCTGTTAAGTGCTTACTGTATGCCAGGCTCCATAATATGCAACACCTGCAAGATGCAATGTCTTCCTTCAGAGCTGCTAGTTGTGGTGAGAAGGCAAATAAATAGTGAGAACTGATGATTCAGTATAAAGGATGAGTCTCAAATAAGCAATAATGATTTCAGAGGATGAAGAGGGACCTGTTGAATAGATGAGTCCCAGGGGATTTTGGAAATGATAGTTTAAAATGAAATTTGAAAAAGAGAGATGAATCCCTTTCTTCAGATTCAAAGATAATTCCTCTGGATATAAGAGACAGTAAGCCACAGCACTACCTTAGCTGCCTGTATAGTAATCAATGACTACTGGAAAGTGTTTTCCTAGAATGTGGGCTCCACCCACACTCCTGGCTCCACCATTACTACCCCAGAAATGTGGGCACATTATATAAGTCCTCTGTAACTCAGTTTCCTTATCTGTAAAATGGGGTTTTTATGATGCCTTTCTTGTATGGGTATTGTGAAAATTAAGTGAGATATTAAATTCAAGTTGTTTACAACAGTATCAGGCACATGGTGAGATCTTAATAAATGTTGCTGCTGCTGCTGCCATTGCTGCTGTTGCTGCTAATCAGGATGAAGAAGAAGAAAAAGGAGGAGGGGATGGAGGAGAGGAAGAGGAGAGAAAGAAGGAGAAGAAAGGTAAGAAGAATAAGAAAGAGGAAGACGAAGAAGAAGAAAGAAGAAAATGATAATGATGATGATCATAGCACCCATTAAAATGATGTACAGCTGGGCACTGCTGCCCCCTACTCATGCGCAGTAGGATCTATAAATACTTCAAAACTCTCCCTAACACTTCTTACCTGGATGAAGCAGAGAGAGATTCACTATACCAACTCCTACCACAGTGAGAGTATTGTACTGCAGGCTCTCTACTGTTTTATGCCAAATTAGTCACTATCCATGGGTCTCTGCTGCCTCATTTCTATTCCACAATCTGGAAGCTAGTTTTGAATCTGAACCCCTCCCCTGACTCATGCCAGCTTCTTTTCCAGGGACTCAGACCCCGGTTGTAGTCACCCTCACACTAATCACTATCATTTGAAAGTTTTGATTCTTATTCAATGTCAAGAATTGCTGCTTAAAATCCCAGTGTGGCACTCTACAGAGCATCCAGACTCCACTTAAACCAGACTCTTTTGAATAGTTTCCCAGGTTGAATGTGGTTTTATCGCATGTATGTCCTGCAGACCGTGATGTTTGACTTTGATTTTATTAGATGCCTGCACCTGCTGGATGGGGCCAACCCACATCATGGTGGATCTTTCTGCCCCCTGACCAATGATCCCTGCTTAGTCCCTTGAACACAGGATCAGCATCATTAGCGAGTAATAGAATGGCAATAGAATTGTAATAGAATTGATGCTTAGTCCTTACCCTGATAAGATTTTCCTGTATCCTAATATTAGAACATGTAGATAATATATCTATAATTTGCACAACTATATACATATATAATTTAACACGTGTGAATTCTTGAGCTATTATACAGCTTGGGTCTAATGACGGTGAACATTATAAAGTCACTATTACTTCTCACATTCTTGGTGTGCCTGATAGGTCTCTCTTTCCTCCACATTGTTTCAGTACACTGGGGAAATTTTAATACACTTAGGAAGTTAAATAGTAGCTTGGGAAGTTAAAATAGTACCCTGTCTTATGACTGTCCGTTAACGGGATATGGACTTCTCTTCCTGCTGATACCATTTGCCTTGGGGTTAGTTCTCCAGGAGCAGATCTTGAGATGAGGATTCATGGACAGTTGATTTATTAAAGAGGTGCACCTGGGAAAAGCCTTTAAGACAGTGGGGGAAGCTGGGCAGGAAAGAAGAAGACCTGAAGTCCTGGCCTCAGATGGATCCTGAAGGGCAACTCTGGAGTGTAAATTGCACTTGAGAATCTGTCCCAACTCCAAGAGAGGGAGCTGAGCTTTCGTGGGCCTACACCCATCAGTCATTGGCTAAGGGTCACCCAGGGGGACGTAATCTCTCAGCCACTCTTGGCAAATGGCTCCAGTAGTGCAAGGGCAGACTTCTGCTGCAGAGCATCAGGGGAGGCCAGTAGACTCAAAGCACACACAGATGCCAAGGGACAGAGGTACATAGACAGTAAGAGGGAATTCAGGGAATCACTGTAGGTTTACACGAGTTTCTCTGGAGTCTGTACATAGAGCCAGGGAGCGGGTCGTAGTGTTGGAGAGGGCACTAATGCAACAGTGAATGAAAGTTTAAAGACAGGAAGGATTCTGGTCTCTGGGCCCTTTCATTACCAAGTGGAATTGCCATCTATTGGTTTAGGAGGCTGCCATGGATAAGCACAATGTCAGGAAAGAAGAACATTCTTTTGTCTCAGTAGTTGATAAAAAGGTATTTTGGCTCAACAATCTTCCTGCAAAAATAATTCTTAAATCAGTTCCAGACTGTAATTCACCTTCTTTATGTAATTTTCACAGGCTTCATTCTTTGTAATAAGTGAACAATTTAGGTCTGCTTGCCTATGTGAACACTGACTGTTCTCAGGGGGAATTGGATAAAGAGAAGAAAAGTGCGCTTAGGAGAATGGCTCTCTCTGCTCTCCATCCAGGGTTCTCCTTATCTCTGCGTTGAGCCAAAATTCACTGCTCTGTATTAGTGCCAGGACCAGTGCTTTCAGCAGGAAATGCAATGACAATGGTCTTTGGCTTAAGGGAGCTTATTGGAGGAAACAGACATTTCATAGTTACAAGGGTTTCCTCCTCCGTAATGTGGGAATACTAGTTGCCCATTTTATCACTCTAGTAATTATCTATTTCTGCATAACAAATTACCCTAAAACTTGCTCCCAATCTCTGTGGGTGAGGACTTCAGACAGAGCATAGCAGGGGTGCTTGTCTTTGCTCCGCAGCTTCTAGGGCCTCAGCTGGAAGACTCAAAACCTGAGAGGCTGATATCCTCTGAAAGCCCATTTATGTACACATGCCTGGCAGTGGATGCTGGCGGCTTGCTGTGGGCTTAGCTGGTGTTGTTGGCTAGAATATTCACAGGTAACCTTTACATGTGGGCCAGGCTTTCTCACAACACGGTGGCTGGGTTCCAAAAGCGAGCATCCCCAAGTGAAAGAGAACTACCCCATAGTGCTACAGTGAGGGTTAAATTAATTAATTAATGTAAAATGCTAAGATCGTTATCTGGCACATGGTGCTTAATGAGCATTAGCTATTATTACTAATGATAATATTATTAACAGTAAATGTGCATGTAAAGTACGTTAGTAATAATTTTTTATGTAGACTCAGGGTAATTTAATTCCAATGCATCAAGGCAGGGGCCAAGTAACCTTTTTGGTTACTATGCAAAGAAATCAGTTGTTTATTTGGAAGCTGCGCCCCTATTCTTTGCTAGGAGTCCATGGGCTTCAGTGAGAGATTTTAACTGACATTGAAAGAGCTGAGCAGTGTAATCCAATTTTTGAGTTGCAGTGAAAGAAAGCGGCCAGGAAGGATGATCAGAAGTACTACAGAATCAGAGAAATAAGATAATCTGGGAATTCTTGGAACTGTGTCTCCAAGTGTCGATGTGGTGATTACGTCATAGCCATACGCTAATGTCGTCTCTTGTCAGCACTTTCACTTTCGTGTGTGATGATCACTCTGTTCAACTCTGAAACGAAATTTGTTCTGATATGTAAGGATATGTAAATAATAATTTTCTTCAGTCAGAGGTTGTGTGTATAGTAGTAAAGAAAAGAGTGCAGAGACAGGGAAGGAAAATTAGAAAGGATATGGTTGACACACAATATAGGGTTGTTTTCATCTAATAAGCTTCAGGTGCATATCATGACTGAGCTTGCATGATGATCGCTTTCCAAAGAACTCGTGCAGTGGTTGCCTGTATCTCCACTATCACTCGCTAAGGAAGACAGTGTAACCTGTAGTGATGCTGATTGAGTAAATACTTTTCTTATTCTTCTGCAAGAATCTGAAGCCATCGGGATTGCCTTCTTGATCTTTGGTCAATGGATTATGCTATTATTCATCTTAGTGTTTGTCTTCTTTCATCCTACAGGTTAGTCCAAAGTTCTTTAAAATGTCATTCGCCTCATCTTTCACTATTTCTCATCACCCCTACTCGTCCCTAATACTCAAGCACCATCTGACTTCTTACCTTCCCTGAATAAGACACGTAATTTTTTGTTATTTTTGTACTTTTATACATGTTGTTCCTTTTGCTGGAAAGTTTTCCTCCTTATTTTCACACTTTTCAAAATGCATTCACCCTTCTATTTTGAAAATCTCTTCCTTTCCTTATCTCTATGCAGAATTTCTCACTCCCTCCTTTGTGCTCCTATAACTTTGAGTCCACATCATTTTTGGGGAGCATGTGCCATTTTATCATTGCTTGCTACAGATATTGTCTCTCCTCCTCAGGTTGTGACTTCCTCTGGAGCAGGAACTATTTTGTACTCCTGTCTATGTCTTTAGTTTCTATGACTGGGCCTTGTGCGTTTCAAATAAAATGCCTCGTGTCAACCTACAAAAATAGGAATCAGTTTAAGAGGCAAAGCATTTATTTGGGATCATAGAATAGCAAATTTGGGAGGATAGATTCAGGTAGAAACTCAAATAGTGTCCCAATTACAGGACAGGGGCTTAGAGTTTTTATGGAGAAAAGGGAGGATGTGGTGAGTTGTATTAAAGAAAATTTCATTGGTGCTAGAGGAGGTAAGGCTAGGTACTTCATAGATTGTCTTGAGATTAGGTCATCAGGCAAAAGGCTAGAGCTGTACTTCATAGATTGTTTAGTAATTCGGTCATCAGCAAAGCACAATTTCATCAGTCCTTACAAACAGGATATTCTTGTCCTTACTGACATCTTGGAATGTTGACAATCTGTTCCCAGTTTGGAAGCTAAAGAAAACAAGATGAGCAAGGCAATTGTTCTGAAACGGCTGCTCTGCCTCTATTTTAATATGCTTCCACTCATGTCATCTTCCACACTAGTGAATGAATGACTTGAATTTATAAACAACTATACCCTGGTCTGGCCTGGCATTTACTTCTTCCTCCATAATGCAACCTTCCCTCTAGACTGTGTTTATTGTTTTTTTTTTTTTTTTAATATATCTACTCCTGGTTAACAGAGCACTCCAAAATACAGTGGCTGAAAGCAAGAATGGTCATTTCTTTATTTGTTTCTCTTGTTTCTGGGGACTGATGGAGTTCAGCCAAGTGGTTCTTAATCAGTTGTATGCAGTTAGTGACAGATGACGGCTCAGGCTGAAATCACCATGAGCACATCTTCATTCAAGTACTTAGCAATTGATGCTGGCTATCAGGTGAAACTTCAGTTAAGACGGTTGTTGGAATACCTACACAGAATTGTTTTTATACATAATGTAGGGAGTTAGTAAAAACCAGATAAAAGTTACCTACTCATTCTTAAATCACTCTTACATTTGTCAGTGAGAGTTTGATAATGTTGCTTCTTCTACACTTAATAGCCATCCCCATTTTTCTTCTACCTTTCTAAATGTAATCCCACCCATCATTTACTTTTATCTTTCCTTGTCAACCCAACCATCAGCTACCTTCACTGCCTTTAATCATTCATGACTCTTAATCTATCCTTCTTTTCTACTCAAAATTCTACTTATGAGAAGAAGCATTTGACAAAATCAAGCACACTTTCATAATAAAAAACACTCAACAAACTAGGAATAGAAGAGAACTTCCTCAATCTGATAAAGGGCATTTATGAAAAACCCACAGCTACTCAACTGCGAAAAGACTTAAGGCTTTTTCTCTAAGAGCAGAAACAAGAAAAGAATACCCACTTTTGCCGCTTCTATTTAACTTTGTACTGGAAGTTTTAGGCAGATCAATAGGTGATAAATAAATAGCATCCAAATTGGGCAGGAAGACTTAAAAATTATCTCTGTTGTCAGATGACGCGACCCCATATATAGAAAGTTTATGAGATATTTCACATTCACTAGGATGGCTCTAATAAAAAAATTGGAAATAAGAAGTTCTGGTGAGGATAGGGAGAAACTGGAACACTCACACATTGCTGATGGGAATTGAAAATGGTGCATCCACCATGGAACACAGTTTGGCAGAATCTCAAAAATTTAAACATAGAATTACCAAGTGATCCAGCGATTCCACTCCTATGTATATACCCTCCAAAACTGAAAATATAAATTCAAACAAATGCTTGTATATGAATATTAATAGCAGCCCTCATCACAATAGCCACAAGGTGGAAACAATTCAAATGTCCACCAATGGATGAATGGATAAACAAAATGTGTTATATACATAGAATGCGATGTTATTCACCATGAAAAGGCAACAAGGATTGTAAGGAAAGAGGTAAGAAGTCAGACATAAAAGATTACATATTGTATGTTTTCATTTATATGAAACATCTAGAGTAGGTAAATCCATAGAGACAGAAAACAGATTAGTGGTTGCCTGGGGTGGTGGTGGGGGAGTAAGGAGTGACTGCATAATGGGTACAAATGAAAATATTTTGAAACTAGATGGAAGTTTTGGTTGCACAACATTGTGAATGTACAAAAAGCCACTGAATTGCATACTTTAAAATGGTTAATTTTATGTTATTTGAATTTTACCTCAAAAAAATATAATAGTTATGTGACCCCAAGTAGTAGTGTATTTGCTTTACTAACTTAAGCCAGTTTGTCAGTTTCCTGAATGTGATAACATGATGGAGAGAACAGAAGAGTTGGAATCAGAGCAGATTTGAATCTTTCTGAGTTTTCTTATGAGACCTGTCAGGGTCCTCTCATTGGTGGTGGGTGTAAGGAGTCTCAGCACCACGGGGTCTCTGAGATACACAATCTCAGAAGAACATCAGATCTACCATCCTCGATTCCTGTTTTCAGAGGACAGGAATTGCAGCCCTATCTCCAAGTTGCCTCTCCTTTCCACTTCAGCATGCAGGCCATTTTAACCAGAAAAAATTTCCAAAAATTAGAACAATCTCTTTTTCCAGAGAAAATGGTTCATTAAATGACAATGACATAAAATAGGTGATGGTTGTTTTGTCCTGGAGTCCTTCCCCTCTGTCACTCCACTAATATTCCCATAAGCCTCACCAGGTGAGACGATAGATCAACTCCATACTACCATACGAACCTGACATGCTTTGCATTGTCTCTTTCTGAAGAGCATTACCATGTAATTTATTGCCCCAACTGAGAGAGGTTTGAGAGTGAAAGGGGACATTATGAACTACACTGGGACAAAAGACTACACTCGACCTAGACTATTCCAGGCAAACCAGGACATGTGATCTCTGGGTTTTGAGGATAATAACAAGAGCAGTGTCAAAGATTCTGCTGATCAGATTTTACAGAAGCCAGTGGTTCTGAATTTGTGGCTCACACATAGAGGCAGCCTGCTTTTAACACTTGAATCCTAGTCTTCGATGTGAAAGTCCTCTGAGTCCTGGGGTATTGCCAGGAGTGTGTGCTGGTATAAAGGTTTGCCATTGGTCAAACGTGGCACAGTGTCCAGGCTGGTTGCAGCAAGAGTGAGGGGCACCAAGGGTGGTGTTGCATGTTGAATACAATGTCCCTTTCTCCTCCCAGGGCAATCACACCCATTTTGCCTTACTTTTATGTTCAAAGCCACTGAGGCTGATTTTCCTAAGGTACACAGACTTTTTTCATTTTGGGTATAAAAGGTGAAATATAAGTATTTAAATAGTTAGTGAAAAGACATGTACTGATTTTGGGATGAGAGGCCTGTAAAAGCATCTGCCATTCATGGAGGCTTATATTGTGTAAAAATAAGAGAATATTCCTCAAAATGACATTCATGGTCTTAGGCAACTTAGCTCCCCTTCCCCTAGTCTCACTTCTTCATCTCTAAGAATCGAACACTCTTGCCGCCAGTCTTTTGATGAGCATCCAAGGAGTCTGTGCCTGGAGGCAAGATGGTGTGGTGTAAGTGTTTGCAGTCAGATCAGGCTGGGATCAAATGATCCCTCTGCCATTTACAAGCCATTCATATGTTATTTTGTGCACACTACCTAAAACAATATGAGGCTAAATTCTTCTTTCTTTAAACAGCAAGGGCTGCTCAAAAGGGTTGGATAAAAATTTCTTAAAGCTTATATAGCAGGATAAGTGTCTGAGAATAGATAGGAAATAAGATTGGAGGAAAAAATGAAAGATCAGTGAGGGGTACTTGTCCTCTAGATACACTATCAAGACTTTTTGCTGTTGGTAGAGAGAGAGATTGACAGATTACTGGAAGCTGACAGATACTCCAGACCATAGCCATGTGTATATAAGAAGGTAATATATGTAAAATTGAGAGTCCCATCAAATAAGCAGGAAAGGGTGCAATAGTTAATGAATGATGACAAAACTGCACAAAAATACAATTCAACCTCTATTTTGATATGTTCAAAATAAATGTCAAATGGAAGAAAAACGTAAGAAAAAGAAAAAAAATAACACAAACACCAAAAATCTTGCAAGAAAATCTAGTAGAATTTAACCAAATTTAGATATCCTAGAGCCATAAGATAAATGATAAAGATAAGAAATTAAGGTTACTGTGAGGAAAAATTACCACATCTGAAGTCAGCAGACAAATATTTAGAAAAAATATGTCCCCGAAGACAAAAATATTATATATATCGCATACAAATAATTCTTACAAACAGACAAAAAAGGTAACCAAACAGAAAAAATGGGCAAAATAAATGAATAAGGAAATTCTAAATAAATCCTAATGACTTGTAAACATATGGAAAGGTGTTAAAAATCACTGGTGTTTTGGGAAATACTAAGTAGCAATGATTTATCTGTTAAGATATAGCTGACTTCAATAAAAAGTGATAATATATTTCTGGCATGATTGCAGGAAAAAGAGTATTCTCATACATTGCTAGTATAAGTTAAAATTGTTCCATCCTTTTAGGAAAGCGAGCTGGTAATATCTATTAAATTTTATGCTATATACATGTATTGACCTAGCAATTCCATCTCTGGAAATCTATCTCAAATACATAAATCTACAGTACATAAAGACACATTTATAAGGATACTTATTACAGCATTGTTATAGAAACAAAGCAATAATAAAATGAATGCCTATCAATAGAGGAATAAAGGAATGAATTCACTGTGGAATATTATTTAGCCAATAAAGTAAAAGGATGTGAGATATGCCTCTTGGATTTGGAGGAATTTCCACAAGATACCACTGAGTGAGATAAACCAAATAAAAGAAAACTGTATAAAATATGAGTCTATGTTCATGTAAAGATGAAAATTTTATATGTATGTATATGTGTTTAAGTACTATATTTTATTGAACCTAAAGTACCATTATTGTAAAACACACCATCATTTCATATAATATAAAGAAAAAAATGCTGCGATTAAGCTACGACAGAAGGCTTTTTGCTCACTTATAAATTTAATTTTCATTTAAAGAGCTCTTTTAGATTTAACTAAACATCGATGCTTGTCTTAACTTTTGTTCATACATAAAAAGGAACATGGAAGCAAAATAAAGAGGTTAAGTTTTCATTAAAACTTCATATCCACAGTAGAACTTTTCTGAGTCCCTTTTCAAATTGAGGTCATAGATATTTTGGGTTTCAACACAATGTCTTCTCTGCAATAAAGATCATTAGCACTTTTAAAATGAGAACTCCAGCATTTCTACAGGCTTTTTCCCCCAGCCCTGAACTCCCATTCTTTAGATACTGATGTGCCAGCAATAGATGATAGCAACTATGGCACCACTTGGATGTTCCACAGTAGTTATAAAATGTATGTTAATTTCAGAGACGTTAAAATGTGACAAAGATGCATCTTAGCATTGATGAAATATGTATATGCCTGAGTAAGTAATTATATGGTAATGGAGAAAGCTGTGGTAGAAACCATATTTGGTTGTTACCATGTGGTATCTGTGGTGCAGCTGGTGCGTGATGTGGACAGAGGGGGTTAAGAGTGAAAGGAAGTCACATTGAAAGGGAAAAAATACTGCACTAAAAACACAGTCACCAGACACAATACTGAAGGAGGAGAACAAAGTGGGAGGACTGACATTACCCAAATTCAAGACTTACTATGAGGCTATAGTAATCAAGACAGTGTGGTATTGGTGAAAGAATGAACAAATAGATCAACAGAGCAGAAAAGAGAGCCCAATAATAGACTCACATAAATATAGTCAACTGATCTTTGACAAAGAAGCAAAGGCAATACAGTGGAGCAAAGATAGTCTTTTCAACAAATGGTGCTGTAACAACTGGACATCCACATGCAAAAAACAAATGAATCTAGACACTGACCTCACACCCTTCACAAAAATTAACTCGAAATGGATCATAGACCTAAATGTAAAGCACAAAACTATAAAACTCCTAGAAAGTAACATAGAAGAAAACCTAGATGACCTTGGGTATGGTGATGCCTTTTTAGATACAATATTAAAGGCACAATCCATGAAATAAATAATTGATAAGCAGGACTTTATTAAGATTAAAAACGTGCTCTGCAAAAGACGATATCAAGAGAATGATAAGACAAGGCCATAGACTGGGAGAAAATATCTGCAAAAGACACATCTGATTAAGCACTGTTATCCAATATATACGAAGAACACCTAAAACTCAACAGGAAGAAAACAAACAACTCATATTAAAAATGGGCCAAAGATCTTTTAACAGACATCTCACCAAGGAAGCTATACACATGGCAACATAGCACATGAAAAGATGCTCCACGCCATATGTCATTAGGGAAATGCAAATTAAAACAACAATGAGATACCACTACACAGCTATTAGAATGGTCATAATCCGGAACACTGACAACACCACATGCTGGTGAGGAGGTGGAGCAACAGAAACTCTCATTCGTTGCTGGTGGGGATGCAAAATGGTATAGCCACTTTGGAAGACAATTTGGCAGTTTCTTACAAAACTGAACATACTCTTGGGGCTGGCCCGGTGGCACAAGCAGTTAAGTGTGCGTGCTCCACATCGGCAGCCCGGGGTTCGCAGGTTTGGATCCCCGGGAGTGCACCAACGCACCGCTTGTTAAGCCATGCGTAGCGGTGTCCCATATAAAGTAGAGGAAGATGGGTATGGATGTTAGCTCAGGGCCAATCTTCCTCAAGATAAAAGGGGAGGATTGGCATCGCATGTTAGCTCAGGGCTAGTCCTCCTCACAAAAACAAAACAAAACTAAACTAAACATACTCTTAGCATATGATCTAGCAATCACATTCCTGGTATCTACCCAAAGGAGTTGAAAACACATGTCCACACAAAAACCTGCTCATGGGTGTTTATAGCAGCTTTATTTATAATTGCCAAAACTTGAAAGCAACTAAGATTTCCTTTGGTAGGTGAATGGATAAACAAACTGTGGTACATCAAGAAAATGGAATATTACTCAGTACTAAAAAGAAATGAGCTATCAAGTCATGAAAAGACATGAAGGAAACTTACATGCATATGAAATGAAAGAAGACAATCTGAAAAAAACTATATACTGTGTAAATTCAACTATATGAAATTTTGGTAAAGGCAAAACTATGGAGACAATGAAAAGATCAGTGGTTCCCAGGAGTTGAGAGTGGGGGAGGGGTGAATAGACAGAGCACAGAGGATTTTTAGGGCAGTGAAAATACTCTCTATAGTACTGTAATGATGGATACATGTCATTATACATTTGTCAAAATCCATAGAATGTACAACACCAAGAGTGAAGCCTCATGGAAACTATGGACTTTGGGTGATAGTGATGTGTCAATGTAGGTTTATCAATTGTAATAAATGTACCACTCTGGTGGGGGATGTGGATAATGGGGGAGGCTATGCATGTGTGGGGGGAAGTGGTATATGGGAAATCTCTGTACTTTGCTCTCAATTTTGCTCTGAACCTAAAACTGCTGTAAAAAAATAAAGTCTGAAAAATGTAAGTAAATACATATGTACATATGTAAATTAATTTAAAAAACAGTCACAATATATATGCTATGATTACACTTCTGCATTACTATAATGATTTGTGTATTCATAGGTAAAAATTTTTAAAACTTGTTTTAAATACAAGGAAAGGAGGTTGGTGAAGAACTTCACAATGTGCCATCTATGTGCTCTACACAATTGCAGGACTTCGGGAAACATTTGAAAGGATGAAATGAGAAAGCAGATAAGGTAGTCATTACAGTTATTAAAGTTATTATATCATTGTGTGTGACAAGTAAGAAAATGTTTTTTGCTTTTTTTCCTCTTAATTCCTAGACATTCCCCTATTCCTACCCTATTTCCTCAAGGAGTGCTGAGAACCTTGTTGATATTAAACAATATTTGTTGATAGAATTAACAGAAGTTGGCTGGAATCAACATTTCCTATTGTGAATTTTGTAGAATGCCAATTATTCAAGGTATTACGTGGAAAAATGATGCCGTGATTTTAGCTTGAGGAAAACTCCAATACTATATCTTCTTCTGCAGATTCACAGTGCTTTGTAGAAGTTGTAGTAAAAGATTTTATTGTGCTGGTAATTTTCCAAAACACTTGATGAAAGAAACTCAATTTAGTATGTGTAAAACTTATTATCATTGTCCAGAATTTGTGTTCTGTGAAGAAATTGGTTTAGATTACTAATAGGAACTGGAAACGTGTGGACACATCACTTCACACATTTGTAATGCAGAATGCTATAATTTCCCTTGATATTTTAGGGCCATGATTTAGGAAGGAATTGGTACATTCTTAGAAAGCAGTTTTTGCTGCTATCTCTTGTGGTGATTAGGGAACGTGGTAATTGAAAGAAATAATGGTAATGATATCCATAATAAGAAATGTGTGTGCTTATAACAAGTTTATACACCTCTAACATTACTTTGTTTCAGTGTTGCTGTTTTCAATAAAGCTCAGAGATTCATCTAGTGGTCCTAGGAAGAGTGAATTGCATTTGAAACCCTGAATGAATGATCCTTTCAGGAAACAGGATCTTTTGTGTTTTTGAAGTCTTGACTTTTTTTTTTTTAAGCCAATCAAGCTCTATTGGCAAAGAAGCAGAATATAATCAGCCTTTTGTGATAAATTTCAGAGAGAGGATTGATACAAGAGAAGCTGGAAACTTTTCACAAATGGATCTTTTTTCGTCCAAGGTTTTCTGCCCCATTGAAAGTAATCAAGCTCTTTTCCCCGAGAAAAGGAGAAGGCACTTTTTTGCTTTGAATTGAACGAGAATGTAGAGGCTACATCTGATACAACTCTCTGGGAGGCTAGGGGATGGCTGAGTTGAGGATTAGAATGAGAGTCAGAGCACAGAACAGATGTGAGCACAGCATCAAATGACTGAAGTCCCTTTTCCTCAATGGTCCAGTTGGAATCTTAAAAGAGCTACTTGTAAGAGCAACAGTGTGTCAGGGAGAGAAACAGAAGCAATGGCATCGGTGAGCCAATTATAGTCTAGGACTCTCTCTGACCAGTCCTGTAGTAGAATCAATTGTTTGCATAAGTCTTTGTTTGCTTTTTCAGCAATGGTGGTGGGGAGTCCACTCCCCTCTTAGAGAAAAATACCAGACTTGCTACTATTCTAGGTGAGGTTTTCAGCTTTTGTTTGCTGATAAAGGTTCACCCTGAGCTAACATCCCTTGCCAATCTTCATCTTTTGTTGGTTGGGGGAGATTAGCCCTGAGCTAACATCTGTGCAAATTTTCCTCTACTTTGTATGTGGGTCGCCACCACAGCATGGCTTGATGAGTGGTGTAGGTCTGTGCCTGGGTTCTGAACCCATGAACTTGGGCCACCGAAGTGGAGCATGCCAAACTTAACCACTAGGCCACAGGGCCGGCCCTGATTTTGAGCTTTTAATAATTCAGGTTTTAGCAATAAAAGAGATGAGACTATACTTCTGCTCTATCTGTAGTGGAGTAGTTCCTACCTACAGGAGTAGTTCTTATACTTATTATAGGCTGAAATGACCTGGGCAAATGGTTAAAATACAGGTTCCCCAGTTTTTTTTTTCCCCTAGAGACACTGATTCTATAGAGCGTGGAATCCATATTTTTGACAAACTTACAGGTGACAGCAAGGTAGCTAACCAGAAGACAGAAATTTGGAAAGGACAGTTGTGGGCCATTTATCATTTGAAATGGGGATGTAAATGAAACATATTCTTTCCTAATAATTACTTTTGTCAGCCTAATGGTGATATGGCTAAGTATTGTTCTGAAAATTTAGATGAAGTCCTGTGGTTCACTCACTCTTAGGTTTAATGAGTGATTACTGTGGGAGATATCTTCCATCTGATGGCTGTAATATAATGTAAAATAGATGTTACAATAGGAAAGGCACCAACAAGCCCATCTTATCAGAAATTCTGTCTCTCTGGCCACATTCTCTGGATGGCCCTGCGAGGAGTTGCCAGACAAACATTTACATTTATAAGGGAAATCTCCATTTGTAAAGGTATCTCCCTCTCTGTCTTGGGAAGAGGGGGGATGACCTCATTTCTAGAAACTTATCAATGTGGAAGGTGAGGTCTTAAATCTGCATAATAACTTTACCCTTGTTTACTGTGCTTTAGTGGTAATCTCCTGTAACTGACTCCCCCCCCCCAACATCCTCCTTTGTCATTAGCTGAACATGGTATTTAAGACGAGAATTTCTGCTATTGTGTTGAGAAACGCAGTGTCCCTGCTTTCTCCCATGTATACATGTTATTAAACTTGGTATTATTTTCTCCTGCTAACCTGTCTTGTTGATTATTTGGCCAGCCAGAAGAACCTTAAGGGAAAGGGCAGAGGGAGATTCTCCCTCTCTCCCCCGACATTACCATCACCCTATGTATGTTACAATACGTTCAAGGTTAAAATCATCACCCATTTGCCAGAGAGTATAATACTATCTATGAAACCAATCTAAGTTGAAAAATAATTGAGGAGCAACTAATGAATTAATTAGTTCTGTGTCATCAGTGTACCTGGGGTGGGAGGCAGCCCAGTGTAGCGAAAAGGACTGGATTTTGGAGTCAAAAAGATGAGTTCAGATTCTGATTCCAGCACGTCCTACCTATAGACCAGTCACTTCACCTCTCTGAAGCTCGGCTTGCACGTTTATAAAATGGAGGTGTTAGACCTACTCAAGAGGCTGCTGTGAGGACTGCATGAAACTACTGATGCTGTAAATTCTGAAAGATTAAAGGAGTCTTTCTTGTTTACCCTTGACCCCCGCCCCCACCCCAAACACCGTGCCAGGCGTGTAATGCGCACTGAAAACACTAACTTTTATTAACATGATCATTACATTTAGAGACCGAATTTGTGCTCAGCTGTCAAAACAGCACCAATTTCACTCAGTAATTAAATGCTCTTCTCTGGTTTAGTGTGCAATAGGATTTTTTTTCAATCTTATATGTACTCTGTCAACCACCCACCCATTCATCCATGGAGCTTTAAACACAGCCAAGAAAATGTTAAACCATGAACCCCGGCAACATTAATGAGAAGCGTGTCACTCACTTTCTCAGCTCAACGTGAGCGTTTACTAGTAAAGAGTCAAAACGGAATTGAAATGAAAATCACCAAAACAAAACCAGTGCCTCTCCTCTTCTGCCTTTTCCCACTCCCTATAAACCACCCTTCAATTTAAAAACATATGCATATGAATAGATAAACATTTCATGATAATACCAAGCTTTAGTAATTGGAATCAGGAAACCAAAGGAAAAAAGCAAGAAAGCACTGCTTTCCTTGCCTTCTGCCTTAGAAATGGACACATTAGTATAATAAAAACATTAGTGTGAAGAGGAGACCAGGTAGCTTATAAATAGATACCTAGATCTGTGTGTATATCTATGACCATATCTATAGCATCTGTATCTACATTTCAAGTTAGAAATTAAAATAGTCTTTAATAATAATAATACCTAATACACATACTTAATTTGAATATTATAAATATCAAATATATAATATTTAATACTAAAATATTTAAAATATCTAATACACACTTAATATTGAATAATATTTTAAATATTAAATGTATTAATGTTAAATAATATTAAAATATTTAAAAATAGTATTATTGTAAGCCCTGAAATTCTATGTATCTCAGCATTTCTATGTGTGTTTAAGTGGAATAATAACATTAAAAAATGAGGTTTTCCTAGATTCTTTAACTTTTACTTAAATTAGAGCTCTATAGGTGTTTAATTTTTACTTTTCCTTCAACCACTGACATATAATTAATGCTCTAAAACCAAAATTTTAAAAATATGGGAGAAAGGAAAGTTAATCGCTATATTTTGTTTTTAATGGTTCTCAAAAAAATTGTTCAACATGGACCCAAAGAAGTACAGAAGGTAGGAGGAGTAGTGTCAGTTTTAGTAAGAGCTCCAAAATAGAAAAGGCAGAGAGATCCCTGTCTTTTGGTCCTGATGCAATGAAATCATATCTCTATGTCTATCTCTGTAATCTAGACCTGTGTGGTGGCCACCTGAGGGGGCTACCTCTCAGAAATGAAGCCCTGGCTTAGAAAGTAAAGAGCTTGAGTTTTAAAGCCAGTTAAACCTGGGTTCCAGGCTTAACTGCAACACTTATTACCTGTAGAATACTGTGCATCTTAGCCAATTTGATCCCTAGCTTCTCCAACTGGAAAATGAGGATAATAACACCTTACAGGTTTGTTGGGCAGATTAAATGAACTAATGTATGTATTTTACTGACTGTTTTGCTAGAACATAGTAGTTGGTATTTAAAAATAAAAGAGATTTCTAAATTTAAAGTTTCTTAGGGTTGACTAAGCCATACTGCTTACTAACAAATTGTTCCAATTAGGCTTATTGAGAAGTTTAAAACTAGAGTGTTAGAGAGACCATCTACCCTGAAATAGAAAAGTATCTTCCATCTCCAAATGATGGGCAATCCCTTCTGCCCGAACGTCCATCTAATTGTCCATTTTCTGCCACTAAAGAGACCCTGGGGTCTGAGCCTATCTGATCTTCTCCCTGTGACTGCTGTTCATGCCCGTGATTCCCAAAGTGTGTGCTGAGGCACACTGGGGTGCTACATCAAACTCACAGGAGCACATTCAGACATTTTAAATTGTTAGGAAAACACAGTGATATTTGACTTTTGTCAGACACTATAGGAATTACTAGCTTGAATAGTTCACATTTTCCACAATCACATTTTTTCAATTATGTCATATCTTTGGGAAACTAGGTGTTCAGCAGTTGCTGTGATAAAAATCAAGCTGCACGTGAAAATCAATGTGAACAGGAAATGAGGATGGCAGTGTCTGATCTGATTCCAAGCTTTGAAAAGTTGTGCAGTGCCCAACAGATGCATGTGTCCCATTAGCCAGCACCACCTGCAGTAATTTAAGAAGGAAGAAAGTTAGTTTTTCTTTCAATTTATATCCATTACTTTTTCAAAGAGTTACTAAGTTGTCAGGACATCAATACTTCTTAAGATGTTTGGATCTAACTACCTAATAAATGGAACTATTAGGTATTTAACAGCAAGTCTTCATGTATGATTTATGAGCCACCTGCACCAGCATCACGTGGGAAACATTATGAATACTCCTAAAACAATTTCTGGAACCTGCATTTCTAACAAGATCTCTGGTTAATTCTATACATGCTGAAGCTTAAAAACCAATCACCCAAATTCACATTTTGGTCCAACATCTCAGATTATAATTTATTTACTTTTTATTGCCAAGCCTCTTTTCCTTGAAAGATCTGTTTGCATCTTCAGGCCTCCAGACCACGTATAGCTATAGAAAATCATCCAGCCCTGGTGCATCTTTCTGTCTTTAAAGCAACGAGAGCCACAGAAAAATAACCAGGAGGCTTTGGGCTGGAATCCTTGGTTCTCCCTGTTATCGTTGTTTATGGGAACGGCCAGGTAGTATTGATTTGTCACCTGGTGATGTTAATTACCAGCCAAGCGTTCAGATTGTTTCTTTCTTCTTGGCTCTCAGCTTGATCCCTGCAGTTTCAGCATGGAGTTGGGAAGCGGTTAATGGAAAGTTAATCAGCCAAATCCTCCCAGTTCAGAAGTTACTCCCTGGACCTGGCCCATGCTTGGAACACCGGGGTGTATCTATGTAATGTGGGGAAGCAATTATTTACCGAATGCCTCCCAGAGGGCCTGAAAGAGGTAACGACCCTCAACAGGGGCCTTCTGGAGTCCCTTGGAACCACTTACATACCACAGAGAGAATGGCCTGACTCGTTACATTGTTAAAGATTTGTTTATGCTTGTCAAGGAAAGAAGCCAATAAGCAAAGGGGCGCTTGCTTCTGAGATGCCAATACGGAGGAATTTCTATTTATTTGCTTTTTAGCAGCAGCATCTTATCTATGTCAGTGGAAGATGATGTTATGTGTGTTAGACACACAGGTAATCTAGATTTGATTTGCATGTTAACTTTTCTGCTTTCAATCAATAACTGCTTAACAAAGTCTCTGGCTAAGCATTCTGAAATTGATTTTCAAAGAGAATTTGCATTTGATAATTTAAAGTGTGTTGCACAACAGCCGGTATTTGGGGAAGAACAGAAGGTGGTACAAATGCAGTGCAAAGAGGACTCGAGTTGCTGTGGGTAACGGTGGTCTCCGTCAGAGACCACAGCTTCACACGCCTGGGACATCAAGTTTTTGGGAGATGGCAGAAAGGGTAAAGCTGCGGGGCCCATCTGGTCTCGAGTGCCTGCTCTGCTTTTGGACAAATCACTTTGCTTCTGTTAACCATAGAATCTTTTATCTATAAATTAGACATAATGAAACCTACCGGACAAGACGTAGATTCTCTCCTGAATATCTCAAAAATGTATCCGTATCCCCCAACCCGACCACCTCTTACCCTCCTTAGTACAGTCTACCTTCATCCCTTACTGAGAGATACATTCTTACTGGTCCTCAGCCACTTCCAGTTGTGCCCTGCCCCAGTCCATTTTCTAGACTATAACTGAATATAATTTTGTGAAAATTAAAAAAAACTTTTTTTACACCTCCCATGACTTAAAAGCATGTAATGGTTCCTCTGGGCCTTAGGTTTATGGGACTGTTACTGGTCTGACCCCTGGTATCCCCAATCTCTTCTCTCACAACTCCTTGCCTAAGCCTATCTTCCAGCTGCACCAATAGTCTGTGGCTTCCTCGGGTGGCCAAGCACGCATTTAAAACAAGCCTTCACGTTAGCTGTTTCCTCTTTCTGGAAATCTCATCCACTTCTCATTATCGAGGTATCTGCTTCTCATTCTTTTGATAGCAGAATAAAGTCATGTCTTTCTAAAATTTTCCCTTATCCGTGGAGATTTTGTGTCATTCCATGTGCTCCTATATCACTTCATATATAGAATTTCTGGATAAAACCTCTGTATTAGAACTTACCACACAGTCTTGTAATTGTCTTTCTTACACTCTAGAGTCATCTTCACAAAATCTGGAAGCAGCTCTGTGCTGTGTTTAATAAAAGGTAGATTTGTGTCTGTATTATTACCTGTAAATAGAGGGTGCTTCTCAATAAGATTGTTGTATGAATTGAATAAAATATTAGATGAAAAATATCTGGAACAGACAATCAACAATATATACTAGTAATATGGGTTAACAGCTTATGTTTGAGCAATTCATTCATTCAAAAAATATATGAAGTGCCACTATGTACTGGATACTCTTTCAGGTACCAGAGACACAGAAACAATAAAACACAAACTCTTCTTTCAAGGATTCATATCCTAGTGGAAAGTTTATGCATTAGGGATATAACCCTTCATGGTTGATTTTGTCAAGTTCTGGGAAGCACCTTTTTGCATTGGGGAAGTGAAATTTCACTGTTAAATATGGCTTGAAATTCAAATATCAACTCTAGAACATATCCACATTATCAAACACGTTAAATCTTCCTGGAGGTCCTTCTGATCTTGTTCTTACCAAATCAATGAACTGAATCAAAACTGAGCTGATAAAACATGTGAGCGTCCTATCAGGAGGACTGGCTGATTCCTAAAGGGCCCTAGATACTCTCCCCATCCCTGTGGCTCTCCAGTGTTTTGTATATATTTCAGGAATTCAGGAAAAGGACAGTGAAGAGGTTGCTACCTTTTTAGGAGGACCATGACCACTTGTGTGAACCCAGATAATGTTTCCCATTTGCTTTTCAGAACCTAGACTTCCAGGTGTGTAATGCTCACTGGTTTTCTTCTCATGAGAAAACCATCCAGGGAACAGAACTCTAATTTAATCCACAAGGATTTGAGTAACTCCTGGATACAGTTACTATAGCCGAAGGTAATTGGTGAGCAAGACAATAATTTTTTTCTTTCGTAAAGCTTTCATTTCAGTGCAGGAGACTAACACTTAAAAATATAGTTTATAAAATACGTATTTAACCACAGCTGTAATAAGTGCCAGGGCAGATAACAGCAAGGTGCTAAGAAAAATGAAACAAAACACGTATGTGTGAAATTTCGCCTGTTCTCTCGATAAAGAAAGACTAATGTGCTTATTTGAGGAATCTCATTTAAAAGGTGAAACTGAAATGTTCAAAAACATCTCCTAGGCAAAAGAAGAGTTGGAGACTGGGAGAGCCTTCTAGACAGCGGAAATGTTACAGGCAAAGATCCAGAAACGAGAAAAAGCCTACAGGGTTTGAGAAACTAAAATAAGGCCAGAGTGTCAGAAGACTAGGAAACTGGTCCAAAATGAGGCTGGCAGGAAAGACAGGAATCAGCTCATGCTGGGTTAGGTCGTGTTTATTTTTGAGGCACTGTGCTAAGTGTTTTATATATACCATCCGATTCAATTGTCACAACACCTTGTACACATGAATATCATTCTTTGACAGTTGAAGGAACCAAAATTCAAGCAGCTAATGTGACTAGTCTGAGGTCTTTTAGCTAGGAAGTGAGGGACTAGGATTCAAATCAAAGTCTATCTGATTGCAAAATATATCAGTATTAATTATTATTATTATTTAACTATATTACACTGTCTCTATGCATATAAGACATTACTGGTTCTCACTTGTTCTCAATTTTAGTGACCAAGAACCAAGGAAGGAGAATTCTTTCTCCATGCACCTATCTCACAGGACATCTGATTCCTTTTCCTTTACTTTATGTGGCTTATCAGATGGCACTGCTCTGGAAACACACAGAGAGTGACATGTGCTCTCTGCCACGCAGAAAGACATCTGGTGCCCCTGAACCCGGGCGTCCAGGGACAGGATGGACACTCTGCAAGGATGACAGTCCCTCCCATCCCCAAAGACTTTGCTACCATTGTGGGATTGTGAATTCATATGTTATGTCTCCCTGAAGTGGAATAACTATGTGTTTTAAAACCTCACTCAGGACGTTTCATCTGCATTCCTTTTATATATTCAAATATGGTTTTCTTTTTCAGATTCCAAGACTCTGGCAGAAAAAATCACCTCATGAAAGAAAAATTGTGCCTTATCCCCACTACTCTGTGACACAACCATCTCCCAAGTCACAGTCACTTTTTTTTTTTCTTCTATAAGTACAGGATCCAACATTTACACAAATTAAAAAAGCTGTGCCTAGAATAATAATTTCTGGAGGCTCAGCAAGGCTATTCTTCACTGCATTTGTGTTTGAAATTGCAGTCAAACTGAGTGAACTTCCGCCTTCCCTCTGACACAGCCGCCGCAGATTGTGAATTATGGCTAAATACCAAAGCGTTATTTAATGCAGCCAAGAAGGAATGGTGTGAATGATAGCCCATTACCACTTTACACCCAGAGATCAGTCTCCAAGTTCAAGGCTATTCTCTTAGCCATGCCAGAAAAATGACACAGGCCGCTACTAGTTTTTATAACCCCCTTAGGCAATGCTGAAGTGATAAACATGATGGGAATGAAGTCCTGCCATGTGTCTCTAACAGCACCCAAGAGAGTGGCTAGCTCAGTGCTGACACAGCGCTAGGCTTGTGTCAAAGGTTTAACACATTACCTAGCTCTTTCTTTGGGTGTCTCATTCTGGGCAGGAGAAGACTGTGCGTGCATGGTCGCCAGTCTTCATGTATATCTTGTTATGCAATTGAGCTCCTGCTGTCACTCTAAGAGGGAAGGAAAGCTTTGTACTAAACTCAAACTGCAGCAATGTGGGGCTGATTTCCTTGGTCTCTGAGCAAGCAGGTGTCCTGGATAGGCTAAGACTTTATGTGCTATGCTCAAATCCACGTTCTTGAAGTTATTACCTCTAACTCCTTACCACCATCTCTGATGTCCAGCCAGTTCTACGTGACCCCACCATCCGTGGCTGATTGGCCCATAAACGGACATTTACCCAGAGGAAGTCAATCTGCAAGTCCATGGTGTGAACTGCAATAAAAACTCTGCCAACCAGGTCCAATGGATACACACTGGGTCAATCAGATCCTTTTCCTGGAGGAATTATAAGAACAATTGGAAGATTTGTAGAAGGACCATAAGTGGATATACCAAGATCCTCAGTGGATGGTTTACTTAGGACAATGACAGTGCACCAGATGGGAATTAACAAACTCTTGCTGTGGACGTGTGGAAGAGTCTATGAGGTCAGAAGGCACATATTGAATATGGACCAACCTTTCAGTTGCTAAACTAGGTTTTCATCTCCGTAAGGTATGACTATATGGCTTTTCCAGTATTTTATACCTCTGATTATATATCTTTCCTTATGATTTTGTAAGCTTATGGCTCTGTGGTTGTCCCCGACTTTTTTGAGGCCTGGAGGCACAGCTAAGATCCTATCTTAATTATACCTGTTGGATGCCTGTGATAATTTTGCTGCAAAGTATTTGTTGCCATTCAATAAATATTCATTGCTTGAGTAACTTGAGTAACTCTCAGGTTTTTGCAACCAAAACCATCTAATTGACCCCAGAAAAATTATGTGAGAAGATATAGCTGAATACAACATATTCAGCACAGTGGTTCCTCCAGAGGGTCTTTAGTCTCAAAGTGATGGAATGTGGACTTTCAAAGTGACGTTTTGTCAACAGGACCCAGTTTTTTCCCTTGTAACATCATTCCACTTTTTTGAGGGAGAGGGTGGTAATTTCTCTTCACTATGAGGTGGTAAATACTTTATTGACAAGTGGTATTTCTCTACTTTCATGTATTTCTGATGAATTGGCACACTGAGCAAAGCTTGGTACCAGGAAGGACATACCCTTGTATTAGGGTTCTCCAGAGAAACAGACCAATAGGATATATAGACATACATAAGAGGAGATTTATGATAGGAATTGGCTCAAGTGGTCATGGAGGCCAAGAAGGCCCACAACGTGTTGTCTGCAAGCTGGAGAACCAGGAATGTCAAAGGCCTGAGAAGCAGTAGGGGAGAGGGCGGGCGCGAGTGAAGGGGTAGGCATTGGTGTAAGTCCCAAATTATGAAGGCCTAAGAATTATGAGCTCTGATGTTTGGGGGCAGGAAAAGATGGACGCCCCAGCTCAAGAAGAGAGAGAGGGGACTTTCTTTGCCTTTTTGTTCTACAGTGGCCCTCAATGGATTAGATGATGCCCTCTCACATTGGTGAGGGTGGATCCCTTTACTCAGTCTACTGAATCAAATGTTAATCTCTTCTAGAAATACCCTCACAGACACACCCAGACATAGTGTTTTACCAGCTATCTGGACATCCCTTAGCGCAGTCAAGTTGACATAAAATTAACCATCACAATGCACCTATGAGAAAATCATGTGTGAATAATGATTATAACAGAACAGGCCAGGACTTAGAAATAGGACCTGAATGGTGGAGGGATAAGTGGTTCTATGACAACTTGAATCCACCATAACAGTGCAACTCACCTCACAGATGACATAGATAGGACTCTGGTATAAAAGAAAAAGCTTTCTCACTAGGATCCCAGCAACTCTTCTGTAGGAGCCCCTTGTAAGAAAGATGGAAATGAGAAGCAAAATCATTTCCCTAGTGATGGGGAAAGAGAAGAGGTCTACAGGCCTGGAAGAGACATACAATGGCCTTGGAAGGTCAGAGACCTAAAGATTTTTGCAGTATATAGCCATGAATTTACACCTCTGGGCAGCAAAGCAATAGATCGATGTGGGAGGGAGGGTGTGGTAGGCAGAAAAATGCCCCTCTCCAAAGAAAAATGCCCTTCTCCAAAGAAAAATACTCCCCCACCAAAGAAAAATGTCCCACCCAAAGAAAAATATCCCCTCAAAGAAAAATACCCCTTCCCAATGAAAAATGCCCCCCTCCCAAAAGATATAAGGTCCTAACTGCTGGAAACTGCTACTTTCTATGTAAAAATTGCAGATATGATTAAATTAAGGATCTTGAGTTGGGGATATTATCCTGGATAGTATGAGTGACCCTAAATGGAATCACAAGCGCACTTATAAAAGAGAAGCAGCAGGAGATCTGCCAGAGAAGGAGAGGAGAAAGCGGTGCGACCACAGAGACAGAGTCAAGTGAAGCAGCCACAGTCAAGGAAGGCCAGCAGCCACTAGAAGCTGGGGTAAGAAAAGAACCAATTCTCCCCTAGAGACTGAGAGTTCGTGGCCCTGCCAACGCTTTGATTTGTCCCAGTGAAACTGATTTTGGACTTCTGGCCTCCAGAACAGTGAGAGAATCAATTTCTGTTGTTTTAGGCTACCACGTGTGTGGTAATTTGTTACGACAGCCCTGGGAAACTAAAACAGAGGGGGGCCATCAGAAAGATGGATTGAAAGTGTAGTGGACACTGAAGCAGAGAGATGGCACCGTCTATCCCACCACGGGACTCTAAGAAGAAAAGGGACCTTACCTTTGATGGACAGACTGGTACACACCTGCTAATTCTTGGTAGTATTTGGGAAAGCAAATCTGAGGAAAGCCTGGTCTTTCTGCTAATCAAGCAAGTATAGCTTTCAGCATAAATACTTGGGGAATTTCTGTATGAGTTAGCAGATCAAGCAGTTGGAACAACAGTGGAACATTGGACTAATATTACTATTATGTCTCCTTCATAGATTGTCATGGCAGCTATTTTTATTTTTGTTTTCTTTCTTTCTTTTTTTTAAAAAATGAGTTCATGGATACACAAAAGCTTTGTAAATTAGCAAGCGGTTGAAAAAAATAATTTTATTAAGGCTATCTTAGTGGTCTCTGGCATTTCCCAGGTCAGGGAAATGGGATTTAGGAGGTGGAGCCTCCTCAAAGGTGCCAGATTCTTTCAGGTCCCGGCTTCTTCCACACCTGCTTACTCTTCATCCTCCTAGTCTCTGCTCCCAACCATGAGGCTGACTCCTTCTACTGACCTTCCTGACCCAGCTTAAAACTTACCTCTTCAGGTCAACTACCCAATCTAAATTACGGTGTCTTTATTCAACTCTCTCATGGCCCCATGCTCCATTCCTTCAAAGCATGTAGAACAGGCAGGCCTTGTGCATTTGTAGATGGGCATATTTGCTTGCTATCGATCCTCCCTCTACTCTGTATGATTTATGACCTCATCTCTGGCTAGTGCATAAAAGTGTCATTGACGATGGGAATTGTCCAGAGCTTTGGAATCCCAAAGGTGTGTAAAGGAGAGCCAAGGTTTTCATATGCTCAGGAGTAAGCCTTCACATTTTTATTTATCTTTCAAAATAACTCATTTATAACCTTATTATGGAAATAGTTAGGGTCCTTTGGAAGACAGGGATTATAATTTTGTTCACCTTATTGGACCTTATAGAACCTCAGCCCTGAGCCTACTACTGGGTTATAGGAGCCAGCTTGTAATCCCCAAGACAGAAGTCCCCTGTGGCTTTTCCTTTCAACCCTCACCCCCAGTCAAAACACCCAGCAATCTCTGCCTTGGCCCCAACATGTGGTGGGAAAAGCTCTGTTCAATCATGTTATCTGCAGAAGTGTTCCCTGCCCACAATAAAGACTGCCTTCCACCTTGTTAAGCAAAGCACTTTAGCATTCTTGGTGACTAAAATAGTGGCTAGAATAAGGTAGGTGATCTGCAAATGTCTGTAAAAAAATCAGATCTCACATTTATCTAGAACTTCCCAGTTTATAAAGGCCTTCTGAAACTCTTTTCTCATATAAACCCTTGGAGAGGCAGCACACTGGCTTTATTCCTTCCTCTGGTCCATGAGGCACTTGTTCTCTGCACCCTACCCCTGGCTCTTACCTGTGCTATTTAATTCCTCTACTTCTCTTTTCCTGGATATCACCTGGCGCTCTAGCCTGTGGGATGTGTGTCTTTGAGTCATAGTCTCTTAGAGTTGGAAGGAGCCTTAGAAATTAGTGCAACTCCCTCTTTCTACACAAAGGATAGGTGGCTTGAAAAACAAAATGAGTTAACAGCAGAAATAAACTGGAACCTCATCTCCTTCACCTTATGTTGTGTCGGGAGAGAGGGAGAATCTCCCTCTGCCCTTTTCCTTAAGGTTCTTATGGCTGGCCAAATAATTAACAAGACAGGTTAGCAGGAGAAAATAATACCAAGTTTAATAACATGTATACATGGGAGAAACTCAGAAATGTGCAACTCGTCCCTCTGTCTAAGCTGCCCGCTTAAGTATTGTAGCAAGGAAGGTGTTGGGGGTGGGTGGTGGTCTGGGACCTCAGAGGGCAAGAAGACAACTCACATGGAGATAGAAATGCAAATGTTTGCCTGACAACTCTTCTCAGGGTCATCTATAGATAATGTGGTCAGGGAGAGATAGAGTTTTTGATAAAAGGGGCTTGGTGCCTTTCCTATTGTAACCTCTATCCTACATTATCTTTACAGCCATCATGATAATAACTCCTTCTTGAAACAGATCTTTTGTTTTAAATGCTTTAGGCAGTTTGGGAGGGGAAACTCAAATATTCTTCCTGAGCTCTCTGAGTCCTTATTGTCTTCAGCTCGAAATAATCTGCATGCCAGAGTGGTGCCTCCTGGGGTAGCTTGCCCTGAGCACCATCAGTTGCTTCTCTAAGATCTTCCTTTTTGCCCCATAATAATATTCTGTGGATATCTGTCAGTAAATGTTGTTGAAGACAATGATGCCTGTAAGCGCAGGACCAGGAACAGAATTTGCCACCCCAAAATATGCTCTTTGGTAAGAAAAAATTATTCTGGGCTGATTATTTTTTTTAAAAAATAGCAGACACTGGGAAAGCTCTGAAAACCTAGTAGAAGTTACCCATTTGTAAGGGAAATTTACATTTATAAGAAATCTCCATTTATAAGGGTGCCTTCCTCTCTGTGCCAGGAAGGAGAGGAGGACTAATCTCTAGAAACTCTTACCAATAGAGAAGACAATGGCTTAAATCTAGATAGCAACTTGACCCTTGTTTACTGTGCTGACCTCATCTTAACAAGAGAATGTTAAGGCCATCTTTCAGAGGCAGAGAGCCAGCTAGGAGCATGGACAGGAGAGAATATTTTGACCTGCCAATCGAAACTCATCCTGCCAGCACTCCCGCATACCAGCCTGCACTCTCTGATCCCTTAAACCTTACCCCATACCCTGGCTGGAGGAGACAGAGTTGAGAGCCTTCCTTCTGTCTCCTCACCAATTGATTGCACAATAAACTTTCTCCCCTCAAAGACCGGTGTCCCACAGTATTGGCTTCAGTGTGCATCGAGTGGAGAGAGCACTTGCTCGGTAACATGTCTTTTATCCACCTGGGTCCCAGACCTGTCAAGCAATAATTGAATTCGTGCCCCTTCCACCTCACCGCTCCATCTCCCCAATCTATTATCTGAGGTGTCTATATCTGCCTTCTTATGCACTCCTCTTCTTTCCTCAGTAAATTTGAAATCTTTGAGGATGAACTCTTAATTAAAGAATGGTTTTCCTTGTGTCCAGACAATGAGTCCAAAGGGACATTGAGGTGAGGGAGGAAAAGGACACAGCCTAGCCAGTATGACCAGGAGAATAAACTGTGACAGTCACTGACATGACCAATGTCACCATCATATCATTTCCATTCTGCTCATGGTGAAGAGACTTAATTAAAATACATGGATCCATGTTGAGAAATACCTTTCAATTCACAAAATGAATGGCTTTTCCTTGGTTTTTTTAAAAGCATGACCTATTATGATATATCTGCCTGAACCACAGTGTTCTGAGCTGGAAACCCTTGAGAAAATTTAGCAAACACTGCATAAGCCTAGAGAGGAATAAATAGGATGGTTATTAGGTATTGGGGAGCCTATCTGAGCGTAGATGAGGTAAACAATATTACTACTTCTTGAGGCAAAAGACCAGGCTCAAATTAAAAAGTAAAATAAAATGCTAACCTTTGATCTCTCTTTGAACTTAGCAATTTATTTGACCTGTGTGTCTTATTTTCTTTATCTGCAAAATGGACTTCCTATTACTTATCTTGGAGAGCTACTGTGAAGATTAAATGAGACTAATAAAAAGATTGTAGCATTCAGTGTGGACTACAGCGAATGATTAAGAAAAGTTACTTATCCTCCCTTCCCATCATGTGTTTCCTTTGCTTCCCTTCTCTCCCTTCTGTGAGTTTATCCAAATGGTCTGGAAAACCGTAATATATCTGCCTGGGGAGGACTCCCAGCATGAGTGCCTGCAGGGATGCAGAAAGAGCCAGAATCACCAAACCACCACATGCATAGCAGAGGGAGGAAGAGGCTGGGGGAGGTGATGCAGGCTTTTGCCTTCTGGTTAAGGTTGCAAATACTCTACTCCCCAGTGAGCCCTGGAGCCAGGAAATCAGGCGACGTTCCACGAAGTGTGTTTCTCCCCGCCCACCCTAATCTCCTGACAGCTTCCTAATACCTAGAATAGTATTCTTAGCAGGTAGACAAAGGTTTTCCTTCATTTAATAACAGAAATAAATGGTTATCCATTTATTTGTTATCCATTTATTATTAAGTGTGAGGAGGACCACCAAAGAAGAAAAGCAACACAACAACCAGAAACAGTAATGTCAATGAAACAGTTAATAGAAGAAACAATGGAAACTTTACATTTAATTAAATTATTTATCCTTAGAGTCAAGGGCATATAAAACAAGAGCAGACATCTATGAATAAAAAATAGTAGGAATACTGTAAATTAAAAATAAGATTTTTATCTCTTTTTATATCTAATCTGTCATACCTAATTTATGTCTAATATGTCATATCTAATTAAGGGCTGTTACACAAAATATTCAAAGAACACTTAAAACTCAATAGTAAGAACACAAACAATTCAATTAAAAAATGGGCCAAAGATCTTAATAGACACCACACCAAAGAAGATACACAGATGGAAAATAAGAATATGAAAAAATGCTTCACATCATATGTCATCAGGAAACTGCAAATGAAAACAACAATGAGATACCACTAGGCACTTATTAGAATGGCCAAAATCTGGAACACTGACAACAGCAAATGCTGATGAGGTTGTGGAGCAACGGGAATTCTCAATCATTGCTTGTGGGAAGGCAAAATGGTATAACCACTTTGGAAGTGAGTTCTGCAGTTCCTTATAAAACTAAACATACTCTAACCATATGCTTCAGCCATACCACTCCTTGGTATTTACCCAGAGAAGTTGAAAACATGTCCACACAAAAACCTGCACATGAATGTTTATAGCAGCTTTATTTATGATTGCCAAAACTTGGAAGCAACCAAGATGTCCTTTGGGATGTGAAAGAATAAATAAACTGTGGTACATCCAGACAATGGAATATTGTTCAGCACTAAAAAGAAATGAGCTACCAAGACATGAAAAGTCATAGACGAACCTTACATGCATATTATTAAGTGAAAGAAGCAAATCTGAAAAGGCTACGTAATGCGTGATTCCAACTATACGACATTCTGGAAAAGGCAAAACTATGGAGACAGCCAATAATTTACAGTCCCTTATGATTTATTTTTATTACTCACTAGGCCATTTCTTATATCATTAAAGCAGTGGTTCTCAACTGAGTGAGATTGTGCCTCCCAGGTGACATTTGTCAATATCTGGAGAAATTTCTTGTTGTCATAACTGGGAGAAAGAGGTGCTACTGGAATCTAGTAGGTAGAGACCAGAGATGCTGCTAAATATCTTCCAATGCACAGGACAAATCCTCACAACAAATAATTACCTGGCCCCAAATATCAATAGTGCTGCTGTTGAGAAATCTTGCGCTGGAGTTAATTATATTGGCAACCTTTGTTCTCTAGATCTGTTTGGGGCATAAAATGCTCCAGCTCTGGTGAACATCAAGGCTCAGCTCACAAAGAGGCTGCTTGTGTATAGAGTTCTGGACAGAAACTTTAATTGGGGTAGATGATTTTAATTGGGACAGATGAAATACAGCCCATCAGGCAATTTGAGCGTGCTTCAAATTAATGTGACTTCAAGTCTCCACTTGGGCTGACTGAATGCAGTTTGCATGTATATATCCATATTATACATTACTTTATAGTACTTGGTGTACTTGTTGAAATACCACAGGATTGATATGACTGAAGCTTCTGACTAGTTCCTTCTCCTTTCTTCCCAATCTTTCCTTCTCGAAGATGTCAATTTTAGCCAGGCAACGTAGCACAGAAAATCCTAGTTCTGTTCTGGGATATTAATCCCATCATATTTATTTGTTGTGGTTGATTATTTTATGACTATGCTGTGTTGTAAACTCTTTCAGAGTATTTTCTTTTATAATTTTTATTTATTTATTTATTCCCCCAAAGCCCCAGTAGATAGTTGTATGTCATAGCTGCACATCCTTCTACTTGCTGTATGTGGGATGTGGCTTCAGCACAGCCAGAGAAGTGGTGCGTCGGTTCGTGCCTGGGATCCGAACCAGGGCCGCCAGCAGTGGAGCGTGAGCACTTAACCGCTAAGCCACGGGGCCGGCCCAACTCTTTCAGAATATTAACTAATTAATTATCAGAAAATCTTGTGAAGAGATTCTACCATAATCTCTACTTTACTATGGGGAACCTGAGACAAGGAGAGGTTAGGTGACTTGTCTAAGGTCATAAAGCTAGTAGATCACCACGACAGTCTGGCCCAAGATTTTATACTTCTCATCACTCTGCTCTCTAGCTTTTCCTAGCAAAAAAGTAATTAAATTAATAAGATTAAAAATTAAACCCTTTAACGTGGGTGTTTAGGAGCAGAAATTGTTTGGGTTACAGTTTCTATGCCTGGTTGATCTCTGTGTTTTTATCATATTCTAACAACTCACTTATAGAAAAAGGTAGCAGGTACTCCATGTTTCAGGAAAATAAAGCCATCAGGGGTGAGAAGCTTAAAAATGTCGAAAATCTATCCATTCACTTACTCTTTAAATGTGAAACATAATAAATATTGTCTTTTTCTTTTAGCCACAAATCAGCTCAGTTGCAGAGCCAACACTATAAGTAATAACAATGACAACAATAGTTACTATTTTACCATTTTAAAGACCTTACTATGTGTCAGCTGCTATGCCAGCTACATTATGTATGTTCATTTAAGTTGCACATTCAATCCTAAATACATGAAATAGAAACCATTATTTTCTCCATTTTAGAGATGAAGAATCTAAGATTAAAAGAAGTTAAGACTGTCCTAAGATTGTCTAGTTTATAAGAGGTGAAGTAGGGTTTAGTCTAGGTGCCCCCTCCCCTACAAAGCCCCTTATGCTTTTCACAAGCACAAACTTCACCAAATTTTGCATTCGGAACATGGTTTGTGACAGCTAAAACTAACTTTGCGAAGGCAAGATTTTTTTTCCCCTGGAATCCTTAACTAACCAGAAGAGATACTTAGAACAAAGGCAATTCTAAGCGAGGGTATCCCCAACAGCCATTTAAAGGGACTTGAGCAGGTGATGGATTTGGGTAGAGGAAGACCATATTCTGAAGGCACCCTCTCCTAGAGTAATTGCAAGTCCTTTATTTCTATATCCATTCCTGGGATTGAATGGAGACCGTATAAACCGTTAATTTTATATAGTTGCTGTCAGTATTTATTAAGCATCCCAGCACGAGAAAACCAAATTCATCGTTGAGTACCCACACATCTGTTAAAAAAGGCAAGCAAAGGCTAGCATCTACCTGTGATGGTGGTGGTTTTTTCAAGCCTAGTTTTGATTTCAGATGTCTTGATTTCTGTTAATGATTATTGGTGAAAAATAAAGGAAAAATAGATAAGCATTCTAGATTTGATTGCTGAACTTCTGGGACTTTGGGACTTGCTGTAAAAGCAGGTGAGATTAAAAAAAAAAAAGGACAAACTCTTCTATTGAAATTTGTACAATTTTGCAAGTTTATCTTTGGTCCCTTTCTGATGAAGTGTCAAGAAAGTCCTAGAGAAGATGCCGGAGATTCAGATTCACGCCCAAAGTGAGGCCTTGGGGTTTGGGGAGTGTTGGGCTAGAAGACCAAGTTCAAAGGGCGAGTTAATCTGAGATGGAGACATGAAAGAGATGGTGAAGAAGAAAGGGGTCTTCAAAATATGAGGAATCAGGATATTTGCCAAGAATAGAGATAGGATATACAAACGCTCTTTGGAAGTTGGGGGCAGGTGAATGGCTTGGCTGCACTACTATAAAGAACTGAGGCAGGCACTGTGTAAAGAAGTCTAGTTTAAGAATAAGATTGTCAAACTCCACTTCCAATAAAGCACAACCCCTCTGAAACCCCACCACATCCACCACCACCCCTCAAAAAAAGAAAAGAAAAATAACTTCTATAAGGAAGCACAAGCCTTAGAAGGAACTTAATCTTGCAAATGAAAGCAATGATATTGTTAAACGTAGACAGGCTCTAAGCTGCTTACAACAATATTTGCTCACATTATACACATCTTATACAAGATGTTACTTTCTCATTGTTTATTATGTACTCCGTGCTCCTACAAGAAGCTTAGCTTTGGGTTTTTGCTTAACTCTGATTCCCTAAATTTGGAAATGTAATTTTGCATTAAAGGAGGGTTTTCATTTAATTAAAGAATGCATTCTAGAGCTTGACTACTAATTAAAATCCAACATTTGCTTAATGTGGATGGGTTAATAATTATAGGAAAATCATTTTCTTTTTGCACTTCGTGATTTAGTTGCTGTTTAATCTTGTACTCCTAATATTGTAATTAATACATGTTGCTGTATATGGTTTTCTGTTTCATGTCTGAAAGAAAGAAGGCAAATGTGTTCCACCACTTTTAGGGAAATTTACCTAGCATAACTCTATTACTTTGCCTGATCATCTAATGGCCGCCTCTGAATTTTCCGCCAAACTGATGTTTGTACCTGAAATATCATTTGCTCGTTTTCTAAGCTGTCTGGCACCATTGGTGTCAGTCAATGCTAAATTTATTTGATAGGCATAAATTTATCAAGTGTCTTTTTGACTCTTGGGCTAAATCATGCAGGTATAGAAATAAAAAACACAAAATTATTGTCCTCAAGGAGCTCACTGTCTACTGGGAGAGACCAACGTGTAAAATAAGCCTTCAGAAAACCATGTAATGTGTTACAATAAAAACATGAGGAGCAGAGGAGGGGTGGGTTTAGAAATTATCTGAAAAGCTATATCACAACCAAGTTTTCTGTTTGCATCCTGCCCCTTCATGTGACTTATTAGCCCATTGCTTTAGATTTATTACACAAGCGTTACTCCATTTTTTATAACTTTGCCTTCACTTTCCAGTCAATTGTGTTATAAAAGCAAAATCGGTTAACAATTTATGTACTTGCAATTTTGTCTAATAACAGAAAGAAATACTAAGGCATGCAGCTTCTAACTAATCCAACATATTTAAACACAGCTACCTTGTGCCTGATTTGGGGTTCAGATGTTAAGCGAACGTTTGGATGAAAATCAAATTGTCACGGCAGCAGATTCTGCCCAGGAAGCATCTGTGGTGCATGATCAGTTCAGAAAAGTAAGGATGGCTCTCTACAATGGAGAGTGGTTTATTGTATACAGCATAAAAATATGGGAATAAGTAAAAATAACTTTTCCAAACATTCATTGGGAAAGGTGAACTTTGTGAAATATTAGTTGGAGGGGGGAGGTGTCCGAAATGTATTCCTTCCTTGGCAAATTAGCATACTGATGCACACGTAAAATATGCCGACTGGAATAACACCTGCCTTCTGCCTTGTCTTTCACCTACTCAAGTAATTTTATCTCTGGAAGCCAGCCAGGCATATAGGAAAAGCTATCTGTCTAAATTTCAACCTTATAGCATATCCAGAGCATGTAAACGGCCTCTGAACATTTTTATGTAACACAATTTGTAACATGTTAATAATGCAAAAACAGTTGAACATCTTCCTCCAGATACAAAAACAAAAACAAAAACAAAAACAAAAGAAACAAAATAAAATGCCCCTTAGAGCAACATTTAAGCCTTCAAGCTTTTTCCACAAAAGGAAAACTTTGAAAAATTTTGGAAAAGGTGTGTGCAGATGGGGGGTGAAGAACGTATTTGAGAGGAGAAATATGTTTGCAATATTATTATGCCACATACTAAGTATGATATTTGTGGTCACAAATAAAGATATTCACCAAGAATACGTTACCAAAGTGCTTTTTATAATAAGAAATAATGGCAAGTCTCCTCAAGGCCTAAAGAGAGAACACTGGTGAGTTAGACTAATCAATCACTCAATGGAATATTACATAGCTATGTAAACTCATATTTTATAAGACTATTGTTGTCAGTGCCGTGGAGTCAATTGCAACTCCTAGCTACCCGCTGTACAGCAGAGCAGAACCCTGCCTGGTCTTTCTGCACCATCCTCTGACCTTCTAGTGCTGTATCAGACAATGCTCTGCTGCTATTCACAGGGTTTTCATGGCCACTGTTTTCAGAAGGGGGTGACCAGCTCCTTCTTCTAGTCTGTCTTAGTCTGGCTGCTCCACTGAAACCTGTCCACTATAGGTGACCCTGCTGTTATTTGAAATCCTGGTGGCACAGCTTCCAGCATCACAGCAACATGCAGGCACCACAGTACGACAACCGACAGACGGGTGGTGTGGTTCCCTGACCAGGATACGAACCCAGGCCGCGGACATGAGTGCAGAATCTTAACCACTAGACCGTGAGGGCTGACCTCATAAGACTATACAATCACATATTAACTTTTTTCTCTTAATGGTAAGTGAAAAAGGAATGAAGCAATAACGTATACATAGTATAATTTCTCTATGTCAAGAAAAAAAATAAAAGGAAAATCAATATTGTGCAAACAATGTAATAGGAAACAAAATACATCAAAACGTTAACTCACTCATTTATAACTCATTCATCATTTATTAATTTATCCACTTATATGATATATATAAAGGACCAATATCTATGGCAAATAGATATTGAGAATATAATAAAGAATAAGAGAAACCTTGCAATTATGAAGCATACTCTTAGCTGATTCTGATTGTGGACTATAGGGGAGGTTTTAATATTCTTTCCTCTGAATATACTATCCTTTCTAAAAAAAAGATGGAAATTTATCTTATAATGGAAAATCACTAAGGTAAAAACAAAAACAAGAATGTTAGCGCTGTATCATGGATCTTCCTAAACCTGGAATTTGAACATGGCTAAATGATACAGCTGAGTTCCGTTAGCATCCAAAGGGACTATAAATTTCCTTGTCAACTGAAATCCCAAAGGAAACTCCCTGGCTGCATCTAATGACCTAATCTGATATGGGTCCAAGGTGGTTGCAAATCTATAGCTTAGCTTTTATGAAAAACATATTAGAAACATTAAAATTCCAAAATGGTAGTGAGTATGTAACCACACAGGCTACACTGATTGACTTACATATATTTTGTCTCAATGATACCAAACTTCAACAACAACAAAAAAAAAACAAGCCTCCAATGGTCAGCCAGTGTCAAGATACAGTTTCACCAATTTGCTCTGCTGAATCCACATATTTTTCTACCACTTGGTGAATAACATCTACCAGTTCTTCTATCATGTCATAATCCTCTGTCTCTGTCCTGATCGATTTCCATTCTAGTCATTTATAAAAAATGCCCAGGCATCTGTAACTACTTTGATATCTCTTCATCCACCTTGCCTGTGAATACCTCCAGCCTAGGAACACTGAATCCGCTTCTAAAGAGTATCCATTGCCTTTACCTTATTTTCCAGAGAGGTTTGAAAATTGTTTTTCTCCACTTCACAGGCTAAAGTGATAAATACTATGGAGCATCATCAGGCTCCCTGAATACATACATTCCTGCCATCCTCCTTTCTTTACGCCCAGGAATCTGGCATTTCCTCCCTCTTATCCATATGTTTCCTGACCTCAGTTCTCTAGACACTGTGATTCTCAGGTTACGATCTTAAGTTCCCTATGTAACACCCATACCTCAAAAAATATGGGCCAGGGGCCGCCCGGTGGCGTAGTGGTTAAGTGTGCGCACTCCGCTTTGGTGGCCGGGGTTCGCAGGTTTGGATCCCTGGCGCGCGGCCACACTGCTTGTCAAGCCATGCTGTGGCGGCGTCCCATATAAAGTAGAGGAAGATGGGCACGGGTGTTAGCCCAGGGTCAATCTTCCTCATCAAAAAGAGGAGGATTGGTATTGGATGTTAGCTCAGGGCTGATCTTCCTCACAAAAAAAACACATAAGACAAAATAATATGGGCCAGAGGTATGTTCCTATCTTCATCTCGAACATCTGTATGCATTGCTTCTCTCTTTTTCTAGAACCTCTTGTCTGCTTGAATTCCCATCTTGGTAAGTTCTTCTGAAGTTTATATTGCATGTGTTAAGCCAGCTGCCAACTGCCCAGCTCAAATAAAATAAATAAAAATAAAGCCATAGGTTTCTATTCATTTCCACTAGAAATTGCCTTTTGCTGTACATTCTGCAATATGGCTAGTCAATAGGATTTTCTTTCCCACTGAGTGAGCTTTGAGTCAGGTCAAATAACGAAAATGCCCAGTGAATGGGGCTCTACCAGGAAGCCGCGAGATGCATCAAATAGTAACAGTACCCTGGAGATGGAGATTTTTGAGGAGATCCAAACCCTGTCTGCCCCCTCCTGTGGTTGCAAAACCCCTGGTTTTCTAGACTACCATGGAGCTGGGGAGAGGAGGATGGGAGTTGGCGAAGTGAAAATGTCCCAGATCTCCACTGTTCTTACTGAGATTCAGCAGTTTTTCTTGGACAAATACTCCTCAGATTGTGGCAATCTTTTGGTTAATTTCCAGAGTTCTGAAAAAGTGTAGTTGGACAATTTTGCCAGTATTTCTGCTGTTTCTATGGAGGGACAGATTTACAGAGGTTCTCACTCTGCCGTTCCTAAAGTCCCTCCCTCCAGTAATAAAAGCTTTCTGGTTTCTGAAAACAAACAAAAAACTCAAGCTGAGAATTTAAACCTGCTCCAGCACAGTTACAAGTAACCAACCAGCTTCATAGATTTTTATTTCTACTGAATTGTTTTAAGGTCTCTCAAAGCCTTGTCATTGATAGACATTTGATCCCAGATAACTACAGGTAAATAATTTAAATGACTGTTTTGCTATTCTTACCGTGAACTACCAACATGCCATTGACAGCTAGCACTCATGTTATTAGTGACTTTCAATCTAGCCCATCAGGGAACTAATTATGGATTCCCATCCTTAAGATTCTGTTCCTCTGGCTCCACTTTTAGGATCAATATGATTATCTATCAGAGATGCAGAAGCACCAAAAGTGTTATGGGATAAATATTCTTTAAAGGGTTTAGAAATTTCACTAATGAAGGTCTAGAAAAGGGAGTTGGAAGATCATAAAAATGTCCTAAGTATCCCTCTTAAAGCATTGGTATGGTTGGAGACATCAGAGTTTGCAGGGGAATCTAAGACACCAAGTGCCTCCAACAGCCGTGTGTCCCACCAAGGGGAAGTTTGCCGAGATGTCTACGGGAATCTGTTGCCTCTCTCCGTGGTGCCAGCCTGGGGATGCTGTTGGTACCCAGGGCCGGCAGTCAGGAAGAGCAGCAGGACTTGGAGGCGGGGAGAGGCAGGGTACCACCTCCGCGTCTGTCCTTTACACTCTCTGGGAAGACCTTCGGAGCATCATAGTGGCTGATTTACTTCTGCCATTGAAGCCTCAAACAAGTTCCTTTTAGCCCGCTATAACTCAGAATCACACAGGAAAGGGAGTTTTAGGAAATAAAGTTCCTAGATTAATCAATTTGACAATACAAAATATAAGCCCAGGTCTCTATTATAGAGCTGCAGGCTTTGAGTTGGGCTGGGACTGTAGACTTGACGGGAGCCATATCTAGTTTCTGGGTTAGAGTTTGTTTTTGCCGTGTCTTTAGTAAGTATTTTATTAAAAATGCATCTCAACTCTCACTTCCTTAGAGTCGTCTTCCATGACCACCCTATCAATAGGAAACTTCACACCCAGTCCTGTACTGTCTAACCAACTAATTAGATTTATTTTTTCATAGCCATTTTTTAGTAGGTACCACTATTTACTTATCTATTTATTTGCTTTTAAAAAATTTAGTTTATTGTCTGTCTCCCCAACAGGAATGTAACTGCCTCAGAGGAAGTAACCTTATCTATTTCATTTGTCGTTGTATTCCTAGCATTTTAAACAATACATGACACTCAATGGGGACAACGTAAATATTCTGTTATATGAATTAAACAAAATCAGAAATTTTCAAATAATAAGGTGTTAATAAAAGAACTACAACTCACCATGTAGTTGATTTCATACTAGATTCTCAATAAATATTTGTTGAAATCAGGAGTGAACAATGAATGAATGTTTTCGCTGCTCTGTGATCAAAAATAATGTGAGGTTCTGAATGCATACTTGGTACAAGTCAAGTATTGCTCTTACTACAAAATGGCAGCAGCATGAATTTGAGGGTGGACAATGGTCTGGAAATATTAGAAACGTAGCAATATTGCCAGGGGAAGTATAGACCATGGCAGTGTGGGAACTGGTGATGCTGGAGCAGAAGTGCTGTGACCTGAATCCAGAAGGGAGGTGACATGGGACAAAAACTCAGACTTAACTTCCCCACGCCAGTTTACCAGATTTTACAGAATCTAGGTAATTAGAAGACAGATTTTGCTATAATGCCTCTGGAGCTATCAAACCAGGACACATTTGGCTTACATAGTTATTGGATGGTTTGCTTCCATTCGAATACGATCTCCTGCTGGTTAGTCAGGGTTGATGTCACATTCAGCTTTGTTATAGGCTGAGAGTTTAGCACACGGCAGCCAGCTTTCCAATAGATATTCTAACAGATATTTGCTAAATAATAACTGCCCATTTGTGGTATACCACTCACTTCTTCCAAAGTTAAGTACGATCTAACCACCTGCAAGGCAATGCCCCTTCACAGAACGTTGTGTTCTGGCTCTAAGTATCATGAGACCTTCTCTGCCTTGGCCACGCATTGCAATGGGGGGAGTGAAGGCTGTTTCCCTCCGGTGTCGTGTCAATTGCACTTTACGCACCACTCCAGAGAGAACCCATCTTGCTTGGACTTTAATTAAATAACCTTCAAGGATGAAGTACCACAGGGGGCAAGGTCGCAGGGATAGCTACAATTATTTCCTGCAGCTATTGATTTTACACTAATGATCTTAAATGATGCATAGCTCTGGATCCAGCAATCTCACTCAGAATGGCAGGTGGAGACTAGTGCTTTGCTTCCCTCAAGGGACCAGAGCAATTTGGACAGATTTAAACTTGTTGATGCTATTTTCTAAGTGTGAAGGAAGATGAGAGTCTGAAATCTGGAGGTTATATGAATGTAATAGAGGGTATAATATTTAGATGAGAGGCTTTGGAGCCGGAAAGAACTGAGTTCAAATTATAGTTCTTCCGTAATTGCTTGTGAACCTTGAGCAAGAAGCTCAACCCCTCTGATCTTTAGTTTTCTCATCTATAAAACAGAGATGATGATGTATATCTTGTATTTTTTCAAAAGTATAGAAGGTGGCAATTTTAAATCGTTAAGCATTATGCTGCAATAATTGCTACTTCCTTTTTTGTTTTTATTTAAGGTATTAGATGCATATTTCCCTCCTAAGGATATTTACCTTTTAATTCTTGGAGCGCCAAAAGCCTTTAAGTACCAAATAAATATATCTCTAATGATGGGATTAGAGACAACATGTTAAGGCTCTCATCCCGACTATGTGAAATAGGAAGAACACTTGACTCAGACTTCAAAGAACTGGATTTGGAAGGTGGTTCTACCCTACTGTGTGAACTTAAGCAACTTTTTGGTCTCTCTGAGCGTCCTGTGCTTTCTGAAAAATATGGACATTGACAGATCTCACACTGGGTTGTTTAATGATAAAGGGGATTAAAAATGTGAAAGCTTTTGACTGAAAGATAAGTACTATAAAATACCATTAGATATTATCCCACAAATAAGCCTTAGTGGTCAGAATACCTGAAAGACCAGGAACAGAGGCATTTTAACAGCTTTGCAGAGTATCGATTTGAAAATTACTGCTGATAGTTCGGGAAATGATGTACACTTGCAAGAAGCCTTTCATTTTTTCCCCTTTTCTTTGACTTCTAAAGCCAAAAGAGACCAATAATCAAGGAGTGGAAGAAATCAAACCTAGAGATTAGAAGATTATACTAGACACAAAGTTATAGAAACAACCATGAGTCTTGGATAACTTTCTCTCTCTCTCTCTCTTTCTCTCTCTCTCTCCCTCTCCTTTCAGGATTCTTGGAAGGTAGCTATACTCCTTCGCTTTATGACAGAGCATTTCATGACGAAGAAAAGCTCCTGTGTCAAACTGGTATTTTCTCATAGCAGTTTCTCATGGTATTTTTTACATTCTAATTTTTCAAGACTATTTCCCCAATCCTTGGGTTGAAATACTCACATTCTGACTCTAATTTACTATCTCTGAGATTCATGTATTCACTTATCTGTCTTTTTTTCCCCACAAAGATACACTCAATATCTACTATACATACCTCCTATGTGCTAGAATTGGAAGCCCCATCAAACAACTTCGAGTCACTTACAGTCGGAAGGAAAGTCAGATGCATGAAGAAAGAATGACCAATGTCACAACAATGAGCACAAGTAAGGAACTTAACCCACACCCAGGGATGCCATGGAAGGCATCTGGAAAGAAGTGATGTCTAAGTTGAGAACACAGGGGTAAGTAGGTAAGGTAGTGGTGCTGGGGATAGAGAGTACACTTTCAGGGCAAGTTGAGAATCTGTAAATAGTTTCACATAGGTGGAACAGAGTTGGGATAGGGAAGGGGGGTAGTACAAAAATGAACTGGACAGGTGATGCGACTAATCATGAGCTACCTTGTGGTGGACACTGTGATGTCCACCCAGACCTCCTTCCACGGATTTCTTTTCCTGTCCATTGGGAGTGCTGTTGGCAAAAGGCCTTCAGTGTCAGGGAAGTGACCCCTTGCCATCCAGGGATACTGTCACAAACAGTCACCTTCCTGGGGTAGCCCATACAAAATGGTTGGTCAATGAAAGAGTATAAAATTATGGCCATGTCCAGCCACATGGGACTACTAGAAAAGGCCATTCTAGCTCCAGAGCTTCCCATGAAGTTGACTGGTACTTCCCTTAGCCCTGCATCACAGCTCAACTACTCCTTCTGCCCATTCTTTCTCCCTTCACCTAACTTTCAAAAGTTTTGATCTTTGATCGCTGCTTAATAACTCTGCCTCACAATCTGCTTCCCAGGAACTTCAGCCTGCTATAGACATCGTCAAATTTACGTGATTTAGCTCTTCATACAGTCCAGCCACTCTCATTTCACAAATAGAAAATTGAGACCCAGAAAAGAAAAGTAGTTTTCCAAATAATCACTGTTAGTCATTGGCTGAGTAGGTCCTAGTGTATGGGTATATTTGCCTCCTGTTCAGTCCTCTTTCCCCATAACGCAAACATTTCTGTTTGTTTGCAACTTTGATGAAGTGGGAAGAGAAAACTTTGCAAGTTGACCACATCTCATCTGGCCATTGTCATCTCTCATCACTTTTCTCTTCACCCTCTGTGCTTTAGCCACAATAACCTGTTTCCAGTTCTCTGAGTGTGGGTGATGAGTTATTTCAGTCCTCATTATCTGTGTATAATTCTTCAGTTAGAGTCTCAGTCTCCTGCCCATTGGCTGCCTGGCTACACATCTGAGACAAGAGTTTATCCATGGAGTCTCTTGCCTCCCCTAGGCAGAATTAGACAATTTTGCCAGCTCCTTTGTGTCCTCATAATGTACATAACTCTTATAGAACATACTCTATCTATTTTCTTACATATTCCCATCCTAGGATTAAAGTTTTTTAAACCTTGAAGATGTTTTTACTCATCTTTATATCTGCAAAACTTAGAACAATGAATAGAAAAAAAAATGAATAAAAGAAATTACAAATTTACAAAGGCTTCTGGGTGTATAGGCTCCTTCAAAATAAATAATTATTGGGTTGATAGTAGTAGTTGCAATTACAGTAACCATGACTATCTGAAAAAGCATAACAACATTAAAGAACTTTGACAAATATTTTGTACTATTAAGAAATATTATGCCAAATGTAGAAAAGATGTGGCCAAGGATGACTCTACGTCTTTTCAAGATGATACTGGAGTATTTATTATCTTACAGGTCTGCCTAAGAATCATTTAGTTCTCCTAAGTGAATGCACTTGTGATTGACATACTACTCACTATTTATTAGAACCATGAGTCTGTAAAATGATGTGTTTTGAGATGTGTTTTTCTGGTAGACATGCGAATTGCTTCTGTCCAGTGGATAAGATATCTCCAAAGCTTACAGATTAATTGCCCTGTAGTACTCTTACTCTAACATTCTTTCTTTCAGTGCCTGTATTTACTGTTTCTCTAATTCTCTTTGAACTAGCTTTACCATCATGCTGTTTCCTTCATTAATGATTTAAATAAACCTTTAACATGTGCTCACTGTACGACTGTATAAGAGGCATATTTTTAATTTTTTGAAGATTATACTCTGACAGTCCTTGATGTGAGATGGGCAAGGTGGGGATACCTAACCTAATTTTGTAGCTGAGAAACTAAGGCTTAAGGAGTTGAATTACCTGGCACAAGGTTTTACTAGCACGCAGTGGTGGCAGCTTTCAGCTAAGTCTCTTGACTTCAGAGCTTGTGCTGTGCGTATGAGAATCTTGGGTATGGTTGGGAATGTGTCAGATTGGAGGAAGAGAGTTCTCAGGAGGGAGGTACTAGTGTTGAAAATATATGTTGCCGAATGTGTGGTTCTGCCAATTATTGGCCCTGATAAATAGTCCAAGAAACATTTCAGGGTCACATTCTCTTCAATGTCTTTAAATTTTAAGTCTTAGGCCACTATGTTGGTGTTGAAATTCAACAATTTTCCTATACCCATTCTAACAAGGAGTCTTGGCATGTATGAATGTTAGTAGGAAAGTAAGAAAAGAAAAGAAAGAGAGAGAGGGAAGGAGAGAATGAGATCTATGATCTGCCTCCTGTAATAATAGTGTGTATCTATTGCTTTGTTTTCCCTGTGGGACATCTCTATGAATGGCACAGAAAACAAGGTAGTGTATTGTAAGTGAGATTTATGGGTGATGGGATGGACAGATAGATCCTAAACCAATTAAGCATCATTTTTTTTGAGAAATGATGCCTTTATGAGATTAGCTCTGTCACTTGAGAAGAAAAACAAATCTTTGAGATTTTTTTGATTATATCCTTGATCTGTCTGAAGAGATTCATGTTTACTAAACCTATTCTCAGGGGATTAAGGTTAGAGTAGGAAAGAGGTTTAAGATGTTCATGTAATTAATATTAGATAAATGTTATGTGGAAATAGTTTTTTGGCCCAAATAGCTCAGCACCATTTCACGTGCATTTAGTTAGTATCCACTCTGTAAAAGGTGCTACAGGGAACATCAGCTCCATGCCTTGTGCCTTATGAGATATTTTAAATATGGTATTCCATTTAGTCTTTAGGCAATATCATGGTGTAGTGGGAGTAATTCCATCTGAGCAATGATGGAACTGAGGGTCAGAGTGTTTAAGTTCCTTGTGCATAATTATGAAACTAGAAAGCGATTATACTGACATACATACGTCTGCTACCAAACTCAGGAAAGCTCGAATCTTCCTCTGCCGAAAATTCAGAATTGGGAGAGAAACCCATGGAGAATCAAAGAAAGGAGAAGACATCATCCTGAGAAGTCATACGGGCCCAAATGACCTAACGACTCAACATGGTAGAAGGTATAGAGTTCTTACATCCCGATCTATCTCAAAATCTAACTGGAGTCCTTCCTGTGAATTAGTAGACACCCACATAATTATCATTTACTTCCTCTCTCATCATACATGGTTCAAATGCTCAATATGTGCCAGGCAGTGTGAAATAATACAAGTTGTGCAGAATAAATTCTATGAAATAATACAACAGTAACTTGGTAGAACACACTGAAAATAATATAACCCAATTGTGTGGAAAACAAAGGTTTGGAGAAACGATAAAAATTATAACCAAAACAAATGTTCTAGCAACATTAATAAAAGATAAAATAGAATTTAAGAGAAATTTATTATGCACAAGGAACAATATTTTATACTTATAAAAAGAATGCATAATCTACCATCAAACAATCATGCACATGTATACACTTAACAATATAGGATTCAGTAAATATAAGAAACAAATAATGGACATATGAGGATAAATTCCTTGGGAACCTGATCTAGCAGAAAACAATATTATTAGACATATACATGATTTGAAAGACATAATAGTAATTTGATATAAGACATGTAGAACCTACTCTCAACCAAAAAAGAAAAAATGCTAACATGTGACTTAAGTCAATGTAGTACACATAGATTTATAGACAGATAATCTATTGGAGCAGAATAGGGAACTCATGCATATATGGAAACTTGGTATATTACAGAAGTGGTTCAGCAAATCAATGGGGAACAGGTAGATTTAAATGTGGGTGCTGGAAAATTTGGCTCTTCTATTTAAGAAAAATAAATAAATTGGTACTTATTTTCCATGCAAGCCAAATATATATTCCAGATGAATTAAAAACCAAAGCATGGAAAATGAAACAATCAAAAAAAGCCATAACCATAAAACTTACAGAGAGGTATAGAAGAGAACATCTGTTTGAGCTGAATATAGAAGTATTTACTAAGTTTCACACAAAAAGCGTGAAGTATGAAGGAAAGGATTGACAAATTTGAATACTAGACTTTTAAAAATACATTTGCAACCCTTTAGCAGACAAAATATTAGCATTTAGAATAAGTAATGCAAATAAATAATGACAAATAGCCCAACAGAAAAGTGCAAAGTATTTGAGCAAGACATTTACAGAAGGGCTGAGAAAATGTGCAATAATTGTATGAAAAATGTTCCAACTTACTATGAATCACAGAAAATGTATGAGATATTATTTTTCCTCCATCAGTCTAGCAAAAAATATAATTATCTGTTTACACAAGTGTTGAGGAAGATTTTGAGAAACAGCAACTTACACTGCTAGTGAGAGTAGAGACCACGGAGAGAGCAAATTGGGTATATCCGGTACTGTCAGCTGAATAATTGCCCACCAAAAGATGTCCACATCCTATTCCCCAGAACCTACAAATGTTACCTTATATGGTATAAGGGGCTTGCAGATGTGATTGATTGAAGGATTTTGGGGTGAAGAGATTATTCTGGATCATCCCAGGGAACCCAATGTAATCACAAGAGTCCTTATAATCCTATAAATTTTCCTATAAATCCTATAGGCACTATACAGAAAAATCATGTAAAATTTTCAATTTTACAAATTTATACTCTCAAAATTATAGCGCCCAGAAGTCCAAAATCAGTTTCACTGGGCTAATGCGTCAGCAGAGTTGGTTCCTTCTGGAGTCTCTTAGGGAGAATCTGTTCCTTTTCCTTTTCTAACTTCTGTAGGCCCCCTGCATTCCTTGGCTCATGGCCCCTTCTTAGCATCATTCCAACTCCTTGCTTCCATTGTCATTTCTACTTTCTCCTTTGACCCTCTGGCCTCCTTCTTCTTACTGAGAAGACTAAGGGGATGATGTATGTAGATGAATCTGTCTTTGTATGGCACATAGTAGGAAATTAATAAATATTACCATTAATAATGCTATTAGCATTTTCGCCATGACCAAGGGTGGAAGAAAAACAGTTACTCATTCATACACCCAAAAAGGGTAGAAATGAAGGCTATGGAGGGGAAAGGTTCTATATCTGGAGTGGGCAGACTTTTAATGGAATGTAAAAATTTTAGTTGTACATCAGAAAAGGCCAAGAGGATGGAGATTCTTAAGCTTTCCTCTCCCCTTTGCACTCATCCCAAGTAGAAGAAGTTATAATCTAGCTAGATCTTGGACACATTTACTGGCCAGAAGGGTCGTTGTCTATGGTAAAATCTTCTGTGTTCCTTGTCCGCTTCCATGCACATGTCCTGTGTCATAAGATGATCTATAAATAGGATATCTACATAGTTATCGTCTAAATCAGGACATCTTTAAAAAGGAAAGAAGCACTATTAAGTACTGTACTGGGCAACAGTTTGCATTGGGATTGTCTCAGGCGTGGCAGAATGTAGCTGCCCTACCTGTGTAGAGATATTTGTCTTTTCCTGCACGTGCCCAGCTTGCTTTGCATCCGGTGTTCTCTGTACTGCATCTTTCACCAAAGCTGCAGAAGTGATAAAAAGAGCCTGAACCTGACCTGGCCATTTTTCTCTTTGTTTGACTCATGTGGCTGAAGCTCTTTGCATTACTCAAGATTTGAGATAAGTCTAGCCAGCTTTCTTTTCTTTCTCCTGACTTCCATTCACTCACCGTAATTGTTCTAACATATCGGGGTCTGTATATGGACACAGAGGGTCTCTATACAGGGACCTCTAGGCCTGGACTCAAGCCAAGATTACAAAATGTTCTGCGTTGGACAACGTGGCTAATGATAAAGTGTTTCTTCTGCCTTTGTCCCTCTATATTCCTGTTTTGGGGACACCATAAGGATAGAGAGAATTTGTTCTATACTACATATGATAAATGCAAACATCTCCTGTTCCCCCAACCACAAATGCTGTTTTAATAGTATTGAAAACATTCATTTAAAACAATCAAGATATGTGCTAAGCTTTTTTACTAAATATTAGGACATCTCACTTAAGCCCAAATATTGTTCTCTCCTTTCTTGTGTGCATGGGTGTATGTGTGTGTATATATTATTTTATATGTAAAATTTATATATAATATTAAAATATGATATTCATTATTATAATATAATAATATAATTACATTATTTAAACATTATATTCACATATTGTTTTATATAAAATACATATGAATTGTGTGTATGTCTGTATAAGTGTCTGTGTGTATCATCCATCTTACTATCTATTTATTGCAAGTTTTTTTCTGTTTATGCTGCCAGCACTATTCTCACTGGTACATTTATCCTTCTACCCACCCATCCATGCATTTCTTGTATAAGCAAATTTTATTTTTTTTCCCTCCCCTCTGGTAGTAACAATATTTTTAACACCTTTCCTACCTCATTTTTTTTTTTTTTTTTTTTTTTTTTGCCAAAATACAAGCGCTAGCCTACAGGCTTTCTCATTTAGAAGGACATTACTGTGGTCACTTTAGGGAGATGGTATGACCAAAACAGCAAAGTTAGGGCAGTTACTGCTTAAGATGTCTGACTGAATTTTTGATCCATGATGTCTGGTTCCCTTTCTATGATGATAACAGGAATTTTGTTATTTTCAGTTATTTGTTTTTGATAGGGTGCACATATCTATCTAATATCGTCCTGTTCTGCTCTCATCAATAACAATAAAATCACACTTCTGAAGACTTCAAGGCTGGTACTTTTTTCCAACAGATTCCTATCAGCTATTAATTTTTTCCAGCATTCTTACTGAATACTTTGTACCTGTGGGGCAGGATCCTCGGCTCTGTGGTAACAACAGGAATTGAATAGATTCCACCTGTGCCCTCCATAAGCTAGTAGTCCAGTGGGGTACAGAGGGACAGATAATAGAAAATAATAACTTTTAAATCTGGGCTAGGGAAGAAATACTTAACCAGGATGGGTTGGAGACAGAAGAGGTCAGGAAAAGCTTTCTTGAAAATTTGCTGCCTTTTTTTGAAGGATGGGTACCTGTTACTTGGTGGATCCCACATTCGGTGGGCATGGTATTTGACAGCTTGCCTTTACCCAAGGGCTAGAAAACCAGCTCAGATAATACGTGTTTTCCCTCACTAAGTCTCTTATCCTGAGACTGAAATTACCCTTTTCAGTTTGGGATTGGATCGTTAAGTCCCTGCATCATGCTATTCTCCAGAGGACACTCAAAAGACACAGCTGTAGCCCCAAAGTCTCCCTATCCGTTGTATAGCTCGTCCAGCACCAGAATGCTCTGGAAGGGATGGGAGGTTAAATTATTCCACAGTTATTAGTCCGTTTTCCTGGGGAGAGGGGGCGAAAAGGTTTTGATTTCTACTTTCAAATCTGTTTCTATCTTTGATATCTAAGGGGAAACGTGAACTGGATTTTCCTAATCAAGTTTTGGGCCTGGCCTCATCCCAGGCTATTTTAGGGTGAGCTGAAGATCCACATGTCCCTGATAGGAATAAAACTTATTGGTATGAGCTCTGGAAACCAAACATGAGGGTAAAATTATTTTTTCAAGCAGTGAAGGGACTCAAAATATTCTCTGGTTTTCTGCACTGCTGTTTTTATTGTTATCATTATTATTAGATACATATTATTGTATATACAATAGTAGCTAATATTTTGTACTCTAATTTTCTTTCTTTCTTTTTTTTTTTTTTTTTGCTAAGGAAGATTCACCCTGAGCTAACATTGGCTATCAAATCTGCCTCTTTTTGTATGTGAGCTGCCGCCACAACATGACTACTGACAGACAAGGGGTGTAGGTCTGCGCCCTGTAACCAGACTCAAAGTGGTATGTGCTGAACTTAACCACTAGGCTACCCAGGCTAGCCCTGTACTTTAATTTTCAATGTACTAAAAGCTTTCACCTAAATGATCTCATGTTATATTTATAGCAAACCTGGGAACAAGTATTTGCTACCCCATTTTCAAATGAAGAGACTGGAATTTATGGAAAATAATCAATTACTTCAATGCCACATAGCAACTTGGTGGTTAACACCTTGAATCTTAAACCTGGGTGCCTTTAAGTCTGTATCCCTCTGCAGTCACATATTCTTTGGAGCAATCCATTAGAAGCTAAACAATAATGAGGATTTTATTAGATAATTTTAATTTATCATTGAGATATACTCAAATAAATTTCAGAGAATGTATGATTCTTTTTGTCTCATGACTTCCATTGTGTAAACATGGCCTCTGATAGCACATCTCCAGTGTTTCCAAACAGCTCTTTGGAAGGCATAATCTGTTCTCCTTTATTATTTTAGCATATCTTGTCCCAGCACCAACGCTCGCGTACGGTTCATTTGTGTACATATAGAAAGAGACGTTATTGTCTGTGCAGCAATAGGATTCTCAATGAGAGAGGAAATTAAAAAGCAACAGGTGATGAAAACAGAATGATTACATCTTCTCTAGGCATAAACACTGGCAACACCTGATAATCTTGAAAGACATTTAGTTCTGTCCAATAAATATTTGTAGCTGTCCAATGGAACCATTTTTCATTATTTTTGAAGTAGTCGTGACCAGATTTTCCATGTAAGTAAATTTAATGCTTGTTGAGAAAATGAATTTGAAAGCTCTGGAAATGTTACACAAAACTCCCCTAATTGGCTTTGTCTAGGCTATTCCTAAAGCTGTAGGACACTATTTTGCTACTTCCCTTTGAAAATGTGGCCACTGCAAGTCTTGAAACTGCCACCTTGTACCCCAAAAGAAACACCAAGCACTTGACTCCATGTAAAGGAGTCTTTAGACACTGAGAATATGACTTGGTGTGTTTATTTGACTCTGCAGGACTCATAACTATAGGACGCCAACAGACCAGTGTCTAGACTCTCTAGTTCTCAAAAACAAACAATTCGTGTTCTTTATAGCATGCTCCTATTCAACAACTTTTCTAGACGGGCAGGGACTCTGTCTCAGCACCAAATGTTGTCATAAAATTTATAATTTTTTGCTTCGTCTTCTTATAGAATATCCCTCCACTGGTTGTAAAGATGTAACATCTCTCTCTTTCTATGGCTTGTCAGTAGGAGATGGTGGAAGCTCTCAAAGCAGAAGCATACCCATAGGTAGTGTTTCTCTGTTAAGCAGGTACTCAGCGGTTGAGGATCCTCTTTCTTGTCCTTCACTGGTTGTAGAAAAATAAGAGACCTACTGTGTCCTAGGTCATTTCTGTGTCCTATTTCATTTACTAATCATAGCAAGTTGGAATGTAGGTCTAATTACTCGCATTTTAGAGAGAAGGGCACTGAAGTTCAGAGGGATTAGATTATGTGACTAATGTCACCTACTCAGACATGGGGCTGAACTTTGAACTCCAGTCTTTGTAATTAAGTCCATGGCTCTTCGTAATGCAAGAAACAGTTGTGCCAAACCTGTGTTTGCACTGGGCCCTGTTCAGCGAATCATTCTGGCACGCGTATGCTTTAGTGCAGTTCAGATGGGTAATGTATGTGTCCTTGTATCAGTTATTTTTGTTGGAGGAGGTGTCAAACGTAATGAGTTTAACTGTTTGAATGGAATTGATTAGTTCATTCAGGCAGCCAGGAAAATCAAGACCTTGTCAGTAAAGAACAAAAAAAGGAGCGAAAAATCATTTGTATGCATAGCTATAGCCTCAGTGTACTTCACTTATGTTTTTTTTGAAAAGGCTTTCTGGACTTCCCATTATATTTAGAATACAATCTGAGCTTCTTAACCTAGCCCATAAGACCCCATGAGGCCTGATATCTTTACTCAGTTCCATTCTCATCCCCTCGTACTATCCTTCCATCTTCTTGTACTCCAAGCTCACAGCCTTCTGAGGGTTTCTGGAACACACAAGGAGTCTTCTTGACTGTCTGCATGCATTCCTCCCTCCCCCCCCTTCCTTCTTTCCTTCCTTCCTATTTCCCTTCCTCATCTCCTTCCCTCAACAAATATTTATTGAGAACTTTTATGTTCAAAATAGAGATGCTAAAGATTGCAGAATGGACCAAATAGCAAACGCCATCTTCATGTATCTTACAATCTAGTGCAAAGGACAAGAATATTTTTAGTATTTTTAGGGAATGGCAAGGATTCAGATTTACTGGAGCCAAGTGAGAGAGAAAGAGTATAGCAAGAAATGAGGTACAAAGGGAGTAAGGGGCTGCCACTGGTAATGAATTTGAATTTCATTCTAAGCGATGTAGGGAGACAATGGATATTTTGAGCAGAAAGTGGATGTAAACTCTCTGGCTGCTGTGCAGAGAGTAAAATGTAGGAATGCAAGAGTAGTTACAGAAAGGTCAAATAGGACATGTGTGTTGTCCAGGTGGGAGATGATGGTAGTGTGGTTTGGTAGAGACAAAGGTGATAAGAAGTAGTTAGATTTGGGAAATATTTTGAAAGTAGACCCAACAGGATTTTTTTTTTTTTTTTTTTTTGCTTTACCTTAAAAAGTATGATTCAAACTTTTTATCTATAGCAAATGGGTGAATTGTAGAACTGTTTGCCAATACTGGGAGGGGGGGATATATTTTTGGGGAAAATCAAACATTTGTTAAAGTTGAAATTTTCTTTAGACATTCCAGTGCTAATGTCAATATGCCATCTGGAATTCAGGAGGAAATTGAGGGCTCTAGTTATAGGTGGAAGTTGTCAGAATAAATCTGACCTTCCCACTTTGAGGCTTTTTACTCTGCCTGGAATGATCTTATTCTGGATGTTATCTATTTGTCTCTTTTTTATCCTTCAGGTCTTAGCTTATATACCCAATTTTTAGAGAGGTCTTCCCTGACCAAACCATCAAAAGTCATCACCTCTCTCTATCAGATAACTCTGCTTAGGTTTATCTATTTACCTACCTATCTATTCATCTATCTGTCATTTTATTGTGTTGTTGCTTTGTAATTACTGGTGATTTCTCTTCAAAGAATTACCTCAAACTTACCACAATTTTTTATTGTTTTGATAATTTGCTTCTTTGTTTACTGTCTATCCTTTCAGCATGATATACACTCTATAAAGTCACAGACCATGCCTATCTAATTTATTGTTGCTCCCCAGTGCCTAGCACCGCTCATGCCTGAAGTAGATGCACAAATATATGTGCAATAAATGAATATGTTGAGTTCTTCTCATGTCTTATGCTTTAAGTCCCTCACTAACAGTTGTGTCCATACCCTGAGCCTATTCAGAAAGGCAAACACAGCAAGAGCAACCTGAAACTGACCTGCTGCCAAAGTCTGGGATGGTCCATTTACTCTGAGGCTGGTATCCTTTGTGGCTGGTGTGGGGCAAGGGCACCTCTTTGCAAATCCTCCCACATCTCTTTCAAGCTAATCATGGCCACCCTGTATGCCTAGGCTTATGTCACAGAATCGTCAGTCTCTGTGAGATAGTCATGTCAACACAGTACAATAGAATATGATTACTGCTAAAATGATGGTTTTTACTCTTGGAGGATGGAGGAGAGAATGCCTCTACATCTAACTGGAGCTGTCTACAATGTTTCACAACTCAAGTCATCTTCTAGCTGAGCCTAGCATGTTGAGAAATTCAGTAGGTTAAAGTGGTCTAATGCAGTTCAAAACATATGAGTTCTGTATCAAAAAGTTATAAATTCAAATCCCAGATCTTTCGTTTATAACTTGTAGCCTAAATCAAGTCAGTTGAATTCTTTAAGTCTCAGTTCTCCCATCTATAACTTGGGGGTAAAAATATATACTTTTCGGGGTTTGTGTAAGCATTAGGATAATAGATGTACAGGCTCTAACACTTTTTCTATGGGACATACACTAAGTACAGTATCCATGTGGTTGTCATCAATGGGAAAAATGTGATGAGAATGGAAGAAAATGCAAAGATGCAGAAGGGAAGAAATCATATCATTTTCAGAAAATGGCCTGTGTAACTCATGCTTTATTTCCAAGTATAGAATGCCAAGAAAATATATATGTTACTTTTGCACATGCCTTAATTATCTAATAAAACAGTAGGTTCCTTAAGGGAGAGAGATGCTTCCTACTTCTGCTTAGCACGTGGAAGATTTGTCTAATTCACTTTGCTTTAAATTCCAGCCAGTTCTCTAGTTTCAGAGAAAGGTGTATTTCATGGTGGAAATAGCAAATGTTTTGAAGTAAGAATGAACTAGATGTAAACAAAGTATCCATCATTTCTTATCTGTGGGACCTTGAACAAAATGTTAAACTTTGTGAAGTTCAGATTTCTTATTTGTTGCCTGGTAATAATAATACTTACTACAAGAATTATTTTATGGAGTTAGATATTATGTAAAAGTTGCTATATATGCTTAGCACATCGTGCATGCTCACTCTATAATATAGTAGTAACATAGCAGTAGTAGTAGTAGTAGTAGTTGCATTGTATTGAACATTTAATATCATTATCTGTACAGCAGGAGGTCTGTACAGATTCATTGCGGTAGAGACTTCTAGTGCTTACCCAAATCTTGCTCCTTTTCCTCCTGTGTTCCTGGAGTAGTGTTACACGTCCCCAACCCTTTGCAGTTAGGGAAGATGAAGTGCTACTTTTGGCCAATAAACTCTGCACAGAATCTGTGTGCTTCATATCTAGGCAAAAGTACAAAAAAGTTGGAAGGTGGCCCTTCCATTCTCTCTTGCCTTGCTATAGTGCTCACCAAGTTCCTATTCCAGATGGAGCAACTGCAAGACCATGAAATCTCCAACAGCTTAGATCCCTAGTGGAACAGAACTCTAGACAACCTGTGTGGATAATATGGGAGAAATAAGTACATTTGTAATCTGATAAGCCAGTGACATTTAGGAATGTTTGTCACTGTAGCGTTACCTAATTTATAGTGACTAATACATTTAAATAAGAGTTAATGCTGATTTTCAGAACAAGAATGATTCTAATCATTTCTTCTCTTAGAAGTCCTTTATGGACAGTAATTTCTGGGTAACTAACATAAAAGCAAGGCAATAATTTATTTCAATAGCAATAAAAATGAAATATTTCTTGTTCTCTGAACTCTAGAAGCATGAGATAGACAATTTAACTTTAAGACCTGATACAGAATTCAAGCATTTTGAATAGATTGTTAAAGATGAAACTGAGCTCAGATTGTCTTTTCTCTTGTTTGAAAAGACTGGGTACTTAAAGGAATTTATTTTTTCCTTGGTGCTTGGTTATTAATGCAGAGACTTAGTTGACCTTTCTGAATGGTGATCTCAAAAAAAAAAAGAAAAGAAAAAAACAAAACCCAACAACCTAGTGGAGACTAGAATTGAAATTACTTTCTCTTTAACAGGCACTTAATACATAGTAGGATGGGTGTGATGTGGTGATCACCTCCTGCTCTGCATCTGACACATTTGCTTCTAAACCCTCATTGGTCACTATCCTCGTGATGGGTGTCTTTAGATAAGTCATCTACATTAAAAGATAGTATTGCCTCATGGTTAAAGGCCTGAATCTTGGAGCCAGACTGCCTAATTCACGTGACATCTTTTCCGCTTATTAGCTGTGTGACCTCAGGCAACTGACTTAAAATCTCTATTCCTCAGTTTCCTTATTGATAAAATGGAGACACTAATAGTAAATATGCTGTAGGTTTATGCGAATTAAATAAGTTAAAACATCTAAAGCAGTTATATAAGTACCAGGCATGTGCATGGAAACATTTCAGTAACTATTAGCTTTTTATATTATCTCTGTCTCTTTGGGACTCTGTTTCATTATATGTAAAATAAAATGATTGGACTAAATGATCCATTAAAGTCCCATTTTCTTTTTCTTTCCAAAAATGAAAGTTCCATGAGTTCAGGGCCTATAAGTGTCTTTGTCCCATTATATTCCCATATCCTAATGAATCCAAACACAAAAGACACTCAAAAAATATTTATTAAATCCATGTATCAGTGACTTTATAAAGACAACTATCATTTGCTGAGGATTTAAACATGTCACACACTGTTCTAGGTTTTATTATCTTAAATTCTCACAATGAACCAATAAAGTAAGTACTATTATGACCTCATAGTACAGACAAAGAAATGAGGTAAAAAGATGTTAGATAACTATTTCAAGGTCACAGAATTTAGTGAGTGGAGATCAGTGGAAAAATAGAGCTTAGATTTAGATCTGTTTGACTTCTAAGTTCTTAAATAAAATTATTTCTTCCTTAACTATTTTTAGGAAGACAGTTGATAATATAACTGGAGTTGATAAAGAAAGCTGAAGTCAACTCTTGGAACAGTGCTTCCATTACCCACAGCCCTACAAAATGGCGGTCATCTTTGTACTCATCTGTGCCACCCATTAAGGAGTGAATTTTTTTGAGAACTACGATTGCGTTTATCTTGTCATAGCACAATGTGTGATGCATAGCAGGTACTCAGTATATGTTGCTGGATGAAGGAATGAGTAGTGATTAGAAATCTGGTGGGTGCTGAAGGAGGCTTCAGTGGGTTATATTTCAAATGTTGTTTTATATCAAATTACCAGTGTCATGATTAGATTTGGCTCTATGACAGGTATCTTATATATTTTATTTCCTCAATTGTCACAAAAATATGTAAGGTGGGAACTGTTAATTTTATAGTTGATGGTATTGGTATTGAGAAAACAACTTACTCAAGGGCTCAATCATAATGCCAAGTGTTTTTAATCCTAACTTCTAGTTTTTTCTACCACTTCAAGTTAGCATGCCAAGTTTTTTATTTAAAGGGATATTCTGTTTTCCCGATTATTATGACTCTCTTGAGGTGAGGGGACAGAGAGTTGTAGTATTGAGAGTAGTCAATGACCAACATGGAGCTGCATGTTGTTTTTGTTTCCTCCATTCTATTGTTGAGCAAGTCTTAGATTAATCATTTTTGAAAAACATAACCCTCTTTGATTTGAAACGGGCACTCAGTTCAGTGCCTCAATTGACCAACCTCTTTGATCCATTAGCATTTTATGGGAAGTAAAGTGTTTCCAAGTCTTTCCTAAAGTAATTGGTGCAAGACTGTGTAAGCTGTGTGCAGAGCTGTGTCAAGGGGTGCCTTGCTAAAGCCATTTAGGGTTACCTATCAGGTTGGTGAGGTGGCACCCGTGAACTAAGTCTCTATGATGCTTTCCACATTTTTGCCCCAGCAGTTCAGCTCAGCGTGGTGACAGCTGACAGGAGTTCAATATCTCACTGCTATAGACAGACTGTTCTAAATTGAATGGATCGATGCTTTGATTAAAGGCTGGAGATGCAAGCCAGTCAGCGTGGTCAAAATGTTTGGTCCTATTGACATTCTCTTGTAAACCACTGAACCACTTGGTCAAAAGAACAGACTTCTGGATTAGAGAATAATAATTATGACTGGCCAATTGGTAATGGATTCTCTCGACCATCTCCCAGGGAACTTGTTGTGCTATTTTAAAGCAGCACAGTTGGAAACTCCACTCCACTGCTTCACAAAATCATTCTTGGAGTGTGAGACAATTTGCCTTAACCTCAAACAGCCAGGGCACGTTAATATGGAACCATTTTGTTGGCACTGAATGCAATTTTCCAGAAAAAATGGCAAACTGGGAAAAGATTTCTAGACCTATGAAGGAGTGATGAGAGCTCTCTTGCTTTTTTTTTTTTTTCTTTTCAAACAAAGCACTAAGTAATTAAGGGAGAATATACATCCTGAATTGCATTTTAAAATAGGTTTACTGTCCTGTTTCTTTCCGTACACTCTATGGAAAGGAAATAGCATTTCTACTCCTTGAGATGGTATGTTTCTAAACAAATCATAAAGCCAGGACTTAGTTTATATATAAAGTTGACAAATGCCATTGACTAGAAATCAGTGTAATGTATGTTTCTGCACAGATTTTTAGTTTCTTTGACGTTACCATCCTCATTGTAAAAGCAGAAAACATTTTTGGAATGCTGGATACCAGTTCTTTAACACGGTTTGAGAATATCTCTGACACAGGCATAAAGGGTCCCTCTTCTCTATCGGCCATTCAGGAATAGAAAGATGTTACTCAGATTCTGGAAGTATGTATTTCTTTATATCAATCTCCTTTCAAAAAGATTTTGAGACAGGATGAAAAGACATGGAATAAATCAGAATAAAATAAGAAGAAATCAGAGTGCAGAAATAGTAAAGGAAGGTGCAAGGAGGGTTGGGAATTTTAGTACTATGCTATAAGATTTTGAAAGATCATTAGAGCTAGAACTCAGCTGAAATTTTGCTATGAGCGACCTACAACTAAAGCAAAATTAGAAGATCTCCAATATGTGTAAGATAAAAACAACCAAAGCACAGCTGAAGCAAGGAATATTAAAATTACAAAGTCATCATTTTCCAGCAGCCCATGTAATAATTGCTTTAGACAAGCATTATCAAAGAACGCTAAACCTATTTGCTGAAATACTTTTAGGGAGCAGGACAGTCACATGGTCTCAAAGTATCTCCCCACAATTTACTGCATACTTCCAAAGAATAAATGTACCTTTATACGGAACAATTCACTAGGCACACTAACCAGGTTATCTTTCTTGGCATCATTAATAGTGGGAAGACCTTATCCTATATGCCTCCTCATGAGATACAAAAAGAAGTAATCAATATCTCTATATAGTATTCCTATCATAACTGTTTAATTGACTCTCGTGATGAGGAAATAAACTCAAAATGTAACCAGATCTGATTTCCTAGCTGTAAGTATTCCTATGTCAAGGAGAACACTTTCTATTATATTTTTATCTTACCCACAACAAATGATTGTGATTCAATGGTCTTAAATCAAGCTTCAAGGGAACTTCTCTCTTTGACATTAGCTTTATTCTTAGATGCTTTTTCCTTCCTGAGGCTATTCAAACCACCACTCTGTCTATTCCATTGATGAAGCTCACAGACTGTAATAAGGTGGCAAATTAGGTTGCTTTATTTTTTTCTTAAGTAATTATTTTAACTGGTTCCAATGTGAATTTTGGAATTGACCTGGAAATCCCCAGTACCCAGGTAGCATTACTTAAGAAAGATTGCTGTCTCTCAGGGCTGGATGGGAGTGTGTTCTTGAATGTATCCCAAGAGCATGTCTGCTATAGAAAATGATAAATTTTATGAGAATGAGTGATGTCAATTCTGAATGTTTCTAGAGCTAAATGGTGTCTCCTGGCGGTTATTTTCATGACTTGACCTTATTTTCCCCAAATGGGCAATTACTTGCAGTCAGAAATTTTCTAAATTGTTTGTGCCTCCATTACCATAAAAAAGGCAGCTAAATAGTCTTGTTGAATTAATGGATCAAGGGAAGGATGAGACAATGAATGTTGCTAGGGGCATGCTCCACAGTTTTCCTGTCACTGTCTGCTGAAAAGTTTCCATGACTTTAATCAGATTTCTTCACTTGGTAGGGATCATTTACAAGAGACACCAAATAAAAAACATACCCATTAGATTTCCCTTGGGGAGACAATTTTGGAAGTTGTAATTTTCCACTCTAAGTATGAACAGCTTCACCATGAAAAGAAGACTTCACATAGATAATGATAATAATGCAGTTTAATTTTAAGGTGCCCAGCCTGAAAGCCTCCAAAATGGGAAACAGATGTACTGTGCATCTTCCCTTTTCCCCAGCAGCACAGCCAATTTATAGAGAGGTAGGGCATCAGATAGGGCTGGAGAAAGACCCCTGTCTAATGAGCTGAGCTGCAATATCCAGCAGAGGAAAAATCATGGTAGTAATGTTTACTGAACACTTAGTATGCACCAAACATCTAGGTAGGCAGTGTCAATACAAATAATCCATAACCAATCTATAAATCAAAATTGAGGTGAGTTTATTATCAGCCAGATCTGAGGACTAGCCAGGGGCCCTCTTTCCCCAAGGAAGGAAGGGCAACCAGGAGGAGGGTGTACAGAGTGGTTATATACCATCTTGGAACAAAGAGCATACATCACATATGACAGGAATGTCCCTTTTACAATTGTCTTGAGACGCTTAGCTGGCACAGCAGATCGTTGGTCAGCAGGTTGGTGGTCAAAAGGTGAGCACAGCAGGTCAGTAATTAATCCTTAGTTTAGGGAGAGATGCTTATCTTAAAGGAAATGCTGATATGGGGGAGGTTACATCCCTGTCTTTAGGGACATCATTCTTGTCTTTGGGGCATAGTAAATGTTTAAAGCAGATGTACAATACATGCTCAACAGGCCATGTCAGGCCCTTTTGGAAAAACAAGGTCAGACCGAATTAGTTTTAAACCAAATGGCTTCCTCATATACTCCAATATATCCTATTGCTTGTCATTTATTTATCAGCAATTTATGTGCATTGTTTTACTCAAACCTCATATCAGCACTATGAACTTGGTGCTATGGTTACTTTCATTCTATAATTGAGAAAACTGGGACTTAGAGAGTTTAAGAGAATTGTCCAATGTCACAAATGTTAAACACATATCAGTCTCATCTAAAGACCTTGTTCTTAAGTAAAGGAAACCACCAAACTGTATTAGGGTTTATTGAGTTTCCACAGGTTGATTTTCATACATTAGTCTAAGCCTTTATGACAGCCCTCAAGGTAAGTGTTATAATCAGTGTAGAGATGTGGAAACTGAGACTTAGAGACGTGAAGTACCTTGCCCAAGGTTATTCTTCTGGTAATTGGCTAATGCATGAACATTCAGTGTCACTTCCAAAACAGTGTCCTTCAAAGTATATCATGTTACCTCTGTTTTTTGCTTACTGAGTTTTTCTCTTTTTGCCTGGCTTTCTCTTATGTCTCTAATTTATATAACGCAACATACAAGTATACAAAATTTGGGGGCTTAAATTTCTATCATAGATATTCCTAAAATGATCAGGAAATATGACCGAAGTAAATGGAATTTATGTCAAACTTGGGAGAAAAAATAATCCCAGGTTCCAATGACAATCACAACAAATTAAGCTAATCTTAAACTTTTAAATCAGAATATTACAAATGGCATGGACCATATCTTATACTATTCTCTGTCTAAAATGCTGTCATAAGCCACTGCAGCAGAGATTAGTTTTCCCTCAATATACAATCTCTTCTTCTTCCTTTTAGTAATAGAACTCCTCAACCACTACGCGTGGGATTGTCCACATGGCAGGTCACATGAGCCCCCTCACAGATACTGCATTTCCAAGCTCCTCTTGCAAATGTTATGATCATGTAAGCAAGTTAATTCCATGGAATAAAAGAGGAAGTGAAAGGCTTAATTCTTGCCATGTTCTTAAAAGAAAACTGTTCTCCATTTCTTCTCTGCCTCTTTCTTTGTGGCTAAAAGAGAAAGTTGTGCTGCGAAGCTAGACTCAACAATGCAGACAGGAGAAAACTACCTTAGTGAATAGTGGAGCAACAAGATGGAAGGGAACTGGATTCCTGGATGACACTTTGAAGCAGAACTGCCTACCTGCTGTGGACTTTCTGCCTTTCTACTTCTGGACTGAGAGAGAAATAAACATTTATTTGTTTAAGTTACTGTATTTTGAGGTCTCTGTTACATGAACTTAGCATATATCCTATTACATCAGTGTTTTTACTAAAATAAAAAAATCATGATTCATAGTCCACATCAAGAAAGTTTTAAGAATTAGAAATTATTTTGTATAGTAACCTCTGTATTTCCTAGTGGATTCATGGTGGTATATTACAGGGTATATAAGCTGAACTGTGTCCCCTCCAAATTCATATGTTGAAGTCCTCACTTCAGAATATGACTGTATTTGGAGATAGGAGCTTTAAAGAGATAATTAAGATTATATGGAGTCATTAGGGTGGATCCTAATCCAATACGACTGGTGTTCTCATAAGAAGAGGAGGTAAGGACACACACATACACAGAAGGAAAACCATATGAGAAGACAAGGAGAAGACAGCCATCTACAAACCAAATAGAGAGGCCTCAGAAGAAATGAACCCTGTGACACCTTGATCTCAGACTTCTAGCCTCCAGAATTGTGAGAAAATAAATTTCTGTTGTTTAAGCCACGCCGTCTGTGCTACTTTGTTATGGCAGCCCTAGCAAACTAATACACATGGGAAAAGAAGTTTGGAGTCTCCTAAGAACTCCAAAATATGGGCAATAATGTATTCTCATGAGAGTTATATTGGATAAATCAACATATAAGGGATGAGAGATGAGAGATCAATTATATAAGGAAGTTTAAAGAGCACCTACTATGTACCAGGGACTATACTATGAGTTGGGGATAAAGAAATGTCCAGGACAGATTTATTCCATTTATCCATTATTTCTTGGTGCTCCAATTTTCATTTAAAAGGAAAACAATCAGGATAAAGAATGAAATGTTGGGGGACAGTAGTCTACTTCATTTTGAGTGTTTAGAGAGGATCTCTCTGAGCAACAATATTTGTGCTGAGACCTAATTGACAAAAAAACTGTCGACCATGCAAATGGGTTGTGGGGGTGGTTGGTGAGACTCTCTGACATAAAGAGGCAGCATGTGCAAAGGTACTGAAGCAAAATTGAGATTGGCTTGTCCAAGGAACAGGCTCTGGGTGGCCCTACTCCCAATGCTTTGGGCAGAAGCTGTCTGGCCTGTTGAAACTGAAGCAGTCCCTCCCCTCCACCCTTTTGAAACCAAGGAGGTAGCCTTGGTGATTTCTGAATCAACTTAAGGATCATTCTTCCCTTTTATGAATTCTCAAAGAATTTTGCATGTTCATAGCCAAATAGCTATAAAGACCAGTCCTGTAAAATCCAAGAAGTCTGATAGTCTTTCTTCATTCCATTCTGTCTCCATCCCCTTCAGCCCAAACTGGCACTGTTCCTGCTGGGGTGGCTGATTAGCTCTCTGGTTCCAACCTATTCTAATCTCCCTACCAAATGGTTGGTCTATATGTTCCTAGTGTTCTCTTAGGACACGTTTTTCTTACGTTTTGCAATATAGACAGACTGGAAGTTTGAGATCATGGTGCCAGCAGATTTGGTGTCTTGTGAGGGACCCCTTCCTGGTTTACAGACAGCCACCTTCTTGGTCTATCCTCACATGCAGGAAAGGTCTTTTCTCTCATGTCTCTTTTCATAGGACACTAATCCCGTCATGGGGACTCCACCACTTGACCTTATCTCAACTTAATTACTTCCTGAAGGCCCCCCCTCTTCATGCCATCACATTGGAGGTTAGGGCTTCAGCATACAAATTTGTAGGAGGAGCACAAACTCTCAGTTCATAGTACCACTCTTCCCCTCATCTTTCAAATCTCAGCTACATGTTACCACCTCTGGATGTTTCCCTGCATTCATGGGCAAAAGTTAATTGCTTCCTCCTCTTGGATTTCTCAGCATACAGTTTTACCTTTAATATGGCACCTATTGTATTGACAATTTATTTTTCTGCTCTGGCATCTGCCTGCCCCAAAGTACAGAGAATATTGTGAATTTGTGATTATGACTTATTTGTCTTTGTAACCTCTATGCCTCTCATAGGCTCTGACATCAAGTAGGTTCTCAGTAAATGTTGGTTGAGTGAATAAATATGAGAACTATTTGTATTTGTTGTAGGTTATACAATATATGTGTTCAAAGATATGTTCACAATAAGAGAGAGAGAGGACAGGATTAGAATGGATTCAGATATGACCGTAAGTGAAGATGACCTGATGCAATTCTGAAGACAATCAGGAAATTAAAAGATTTCCTTGCTCATTTCCAATTGCCTTTTCCAAAAGGAAAGCTTGTACACTTTCTGAAACATGGGCTTTATCTTGCTTCTGTTATAATAACAACCAGGCTGTTCTTATCTATAATGTTCCTCATATGTCCTTCCAGCCTTCTCTAGCTTCAAAGCTGTGATCATGTGACTAAATATTGTCTACAATGATGTCAACACCCCTAGCATCTCATTAAGCTAAGCTTGGTTTGATACTTGAGGGGATAACTTGTCAAAGTCAACAAACTGTGCTGGAGGGCAGATTCAGTTGCCTCTAACATAAGAGACCAGGCCTTTGGGAATCTGCAGAGAAGAAGCTCAAGTCACATCTTAGTATTGTCTGACTCTGAAACACAAATTCTTACGATAATGCAGAATACATCTCATTAACCATTATGATTCAGCAAATGTTTAATCAGTAACTAATATGTCCCAAGCATTGTGCTAGGCACTGTGGCTTTGATGATGAATGAGACACATTCTTTGCTTTCATGGTACCCATGGTACCTTAAAGTAGGACCAACAGTTAAACAAATACACTATTTTGGCAGAACCATGAGAGCAGGGACCGTACTTGATTTGTTCAGTCTGTAAGAGCTTGGGGCAGTTCCTGAGACAGTACAACTCTATACATTTAGCTAAGCAAATTAAAAACTTTATTGGGGGGTATATATAAAAACAGAAGTATATTCAAGGTACCATACTCTGATAAACTCTGTTGTGAAAGAGAGATCAGGCCTGAGGGAAGACTTTAGAGAGGCAGGAAGAGTCTGTATTTTGAAGGGTGAATAGATGTCGTGTAGGAGCATGTGGAAGAGGAAACAGGGACTGGGACTGGGAAAATGGAAGTTTCCAGGCACAGGGAAGAATGTGTGCAAATGCGCGGAGCTGTGAAACAGGATGATAGGTGCTGAAAGGAAAAATGGCTTACAGAAAATGCAGAAAAAGGATATAAAAGCAGGTTACATTAAAAAGGGTGGGAAGGCACCATAAACAGTAAAGGAGAATGACTTGTGTTGCAAAGAACTAGTGCAAATGGCAGCTCCTTCAGCTTGAAAAGATCAGCGCTAGCTAATACAAAATATGACCTCATCTCAAGGGCTGCCAGAACTGTTTGCCACCCCTTTTTGAATTAGGAATTCAGAAAGCTGGCATATCCATATGGCAGAGGGATCGTGTTTCACTATGCTCAAGACCTGGAACGTTTGCATTCAGAAGTGGGAAGTGGACCAAGGACCATTGCTTAGAAGTTTCCTTTGCTTTTTGCCTCTGCAGAATTTCTTTCTTCACTGAGTAAATTTAGACTTATCAAGTTTGCAGCTCAGGGAACATATATCTGAGTTATATTAGCACTGCTTATAGAGACACTTCTTTGCTTTTATCCTCCAGTGAAGCCATAGACAGGTAATAGATTCATCTTCTTTAAATACAGACCACAAATCAGAAGTGACATTGTGTGATGGAAAGAGTAACACTGTTGACATGAAAAAACCTGAGGTCAAGATCCTATTTTCTAGCTTCTACCTAAGTGAGTCTTTAGTTTCTCTGAGTCCCAGTTTCCTTATATATTAATAGGGCTAATAAAATTTGTGAAAACTACTAAAAAGTTAGTCAATATATAAAACAAAAGTTAATATATAATAAGAGCAAAATAATGACCATTTGCTGAGTGGTTGCTACATCTCCACCCTGCTAAGTTTCTTCTGTATTTATTATTTCATTTAGTCATCTAAACTACCCCATTAGACCGGTATTTCTTATTTTCCTAATTTTCAAATAATGAAACTAAGTTTCAAAGAGATAAACTCTTAATAACACACACAAATGTAAATGCTAACGATATTTGCAGTTATTACTAAAACTTCATTATTTTCTTTTTTTTTGCTTGAGGAGGATTGTCCCTGAGCTAACATTTGTGCCAATTTTTCTCTATTTTTTTTGTGGTGAGGAAGATTCTCCCTGAGCTAACATCTGTTGGCAATCTTCCTCTTTTTTTTTTTTTTTGGCTTGAGGAAGACTAGCCTTGAGCTAACACCTGAGCCAATCCTCCTCTATTTTGTATGTGGGATGCCCCCACGGTATGGCTGATGAGTGTAGTAGTTCCATGCCCAAGATCTGAACCCGTGCACCAGGGCCACCAAAGCTGAGCCCATGGAACTTTAGCCACTTGACCACAGGGCTGGCCCCAACCTTCCTCTGTTTTGTATGTGGGATGCCGCCACAGCATGACTTGATGAGCAGCGGGTAGGTCCACACCTGGGATCTGAACCCATGGACCCCGGACTGCCGAAGTGGAGCACACAAACTTAACCACTATGCCATTGGGCTGGCTCCCAAATCTTCATTTTTTTTTTTATCATGTTTCTTTTGGGTAGGAATAATGCACTTAGGATTAAATCCTAAAGTTGGAGGAATTTTGCCCTGGTTAGATTCTGAAAAAGGACATCGGAAACTCTCTTGAATTCCAAGTAATGCAAGCATAGTATTAGTTGAGTAATGATGGCAGTACTAGTAAAAGCCAACATTGACTGAGAGTTTACTGTCTGTATCAGTGTGCTAAGTCCTTTATGTGGGTTCCTCATAATCATACTAAAATGTGTATTTTGTGCATGATATCAAGCTGCTATATGAATATTATCACCATTTTCACAAGAACAAAGAAAGCTTCTCAGTGTCAAGCAGAAAGTGGAGGAGCCAGAAATTCCATGCAGCCTAACCTCAGCCTAATCACAGTGTTATACTGATCCAAGATTTTCAATTGTACATTACCACATATTGTTGACAGAGCAACATGGCATTTACCAAAATGCCATATTCATCCCAGCCCTCTGTTCTCACGTATGCCACCATTTAGTCCATAAATATTATCAAGCTTTGTTAGATCTTTCATTGCATTCTTCCTCCATGCTGCGTGTGGGGGTGGAGTAGTTTACACTAGAAATATGGGAATCTGTAGATAAATGGTCTGCAATAAACATTTTGTGGCCCGTTCCTGAACCATGTCCCAATTTACCAAACTCTATGTCCATTAAGAACAACAGTAATTTCCAATATTGGCATCCAACACTTATGTTTCTACACTGTTAATATGGTTTTTACTTCCAGTGTCCACTTTCTTTACCTAATCAGAAAAAAAGAAAAATTTGACCAACCTGTTTTATGCTCCATTAAATATATTTCTACCTATTTCCATTTCTAAAATTTTTATTTACTTGCATATTTCAACAATATGTCAACATGTAGATTTGTAGGGCTTCAAGAGAACCTCCCCTAATGTTCTTCTCTCTAGAATCTGAAATTCTATCATTCATTTTTACTAAAAAGGGGCTATTATTTTGGGTCACTTTATTACCATGATTATTCATTCAATTAATATGTGTTATACAGGAAAAGTATTCAGTCTAGTGGGAGAGATAAAAATAACAAATTAATACAATATTTTGCAATAAGGATAAATTCTATGAGAGAATCATAAAATGGAGTAATATATTTTAAAAGGTGAGGGGTCATAAGATGGTCTAAGACAAGGTGTGGCATTTGAGTTGAGACCTGAATGGTGAGAAGGAATCAGCTTATGAAAATGTGGGAAAGAGTGTTCCAAGCAGAGGTAGCAGTAAATGCAAAATCCCTGAGGAGGAAGCAATCTTAGTATGTTTCAGAAACTTAAGTAGATCAATGAAGCTGCAATGTAGAGAGATGAGGACATTCCGATATGAAATGAGATCATAGAGGGAAGAGGGAACCAGATTTAGTAGGATAGTCTTGGCTATGGTAAGATCTTTAGACTTTATTCTAAAAGTGTGTTCTTTTTAATAAACATTAAATCCAAAAACACAAGTGAAGATTGACAGAATTTTCTTAACTTCATGTAAGAATGGGGTTATCAAAATGTTTCATCAGTGGAAACAGTGATCCAATTATGGCATCCTGGTTGTACAGAGACTCCAAAGATAGGAAGGAAATAAGGTGGGTCTAGGTCCTGGGTGAAGAGGAGTAGGGGGAGCTACAAAAGAGGAAATACATTTTTCCAGGCTCAGCCTTCATGTTAACCAAGTGAATTCATTTTGTGTGAGCATTCATGATTTGTGGCCATCAGTACTCACATTGCCTTCACATTCCCTTCTTTTGCTAATACGTAGTACACAGAAATTACTCTTGGGAACCATCTCCCTCCCATTCTCAGTCCAAGGACTTTGTCTGGTGTTGGTTGACTCCACCCCATGTTCCTGGGGGTGTCGAGAGGATGGCATTTGAGATTTTTGCCTGACTAGTTATGACGTCTCATTAATCTGGTCACAAAGTTTGGTTCAGGTTTGGGCATGTGCTCCCACTTGAGCCAATGAGTGCTATTTCCAGATTTCTATTCAAATTTCTGAGAAAGAGAAAATTTGGGGGGAGGGGATTCCAACATAGAAGGCTGCAGTTGCTAATGACCATCTTGCTACCACATGAGCCTAAAAAGGAACCAATATGGAGTAGCATGAAACTGAGAAATGGAGAAAGAGTAGGTTTTAACAACATGGTTTGTGCTCTAGATAAAGCAGGCCTTTGCTTGTGTCATTCAGGTCCCAGGAGGAAGCAGAATTCACTCCAGATGGTTTATATGAAAATACTTTAATGGAACAATTATTTACAGAGGAGTGAGCAAAATTAAGGGAATAAACAAGGAAGGATGAAGTACTCACAATCTAAGGAAAATGAGAAGTTGTTATCATCTCTGGAGGTGAAGGAACAGGGGGAAGAAATAATGTTATTCCAGCTCAGTAAAAGCTGGGATGGTAGAGAAGTGCCTTGTGGGAATATTAGTAGAGGAGAGATGGCAACTCAGCCCTCAAGGATAGAGGAGTAGAAAAGAAATGCTCTGATATTTTTTCAGCCAGCTCTCCAGTCTCTGGCTAGTGACTCCCTTGTCATCACCCAACTGGAAGAGAGGTAGCAAGAAAGTCAGTGAGGCATCAACAAAAATCAGCCTCCAGTGTCAGAAAGAAGGCTGAAGAAAGGTGGATAATTAATGGGAAGTGGTGCAAAAAGAGAACAATTTTCACAAAGTCAAATTGAATATCATGGGACTTTTTATACATGTGAGCTAAAACATTTGTGCATCCCCACTCTTTTTTGAGGCAATTAGAAATTAGTATTCTGTGTCTTGCAATTAAAAAGATTCTAACTAATAAATTGTTTGGATCTTGAAAAATTACAGCAGGCTTTCCCACACAGAAATCTTTTATTGTAGTGTCTCTTGATCTGCAGAGGGTCAGAGTGATCTTGAAACATCTAGTTATGCAATTAGTAGGTGAAATGTATGTACACATTGTTCCAGTTCTTTCTGCAGACACCAGCTGAGGAAAAGACCATGACTCAGTGATCCTTCCACATCCATTAGACCAAAACATTAATAGAATGAGTGGAGTAGTTGGAATATTTTCATGTCTAGTTTAATGTGCATGGGTAAATATTCATATGATGGCAGTTTCTTTTCACACAGAGCTCAGTGGGAACGCTCCTTCAAATTAAATGAGTCCAGTGGGGCACTTAAAGTTAGAAAAAAAGAGATGAGAATGTTTCTGCAAGACATAGATGAATGATCGCATATAAGCCTTAGGTCTCTAGACCCTGGAAAGAATCTCCTCTGATTATTCAAAATGAAATTTTTTACTATCATGTAGAGGCAATGAAAAGGAAGCAAATTAATCCTGAACTTTATCTTCTGGAAGAGAGGTCACAAAGTCCATCTCCTTCATTTTACAGATGAGAAAAATGTGAGCCCGAGAGGTGGAGTGACTTGCTGAACATCACCCAGCTAGCTAGTAGCAAAGCTACAATTAGAGTTTGAATTTTCTAAATCTTAGTCTTATGCATGTCATTGTACCATATATTATATGGTTTAGAACGCAAAAATAAGAGACGAGTTTGAATTCTAGCTCCATAGCTTTGTCTCTGAATTTATAAGCAAGATGCTTACCTTCTTCACAATAAGATGTGCCTAGCATAGTGTGATACCTGTTGGTTTTCAATCATTGTCACTTCTCTGGAGTTCAAGTCATGATTCTATTGATGAATATGCACTTTCTTTTTTACAAACTTTGTATAATCTTGGCTGATTTAGACAGTCCCCTTTATAATTACAGAATGTGGGGCATTATCAATGCCTCAAAGTGTTAGAACTCAGGAGACCTTCTACAGTTCAAATTACCATCACAGTTAAGAGAGTATCTCTTTCTAAAAAGAGTCAGCATGTAACAAGTTCACGAGCATGACAGTGACCACGTTTGCTTATCATCGAACTTTTGTGGTTAAGATAACTAGACTCTGAGTTTTATGACAAACACTTAAAACATCTTTGTCCAGAGTTAATAAGCAGGTATTGATTTTTCTCTTTGATAATTAACTGCAAACTGCCTTGGATAATCCAGTTGAAAAGCTGACAGTACATAGGGCCTCCCACTTCTAAGAAGAGCTTTCAGAATGGCTTGGTTCAGCCTTTTCTCTCTGTTGTACCCCAAAGATGCAGTAAGGACTTGACTGCATTTGCCATTTTTGGTGGTTTGGTCTTTCCTGACGTGACAGGAACATTGGGCCAGCAGGTCAGATTTGATTTACTCTGTAATGAGACTTTAGGGATAGTTTTCTCTACTAATCTCTTACTCCTCTTGGGTAGCAGCAGCTGTGGCTTATCCATGTTGCCATTCTGTAACTCCCTGGAAGACTTGCTGATTGTGTGAAATGTCAATGTCACTGTTATTTCTTTGAACTTAAGTTATTTTAGTCTTGTACCTCAAGCCCTAAATGAAGTTCCCAAACCATAAATAAATGTAGTAATTGGCCCAAACCACCGTGACACCGGCAAGTCTTTGATAGATTGCTCAACAGTCATATGCCTCTCTTAGAATTGAAGCATTTCAGTGCTGGATGAGGCCTTAGAGGTCACTTGCTCCGATTCTCTATTCTACCCTCTAGTTATATTGCAACTAAGGTATCAAGGGTCATGCAAGCCTTTGATATTTAAAGAAAATTGGTTTGAACTGCGTTACCCCTCATTCTGTGAAAGTAGGTGCTTTCCAAAAGAGTTTTGCAAATTTTCCACATGCTTATATTCACTCATCATCTCTCTTTCCAGTGAGCCGCCTATCTTAACTCCAATGTTTTTTTCTCTTCTCTCTGTCATGTGTGGATATATGGTATTCTGCTCTTTTCCCTTGGTTTTCTCCAACTATTGCTTGAAAAGGACAGTATATAAAACTTTACTGAAGACCCCATGCAACTTATGTAACAACACAGCAAACAATTTAAAATTGAATGTAAGGTTTCCCTGAGTTTAAAATTTCTTGTGGCAGAGATGCCACTAGGAGTTTCTCCTCAAGGTTCCTGCTTGGCCTGTCGTCCTTCTTTATGATGTCTCAGCTATGCTTTGTATTTGATTCTACTCCATCATAAAAGTCTTTAACTCCTTTCAATGTAACTAAATCTTGTCTAGTTCTATCTTACAAAGGATAGCCACAAGGGGCTTCATCCGAATGACTAAACTTTATTATTAAATATGTAGGTAACATTCTTTCCCTGAGATGAACTTTGCTACTGATCAGTTTTCTCCCTCCCACTCTCTCCCTTCTTCCTTCCTTACTTTCTTCCTTCTCCAATCTCTTTCTCTCTCTTTTCCCACATCCCTCACATTCCCACCCACCTCCCTTTTTCTCTTCTTTCTTTTTCAGACTATGTTGGGGAGGAAAAATAATTTTACCTCTACCCTTCTAGGTTCTCGACTGAGATCCCCTGTAATAAAAGAAAGATTAACAGGAGAAAAACAAACAGAAGCTTAATAGCAAGTATACCTCCCATATACATGGGAGATATCCAGAAAAACTGAGTAACTCTCCAAATGGCTCAACATCATCTTCAGCTAATGACAAAAGAAAGTTGTTGGGGGAAGGGGTGGTGAGAGAAGGCCTGTTAATGGGACATTACTAAGAAAAGCATATTAAATAAGGTTAAGGTTGCTATGCAGATTTAGGTGATTGCCTTCTCCATTGATTAGAGTTCCTAAAGATTTAGTCATCCTTCTCTTCCTGGTACAGAGAGTGAGACACCCTTAGGAATGGAGATTTTCCTTATAAATGTAAATTTCTCTTACAAAAGGGTAACTTCTATTGGGTTTTCAGAGCTTCTTCTATGTCAGCTCTTTCTTAAAAATAACCAGCTCAAGATAATCCTTATGCCAAAGAGACATATATTAAGATGGCAAACTTTGCTCCCCTTCAACTATGAAACTATTAAAAGTAGGAGGTACAATACAAAAAGTTTATGTGCTCCTTCTCCTTAAGTTTTAATCAGATGAGAATACTAACCTCTTTAAATTTAAACATATTGCTCAAGGACATACACATTATTTTATTCTTAAAAATAACACAAATGTTAATATGTGGGAACTAAACTTTTAAGTCTTTAAGAGCAGTTTTAGGTTCACAGCAAAATTAAGAGGAAAATACAGAGATTTCTCATATATTCCCTGCCTCCACACATGCACATCCTCTCCCATTATTCACATCCCCCACCAGACTGGGATATTTGTTACAATTGATGAACTAACACTGACACATCATTATCACCCAAAGTCCATGGTTTACATTAGGAGTCACTCTTGGGGAATCCTCACTGATTCTGAGTTTTGTCAACCCAAATAACCAATAACCATTCTATCAATAAGAGAGATAAGGTGAAATTTACTTGAGCCAAGATGAAGACTAGCCCGGGAAGGCAGTCTCCACAAAGGGAGAAAGCATTCCAGAGAATGGTTTTCAGTACAGTTTAAAATTTTTTTTAGAGCAAAGAACATACATCAAACACACCCAGGATACATATTCATTAGAGATTCAAAGAAATTTTCAGATGCAGATTAGCAGGTCAACATGGCCTTAATGCCCAGGAAAGAAAACTTGTCTTCAGGAACACTGGTACTGGTGTTATCAATACTGGCATATAGGAAAGTAAGTATGCATCCTTATCTTAAAAGAGTGCGTTCTTTTACTTTGAGATAATGTTTAATGCATTCTTTACTTTAATAGTTAAAGCAGATGTACAATGTATGTTTGACAGGCCATAAGTCAGGCTCTTTAGTTCAGACCAAATCAGGTTTAAAGCAGAATAGCTACCCCATAGACCTCAATATGTGAACATTTCTTATCAGTTTGGACAAATATACAATGATATGTATCCATCAGTAAAGTATACTGAGTAGTTTCATTGCCCTAAAAATCCTCTGTGCTCTGCCTATTCTTCCCTCCCCCTTCAACCTCTAGCAACCACTAATCTTTTTACTGTCTCCATAGTTTTGCCTTTTTCAGAATGTCATATAGTTGGAATCAAATAGGATGTAGCCTTTTCAGATTGGCTTCTTTCATTGAGTAATATGCATGTAAAGTTCCTCCATGTCTTTTCATGGTTTGATTACTCATTTATTTTTAGCACTGAATAATATTCCATTGTCTGAATACACCACAGTTTATTTATCCATTCATCTCCTGAAGAACATCAAGGTTGCTTCTAAATTTTGGCAATTATGAATAAAGCTGCTATAAACATCCATGTGGAAGATTTTGTGCGGACATAAGTTTCAACTCTGTTGGGTAAATATCAAAGAGTGTGATTGCTGGATTGTATGCTATAGGGGCGGAACCAGTTTCCTTCCACCCTTCTATGTTCTTTAACTGGCCTAATTAAATTGACATTAGATTTACAGAAGAAAAATAAACAAAAGTTTAATAACACATATACATGGGAGAGACCCTGCAAAACTGAGTAACTCCCTGAAATGGTTGAAGCCATCAACTTAAATACCATCTTCACCTAAAGACAGAAGATGTTGGGGACGAGGAGTCAGTTATGGGAGGTTACCAGGAAAAGCACAATAAACAAAGGTAAGGTTGTTATGCATATTTAAGTCCTTGTCTTTTCCATTGACAAGAGTTTCTAGAGATAGAGTCATCTCCCTCTTACTGTTACAATGAGGGAGACACCCTTGTAAATAGAGATTTCCCTTATACATGTAAATGTTTCTTACAAAGGGTAACTACTTCTTGGTTTTCAGAGCTTCTCCCACGTCTGCTGTTTCTTAACAAATATCCAGCCTAAAATTATTTCATTTTCTTGCCTTATTGCACTTGCCCTATTGCACTGACTGCATTACCACCAGGATTGTTTAACTGGAAATGATGGACGTTCTTGCCTTGTTTCCAGACTCCAAAAGAAATTGTTCAATCTTTTACTATATTTTCTGACAACTTTGTTTGTTTGTCTATTGTTTCTTTTTCTGTAGGTAGCTTTTAGTAGGCTAAGAAATTTCTCTTCTATTCCTGGTTTGCTGAGAGTATTTTTTGTTATTATTTAATGAATAGGTATTGGAATATATCAAGTGATTTTTCTACATTTATTGAGATACCAGTTCATTTTTTCTCTTTATTCTGTTAGTGTGGTACATTGCATTGATGGGTTTTCAGATGTAATTCCAATTTTGTGTACCTGGAATAAATCCTACTTGTCATAATGAAATATTCTTTTTATTTAACACCACAGTATAATAGCTTAAATTATGTTTAGATTTTTTGTGTTTTTGTCCATGGAAACTATGGGCCTTAATATTTCTCTTGTGTACTATTCATGTTAGGTTTTAACTACATATCTTCCTTGACTTACTATGGGGTTATAACCTGATAAACCCATTGTAAGTTGAAAATATCATAAGTCAAAAATACATATAAGACACTTAACCTACTGAACATCATAGCCTAACCTCGTCTACCTTAAATATGCTCAGATCACTTACACTAGCCTATAGGTGGGCAAAATCATCTAACACAAAGCATATTTTATAACAAAGTGTTGAATGTCTCACATAATTTCTTTCTTTCTTTTTTTTTTTTTTTTTGAGCAAGATCAGCCCTGAGCTAACATCCATGCTAATCCTCCTCTTTTTGTTGAGGAAGACCGGCTCTGAGCTAACACCTATTGCCAATCCTCCTCATTTTTTTTCCCCAAAACCCCAGTAGATAGTTGTATATCATAGTTGCACATCCTTCTAGTTGCTGTATGTGGAATGCAGCCTCAGCATGGCCGGAGAAGCGGTGAGTCGGTGCATGCCCAGGATCTGAACCCGGGCCACCAGTAGCGTAGTGAGCACATTTAACCGCTAAGCCACGGGGCCAGCCCATATGATTTCTTAAATACTGTACTGAAAGTGAAAAAAGAATGATTGTATAGGTAGAGAATGGTTGTAAATGTATGGGTTGTTTACCCTAGCAATCACGTGGCTGACTGGGAGCTGTGGCTCACTGCAGCTGCCCATCATGAGAGAGTATCACACCACATATCGCTAGCCCAGGAAAAGATCAAAATTCAAAATTCAAAGTATGGTTTCTACTGAATGTGTATTACTTTTGTACCATCATAGAGTCAAAAAATCGTTAAGTCACACCATTGTAAGGCAGGGACTCTGTATCAAGTTACCCTAGCTCATACCTGAGTTTAGATATAGCTTCACTTTTTCTACTGTCTGAATACATATGAGTAAGAGTGTATTAACTCTTCTCTAAACATCTAAAAACTTTACTGGTGAAACCGTCTGCTCCTGGACCCTTCTCAATGAGAAGGTTTTAACTTATATGTATAATTTATTCGCAAGTGTAGAGGTGTTCGAATTTTCTTTTCTCATATCAAGTTTGATAAATTGTATTTCAGATTGTCAAATTTATTGGCACAGACTTGTTAATAAGGTACTCTTGCTACTCTTTTTGGATGTGTAGAATCTGAAATAATGTCAACATTTTCATCCCTGATATTATATATTTTTCCTTATATTTTTCCTAATTAGATTAGCTAGGTATTTATCAATTTAAGTAATGTTTAAGAGAATGAGTTTCTAAGATTTTGTTGATTTTTTTCTATTGAGTGTCTGTTTTCTACTTCTTGATTACATTCTTTTACTCTTTTTGAATTTAATTGGATGTTCTTTTGCTTGCTTCTTGAAAAGAAAGCTTGGATCATAGATTTTCAAATTATCTTGTTTTTTAGTATATACATTGTTTTCTGAAAACTGAAAGAGTCAAAACCCATGCATTTTGTCATGCCATAATATTATTGCAATTCAGTGGAAAATATTTCCAAATTTTCATTTTGATATTTTTCTTAGACACATGGAGTATTTGGAAATGAGTTCCTAAATATCCAAACATTCAGGGTTTATTGAGTTATGGTGCCAATATTGAGTTCCATTGTAATTGACCTGTTCATAGAACATACTCTTTGTGATTTCAATCCTAGACAATTATTGATACTTATTTTTTCAACCAATATATGATCTTGGTAAATATTTCATACTCACCTAAGAAGAACGTCATTGTGAAATTTTACAGATCTATTCCTTTTTCTACCAGTTTCTCACAAAATTATGTTAAAATATCCAAATGTAGTTGTAGATTAGTATGTATTCACTTGTTAGCTTGACATCGTACAATTTAAAACTATATTATAAAACCAATAAATTTAGGATTGTTACATGTCTCTGTTTAATTAACCCTTTAGCTCTTATGGCATGTTTTTGTTTATCTCTATTAATATTTCTCACCTTAAAATAGTCTTTGCCTCATATGAATATAGCTACATGAGCATTCTTTTAATTAGTGCTTGCACTGTATTTCTTCTCATTCTCTTCCTTTAAAGATGTTTTGGTCTTTATTTTTAAACTGTGTATTTTAATTAAAAAATCATATAGTTTCTTTTATGTTTTTAATTTTTAAAAAGTGCTTTCTTAACTTTATTTAGGGATGCACAAATATACATATACGTATATGGATGTAATATGTATATATATATATGTATATATATTTATTTAAAATATACAATTTGTTGAGTTTTGATATATGTATACACCCATGAAACCAGCACCATGATCAAGAAAATGAACATATATATAAATATTGAATCACAAACAAGAGTAGTATACTTCAAACTCCACTATTCTTCTACATGCAATATCTTGTTTACAATTAAAAGTGTGAAATATGCAAAAAATATTGGAATTAGCAGCCAAGAACTTTAAAATAATTACTTTAAATACGTTTAAGGACTTACAAGAAAGGTGAAATGAATATGTGAACAGATGCAAATTCTCAGCAAAGAAAAGGAATCTATAAAAAGTAATCAAGTCAAAATTCTATAAGTAAAAAATGCAATACCTAGAATGAAAAAGAAGCATTCACAAAGAAAAAAAAGAAAACGGTAAACATTAGATAGACTTACGAGAAGAATGGACACTGCAGAAGGAAGGATCAGTGGACTTGAAAACCATAAGCATTTCCATAAGCATTAACTAATTGGAAGCTCATAGACCAAAAAAATTTAAAAACTGAATAGATTATAAATAACCACCAGAACAATATCAAGCAGTCTAATACATATGTGATTGGAATCCAGGAAAGAATAAAAAAGGTATGAAATAGTTTTGCTGACAGCTTCATATGAATGAATCTCTACTTCATATGAATGAATCTCTAAGACTTTACATAGCTAGGATCTGTTTTAAGAGATTACCCGTGAAATAGACAACTCCAAAGAATTAAAACCTCAGTTTCCATTTGAAGAAAGAGATATGGAGTTTGTTTTCATTCCTACATTGAGGTACCAAAATGCATTTCCCAGTCTTCATCTGAGTAGTCTAGAAAATATTTGTTCTTGTAGTTAAGGAAAGGAATTTGAGCATTCAGAATTGGCATCAAGGAGAAAGATCCCTTCTATCTGTAATTTACTGCATGGTTTTATCACAGAAGTGTGCTGAACTTTGCTGAAAGAATTTTCTGCATCGATAGAAATGATTCTGTGGGTTTTCTCCTTTACTTTGTTAATGTGGTTAACTACATTGATTTTTGAATTTTAAGAGTTTACTTGGTGATATTATATTATTCTGTCTATATATTTCTGGATTTGATTATTTGATAATTTTCTTTGGGATATCTGTGTCTGTGTTCATAAGGGAAATTGATCTATTTTTCTGTAGTATTGTTATCAGATTTTGGTGATAGAATTATGTTGCCTTCATAAAATAAATTGGGGGCGAGGGGAGTTTATTCTCTGTTGTTTGGTGGAAAAGTTAGTCAAAGTTTAGGATTATATTCTCTTTAAATTTATAATAGAACTGCCCTGCAAAAATATCAGGACTTGGAATTTTCTTTGTGGGAGGGTGTTAGATTATAAATTTCACTTCTTTATTATGTGTAAAGCTATTCAGATCTAGTTATTCTTGTGTCAGCTTTGAAAAGTTCTGTTTTTCAGTGATTTGTCCATTCCTTTTAAGTTGTTAAATTTATTGGTATAGATTTGTTTGGATATTACATATCATATTTTTAATAAGTGTAAAATGTCTGGTAATATCACCCCTTTCTTTCCTAATCAATCAATTTTATTTATCTGTTCAAGGAATCAACTTTTAGTATTAAATATTTTGTTTCCATTTTATTCATTTGTATTTTTATTCCATTGATTTCTACTCTGAACACTATTTACCTCCCTCCACTTAATATAGGTTTAATTTACTTTTCTTTTGCCAGATTTTTAAGGCAGAAATTCGATAATTAATTTTGAGCCTTTCTTCGTTACTAGCACGAAGATTTAAAGCTACACATTTCTCTGTAAGCATTGTACTAGCAGCATCTCATAAATTTTGATATGCTATAATTTTATTGTCATTCACTTGAAATTATGGTTTCTAATTTCCCTCAGTTTTTTTCTTGACACGTCATGTACAATTATGTTGTTTATTTTTCAAATATTTATGGATTTCTAGATATTGCTATTGCTTTCTAATTTAATTCTATTGTGATCAGAAATACTTTATTCAATTTTAGTCATATGAAATTTATTGAGACACTTTATTACCAATCATATGGTATATCTCTGTTACCATTCCACGTACACTTAAAAAATGTGTATATTCTTCAGTTATGGGATGTAGTGCTCTGTACATTTTAATTAGATCAAGTTGATTGGTAGTATTTTTCAAACATTCTATAACTTACTGATATTTTGTCTAGTTCTACTATTTACTTAGAGGAGGATGTTAAAATCCCCAATTATGACTGTAGATTTGTCTCTTCCTACTTTTATTTTATCTGTCAGTTTGTCTTTACATATTTTCAAGTGGTATTATTAGTGGCATATACCTTTAGTGTTATCTTTCTAATGGGCTTTGTCACTATGAAATATATTCATTCTGTCTGGTGATGTTTGTTGCCAAAGTCTTCTTGAATATGAAGTTGATTATACCAGTTTTTTTTAATGCTTACTATAGGCAAAGTATGTATATCTTTTAATCTATTTTTAATCTATCTCTTATTTTTATTTACAATATCTCTTGTAGAAAAAATAGAATTGTCTTTTGTTAAAATCTAATTTGATGATCTCTGACTATTATTCATGTTTTTAATCCATTTATATTCAATGTAATTTCTGATATGACTGGTTTTGAGTCAAAAATCTTGTAGTTTGTTTTCTAATTGCAACATTTTCATATGTTCCTCTTTTCTTGTATTCTTTTAGAGTAGCTGAACATTTTTTAAATAATCTATTTTATTCCCTCTATTAACTTTTTGGCCATGACTCTTGGCATTATTTTTTAAGTGACTGCTCTAAGGATTACAATATGCATCTTTATATTATCACAGTCATTTTATGTTTCATATTGTTCCTCTTCATTTAATCTCTTCTTTTTGTATTATCACATATTGTCAATATATTGTCATATGTTTTATACATATATTGGTAGTAAATAGGTCAATAAAATATTATTATTTTTGCTTTAAACAGTCAGCTGTCTTTTGAAAAACATAAGGAAGAAATAAAAAGATAATCATTTTTATTTACTCACATACTTACCATTTCTAGGTCTCTTCACTCCCTACAGATGTGAGTTTTTTTAATCTATCGTCCTATTCTATAGGAAACTTTCACTTCACATATTTTTGTAGTGCTGAGTTATTGGCAACAAATTCACTCAAGTTTATCTGAAAATGTCTTTAGGTATACCTCATTTTTGAAGGACATTTTTTGCTGGTCATAATATTCTGGATTGACATATTTCTTTCCTTTAGCACTTTAAACATATTGTTTCATTGTCTTTTGGCCTTAATTGTTTCTAATAAGAAGTGAGTAATTGGGGCCAGCCCAGCGGTATAGTGGTTAAGTTTGTGCTTTCCGCTTTGGCAACCCGAGGTTTACCGGTTTGGATCCTGGCCTCAGACCTATTCACTGCTCGTCAAGCTGTGCTGAGGCAGCGTCCCATATAGAAGAACTAGAAGGACCTACAACTAGGATATACAACTATGTACTGGGGCTTGGGGGAGAAAAAAGAAAAAGAGGAAGAATGGCAACAGATGTTAGCTCAGCGCCAATCTTCCTCCAAAAAAAGAAGTGAGTAATAATTTTTTATTATTCTGGTGCATATAATGTATCCTTTCTCTGTGACTGCTTTTAGGATTTTCTCCTTTATTTTGGTGTTCTGAAGTTTGCCTATGATATACTTAGACATAGGTTTTTTTTTTTTTTTTTTTTGTGAGGAAGATCAGCCCTGAGCTAACATCCATGCTAATCCTCCTCTTTTAGCTAAGGAACACCGGCTCTGAGCTAACATCTATTGCCAATCTTCCTCCTTTTTTTTCCCCCCCAAAGCCCTGGTAGATAGTTGTATGTCATAGTTGCACATCCTTCCAGTCACTGTATGTGGGACGCGGCCTCAGCATGGCCGGAGAAGTCGTGCGTCGGTGCGTGCCCCAGGGTTCCGAACCGGGGCCGCCAGCAGCAGAGCGCGCACACCCAGCGGCTAAGCCATGGGGTCAGCCCAACATAGTTTTTTAAAAAAACTATTTTCCTGCCATTGTTTCTGGATCTTCTTAGATATGTAATTAGATATTTTCACCCATTTGGGAAATCCAGAGATTTTTGTTTTTAATAAAAATACATTTTTAGCACAATTCTTTCTCTCCTCTCCATCTGGAACATCACTTATATGTATGCTGGATCTTTTCATATTTTCCCACAGGTCACTGAGGCTCTATTTAATTTTTTAAATCTTTATTCCTCTGTCTTTTGATTGGATAATTTTATTGATCTCTTCAAGTCCTTTCTTCTACAGCTTTCATTTCTTCCACAGCCTTCAGCTATTAAGTCCACTCAGTGATTTATTATTTTACGAAATGCAGTTTTCACACAATGCATTCTAGAATTTTCTTTCTTTTAATTCATTTCTGTGTTGATATTCTTCATCTATTCACTTATTATGTATCTTTTTTTTTAAGTCCTTAGATATATTTATAATCCCTGTTTTAGATATTTATGTGCTCTGTCCAATATTCTGGCCATCTTGGTTTCCTTTTCATTTTATTATTAATTGTGAGAAACATTTTCATCTTCTGTCCATGTCAGTCTCAGAAATTTTTTTATTGTATGCTGGACATTTAGATTGATAAGGTTGGATATCTGGGTTATGTTTTCTTTTTTTAAAAAAAAGAATATTGGGATTATTTCTGCCAGGCAATTAAATTACTGGTGAATCTTTTTGCTCCTCTTATGCATGCTTTCATTCTTTGTTAGAATGGATATATATGTAAATTAGTTTTAGTGCATGTATTTTACTAAAACATGATCTCTCCAAGGTCTCAACTGGATGTTGAGGGTGTGGGAAAAGTCTCTCTTCCCAGATCCAGTTCATTTTTATGTCCTTCAGAACACAATCTCTGCTAGGCTTCATGGAGTCTTGCCCTAAGTAAGTACAGGCCAGCCCTCTGCCAAAGACTTGTGATGAATCCCCAAAATAATTCTAGATTGCCCCTTCAGGCATATTCCTCTTCTCTGGTACCATTCTGTCAAATTCCAGCTGCTTAGGTAGCCTAGCACTCTGATCTCTGCCTCCTCCACTGAGACAGCACAGTTGGCACTGACTGGAGAGATAGGCTTGGTTGATTATGTGTCTCACCTTCTATGTTTCCCTTCTCTCAAATATCCCAGTCCTGCTCCATCATTTTGATGCCTAAATACAGGGCCTCATATGTTTTGCCTACTTTACAGTTGCTTTTGGCAGATGGCAAATATTGTACCGGTTACACTGCTATGACTAAAAGTGGAAATCCCCCGACTTTTTAAACCACTGACATTTTGAGATTATTCATTAGCACCTTAGACATTACCCACGCCACCCTATTACAGAGGTGTTTGCTAATGGTCCTCAAAATGGCCCTATAGAACTAGCCCTGTAGGCTACTCTTCCAATAGAGAGCACAGCAAGCAAACACAGTAAATGGCTCTCTGAGACTATGTTTGTTTTCAACGGTCAGTTAACTTCAGAAGACACTCTGGTAAAAGCCAAGAAGCCTCCACTGTCCCGCTCAAAGATTTGACGTGTCATTGAGATCCTGTATTCGTATGCCTCATATCCATGAAGAGCTGAAAGTAAGCTTACCTTTTAATTCTGCTCTGAATTCATTCACTCCTTTGTTTTCATTGCAGCACCCTATCCTAAATCATCATATTCTCCTTGGGTCATTGCAACAGTCTCCTAACTTGTGAATGTTTCTAATCATGCCCTCTCCAATGCCATATCTTTTCTCCAAAATGCATGCAGAGTGATTTTTTAAAACTTAAATTGATCATGTCATACCTGTGTTTAAAACATTTCACGTACTTGCATTTTACTTTAAATAAAGTTCACACTCCATGAACTAACCACGGCTTTAAATGTGTATCAGGTAACAAGAAGTGGTCATTTTCCTCTTTATGCCACTTTGCATTTGTTTCTTCACCTGAGGCCATTTATAAACCTTCTTTTAGTTCCTCAAATACACCAAGCTCTTTACCACCTCAAAGTCATGACAGTTGTTCTCCCCTCTTTCTGCTACTTACTGGTGATTTCTTTTCATTCTTGTAGTTTCAATTTTTCACCCTCACAGACCTTTTATGACCAACTCATCACAGTTAGTTTACTCCCCTCCAATGTTTTTCTCCATCTTCATACTTCATTTCATTTTTTATAGCACTTTTCCTATCTTGTAATTATTTATTTGTGTTTTATTTGGGAATACGCCTGCCTTTCAATCCTCAATGCCTTGCATAATGTCTGGCACATAATATACACTCAGTAAATATGTGCCAAATACATAAGCAAATAAATATTAGGTGATCAATAAATATATGAATATATGAATAAATCCGTCCAGTACTGGATATATTGCTTTCTTCCTTCTTGTTAGGTTTCTTAGAATCTTCCCTGGTAGAGATGCCATACTTTCCTCTCAACTTAAAAATGCGGAATTCTCAGGTTGAAGCAGTCTTGGAGACGAGGTGGTCTGAGGAGCTCTCCTTCTCAGTCCTAACTCTTATTTACTTTTGAAGCTCCTATGGTACTTCTGATGATTTCCTGGGGCTCTATAGAGTCTTGCTCAAGAAACACAGTTTTAGAGAACACATAAATATACAAATATACCTATTCTACTAGAGAAAAAATAATCTGTGGGCAATTATAAAACATTTTCTCTTCCAATGCATAGGAATCTGTAACTTAACTATTCCTATTGAGCTGTGACCATGTAAATATAACAACCTACGTGTATTGAGTTACTAATGTTGAAACAGCGTGCTAACCACAAGGAGATAAAGAGGGAAGATTATAGAGATTAATCCCACTGGAAGTTTAAATCGGCATATCATATGCATAAGAAAGTTTCAAAATGCTCTAAGTATTATATGATATTTAATAATGGGTATTGTTAAACAAGAAAAATGATGGACTGCTTTTTAGGGAAGGTGACTTCTTTGCAGAAACTAGAATGAAACGCTTAATAGATTGGCAGTTGCTGCGGGTTATACATCTAATATATTATAGTATAAAACGTGTTTACGTTAAGACAGAGCTGTCCCTGAATTCTATCTAGTCCTAGTCACTTACTAATTATGTAACGCTTCTGAAATTCAACTTAATCATATAAACATTTGGAAAAATATCTATTTGGCAAGATTTTCTTTATGATTATATTTTATATTTCGTGATTATGATATATTTTAATCAATATTATTAGTATCATAAACATTAAGTTGGCCACCATGATGCACTGCCAAAAGATAATAGTTTTCTTTTTGTAAATCAATTTTAAGTAGTAAAATGTTTTATTTTTCTGCATATACATATTTCCACTACCCTAACATATCCATCATGTGCAAGATTGAAAGACTGTATCATTTGGAACACAGCTAGGGTAAAATCTATTTTGTAAAACTTTTGATATCACATGAGAATAATGATGGACCCATCCTAAAGCCATAAATTCATGTTGTAGATTATATTTCATTTTCATTCACTGTGCCACAACCAAGCTGAAGTCACTGAATATTTTTTTGCCAATGTCTTCTCATTGGATGTATTATCCTTCCTCTTAGCATATCACTAAAATGCAGTGTCATCAAAGTGCTGGAAGAGAACACATGCTGGGGACAGTCAGATAAGTGTATGGTACATTAATGTACCCCTGGATAAGGTCAGCTGGTGAAAATAATCAGTATAAATGTATTCCATCCCCCTTGTGTAGCTCTTCCACATTAAACTTTTTGCAAGGAGACTACCATAAACTCATATTTTTAAGTTGAATCAGTCCTATTGTGCTCCATGGACTCTGTAAATGGACTCAGTGGAAATTCAGAGAAAAATGTACTATAGCAGATTTTATTTTTAAAAGATGGCCACAATATCTCCTATTTCACGTGTTCTTCTACAATGTGATTATGACATCCTCTTGTCAAGAAGGGGTCTATGTCTCTTGCCTTGAATCTGTGTGGACTTGTGATCAATAAATTGTGGTGGAGATGATTCTGCTTGAGTCTCAAGGCTAGATCATAAAAGATAATGCAACTTATCACCATGTCTGATGGGCTAGATGCTTGCTGAGCCCTGAATCACCATGTTGTGAGGCAGCCCAAGCCACCTGGACAGGCCATGTGTGGATGCTTTAGTCATCAGCCCTAGCAGATGTTCCAGCCAAGGCCTAGAATCAATCACCAGATGTGAGGAAAATCCTTTGACATGATACCAGTTCCCAGCAGTTGAGTCACCTCTGCCTTTGAGTGTTGCCACATGAGGTTCCAGATATTGTGGATCAGAGATAAGCCACCTCCTCTGAGATATTTTCAAATTCCTAACCCACAGAATTTATGATTATAACTCAATGATTGTTGTTTTATGCCAAAAATTTGGGATTGCTGCTATATAGCAAGATCAATTAGAATAGACTCCTTAGAAATAGATGTATTTAACTAAGTTAGAATAATTTTCTTGCCTTACCTTATTATTTTTCCTTTTCATTCTCATTTATTCTCTGCTCTCTCTTTCCCTTCTCTTCTGTCTACCCACCAATTATATATTCACTACTCTGGTGAAAACAATCCAAAAATCTCAGTGGCTTAACACAACAACAGTTTATCTGTCCTTTATTCAGAGTCCACTGCAGCTCTGGGAAGCTCTCAGGAGCATTCCAGGCTGCTTTAATCTTATGGAACGTCCACAAGAGCATATGCTTCTACAGTGTCTGTGACTGGCGTAGAGATTGGGAAGAACTGAGTAACGGCTCTAAAATATCCAGCATTAGCTTTGCTCACCTTTCATTGATCACATTAAGTCACAAAGCACACTTTACTTCAGGAGAGGGATAAGTGCAATTCTCCTGTGTACCCTAAGGAAGACGATCATCGTGAGCACCAGCAATGTCTGTGTATCTAACTTCACTTTTCCTCCTCTCCTTTCTCTTTCTCTGCCTCCTACATCTCCCTTCCATATTCCTTCTTCCTGTTCTTCCATCTTTTCCTCCCCCCTTCCTCTTACTTTCTTTCTTCCCCTACAGTTCTCTTTATTTCTTTGTCCAGATGCTATACATATGAATGCTGCCTATGTGAGCATATGTATGCATATGTGTGGGAGGGTAGGTGTCACTGAGCTATCGAGATTTAGATGATGGGCCAAATCATTTAGCATGTTTATAATTTATGGAAAAAGAAAAAATACAACTCAACAAACCAAATGCATAGCCAGAGGGATAATTCAAATCATAATCCAAAAAAAAAAGTAAAGAATTCTAGCTAAAAAAGTGATATTAAGTGCTAGACCCAAATAACACAATGGAACCATAAACAGGAAGAAAAATCATGCCATGAGAACCCTTGAGTATCAAAATCTTCTCAAGTAGAGTTTAATATATTTCAAGGAAGTAGTTCAGACTTAAATCTCTGTGTAATATGTAAATTTTGGAAGTCTGCTTTTACATGGTGTCAAAAAAACAAAGTGGATTAAGCCTTATGGTCAAAAAAACATTTTGGACCAGACACAAGATACTTTAAAGAAGAATCTCAGTTTATTCCCAGCAACTTGGCTTATTCTTTAGCCAACCAAACAAAGACTTCTAGATGATTTCATTAAATGACAGGAAAATCTCATAATAAGGCACCATGATTTTTTCTGAGCTAATGTAGCTTTTAAAAAGTGTTTATGGATTGTAGGTCTTGAGGCCATGAGTTTGTATATCTGATGCTATTCCAATACATTAGCATTCAAAAATAAGAAAGAATGGGAAAAAACCCATCTTTCTTATATCTCTTTCTTCCTGATAGAAAAAATGTTCTAAGGCTGGAAGGAAGGATAGAAGCTTCCTATTTCTCATTCTTCTTTCCCTTCTAATTTAAGAGTAAATGAAATTGAGACCACAAGAAAATTTGCCCAGCTCCTCAGAATCAGTTTTAAAAGTCAAATATATTGACTTTTATTTCTTTTTGCTTCGCTCTGGCTATGGTCACCGCCCATCCTTCCCAGCTTCATTGTACTATTCCAGGCCTAGGAAAAATGTAGGTGTAAAGATAAACATAGACTTATGTCCTAAGTAATATTCTGGTTATGGTCTGCCTAGAGCTAGTTTTCCTTTCTGCCTCTAACTAGAAATAAAGGACCCAATGAACATTGCTCTTGCCTTTCCCAATCCTCAAGCCTAAGGTCTGAAACATATAGATTATAAAATGAAGGCCTGCGTCATGAAGTCCTTGAATAATCTGAACTTCAGATATGGGAAATGAAGATATTGATTGCAAAAAACAATAAATGCTGATCATAAGTATAGTGCTTTTGGTTCCTGCAAAAACTAGTTAACAATTCTCTCTACATAAAGCCTGCAATCAAAGATAGATGCCATAGATCTTGTTTTGTTTCTACCTCTGCTGCTAGTTAGTCATACATCACGACAAGTAACTTTTATAGGCCTCAGATACTTTAGGAATATATAAAATTAGGGGTGGTATTGAATCAGTGTTTCTCAAACTTAGTGACTCTTTTTCTTAATTTTTGCCATAATCTCACGTCCTACATTATTTCTGCATATTTTTCTTTAAATAAACTTTAAAGTGTTCTGTTACTCCATAATAAATTAGTATAAATTTACAGCTTAAAACACACACACATGTTTATTATCTCCCAGTTTCTGTGGGTCAAAAGTCTGGGCATAGCTCTGGGTCCCCTGCAAGTCTGTAATCAAGGTGCTGTCCACAATTTGGTTCTAATCCGAAGGCTCAACTGGCGATGGATCCACCTCCAAGCTCACTCAGATTTTTAGCAGAATTCATTTCCTTGGGACTGTAAGACTAAGGGCAGTGGCTTCTTTTGGGTAGAGGCTGCTGTCAGTTCTGAGAGGCCACCTTAGCCTCTAGAGGACATGAGAGTTCCTTGCCACATGGCTGTCTCTGTAGATCCTCTGGCAATATGGAAGCTTGCTTCCTCACAGCCAGCAAGGGAGAAAGTGGGAGAGGGAGTCTGCTACTGCATTTACAGTCTAATGGAGGCAAGGGAAAAGGAACCACTCCCTCAGGCCGTGACTCTCACTATTGGCATGTGAAAATTAACAAACAGAAACCTCATTTAAGGTGAAGTCGGGAGGCCAGAAGAGAAAACTCTCATTCATGTGCCACCAAACACACTACAGACCCCAATCGGGGGAGAGGTGCCTTGCGTCTCCAACAGGAAGTGATACTACTTTACTACCACAGCAGAAAGAAGGAAGAAATTCCTCCTTGCCCAGCCAATGAGAGACTGCCATGACTCAGCCAATGCAAAGACGCTATACTTCAAACTCCCAGTTTCCTTCAATGGACTCTTCATTTATAACAACCTCTCCTAACTTCATAAAAGAACATTCCTCTCCTTTGTTTCTTGAGCTTGCCTGTGATTCTAGGTAGACTGCATGCCCTAAATTGCAATTCTTTGCTGTTCTCTGATAAAACCATTTTGCTGATAAAATAACTGGCTGTTTATTTGTTTTAGGTCAACACACAAAAGTCCTCACATAGGATTAAGCAATAATGTCCTAAATCCAGAACAACGTCAAAAGCTCCTTTGTTTGCCTGAGTCAACTGATTTTCTTTTAATTCTGAAAATAGTTTTGGTGACTCTGGATAACAATGTAGTTAACCAAGTTTCTTAAGTTAACCAAGCTGCTGTTCGTAAGTCAGCTGTCTTCTGATCGTTAGAAACATGACTAAGAATCCTAGCCACAATATTTTTAAAAATACAGCTGTAAATGTACTAAGTAGCTTGAATTCGAACATTGTAACCAGGGCAATGACGTCTGTGAGGACATCTTCTCTACCCCTGAAGTCAGCAGCTGGCTGGGCTAAGACTGTAAACAATAATGACCAAAGACAATCAACACATGCTTAACAATTTTAAAATGGACTCTTTTCATTTGTTATCTATGGAAATTGGGAAAAAACTGAAGTCTGAGTTTTGCAAATGTCTTTCATTTTGACTTAAAATCCAACTACAAGAGAAGGGCTACTCAGCTTCCAAGTGGGTTCAACAAACCTTTCTTTTTACGACAATCACATAACAAAAATTATTTTTCCAGTACTTAATCAATTTCAAAAATAAATAAATAAATAAAAATAACCTCAAGCAACCTGGAAGGCTGTTTAGCTTGCAGCTTCTTTCACTAAAAGTTCACATTTTTGCCTTGTTCTATGGGGAAGAAAATGCAAGTGTTAATACATCACAATGAAGTGGCTGGAGAGAAAAAGTTGTGCTAATAACAACCAAGTTCTGATTAGCCATGTGTTTCTAACGTGCCTTGAGATCTAGGTTTTGTAGTCTGGGAGACATATACTTTATTAATTTCTCGTATTCCATTTTCATAATGTAATAAACATATTCTTCCAGCTGCTGTTTTTAAATAGGAAATATCAGATTTTGTCATTATTTCAGATATTTATTTTGTACCATTTCATTGATAACAAATGAATATTAAAGCTTGTACTATAGATAACCTTTATTGTTAGTTATTTACCAGTTATTTTGCTGCCTGCAGAGATATTTTTAGTATTTTCTCTATAGGAGTTGACAGTGATGAATTTTATAAGTACTTCTCTCTGCCATTTGAAGTCATTTGCATTTATACACGTAAAGCTATTAGTTTGTTGTTAAAATATGCTTTAGAACTCCATAATATTGATACTATCTTTTCAACAGTAATAAGATCCAGATTCCTCAAGGATAATAGTCAACCTAGGCATGGCATACCATTTTTATTTTTTAATCCATTCTATTAGTGTTTCTAGTTTCTGAAAAAAATGTAAACTTTTAAGAGGAAGAATGTTTCCTTGGTCACTCCCATTAAATATACCAGATGTATTATCCTTTCAAAGTCTGTAAAGATGTTACACGTAAAACGGTGGAATCAACCATAATGTCCATCAATAGAAGATTGCTCAAGTCAATTATAGTATGGCTATACAATAAAATATAAAACCATTTTAAGTTGCCATTTTGTAAATCAAAAGCAATTTAATATCAGCAGTTTCATTTAGTTCACCTAATGTCATCCAGTCATTTAAAAGAAAGAAGATCTTATGTGTTTATAAAGACATTGTCAAAATATCTTTACTTAAATAAAAAACCAAATTATAAAAATATACATTGTATGATCCCATTCATTTTTTTGTGTAGAAATAAATATGCTTGCAAATATGTAGAAAATTCTGGAATGATGCAAAAACTCTTGCAACTGAGACTAGGGAATGGGGAAAATGAGGATCCCGGTTTTTCTGTTTACACACTCTTCTACTATTTTATTCCTCAGCGTAAGAACAAATTAATGGCATAACATTTTTTTAATTAAAAAACAATCAGGCTCTCTTTCCTCAATGCTACTCAACATGTGGTCCATGGATGACACCAGTTTGCAAAATTGACCAATCTGTAACAAGATAGATATAGAAATTTAGAGAAGTATTTAGTAAATTGTCTAGCAATTTGATGAGTAATTTTATGTTTATTGAATCTAACAATGGAAAGCTAAGGCTTATATTTTGTATATCCTTTTTAATTTTATTTGTCTACTAATTGATTTTTGTTGTATTTTACCAAAGAATCAATCCATGACTGACTGGAAATAAAAAAAGAAAAAAAAAAATGGTCCTTCCCCACAGATAGTTTGAGAAGTACAGGTTTATCTTTATTTTTTCAGAATCCAGGACAGGTTCTGGCACAAAAAGGTACTGAATAAATGCAAGATGAATCAATAAATGGACGCAGGTAACAAATTTGAGAGTCTCTAAGACAATAGGACAGACAGAATTTGGTGCTGCATTGGGTTGATGCTGGAGAAGAGAAGGAGAGTGTTACAGAAAACTCCCAGGTGTTCCTGGGAGCCTGCTGATGCCATTCCCCGAGATGGGAAACTCTGGATGAGGAGCAGATTCATGGCATGTTTACAGATGGTGAACTCATTTTTGAACAGTTTGACGTTGAGGTTGTCTATGAGATATCCAAATGGGGATGTCAGGAAGTAGTTAGATAAATGAATTAGAAGCTCAGGAATCAAAGTCTGGGCTGGAGGTATAGATTTCAGAGTTAAAGCCTTTAGAATGAATGAGACTGTCTAGCATGTAGAATGGAAAGAAGAAGCTAAGGGCAAACCTCTGGGTGCCTACCATAGTGTCTGGAATGTGGTAGATGATTAGTAACTCTGTCAAATGAAGGGGTAAAAGTAAATATGAACCTAAGTCTATTTCATTCCAAGCCCAACCTGTCCTTACTAAGCCTATTCTGCTCCTAAACTGCAGACCATTCTAACAGACACTGCTTGGGGCTGGAGGTGGGGTAAGGAAAAAAATCAGAAATATGACAGAAAGATAGAAGGGGTCCAGCTGTGTTGAATGCTGCTTAAAGATCAAATAAGAAGGCAATGGAAAAATGTCCTCCGGATTTATCAACAGGAAGGTCATTGATAACCTCAGCAAACATTCTTTTGGGGGAATGATAGGGGTAAGAGCTGTGTGAGGCTGGTTGACGAGTAAATAAAAATTACAAAAAGTAAACAATATATCTATCCTTTCTCAGGACACTTAGCTATACAGATAAATCAAGAAACCTTGGAGTTATTAATGAGTTATTATGGGTGTGGGCAATAGAGACCGAACCTCCAAATAAAATACTTCATTGTAATCTGACTTCAACTATTTTTTATTGTTTCATGAATAATACTAGTAATAAAAATAATGCTAGTGAGAAATATATAACTGATTAGATGATCATTAGGTGCTAGGTATTGTACCTAAGTAAGTAGTTATTATGCATTATTTCTTGTAGTCTTAATAACAAACTTATGAAATAAGTTTTATTTTCATTTTAGAGGTGAGAAAATTTGCATTTAAGAAGATTACATGACTTGTCCAGGGGCATTAGGTATTAAATAGTGTAATCCAAATGTGAATTGTCTCCCTCCAGAACCTAACCCATGTTCTTAATTGATGTATCTACCTTAGTTTCCTAAATATTAGGAAAAACTACACACATATTTGAAAATGTATCCACCTTTAGCACTTCCCATATATATCATTTAGTAGCTCCTTGAAGGCAGGATATATAAATTTGAAAGAGCCTTTAACTACAAGTCAGCAGTCTTGGGTACCTTGCCTAACATTTTCAAAAACTGGCTGCATTTCTTGGGACAAGTCAGTCTTCCATAGCATAGCTGAGTAACATCATTGTGAATTTAGGGTTTTAGGCTAAATAACCCTTGATATCTTTTTCAGCTCTGGTATTTTATCATTTCTCATTGTTTTCCTTTATTTCCATTTTAATACATTAATATATTGAAAAGATCAGAGGAGTCCTACCAGAAAGAAGCCTGTTTATATTTATTTACTAAGAGTTTATGAAATTAATTTAAGAATGAGACACTTTTCTGATGTTGATTACTCACATCACAAAAAAGAATTGTTTCAAGGTGATGATAAAAATCTAGCTGTCATTGTCATTGGAATTTTCATGATTATCATCATTATTAATTAATTGTACTTATTAAGGCCAGCTTCTTGAGGAATGAAACTGAATGGCTACAGTCTGATGGAAAGCAAGCTCAGGAAGAAACACTCACTGACGACAGGCTTGCACGGGAGAGCATTAAGACCATGAGAGCCTCAAGACAGTGTAACAGAAGCCCCTCACTCCCTCCAACACCCTTCTGCCTACTCAGTATTTGAAATCTCAGAGTTTAAAGCTTCTGTTGTATCAGTCTTGGTGAGACACGTCTGTTTCAAGGCCACCATTATTTGTTTTCTGGGAATTCCAGCAGCTCTGGTTCAAGCATATACTTAGGTTTGGCCAGTTGGATGCTTGGGAGGGGAACTTGATTTCTGGAATGAGTGACAGAAATGAGCAGGGGACATTTCTACTGTACATGGTGGATTGGACACTAATAATGTTTGCAGTCTGAACCCTGGTGGAAAGCAGTAAGATAAAACCCACAAGACAAACATAAAAGGAAGAGAGATGACAAAAATAATACCTGGTGATTAGCGACTGATTTGGCAGGCCAGATAACAATGAAGCCTGCGCCCGTGTGGGGGAAGTACCAAAGCGAGGTGATTACCATCACAGAACCATAAAATGCATCAAGAATTGAAGATAGAAAATACCTCTGAAAACAGGCTGGATATGTGGCTGAAAACCATAAGATTGGTTGGAAGCCTATAGAAGAATCATTTAGACACCCATGAAGAAAACTGGAGAATGATTCCTTGCAGAGGGCGAGCCAGAGATGCTCTGATTTTGGTGACACGGAGCACTGCTGAGAGCTGGGCTGTCATTAAATCAAGGTGGTTAAGTGAAAAATGAGACTACTAGCACCCTTTCCCCACTAGGCTTCCAGAATGCTGGCAGCCAGGCTGAAACCTTCCAGGCAGAAGGATAGTTGTTTCTTCTCTGGGTAAACCGACTAGATCAAAAGAAAATACCTATAGAAATATACAGTTAGGTGTCCTTCTTATGAAACAGCTCAACAAGATCATCCTGCAGTGAAGTTCACTGTTTGACAAGCCTAGGCTACACATAAAACTTTACTAATCAACTTTTCTTATTTCTTTCTTAAATAGGAGCAGAGTGCTAAAGATCACCAAACATTTGAGAGAATCCTATAAGACTAAATACAAAAAAAGAAAAAAACTTAGAGGAAACAGACAATGCAGAGACCAGAGCAAGGGAAAACTTAAAACCAGACCATTATAATCCTGCTGTCTCTTTCCAAGCTCCTGAATACACAGTTGGTGTAGACTCAGAACCTAGTGGCATTCCTGGGCAGGTGTCATAATCCATAGAGTGGCAGCAATTTTTATGACAGGAAGACCAAGGAAGGAGCACTGGTACTAACCCTTCCTACCCAAATAGCACATTTGAACCAATAGCTCACCTCTGAAAAACTTGACAGTTTGTGCCACCATCAAAAAATTTAAAGGTGAAGAGAGGATGATTTCTATATCAAAAATCCCCGTTAAGTCTCTAGCTCAGGTGCAGAGGTTAGACAGTTTCTAGAAAAATACAGGAAATTATTGCAAACCTCGAGCTGCGGGTTAGATTCTTTAAGAAACAGAGGCTGAGATGGAGTTAAGATGCAAAAGTCTTATTGGTCTGTAACATCTGTGAAAAGAAAGGAGGAGGAAACAGGGGTGTACAAGGGAATCCATAAAACCATGATGCAGATCTGAGAAAATCTCTGCCAACTCAGCAGGGAGCTCCAGGGCAAAGATTGCCCATTAGAGAAGCCCCACATTGGGCAAAAATGGCCCAACTATTTTGCCACTCGTCATCTTGCTGCCCTGAGAAGAGTAGAATATATTCTCAGCTCAGTGAAAATGGAACTTGAAGGTACTACCAGCTGGAAGCTGTCAACTAACCTCACTCCTTGCAGCTGGGCAGCAAATTCTTCCTTGAAGGGGGACCTAAGAGGTGCATCTCCACAGCTCCCACACTTCTCAGAGGGTGACTGATTGAAGCTACTCTTCCAGATATGGTCTCCTCACTTGAAAAATTCAGAATAGCCACTGGTATCTTGATACAGCTATTGCTCTTATATTTTTTCCTTTGTCTTAATAAACTGAAGACATTAGAGTTATTCTGTAGTTATTTGGCTAAAATGGCATTATACCTTTGCTGTAATGTATCAAGATTATGTCGTCTTTTTAGCTCTGTATCAATTTAGTCTACTGATACCTTGAATATCTTATCAACCCACAGGACATTATGCAAGTTGACTTCAGTGATGACTTCATGTTGATAGGACCTAGAAAGCAGGAAGTAACAGGTATCCTAGACGTCTCAGAGTGACATGCGCACATAATAAGATCAGAGATAAACCTCGCTGAAGATATATGTCACCTCAGCGGAGTTTCTGTGTGTCCAATAATCTGGAACACTTTGGAATATCACCTGCAAAGTACAGAACGTTGCCTCATCCCCATACTAAGAAATATACCCAATGATTGGTGTGCATCTTTGAGTTTTGAAATCAAAATAAACCACACTTTGGTATGCTGTTCTGACCCATTTGTCAGATGCTCTGAAATGCTTCCTGTTTGGGGATGGGAAACTAGGAGAAGAAAAGATACTGCAGTAGGTAAATGAGCAAGCAGCACTGCCAATTGGCTCTTATGGATGAAAGGACCCAGGAGTGCTTGGAATATCTGGAGAAGATGAAGATGTAATATGGTACCTGTGACATGCTGTGACTACCTGTGACAGTAGTGGATTCCCAGTGGAGGCCTTTATTATTTTGGAGTGAAATAGTACCATCTTCTAAATTTAACTTCCCATCATTTAATAAAATAGCTTTTTTCTCCTTTGAGAAACTAAGATAGAATAAATACCCAATTATTAAACACCAATGACCATGTGGCCCAAGTTTCCCATTATGAAATGTTTATTATTTGATCCATTGATTCTTCAGATTGGTTGTGACTTTCACATGATAAAAATCGTGTGAAAGAGGCTGGCCCCATGGCTTAGCGGTTAAGTGCGCGCGCTCCGCTGCTGGCGGCCTGAGTTCGGATCCCAGGCGCGCCCCGATGCACCGCTTCTCTGGCCATGCTGAGGCCACGTCCCACATACAGCAAGTAGAAAGGATGTGCAACTATGCCATACAACTATCTACTGGGGCTTTGGGGGAAAAAAAAGGAGGAGGATTGGCAATAGATGTTAGCTCAGAGCCAGTCTTCCTCATCAAAAAGAGGAGGATTAGTATGGATGTTAGCTCAGGGCTGATCTTCCTCACAAAAAACAACAACAACAAAAAAATCATGTGAAAGTGATAGATCCAAATCAAGTAGGTATTGGAGATACAGGATTGCACATATTTTCAATGGGCTACTCCTAATTCAATGCCATCCCACATTTAATATGTAATTATAGCCTCATGGGAGTTACCTGTGACCAGTTGTCTAAGAAGGAAAAAAAAATCAAGAATGATTTAGACATAGATCTGCATGATGGATTGGCATCCAATGGAATTGATTGCTAATACATTCCAAGCCCAATCAGGCACTGAAAAACAGTAGGGAAGGAAAATCCTCCCAAGTGATTTATAAATGGTGAGATAATATTTGGATGGATAGTCAAGAACTTGGAAGGAGCTGCAATTCAATGCAAAGATACCTGTGGGAGACTTATAAGGATGGGCCTCCTGAAATGGGCCCGGCATTTGATAGTATTTGTCTCCCAAACGAATTTTTACTAAATATCCTTCCTCTAAAAAAGATTATTAGGAAGAAGTAGACCAAGTAACAGTCAGCTTCCTTCTTCAGCTCTCCAGAGATTGCTCAATAGGCTTGTGAACTAAATTGTCATGAAAACTATGCATGGGTTCAGTAATGTGAACTTCCCTTCATGAGGTTGATTTCTCTCTTGCTACTGTTCAACTTGAGAGCAATAGCAACAAAACTTTTGCCCCCAAATGTTATGACTTAATAGAAGAAAGAAGCCACACAATAACAGGTTGATTGCAGTGAATTCTCATTCATTAAGTAGGAAATAGTAATTCATCCTAACTTGAAAAACATCTGAGTTGGTATTTTCTTCTAGCTCATCATTCTTTTTTGCCTGAAATGTCCCCTGAAACTTATTGAATGTCTTATCGTGTTATCTCATGCAAAGTGGACTCACTTTTCAGGGAAAGAATGAAGCAATGATATCTGTAGCAATCACTGGTCTTACCATATCCTCATCTCCCAAGGAACAGGTGTGCAGAATGGTGGAATGGCAAGGGAGACTCATGTAAGCTCTAGATTGGAGGTGATGCCTTATAATGTTGGGATGTTCTTGTATAGGACGTGTAGTATTCAGTGCAGTATGTGTTCATGGATTTAGGAACCAAAAGACAGAAATAAAGTTCATTCCATTTATCATTACCTCTAATTACCTACTAGTTACATTTTAGCTTTTAGATTCTATGACCCTTGGTTCTATAAGTGCAGACATCTTAATGGTCAAAGTAGGAATTCTTCCACCAGAGAAGCCAACACTGTTTCCAGAACACAGATTCTATTAAATTGGAAGCTAGGTGTTCTACTCAGCCACGTTAGGCTTCTCTTATCAGTGGGTAAATAGTGAGCACAGGAATTTATGAGGTAGGTTGGCTGATCTACCCTACTAAGAAAAAATGAGGTTGCTGATAAGCAAAGGGACATGGAGTAGTCTGGAAACAATCTAGATGATCCTTATTGGTGTTATCTGATACCACTCCATTCAATATTAAAAGCTAACATAAGAGTGCAGCAAGCATATATAGTAAGTACCAACATAGGCTTACTTAGTTGTGGTCTAAGAAGTTGTGGTCCCTCAACCAGTTAATAATCTAAACGACTACATTGTCTAAAAATTAGATGCATAAGACTATCTGACTATTTCTTCTCTACGGGGTGATGTGGCTAAATGGCATCTATGGCTTTGCACATAAACAGGCCAAGTAGGCACTATCTATCTGCGAAACATACTTGTTCAGGGCAAACAGCTCTATTGGAAAGCCGTGGCCATTCTTAGTTCTTAGAACCAATAATAGGGTCATTTCTCACCTGCCTACATGACATGGTATGCTCCAGAGAGAAGAGAGGCAGGCTTTGACAACAGAGACATTCTCTCATCCTTTCTTTTATATGGCTTGTCAAAATGCTAAGGTGAAGTGAAAAATAGACCAGCCAGCAATGGGGTGAAAAATGAGCTTGGGAATTATGAGTCTCAGTCGACCTTGATGATGTCTGGGAGACATTTTCATTATGTGATAGTTGAATCGGGAAAAGTGGGTACCTTTTCCTTTTGAAAAAAATAAATGGTTTGGAATATTTCTTTTCTATTTTCTGGATAAGGATCCAAGGGTCTTTCAGTATTGGGCACTATCTTTGAAACCCTTGGGGATTATTAGTGCTCCAGGGAAATAGATCAGAGAGAAGCTTATTTCTTAAGCACGTAGTTTCCTTCTGGTGAGGTCTCTAGCAGGGAAGAGTCTTGTGGTTCCACTCATAACATTCTGTGTTGGGTAAAGGAAGCACCCAGTTGTAAGTCAATCTGTACCTTCTACTTGATGCTGAGAAAAAAGGAAATCCTTCCAAATAGCTAGGTCATACATATATCCTTCTATTATTTCATTTGTCCATCCACCCGTCCATCCATCCAGATAGCCATCCATCCAGATAGCCATCCAGTCAGCCATCTATCCAGCCACCCAGCCACTATAATGAAATTCACTTATTTATTGAGGAATTATAATGCATCCAACATTATATAAACTTTTGTTGGAAATATGAGAAACAGGATCATAAATCAAATAAAAATCTGAGCTATTAAAAAGTAGATTCATCTACTCCAACATGAAGGTGGGAAACAAAGTTTCCAAGTAATAGGAAGCAAATTTTCCAAGGCAGAGATGCATATAATTTTGTGGCAGCCTTGACCAAGCCTCAAAGCATCAGAGCCAGGGCTAAGAACCAGGTCACCTAACCCTTAGAGAAGGTGTCTTCTCTTTCTGAAATTATAATCCAACTGTGGAGAACGAACCAACATATGTGAGACAATTCAAAACAATGAAGTGATATGGAAGATCAGTGTACATTGTATCATTTGTTTTGAATTATCTCATGTATGCTGATATATATATGTAAATATGTAAACATGTACATATGTAAAATATATACATATATACAGTGAACACTGTACCACTTGTTTTGAATTATCTCATGTATGCTGATATATATACGTAAATATGTAAATATATACATATGTAAATAAATGAGAAATGAGTGTGGAATGGTTTTGGAATAGTCAAGAAAACTTCTAAGGAGGTATGAATATAGAAATATGTAGTTTGAGCCATGGTGGTGAGTGGAATTTAGATAACTGGGAGGCAGAGGGAAGAATGTTAGCTGGAGGATCATTGATAGAATGAGTGTGAAGCTGTGGAGGTAAAACTATCAGATGGTAGATGATTTGACCTTTCTTGCTGCATCAGAAGGTGGGAAGTGGCAGCAATGGTGACGGTGTATTCATTCATTCTATGATGACAGACTTCACAACTCTAATCCTGGCATAACTATTTGGTGGCTCTTTTTTTTTTTTTTTTTTTTTGGCCAGTTGCTTTGTTTTGGTCTGAATCTTCCTTTTATTTCCTTAAGCTGCAGGAAATCACAGTGTTCTTGCACTAATTTCCCACTTTAGGATCTTCCTTGAAGAGAGCACAGTGGTGTCTTAGTGCAGTGCAGGAAGACTTCAAACTCTAAATGGAAAGCAGACTCAGCCTTTCAGGTCGTAGCCTGCAGTTTCTTCCAGTGCAACTGGCTTGCTCTTTCCCACTCAGCTGCTTTCAATGTGTATTGGCAAATCTTAACAGCTTTTACCCTTGTTGATCTGCATGGCAGACCTCTACTAATTCCTAAACTGCAAATTAAATGCTTGAGGCTGAACAGAGATCAGATTAAAAACTTCACACTTCACAGAGACCAGCTCAGCAGGAGCAGTTAGACTCTTTAAGCCATCTTGAAGGAGTGGAAACAGGCTGTTGTTGTCTGGAAGCCCATTAAAATAGGAGCTGGAGGAGCTGTAATGTGATATTAAAGCTAATTTCCTACAGGCTGAGAGGTGCCTTGGACACAATAAATAATAATAATAACATTATACTGTCTTGTCAAAACATGCTTTATACACACATTGATATGACTTATTATTTAACAAGAAGAGTGTTGGTTATAATCTCATTGACATCTACCAGAACTTTATGAAATGGAATTAATATTACAATAAGATCATTTCCTAAGGGGCTCTAATGCAGTAAGAGACTGTTTATGCCAGAGTGTAAATTGTCTTGAGATATAATTACTCATAATGCACTTCTGAGCTGTTCTTGTAATACATCTTGTTAGTAAAATCATCTCTCTTGGAGAATACAAAATAGGTTAGAATTGGCAATTGGAGAATATAATGACTTAATTTTTTTTTTTTGGAAATGTATGGATTAGTTAATTAAATAATGCATTTTAAAAAGAAGGCACAAAAGAATGTAGCCATTTCAATTGACTGTATATGGAGTTGGAAGCTCCTGTTCTCTATGTTCACAGACCTACCTAGCAGGTATTGCAATGAGAAGACAAGATGTGTTGATGGCTAGAGTGAGATAATGTCAAGAAAATTGAATAAAAGTGAATGGAGATAGCAGCATTTTAGTAGGGAAAAGCAACAGGACTTGATACATGACCAAAGGTTAGCAATGAAAGAGAAGGAAATCATGCAAATTGATAAGATGACTCAAGGAAATAATATAGGAAAAAAGAAAACTGAGTTTTATAAATAACCCTGAGTAACTCCAATTTATGTTTCAAGTAGAGGAGGAGGAAACTATAGAGAGATTGATGAATATTCAGAGAGGCCACAATAAATTGTAAAGTATGTGTTTGCACAAAATTAAGGGAGGAGATCATCTCGTTTTAAGTTGGTAAGAATTCTCAACACTAATAAATGTTGAGAAGAGGTCAAGAAATTCAATTTTTAAGACTGCCTAAAAGATTCAGTGATAAAGAGGCTTTTGTTCCTTGGTAAGAACAGTTCCTATAGGACTCTGGTCCTAAGAGTTCTGAGAAACATTGAGGGCCAAATCTCTTCTCTGCAGGTATTCACCAATCCTCCATGGCTAGTCAGCCTAATAGGAAGGTTTGTTCAGAAGACTGGATGCCAGCAATGATATCATGGCTTGCCCTAGGAGCATGGGGACTGCATATGAAGCAGGAAATGCTGAAGCTCCTTGATTGTGAACAGACATACAAATGAGACCAGATATGAGAAGGTGTCCAGAGGCCATGGGCTGAGGAGGAGTCATGAGCTTGGAATCTAATGGTAATTCAGAATAGAAGTTTTTCAGAATCAAAAACATCAATGGGGCTTGGGGAACCAGGCAGATGTTTGCAACAACGTCAGTTTTTCATTTCATTCTATATCCCTTCCTTGGATTATCTCATTATTGTATATGACTTTAATTACTGTTTACACTTATGACTCCCGGACTTCTTCTTCCCACCTACATCTTGCCTTTGAACTTCAGACTCATCTATCTAACTGCCTAGAGGACATCTCCTCTTAAATGTTTCACAAACTCCAAAAATTCAACCTGCAAAGCTGAAGTCATAATCTGTCTCATTAAAAACCTGCTTCTCATTCCCTCTCTCTCAAGTGATGTTATTTTAATTCATCTGGTTGGCCAGACAAGTAACCTGTAGGTCATATGTCTTTCTCTTGCATTACCAACTTCTAATCATGTACCGAGTCTTGTTGATTTCATTTGCTAAATACCACTCAACTCCATTCACTTATTTTCATCTTCCTTGACATTATCCCATTCTAGGCCACCATTATCACTTGTCTGACATTTGCAACACCTGCTTACTTGTCTGCCTATCTCCAGACCTGGTTCTTGACAATTCTGCCTGCCTAATGTAGGCAGAATGGTAATTCTAACATGCATAATTAATTTTGTCATTCTCCTTATTAAAACTCTTCAAAGTCTTTCCAGTGCTCTTAAAATAAGGTCCAATTTTATTAATCCAATTTTGAGACTTATAATACAGGACTTGCTTATATTTGCAGTATTTTTCACACTGTTCTTCTTGCTTCTAACTTCAACCTCATTGGTCTTCTTTCAGTTTCTCAAACTTACCATGTTTCTTCCTAACTTGGGGTCTTTGAATATAGTCTTCCCTCTGCTAGAGCACTTTTATCTGTGTTTGAACCATGCTTCTATCTTTTCTTGGCTAACTTCTATTCATTCTTTATTTTCTAGTTCAAGTTACTTCTTTTGGTATGCCTTGTAATTTTTTCCTGATAGCCAGACAAGATATAACAGGTAAAAGGAACTGGTATAAATAGTCCTTTAGTTATGTGGTGGTGAGATGTGGGAGAAGAGAAGCATCCTATACTCCTGTGATTCAGTCTCAGTCTTTTAGTGAGCCTATGCCTCTGGACTGTGAACTTCACAAGAGTTTCTCGGTCTTTTTCTCCCCACTTAGGAGGAATAGGATGGCTAGAGCAGGCTGGAGTTGAGTATTTCCCTTTCCCGAGGTAAATTAGGCTTTGATAATACTCCAGCAGATTAGGCTCTGGTCAATTAATTTTCCCTCCAGACAGGCCTTGTTAAAGAACAGAGGGGTCTGAGACATTGCAAAATGGTCCCTTTTCCCCTCCCCCTGGCAGAAGCACAAAGGGATTTTTCTCAGATATTTACCAAACACGCTCCTTTAATTCGTAAAATTTCTGTAGACAGATGTCTCCTTAGATCTGACTTTTTTTTTTTTTTTTTTCAAAATTGAGAACCTGGTTGAGCTCCTGGAGGTAAATCTCACTGTAGTGTGGGGGTCCCTCTATGACTGGGCCCCTCTGGAGTTTTTAACTCTCACGATTGTCCACATTGAGCCTCCAACAATTCATCAATTATAGTTCTGGTTTCTACCTCACGTTGGTTCCTCACACAGTTTCTGCTCCCAAGTCTTTGCTCCAGTAAGCCATGACTTCCTGTATTCACCTCTGTCTCCAATCTTGGGGGCGGTGATTTGCCCTGTGTCCTCCTATCTCCTATGGATCCAAGAAGAGTTGCTGATTTTTCATTATGTTCAGCTTTTACTTGTTGTTAGGGCAGAGTGGCAACTTCCGAGCTCCTTATGTGCAGAACCAGAAGTTACTTATTCTGACAAGTATTCTTTGTTCCCCCCAATTTTGATTTAGGTGACTCATTATATGTGTTCCTACAGCACCCTAAACAACCCCTAAGAAGTTCCCCTCGTACCATATTATAGTTAGAATTGTTTCTCTTCTGCAGACTGTAAGAGGACATGAAGAATCCAGACTCATTCATCAATGTGTTCTCAGTATATAGCACAATAAGCAAAGAAGTTCTCAATAAACAGTAGTGAATAACTGAGTGACTGAAAGATAACAAACATTGTCTTGGATTTAACGAAAGTCTAACAATACTTTAATCCATATTTGGCGTTTCACAGCAGGCATGCCACCATCCATCACTGCCACACCCAAGGTAGGCACCCCCAATTGATGTGCCACTCTTCCATTCTGAATCCAAGTAGGACATTACAATCCCTTTAAACATGCAGCCACTACCAACCACCAGGAGCTCCTGTGTGGGATAAAACTTATTTTTCTTCCATGTGCTGGATTATACAGACTAAATCTAAATGGATGACTTAATTTTCTTAAACCTCTCCTAGGTTCATGGATTTTGTGCTATATTGACATCATAATACTACTTTTTTGGAAGCCTAAAAAAGCTGCTTCTTAAAAAAGTAATTAATTAGTAATTAATTCTAGATTCTAAAAATGGCCAAAGCTTTTCCAATGAGGTTGGATGGTAAATCTTACTGTCTGTACTCGCTCTTGGTTGCTGAGACCTTTGACAAAAAATTGGAATGGAAACAGGTCATTAAAAACATTCATTCATCAAATACATTCATACCATAGAGATTTATGTTATTTACTATGTGTTCAATATTGTACCATGGTTACTCTGGTGAATCAAGCATTACCCTTGACTTTGAAGAGCTCATGGTCTATCCAGGGAGAAAGTTATGTAGTTACGATAATGCATGATAAGTGCTGTAAAAGAGTGATGCATAAAGTCTTGTGGGACTAAATAGGAAGAAGCAATTAATAGTGACAGGTGCAGGAAGAAAAGCTCCACTGAAGAAATGATATGGAGTTGTGTCTCCAAGAATGAGAACTTAGAGCTTTTCTGCTGTTCTAAACAATGTCCTGGTCATCCACTCAGACTCCTTGTCCCTTCCAAGACCAGATTCCTCCTGCCTCTTTTCCTCCCCACTTTCATCATTTAAAACTTTCTCCTTTCAATGAATGATTAGGTGATAGTATACTAAATATTTGTAATTTTTAAAATCTTATAACTTGATTTAAAATAATTGGAAAATTAGAACCTCTTCAAAGTTTTCCTAAATTAAGATATGTCCCAGAAGTTTACTTACACTGAAGGCTATCACACTGTATCCCTCTAAGTCCTGAGATTCATTAACCTATATATTTCTTGACTTTAATTCCTATTTCACTGAAAAAATAAAAGTATCTAGAAAAAAATTGCCAGAAATTTCCAATACCATTTTCTCTATATACTGCTCCAACGCCCTATAATCCCCTGAGACCTATCTACTCTCATTCCCTACCACCACCCCCTGCCAGCTCACTCCACTCCAGTCACACAGGCCTCCTCAGGATTCCTCCAACCAACAGGGCATATATTCCTGCCTCAGGGCTTTTGTACTTGCTGTTTCCTCTGCCTGAAGCTGTTTCCCCAGATATCTGAAGGACCTGCTCTCTCACATCACTAAAGTCACAGCTACCTTATGTCTAAAGTCTGCCCTGGCTACTGTATGTAAAACTCTATCCTCTCCCCACAATTTTATATTCCCCAACCTTGCTTTATTTTTCTTCATACTTCTTACCCCTAAACACAGTCCACATTCTCTATCCTGTTGATTGTGTCCCTTCACTAAAAAATAAATTCCCTGAGAACAGACACATTAACAGTTTAGTTCACTGATGTCTTCCTGTTGCTTAGAGCAGATTCTTTCATATGTTAGATACTCAATAAATATTTTTGAATGAAAGAATGTGTTGGAGGAGTAGGAGTCAGCCTATAAGTTATGTTCAATAAATAATATTTACTGGGAAAATTAATACTAGGCAAAGAAATAAATTGGTACTTGATAATTCCATACAGTGAAGAGAGACTAGCCAAGGGTCATAATGTAACCTTTAAGAGCAGGTCCTATGCCTTACCATATTTGTACCTCTAGTGTCTGCCATAGTGTCTGGTAAACAGTAGGTAAGCATTGAACAAACAAATGAAAAATAAATACTACTCATTAAATCCATTAGTCCATTCAAGTCTATTAAATCATATTTGAATATTTAATGATATGGGGCAATATTTTTAATAAATATTTTGTGAAAGAGGCATGTTATAGAACTTTCTGCATAGTGCACATGTAAAAGAATATATTTACAAAAACTACAGGCATAGTTGTTATCCTGCTGTAACTAGCAGGATAAATTTTAAAAAATATAGCAGTATTTATCTCTAGATTATGACACAAAGATGAGTTATCTTATATTTTGTGCATTTATTATTTGCTATAATTCTTATTTTTAAGTCAAAGTAAAATGTTATAAAAATCACATCATGTTACAAAAGAATAGAAAAAGTAGGAAATAGAAAAAAGTAGGAATAGAAAAAGTAGGAAACAGAAGGCAACAATTAGTGATCTGATGTCTAAGATTACCTTTTCACAATGGTGTGGTTTTATGAACCATTTGAACGGTTGGTATTTATGTGTTGTGCACAAAGGTTGAGCTGCCATCACCAGATTTCAGAATGTCTCTTGAACTCCTGTCAAGTAATTGGATATTCATTCATCTTCATCAGCTATAAATTTGGAATCCCAATTCAATTTAAAAATATTTATTAAGCTCTTAATATGTGTCAGGCACTCTGCCAGGCACTGGAGCCACAAAAGCGAACAAGACACAGTCCATGACCTCAATGCTTTCCACTTAGACAGAAGAGACACATGTTTAAAAACAAAAGCAAAATAAACCCAAGCAAACAAACAAAACCCACCCGATTCAGTGTGAGTATTATACTAAATCTGTGTGAGGGCAGGGACCACGTCTGTCTTAGCCATTTTGCATCCATTGTGCCAAACGTAGTTCCCAAAATGCAGAAGGCAATCAACAGCTATTTGTTCAATTTTAAGTTAATGAATGAAAAGTGAAACTTGAGAAGTATGCTCAAGGTATGCAGTATTGTGAACGAAAATGCCTTCTTCAAATGAAATATTGGTTTCTAGTCTTTCTTAGAGGCACTTCCATGAATGTTAATAATGTGGTCTGGCTGAAATGGGCTGTTCTTCTGTTTGAAAAGTAAAATCTCACTAAAAGCATGCCTCATTCAGCAGGAATGGGAGAGTAACTACAGGTGGCAAACTTGAAGACTTGCCTATAGCCTAGATATGGCCTTCCTTTCCATCTTATTTCACTACCCATTACATTATAGCACCAATGGGCTGGCAGGATAGATGTACAGAGAGACGACATGTAAAGAGAAAGGAGCATGGATTTTGAATCAGAACAACCTGGATTTTAACCACAGCTCTCTAACATGTAGCTGGATGACCTAGAGTAAATTGCTTAATCTCTCTGAGTCTGTTTCTTCATCTTTAAAAATGAAGGTGGTAGATACATCTCAGGATTATTGTGGAAATTAAATGAAATAATGTGTAAACATTTCTTCAAAAATTAGAAATAATAAATATGGTGTATTAATTTGCTAGGGCTACCATAACAAAGTACCACAGATTGGGTGGCTTAAAAATTAATTTATTTTCTCACAATTATGAGGATAGAAGTCTGAGATCAATGTTTTGGCAGGGTTGGTTTCTTATGAGCCCTCTCTCCTTGGCTCTTAGATGAGTATCTTCTCTCTGTGTCTTCACATGGTCTTCCCTCTGTGTGCGGCCGTTTGTGTCCTAATCTCCTTTACTCATAAGGACACCAGTCATATTAGATTAGGGCCAAATCTAATCTCATTTTAACTTAACTATCTCTTTAAAGACCCTGTTTCCAAATAGAGTCACATTCTGAGGTCCTGGGGGTTAGACCTTTTAACATATGACATTTGGGGAGGATACAATTCAGCCAACGACACAAGTTTCCTTTTTTATTTCCTCCTCACTGTTTTTTGGTAGAATTTTGATATTTTTATTCATTGAAAGACGCTGGTAAGTGAAAGAAGCCCCCACTACCATCACAAAAGGTAAGCAAGGATATGGGCATGGATTAGCAGGATGAATGTTCTTCTTTGGGAGCAATGCTTATTCTCAGATGTAACCTGGGTTTAATGTAAATATATTATGACATTTTAGACTTGGTAGAAAATGGGAAGCTTTATCAGCTACTTAAAAATGTTTTGTATGTTTATATGCAAACTTTTAAGTGGAAAGAAACTGGAGTTCGTGGGCTAGTTTCGGCTCATTTGACTACTCTTAAAACTTGATTCCCACTAACATGCTGTATAAACCAGAAACAGGTGCAATAAAGCTAAGTATATAGATGCTTCATGTTGTAGGACTTACTGACTGTCCTGGTTGAGCTCAGACAGGTGCAATATTACCAGCGTCATTTTCTGTGCATAGTAAAATTGATATAAAGAGCAGCTCAATAGAAGAGATACAGTCTGCAGTGAAGAGTTTATAACACTTGTCATAATGGATCTGTCAAAAGGAAAAATGTTTACAGTTCATTGCGGAATATAAAATGTTTGCTAAATCAGCAGTAAAAGTCGAAGCTCAGATAAATTTGCAGCAAGGGTAGCAACACAACACAGCATAACATAAATACACCCAGCAGGAGAGTAGGAGAAAAAAAAGCAGCAACAACTTAGTTCTGAGCAGGATATGATTTATGTTATAAATAAATATAAGGGGTATTAGGAATATTAGTGCATTCGAATCTTAACACAAATCAAGATGTCCTGTACCAAGCGGGATTGCTTTCACAACAATAAACTATACTAATGCCAGGTAAGTTCCTGCAGCTTCATACTGAGCTCATTTCAAGCAAGGAAGTTCTATATGTGGGCTAGCAATGTAATTATGGATAGTGGCGTTAGGATGCCCAACTGGAACTCAACCCCATGGACCACTGCCTGACCATTGCCTCAGCTTTTCCTAGAGAAGCAGAGAATTTTGAAAAGGAAAAAAAAAGGCTATAAAGGAAAGGTTAATGCTATTTTAGGAAGCAATTCTTCTTTGGTAGGAAGAAGTTAGGAAATAGGTTTCAGAGTTCTGTCCCTGTCTACGCGGTAACAAGAGAAGGCCATGTAGTCCTCCATGACTCCCTCCTGGTGATACTATGTGGAGCAGGAGTGACAAGCAAATCCAAGTCAGACAAATAAGACTCTTTCTGCCAGAATTTGGAATTGCTTGTGAATGAGATAGCCCCTGTGTCACTAAATCTGTAATATCCATGCTCCCCTGTGACATTGCATACCCTGCAGCCCACCACTGGGCTGGAGTAAAGGTATGCACTCTCTCTGCTTCCAATCGCTGCGTCTAGACCATTCTTCCTCCTACCTTATACAAATTTTCACTACCCAGCCTTGTTGTCCTCACCTACAAGTTCTTGGGTCACTCCTTAATTCTTTGAGGATTTTAGACCTTGGTTTACTGTTTCATTCTCCAACATTACTCCCATCATAACCACTTGTGATTTTAATGCCCATCTAGATGAGAGTTTCATTATCTTGGACTTTCAATTCTTAACCTTCTCTGGATCCAATAACTGTGTCTTCCACCCTACATTAACCACTCACTGCTACAGTCATATCCTAGGTATAATTATGACCTGAAAATGCAGTCTCCGTATTGTAAATGTTAGGCATCTCACATTTAGATCATCTCCTCTCCTCTTTCCAAGTCACTCTTTGGAGCACCTGACTAACAAATGTTCCACTTTGCCAGGACCTTCAGTCTTTTGATTTTTATCTCCATTTTAATGGCCTTCATTTTCCCTACCTTCTGTGTCCTCACTTTGTTTCTTGAACAGTTTGGATTTCATGGCCCATCATTGTAATAACTCCCTTGCACGTACTTTCAATTATCTTGCTCATTTCTCATTTTATATACTCACCTGACAAAATTCTAACCTTGATTATCTCTAACTCTCTTCCCACAGCTTGACTAAACCTCACAGCTAAACAGGGCTGGAGAAAAACATACAACCATCCTGTTTTGTCTTACTGTAAAACCTTGGCCACTATTCTCAGGTGCACTCTTACTTCTGCCCAGTAGTCTTCAATACATTTCTCTCTCCATTCCCTTTCCCATCAACTAGTTCCATCTTTGTCTTCTTTCCTTAAACATCCAGCACCTCCTCTTCCTTCCTCACTCTCAGATGTTTGCCTTGTGTTCTATTTCACTGAGAAAATAGAAACTGAGGAAAGAACTTCCACAAATTTCCACCCACCAACCTGCATCTTTGCTTATATATTTCTTCCTTTCCTCCTATTAAAATGGAAGAACTATTTGCCCTCCTCTCTGGGGTCAACACCTCCATCTGTGCATTAGTCCCATCCTCTTATACCTACTTAAGAGCATCATTTCAGTAATTTCCCGTCTCTCCTTCATTATTAATTTATTGTATCTACCAGATCATTCTTCCAAGCCTACAACAGCTCCCATCTTAAACAACAAAAACTCCTCTTCTGACTACTATTTCTCCAGCTATTGCTGCAATTCTCTGATCGTGTTCCTCTTGCAGCACAGTTTATCTATTCCTGCTGTCTCTAATTCTTTTTCTCCCCTTCTCTCTTAAACCATCCCTAATCAATTTTTCCACATCACTCCACAAAACTGCTTTTGTAAATGTCGGCATTGACCTTTTTGTGACTAAATCCAACAGTCCTCATTCTAGTCATCTGGTTATCAGAATTTGGTGCGGTTGATTACTATATCCTTAATTTTAAAATGTTTCCTCCAGTGGCTCACCCAGCATCAGAGACTGTTGATTTTCTCTTATCTTACTGGCCTCTTGATCTCAGTGCCCTTTGTTTGTCTTCTTTATATCCCCAACAACTGAAATTCTCAATTTTTAGACTTCTCTGTCTATACTCACTCCCTCTGGATCTCATTGTTCTCATCTAGACTCATGGCTTTAAATACCATTTATCTCTTGTTAGTGCTCAAATATAAATCTCTATCCCAAACTTCCCTCCTGAAATTCAGATTCCTGTTTCAAATTTCCCACTCATCTTCTCCACTTAGATGCATAGAATATATTTCAAATTTAATGTGTCCAAAATCGAATTCCTGATATTCTTCCTCCTATGTCCTCCAAAGCCACTACTCCCGTAGGATGGCAACTTCATCCTTCCAGTTGTTGAGGCCAAAACATTTAGGGAAGAAAAGTGCCAAGGGTTGATTAGTGGCCTCTTTTATTCCCAGGGAACGCTGATGATACAAATCTTGATCAAATCTTCCCCCACTACACTAACTTATGAAATTCATGGGTGTATAGCAGATCCAAGCTGAGCCAGATTCTGGCCAAGGTTATCATGTACAGGACCAAGCACCTGGACCTCATTGTTGAGATTGTTTATCGAGTAATGACTAACCAATATTTACAAGATACAACCGCACCAGAAAATGGGCATAAGATATAAAAGCTGAAGGGACCACAGAGCTGATGGTTTCCCTGAGCAGACATCAACCTTTTCCATTCAACTTCTTCTAGTATGAACTTGTGCATGCCAAATGCAAAGTGACTTGAGGGTTTCAGAAATTGTTTATGTGAGTCACAATATCCCTGCTATGCCATTGTCATGAATTCTGCATGATTCCTATCCTGCATCCTCTCTTAAAGCTACATAAATGTGAGGCTCTGTGAAACATTTTATCCAATGAATTTGACCATGAATCTAAAACCAAGACAAATGTTGCTGGTCGGTTGTTGAGCGTTGCCATTTATTTTTTATTTTTTTTCTTTTCTTTTCTTTTTATTATTGTTTTATTTTTCGGTAAACTGATTTTATTCTTTCTCTCTCTCTTACTCCCCCTCCACTCCCTGGATCCCCACACTTCATTCCCCCAGAATGATTGAGTTATTTTGTTTTTGTTTTGTTTTGTTTTGTTTATTGCAGTAACATTGGTTTATAACATTGTATAAATTTCAGGCAAGTGTTGCCATTTGGAATCACATTTGACTCATTCCCTTCTCTCATCCCACACATTCGATCAACAAGTTCTGTTGGCTGTATTTTCAAAACATATTCAGAATCTGAAAAAAATCTCACCTGCACTGTTCTAATCCTTTTCTTAGCTATGGACAAATCCCTCATAAATACTGTAATAGCCTTCTAACTGGTGGCTCTTCTTTCCTTGTCCACCCACCTCTTCTCAAAACTCTAGGTAAAGTGTTCGTTTCAAGATGTGAGTCAGATCATATCACTCTTCTGAGAATCCTCCCGGTGATTTTCTATCTCACTCGAAGTAAAAGTCAAGTACTGACGGTGACCTGTAAGGTGCTACCTGGCCTTGTTACTGCTCTCTCTCAGATCTCACCTCTTTCAGTCTCCCTATCATCTCCCTATTCCAGTCATGCTGGCATCCTTGTTTCTTGAAAGCGACCAGCTCTGCCACCTTGAGAACTTTGTACCTGCAGTTCTTTCTGCTAGAAGGTACTTTCTCAGAATATCTGCATAACTTGTCCACTTACCTCCTCTAGGTCCTTGCTTCAACATCATCTTCTCAATGAAGATTGTCTGGACCATCCTATCTAAATTTGAAGACCCTCCCCTTTTTTACTTTATTTTTCTTCATACTCCTTAACAACCTCTGACATATTAAATGAATAATTTATTTGTTTATTACCTGTCTCCCTCCACTAGAATATAAACTCTAGTAGGATGTGGTTTTTGTTTGTTTTATTTACTTCTGTATTTCTAGTGCCTAGAATAAACCCAGAACTTGGTAGCTGCTCGATAAATACTAATTAGATAAAATAGATCATGGCCTATTGACAGTACCTGATGTAATGGATATTCTGGTGCCCTTCACAGTCGCCTTTTCTGGGCCAGTGCACTCATCCTCCAACTGCTATGAGTTCACTGTTAATGGCACACAAGTGGTTCCTTCTCCAAAGAATTGACCTCTGTTGGTACCTGATTTGTTATACTTGTCTCTGGGGAGGCAGCCCATAGCTAATATTTGGTTATACAGTGGTACAAAAAGATGCCCCCTTGCCTCAAGGAAGGACTAATTGTGTGGTACATTAATTATCCAGACACTAAGATCAGACTGAAGGTAGTCTTCAGCTGAAAACATAACTGGCCTCAATATTTTCCCTCTCCCCATCCTGGTTTCTTCATGCTCCTTAGCCTCAGTTTCTGCTTTTAATAAATTGCTTAAATAAAAAGTTATCTCAAGCTCTGCTTCTAGGGAACTCAACCTAAGATCCCTGAAAAGAGGATGAGGATTTATAAAAAAACAAATGTAGATACCTTCTCTTCAATCTATTTTTTGAAGAAAAATAGAAAAAGCAGTGAAATGGAGAAGGTTACATCTATAGAACTATGAAAAGTGACATATTATGCAAGCCCATGGTCTCTTGGCATGTGTGAAGGATAAAATAGAATCTCTAAGACTTCCAATTTAGTTCTTGCCTTTATTATATTACTTGGGAACCAAGGAAAATTTAACTACTAGCTTCAGATGAGCTGTAAGATCTTGGACATTTTTGTTAGACTCTTTGAGCTACATATATAAAGTTTGGAATTAAAACAAAAACCTCTAGTTTTCAGGGCTAAAGTAAGAATTATATAAGATTATGTAGGCGAAACTACATAATATAGTTCCTGACATGTGATCTATAAATCAGCACAGATTCCCATTGGAGGTGTAAGGCTGGAGGCTAAAGCAGACACTAAAGACACTAAAGCACATTCTTACAACTTTTGTTTAAATGTGTTTTTTTAAACTCGTTGCAAGTTGAGTTCCTTGGAAAATAGACTCCAAAACAGAAGTTGGCTTGTGATATGTGTCCTTGGGATCAGCAGTCAAGGGAGGGAAGAAAGCAGGAGTGGGCAGAAGGAAAAATTATACTGACATGTAGGGCCAATGGCAGCCTTCACCAACCCTAAGGGAAATCTGGAGCTTGAATGGCCCCTCAAAACCTTTCCCAGTTTGGCCAAGGTGCCCACACCTTTATAGTCGCATATTGACCAGTCATTGACGTGACCCACCATGGGAATGGGTGTGACCTTGAGCTAAGCATCACTTTGCAGCTGAAGCAACCCCTGAAGGCGCTGATAGCAGAAGGTTAGCTGCTGACAACAGTCCCAGGAGCTGAAGTAAAAAGTTGACAGGGAATCCAGGTACCACAACTCAACACTGGTCCCCATAAATCCTAACATATTAGAAGAAAAAGGAGGGGCCGGCCCCGTGGCTTAGCAGTTAAGTGCGCGCGCTCCGCTACTGGCGGCCCGGGTTCGGATCCCGGGCGCGCACCGACTCACCGCTTCTCCGGCCATGCTGAGGCCGCGTCCCACATACAGCAACTAGAAGAATGTGCAACTATGACATACAACTATCCACTGGGGTTTTGGGGGAAAAAAAAAAAAGGAGGAGGATTGGCAATAGATGTTAGCTCAGAGCCGGTCTTCCTCAGCAAAAAGAAGAGGATTAGCATGGATATTAGCTCGGGCTGATCTTCCTCACAAAAAAATAAATAAATAAAAGAAAAAGGAGACTTCTATTCTTTCATTCAATCACTCACTCCAGAAATATCTACTGAGCTCTCACTATGTGTATGGCACTGTGGTAGGTACTAGAGACATCAGGAGGAATAAGACTTGGTCCTTGACCTTGAAGAGTTAATGGTCAAATGTGCAGAAGACTTGTATGTAAACAAATAAATACAAGCTGGTGAACGCTATTTCAGAAGTAAGGAAAAAATGCTGTGGGAACACAGAGAACAGAACCAACAACTCAGCATGGGAATTGGGGGCACACTTCACCTTGGCTTCACCACTCATTTAAGTCTAAGTACCTGAGCTGTTTCTAGAGACAACTACAATGAAATTGCTTGCATAATATATCACTTTCAATGAGTGCTCATGAAACATTTTAAACTGTTGTTTAGAGCAAGACTTTGTCTCCAGACAAAGGTGTGCCCCAGACTATCCATTTAGCTTACGACATATAGCAAATCAAGTTCTCTCTTGAAAATTAAGAAGATTTAGGTGTGTGTGTCAGGGAATGCATATTCTTTGACTTAAGGAAATTTTAAATGACTGAAGATAAGTATTCTTAGGCAAAACAAAAAGATTTATTTAGGAAAAATAAAAAAAGGACAAGTACAACTTACCGTCAAAATGATTCAACATAGTGGTCAGACATAAGTATTTAACAAATGCTGGTTGTTATTTAGTAATAAAAATTACTGATTCACTCAATAATCAAGGGCATTTGGGGGCCCAAAATGATCAGGAATTACTGAAATTATATGTCTTTATGTTCATTAAAAACATAAGTCAAACACCGATGATTTGAGTCTTGAGACTGATTTGATCACTGGCTGAACAGCATATATTTTAATCACTGCTGTCAATCTATATTTCTGAACTTTTGGTGATGCCCTAAAATAAAAACTTAAAGAATATGCCAGCTGAAACTTCAAAGAAACAGAGGAAAACTAGAGCCTGTTTGGAAATTGGCCACGGAAAGCAGTATAGAGTACCATGAAACAGGGGTTTGTGAATCACAGGGACCTGTGGCTTGTTACTTAACCTCTCTGAGCCTGAATTTCTTCATCTTTTAGAAATGGAAAATAATATTCTTCCAGAAAGTTCTTGTAAGGTTTAAATAAGACGCTACATGTTAAGTGCTTGGCTCAGAGTAAGTACTCACAAATGTCAATCCCTGTGCCTTTCCATCTCCTGAAAACACTTTCTAAGAAAATTATAATGAGAGGTTATGATGTTTAATAGGACCAGCTCCATCAGTGGATAAAAATAGCACTTTCATATTAGTGTTCAAAAAGGTTAATTTCAACACTTATTATAAACGATTGCATCAGTAATGACGCACACTGTCATTTACATAAATTCATGAGAGCAAAAGTGCCTTGTGTACATAGAAAATTCTGGGAGACTTTATACATCAGAAAGACAATGGGCATTGCTACATGTAGACTTGAATTTTAATCCCAACATCCCTGCAAACTAGCTTTGTGACCTTGTAGTGGTGATTACTTAACCTCTCTGAGGCTCCATCATTCACATAAAATTGGGGGTTCAATATTCCAACTCCACAGGTCTTTGGTAAGGATTAAATAAGATATTGTGCATCAAGTGTTAGGTATAGTCATAGTGTTTTAGTCAGTTAGTAAATGAGCCTGGAATCTTGTGGAAACTCCAAGAATTTCACACCTGTCCTCCCTTTTTGGTTCCTCTATTCCACCCCCTAAATCTCTATAATTGTCTGGCTCCTTCTTACTCCATGCTATAAAAGTTTTGAATATAATTTCTCCAATGGCACCAACCTGTTTCACAGTTGGCTGCAAACCCATCTATTAAATTTTATTCCAATTTATCAAATAACTCCCAATATTGTGGTTAATAATATGGAAATGGAGTTTCAGAACATAAACATTCATAGGTTTGGAGATCGTTAGAGCAGGAAGGGGCCTTAGAGATATCTACTCTCTCGCCTCACTTTACAGATGAGGAGACTGCTGATGGAGTTCCTCCTTTCCTGGGACTTAGAATATCATTCAGGCAAGTCATTGGCCATATACAAGGTACAACAGACATCAGCTCATGGTGAGTTTGGCCTTCAGCCCATAAGGTAACATATTTTTCCTTTGATTACGGATTACTTGAATGTTATAAAAAGGAGTTTCCTATAATCTATAACTTCAGATACATTTGAATATGTGAATTTAACTGTGACCTTGACCACATTCCTCCACTTTTCTCACTATTACCAACTGGCACATAGTGTTCACTCCACACTGTTAATCAACTTCATAATTATCCCTCCTTTATTTCTAACATATAATAATTTCTTTGATGTCAGAGGCTGTGTTTATTTGTTTTTGATGTCCCAGATGACTCCATAAATGTTGGTAGATTTTAAAAAATTTTTTAAAAGGTCATAAAATTTTAGTTACTGATTGTCACAATGATTTCTGAATAACAGCCAGCATTTGTTGAGTATGAATGTCTTAGCAAGTACTGTTCTTTGTACTTTATATTTATTAACTCATTTAATCTTCATATCAATCTTTGAAGTGATATTATTATGACCATTTTACAGTTAAGGAAACTGAGTTACAGACATTAAACAATTTGCCAAAATTCACATATGCGATAAGTGGGAATATCAGGATTTGAACTCAAGCTGGCTGAGTGCCCATGGAACCGAACCAAATGCGTTACTCTCAAGACTATTTTTAGAAGATCAGGAGTAAAATAATCTGAATGCACTGTCTTTAACCTTCCTGTTTTTGTTGTTTCTAATCCTTCTTTATTCTTGGATCTCTGTTGTCTATATCACATTATTGGAAACTACGGTGGTGTAAATAGACCAGCATCATATGACTGTAACCGCAGGCCCTCCAGGACCAGTTCAACTGACCCCATCTCTTATCAACAGAGTGATTTAAGAATTGTCTTTCAGAAAATTTGCTAAGTAACATAGCCAGAGCATGCACAGAAGAAGAAATCTTGACCTGAAATGATGGTGGAAGCAAAGATACTCCTCCCCAAGAAACTGAAGGACTGGGTCATGACCAGAACTTAAAAGTCAGACTCTTATCAGAAGCGAGGGGTCCATCATTCAGGAAGATCTGGTGTTAAAATTCCTTTCCCACCTCATCATAAATGTTTAGAACCTCATCATAAATGTTTAAAACCTTATCGTAAATGCTTGAAGCCCACCAATCAAAACCTGTCCTGCCAGCATTTCTGCTTGCCAGCCTGTTCTCCCTAACCTCTTAAATTTCACCCCAAATCCTGAGTCGAAGAGACAGATCTGAGGGCACACACTCTCTGTCCCTCTGTAGATCGATCTCACAGAATAAAGCTGAATTATTTTCCCAAAAGCTAGTGCCGTAATTAATTGACTTGTTTATGCACATCCGGTAGGAGAACCCCATTTTTGTGCAGTAACATGACCCCTGTGTGATGTTCAAAGAAAAAGTTCCTGCCCTGAAGTAGCTAAATCTCAAATCATTTTTCTCAAAGTCCTTCCTGCCCTTGTCAGCAGCAGAATCAGCAGCTGTAGCCAGGAATGTCAGTAAAGAGGCTTGATTAAATATAAATATGTCTATGGAGTCATATTTAAAGCAAATTTTTTAGGTCACTGCAGTTGGGAATAGAAAATGATTTTGGATTTTGAGTGTGAGATTAATTTCTAAATAAATGAAGCTGAAAAATAGAGTACATGACACCTATGGGTACCCTGAATTCAGCAGTAGAGAAAAAGTATTAAGAACAGTTTAAAAAACTTACTGTGTGAAATATGCTATAATATCTTTTGTTTATTTTCTCTCATAAAAAAATCCCAGCTAGGAAGATTGTAAATGAAACATGTATAATAACTTCCACTAGTGGCACCACTTAAAATGAAATCAAAATTTCTTTTTTCACTCACCTAACTCTCTAACCATAGAGAAAAATGTATAGTATAAATAAAAGACGTGTTAAACTCATGGGAATTTAAGTTTGAAGTTTTCCCTAAGCATTTGGGCTTTAAAGATAATTTGAAGGGATTTCTGGTTCTGGCCAAAATGAAATAGGTCATTTCTCTTGGATCTTCCTCCTTACAACTAATAAACCCTGGACATAACACAACAAGTACAGGGAGGTGGAAAGGTGAAAAGAGGGTAGCTTTCCTCCTCAGCTTCCATATATTCCAGACAGGGTGCTGTAGAAGCCCTCAATCCAGAATAGCCAACACCTCAAAAAGCTCTGAGAAAGTCTGTTATTCCTAGTCAAATGACTGCGCAAGTGATGGCCTCAGAGAGCAAAAAATCTTTTTGGTAATACCCACCTTACTCAAGCCAAACACGCATAGAAAAATTTCTACCTTCTCCTGCATGGTTTCAGGAAGGTTGATTGAGTTGTTAATGTTCTGCCCACCCAACCAACCCTTGAAAGCAGACAACAGTGCTATGATTCCCCAACCTTGTGAGGAGAGCCTAGCTATGAGCTAATCTTCCATCCTAGCTCAGTGTAGGCAGGTGGCACTCAGTTTCTGCAGCCAACCAAGGTGGTGTATGTAGGTCTGAGCTGGGAGTTGGTCTTCCATCCACCAAGCAGAAGCAGGCTGTGGGTATAGTGTCAGCAAGTTCCAGTGCTAGCTGAGTCTCCATCCCTACCCGGCAGCATTGAGACTCCACTAAATGGCGAGGGTCAGAGGAAATCAGCATGCCATTTTCCTCCACCCCTGGTGTCACTGGGACCCAGTTGGGAGCTGAACCTCCACAAACTCACCTGGCACCAACGAGAATGACCAAGGCTGTGAGGCAGGGCTGCTTAACACTCCAATCTTGGCCACACAACAACTCCCATCTCTGTGTCAGAGGGGCGCAGTGGGGAGCTAAGCCTCCGCCTCTATTTAGCCTCAATGAAGCAAAATGAGGCAGTGCCCAACAGGGCTGGTTGAGACTCTTGATATCAAACCCTCTATAAGCTGCATTTTCTTCTCTTTTTAGTTCCCTACTCTTCTACACATGTTTCCTCAGCTACCAAATAAAATACTTGCGCTTAAATCCTTGCCTCAGGGTCAACTTCAAGATAAGACATCATTCAACTAATATTTACTGAGCATTTTCTAAATTCAGAGTATTGTTGTAGGAGTTACTGCATTTCTGAAAAAACAGTATAAATTGTCTCTATTGTCATGGCGTTGACATTTTGGTGGAGACTGAGATTCATCGTGTTAGAATGAAATTGAAATCCTTGAAGCGCTATGAGCAGAAATGAGATGACATAGGGACAATCTAATGCTAATGAAATACATCAAGCCCCTTGGATTCGGTTTGAATCCAGCCTTATAAACAGTCCTTCTTCACCACTCCAACTCTTTCTAGAAGGCTTGTCAAATAGTAGATTAAAGCAACACATATTTATTCATTCATTCATCTACCAAATAAAATTCTATTAAGAATCTAATATGGGTCAGGCACTGTATTACACAATTGACATTATACTGGTACCATGAAGTATCGAATTAAATAGAACATAATATCCGACAGAGAATGAAGTGTTGACTTAAATAGAAGAGAACTACAGAAGAGAGGAAAATCCTTGGTAGCTAGAGGAATAGTTTTCAGTAATGAGGGATTCATATCCCCTCTCCCTGACTCCCTAAAATAAGGAGGAAAATATCAGATGCAAAGATAGATTATCCTTCTCTCAATTTTCAGTAGTACATTTGAAAAACAAAAAGGTTCATAGGAAAAAAAAAAGAATGAAAGATATAAAAATGTACTTGGCAAGTCTGTTTCAATTTATTTCAGTTCATTATTCTTTATCTGTCTCATCTAAATAGCTCCTTTAAGTTAACAGGATAGAATTGTGAAGTATTCAGTGAGGATTGCAGAAGCAGGGACGGTACATTGTTCAATGATGGAATCAAACCTCTATCCCATTGTGCCTTTGCATACACCCTGCTCTAACCTTCAAGCCTCGGCGTCCTGATATTTCTGCCGTGATTAGCAAATGCCAAGTCAATTTAAGAATCATTGCACTGAACAGCAAGGAGTTAAATCATCCCTTAGAGACTGAGTTAGAATAGATTCTGATATTGGTTTTATTGAATCAGTTAACACTATTTAAAGGCAGAGAGGAACCTAAGTGTGAGAAATGCCTGGGAGCCAGTAGTACCATTAGGCACAGGCCTCCTCTTTTTGGGTTTGTCATCTATGAAAGGTCATGCCTTGAGTTATGCCAGCATCAAATGAAGTCTTTTTCTTATTTGTGGCTTTTATCTGACATTCTGTATTTTTTTCATATATATCATCACAATGCTGAGATATACCAAAGACATCATTGGTTTCTCCATCATGTGTTTTTAAATTCCTCAGAATTTTCCTGTGTCTATTTTTAACACATTGACCACAACTGTACGAAATCATTCATTGAGGGAATTATTGTTTAATATGTTTATTCACTGCTAAAATTTGCTCAGTTCCGTAATGGCAGAGCCGCATCTGTCTTGCTCATCACTGAATGTCCAGTTTTCAGAAAAGTGCTTTTCACAATTGAATACTTGTTGAATGAAGAGTGAAATGCTGAGCAAGCTGTCTTCATACTGACACATTTCAAACTTTGGCATATTTAAAAATTCTCACCTCTCTCTCCTCCCCTAGTCAGACATTTTGATTCTTTACATTGGGGCGGGGGGCATGATTTTCATTTCTAAGAAGCCCAAAAGTGATGGTCAAGCTGCTGCTTTGGGCATCACACTTTGCACAGGGCTTGTCCACATGACTTGGGATCACGAGATGGCCCAGCTAAAGAAACCAATGATAAGTTTCCATATCCATGCTTATCTGGTGTGGACTCCATGATTTAAAGCCCATTTGAGATATTGAGTGATCAGGGATTTCTGGTGTCCTCATATAAAGAATGAAACTCTGTATAAGATCACTATCTGTTACGGTTCTACTTAGGACAAGAATAGATTCAGGTGGGCCTGAATATCCTTATGAAATTCCCTGGATATTGATACTCTGGATCTTATCCATCTACAGTACACATCTTACTATATATCCGTGATGGTGGGGGTACCTTTATCATGATTTTGCATTTCTTCCTTTTGCACTAGTTTAATCAAGCTATTGACCAACATTGTCTTCCTCTTAAGACTTTCTAGCCACTGATTTGTTTCTGAGTCTTGGAGGACAGTTTTTAAAGAGCTTGAAGCTCATATTCACCTCACCATTTCCCACCATCCACAGATTGATTGCCAAACACCACATGTCAATTCATATCTAAGAGTATGCACAATGCTGTATCTCTTACTGGCACCACAACTGGTTCATCTGCCTACTGCCACTTTTATTGTTGTAATTCTCTACTGATAATGTCCAGTTTCAGAGAAATTTAAATATGACTCAATGATGTCCTGCAACACTTCTGCAGTGATTGACATTCTAGTAGCTGTTTGGAATTGAATGAGTTACAAGTTACCTGTACCCATTACTATATTGAGGAGGAGTGGCTGTCCCACGTTTTGAGAGAAAAAAAAAACAGTGAGTTAGTGAAGAAAGATGGAAAAAAGAAGGTAATAATGCAAATACAGAGAACTCCTTCAATTGCTATAGTTCCTGCACCCACACTTAGGAGGCAAAGGTGGGCTGCAAGTCTTGTACTGTGATAATTATAGAATCTCTTCTGTATCCTTACAATAAGTTAGGTATCCCTTCTCTGGAGCTTGACTGTGAATGGTTGCCTGTTTCAGAAATCAAGGAAGACAATGGAATAACCATCCATTCTCACTAATCTTCAGCTCTTTCACTTCACTGATTTGAAGCTTATAATCTGCCACCCCTCACATTGAAACCAGGGCCTCATAATCAGTGTCATTTTTCCTAGTCTTCAACTGATTTCCATGGCCTACACAGGGCATATTTCTTCCAAAATATCTCCAAGCTTCCAACTTTCTTTCAAAGAAAGTAAAAGGAAGGAAGGAAGCAAGGAAGGAAGAAAGGAAGGAAGGAAGGAAGGAAGGAAGAAAGGAAGAAAGGAAAGAAGGAAGAAAAAGAAAAAAGCATACTCTTTAGCCAGTATTGTATTTGGCAAATAGACTATTGACGGAAAGAAGATTTGGATTTTTTCCTCCAAGGTTCTAGTTTGCCCCTTGGTATCACATTATGTTCTCAGAAGTCACAAGTTTCCCAGACCTTTGATGGAACTGAAGAAATCTCTATGTATTAAAGACTATCATGGATCACAAATCCACTTCATTGAGAATTTGCCATCACCCAGAGTTCTGAACTGAGAATGTACCTCCTCTCTCTTGCTTACACCTTATACTGGATGTGATTGTCTCTCCTTGTTATCTTTTGTAGCTCGTTTTGTTCCAAATTTCCAGACTCTTGTCTATCAGTAAATCACGTTGGAAATCCCAGTCTTCGACAAGTGGGATTTCCCTACGTCAATCTTCTCTTCACCTCCCACATTAATCTTCTTTCGTCTTTCCTTTTTGGACATTGACAAATTGTTGCCCACCCCCCTTAGATCCTTGAAATATACACAGCTACCTTCTTCAGCTAAAAAGAGCCAGGATGTCACCAGCTCCAACCCACAGGACTTGAAACAAGTGGCCCTGACTTCCTGGCAGCTTAGTGTGAATAAACAGATTAGCTTTCTACTTCCCCATGTCATTCACTGTTTCTGAGACAGGTTGTGGGAAGTAGGTGTAAGGGGAGCGGTGACAATCACACTTGGTATCTACAAACAGTCCTTACTAACCAGCATCATTACCAACGTAAAGCTTCTGAATGTATTTTTCAGTAAATATTTCTTAGCTGAGGTACACAAGTGTTCTCTTTTAGCAAAAGACAGCCTGTGATGCAGAAGAATAAAAGGCCTTGATTCAAAAAGCCCTAGAATAGAGAATGTTACATCTCATACAGTCGCTCAAAAAAGTGCTTATTGAATCGGATGACACAGCAACTGAATTAAAGCCCTTAGAAAAGTGTATGGAGATTCAATTCAATGTTTCTCTCCAAAAGTTCTCATTCATCTATACGTGTAGCACAGAGTATGGTTATAGAGAGTGGGGGGCTGAGATGTCTTTATTCACCCTCACTCTGTATAAGCAAGGACAATTGCCCTCCTTTGTCTAATGTTCTATGATAATTTGGAGAATAATACAAAGAAGATTGCTCCTTGAGACAAGGGAATGTCGTATTGAACTCTATGGCGACAGTGCCTAGCAATATGTCTGGACTGTAGTAGGTATATGAGGCATACTTGCTGGATGAGATGGATACTGGAGGAAAAATAAAAAGCAAAGCCGTGGAGGAACTTTCCATATCACCTTCTCTCCATTCAAATATTCATGAACTGATGAGGCAGAGAAATTGTTCTGCTCTGTTACAATATCTGTCCCCATTCCCTCTTCCACACATGTAAGCAGCAAGCATTTACTGTCAGATTGTGACCCTGGGGAAGTCATTCATTTCCACTTGAACCAGCTGTTTCAAATAACTTGTGCATGTTGTGTTTACCAAAGGAAAATTATACCTTTTTTTTTCTTTGATTTACTAAGGGATTTTTATCGGGAAAACATTTACTTGTTTCTCTCAGCTGTTATGATAGATTTCACAGCAAGCTTCTCACCGTGAAAGTGGAACCCCCACAAACTCTTATCCTTCTTCAAGGTCTCTTGTGGTGCCAGGCAAAGGGGTGTATGAAGGGAGGGGAACAGAATGTTCTCCTGGAACCAGAATTCATGAGGGACTACTTCTGAGCACATCCATTGAGAAGCAGCCTGTAGGAGGAGAAACAGCTCAGGCATGGAGCAATCAGGGCAGGGTTCAAATCTTAGATTCAAACTTTTAAGTTTTTGGCTCTTCCTATTCCACCTCCAAGAGAATAAGATATGCCTCTGCAGAGTGTATATAATGTTTCTAATACATAAGAGGTGCTCAAAAATTGTCGCTACTGTCTTAATCATTCAGAAAAAAACTCTGTCCCTTTTAATAAGGAAACAGTGAAACTTACACATCACTAGGGACATCATTAGGGAGCACGTCAGGTTATTTTGTTAATAGAAGTGATAGAATTGCACCAACAGAGACAGCAATACTCCACACTCCACATTCTCTAGCTAAATCCAACTTGTCACAAATAGTTTACATGTCTAGGGGACAGGTTCTTTGTCTGTCATACCTAGAAATAGTCCTAGCATACAGTAGATATTCAATAAGCATGTGATTAATAATAAAATGTATAGATTAGGAGTATAGACTATGATGATGATAAGCCATAGTGCAGCATTCATTGGTAAGAACTTACCAGGTGCAGAGCATTAGGTGCAATAGAATATAAAAATGAATGAAGGAGACACTGCCTTTGCCCTCCAGTGTGATTTGGTAGTCAGGGCATGTAGGATATGTTCCAGGAAGAATGAGCCGTTTTGTGAGTAGGGCTTCATATTCAGGGAGATTTAATGTTTAATGTTAAATATATTTGGAAAATTGGAATGATATGATATGTTAAATGACGTTGAATTCTCAGAAATCATCAAGAATGTTTGATCCAAAGGAAAGGCTCATCAGAAGGGAGCAGTTAGGAGGATATTAAAATAGTCTGGATTGTAGTTGTCCTACTATAACCTACAAGATACAAAGAAATGAGAGGCAAGACTCTGAGATCCATATCCTTATTTTGACCGGAGTCATTCTACTTTAAAATGGGTTCCATATTGAAAAATCAGTAGTCTTGGGAGCAGGGGGGAAGATGACAAGCACTGACCTAACATGTCAGGCGATAAAACAGATCAAATTTGGCAGTTATCAAACAATTATAGTTTAGAGTTTGGTGAATAATTTCAGGGTGAAAAAGAAAGAAAATCAAAAGATCTTCATAAATTGCCTGTGTTGGGCTAGAGATGTAATTAACCCAGGCAAAAAATGGATGAGGAACAGTAGCTTAGGTGCAAAGATAAACAATTCTAGATGTGGAATAAAGTGAAACCGATTAGTCTGGAAAGAGGATAATGAGTGATTTCAGAAGCAAAATATTCTTTTTTTTTTTTTACTGTGGTAACATTGGTTTATAACATTGTATAAATTTTGGGTGTACATCATTATACTTCTATTTCTGCATAGAGTACATCATGTTGACCACCCAAATACTAATTACAATTCATCACCACACACGTGTTCTTAATCATCCCTTTCGCCCTCCTCCCTCCTCCCTGCCCCTCTGGTAACCACCAATCCAACCTCTGTCTCTATGTGTCTGTTTGTTGTTTGTATCTTCTACTTATGAGTGAGATCATATGGTATTTGACCTTCTCCCTCTGACTTATTTTGCTTAGCATAATATCCTCAATGTCCATCCATGTGGACACCCATGGCTGGATTTCATCCTTGTTTATGGCTGAGTAGTATTCCATTGTGTATGTATACCAAGTCTTCTTTATCCATTCGTCCCTTGATGGGCATTTAGGTTGCTTCCAGATCTTGGCTGTGTGAGTAATGCTGCAATGAACACAGGGGTGCATGTATCTTTACGCATTGGTGTTTTCATGTTCTTTGGGTAAATACCCAGCAGTGGGATAGCTGGATCATATAGTAGTTCTATCCTTAATTTTTTGAGGAATCTCCAAACTGTTTTCCATAGTGGCTGCACCAGTTTGCGCTCCACCAGCAGTGTATGAGAGTTCCCTTCTCTCCACATCCTCTCCGACACTTTGTTGTTTCCTGTGTTGTTAATTATAGCTATTCTGACAGGTGTGAGAAAAAAAAAAAAAAGCAAAATCTTCTAACTCAGGGATTCTCTAAAAGATCTCCACAGACTTCTGCCAAGTTGGGTAGATCAGAATCAACTTATGAGCTATAAAAATTACACATTCTTGGATTCTTGGGCCTTGCTGTTCAAGATTCTAATTCAGTAGACCTGAGGTAGGATGGGGAAAGCCATATTTTTTCTAAAAGTGGTGTTTTTTGATGAGCAGCCATTTGGACAGAATCACTGATGTACCCCAGGGTCCTGGAATGTCCACCTGGATCCCAGGTCGAATTTGGGCCTATTTGGGCATATTCACTCCTAAGGATAAAAAAGATAGATTCCAGAAGAACTAAAGTTTTGTTTTGGCTAATCTAGTTCTTTCAGAGAGAGAGAAGATGCCTCATCTTCCTCATGAAAACCTTCTCCATGTTGATGCGCAAGCCTGCTAAAGCCAGGTCAAGATAAATTTCTTCTTGTAAAGGAAGTTAAATGTATAAATTAAGTAAAATCTCACCATTTTAGCTTTTGAGGTAACTTTAAATATCATGTGGTCCGACTATCTCATTTAAGGAAACTAAAATGTCTAAGGAACTCTCTGATTTGTCCTGTAGATTAAAAGCTGCTAATAGGTCAGGATGATTCCTTACTGACTTTTGTATTCTCTATACCTATTACATTTTAGTTATTATAAATGTTTGTCAATTTTATATGCTGTGTTGAATTACCCAAGATGTTTATTTCTTCTTTCTCTCTCTCTCCCACAAACACACACACACACATGCACATGCACTCACATACATACACTTACATTGATCATGGCCTACAGTTTTGTTTCAGTCAGTGTAATGTCAAGATTTATCACCTGTGAAAATGTGGCTCAGCTGGACAGAGCAAACATCTATGTTTTCAAAAGATTACTTTAAAAAAATTTGTAACATAAGAGAGATCATGTGAAATCCTTCACTAATTTGCCATTTTCTGAGAATGTTTTTATATTTTCAAGTCTTTTCCAATACAGGATGGGATGAAAATTTCAAGGTTGTAGAATTTCACACAAAGTTGTCTATGAAGTTTTGCTAATGGCTATGTTGAAATTACTACTTAAATAGCTCTCAGGACAGTAGTTGAGCAATTTCACACCCCAAGTAGAATTAAAAGGGGAAAAGGATCTAAGAGGATTTAAAAAGAGTGGGAAATGTTTCAAACTTTCATTCAAAGGAAAATATTTGGAGAGTTTGATTGAATGACAGTGAACAATGTAAGAATCTGTATCTTTATAGAGAAATTTCCAATTTGCAAAGCAATGTCACAAACATTATCTTATTTAATTCTCACAACAACACAATGTGGTTGGTTTCTTCCATTTGTAGGTGAGAAAACTGAGACACCAAGGATTAATCAGAGGCATTTGGGCTGAGTTACTTTTCTTGCATTTAGGAAGCTTTTATATTCCCCTTGTTTGCATATTAAAATCAACCCAGAAGGAAGACAGAAGAGGTGCTTTGCCACTTTTTTTAATGGCCAGGAAACACCACCTTTGAGAAGAGACCATGTGATGGTGTTACAAGCAACATGCTGAGCCCAGCCATTGAAAGGGAATCTGGATGGGCTAATGACCAGCTTCAAGCAACTCCATTTTGCTCTTGAACTACATTTTTATCTTGGTGAAGACAGAGAATACAGCATTTTCAGTCTGCTTTGCCAGCTCTCAGAGCCATAATAGCCCAATGCAGTTAAAGACCTATTCACTTCCGCCATTACCATTATGCTAGGTTGCTCTGCAAAGATAGAAGTAAGTTGAGCAGGGCAAATCCTTTCTGAAGATGAATGATTCTGCCTATTTATTTACCTCATTGCTGTGTTTTGTGGATTGGCTTAGTGTTCACTTCCTGAGGCTCTCAGGAGTGATTGTTTGCTAAGCGAATGGAAGAAAAATTGAAGGCATCAACGTTTATCTGACCTAAGACGTTCATGACAAAGCTAAGACCAAAGAGCAAATTAATGGATACATTGGTCACAAACCGTAGAGGCAAATATTTGGAATGTCTTAGAAGTTTAACACATATTCTATACTCCATTGGGAACATGTAAAAGCTTTAACCTTAGCCCACAACAATCTGAGAAAAAAGGAAGGGAAATGAAGTCTGAGCTATGCATCTAACAAACTGAATTTATATCTGCTAATGTGAAATGTTTATTCAAGCCAGCACAGCAGAGTGTGATAATCCATGGACTAAAGATGGGTGACATGAGTTCTACATGTTACCAGTAGTTGTCAGTGTACTTATCCTAAATCATTTAAGTTCTATGGGTTTGACATAGGAGACCAAGGCTAAAGGATTGTTCTGTAGTCAGAAAAACCTAAGATATGATTCTAAAATCTATGAGGAAGCCCTCACCCTGCTGAATGTAGCTAAATTTTACATAGTCCAAAACACTGATATTATACCCCTGACCTAAAGATTAAAACACAAACTTGATTATTAGCCCTTTCTCCTGGCACTTCCCAGACCAAGCCAATTCCTAATTGAAGGATAAGCTTAAATCTCATTTATCACAGAGATTCTGGCAACATGTGAAACCTGGGCTATTAGGAGGCCAGGAAAAGTGCAAATTCCAAGAGATAAGATCCCTCATCATGTCATAGTTCTAGCCTCTAGTACATTCCCTTGTTCTTAATCTTAACTCATCCTCTGGAGACAAATGAAGAAGGAGGGGGAGGAGTGTATATAATAAGGATTATTTAAATTTTTAAAAAATATCTGACAAAGTGTCAGGTATATAAAAATGTTAAATACATTTTAGTTATTATTGTCATTATCATCCTCATCAAAAGCAGTGGCCCCAGAAAACGTCTTAAAGGCTGTTAGGTTGTCTGATCATATAGTCACTGAGTTAGCAACTTGAATGTAGTCTCTATTCTCAAATGACCCAATATGAACTTTGAATCTAAAAGAACATAAATAAAAAGCACAATGTCTTAAACTGGATGATCCAGTGCACAAGATCTCATCAAACAAGACCTGCACCTCCCTCATGCAAAATATCTATGAAAACATTCAGATTATCTGCCCATCCCCATTCCTGTAATTGATGCCAAGTGTTCATATGGAGCACAGATGAATGCCACCCAGGTGTTGATGTGACCAGACAGAATAGGTTACACTGACTGTCCTCAAGCAATCCCCTCAAAAATAAAGATGAGACTCAACTATCCAAACTGAACCAGATACCCTATGGCCACCAGTCAGCTGGGAGGCCACATTTGAGGCGCTGTAAACCTGTGTTGTCTAACTCACAGAGGTCCCACTTGGGAGGCGAGTAACATGGTTAAAAACATTTTCTTTCCAGGGGCACCATGTGTGCTCTTGAGAATGCAATTTTTGTGTAGAAGTCATGCCTTCCTCCTGAAAACATGGTGATAGCACTGTAAAGGTCATAATAGAGACCTTCAGGAAACAGCACCAGTAGATCATGTAGCCCTCAGGTGACTGCAAAGATCTCTTTGAAGTAAGATGACCCTTAGTTACTGGGGAAGCTTTTTGGCGAGAATTAGTCATATGACCTCACCAAATTGTGAGGATACTGAGAAGTGTAATCTTTGACATGTTTAAGAAAGATAGTACTTTCTAATTTTCTATAAAAAGATAGAAAAATACCTTTGTATTCCATTAGCAAAAGGAAGTCATGATTGGGTCATTATTGGTTCCCAACAACTGCACAGGGAAAATAAACAAACACGAACAAAAAATACCTTTCCCTCAGCTAGAGTGGTCACCTAGTTGTCCCTGAAGGGGATGAGCTGCAGGCATTATATAAAACTCCTCTTACATCTTTATATGAACTAATCAAATAAACAATGCCACCTCTCAGCCTGGGAAATATTTTGCTAAATATTTAAGTATATTTCATATATGTTATCTCATTTAATCCTCACAAAACACTACAAGGAAAATTTCATTAATATTCACATTTTAAAAATGACGGAAGGTAGTTAAGGAGAGGTCAAGTAGCTTGTCCATTAATTCAAAGCCAGTGGATTGGCGCACCCTGGCAGTTTAGCTGTTAGGTCCAGACTCTTCACCTCCTGGATGTATTGCCTCTTTGTAACATCTAAGGAATGCATTTGACAGATATTACCAAATGGTCAATATTTCTTAGAATCCTATAAAGTCAGTCTCACTGTTTAAAAAATAAAAGGAACTAAAATGTGGTCTTATGCCAAGTGTATAACAGATCCAAGTTTAGAAGAACTTAAAATATGATGATAATATTGAGAGTGAGAGGAATTGAAGACTTTGTGGTCAATCTGGGCTGGTTATTTTGCTCCACTGTGCTTCATAATTCGCATCATGAAGACTGATGAGAAACTTTGGTTATTCACCTTATTTCCAAAGTACACAGGAACCCTATCCATATTTTAAAACCATTTTTTCATAACCTAATTGGGCCAGGAGTGATTATATTTGGTATAGAAATCATAAACTATTGAATTATACTGGCAACAATATTTAAATTTTACTAATATTAAAAATACAGGGTAACGTGTTGCCTATATGTTAACTACTAAGATATTTCAAAGCACATAATATATTTTCAAAACAGTTTTATGTCTCTTATCTGACTTAAGATTTCAAACATCTGGCTAGTGAGGTAAAATATATATTGTTATCAGTACAACAGAGAGAGAAAAATTGTGGCGGAAGTTAAATGCCTTTATTTATTTGTAACACAAATTAACCATATGCCCTATAAGCCAGGTTGGGTGACAAAGAGTGAAATAAGATATTTCTTAGATGTTAAAGAAAGTGCCGTCTCTCCAAGGTGGAGCAGTGAATCAGTGATGAAACTAAACTGAATCAAGTATAATTTGATTAATGTCTCATTAAGATAATATTTTGATGTTCTGGTTCTGACCTGGTTCAATTAAATATGAACACAAAGAGAAGTTAAAATTCAAACTGGTTTGGTTCATTGTTCAATTAATAGTCAATATTTTGAGAGAATTAAGTACGTTCATGATTTTTTTCCAGTTTAGATTCATGGTTTGGTTGTAAGCAAGATGCTAATTAAATTGGAGCACATATAGGAAGAAAGTGGAAGGAAATAGTACAGTTGTTTTTGAAAGGTTATTATGTGCATCCCTCTAAATCACTTCATCTTTATTACTCTCTGAAATACCTGTTCTTTTCCCCATTTTACAGATAACAATACTTAAAACATTAGGTTAGTTAAGTGTCTTTCCCATAGTCACCCAATTAGAATGGGTGAAAATTAGGATTGTTCTAATTTGTTCGTAGATTTTATGACTTTGATGCTCCTGTGACTTTGTTGTACAGTATAAGCCTTCTATGTGTAGGATAGGTTGGGCATTCTATATGGGCAACTATTTCTGGTTAACTTTCTATTTGTTTTCACTTAATGAGAATATTTTCTGTGCAGAACTTTGCATAATGTTTCATTTACTCAAATAAGATATAGTGAAGCGTTGTCAAGAAACTTCTTAAAAAGTATATAGTTTAGTTCACAATTTTAGTAGCACATTAAACTGTTTTCTGTGACAATGCTCACATCTGTATACTCTGGTAAACTCTTTCCACTCACATCTGTTTACTGTCATACAAATATTGCCCAGATATTATGGAAGAGGCCTCAAGTCCCTAGGGAAAATCAATTCAAATCCATGAAAAAGTGATTTAGAATAAGAAAGGAATATAGAATTCATAATTTTACATCTGGATTTGGGAGAATTACCATTTAGATTCACTGCTGACCCTGACACAGGAGATTTGTCTTGATATTAAGAAAGCATTTTTGTATCACCATCATCCCTTCAAACTGGGGTGTTATTGCATCTTTCAAAAAAATTGCAAAGTAATAAAATCTAGGGGAATTCACCAGGTTTCTAGAGAGTTTGAATTCCACACGTGCAAACTGTCAGATTTAAGTAAGTCATGCAAAACTCTATTTAAATGATTCAGCCTTGCCCTGAATATGGGAAGTGGGAAATGTTATTCGGTAGTTAGAATAAAATGGTTTGAATGGCGAGGAATAGATTAAACTTGCTCACAGTCACTGAGCAGAGATAATAAGAGATGATTTGAAAGTGGAAGTAGTCGTTTGTGATGGGCCTCGCTGTTAACACACTGGTATGTGTGAAGGCATTAGAGAGCATGGGTGAAACCAGTGAGCATTCCTCCATCTCTGTAAATCAGTATTCATTAAAGGTTCCTTCCTGCTAGAATTTCTCACACCTGCCCTAACTTCCATTCCCCTATCAGCCCACAAGGGGCACAGAAAAGAAATATATTAATAAATGCAAGTCAGGGAACCTTGTGGAAAACGTTCCCTGAAGAGATATTAGCAGGGTGATTCCTGACTGACAGCCAAGATTCATGCAAGAGAATGCTAAGGGCATGTTACTTCCAATATGTGTGGCAAAGAGGTTCAATGCACAGCTTGGGACTTACACAGAGCTGGATTCCAGCCCCACTCTGTCCCGTTCTATCGTGTGTGTTAGCCTGATTGGACAAGTTACTTAATTTCTTTGAGTCTTTGTTTCCTCATTTGTGAATGAGGGATAATAACAGTAGTATATATCTCATCATGGATTGAATTAGGCCGTATGTGCAAATACGTAGCACACTGCCTGGCCCATAGTAAGCACTCAATAAATGTTATTCAAAATTCAAGACTGAAAAAAAACCTATCAAGCTTAAATAATATTTGGACTGTTTGAATACAGAAGCAATATGTTTACCAGAATTCTACATAGTTCATTAGCCAGTATTTGTTAAAGTCTTACTGTGCATCTAGTTCTGCCCTTCTATCGCTGAAGCCCTGATGTCCCTGGACACTAAAGGTAAGACATGCTTCCCTAGAAAACATCTAATTTTCCCCTTTCCATAGAATCCATCAAGCCTCCACACCTCGAAGCTTTTATATCTTACCACTTGCAAAACACGGGGCTTCTCTGACAACTCTCCACTCCACAAGCCCCTCCCTCTGCTCTGTTCTGGGGGTAAAAATCACTTTGCAATTGCCTTTTTCAAATTCTCCTCACCTCTTTTAGATTACCTTTTAGTGCAAATGCTTCCTGTGTCTGATAAATGTCCTTGTCTATATGCACTGGTTAATTACTTTCCAAAGCATCTGTTGCTTGTCAAGCAAACATGTTCCATGTGTTTGTAAAAATGGCTCTTTCTAGAAAATTCAGTGAAGACATTCTGTAATACAGAGAATAAGAAGATAAAGTCCCTCTCATTTGTTAGGTACCCCTTATCTATCACTTACTTCTCCAATAATTTCCTCTATTGCTTTTAACATCCCCATGAAATAGGTAGTATTGTACCCATTTTACACACCAGGAAAAGAAAAACTATAAAAATCAAATAGTTTGCTATATAAATTGAACTTGAATCCATGTCTATATTGCTCTGAAGTTCTTGGGGACAATGTTTTCTGTTTTGATATTTAGATTGTGGGAATCATATAAAGCAGACATATTAGCTCGCTTTTATAAAACAACAACAATAATAGCTATGAGCACAACCACCATCATAACTACCACCTGAAATACACAATAATTTTAGATTACAGAGTACCACTTTCAACCAAAAGGTTCTGTTTGCAGTAAGTAAGCATAGGGGGCAAAACAAGTGTGGTGGGCAAAATTCAGTGGTCTCCAAGATTCCTATCTCCTGCTGTATATCCCCTGTATAATTTCCTCCCTGAGTAGGTAGGACTTGTGAAAATGATGAGTCATCACACCTGTGATTATATTATCTTACATATCAGAAGGGATATTTCAGGTGTAATTAAGATCCTTAATTAATTGATATCGAGTTAATAAAAAGGGAAGTTATCCTGGGTGGGCCTGATATAATCCAGAGGAGTCCTTAAAAAAGATTTGAGGGCCTGCCCCGTGGCTTAGTGCTTAAGCTTGGCATGCTCCTCTTCAACAGCCAGGATTCAGTTCCCATGCAAGGACCTACACCACTTGTTGGCAGTCATGCTATGGTGGCAACCCATGTACAAAATAGAGGAAGATTGGCACAGATGTTAGCTCAGGACGAATCTTCCTCAACCAAAAATAAAAATAAAAAGAATTTTGATAGATTCAGAGTGAGAGAGATTGCTCCTGCTTGCACTGAAGAAGAAAACAACCATGTTGTGAACTGAACATGCAGAGAGCCATGTGGCAAGGACACAAGGTCAGTCTCTATGAGCTGAGGGCATTCTCTGGCCAATAGTCAACAAGAAAATGGGGACTTTATTCCAATAACTGCAAGGAACTAAATTCTGCTAACAACCACTCACCTTGGAAGAGACCTTGAGCCTTAGGTGAGATCACAGCTGTGGCTGACACCTGGATTTCAGTCTGGTGAGACCCTGAACAGAGGACCCAGTTAAGCCATGCCGAGAATTCTGACCCATGGAAATTGTAAGGTATAATTGCACAGTAAAGTTTATCCTTATTGAGACAAGAAGTTTGGGCTTTCCTATTCAGCAGCAGTCAGTCTTTGGTTAATCACATCCCGGTGCTAGCACTGCCAGCTCACTACAAGTATGAGCAAAATCAAAAGCAGCTCCAGTAATTCAAGGGTAGTCCTTGGAAGAGAGACAAAGGAAAGGACAGTTAAAGTAAAAAACAGAAGGAAGCGGGCTTCTGGTTTCCAGTCCAGCATGTAAGAAGCTTGGAAGTCACCATTTGGTCCTAACAAGGAATGAAAATCAGAGCAAACTGAAAAATCAACTCTTCTTAGATCCATAAGAGCAGCAAAGTCACAGGGCAAACCAATGCCTACAAATTGGCGAGAATGACAGGCAAATACAGAGAATCACAATTTGCCGGTGCAGAAACCTCTGCAGAACTAACGTCAGGGTAAGATACCCTGAACCATAGTGGATGAGTTCCTGGTGACTCAGTGTGGACAAGTCTGAGAGTTAAAGGTCCAGAGGCAGCCAGTCACTGGGAACCCTCATACTTTTGTGAGTTTTACCTCACGGAGCTCTAACCAGGTTCTAACGGTGAATATCAGAAAAAAATCCCCTTGCAGTTCTGTCAGGGGAAGGAGAAAAGGAACCATTTTGAAATATGCCAGAAAATTCTGTTCTTCTTAATAAGGTCTGCTCTCTGAAGAATCTATTTTACCAGAACCTAAACTATTGGGGTTTTATCAGAGCCTAACTGACCTTGGGGAAGAGGAAGGGAAATATTCAGCTCCAGCCCACTCTAACCATACTATCCCACCTATGGAGGGAAGAGGCAGGGACTGAGACGTATGTGTGAAGCTCACAGCCCGGAGGCACAGGGTCACTAAAGGACTGAGACCCAATCAAAGAACTATAGAATGCTTCCTCTTCCCCTACAGGTGTTTCTTACCATCACATTACTAAAGGCCTATTTATAGTAGTTTCTTTTGCCCAGAACATCATGTATGGCTATCAAGAAAAACTTATAAGACATACTAAAAGGCAAAAAGCAGAGTTTAAAGACACAGAATAAGCATCAGCACCAGACTCAGATATGACAATCATGTTGGAATTATCAGGCCAGGAATTTAAAATTACTGTGATTACTATACTAAAGGATCTAATGCATAAACTAGACAGCATGCAAGGAGAGACGGACAATGTAAGCAGACAAATAGAAATTCTAAGAAAGAACCAAAAAGAAATGCTAGAGATAAAAACACTGTAGAAAGAATGAAGAATGCCTTTAATGGGCTTATTAGTAGACTGGACATGACTGAGGAAAAAATCTCTGAGCTTAAAGATATCTCAAGAGAAACCCCCAAAACTGGAAAGAAAAAAAAAAAGACAGTATATCAAAAAATGGTGGGATAACTACAAAAGGTGTAACATACTTTTAATGGAAATAATAGATGAAGAAGAAAGAGAGAAAGGAATAGAAGAAATATTTGAAAAAATAATGAATAAGACTTTCTCCAAATTAATGTCAAGTCATGAAACCACAGATCCAGGAAACTTAGAAAACACCATACAGGATAAATACGAAAAAACTACACCTTGAAAGACAATCTGGCAAAACTCACACAAGGAGAAACAGATGATCTGAATAGGTCTGTATCTATTAAAGAAATTGAATCAATAACAAATATCCTTCCAAAATAGAAAGCACCAAAATAGAAAGCCGAGATGAGTTCCATGGTGAATTCCATCAAATATTTAAGGAAGAAATTATACCAATTATTTACAGTATGTCCAAACACATCAAAATGTATATAGTAAATATGTGCATTTTTTGTATATCAATTATAACTCAATAAAGGTTAAAAAAAAGATTATACTGTACTTGCATTAAAAAGAAGAAGAAAGAAGAAGAGGGAATATTTCCTAACTTATTTGAGGAGGTCAGCATTACTCTAATACCAACACCAGACAAAGACATTACGAGAAAAGAAAACTACACATCAACATCTCCCATGAACTTAAATGTAAAAATCCTCAACAAAATATTAGCAAATTAATTCCAATGATGTATAAAAAGAATTATACCATAACCCATAACCCATAACCAAGTGAGGCTTATCCCTGTTATGCAAGGCTAGTTTAACATCAGAAATCAATTAACGTAATCCATCACATCAAAAGGCTAAAGAAGAAAAATCACATGATCCTATGAATAGATGCTGAAAAAGCATTTAACAAAGTTCAACACCCATTCATGGTAAAAAAAAAAAAAAAAAAAAAAAAAAAACCTAACACTCATTCACAATAAAAACTCTCAGAAAAATAGGAACATAGGAGAACTTCCTCAACTTGATAAAGAATATCTACACAAAACTTATAGCTAATATCATCTTTAACGGTAAGAAACTCAAAGATTTCCACTAAGATTAGAAAGAAGACGAGGATGTAGGATACAAGGTTAATATATAAAAGTCAATGACTATCCTATATACCAGCAACGAACAAGTGGAATTTGAAATTGAAAACACAATACCATTTACACTAGCATCTCCCTCCAAAAAAAGAAACACTTAGATACATATCTAACAAAATATATACAAGATCCATATAAGGAAAACTACAAAACTCTGATGAAAGAAATCAAAGAAGAACTAAACAAACGGAGAGATATTCCATGTTCATAGACATGAAAACTCAATATTGTCAAGATGTCAGTTCTTCCCAACTCCATCTATAGATTCAATGCAGTCTCAATTGAAATCCTAATAAGTTATTTTGTCTATATTGTCAAACTGATTCTAAAGTTTATATGGAAAGCAATGACCCAGAATAGTCAACATAATATTGAAGAAAAAAGTTGGATGACTGATACTACCCAACTTCGAAACTGGCTATAAAGCTACAGTAATCAATACAGTGTAGTATTGGCAGAAGCATAGATAAATAGATCACTGAAACATAATAGAGAGCCCACAAATAGACTTACATAAATATAGTCAACTGATCTTTGACAAAGGAACAAAGGCAATATCATGCAGAAAAGATTGGTGCTAGAATAACTGGACATCCGCAGATACAAAGAAATGAACCTAGAAACAGATGTTATACTCTTCACAAAACTTACCTCAAAATGGATCACAAACCTCAGTGCAAAACACAAGACAATAAAACTCCTAGAAGATAACATAGTAGAAAATCTAAATGTCCTTGGGTTTGTTGATGACTTTCTAAACACAACATCAAAGGCATGATCCATGAAAGAAATAATTGATAAGCTACACTTCATTAAAATTAAAAATTTCTGCTCTATGAAGGATAATGAAGAGAGTGAAAAGATAAGCCATAGACTGGGAAAAAATTTTGCAAAAGGAATATCTGATAAAGGATATAAATCCAAATATACAAAGAACTCTTCAAACTCAACAATAAGAAAACAAACAAGCCAGTTAAAAAATGGCCAAAGACCTTAACAAATATCTCAGCAAAGAGGATATACAGATGGAAAATAAGCATATGAAAAGAAAAGATGTTCCACAACATATGTCATCAGAGAAATGCAAATTAAAATACTACTTTCTTACACATCTATTAGAATGGCCAAAATCCAAACTACTAATAACACTAAATGCTGGTAAGGATGCGGAGCAATAAGAATTCTCATTCATTGCTGGTGGGAATGCAAAATGGTACAGCCACTTGAGAAGATAGTTATTTACCCAAGGGTGTTAAAAACTTACATTCACACAAAAACTTGCACATGGATGTTTATAGCAGCTTTATTCATCATTGCCAAAACTTGGAAGCAACCAAGATGTCCTTCAGTAGGTGAATCGATAAATAAAGTTTGGTACATCCAGACAATAGAATATTATTCAGCACTAAAAAGAAATGAGCTATCAAACCATGAAAAGACACAGAGAAGACTTAAATGCATATTACTAAGTGAAAAAGCTACATACTGTTTGACTCTAATTATACAACATTCTGGAAAAGGCAAAACTATAGAGACAGTAAAAAGATCAGTGTTTGCCAAGGGTTAAGGAGTAGGGAGACGTGAATAGGCTGAGCACAAAGGGTTTTTAGTGCAGTGAAACTACTCTATCTGTTACTATATTGATAGATACAGGTCATTATTAATTTATCTAGACCTATAGAAGGTACAATACCAAGAATGAACCCTAATGTAAACTATGGACTTTGGATGATAATGCTGTGTCAATGTAGGTTCATCAATTGTAAAACGTATACCACTCTGGTGGTGGATGTTGATAATGAAGGAGACTATGTTTGTCCCCGGGAGTATATGGGAAATCTCTGTACCTTCCTCTCAATTTTGCTATGAGCCTAAAACTGCTATAAAAATAAAATCTATTAAGAAAAAATGAAAAACAGAAGGGGAGCACGACAATTTAATGGAAATTTGTAAAAGGATTCAAGATGTGAAAATTAATAAAGAAAACTCCAACAAAAATTGGAGTTGGGAAGGCCTGTAGAGGAAGCTCTCATGCCATACCTCTCCTGGTCAATTAACCCAAACAGGAAGAGATGGACCTTGCCTCTTCAACAGGAAGATGTCTCTACTTTACTTCCCCTACAGGAGGAAGGGAGATTTTCTTCTTGCCCAACAAGCCCACCAGATGGAAAACACGACAGGTCAGCCAGTGAGAAGCCATTGTTACCCTGAACTCTTATTTTCCTCCAATGAGCTTTCGTTTTTCCTTTGCTAATGACATCCTTACCCCACCCTCCATTCTATCAAAGCCTTCCATTTTGTATAACTCCTTGGAGTATCTCTCTGCTTCCTAGATGAGATGCTGCCCAATTCATGAATCCTTTGATAAAGCCAATTAGATCTTCAAATTTACTCAGTTGAATTTTGTTTTTTAATGAAGTGTGCCTGTGTGATGTACCGGCAATGTCTATTACAATAATGCACCATTGAAAAGATTACGATTAATAGCTTAATAACTCCAGAGTACTGCTTAGAAAAAATTAAAAAACGGTAAATGGATTAATAAAACGTGTCTTTTAATACTATTATGACTGCCATTCATTAAATGACTATTAATGTCCCAGACACAGTTTCACTCAATAATCAGCACAACCTTATGACATTAGTTCTACTGTAATCCTCAGTTTACATGGAAAGAAATTTTGGTTACAAGAGATAAAATAACTTGGCCAAGTGGATGTGCCTTCTAAGCGGATGAGCTGAGGTTTGAATTTTCTGGGTCAAATTGTGTGCCCATTTCACTATACTAAGCCACTACCACTTTCAGCAAGTTTGACCTAAGATGTTGGCAAACTATCTCAAATAAGAAGCATAAAAATTGTTTACTATGTGCCAGTGGGTCTTCTAAGTGTTTTATATAGATTAACTCACTTAACATATACTTCAAAAGAGTACACATCTTTATCATTTTTTGGGGTGAGGTGTATCATTTACTACGGTCTGCCAGTACCCCACAATGAGAGACACTTTAGTAGTCTGGAAACATTGTGCTTATAATTTCTTTTTTCTCTCCCCTTCCCCTTTCCTTCCTTTCTATCTTGATTTATTCTTTAATGATCTTGCATTGGACACCACCTTTAAGCAAAAACCATGGTAGTGTTAGTGAGTTACAAAAGATTAAATATGAAACCTGCCCTCAAAGAACTTACAATCTATTACCAAAATATCAGATGAATACATAAACACCTACAATATAAGCTTGAAAGGGAGGCTCAGAGACACTACTCCATAGATACTCAAAGAAGGAAGAAATTGAACTTATTTGAAAGTGTTGACAGTTAAACTAGACTTTGAAGGCTAAATGGGATTTAGACTTATTGCAATACGAGGACAAACCACCACAGGTGGAAGAAAGTGTGTGAATAAATTCGTGCAGACAGGAAGAAACAGCTTTTCTGGTATCCAGGTAGTTCAATTTGGTTGTAGCATAGAAAAGGTTAGGGGGAGTAGTGGGGGGGGGGGGCAGATTGTGCACTCCAACTGCCAAGTTAAGAAGTATAGGCTTTAATTTTCACTCAAAGTTCAAAGTTACAATTTCTAAAACCCAGTTGGATAAGAAAACTATCAGATTTTGGACAATGCTTAAATGTAAATTTTTACTCAAGATATTGTCCATCCCCTGATGTAAAACCAAAGGAATATTTTAAGAGTTTGTTTATTTTGCTATTTCACCAGATACCAGAGAAGAGGATAATGTGAGTTGAAGTTCCTCTAAAATATTTTCTTATGAGCAACGAACACCTGCCAGGAGACTGTGTTTATTTTTGATGTCTTTTTAATCTGTTTACCAATTTGCGGTCAGTAAACAAAGCAACTAAAGCCGCATTAAGGCTGGAAGCACAGTAATCCTCACCTCCCTCTTAGATCAGCAGTGCTTCTATTGAACATACTTGTTTTCTGTTTCTATTCAAGAAGGGGGATAAAAACCTTATGTATAAAACTTTCCTTAGTGACCTGAAACACCACCACAGAGACAGTGGGTTTTTCCTGTGTTTATTTAGACAATCAATTATTCACCTGCAATGCAAGTATGTGGAATTGAGCACAGAAAATAATGGCCAAGTACTATTAACAGTTTCATTGTAAGCCAGCTGATTCAAAATCTCCAACTGAATCTCATCATATCAAACTACAAACCGCCTGAAAAACGATGGATTTTTGACTGCCTTCCAGGACTTCAATTAAATAACCCAAAGTAAAGTTTTTTCAATGAGAAGTTCTAATACTAGAGATCGTTACTCACTCTATGCCTGAGTGCTTATATGCGGGGTGAATATGGAATTTATTATCAAAAGAAGGGTGGTTTGGACAGGAAAATAAGAGGATACTAATAATTATAGCAGGACAACCGGCATACACATGAACTGTCCCAGCAAACTGCGACACGCTATCACCTGATTTATATGGAAATCCAAAGAAGCTAGTGAATCTAGTGTGTTTCCCTGACCCATTGACCCCGTTAGCAGTGGGTGCTGCTTCTAATCTCTACTAATTCCCTAGACTCTGAAAAAAGATGCTGAGTAGGGCTTATTGACGGTAGAGGTGTTTGGGAGCCCCCTAAATTCTCGTTCTGGCCATAACTCACATTGGCCTAGGGAGATGTTTAAATTTCATAGATAGATAACTTTTCAAACCCAAGGATGGTATGATTTTATTGTTCCAGATAGTGAAAGACTATAAGAAAGAAAGGAATATTATCAATTCCCTATCTTGAACACTTCATTTAAGACATATGTCAATTTTGACTTGAAATATGGAAGTGACAAATCTCAATTCCCTTTTCATGGTAGTCACATGATTTATAAGAAACAAATCTTTGATAATGGTAGAGGAAAAAGTACTTTCCAGGAAATGCATCAGTATTGCTATTTCTTGCTCTTTTAGCACTTAGAATCAGGAAGAAAGTATAGTATAATGGAAAGATGTTTGTGAGTAGGTGAGTAGGTGAATTATATTTCAGTCTTAGCTCTGCACTTACTAGCTAAGTGATTCTGGGTTAGATACTTAACCTATCTGGACTTAATTTCTTCATCACCTCATAACACTCCCTATGAGCATTCTGATAAGCACTTTATATGGATCAGCTCATTCTAACTGTCACAACAACACTTCGAGGTAGGTATTATCAATATCCCATTTTCAAATGATAAAACTGATTGCTTTCTAACCTCTTTCCATGCTTTATTTTCTGTTTATAGCATTTTCGTTTATATAGTTCTGTTTCCAACTAGTGTATAATTTCTAAGGGACAGAAGTTGTGCCATTTTTCATCACTGCAGACATTTACACAGTGTGATGCTCAATAAATATATGTTGAAAGATAGAATAAAAGAAAGGAATAAAGGAAGGAAGGAAGGAAGGAAGGAAGGAAGGAAGGAAGGAAGGAAGGGAGGGAAAGAAAGAAAGAGAGAGAGAGAGAGAAAGAGAGAAAAAGAGAAAGAAAGAAAAGAAAGAAAGAAAGAAAGAAAGAAAGAAAGAAAGAAAGAAAGAAAGAAAGAGTAAAGAAAGAAAGAGAAAGAAAGAGAGGAAAAGAAAGAGAGAGAGAGAAAGAGAGAGAGAAAGAAAAGAAAGGAAGAAAGAAAGGAAGGAAGGAAGGAAGAGGGAAAGAAGGAAGGAGGAAAGAAAGAAGGAGGGAAAGAAGGAAGGAGGAAAGAAAGAAAATGTTGCTAAAGGTGATGTAGTATTTGGGATTTGAATTAGGAGTTGAACACAAGTAATCTGAATCCACAGTCTAGGTGCTTTACTCTTCCTCTATACTGTTTCCTCAGCTCATAGTGCTACTGTGAAAATTAAATGAGAAACTTCCTAAAGTAGGAGCTCAGTGGATACGAATTTTCTCTCCTTACTCTCAGATCTGTGGCTCTTGTATACACTGGGGAATCACGTGCTAGAAATAGAGATACATTGCTTTGCCCAACTCTCAGGAGACTCATTCATATTAGAGAGTTCATTTAATGATTTAAAATGGATGAAGATCTCTTTCCTTGGCAGGAAATCTACTTGAAAAAAACAAATTAAGATCAGTTGCTTGATGCATTTATGGGACCCCATCCAGGAAAACCCATAAGGGAATTACTTTGTTAGAGTCAGTCTTTTTCAACAATCTAAGCTACTTTTTCAATGTTTCTAATTAGAGCAGACCTTTTGTGTATACTGATGTTATTAGTTTCATTTTCATTACTATTAATGAAAATAACATTAACACCTTCAAAGATGCACAAATGAGTAATGATGTATAATTCATAACATTTCCAGAGTATGAATTTGAACCCTGCAATTCGGGAGACTGGTATCATGGCAAGATTTTCAGCTATTAAGAAATGAGCAATGTGAGGATATGGAGAAATTGGAACCCTTGTACATTGTTGGTAGGAATGTAAAATGGTTAAGCTGCTATGGAAACAGTTTGACAGTGCCTCATAAAGCTAAACACAGAATTACTATATGATCCAACAATTCCACTTCTAGGTATATAACCAAAAAAATTGAAAACAGGTACTCAAACAGATTCTAGTACACCAATGTTCATTGAAGCATTATTTACAATAGCCAAAAGCTAGAAACGACCCAAGTATATCCATCAACAGATGAATGGATAAACACAATGCAGCATGTACGAACAATGGAATATTATTCAGTCATAAAGAGGAATGAAGTTTTGATACATGTTACAACATGGATGAACTTTAAAAACATTACGCTAAATGAAATAAGCTAGGCACAAAGCAACAAATATTATGTAATTCCACTTTATGATATATCTAGAATTAGCAAATTCATAGAGACAGAAAATCTATTAGAGGTTACCAAGGGGCTGGGGGAAGACAGAAATGGGGTTAATGGTTACTGAGTTTCTGTTTGGGCAGGTAAAAAAGTTTTGGAAACAGACAATGGTGATGTTGCACAATATTGTGAATATAATTAATGTCACTGAATTGTACATTTTAAAATGGCTAAAATGGCAACTTTTATTTTATATATATTTTTACCACAATAAAAAAACAGAAAGAAAAAATAGGATTGTGACTTTTCACTATTTTCTCATGCTAAATGTAGTATAATTCTCATAATGTGAATAAAGTACTTTTTGTAAGAAAAGAAAAGGACATTTTCTGAAAAATGGAACTCTAGATGAATTTGAAGGGGTGTTGGAGTGTGGAAAAGGAAATACATAACTAACCATGGGAATATGATAGAGAAAGCTTGGGGAGAAATGGTTTATAACCAAATTAAAAGATGTGCAGATTTCTCAGGAGATATTTGTGGTGAATGTTGTGGTCACAAAATCGCCCAGAGTTGAACTAATATCTCCATAACGATCTTTTCCAGCATGAAAAGAGGCTTCAAAGTTAATAATTTGGGAAATCTGGGGTTAGATTATATAAACCTCTTTATTGCACTCACGCATATTGTTTAATATGTTAATATACATAGCAAATTGCCAAGAAAAATTTCCTGTCTTCAGCAGTTCCTAAAATCAATTTACCATAGAATTTATTTACATGCATTATCAGTAAGACAATTATTTATCCCTGACTGCAGTCTTATTGAGGCTGCCACACATAATATCTACTCCCTCACCAAACAGGAGGCCAGGTGTGATAAATTATATTTTTCGTAAACAAAACCTTCATATTCCTCCCCTGTATGAGGATTTCTCATCCCCACTCTCTTGATGTCAGACTTTCTTATGTGACTTGCTTTGGCCAATGAAATGTGAATAGAATTTCCTGGGAGAACTTTTAAGAACCAATATGTGGTACTCTTCCCTCTTCCATGAGATGAGAAATATTCCATATAGAAGCTGCTCCATCAGCCACATAAGTGATAGACATGTTCTGAATGTGGGAGACAAAGAAGGATGAATATTTGTGATCAGGAAAGTCAAAACTGTGGAAGACTGTATCATTGCTTAAAAATATCTTCGACTTTTCCCTGTAGAAAAATTACACTTCTCTGTTCCAATATCAGGCTTGGCCATAGGACTCACTTGGCCAATGACATGTGAGCAGAAGTAATGTGTATGCTTTCTAGTGAGCTAATCTATGGTGTTCTGTGCCTCTTTTTCCTATTGATGACACCGTAAATATTCCATATAGAGGCTGTCAGGTCAATTTGAGTCCTGGATTAAAGACGACATAGAGTAGAGCTACAATTAATCCAATGGTGGACTATAGGATGAGTGAGAAATAAATCATTATTATTTTTAAGCCACTAAAATTTTGGAGTTGTTTCTTACCTCAGCATAGCTTAGCCTAGCCAGACTAATAGATCAGGAAACCTAGATATGCTACTCAGTTGTTCCATCTCCCCAGATACTGGGAATTGTCCAGGAATGGGCTCATAAGTCAAAACAGGCTAATTAACATCCCCTTCCAGCATTTTTCTAATTTGAAGAGTTGGTTTCAAGGCAGTAAATATTTAATTGCATTCTTCTGGAGAAAATTGCCCTTAGAGAATTAGCATAGAGAAGTAGAGACTATAATGGAGAGAGAGAGAGAAAGAGAAAGACAGAAATTCAATGTCATTAATGTCGAATTGTTCACAGATATGGTTGTTCCTGAAGCCAGTCGCTCATCTGAAATTTGATTGCATGAGCCCTTCATTCACCATTTTTTCCTTTTTGTTTATATTTACATTATTTGTCCCTCACTAAAAAGGAAAATGTATTAGATGTTGTAGGTTAGAAAATGTTAAGTAGGTTCCCTAGCTACTGGGCTTGTCAGAGCTTTTTTATGTAGTAATATGCCCTATGATTCTCCAGGAAGGGGCTATATCATACACAGTTATTCCCTTATTTGTTTTTATTATAGAATTCATTTCCAGAGATTAATGTTTTGTAGAACATATTCTGGGAGACTCTGCTCTATAAGCAGCTTGTGGCTTCTGAATGTCTTCCATCATGGCGGACAGAACTCCAGCTCCATGTAACCCAAATAACTGTTGTGACAAGAATTCAAGCTACTAAACAGAGTCATGTGTTCCGACCACTACAAGGGAGTTCATGGGGACCTAGCGTCCCCATGGGGACATAATATTCATTATCACTATTTTCTAGAGACATCACGAAAGATAATGAAATTCTAATGGGCACATATGAGATTAGTGACCAAAAGGCTGAGCCTATAGTTCTCCAAAGCTCCAGAAGACTACCTTACCTACCTTGCTCTTACATCCACGTGAAGAACCGGGTGTTTTCAAGAATTTGTGCTAACTGTGCAACTTTATTACTATATTTAGGAGATTCCTTTTGGAATATCAGTCTATCGTCCCCCCACCAATTCTCTGGAATCTTTAGTCTCCACACATTTTACAGTTGAACCCAAACACCCCTTCCACACCTCAGTCATGGATGACTGGGCCATTCAGATTATCTTTCCTTGGAAACTATGATTGGAGTTAAGAGGCTGCTTCTGAATGTACTAGAAACATAATGTACACACTCTGGAGATAAGCCCAAGCATTTTTTACTCTGTAAATGGAAAAGGAGGGAAAACAAGGTTTGCAGAGACAGGGTTGATGGGAGCAGATGTTCTAGGGAGAGCCAAGTTTCAGATGGCCTTACATTTTCAGGTTATAGTTCCTTTTGAGATAAAGTTGTACCTATTGCCACTAGAATAAATAAAATACAAATAGAGCCTTACAACATTTTCTCCTTGTTTTTTCAGCTAGCATAAATGGTTTCTACCATTTCAAAGTGCTCAAATGAAGATACTGGAAAAGAGCTCTAGAGAAAAAAGATAAATCTTTGAAAAAATACAGAGGGTCAACTGAAAATATTGATTTTGTTGCTTTTTTTTTTACCTATTAATTATTTGAGTGGCAATATAGAGTACTTATCAGCTATGCAAACTTTGGTACATTACTGAACATCACTTTTCATCAGTTTCCTCATCTGTAAAGCAGGAGTGATGAGAATAGTACCTGCATCACAAAATTATACTGAGGATTAAATGAGCAGATACATGTAAAGTACTTAGATAAGAGTCCTGCGTTTACTAAATGTTCAGTATGTGTATTATTAATGTATTTTCTGCAGCTTTGTGGAAAGCTCTGGAATATCCTTTGTTTTGTTCTCTGGAAGCTGTTAAAATTTTGTCTTCATCAATGCTTTTAGGCAATTTTATTATGATATGGCTTGTTGTTTTTCTGTGTGTGTGTTTATGTGCACACACTTGTGTGCTTGCTTGCGGATTAACTGCTTTGGGGTTTATTGGGCTTTTTTGTTCTGTGAATTTAAAATGTTCATCAAATTTGGAAAATTTTTGGTCATGATAACTTCAAATATACTGTTTACTCACTCCATGCTCTTCTTCTTCTGAGGCTTTCATTACAGGTATGCTAAACCAGTTGATATTTTCCCACAGATACTGAGGTTCTCTTCATGTTTTTCAATCTTTTTTTTTACTTCTCTGTGCTTCAGTTTTGACAGTTTCTATTTCTATATTTTCAGCTTCACTAATCTTTTCTTCTGTAGTCTCTAATTTGAGGTTAGTGAATTTTTTTATTTCAGATATAGTATTTTTTTTCTAGAATTTTCCTTTGGTTTTCTCACTTTCATGTTCACAAGGTCTCCTAAATTATTAAATTTATTGTTATAGATATTTTGATATCCTTGTCTGCCAATTCTATCATCTCTAACATTTTGGGGTCTGTTTTTATTCACTAATTTTTTTTCTGGATTAGGTCACATTTTCCTGCTTCTTATAAAGTTTAGTATTTTTTTATTGAATGCTGGAATCATCATATACGTATTACATTGTCAGATGTCTGATTTCACACTACCATTTTAAAGAATATTGAGCTTCGTTCTGTCAGGTAGTTGTCTATTGGCTCAATCTGTTCCAGACTTGTTTTTAAGTCTCTGAAGGGAATTCTAGTGAAGTCTTCTTTAGAGATAGTCTAGCCATAGCACTAAGGTATGACACTTCTGGGCTCTCTCCTGAACGTTCTTGGTGTTCAGCAAGGGAATGGCCATTTTGACAGATTGGGAGTTAGATATTATCTTTCAAGCTCTGTGTGAGTTCTTGGAATTGTTCAGTTTACCATCCTTTGTTCTTTACCCCACCTCATGGATCTTCACTGTCAAAGCTCAAGGGGGCTCCTGTTTTCTGCATAGCCCCTCCTTTTCTTTAAATTCTCCTCCTTTCTATAAATTCCAGCTACCTTATTTTCTGTGAACTCTTACCTCTGTCTCCTCAACTCAGTGAGACTGCCATTTTCTACTTACAATCTCTAACACTGTGTCACTGTCCAGAGAGGCAAAAATGTGTGGCCAATTTAAGCTCGTCTTATTTGCTTTCTACTCTCAGGTGTCACAATCTTGTGCTGTCATCCACATCTGAAACAGTTTTGGATTTTTAAAATATATAATATTTCTGATTTAAAAAATTTTTACAGTAGGAGAGTAAATTGTTCCAACTTATTCCATCATTGCTGGGGATGGAATTCACATGATTATTGCTGCTTTTATAAATTGAAAGAGTGGGAATGCATTTTATTCTGGTAGATTTAACAGTTAACCCCATCAATATTCTATGTGATATTGTCCTGCTGCTGCTACTGCTCTTAGAAGACTAAGCACTTTAGTGATTCTATTATATTTTCCGAGAAAAATTTGTGTTTATTAGTAAATTATCTTTGCCATAAATTAAATCAGATATATGTGCTCTAAAAAAACTTTCTTCCATAGGTTTTACCTATTAATATTAGTTGCCTTAGTGGGTGCTTAGTATGTGTCGCATTTTATATAAATGATCCCTAATTTACCTGACAGACTGTATGGTATGTAGGTGTTATTTTTTCACTGTAAAGATGGAAAATTTTGATTTAAAACATTTAATTAACTTACACATCTTACATAGCCAATAAGGTAAAGGGTTATAATTTGAACTCAAGTCTTTCTGCCTCTTTATCTAGTGCAGGAAAAGGAAGAGAAGCTAAATTGGTGACTAAAGGTTCTATTCATGTGTCTTCCAGCTTTATTTAAAGTGTGGTCTGTAAAGTGCTTCCTGTTTGGTAAATCTCCACAATGAGATAAAAATTTTACTTTGAATATAAGTGAATTAAGCCACTAAGCAGAATGTTGTAGTTCTAATGATGACTTTTATAGAAAAACTTTCTCAATGAAGGAAATGGTAAATTATTACTATTTTTTTTAACATTATGTTGTGAGATTTTTATGTCATCATAAAATAGTAACAAACAGTGCATGTACTGACACTTGAAGTTATACTGTCTTACACCCTCTGGCTTCATAGCACTGAATGACTCTTGTAACTTTTCTGGACCTCAGTCTCCTCAACTGAACATAAGAGATTTGAACAAGAATAACTTGAACATCTTTTCCTGCTCTTAGCATTGTTTAATGATGATAAATTATTTAGGAATAATCATACATAACAGTGACAGGATGAATTAAGTAAATTGATAAATGCCTTTCATTTTTCACATGAAGGCACTGAGGAGTATCTTGAAAAATGTTAAATCTTTCTTATGGGTATTTGAAACATTGGAAGGCTGAATATCTAGATAGCATGGCTCTGTTGCCAGATTAACCTCAGTTCACATTCTCTTTGCCATTTACTATCAGTGTGGTCTTGAGCAATGTCTCTAATCTCTGAGTTTCAGTTTAAATAATTTGAGAAATGGAGATATTAATGCCCAGGTCACAGAATTTGTATGACTATTAAATGAGTCCATGAATATAGAGAGATTAGCTCAGTGTCTGTTATGGTTTAACTGATTAACAAATTGTATTGATTATTAAATAAATTGTCTGTATGTATAGTCTTCTGAAATCACATAACCCTTTTACTTTTCCTAGCTCATATTGCTCAGTATCCTAAGATTATATGTTACTTATTTAGATATGTTTATCCAAAGAATTACACTATAACTCCTTCAGAGCAGGTAACAAGGCTTAGAAAAAACGTGCAAATTGTTCATGTATAATTATTATGATTGAATAAACAGATAAATTTAATTAACACCCTAAATTTGTAAGAATATACTAAGTTTTACTGAGCTATGTAATAATGTCACTTTCAAAAGTAATTGCTTATCACTTAAGCACAGCATAGTACCTTAGAGAATAATTTCAATGCTTGATCCAAATCCTCAGTTTTTAAATTTTTTCCTGGCTGTACTAGTTGGCCAGGGCTGCCACAACAAAATATCATAGACTGAGTGGCATAAATAACAGAAATGGATTTTTTCACAGTTCTGGAGACCAGAAGTCTAAGATCATGATGTTGGCACATTTGGTTTCTTCTGAGGCCTCTCCTTGGCTTCAGATGGTTGCCTTCTTGCTGTGTCCTCACATGATTTTTCCTCTTTGTGGGCACCATTGGTTTCTCTCTGTATGTCCACATTTCCTCTTCCTATAAGGACCCAGTCAGATTGGATTAAGACCCACCTCAGCCTCAATTTAACTTAATCACCTCTTTAAAGATCTTACCTCCAAATATAGTTACATTCTGAGGTATTACGGGGAGGGTAGAATTTCAACATATGAATTTAGGGGGGACATAATTCAGTCCATAACACTGCCTTTCCCTCTTTGTCATGAATAAGCTTTTTAATTAACTGCAGAGTCTTGAATGAGTAACTTGCTGGCTATATCTTTCTTTGATGTGCACTTGTGTGTGTCTGTGTGGGTGAGCATGCTTAAAACAAACACCTAAGGAAACATGACATGCCAAATGGAAACATGAGGGAAACATACAGTACAATTGTGTTTGCATCAAGTCCCTAGTGTATTTCTCCAGACTTTTGACCAGCTGCATATATGCCTTGGGAAGGGAGTTTGCACTGAAGGTGCTATAGAATCAGTATTCAATGGGGAATGTTTGAAAACTTCAAGATAGTGTCCAGTTTACACTTGAAAATTTATATAAAGAAATTTTGCTTTCCTCTGAGGAGCAAGTCTCAAGTGATAGTTAAAGTGAGAGTACCTTCAATCCTTCATTTGTTTACCTTGAGGGTGCACTGTGTTTCCAGCTGACGGATTTTTATGTCTCTTCTTTGGAATTGCATTTCACATAACCCCCTGAATCACCACAGAGAATCACCATGATTAATCAATGATGGCCAGAGAAATGAAAGAATAACCACTTCTCCGGCTCAGTTTCCTTTGATGCAATACATATACAGTGAGCTTGAGTTTTATGAGTTTGAAAGCTAAATTCGATTGTAAGCAGAACTTTTTTTATATAAGGAGATGCTTTATCTTTCCGTTTAGAGCTCTGCTCACACAGAAATTTGTTGAAAGGGTATGGTAAAGGACTAATCAAAATTAATAACAGAATTACAAAAATTTATTTTTAGAGAGACATACAGCATTAGTATAGATATCCACATTATTTTATGGAGTTTTTAATGAGTGAAAGTACTAAAAAACATTTTGAAGGGTGCCAGAAAATACCACCACAAAATATGCCTCTTTGGCATATGGATTATTTAGAGCTAAAGGCCATTGAGAACCGGAAGATGCAGGAAAAACTAAAAACAGGGCACATGTTTTCCTTTTGTAAAGGAAATTTATATTTATAAAGGAAATTTCCATTTGTAAAGATGTCTCCCTCTCTCATGACGGACGAAGAGGGCTCTTAATAACTTTTATCAATGGAGAAGGCACCATCTTAAATCTGCATAACAAACCTTACTAAACAACTCTGTTTACCATACTTTTCCTGGGCACCTTTTCATAACTGGCCTCCCCTGCCTAGAAGCCCAAAACATCTTTTCCTTTGTTTAACCTAAGGTGGTATACAAGCCCAAGTTCTAATCACCCTTTCTGGTTGCTGATTTCTGGATGATCCCCTGTGTACATGCATAATACATATGTTTATAAACTTATGTTTCTTTTTCTCTTGTTAATCTATCTTTTGCCAGTCTAATTCACAGAGCCCCAACTGAGGAACCTAAGATAGGTAGAAGAAAAATATAGTTTTTCTTCCCTTACGATGTTATGACCATCTTAGTGACAGAAGATCAACCATGTTTATATCCATGCCATTGTACATAGCTTATCCTCTTCTTCAGTTATGCTTAATGATGTTTCATTCTTTATCTATTTGTGACAATCTTTATGATAGCTGTTACCCATCTTTAGATGACATCTGGATCACTCTAGGTATGTCAAACTTATCGGAGTTTTAGTAATAGATTTTGATGAAATCCAAGGAAGATTTTTTTTTTAAATTTTCACTCCATCAAAAGTGTCCTAACATGACCAAGTTTGAGTACAGCTTGAACTATATACTGTTTGGTCACTGATTTAGGTCAACTGTTCTTTCACACTTATGTTTCAAGACTGTGTCCTCCATTAACTTCCCGAATTGTGATAGAATGCCATTCTGTAAAAACACTGACATAGAAATTCTTCACTTTTAATTGAGTGAGAAAACATTTGAAGAATCTTAAAAAGCTATGAAACTTCTCTCCAGATAAATGTATATAGGTATTAACATGCATGCTTTTGCACACAAGTTCAGGGAATGATTGTCTGGTACCCATTCACTGATCTCAAGTTAAAAAAAAAATGATTCATAAGAAATGAATTTGGCCCTAACAATTTTCTGGAATCACTTCTTAGGCTTGGTTTATGCAATTCCAAAAGATCAATATTTCTGCTTAGTTTTTGTTAAAAAGTAGTAATACTTACTCATAGTAATGGGAAAATTATCTAATCTATATTTTAAGTGTAATACAAAGTATTTAAGTTTGAAAACATTGATATAAAAGCTCTCAACTCAGACCATCAAGTCTAGTATAATCAAGAATATTTATTATAAAAATAACCACATGAAAAATTGAATACTGTCAATATGCACCTCAGAATAAAAGTATATAACTTCCCACTTAGATTCTTATATTCCTTTAAGTTGTGAACCATAGATTGACTTGCCTCATGGAATGGCATGAATGGTAATCAGATGATTATGTATTACCATATATCAAATGCCTATTTTATACCAAGGACTGATCCAGTAACTGGGGAAAGTAAATACATATTTGACATGATTTAAGGATTTATGGGTAAAAATCAAGACAAAATCAACACATAAACCAGTTAGAGAATAATTATGCATATCAATTGGTAGAGTAGTTAGAACAATCTCTTTGAAAATGGAAGTCATAGATAGAATATTTTGGTATAGATGAAATTTGGATAGGTAGAGAGAAGAAGGAAGCATTTTCCAGTCTGGATTATAGCAATATCTCACTAAAACAGATGAGCGTACAAGATAAGCATATTAATCCTTCAAAACCACCATGTCTACACCCCTGGTTCCTTTTGCCAAATTTGCATCCTGTCTAATATACCTTAGATTATAAGATAGCCTTTTTTCTAATATAAGATTTGCTCACCTAAATACTTTCAGTCACAACAAAATATTGATTAAAAATAGTTATCTACTTGTGTTAGTCTGCTGGAGCTGTCATAACAAAGTCCCACAGACTGGGTGGCTTAAACAACAGGAATTTATTTTCTCACAGTTCTGGAGACCAGAAGTCCAAGATCAAGGTGCCAGCAAGCTTCGTTCTGGTGACAGCCCTTCACTTGGGTTGTAGACAGCTGCCATCTTGCTTTGTGCTCACTTCTTTGTGCACTCTTGGAGAGAAAGAACTTTGGTGTCTCTTCTAACAAGGACACTAATCATATCAAATCAGGGCTCCACCCTTATGACCTCATTGACCCCATCTCCAAATACAGCCACACTGGAGGTTAGGGCTTCAACATATGAATTTTGCAGGGGGCACAAACATTCAGTCCATAACATCACTTTTAAGGAAATAAAACCAAAAGAGACAGAAAATGTACCAAAACATTCAAAGATGTAGAGAATAATAGTTCAGTCAAACTTTTGTTTCTCCAAATTGGAGGGAGGTACTATTTGAAGAAATAATGCCTGTGAATATCCCTAAATTTTTTTTAATAAGTAAAACTAAGTTTGTACAATCTCAAAGAATATCTTACAGAATAGATTCAAAATACACCATCACATGAGAATACAACTAGATATATTAAAGTGAACATGAAAAACATCAAAATAAGTAAAGATTTGAAAAAACTTCAGGAAAAAGGGGCAGATCACCTACCCAAACACAAGAATCAGGTTAACATCAGCATGTATCATCAGCTACACAATTGCAAGACAATGAAGTAGAATGTTTAAACTACTAAAGGAAAAGAACTAAGAAATTCTAACATAGAATTCTATATCCACTTGAATTATCATTTAAATATGAAGGTGAAATGAAGATTGTATCAAACGTACAAGGCCTTCGATATTTTATGACATAGAAATGTACTTTGAAATTCTTCTCAGATGAAGTAATCCAGGCATCTGTAAATATTTTCTGAATAGTGCAAGATATTAAATATTTTAGGCTTTGCAAGTCACAAAAAAATCTCTGTTGCATATTATTCTTTGTTTATTTTTTACAGCACTTTAAAAATATAAAAATTATTCTCAGCTCAGGTGTACACCAAAACAGGCTGCAAACTGAATTTGGCCCACAGAACAGATAGTGTAGTTTGAGGACCCCTTAAAGAATTGAATAAAAAGAGAAAAATAATCTAGGAAGTAAGAAAAATAAAGAAGATTGAATAACTTAATAAAAAATTGCCATAAAAATTTAGAACCAGAATTAATACGACCGAAACTTCTTCACAGCATGGCACATATTAAAAAATGATAATAATGGGATGACACACAAAGATACATGGATGAGCATTCATAGACTACACCAAATCACCAGAACAATAAAAAATTGAATGTATAACTTGTGAATCATTAAATTAAAAAATAAATCTTTATAAAGAAAGGTAGGAAAGAAAAAAAAGAAATGTGGTAAAGAGAAAATATGAAATAAGATGAAAAAAGTCCTAATATTATACATTTGTGATAAAAAAGATCACGAAGATAAATAATTATTAACCTATAAAGTAGTAACAATGTAGCCTCCTAATGTATATGACAATAACTAATAAAACTGAGATGGAGATAAAAAACGGGAAAATCAACTTTTTAGTAGGCTCTTTTAATACAGTTCTCTCAGAAACTGATAAAGCAGAAAGAAAATAAATTTTAGACTCTTTGAATAATGTAATTAATAAGATTTCCCTCTCTCTTTACCAAATAGTCCAGGAATGCTGTCTTAAAACATGGAAAAGAATCAATACAATAATGCTACAACCTGCGACTGCAATGAAATAAGATTTGAAGTAAATGAGAAAAAAAGAAATAGTTAAAAAACTATATATTTGGAAACATTAAAAATCTAAGACTAAGTAACTTTTGGATTAAGGAAGAAATCATAAAGAAAATATAAAATATTTAGAATTGAAAGAAATTTAAAATAGTATTCAACGTTTGACTTAATTATTAAACAGAAATTTAAAAAATAAGATATAATTTTAGGCTTACAGAACAAGTCAAAATTACAAAGTTGTATAATGCTAAGTGTTAGCAAGAATATAGGTAAACGGAAGAGTATAAATTGGTACAAAATTCTGTAGATCAATTCAGTGGAACTCAGTATACCCTATGACACAGAAATTGCCACTTCAGTATATACATCCACTCCTGTTTCATTGATTTCAAAAGAAATGTAGAAGCAAGTGCATCTTGGTATTGTTTGTGATTGTAGGACATTGTAGGCACCTTATGTAACCTTCATAAAGGGAACTAATAGGTAAAATGGGGTGGATACATGCCATGGGGTATTATATAATAGTCATGAGCAACAAATTAGATGTGTGTTAAACAATATAGACGTATCTTCAAAACAAGATACATGACACTTTTTATGCAAATCAAAAACATGTACATATATGAAATAATTTATATTTTTAAAAGACACTTTAAGCACATTATAATAAATGCTTGTGGATAAGGGAAAGAATGATATATAAAAGAAAAAGAAAAACACAGCAGAACAAAACAAGGAAAGGAAACTTTGCAAGGGGCATTGATAATACTTTGCCATAAACTGATCAATGTAACTAATTTAGCTTTCTGAACCCTAGGTCTAAGAATTTAAAAAAATACAATTATATGCTGAAAATTATTTTTAGAAGAGTTAAATTTGTTTTTTGAAACAAATAAAAACATTTGAAGATTAACTAAAGGAATAATGAACTGAACAATGCAGATATCTGGGAAAGTTCTCATTAAATACCTTGAGGTTTTCCCTTGGAGTTATTTCTGAGAGTAAATTTTGGTAAGCAGAGAAGAAGTGGAGGATTTAGAATAGATAGATAATAAGCAAATGCAAAATACATGCAACACTATATTTGAACACAAGGAACGTGTAATCAGGCAAGTATGTAAGATTTTGTGTCTTTCTCCAGTAGAACTCTGTAGCCCTATGAGCTACAGAGCTAAAGAAGATAGGTGAGATAATTCAGGGACATAGACAAAATTTATGCAATACTCAGAGGGTAAAATTTTCTTGGTCATAGAGATACAAACCGTGGATGAGGAAGAAGTCTAGTATTGCAAAGAGTAGATTAAAAATTGTTGAATAATAGGAGGGAAAGAAATGATTTAAGAATTCGGCAATACTTCCAGTGGAACCGTGTTAAATATATTTCAGAAGAGTAATTTGAAAACTATTAAATATTTTAAGTGTGATTACATCAGTCAGGTTCTGCTAAGTTAGGCAGCAGTAACAATTTTAAAATCTCATTGGCTTACAACAACAACAGTCTATTTCTCATTTTTTACATGTTGGTGGCTCCAAGTCAGATGCAACTCTTCTCTATTTCATGAGTTGTCTTTATTCTGAGATTCAGGCTGAAGAAGCAGCCCCTATTTGGGACATGAACTTTTTGTGGCAGAGGGAAACAGCAAGATGTCTGGCTCTTAAATCTTTAATGGCTTTTAAAGCTTGTGCTCAGTCATGCCTATGTTACATCCAATCACATCCCATTGCCAAAGGAAGTCACATAGATCAAGTCTAACATCCGTAGGGTGGGGATGTATATTTCTTCCAGTGGATGTTCAATAAATCTCATGGCAGCAGGGGAAATTCTCCAAGCCCAGAGTCATCTCTCACAAAGAAAGGATGGGAAGAAAAAGCAAGACTCTTCATTCAACTTTTGTTAAAAAGTAGGCTCTCTCTTCAGTGTCTTTGATAATATCCATCTGTCAGTTATGAACCCTTGCTCCTTTACCCTCTGGGAACCTATTAGAAACTAGGAAGGACAGCAGACCAAGGAAGTAGCAGCATATTTGTCAATTTACAAATTACTTATGAATGAATAAGGCCAAACAGAAGAAGCAGAGAGGTGGGAAGTAACGGGGTTGGAAGGTTACTGCAAAAGTATAGAAATAAAAGGAATCTGGCATGATCTTTCCTGGTGGCTGTATCAGCCCTGTCAACCAACCTCACTGAATCATGAAGGACTCTAACTCACTCTGGCAGTTGATATGACCTGACATTTTTTCAATTTATAGTTGGCATATAGAACATTATGTGTTACTAAGACTTTTCACTTTGTCTTACTGCTGTAATGATAATAATACTATTAACGTCAATAAAGTAAGTAATGTTGGTGCAGCATCTCACTATTTATAAACACTCTCCTATAGTCCAATCTTGTTCTTAAACCAGTTCTATGGGGTATGGTATCTGGTTATTCTAATTTTGCTCTCCTATCCAATCCATTCTTTCCCTGTTTTTTGGCCCTGGGTAGGGTGAGGAAGGCTGATCCATAAAAGACTATTTTACCTGGACTCCATGGTCTTTGGCTTACAGTTGGGTTTGGCCACGGAGAGACAGTAGCTGGTGTAACCATCACAGACCAATTCATATTGGTCCTATTGCATCCTATTGTAGCAATAACAAAATGTCAATCAAAGCTATTTTGCAGGGGCAATGAGCAAAACTTGCAAGTCATGCAGCTGGAGCGTGCTCAGAAAACTGAAACATTGTTCCCACTTGACCACCAGCTGCCCAGGAACCAAAAGTTCCCCAACTACAGAACTCAATGTAAAGGGAAAGCAGAACAGGGAATCTGAAAAGAAGCGAGGGGTCTCTTGATTAGTGGCACACTGGGCTTATAAAACTATTACAGTCCCACCCTCCAATCAGATTCTGCCAAGTTAACATTTTGTGTAACCACTCCCACTCCCAACTCCTTAAGAATCTGTCCCCACTTCAGCTCCAAGAGACAGATTTGAGCCTTGCCTCCTGTCTCCTTGCTGGTCAGCCATGCAATAAAGTTCTTTCTTCTCTCAAAAGAAGGTGCTGTATCATTGGCTTCTATGCACATTGGGCAGCGAGGCTTCACTTGGCAACGCTAGGAGGCCAGAAGAAGAGGGAGGTCACATGATCATGGATAGAAGTTTGATCTTTATCAAGGGAATTTTTTTTTTAATTCTAAGGGCATCATAAGAACTGAGCAGAGTACTTTTCTGTACATTAAAGGGACCACCTGTAAAAGGGGAGTTATAATTCAACCCCCTCCTTCAGCCAAACAGGGAAAGAGTTATTGGGATAAATAGGTAAGAAGGATTCTTCTGCCTCTGCTCTTCAGGGATTATGTATTCTCTAACGGGAAAGGAACACACCTAAGCAAGTATTTTATGAGGGCTCAAATGATAAAATGTCTATTCCCAGTTGCCTTGGTAAGATTTTTCCCTACATCCTTGCTATGCTATCACCATCACTATCATCATCAATGCCATGGATAAATGTTGTGCTGTAAAGGGATGTTGTGAATTGTTCCAGCTTTCGCAATATGAAAACTTATAAATCTGAAACCTCAACATATAGGTGATGCACACAGTGGTTATCCATGACCCTTTGAACATATAAAACATTGGCATGGCCACTCAAACCTTCTCAACATACCCTAGCTGCATCAGGCTGTCTTAGATTTCTGTGTCATAGTCACAAGGGTGGACCTATTCGAGTCAGCCAAGGTCTACTCAGATCACCGCTTGACTTTATCTTAAGTTAATATCCTAATGGAACCCTTGCTGTGGAATTTGCAACAACCTATTTGCAGAAGGAGTGGGGGGAAGGGTTACATATGACAGCCTTCTTCTCTTTTATGCCAACCAAAGCATTGCAATATAAATTAGTCCCTCCAAACTGCTTACTCCCCATAATTAACTCTGCTTTAGGAAGAGCTGTTTTATAACTGTTGTAAATCAAAGTACTATGCCACTGAAGTATTCACTTGCCAGGATACTGTGACATCTCATCTGTTAAACAGATGATGTTGAAAAACAGCCTCTTCTCCTTTTCTTTTTGAAAGATTGTTTCACTGAACGGACATTGCCTTGAGTTGTATTGAGGGAAATGGTAGTTGAATCAGCAGCACTTTGTACAATGTATCTCTCCTATTACTCTGCTCCCAGGAGCATTGGAATTTGCATGGTTTAGCAGACTCGAGGATGTAATGAGAGAACTCAGAGTGGGGGTTGACAGCATCGGAATGTCTAAGGATCTCCTAGGCTCACAGTCTCCATTTTTCAGAATTCACCTCCTAAGAGGCAGACAGTGCTTTTGAGGACAAGGCTAATAGTCCCTAACTCCTTGGGTGTTCATTGTGAAATGCTATTATCCATGCTAAGGCAATTTGCTATTAATATGGATGTAATACACAATGCTATCAAAATTTCCACTGTAATGCAGGCTTCATAAATGTCTATTACCTTTTCAACAGCTCCTGATTCCATAGTTTGAAATAACCTCTTTGAAGATGAGTGAACATTATTTTGCACAGCACAGCAGTGTGTAGCTGCAAATGGAATGGGGCTGAGGGAGCATTAGCTACTCACATAGACCATGCCTTCATCACATGGGCATATGGTACATGCCCAGATAGTGTGAGTCACACAAAAACAGTATATCTCCTAATTATCAGAAACTCAAGAGCGGAATAAAACTTATGCCCTTAAAAACTTACTCATCCTTCACTTCAATTTACTGCTAGCAGTTTAATATGTTGAGTATATCTGGTTAGATGTTCCTGGTTTTTATGTCTCTGATGAAAGTAGCATTATTTGTCCCATCAATTATCACAATCAGGAGTTAGGAAATTTTCTGTGCTTGAGACACAAGATCAAGTTAATCACAAATTAATGTTAACAAATTCAAGGGATTTTAACTTAGGGATTTGGAAGCGAAGAATTAATCTTTGAATAAAGACAATTTCAAAATGCAGTTAATTAAAATTTTATCTTTGATTTTGCAAATAGATTTGAAGAAGCAGGAAGCCTATGAAAAAAGCAGTAAATCTGGGCAAATGGCTTTTTTCCATTTTTCACTTGTTCAAATCCCATTCTTCATATTCATCTGCACAGTTGACTTTTGTTCTTCTACAAGGGTCCATTACTCATCTCACTTATTGGAATATGAGGTCAAGGTAAGAAAGTAGGCTTCACTCACCTCTATACTCCCTCCAGTACCTAGCATGTTATTTTACACAGAGTAAGTGTTTAAAAGCTATTTGTTGAATGAAAGTATGATTTAAGTGGTGGTAATTTGTATTGGCTCAATATAATCCACAGTCTTAAATAAGTGAACATATGTTGAGTTTCTTAAACATATCCCCTACTCTATTTACATTAGACCTCCCCTGACTTCCTTGAAGTGTATTTCCACCAGTTAGGATTACTGCCACATTCGATGGTTCTGGTTACTCTTAGCCTTATGCTTATCATTCAAAGAAGGTTGCATAACATTTCTCGTGCCAAGCCTGCAAAAGTTGGTTAATAAACCAGAGGATTCTCTGCACACATAAATCCAATGTATCAGCATTATCCGATTTTCAATAAGCAGAATATACTCACATCCCATTTTTTTGGGAAAAATAATTCTTGGCCTGAAAAGTAATGCAAATAGATGTCCTAAAGTTGCAAATATTTGCTTGGCACTGACACTAGATTTATTTAATACCATGACTTAAACATACTTTAATAGCTTCCCAACATAAAAAAGACAGTGAAAGAGTTCGGCCTGCTCAAATAAAATGATGAATAAATAAGTATAGCAACCAATAATAGAAAGAAATATGACATAAATAATGATAAGCTGGAAAGTAATTGTAGAAGTTTATGGTTATTGGGCTGAATCTAATATGATATTAAATTTCTACTGGCATTTCAAGAGCTGTCCTAATTAATCAATTGGTAATTGCAGCTATGATTACCGGCTGTGATTATAATTAATTGCCAATTTTGATTGATCCTCCAATAATTCTGGCATGTTCTTCAATATAGAATCTGTGCTGCATTGAGTAGGATTTGGGAGGCAGAGTTATTAGAAGCAAATAATCAAACCCTTCGCTCTCATTATGGATCTGTCCTCAGGGGACAAGATTTGTCATGGTGGAATCATGGACAGATTCACAGTAAGGGAAAGGCAAGAGAGGATGACATTATGCCAGAGATTATTTTAATAAAATAGACTCATTGTGGAGATGGAGTGTACATTTTATAATGATTCATTTACTTCAGGCTTACATTTATTACACCCCCTACCAGTTGAGCCTACTTTCATTATAACAGTATGATCTCTTTAGCCCAGTCCAATCACTACATTTTTCAGTCCTATGAGGAGTGAAAATAAATATCTCTGTGCTTTTCCAACTGTCACTTAAAAAATGGTTCATTATCCAGTTCTTTAGGCAAGCACTGTGAACCTAAGGTCACAAGCAGAGGAAAGATTTCTGGGATTATATCATAAATGAGAAAGTCTCGAAAGTCATTTTCTCTAATATGTCATTACCCTGGTGCCAGGTGGAGGTGCATAGCCATATTAACAGGGAGCAGTGGCACTTCTGCAGCTGAAAAGAGTGGCCTTTTACCATGAGAGGTCCCCAAAGCATAAATAGAATTTCTCTTTGAAGAACATCACACTTCAGGCTGAAGCAGTGAGCTCCTTGGAAAGTACTGAAAATCAGACTTATTTTCAGTGAATAAGGAAAGGGAACCAGAGTACCTGCCACAAGAGCAGAGTACATGTCTTTTATGCTCTGCTGCAGCCTGAGTGCCTTTAAAGTGCCTGCTCCAAGGTGGAAATACAATAAATAACTAAAGTATGAATGAATGAATAAATGAATGAATGAACACTTACACATATTCACAAGGGTTGAAACTTGGCATGTATTGAGAATCGACTCAATATACACATCTATATATTGCATTACATACATTACATTGCACTATGTATGCATTAATCCTCCTAACAACCCTATGAGGCAGGCACTATTACTAATCCAATTTTAAAAACTGGGAAACTTAGCATTAACCTTAACAGAAAGGTAAATAACATAGTTAAATCCACATAATTAGTAACTGACAGTTGAACAAAGGACTTGAGCTGAGCTCACTACAGCTCCAAAGCTCTTGCTTTTAACCATTATGATATTCTGTCTAATTTTCAGAAGAGTCCAGAAGGCTAATTGCATTTTCTCTATCTTACAAAACAATGGACCAACTCACCTAAGTGTATAGCAGAGTTTGGGCTTGAACCCATCAGTCTGTTGCCGGCATCGTGGGTCTCCACCCCATTTTGCTTTCTGTGTATTCACTTCCCTGAAGTGAACGCTCTGCTCAGAGGCTGCTCTTCTATCTCTGCATGATGCCACCCTCATTCCTAACTCTGTGGCTGGTATATGGACTTGTATTAGTTTCCTATTACTACTATGAGAAATTACCACAAACTTAGTTAACTTCTAGAGACTTTAAGTCCAAAATCAGGCTCACTGGGCTAAAGTAAAGATGTCAGCAGGACTGGTTCCATCTGAAGCTCTAGGGGAATACCTGTTTTCTTGCCTTTGCCACCTTCTAGAGGCCATGTGCATTCCTTGGCTTGTGGCCCCTTATGCCATTTTCAAAGTCAGCAGCTTAATGTTGTCATGTCTTCCTCACTGACTGCTTCTGCCTTCACATCACCTTCTCAGGCTCTGACTCCCCTTTTATGAGGAGAATTGTGATTACACTGAGCCCACTCAGATAATCCAGGATAATCTTCTCATCTCAAGATCCTTGATTTAATCACATCTGCAAAGTCTCTTCTGCCAAGTAAGGTAGCATTTGTAGGATCTGTGGATTAGGCTGTAGACATCTTTGGGGAGCCATTATTCAGCTATGGTTGACCTGTACACGATCTCCTCTGGAATGTCTTTGCCTTCTATTTACCTAAAGCACACCTATCTTCCAAGCCCTGGGATTGGATTAATAATTTATCCTCAATCTAAAAATGAAAAAGAACCAGAGTTTAGGTATTTTTCATGACAGTATTTTTTATGTTAGGCAAATTTTGGAAGCCATATCAATATCATTTAATAAGAGACTATTTAGTTCTTGTTATAATTATGAAAATGATGAAAAATGAAGACTTGCTTATGTTTTAAGTAAAAGAAGCAACATACCAAATAGTGTCAAAGATCTTTGTAATATTTATGTATTTGAATAATAGAAGAAAATATAGGAATGTGAGTTTAATTCACGGGAAATGATGAGCATTTTTATTTAACTTTCCACAGCATTGTTGCCTTATTTTCAGGTTCCCATCTTCTCCATGTGACTTTCACTAAACACCAGTCTTCACTGATATTCTGTCTTTTTAAATTATGCTTTACAAAGTGTATCCAAAAATTTAGCTCACTTACAATATTGCATGCAAGAATATTTTCTACCCAACTTGATTCTGTGTTTTGGATTTCCAAACCACTTAGCATATAACTGAACATTTAATGAAAGGTCTATAAATGATATCAAACTCAACAAATATTTGTGGAATGTATACTATGCAGTACCACCAGGTGTCACTGGACTAGAACAATTTACATCTGTCTTCCTGGAGGAATTACTAAGAATGCCTCTTTCACTCACAAAAGTATCCTGATTTGAATGATAAATTACATAATTCCCCTAAGTATATGGCAAGTGTTACGGGTTGGTCTTGGAAATAACAGTAAGCCATGGTTCCTAATCTCAACAAAGGAGCACTAGACAATTTGAGTCAGTGTGGCAGGCAGAATAAGGGTCCTCCTCCAGTGCCCACATCCTGACCCTGTCAGCCTGTGAATATGTTACACTATATAGCAGAGAGGAATTAAGGTTGCAGGTGGGATTAAGGTTCCTAATCAGTTGACCTTAAAATAAAGGCATTATCCTGGATTATCTCGGTGTGATCAATGCAATCACAAAGGTCCTTAAATGGGGGAGAAAGAGACAGAAAAGAATGAGGAGGAGATGGGAGATAACTATGGAACAAAGACACAGAAAGAGGCATAACATTTCTGGCTTTGATAATGGAGGAAGGGCACCAGGAGCCCAGAAATGCAGGCAACATCTAGAAGCTGGAGAAGGTAATAGATTCTCCCCTAGAGCCACCAGAAGAAATGCTGCCCTGCCAACACTTTGATTTTAGCCCAGTGATACCCATGGCAGACTTCTGACCTCTAGAACTGCAGGACAATAAATTTGTTCTGTTTTAAGCCACTAAGTTTGTCATAATTTGTTACAGCAGCAATAGAAAATTAAAACAGATTTACAATTCTGCCTAGACCAGAGTACAGGGGAGTAGAAGTGGAGTAGTCCTAGGAACAGGAACCAGCCCGTGTTGAGTAGTCGCCTTTGATAACACTGGATTCGCTCAGGGCAAGCCTGGAGCATAGCAGGCGGTGGAGACGCAGACCGCAGCATGACCACAAGCAGGCTGTGCCAATGTGCCAGGTTCAGCAACCAGAGAGTAAATACTGCTTTTCTTTACCTACTTCTTCATCATTTTAGAATTACACAACTGCCAATCAATCTTTTTAAACATGCTCTCTTGTTCTTTTCTCAACAAGGTAACTGGCAATAATGGTGACCAACACTCGTGGTTTGCCCAGCACTAATGGGTTTCCTGGGATGAAGGACTTTCAGTGCTAAAATCGGGACAGTTACAGGGAAACCGGAGTTTTTGTTTACCTTAAATGTGGCATCATATTTCTTCACACCAAAAAAGACCTTTAGGTGAGAATATTAGCATAAATAGCAATAAAAAGAAAATAGAAATAAGCCAAAACATTCTTTGGTTATTAAAGTTTTAAAACTGTGGACCAGGACATCAGAGTATATAATGGGATACTCTTAGACTTCCCCACAAAAACAGAAACTATATAAACTTACTCTTGAGAAATAATGCCACATTTAATATTTTGGTGGGCTGCCTTAATCTAATAGACACAAGAAGGAAATGAGCCAAATCAGCTTTTTAGTTTACTCATAGAGTCACGGAATTGTATAGCTGAAGGGACTCTTATATTTGTCAAAATGTGTTTCTGAGAGGGCCTAGTTTCTGCGGGATGCCTCAGAGACCACAGACAGGAGCAGGGAGTGCTGACAGAGCAAGGCTTTCACCTTCCTCTGTGCTTGGACCAGAGCAATCTATGGTCATTATTTCACCTTTTTGTTTGCAAAAGCGTTCTTTGTTTGAAATATAATGGAGACTATTGTCTTCATCCAAGCCTATTATGTTGCAAATGAGGAAACAAGTCCCAGAGACAGAAATGATTTGTCCAAAGACACACAGGAAGTTACAACCTAAGGCTCCTGACCAGGCTAGTTTCCTTTCTTCATGCACTTATAATTGCCTTAAGAATACATGGAAACATGGTCCTTTTTTAAGAATATCTTGTCTGATGTCTAAATAATAATAAAACAGATACCAACTGCCTAATGATCCAGAAGGTTGGAAGTTCTACAATGTTTGTTATTATACAAAATCATAACATCATCAAATGTTAGAGCCAGGAGGGATCATTTTCCAATTCTCTCACATTACAATCAAAATCCATGGAGGTTAAGTGAGGTTTTCCACACTTCTTTCCTTTGGTGTCAGTTATTGTTGCTACTTTTGTTTTTTTATTTTCTTAAATGAACATCTGTGTCACTATTCAAGCCTAGCCTTTTTGGGGGACAATAACTATAATAAATATTGCCAGGATATAATTTTCAAGTAGTAAAGCTTTAACTACTGAATAATTAAGAGCTGAAAAAGGAAAAATAAGATCTAAATTTCCTTACCAAGTCAAGTCAATCTTCAAGAGTCTTCTAAGACAAGTGATGGTTTCAGAAAGAACTAATCTAGTCCAAGGGCTGCTTTGACTTAGTGTGGCCATTTCTCTGAGTAGAAACAGCACTGTATTTAGTTCACTTCCTAAGGAAGTGAGAGCTATGCTCTTCAGAATTCTGGGAGAGAAGATGTTGTATGCACTGGGTAGTCAGCCAGGCCGTGCATCTGATCAAAGTACTTACTTGGGTATGATTGTGGCTGGAGAAAAAACTTGAGATTGCTGTGTTCTGGGGGTAAGAGAGCCACAGTGGAGAAAGGAACTCCCACTCTCTGAGCAGCCTCTTCATCTTGAACCTTTCCCAGACGTGCTGACTGTCTTCTCCATGAGTGAAGGGTGCTGGACTCTACATTCTTCATCTGACAAGATAGGTCACCAACTTCCTCAGTGAACTTGTTCAGTAGCTAAAAGGAAGGAGTGCTGAAGATAAGAAAAATAAAAGGATTAACATTTAGAAGGTCTTGTGCTGGGTACTTTACATACTATATCTCAGTCAACACATATAATACCCTAAGGGGAGAATTTTTGTATTAGGACTCTTTCTGTTGCAAGTGACAGTGTCATAATGCAAACCATGTTAAGCATATATGGGAATTGAGGGTCTCATGTAGCTGAGGATTCTAGGACTATTACAGGCCTTAAAGAATGTGCGTCTTAGACATTTTCATTTCTGTCTCCCTCTATCTCTCTTTCTCATCTCTTTCTCTCCATGCTGTAGCATTATTCCATTCACTGCAGCATGGAATAGGCAACTTGGCCTTCCAGGCCTAAATCATTTGAGCAACTCAGAGGATGCTGGTTTGCCTGGCTTGGGTCATATGACCATCCTTGATCAAATCCTTGTGTCTAAGGAGGTAGATATTAAGATTGGTCAAATCTACATCACACAAACAATCCCATAATGAGGGGCTAGAAGAGAATTGGAAGGGACAGACTCATGGAGATTATGTTAGTGGGGGAGGAGCAGTTTCCCAAATAAAGAGGACTTCTGCTAACAGAAGAGAGAGGAGTGCTAGTGAACTAGCAAATGTGGATAAATGTTCATTGGAGTGTGTTTTTTCCCCATGTAGAAATGAGTAAATAAATTGTCAGGTTTAACTGTGCTTCTAAAGTTTTACAACTAATACACACATGATAGGTGAGAAATTGGAGCCCAGTTTTATCTGAGTCAAAAGTCTCTACCTTTCTGCTGTAGGCCCTGTGCTACTACAATTTTCATAGACCTTTGAAAGGGATAGCTTATCTTAAACATTAGAACTATTATATTCAAATTTAATAATAGAACTAAAAATTGCAGTTGTAGAAATGATTATTTTGAGGGAAATATAAAAGGTCTGTTTCTCTGGAAATTGTTTAGCAAGGAACATGGCTTTCATTATGTTTTAAAATGTTTTAAAAGGAGCATCACAATCTTTTAAGGCTATTAGAGAAGCGTTTTAGTGGCTTAGAATTTTTTTACATGGTTTGAAGATTTTTCTCACCTACACAGCTCATCATCAAAAAATTACTGTCTTAACTTTTCAAATGGAGTAAGACAAATCTTTTATTCCTGTCCATTGCTAACAGAATTTCAAATTGGTCTAACTTGGTTTAGGGAAATTTGGACAGAGGAATCAAAATCCTAAAAAAATATATATTTTTTTAAATTAAAAAAAAACACTGTAGAGAGTGACGTCAGCATCATGGCGGAGTGAGCTTTCCCGTGAATTCTTCCCCCACAAAATACAACAAAAGTAACAGCCACAGACCAACAACGGAATCCCAGACAGTCAAAAGCTGGAGCGGAGGGATCCACACTGCCGCACATCTGAGAGCGGAACGTGCTGGGCCCCCGGAGGAAGTGGGGAGAGGTAAGGAGAACTCCGCTCCCTCCCCATCAGATCCCCATCAGATCCCCATCAGATCCGCGGCTCCCAGAGAGGGGGGAGGGGCGGCCCTTGGCGGGAAACTGTAGCTCTTCGGGCTCTCTCAGCCAGTGGGAAACTCCCGCACAGAGGGCTCAGAGAAGCCACAGGGCTACCATCAACATCTGAGCAACCCAGAGAGCGGATAAAGAGGGGCAAACGAGAAGCCTCCCACGTCAGGGACCCAGAGGGCAAAAGAGAGAGCTCCCCCCTCCCCGCAACCCGGAGTCTGCAGCTCGACCAGATCTAGCGGTCCGAGGCAGACCTGAATAAACTGGACTGGACCCGTGGATCGCAGTGGGGAAAAGAAACAAAACAAAACAAAACAAAACTGCGGATCGCAGCAGAAAAACTGGGGCAGAGCGCAGGGGGCTTAGACTACACAGCCCTTTACCACCACACAGTGGCGGCAGGTGGAAATTGCAACCAGAGACTTCCAGGATGAGGAAAATCAAAACCAACACAGGAACCACAATGCAAAAATATATGAAATCACCAGACCAGAAACAAAATGACAAGCACCCAGAAATCAACCCCGAAGACACAGAAATCCATAAACTAAATGACAGAGATTTCAAAATAGCTATCATAAAAACACTCAACGAAATACGAGACAACACAGACAAACAATTAAATGAGATTAGGAGTTTCTTCACAAAAGAGATTGAAATCATAAAGAAAAACCTATCAGGGCTGATGGAGATGAAGAACACAATGGAGGAGATAAAGGAGAATCTGGAATCTTTAAAGAACAGAGCTGACAATATGGAGGAAAGAATTAGTACTTTAGAGGATAGGAATACAGATATACTCCAGATGGAAGAAGAGAGAGAACTAAGACTAAAAAGAAATGAAGAAAGACTCTGAGAAATATCGGACTCTATCAGAAAATGTAACATAAGAATTATAGGTATTCCTGAGGGAGAGGAGAGGGAAAGAGGAACAGAGAGCCTATTCAAGGAAATAATAGCTGAAAATTTCCCAAATCTGGGGAAGGAGCAGGAAATACCAGTAAGCGAAGCCAACAGGACTCCTATATATATTAACAGACAAAGGCCTTCACCACGACACCTAGTGGTAAGGCTAGCCAGGGTCAACGACAAAGAAACAATACTAAGGGCAGCTAGACAAAAACAAAAAATAACGTACAAAGGAACTCCCATCAGGCTCTCAGCGGATTTCTCAACAGAAACTTTTCAGGCTAGAAGAGACTGGAATGATATATTCAAAATACTAAAAGACAAAAACTTTCAGCCAAGAATACTCTATCCAGCAAAAATATCCTTCAAATATGATGGAGAAATAGTAACTCTCCCAGATAAACAAAAGCTAAGGGAGTTCATGGCCACGAGACCGCCACTACAAGAAATACTCAAGAAGGCCCTCAGGCCTGAAAACAAGAAGAGAAAGGGAACACAAAGCTTGGAGTAAGGAGAAAAGTAGGTAGACAAAATCAGAGAAATAGTAGATCTTTACCGGAATAGGTTAGCAACCACTTAAATACTAAACTCAAAGATCAAAGGAAGAAATTCACCAAAAATAAATTTAACCTCATCACTGTAAACACACAGCCACAACACAAGATAGAATAAGGTATAACAAGAGCAACTTAGAAGGGGAAGAGGAAAGTGACTGAATTGACTTAGTATAAGGAAATAGGAGGCTATCAGATAATGGACTATCTCATACAGAAGATTTTTCGCCCAAACCTCAAGGTAACCACTAAACAAATAATCAAATTAAAACCACATATGATAAACAAAGAGAAAACTAGGAGAATCATAAGACAGAACAACCAAACTGAATTGGCAGTCCAAAACAAATGGGACAAGAAACAAAGGAAATGCAAAAGAACCAGAAAATAAGTGACAAAACAGCAACATTCAACCCTCATATTTCAATAATTACCCTAAATGTAAATGGATTGAACTCTCCAATCAAAAGATACAGAGTGGCAGGATGGATTAAAAAGCAAGACCCAACAATATGCTGCCTTCAGGAAACACATCTTAGCACTAAAGACAAGCACAGGCTCAGAGTGAAAGGATGGAAGACAATACTCCAAGCTAATGGCAAACAAAAGAAAGCAGGTGTTGCCATACTCATATCAGACAAAGTAGACTTCAAGATAAAACAGGTTAAGAAAGACAAAGAAGGGAAATATATAATGATAAAAGGGACACTCCATCAAGAAGACATATCACTTATAAATATATATGCACCCAACACAGGAGCACCAATGTACATAAAACAACTATTAACAAACCTAAAAGGAGAAATCAACAACAACACAATAATAGTAGGGGATCTTAACACCCCACTTACAGCAATGGATAGATCATCCAGACAAAAAGTTAATAAAGAAATATTAGACTTAAATGAAAAACTGGACGAGATGGACCTAGTAGACATATACAGAGCACTCCACCCAAAAACAGCTGACTACACATTCTTCTCAAGCGCGCATGGAACATTCTCTAGGATAGACCATATGTTGGGAAACAAAGCAAGCCTCAATAAATTTAAGAAGATTGAAATCATAACAAGCATCTTTTCAGACCATAAGGCTATGAAACTGGAAATGAACCAGGAAAAAAAAACTGGGAAAATGACAAAAATGTGGAGATTAAACAACATGCTACTGAACAACCAATGGATCATTGATGAAATTAAAGGAGAAATCAAAAACTATCTGGAAACAAACGAAAATGATAACATGCCATATCAAACCATATGGGACGCAGCAAAAGCGGTCCTGAGAGGGAAACTCATAGTGATACAAGCCCACCTTAACAAACAAGAAAAAGCCCTAATAGGCAACCTTAAATTACACCTAACAGAACTAGAAAAAGAAGAACAAACAAAGCCCAAAGCCAGCAGAAGGAGAGAAATAATAAAAATCAGAGCAGAAATAAATGATATTGAGACCAAAAAAACAGTAGAAAGGATTAATGAAACAAAGAGTTGGTTCTTCGAGAAGATAAACAAAATAGACAAACCCTTAGCCAGGCTAACTAAGAAAAAAAGAGAAAAGGCTCAAGTAAATAAAATTAGAAATGAAAGAGGAGAAATTACAATGGATACCATGGAAATACAGAGGATTATAAGAGAATACTATGAGAAATTATATGCCAACAAATTGGACAATCTAGAAGAAATGGATAAATTCTTAGACTTATACAACCTCCCAAAATTGAACCAAGAAGAAATGGAGAATCTGAATAGACCAATCACAAGTAAAGAGATTGAAATAGTAATCAAAAACCTCCCAAAAAATAAAAGTCCGGGACCAGATGGCTTCTCCAGTGAATTTTACCAAACATTCAAAGAAGATTTAATACCCATCCTCCTCAAACTATTCCAAAAAATAGAGGAAGATGGAACACTTCCTGAATCATTCTATGAGGCCAACATCACCCTGATACTGAAACCAGACAAAGACAATACAAAGAAAGAAAATTACAGGCCAATATCGCTGATGAACATTGATGCAAAAATCCTCAACAAAATATTGGCAAACCGAATACAACAATATACTAAAAAGATCATACACCATGATCATGTGGGATTTATACCAGAGACGCAGGGATGGTTCAACATCCGCAAATCAATCAACGTGATACATCACATCAACAAAACAAAGAATAAAAACCACATGATCATCTCAATAGACGCAGAGAAGGCATTTGACAAGATACAACATCCATTTATGATAAAAACTCTCAATAAAATGGGAATAGAAGGAAAGTACCTCAACATAATAAAGGCCATATATGACAAACCCACAGCTAACATCATACTCAACGGGGAAAGACTGAAAGCCATTCCTCTGAGAACAGGAACGAGGCAGGGCTGCCCACTCTCACCACTCCTGTTCAACATAGTACTGGAGGTTTTGGCCAGAGCAATTAGGCAAGAAAAAGGAATAAAAGGAATCCAAATAGGTAACGAAGAAGTGAAACTCTCACTATTTGCAGATGACATGATTGTATATATAGAAAACCCTAAAGAATCTGTTGGAAAACTGTTAGAAACAATCAACAACTACAGCAAAGTTGCAGGGTACAAAATCAATCTACAAAAATCAGTTGCATTTCTATATGCTAATAATGAACTAACAGAAAGAGAGCTCAAAAAGATAATACCATTTACAATTGCATCAAAAAGAATAAAATACCTAGGAATAAATCTTACCAAGGAGGTGAAGGACCTATACAATGAGAACTACAAGACATTATTGAGGGAAATCTACGATGACATAAAGAAATGGAAAGATATCCCATGCACGTGGATTGGAAGAATAAACATAGTTAAAATGTCTATATTACCTAAAGCAATCTACAGATTCAATGCAATCCCAATCAGAATCCCAATGACATTCTTCACAGAAATAGAAAAAAGAATACTAAAATTTATATGGGGCAACAAAAGACCCCAAATAGCTAAAGAAATCCTAAAGAAAAAGAACAAAGCAGGAGGCATCACAATTCCTGACTTCAAAACATACTACAAAGCAATAGTAATCAAAACAGCATGGTACTGGTACAAAAACAGACACACAGATCAATGGAACAGAATTGAAAGCCCAGAAATAAAACCACACATATACGGACAGCTAATTTTCGACAAAGGTGCTAAGGACATGCAATGGAGAAAGGAAAGTCTCTTCAATAAACGGTGTTGGGAAAACTGGACATCCACATGCAAAAGAATGAAAGTGGACCATGTGCTATCGCCATTCACAAAAATTAACTCAAAATGGATCAAAGACCTGAAGGTGAGACCTGAAACTATAAAACTCATAGAAGAAAATATAGGCAACACACTATTTGACATTGGGTTTAAAGGAATCTTTTCGGATGACATGCCTACCCAGACTAGGGAAACTAAAGAAAAAATAAACAAGTGGGACTTTATCAGACTAAAGAGCTTTTATAAGACAAATGAAATCAGAATCAAGATGAACAAACAACCAGCTGGGAGAGAATATTTGCAAAACATACATCTGACAAGGGGTTGATCTCCATAATATATAAAGAACTCACACAATTGAACAACAAAAAAACAAACAACCCGATCAAAAAATGGGCAGAGGAAATGAACAGACACTTCTCCAAGGAAGATATACAGATGGCCAATAGGTACATGAAAAGATGCTCAACATCACTAATCATCAGGGAAATGCAAATCAAAACAACACTAAGATACCACCTCACGCCCGTTAGAATGGCTATAATCACCAAGACAAAAAACAACAAATGTTGGAGAGGATGTGGAGAAACAGGAACCCTCATACACAGCTGGTGGGAATGCAAATTGGTGCAGCCTCTATGGAAAACGGTATGGAGATTCCTCAAAGAATTAAAAATAGAGATGCCCTATGATCCAGCCATCCCACTACTGGGAATCTATCCAACGCACCTGAAATCAACAATCCAAAGAGGCTTATGCACCCCTATGTTCATTGCAGCATTATTCACCATAGCCAAGAAGTGGAAGCAACCTAAGTGTCCCTCGACTGACGATTGGATTAAGAAAATGTGGTATATATATACAATGGAATACTACTCAGCCATAAAAAAAGACAAAATCGTCCCATTTGCAACAACATGGATGGGCCTGGAGCGTATTATGTTAAGTGAAATAAGCCAGAAAGAGAAAGACAAACACTGTATGATCTCACTCATATGTGGAATATAAACCAACACATGGACAGAGAAAACTGGACTGTGGTTACCCGGGAAGTGGGGGTGGGGGGTGGGCACAAGGGGTGAAGGGAGTCATATATGGGGTGATGGACAAACAAAAATGTACAACCCAAAATTTCACAATGTTAGAAACCATTAAAATATCAATAAAAATCAAAAAAAAAAAAAAACACTGTACTTTGGGAATCACTTTAAGGGATTTATCCTATGGAAATAATCAGGCAAGTTCATAAGTTTGATCTCACAAGGATTCTTCAAAGTATTAGAGACAATAGAGAAAATAGAAAACAATCTGAACACTAAGTTATAGAAGATTGGCTAAATAAATTATGATAATGATAATACTGAACATTTGTTGAGCCCATGCAATGTGCTAAATATTATACACACTCCTCAAGGTACTTATTTATCTTATTTCATTCTTACAATCAACAACCTACTATTGACACAGATAATCGACAATCATTTTATTGCAAAAGAGAAGAAGAGAGTTTTATTTCAGCTTTACTGAGGACTCTAGCCTGGGACTCACAAGGAAAGAAAGCACTCCAGAGAAGAGTAATTTCCAGCACAGTCATATATTACTTCAAAACAAAAATACATACATCATGTACCATAGGGATACATTCCTTCAAGCGTTCAAGGAGATATTCATTATAGATTAGCACATGCATAGCATTCCTTCAACATGACGCTGGCACCATAAGAAGGGAGGCATTGATCCCTATCCTCAAAGAGTACACCCTACCTTAGGTTAAAGCAGATGCACAATGTATGTCTGACAGGCTGTAAGTCAGCCTTCTTTGGTTTAAATAAAGTTCAGGCCAAATCAGGTTCACATCAGGATGGCTTCCCCATATACTTGAAAATATGAAAAACTTTTCTTATAGCACCACAAAGGAGATATTATTATTATCTACATTATCTTTGTCCTCCCTTAAAAAAAAATAGAACAAACAAACCATGATTTGCAGAGAATAAGCTAAATGTCAAGAATACTTATCTTCTAATTGGGAGAAGCTGGACCCAAATCCAGGTTTATCTGACTCTAAAACTCATACTCTTAACCATTAGGCAATATTCTTATTTATCTATTCAATGGAAAAATATTGTGTGATTAAAAAATATTATATAGATCTATATAAACACATAGAGGTATTTATGAAAATTATTAGGTTAAAAAAAGGGAGTAACAGCTGGGAATCCATATTGGGACTTTTGTTTTATTTTTTTAATTAATGTTTACTTGTATGTAATTATATACAATAAGTTATGCATGACTATCTTTGTGTAATAAATACAGGCTATTTTTACAGTCCCAATTTTATTTTTCTGTAATGAATGAATTATTTATAATAAGCACAAAATACTTCCCTTATTATAAGAGAAAATTAATTATTTCCATTTTGGTAAAGTAAAGAAAAAAGTATTTTGCCCATTATTTCTGATCTCATTCCATCTACCTTGATAATTCACCTTGCCAGATACTCTAGTCATTGAGACTTAGATTATTTTCTATTTGCACCAAAATCTCCCCAACAAGACAGATTTGATACCTACAGTACTAGGTACTTGGTTAACAGGATAACAAGATAGACCCCTAATGTGGAAATCTCCAGCTTATAACTGAATCTTAATGTTTCTGCTTGAGAAACATCAGCAAAGACTAAAAATAATTTTAAAAAATAAATTAATCAAACATTTTTCAACTTCCAGAAAGATTCAAAATTAATTTGACTCTGGCACATGATTAGGCTTTCTGCTTAATCCCCTGCTGAATTCATATCTTGCTAATCCTGTGCTGTTCTGTGAATGATTACAAAGCTCTGACTCACTAATGCTCCAATATTAAAAATAATAATTATTATTCCCTTGACCAAGAGTACTTTTGAAAAACTGCAAAATGTTCCTCTGCATTTTAAAAATGGAGAAAAAATTATAAAACTAAAATTACGTAAAAGAAAAGAAATGGCATTAATTGAATCATTTACTAAATTATTAGACAATTTTGAGAAGTTTTCTGTCTTTTGTTTCTGAAATTATATAGAGAAGTTCTGAGTTGTTTCTGCCCTCCTTCTTCCAATGGCAGGAGTACTAGGAAGACCAAGCAAGGGTCAGAATAGCATCCAAATTCAGCACCTTCCATTGACAGACTAGAGCTAATGGATAGGAAACATGTTTTTTTCATGATGTAAGAAAGCTTTCAAACAGGTTGTCTAATGAAGTATGGTCTTGGATTTTATAGTGACATTCCACAACAACCATCCCCAATGACTTCAGTCCATTTTTCTCCTTCCTGATATTGCAAGTCCACAGGGATTCTTGCCCCAAATCCTTGAATAACAAAGCAGCTATTAAAATGCACTTGAGTATTTTGGCCTAGTTGTTAAATCTGATGCCATCATTTAGTGACAAGTGAAGAGGAGAAGAAGGACATTCATAACTCTTAAATCTGGAATTCTAACTATATTTACAAAGGGACAGAAAAATCCCTTCTGCTTTTTCCTTTAACACCAATAGAATTCCCCAATACCAATATACATAATACATGTCTTTTCTTTTACAGAAATATAAGAGCTCCCACCAGGAGACCAACAGAATTGATCTTATTCTACTTTGAGATTTATGGTTAAATTTGAGATCTGTTCATGTAAGAAAAAGAATAGACAACAGACTGAGTTGATAACTTCTGGTAAGATGTACGTAAGAATAAAGGTTAGGGTCAACAGCTTTCAAACCTGAAAAGTTTGCAAGCATTCTCTCTGCTTTGTAATATTCTGTCCACCTAAGTTCCTCCTAACCTGACTTTTCTACCCTAGACATTTCTTTACCGTCTGGAAATTTCTCGATGTTGCATATATAACACTGGGAAAATAATTCCTTTGTATTGAAGCATTTGCAACAGAGCTATAGCAATATCAAATCTGAAAGGAATTTTGATTATTATCCCATTTCAAAACCCGTTAACACAACTGTTTTCTCCCAAGCATTGATAAATTCAGGACTAAATCCAGTATCTCGTAATCTTCAGTCCTACCACCCTCTTTCTGTCTCCTCCTTGCCCAGCTGATGCTAACAATCAATTATAATGATAAATGTTATATGTCAGTTTATCAGTTTGAAATTCTAAACTAAGTACAACTGGAACCCAATAAAGTCTAGTCTTTGTGTAGAGTCAATCGGAAGGAAGAACAATCCAGTAGAAAACTATAACCAAAACAATTCTAATGTTTACTTGGTCTCTGGAGAACATGCCAAAAGGTAGATGGCTGGTGGAGGAGGCAGTAATGGGCATAGAGAAGATAGTTTTAAGCAGTTGTTCTCAACTGGGGAAAATTTGGCCCCTCAGAGAATATTTGGCGATGACTATAGACATTTTTGTTTGTTACAACTGGAGGGCTGCTACTGGCTGCTATTAGGAAGAGCCCAGGGCTGCTGCCTAGTGTCTTTACTACGCACATGACAGCCCCCCTCCACTCCCAACAAAGATTTATCTAGTCCAAAATGTCAATAATGCTGAATCTGAGAAACCCTGTTCCTAAGTATATTTTTAAAAACCCTCTCTCCCCATTTTTATCCATATCAACTGTTGGCCTCTCACATCTTTTCTTCCTTTCACTTGCAATTCCCATCACCAATTCTCTTAATGTTAACAAGGACTCTATTCTTTTATACCTCTTTCCTTCAGCTTTCTATGTGTTTTGGTTGGAATATTTATCGTCATATTCTATTTCTGTTATTTCCTTTCATGGTATAAAATCCCCTAACCCAATGTACAAAAAGCAGAAATCCTTTTAGAAAGACAAAGATAAGATTATCTTCAGTAGGCAAAAGGGAGGAGAGAGAAAGTTGTAGACGTTTGCACATCCATGATATTTGTGACTTTATTATACCTGCAAATTTACACCTATCATACACACCTTAACTGACCAGACCAAAATGAGAAATCTCTACATTTTCATATCTCAGCTCCTGAGCATGGAATTGAAATTGCAGACTAATTCCAGAATTTCCCAGCATATAGAAGAAAGGAGTTTTCCTTGTGTATGTGGCAGAAACCAGAAAGTGAAAAGAAAGCAAATGAGGGAGGCAGGGATTTATATGGGGATTTTAGACTAGATGTCAGGATGACATGTCCAAGGTTATGGACTGTGGGAACATTTTGTTGCCTCACAAGGTGACCCTTCACTGAGGTAACTCCAATCCCAGCCTCACTTGGATTAGGATCAAAAATTATCATCTTTAGGAATAATAAACTCCTTGACCCTATATTCTCATATACCATGAAAATAGATAAAGAAGGGAATTCTATGAATTGATGTAAACGGACAATTGAAGGGAGAAATAAAACTTTATTGCTAGAAGATAGGTATGAGTTCTTCCCTGTTTTCAGTTGCAATAAAAAAACCTATGAAATGAAGATCTTAAAATGTTTATGAACCATATGGGCCTACCAATAGATAAGTATTTCACCTGGTCATTTTAATATTTTATGGAAAATGTGCTCTAGAGAGTTCGGGTTATCTAGCAAAATGATAGTCCAAAGAGAAGAATATGAATGAGTCCACTATTTTTAACCTTGCTAACTTTTTGATACATAAAAGAATCCAAAGTGTACATTTACATTATACTGATATAACTCTAGACATAGATGTTTCCTTTTCTCCTCTTATTATTCTTAATAGAAATTTTGAAATCCAGAATTCTAGAGTAAATTATGGATTATTGGAATGTGCGTATATAACTACTGAAACTTTTGAAAAGCCCTTCATAAACAAAGTAAACATTAGTTAGATTATAACAGAATGTTTAATAATTGATTACACAGATATTTATTTTTCAGACATTAAAAATCATGTTTTTAAAGTATTTTAAAGACCAAGGGGAAAAAGCAGTATACAAAAATTATTTAATTCTAATTTTATTAAAAATAAGCATATATACTTTTTTTTAAGAAAAGGAACTTTTATAAAAACTCCAAAATGGTAATTTTGTTATTTGTATGATTACGATTAATTTTTACTTTTTCATAATTTCTATACTTTCAAAATTTTTCTACTATGGAAATATTTTACTGTTAAATATGGAAAAAGATGAATGCTATTTTTAAAAAGATCCTGTAGAGAAATTTTTCTTTTTCTTTAATGCATTGCTAAAACCATTTCCATATCAGTTCCATCCACTCTATCTTGGAAAACAGGGAGAAAAATGCATCTGTAATAAACGAAGGCAGTAAACAGCAAAATGTGGCCAAATCCATAAATCCCTTTGCTTAGCAAAGCAATTTTTGCAGCTGCAACAGTTGGAATCAATTACTATAGCCTTTCATATTGTAATGTCGGGAGAGTCTCAACTTTTGGAGTTGGAGTTTGGGAAGAAGTCACTTGCAGCGGGCAGAGGGGCTAAGAAAAAAAGACCAAGTTGATCAGAAATGACTTCATTCCACGAGTCATTGTGCTATTACCCTGTGCTTGAAGATAAGCAGTTTAGGCAGGGTCACGATTTAGCAGTCTCTGGAGACCCTGCTGTCTAATTAGCATGGCTCTCAAAAATCGGAGCTCAGCTCATTTCTCATTGGGCCTATCGGAAAGGGAGGCGTGTTTTTCTCTACTGTCAGCACTATGCTAGTTTTATTAGTCCTGTGCTATACATGTTACAAATGGGAATTTATTTTTGGCTGAGAAAACTCAATGGGCAGAAATTTGGCCAAGATAACGATATCTTCAAGAGTCAAGAATAGCAAAACTTTCTAAAGCCCAGCGTCCACGGACAGACTATCTCTGGTGTTTTACTTTTGCAAAACTTTATTTTCATTGCTTTTGCAAAGCAGCATGCATAACTTGCCAGTGAGGTCTTATCAAAATCCTTTCATTACAGAATTCCATTTGAACTTTGAGAAATACTGCTTCTAGTAGCGATTGTCTTATTCTTTGGACCTAGGGAAACAATTAAGCATATAAAACCTACAAAGGACTGCTTATAGTGAACCAACCCACATATGTGACTAAGAGGGCAGTGCAGAGGTCTCTTCTAACCTACAAATTCTTATACTTAATGGCCTACTAGAAATCTCCACTTGAATGCCTCATACGCAAGTCAAATTGAACTAAACATTGAACTTTTTTCTTTTCTTTTTCTTTCCTTCTTTCTTTCCTCCTTTCTTTCTTCCTTTCTTCCCTCCTTTCTCTCCTCTTTCTTTCTCTCTTTCTTTCTTTCTCTCTTTTTCTCTTTCTCTCTCTCTTTTTCTCTCTCTTTCTTTCTTTTCATCTTATTGTGGTAAGAACACAACATGAGATCTACCCTTTTAACAAATTTTTAAGCACACAATACTGTTTTGTTAGCTATAGACACAGTGTTTTACAGTAGATCCCTAGAACTTATTCATCTGGCATAAATGAAACTTTACGCCTATTGATGAGCAACTCCTCATTGAATTTGTGATCTCCTACTCTGGTGTTTTATCCATCCCAGTGAACGTTCAACTCAAGCAAGAAACTTTGAAATTCTTGACAACTTCCCTTTTGTTAGCACCTATGTCTTGTTTATCAGCAAGTCTTTTTGATTCTACCTCCAAAATAGATCTAGTGGCTGGCCACTTCTCTCTATCTCCACTTTCATCCTCTTGTTTTGTGACACCATCATGGCCTTTCTGGCTATATAGGTTGGATACACATTCTCTCCCCATTCTGATCATTCCTCACATGGCAGCCAAAGTGCTTCTTCCCAATCAGAGCACGGATTCAACCACTCCCTTGGCCATAATCTATCAACATCTCTTCATTGCAGGTAGATTAAAACCCAGGTTCTCTAATATATGGCCCATCGTCTCCACATGCCACACTCCAGTCACTCTGCGCTCCTTTTGTTTTCTCAAACACAGCAATGTTTTTCCAGCATTAACACTCTTTTCCTTGTAAGTTTATGTCACTTAGTTTTTCTTGGCTAACCATCTGCCTTTAAATCACAACCAAAATATTGCTTTCTAGACACAGACCCGAGTAAATAAGTGAATGCTTCTCCAAGTTGCAGATTGCAGGGCAAACTTGGCCTGTAGCCATAGAGGAGGTTCCTCGTCGATCTGCATGAGCAAAATCGCGAGCTGAAACTTAGGCTTGAAGCCCCTTTGAGTTCCTGCATGAGCTAATCCTGCATCCACTACTCCAGCACCAGAGGGATGGCTCTGATAAGTTCTTGGACTCATTATCCTACCAGGATAGTTCAAATGTGACTCCTTTTGGTGCTAGCAATAATATTATAAGACTCTTATTACACCATAAATCAAATCCGGCTGCTCAAGAAAAGTATAAGCTTTGGATACAAAGTATGAGTTATTTTTATAGAGTCCTTATTTTTTTCAAAAGTGGGGCAGAGTGTTGTTTTAATGGCGCAGCTACTACATTGAAGCATAAGAATAAATATAAATTGCGCTTTAGCACCTGCTGAAATCGAGGCCTTGATGTTAGCTAATATTTGATTCATCATCACAAGTCGCCCTTGTTGAAGAAGCTACTTTGAGTTATAAAACCTGCGGAGACGTGCAGGGAGTGCCTATAGACACAAACGTATTTTTATAGTATGTTTCCCTTCTGTATTATTTCAACTCCTACACTACTTACATATTTATGGAAGCCTCTGGTGATTCTTAATGATGTTGTTCAGTTTCATTTCTTAATAATTTCCTTGTTTTGTGCGAACATTCTTGCTGTTGATTATTCTCTTATTTTAATTATGCCACATTCTAAGCTGTGCTTCTGGGAGTGGGTTGAAGTTTTCACTGCAGTACATCACAGGTGAAAATAATTTTTTAAATTCCATTAGAGTAAAATTCTTCTCCTTTTCACTTTGGCAGGGGTAGGTGGTAGGGCCCTATCAATACTAGAAAAGTTACATTACTTGACCATAGGAGCTGATGGCCAGCTGTAGTGAGTTAGCAAATAAAAATGATGGTAACTAACAGGTACTGGACACATATGACATGCAGAGACTGTGTTATATGCTTCATGTTCATTCTTGCACTTTATTCTCACCACATCCTGTGATGCGTGTTATTAATATGTCCATTTGACACACATGGAAACGGAATCCTAGACAATCTCAGTACTGTGTCCAAAGACATGCATTGCCAAGCAACGGTAAGAAAAGAAACCTCATCCGAGTCCACAGCTCATGCTTTTAACTGCTCTACTGTGCTTTCTTCCAAGTAAAGGTGAATCTTAATCCATCAGAAAAGGAGAAAGAGAAAAACACACCTATTATTTCCATCTTTTTCTTGCTTACAAACACCAGGGATTTTTAAAAATTATTTTGTTGTTTAAAGGTTAATCATTTAAGAAGAGATAATTGCAATGTTCAAGACTGAGGAGAAATCAAGTCATTTTTACTCCAATTTGGATGCAATATCATGTTCAAAAGAACATAACTTTGGAATCACAGAGTACTGATTTTAAATGCTATATTATTATACATTCTCAGTGACATTGGGCAACTACTTAAACTCTCTGAATCTCAATTCCTACCTCTGTAGGTGGAAGTAATAGTAATAATTAGATGGATAGATAAATGATGATAGATAGACGATTGATGGATAGCTAAATAGATAGTAAGCACCAAATAAGGTAACGCATAGAGGATGCCTCACACAGTGTCTGTCATATATTTGCCCAGTTAATTTTATTCTCCCCATTATGTATTTCTATTTTTATCAATAGAGCAATAAACAAATAATTCTGTATTTTTTTCTCTTGTAGACGTCACCTGGCATCAATAGACGCCCGTAGGACTGGCTACCAATCACTTCACGGACGCACATATATCAACTTCAGCTCTGCTGGCCCCCCTGCTATTCCTTTATCACATCAGGCACACTCCACTCTTGCTGCCTTTGCACTGACTGTTCCCTCTGCCTGGAATGATCTTCCCCAGACTTCCACTTAACTTGCTCCCTCATCATCTTCAAGTCTTTGCTCAAATATCGTTTTCTCAGTAGAGGCTTTTCTGATCTTCCTATCTAAAATTGTGCGTACATACTCCTCATTCTACCTACATGCCTCCTGGGCTTGAATCTCCTTAATATATTATATAATTTATATGCTTTGCTTATTATGTGTCTTCCCCACCCCCAGAACATGAACTACACGAGGACAGGACTGTTTGTCTGTTTTGTTCACTGGTTTATTTCCAGTATCTGGGACAGTATCTGGTACATAGTAGATGCTCAATAAATATGTATTGAATAAATGAATGAATAAATGGATCATTCCAAAAAGAATACTTTCAATAGAAAAATCAAAGAAAGTAAAGATCACTGTGGAATGTGTTGAACTGAATACTTCACAAGATTGAATGGAAGACTGAAGTATTACTATAAGCAGAGGTGCGCTGTGAGGATAGTTTAGTTTGAAGAGGGCAGTGGGAAAGCAGCATAGCATGATTTTTAAAAAATATTTATACCCATGATAGATAACTTGAAATGAATTTCAAAGGAAAAAGAATTGGACAGCCTGATGTATCTACTCTTTGAAAACCCAGAGTATTTTCTGTGACTATGCTTTGGAAAAAAAACAATCCTGTAATGACTTATGGCCATTTTTCTTTTCCATTTCTGTTTGTGTCCTGTACAAGCGTATAGCATGGATTTAAGAACTTGAACTTAGAATTCAAATAAAGTTTAATTTTACTGAATCCAAATCTTGGCATCTCCACTTTCTTAACTCTTTAAACTTGAACAAGTCAGCAAACTATAGGTTCCTCTTTTGTAAATAGGAGTAATAGCAGTACCTACCTCATAAAGTCATTGTGAGGGATTAAAGTTGTTAACGTGTGTAAAGAGTTTAGACCAAGCACCTGACTCAGAATATGTTCTCAGCAGGTTAGCTATTGCAAATTTTACTGTTCTTCCCCCCAGTAGATTTTGCTCCGGGCAAATAAGAACCATAACTATGTCTTGCTCTCAATTTATTTACCTATAATTTAGCACGCATGGGTGAGGTGATTTTAAAATACTTACACAAATTCTTGGTACTTCCTACTTCAAGAAGTGGACCCTAATTGACAAATAAAATAAAGTGGAAATGACAATATACAACTACTGAGACTAGGTCATAAAAGTCATTGGGGCAAAAAATAAAATGATTATTCTAAATTGAAACTTTTCAAAAACTATTCCACTTTTCATATATTTATGCTGGATTAAATTATACATTCCTTGAAGGGATAGACCTTGCCCAGGTCTTCTGTCCATGCCTTAGCATCTAGCACATGACCTAGCAGATAGCGGGCACTCGATTACCATGCATTTGATTGGTCATCATCTCTAAGGCTTTGTGAAGCTTGTCTTAATTAGAAAGTATCTTCACAATCTGAAATGATATTTTGTTTTCATTGTGAAAACTTACTCAGTTAAAAACAGAGACTTGGAGAAGGATACCAAAGAACTCAGAAATGGGATTCAGAAGGCTCCATCTCTAGACTTGACCATCTTGTGATTGAATCGACCTAGAAGGAATCACCCAGCTGATCAGCACAGCATGGTGGTGGAGAGCATAAGATCTGAATCTCAGTTTCTTCTTCTGTCATGTGTGGATGTGTAGGGGAGCAGAATTTGCCACCCCAAAATGTGTCTCTTTGACTTGATTATTTTTAAAAACAAAAGACTCAATGGGGCCAGCCTGGTAGTGTAGCAGTTAAGTGCGCACCTCCGCTGCAGCAGCCTGGGGTTCGGATCGCGGGCATGCACCAAAGCACCACTTGTCAAGCCATGCTGTTGCGGCATCCTGTATAAAGTGGAGGAAGATGGGCACAGATGTTAGTCCAGGGCCAATCTTCCTCAGCAAAAGGAGGAGGATTGGTGACAGATGTTAGCTCAGGGCTAATCTTACACCAAAAAACAAAGGACTCAAGAGGAAACTTTGACCTTCCCCCTAACTGTCTAAAAGAGTTTAGATAGAAGGTCTGTTATAGGAAGGAGCTCTCACGATAGATAACTATAGTGTAATAAGAACTAGGTGTGGTAAACAGGGAGGAACCTAGCAAGACCCATTTGATCAAAGTCCTCCCCATGTCTCCTTCTCTGTAAGACATGGGAAACATTTTTTTACTAAACATTTGCTTTACCATCTCCACATGAACTGCCTTCCTCCACTGTGAATCCCAAACCACTACCCTCAACATCCTCTTTTGTCTTTAGTTGAAGATGACATTTAAGGTAGTGGCTTCAGCCATTTTGGCAAGTTACTCAGTTTTCCTAGGTTTCTTCCATGTACAGATGTTATTAAATTTGTTTGATTTTTCTTCTGTTCATCTGTCTCTTCAATTGAATCTGTCAATTCAATTCTGAGACCAGCCAGAAGAACCTAGAAGGGTAGAGGAAAATTTCTTCCTCCCATGTAGATAATAAAAATCAGAATATCTTGAGGAAAAAATAAAATAATCTCTATAGAGTGCTCAATAGATGTCAATAACTATTATTTTTATTTTTACCTTTCTCTTTCAGTCTCTATTTCCTCCACTAAGGGACATGTCTTGACTTAGATGTTACTCTAGGCATCTCTTGAGGTAGTATTTTCATCTCTTGAGAAATCCCTATAGCACATGGAGAGAGTCTTAAATATATGCTAAGGAAGGAAGTAAAGAATAGAGAGCAACATATTCATATCAGCTATCATGAAATTTCTGAAACAATCCGACCAAGAAGATGAAATTTAATATGCTTCCTAATGCTGTAACCAGTGTCTGGAACATGCCATGATGAGACAAAGAGAGGAGAGACGACTAGACATGGAAAGAAATTTGAGATAAAAATATTCCTGCCCAGAGGTTTGTATTCATGCAAAGGTTTAATTCTCTGGTCATCAACATCACAGAGGGATCCAAGTAACCGTGGAGCCTGCTATAGGGATATTTGCATTTTTATATGAACAATTTTTTAATGATGTCACAGAGAAATGTTAACTAATTTCATTTTTAATTAGTTTCAGGGTGTAGAAGAATTAAAAGTGGTTATATTTAGAACTTATTTAATTAAAATGGATAAACTATATTTCAAGTGCATAATATAGATAATCTCAAGAAGTTCTACTCCTGGCTATACTACTGACTTAATTAATAGGAAGAATTGCAGCATGTTAATGAGAAGAAAATAGAAACCGTTGCCTTCTCTCTTTATTGTGATTGCAAGCCATTCCAGGTTCTGGGTAAGTGCGTAGTTGATATTGAAGGCAGGAAATGTTTATTATTCAATGCAGTAGGCTGCAGTGACATTTCTTATCATTTCAGCATAACTACGCCAGAGGGTCTGTAAATAGTATTTGCCAAAGACAATTTTACACATTCATAATATTCTTTGATGTCTGGACTGGGCCCAACTGACAGAGCCCCAGAGGCTATCTTTCTGCTTCTCCTGCAGGCTGATAAACCAGTATGGGGGTTTACCGAGAAACAAAACAAACTCAAGGAATTTCATTTAGTAATTTCTGAATTAAATTCACCTTTAGGAAGCCAATGCCTAGCAGATAGCGGCCATTTAATAAGTAGTTATTGAGTGAGGGGGAGGCCAACTCGCATTGAGGTTATGGAGAATATTCTCAAGAGGGAAATTTTACTTTCAGGAAACTTTCTGGGCAAAGGTGACTTTATGCTTCTTCTACATAGAAGAGAGGAGATGGGAAAATGAAACCTTCATCCTCAGGAATACGAATACTACTTAATAGTGAAGTATCATTTCTTAAGCTCTTACTCTGTTTTCTGGTCAAAGGAACTTTTGTGAATTTACTCATTTAATGATTACATCAGACCTGTAAGGTAGATAAGAAAACTGAGTCATAGGTAGATTAACCAAGAGCATACAGATAGTTAAGTGGTAGAGCATTAACAAAATAAAACACTACACATATTTCCTATCATTTACCAATATACTATGTATTCAGACTCTGAATTACCTTATCCAGCCCCCTCCAACCAGTAACTATCCACAAAATTACCCTGTACATTTTCTTCCGAAAATACATCATTTCTGAAATTATTATATTTATGTATTTATGGGTTTTTTATTTGTTTTTATATTTATTATTTGTCTCTGTCAAGCAGAATATCAGTTTCATGACAATATAACTGTCTTATTTTCTGCTTTCACCACAACACCAAGAATACTTCCTGGAAAAGAAGAAGCAGTCAGTAAATATTTATTGAAACCATTAATTAATGACATAAAAATGTTTCAGAAAGTGGTCTTAGAGGCAAGATGAGTGCTCTATCTTTTCCTAAGGATAAAATAGTGATGCAGACACAAAATTTAATTCCCCAAATAGTTGTTAAAATCTGAAAACTATATTGTGCACCAAATCTGTGCCAACATTTTATTTTCCTTACTTTCTGAGCGCTCTTGGGGAGGCAAACCACCTTGTGGATAGATTTCCTTACATCCTGACGGTGTGGCATGGAGGTGGAAAAGGCTCTTTGGAGACAGATGTGGATTTGATCCCCAGCGCCATTAATTCTTTGTTCCGTGACTTTGGAAAAGTTACATTATGTTACTTCTTTGAGTCCTGGTTCGTTTTTATGTGGCATTACATTTCAGAAGGTCCACCTTTTGCGTCTTGGCAACTTATCTAAGAAGATAGTCATTTAGAGTTTCATCTTCTACAATTTATTCTCTATTCTTCCACTAGGTTAATTTTTTAAAAAGCTTACTTCCATTGTATGACATTCATACTGAGGTATATAGCTCTGCATTTTGTTTTAAATAATATCTCTTTGGCCTGGCATTCAAGTCATTCTGTCATCTGATACCCTTTTGTCTATTCAAATGTGCCTCCCTCTGCTGCAAGGCAAACACCCTTACTATCTCCCCTGTAGATTACTCAGCGGTCTACTTGCTTTGTCCCCAGGAAGCACAACCTTCTCTTTTCTGCACCAACAGACTTATTCCTGTCTGCCTGTTTTAATGTAACTCTGCTTTCAAAGATGCAACCCATATCCTGGCCCTCATTCTTGTTGATTTCATTAAAGTTTGTCATCATCATCTCCAGGCACCTGTGGCTCCAAATTTCTCTCCCTCAGCTATCACTTGGTCTTGTTCAAGCTTGTACTTTGGTAGTGCCGCATGAGTAAACTTATGTCTCAAACAAAACGTCCTGTACTAGTTGGGTCTTCTTTCCATTGTATCTCTTGCAGTGTTGGACACAGAGTATGTCTTGAGTAAATAGAGACTGATAGCTACCTATACTGCGTCACGCAATCCACCGTTTTTTAATGCAAAATAATTATTCTCTGTTAATCTGAAGGATGCTGTGCTGTGTTATGCTGCCCAGACCTCCCTTCAGGAACGGTGAACTTACTCTCCCAGCGGCTGAGAGCGTAGTGGACACAGAGCTGTGACTATTGGCCAATTTCAGAGATTTCCTCTACTGAAGGAGCCACTTTGCCCAAGGCTACGTGCCTCTTCCTGGGCTACCAGTATCCTTGACTGGTTTATGTGGGAGAATAAAAGTCCAATACCATTGCTCCACTGGGAACAACTCTGAAAGTTCATCCACACTTCAGAGCTCCCCATGCAGTTACCTGCAGTCTCCATTGAGATTGTGTGGTAGCCCAAGTTCTCCCTCTGTCAAATCCTGCTTCCTTCCTTTCTCTTCTGCAGATAATACCAGACCCATTCGCTAAAGAACCTCCTATACTCTAAACTCAGAGTCTGCTTCCCAGAGAACCCAACCAGTGACACTCGCTAATCACAATTTTTTTTAATCTTGACAGAAACAGGGGATATGGATGAAAGATAGTAAGAAGAGAGACAATCAAAAGTGACAATCAGGGGGAGTCAGTGAGCCTTATCTTTTCATATCATGAAAATTTTCTTTTTTTTTTTTTTTTGGCTTATTTGTTGGACTGTCTACATAGGCAGTTTTGTTCTTTTTTTTATCCCTATAAATGTAGATGGTGATCATCATTGTCTTTAAAAATGATAGATAAGAATATATGCGAGGAAGAAAATTAAAAGGAGAATTGTGGTTGAATTGCACAGTTGCAATGAATGAAATGGGAACACATCGCTAGGCCTTTTCTTATTACAGAAACCAATCTCCAGCCTCTAGGAGAGATGATCTTGTCATTTATTTTATCCAAGAAAAAGTAGTGAATGTATCAGAATTGCCTAAAAATGCTCTCTTATGTGTTTTTATAACGCCAAACTTGAACACTCGAAATGTCCTGAACAGGAAGAGTACGTCATCGCTTTTCTCTGAGACTTAAACGTCTGTAGTTTGAAAATCTCCAGCAGCAGGCATCATTATGCATCTGCCCCCTCTGTGAAATCGACTGTATACAGTCACTTTAGCAGCATCGACTAATTGGCTCAGTTCTGCCAATAAGTGCACCGTCAATGATGCCACTCTTTAGTTTTATAAACATTCAAAAATATTCACTCAAATTGGCCAGCTCCCTAGCAACCATCTTTGTAAAGATGGACACCTTTGGTGGTGAGAACAAGCATTTCAACCCCTTGAAAATAACAGCGGAGGTGTTTTTCTTCTACTGTCTCTCCCCGATGAATATTAAGCCTCTTTTTCTTGAAAAGAATGAACAAATCAAGCACAGAATTTTCTTTTCTCCACTTCATGTTAGTGGCAATGGCAGGTTGCAAAATGTCTTTGAGGGGCAGCCTTGATGCTTGTTTTTCATTCTGAGAAAAGCTGCAAAGACCAAAAAAATGCCCCTGGGATTTAATTATCTTTCTATATTATTTTTCAGTACAAAGACACTTACTCTTTTATTGTGTTGCTCTGATGAAAAACAAAATCTTTAGTAGATGCATTTTTTTTCTAATGGTAAAGGCAGTATAACTTCAAAGATGAAATGCTCTGCCTTTCTCGTCTTTGACAAAAGAGGCTGAGTGCTTTGAATGATTTCAAGGTGACATGAAGGTTTGTGGTCAAGATGAGTACAGAAAAGGTCCAGAATAAGAAATTTAGGTTATTGTCCCTTCAGATGTCTCATACTTTTGCCTCTGTCTTTAGGTCTATTTTGATTGCTGGTAACACACACTATATGCACTAAGGTTATTCAAAGAGAGCTCTTTTTTAATAGATGTATGAGCTGTTTTCATAGACCTAAAGATTAGGGATGAAAATGGACATGAGGAATAGACACAAGCCAAGGACTATAAATTGATAGGGAAGCAAGGAAATTCTCTTCTTGATCTTTCATCTCCACTTCTCTTTGCACATCTGTCGTTGTTGTTTTAATTCTTCTCTCTCTTACCAGGTTCCCAATACACCCGGTAGGATATGCCTACCACAAAACATGGCTAGATTTATGACTTCACCACTCAACCAGACTGAGACTTTCATATTCCCTCAATTTTAAATTTCCAGGGAAGACTTTTGATTGACCTAGTCTGGCGTGTCTGTTATCTGTCTGTTGTCTATAAATTGCATCCAGGAGTCAGAGTCAAGCTGGAAAATCTTGGCTGCTCCCTTTTCAATCATGTGGATGAGGAAAAGGGAAAATGTGAAGAAAAATAATTAAGATAATTATCTGAAAACTAGGGGCTGGGAAAGAAGGGAGGCAGAGATAAAGTAATAAGTATCCATATTACTACTGTATCATGATTGTCAACTCTTAATCTGAAAATAGGAAAAACACAGGAAGAAATATTGTAGGCATAAGGCTAAATAGTTCATTTTTTTATTTTGAGCAATATGTGTTTGAATCTGGCATTAGCCTATCAAAAGTATCTGCATACTTATTCAACTATTAATTCATTCATTCTGCCTTCCCTCTGTTTATTCATTCATTCCTCCTTCACTCGTGCTGCAAGTCCATTTGTTTATTTATTGAAAGGCTACAGAATTAGAAACAGATAGGAACGTACAGGCAAGAAATGCATCCAGAATAAAACTCAATGATAGTGGTTGTGTTGGGCAGGATATGCTAACCGCTAACACACACAAACACACACACACAATCACAATGGCTCAACACAAAAACTCCTTATTTGACTTGGGGAGTGGTTCTGTTTCATGCTGATATTTAGAGACTCGGACTCTTTCTAACTAATGACTCTGCCATTCTCTAGACCCCCAGAGTGTTCTGCTGGGTCTCCTGCATATGGCCAGCTAATAAATGAAGAGAGAGAATGGGAGGCTCTCATGAAAAGTTTTAAAGACCAGGCCTAGAAATGGCATGCTTCACCTCCTCCACATTCCTCATATAGCTGCACCTAAGTCCTAGGGGGCTAGATATGGAATCTATGCAGGCACTCAGGAGGATAAAAGACCAGTGCTCCTCTTAGACCCAGGGCAACAGAGGCCTTGCTCTGGGCTTGGCCTTTTAGACAGATACCCTCAGGATATCCTGCAGCTGCACCACTCCCTAAAGGAAATGGGGCCAACGTCCAAGTGTGCCTGCTGGAATTCTCTGAAAAACAAAAATGTCTTTGTAATTATTCCAGGGGGCAGCTTGGTTCTCTTCCCTGGGTTTATCTTCCCAAAGGTTGATGGTACCTCCTATGTACATATCCTTAGGTCTCGGGGTAACCAAGGGCTGGCTATTTGTGAGGAATTTGGACAAAACTTATATGAGCAGACCAAGTGTGCATGATGCCCCTCATGGTACAAGATGGAGCTCAGGTGGGCCAAAAAGGGGCAGGCCCTGGAAGAGGGATGGGAACCTGGGCTCAAGGTCTTTCCAGGCTGCCATTTTCTAGCATGAAACTCTGAGAAGTCCAAGAATTCTAAATTCAAAGCTGGTTTTCCACGTTGTTGTGGAGGTATTTGATAATGTAGGAAGCTAGAATATATTTTATTTCTCAGATTGTCAGCTTGGTTTATAACTCTTAAACATCGAGATGTGTTGTATGTGGGCCTCCACCTGTACTCCTGTCTTGGGCCCCAATAGTATTAAAGATGCTCCTTGTGGTGAGCTCTAGCAGTCTCTGACACGATGCACAACCAGTGTGATTTTTATGCTCCAACTTGAATGCTTCTAAAAGGAAGGGGAAACATAAAACAGCTAGCTTCTATTAGACAAAAATCAAAATTTAGTTGCTGTGTTTCATCAAAGCATTATTCATTGGGCCATTTCTGCTTCTATTACCCTAAGCACTGATAAACTCTAAAAAGCAACTAATAAACACTCTAGTATCATTTAATAATAGCTATCTTTTTTTTAAACTCTTAATATGTGCTGGCCACTATGCTAACAAATTACATGCATTATCCCATTTAATTAAACCAAATGTTAATTAAATATTGTCCTTCTATGACAGATTACGAAACATAAGCTGAGAAGGAAGTAGCAGATTTAGAATTCAAATGCAGGTGTCACTTATTCAAAAGTTTGCATTCTTTCCGGCAATGGGACACCACTGTCTTGATGGGAATGGACCTTAGAGATCAGAAAGTCCAGTGCCCTTTATGCCCATTTTGATTCTTGAATCATCTCTGTCACAGTCTGGCTAAGTGGCTGATCTGTCTGGATCTGGATAATTCCAGTGACAAGTTCCTTTACTTATTAATACACTAGAAACATTAGCATATTAGCAATTTTTGCTTTATGAATTATGATGCATTTATGTGTTGTTTACAGTAAGAAAATAATAGGTGACATTGCAGCCAAGAGACTGAGACATATATAAATGACAGTCCTTCTTATTTGTATTATATGTTAAAATTTTGAATTCCCATGTTAGTGGGTCATACACACAAACATCAATCTGGGAAAAATAACTATGTTCAAAATTTAAAGATCCAAATTTGTTGAGTCGTCTTTGTGTTTATTTTGTTTTTCTTTTTCTTGTGTGGATAGAAGGATTAGGAGGACACTTGAGCAGAGGGTGGAGATTTTTTTCTTCACATGTAGCCTCAAACCAGTCCTCTCTGGAAGGAAGGGTGTGTGTGTACGTGTGTGCGTGTGTTGTGCGTGTGCGTGCGGCGTGTTACTATAAGTAGCATAAACCTCTATTATCTAGACTGAGACACTTTTGAGAGCGAGAGAGGGTGCTATTGATAATTATGCACAAACTGAAAGATATCCAGGAAAATGGAGTCCATGTTCACCCTAGTCATAAAGAAAAGCAAATAGACCAGGATGCATATTTCTGTGACATTCTCGAAAAGGAAAAATATAGGCACAGACACAGATTTGCAGTGGCCAGAGGCTGACGGTGGGGTGAAGGGTTGACAACAAAGGGGCACAAGGGAATTTTCAGAGATGATGGAATTGTTCTGTACCTTGATTATTGTGGCGGCTACATAACTGTATGCCCTTGTTAGAACTCAGAACTATGCACCAAAAAAGTGGCTTTTACTCTATGTAAATTATACCTGAATTAAAAAAAAAATAGCAGAATTAAGAGATCCTATAACAAGAATGTCAGAAACCTGAATTTAGAAGGACCCATTTCTTCTTAATTTTGATTGTAAAGGAAAAATAAAAGGAGCACACACTCTCTCAGGAAGAAACAAAACAAAAGAAAACAACTGTTAGATTCACTTCATGACAAAGTTAAAAAATCAAGACTACTCTTAAATCATTCTAAAGGAGGAATATCTGAAAAAAGAGTTTTCTTCTATTGCCACACACTACCCGGCAGCTAGAGGACACTATGGACTATAGATTTATCATTGTGCTGCTTGGTGGAATAGAGAAGTGAGGTGTTAAGCAAGATATGTCTGAGGAATCTGACAGAGGTGGTGGACCCTGTCCGGTGGATATGGTAAAACTCAGGAATAAGTAGTTGGGAGGAATGCTCAATGAGCTACCTTGACAATGTGGATTAGTTCATGAGAATATTTGAGACATCCCCTGAGTAACAGCATGAATATTCGAGGAGACTGTTTTTACAGACGACTAAGTAAGTAGTAACAAGAGACAGTTAAATATAGGCTCTCATATTAATGTGACTGCATTGATACAGATTGGTGACGTCACCAAAGCTTGAGTTATGTAACACTTAAAATGTATTAGGTAGGAGCATCTTAATTGCAGGACCTTCCTAACAGCTCATATCATTTTCATATTGATAATATTACTACTATTCAATTTAAATAAGAATAAGCTCCCCAAATCCTTAAAAAAAAAATTCTTGTGTATAATTAGCATTAGTTCAGTTGTGACCCACAATTGCTTAACCTAATATCTTGTCCTATTTTTACATTTCAAAAGAACTATGTCAAAAAAAATTTTATATAAAATAAAAACAACCTATGTCATTAATTTTTACAGGGCAACCTGAGATCTTTAAGACCCACTACAGCTCTAAAATTCAAGGATTATACAATTAAATTTGTTTTTGCTTTCATTTTTTAGGCATTTTTCAAAAGTCATTTTATTTATTTTTTGTTTGTTTATTGCTGTAACATTGGTTTATAACATTGTATAAATTTCAGGTGTACATCATTATACTTCTATTTCTGCATGGATTACGTCATGTTCTCATGTTCACCACCCAAATACTTATTAGAATCCATCACCACACACAGGTGCCTAATTATCCCTTTCACCCACCTCCCTCCCTCCTTTCCCTCTGGTAACCACCAATCCAATCTCTATCTCTATGTGTTTGTTTATTGTTGTTATTATCTACTACTTAACGAGTGAGATTATATGGTATTTGACCTTCTCCCTCTAACTTATTTCACTTTGCATAATATCCTCAGTGTCCATCCATGTTGTCACAAATGGCTGGATTTCATCGTTCCTTATGGCTGAATAGTATTCCATTGTATATATATACCACATCTTCTTTATCCATTTGTCCCTTGATGGGCACTTAGGTTGCTTCCAATTCTTGGCTACTGTGAATAACGCTGCAATGAACACAGGGGTGCATGTATCTTTATGCATTGGCGTTTTCAAGTTCTTTGGAAAGATACCCAGCAGTGGAATAGCTGGATCATATGGTAGTTCTATCCTTGATTTTTTGAGGAATCTCCATACTGTTTTCCATAGTGGCTGCACCAGTTTGCACTCCCACCAGCAGTGTATGAGAGTTCCCTTCTCTCCACATCCTCTCCAACACATGTTGTTTCCTGTCTTGTTAATTATAGCCTTTCTGATGGGCGTGAGGTGATATCTCATTGTAGTTTTGATTTGCATTTCCCTGATAGTTAATGATATTGAACATCTTTTCATGTGCCTGTTGGCCATCTGTATATCTTCTTTGGAGAAATGTCTGTTCAGGTCTTTTGCCCATTTTTTAATTGGCAGTTGTTAGTTGTTTTGTTGTTGAGATGCATCAGTTCTTTATATATTTTGGAGATTAACCCCTTATCAGATGTATGGTTTGCAAATATCTTTCCCAATTGTTAGGTTGTCTTTTCATTTTGTTGATGGTTTCCTTTGCTATGCAGAAGCTTTTTAGTTTGATGTAGTCCCATTTGTTTATTTTTTCTATTGTTTCTCTTGCCCGGTCAGACATGGTGCTTGAAAATATGTTGCTAAGACCGATGTCGAAGAATGTACTGCCTATGTTTTCTTCTAGAAGTTTCACGGTTTCAGGGCTTACATTCAAATCTTTAATCCATTTGGAGTTAATTTTTGTGTATGGTGTAAGGTAATGGTCTACTTGAATTTTTTCGCATGTGGCTGTCCGATTTTCCCAACACCATTTGTTGAAGAGACTTTCCTTTCTCCATTGTATGTTCTTGGCTCCTTTGTCGAAGATTAGCTGTCCATAGATTTGTGGGTTTATTTCTAGGTTTTTGATTATGTTCCATTGGTCTGTGGGTCTGTTTTTGTGCCAGTACCATGCTGTTTTTGTTACTATAGATTTGTAGTACGTTTTGAAATCAGGGAGTGTGATACCTCCAGCTTTGTTCTTTTTTCTCAGGATTCCTTTAGCTATTTGGGATTTTTTGTTGGTCCATAAAAATTTTAGGATTCTTTGTTTCATTTCTGTGAAAAATGTTGTTGGAACTTTGATAGGGATTGCATTGAAAATATAGATTGCTTTAGGAAGTGTGGACATCTTAACTATGTTAATTCTTCCCATCCAGGAGCACAGAATATCTTTCCATTTCTTTGCGTCTTCTGCAATTTCTTTCAGCAAAGTTTTATAGTTTTCAGTGTGCAGATCTTTCATCTCTTTGCTTAAGTTTATTCCTAGGTATTTTATTCTTTTTGTTGCCGTTGTAAATGTGATTGTATTGTTAATTTCTCTCTCTGCTACTTCGTTGTTAATGTATAGAAATGCAACTGATTTTTGTATGTTGATTTTGTACCCTGCAACTTTACTGTATTCATTTATTACTTCTAAAAGTTTTTTGGTGGATTCTTTAGGGTTTTATATGTATAAAATCATTTCATCTGCAAATAGTGACAGTTTCACCTCTTACTTTCCAATTTGGATCCCTTTTATTGCTTTTTCTTGCCTGATTGCTTTGGCTAGGACCTCCAATACTATGTTCAATAGGAGTAGTGAGAGTGGGCATCCTTGTCTGGTTCCTGTTCTTAGAGGGATAGCTTTCAGCTTTTCACCATTGAGGATGATATTAGCTGTGGGTTTCTCATATATGGCCTTTATTATGTTGAAGTACTTTCCTTCAATACCCGTTTTATTCAGAGTTTTTTCATAAATGGATGCTGTATCTTGTCAAATGCTTTCTCTGCATCTATTGAGATGATCATGTGATTTTCATTCTTCATTTTATTAATGTGATATATCATGTTGATTGATTTGCAAATGTTGAACCATCCCTGCATCCCTAGAATAAATCCCACCTGATCATGTTGTATTATCTTTTTAGTATATTGTTGTATGTGATTTGCTAGTATTTTGCTGAGGATTTTTGCATCGATGTTCATCAGTGATACTAGCTTGTAATTTTCTTTTTTTGTGTTGTCCTTGTCTGGTTTTGTTATCAGAGTAATGTTGCCTTCGTAGAATGAGTTAGAGAGCTTCCTCTCCTCCTCAATTTTTTGGAAGAGTTTGAGAAGGATAGGTATTAAGTCTTCTTTGAATGTTTGATAGAATTCACCAGGGAAGCTGTCTGGTCCTGGACTTTTATTTTTGGGGAGGTTTTTGATTACTGTTTCGATCTCCTTACTGATGATTGGTCTATTCAAATTCTCTATTTCTTCTGGATCCAGTTTTGGAAGGTTGTGTGATTCTAAGAATTTATCCATTTCTTCCAGATTGTCCAATTTGTTGACATATAGCTTTTCATAGTATTCTCTGATAATCTTTTGTATTTCTAAGGTGTCCTCTGTAATTTCTCCTCTTTCATTTCTGATTTTACTTATTTGAGCCTTCTATCTTTTTTTCTTCATGAGTCTAGCTAAAGGTTTGTCAATTTTATTTACCTTTTCAAAGAACAAGCTCTTGGTTTTACTAATTTTTTCTATTTTTTTTTTAGTCGCTATTTCATTTATTTCTGCTCTCATTTTTATCATTTCCCTTCTTCTACTGATTTTGGGCATTGTTTGTTCTTCTTTTTCTAATTCCTTTAGGTTCATTGTTAGGTTGTTTATTTGAGATTTTTCTTGTTTGTTGAAATAGGCCTGTATTGCTATAAACTTCCATCTTAGAACTTCTTTTGCTGTATCCCACAAATTCTGGCATGTCGTATTTTCATTTTCATTTGTCTCCAGGTATTTTTTGATTTCTCCTTTGATTTCTTCATTGACCCAATCACTGTTCAGTAGCATTTTGTTTAATCTCCACATACTTGTGGCTTTTCTGATTTTATTCCTATAATTGATTTCTAGTTTCATACCATTGTGGTCAGAAAAAATGCTTGGTATTATTTCAATCCTCTTAAATTTATGGAGATTTGTTTTGTGGCCTAATATGTGATCAGTCCTGGAAAATGTTCCATGTGCATTTGAAAAGAATGTGTATGCTTTGGTTTTTGGATGGGATGTTCTGTATCTATGTACTAGGTCCATCTGTTCTAGTGTGTCATGTAAACCGATGTTTCCTTATTGATATTCTGTTTGGATGATCTATCCGTTGGTTTAAGTGGAGTGTTAAAGTCCCCTACTACTATTGTGTTACTGTCTGTTTCTCTTTTTATGTCTGTTAATAATTGCTTTATATATTTAGGTGGTCCTACAGTGGATGCATAGATATTTACAAGTGTTATACCCTCTTGTTGGATTGTTCTCTTGGTCATTATGCAGTGCCGTTCTTTGTCTCTTGTTACAGTTTTTGTTTTAAAGTCTATTTTGTCTGATATGTGTATTGCTACCCCAGCTTTCTTTTCAATGCCATTTGCATGGAGTACTTTTTTCCACCCCTTCACTTTCAGTTTGTGAGTGTCTTTAGGTCTGAAATGTGTCTCTTGTATGCAGCATATATATGGGTCATGTTGTTTCATCCAATCAGCTGCCCTATGCCTTTTAATTGGAGCATTTAGTCCATTGACGTTTAAAATAGCTATTGATAAGTATGTACTTACTGCCATTTTTTAACTTTTTTTCTAGGTGTTTTAGTAGTTCTTTTCTGTTCCTTTCTTCTTCTCTTGCTCTCTTCCCTTGTAGTTTGATGGCTTTCTTTAGATTTATGTTTGGGTTCCTTTCTCTTAGTTTTTTGTGTATTTATTATAGTTTTCTGGTTTGTGATTACCGTGGGGTTCATATACAGTGTCCTATATAGCAATAGATATTAAGTCTGAAAGCTCTACTCTTTAAATCCCCTCCTCCCACATTTTATGTTTTTGATATAATATCTAACCTCCTTTTTTCCATTTGTATCCACTACCCTCTTATCATGGAAATAGATAATTTGTCCTATTTGTGGTCTTCTCTTTTCCCCTTAAATAAGTGCCTTTAGCATTTCTTGTAGTACTAGTTTCTTGGTAACAAACTCCTTTAATTTTTGCTTGTCTGGGAAACTTTTTATCTCTCCTTCCATTTTGAATGATAACCTTGCTGGGTAGAGTATTCTTGGCTGTAGGTTTTTTCCTTTTAGCATTTCAAATATATCATGCCACTCTCTTCTAGTCTGTAAGGTTTCTGCTGAGAAATCAGCTGATAGCCTCATGGGGTTTCCTTTATATGTAACTTGTCTTTCTCTTGCAGCTTTTAGGATTCTCTCTTTGTCTTTAATTCTGGACATTTTGATTATGATGTGTCTTGGTGTGGGCCTCTTTGGGTTTATCTCGTTTGGTGCTCTCTGTGTTTCCTGTACCTGAATGTCTGTTTCCTTCTTTAGGTTAGGGAAATTTCCACCTATTATTTCTTCAAATAGATTCTCTGCCCCTTTGTCTCGCTCTTCTCGTTCTGGGACACCTATAACACAGATGTTAGTGCGCTTGATGTTGTCCCAGAGGTCCCTTAGACTGTCTTCACTCTTTTTAATTCTTTTTTCTTTTATCTGTTCAGCTTGGGTGATTTCTTCTAGTCTTTCACAGATCCGTTCTTCTGTATCCTCTACTCTGCTTTTGAGTCCGTCTAGTGAATTTTTCATTTCCAGTATTTTATTCTTCATTTCTGATTGATTCTTTTTTTTATATCTTCCATTTCTTTGTTGACGTTCTCACTGAGTTCATGCATTCTTCTCCCAAGATCAGAGAGCATCCTTAACATTCTTTGTTTGAACTCTGTGCCAGGTAGTTTGTTCATTTCTGTTTCACTTAGTTCCTTTTCTGGGGTTTTGTCCTGTTCCCTTACTTGGAACTTATTCCTTTGCCTCCTCATTCCGCCTCTTTCCCTGTGTTTGTGTTTATGTATTAGGTAGGTCAGCTACGTCTCCTGCTCCTGGAGAGTTGACCTTATATAAGTGATGCCTTATAAGGCCTTGCAGTGTGCTTCCCTCAGTTCTGAATGTTTCAGGAGTGACCCCTATGTGGGCTACGTGTGTCCTTCAGTCGTGATGTGGTTGCTCTTCCTGTAGGTGCCCAGGGAGGCTGAGCTATGCCCCTGGCCAGCTATTGTAATGCTCAGCTGCTTGTAGTTGTTGTGAGTCCTTCAGTCTCTTTATCGGGTATGGGGAGCCCCAGCACAGTTGGCTGCAAGTTCTAATAGCACATTCCTTTTGTAGTATTTCTATTAAGTGAGTAGGCCCCCAGCATGACAGGTTGTTAGGCTCAGGGGCTTACAGTTGCTATAAATCTCCAGCCTTTAGGCCTCTGGTCAGCTCTCTGAGGATTGCAGTGGGGTGAGGCTGGTCTAGGAACAGGAGTACCCAGTTGTTTCAGACTTTGAAAGGTGGGGCTGATCCCCTATGTGGCTGTTTGAGAAGCACAAGTCTTCTGCAGCTGACAAGACCCACCACTCACAGGTCCACACACAGGGTCAACACAGTCCTGCCCCGTGAACGCGCCCCGACCTCCTGAAGCAGACCCAGTCTCTCCAAGGCAGGACCCCCACACACTCCACCACTGCCCAACACGCTTCACCTGTTGCTTGCTCACGCCCTGCCCCAAAGAGGTGGACCCAGTCACCAGGCTGCAGAGAATCCAATCACCAATCTATGTAGGTGCACAAGTTGCCCAAGGGCTTGTTGTTGGGGGGGGGCCAGTCCCTAGGGTGGGCTGCCTGCCCTGGCTGAGCTGGAAGAAATCAGTTCTCTAGTGGGTGTGGCAGACCCTGGGCTAGCAGGGCCCAGGGAGAACTCCAATGGTGTCTGCCAGTGTCTGTGTCAGCACGCCCACACCAGGTCACAACAATGGCCACCGCCTATGTCCCAATCCCTCGAGAGGTCTCACCTCTCCTCAAGATGTACTCAGAGCCTATCAGGTGAGTCTCTTTTCACCAAAGGACTGTGGACCTTTCTTTCTGGTGATTTTAGGTTGCTTTCTGAAATGGATGAGTTTGCGCATGGGCCCTTTAAGAGCTGGCTTTAGTTTCTTTGTGAACCAGCTTTTATGGGGGTACTCCCCAATGTTTTAGTAGCAGGCAAAGTCAGATATTATGCCACTCATCTTCATTGTGTTGGGTCCAAAAAATGCCTATTGCTGACATGCTCCCTGGCTCAGGTCCCCTGCTCCTCTGGGGAAGGCTGCGTACCTGTGGGCTGCTCCCAGGCGGCTGTGAGGTGCTGCAGTTTGTGGAGGTGACGTTTTTTCTCTCCAGAAGGGAATTTCCACCTCTTCCACCTTAATTAGCATTGCCATTTGTTGCAGGAGTTCCTCTTATCCAGTTTTCAGTTCTGTCTCAGGGGTAATTTTTCCAAGAGTAGTTGTAAATTGGCTGTGTCCACGGGAGGAGGTGAGTTCAGAGTCCACCTACACCGCCATCTTGACTTCTCTTCCTACAACTAAATTTGTATTCAAAAGCCCCAACCAAGTTGGTGCCATTATCGTTATTAATGGAAAGAAGTACACAGAGTACTAAGAAGAGCTTCAAATTCTAGCCCTACCCCTTACTATGGGGATTTAGGCACCATTTCCATATGTTTAATAAAAAAGAGAAAATTCATAGTACTTTCTTAGAGGTATAGGGTTGTTTTAGAGATAAAATGAGAAATCCATCTGAAGCACTTACACCAGCATTTAGTACGTGGTAAGCAGTCAATTAGTGTGGACTATATAGTGTAAGGCCTGAAATAAAAATTCAACATTATATGCTACCTTGACATCTCAAATCAGGAGGGCCTCAAATGGCCTAACCACAAGCTCCCCTCCTCAACTCTACTCCCACAGAAAGGTCCTCTTGTCACCAGGTGTATTCCAGCTTATCCCTAAGTGGCAGGCTTCAGTTCTCTGCCACTCTGCAGAGTTATTCAAACAAACCAAGCACATCCTCTTGCAGGAACCATGGGTCACCTCATCGTCTTGTCGCTATGAAGCATGCCTCCCACAGCCCCTGCTTGTTCACTCTGTTCCCAAATGCAACTCTCTGTGCATGGCCCTGCATGGCATGTGGTATCCTCCCCCTCCCGGGCCGTGAGTACATACCACTTATAAACTACCGTCGATCTCATCTTTGCAGCTACAGGTGTCGGGTGTGCAGCCTTCCCTAAAACAGGGTGCAGAGGAGGCAATCAAACAAGCTGTTACTAAAAACAACTAATAGTAATATTACTAGTACTACTAGGTGTGGCCACTACCACTATCAATGTGAATACTCTAAATCCTTAATTGAGGCAGATAAGTAACCACACAGTCTCAGTAACCACTGAGACTCATTCATATAATTCCCTGTGGACTTATGCTTCAAAACTTCAAAATGCCATGATTCTGATTTCCACCCAAGAGATTAACAAAACATCGTGGTTCTCACAGAACTGTCTATAACATACAAATGAATTAGCAGAGTCCTTGTGGGATTTTTTTGTTAGTCATCCCCAAAGACTGTTTTGGGGAGCCTGACATAGAACTGCAGCTCCTCTCTAAATCTTGAGAACTTAGGGAACATGTCTGAGGATTTTGGTAAGTATATATAACCTACTTAGGAATTTTTGCACATCCACTACCTAAACTAAGTTGAAGACCAGCTGAGTGGAGATTGAAATGATAATAGCTGGAGAAGTCTAGAGAGATGGAGGGCATGGTTGTGCCCCCAATGACTGTGTACACAACCCAAATATTCCCAGGCCACATCTGCTATGAATGCTAATGATGTTGCATACTAATATACATAAATCACATTACACTGGTAATCGTCCCTATTTGATGATCTCAGGTCCACCACGAAATCCCAGTGAAGTGACTTAAGGATTCTCAAGGGTTATTTTACGTGATTTTATTCATCTCTGGCATCATTTCACAACTTTCCTTGGCCATTTAATATCTCATTGCTGCCACTGCTGTTTCTGTTATCTTTTACCTCGTTAATGTACATTTCAAGGCTACTAACTCCTGATATTTCCAGCTCTTAACTGTATGGTGCTGAAACAGCCCTACATTTCCTGCAGTCTTCCTCTGGTGAAGTCATGCTGATTTCTGCAGAAAAACAAGGTTTTATCCTCTTCCTCACTTGTTGCTTGTGTCCATTAGGCAAACAGCACCTTCAGCTGCTCTCTGAGGCCTCTCTGACCACAGACCTTGGCATCATCATGCTCTGGCTTTCATTGTTTCCCTTTTCTAGGCAAGAATTGACAGTCACTTTCTTCTCACATTGATGAAAGTGTCTTAAGCAAACCAAATTCTAAATGTCTATCCATTCATTTTACTAGATATATACAGACATGTCTAAAATTCCAATTACTCTCAGGCCAGGAGCCCTAATAATATAAGATCGGGTGTGGGGAGCAGAGAGCTCTACAGCCAATGTGTTCATTCAAATATTCATTCACTCATTCATTCACCCATTCATCCATTCATTCATTCTGTCAGTAAACATATATTGAGCCCGTCCTTTGTAAAAACCCCTTTGTTAGACACTGAAACACAGTGATAAACAAAACAGACCTGATACCTTTATGTAATCTACAGTCTAAGGTAGCGGTTCTGTGAAGGGCTACATCATCAGGATCAGATAAAGAATTTGTCAACAACAATAAAATCCTAGACCCACATCTGACTTCCTGAATCAAAATCTCCCCGGTAGGAGCAGGACATCACCTGGGAAGCTGAGTTCCCTTATTGAAGAAAGAAGGCTACTTAGAAAGGACTGGATTTGAGTAGTTGTGGAGCTCTTGGCCAAAAAAAACCCAAGATGAGAGTAAATATAGGAATGGGAGCTGCTTAAAGAGGAGATTTGAATCAGCCAAGCGTGTGAGCCACAGGGATCTAATGAATGGGGAGGCTCAGAAATTTCCCAACAGCCACGTCTGAGATATACCCTAATCTCAAGGTGGAGCAGGGCTTGCTGAGGCTTGGCAATTTAATTCCAATTATCTAGTGCCTGCTTCCTAAGAAGAGGGCGTTGGGAAGATGACTTGAGACCAAATTTGTCAAAGCACAGAGCACCAGTCCATTGCCCACTGCAGTGACTCTATCAGATCCTCTAGGCTGGGTAGTCTGTGACTTTCCTGGTTAGGCCACGGGGAGGAATAGAAGCCCTAAGAAACGCCCTCTGAGGGCTACCACTCATGCTTCTCCGTTTACCAGCTTGAAGCTCCGGCTGTCTCTCAGGCAAGACACCTGACTGATTTTTCTATCACTTTAATAGGTAATACCTACCTTGTCAGTTAAAATATTTCAGCAACTCCCTTAGGCCAGATAAATCCAAGTAAGTTTAAATTAGATGCCTCAGCAACATCAGTCATTGGAAAAGCTTCCGGATAGAGCAAGCCATACCGTCTCTCTCATTATAGACAGAGGGTCTTGAATGAAACCCTTTAACGGGCCTTCTTCATGGCTCTGGGGCAGAATGGGATACATTTGTATTATACCACATTCAGAATTTTTTTACAACTCTTAGAAAGAATACATTTTCCATTTACATGAAGCCTCAACAGTTCTCAACACAGCTGTAAAATTCTGCTTTTAGCAGAAATCTGATCATGTCACTCCTCTGCTAAAACACTTTCAAGGACTCTTTCCACCCACTGGATTGTGTCCTACCTCCTCTTGCTAGAATATCGAGTTGACTGTAATTTAGTCAGACACTCCTTTGCCAGTCTCAGCTCCACTTCACACCCCAAGCACTTTAACACCTCCAGCCAAGCAGCTCCATGTACGACTTACTGGGAGATGCTTTCCTGAATTTTCATCCGTGCCTGGGCGCAAGCCTGCCTTTCTGTCAAGAATGCCTTCTGTGTTTCCAGTTCTGTTCACCCATCTTTAGAATCTTTTCCAAATACTACCTTCTCCATTATGCCTTTCCATACCGGAATATGGAGAGAGTATCTCCAACCTATAAATTCTCGTCATGCCCTTTACTTCCATTGTTCAACTACAAGCATACAAATTGAAACTCAACAAAGCTTTCTGACTTGGTCCTGGTCTCGTTCATCTTTGCATCGGTCATCTATATCTGGATCAATGCCTCATGCATAATAGCTTCTCAATAATACACATTCCATTTTATTGGATATGATTTATTTCTACTTCTCTCTTTTTTGGGGTCCCTCAACCTCCTTTTTGTCTTTTTTTTGTCTCTTTCATATGCTGACTATCAAATCCACTCTAGGTCCAATGAGAAAGGTGATAGTCAAACAAATGCCAAACCTACTATAAACTTCAGGGGACTAAAGTTTGCTTTTAGCTGAGAGGATTAGAGAATGTTTGTAAAACACTTTGGAAGGGAAAATCTCCCTGCATGTGTTAATTGCTATTGTTATTAGTGATTTCCCTTCAGGTGGGAAGTCTTAGAGTATTAGCTAACACTCACAAGAGAGTTTGCATGATACACTCAGAATCTTAGCTAGTGGAAACTGGTGATGAAATTTTACGTCGCAGAGTCTCTTTGGGTTCTGAGCTTAACCCAAAGGACAATGAGTTTTCTTTGTAGAAATCTGTCCAGAATGGCAGTGGCATCTGCGTTAAGGGAAAGGAAAAATTATATCACTAGTTCATACCTGGCCTCAATTTTTGCTGACTTTCACAAAAATTAAAGCAATTAATTTTGTGTTATGACAGTGGCTTTCCTTTTTCCAAGTTTACCACCTTTTGGCAGTTAATGAACACTTTTTCCTTTCTAAAGCCAGTTTTTTAAAATGCGTGATGATAAATGCATGGTGCTAAAATCTTACCTCTGTCTTGAGAACTTCTTGTAACTTGTCTCAGGAGGCCATTTTCTGAAATCGTGCAGTAAGTGTCAATTTACAAACTGCATAGCATCCTGCATGCTTCTGAGGGATGCAGTGCTGAAAGAGTGTTGAAGGCTCTTATTTATCTTCCACAAAGACAGTTGAACAGTAGGCATCAAGATGAAGAAAATGTGACTGAATTAAACCATGAAAACGTGCTTTCAACTCCTTCAATCTCTCTAACTCAAGAGGTATAGACAGTTTAAAACACAGCAATAATCTTTCTCAAAATATGATAATTCCTGTCAGCATCTATTTTGTGGAAACCTAGAAGCATAAACATGTGAAAACACAATGCTTTGGGGACAACCAGGATCCAAACAATAGAAGAATTATGAAAAAATTCAGTTTTATTATTTTTCTAAATACACACAGTTGTACAAATTGCCTGTACACAAAATATCTCCAGTTCCAGATTAAGCAGGCCCTACAACTAAATAGATACGTTTCATTGATAATTAGGGCTTATTTGATAGTAAATGTCTCTAAAGCTCTGGACAATTGTTTATCCTTTTAAGCATAATGTCCCTCTCCCCAGCCTTTAAAACAATATCAAATATTATAGAGTACGTTGTACTTAAAGTAAAAAAAATAAATTTCAGACCAGAACCAATTCAATCGAATATGTTTTACATTTAGAACTCAATCTAAATTAGTTATATATATATATAAACTTAAATATTTAATTACCTTAATTCATTAATTTATTTAGCAAATATACTCCAAGCAATGTGTTAGGTGCTCAGATAGCCAAAAGAAAAAATACTATATCTTGCCTTCAAGGTGCTCAGTCTAACTCTAATCTTAAACTTAGACCTGATCCTACACACATCCTCTCATACATAAACTATAACTCACAAGTCACCACGATAAGGTCCAGGGTAGAATGAAGAATAGGACACAAAGGGACCTAAAGGAATGAATGACTCACGGAATTTTTATCCACTACAACGATGAACTCCAAAGCAGAATGGGCCAGCCTTGTGGATGCTCAAGACACTCCAATGGGATTCTACAGGGAAATAGAAAATATTTATTTACATTTATTTTTATGTTGTCTTATTTATTTGTCTTTTTGTGTGTGATTTCTAATGTACACACTATATGTAACACAGAGATATACAATTTATAAATAAATAATAGGCATTCTGAGAGTGCTTACTCTGTTCTTTTTTAACTTATGATGTAAACAATATAAAAATTGCAGACTATTTACCTTGGAATTGTCAAGCCACTGGATGATTTTGAGATGGCAAGAATATAAACTGGTTTCTATTTTAGGAAGATTACTTGGTGACAATGTAGAGGGTAAATGGAGGGGAGTGAAAACTGACAAAGGTGTCGGTGAAAGACGATGCATTTCTGAACTAATGTAACTAAAGTGGAATTGAAGAGTAGAAGACTGATTTGAAACATATGAGAGAGATTGAATAAATCGTATTTAACATAATGTGAAGTCAGCCTGGTGGTCTAGTGGTTAAGATTCGGAGCTCTCACCGTCATGGCTCTGGGTTTGTTTCCTGGTCAGAGAACTACACCACCTGTCTGTCGGTTGTCATACTGTGGCAGCTGTGTGTTGCTGTGATGCTGAAAGCTGTGCCACTGGGATTTCAAATACCACCAGGGTCACCCATGGTGGACAGGTTTCTGATGCAAAAAGACTGGGCAGGGTTCCACTCTGCTGTACAAAGGGTTGCTAGGAGTCAGAATCAACTCCACGGCACTAACAACAAAAACAATGTGAGGTGTGAGGGAAAAGGATAGAGTCTCTCTAAACTCTACCTTCCAGATTCTAGGATTGGTGATAGAAAAAATGGTACCTTATTAACTGATATATTTCATACCAGAAATGATTGGAACTTATTTGGGGTAAAAGAGGAAAAATAAGTTCAGTTTAGCATTTGAGTTAGAGATGTATGGGGAACATTTCTAAGTAGAGATGTTCAGGTATCAGCTGAATAATTAGATCTTTTACTGAAGAGGGACCAGATGGTGACCAGATTTATGAGTGCTTTTAAACATAGATGGTAGTAGTGTTGTTTATCTTTTAAATGAGAAGGCCAATTTTAGATTTCTTAGAAGTCCTTAAAACCTTGTGCATGGATGGAATAAATAGTGGCTTCCATAGTATCACTTCTTAGTGCTAAAAAATTCGTCCTGAAACAAATTACTTGTTGCATAGGCCTACATTTGCAGTCCCAAAGGTGGGAATCTTGTAGTACACACATTTAATAGAGTGAACAAGACTGGCCTAACCACTACGATGACTGCAAAGATCAAAACAGGGCCAAATATAATTACAAGATTACAGCAAAGGGCTAAAGATGGGACAGTATTATGAAGGGCCTGAATTGAATTGGGGCCATGACAAAGATTTAGGGCCACGAGAAATGTCAGAAGTGGATCTAAATAACGAGGGAAAAGGGACAAGGCCTTAACTTAATCGAGCGTCCTGTTCCTCTCTGTACTGCCCACATTTTGCAGACAGCCTGCTATGGCACAGATTTTGATTACTGCTGACGCAATGAAAGTTGAAAGAATTATACATAAGAGAAAATGATACAGTACAAAATGAGAAGCCAGTTCATTCTGACCATTATTAATTGACATTTATTTGCGTGTGTGCGTTTGTATAGCAGTAAATTTACATGTGAATATTATGAGTATGAATATACATATTTTCTATATATTTTTAATGGGATTATACAAACTTATACTAACACATTGGCATCATTCACCATTTACCAATTTATTTCAATATATTTCTCATTTTAAAGGCTGTACAGTATTCCACGCTATAGAGGTATTGTAATTTACAAAAGGAGTTGCCATTTATGTGTCTCCAATTCTTTCACTATGATGAACAATGTTTCAGTGACTCAAGGAGTAGTTTTAAAATTATAATTCCTAAGGAAATGAAATATCTTATATGAAAAATACTTATTTAAGTGTATAATCATCAACATAAAACACTAATAATATGAAAAGACTACATATAATAAATTATCTGAGGGAATAGAGGATTTATAACTCTCATCTCACGTTTATTCTGGGGCTGGAAGAATTACCTGAACAATTTAAATCTTATACATACATGTATATATAGAGATGTATGCATGTATATATAAAATGTATGTGTGTATGTGATAGTGTGTCTGGGTGTGTGTGTGTGTCTATGTGCCAAAAATTGCATTTGTATAAGTCAAATGCCTGGATGCATGTGTGATATGGTTACTAAGCCCTATCTCCCCAGAACTACGAGTTGGGTATAAGATTCAATAAATTTGTTTGAATAATACCTAAAATCAAGAAACTTAAGTTTGGAAAACATTTTAATATTTTTCAGATATTTTCTTTGTTGCCTTTGACAACTAAACAAACTATCTTAAACTATAAATATAAACTATGAATTTTAGAAATAGCCTTCAGTGAGAGCTGGATTCTGATATTCAAAGGGTGTCATCAGGATCTGATTTTTCTTTCAATTTTCTTCTCAAGGAGACTTTCCCTTTGTGGTATGTAGAGCCTTGCACATAACAGATGCTTTGCAAATATTCTTTGAAAAAGTGAGTGAGGATGAGCTGCATTACACTAAGAAAGAAGGAAGAAGATTCTTTTTGCCAACGACTATAGCAAAAATCTCATAATTAAGTCCCATTGACCTAGTGTGTGTCACTTGTCTATCATTGCACCAAAACTGTGGTCAAAATTACGAAATAAACAGAGGGCCAGGTGTCAGCCCCTGAGATATGATACAGAGAAGGACATGATTTGATAGAACAAACCCATACTGTAAGGCACAGATTTTGTGCCAGATAGTCTAGCAGGTGTTCTGAAAGATCTGAAGATGTATATGATATCTTCTCAGTCTTAAAAAATTCACTACCTGGGGGCCGGCCCGGTGGCGCAAGCGGTTGGGTGCGCGCGCTCCGCTGCGGCGGCCCGGGGTTCGCTGGTTCGGATCCCGGGCGCGCACCGACGCACTGCTTGGCAAGCCATGCTGTGGCGGCGTCCCATATAAAGTGGAGGAAGATGGGCACAGATGTTAGCCCAGGGCCGTCTTCCTCAGCAAAAAAAAAAAAAGAGGAGGATTGGCAGATGTTAGCACAGGGCTGATCTCCTCACCAAAAAAAAAAAAAAAAAAAAAAAAAAAAAAAAAAATTCACTACCTGGTAAAGAAATTAACCACTCAGATATGGACTAGTAAATTTAATATTATCTATGCTACTATCTACTTCTGGGATTTCAAGAACTTTCTCATTAGTACACATCACATAATCTGAAAATGAATCTCTACAACTATCTGTCAAAATACTGTGTCAAATTATTATTATTAAAACTAAAAAAATTAAAAATAAAAAATATGTTTGGTACTCAACTTTACAAAAAGTGCTTTTTATACAAAGTTGACGTATTTTGCTTTCTAGATTAATCATTACTACATTTCTGTAAATAAACTTCTCTGAAAGGAAGTTATCTTAAAAGTCTAATATTGTTTATCGTGTCCACAAGAAAATACAAATTTTAAAAAGTCTACTCTTTGGAGGAAGTAAAAATAACACTGCAATGAGAAATTTGAGTCAAAGCTGTGATCAGGCATAGAGAGCCATGTTATAGTTTATTCTTCATGGGGAAGCCATATGTTCTGACTCTACTAAGAGTTACAAGTTATAACTCTCATCATTGAGGCGAAATGCATGCAGTTATTTGGAAAGCCAAGCGGAGCTTGGTTGCTTATCCTATCAACTTTTCCATCAGCTAAGGTCTTGGCTTAGGATGTTTTGATGATAATGTAAGAAAAATGTAACAAGAATGTAGTGTGATTTGTCACCAACTGGAAGGAATTGACAGAAATGAAGTTTCGTCTATCATCAGAGCTTTTGTACTGAAAAGATTAAAGCTTTAAGTTGACCCAGATGAAATTGCCCTTTTTTAGATCAAAATTGTCAAATATCAACATATGATTCAACCTAATATGTAGGCTAATAATAGCTATGAAAGTATGTGTATAGAGCGGACACAGTGAAAGCAGATTTAATTTATTCCTCTGTGTTGTTTATATTCCTATGTAGCTTTCTTCATTGATAGCTCTAGGTAAACTTTAGCCCAAGCACAGCTGAAGCATCACAAATATTTAATTAGTGTAGCCCAAATGAATGAGGTAGAGGTTCCGCTATATTGCCTCGTTAAACTGACACACATTGACTTCTTGTGGGAGGGGAGACTTTTGCAAGGACTTCTCCACCTCTACCCAGTTGCTCCAAATTCAAATAATACTGACTTTAGCATCTCATCCTGGGAAATTGACATAATTAAGCATTCTTCAAAGAAAAATAGACTCTGATGTCTCTAACGCTATTAAATATTTACTGTGCACATCATTGCAGTAAATTCCCTGACAGAAAGTGATGCTACCAAAGTAGATCAAATGAGAACATCACATCGCCTTGTAGCAAGTGTATCCAGCTCTATTAAATTATTAAACAATATATATCTATATGCATGAAATATAAATGTGGTAGCCGCATAGTGTGGAGGCTGAAGAGTCTGTGAAAGTATGTCTGGAATATGTTTCCCAATACTCCCAATTCTCAGCTCAGACATGAAGCTGGCTATACTTAACTCTGCAGGTAGGCATTCCCTCATACTGAATGTTTGCCCTGAGCTGCAATTAGGATTAAGAAGGAAAAAAATAATAATAATTAAATTGTAGTGAGAGCAGTTCCTTGTGCAAAAAAATTAAATCAAAAGAATCAAAAAAGGATACTGAATTAGAAAACCAATCTAAGTTATATCAGATCCAAACTTGGCCTCTTCTGATATGAAACCCAACTTACAGGGGCAAAGGAGAGAAAAATATCTGGCTGATATCTGTTGATAGCTCATGTTCTCACAGTCCAGAAAGACTGGGGTCATCAGGACGACTGAGCTATGGCAAAGCTATCTTTTTGTGGAAATACCATTAAATTTTAACTTTTGAGTGTCTCTGGGTTCCAGATGGGATAGTAGAGGTGCTAGACATTTTTCAAAATGCCTTAGTTTAAAAAAATAATGATTTGAAAAACCTAAGATATTCGGTAAAGACTAAGAAGAGAATTTGTAGTCACCTAATCTGAACTCCTCCAAACTCTACATTCCAATTACTCAGCTGGATAAATATTATCCCAACCATTCTCAAAGAGAACCTACCTGGTGAGGAAGTTAAGTAGTCATCGTTATGGGAGTTCAAAAAGGATTTCTTCAGGGCACCAGAAAACACAAACATATGTGGAAGGGAGAATTGAAATATTTTACGAATATTGGCCAAACCTCTACCAGATAACTATCATAGGTATTCTGCCTGACTTATGTAATCATTAAGAAGAATTCTGGTAACATTACCACACTTTTTAAATAAGGAAATTGAGGTTCATACAGGGAAAATATTTCAGGCCTTGAATTCAAATACAGATTTGATTCAAAGATCCAGGCTCTATTCCTTACATAATGTTGCTTCTCTAAAAATAAGTTGAAACATGATTAGCGGCAAAATGAATAGTAGATTTCAGAGTTGAGGTAGGAAGACGCAAAAATAAAATAATAAAAAGCAGGAGTTTGCAGGATCTTTTTCCAAGAGATCTCTTACTAGGATGTCATATCACACCTTGTCCATACGATCAGCCCTGTCATTGGAAGCAGGCAAAATCAGAGATAAAAATAAGAGTCAACAAAGTTAAGAGACTCTGTATTTTGTTTGTTTTGTTTCATTTTGTTTCGTTATTTAGTCTTAGAATTCTACTTTCAAAATAGACTGGGCATTTTCTACTGATCACACCAAGATTGGGAGATTGGCTCCACTGTAACTTTCTCAATGTAATCACGATATGACTGGTTCTATAAATTTCATTCTTAATAAATAAAAAGAATTTACTAATAATGATTCTAAACATTCTGGGATATCTCCAAGAATCTGAAGAACTCTATGAAATTCTTTGGGAGATAGTTAAATTTTTTCTTTAGATTACTTTTTATGACAAGCACTTTTAAAAACAAATGTTCTACAAACTCAAGATAAGATGAATTCCTTGAAATACTCAGAAATCATTTACCTAGATAGCATGTGCTCCTTTTACTAGTTATAAAATAAACACATGTACATTTATTATAGAAATTTTGATGCGTACTGTAAAGAGTATAAAGAAGAAGAACAAAAAATCACCCATAAAGAAAATAATGTCAGCATTTTGGTGTGCTTATTTTTTATCTTTTTATGTTTATTTTTATATACTTCATATTATATATGTGTATGTATATATATATAATTTTTATCTAGCAGTTTTATTAAATGTTGTAAGAATTTTCCCTATGTTACTATAAATTATTTGTAAGCATAATAATTCAGAGTTCATTTATGTTTAATTCTCTAGATGTGAATTATCAGCCTAAAGTCAGGAATTTTTTTGCCTAGTATAAATAATGCTTTGATCAGTATCTTTTTGCAAAATTATCTGTATTTCTGATTGTCATAGCATTGCTTTCCAGAAGGGAACTAGTTAAATTATATGATACGAGTTTAAGAAAAAATTCAGCCGTGGGGCTGGCCTGGTGACGTAGTGATTAAGTTCACGTGCTCCGCTTCGGGGGCCTGGGGTTTGCAGGTTCAAATCCCAGGCCCAGACCAGGGCACTGCTCATCAAGCTGTGCTGTGGTGGCATCTCACATACCAGATGGAGGAAGATGGGCAGAGATGTTAGCTCAGGGCCAACCTTCCTCAGCAAAAAGAGGAGGATTGGCAACAGATGTTAGCTCAGGGTCAGTCTTCCTCATCAAAAAAAAAAAAAATTCTCGGGCCGGCCCTGTGGCTTGGTGGTTAAGTGCGCGCGCTGCAATGCTGGTGGCCCGGGTTCGGATCCCGGGTACGCATTGAGGCACCACTTCTCCGTTCATCCTGAGGCCGAGTCCCACATACAGCAACTAGAAGGATGTGCAGCTACGACATACAACTATCCACTGGGGCTTTGGGGGAAAAAATAAAATAAATAAAATCTTTAAAAAAAAAAAAAAAAAAATTCTGCCTTTCATTCTGAAAATTTTCAAGCATGTATGAGAGTAATGAGACTAGCTTAATAAACCCTCACTCATATACCATAATTATCAATATTTTGTCCTCTTAGTCTCGATCTATTCCTTTTCCTACTCTTTTATGTTAATTTGTTAACTCAGTTTTGCAGAAGCATTTTAGAGACAGACAATCCAAATTTAGCACTAAATTTTTCAGTATGCATTTCTAAAAAAAATAGCAAGAATAAAAACATTTTACATAATGGCTAAATCATTACTGAATCTAAAAATTAACAACATCTAAATTCTAAAACTTAACAAATGATTGCTTTATGTCATCTAATACCCAGCCCATAACCAAATTAAAAAAAAATATGTCCTCTTATCCAGTTGGTCAGTTGGAATAGGGATCCATCAAGTTTTATCTACTGCATTTGGCTTCCTCTACTGTGTTTCTCAAATCTCTTTTAACTTGAGTTTCCACCTTTCCATCTTACTTTCCTGTGCCATTAAGTGGTTTAAGGAAACATATCAGTTTCTCAGTAGAACATCCCACATTCTAGATTCATTTGATCACTTATTCGTGATGTCATTAAACTTATCCCTATAACTTTTGTTCTTCTTGTAAACTGGAAGTTGGACCTGAAGTCTTGGCAAGAGTATTTTCTAGGTGCTGTTTTGTCCATATTTCATCCCTTCAGGAATCGTATAACATCCTGCTTCTAGTGATGGTAAGAGGATTGATTTCCTAGTGTCAGCCTAACTCCTTTATTGTAAAGTTGCATGTTTCCCTATATGATCAGCAAGTCATTCAGGGAGTAACGCTTTCTTTTCTGCAATAAATTCTCTGTTTACTTTCCCTTTAGAGGCATTAGCAACCATTGATGAACATCGCTTAAATCAATTATTTCCTTAGGGATTGCGAAATGAAAATATAAGCTTTTTTATTCGTGTTGCTTAATTGCTTTCCTGAAAGATTTTATAAAATTAAACACTCATATCTACATATAATTACGTCTTTATCAACATGCACTTGCTGCAGTATTGTTTTAGGAAAACTGTTTATTAACTTGATAGAGAAAAATGTATATTTTTTGTTATATGGATTTTTAAAAATGGTTTTAATATGTTTTTTTCTTTCCCTGTCTTCTATCGCCACATCGTATCAAATTTAATTAATTTAAACTGAGGTAATAGACAAAGCTTATGGGAGAATTTTGTTTTTGTATTATATATCAAACATCTTTCCTGATTTGTGTGTGTTTATGTGTTCAATCTTCTAACCAGAGTTACATAGGTTATTTATAATAAACTGCATATTGAGTACTGTGTTTCATTACTCTTAAAAGATTTTTATGTTATGATTTATGACTTTAAAATTTTGCAGTTCTTTTGTTATTCTTTGTTCTCTTAATAATAAAGCCAATATATTGAGAATGTACTTTGTGCCACACTGTTCCAAGGACCTTACATGAATTATCTAGTTTCACACTCATGCTATCTTTATTATCAGCCCCATTTTGGACATGAGGACATCAAGGTACTATAGAGTTGATGGAGTAATCTACACTTCAGAGCCAGGCTGTCTATTTCTAGAATCTGTATATGTAACCAAGGTACTGCGTTGCTTCTTAGCTATGGCACATTTTCAACATGTTTTTCTCGGGGGCTATTTAAATGATCACAAACAGAGAATATTAAATAATGACTTTTTGCTGTCTTCACAAATAAGCAAAAATTTATCTGGTTATAAATTTCCTAAATAACAACTTCTTCTCTCAAAACTCCATAGAGGGGCCAGCCCTGTGGCATAGCGGTTAAGTGTGCACGCTCCGCTGCTGGCGGCCCAGGTTCTGATCCTGGTCACGCACCGAGACACCGCTTGTCAGGCCATGCTGTGGCTGCGTCTCATATAAAGTGGAGGAGGGCCGGTCCCGTGGCTTAGCCATTAAGTGCTCACGCTCCGCTGATGGCGGCCCGGGTTTGGATCCCGGGCTCGCACTGATGCACCACTTCTCCGGCCATGCTGAGGCCGTGTCCCACATACAGCAACTAGAAGGATGTGCATCTATGACATACAACTATCTACTGGGGCTTTGGGGAAAAAAATAAATAAATAAAATTAAAAAAATAAAAAAATAATGTGGAGGAAGATAGGCACAGATGTTAGCCCAGGGCCAGTCTTCGTCAGCAAAAAGAAGAGGATTGGCATGGATGTTAGCTCAGGGTGGATCTTCCTCACACACACACACACAAAAAAATCCATAGAAAAGTATTTTTAAATAATGTGCTGCTTGGAAAAACAAGTGTTAATGTAAAATAATGTATTTCATGATCAAATAAGGTAGGAAGTTAAACAGATTTTTATTTGTTTGGTTTTGACTTTTTGGGGGTCAGTAAACTTTTTCTGTAAAGGGCCAGATACTAAATATTTTCAGCTCTGTAGGCTATACAGTCTCTGTAGAAACTATTTAACTCTGTCATAGGGCAAAAGCTTTCATTGACAATACATGAATGAATGAGTGTGGCTGTGTTCTAATAAAGCTTTATTTACAAAATACAAAGTGGGCCGTATTTGGATTACGGTCGTAGTTTGTAATTCTTGATTTTATTTTTAACTCATGGGTTTTCAGAGTATTAATAGTATTAATGTTAATCTGTCATTATATATTATTATTCTTTAAGATGGCTCATAGGTTGTGTTTTACAAATTTCTTGGTTGCAGCATCTTTTTTTACAGAGTAGCTCATGAAGCTGATATATACTTTGTTTCATTTTACTTTGGTTTAGAATTAAAGAGAAGTTTAAAGCTGATCCTATTTGCTTCTTCAAGAGCCTCCCTTTTTTTTATCTTTTAGTAAAAAAATGTCTTCTGCCTAGACACTTGTGAAGTACTTAAAAATCTGTAATGCTTTCAATATGTGCATTAGGAAAGGTACTGCTACGTGTTATAAAAAATAAACTCCTCGTATCCATGGCTCAACTCAATGAGTGTAACTCCCACTGACTGGTGTGGTGCAAATCATGTTAGGAAAATATCCAATGCCCTGTTTATATTATTAAAAAAAGACAAAACCACCAGTGATCCTTAGGCATTGATGAGGGGTGCTGCTCCATGTAGGCATTCAGGGACTCAGGGTTTCCCATCAACAACACAGGTCATCCAAGTTCGCTCAGCCAGAAGACAGGAAAAGAGGAGAATCATGAGGGAGGATTTGAGGCCAAGGCTGGAAGTGGTGTAAATCACTTTCTCTAAAATCCCATTGGCTGAAAGTCAGTAACATGGCCACACCTAAGTGCAAGGGAGACTGGGAGATATAGTGTTTCTATGTGAAAGAGTTTTGATGACAAGATAGCTGAGCCTGTTTTCATACATTATGCCTGGAATACTCTAAGTCCTTCTTTTGTACATAAAAGTCTTTTCTAGCTCAGTAATATTTTTTTTATTTTATATCTTTTGTTACTGTGTTAGTTTTCTAGTTCTACATAACAAATAATTGCAAACGAAGTGTTTATAAACAACACACATTTATTATCTCACACTTTCTGTGGGTCAGGAGCCCAGGCACAGCTAAACTGTGTTCTTTGCTTCCAGTCTCACAGTCTGCAGTTGAGGGTCAGCTGAGCTTTGTTATCATCTGGAGGCTGAGCTGGGGAAGAATCTGCTTCAGGAGTTACTCAGGCTTTTGGTAGAGTCCGTTTCCTTACGCTTTAGGGCTGAGGGCCCCAGGTCCTTGTTGACAGTTGGCTGGAGGCTGCCCTCAACAACTAGAGGCCGCCTATGGTCTCTAGAGACAGCCGGCAGTTCCCTGACACAGGCTTCCTCAATATGGCTGCTTAATTAATCAAGTCAAGAAGAAGAATCTCTAGACAGAGTCTGCTAGCAAGAAGCCATGTGATGCAAGTCACACAAGGTAATCATAAGAGTAACATTTCATTACTTTTTCATATTCTATCCTTTAGAAACATAGGATGGTCCTGCCCAAAATCAAAGGGAGATGATTATACAAGGGTGTGAATAACAAAAATTAGGAATCAGGGGGACCACCCTAGGTTCTGATGTGTCTTACTCTTTAGATTTAATTGCAAGTTCGGTGAACATATCAGACTTTTGTGGGACTACAGCTTTAGTCTTTTTTTTCTGAGTCATTTTGTCGGAATGAGAGGATTTCCCCGGGGCCACCTTAATCTGTTTAGAAAATTTAACCCAGTGCTTTGTGGCCTTGCTCTTAATTTGGTCTTTGCCCTGAGGTTGTAATTTAATTGCTCATTGTTACTCTACACATTTTTTTCAGTTGTATCTTTTTCTTCCTTGGTGATGAGAAATTGTTGCATCTTTCTACCCCTCCAGAGCAAGAATTTCTCTATTACCTCTTTTACCAATAATACTTGACTGCAAATCTGCCAATTCTTTTCTGAGTCATTTCTTTCTTAGTACCATGTCAAGTGCACCCAATAACAAATAAGGCAAACTGGCAAAATTCCGTTTTGCTATTCCTTTGTCTAAAGCCATAAGATATGCCATTTGCCTTCCAAATTATCTCAGGCAATAGCGACATCAAATATTTTGCCATTGCATAACACTCTTAGTTGGAAAGAGAAAGGAATACAGGCCAACAGAAGTCGTTTTTTCCAATGTCACGTATTTTGGGTGTTATTTTTTTTGACCGTCTCCCATTTCTAGGTACAAACTTCTATTTAGTCACTTTACATTACTGACAATTGACCTCAAAATCTCAGGGGCTTGGAAGAAAAAAAATGTGTACTCCTCATATGATAATATGTCAATCGAGTGTCAGTTCTGAATCTGCTCCTACTCAATGCTTGCTCTTCTCCTATGCCAAAGGAGTACCAACCTCCCTATTGTTGCTGCTTCTGCAGGAAGATCTCAATATGAAGAAAATCTTTGGAATACAGCTGAATTCACAAGAACTATAGCTGACCCATCATCAACTTGCAGCTGACACATAACACGTGTCAGAAATAAATCTTTGTTGTTACAAGCCACTGGGATTTTGTGGCCATTTGTTACTATAGCAAAGCTTACAAATACATAGTCTCTTAATAAATGTATGTAGTAAGAAAGGAGCCTATGGGAAACGGGAAAGGTAGTCTGGGGCAAATGGCAGAAAGGCATACATCAGGCTGTTCAGAAGTTAGTGTCCATGCAGTAGATAAATAAATATATATGGGTTTATGTATATTTGCCTGTATATATCATACCGGCCCTGATATTGTTTCCCCTACCCTAACCCAGCATATATGGGGTTAAAACCAAAAGCACCCATCCCCTTTCCCTGCTCCATTAGTTACATTCATATGTAAATATCGCTTTCTTTAACCTTGGTATCCTGGAGCTTCACATATGCATGAAACTAGTGTTGAGATTTGAGGACTGACCTCTGCCTCACACAAGTCACCTAGAAGGTACAAATTGTTAAAACCCAGGAGGCCTTGGCTAATTACGGATCCTTGAAGTTTATTGCGGGAAAACTGATGTCCGGAGAGTAACAAGAAACTAACATTTCCCAGACCCCAGCTCCTCAGCCTCATGGCTCCGGAATCCACCATCCACTATGGAAGCAGTAAACAAGGACACTCACCTGCAGATTCCCATATCCCACCACCCGTCTCCCTGCACACAGTCACGTTCCTCACAACCTTTAAAACTCTTTGCCTCCCATCTTTCAAGGAGATGGATCTGAATGCCTACTCCCATCTCCCAGCTGACATCACCCGAAATAAACCTCTTCCTTTGCCACAAGCTTGGTGTTCCAGTTTTTTGGCCTTCTCCTGTGCCGTGGGTAAATGAACCTGTGTTTGTGTTTGGTAACTTATATGCATTATGTGTGTACGTGTGTATATAGATAGAAAGATGGATGGATGGATGGATAGATAGATACACAGATGGATAGATGGATATATAGATAGATAGGTAGATCTGTTTCAGGGAAGCCCTCTTGCCCCAGACTTAGGAGCAGAAGTGTGGAGGGAGGTCAGTGAATCAAACTCTTTTTAGAGCTTCTTATGGCCATCTGGGCTATTCTGGCTCAGAAAAAACATTACATGTGTAATTTAAAAATATTCTTCTCAATCCATCTTCATTAATTGTGTTGTTTTTAGAGATTTCCCTCACACCTTGCTTTTTGGTCTTATTTTTCATTCAGTCTGGTTGTTAGCTTTTGCCCTTTTTTATATCTTTGTGGGTATTTATAGGGAAATTTATTGGAGGACATATTGAGAATTATTAATGTTCTTCCATATTAAGCTCGATTTATTTTTCCAATATTTTTGAGCTGGTGTTTTTCTCTCTCTCTTTTTTTAAGTAGTGTAAACAAGGCATTGCATATTTCCTTAAACTGGTTTGCTTACTTAGAAATAGAATTAACCCCTTGGAAATAAGGAGATAGTAGTTCAGTGAGATTGTTGGTGGCCATAATTACCTCTCTTAATTGTTCCCGTGTTTTGAAACAATAAAGGGAAAGATTTATTTGGGGAGGACAGATCAGAGCCTCTTCCAGTACCGTAACATTCCCCCTTTCTCCCCAACAATGCTCCATTCGTGGTAAGGAGGTGTTCTGTGTTTCCTTAGCCTTCCCTTCCACCAGGAGACGGTATCCTACTGTGTGTCAGGGAAGATGTATAGCCTGTTGAATTCACCTGGTTTTTTTTCTTTCTTTCTTTCTCCAGGAGCTAATGTGAGCAATAAAGAACACAAACTCATGAAAAGACATAACTCTTTTTGTCAGCTGTGTCACTACGATTCAATACATTCATGTATGAGAAGACAGTAGTGTCTGCTACAGTGGTACAGCCTTACAAACTCTCACCCTTCTCCAACCCCACCTCCCGAGAGAAATGACAGAGAAAATAGGCACTTTGTCATATTAAAATTTTACAACAGAGGACACATTAGCTGAGAAGCTAAATCTCCCACATAATCCAACACTGTCATTAGTTGACTTCTAGTCTTATTTTTGTATCAAGCTCTTTTTCTGCCGATTGGGGAAAAACGTTGGACTAGCTTCTTTCTAATTCCCTCTTTCTTTTTAACTTGTTTATATTACTACTGAGAACAAATGGTTATTTCAATAGATGAAGAGGAAAAACAAATTATTTTCTTTGTCTCCAGCAGGTGCCTAGAAAAATCACTTATTCATTGGGGGAGAGGTGTATTTATTGCCTTCTCCTCCTCCTCCTCCTCCTCCTCCTCCTTCTTCACAGAGCTTTTTCTAATAAACAGACTCTTTCTACTATTTCTATAATAGTTTAGGTAACTATTTCCCCGTCATTGGTAATGCAGGAAACCTGTCAATAAGGATCTGACATTTATAGAGAAAGAACTGCATAGTTTCCCCAAAAGTTGAAGGAATTTCTTCTCTGCAGAAGTTATTAGGTTTCTGTACATAAGATTATGTAATGACATGTTTAAAATTAAATTTTAATAATCCATGATAAAAATAAATATATTTTGGATTCCTTAGTGTCCCCTAGAGTAAGAGCAGGGGGTCAATTATTATTTATAGTAAAGGCTGAAATTGGGAAATTCATAGAAATATTACATGTTAATGATTAAGAAGAGAAAGGAGAAAGAGATGTGAAGAAATTGTACAGAAAGGAAACTGACCAAGAATTTCTGATATTCAAATAAATATTTATAAAGCTCATAGTACAGAGTAGGGCACATAGTGGGTGATCTTTAAGTGTGTGCTAAATACAGGCATAAAAACTCTCCTCCTTTGTACCTCCGAGCTGAGTAGTTAGCAAAATTAAATCAAATAGCAAAATCTAATTGATATTGGATGCATTATTCTCCCCTTCAATCTCGGACAGTGGTATCATTAGTACGTTGGAAGGAGTTTCTAATTTTTTCTCTTTTCACTTCATCTTGACAGGTCCTATTGATGATGATGAATCATTTGTGCATCTGTTTCCCTTTTGGACCCTCATTGCATGTTGACCGTGGCACATCTTTTGCTATCTTTTTTCATTTGGTGGCAATGAGCAATGCCCTTGGTGTTAGCACAATTGCTTCAGTTTTGAAATACCAAATAAGATAATGAGACCCCAAGAGTCACTGATGGAGAGGAGAGTAGATCGGATGGGGTGATGGCTTTGTCTCCAGAGATTCTCAGTAGTTAAAAAGCTGCTTAAATGTTTATTGCATAATAAATCTGATTTTGCTGGGTTAAAACTGTGCACCAAGAGCAAATTTGACACTTTGTAAGATTTACTAAAAGATAGAGTGTAAGTTTATAGTGGGAGAAACTAACTTGCTCTCTATACGGTCATGCGCTGTATAACGACGTTTTGGTCAACAATGGAACGCATATATTATGGTGGTCGCATGAGATTACTACCATATAGCCTAGGTGTGTAGTAGGCTATACCATCTAGGTTTGTATAAGAACACTCTATGATGTTCGACCAATGACAAAATCGCCGAACGCCTCATTTCTCAGAATGTATCCCCATCGTTAAGAGACACATGACTGTAAATGGAAATTGGCCAACAACGAGCGTCTGGTAGAGTGACAAAAACCATAGAGAAAGAAATGCACAGTTTTGCCACAGTAGAAAGAACAGTCAAGATACTGATATGGAATTAGGTCTCTTACCTGCCACTAAATTCTGAGGCCTTTTCAAAACTCTAGACCCCTGCATAAATGGATAAATATTCTGGATAGTTGTCAATTTGTTATGTTAGTCTTCATTCAGTGCGTCCCATGCTCAGTAATTCTGAAGAGTCCTTGTTCCATTACACTTAAGGTGAAAAACGTGCAGGCCCTTGTTCCACACAGCTGTTTTGGGATACCTAGACAATGTTTCTAGCATGCATTAACTTTCAGCCATTACATATGTAAGAAATACAAAATATGGTGGACAGTTTCTAGCTGGGATGAGTCTTGGGATGTAGACTGACAGAGTTAAGGATTAGTTCAGTATTTGAGCAGAGTATTGGAAGGACATTTGCAGCAAATGTGGCATAGGATCCTGGTGAGAGATAATGTTATTTAATGTTTACGTCTGACTTTTGTTGCTTTTAATTATGTGGCTTTGGACTGTTGCTTAACCTTTCTGAGCCTCAGGCATCTCATCTTTAAAGTGGGTTTAGTAAGATGTCATGGCCCCCTCTCAAGATTATCCTCAGGATCAGGTAAGATGATAACAAACATGAAAGCAATTGAATTGCCAACTGTGAAGTGGTATATGTACAAATATTAGTCTTTATGATGCATTAATTTAGTCATCATTTATTGAATTTGTCAGGTTTTGTAGTAAAAGCTGGAATTACAAAGTTGACTAAAAGTCAGTGTCTGCCCTCCAGGATAAACACATAATTATTAGTAAAATACTCCAAAATTCAAAGCCAGTCCTGGAAACTTCATTTCAAGGTGTCATAAACAGTGAGAAGAGTGACACAATATTTTTAATCACTCCTTTAAGATGTTTATATTTTTGATAATATAAATGCTCAAAAGGAGTGACTACATCTTTCTAAGGTATCGATTCCCCTCATCCCTTTTATTTCCATGTGCAGACTTTGTCAATATAGACACCATTCCCATCGTTGCTATAAAGTGGGCAGAGGCCAAAAAGACATTGCTCACTGTCTTCTTCCAAAACACCAAACACAACTGACTCTGGAGTTGTCAGATCATGTCTCTCCACTGCTCAAAGCCTTCATTGACTGCCCATTGTACTTAGAACAAAAGCCACTGTGTTTATTGTGACCACGTCTCAGGTCTCACCTCCAAACTCTCTACCCTGTCCACCATGCCACAGTCACACTGCCCTTCCCTGTTTCTCACACAAGCCCGCTGCAGCCACACCTCTCCTTTCTCTATCAGGAATGTAATCCCTAGATATCCACAAGTCTCTCTTCTTCACTTTCCTCAGGTGTCTCCAGAGGGACCATCCCCAGAGAGGTCTTCCCTGCCACAATCCTTTCTTTCCTTTTATATTTATAATTACCTATCAATTCCCGATATTTTATTACATTATTATTTTTGAATTTTCCCTCCTCCATGTAGTGACTTCTATCTATAACTTGCGATTGCCACTTACGCTGCATTTGGGGCTCAAGGCTCATAGAAGTCAATTATCCCCCACCTCTGGATGAGTAGTACTGAGAAACTATCTCTGAAAAAATAGTCTAACCTCATTATATTGGCTATGATTTTGTGATTGACAGAAAAAAGGAAAGTGGATTTGAATGTGCTTTGTAATTTTCTAGGTTGTTTAAGGACTGTGTATAAACGTTTGTGCCTATGGAGCCTAAGCAGTCTTTATTTCAATGTTATCTTCCCCCGTGTGTAGTCCGTAGAAAGTATTTCCTCCCATAGCCAATTAGCACTCCAACTAACAATCAGATGCTTAATTTGCATATGCATTTAAACTTTGCAGCGGTCCAAGGCTGTTGGTAAGATTATCTCAGTTTTACACATGAGGAAACTGAGATTCAGAGACATCCAGTAACGTGTAAGAGGCAAACAGTGGGTCGAGGTTTGGAATCCACCTCTGTATGACTCCAAAACTGCTACCCTTAAATGATACTATACTTTTTCTTCCTTCTCTACACTTCAAAACCATCACGTAGTTCTGGCAACCTTCAAATAAATGATTAAGATTGCTAGGCCAGATGCTGGCACTATAGCATCTCCTATTTGAACACTGGGGTTGAGCAACTTTGGACACTAATGGGACCAAGGCCTTCATGCTTCAAATAACCCTGTATCAAAGAGAACTGGTTAGAAGAGGGAGATCACGCTTTATTTCCCGTGATAGGGTTGTGTTTAGAGTTAATGTTGATGGATCAGTTAAGTGCTCACTTTGAAAATCAATACAACACTGTGTGCTTGGCTGGCTCAATACCCCTCAGTCAACATTAATAAAAAACACCAACAAGACAATGCACTGTGTCTTTTTATTGCTTGTTGTCCCTGGATTTCCCGGCCTTTTATAACAATTAATCAATGATACTCATCCTTTCTCCTCAGTAGCAAGTATTTAGTTCATTTAATAAGTTGGTAAACTGAGGCAACTTGGCAAATGGCAAGATTCACCCATGCACCTCTGTGCCCCCAAAGGAAAATCAATACCTCCCAGTGCATGCTGGCATTGCTCATACAGCACTGAGCAGAAGTCAGCTCCAGCAGGAGAGTGCTTTTCTCTTCTCCTCTCTAAGATCATGACTGCAGAGGCAATAAACATGAAGAAAGTCTGTAGGACAGTAAGCATGTACTTCAATTAACAGCTATCTTCTGTCCCAACAGAAAACAAACTTCGACTACAATAGTCACAACAACAGAAAGCTGAAAACAGAGCTCCGTTGATGAAGGCAAACCAGAATTGTCTTCATTTGTATTTAAGACAAGTGGAGGTCAGCATAAGTGATTAGTAAGATTAGTAGAACTGCTTTTTCTGCTAAGTCCGGGTTAGAGTCTAAAAGCTGAGAGCACATGCGATGGGTGGTGTCCTTCCTACTATGTGTCCTGCGTGGATGATTCATCACCCACTCCTGTTAGTCATCATACTTCCTAGTTGACGACCCTATTGGTTGTAAGCTCCATCCCTCAATTTTGAGGGAAGAAAGTAAAAAGGGGCAGAGGAACACTAACTCATTAAATGAAAATATTGGCCATCACGTGATACCCAGTTTAGGAAACATTTTTTAAGAAATTTGTGCATCTTAAATTCAAGGTAAATCTACATGGATGCCTGATTAACACTTCTTGCAAAGATCCTTAGTAGAAACTCTTGAAGAAATGGCAATTTTATCTTCAATTATTCCTGGATTATAATACCTCTATGAAGAGTCATTTTTCTTTTGATATTCATATTAGCCTGCAACCATTTATTGAGTATTTACTAAACGCCTCATATGGCACAAACACTATTTAATTTAATTCCTACACCAACTCTATTTGGTAAATTCTTTTATCTTCATTTTGCAAGCAGGGAAACTGGGGGTCAGGTAGAGCAAGGAATGTGCTGTATGTCATGTGGTCAGTGAGTGACAGATCAACTATGTACATCTCGATATGGGCATTCTGAAGTCCTCACCTGAGCTCTGCATCAGTTAAAATTTCTTGATTGTAAGTAACAGAAACTGGCTATGACTAATATACGCAGGAAATTAATTCCTGGAAAGGTATGGGGATTAATGTAAAGGAAGGCTTGAGAACCAGAGAAACCCTGGGCATCCAAGTTGCAGAAATTATTGGACAGTGTCCTTGGTTTCTACCATTGCTGTGAATCCACTCCAAATGTTTTCAGTCTTTTGGCGGCTGTTGACAAGTTTCAGAGAAATAATACACAAGTGTCCAAGCTTGGGCCACTTTCCCACATCTTAGCTATTGATGGTTCTTCCAAATTGAATCCCATGCTGGGGTGCAAGTGATACCCAAAGCAAACAGTATGTTGTTACTACAAGAAGAGAGAGTGGATGGTAGACAGCAAACACCAAATGACCGTTAAAAAGTTTTTGTTGGAAGGCATCCCTTTTAAAGACAATAAAATTATATTTTGTCGGGTAAGAGGATACAGATTTAAATTAGAACAAAAAAGATGTGGTGTATTTTGATCCTAAGTTCTTATTCCGTGTCAATCTACCAACACCTCACAAGGCCAGCTCTCTTGCCAGTCTCAACTTTTTACCCTCACTTAATGCTCTGGTTTTGCTTTCTTGTTTGAGATTGGATCTTACAGCAGAGATGACTACTTTAATAAAATTAAAGATGTCCTTTAGTTTCTCCTTTAACTCACTTTTTAGCCATTAATTATTGATGATCTACCAGGGGCTAAGCAATGCGTTTGGTTGTGGATACATTTAATTCCTGTGCTTATGGTGTTTGTATTCTAGAGAAATTGGATAAGAAAACCCCAAGCCAATATGTAATTCTAAATTTAATTGTTGAATCAAATAGATCGAGTGACAGCTAAATTAATATCATCAGAGCATTTCATTCTATCTTTACGTAGTTTGAATATTAGATTTTTTTTCCTTCTCTTGAATCAAAAATTTCCATTTCTTTAATAGACTATTGACCTTATTTTTTTTTTTTTTTTTTGTGAGGAGATCAGCGCTGTGCTAACATCTACCAATCCTCCTCTTTTTTTTGCTGAGGAAGACGGCCCTGGGCTAACATCTGTGCCCATCTTCCTCCACTTTATATGGGACGCCGCCACAGCACGGCTTGCCAAGCAGTGCGTCGGTGCGCGCCCGGGATCCGAACCAGCGAACCCCGGGGCGCCACAGCGGAGCGCGCGCACTTAACCGCTTGCGCCACCAGGCCAGCCCCCAACTATTGACCTTATTTTTAATCTCTGGAGCAGATATGTACAGGTATCCCTCCAGATAAAGTCTTTTAGACAGTAAAGACAATTAACAAGCTATAGGTACCTCCAGAATCATATTTTATAAATACACATGTATTTAAGAAAGTGAAATGTAACATCAAACTGTTTCCTGAACTAAACCATGAACATTTAATTCAGGTCCAGTGCATAAAATGTATTGACATCTCATGAAGTGTTTTGTCAAACTTTTGACTAGATGATCTGTTGAGGGCTCCTGGAATGCTAAAATCATTCTACAAATTGGAAAATCAAGATATTGAATCAGTTGACCTTTAAGATCCCTTCAAGTTTCAGAATTCCATATTTCAGTATCATTATTTATATAACAGAGGGACTTAGCAAACTAAATTCCAATGAGATCACGTATACCAGAAAATTCCTTAATCTTACAAGCCAAGCCAATAGAATGGAAGAGCCTTATAAGTAAATAAATTAATCCGTCTGTTCATTCAGCAAATATTCCAGTCCTGACTGTTTGTATCATTTCTGAGGTCACAGAGCATGAATGGACTTACACATAATACCAAGAGAGGACAATTCTGAGGGAGTGAAAGCTATTCATTAGCCCATAACCAAGTACGAGGTATCAGGAGAGATTTATATTTCATTTAGATGTGAGTCCCAGGTCTGGAGATGCCGGATCTCTATTCATTCAAGTGATTTTGATGAATGTTGCTAATTGTTTTATGGCTCTTCTCTATTGGAGGTTGTCCAATGAGTCTTCATGAATGGCATTCCCTTCTTTTCTTTAAAGGACACTATAAAATGGAAAGATTAGGCTATATATATTTTTATGTTCCTAACTTGAGACTGGTAACTAGTGAGGTAAGAACATAAACAAAGTACCATAATTTATTACATAAAAGAAGAATTAGAATTTCTAGTAAAGATGGCAACATGTCTTCAGAAAAAAATAAGAAGAAATTAGAGAAACTTTTCTCTAGAAGAATGAGAACTTTAGCCATAGTATCCAATATTTTTGCTGTTTCTGTAATACAATCTAAAGTAAGATAGATTTTCTTTCTCTTGGAACTTGGAACCAACACTGGTCCCCATGTGCAGTATCATTTTCTCCTTGAGAAAATTACTATATATCCCATTTCTAACTCCTTAGTTAGTATTAATAATTACATTTTAACAAGGGTAACAATAGACAAGCTGCCCATAAAATAAGGAGCTTTATTTATCATTGGATACTTAGGGACTCCAATGCTTATGTTAGCATCAGGACCAGGGATGGAACCCTGGGCTCCTGGATTCTAGCCATTCCCTTCTTGTTAAATCACACTTGGCTCTGATGTGAGTGTAAGATGTTGGGCAGATGTTATCAAATATGCTTCAATGATAGGGGATCATAAAGCTCTTAAGTCATTTATCCTTCTAAATGTCAAGTAACTAAATTGATATTCCCATCTGCTTAAAACCTTACTAGGGAGAAAGGAAAACGAGGAATGGAAATTCTAATTTTCTTTCAAAATGACTTCAGTGTGTTATCATGCCAGGGACATCTATTTTTGATGTTTCAAGTTTAGAAGAGCGGGATGGATAACTTTAGTGGCTCTTTTAAATTTTATTTCTTTGAAATGCCAAATAATTATGTGCATTCTCTATACACATGATTGAAAGCAACAGGGTTGTTCTTTAAAGGAAAAAGTGATAAAATGTTAGGTTAAAAATGGCAAGCGGTCTGCCATTGTTGTGAGTTCTTTATATATTTGCTTTCTTTCTTTTTCATTATCTCTGTGGAAAGCCCTCTTTTTTCCTTGCCTTCGCGCTCCCTATCAGCACGACCTCAATTTTCATCCCTGGGTGTGAGTTCTACGTTCTATTAACCATTTGCCAAGTTTATGCAACAAATGGTTCAGAAATGTAGATGTGTTCATCATTTCATGTTTATATATTTACATCTTATTTACAAAAGATTACATATTTATATAATGCATTTAATTACAAATGATATGTTGCATGTTTACATCGTTAAAAAGATAGAAACCAAATCACTGAGACTGTTATTGTTAGCCTCTAAAAAAGTGTTTGTAGCTGATATATATTAAATAATTGCCATGATCCAAACACTACTCTAAATGATTAAGTTATGTATTAACTCTTTTAGTCACCTAACACTGTGAGGTAGGTAGTATTATCATTCTCACTTCACAGATGAGGAAAATGAGACATGCAATGGTTAAGGGAGCTCTCCAGTATAACAGAATTTCTCAGTGGCAGAGCAGGAACTAGAACTCAGACCTTCTACATTTTAGTTTTTGTATTAGTTTCCTATTGCTGCTATAACAAGTTACCACAATTTAGTAGATTAAACAATACAAGTAGATTCTTGTACAGTTTTGGAAGTCACAGATCCAAAAAGGGTCTCACTGGGCTAAGATCAGGTGTTGTCAGGGCTGTATTTTTTCTCAAGGTCTAATAGAGAATCCACTTCCTTGCCCTTTCCAGCTTCTAGAGCAGCTTACTTTCCTTGGCTCATGGTCCCCTTTCTCCATCTTCATAGCCAGCAACAGCAACGTCAGGCTGAGTCTTCCTCATGTTGCTAGCTCTCTGGTTTTCTCTCCTTACTCTCTTTTTCAATTTATAAGGATCCTTGTGATTATATTGCGTCCACATATATAATGCAAAATAATCTGCCTATTTTCAATTACACTCATTAGAAACTTAATTCATCCTCAACCTTAATTCCCCTTTGTCATATAACATATTCACAGGTTCCAGAGATTAGGATATGGACATCTTGGAGGTGCCATTATTCTGCCTACTACAGTGCTCTGGAATGAAAGTTTGTGTCCCCTCAAAATTCATATGTTGAAACCTAATCCCCAATGTGAGGGCATTTGGAAGTGGGGCCTTTGGGAAGTAATAAGGTCATGAGGGCTCCAGATTGATGCCCTTACAAAAGAGACCCCAGAGTGCTCCCTTGCTCCTTCTGCCATGTGAAGACACAATGAAAAGATAGCTGTCTATGAATCTGGAAGTGGGCTCTCACCAGATACTGAATCTGCTGTCACCTTGATCTTGGACTTTCCAGCCTCAAGAACTGTGACAAATAAATGTTTGCTGTTTACAAGGCACCTAGTCTATGGCATTCTGTTATAGCATCCCAAATGAACTAAGACACTCAGCTTTTACTGTTATACCATGCCTCACTACAGTTTGCCTTAATAATGTTAGCTACGTTTTGCAGACCAGATTAGGTCTCATTACATACAATTACACTTGGTCCTCACTGAAAGAAGGCAGCCTTCTCTCCTATTAACAGATGGGAAAATAGACTCAGAAAGTTGAGTCTTTTATGTATAGTAAATATGAGATGTGAGGTAGGGCTTGAATCTAGATCTATCCAATTCAAAGCTCTTGTTCTTTGCTGTACTATGAAATTTCAACTACCCTGTCTGCTCTTGTATTAGGACTTTTACTTAATAAAGTTATTGAAGGATTGATCAACCTCATCTTCCCTTTAAAAAAATATAATTGTTGCCAGTCTTTCTAAAATGCGAGAACCTATTCCTTGCTCGGTAGGCATAGTTGACTGAATTTCAATGAAATATTCTAGTACAATGCCTAGCATCTTAAAAGGCCTTAGATAAGACTGTATTTTTCCTTTGATAATTCAGGAAACTACATCAGGTCAGGACCGCGTCAAGGTCTGTGATGATTATGGGACAGCAACAGCTCAGAAGGATTGAATACATTATGCCACACTTGTCCTCATGTATCTTTTGCATGTTTTCTGTTTCCTCATCTGTAAAATGGCTGTGATAACATCTACCTTGAAGGGTTGTGAGAATTACAGATGACACATTTAAAGCAAACTGCCTGATGAAGAGTTGACTCTTGATAAATGGTGGCAATTAATGTGATTTCAAAAAGTATATATCTGGTGTCTTGGCTTCTTGTGATTAGATATGTCACCTAATACTGTAATAATAAAAATCCAAATGTTTGGAAAGACTAAATTAATCAAGTTTTGGTTAAATTCTTTATGAATAACTACCATTCAGAAGACTCCGAGGAGGGATCCTGGCAAACCATGGCAGAGACTGTCTTATTCAAGGGTTTGTGAGTGTGGGAGAAACCAGTTTCCAGGAGATCTGTGGCTCAGGCCCATGCAGACTTCTGTTTGAAGCTCAAACCCTCAGAATTATGACACCCTATAAGACATCCGTTCCCTACTAACGTCTAATACCTGCTTTGCTCTCTCTCTTCAATCATGAAACAGCATATAGTACCAACAAAACCCTTTACCAAATCAATGCTTCTCCATCATCTCTTACCTAAGGAAGGAATCCTTCAGGAATGAATATCTTTGGGTACTGAAGCCTATCTGTGGGGGTGGTATACTCACTTATACCAAAAATTTAGAATGATCCTTGACCAATCCCCAACATCAACCTTATCTCATTCCTCCTTCCATTCTATAGGCAAATCCTGAAAATTCTACCTTCAAAATACACTAGAATTCAACCTCTTCTACACCCACGCCACTCTGTTGATCTACACCCTTGGATAGAGTCTATTTCACTCAGAAGATAAGCAGAAGTCTCTATGGTCATTTATAAATCTACACAGGACATGGTGCCAGGTCATTGCTCTAGAACTTCAGCTCATATTCTTTCCACTCCCTCACTCTGCTCCAGCCACACTCATCTCCTTGCTGTTCCTCAAATACGCAGGCCACAACTGCCTCAGGGCCTTTGCATTGGCTGTTCCATCTATCTGTAATGATCTTCTCCATATCTCTGCAAGGCTGAGTCCTTTACCTCCTTCTGGTTATTGTTCAAATATCACATTTCCAGAGAGCCCTTACCCTATTTAAATTTATTCTTTCCAGAACTATAACTCTTTCCTGCTTTTTACCCCCTAGTACACCATATATTATAAAGTCTTAGACATCAATATTATGAGATGTAACATTTGTGTATGTAGCAGGAGAAAAGAAAAAAGAAACAAACTAACATGTCCTTGCCAATAAGAGGCATTGTAATTTCAGAGATATTTAAAGTGTGCAAAAAAGTGTGCATTTTAGGATTAACAAAATACAATTGTATGTATTTTAATTATTTATTTTGCTTGTGGTGTGTCTCCTTCTGTTAAGAGATAAGCTCCAGCAGTGTAGGAATATCTTTATGGTTTTGTACTGTTATTTCCCTCAGCACCTAAATCAACACCTGGAACACAGTAAATAATAAACATTTGTTGAATAAATGAGTGAGAATGATTTCCAGGACCTTAGTCATAACCTTGCCCTCTAAGGGTTCCGTGTATAGTATTAAATGATAGAGTCCATGTAATAATAAAATTTTCTTGCACAAACCTTGTCATCTTCTCAAAGCAACTGAACATACATTGTCTCCTTTGCCCATTACCTTTATGTATAACATGGTGCCTTGTCCAAGGTATGGCTATGGTCAGACAAATACTTGATTCTGATTCAGAAACAATCTTTTTTCCTATACTATACAATGTTGCAAAATCCTATGGAAAAGAAGTAGACTGAATGAATTATGTTGGTGAATTGATTGCTGCATTGAATTAACTGGGCCACTCTGCCACAGTGGCCCAATACTTGTAGACTCAGGGGCATAGCTGACTGTGGTCAGTTGTTATAAAAGTGTTGACTCTTGTGCTTAGCGTATCACATAAGACCAGCCAGAGAATCAATGAGATATGGTGGCCATGAAAATCATCACATGGTCAAAGAAAAAAATAAAGCCAAGGCAGGCCTATGAGAAATATGTTGAAAGCAGATTGGAAATTAAAAGACTTAAAAGAAATTAGATAAGTAGATAGATAGATAGGTAGATAGACAGATAGATAGATAAAATACGGCTATATATAAATATATTTAAAACAAAAACACACATATATTATGGTATGTAAAGTACACATAGCAAAAGAAAATAGTTTTTATACGTAACATTTTAGAAAAAGATTTTTAAAAAAATGAGATGTATAAAATTGTTAAACTAGCTAACTTCCCTACAACCTTTCCCATTTCCCCATCTTTCCAGCAGTAACAATGACCATTAACAATTGGTTGTTATGTTTTTATACACATATTCTAAACCCACTCATACACATATATACAGAGTTATACAGTTATTTTATGTTTAACAAAAATGGTATCCCACTGTACATAAATTTTCATAAATTGTTTTATTCACTCAAATAGATCTTCTTCCATGAGAATGTATACAAATTACTATTCTTTTTAAAAGCTATATCTTATTAAATAATATGTATGTATTATGAGTAATTTAGCCAGCCTACATTATTTTATACGTGTATTTCTCTCACTGTGTGTAATATACAACTGTTGCATAATATTTGTTAAATATATGCTCTTTGTTTCCCTCTTTTCATTGTTTTCTCATGTAGGTCTCTTTCACACAGATTTCTTAGTTGTGCATTGTACAGTCACATCCTGAGATAGAGGACTAAATGTGCAGAAGGGAAAGTAGTCAGCAGTGATAAATGTATTTTTGATCTGAGAGTAAGTTTGCTTGCTTTATAAAACTATCTTTTATATGTTTATTTGTTTCTACATTGATTAAGCCCATTTCAAAAAAATTGACTAATAGAAGTCCCAAGTTTTCACTTGGGAAACTCTAAAATGTTATCCAGTCTGATCTCCCACTTCATGCAGAACCCTTCCCTGTAAACCTTCGTACATTCTCAGAAGCTTCTTTTATCCTTTAAAACTCAGTTTGTGACACTGCCTCCTAGAATCTTCTCTGATTGCCTCAAGGAATTCAAATGTCCCTCCACTGCTCTGAGAACACCCTGTGTTTGCATTGATCAGTGCATTTTCCACTCACTATAGTGATCATAGATGTGTTTTTCTATTTACTCTGCTAGCTTATTAATTCTCTCCTTGGGAGGAAATCTGTCTTCTTCCTTTACTTTTGTATTTCCAATGCATAATATGAGGTCTAGAGAAGTACCAACACTTCTGCTTTAGTAGGATGACTGACTGAACGAACACATACATTATCTTATTTTTTTTTTTTTCCTTGGCTATGTGTGTGCTGATTTTTTAATAAATGTACATTGTATAGCAATTAGAGGAGCAGAATGCTAGTTGGAAGGATGGTACTTAACTTGAGATAATCCTAACCAATAAGAAAGTGTCTGTTGGGGCCAGCATGGTGGCACAGAGGTTGGGTTCACACTTTCCTCTTCAGTGGCCCGGGGTTCGCTGGTTTGGATCCCGGGCACGGACCTGCTCCCCACTCATCAAGCCATGCTGAAGTGGCACCCCATATAGAAGAGCGACAACTCTACAACTATGATATACAAGTATGTACTGGGGCTTTGGGGAGAAGAAAAGAAAAAAAAAGAGGAAGATTGACAACAGATGTTAGCTCAGGGCCAATCTTCCTCAAAAATAAATAAATAAATAAATAAATAAATAAATAAATAAATAGTCTATGTTGTGAAAGAAGAAAGAGAGAGGTAGTTATTTTTGCAAGGATGGCTTGTTTGCTTCGGCTTATTGATGGAGAGAGGTAACCTAGGTTTCATTCTGTTTTCTATCTTTATGTGAAACCATGCAACTCATATCTGCAGTATCTTTCTCTCATTAAAGAGTTGTCTTAAGGAAACAACTCAGCATCTGTCAGCACGGTGCCAAAATGAATCATTGATTTGCAATCAGGATGGCCAATTTCCTGTGCTAATGGATTCACAAATTTTTCAGGTCCTTTTAGAGTTCACCTTCTTGTCACATAGCATAGCACAGCTGGTTGCTAGCTTCAAAGTGAGGAATATCCCTTCACTGTGACCCAAGCTGATTGCCCCTCTGTCACTAGGTTTTGGTTTCTAGAATGGGTTTGTACCTTTCATTCAAATAAGTACCGCTAGAGCTCAAGGTAAAAAGATTGACCTCAATGTTTTCTCCAGATAAGGTGTGATGGTAAAGACATTCTCATGTAGGCAGCTGAGGTTCCACTTATGTGGGAAAACATGACCCCACCCTACCATATTCCAGGTAGTTCAACATCATCCATGATAATAATTATATCTTGATTATCCAAGGAACTTGAAAAACCGACCAATCCTACTTCAGCGGAAACTGAAGCTCAAAGGGCTGAGAGTTTCTGTGGTCTCCCACCCAGAATTAGCTGAGACAAGGCTCAAATCCAAGACTGGTGCCCTTGACAATTTACTAGAAACACATCCTTTCTTCTTATTCTCCCTTATAGGCTGGCACTGGACGTTTATATGACTGGTTGGTGAACAGTCAGGATGATAAATGGCTATGGCAGTTCTTAAAAAAGCCATCCTGGGTGCTTCTTTTTCTCTTCTCTTATTTTCAGAAGCAATGTAGCACAGTGTTTAAGTGTAGAGTCCCTGAGCCAGACCACACAGGTTAGAATCCAAGATTCATCTCTTAGTAGCTAGAGGAATTGAGCAAGTTGCTTAATCTCTCTGTACCTCAGTGTCCTCAATAATGAAATGGGATAGTCATAGCACCTGCCACATATGGCTATTGAGAAGTTTGAAAGAGTTAATTAAAGCCAAGTACTTAGAGCAGTGACTGGCACATATTAAGCTTTCAATAAAGATTTCGTGAGCTTATTCATAGGAACGTATGGGAATGCTGCCTTTCCATGTCTCTCTTCATATTTAAAATTGGAGTGAGCAGCTCGCCTTGCTGAGCAGTCATCCCTTCATATCCACAGGGGATTGATTCCAGGAACCCCCATGGATACCAAAATCCACAGATGCTCAAGTTTTGTATTTAAAATGGCATAATACAATGAATACAGTTGTCTCTCCTTCTCTGTGGGTTTTGCATCTGGGGATTCGACCAACCACGACTGCCATGGTTGGTTGAATCCAAGGACGCAAAACCTGGGGATATGGAGGGCTGAGTGTATATTTCTCAGGGTTTCAACTCTATCTCCTTTGTTCCAGTATAATCTTAGGCCCTCTGCTTATATATGTGCTCTAAAGGAATAAAGATAAAATGGCATAGAGGCTAAGAGCATAGGTTTGGGTGTCACTTATACCGAATTTTGGAATAACTGGAATCAGGCCATTTGTTTGCCAGAATTGCTATCTAAGAGCTAACAGAATGTTTTATCTATCAACATGATATCCAGTGTAATGTCACAGAGGACCAAGGAATCCAACTTATAGCAAAGACTATGTGAAAATGTATATATGTCTATGAAATCCTCTTGTCCTTTTGTCTACCACAAACACCTAGAAACCGCTGGACTAATAGAGCAATAGACTGAGCTGTTGAAAGTACAGTTGAGGCACCGACTTGGAGACAGTACCCTGTGAGGATGGGGTGCCATCTTCTAGGACATCACATACACCTTATATCAACATCCATTAAATGATGTTGTCTCCAATGGGTAGAATATATGTATCTGAGAAACAATAGGTAGAGGCAGGAAGGACCACACTTTTCATTATTTCCAGTGATCCACATGGAGAATTTGTGGTCCACACTCCCTCAACTATCTGCTCTTCTGGATTAGAAGTTATCTTCCCAAAGAAGGAAATGCTTCCACCAGGCAACCAGCAAGAGGTCCACTTAACTAGGTAAGATTGTTACCTGAGCATTGTGGGCTCTTCCTGCCAAGGAGCCAACAGGAAGAATAAAATGCACAACCCTGGTAGAGGTAATTGACCTGGATCATGTAGAGGTGGTAGGGCTGCTGTCACACAATGGAACAAGGCAGAAATATGTTAGGCTTCTAAGCTATCCACTTGGATATCTGTTAGTTCTCCTTTGATCAATTTTGACGATACATGAATAAGTTTAGTGGCCAGTGCTTTAAAATGACACGGGAAGCGGGAGTACAGACTACTCAAGGATTAGAGTCTTGTTGACCCCACCTAGCAAGCCGCCAAGACCAGCAGAGGAGCTAGCTGAGGGTAAGGGGAATTTAGAATGGATAGTAATGGATGAAGATAATTATAATCAGATGCAGCCTCAAGACCAGTTATAGTGGTGGGGCCTGCAGTAATCTATGTCTTGTGAGTTTCTTCCAGCAGAAGAGGCCCGTCAGAGCCTTGAATTGATCTGACGCAAGTAGATTCAAGTGACATAAGGGGTAAACTGTCAGATTCTGTGTCATGGTACGTTGATGTCTCTTTTAGGACTGTTATAGTCACTGAGCTGCTGATTAGGTTGGTGGCTGAAAGCTTTCAGTTATCAGGTAAAGAAGGTTGATTAACCCAAAATAGCATGTCCTTTGCAGGGTATCCCATATCTAGTTATTGATTGTTGCAGTGGTATAAAGCCTGGATCCCTCACCCTAACTGTGACAACTCTGAAGAACGATCCTAGCTCCAGAGCTTCTTGTAGGGTTGGCTGGGGTCTTAATTAATACTGTAATGTAGCCTGATTTCTCCCTCTGTTCAATCCTGCTTTTATTTCTTTTCCTTCCTGGTGTTGATACTAAGAGCAGTTCCTAATAAACATTCTGCATGCTATCTTTATCTCAGAGTTCCTGGGGACTTCTACCAACGATGTTGTCTGAATAAACACCTACATAAGTAGGAAATAAGATAGGTACCCGTTATTAATTTCAGCAATAATTGTGAGAACAAAATTTCATTAGCAAGGCTGGTATGCTCATTGAATAAACTATGGTACCCTCACAATGCAGTGCCACACAACCATAGAAAGAATAAAGATCTATATGAAGAATATGAAGATACTCAATATTTTAAAGTGAAAAGGAAAATAAAGAAAGATGGAGAACGGTATTTACAACATGCAACCTTTTATATGAAAGAAGAGGAAACAAAAATATAAAAAGATTCATTTGCCTATTTTGATATAATAAGCAATAAGGTAATAAATGAAAATGGCTACATATAGAGGATTGAGTGTGAACAAATGGAAAGAGATAATAAGACTAGAACTCTTTGAATTTTATAATTATATTGACCTTCAACACATGTAAACATTTCACATAGTCAAAACAGTAAAGATAAATTTGAAAAGAAAATACAGTAAACCTTAAAATTGAATTCAAATACCAATATATAAACATAACTGCATTTTAAGTCGACAACATAAACAGATAAAGGCAGTAATTATTTCAAGGAACTGTGGAACACAATATTCTGACTATTTATTGCTAATAAGATATATTTTAAGGGCAAAAAAGAACAGATAAAAATTTAGATTTTGCTTAGTGGGATTATTGTTAATGGCAATTTTGATATTGCAATTTGAGATTGTTCTGTGTATGTTGGCAAACAGAACAAATAATTAAATGTTTTGATATCTTTAAGAACAATGGGAAAGAACATGCAAACATAGAATAATAAAATATTTTGAAAAGCCCTATAATGTTAATTTTGAATTGGGGATATCTGAGTCTAGAACTCGTATATATATATATTTAAATGTATATATTTTTGAATTCATATATGTATGTATATGTAGGATATATATTTTAAATCTGTATATTTAATATATGCTAGAAATACTAATATATTATGAATATATAAAATTAAATAAATATATAAATAATAGATATTTAGACAATATATCTATAAAATTCAAATATTCACAATTCAAAATTAACATTAATATAATAATAACAAATATTCTTAAATTAATGTATTAAATTATTCACCTGATGTCAAGGTATCACTCCAGTGATAATTCACTGCTAATTGGAAAGTATGCCTTTATAATGGAGACACATAACTGTTACCTCACAGTGGGCAAATTTTAAGGTGATCACTATCAGCCTCGCTTCTCAGTGTTCATGACCTTGTGTAACCCCCCCCTTGAGTGTGGGCAGGACTTGCCACTGGCTTCCTAACCAACAGAATATGGCAAAGGTAACAAAATGTACATGATCCTATTACGTAATACTGTAATATTGTCTTGCTGAGAACCTCTTCCCTTGCCGGCTTTAAAGTAGCAAGTTGCCATGTTGTGAGTTGGCTTACGCGGGCTGCCTCCAGCTAACAGCGGCCAAGACACTAAGGCCCTCAGTCTGGCAGCCTGCAAGAAGCTAAATGCTGCCAATAACCACATGAGCTTGGAAGTAGACCTTTCCCCAGTTGAGCCTCAGATGAGACCATATCCCTGTCCTATGTTTTGATTGCCCCATGTGAAACTCTGAGGGAGAGGACCAGGTTAAGCCAAGACCAGACTCTTGACCCAGAGGAAATAGGGGATAATAATGACAAATTGTTTTGATCTACTGTATTTGTGGTAATATTGTTAAGCAGTATTATATGACTAATCAATATACCTTTGACCAAGTGATGAAAATTAACATCACTAATATAAGCACTATAGTTGTCCCTTGTTGTGATTCCATGTGAGGTTTCCAACATCACCTATGAAATAAGCACTCTTGCCAAAAGTATTTAACTCAAAACTCATCAAGTCCTTAGATCCAACTTCCAGATTGTAAAAAATATGGAGGATAAAAAGACAAGGTGATTGAAACCACAAGGAAAACAGGCAGAAGAGTCTAGAATGTTGTAGATTCTTTATGTCAACTGGCCTGAACTCTTGAAAAAGGGATCTGGGCAGGTGACAGAAAGCTAGTCTAGATTAAAAAGAGGATAGAGGCAGAAAGGCCCAGATATAATGTGTAAGCTTTGTTTTGTTCCTAGTTCAACACAATAAAAATAAAAAGTAAACCATGGAAAATGTTTAGTGATGGTTGGAGAAATCTAGACATTAACTAGAGATCAGATGATATTAGGAAATGCTTGGAAATTTTCTTAGTTTTGACAACAGTATTGTAATTATGTAATAAAATATCCTTATGTAAAGGAAAAAAACACCTCCTATGTGTCTCCTCTACTCTCAATACTTCACTCTGGTCACCAAATGTGTGGGTTTTCCCCGTGCCAAGCAGTTCTGCAACACCAGCTGGGCGTCCTACAATTTAACTCAATTCTGACACCATCTGCCTGGAAATAGAGTCAGCTCCCACAGGTTAAGGGCTCAGTTCCACTAAACTGCTCCCCCCCACCTCCACTGCCTCACTTCAGATGCCAATCACAAATTCAGGTTGTTTCTTGTGCTTCTGACTGTCTGGCTATAAATGAGAGGGTCCCACAACCTGCTCCTTGGGTTCGATTAATTCGCTAGAGCAGCTCACAGAACTTAGGAAAATAGTTTACTTACTAGATTACCAGTTTATTATAAAAGGATATAACTCAGGAACAGCCAAATGGAAGAGATGCATAGGGCAAGGTACGTAGGAAGGGGCAAGGAGCTTCTATGCCACTCTCTCAGTATCTCTACATGTTCTCCAACTCTGGAAGCTCTCAGAACCCTTTCATTTAGGGTTTTTATGGAGGATCCATTACACAGTCATGATTGATTAAACTATTGTTGATTAATTCAAGCTCCAATTCCTTTCCCCTCCTTGGAAGTCGGATGGAGGGTGCTGAAATTCCAATCCTTTTATCAAATGGTTGGTTCCCCTGACAACCAGCCCCCATCCTTAGGGGCTTTCCAAAAGTCATCTCATTAACAAACTCAAGTGTATTTGAAAGGGGTTTGTTATGAACAACAAAACAATCCTTTCACCTTTATTACTCTAGGACTATTTCAGGAAATGAAACTATTTGAGGACAAAAGACCGAGTGTTATGACAAATGTTTCTCATACCGCTCTTATTGCTTAGGAAATTACAAGGGTTTGAAGAGCTGTGTGCCAAGAATGGGGACAAAAACCAAATATATATTTCTTATTATACATCATAATATCACACCTTAGTATTAGAAACTGGAAGTTAGTAGGCATGAGGTGTCATGATGATTGATCTTTTTTCAAAAGGTCATCAAAATGTGTGTATGTGTATGTGTGGAAAGAAAGACAGAAAGAGACAGAGAGAAACAGAATGTTAGCAATCATTGAATGTGGATGGAGAGTATATGAGTACATATTTTTCTATATTTTCAACTTCTCTGTGTGTCAGAAATGTTTAAAAGAAAACAGTTTGGGAAAAACACGTGAATTGTTGGTGTTTCAGCATCAAGTTGGAAGGCCAGTTTGGCACAACACCATATTGTTAACTATACGTGCTCAACAAAACTGTTAAAAAAACAAAGTCCAATTTGGCTAGGAAAGTCCAGTTTGGCTAGAGGTTTGGACTAGTTCCTTCTTATACGTAACTTATTTCCTTGGATCAGTTCACAGACTTTGGAAAGTTATTTTATCTAACTCTTCCAGATCAGTTTTGGTTGTTATTTTTAATGCTTAGCAATCATTTTGATGTATTGATTGTGGTAATTATTAGTGTTCATCTTATCTTGAAGGGTGAAATGCTTAAGTCGGCTTTTTTAAAGTTCCCAAATTGCAGCCAAATCTAGCAAATTCACTTAATTCACTTTATTTACTTTTTGTGTACAAAGAAACAAAAGTGATAGGGAAGCTAAGACCACTTGTTAGGGCATTTGTTTTGTCTGGGTAGGATGATCTTATAACACACCTGGAGAAGTTACCTGCCAGTTCCTCCTGAAAAATGGATTTATGGAAATTCACAGATGGCAAATTACTAAATTAATAAAATGCAAGAGGTTCAGCTAGATCTGAAAATTGGACCTAGTGATTTACTAATCACTACAGAGGTGTGAGCACTGTAAAAATTAAAAAAGTGCTGAGCCAGCCCTGATGGCCTAGTGGTTAAAGTTTAGTGCGCTGTGCTTCGGGGGCCCAGATTCGGTTCCCAGGTGCAGAACCATAACACTCATCTGTCAGTAGCCATGCTGTGGCAGCAGCTCACATAGAAGAATCAGAAGGACTTATATCTAGAATGTACAACAATGTAGTGGGGCTTTGGGGAGGGAAAAAAAAAGATAGAGAGGAAGATTGGCAACAGATGTTAGCCCAGGGTGACTCTTTCCCAGTAAAAAAAAAAAAAAAAGTTCAAAATAGGAGCCAAAATCTTGAGCATAAAAAATCACCTTTTTAAAAAAACAATTAAAGGGGCTGGACCAGAGGCATAGCAGTTAGGTTCACGTGTTCTGCTTCCGAGGCCCGGGGTTTGCCGGTTTGGATCCTGGGTGTGGACCTACTCACCACTCATCAAGCCATGCTGAGGTGGTGTCCCATATAGAAGAGCTACAACCCTACAACTATGACATACAACTATGTACTAGGGCTGTGGGGAGAAAAAAGAAAAAAGAGGAAGATTGGCAACAGATGTTAGTGCAGGGCCAATCTTCCTCAAAAAAAAAAAAATTTAATGTTAGTCTTAAAAAAATTAAATTGGGGCCAGCCTGGTGGCATAGTGGTTAAGTTTGTGTGCTGCGCTTCTGCACCCCAGGGGTCATGGGCTTGGATCCCAGGCGAGGACCTACACAGGGCTCATCAAACCATGCTGTGGCAAGGTCCCATATACAAAGTAAAGGAAGATTGGCATAGATGTTAGCTCAGGGCCTATCTTCCTCACACACGAAAAACAATTAAAAAGGTGCTAGGTGCCACCATAAGACGAGGTTTATCATTCCCACCCATAAAATAAAAGTACGGTCTCTGTCTCTCTTTCCCGTTCTTTGTCTCTCTCCATATCTCTCTTTCCCTTCCTCCTTCCAAAAACTAATCTCAAGTTGGCATTCTTACCTCAACCCTTAACATCTTTTCCAGGGTAAAATCAAGAAAACAGATTTTTGTTTTTCTGTTTTGTCTGAGGGAAGAAACCTAACCTTCTCAATTTATTAGTTGTACTTTGCAGATTGAGAACTGATTATAAAAAGATATCATTTAAAATTGGGCCAATATAAGATTGAAACACAAAAAGAATATTTGTTAGTGATAATAAATAAAAAAAGATTTTTAAATGTAAGGATTTTTCCATAATTTGACCTTTTAAAACAGACTTGCAAAACTTGAGTGGCCCAAAAGGAAAATGAAAAGAATTCTAGATTTTTCGTCTTGGAATGCAAATTATTGAGATAGGGTCATGTGAGAAACTTGGGGCGGTGGTAAGTCTATTTGGGAAATGAGAGATAGAAATAGAAATGGAACTCCTTTAATTGCTCTAAAAGTGAATTAATGTAGTACAAACTTGGCTGGATTCTAGCAGTAACTGTTTAGTTCTGTCTAGGCTTATTCTTCAGCCCCCCAGCTGTGACACCCTATGACTCAAGGTGTCTGTGCTTTAAAGAGGTGTGTGCCTGTGCAGACAGGCAGACCTGAGACACATTGATTACAGTGCCTGGCATCTATTAAAAGAATTGCAGATGGGGACAGAAGTGTTTTAACTCAATTACGCCTCAAGATCTAAGGAAGTGGCTTGTATTGATTCTCCCAACTGGCACTTTAGACTCTAATAAATGGAAAAACAATCTACGTTTTTCCCCACTGCTGGATTCTTTCATGTTTACTGTTTATTAACTGAATGCCTAGTATGTGTGAGGTACTTCACATTCACTCTGATAATAATAGGTAATATTTTACTAATAATATTGGTAATATATTGCTAATAATATAGATAATATTTTTTCTATGTTACGATTAGGGGAAATGGAAGATGAAATCAATGAATTAACTTCCTCAATACTTCAGGACAGCAAATTGCGGGCTAGATATAGGAGCAAGCTCCAACAAGGTTGCCTGACGACTTCAAGAGAATGCCCTGAAACAAGAACAACTTTTAATTCTAATTCAACTGTGTTGACTCCTTATGATACGGGGTTGATAATATAAACACTTCACAGGTGACAGATGATATTAAGTATAACAGTTATGACAAGAAGCAAATAAATATTGCAAATAATACTTGCCTTAAAATAGATAAATTAAGAAATTATAGTAATCTTTTTAGAATTTGATATCTTGCCTTGCAAGACTTTCACAGAATTCAAGTAAAAGTAATTCAACTTATGAAATCATAGCATTGTAGAACTAAAAGGACTTTCGGGAGACTCTAGCTAGGTGGTTCAAAACCTAGTAGAGTTTGACGGTTCTTTTTTTAATGTCAACTCACCAACTTTATAGGATTTATACTTTTATTGAAAGTGCAAAATAGTGGGAATTGACCTAATCTAAGATGTCATGGAAGAATTTCTGGAGGAAGTGTCATTGAGCTGACATCCTTAATAGTAAGACGCAAAAAGCCAAAAGAAGGGTGGAGATGAGGAAGAGAATTCCAGAAAGATGAACACAAGTGTCCCATGTTGAGAGTCAGTAAGGAACATCCAAAAAACAGAATGTAGCAAAATGCTAATGAAAAGAGCAGCCAGTGTGAAGCTAAAGAGGCAGGTCGGGACCTGAACACACTAGGCCTGTGGACCAGGTGGAGGATTTAATGCTTAATCCAAAACGCAACAAGAAACCTTTGAAATGTTATAAGTATGGACTGGACAAGGTCTATAATTTTGCATTTCAAAATTATCACTCTAGTTAAGGTGCAGAGAATGGATTGAAGGAGGTTAACGGTGAAGGAATGGCAGGTACACCTACAGTAATTGCAGAGAGGTAAAATATACCAATCCTACTGAGGAAAATAACTGAAATTTTAACAATTTTGAGATACAATTTACAGAAACTAAAATGCACCCATTTTGAATGCTAGGACAATGTAGCCACTATGGTAATCAACATACAGAACATTTCCATCACTCCAAAATTTTTCTCATTATCTTTGTAGTCAATCCCCCCACACCCTGACCTAGGGCAGCCAATCATCTGCTTTCCACCACTATGGAATGGTTTTGCCTATTCTAGAATTTGGTATGTGGAATTACACTGTAATCTTTTGTATCTTCCTCTGCTCAGAATAACTTTTTGAGTAACATTCATATTGTTGCACGTATCCATAGTTATTTCTTTGTTTCTAAATATTATCGCATATTATCAATATACCGCATTGTGTTTATTCATTCACCTAATGGTGGATGTTAGTCTTTTTTCCAGTTTGGTTCTATGATGAATAAAGCTCTTATGAACAGTTCAATACACGTTGTTTTGTAGATATATGTTTTCATTTCTCTTAAATAAACATCTGGAAGTGGAACTACCAGGTTGTAGGTTAGCGTATGTTTCACTTTTAAGAAATAGTCAACTGTTTCCATATTCTGGAACCATTTTCATTCCAAACAGCTAAGTACGAGTGTATCAGTTTGGTTTGCTTGCTTTTTTATTTTATTTTTAATAAAAATTGTACATATTTCAGGTGTATAACTGCAATTTTGTACCCTTTGTCCGACATCTCTCCATTTCCCCCACTTCCCCACTCCTGGTAACCATCATTCTACTCTCTGCTTCTATGTATTCAACTTTTTAGATTCCTCATATAAGTGAGATCATGCAGTTATTTTTTTTTTCCTTCCTGTGAATGGCTTATTTCACTTAGCATAATGTCCTTCAGGTTCATCCATGTTGTTGCAAATGACAGGATTTCTTTCTTTTTTTAAGATGAATAACATTCCATTGTATATATACACCACAGTTTCTATCCATTCCTGCATCAACAGACTCTTAGGTTGATTCCATATCTTGGCTATTGTGAATAATGCTGTAATGAACATGAGAGCAGAGGTATCTCTTCAAGGTACTGATCGCACTTCCTTTGGGTATATACCCAGAAGAGAGATTGCTGGATCATATGGTAGTTCTATTTTTAATTTTTTGAAGAACTTCCATACTGTTTTCCATAATGGCTTCACAAATTTATAATTCTAACAACAGGGTACAAAGATTCCTTTTTCTCCACAACCTTACCAACACATATCTTTTATTTTTTTGATAACAGCCATCCTAACAGGCATGAGGTGACATGTCACTGTGATTTTGATCTGTATTTCCCTAATGATTAGTGATGTTGAGCACCTTTTCATGTACCTGTTGGCCATTTATGTCTTCTTTTGAAAAGTTTTTTCAGGTCCTTTGCCTATTTTTAAGTCAGGTTGTTTTATTGACTATTGAGTTATATAAATTCCTTATATATTTGGATATTCACCCTTTATCAGATATGTGGTATGCAAATATTTTCTCCCATTCTGCAGATGACTTTTCATTTTGTTGGTGGTTTCCTTTTTCTGTGCAGAAGACTTTTAGTTTGATGTAGTCCCACTTGTTTATTTTTGCTTTTTTTTCCTGACCTTTTGGTGTCATATCCAAAAAATCATTTCCAAGGCCAATGTCAAGGAGCTTTTTCCCTGTTTCCTATAGGAGTTTTAAAGTTTCAAGTCCTAACGTTTAAGTCTTTAATCCATTTTGAGTAGATTTTTGTAGATTATTTTGCATGTGGATATCTAGTTTTCCCATCAATATTTATTGAAGAGAATATCCTTTTCCCATTGAGTATTCTTGGTGCCCTTATAAAAAATTAGCTGATTGTATACAATTGGGTTTATATCTGGGCTTTTTGTTCTGTTCCATTGATCTACATGTCTGTCTTTATGTCAGTACCATACTGTTTTGATTATTGGAGTTTTGTAATATATTTAAAAATTAGAACATGTGATACCTACAGCTTTCTTCTTCTTTCTCAAGAATCATTTGGCTATTCATTCACGGTTTTTTGTGGTTCCGTATGAATTTTAGAATTGATTTTTCCATTTCTGTAAAAAATGCCGTGGGGATTTTGAAAGACATTGCGTTGAATCTGTAGATTGCTTTGGATAGTATAGACATTTTAACAATATTAAGTCTTCCAATCCATAAACAAAGGATACTTTTCCATTTGTTTGTATCTTTAATTTCTTTCATCAGTGTTTTGTAGTTTTCAGTATACAAGTCTTTCACCTCCTTAGTTAAGTTCATTCAAAGTATTTTATTTTTTTCTGTGCTATTATAAATGGGATAGTTTTCTTCATTTTCTTTTTGAATAGTTTGTTGTTAACGTATAAAAATACAACTGATTTTTGTACGTTGATTTTGTATCTTGCTACTTTACTGAATTTGTTGATTAATTCTAACAGTTTTTTTTTTTATGGACTCTTTAGAGTTTTCTGTATATAAGATAATATCATCTGCAAACAGGGAAAATTTTGCTTCTTCCTTTCCGATTTGGGTGGCTTTCAGTTCTTTTTCTAGTCTAATTGTTCTGGCTACAATTTCTAGTACTTATGTTGTGTAGAAGTGGCAACAGTGGGCACCCTTGTCTTGTTCCTGATCTTAAAGGAAAAGGAATCAGTTTTTCACTCTTGAGTATTGTGTTAGCTGTGGGCTTGTCATATGTGACCTTTATTATGCTCAGGTATATTCCTTTTATACCTAGATTGTTGTCCAAATTTCCATCAGAAATAGAATAGATAAATATAGTGTGATATGTTCATACAATTGAATCCGGATGTTGCTTATAGAATGCTGGTGTTGCTTGGTTTCTTGACCTCGGTGTTGGCTATATGTACATTCCACTTGTAATAATATGGTATGGTTTAGAATCTCATATTTTTCTGCGTGCATGTGATTTTTTATAATTTAAATTTTTTATTTCATGTTAAAAAACAAATTAAATGTAGGAAGGCCAGTTAGCAGGGTACTGAAATTCTCCAAAGGAGAGGAGATGGTGAATTGAAGAGGATTAGAAGTAAAAGGGTTCAAGAGATATCAAGAGATATTTAGAGTGGGTAAGAATGGGGAGAGTAAATTAAAACTTTCTATTTCACAGTCTAAGTAGCTAACATTTATAGAGCGCTTACTGTGTGTATATGGTTTGATATATGGGTCAAGTTTCTTTTATTTCCCTACCAAATTAGTCTAGCATTATTTATTAAAAAGTGTTTAAACTTCACATCAACCCTACGGGGTAGGATTTATTACGGTCCTGAATTTACAGGTGAAGAAACTGAGGCAAAGAGCGTTTACACAACTTTCAAAGGAGCAGAACAACATGATAGAAACTTCTACTTTCAATTGCAACTAATTGCCACTAACAAGGATGATGGTCAGCATTTATTGAATAGTAGCGTTTTGAGGCACAAGGGAAGTGCTTAAATGCATAGTCTCATTTAATCATCCATCAAACCTGTGAAGCAGGTCCTACAATTATCTCCATTACATAGAAGGAAACTGAGTTTTCAAGAAGAACAATAACAAATTACTTGTAAGGGGTGGAGCCAGGTCTCCAACATAGACCTATTACTCTCCAAAACTCAGCTCTAAAGTATTGATCTCTACTGCTTTGGAAATATGCTAAAAGTGATCATAGATTTGAAATTATAATTTTTACTTTTTCTATTACAAATAATTCACAGTTTTTTTTAGGGGGACTTTCAGCATAAATAATCCTTGCTCCCCATTTCTTCTAAATCACAAAGGGAAAAGATAAATTGAACACAATCTAAAAGTCCCAAATTTGTAATATTTACTTTCCTACGTCAGCTTTTCATATACTGTCACTAACTTTGACAGTTATCACCATAATGTGGATATGTTAGTATTAAATTTATCTAAATCTTTTAATACTGATTTTTCTCTTTGCTGCAGAATTCGCTTGAGATGCAAATTCAGTTTCACCCGCTACTGAGAACTCACTTTATGCTTTAGCTGCAAAAATGTTAATATGCACAACTAGACTTGACTGTTTTCTATCTCCTGTTCCACTGGTTTTGTTCTATAACTCTGCTTCTTTGCCTCTTTTTCTCACGGAATCAATCCATGGCATTCTGATAACTTGCCGATCTTAATTCTTTGCCATTAAATACATTTTATTTCCCAAGTGACATTTCCCCTTCTGGAACCCTGACCTCTGAGACGCTGCTGAACTCATTATTATTGCCAGTAGCAGATACCCAACCCTCACCAGAATGCTCTGACAGGCACTTCCTTTTTTTGCTTGACATCAGACATTTCCCTTTCTGACATCTACAATTTTGTGAGAATTTCAGTGGCTGCCTCAAGCTTGCATTTCATCCCTACTGATAGCATCGATGTGAAGCATGCAAGAATGCTTCTCTCTGTATCATTAATGCATTAATCTGTCTGTTAAATACATTTTTCTTGGTGACGTTTGGTATATTAATTAATACACCAAGTTAAATTAAAACACCAAATTAATTTTATGTAATTACTGATGCTACCAAACCTGCAATATTAGATTATTTTTCCAAAACATCTGTTTATATACAATCTTTGTATTGCATATGTCCCCTCAATTTATATCCAACTATTGATTTATTTATTCCTTCAGCATATACTAATTGAGCACCCTTTTCTTGTGATAGATCATGAAAAGCAGAAAAATGGAATAATCAACAGGAATAAGAATAGTGCTTGACCTATGGTAGGTGTCCTAAAAACATTTATTGAATGAAGAAATGAATGAATGAACACAATAATGACATAGGTATTGAATAGTTGAATATTGATATTGAACTGAATAATCACATATCTCATCAAGAGTTTGTTTGACCCTCTCATGGGATAAAATCCAGAAATCCATCTGTGCAGGGATATTAGTTATTGGTACGATAAGGGCATAGGCAAGTCTTACCTCTGCTTCTAGATTAAGAAGCAAAAGGAATTATATTAGAATCTCTGTTGAGAGTTAACTTCAATGTCTAAGATTGAAGAAGTGGAAAGAGAATAAGAAAATAATCTACTTGAAGAGTCACCAAAATAGAACAAAAGAAAATGGAAAAAGCCTGAAACTGTCTCCTGATGCTAAAGTGTGCAGAGAGAGTGTTAGCTGAGCTGGAGGAAGAACAGTAACCATTAAAAGTGTGAAACTAGTTTAGACAAAAGCAGCAAGTTCCACAGCCCTTGTAGTTTTCCGGCATCCTTAGATGACATATAACCCTCTTTCTTTGCTTTGTATTATTACAGAGAGAATGAGCCCTTACCAAGATGGATGAAGATCTAAAGTTTAAAATGTAACTAAAAGCAAATAAAGGCTCACCAAGCACAGTTTATTAGTGCCCAATAAGGTGGTAGGTATGACTCATATTTAAAGCACTTGAGGTCCATTCCTATCAATGATTCTTTCCACAAGAGAGTCTGAGCATAGCAATCACCTCTGGTCAATAGGGCAGATTGCCTCTGAGTTGATGAAAATGAAATATGGTATGTGTCCACTCTAGAATTTAATCAATAGTCAGGGAGAGTATGTATTCACTATTGAAGATACCTCCTCTGGTCACATTCACTTCTAAACCTGTAACATCTAGCTTCTGATCCCAACATTCTGTTAGAACAGCTCTCATAAAGGGTGTCAATATCTTTTTATTTGCAAAATTCAAAAGCATCATCTCAGTCCTCATTTCCTTTGGCCTCTCTGCAGTGTTTGACACAACTGACTACTTCATTTTTCTTAAGCCATTTATTTTCTTTGGCTTCCATGGCTGCAATCATATTCATCATTCTTTTTGGCTGCTGGGCATCTGAATGTCCTTTCTGTATTTGGAGAAGCCTCACTTTTTTGAGGTAGTGTCCTTCCTCCATTTTAGAAACTGAAAATGCCAGACACTCATTTTATCAGCCTCCTTGGCAGTTAGGGAACAAGAGCATGTCCAGTTCCTACACTCATATCAGCCCTCGACTTTGAATCAGAATCAGTGATGCAAATGAGCAAAGAATACACAGAATCAGTCCCAGTGTGAAGGACAGCAGAGGTGGCCTCTCTATGAAAGTTCCAGATGCAGTAATTGCAGAATTTCCATGGTGGAATCCAGTGTCCTGTGCTGAGATTTTGTTGGTGCAAGCTGTCGTGCCTATGCTCAGCAGGATTTTCATCATGTCATCACTAGAAGTTTGATATAGTTGTAATCACTCTTCATGGCTTCCCTGCCAAGTGACACTCCATGCATCACACAAATTATCTTACTCAACTCTAGGTCAAGAATACCAAAGTATTATAGCACATTAAAATAATTGCATCCAGGGGACTGGCCCCGTGGCTTGGCGGTTAAGTGCGCGCACTCCTCTACTGGCGGCCCAGGGTTCGGATCCCGGGCGCGCACCAACGCACCGCTTGTCCGGCCATGCTGAGGCGGTGTCCCACATACAACAACTAGAAGAATGTGCAAGTACCACATACAACTACCTACTGGGGCTTTGGGGAGAAAAAGGGAAAAAAGGGAGGAGGATTGGCAATAGATGTTAGCTCAGGGCAGGGCTTCTTCAGCAAAAAAGAGGAGGATTGGCATGGATGTTAGCTCAAGGCTGATCTTCCTCACGATAAATAAAAAATAAAAAAAATAAAAATAATTGCATCCAAAAATCTATACAAAGAGAGCAAAATTTCTCCTTCTTTCTCTCCTCTTCCTTTCCCCTCCTCTCTCTCTCATTAAACATTTCAAAAATTTTTGTTAAGAATTAGATGATAAACGTGAAATGGTCAATTATGCCTCAGCTAATAACTCATTAAAGAAAGGGTTAAGAATCTAGTTTGGGTTAAATCAATTGAATTCTAGAGTTAGAAAAAAAAATCTCAAAATAAATTTAGTTCCATCTTACATTTACATTGGTGATTAAGTCTCCTATAATACCTCCAACCCGTAGCGGTCTACCCTCTGTGCAAACACCTCAATAATTAGAATTGTTCTTGAAGTTTTAGATCAGGAAATAACCCTCAAAAGCTATTCCAACACCACACTTTTACAGAAGAAAACCAAGGCCAAGAGAGGGTAAATGAGCAGCTCATGGCTGCATATTCATTACCGGTTGACCCGTCTCTGGGTTCAGTTGTTTCCTGTCTCTACCTCTGTGCTCATTCTTGAGGCATCTATAGCTAACCCTGATTATTAGAACATTTTTCCTTATAATGAGCCCAAATTTCTCTCTCTGAAACCTTCTTGGTCCACTGATCTCTTAAAATGTAGAGATGTAAAGAATGAGGTTAATCTTTCTTTGAGAAGATCACTATTATTTACTTTGCTCAGAGTTTCTGATAAGTCTTCTGCAGGATAAGGATTTCCCTAATTCCTACAACTTAGTCTTCGTATATTGTCACCCTCTGAATCATTTGCACCATTCTTGGCAGTCTTCTGGGCACACTCCAGTTTATTTTATTCAGTAGTAGCTAGAATTGTATATGCTATTTCTGTTGTACTCTCACCAGCTTAGAATTTGTCTCATTAGTTCTCATGAATAGTGAAACATCTGAGTTTGAAGTGACTCATAAAGTCTTGGAAGGAATCTTGGTATGAGAAGGTAGTTTGGAAAACACGATGTTTGGAGAACTGTCTCTGAAGGAGGATGGTGAATGTAGTTCTGTAAGATACCAGCTGCCTGAGGCACACCAGAAATCCTTTTCTAACAACTTGCAGACTTTAGAGAAGTCATTTAAACCCTTTGGGCCTGTGCTTGAACACCTGTACAATAAGCCATACAATTTAAGTGATCACTAAGGAGTTAGTAGACTTGCTGAAGTGGAAAGAGCGAGAGGGCTTTGATTCTGAGGATCTGATTCATCCATGTCTTAGCTCTATTATTCACTAGCTGCGTGAATTTGGGCTGGTAACTCATGTATCTGGCCTCCATTTCTTCCTCTTTAAAACAGATATGCGAATAGGGGAAGCTGAAGAAAAGAACGTTTGGAATTTTATGATGCTTATGATCATATCTCAACCAGCAAGCAAAGAGAAAATGCCTCTTTTCAATAATGTTATTCCACAATCCACATCCACTACCTAACTATGGTATTTTGAAAGACAGAGCCTCCTCCGCCTTGTGTGGAATAACTGATGCCCTGGTTTTATAAGACATTATCTCTTTCACAGGTGTTCTGCTCTTCGTCTGTTTAATTAGTCCTTGATCGGAACTGATGGCGTTATATATTATGTAATAATTCAGCAAGCTTGGAACACCGTTCCCTTGAGCTGCTGTCAAAAAAGCCAGTGACCAAGACTTCTCAACACAGTCTCTTCCAGTAATGAGCTGTTTCTAACTTTATCCACATCACAGGCACTCAGCCCATTACCTGGTTTTGAAGAGAAGGTTGGTACACCAAAGACCATTATGTGTGATTATTGATTTTTCTAAAAGCTGCATCTGGGGCTTATCAACCCTGCAAGTAGCAAGCAGACAACACTGGACGTGTTTCTTCAGTGGAACATCAAGATGACCTGGCTTGTGGCAGATTCAGTCAGCTGAAAGAGGGTGTTTTTGTATTTTTTAGCAACCCAAAGCAACCTCCTCCCAACCATCTCAAATTAGCTACAGCACAGGAGAATGGTCCATGAATTATTTACAAAAAAGCATATGCTCCCCACTTGTCTTTTTCTTCAGCTGTGACTTGTCATGCTCTTTCCTAGCAGAAGTCAGAGGATGAGCAGGTTCAACAATTTTGTATAATAATGTCCTCCAAGGATGGTCTTTTTTTTTTTCCCCTGAGAAAATTGACTAGACAGCTAAAGCTTAGCCAAATATTGCCTTACTGATTTGTAATTGCAAGAAGACCTTTAACAAGGCAGTAGTTTGATGGCTGGTACAGTTATATGTTTCTTTGAGCCAAAAATAAAAATTAAAAAATTAAAAAAGAAATCTCTATTGGAGATTAGGGTATGCTGCACATTCCAAAGCACGGATTCTACAGTAATTATAACCAATTCAAGATGAGAACTGATATTAATTCAGTGGAGACTATGTGCCTGACACCACGCTCCGTGCTAGATGCATTACATGTTACTTATCCAATCTTCAACACCTTGACCTCACAACCAAGCACTTTTTATCCCCATTTTAAAGATGATGGAATCATATCAGGGAGGTTATCCAATATTACTCCCTGATATTTTACAAAGTACTTAAAAACAAATGAGCAACTACAATCCTTTTATGTAGCCTATAATCAGGTTTAAATGGCCTCATTTTATAAAAGAGCAGACAGACTGAGAGAAGTTTGGCCTTGGATAACAAGAATGTGCCTAAGCATCTCTGATGCAACAGCTTTAATGACCATTTGTTGAGGGACTGTTATTTATCACAAATTGCTCTAAGTACCTAACTTGTCTTATTCTATTGACCTTCTAAGCAATCATGTGATCCAGATATTATTAATTTCCATTTACAGATAAGGAAACTGAATTTCAGATAGGTTAAATATTTTGATCAAGGTTATTCAACTAATATGTGGGGGAACCAGGATTTCAATTCAGGTTAGGTGGACTCAATGCCTATGGTCCTTCTCTAAAAATACCTTGTACCACAGTGTAGGTAGTGATATACTCCTTGGCTCCACGCATGACTTAATCTTCTTGAAATTAAAGGCACTTTCATTTCAGCGGTGTGCCACACTTGCATTCTCCTGAAGTACAGGAGGAAGGTAATAATAATATCTACAGCATAGGGCTGTTGTGAAGATTAAATGTGTTAATACGCCTAAAACACTTACGACAGAGCCTGGAAGATAGAATTATAGAATGAATGCTAGCTATTGTTTTTGCTTTTGCTATTAGTATTGTTTCCACTTCTCTGTAAGGCAACATAGGCTATGATTGAAGTTTCATTTTCTAAAGCCCTCCTCGACTCCAGCAAGAACTGTTGTTGTTATCTGTGGGATCAAACCTCATTACATTCCTGTGGATAAGTGCTAGAAATATGAACCACCTCCTCCAACTTTCCTTCATGGTGTTCCCAGGTGCTCAAAGCATAGGACTTCTCAAGGTGGCCTCGTTATCTGCTGCTCTTCTTTTCTACAGCTCCTTCCTGAGTGTCCAGTTGTCACAGTGACACTGACAAGCACTGACAGGCTTGTAGGCCTCCCTCAGGAGTCTCTGTAGCCAGCCAGGCTCCACCATTAACAATCACAGTGTGAGTGCTGTGTGCTGGCTCTCCCCCACTGGTTACAAGTGAGACGGGCCCTTGCCTTGTAGCCAGCCATTCCCTGGAGTCTGCAAACTGACACAACAGAACAGAATACCTCTTTCCTGCCACAGCCTAATGAAGCCAAAGGCCCTAACTAGCAAATTAGGATTCTTCAGACCTTCAGCAGGAGAACTTAGTTTTTCCTGCTCACTCTAGGGCATTTACCTGCCTGTCACATTCATCTGCATATGATATTTTCACTTAAGTGTCAGGAAGATTCTTTGGAGAGAGCTGAGTCAAACTAAGGAGAAAGAGGATGAGTCTTTGGGGGGGTAATAGTTGAGATGGATTATCATTTACCCAGGGAGGTAGCAGGTTTTGCTCTTAAAATCATAGAGTATTCTGTCTAAACTGGTTATTGTTGATGCCATCTAGAACTCAATGCATTAAGACCTAGATGAAGTGTCAAATTATGTAGATCTAAAGAGAAAATCTAATATCTTCACTAGGATAGTTGGAAACATTTTTTGTAACATTTTAATCCATGCCATGCAATTACTCTTTCTACCTGCACATCACATGGAAAAAGTTTAAGGTTTAGCTTAGACCAACCTGAGTTTGAATCTTATTTCTACCACTGATAACATTGTAACCTTGGGTCAGATATTCTAGCCCTTTAAGCCTCTATGAAATATAGATAACTCTTATTATCTTCAAAAGTTGTTTTGAGAATGAAAAGTGGAGATGATTTCAAAAAAGCTAGAAAATACTCTCTCCTTATGATTGACTCAAATAGCTCCCTGATTCCACCTCATCTTGCCCCTTCTCCTCTAACATGTCTGATTTCTCTGTTTATGTATTTCATAGAGCCTGTCACTCTCTGGAATACTCTTGTTTTGCTTCTGCGTTTGTTTAGGCTTGCTTCTTCTTCTCTCTACTTGACATCTCTTTTTGTTCCTGGTGTTCAGATTAGCACCTGGTACTGACAGGTAATACATAAAAATTGTGAATGGCTAAATAACTGTGTTCATTTCTTATGGCTGCTGTAACAGATTAGCACAAACTTGACGGTTTACAACACAAATTTATTCTGCTAGAGTTCCGCAGGCCGGAAGACCAAAATCAGTATCACTAAGCCAAAATCAAGTTATAGGCAGCACCATGCTTAATCTGAGCCTTTAGGTGAGAATTTGTTCTTTGTCTCTTTCCACATCTTGTGGCTGTTGACCTTCCCTGACTTGCAGTCACATCATTCCAGTCTCTGACTCCACGGTCACATTGCCTTCTCCTCTTCTGTCTGTGCAAAATCTCCCTCTACCGCCCTCTTATAAGAATACATGTGACTGCGTTGAGGGCCCACCTGGACACTTCAGGATCATCTTCCCACTGAAAGATCCTTAACATAATCATTTCTGCAAAGTTCTTTTTAGCCATATATATGTGCCATAAATATATGCTATATATATGTGCCATATACATATATAATCCTATAAATATATATGCTGTATATTTATATGGTAACATTCAGAGGTTCCAGGGATTAGGATGTGGATATTTTTTAGGGGAGGGGCATATCCACTTACCACAATGACTACTTGTTTTTCACTAATTTTTAGCGACCCTTTCTTCTATCCTTTCAATCCTTATCTCCTGACTCTCCCACTGTCTATGTATCAGTACTTATCATTTCTCTTCTTCCCTACCCTCCTTTTTTCTTCTCTCTTTTCCTCTTTTTTTGCTTTCTTTCTTTCTTCCTTACTTCTTTCCCTACAGGGAACACTAAAATTTAAATAATCAGCTTAGGCCCTATTTGCTCTCCGTAATTTCCCACTGCTGTGTAAAATAAAACTATACACAATATGTCCAAGACAAAGCCCTTACTAAATTTGAAGGAGTTATATGTTTATTTCTTCTGATTTCAGGGCTATGATTACCATTTGTTTTCTATCAGGACTTCTCTTAATAATGCTCAGTGAATCCATAAGTAATTATCAAGGACAATCTGTTTTTTGGTGAAGAGGGCCAAAATAATTATAACACTCATCTAAAATGCCAATTGCTGGGTAATTATTCAGCTACCACCTGATAATTAACCTGTATTATCTGTATGATCAACTGGCTAACATTTCAATTAGAACCTGATATAGGTTACTTAACATCCTTGCAAGCTAGAGCAAAATACAAAAACCTACCTACCCTAAAGAGTCTTTACTAATGTTTAATTGATTAATCATATTGGATTTGACTCATAAGATTCCATGTCATTTGGATGGCAGGGATCTCAGCTGGTTTCAATTAATTTAGCACTTCTTTTAACCTTAGGTAAACACAACACAGAAGTGGAATATAATCAGCAGTATAAGAAATATGGCAAACTCTGAACCATCTTTTACACTGAGTGCTGAAGCATTTTCCTCTTATAGAATGATGACAAGGAACTCCTACATAGAAATCTGATGGTCTCGATATGAATATTGACCACAAGTGTGTATGTTCTCCGTCCGGGATTTCTGGGAGGGTTGGCATCATTTGATGGCATATAATTAAGTCTGTAAAAGTTTCTGTTAGGCAGCTTAATGTCACTCAATAAGACTAAGCTGAATTGGATTTGTCTGTCTAAACATGGGGCTTAAAACGAAAGTGCTAATCAAGCATCTTTTAGGTAAACACCTCTTCCTCCTGTTCATTTTTGTCTGTGGGGAGATAGAACTGCTAAAAGCAAAACTGAAGAACTGTTTTCCTTGATGAAACGTCAAGGGACTGAAGCTGCTATCTTGTTAATCCAGTGGACTTATTTCCATTATAAGGAATACTTGGGAATAGCAGGCAGTGAGAATGGGAAACATGGAAAATACACTTTAGCTCAAGGCAGTTCCACAGAACATAGAAGCAATGGAGGCTTTGGGCTTGCTGGAACAGACCTCTGAGGAGGATAGGTCGGCCATTTTTTAGCTAGTTCCTGCCTTTGATCAAATAGACAAGAAGAAAGGCACTGTTAAGTTCACAGAAGGTTCTAAGAAAAATGTGAACTTAAGGTTATTATTCAGGCAATTCAGGCCAAGTTTCCTCTTGAATAACATAAATTAAAGTTGTTTAATTTTATTTCTCTCTCTGACCCATTTTTTAAATAATATCTAGCATGGCAAGCAGAAAATAGTAGTATCTAGCATGGTAAACAAAAAAACAAAACAAACAACATCAATAACAATTTATGACTATTGGTAAACATATCTGGATTCTAGACACAGAGTTCTAGAGCAAGAAAGGTGATTTTACGCATTTTTCACAACCTCTCTGAGCCCCAGTTACTCAAGCATGGATTCTAGAGCTGGACTTTTTGTTGTTGCTGTTAGTGCTGTCGAGTTGGTCCAGCTCCTAGCGCCCAGTGGAGAGCAGAGCAGAACCCTGTCCAGGCTTTTTGCACCATCCTCCCACCTTCCAGGACTATATCAGACAATGCTCCGCTACTAGTTATGGGGTTTTCATGGCCAATTGTCTCAGAAGTGGGTGGCCAGGTCCTTCTTCCTAGTCTGTCTAGCCTGGAAGCTCTGCTGAAACCTGTCAACCATGGGTGACCCTGCTTGCATTTGAAATCCTGGTGGTATAGCTTTTCAGCATCACAGCAACATGCAGCCACCACAGTATGACAACCGACAGCTGGGTGATGTGGTTCCCTGACCAGGAAACGAACCCCAGGCTGTGGTAGTGAGAGCACCGAATCTTAACCAGTAGACAACCAGCACTGGCAGAGCTGAACTATGAGGTTCAAATTCCACCTCTGCCTCATGCCAACTGTGTGACATCAGATAAATTGTTCAACTTGTAGTTTCCTCATTTATCAAATGTAGATAACAATAATAGCTATCTCACCAGTTACTATGAGGAGCAAATCAGTTAATGTGTAAAAAGTCAATACACGTGATCTAGTTAAAAAGGAGTCTCAGTAAAAGTGATCAATAAATGTTAGCTGCTGTTATTGTCATCTTTGTTGCTATTATTATTTCCTCATCTGTGAAAGAGGGAAAAATTCCTATCTCCCTGAATTGTGGCATATCTGAAATATTGATCTGAGTAGCTATCATAGAGTAAGGACTTAATTCATGACACGTACTATATTTACTGACAGGTGGGTGCATTTGTCCCTCTCTATGCATGCAGCTCTCTCCTAACTTTGTGCCATCAAAGAAGTTAATTCTCAGCGACAGTATGAATCACTCTATGGCCAGAAGTATCTGTACTGCTTTTCTAGTTCCCTTCCCCTTTCCTGAAAGAGTTTTTCCATATAAGCTTCCCAGAAAAGTCAACTGAAATAGTGATCTGGAGTCACCTTAAAATGCCTAAAGCCCTAAGACTACATATTATAAGACACGTCTACATTTTAAGTTGATGTTGAAGAGAGAAGATTTGAACGAAGACTTCTAGCTCCTCCTCTCAGTGGCTTTAACTCAAAGTCTACACTACTACTCCCGTTTGCCCCCCAAAAGAGCTGCTGATGGACTGAAAAAGCAGATTGGAAAGCAAAGCAAGACAGAAGTGATCTATCCCTTTCTGCTTGCTGTAGTCCAAAAAATCATGATGACTTTCCAGCCCTCAGGACTAGTTCTAAAAGAGGCACCAATTAGCTGTGGAGATACAGAAGAGACTCCAATTCAGTCCATTGGAAAAGTCAGAAAAGAGATGATGTATGAACTAGTCTTGAATAGATCCAAGTGCAGAAGAGAAGGAGGATATAAATGTTTCATAGTGAGAACACATATCAAATCATGGAGAGTACAATGATGCCTTCCTTTGTTCCATCTTGATCTTGGAGAACTTATTGTTATTGTATTTTTAAATGAAGTGGGAAGGAAGGATACAGACAGATGTTCCTGAAAGGAAGTTCCACTATATTATACAGATGCCATTGGATTGTACAGATGTCTTGGGAAACAATTTCTACACAGTCCCCTTCTCAAGGCCTAACACTGAGTACAGACAAAGTAAAAACAATTACGGGTGACGGGTGTTAAGAGAAAGAAAATATAGCATAACAAGAGAACCAAACCTAGCCTTCAAGTCAGGCAAAGCCTTTCTGAAATAACTCAACTTGTGGCTTTAGTAGAGAGAAAAGTTAGAGAAAACCTTGGTCTCCTATTGAATCAACTTGTATGATATTTCTGTACATTAGTCATAACTTAGGCATTATGTATCTGTGTATGAATGTCATGTAGGGGTATATACACCTACTTTTTTAAATTTGAGAAGTGAATTCCACTTGATAATCCAATTTTGGTAGAGAAAACTCTAAAAATTTGGCATCCATGGACAGCTAAAATACTGAAAGTGGATCTTACTGATATGCTGATCATAAATTACTGGAATAAGAGATCTCTAAAGTTTCTTTCAACATTAAAATTTTACAATTCCTTATTTAGTACATAAAAGCTGATAATGTATGTGTATTTATATATCATTTTATAGCCAATGTCTCTATTATTTTTTGTTCAATTATTTCTTGAAATCCTCTCACCATGAGTACACATATGAATTCCTGCTGTGTTTCAGGGAATGCTCAACAATTGTTCACTTAAACAAATGGAGACAATATAGCAGAATGATTCAGCGTGTAAATATCTCTAGAGTCAGACTGTATGGTTTGAATCCAGGCTCAGACAGACAGCTTGTCATAAAGTCTATAAGTCTCAGTCACCTCATCTATATAAAGGGAAAAAACATATAGTGAACAGTAACAGAATCCATGTAGAGCTCTTAATCTATTGCCTAGCATATAATGAGTAATTATTATTCAATCCCCATACCAACTCAGAGCTAAGTACAACTCTCTCCTTTAATGATAGGGAAATTGAAGGTCATGAGTCATTCAAGTTCAGAAACTTGTCCAAGGTCATGGAGTGCAGGAAGAGGGATGCAAAATCAGGTCTTTTGAGTTCATGTGTATTGTTCCTTTCTTAGAAGAACAGCTCTGGCTATCACAGAGTTATGATGGTGTCTGACAAGATCAGGCATAAAGGAACATCCCCAGCATGGTTTTTGCTGTGTGCTCCTCACTATGTAGCGCCTTACTGAATTGGATGGAAAGAAGAAGAATCTGTTTTCTTATCTTGAAACACTAAAAACCCAAGTTCTCAGCCACAACATCATGATACAATAGTGTGCCTTGATCTACTATAAAGTGTATCCCAATAATTTGTTACTGGTAATAAAGTAGTAAAGTTTGTGAATATATGCATTGCTTTAAAGGAAGCAGATTCAAGGTTATCCACAAAATAACCTTTCTCTCCCCCATTTGCATTCAGATATACTTTCCTGAGTGGTTGCAAAAGGAGTGGTGTTTGAGCTAATTCGGGAAATTGCAAATGAGTGCCACATAGACGTCAGCTGTCAGGTGTGTCTGATAAAGAAAAAAATTAAGCATGGCTGCTTAAAAGGTGGTGCGAGTGGAGCCAATCTCTTAGCAGCTCAGCCTACCATCCAAGAAGTACTTTTCATTACTTTTCTTTGCTCTTTGGGTCTAGTGCCCCGCCTTTTTCCTCTTTGCTGGATTAATGTGAAGCCTCAGAGAAGCCATGGCCTGGGGCTGCTTACTCTGATCAAGCTGCTGCTAGGGGCTTCCAGAATGACGTCCTTGTCAAAGCTCAGCAAGACGGGCACTCCCCAAGGACTCATAAGCCTGGCACCCCTTGGCTCCCTGCAAGCCTGACCTGCCATGGTAGAAGCCTCTGGAAAAACAGCAGAGGGAGAAAGGGAGAAAAACAGGATGTTACACAATATGCACCAACTCAACTCCTTGAAATCCCGCTCGCAGGGTTCCAGAACGAGATTGATGTGACACGGAGGAGGCTACTCTGACATGTATCCAGGAGGTACCTTCACGGTGACTGACAGCTTGTTACGCAGAGGCTTAATTGAACTGGATGGCCTCATAAATGAAAGCCAAGTGCTCCAAGCCAAAGGGAAAGGAAGTGGCTGTTCGGCTTACTGTCTTCATTTCCCCAACAGTGGCCGATAAATTGCCATTTTACGGGAGCACCTCCTGCCAATGAACTTCCTGCGTTTTGTGGCTCCTATAATTAATTCCTAACCCTAGAGCCTCTGACATTTCCTATCCTAGGCTCTCTGTAACAGGCGGATTATGTTGAATAAGGCAAGAAGGCCAGGGGCATTGACTGCAGCTGCTTTAAGGGACTATGCACAAAGAATAACCCGCATCCACAAGGCATTCCGGCTTTCTGAACCAGAGCCTTCCTGCAGAGGGAGCTCTCAGAAATTAGAGGCCTGCAGGAAAATCTGGGAGGAATCCTTTCCTCTCTAACATGGACCCAGCGTTTATTAAATAATTGCTGGAATTGTGTCAGGTGCTTCACATGAATGATTTTTATTCCCTATCACAAAACTGGAACCTGATCATTCTCATCCCCATTTTAGAGATGAGGAAACTCAGACATAGCTTAGATACCCACAGATATTTACCCAAGGAGAGTCAACAGTGGGATGGGGACTTGAACCCATACCTGTCTGAGCTCCAAAGCTGGGGAATTTGTGCTGTAACAAACTGAGGACACATATGAAGTACCTGCTCTGGGCTGAGGATTCTGAGCAATTGTGTCAATAGGGACTCAAAAACTCCAGTGATCATGTCAATATTAATAATTGTGAGGATGATGGTGAGGATGAGGTGAGTATAATGATAATGACAACGACAGTAGCATAATGTTTTGAGGTAGAAACTCATGTTTGCTTGTTTTACTCTTTCTGAATTTCTCTTTCCTTTACCCCTATTCCTGCAGAGAGCACCTTCTCTGCTTTTCCTTCAGTTTAGGGAGGCTGCAGTGCTGAAAGCAGAAATATTTGCACTTTGATTTTAAAAACCAAGAACCAGAGAGGGAACATGCATTAAGATATAGATAGAATGTCTTAGACAGAAATGGCGAGGAAGAAATTAGCTGACTGAACTACGAAAAGGAGAGAAGAGAGAAAGCAGAGTCACTTGCTTTGGATGGTATGATGGGGGGGGGGGGGTGGGGGTGGCAGTGAGACCCCAGAGAGGAAATGGCCACTTGCGGCTCTTAGAGTTGGGAAAGGAGGCAGCCTTGAAAAGAGTTCGTTTTAATTTGTTTAATAACTCAACTTGGTAGCAATTAAGATGAGGAGCTATGGGGCAACCCTAGAAGAGAGTCATGAACACAAAGTCAGCCTCAGCTCTGCAGGTGAAGTCTAGAAAATAACATTCTATTATATTACACTTTGGGGTAAAAAAAGAAAAGAAAAGAAAAATGGATTTTGTATGTCTTGCACATGTGAGTGTGTAGACTGACTCATACTTGCTTAAAAAATAGTAATAGTTATAAAATAACATCATTATTAATCGCTTATGAATGCCTGACTACCCTCTGTACCCTGTAGTAAGCCTTCCCTCATTTACTTCCCTCAGGTCTATAGAATTGATGCTTTGATTAACCCAGTTTTATGAAGGAGCAAACTAAGGTTTAGTAACTTGTCTAAGGTTCTTCTGATGCCATGTGCCCTGGCCTAGTGATTTTCTTTCTTGACTAATTCTTTCAACACAGATCATACCATCTTTACTGTGCCATCAGAATTGTCCTGGTTGTATCTGCTAAATATATGTGAAGCTGTTTATCATGTGAACTTGAGGAGTATTCAGTGAGATACAGGTAAGTGTCCCCAAAAAAGCAAAGGGGAATGCTAGAGGAGGCAGAGGCATTTTTAAACTCTGGAGCAGTCCAGCTATAGATTTAATGGAGGTAAAAAAAGGATTGGAATTCACTTCGTACTTAATTTTCAGCCTAATCATTGAAAGAAAGGAACCAAGATTCCATAAACATGATGATATGATTAGGGTAGACGAGATGATCTTCAGTAATTGATTTCTCTGTCTTTTTTTCCTCTCTCCTGCCCATCTTTATGAGAGGAGTACATTTCCCTGTCCCATTGATCCATTGATGTTGGGCTTGGGCATGTAACTTTCTTTGGGCAGTGGTATTTGAGCAGGCATGCTGTAAGTCTGTGGGGTTGGGCTCCAGTGATTCTCCATGAGAAGAAATTCCCCCCAGCATAGCCACTAGGCCTTGAGCCTGGGCCCAGAATGAACCAATCTCTAGCCCTAAACCAAGCCTGGATTAAACCCTGACCATAAAAGCAGCACCACCCAACATGACCCATAGACATAAGAGCAAAAAATGAAGCTTATTCTTGTATATCATTGAAATTTTGTGATTGTTTGTTACACAGCAAAAGCTAACTGATACAATGATCAACATGAAAGATTGTCCAGTTGATCATCTCTTCACTTTTAGTTTATCTCTCAGGAATCAAAGTTTGGTGAAATGAATTATGAGAGTGATGTCCTCCAATTTTCTGGTATAGCTACTTATTTCTGGGGTGTTGTACCTCGTGTACTAGAAATTAGGAGAGTTTGACTTAGGAGCCTGAAACTGTACAAAAAGCTGTATCTTCTTCTTCTTTTTTTTTTTTTTGTGAGGAAGATCAGCCTTGTGCTAACATCTGCCAATCCTTGTTTTTTTTTTTTTGCTGAGGAAGACTGGCCCTGGGCTAACATCCGTGCCCATCTTCCTCCACTTTATATGGGACACTGCCACAGCATGGCTTGCCCAGCAGCGCGTTGGTGCACGCCCGGGATCCAAATCAGCGAACCCTGGGCCGCTGCAGCGGAGCGCGCACACTTAACCGCTTGCGCCAGTAGACCAGCCCGGAAAAGCTGTATCTTCTTAAGCAAAGTCCCATAGAAAGAAAGCAAAGATATCGTCACTGAGCAATAATTGTGAGCAATAGTTTCATTTAATAGGTGGACATTCAGAATAGGAAGAATTTTGAGAGAAGTGTTAGTGCAAACATTTGGGGGGAAAAAGGTTTAAGATACTCTTTAACCTTTAATTTCTTCATCCCAAAAATGCAAATAATCATATGTCTACTTTATGGGAGAGTTATTTACTCGCTCATTTCACAAGCATCAATATTTATTGATTCACTAGTCACTGGGATATGTGTTGAAGGTACAATGATGGAAATAAAAAAGGGAGACAGAGAAATTTCTCATCTCATGAAGTGTATTGTCTGGTCAGCTAGACAATATTCGAAAACCAAATGTTCCCAATAATTACATAAACGTATAATTAAAAACTTCAAAAATGTTATAAAATATTAAAAGACATAGTACACATAGTGTGTTTAGCCTAGTGCTGAATTATTAATATTTTTTACATATTAATGCTCAACAAATGGTGGTGGTAGTCAAGGCAGTGTGGCAGCTATGATCATCAGGGTAAAATTCTTTCATAGTTTCAACTTCTTCCTTGGCTTGGGACTTTTTTTCGTCTCTCTCTCTTCTCTGTGTCACTCTCTTTCACTTTTTAAGTTTTCTTCAGGGAAGCATAAGAGCACGGACCAGATTTTTAAATTGGTGGTGAGTTAATAATGAATGTCATGGTCTTTGCTATCCAGGTTTGTCTTTGCTAATGCCTCACCAAGAGCTCCTGTAGCAAACAAGATGATGGTCTCCAAGGAAGAAGGCATTTAAGTAAAAACATCAAGCCTCCTTTTTCATTCTGAGCTTAGGAATCAGTGAGAAAGGAGATCACTATAGGAGCAGTGTGTTGTCCTCCATGTCTCTAAAATTTTCTTGCTATTTGTGTTTGATGGAATCTAGTGGGCTCCCAACAGATGCTCCCAGCAGTCTTGTGGCTTATAGATTATACTGAAGTATCTTGGATCTGATAAATTGATATATTATAATAGAGGGACATTGTAAAAGAGCGGTGGAATGCCTAGATTTTAGGATACCGTTTCTAGTCTCACTTTTTATACATAGGTCACTATCCCTGGTTAAGTCATTTAATATTGCAGGGTTTTACTTTTCTTATCTATAAAATAATGAAGTTTAAGGCTAGATGAATGGTTAGATCTCGCCCATTGCAGACCATCTATGATTGTATGACTTTATTTCAATAACTTCTAAAATGGCCATATAGGTACCAGAGATACATATTTAAGAAAATATTTAGGTATTTAAGAATAGCAGAGGCCAAAAGATTCATACACCATGCCTTCTCAATGTATTTTTGCTGTGAAAGCCTTGATTTACATGATGACATTATATTGAAATTTCCCAAGGGGAAGAACTTTGAGTTTAACCTGCTACTTTAAATCTAAGACTATATGTACATGCATTATAGAAAGTATATTTCTGTGGCAGCTGAACTTCTAAATCCAAAATCAATGAGGCAAAGCTGCTTTATTGAGTTAGTCCAATAATACCTATTTGCTTTTAAAGGGGCCTTGTCTCATGATAGAACTATACAGCTGAGAAGAGTAATAGACTTCATCAGATCCAAACCATTATTTCACAAATGGGAACATTTTCACTTCCTTTTATCCCGTACCAGCTTGGATTTGGTTTAACCTGAGATCATCTCACTGTATTGCTGTCACTATTGTTATACGGTGAAGGGAAGGAGCATTTATTGACCACATACTATGTTAAATACTGTAACAGACAGTTGCATGTCATTGCATTTGTCCCTTACCATTTCAAAGCAAAGTAGATATTAATATTACCTTTTATAGGTGACGAAATTGAGGCTCAAAGTTAACCTAAGTTGAACAAGCACACCTAACTTGTTAGTGTCAAAGCCAGGGTTTGAAACCATCTTTGTTTGTTTGACTCCCAAAATCCATGCTCTTTTTACCATGCTAGTCCTTACCCTAGTGTCCATACATCGGTACACAAAGGGTCTACGACCTCCTGTAATTGCTTGCAAAGTTTTTGTTCAATATATATATTTGATTATTTTCACTCTGGAGAGAAGAGCTTTTAGCTTCGATCAAGTTATCAACAGGGTACATGACGCCTAAAATACTCAAGGCACCTGAACATTCATTCATATTACTATAATTGTTAGTATCGTTATTTATAATCTGCCTTATTGCAAAGATAATTTGGGAAAATTTACTACTTGTATCAGTTAGGCCAGGCTGATTGGTGCCCCCCATATTCCACTAGCTTAAAATAACAAAGGTTCATTCACTCTCAGGATCCATCACGGCGTGAGAAAGGTGGTAGCTTCTGGGTGGTCTGCATTCAGTAAGCCAGAATGATACAGTCTCTGCTATCTGGCATATCACAGGTTATGAAAACAGAGGGAATGGAGAATCACTTACCGGCTCCTACATGAACACGTAACCTCTGTTGATGTTTAGTCAGCCAGAGTTAGCAACATGGCCACACCTAAGTATGAAGGGCAGGGGCCCCTTTCCTGGATGCACAAGGTAGAACAGTGGCAATGTACGCCCCATTAGAGTCCCTACACTCAGGTAAAATATAATACAAAGAAGGAAACACAGAAGTGTAAAATGAAATTGAAGAGAGAAGAGAGGAATATGTACAACCAGTTTCTCTACAATTACTAACATTGCCAAGACTATTTGACTCAAATTTGCCTTGAAACTAAAGCAAAAATATATACATATATATAATCATTTTAAAATTCACATTGTCTTCAGAGTTTGGCAAGTTTTTTCTGTAAAAGGCCAGAGAGTAGATTTTTTTCAGCTTTGTGGGCCATTCTTCTCTGTTGCGACTACTCAGCTCTGCTGTTGCAGGGTGAAAGTAGCCACAGAGAAGAGATACAGGAATGGACACGACTGTGTTTCCATTTGGCACAAAGGACCATTTGTGGACTCCTCACCTATATAATCAACATGTATGTGTTGCTTAGCAACAGCAAAGCTTTTTCTATGTTAACATTAAAGACAAATTTCTCCATTTGCTGTTTAAAATGGAACTTTAGCGATGAACTGGACATCTTCAACAAAATTCCTGTGACCAACATATTATTGCATCCTAAAAAGCCATATGGCTGTTTCTAAATGGAAGCTAAGGCATATTATAATTCTACAGGGTGAAAAAAAGTCCTTAAATTTAAATCCTTCTGGTAGCCTGGCTTAATCTAGGAAAAAAACCTGGAGTAAATAAAAGCTGGATAGAATATCCCTAAGGTACATCAATACATTATTTCTCGTAATTTAGCTTTTCATTAAAAACTAAAAGTGGGCAGCTGATATCTGGCAAGAATGTGGAGTATGGATATTCTAGGTGTAATGCAGATTCAAAAAAAACAAAGATTAAAATCCCCTGGGAAGAGTGAGCTGAGTGAGCTCTTTGAAGTGAGCTGCTTTGAAGAACATTGAAGAAACTAACCAAGATCCTCTCCTGAGCTGAAGGTGACTAAGGTGACCTAAATATTTAACTAGAAGAAATGTTGAGACTAGAACCTAGGTCTTCTTCCTCCCAGCTTAGGCCTCTTTCTCCTCAGCGCATGCGCTCCCCTGTAACTATGCATGGGACTACACGTAAGAGGGTAAAACAGCAGGGTGTCAGGGGTGGACTTCTGGAAACAAGGCAGACCTATTTTAAGCTTTGTTTGTTTGTTTTTATCTTAGCTCCCCCATTTACTTGCCCTGTAACCTTGGGCAAGTTATTACAATTTTACAAAAGTCCCAGTTCCCTCATCTGTAAAATTGGGATAATAATAGAACCCACTACATGGAGTTGTTCTCAGTAATCAGTATGATAAGGCATGTAAAATGCTTAGCACAATTCTGGCATATAGTAACTGCTCAGCAAAGCATAGCTGTTATTTTTGCTATCACATTTAGCCTCATCACATTCATCATTATAAAATAGCATGTGTTTGAATATAATTTGCAAATTCTCTGCACCTCACTTATGAAAATTGAGTCTCTCTCTCACATAAACGCACAGTCTTGCCCTGCCTGGATTTTGAGTTTACACATTTTTTGGAGAGAGTGAAGATTCACCATTAAAGGCACCTTATCTCCGGACAGAGACAGCAGAGCAACCCAAAGTGTTTGATGTAGTGCTTTTTACAGATAAATGAGCAACATCAACCTGAATGTTAACTTTTAAGATTCCCAACTCAGCACCTATCGCCAGCTTTAAGTTCTCTCTGAGAAAACACACATTTGTACCCACATGTTCACAAGTGCACACACAAGCAGAGCACTGAGGTCAGAGAAAGGATTTCGAATCCTGAAGTCCACTCAGCTGCACAGCGGGACAGCCCTGCCTTAGCTTTAAATATCTGAAGAGCGGTTAATGGACACTGTCGATTTTTGCAACCACCCAGGAGGTTACAAGTTTCCATTTATTATGCCTTCTTACTGGCTTTTTGTGTGTGTGTATAGAAATGTTAAATGAGGACTCTTCTGGAAAGGAAATGAAGTAGTCCTGTTTTTCACATAGAAATTGATGGTCACATTTTTCTCTGCATTAACAATGGTTTAATTGCTTTCCCAGTGCAAGATGTAATTGGACACACAAAGCACACTTTAAAAGATATCTTTGCCAAATACCATCGTGTAGGAACAAAGCGAAGACTGTCTTTCTTTTTCTCAGTCCTTCCTTTCTTCTTTCCTTCCTTTCTTCCTTCTAGGAAAATAGGACCAAAGATTTAGGGTGGTCCTCCTCAATATTTCCAAGCCTCCATAATATTGTGTCTACCTGGTTTTTAAAATTATTACCCATTTCTCTTTCTCATGAAGTCATCCCTCTTGCTACACTGAACTACTTCTCATTTCTTTGTTTTGTTTCTAATGTCCCCCTCCATGTATTACTCCTTCCCGACCCCATCATCACCTGCATACATCTTATGCATTTTAAAAAGTGGGTTAAACTTTACAAATAGTCACTAAGCAATTACAAAGCTGAATATATAATGATAGAGAAAGGAGGTATTTTTCTCTTCTTCAGAATATATACTTGAAAAAAGGGACTGTATTTTTTTACTGAAAACTCTACACTTATTAATATACAGTACTTAATCATTGTTAGAGGATTTTAAATAACTGCCCCAAAGAGTTCAGCGGTCATATTCAGACAGTGGGGCTTCTGATTTGTGCCTAAACTTTAGGGAGCCCCATTCTGGCACTTCCCTTAAGGAGTGAGGGAGGAGTCAATTAGCTAAAGAGGGATATCCGCCAGAGTCACAGTCCAAACCGCCCCAAACCCACCACCTCAACAGCCTCTTCCTATGTCTGTCCTCCATGGGTGGGCTTCATTGCCAATGTGTGTACACTGCTCTCAAGGGGTGGCCACAGGCTGCTGTTTGCAGAAGGCACGCAGGGATCTTGAAGGTGCAGGCAGTGGTGTCCACATGCACGCACGTGAGGCTGCTCGTGCTACAAGTTGGAGGCAGGGATAAGAAGAAAAGGAGCATGAAGATCTAGGAGTCAATCATTCTGAATTAAGTTCTCGCATTCCATGTTGCGGCAAAAGTGTATTTGTCAAGGTAGATACAACATAGGTTATTTAAATTTGTTAGTTTCATTAGACACATGTGGCTCTCCTTTCATATTCTTGCCCCAGGCCTGCAAATGGCAGGGCAGTGATCAAATGCCTTCTTCTCCAAGGGGCCTTTCTCGATCTTCTCAGCCACCTCTGAACTTCCGTTTCACTATCTATAGCCCTTTCCTACTCCATACTTTACTTTTAGTTGTGAATTGGGGATACCTATGAACAGATATCTCCATTACCAAACTGTAAAGTTATTGAAAGCAGGCTCTCCATGCCAGATTCATCTTTTTATCTTCACTGCGCCTATTACAGTATATGTTACAAATTATAAATTATTAATAATATTTACTGAATTAATAGAAAACTGTCTCTCAAAAAAGTGTTGATTTTACCCTCTTCTAGAATGTACCAGGCACATGATGCTTGCTCTTGTCAAGGCCATTTGGTTACAAAAAACACATTCAAGTTAACACAATAAAGAATTCAAGGAGACACCCAAGATCTCATGGGGATGAAGTAGGACTGGGACTCACAGGCACCAAAACTGAGGGTTTGAGAGTGTGACTGTGTTTTCTCTAGGGCTACATGACTGCTCGTTGCTGCTTCTCTAAGGAGACTGGTTTCTTCTGCTCACCAGGGTCCTGCTCCACTTACTGTGACTCAGTCCCTGGTCCTTCGGTTTACTGGAACACTGCCTATATCAGTCAGTGCTCAACCAGAGAAGCAGAACCAGTAGGAGATACATATTAAGATGTGTATTGCAAGGAATCGGCTCACATGGTTGTGGGACCTGGCTATGCAAGTCAGAAATCTGTAGTGCGGGCCATCAGGAAGGGCAGGCTGAAATACTTGGGGACGAACTGAAGCTACAGTCTGTTAGTGGAATTTCTTCTTCCTCAGGGGAGCTGCAGTTCTGCTCTTAAGGTCTTTCAGCTGCTTGAATCAGGCCCGTCCAGATTATCTAGGATAATCTCCCCTATTTACGTCAACTGATTTTGGACTTTAATCACATCTATTAAATACCTTTGCAGCAATGACCAGATTAGTGTTTGATTGAGCCACTGGGGCTGTAGCCTATCCAAGTGGACACTAAAGAAGGCCATCACACTGCCTCTGGCCCTCATTCAGCCAGACCCTTTGTTTAGCTTCCCTCATTTAGACAGCTCCATTCTTTTAGTTAAAACAATCAGAAGGATTGTATTAGTTTCTGACCACCAATTCTGTCATCCCTGGTGAGATAAAATTCTAAGAAAACAGAGGCTGTCATAGAAAGGTTCTCTAGAAGACGTTGTGGGCATGGCTAGCAAGAAGCCCGTCTTGTAGAATATCTACCTTTCCTTAGCTCTTTTCTTTAAGACCATGGAAGTCAGGGGACAGACTATGAGAGGCAAGGTGGACTCACAATTCCTCACTTTTACAGTAAACATTTTCATCTGAAAGGAAGTTTTATAAGAAATAAGTTTGAACTATATATCAATAAAACATTCATCAGAATTTTGCTCATTTACAGATGTATTAAATATAGAGGCAAATTAATAAAATGTAGCATGATCATAAAACTCCTCATTTGTTTCAGATGTAATAATAATAATAATAATAATAATAATAATAAAATACCTGAGTGAATCTTTGGCTGTTTTTGTTCCCCCAAAAGTCGCTAACATAGTTTAATTCTGTCATTTTTTTTTTTCTTTCAGAATTGTATTCATTTGCAGGGTAAATACCAGCATGGCTTCATAATTCTACAAGTATGTAACTTTGATGGAGATTATAAAATTTTACTCACTTACCAATGGCAGCTCTTTCCTTCAGAGAAAACTCCAATTAAGTTTTCATCCTAAAGCAAAGTCTTACAGATCACAGTGGAAACAAACAGTTGTCATGGGCTGTGGTTGGACTGAATGCTAATCGTGGCTGGCTTCCTTCTGCTCCCTGAAATGTGTACTTTACAGTGACATTCAGAATAGTATAAATGAGCTATAAATTGCATTTTCATTCTCCAGGCTCTATTTTATAAATTCTGCAAATGAGTCATGAATCTGTTTGGTTTGCTTTTGATGCTACAGATTGCTGTGTCCTGGGGTTTTATATAGCCAAGCTCTCTTTCTGATAAGCATCTTCGCCCTAAGTGGAAGAGGCAAAGGACAGAGGTACAGAGGAGTGAATTTCTAAAAGCATTTAAAGGGAATCCACAAGAGACAACGTTTAAGGCATGGGTTCAGTATCATTCATGGATTTTCTATTTTATAAAAGACACTGTAGGGCCAGCCCCATGGCTTAGTGGTTAAGTGCGCACGCTCTGCTGCTGGTGGCCCGGGTTCAGATCCCGGGTGCGCACCGACGCACCGCTTCTTCGGCCATGCTGGGGCCGAGTCCCATATACAGCAACTAGAGGGATGTGCGGCTATGACATACAACTATCTACTGGGACTTTGGGGGGGAAAAAATAAATAAATAAATAAAATTATAAAAAAAAAAAAGACACTGTATTAGACATTCTGAGGGATACTGGCCCATGTACTGAACACAATAGGTATTTACTAAATACCATAAATACCATTTATTGAATATAGCTCAAGTATCAAAAGCTCACTATTTAATCTTAGGATAAGACAAGTACAAAAAGTATTATGATATTATTTAAAGCAGGAATAGTCAGAAAAAAAGCATGCAGTGTTTTATGGATGTCCAGTGGAGAACCAGATTGCATCCAGTGGAGGGGAAACACGACACCATGGAGGAGTTTTGAAGGATGCTGGATGGATTTGTTGAAGCAGTACAGAACTAGGGAACAGCACAGGCACAGGCAAAATGTGGCAAAGCAGAAGATGTGTTTAGGCACAGGAAGTTATCCTGTGTGGATGCACAGGGGGGCACTGCCAAATCAATATGACTGGACCCAGATTATGAAAGAATTTGGATGCTACGATAACGTGCATCTTTATTTCCAAGGACTGCAACAGATAATCTTGTGGACAAGTGTGAGAAAAGACTTTAGGGCAGAAACACATCCGGGCAGGGACCTTGCCTTCTTACACATCACTTACCGTACTCAGAGTATGATCCGTGGACCTCTGCTGGTCCTTGTCTGTTTGCTACTTGTTCACACTGAGATAAGTGCAGAAAATGAAGTTAAATATTTAGGAATTCTTTTAAACAATTTATCATTGAAGTGCACAATTTTGTGTTTTCCAATCCAAAATAGATTGAAAAAAGAATTGGTTCTTCACCACAGATAATCTGAGGTGCGTCCCCAACAGGATGCTCAGCCTACAGACACATTCACTTTGCAACTGGAGTCAGAACTTCTGTGTCACTCTTTCTCTCAGTCATATTTTCCCTCATCTCACTGGACATTTTCCTTCACTGCATTTTAATATTGAAACGTTTTTGATATTGCATCTTAATCTTGAAGTGTCAAAAGGGAATAAGATCAGACCATAGAAATGAGCCTCATATAATCTAGAGGAAGGGTCAGCAAACTGTGGCCCATGCGCAAATTCGGTTCTCTACCTGTTTTGTAGATGAAGTTTTTTCTGAACACAGCCATGCTCATTTGTCTCCATTTTATCCATGGCTGCTTTTGTGCTACCACAGCAAAGGTGAGTAGATGCCACGAAGACTGTATGGCCTTCAGATCCTCAAGTATTTACTAACTGGCCCTCTGAAGTAAAAGTTTGTGTGGAAAGTGATTTAGTCTTGGAATGGAAATTACCACCAGGTACCCAAAATTCTTATTTTCCTGAAAGGCTAGCCAGGAAGAAGTTTGGGCCTATGCTGGGTTTCAGGAAGCCTCTGAGAAGAAAGAAGGCTCCCAAATCACATATTTGCACATGTATCTCAGGCAGGTATGACAGGAAGCTCAGAGGACAGGCTGCATTAAGTAATCTCTTACACTGATTTTTCAGTTTAGCACAGATCGCGATGCAAGCTAATGAAATTTGATGGGACAGATGTCATCCTTGTTACTGATTTTAAAATAACACACACATAAATACACAGGGGAAGTTAAAAGTTGTTTCATTTAAGAATTTCTTTAAAAATCCATTTTATCTTTTTGCTTAGGCTTCTAAAAGCATGAGGACAATCAAAAGAAGATTTTGGCCTGAAAGTAGTAGGTTCTTGGATTCATACATTTGGGATTATTAATTATAATATATATTATATATTTATATACATTTATAAAAAGGGGAAGATGAGTAAAACTATGTTTCTTCTTCTCTCTATATTTCTTGCTACATATCTGTGTAGTTGTTACCATTGTGGAGCACATCTACTTCAACATAATTTGCTACACTGTACATATTTCCGTGCTCAGTTGTACTCTCAGAAGCAAAATAACACAAGAGCTAAGAATAAAAGGAAAGAGGAGAACTAACTCCTTGCTTAAAACCTTTGTAAAACAAGGAAGGGCATATTATTCATCTGTAAAATATACAAACTTCTGTGTTGGGTAATATTACCCCCACTCCACAAATGAAGAGACTGAGATTTAGAGAAGTTACGTCACTTGCCAATGTCACATAGCTAGTAAGGGAAAGAAACTGTATTTCAGTCTAAGTATGTTCTTGCCACTCTTCCAGCTGAAATTTGATAAAAATAAGCACCATGTCAGAATACAAATTGAGGTGGAAGAAAAGGAAAATGAGCAAGATTGGAGTTCGTAGAGGTTAAAAAATCCTCAGCTCATTATGGACAAGATCAGGTGGGAAAAGAAGGCAAGCGAGCTGATTATATAGATGTGCAAAAAACGTAGGAGTGACAAGAGTGATGTTGGGTAGAGACAAGGGTTAGAGGCATATTGAATCTATTTTGAATAATAAAACAGTTTCCGAATCTTCAAGGCTCTGCATACGTATATATTTATGAATACATATTGTCAACAATGAAACAGAACATCTGCAACCCACACCTAGAAGAATGCAGGGGGTTGTAAACAGTCCGGTGGCTCACTTGGATCTGTATTCAGAAGCAAATTCACCTATAACTGTTTTGTTGCTCATAAATCCAGCCGCAGGTGAATAATGTTTGCAAATCACTAATAACTTGGCAACGTGTACTTATTGCACCAGAATGGGGCTATTCAAAGTCATTACAAGGGTATATTTTATTCAACTATCTTTTAGGATGAGGAATCTTTTTCTCTATTAAACTTTAGGAAAAAGATTTTCTTCTCTCTCTCTCTTTCTCTCCTCCCTCTCCTTTTTACACAATTCTTCATCAAACCTTGATGCCTATTTATGTATGCTAGTAAAAGACCAGAAATTTGTGCAATGACTCTACAGCTTACCAGTTTTAGAGAAGCTTTGGCTCAGAATACTGTAATTTTGAAAGACGAGTTTTGTTTGCTTATGTTTTTCTGTATTATATTTATTAATAACTGCTTTTTGTTGATGATCCTAAGGCCGATTTCAAGATTAAAAGAAACAGACTGCCAAGCCTAGAGGTGAGTCATTCAGGAAATAATCTGCCCACCTTCTAGGTTCTCTAGAATTCAGACACTAGCAAAGCATTCCAGAGGAATGCATAGCTGTGAGAAATCATGGAGCCGTGGAAACTGCAATTCACTTTCCTGGCATTCTAGTCCACAGATATTCCTCAGGCCCTATGACACGAACATGTTTAAAACCAAACTTCTTTCTGAATGAAATCCCCCACTGCTCATAGTTCCCTGTTCTAGAGAAAGAATCTCCTACCCACCCAGTTTTCCCAGATAGACACCTGAGTTTCATACTTGCCTTCCCCCTCTTCATCACCATCAACACCTAGTTTGTCTAATAGGAATGTTTTAATCAATTCCTATTGATTCTGTCGTAACCCATCTATTTCTGTCCATTTCCAATGCTCTGGCCTCATGTGGGTGACCATTTTCCCAGGCATTGCTGCAGCTGCCTCAAACTGGTCTCCTTGCTTCCACTTTTGTCTCTCTCCAATCCATTCTTCATGCAGCAGCCAAAGCACTTTTCTCCTAAAATTACACCATAACATTCCTTTATTTTAAAGTCATTGTTGACTATTTTTCATCAAATCAAATCCAGAATCAGTGACTTGGGGTATACAACCCCCAATCATCCAAACTTTGTTTATCTCTCCTGCTTTACCTCTCATATCATCTGCATTCCTCTTACTCTGTTACCTGAGCAACTTCATATCGTTCACCAGAAGCATAATCTCATTCACTTCCAAGCTTTTACTTCTATTCCTTCTGCCTGGAACACCATGTTACTCTTCTTTAAAAGACTAACACGCGTGTATCCTTCAGGATCCCACTTGGAATTTAATTAACCTGGAAAGTTTTCCCTGACTGGTGTCCACCCCAATGCCCGCCACGGTATGCGCACACACATACACACTCACAACCCATACCTCTGCCTTGCTTAGGTACATCTCTGTATTTTCCCTTCAAAACACTTGGCACTTGTATTAGTTTTCTATTGCTACTGTAATAAACCACTACAGACATACTGACTTAACAAAAATTTATTACCCTTCTAGAGGGCAAAATTCCGACACTAGTCTCACTAGGCTAAAATCAAGGTGTTGACAGTGTTGCATTCCTTCTGGAAGCTCTAGGGGAGAATCCATTTCCTCACCCTTTTCAGCTTCTAGCGGCCACCTACATTCGTTAGCTGATGGCCCCTTCCGCCATCTTCAAAGCCAGCAACAGCAGGTCAAATCCTTTTCACATCCTGTTACTCTTAGAGTCTTCTTCTGCCTGCCTTACCTCCTCTTCTGCCTCGTTCTTCTGCTTTTAAAGATCCTTCTGATTACATCTAGGCCCATCTGGACAATCTAATCCCTATTGTGAGGTGAATTGATTAACAATCTTAATTCTTTTTTTTTTTTTAATTTTTTGTTTACTGCAGTAACATTGGTTTATAACATTGTATAAATTTCAGGTGTACATCATTATACTTCTATTTCTGCATAGATTACATCATGTTCACCACCCAAATACTAATTACAACCCATCACCACTGGAAGTCCTAACCAGAGCAATCAGGCAAGAAAAAGAAATAAAAGGGATCCAAATTGGAAAGGAAGAAGTGAAACTGTCACTATTTGCAGATGACATGATTTTATATATAGGAAACCCTAAAGAATCCACCAGAAAACTTTTAGAAGTAATAAACCAATACGGTAAAGTTGCAGGATACAAAATGAACATACAAAAATCAGTTGCATTTCTATACACTAACAATGAAGTAGCAGAAAGAGAAATTAAGAATACAATCCCATTTAAAATTGCAACAAAAAGAACAATCTTAATTCTATCCACCATCTAAATTCCCCTTTGCCATGTCAGATAACATAGTCACAGGTTCTAGCAATTAGGAAGTAGACTTCTTTTGGTAGAGGGAAAATTATTCTTCTTATCACAATAATTGTGTCTTTACTTGCCTGTGAATACTGTCTCCCCCTGCACCCTGCCCAATCCCCTGGCCTCAGCAACACACAGACAATGTAAGTATAAGTTTTGTGAGGAAAGGGATGGTATTTGTCCTTGTATCAATACTCCAGTGCCTAGGAAAATGCCTGATATGTAGTGGGTCAATAGATACCTTGAGAGAATGAATTAATGACTGAATTAGAGAGTCTATGGACCACTTCTGCCTGTACCAATTGTCTTGATGAAAGACATCACTTACCTTGTAGAAAAGAAGGAAGCATGCTGTATGAATCTTTGACTTCTTCCAACAATGCTGTGCTCCTCATTGTTGAAGTGTTAAAGTGTTCAACTCTAGGGGAAGCTGGGCAAAGATCTCAGTGGTAAGACAACTATGACTTCTCCACAGCACCTTTTCCGATTTGATTAAAAGGAATAGTTTTGTTTTGCTTTGCTAGGAATATATGATGTTGCTGATGATGATGCAGCTTTATTCTGTGGAGTTGAGAGGAGCGCACTCTGACCAGGCCTCCTCGTCAGTGTTAGAACTGTCCCTGAGATATGACATATTATTCAAGATTTCTTTCTAATGCCTATGAATGAAAGTTAGAGATTCTTATACAAGGTCATGAAATTAAAAAAAATCAGTGACCTGTATTTCACATACAACTGATTTTGTCTACTATCATATATTGCATGGATTCTCAACTTTGACACTATTAATATTTTGGATGGGATGATTTATTGTTAGAGGGGAACTGTCCTGTACGTTGTAGGATGTTCAGCAGCGTTCCTGGCCTTTACCTACTAGATGCCAATAACACCCTTCTCAGTTGTGACAACCAATAATATCTCCAGATATTGTCAAATGGTCCCAGAAGATGGGAGGCAAAATCACCACCAGTTGATAAGTACTGATAAAATGGGTTAGATTAAATTTAAGACAGTTGCATCGTTTCTCCCTTAAGGGCTCTCAGACGTTATAGCGGAAAGAAGAAGCTCTGATAATATCTGTGAGTGTGTTTCTGTGAGGCGTCACATTGTGGTGTGGGAATGACATAATTCCTGAGCCCCCTGCTTAAGGGCTCTTTGGCTGACTATAACAAGCATCCAAACTGACGGATTCTGTGTCTTGTCCCTATTTTTACTCTTTTCCAAGAATAAGAATTCTTTTATTTCTCGCTATCTTTACTCAGCTCCCATAACCAGCATTTGTCTGTGCTTCTTACATCATGGAAGCCATTATGACAGATTCACAGATGGAGCGCTCGTTCCCCCTCTTTTTTTCCATCTTTCTACCCTTCCATGTGCCAGGGAGAACATTTTGATAGCCTCTCAAAGGAGCACAGTATGTGTGTCGTGTAAAATAGCAGCTACTTTCAAAAGCTGACCCCGAAGAGCCAGTCCTGTCCAGAATGGCTCCTCTTTCTTCACGTACCGAGCTCCTTGTGCTTCTAGGAGAAACAGGTCATTGATCCTGGACCATGTTATTTGCTTATGTTGATCATCTAATGAGCAACCCAACTGCCTAGTAATTGGTTTTATTGGCTTTTCCAGAGTGCTGCATGGAGTGTAACCATCAGAAAGTGTCTCTCTGCTTCAAATGTAAATTGCTTTTAATTTTTTGGTTGCCTGATAAGCTAGTGACAGAGAAATGTTTTAAGCACATAATCCTAGAGCTTATCATTAGCAGTGATTTCATTTTCTTATCTGCTGGCATCCATTTCCAAGCAGTTTGTGCCTTTAGTCAATAGTTTACGATTCCATATAGAAAAAAAATCAGGACTTTTTTGTTTGTTTGTTTAGATCTACTTCCCTTTCTTTGCAAGATAAATCTGCTGGCTAAGTCTATGATGTACATGATTTTTGGGGACTGCTAAGGAATTTTGACCTCATCTTGCCCCCAGTATTTTTTTAATGTTCAACTTGAGATCTACGTCCTTGGCAAAGGTTTAGAAAATTAATCAAATTTGGATGAGATATGCTATCCTGACTGAATAATAATTTTGTAGAGCAATTTGTGTTAGATAGGAGTAAGAAAAGAGCATAGATTAGCTATTGGTAGGAACAGAGGAGAAAGGAACAGAGAAGAAACTTCTGGAGAGTACTGAAGAGCGTCATTGCCTGTGTAGTAGTTTGTCCCCAGTGAGTTCCAAGTATTATGTTACATTTCATTTGGCTAAATTAAGTATGTGGGGTTTAGGCTCTGGTAAAATGGTTTCTCCTGAGGGCAGGCCTTCTTAAGAGGAACAGAATGTTCTGGAATTTTTCAAATGGTTACTTTTTCCCTTCCCTTTAGGAAGCACAAGCGGACTTTTCTCCAGTATTCACTGTGAGAAACTGGTCGAGCTCCTGGAGGTAAAACTCACAAAAGTGTGACTGTCTTCCTATAACTGGGCCTCTCCGGAGTTTTTAATTTCTAGACTTTCCACACTGAGCCTCCAGCAATTAGTCAGTTACAGTTTAGGTTTTTCTGCCACAGCACTGGTTCCCACAGAACTTTCTGCTCTTGGGTTTCTGTTTCAGTAAGTTGTAATTATCTGTATTTTTCTCTGTCTCTCCAATTTTGGAGGCAACAATTTGCTTTGTGACCTCTTTTCTCTGAATGATCTAAGAAGAGTTGTTGATTTTTTATCAGCAAATTGAATCCAACGATGTATAAAAGGAATTATACAACACAACCAAGTACCCTTTACCCCAAGTATGCAAAGCTGGTTCAACATTTGAAAATCAATTAATATAACCTATCATATCAATAGGCTAAAGAAGAAAAATCACATGATCATATTAATGGATACAGAAAAATCATTTGATGAAATCCAATACCCGTATATGATAAAGACCCTCAGTAATTAGGAATAGAGGAGAACTTTCTCAACTTGATAAAGAACATCTGCAAAAATCCTACAGCCAACATCATGCTTAATGGTGAGAACCTTGAAGCTTTCCAGCTAAGATCAGGAACAAGGCAAGGTCGCAGGATACTAGGTTAATATACCAAAGTCACACTTTCCTATATATCAGCAATGAATAAGTGGAATTTGAAATTAAAAACATAGTACCATTTACATTAGCACCCCAAGATATGAAATACTTAGTACAAATCTAGCGATTATGTACAAGAACAACATGAGGAAAACTATAAAACTCTGATGAAAAAAATTAAAGATCTAAATACTAAATGGAGAGATACTCCGTGTTCTTGGATAGGAAGACTCAATATTGTGAAGATGTCAGTTCTTCCCAACTTTATCTATAAATTCAACATAATCCCAGTAAAAATTCTAGCAAGTTGTTTTGTGGATGTTATCAAAATGATTCTAAAGTTTCTGTGGGAACAAAAGACCCAAATAGCCAACATAATATTGAAGGAGAATAAAGTCAGAGGACTGACACTACCTGACTTCAAGACTTATTGTAAAGTTACAACAAACAAGACAGTGTGGAGATCCCAGAATAGAGATGCCAGAAATAGACCCACATAAATATAGTCAACTGATCTCTGCAAACAAGAACAGGCAATAAAATGGAGCAAGATAGTCTTTTCAACAAATGGTGCTGGAACAAGTGGACATGCACATGAAAAAATGAAACTACACAGACATTACACCTTTCATAAAAAATAACTCAAATCGAATCATATACCTAAATGTAAAATGCAAAAATATGAAATTTCTAGAAGATAATGTAGGAGAAAACCTAGATGATCTTGGGTATTATGATAACTCTTTAGCTATAACTCCAAAGTAATGATTCATGAAATGTAAATGGTAAGCTGGACATCATTAAAATGAAAAGCTTCTGGTCTGCAAAAACCAAGAGAATTAAAAGACAAGCCACAGACTGGGAGAAAATATTTGCAAAAGATTTAATAATGGACTGTTATCCAAAATATGTAAAGAATTCTTAAAACTCAATATGAAGTAAACCAACAACCTAATTAAATAATGGGCAAAAGACCTGAACAGACATTTCACCAAAGAAGATATATAGATGGAAAATAAGCACATGAGGAGATGTTCAACATCATATGTCGTTAGGGAATGCAAATCAAAACAGCAGTGAGATACCACTACACATCTATTAGAATGGCCAAATTCCAAAACACTGACAACAGCAAATGCTGATGAGGGTGTGGAACAACAGCCGCTCTCACTCATTGCTGGTGAGGATGCAAAATAGTACGGCTACTTGGGAATAATATAGATATTAAGATATTTAATAAAATTTTACCTAACAAAAACCATACTATATTAAATGTGATCAAGTTATATTTAACCCAGGATTGTTGTTTTTTTCATCTATCGGAAAATTAATCAATGTAATTTCACTATTGGTTTATTAACCCAAGAAGAAAAAAGGAATCACGTTTTCTTTTTTTAATAAAGAAAAAGCATTTGGAAAAAAAAGTGATACTTATTTTCAATGTTAAAGAAACTCTTTGCACTTTAGGAACTTTATAACTTGGCTAAGTGTCATTTACCAAAATCCCACAGCAAATATTATTCCTGATGGAAAACTTCAGGCGCTGTCTGCACCTGGAGATGAGTCAGTGTTGCTCAGGGCAGCATCTACAGAAACACAGTCATTGCCCTGCACGACTGCAAGGACACCATTCCTGTAGACTGATGTATGTGGCACTGCAGAGGACTACACGGGACACAAACCATACGACTCTACACAGTGACACTATCAATCTCTACTCCTTTATACACTACTGGTAGACCTGCCAATGGTATGGAATCGAAGAGAAGAGATAAGAGTTTCATTATTCTCAGAAGATAGAAATGTCTCAGAAAAATCAAGGAATTACACAGTTTAGAAAGTTTGCTAGTATTAGATCAACTTACAAAAATAAACTGGAAACTATAATAAAAATCATATACTATACAAAAAACAACATAAACTATCTAGCAATTAACAAAGAATTCATGATTATATGGAGAAAAAATTAAAATTCTGTTAAATGAGAGAAAAAGGAAATCAAAATAAGTGGAGAGACATTCTATGCTTTGGGCAAAATTAGTCATTATTATAAAGATGTCACATCTACCTGGGTTAATCTCAAAATCAGATAAATTTCAATCAAAATCCAATTTTTATGAAATGGAAAAAGTTATTCAATTTGAAAGAAATTAGTCAAAAATGGCTAAGTCACTTTTGAAAGACAACAAAAGAGAAAGGAGGAGGACATATTATAAAAACATAGTATATAGAACAGACCAGGCATGATTCTGGTGCAAAAACTAACAAATAGATGCATGAGGTAGAACAGAGAACGCAGAAACAGAGCCATATCCATGCGGGAACTTGCTGTAAGATAAATATGACTCTACAAATCAAAGAAGAAATGAGGGACTGTTTAATAGATAGTATTGTGAAATGTGGTTCAAAATAGGAGGGAAAAATCAAATGTGCTCTATTGTAATACCATATATAAATGTATTCTCCAGATGGATTATAAACTGGAGTGTGCAATATAAAACTATAAAATTCATTCAAGAAATCAAGGCACACGTGTTTACGATCTATAAGTTGAGAAATAATAATGAACAAGCTACATGCAAAATATTTTATTTATTTGATTATACTAGAATCAGGGATTTTTGTTACATTAAGGAAATGTGAACAAAGTTAAAAGATAACAGATTGGGAGAAAAGATTAAATAAAACTTACAAACATTTATATCTGGAATATATTAGGAACTCACACAAATCAAAAGAAAAGTGCAGAAAACGCAACAGACAAAATAGTAATAGTAATAATGATAATAATAATAATGATTAGCAGTAGTATGTGCACAAATAGATCATCAATATATGGTGAATCATTCAATAAACATTTACTGAGAACCTATACCCTTCCAGCAACAGACCCCAGAAATACAGCGTTAAATGTAGCAGTCAAAAATGCCTGTCTTCATGGAAGACATATGGTTTCATATTCAATTAGAAAAATACAAATTAAAACAAATATCACTTTGTATACATCAGATTGGCAAAAATTAGAAAGTGGAGTAATGCCAAGTGTGGGTATGAGCGTGTGGAGTTACAGGAATCCTGAGCATCACTTTGAGTTCAGAATGGTGCATTTATTCTAGAAATCTCTAAAGCAATGTTTAGTCAAATTGAATCTGAGTATATCCTATGGCTAGATGATCCCCTGCAGAAGAGCTCACATGGATCCACAAGGTGTGTTAAGACGATGTTCAGTGCAGTATTGTTTGGAAAGGGTCAAATTGTAGACAGTCTAAGTGTTTATCACTGGGGTAGGATAATTCATGTGCAACAGATACATACTCTGTGAATTAGGCATCAATTAAAGTAAAAAAAAGGGTAGATGCACCATGGATCCATCTTAAAAACACAGCACTGATGGGAAAAAACCATGTACAGAATGTGGTCTATTGTACAACACTGTTTATTTATGTAAAATAAAAATATACACACACAATGCAAGACTACATGTTACTTATAAAATTAGTGGATATGTATCAAAAATATTACAATAGTTACAAGGAAGAAAAATGAAAGTGGGACGTGTTTCAAAAGGAAATAAAAGAATAAATTAAAAAGACTATAACCATGTGCTATAACTGAGAGGTTAGAAAAAACACCTCACTCAGAGGGCAGTATTGGGATCAACCAAGTGTGTGTGAATGCTTTGTCAATTGTCAAGTGCATGTTTGACATCGGCTTTTATGCACAAATGAAGATGCAGTACTGTTGGCTCAGCTTTCCTGAGTTAAGATTACTGAACTATTTCCAGGAGAGTTCCATTAAAGATGGAAACTATTTCTTGGACCCTGTGTCTGGAACACAGGCTACCGTGCCAGGATCTTACATGAGGACTTTGACTTGGATCGTCTTGATTGTCTCTAGGTTTGCTGTGTTCCATGGCTCCAGCCTGCATCCTTCTCTCTTATGCAATGTAGCACCTGGAAAAGAACAGAGTGTGGATGATTCTGTGCAAACAATGCCCACTCCTGGAGATACAACTCACAGTCAGAGCTGGAGGAGCAAGGCAGTGTTGGGATAGGGAGATAGAAGATGAGACTGCAGTGTTGGTTATATGCCCACTTTGGGCACTGCCACTAGCTACATATAGAGTTAATTAGAATGACACTTATTAGGGGTGGCAATCAATAAAGGTTCCTAACTTCAAGATTAAAAGTTAATTGAAAGAAACCAAACTTACCCATGAGATATTTGAAAACACTAATTATGCTCTGTGCCAACAAATGCACAATAATATAGTATCTATTGATACCAATTAATGTACATAGATAGAATACACAAGAATTTTAATTTATTTGGCAGAAAGAGCATGGGCTTTAGTATCAGACAGACATTGGTTGAATTCTGACTCTGGATGGGCCAAGAGACTTAACCTAGCTGTGCCTCTGTTTTCTCAGGAGTAAAGTAGGTGCAATAAAACCCCCCCTTCACGTGATTTTGTCTATTTGTTCTGGTGAGTATGGGAAAGCATATTTCTGCCATTTATGACATGCTCAGCAATGAGTATCTGCTATTATTACATTAAAGGGTTTGATATGTTGAATCTTTTATCCAGAGAGTCTATAAAATTATCTCTACATGTTTTAAGCCTCTACCTGTGACACTGAGATCTTCTGATTTATCTGATGTTGAATCATTTAACAGAAGGTATGTATTAGAGTCATAAATTTTGAAGTTGTAAATGTTCCAAGTAGAAAAAAGAAAGCTGCAGTTATTTCCAGTTTATACATGAGGCGATTGAGATGCAAAGGGGTCTTCAGAGTTTCAAGTCAGTAAATTACAAAGGAAGTCTTGAACTCTGATGCTTTTGTCCTCTCGTGTTGTGTTCTTTCTGTAGTCTTTATTGTTGTTATTTTGGGTTTTGTTTAGTTTTGTTTTTTTTATATGTTCTATGCCAGGCACTGCTGGTGCATCAGACAGAGTTAGACAAATTCTCCTCTCAGAAACAGTGAGCATACTAACCCTCTAGAAGGGTAAAAAAGGTGAGCCTAAAATTCCTAAATAATGATGACTCTGGTAAACGCCATAGGAGAGAGGGACAAGTGAAGAGCTGCATACAGACTCAAGTGCTTGTTAAAGGCTTAGTGGAAGAGGAAATACATCAAATGGCTTTAGAATAGGGGCTACTTAGGATGTTGGTAGAAAATGAAAGGAAGGGAGCATTCTGGGTAGAAAAGATGTTCTGAGCAAGGACATAGAGGTTGAAAAGAGTGAAATATGATTAGAGCATGATAAATAGTCCAGTTGAGCAAACGAAACACGAGCTAGTCGCTAATAAACGCTTTATTAAGGAAAGAAAGGAGGGAAGGAAGGAGGGAGCCAAAAGGAAGGAAGAAATGATGGGGAAGGGAGGGACCAAGGGAGGGAATGAGAAAATAAAAGACAACACCATGAAAGGTCTTGCATATCAAGCTGAGAGTTTTGAAATTAATTCAACAGACAAATGGATTTAACGAATGCTGTTTTCTTTTCAAGATTTTATGCTGGCTTTTTTCCAGCAAATTCAGTTCAGAATTGGTGGTCACAGGCGTATGGAGCTTTGTTTCAGTCACATGAACATATGATTCTTTCTGTTCCTTCCTCGGGATGACAATCTGAAAGAGCAAAAGCGAAAGCAGCGTGTGCAGAAGGCCAAATAAATTATGAGTCCAGTCAAAACCCAAGCAAAATAAACAATGTTTCCGAAACACAAGTCGTGACCAAAAAGAATGGATGAATTATGACTCTGGCATTTCCTTTGTTATTTATGTCCAGAAATCAATCTACAGCTGAGGGAACAGAGTAATTTATAAGTCAGGTGCTGTCAAATACTTGTGGGTCTCAACTGGTATAACCTGTCCATGAATTCCTAGGAAACTTGGTGACAAAAGGAAAGAATCTTATTACAATGCTGACATTCATAATCTGGTGCATGTTATTCTAACATGATATAAAAACATGAATTAAAAATGCAGTAGCTGCTGAAAACAAAAATTCCCACTAACTGTGTAAAACCTTTCCACCTTACTCACCATACCTCCCTTAATGAAAATAGATGGGGGTGATGGAACATTTATTATGAAAACAAGTTAACCCAAAAGACCTGTCAATTTGATGGAGGAGGTCATTTGCTCAACAAAATATCCAAGCCCATGAGGCAATCTAGAAATCCAATAGGGAAAGCAGAGACACTCCTGCTTTTGCTTTTTCCCACCTGCCTTCTAGACCAGAAATAAATGTCTGAAGAGCACTGATTAAAAGTATAGACATAGTTTTATGAACAGATTTTGCTTCAACAGATTCAGATGGACTATGGGGTGATTGGTTGTACCATGAGAGCAGAATTTAAAGGAGGATCTTATTAGAAATAACCAAGCAATCTCTCTCTCTCTCTGTCTCTCAGAGAGAGGTGTATGATTCCCCAAACCCATTTTATCCAATGGACTCACACTCATGTAGTCATTCACTCAGGGCCAAAGCTATGTTAACCAAACTAACAGAAATCTGATGAATAATTTAGGATACCAAGGAATCAATTTAATAATGAAGAAATATCATTGACAGGCAGACCACATGTTCCATATCAGCAAGTTAGTGTACCATCTTCCTGCAGGCAACATGGTAAGAAAAGTTCTCATTGGAAGGTATTTTGGTGAGAAATAATCAGATAAACATGAGTTAATTAGGCAATATCAATGGCTCATGGCACCAAGATGATTACTGATATTGATTATTACTGATTGTTATTGATGATTACTGATTATTACTGATTGAAATTATTTCCAATCCTCCGGTTGACCTGAAATGGTCAGACTCAGATGACCCTCTGCCCTAAATAGTGCCAGATTGGACTGTTTTTATTAGGATGAGCTGTTTACACTGTGCTTCAAGCCATCTCCAAATCTCAGTAGCTTAAAACAACACAGGTTTATTTCTCACACATACAACACATCCATGTGGAGTTGATCCTCACAGTTCTCATCAAGGAGCCAGGCCGATGAGAGCCTCCACCATCAGGACCCTCACCAGTCATTGTGCCATGGCAAAGGAAATAAGGCAAACTGTGCGCTAGTTCTTAACTGCTTGGCCTTGGGAAGTGAAACACAAATCTTTCTGTCATGTTCCATTGGCTAAAGGAAGACAGATGGTCATGCCTGACTTCAAAGCACAGGACATTCCAAAGATATTCCATACGTTAAAGAATGAGAATTAGACTATTGTAAATAGCCCCAATGTCTCCCAAAACACATTAAAGAATTCTTGCTCTTTGAGTTCAGCTTCTCTAGATATATTTTTCTTCTGCATATTAAGTTTTACCAGTTGCCTTTAATGTGGTTTTAGATTTACTAATGATAAACACGCAAGTTCTCTTAAGTTTTGTCACTTTAACTGAAATGTGTTGGACCTCTAAACCCAGCAATATATTCATTGCTTAGTGGAGGTTAATTCTACAGAGAACTGAACTCAACTGTTATCTGTTGACTTTTTCAAGTTCCCATTCTTTAAGGGTCATCAGTCTGCATGTGCTATTACTCTCATGTACAGACACCAAGATTTATCTTCTAAGCTATCTTGGATTAGCAACCAGGTGGGACCAAGCGTCATTGTTTTGGAAATTGATATCCACTAAGATTGTGTGATAACTATATGTTTACTGGTCAGTTGTGCCAAGTTCAGGCTAATTTCTCAGCCATAGATTATACCTCCAATTTAATAAGGGGCAATATGATGTGGTAGGTAAGAGCAGAGATTTTAGAGCTAGAGAGATCTGGATGGGAGTATGGGCTCTCTCACCAATCAGCTGGGCTACTTTGGGTATCAACCTCTCTCAGCTTCTTTTTCCTCATCTACAAAATGGGATAATAATACCCACCTAATGTTTTGTCATTAGCTCTGTTACATTTGAATAGTGCCCAGCACAGAACCTGACATAATAAACGCTACTTCCATTTCAAATAATAATCTTTGCTGTAGCCACTAGCGGAATATAGTGCCAGAGGACAGAAATAGAAACTACTCTCCTAAGTATGTGTTTATTCACTTCTGCTTAGTACCCTACCTAGCACAGTGCCTGGCACTGAATAAACACAGTTGGCCCTCCATATCTTCGGTTCTGCATCCGAGGATTCAATCAACCTCGGATCAAAAGGCCTGTGATGGTTGCATCTGTACTGAACACGTACAGACTTTTTTTTCTTGTCATTATTCTCTAAACAATACAGTATAACAACTATTTACACAGCATTTACGCTGTATTAGTTATTATAAGCAATCTAGAGATGATTTAAAGTATACGGGAGGATGTCGTAGGTTATATGCAAATACTACACTATTTTATGTAAGGGACTTGAAAATCCCAGGATTTTGTTATCTGCTGGGGTCCTGGAACCAATCCCCTGCAGATACTGAGGGACAACTGTACTAAACAAGTGTTTGTGGGGAGAACAGACATGTTATTCTAAATAGAAAACTGCATTTACCCATTTTGCCACTAGATGGTGAGTAAAGGTAAAGCAAAATATTTGCTCGAAAAATTTTTTTTTGGTGCTCAAACCTGGGAGGAAATTATCCACAAAGCAAAATACAGGTATTTATTGTTGTTTGCTGGTTTTTACATCAAATGAGCAAATTAGGCAAATGAGAAGTATCAATAAGAGGGTTTCTGTAGTAAGTTCTCATCTAACAATCAGCACGAGCCCTGATAGTTGGAGCATGAGATCCATGTTATTTAACGTAATTGATCACAAATTACAAGATTTGATTCACAGCTGGTGCTAACTGAACAGTCTCAGTTCTGTTTTTTTCCTTTTTTTGGCTTGTTTATGTTTTTGTGTGCTTTTTGTTTGTCAGGTAAATAGTTAATTAACTAAAATGAAACAAAAACAAATCAGCGACATCTAGAACTGCTTTTCTTCATCAACACACCGTCATCCCTCCCACAAATCTTTGCTTCTTTCAGTGGGAGAAAGTAGGTTTGTTTGTCTGATATTTATCAGGATTTGGTGTTTCACCTGCACTTCTTGGTATTCTGAAGCTCTTCATTTCATCCTTTTGGGCAATAAATTATAAAGGAAGACCATCTCTGAATTGCTTAATTTTGTTTTGTTTTTTAATTTAAAGTCTATGTTCCTTCTTCTCTTTCTTCCTTCCTTCTTCCTTTTTTCCTTTCTTTCTTCCTACCATACCTCCTTCCTTCTTTCCTTCCTTCCTCTCTCATTCCCTCATTCCCATTCTTTCTCTTTTATTCCTTGATCAAATATTTCTTGAATGCCTTCTATGCATCAGGAAGTGTTCTAAGCACTAGAGATGTAGCATTAATATTCTGCCCTCAAAGGGGTGGGAAGATAGATTATAAAGTAAACACAGAGAGTGATAAGAGCTGAGCAGAAAAACCAAGCAAGTGGAAACCAGGATGTCTCTATTTTGGATTTGTTGGTCCAAGAAGTTGGCATCTAGGAAGAGCCCTGAGTTAAGCCAGAGATCAAGACCCGGGAGTATCTGAGGAAAAGTATTGTAGGCCTAGGCAAAAACAAGTATTATTACTCTGAATAAGACTTGCTCGGTAGGCAGAAGGCCAGTTTGACTGATAATAGTGAATAAAGAAACAGGAAGCAAGAAATGACATCAGAGGAATAACCACGAGCCTCAAGCCAGGTTGGGTAGGATCTTGTGAACTGTGGCAAAAGTCTAGTTTTTATTATGAATATGAAGTGAAGTCACTGGAGGGTTTTGAACAGGTGAATAATATGATCTGATTTACTCTTTAAAAGAACCACCTTAGCTTCTGTATAGAAAAGAGACATTAAAGAGAGCAAGCAGGAAAGCAATGAGACTAATAAGAACATCACTGCCTCAGTCCCGGCAAGGAATGATGATGGCATAGACTGGAGTGATGTCCATGGAGGGAGTGAGGAGGCATTGGATCAAGAAATCTGTTTTGCTAGTTAAATAAAGATAATCTATATGACGTGGGACAGGGTAGCATGGTCCTACAGTGATTTTGTCACGTGACTTCCCTTGACAGATTGAGCTGTATAAGGACTCCACTGAGCAATGGTCAATTCAGAAGGAACCACTTGATCTTTCTTCTGCATTTGTCTCTGTCTACTGAGACAGAGTATGTTAAGCAAGATTTGAATTTTTGAAGATCTGAAATTTTCGTCTAGGTTTCTTCAATCATCACAGGAGATGGCATCCTCCAACATAAAGTTAGTTTCATCTCCAAATGGGAAAGAGTAGTAACCTCCAATACATTTCATTGACAGTAAACACCTAATGCTTGGCATTGATTATGAGGATCTCCATGGCTTCAGATCCAAGGGCTTGGCATATATAGCATTGTCTAGAGGCTTTGAATTTATCGACCAATAGTGGCTACTGGTCTAGTTAATGAGAATCCTTCCATTGTTGATTTTCCAGACATAAAACCCTACAGTCTTGAGGGAGGTAGAAATTAAATCTTGTTATAAATTATGTGCTATCTGAGACTGTATTCTTCTATGATCCCACCCAGGTGGCCAATAAATAAATAGAGTTATAAACCATAGACTCTGTCAGAGACTCAGAGTTCTATTGCCCACATCCACACTTTGTTCCCTCCTTTCCATTTTATTTTTCTCTTGAGTTCTTTAAAAGAGAACAATTCCTGCAGAGCTATTTTTGTCCTCATCCATTTCTTTTTAGAAGTGAACAATTCATGCAAAACAGGAGCTAATTTTTTCCCTAGTATTTAGCAGGGCAACTAATCTTGATTTCAAAAAGCTGTCTAGAGTGTTTTCACCTTTCCTATTAGTCTGGACAGATTTCATTAGTAACCGTAACATAAAAATGCCAACTTTTCCTGGCCTTAAATTAGTGTCATGTGGAAAGCATCTCCCAGGCCTTGGAATGGGCTTGGAAATGCGAAGATTGAATGGTCACTAGATTTATACATGAGGGGATTAATTTCCAAGTATTTCTCTAGGAACCTTCTCTAGGGCTCCCTTTATTCCTTTTTGAGATTGCCATCTACTGATCTCCCACTCATTTCTGCTTCTTGTTATTCATTTAAGACAATCATAGCTGCCTCAGCCTTCCGCACTGCTCCAACTTGTCATCAGCCTGTGTGGCTTTGCCATCCATATGTTGAACACTTCCAGCACCTTCACCCCTTATGTCTTTAAACTTGCATGCCTCATGTTGAAAATAATGCTACATATGAAACATCACTGAGTGTGAAAAGAATCCGTATGCTGGAATTTCTAAAATGGAGAAATCCATTAGGCAGATATTGTTTACAATTTACAAAAAGAAAATGGAAGATTCTGATGTGTTGGCTAGAACATAAAACCCAATCTACATTCCCAGTGAGAATGAGAATGAGAATGATGATTGGGATTCAGTTCAAGGTTGCTTTGACTTCAGTTTAATACTGGAGCAAGAAACAGTGCAAAGGAAATACATGAATTAAGGATAGGAGTGGATTTGGTTCCCCAGTGCCTCCCTTGCTCCTCACAAAGGGGCACTTGAAGTTCAGTTGTCAAGGCAGCCTTCCAGAAGAGGGCAAAGTACTTCTTCAGGAGGTCAGAGCCTTGGATTCACTCTCTTTTGCACCATTTGGCTGGCTTAGTGGCCACATCAATACTTGAGGGTCCACACTAACACCATAAAATGCATTCCTCGTGATGCACAGTTACATACATCTGCAGAGACCTGGTTATGGCCCTCTCCATCAGTTCATAAGCTTAAAAAATTTTAAAGACTTTAGGCAATAATCCATGATAAATTATAAACAATGCCCATGAACCATCAGTATTATAATGCGTTGTAAAAAGTTACTCTATCAGTGCTTGCTTTCATTCATTCACCATTGAAGCCATAATGCTTAGCACTGCCTTGTTAATAGTGCTTAGTAATATTTTTAATAAAATGAGAGAAAATTAGGCCAAAGAGAATTAATTTTTATTTCTGAAAATTTCTGTATTGACCATTTAGTCATGAAGATTTTTTATTTGACAAAGGCCTTTAGAACAAACTTTCCAGCTATATGTGGGGTGAAGATAGATGAATGTATACCACATGGTAATAGGTGGATTTGCAATCCAACATTTCCCAAAAGAATGTTTATAAGCATGCTCAAAAAACATGCTCCAAAAAAGAGAGAAAAAGTTGATATAAAGAAGTCTTTATCATCTTAACAATTGTTTCAATTTTCAGTTTTTAATAGATTTTTATCATTTTGCTTAGTTTCATTTTTTGTTTTTTTTTCATTTTTTTCTCTCCTCCTCCCTGCCCTAGAACATAAACTCTATCAGGTGAAGAGTAGTGTCAGTTTTGTTCACTGTTTATTCCCATTTCCTAAAACTCCACATAGCTTCTAGAAAATAGTCAAAAAATAGATGTTTAAATGGGTGAGTAAATATTGGTTAATTGGTATTATTGGTAAATATTGGTTATTGAGGAAACTCTCAAATAATTTAATATGCTAATGTGCTTTAGGAATCTAGAATAATTGGTGTAATAGGTAGAATTTATTGAGTGTCTATTGTCTGATGTGATGTCATAAATAGAAAGAGATGATGTAAAGATTTGTATTTTTATAATATTCAGAGAATTAAATTCATTATTAAACCATGAAGAAGAAAGAAAATTAAAGAGAGTTGATGGAGTGGTACAAAAAAAAAAAAAAGAAAAAAGCCCAGATAAATAGCTATTTTGGGTAAATGACTGTCACAATTATCTAGTCTTCATGAAAAGACAGAAACAGAATGAATTCATTTATTCAACTACCATTTATCAAATCCCTGTTATTGGCCAGATACTTTTCTAGAACCTGGAACCACTTAGATAAAAACCCAGACTTCCTATTCTCAAGAAACTTATGTTTCAAGTAGGAAAACAAAGAGATAAACCTTTGTTTATGTAAATGAGAAAATTGCTCTAATAAAGGGATGGATAAAAAAGCATGCAAATTAAAATGAGTAAAATATCTACCAAGAAATCCCAAACCTCATTGACATATGTGTTAACAAGGAAGGTCAAGAGAAAGATGACTATGAACAAAAATGTATGTGAAAAGTTGGAGAATTTATAACCTTTTTAACAGAAATATAGAATGAGAGAATATATATATAGGAAGAAAAAGTTACACTCTGGTCTAACTATGTCATCTTGGACAAATTACTTCATCTTCTTCATCTGTAAAATTAAGCATTAGACTAACAAATTTGCTAATATTTCTCAGATTTCCTGCAGTCTTTATTACAACTAGTACTTTTACAAACCTATATGGAAAACTCAAGTAATAAACTAAAGTCAATTTATGTTTAATTTACTCTTCGTTGTTCAAAGGTTTTTTTCCTGATAAGCAAGAAACTTCTAATCTTTCAGTTGGTCCATTTGTGTGTTTGATGATTTAATTCAGTTACTGAATGCTTTGCTACATATTACATTGGCAAATAGAAATAAAAACATAATTGTGTGCCATGTCTGACACTTCCTTTCCTAACTTCTCCTACTAATAATAGGTGGAAATGGGCCTGACTACAAAAATGAGAAAGAGATAAAGGGACAGAATTTCAATGCCTGCTATCAGTAGTATCCTGTGAAGATCCCATAAAATATGCCACTTTTACAAGAGAAAAATTCAAAATGGATTGAAAAGTTACATGCATCGCCCCATAAAAGAATGATAGCGGCTGTAATTGAATATGGACAAGACAGATGGGCAAAGCAACCAACTTTCTGATGAAATATTTAATGGGATGATTACTTAATAGGAGGAATTGCTGATCTAAAGATGCATACTCCACTGAGGAAGAGCAGTGTGTGCTCTGAGCTGAAGCTAAAGGGACTTGGAAGTTTTTTCTCCCTCAGATGAAGAGGGAAAATCTAATACTTAATTTAGGGGAACAAAATTTGAACTGTTCTCATCCCTTTTTCTCTCCTCCTTTCCTGTCTTAAGTTCAAGAGAAATATTTAAATCAAGACAAACAGAACGTGGATATCCTTCATGTGTCCAGTTATGGAACAAGATGTAGAAACAACCTAAGTGTCCGCTGACAAATGAATGGATACAGAAAATGTGAAAATGGATAAAGAAAATGAACAGATAGAGAAATGTGACAAAGAAAATGGATAAGAAAATGTGAATGGATAAAGAAAACATGATTTTACATTTTCTTTAATAATAAATATACCTATCTAGTGGTAGCTGTGTGTAAGACATGAGTCTTCCATTTGTATGTGACAGAAACTTGGTTCAAACTAGTGTACAAAAAAAGAAGAATTTTAAGAAATTTCTAAAGCCATGGCTGGGTTCAAGGGCTTGAGCTCGATTCTGATTTCCTCTGTCTTGTTCATTCTTAGGCCCACTCTTTCAAAATGTTAGCCAGGACAGACACCAAGAGCTCCAGGTTATACCCTAGCTTTTAGCAAATCATTGACAGCAATTTAGCGCAGCTCGTGTCCCATGCCAGGGTGTGCAGTTCACAGAGACTGCGATGTGATTGGCACACCTGGAGCTGTGTCGTGTAGCAGTCTATTATCTCACCTCTTTTCCAGTCCTTAGTCAAATATCAAGAGATCAGCAAAGCCTTCCTGAGCACTCTATAAACTTCTAACACCAGCCCGGCCCACATTCTCCACTCACCTACCTTGCTGTACTGTTCTCCACGGCACTTACCACTATTTGGCGCACTGCTTGTTTTACATGTCCTAGTCTGAGTTTGTCCATGTTCTGACACCCCACCAACTGGAATGTAAACTCCAGATTTTTTGTCCTGTCTTGTGTATTGCTGTATCCCAAGAACCTAGGATAGTACCTGACACTTTGACACCAATAAATATGTGCCAAATGAACGAATTAATGAATAGATTGATATTTCTGAAGGGATAGTTTGATGCTGTTACCAAAAGAGGGAGGAACGAAAGATAGGCAAGCTAAAAAAATAGTATGCTCCAGATCTTTACTGACTTTGTATTAGAATTTAATTGAGTGGAATCCATACAATTCTAAGTATTTTTCAAGCAAACTATTAATGCTGGACTTTACACATCCTTTAGATCTCATGTATAAAGTGTCACAAGACATCAATCTCCAACAGGGAAAAAATATAAATATTTCTGCATTCAGGGCAAAGTCAGCAGAGGCGAGCTGATTCACTTCAATCCCTTCTGATAACACCTACCTCTATCCAAAATGTGTGAATGTTTACCATGCTATGCTAGAGGAGGACAACGTTTGAAAATCATTTATTCATTCTTTGTAGGAAAGGATGTGTGTGTGCATGCATGTGTGCATGCCTTTGGAATGCATTTTAATTATGCCATTATCTGTCTGCCAGGTGGCCCTCTGCCTTCTCCAATTATTTCAGACCATGTTGGTCTTTGTTCTCTAGTAAGATAAGGAACATGAATGGGTGGGTCAGGGGGGTAGATCCTGGCACTGGGGATGTAGACGTCAGATCACAAGCCTGATTGCCTTCTTCACCTAGCAAGAAATAGTCCTATTTCCATCCTCCTGTGCTCCCTCCCAACCGAAAGTTGATTCTGTTCTTGTACTAATCGAGCCCATTTAACACTGGTCTGAAGAATTATTCCTCAGAGGCCGCCTTAGTTGGTTCTCACCATGGTATCTTACGTGCAAAATATTTTATTCCAGCACCTAGGGACTCTTGACCTGAGGAGAGATACACATTGACGACTTCTTTTTCAGTAACTTATAATCATTTTTAAGCTATCTCCAAAGACTGAAAGTATTAATCAATGAATAAATCACCTGACCAAATTCACACGTCCATATAAGCCATCCCATTGCCTTGTACTCATCTTTGGAGACAAGTCTGTGCTTCTCTCCACCTTAGCCACATTCTCTCTTTTCACCAACATCTTTAAAAAAAGTGTATAAAAATAACAAGGGGAAACAATTATTGGGAACTTGCTATAAGTCTAGTATTTTTTTTTTTTTAAAGATTTTATTTATTTATTTTTCCCCCCCAAAGCCCCAGTAGATAGTTGTATGTCATAGCTCCACATCCCTCCAGTTGCTGTATGTGAGACGTGGCCTCAGCATGGCCCGAGAAGCGGTGCGTCAGTGCGCACCCGGGATCCGAACCCGGGCCGCCAGCAGCGGAGCGTGCCCACTCAACCGCTAAGCCACCAGGCGGGCCCATGTCTGGTATTTTTTAAATGCTTTAAAGAAATTAATTCCTTTAATCCTCATGGACAACTTCTGAGGTCAATACTATTATTATCTCCATTTCATAGATAAAAATACGGAACAACAACAAAGATTTTAAATAACTTGTGAAAGGTTACACAATTAGTAAGAGATAGAGCTTACTTAATAAATATTTCCTTAAACTGTCTGGGAGAGCCAAATCTAAACTTCAAAACCATGTTGCTATTTATATTCATTCATTCATTCTTTTAGTATTTAGTTAGATTCTACTATATATATATATAAAATACACTCTATTGGGCACTTGGAATCCAACATGAATAAAACATCCTGGTAACAGCCCAGAGTGTTGTTTACTTATGGACATTATCATCTAACCTGAAATACTTTAGATGTTCAAAATGCCCACTTGGTTTCTCTTATATTTAGTTCATTTATGAAAAACGATCACAATTTTATGATCTTTCTAAGTGCCTGTGCAAGATAATCCTTCCATGCACTGACTAAAAAGTCTATTCCCCCAAACTCCTTTCTTTTATTTTCAAGATGACAATATATGTGTGTGGTTAGAAATCCAACAAGTATAAAAATATACGTAATATAATCTATATTTCTCCCTCATACTTTTTGCCCAGTCTCCCTCTCACCAAAGATGGATGCTATTTTTCAGTCCTCCTGTTCCTGAAAAAAATTACATATACAGTTGTCCCTCGATATCTGCAGGGGATTGGTTCCAGGACCCCAGCGGATAACAAAATCCAGGGATGTTCAAGGTGCCATCTTATATAAGGGCTGGTGGAATCTATGGATGCAGAATCAACGGATACAGAGGGCTCACAGTGTATATACGTATATAGTATTATGTCTTAATTGTTGCATATCTTTCTTGTACATTGTTATACAATTCTTCTTGTATATCTTTCTCTTCTCTAAGCACATTAATTGTGGCTTTGTTCAATGAAATAAGTCAATCCAAATAAGCTAGATGGTGGAGATGTTAATTTATTTGAGAGACGATGTGTCAGTCACTCTGAAAAATATTCATTTTCTATTTTGCAACGATTCACATCAATCTCCCCACTTAGTGCAATTATAGGGCTCTTAGACTATATCTATGTACACAGAAAACATTTGTATTTTGTTTGTTTTGTGCTTTAGAAATTATGACTCCAATTAAATGAAAAACTTCTACGTATGGATTCAACCTTATATCTGATCTCATGAAGCATGAACTCTTATTCTGTGCATCATCTCTTTCCCCAGGATTTAGCAGTGTGTTTGGCACATAACAGAAAGGACATACTTTTCTGTAAAGGTAATGCCAATAGCACAATGTTAGTAAAAGTACTACAACGTATGTGTTATAAGAGACAAATGAAACAGGGAGAATATTACACCCAGGTGTGACAGTATTTAATATTGACATTTACAAGAAAGATCATGCACTACGAGTGGAGAATGCAAGGATGCTTACATCTTGTTCCTCGTAACAACAAATGAAGGTTGTGTCTTGCCTCACAGCATTGAAATTTAGAAAATGAACGTGAACAATCTAACCACAGAGTCCAGCAGACCCTGGGCCCAAGGTGGTTCCACTGGAAGCCTGAGGAAATGAATGCAGCCTGAGGTCTAAAGTCCAGGGCAGAAGCATTGCCGTGAGAGAAAACTCCTTCTCTCTTCTTCCCCTTCTCTTCCTTCCCATCCCTTACCTAGAAGATCCAATGGTGCTTGAAGTGTTAGTGACAGATAGAGACACTGCTGGGAGACTTTGGCAAGCCCCTATAGGTGAATCAGCACAGTCCTTTAGAATTTTGGAGCAAGGCCCTGCCATCATCCAAAGACAACTATTCTCCTTTTGAGAATCATCTCTTGGCCTGCTACTGGACCTTAGTAGAGACTGAGCAATTACCATGGACCACTACGTTACCATGCGACCTGAGAAGCCCATCGTGAACTGGGTGTTACCTGACCCACAAAGCATAAAGTTGGGCACGCACAGCACACTCCATCATCAAATGGAAGTGGTAAATACTTGATCAGGCCAGAGCAGGGCCTGAAGGCACAAGTGAGTTACATGAAGAAATCTCCTAAATGCCCATGGTCCCCAGTCCCGCTGCACTGCCTTCTCTCTCCCAGCCTACACCTATGGCCTTATGGGGCATTCTCTATGATCAGCCGACAGAGGAAGAGAAGACTTGGGCCTGGTTTATAGATAGTTCTGCATGATATGCAGGCACCACCTGAAAGTGGACAGCTGCAATACTACAGGCCCTCTCTGGGACATCACATCCCTGAAGGCCAGTGGTGAAGGAAGAGTCTCCAAGTGGGCATAACACTGAACAGTACACCTAGTTGTTCACTTTTCTTGGAGGGAGAAAGGGCCAGACATGTGAGTATCATGTGAGCCAATTCCTTTATGGTAAATATCCTTTTATATTCTATTAGTTCTATTTCTCTGGAGAACCCGGACTAATATACCTTCCTTTCCCATTTTCCCTTCTTTTTGTTGAATTTAAGGAGGGTGTTCAGTATTTATCCAGAATGGAAAAATTGTTAGTTGTGACTCTTGTTCTAACCAACAACATGTTTCTTACATGAAGAGTGTGGGCTCATTGTCTACTCTCTTAGTTAGATATTATTAGATAATTACAATCTCTTGGTTAGATAATGTTATAACATTAGCATGATATAAATATTCCATAAATTATTTTAAAACATTATATAACTGTTACCATATTGTTATAATCTCTTTGTTAGATATAATGATCCTAAAACTGCTTCTGAGGAATTGCTATCCTGATCAGCCTCTCTCTGATCTTATTTGGACAGCTCTGGATTCCAAATGCTGCCTTCTCTTTAATTTTCTAACGGACACAGTGGAAACCTAGCTGCTACTGTTGAATTACAACAAGCAGAAGACTCACCAGACTTAGGATTTGGGATGGGGGACACAATTGTCTTGCCACTTTCCCAGAGCCAAGTGGCCTTAAAAAAGGGCTGTAGGGTGGTCTTTTGTCCCTTAGCTCAGAGTCTGGAGCAAACCAGGACAGGAACTGTCTTCTATCACCAACTACTAGCACAGTGCCTAGCACAAAATAGATGCTTAATAAATGCTCAGTGAACGACTATATGCAGTGTGACTGTTCATATGCACGACCGTGATTTCATGATGGCGTGACTGACTGAGTAAATGAATGAATGAAAGAAACAGGTCATCCACTGCTTCTACTTCTTTCTTTTTTTTTTCCTCCAGTAAGAGAAGAGAGTAGGAGTGGGATGGGCAAGAGAATTTGCTGCGCTACAGAAATATTGTTGGATAGGCAATTATTGCTTGCAGCTATGTCATGTTCCAAACTCTGGGCGGCCATTAGGTTGAGACGTTTTCAAAGAATTGTCTTGTGGTATCTTCCTGAGCACAGGGCTCATTTTATATACAGGTGTTGATGTTTGTTGGGTTTTACGGCAGAGTAAAGACTGTGAGTTCATAAAATCCTGCATACATAGAAAGACTACTTTTTATAATCTCCCTTACAATTGCATGGGAACTTTTCACTGAATTTTAGCTGATTGGAATGTGGATAAAAGTGATGGAAGTTTATTTCAGCTTGGTCACGTAAAAATAAACAAACAAATAAAATTCTTCATTATGATTCTCTATATCTTCTCTCTTGTCCTTTACTTCCTGGCCACTGGTGGAGTTTGGCACAAGCACCGTGGAAGGAGACCTTGTCCCTAAAGGACTCTACGAGGAAGAAACAGCCTCCATTCCATTGTTCAATATTGTACTTTAAAGTGAACAGTGTATAAATTTTCACAGGTTAAGCTGCTGATATTTTGATTTTATTTGTTATAGCATGTAGCTTATTCTGATTCATAAGAATTGAAGATGAGTCTAAAAATCATCCCTAGCCATAAATCTGCCTTCCATGTCTTCCCACACATATTGTTCTTAGGACCTGAAATGTCATTTTAGTGTCATTTCTTGAAGAATGTACAAGTTAGTTGACACATTACCAATGAGTGGCTTTATTATTAGAACATTGGAGGACTGGGGCATTTAGCACAAGGTTTATGGCCCCTGAGTCAGTAAAAAGAAAGTATGGTTATTGTGTGTAAGTAAAAACAGAAAACACTAGAGTAGAGAAGCTTTGTGCTTTATATTTTTATTCATGCATTCATTCACCCAAGGAGTACTCCATAACTTTTGGGTGCGTTCCTCTCAAATTTGCTTAACAAGATTTCAGAACTGCTAGGGCCCAGTGACTGCTGCCTGCCTCCTGTTCTTTATCTGTCCAAACAAGAGTCTGTATTGTGGCTAGTCTGTCAGTGTTCAAACTCCGTATGTTGGATATGAGGGAACAGATAACTTTTTTTATTTTTATTTTTATTTATTTATTTTTTTGAGGAAGACTGGCTCTGAACTAACATCTCTTGCTAATCTTCCTCTTTGTTTTTTCTCTTTTTTCTCCCCAAAGCCCCAGTACATAGTTGTATATCCTAGTTATAGGTCCTTCTAGTTCTTCTGTGTGGGACACTGCCTCAGCATGGCTTGATGAGCAGTGAGAAGGTCTGCACCCAGGATCCAAACCAGTGAACCCCAGGTCGCCTAAGCGGAACATGAGAACTTAACCGCTACGCCACCAGGCGGGCCCCTGGGTAACTTTCTGTTTTTTCATTTTATTTTGTTTAAAAAGTCTCAGGTTCAAGAGATCTGATGTATAAACCTGAGTAGATCAGGATATCTGGACTTTAAGCCTATTGCCATGATTACATAAGAATTTTAAAATACACTCCTTGGGAGGGTACATTAGTTTTCTGTTGCTGTATAAGTCACCAACAAATTGTTGCAGCTTAGAATAATAATAAAGATTTATTATCTCACACAGTTTCTATGGGTTGTGGATTTGAGAGTGGCCCAGCTGAGTGGTTTTGGCTCTCAGTCTTCCTTAAGATTGCAGTCAAGAAGTTGGCTAGACCTGCAGTCATATGAAGATTTGACTGAACCTGGAGGATCCACCCTAAGATGGCTCACTCACAGGGCTGGCAAATTGGTCTTGGCTGCTGTCAAGAGGTCTCCATTTCTTACCACATGGACTTCACCAGAGGGCTTCTTAAGTGTTTTCATTACGTAACAGCTAGCTTCCTCTAGAGCAAGTTTTCCAAGAGGAAAAATCTGCAGTGTCTTTCAAGACCCAGCCTCAGACAGCACACACCATCAATCTTGAACTTCTTAATTGTTTGTATAGTTCAGCCCTGTTTATCTCTGGTGGGGGATACAATAAAGGAGAATAAATAACAGAAATGGGGATCCTTGGCAACCATCTTGAAGGCTGGATAGGAGGAATTTGGATATTTTGTATTCAGGAGGGAAGTGTATATTTGTGGTTAAAAGGAGAGACTAGTAGATTGTACTATTGTTCCCCTAAAATCACTCTCTTCCTAAACCTGTATTCATCAGTTTTGCTGTAAACAATCCCCAAATATCTGTAGAATGACACTTACTCCTTTCTTACCTTTTTATCAGTGGCTGTGAGTCAGGCTACTTTCTCTACTTGGTTCTGTTTTGCTCTGCTCCTTGTATTTCCTCACATTTCATTTGCCAAACAAGTCACATGCCCAGGCCTGATAATATGGTGTGGAAATATATTCTGCATACAGAGCATGGAAAGGCAAGGGATACAATCTTCCATACTATCTGTAGTAGGTAGAATAATGTCTCCCCAAAGGTGCCCATGTCTTACTCCCCGGACCATGTGAATAGGTTATGTTACATGAGAAAGAAGAATTAAGGTTGCAGATGGAATTGATGTTGCTGATCAGTTGAATTTAAGATAGAGAGATGAGCCTGAATTATCCAGCTGGGCCCATTCTTATCACAGGGTCCTTAAAAGTGAAAAAGGCAAGCCAAAAAGGAAATTCGGGGAGATAGTAGAGTGAGAAAGACTGGTCCAAGGCTGCTAGCTTTGAAGATGGAACAAGGGTGCAATAAGCCAAGGAATGCAGGTGGCATCTTGAAGTTGGAAGAAGCAAGAAAACGGTTCTTCCCTAGAGCCCCAGAAGGAATACAGCCTTGACAACACCTTGTTTTTAGCCCAGTATGACCCATTTCCAACTTCTGACTTCCAGAATTGTAAAATAAAACAACTGTCAAATTAAGAAACAAATCTAGACTTAGTAAGAAGAGATTTTATTCAAAAGCCTTATTGGAAAGAAGAGGAAAGGAACTATTGCAACAGAGGGAGGGGCTATTGTGATAGAGAAAACACTCTGATCATAAACTCTGCAAGCCTCTCAAGGGTTAGGCATAAAAGGTTTTCTCTTATATGGAGGAACAAAAAGGCTAAAAAGAACCGGTGTGGGAAGGGGGGATGAAAGAATGTGACCTGATATGAGAGTAGATCACAGAATGTTTTTCTCTGATGTCAGTCTATTGTCAGAGGGTCATTTAAGGAGGGGTTGTATGCTGGCTCAAGCTGAGGGTGGGTCAAAATTCAGGGACTCGGGGAGGGAGTGAATCATAAACAAACTGTGGTTAACAGCATTGCATTCTAACTGATTAGTGGGGACAATGCAGCTAATCACTTGTGAGGTAAAGATCAGAAATTTGGAGGGTCTGTATCCACTCTTGTCATAAGCAAACAACAGGGGCACATCCCTGAGTCTTATCTAAGTCATACAGGGAAGGATGGTTCTTTGCAAGAAACCCTTTCCCAGGACACAAATGTGGGGCGAAGGAGCTCTCAACCTTCACTGTTTTCTAGGATCACAGAGCTCAGGCAAAATTCAACATTTTAAATAATTAGTTTGTATTGTTTAAGCCATTAAAGTTGTGGTAATTTTTTTTATAGCAGCAAAAGGAAAGTAATATAGTGCCCCTTGCCATGTGACTTGCAGGCTTTCTTGTATCATAGCCATAGACAACCTATAATTATCAACATTTAACATGAATGGGAAATACATCTTTGTTGTTGTAATTCGTGTTGATCTCTTTTTTCTATTGTAGCCTTACAGTAAGAGCTGATAAAATACTATCTTATCGAGTTGTTGAAGCATAGTGTGAATTTATATGCACCATACAGAACATTGCCTGGAAAATACTAAACAAGTAAACACTAAATGTTAGCAATTATTAATTTTGTAAAATATTCTTAGTTTTGTTGTTACTAGACATTCAAGTGGAAATGCCAAGTGTTTGGTTAGATTCATATGTCTGGAGTTCAGGGGTGGGAAAAAATGTGAGTCCACAACATGTAGACATTCCATGACATCACCTTGACAGTGGAAGTAGTTAGAGAACATTTCTGAGGCAAAGAGGAAGATCAAGCAAAGAAGAGTGTAGAGACATGGGCTGGTGGAGTAAAAGTAGAAACAAGAGCAAATAATGTCCCAGAAGCCAAAAAAAAAAAAAAAATTCAAAGAGAGAGTGATCAACCGTATCAAGTACTGCTGGTAGGCAAGTAATAAAACAACTAAAAATGTACCATTGCACCTAGCAAAGTAGAGACCATTGGTGATCTTGACAAGAGATGTTTCATTGGAGAGTTAGAGACATAGTCTGATTGGAGTGGTTACAAGAGAGAATAAGAAAAGAAGAACTAGAAAAATAAATATAAAAACTCTTTTAATGAGCTTTGCTATAAGGAGGAAAGAAGTCAGATGGTAGTTGGAATGGTATGTGGAGTCAAAGAAACTTTTTGTATTAATTTTCTTGTTTTGTTTTATTATTTTCCATATAAAATATATAAAGCTTATTTATATTCAGAGAGATATGATCTAATTAAATGGGAGATTTTGGTCAGGTAGGGAAAAGAGTGGAAGATTGCTGACAAAATATTCTTGAATGGATCAGATAGGATGGTTTCTCCAGGGTAATAAGAGGAAAGGAGTGTACCAGAATGCAGATGCAAATACAGTAAAGAATTTGATTGTGGGAGAACCTAGACATTTTCTTCTACTTGTGTTTATTTTCTCAGCAAATAATAAAGATGGAAGAAGGAATACAGTTGTGCAGCAGGTCAAAGGTGGGAACTGGTTACTCGGGAAGGTGGACAAGTGAGTGAAATAGGGAACTGCAGTAGAATTACTGAGCAGCACCAAGGAACACTTGGTGTTGGTGGCCGTTAATTAAAAATGAGACCATTCAGCCTTGTTGTTTTTTTTCCACTCCTGTACATCTGGGTAAATGCATGAACAGAGTAAGTAGAGAACTGGATATAACCAGGGTCAGGGTTTTGTCAGGTAACAGGTCAAAAGAAGAGAAGGGAAAGGGCACGAGTGTAGGATAGTCAGTCTTTATAATGGAACTTGGTATCTAAGCAATGCATGAAGGGAAGTGAGGACTTATGGGAGAGACAGTTAAAAGTTCAGATAAGCAATGGAATACAGACTCCAATAAGTATAAAGACTCATTGAGGTTATGATACTAGAAAGAACGTATTAGAAAGATACACATGATTCTCAGAGTGGAATGCTTACAATTGAGGTTATAGAGATGGGCCAGTCATTGGCAATAACAAGAGAATGAGTGTCTGAGGTGAGGGTAGAGCAAGAATGTTGGAGAGGAGGTCAAAGCATGAGAGGCTAGGACTTTGAAAGAATCGCCCATTTGAATATTGAGATCTCCAAGAATTACGACAACGATATGATGGGACAGTGTGATATTGAAATGCATGTATTGAGGTCTTAGTGGATTCTATGTCTTAGGGAGAAAGAAAGTTGTAACAAAATAGACAAGAATGAAACAAAGATAAATTCTCTCTCCTCATGGACTTCCCAGTCTTGCCCTCAGCTGACTCTTCCTGAGGAGGCACAGAGAGGTGGGCCTCAGCTATGACGGGAAAAGCCTTTCTCCAAAAGAATGTCTATCAATGGCTCTTCATATGATCTATACAACTAATGAACATCTTTACCTATTAACTCTTTGTTCGCTGTGATTATTCATTTCTTTTGGTTAATTAAAAATTATGATTATATTTAACTTTCATTCATACAAAGATTTTATTCCTGGACATCAAATTCCAAAGTATACTCTATTCATAGTTTTCTCAGATATCCTGTTAACAACCAAGATGTGGGGAGGGGAGAAGTGGTGTGCAATGTACTGAATGTTTGCATTCCCCCCAAATTCATATGTGGAAATCCTAACCCCCAATGTGATGGTATTAGGAAGTGGGGCCTTTGGGACGTAATTAAGTCATGAGGGTGAAGCACTCATGAATAGGACTAGTGTCCTTAGAAAAGAAACCTCCCCCCTCCCCCCCGAGAGCTCTCTTTCCTTTTTCTCCCATGTGAGGATTCAATGAGAAGCTGGCAGTCTGCAACATGGAAGAGGGCTCTCACCAGAACACTACCATGCTGCCACCCTAATCTCAGGCTTCCAGCCTCCAGAACTGTGTGAAATAAATTTCTGTTGTTTATAAGCTACCCAGTCTATGGTACTTGGTTATAGCAGCCCAAACCAAATTAGGATGTGGTCCTAATGTCAAAAATCCCACATAAATTAGGTCCATAGTCTTTAAGCCACTCTTGTGGGTCATGGAGTACAATAAGCAATGAATGCAGATAATCCATTTACATGGAGGATTTTAAAAATGTAGGCTTCCTCTAAGTCCTTCATTTAGGTAAAATGTGTATGAAAGAACAAGCTACATGGAGGATTCTTACTGAGTGGTACATGCCTAAGGCATAGGTCTTGGTGATATAAGTAAAGTTGAAGCAGACATTGGAAGAGCTAAAATAGCATCCAGATAAAATACTTGAAATAGGTATTTCTCTGGACAACTTCTCTGTAAGTCTCTGCAAGAGGGAACACCCTCCACCTCACCCCCCATACACACACACACACACACACACACACCCACAATTCAGTCCATGAAGTAACAGACAGAGCCCAAGGGAGAAAACAGCAATAAGGTTTTATGATTTGATCTCCCTTCAGCTCCTATATGCTGTTAAATGTGGAAAACAAGGGGATGTATGTATATCCTCGTATTAGCTTTTGAAACATGGAGGCTTCCAGGTGATCAAATGAAATGAAGTCACTTGTTCTCTAATTGCAGAGAGACCATCTCGATATTAATTTCTAACATTACTCATGGGTTTGGGTATTTCTTACCAAGAGTGACAGTGACAATCACACATTGATTTGTTGGATGAGAAAACCAAAAGTTACTTTTCCCTGGGGAACTTCATGGTCTTTTGCTACAAATCACAAAAGTGAAGTGAAGTGAAGAAGACAACAGAAAGAAGTTGAACAACCTTCTCGATAATAAAATTAAAAGTCATAAAAAGAAATTACATGCAAATTCAACAAAACTGATGTGCTATCCAAAGTAGCTACCTCGGGATCCTAAGTTAACTTTTTAGTAGTACAGAAGTCCATATCAAGGTTTTGGTTGGGGTGGGGGGGTGGGAGGCATGGGAGAGAGGGGGAGGAAGACAGTGAGAGAGCACAGTCACAAAAGAGGGGCTCATGAGAATCACTACTCAGTAAAGAAATGGAAAACCATCATTTATTTTTCTCAGTCTTGCTTTACCCAAGCTGTATAGACATGCTTGTGTGTGTTTGTGTACATACATATATTTACATATTGTGTGTCTACATTTATATGTCCACATGCATACACATGTATATTTACATGTGCACACATATATATATTTATTCTAGTTGTGTGAATGTTTTTGTGGTGCTTAATTTTCTTTGTAGCCAAGTGTAAAGAAAATCTTATCATACTCACGATGCAGCCTACCATTTGCCAAAGTTAGACTTCTGACTCAGGGGCCTTGGTTGATTAGTCTACATTGATTGATATGGTCTCTCAAGCAGAGGTCAGTGATATTGACACACAATAACTAGGGCGTAGACTTAGAATTGCTACTCTAGAAGCTTTTTCATGCTTTTAAAGTTAATATATGTAGCTTAACAGTTAAGGTTAAGGTCAATTCCAAAATAAAATTAACAAAACCCACATAATAACAATAGCTAACATTTTTCAGACCTTCCAATATGCCATGTTCTCTGCTAAATACTTTAATTTGATTATTGTATTTGATTCTCCCAAAACCTCAATGAAAGGACCACTATTATCATTTCCATTTTACAGACGAGGAAATTCAGACTTAGCGAGCTTAAACAGCTCCCTGTGAGGACATATCTGGATAGAGAGTGGCACAGGTGTATGCAAACGTGTCATCTTATTCCAGAGCCAATTATTAACCACTACACTGTACTTAAGATGACCTTGGACCTAGCAGTCACTGAGATTAACCTCCATTAAAAACTATATGTACATTGTCTAACTATTCAGATCAGAATAGATAGTCCATAAACCTACTATTCAGACAAGAGAAAAAAAGAGGAATATATATGTTCATGCAGCATTCACGGCAATGCAATGACATTGCCCAGGGAAAAAAATGGAAAAGTCTCATCAGTATTCACAGATTTCCTAAATATAATATAAAAATACATTCCTTGTCATACTTAATGACTCTCTGCTGCCACTTGGAGTGATTGGAGCTTCATTTGCAGATTTTATTTTTTTGCTTAAAACTGTCTCTCTCTCTTTCTTTTTTTTTAATCAAACCCAACAGAATCCACAAACAGCACTAGTTCCAAAGCTCCAATGTGAAGCCAAAGCATTATTGAATAGCGGCAGCAAAGAGAGTAAAAGGTAACGATTCTACCGCAACTGAAACAGCAGGTGCACATGTACTGGAAAGCAGGCGCGTTCCCATAAGACATAGATTTTGGAAAACCTGGCCACTCCTCTAGGAATTAAAGCACTTTTTGAAATCATATTATGAATGTCAATGTCCCGTAAGGCACTATTTATGAATACATTATAAAATGTGAGCAAATCTTGAAGGAAATGACTTTTTCAAACACTGCCTCAGAAAGCCTGGTTTTGTAACCTCTGCGTCATAAGATGTTGTCTTAACTCTTTTCCTGATTCCAGTGAGGGTTCCTCAAGCCCTGTCTGCAATGGGCATTATTCACATTATAGCTATGCTCTTTTTCAAGATCACAGAGTGGTAGCCCAAGGGCTAAGTCGCTAACTCACATTACTTTTTTTTCTGCACAGAATATGTATATGTAAGTATGTATATGTGTGTATATATATATATGTGCCTATCTATCTATTTATTTATCTATGAATAACAGTGCTTTAGAGTAATGGAGATGCACTGACTCTTTGCCGTTGTTCCTTTGCATATTTATATTACTTGCCTGGGAGCTCTAGTCACATTTGAATTTATAACTGTAACTGTATTTACTTCTAAAGTCATTTCAATTGTACATGTTTTGTATCCTTAACTAGATGAATTCAGGACAGGTATTTTCTCTTTTATGTTCTTCAGAGCATAGGTACACCAACTCTTGAATTTGAAAGCAAAATTTTACGTGCTCGTATATTTTTAGAGAATTTATTAGATCCTCAAAGGAGTCCATTACTCAAAGAAATTTAAAAGGTCCCATAAAGAACTTTGAGTTCACATTCATTATTTTATAACCTCCATTATTTTATATCTGGGAGAGAAGGAAAGTGTTTTGGCCAAAATCTATACTATGGCATATAGTATACTAATTAATGCCAGACTAGGACTAGAATGAGGTCATGTGACTGGCAGGTAAAGTGCCACTTTTACTACATCAATCTATGTTTAGATTCTTAATCTATATTTGCTTCAATCTTGTGCATCCTATTTTTTTTTTTGGCAAAGACTGGATTAAAAAATGATTGAATAACACAGTCCCAATCTCAAAAAGAGGCAAATTAGAATCATTTATCCTCAACCCCATTAAAATACCTATAATGCCTGATTCTGTTCTAGATGTGTTGATCGAGGGTGACAGAATAAATTTTCAATGACAATGATGACAAACATCCCAAGGAAATGTCTCTAGTTTTTAGGAAGAACGATTCTAGAGTAAGCTTACTGCTAGTGTGTCATTTAGAAATTCTTTCCTTCTTTCGAGTTACTGTGGTCAGCCTTATCCTAACTTTTCAATAAATAAAAATACATTTCAGGAACATGAGAGTGATAGGGAAAAGAGTGAGGATGGTGTCCATTTTGGAGACAATCTGGTGCAAACCCAGATGCCATCAAAACTGTTGACTTAGAATTTTTGCCTCAGGTGCAATTTTTTTCCCCTGTGAATCTTTTCTCAAGTTCCCCTTCATTCACTTTAGATTGCATGTACATTGGATTGTTCCATGTGCTACGGCAGTATATTCAGGAAGTGGTTCTTTTTTAGCACTTTTAAACCCTAATACGAAATGAACGCCACTTCAATAAGCTGTGATCTGGAAGGTACTGGATAGTTTCAAGAGTGCAGAACCTTCTTTTCTGAGCTCATTCTCCCACTTAAAAAAGTAGTTTCAGTTTCACAAGTCCCACCCATCTATTGTGTTTCCTTAGCACAAAGGATAAAAAGGAATAAATCATCTCTTGAGAAAACTGTGAGTTTGTAATCTATTTCCTGAGGAAAATTACTTCAAAAGTAAATTCTAGTCGATTTTGAAAGGCAAAGAAACATGCCTCTGTTCCTCCTCAGTCAATATTACTCGTGACTTACTACTTCTTGTCTTATACTTTTCCTTCCTCTCTGCCCTCCGCCCCTTTGGGGATCAAAGTCCAATCAGTCAAAAGCTCTTAGAGAGAGATACTTGACAATTCCAAAAGGAAATTGCATGTAAAAAATGAGTGTTTAATGAATGGAAATAAGGCAAGATGCAGCACAATCTGAAGAACATAGAGATGATGTTTAGCACTTTTAAGCAAAGAAAAAGCACATTAGCAAAGAAAATAGAAGTCTCATGGATTTTGTTCAGAAAAGCAAGTGGGGCAACTCTAAAGCACTCAGTAGTTTCACTGAGTATCTATTATGAGACGGCTCTGTGAATAAATCCAGAGGAAAATGCAAGTGAATATAAACTAGACAAAGTCCAGCCCTTAAGTAACTTACCATTTATAAATAAATAAAACCTAGACTTCTGAAAAGTAAATTAACAACAAAATGGCAAGTAATTGGTATAGATAAGAATAATTAAAGGAGATTCCAGAAGCATCCCTGCTTAGAGACTGTGCAGTATTTTTAGTATTTGTAATCAAATTTTTTAATTTATGCAACTTTTAAAGTGACAGGGGATTCTCACATGTGTTATCTCCTATTACGCCTAGATTAACATCTTGAGGCAGATGTCTCATTTCAGAGACGGGTTAAACTGGGGCTCAAATGTTTTATCATTGGGAAAGTTACATGGTCAGAGAAGGTTAGAAGCATGACTTGAACTCTCGTCTTGTGAGTCAGACCTGTATCAGGTCCTAAACTGATACAGGAGGATCAAAGTAAATGACATGCTGGAACTTAAAAAAGGTATTATATATTCATGACTTTATTCATCAGTTATGTAAAGAGTGATCAAAATATTTCAGCCTCCTGGCTAGGCATTGGGCATATATGTGTAAATAAAACATAGTTTCTGCTTTCTCAGACAACGGTAGGTGAAGACAAGTAAGCAAGACTTATTAAGTGTCATAAACGAAATGATGGAGGGAATAATGATCAAATAGCATTTGCTGAAACTCTTCAAAGTGTCGGATTGTTAGACTGAAACTCCCTCAAAGCAGGTCCACAAGTAATACAGACATAAAAAGTGGTTCAGGACATCAAGAATACGAGAACCCAGAAAAAAACAAGTATCTTGCTGTGAAAGGGGTCACCATCTGAGAAGAGAGAAGCTTACCATTTGAGAGGAGAGGAGCCAGGGCCACACTCTGGTTAGGAGCCCAACCTTCAAGAGGGAAAACCTGCTTTTAAAACCCAGTGGTATAAAATTCTAGCTGTGGAACTTTCTGTACACTAACAGTTTCTGTACACTAACAAATGAACTATTGAAAAGAAAAATTAAGAAAACAACCCCATTTACGATACCATCAAAAAGAATAAAATACTTAGCAATAAATCTAACCAGGGAGGTGAAATATCTGTACAATGAAAAAAAGAAATTGACGAAAACACAAATAAACTGAAAGATATTTAGAGTTTATGGATTAGAAGAAATAATAATTAAAATGTCCATACTACTCAAAGCAATCTCCAGAGGCAGTGCAATCCCCATCAAAATTCCAATGGTATTTATCGTAGAAATAGGAAAAACAATCCTAAAATTCATATGGAATCACAAAAGACCTTGAATAACCAAAGTAATCTTGAGAAAGAATAACAAAGCTGAAGGCGTCACACTTTCTGATTTTAGACTATGTAACAAGGCTACGATAATCAAAACAGTATAGTGTTGATATGAAAGCAGACTCAGAGACCAAATGGAATATAATAGAGAGCCCAAAAATAAACCTATGCATATGGTCAATTGATCTTCAACAAAATTGCCAAGAAAAAAAACAATTGAGAAAATATAGTCTCTTCAATAAAAGCTATTGTTAAAACTGGATATCTACATGCAAAAGAATAAAACTAGACTCCTATCTTACACCATACCCAAAAATAAACTCAAAATGGATTATGGACTTGAACACAAGACCTAAAACCACAAAACTTCTAGAATAAAACATAGGGAGTTAGCCCCTTGACATTGGTCCTGGCAATGATTTTTTGGATTGGACACCAAAAACAAAGGCAACAAAAGCAAAAATAAATGACTGGGGCTACTTCAAACTAAAATCTTCTGCACAGCAAAGAAAACCACCTACAAAATGAAAAGACAATCTATGGAATAGAAGAAAATATTTGCAAACCACATGTGTGATAAGGGGTTAATATCTAAAATATACAAGGAACTCATACAATTGAATGCCAAAAAACCCAATAATCCAATTAAAAGATGGGGAAAGGACCTAAAGAGATACTCTTCCAAAGAAGATGTCCAAATGGCCAACAGATACATGAAAAGATGTTAACATCATTAATCATTAGGAAAATGCAAATCAAAACCACAATGAGCTATCATCTCACACCTGTTAGGATGCCTATTATCAAGAAGACAAATGCTGATGAGGATGTGGAGAAAAGAGAATACTTGTGCACTGTTGGTGGGACTGTAAACTGGTTCAGCCACTATGGAAACCAGTATGAGAGTTCCTTATGAGGTTAAAAATAGAACTACCATATAATCCAGCACCCTACTTCTAGTATATATCAAAAGGAAATGAAATCTTTATCTCAAAGAGATAGCTGTATTCTCATGTTCACTGCAGCATTATTTGTAATAGCCAAGGTATGAAACCAACCTAAATGTCCATCAACAGATAAATGGATAAGGAAAATGTGATATATATGATATAAAATGGAATAGTATTCAGCCCTAAAAAAATAGAAATCCTGCTGTTTGCAACAACATGCATGAACCTGAAGGACATTATACTAAGTGAAATAAGCCAGACACAGAAAAATAAAAACTGCGTGGTACCCTTTACATGCAGAATGAAAAAAAAAGTCGATCTCACAGAAACAGAGAGTAAAAAAGTGGTTGCTAGGAGCCAAGGAGTGAGGGAAATAGGGACAGGTTGATAAAAGGGTACAAACTTGCAGTTATAGGATGAATAAGGTCTGAAGATCTAATATACAACTTGGTGACTATATTTGATAACATTGCATTGTATAATTGAAATTTGCTAAGTGGGTAGAACTTAAGTGTTCTCATCAAAAAATATACAGAAAAACAAAAAAATTTAGAGTTTATCAGAAAAAATAATAATGCACTAGTGAGGGTGCTATTAGCATTGGGGCATTCAGTGGTGGCTGTCCTCTCCAAGTCAGGCATAACAGCAGAAGATACTGTTCCAGAACTGGGTTCTTTGATACCAATGGGGATGATAGGACCCTAAAATAACAGATATCAGAGATCCTCTGACTTGTTTTATGATCTGAGCCACTTTTTAGAGATCTGAAAAATCAGACAGCCCAGTTTTTGAAGGTGAGGCTGTCCCATTAGGAAGAAAGAATCTGCAACACCAAATGTATTCAATAATGACTCCCTCTCCTTGTCCGGTTATTAAGATCATACATTGATGAAAAGAGAATGTTCACATAACGTAAGGACACTTGGAAACAGGGTCTGAGTTTTCACTGATACTTAGATGCTATTCATTGATGCTATTAGAGTGGAATCATATGAGAGTCAGGAAATAAATGGAATCTTTGTCCATATCCATCTCACAGTGACCCACTAGGTCCATGGAGCCATCCAGTGGTTGTTTTCCAGTCTCCGAAGGTATAATTGGGATGGATACACTTGATAATTTACACAACACTCACATTAGATCCTTGGCCTATGGAGTAAGAGCTATTACAGTAGGGGAAGTCAAGTAAAATCCTCTGAAATTGTCCCCCTCCAATTCTTAACCAGGATAGTAAATCAAAAGCAATATCACATCACCCCCAAAATAGCAGAGATTAGTGGCATTACTGATGACCTAAAGAATGAAAATGAATGATGTGTTCTACATTTAATTTCTTACATCTCCCCTATAGAAATGAGATGTATCCTAGAGTATGAAAATAGATTGCCCCAAACTCAACCAAGCAGCACCCCTTGTTGCAACTGCTGTGACAAATATGGAATGTTTACCAGAAAAGATTAGCATGGTCTCAAGTACATGAAGTCACTGATTGGCAGCTCCTTTTTTTCCCCACCTCTACCAAGAAGGGGGCAAAAAAGCAGTTTATTGTCCCAGAAGATAGACGACAAGATACATTTACATTCTTGCCCAGGGTTATGCTTGACACTCTCACCCTCTGTAGTATTACAGTACAAAGGGATTTTTACTATCTGATTACTCCACATAACCTCAACTTGGACCAGTATATGAACAACACAGTGTTAATCAAATCATATGAGCAAGAAATATGAAGTAGATTATGGGCCTTGGTAAGATATATTGGATCCAGAAGGTGGGACATAAAGCCTATGAAGATTTGAGAATCAGTCAGGAAATCTCATCCAAAACAAAGGACAAATTATTGCTTCTCTGACCCTCACCATTGGGAAGGAAGCAAAATATCTGGTAACATCTTTGGCTTCTAGAAGCATCATATTCCATGCCTAGAAACACTGCTGCGATCCATGTAGAGTGACAAGAAGGCTTTAGTGCAAGTATACCTGTTGCTTGGGCCATACAGCTGAGCAAACCCTATAGTACAAAAGCACTCTGTGGTAGGAAAACACAGTATCAATTTATAGCAAAACGAGAATTCTGACATAAGCTGAAGAAAATCCACGTCATCTCCAGCAGAGAATTATGCTCCTTAAAAAGCAGCTCTACTTGGGTAAACTGTTTTCCCATCACCATTTGTAGAAGACTATTATTTCCACATTGTATATTCTTGACAATCTCGTCAAAGATCAGTTGACTGTTTATGCGTGGTTTTATTTCTGGACTTTCTATTCTGTTCCATTGGTGTATATATCTGTCTTTATGCCAGTACTATACTGTGTTAATTACTGCAGCTTTGTAATATATTTTGAAATCAGGAAGTGTGATGCCTTCAGTTTACTCTTCTTTCTCAAGATTGTTTGGGCTATTCGAAGTCCTTTGTGGTTCTATATAGATTTTCAGATTGTTTTTCTAGTTCCATAAAAAATGTCATCGGGATTTTGGTAGGGATTGATTGAATTTGCAGATCACTTTGAATAGTATGGACATTTTAACAATATTAAGTCTTCTAATCCATGAACAGAGATGTCTTTCCAATTATTTGTGCTTTTTTAAATTTCTTTCATAAATATTTTATAGTTTTTAGTCCTATCAACTGAGTGAGCCCAGCATAATGAAACAGAAGTGGTAGAGCCAGGATCAAGTACAAGCTGGGTCAGAGACACAGAGACACAGATAAGTTTCATGAGCCGCTGGCCCAGCACCCCATGATATCCTTACTGTTGTACTGTTGCTGCTCCCTCAGCTCAAACCCATGGCCACATGGGGTTCCCCTTGGACCATGTGAGAAGAGGAAGAAAAATGCTGAGCTAGGTTCACATATAGTAGGACTGGTATATTGTATGAGCCAAATGTGGATGGTGGCTGTGTTATAATCTCATTTAGAAGTGGTCTTTAAAGGCAGCAGAGATAGAAAATCCTCCCAGTGGGCAAAGCTTCCTGCAGTGTACATTTTAATTACCTTATATAGAAAGAGAAGTGGCAAAATGTAAGAACAAATACAGATTTGTGGGCAGCAGCAAATGCCTTGGCTGATTGGTCCGTTGTCTGAAAGGAGTAAGTTGATTGGTCAGTTGTCTGAAAGGAGTAAGTTTGGAAGATCAGGAACAAGAAATTCTGGGGACAAGGCACGTGAATGGACTGTAAAAGTGAGTATCAAGTGTGAAGATCTTTGTGTTTCATATTAACATGCACCAGAGAGTATTCACCATAGAAGAAGCTTTAAATAACTAAGAAGTTACAAATTCAGAATGATTCAGCAAGTTGACCTTGGCCAGTCTCTGTCATTGTCCATCCCAGTGCTGGCACAATGTGCACATTAATGGAGTCAGTATAAGGCCAGAGATGGAAACTATCCATGGGCCCAACACTACAGGCACCCACTGATGAGAGCTAATGAAGCCATCTTTGCTGCTGAATGTCCCACCTGCCAGAAACAGAAATCAACACTGAGCCCCTGATATGGCATCATACTTTATGTCATTCCTTCCACCATTTAAGGGTCAGTGATTTATCTTTATTGGAATATATGCATATCCTGGGTATGGGCTTACCTATCCTACCTGCAGAGCCTCTGCCAGCACCACTGTCCAAGGGCTTACAGCTATGTGCTAGGGACTAGTAAGTCAAGGCTTGATGACTGTGCATTATTGGCAAAGAGAAGGAATGCAGTATCAGATAAACCCTAATAATTTAGCAGTATCAGGGGCATAAGTTGGAGTCCCTTTATTAATATGTATGTTTCCACTACAACCAATGTATTTTGGATAAATGAATAGACAGTCTGTTTAAATTCCTGTTGTTTTTGGAAAACCATAGAAGAAAAAAATTAAAGTATCCTCATAGATGGAGGATAGAGACTGCCAAATATTATGTCTTTTCCCTACTCTCTTAACAAGTAGGTAAAATTTAGGAGGAACAGTATAATCCATTGAATAAAAACCCTGCTAGGGGCATTAGGAGGTAGTCACCATTATCATTTTCTAAATCATGCCCCAGGGCATGGCACTTGTACCCTATATGGTTTGGACTTTAAAGGTGTTCATGGGTGTCATGGATGTGTTAGGTTATTGGTAATCAATAATAACAATAGCTAAAACATACATAGCATCTACTATGTACCTGGCACTATTGTTTGCTTTACATGTATTAACTCGTTTAAGCTAATTACCTACAGTAGTTGAACTATTATTAAATCCACTTTATAGAATGGGAAACTGAGGCACAGAGCAGTTTACTCAGCTAAAGTGGTAGACATCTAGGATGCTCGTCAGCAGTGGTCAAAACTCTTCCGAGTTCTTCCCTGACTTTAGCTACAGAGAGAGATCATTGTATTCTTGAGGAATTGGATATAGGAAAAGGGAGCAAGGTCCCTTGTGTAACCCAGCTAGCATGGTTTGTATAAGGTTCTACACCTGGTATAAATACTGCCAGTCACAATTTGAAATCTGAAATATCAGAGTATTGTTTAGTGTCCTATCTCAAGCCAAGTCCTCAGAAAGGACCTTTATATCTGCTTGTTCTTCCTCCATTCATTCCCTTCTCCAACTTATTCTCTGCCCTTTTGTCACATTTCTTCCTCAACCTCTCCTTCTCTTCTCGCTCAGAAACCTTCACTGGCTCTGGGATGCATGCATGATAAAGTTTACAAACCTTAGCCAGACATCCAAGATGCTTATGTCTTTACCAAATACCAAAAGTCAAATCTGTTTACCAAGTCCCCTAAACCCATCTCACATTTTTTGGCCTCTACACTTTTACGTGAGCAAACTCAACAAGCAAGGACTCTTTGTTTTTGTCTTTTTCTCTGCAAGCTTGCACAAATTATACCCACCTTTCAAGATACAAGTTAAAACGATACTTCTTCTAGAAAGTCTTTCCTCATCATTAAAGCATGATGTGACTTCGACCTCTTCAAAAAGACTGGATAATTTATTTGGCATTCAGCAGTTATGTCTTCAGTTTCTCTTGAACTATACTCTTACATTTGACATTTTGTATTTTGTTTGTACCAAATATCCAAGATCTCAATAGTATTGTGTTTGGTGTTATATTTGAGATTTTAATAATGCATGGATTTTGTTATTCCCTTTACATTTCTCCATTACAAAAGCCTAACAGCATATTTGGTGACTCAATTTAAAATGGAATACATGAATAATGTTTATTAGCAGGTTTACTACTCAATTCGACATGCAGCCCTTTCTCAAGGTTAGGCACTGACTTGTTTGGTAGACCCAGGCCTCACTTAGTATTTCCTGAGAGAAACTGAGTCAGTTCCTTGTATTTGTTTCAAGAGTGGAAACTCATTTCTACAGAGAAGAAACAATGATTTTCTAAGCAATAAGGTTATTGAACTACTTTGGCTGAGTAAATAGCTCTGTATTCTCCATGGCACATTCAGAGGAATTTCTAACTCTTGTTGTGGGTTGTGACATATTTTCCCCTTGATAAAGCAACAGAAAATGTGTATTTGGAATTTTAGGTAGTTTTCAATGTGGAGGTTTCCAACATGCTGATTTTCCCAAGAAAATGGGAGATGAGCTAGGTGAGCTCATCTACTTTCATTGTTTGATGGTGATGAACTAAATAAAATAATTTGTTAAATTCCTTTTCTCTTTTTTCATTCTACTCTGCCCTTTCATAGTTTTGTCCACTTCAGAACCACCCTGTTGTAAATTAAACGGAAATATTGTCTCCCCTGAACCACAGTCCCCCATTTATGACTGCTCAGGAGACATATGTAACAAGACGCCTTGTCAACTTTGAAACAGAACTCCTTACTCTCTCTCCAAATCAGTGTTTCCCCTTTCCTTCCTATCACCTTTCCATCCATCTGCCCCTTCCTCTGTGCGTTCCCTCATGGACTTTTTCACCACCATCACTCTGGTATAGCAGATTATTTTCTCTCATGCTGATTAGTGGAATAATCTTCCAAGCACCGCCCCTTCTTCAGTTTTCCTTTCACTCTCTATGAAATTCTTGAATTCTTTTGCCAGATTATCATTCATTATAGAACATTTCTCCTCATTTTATCACCATGAAAATGTGAACTACACGAGATTTATCTATTGTATCACTTTGTCGCCAGTTTCTAGAACATTGCCTGCCACATGACAAGCACATAACAAATATCTATTCAAGGAGTTAACGAATCCCATGCTCAAACACCTTCAGTGGCTCCCTATTACTGAAAATGTAAGTTGTCATGCAAATCTTTTATAATGTTTACAATTACGTGCTGGCAATAGATGGAAACTGTTTATAGTGAAAATGAGGATTAGATGACACTTTAAATAAGTTATTACCAAAAATAAAATCAAAGAACCAATCTGTAACTGAGACACTCAGAGAATATTTGTATTTGTGTCTTTTCATTAGGTTCTGTAGTTTATCTTGTATAGAGTGCTTTGAATTTTGTTAATAACAAAGTTAAATAAACTATGTACTAGGTAATGTGTTAAACTCTTTACAAATGTACAGTCCTATGACTTAAGTTTTATTGTAGGTATTTTACAGGCAAGAAAATAGACTTAGATGAATTAATTTGTTCATGGTCCCTCAGCTAGTAAGAGATAGAGCCAGGATTCAAAATATTTTTAATTGATCATGATTTTACTCTATGGTTTCTCATTTTCTTTATATAGAAGAGAATCAATATGCTAAGTTTTAAAGAACTAACATTTCATAGAATTCTCTTGGTAAGAATAGTCTACTTGCAAATGGGCAGTTTTCTCTGTTTGGGGATGAATTTTCCATCTACCTCAGAAGATCTGAGGGAGGCTGGGAGACCCAGAACAATGTCGTAGCTGCAGGTGTGAATTGAAGCCTGCTGTAAGGGGCTGTGACTATAAACCCCAGAACAACAAAACACAGTCGTCTGTCCCTCGGAGTCATAGAAATGGCAAAGTGTTTGATGGAGTTCAGAAATATCCAGGAATGCTTCCATTTACACATAATTGCTGCGCCTACCCGGGGACCCTTTCTTAAACTAAATTGGAGCTGCGAAGTTAGCAAGGAACTCCCACTTCCCCTGCATTTCATCTCCTCCGTAGCTTTCACCTCATCCTGCCTCTTTAATAGACCATCGAGAAACCTGCTGGAGCTCGAGGGGCCTGGAGAAGCTGCTTCCTCCTTGACCCCACTGCTACTTTGTGCACGGCTTGATCTCTTGGAAATTGCCAACCCTGGAGAGAAACATTTTTGACTTCCCTTCTGGCCTGGACAAACCACAAAGGGAACTTGAGGCAAGAAATATTTTAACGTATTTTTCCCCTTTCTTTCAGCCTCTGTGATAGCCGTCTAATCCACAGACTGAGGGCTAATGCACACGGAAGGGCAGAGAAATCATCTCTGTGTGTGTGCTCCTCTGACATTTCGATAAGAGCAGAGTGATGGGAAGGTGGCACATCCCCTAAGCTACCCTTTTAAAGACATAGCTTTGCAGTGTTTCTCAGAAAGTTCAGTGGCCCTCCTTTTAGTCTGTGGGGGACGCCGACAAAGGATTTTAAGAATGATCAGATGCACAGAACACATTTGTCAGGCATGGCTATAATGTCTCTGTAATTTAATACATTCTTACATTTTATTTTAAAAATAATTCCATCCATTTTCATTCAAAGAAAATGTCATTTTTGCTTTAAATTCTTATTAGAGGTTATTTTTCTTGGTTTGTTCACTTGTTTATAGAATTAGAATTTGTTTTAGACTTGAAAATGACTTTAAAGATTATTAATATTATTATTTTATAATGAACACTATATTAATAATAGCGTTATTAACATTTTTAGCAGAAAGCTTATCATGGAAAAATAAATCATCAGGACTGCTTTAGATGAAACATGGCCAGATGGTCTGGCTTCTTCCTTATCTCCCCAGTCTTGGAGGCCCCCGCAGGTTCTCTACAAAGCCCACTTTGAATATTGATGAATTTATCCAAACTGTTCTGGAGCAAGGCACAAGGGAGTGAAGTAGTTGGTGGCAGAGCTAACTCGAAACTGTAGACTCATTCTTGTCTTTGAGGTTGAGTCAACCCTTTTGGTCTAGGGGAAAGAGAAAATTACTTAAAATGGGGAATGTTGAAAAGAAAACAAAATGTGTAATTTTCCCAGTGGCTGGGCTATAAACAGTTATCCTGTGACAGAAAAATGTTTCTTACTGGTGAATAGGAATGTATTAAACCATAGGGGAAAAGTCATGCCAATGACAGGCGTTTGTCTTGCTTCAGGAAATTTGTTTCTGACTTTTGTGTTCTCCCTGGCCCAGCAAGCACACCTTCCGCCTGTCCCGAGAGTCCTCAGAAAAACACTGAGATGCTCAATGTGGCGACAGCTTAACCTGCTGTTGCTTTGCAGCTGCCCCAACCAGTGCTTCTCACATTCGTCGTTCTTCACATTGATCATTCTTGGGGACAACCAAAGATCCCTAGTCATATGCATACCTAGGGGAAACTTGGCATGCGCTGTGGCGACTGCTTAACCTGCTGTTGCTTTGCAGCTGCCCCAACCAGTGCTTCTCACATTCGTCGTTCTTCACATTGATCATTCTTGGGGACAACCAAAGATCCCTAGTCATATGCATACCTAGGGGAAACTCGGCATGCGCTGTGGCGACCGCTTCACCTGCTGTTGCTTTGCAGCTGCCCCAACCAGTGCTTCTCACATTCGTCGTTCTTCACATTGATCATTCTTGGGGAAAACCAAAGATCCCCAGTCATATGCATACGTAGGGGAAACTTGGCATGCACCCGGGAGACAGGCAAACCAGTCTCTTGGGAGATAAACAAGAGCTTCTTGCTATAATCCAAGATACATTCTTTGGCGCTGAGCTGGACATCATAACCAGACATGAGGAGATGTTCTTTTGCACTGCGGAAGAGAAGCATGGCAATAATTTCAGTTTGTTTAGGAAAATCTCTTTTCAACATGCTCTTTGTCTCCCTACCATCAGCGTCTCTAAGTCCAAATTTCTTCTGCTCAAAATCACTACCTTTTTTTTTACTCAAAGTCCTTCCTACTTTCCATTCTTGCTTGCCCCATAGTCTTTTCCTCATTTTCTTGTTCTTCTTTCATTCTTTCTTCTTTCTCTTCCTCATTCCCTCCTTTCCACCTATCTTCCTTCTACCCTCCCCTCTAGCTTTCTTTTCCTCTCTTCTTTCTTTTTCTCTCTTTTTCTTTCTTTTCTTCTTTCTATCTTTCCTTTCCCTCCTTCCCTCTCTCCTTTCTTCCCTGTCTCCATTCCTCCCTTTTGCTGTTCTTCTATTTCTTCATCTTTACTCTTCCTTCCTCTCTCACTTTCTTTTCTTCTTTCTTGCAGATTACACTCGATTCTATTCCAAATGAGGAAAATGATTATTAATCAAATAGTCATAAAACATCAGTGCTTCTTACACCTTTCCACTTACATTACCCTTAAAAGTGAGAGAGAGGGAGGACGTATCCTTGGTTATCTGATGGATCATACTTGAAAATTCTTTTGATGTTTCCCTTTTATATTTTATTTTTAGATTTTTAAATCCAGACAAACTTAATGCACTATATACTTAAATACACCAAATTAATTTATATCAACATTCTCATGGTTTGAAAACTAGACTACATTTAGTTTTGAAATATTGATACAGATAAAATTCCAAGCAACATAACTGGTAGCTATTTTATTAGTATACATAATCATTAAAATCTCAGGCTTTAAAGAAAATGAGGAAGTCAGGATCAAGCACAAGTTTTGTCCTTACCGGTTGGATGGCATTGGACAGCCTGATTAAACTTTCTGTGACCTGGAATATCGTCACCAACATTACCTAACTCCCAGAGATGTTGCTAGAATTTAATCAGAGAGTGTAGCATTTGGCACAGATCCAGCACAGTTAACACTCTATACATGAAATTGCCTATTGTTATTATCATAATGACATCATTTTTATTATTATTGTGTTAACCATTGTTACTATGATTTTTATTATTGTAATTAATTTGAGCTATAGCCATGGGAGGAAACATCAATTTACAAGCATCGGAATATGAACAAGAGCATGCTAGCAGGCCAAATGAGGGAATGAGGGCTCAACTCTCCTAGAGCTCATGTTCATACACAAGTAGATATCCTAACATTGCTGCCAAGCCTAATGGGCCTGGACGTACATTGCCTTAGGGTTCAACAGTGCTGAAACCCAACAAAGCTGGTTCTGAGCAGACAGCGGATGAATTGCCTCTGGCACAGCATGCACTAATAGAGAGCACTGGTAGGCTGAGAGGAGGGAGGAGCAGAGCGAGGATGCATTAGTAATGAACCTCCTGCAAGAAGGGGCGAGATCAGGGAGAGATTAGCTGAACTGCTGATTGCGCATAGGGAGGCCAGCTGTGAGAGGTTAATGGAACATTAGGAGACGACAGAAATCCAAAGACAGCAGGCTGCTACCTGGGATGGTGGCTTTGAGTCATCAGATTCCAAACCACCACACAACCGATGGCCACAGCTGGAGGTGGAGTTATGACCTCAGCCCTGCAGGGTTTGCTGAGAGGGCAGTTAACACAGGCATGCATGCAGGACTAGGCTCGAAGAGACGTTGTTCTAATTCATCAGGCACTCTGACACTTCCCCTCTTTCCCTTTCCTGAGTGACAGGCATCCCACAGGTTGGAAAATGGTCCAGAGGACTTACAGCAAAGAAAGGGTTTTCAGGTATTCTGCTCAATCTAGTCACATCTCCCCTGCCAAGACCTAAAGTCTTCAGTATTGCTCCAGAAGGAAAATGAGGAAGATTCTCTGGTCCCTGAAACTGATGTATCACAGGTTTTCAATAATTTAAAAAAGCAATTCTTGAACTTTTGCTTGCCTGATTTATCAGGTGCCTCTACCCCAGGCGTGACAGCCTCCATCAGACAAAGTGGACCCTTGCTGCTTATTGGCTGCCAGCATCCACTTCTTCCTCCACATGAGACCATAAACACCTTTTGAAGAAATGCCTAGCTCCTGTTGGTTCTAATTCATGAAGACCATATAGTGTGGTCTGACCCTCACCTGCGTAAAGACCAGTATGTGATCAAAAGCTGGCTTTTTCAGGTGATTGCTCTCTGGAAATTAAAACTGATGGAGAGAGGCGAAAATACTCAGAATGTTTGAGATTTCATCTTGTCCCAGTGGAGACCAGACTATACCCACTAAAAGACCACTGTAGTATTTTTTTCCTTCATATTCTTTTTCACTGCCTCTGTTCCTACAAGTTTTAAAGCCTGGTTCTCCAGTCTCTCAGGAAATTGTGAATTGTCAATATCCTTCCAGGAATATTTTGGCCTTCAGCCAAAGAAACTTAGGGTAAGGAATAATACTCAAGACACTAGATACAATTCCACATTCCTTTCTCCCCTCTAAGAAAGTTTATCTAAATTCAAGTGAGTAAGAAACAATCTCAGGAACAACTTTGAATCCATTGTTATTCATTTTTAAGAGTAAGACTTTCCTAAGCACCATTACTTGATTATCAGGATAAAAATAGATTTTTTAAAACAGCTCACAATTGATTACAATAACTCAGTGGTAGGTTATTTTCAAGGATAGTTTCAATAATTCCTCCCATCCTTGTATAAACACGCCTTTGCAATTTAGCTTTAGCATACTTCCCCCAAGAGATGGAATTTATTTCTCCAAACTTTGAATCTGTGCTTAGTCATGCATAATTTTGGCCAACGCGATATTAACAAAAGTTACCTAAGCAGAGGTTTGAAAAGTGTTTGCACGTGGGGGCTTAGCCTCTTTTGTTTGTAGTGAGAACACTAAGACCAAGGTAATAATGAGCCTGACTTAGCCTAGCTGCAAATGGAGAGAACAGAGCTGCCTAGCTGACAGCCTGACAAAGACCTGGTCACTGTAGGTCACCCAGTCACAACTGAGTCAGCATATAACTACAGCCTCATGAATTACTCCAAGTGAAACCAGCTGAAAAACCACCTGGCTGAACACAGCCCAAACTGCTAACCCAGAGAATCAGAAGCAAACGTAATAGTTGTTGTTTTACCGTTTGCTTCTGGGGTGGTTTTTCATGTAGCCATAAATAATTGATACAGAAATCAGTATCAGAACTTGGGTGGTGGGTAAGAATAACTTAAAATATGTTTCATTGGCTTTGAGACTGGTTGGCAAGAAGAGGCTGGTGAGCAAACTATTAGTAAAGGCTGGAAAATTTTCAAACTGCTATTGGAGGCTGCAAAAATAGCAATCCATGTTCTGTGCCTATGAACCAATTGGTGAAACTGTTGCCTGTGGTAATCTTGAGTCTGGCTGTGGTAGTGTTTGCAAAGATGGCTCCCATCAATTCCACCCATCTCTTACACCATGCCCCTCTTTACATCAAAAATTGGAGTCTAACTTCTTTTTCCTTTCTAGCTCTGTATGTTAAGCTCTAAGAAGAGAGAGAAGTAAGCTAAAGAAAATACTGTTCCATTTGCAAGCAGTATTTAGAGAAAATCTTAGGAGCCAGGATTTGCTGAATTGGAAAATGAAACTGTTCACAAATCTGTTCTCCCTAGCTAGAAAAAGGTTCTAAGAGTAAGACGTCAACATGAGGACTCTAAAGACCACATCAGTGCTGTGGCTATGAAATCTTTTCAGGGTGAACATACTTGATTCAAGTATTACCATTCCCAATTTGGCGATGATGAAACTCAGATTCCAGAAGATAATCTCTGTGGTTTTCAAACTTTGATCCACAGAGCTTTGGTTTCCTAGGTCCAATGGGATACAGAGGGGTGGGTTAGGCATAATAAAGAAGGAACCAAGTGGGCTGAAGTCTGGGCCCTCTTCCTGCTCCAAGGAGAAAGTTCTGCCTTTATCTATCATAAATATTTGATTTCCATGTAAGATTTTGATGAACAGTGCTTTTCAAAGGCAATAAGAACCATGGAAAACATCTAGTAAAGAACAGACTGAGGATTTGAACCCAGGTCCCTTAGAATCCTAAGGTCATGCTCTTTGTTCCATGTCATGTTGCTTAAAGCACTAGGGCTGAGTAGCAGGTCTTGAAGTTACAGAATTTTCTCTGCCAGTTGTATGAGGTTTATCCACTATGTTTATATTTCTCAAACCAGAAACTGAGACATATTTTCTGACATTTGTTATAACAGCAATATAGAATATTCAAAATCTGGAATGTTCTGGAAGATATTAGTTGTATAGTTGTCATATCTGATCCTTAGGAAATACTAATAAAAGATCACATGATCTAAGCAGGACTGTTCAGGAGAGATTTCAGAGCTTCTTGAATTGATTCATTGATTAAATAATTAATTAGTCTGTTAAAATTAAGGACATGCACTAACTACTGGAGAAAGGGAGGGAAACAAACAGTCTAACCTGGTCTTTGGCCTCCAAAAACTCACAGCTCAGAAGGGGAAACAGAGCAAAGTCGTTCCCGTGAAAAATGATGTCTACAAGGGAAAGGTTTGAAAAGAAAAAGGACGGAGCCCGTGCTTCTCTGAACCTAGGTATCCCTCAACCAACTGGGGCTCCTAATTACAGGAATTATAAAACAAATAATGCTATATAAATTCTATTTTTCTTGTCACGAAAAAGAGATGTCTCTTCCCTCAGCTCCAGAGGAAGAAAAGAAAATTACATACTTATGGGCCTACGAGGTCCCAAATGATTTTTATTGCTATCATATTTCCAAGTGTGAGAGGGACTGTGGACACTTCTTCTGCCCCCGGCATCCCGACTCATGATTCAGTCATTGTTTTCATCTGGTAAAGTATCTATAAGCTAAACTAATTTAAAGGTGCTAACGTCCTGTCATATGAGACTGAATATGTGGAGCACGTCGAGTGACTCCCAGAACATACATGTTCCATGCAAGTTAGCTTCCCTTTCTGTTGTCCTTCAAGCCTTAAAAGTAAGGGCAAATATTGAGTTTTTCAAAATGAGTATCTTTATCGTTAGCACAGTTTGGTAATTTTCCAGAAAGATGACCACATAGGCCGTTCTGTCTATTGCTATGTTCATAAATGCATCCAGTGCACCTGGGTTTGGCCAGTAGCAAGAAGACTTGATTTTAGGTTCAAGAGAATGAGACACCAGGCGAGTTTATGGAATGTTACCCACAAAAGTACTTAACCACATTCACAGTGGTGGGGGTGAACATCATTGTTTCAAAGTGGGGCAGCTGATGAATTTTATTTGTAAGAGAAAGTGGCTGCCGTAGCCGTAGCGTATGGCACAGAATGGGGAGTGGAATGATGGCCATCTTCACAGGAGTATATGTCTTTAAAGAAAAGTACATGATAAATGTGCTCTTGCTCTCCATTTTGTTTCTTAGAATTGATTTCTTCTTAGTCATACTCAGGAAATTGATTATGTTTATGAGATTCCTCAAAGAAAACAATTTAATAGGGCCTATTCCATCAGACATCAATTGCTGAGGATGACAATAGATTGGCAACAATTGATGGCTAATTGTTATATACAAGCATTGTTCTATGAACTCTGTATATACACATGTAAACCTTCCAAACATTCTATAAGCCAGGACTATTATAATCTCCATTTTATGGTTGGAAAATCAAATTTTAGAAAGATTAAATAATTTGATTAAGATCACACAGTGAGAAAGGAATTTAAACCCAGGTTGCCTGGCAATATTGTTTATTGATGTCGTCTTTAGACAAGTCATTTTTAACTTATTTTTACCATCCTCAAGGGAAAACAAAGAAAAATATATTTTTCTTCTCTCTCATTTATGTTGACACCATCTGTGGCAAAAGTTTCAATTTTTCTTGAAATCTTCATTTCAAAAGGAGAAAGCACGTTTAGTATATGACATTATAATATGGTTTAGGAAATTCATTATACGAAAGAAAGCACAAAAGGTGAATTTGTGCTACAATCTGCTAGTCTGTTAAATAAATATATAAAATGGGGCTTAACATATGAGCCTAAAGTCAAACACCTTATGTTGCAAACAAACTTGTCACATCAGTGCAAACGTCCAGCTGTTTCCCCTTTGTCACTCCTGCCACCACCCGTCTGTTCCTGCCAGCCAGGGGTTCTTCACCTTGCTGTCTTATAGAGAGTTTCTTCAAGACTTTGAGGTACCAATAAACCAAAGTCTGGCCAATGATTCAAGAAAGAGACCCTTTGACCTTTAGAAAATCTTTTGTGTTTTTTTCTCTCCATTCTCTTACCTCACATTCCCACCTCCTACTACATATTCAGCTATTTCCTTTCACTCCAGAGAGGTGGACAAATATATTTAATAATAGCTAAAATCATATTTAGGATTTACTTCTATTTTAAGCACTTTCTGTGTATTAACTCCTTTAATTCTCACAAAAACTTAGGAGGTGCGTAATATTGTTACCATGATCGTTTTACAGATGATAAAATTGTTATAGAGGTTAAGTACATCTCTTGAATGCAAAGATGATAGACAAGGATTTGAATGCAAGTAGTCAGACTCCAGCTACCGTATTCCAACCCACTCCACAATACTGCTTCAAGGACCAGCAAATCTCTCAACTAAGTAGGAAAAATTATCTACCGAGTCAACGTTAAAGTTTGTAAAAGATGAACATTGTTCTGATGATATAGAAATGGTGTTGGGGCCATGGACTCTCAGGAATTTTCTTTGTTTATATACAGAAAAAGTGATTTAGGAAGATATCTCGTGCTTATTTTTCGGTGCAGAGAAAGAGTTTTCTTTGAATCTAAATTTTATTATAGTGATAGCATTTTCTCTCTTGCGAAATGTGATTCTCAATGAAATCTAGTTCTGATCAGTCGGTTAGCAGCCCTGTGCTAGGTATGGTACCCCCAATGCTCAGGTTCATCTGTAGATCTTGACTTCAAATATTCTAACCAATTACACCAAAAGTGCACTGTGTGGGTCCGTCCAGTGTTTGTTCATAAAGCAGGTTCACAACATACCTACTCCCCATATTTTTGAATCTTTATTATAGTTGTCTTCATTTTTTCTTTTAGAAATAGAAATGATTATTTAAGCCAAAACTTACATGTATGACGTAATAGATTTCTTTATTTTAGGAAAAAATTGAAATCATGGTTACTACATCATTAAGAAATGTATCCCACAGTTAGCCTTGGGCAGCAAGCCTTGTCACATTCTGGAGTCCTGTTAGATGCTCAGTAATATTTGTTTCTTAATGACTAATTATGTTATAATGAGATAACATCTGATTGTGCAAAACAATAAATATACATCCATTGCCGATCTCATAAAATGCAAGAGAAAACATATTCCCGGCTTATCGCTCAGCAATGGGGCTTGAGTAATCAAGGGTGTTCAGAAACACTGATTATATACATGAGAGTAATTACGATGTGGGCTCTAATTACATAGGTAACGTGTGGCACTGAATTTGTGGGAGTTATTGAGTTGCCTCTCCATCAAAGCCCAGGTGTCTGGGGAGGAAAAATAAAAAAGCCAAGAATGAGGAACATAAATGAGAGAGTAGAAATATTTTGCGAAAAAAGTCCTCCCCACCCCACATATCCCCCTGACTATGGAACATGTGTCTTCTTTTTCTTCTTTTTTCCTCCCCTTTTTCTTTCAACTTTGACATATTGAAAATGAGGCAGAGGTGGGAAGAAAAGAATGACCTAAAAAGCTCTTCTTTTGCTTTTTAAATTTTTTAGCTGTTGTTTCTTGGTTTGCTTTGTTTGTTTGTTTAACCAGACTCTCATTATTCTAGGACTGTTCTTGCTGTCATTCTCTTTCTTTAGACTTCACAAACATTAAGTGATTATCTTATTTATAAAATGGGCCAGAAAATATGCCCCCTTTCACTACCACAAATTAATTTCTCAGTTTAGCTTCTCTGTTCCTTTGTAAGATGGAGAACAGGGATTTGACAAGATGGATAACAGAAGAGCTAATTCAGAGTGGAGGTGGGGAAAAGAGAGACAAAATATTTGAAGCGTAAAAGAAAGATGAGGGACAGCACAATCCCATTCCCTCCAGAAAGACACTTGGCTTTTTTCCAAATACGAAAACATAAATGAAAAGTTCACATTTACCTTTAAAATAATTAGTAAAAATAAATACACAGAATTTAAAAACTAAACAAATGGCAAAACTGGAAATTATTCTCTGTTTTGGACACAGTTTTTTGTTACTCTTTCATTCAGCTACAATAGGTAAACAATACATTTGTTGACCTCTTAATATTTTAATGGTTTTTACTTCCTAGATATTTTGTCCTGAAAATTTTTTTGTCCTTTAGTAAAACCACAATAAACATTTTTAATCAATTCTATAATTTTCCTATTTATCTATTAGATTGATTCATAAAGTAGACTGTCTCCACACTGCCCATAATTTTAATAATTTTTTTGTGAAAAAAATTTGGGGGGCACAGTCTGAATTATATAATTTGGTATTTCTAAGCTATAATACATAACATGGGCCTGCTAGTATCTCAAAAGGGCACATGGGAAAAATGAGGAGGTAACAATTACATTTTGCTGTGCTGTACAATCAATAGAAGACGGGGCTCAGGAGACAGACTGTCTATGTTCCAATCCAGGCTGTAATATTTACTAGAGAAGAAAACGTGAGCAAGTTGCATCAAGTCTCTGTGCTTTCCTTGTTTCACCTCTAAAATGAGATTTATAGTAATAATAATAATAATAATTCCTATCCAATTAAGCTTGTTGTGAAGTATAATTAGGTAATGTATGTAAATGAATGACATTTCCTGGCACAAGAAAGCACTCAAGAAAAATCAGTTATTATTATTATTTTGTATCTGAGTTATAATTAATGGTGGTCAGAATTTGTAAACAGTGATATGAATTACGGTAAAGACAGAAGCAACTCTTAACTGATGTGTTATTCAGATAGTAGTCTGGTCTTTTTGAATAATGAAGCTAAAATTATTCTTCTAAAAAGTCCTTCTTGTTAAATAACAGTGAATGAAGCTGGCATTTTACAGGGTGACCTGAGGCAGCAATAGGAATTTTATACCTGGTTAGTGATTATTTTATTGCCCAAATGAGGAAACTGAAGTACTCAGTCCCAGTAGAGGCTGGTGTGGAACCAATATTTTCTGATTTCCAGCTCAAGGTTCCTTGCACAGTGTTTTACCACAAAGTAAGGGAGCCGTATGCCTCTTTCAATAGTTAGCATTCTCCTAGCTTAGGGAAAAAAAAGTTTAAGTTGAATAAATCAGATCAAGATGACTAGGTAGGGATCAGAAAGCAATACTTTCTGATTAAACAAAGAGAATAAATTCATGCTGTTTTGAAGTATATTTTCATACTTTTAGATCTAGCTGGCCAACCCATTATCAGCCCACCCATTATCTTGAAAACAAGTTGTTTTCACTAGCGTTCCTCTCTTGAATTAATAGCCTTCTTGTGCTATGGTGGGCACCGCAGGACCCCAGTGGCCTTATGCATTGCAAAATTAAATGATGGAGTCACTTATCAAATAATTCTTATGGCATTCACTAAGCATACTATGTGTGTTCATTCATGTTATATTTAATCCTCATACCAAATTTTACTATATGCATTTTACAGATGGAGTAATTTATGCATTCTAAGATTAAATAACTTACCCAAGACTAAGCAGCTAATAAGATACATGTCCAGGATTTAATTCCAATGTTCCTAGTTCCAAAGCCAGATCTCTTTCAAATGTACCACATCCAACATTATTTCCATTGGTCACTGCCAACTGGAATTGACAGTCTTCTGACTTCTGAGTTGCAATAGCAATTTTCCTAGCCCCAGGGTCCAATCATGACAACAGCTATGTCCTCGGATACCAAAAAGAGAATGGAAGCACGTGACTGGAGAGAGAAAGTTACCCAACCATTTGATTATCACAGAGAGTCTATCTTTAGCCATAACCTTTCATTTTATAACCCTTTACTACTTTATTTCTAACAGATCATGAATGCAGCAATGTTTTTCAGTAATATTAAGGCAAATAAGATCATGTTTACTTTATTGATATCTACTGGGATTCAGAGTCCTCTTAGCTCCATATACTAAAATTTCCTGAAGCCCTGATTCCATCATTGCTTTGTTGTAAGGATTGGCTTGAGAAGTTCTGAACTATCTCACACTGCTTGGGATCTCAGTTCCAGGGTTATCTCACACTGCTTGGGATCTCAGTTCCAGGGTTTGATCTTGATTATGAGAAAGTCCAGGGCCTGCATGTGTTGTGTGTGTGTGTGTGTGTGTATTTTTTTTGCAAATATATGTAAAGTCTGTCTCGCTGATGCCCGATATATACAGTAGATGCTACTCAAATATGATTTTTCACACTTCTCTAAATGTTGAAAATTGAGGTTTTAGAAATCCAAATCTAGTCCACAAAAATATTTGGAACATTCGTTTCTCTCTTTAGCAATTCACATAGCTTCTCTCTGTTTAGTCTAGTGTCATACTGGCTACCACACACTCAAAGCTTGGAGCTTATCTTCTCTACATGAGTCTAGTTTGTAATGTTATTGCATCACTGGCACACAGGGTAGCAACATGATGCCATAAATTCACAATGGAATCGTTAGGAGAGGCCAGTATTTTCAGCAGACTCTAATGCAGGAAAGGAAGCCACAGTATGACTCAGTGCCATGGCTTTGTTGTCATAATACCTGATGTGGGAGACAGTGTACTCTGCGGCTACCAGTGGTTATGTTGCTATAAAAAGTAGATTAATCATTTGCAGCTGAAACTAAGAAGGCTTTAGAGAATGACTGGGTGTGTTTCCTGTCTGTGAGAGAAGATGTTGCATTTCTAATTTTTATGATATTAGATTCACTTTTCCATAAGAACCCTTAGGATTTTAGGGTGTGCTGGACTAGGCATGCGTTTCCCTGATGACAGTCATCATTGTTGAGGTCGCTCTACAGCTTTAAGTAACAGAAAACCCAACCCCATCAGCGGCCCCAATGAGTGAAACTTATTGACTGACAAAACTGAAAGAGTTTCGAGATAGGGCTGGTCCCCACTGAGGCTTGTGGCAGCAGCTCAGTGACGTCCCCACCATGTCTTGGCAGGGTCCATTTCACTTTCAGGCTCCAGAATGTTTCCCACACCCACTGGTACAGCTCCAAGAGAAGGAGAGGAGAGCCCCAGAAGGCTTCTGCTCAAATGTTTAGATTCAGTCTCTTTCATTGGCCCAAATTAGATCATGCAGCCATTCCTGAATAGTTACTGTGTCTGGAGGGGATAGAAGATAAAGATTAGCTTAAACCAATCAGGCCCCACGCCTGAAGCTAGGAGGAGGGTCAGTCCCCCAGATTGTAAGGCTGTAACACAATGGGAGAGAAGTAATTTACCTAAAGGAAATTAGTGTGCTGCTGGCAAAAAAAAAAAGGGGGAAATGGAAGTCAAGGAGGGAGCTGATAAATGCCTATTACAGATGCAATCCCAGACTTCCTGCCGGAAGTCGAAGTGTTTACCCAGAAATGGAGCATAGATAGCATTCTTTTGGAGTAACTACTCTAAAAATCTCGAGACTGCAGACTATGGGCACCAGAATGTCAAAGAATCCAAGGTCCGCATCTGAGATGGAGAAAGAGTATAAATGTTTTCTGCCCAAGAGAACACCTTAGCAATATCAAACGGCTTTGAAAATGAAGGAACTAATGTATTGGTTTTATCATGAACCCATGATGGGTTTCTGTTTTTCTGGAAAGGATTCTTTTGAGCAGAGAATGTCAGTGAAACTCTGATTATTTCACTTTGTGTTGTCTCCTGACCACCCATTTTGGCTTTTGTCAGAGACTGCGATTTGCAGGGAAACCAAGTCCATGGAAATGACTTCCATAGTTATTCTAAATATAGAACAAACCTAGATTCTGAGTATGGTGACTAGGCCAGGGGCAAACTGAACATCATCAGAGCAAATACTAAGACATTGGAGCAGTGTTGGAACGTCCTTAGTAGAAGGACCTAGGTTTTGAAAGTAGACAGATTTAAATTCTAATGCTAGTTTCATGCATAATTAAGGCATGACTTTCCTCAGGCTGGATTGCTTCATCTATAAATGGGAATCATATTACATGCATCATGGGTGTGCAGGATTAAATGAATTGGAGCAATATCTGTTATACAAGAAATGAACAGTACTCATTTCTTAATTTTCCTTTGTCCTTTCCTTCCTGGTTACTAGAAAATGTTTTGAGATTATCCTCATGTGCCCCTCTGACTCAACTAATAACAGTAAAAATAAGACCTAATCTGTACTGAACACAGTACAATAGTTAAGAACACAAGCTATGAAGCCAGACTACCTGGGTTTGAATGCAAACCCTTCCATTGACTCATTGGTGACATTGGGCAAGTTACTTAACTTCACTCTGCCTCAGTTTTCTCATCTATAAAATGGTGATAAAAAAATCTGACATTGATTCAAATGCCAGGCATTCCTCTGACTTCACTATGAATGAACTCAGTTATCTTCACAATAACCCCACATAGTGGTACAATTGCTATCACTATTTTACAGATGAAGAAAATGAAGCACAGAAAGATTAAGTAACTAACTCAAGTGATGGAGCTGAGATAAGAATCCATACAGTGAAAGAACATGAAGTCCATAATACAAAGAGATTTGTGCACCCCTCTGTTCATTGCAGCATTATTCACAACGGCCAAGATGTGGAAGCAACGCAAATGCCCATCAATTGATGAATAGACAAAAGAAGATGTGGTATATATGTATATATACAGTGTATATGTATATATGTGTATATGTGTGTATATATATATATATATATACACACACACACACACACACACAATGGAATACTACTTAACTGTAAAAAAGACAAAATGGTCCCATTTGCAACAACATGGGTGGATCTTGAGAGTATTATGTTAAATGAAGTAAGCCAGACAGAGAAAGACAAACACTGTATGATTTCACTCATATGTGGAAGATAAACAAACACAGGGACAAAGAGAACAGATTAGTGATTACCAGAGGGGAAGGGGGTGGGGGAGGGTGAAAGGGGTAAAGGGGCACACATGTATGGTGATGGATAAAAACTAAACTATTGAGAGTAAGCAAGATGCAGTTTATACAGAAACTGATATATAATAATGTATACCCGAAATTACACAGTGTTATAAACCAATATGACTTCAATAAAATAATTTAAAAAAAAAGGAATCCAGACAGTGAGGCTCTGAAGTCACTTTGTGAACACTAACTCTATTTTCTATATCTTCACCTCAAAACCCTTCCCATGTATTTAATCTACTCAAAATTACAAAAACCTAAGACATTGCTTCTATAGTATTTCTACTTTTCAGAGAAGGACGAAGCAACAGTGAGCTGAAATCAACAGCTCAAGTTCACAAAGCTGGTCGATGCTACTGCCTGGCTTTGAAATCTATATTCTCAAAACCTAAACCACACAGCCTCCATTTTAATGATACCTGGAGTCAGAGAATTTCACGCGAATACACACAGTCCCCTGGTCTAATTGGAGCATTTGAAGTTCAGCAGAATTCTCTTCTCTCCCACACAACTCCCATAACACGCTTAGTTACCTACTATGTGTTTGGGGCTTTTATTACTGGATTCTCCCCTCCTCCTCCCATCTCCACTGTCTCTGCCCTGTGGTCTCAGAGGGCTATTTGTGCAGCCTGATTGGAGTAACTGGCAGAGGGCACATCATCACTGGCAACTCCCAAAGTTTTTCTGTTTCAAGACTTGCCTGGAAGCAAGAAATTTTAAGTGATTGCAAGAAGAATAATATATACAGTTTTTTTTTCTTTTTGACTTATCCGTGAAATATACCCTTTGCAGTCACCCACTCACATTTTTTATCACATCTTTTTTTTCACTGCCTTTAAAATTAATGCATATACAGCATGGAATATTGGAACATACAGAAAACTGCATGGAAGGTATTAAATAGTATTTATAGATCTTACCACCTAAAAATTGTTGTAGTTAACATTTGGTATTGGTTACAGTTTTTCCAACCTCTTTGGTATATGTATTCATGTATGATGTATATAAAGTGTTGTATTCTGTGGTCTGAGTCAGTTCAGACACAAACATGAATTGCTTGATTTTTATTGAGTGGTTAGTCCAATTGAGTTATGTCAACTCCTTTTTCCCCAGAAGATAGCACATCCCTTAATAGCACCTTGGACAGCGTTCATATTTGAAATATTTAATGAAAAGTCTTTTTAGCTTAAAAACTCTAATCTCATATTCAACAGCTTTCCTCTTCCCTGTGAAGGCCAGGAAGGGGAGGAGGAGGGAGAACATAAAAGATAAAGAATTGGTCTCAGTATCTGCCGGCTGTTGTCCCATCATAGCTGCTGACAGCCTTTTGTTTATGAAGGATATTAATTGTTTGTTAAATAAAATACACACATCTTTTTCAATTTGTCATTTACATTTTAAAGTTGGTGTAATTATTTTATAATATTTGAAATAATTTTAAAATGTTATATGTAACCAAATCTAGCAAAATTTTCCTATGAATTCTTCCTTCCCCATCCTAAAGTGAGAAAGTATGACTCTGAAGGCACATCCCTAACCACTAAGTCCATCATTGTGTGTCTTTATTTCTAAGTCCTTTCCATATAGTATCTCGTTTAATCCATTCAAAATTGTACTTCTAAAAACCTTCCAGGTTTTTGTTTTGTTTTGTTTTAAGACATTTATTTTACATTTAGCTCTTTAATACATTTGGGATTCATAGTGTGTATGATGAGAGAGGTGTATCTCAATTTTGGTTTTCTTTTGTTTTGTTTCTCTTATAGTTTATCAATTCTTCCAATAATTACAATTGAAAAAGTCTTTCTTTCCCTATGGAATTAAAGTGTCAACTTCACCTTCACAAAGGTTTTATGAGCTTTGTATGTTCTTTCTTTCATCTGCTTATTTGTTCCTGAGAAAATATCACAAGTTTAAATTATTACGGAATATACATATATACTTATTAAATATAAAGAGTTCTAAGTAGTTAATTTAGAAGTATTTGTTCCCTCACATTAGTCTTTTTTTTCAAAAACATCTTAGTAATCATTACGTTTTTATTCTTTTATGTGTTCTTTAAAACAACTTTGTCAAATATTTTTAATTACATGGGATTTTGATTTTAGTTGGACTCATTCTATAAATTCATTAACAGGTAATTGAACATGTATAAATTCATTAAGAGGTAATTGAAATATTGAGGCTCCTATATAGAAAGTTGTTAAGTTTTTCCCCTCCTTTATTTAAATGGAAAGTTATATCCTTCAATAAAATGCATTTTAATAATGTATATAGTTTATTTTCTGTTACGTTGATGGTGGGCATCTTTATCTAATTCCTGACCTCAAGGAAATAACTCTTACATTCTCTTTTACTTGTGTGATTGTTTCCTTAAGTGAGAATGTCTTTATCACTCTTTTTACTCTACTTTTTGTTTCTAAGCAATAGCTATTTAATTATGTCAAAGTATTTCATTTGTGAGAAATATATTTATTTTAACATATTTATTGTAAACATGTAAAAGTTTGGTATTAATTTCTGTGTGTGCCGCATTGTAGATCACATACTGAGATTTTTGTGAGGAGCTTAGCATATGGAGCATTTGTCAAAATTAAATTGGTTGTAGGGTAAATTGTTAATATATAATAATAGGAGTAGTAATACTAATAATAATTAAAATATGTTACACTCCTTCTATATGTCAAACAGTGTTCCAAACATTTTTTCTAGATATCACTCAATGTCACAATAACCCAGAAAGCTATTTATTGTTCTTTTCCAAGAGTTGAGTACGTGAATCCATGGAGTCTTCTGGACACAGACTAACCTAACCAAGGTGTTTCTATTAAAATTTACACCTAGTCAGCTGAAAGTTGGGATTTAAATGGGTTTTGTCTACTTCCAAAGCCCAAATTTCTTAGCTAGTATATTATTGATTCAAGCTTTACGTCAAGTTTTTCTTGATCTGACAGAAGTTTCCCAGTATTTTACAATTACTTACTATATGTGTAACTCTTTTTTCTTAATTTAGGTTGATACTATATTACTAGACAAGTTATGATTCATGTTATATCTTAATTTATTTTGACAATGCTTTTTTCCTGAAATTTCTCATTATATGAATTTGACATTGCTTCTATTGTATCTATTTGTTTTACTTTCCAAAAATCTATGCAAAATTTTACGCATTAAACTTTCTGTCTCATTCTGTTTTAGATCTCATCTTATAAATAGCATTTATGTGATTTATATTTTATTAACTGAAAAAAGAGTATTTATATTTAAAAATAGTTTAATCCATCCATGATTTCATCATAGCTGATAAAGTTACACATATATTTTATATTTATGGAAGTTATTTCTTTTATTTTCCAAGTTTGACTTCATGAGTTGATTATTTTCATCTCTACTAGTTGTATATGCTGCTTAAAAATTTTGCTAATAATTACATTTACTTTTAAAAAATCAGTTCTAATCATTTGTATTATCTTATATTTTTAGATTAGGAACAATGCAATAAATTGTGGCACTCCTTTACTAGATGTGAGGATTTTAGTATGCTATTGTCTCTCTTCCCACCATGTCCAAAAGTCTACTCATATATTTTGGAATTAAAGCCTTACATAATGATGAAATTTTGTTTTGTTTCATTAGTCTTTGGCATGATTTCTTACAAAAGATTTTTGGTTTTTGTAGGTATCTAGAATTTACATGTTTATCTGACATAGCAGCTATCCCAGTCTTTTGGTGCCTCAATACCCAACTCACAGATTCTCACTTCATCTTCTCTGATTGACTCAAGTTAGTATTTAAATCAACATTTCCAGAAGAGCATATGAACAGTAAGTTTCTGGGCTCTTGCGCAACTGAGATTGTCTTTACAAATGAACTACCACTCGATGTACAATCTGCACTGAACCCAATGTCTCTTAAAACCAAATACACGCCATCCCCTCTGTCCCCGGAGTTATCTGTTGTCCCATATAGGAGAAATATGTGGCCAGCCTGATTTCATTCTCTTGTTAATAAACTTGTCTCTTTTCTTTAATACCTACAAAATATTTTGTTCAACTCTAGATCTGGGTTATGTGCTATCTGACAGGAGACTATTCACTGGCTTGGATGATCCAATTCAGTTAGGTGAGCCTAGATGTTTTCAGCAGACTCAGAACTCATTAGTTTCATGTCATTTACTATGAAATATTACTAAATCTTACTATAAGACAAATTGTAAAGAATTATGGTAGAAAAACAAATATCAGGGCCAGAAAGCAAAGGAAAAGTAATAAAAATAAGGCACTATTGAGCCAGCCCTGATGGCCTAGTGGTTAAAGTTCAGCGCTCTCACTGCTTTGGAGGACTGAGTTCACTTTCTAGTCTTGGAACCACACCACTCGTCTGTCAGTTCCCATGCTGTGGCAGTGGTTTACATAGAAGAACTAGGACTTACAGCTAGGATATACAACCATGTACTGGACTTTGGGGAGAAAAAAAAAGAGGAAGATTGGCAACAGATGTTAGCTCAGGGCAAATCCTACCCTCCAAAAAAATATTAAGGCACTATCATCCAGCAAACAGCCTTAGCGGGATATAAAATAAAGACGAAAAGAGATTACATAAGAAAGCGGATTCAACTCAGAAAGTCAAGTGCATGAGCTTCCTGAAAGTGCAAGGTGATAGAAGAAGAAAGTAGAATACTGGAGACATTGGCCACTACTTAAGAAAAAGATGTAACAAAAGCAAATGCTGTTCAGTGTCTGGAACATTCCAAAGTTGAAGAGTGATGGTGTCTAAGGAACGTAATGTTGGTGCTCAGGATGCCTCTAAGCTTCCAAAGCATCACCAGCATCTTGGGAACTCCCTAGGAAACATTTCTTAGACTTTAGCAATTATAACAAGAGGCAAAAACTGCTGGCACAGGTATAAAATGCTCACTCACAAGGGGATCTGCAGATGGTTTTACCAGGTAGAGGCTACTTCAGGGCACCATGAAGGCACCAGAGATATGGGGGCCAAAGGAAAAATAAAAACCAAGAAATTTGTAATATTCTGGATGAAAACAAATGATAGCTCAATAAATGGCTGCCACTTTTGCAAATTTTAAAGGTTAATAAATTACAGTTATTTTGAAGGCCACTCTGCAAGAAGAGAGGCCATACATCATTGCAATTTTCCCCTAGACAAATGGTAAAATAAAAGGAAATAACCTACGAATGGAAGATTTCTCTCAACTGAGAAGAAACTCACAGGTGGTGGTCTCCAGGGAGACCTCAGTTGATTGGCATTCTGGCAAAACTAATGCAAGGAAGGATTTCTCTGTCTGCCACCTCTTAGTGACTGCAACATTGAGTCACTGCATTAGACTTTGGCAACATTAAATGCTTGGTTTCAGGAATAATGATTCCTGGATAAACTACTGTAAGTGTTAGGGATTGACTTTCTTTTTATTTTCTGGGAGGGGGAGCAATGTTTTGATGATCTTGTTTGTCTTAGGATCACTTTGGACCCATAAGAGAGTGGTCATGGAGTTAATTAAACTTCTGAGATTCTGAAGGAATACATTTTTATGGACTAAACTGTGTTCCCTCAAAATTGACTTGTTGAAATCCTAACCCACAGTACCTCAGAATGCATGCATTTGGAGATGATGTCTTAAGGAGGTGATTAAATTAAAATAGGTCCTTAGGGTGGGCCCTAATCCAATATGACTGGTGTCCTTATAAGAAGAGGACATTTGGACACACAGAGAGACACCGGACCTGTGCAGACAAGGGGATGACCATGTGAGGGCACGATGATAAGGAGAAAGGCCTCAGAACAAACCAACTTTGCCAACACCTTGATCTTAGACTTCCAGCCTCCAAAACTGTGAGAAAAGAAATTTCTGTTGTTTAAATAGCCTAGTTTGTGGTATTTTGTTATAGCAGCCCTGGCAGATTAATATATACACCTGTTCCAGTGGAAGACAGTGACAGGGCTCATGACGCCCAAGCTTCAACTGCACGGGCCATGAAGAAGCCATCTAGCTAAGGGAAAGCAGAATAAAGAACCTGGCAAGGACTTTAATTTCTTTGGACAACTTATGAATCTTGAATTATTTTTGTACTTTAACTCACAACAGCAAGATAATTTCCTTTGGACTGGAATTTAGAACAGCAAAGGGACTTAATCTTGAATTTATTTATTTCCAGTAATTTGATTTGGGGAAGGGATTTGATTTCTACTTTGAGGCATGTCTATGTTGTTGGCATTTTATAATGAGTATCTCCTTTTATCAATTAATCTTATTGTAGAACCTCTGAAAGCCTTTAAGATGAATGTGGCTGAACTTAACTTGGGATGGAAAGTAAATAGGGCATAAATATTCATCTTTGAATTTAGTGTGGAATTGTGGGTGATTTCTTTAATATATATGGAATGATCCATTCTATAGCTTTCTGGAGGCAAAATGTACTCTGCCCACCAGTATTTCCAGAAGGATGCCTAAAGGGACAGTGGCCAGATACACACACACAGGGACACACGCACACACACACACACACACAAATATTAAAAATATAACAAGATGGACCTCTCAAGAATACTCTCAAATGGTTGGAAGGACTACTGTGGCAAGCTAGTTAGTTGGGAGGGATGTTGGTGACACCCCCAAGTTGTATACTGAGAATAAAGACTGTTAAATTTTCTTCTGTGGAGACTAGGGATAGTTAGCTGTAGGGGTTTTGATTGGTTAATGAGCTTGCATCTTTGAGACCTGAGTTGAATTTCTCAGCATAATAAAGGAGAGGCTGAATGCTATAAATAGCAGTCCTCCTTTGCCACCCTCCACCCTTATTCCACACAACATTTATCCTTCTCTTTAAGTAGGTGCTAAAAATATTAATGGCCTGTAAGTTTAAAGGGATACCAGACTACTAGCCTGCCTAAGTACTAATACAGACTGGACTTTCCATGAAATTGAGACTCCATCAAACAAAGAGCCCTGGTGGAGGTCTTTTAGATATTAATAGACAATTTTTCCCTAAACTCATTGTAATATCATAAAGCCTAAACACAACTCAGGCAGACTATTCAGTTCTACAAGATAGGGGTAGTGGTAGGTAGCTAATGTTTATTGAGTTTGAATGCTGAGTGTAAGGATTTTTCTCTTTTATTAATTTCCAAGCAGAGAATCCAGTGTAGCACAGAGTCTAAGGCTGTAAGGGAGGATATATGTCGATGGGAAAGTGGGGTAGGTGGTTTAAAGTCAAGACACTCAAACTTTCTCTGACATACTAAAAAAGGTAGGAGTACTAATGTTTGGTGATTTCCAGTCTTAACAAATAAGTAAGTCCTGGGCTGCATAGAGGCAGTTTGTCTAGCAAACTCTAGCAGAAGATCCCATCTAGCCCATCTGGGATTTATGATGTCCGGCTCCCATCAGGCCATATATGAGGATCTCCATTCAGGATTATTGCACCAAAATTAAATCTGCACTGTAAATCAGTTGGCTAGACACAGAGGTCAGGGTTCAAATAACTGCTGTGTTGAGGCTCTGCTCTGTTAGTCTTTGTATCAGCACTGTGAGATGGGCTAAGTAAACACTCCATATTATAGAGGAGAAATTTGTGTTCAAGGAAGTTAAATAAGTTAAATTAATAAGGGGCATAGCTTGCAATCAAAACTTGTCTCATCCTAAAATATGTCACTTACCAAGACACTATTGAATCTTCCAGTAAAAGGATTTAGAAAAATCGTGTTTGCATTGAGCATTAGCTAATCTAGAAGGCTAGTCCCAGAAACAATAAAAAATGTTTATTAAAAGAATGAATCAGAAACTTAATCATGTTTTAAGAAAGAGAGAGAATCCAGAGAAGTAAAGGAAATATCTATAACACTCAAGTATGCATGTAGTCTTATTCTCCACTTGGGAAAGAACTGCATTGATTCATGATTTATCATCAGAAAGTCTTATTCAGCTAAGGTTTGAGGGCATAACCTTAAGCTGCTCACTCCAGCAGTATTTATTTAGCATATCCATTGAGTTTCTCACTTGTTTTCCTATGAAAAGCTCAAGGTGCAGTTCAAAGATCCTTTTTCTCTTTCTTAAACAAGAAATATGCCTCAAACATTATAATGAAGAGGAAAAACCAGGAGAATAGCAAACTAAGGAATACAGAAAAATGGCAAAGGGGTTAGAAAAGGTTGTTTTGATTAAGAATGATAAATTCCAAGGTGATTATATAAAATCTAATTTATCTCTTTCAGATGCAGTGTAACATCGTAGACACACATTAATGGGGGATTTTAGTTTCAATTTGTACTGTGTCCTTGTGCTATCTAATCATCCTTCCCTTTTATTTTTCCTTTTCTCTTTCCTTCTTTCTCTTTTTCTTCCTTAATTCTCTCTCCACGGCCTACCAATATTATCCATTGGAAGTGTGTGAGATTGCCTTCATGATGTATTTAATTGTAATAACTCCAAGGTAACCTCTTAACTTGGTGCCTGAAACTACAAAGTAAGGATTACATCTTTAAAACCTATAATCCCTTTTCTAGCACTTTACATGTTCTTCTGTTATTTATTACAGTGTGAATGAATCTCAGATCCATTTATGAGAGCAAATTTTAGCAAAGAAAGGCAAGTCATATGCCGAGCATCATCCCAAGTTCTTGGACCGCTATCCACTCTGGGAGAGAAGCAGCCAATTATGAATAGGAATGTTGGTCATTCCCAAAATCAAGACTCAGTTCCTTTCCTGAACGACTGGCTTTGATATATCTGGGATGGACTAATTCCACCTTGGCATCTCTGGGATCTTGCTGTTAAAAGTTGATAAAACACAGTTGCGTTCCACAAACTTATATAATACCCAGTTTCTGTATCAAGTACAGAATGACACAATGAGAGCTTAAAATTCCCTCCTATGAGAGAGAAATAAAAGGAGAATGAGAGTGAGAGCAAGAACAAGAGAGTTAGAGAGGATGGAAGGATAAATGGAAGGAAGGAAGAAATAAAAGAGAGAATGAGAGAGAGAAACACGAGACAGAGAGACACAGAGACAGAGAGACAGAAAAAGACAGAGAGAGGGTGGTGGTGTACATTAGCAGGAGTGAATGGATGAACCAAATGATCTGTTTTTCTTTTTCTCCAAAGGCTTTTGAGTTCATGCCCTGCAGTTTGTGTTCCCTGCTTTGTAAAAATATTCTGAAACCCTCATTCTGCTCATGTATCATTAATAACACTAAATGATCATACAGGCTGATCTCAGTTGCATATAATTCCTTAGAAAGTTCTTTTTTGCTTTATTTCTTATCTATTTTTCTACTTTAAAGGAAGTTATATTATTGACACAGTAAAGGGTTGCAAGCTATTGAGGTTTGAAAAATGTCAAAATGCAATCTTAAATAATAGCTATAAATGATAGAAAATCTCTTTCTGTAACATTGTTACTACTCCAGATGACACCAACTGGAATATTTTGTATTTAGATATTTTGTTATTCTGGTACCATTTTTGTACTATGTTCTACTCAAATATGAACCAACAAATTATTTTGGGGACAAAGTACAAGATATTATAGACAGAAAAAGAGAAGACAGGCATAAAGAGAAAGAGTCAGAGATAGTCAAGGAAGAGAGAAAATGAGAGAGAAAAGAAAAGCACGGAAAGCAAGAACTCAGTTTTTATCTGTGGTCAATGATTACTATTGCTGTCACCTGTTTAGAAACAAGCACATCTATTTTTGCCCAAACAGAAGGCCATAAATAATTTCCCCGGGCCTCAACTGTCTCATTAAAAAACTATGGGTCAGATTAGATGATCTCAAGCCCTGAAATCCTATTCAAACTAACTTTGTGCCAGGGTGCCAGGTTTCTGCTATAAGGGATTTTGTGTAGCAGCTATCCTTATGGAGAAAGACTTGTTAGTCCATCCGATGGTATGGTTGAGCTCCACCACAGGATAAATTAGGCCTCTGGTTTAACGTTCCTATGGCTGTTTGGGTGTTGTCGCTATGTGTTAGTTGTGCTAAAGGCTCTAATGAGACTGGTTTAAATAAAAGTTGCTATGAAATGTCAAAAGTCAAAATGCTGTAAAGTTACTATTTATTTCTCATTTAGATTTAACTATGTCATTTCCATATAAATTTGATTTTAGAAAAGCAAATGCAATGCTTTTCCTTTTGCTTTTGTCAATATCACCACAAAGTTGATAAGAGATCTCTACACATGACAATCGGTAAGTTCCCCAGGACATTACCCCAAATCCATGAAGCAACATTGATGCCCTTGTTGTATGCAAGTCGTCTTACATACACTCAGCTGGCTTTGGCAACAGTACTTATTGATAGCTTAGAATTTTTGTCATTTTCCTCTTGAAGAATGTGAATATAATTGGAAATATTTCCTATAACTCAGGGAAGTAAACACAGGAATTTAGCTACAGTTCTCTGTGGCTGACATGTAAATAATGACGATGGAATCTAGCGAAATGCCTGGCACACAATAGACACTTAGTAAATATTTGTTGACAAGTGAATGGATGAACTTTTCACATTCTCCTTGAATTTTTTTGGTGTATACATACACTTTTAAAAATAATAACAATACTTATGTGATCCCTGTTCTAAAGACTAAAAATCTGCAATCAGGACTTAACTCAGGTCAGTTCAATAAAGGAATTGGTGGTGTGCCCTATTCAATATCATATTGCCCTGCCTGGAAGTCACTGCTGGAGGAAACAGATGTCTTATTGTACTATTTGATAAAATTTCATTTTTTCAGAAGAAACTGCAGATTCAGGAGAAAAGTTGAGCCCTTTGTGGGTTTTTCTCCAGTGATGCCATCCATCACCGTGGCTGGAATGGAACTGCTTTGCCAGAGCACATCATTAGCAGCCTCATCCAGCTCTCTGTATCTTATGCCTCCACAGAGCTCAGCTGTTGTTCCCACCTGGCACCTGAAATGCAACTTAAGGAAAGAAACAACAGAAGGGAAATAAAATAAGAACACAAAGCTGGGATCAAAGCCAGATGAGGTGGAATGAGCATTAGGGGCTGGGAAAAAGGGAATCTGAATTCTAAATTACTCATTGCCACAACCCATCTCTGAGAGGGTAGGCCCCATCTCTTCCAGCATCCTCCTGCCTCCTGAAAGGTTTCTAGAATGGAGGAAAATAGAGAAAAGGGAGATGATATGAGTGCTGCAGAAATTATCAACTAGGCCAACTGTTGAGTTACGAGGAAACCCAATCAGCATCAGGAAGAGCTTTTGAAGACATGAAAGTGGATCCCACCCTGGAAGAGCCCATGACAACAGTCCTACCACTCTACGACTCTCCTCCTTGCTGAGGGAGGAAATCTTTGACTGGGAGATAGAATTTCAGAGTTTAAAGAGGATGAGGAAATTCAGGAGCTTTCTGATCTCTAGCCTCCTAGTCCTCAAGCTTTAGATGTCCAACATCCTTCAGGTTTCTGTGACTGTAGAACTTATTCGTTTAATTATTTAAAGCTAGGCTGAGCCAAGCAAACAGAAGCCAGAGCCAGTCAGCATAAGATGTACGCCTAACACATAAAGGGAAAAGAGAAAAAGTATTGAATATCACTGCGTTAGACCAGCACAGGGCAAAAAGGAGCAAAAGAGATAGGGATTTAGGACAGACTCATGATGTGACTATCATGGTGTAGTACAAATAGTCATGATCCAGATTTGTGATAAGTTTCATGGGAATATATCTATCTATATTTCTCTCTCTATATGATATGTAGAGAATATATATATTCAATAAAACTGTATATATACTATATATACATATACATACTATATATACTATATATTCAAAACTGTTCAAAATTATGCATTTTAACACAAGTGTATATTACTGATAAAATTTGTATATATAGAAAAAATAGAAAAAAGTATATCTGTACACCAGAATGAAACATTTAAAAACTGTTTTAAATCAATTTTATTCAGATACAATCTACATACAATAAAATTCACACAGTTTAAGTATATAGGTCAATGACTTTTGAAAATGTGAATACCTATGTAACCAGCACCTCGATCAAGATATAGAGAATTTTCATCTTTCAGAAAGTCCTCTATTACTCGCTAAAGTCAATCTTCTTCATGCACCTCCTGACACAGAGAACCACTGATATGGTATTTGATTAGCATAAATTTGTTGTTGAACTTTGTATAAATGGAATCTCTTGTGATCAGCTCTTTTGTTTCAGCTGGATGAATCTGAGATTCATCCTTGTTCTGTTTATAGTATCTTATTCATTTTATTTCTGCATAATCTTTCATTTTATGGATATGCCACACTTGGCTTGATGGACATTTAGAGACCTGCAAATCTCAAGGAAAAAGTATATATATATGTCTAAAACACAAAGATTCAGGGTTTGGTAACAGAGAAGTCAGTTAAAAATACTTCTCAGGGTGATGCTGCGGTAAGAAAGAACCTGGAGAGAATACAGGATTTAGGAGGGATTCTAAAATAGATAAAAAAAAAAGTCTTTCCTCATTCAATTGCCTTAGCACTTTTGTCAAAAATAAATAGAATTAATATGTGCAGGTCTATTTCTGGACTCTCTTCTCTGAGACATTAATCTATAAGACTATCTTTGTGTTAATACCAAATGTTTTGATTATTGTAGCTCTTTTAAAGTAGGTTTTGAAACCAGGTAGAGTAAGTCCTCCAACTTCGTTCTTCTTTAAAGTTGCTTTATTTATTCTGAATTACTTACATTCTTGTCTTTACAAATTTTAGAATTTAGAATTTTATTTATTTATTTACTTTTTTTGTGTGTGAGGAAGATCGGCCCCGAGCTAACATCTGCCAATCCTCCTCTTTTTGCTGAGGAAGACTGGCCCTGGGCTAACATCCATGCCCATCTTCTTCCACTTTATATGGGACACCGCCACAGCATGGCTTGCCAAGCGGTGCGTCGGTGCACGCCCGGGTCAGAACAAGCGAATCCCGAGCTGCCATAGCTGAGCGTGCACACTTAACCACTTGTGCCACTGGGCTGGCCCCTAGAATTTAGAATTTTAGAATCAGTTTAGCGCTTTCTGTAAAAATTCTTGATGGAATTGTGATTGGGATTTTGTTGGGTCTTCCAATAATGATCACGTCATATCTCTCCACTTGTTTAATCCTCTCTAAATTCTCTCAGTAAATTTGTGTCATTTTAAATGTAGAGATCTTAGATATCTTTTGTAGATTTATTCCTAGGTACTATAGATGTTTTTGAAGTTTATTTTCCAATTATTTGTTGCTGGCATATAAGAATACCATTGCGTTTTAGTACATTAACTTTTCATCTTGTGACCTTGCTAAATTCACTTGTTAGTTCTAATAATTGTTTTGTAGATTTCATAGGATGTTTTTTATGTAAGCAATTATATTATTTGAAGATAGAGGCAGTTTTTACATATTTCTTTCCAATTTTATTATTTTTTAGATGGTAAAGGTGGCATCTTCACCTTATTCCCAATCTTAGGGGAAACAATTTCAGCCTTTCATCATTAAGTAAAATATGGACTGTATTTTTTTTTCTAGATGACTTTTGTCAGTTTGAGGAATTTCCCTGTTATTACTGGCTTGCTCCATGTTTTTGATAATGATATTTTTTGAATTTTCCAATGATTTTTATACAGTTACTGAAATGACAATATGTTTTTTCTTATTTATTCCCTTGATATAATACATTACAAAATACATTATAGTACATACACATATTTTTGAATATTGAACCAGTCCTGCATTCCTGAAATAAATCCTACTTGGTGATAACATATTATCCTATATATTCTTTTTTTTTTTAATTTTTTGTTTATTGCAGTAACATTGGTTTATAACATTGTATAAATTTCAGGTGTACATCATTATACTTCCATTTCTGCATAGATTACATCATGTTCACCACCCAAATACTAATTACAACTCATCACCACATATTCTTAAATTCAATGTTAATATTTCCCAAAATTCATGAAGAACATGGGTTTGTAATTTTTAAAATATCTTTGTCATGTTTTGATTTTATGGTTATAATGAGCAATAATCACTACCTCTCAATTTTTTGAAAAAAATTTGTATAAGATCAGAAAAATTTCTTTCATGAATATATGATGGAATTCACTAGTGAAACCTACGAGCCTAGTGTTTTGGGGGGAAGGTTTTTGATAGCAACTTCAATTTGTTAAATAAATATAGCACTATTCAGGTAAATTTCTATTCATTTAAAGAAAACGAAGTTTTTATTTACCTAATGAACTATAGTACATATGACTGTTTAGTTTTTGTCTGATAGTTCTTGTGTCTAATTTATCTGGGGTTAGCATTCGTTGGTTGTCTTAGCCTTCAGCAATCATATCCCTGGTTCTTAGCATGCTGAGTAATTTCAGATTATACTCTGGACGTTGAGAAGGTTGTGTTGTGTAGATTCTGGGTCTTATTAGTATCCTCTGGAGAATGTGGATGTTTCTGTATTTCCAACGTGGTTAGGTTTAGACTACAAGTTACCTCTTGCACTCTGTAGGTGATAGTTCAAATCTCATTTGTAAGCCTTTGCTCTACTGGTTGAGATCTGTCCTGTGCTTGTGTAGCCCAGGGGTTAGACTAAGTGTTGTACCTGCAGGAGTTCTATTTCCTCATTTCCCTAGTCAGAAACACGGGTTTTTATCAGACTTTTAGGATGCCAGGTCATTGCATTGCTCTGGACTGGGATTTACTTTTAGGACAAAGTCAAGAGACAAAAAAGAGATAGGAAATTCAAACCATGTGGGTTGCATGTACATTGCTTCTTCAGGTTCCAACTCCTTCACAATCTACCTGCACGTGATTATTTTCATAGTTCTACGTAGCTGCTTTTGTTGTTTTTCGTTTTGTATTTTGCTCAGAATTTTTAGTTGCTTTAGTGGCAGATGGACAGTAGTGGCCTTACACTGTCAAGCAGAACTGGAACTCCCCACTTTAGCCACCACAGTTTTTAGAATAAGAATTTTATATCAAGCAAGCTTGGTGAAAAGTTTTACTACATTTATTTTTATGTTTATTAATGTTTTTCTTTTTGTGTGTGTGTGTGAGGAAGATTAGCCCTGAACTAACATCTATTGCCAGTCCTCCTTTTTTTTGCTGAGGAAGCGTGGCCCTGGGCTAACATCCATGCCCACCTTCCTCTACTTTATATGTGGGATGCCACCGCAGCATGGCTTGGTAAGCGGTGTGTAGGTCTACACCCAGGATCTGAACCCATGAACCCAGGCCGCCAAAGCAGAGTGTGCAAACTTAACCACTACGCCACCGGGCCGGCCCTTTATTAATGTTCTTTTTGTTGTAAGTGCATTATCATATAGTCTGAGTGGAATGACAGTTTTACTTCTTTGGTTTCCAATTCTTATAACTTTCATGTTTACAACTCTGGATAATACTCTCAGTACAATATTGACTACAGACAGTGGTAATAGCATCTTGACTGATTCCAGAATTAAAAGGCAATGCTTTAAATCTTTTACCCATAAATATTATATTTTGTGGTAATGTTGGGTAGTTATAAAAGTTCTCTTGCATTATTTGCTTAGTAAGATTTGTTTTCTTTTAGGTCATAAATAAGTATTAACTGCTATTCAGAATCTATTGATATGATCAAATGATTTGATTCTTTTAAACTAATACTTTGGTGAATGACATTAATACAATTTCTAATTCAAAGCCAAGGTTTTCCCATAGATCTAAATATAAATGTAGATATCAATATAATTTTATTTCATAGCTGGATTTGGTTGGGTAATATTTTATTTATGATTTTTCCATCTGTTTTTAGTTGTTCTTGACCTATAATTTTTCTTTATCATATAATTCTTGTCTTTCATTAGAATGAAAGTTATGATAGTATGAAAGAATTTTGAGAATATTGCTTCTTTTTCAATTCTCAGAAGTCTTCATATAAAATTGAAAATACCTTTTTTTTTAAATGTTTCCTAGAGATCAACAGTAATCTGGATCTTTTATTGAGATAGTTTCTTTTATCCCCCCAACTGATCAAATGTATTTTAGATTTGCAGGTCTATAATAAACCCTTAACAAATTTCTTTTTGAAATGTTATATTTTCCTTAGCAATTATAGATTTCATCCAAGTTTCCAAGCTTATTGAGATAGTTTCCTATCATAGTCCTTTGTCATTTTTTAAAAAATTACACCAGTGTCTCCAATTTTGCCCTCTTTTCATTTTTATTATTATCCATACTGCGTTATCTGTTTTTCTCTTGAACAAAGATTTGTTAATTTTACCAGCCTTTCAAATAATCAACATTAGTTTTGTTACTCTCTTTTGTATCTATTTTTTCATGTCTACCAGCTTCTTTTTTCTGTTTTCTTCTGGTTATTTTTGGTTTTCTTTTTCTAGCTTCTGTTTTGAATGCTCATCTCGATAATTTTTAGCTTTTTTTTTTTGGTATAAGCATTAATAACTAAAAAATACCTGTAAATTCAGTTTAACAGTAAATTCAGTCTCACATATTTGAAATGAAGCAACTCTTTTCTTTTTCATTATAATTTGCATTGTAATCATATATATTTTTTTTATTGATGTTTTAATGGTTTCTAACATTGTGAAATTTTGGGTTGTACATTTTTGTTTGTCCATCACCATATATATGACTCCCTTCACCCCTTGTGCCCACCCCTCACCCCTCACCCCCCACCCCCACCCCCACTGCCCCTGGTAACCACAGTCCAGTTTTCTCTGTCCATGTGTTGGTTTATATTCCACATATGAGTGAGATCATACAGTGTTTGTCTTTCTCTTTCTGGCTTATTTCACTTAACATAATACGCTCCAGGCCCATCCATGTTGTTGCAAATGGGACGATTTTGTCTTTTTTTATGGCTGAGTAGTATTCCATTGTATATATATATACCACATTTTCTTAATCCAATCATCTGTCGAGGGACACTTAGGTTGCTTCAACTTCTTGGCTATGGTGAATAATGCTGCAATGAACATAGGGGTGCATAAGCCTCTTTGGATTGTTGATTTCAGGTGCGTTGGATAGATTCCCAGTAGTGGGATGGCTGGATCATAGGGCATCTCTATTTTTAATTCTTTGAGGAATCTCCATACCGTTTTCCATAGAGGCTGCACCAATTTGCATTCCCACCAGCTGTGTATGAGGGTTCCTGTTTCTCCACATCCTCTCCAACATTTATTGTTTTTTGTCTTGGTGATTATAGCCATTCTAACAGGCGTGAGGTGGTATCTTAGTGTTGTTTTGATTTGCATTTCCCTGATGATTAGTGATGTTGAGCATCTTTTCATGTGCCTATTGGCCATCTGTATATCTTCCTTAGAGAAGTGTCTGTTCATTTCCTCTGCCCATTTTTTGATTGGGTTGTTTGTTTTTTTGTTGTTCAATTGTGTGAGTTCTTTATATATTATGGAGATCAACTCCTTGTCTGATGTATGTTTTGCAAATATTCTCTCCCAGCTGGTTGGTTGTCTGTTCATCTTGATTCTGGTTTCATTTGTCTTATAAAAGTTCTTTAATCTGATAAAGTCCCACTTGTTTATTTTTTCTTTAGTTTCCCTAGTCTGGGTAGGCATGTCATCCGAAAAGATTCCTTTAAAACCAATGTCAAATAGTGTGTTGCCTATATTTTCTTCTATGAGTTTTATAGTTTCAGGTCTCACCTTCAGGTCTTTGATCCATTTTGAGTTAATTTTTGTGAATGGCGATAGCACATGGTCCGCTTTCATTCTTTTGCATGTGGCTGTCCAGTTTTCCCAGCACCATTTATTGAAGAGACTTTCCTTTCTCCATTGCATGTTCTTAGCACCTTTGTCGAAAATTAGCTGTCCGTATATGTGTGGTTTTATTTCTGGGCTTTCAATTCTGTTCCATTGATCTGTGTGTCTGTTTTTGTACCAGTACCATGCTGTTTTGATTACTATTGCTTTGTAGTATGTTTTGAAGTCAGGGATTGTGATGCCTCCTGCTTTGTTCTTTTTCTTTAGGATTTCTTTAGCTATTCAGGGTCTTTTGTTGCCCCATATAAATTTTAGTATTCTTTTTTCTATTTCTGTGAAGAATGTCATTGGGATTCTGATTGGGATTGCATTGAATCTGTAGATTGCTTTAGGTAGTATAGACATTTTAACTATGTTTATTCTTCCAATCCACGTGCATGGGATATCTTTCCATTTCTTTATGTCATCATGGATTTCCCTCAATAATATCTTGTAGTTCTCATTGTATAAGTCCTTCACCTCCTTGGTAAGATTTATTCCTAGGTATTTTATTCTTTTTGATGCAATTGTAAATGGTATTATCTTTTTGAGCTCTCTTTCTGTTAGTTCATTATTAGCATATAGAAATGAAACTGATTTTTGTAGATTGATTTTGTACCCTGCAACTTTGCTGTAGTTGTTGATTGTTTCTAATAGTTTTCCAACAGATTCTTTAGGATTTTCTACATATACAATCATGTCATCTGCAAATAGTGAGAGTTTCACTTCTTTGTTACCTATTTGGATTCCTTTTATTCCTTTTTCTTGCCTAATTGCTCTGGCCAAAACCTCCAGTACTATGTTGAACAGGAGTGGTGAGAGTGGGCAGCCCTGCCTCATTCCTGTTCTCAGAGGAATGGCTTTCAGTCTTTCCCCGTTGAGTATGATGTTGGCTGTGGGTTTGTCATATATGGCCTTTATTATGTTGAGGTACTTTCCTTCTATTCCCATTTTATTGAGAGTTTTTATCATAAATGAATGTTGTATCTTGTCAAATGCCTTCTCTGCATCTATTGAGACGATCATGTGGTTTTTATTCTTTGTATTGTTGATGTAATGTATCACGTCGATTGATTTGCAGATGTTGAACCATCCCTGCGTCTCTGGTATAAATCCCACATGATCATGGTGTATGATCTTTTTAATGTATTGTTGTATTCGGTTTGCGAATATTTTGTTGAGGATTTTTGCATCAATGTTCATCAGCGATATTGGCCTGTAATTTTCTTTCTTTGTATTGTCTTTACCTGGTTTTGGTATCAGGGTGATGTTGGCCTCATAGAATGATTTAGGAAGTGTTCCATCTTCCTCTATTTTTTGGAATAGTTTGAGAAGGATGGGTATTAAATCTTCTTTGAATGTTTGGTAAAATTCACTGGAGAAGCCATCTGGTCCCGGACTTTTATTTTTTGGGAGGTTTTTGATTACTATTTCAATCTCTTTACTTGTTATTGGTCTATTCAGATTCTCCATTTCTTCTTGGTTCAATTTTGGGAGGTTGTATAAGTCTAAGAATTTATCCATTTCTTCTAGATTGTCCAATTTGTTGGCATATAATTTCTCATAGTATTCTCTTATAATCCTCTGTATTTCCATGGTATCCATTGTAATTTCTCCTCTTTCATTTCTAATTTTATTTACTTGAGCCTTTTCTCTTTTTTTCTTAGTAAGCCTGGCTAAGGGTTTGTCGATTTTGTTTAACTTCTCGAAGAACCAACTCTTTGTTTCATTAATCCTTTCTACTGTTTTTTTGGTCTCAATTTCATTTATTTCTGCTCTGATTTTTATTATTTCTCTCCTTCTGCTGGCTTTGGGCTTTGTTTGTTCTTCTTTTTCTAGTTCTGTTAGGTGTAATTTAAGGTTGCCTATTAGGGCTTTTTCTTGTTTGTTAAGGTGAGCTTGTATCACTATGAGTTTCCCTCTCAGGACCGCTTTTGCTGCATCCCATATGGTTTGATATGGCAAGTTATCATTTTCGTTTGTTTCCAGATAGTTTTTGATTTCTCCTTTAATTTCATCAATGATCCATTGGTTGTTCAGTAGCATGTTGTTTAATCTCCCCATTTTTGTCACTTTCCCAGTTTTTTTTTCCTGGTTCATTTCCAGTTTCATAGCCTTATGGTCTGCAAAGATGCTTGTTATGATTTCAATCTTCTTAAATTTATTGAGGCCTGCTTTGTTTCCCAACATATGGTCTATCCTAGAGAATGTTCCATGCGTGCTTGAGAAGAATGTGTAGTCAGCTGTTTTTGGATGGAGTGCTCTGTATATGTCTACTAGGTCCATCTCGTCCAGTTTTTCATTTAAGTCTAATATTTCTTTATTAACTTTTTGTCTGGATGATCTATCCATTGTTGTAAGTGGGGTGTTAAGATCCTCTACTATTATTGTGTTGTTGTTGATTTCTCCTTTTAGGTTTGTTAATAGTAGCTTTATGTACATTGGTGCTCCTATGTTGGGTGCATATATATTTATAAGTGATATGTCTTCTTGATGGAGTGTCCCTTTTATCATTATATATTTCCCTTCTTTGTCTTTCTTAACCTGTTTTATCTTGAAGTCTACTTTGTCTGATATGAGTATGGCAACACCTGCTTTCTTTTGTTTTCCATTAGCTTGGAGTATTGTCTTCCATCCTTTCACTCTGAGCCTGTGCTTGTCTTTAGTGCTAAGATGTGTTTCCTGAAGGCAGCATATTGTTGGGTCTTGCTTTTTAATCCATCCTGCCACTCTGTATCTTTTGATTGGACAGTTCAATCCATTTACATTTAAGGTAATTATTGATATATGAGGGCTTAATGTTGCTGTTTTGTCACTTATTTTCTGGTTCTTTTGCATATCCTTTGTTTCCTGTCCCATTTGTTTTGGACTGCCAATTCAGTTTGGTTGTTCTGTCTTATGATTCTTCTAGTTTTCTCTTTGTTTATCATATGTGGTTTTAATTTGATTATTTGTTTAGTGGTTACCTTGAGGTTTGGGCAAAAAATCTTGTGTATGAAATAGTCCATTATCTGATGGCCTCCTATTTCCTTATACTAAGTCAATTCAGTCACTTTCCTCTTCCCTTTCTAAGTTGTTCTTGTTATACCTTATTCTACCTTGTGTTGTGGCTGTGTGTTTACAGTGATGAGGTTAAATTTATTTTTGGTGAATTTCTTCCTTTGATCTTTGAGTTTAGTATTTAAGTGGTTGCTAACCTATTCCGGTAAAGATCTACTATTTCTCTGATTTTGTCTACCTACTTTTCTCCTTCCTCCAAGCTTTGTGTTCCCTTTCTCTTCTTTTTTTCAGGCCTGAGGGCCTTCTTGAGTATTTCTTGTAATGGAGGTCTCGTGGCCATGAACTCCCTTAGCTTTTGTTTATCTGGGAGAGTTACTATTTCTCCATCATATTTGAAGGATATTTTTGCTGGATAGAGTATTCTTGGCTGAAAGTTTTTGTCTTTCAGTATTTTGAATATATCATTCCAGTCTCTTCTAGCCTGAAAAGTTTCTGTTGAGAAATCCGCTGAGAGCCTGATGGGAGTTCCTTTGTACGTTATTTTTTTGTTTTTGTCTAGCTGCCTTTAATATTGTTTCTTTGTCGTTGACCCTGGCTAGCCTTACCACTAGGTGTCGTGGTGAAGTCCTTTGTCTGTTAATATATATAGGTGTCCTGTTGGCTTCGCTTACTGGTATTTCCTGCTCCTTCCCCAGATTTGGAAAATTCTCAGCTATTATTTCCTTGAATAGGCTCTCTGTTCCTCTTTCCCTCTCCTCTCCCTCAGGAATACCTATAATTCTTATGTTACATTTTCTAATAGAGTCAGATATTTCTCGGAGTCTTTCTTTGTTTCTTTTTAGTCTTAGTTCTCTCTCCTCTTCCATCTGGAGTATATCTGTATTCCTATCCTCTAAAGTACTAATTCTTTCCTCCATATTGTCAGCTCTGTTCTTTCAAGATTCTAGATTCTCCTTTATCTCCTCCATTGTGTTCTTCATCTCCATCAGCACTGATTGGTTTTTCTTTATGATTTCAATCTCTTTTGTGAAGAAACTCCTAATCTCATTGAATTGTTTGTCTGTGTTGTCTCGTATTTCATTGAGTGTTTTTATGATAGCTATTTTGAAATCTCTGTCATTTAGTTTATGGATTTCTGTGTCTTCGGGGTTGATTTCCAGGTGCTTGTCATTTTGTTTCTGGTCTGGCGATTTCATATATTTTTGCATTGTGGTTCCTGTGTTGGTTTTGTTTTTCCTCATCCTGGAAGTCTCTGGTTGCAATTTCCACCTGCCGCCACTGTCTGGTGGTAAAGGGCTGTGTAGTCTAAGCCCCCTGCACTCTGCCCCTGTTTTTCTGCTGCGATCCACAGTTTTGTTTTTTTTTTTTCCCCGCTGCGATCCATGGGTCCAGTTTTTTGATGAGGTCTGCCTTGGATCACTAGATCTGGTCGGTTGAGCTGCAGAGTCCCGGTTGCGGGGAGGGGGGAGCTCTCTCTTTTGCCCTCTGGGTCCCTGACATGGGAGGCTTCTCGTTTGCCCCTCTTTATCCGCTCTCTGGGGTGCTCAGATGTTGATGGTAGCCCTGTGGCTCCTCTGAGTCCTCTGTGCGGGAGTTTCCCACTGGCTGAGAGAGTCCGAAGAACCACGGTTTCCCCGCCGAGGGCCGCCCCTCCCCCCTCTCTGGGAGCCGCGCGGACCGGGATCGCTGATCTGATGGGGAGGGAGCAGAGTTCTCCTTACCTCTCCCCACTTCCTCCGGGGGCCCAGCAGGTTCTGCTCTCAGATGTGCGGCTGCGTGTGTCCCTCCGCTCTAGGTTTTCACTGTCTGGGATTCCGTTGTTGGTCTGTGACTGTTGCTTTTGTTGTATCTTGTCGGGGGAAGAGTTCGCGGGAAAGCTCACTCCGCCATGATGCTGACGTCACTCCTCTGTAATCATATTTTTAACTTGCATTATTTAACAATATATGACTTTTACTTTAATTTCTAGATTCACTCTTTTTCTCTACTTCTATTTCTGATAATGATATCTAAATTAACTGCATGACTATTAGAGGACATTGTGTACAAAATAATAATTGTTTAGGGGCTACAATATCCAATTTTTGCTTGAGAAGAAAGAATGTTTTGTTTTGTTTTGTTTCTTGGTGAGGAAGAGTCGCCCTGAGCTAACATCTGTTGCCAATCTCCCTCTTTTTGCTTCAGGAAGATTGTCCCTAAGCTAACATCTATGCCAACATTCCTCTATTTTGTATGCGAGGAGCCACCATAGTATGGCTTGATGAGCGGTGTGTAGGGCTGCACCTGTGATCCAAACCTGCAAACCCCGGGCCACCAAAGCAGAGATCACGAACATAAGCACTAGGCCACCAGGCTGGCCCCGAAAGAATGTTTTTAAACTGTTGGGTGTAGGGCTCAGTATATGTCCATTAGCTCCACTACTATATCCTTATAATGTTACGTCTATTGCCTAAAGAAAAGTATGACATTTTCAGAAGCCAGTGAAAGATTTATCTTTTTCTCTTGTAATTTGGCAGTGTTTGCCTTGTATATTTGAAGGCTGAATCAGTGGCTGCTTATGAGATTTAAATTTTAAATTTCACATTGAGTCTCTTTAGTTCCAATAATATTTTTTGCCTTAAAGTTTATTTTTTCTGACATTAACGTTGTCACTCATATTTACTTTACCTACTAACTGCCTGCATCTTATCTTTCCATCTTTTAAAAATTTTAATATAACTTTATTCTTATGTTTTAAAAGTGGCTATAATAACTATATAGCTAGATTAAAAAAATCTAATCTGAGGATCTCTAGCTTTAACTGATTCCTTGATCCTTATAAATATATAATAATATATAATAGTGACTGATTAATACTTATTGCAATTACTGATATATGTAGATTTATTCATACTGTCATATTTTATTGTTTTATGTGCCCTGCTTTTAATTTTTCTTCTATCTTGCTTTTGACTTGTGTGGAAGTGAAGTTTTTAACTAAGTCTTTCTCATTCTATAAATTTGGAAGTTATGCACATTTATTTTTATTTATTATTTAATATATTTCTTAATCATTAAAATGAGAGCATGGATGTTTAATTTCATAAAGTCTAAATTTATTCAATTTTGTTATCCTGCTTCCAAATAATATGAGATATTTTGAACAACTAAATTTCAGGCTTCTTGTTTCCTTCTTACATTGCTATCTTTGGTCAACATTTTAGTTTTTTACAAGCTATTAAATACTAAATTAGACCATATTGTTATAATTTTGTAAGTCATTAAACCTAACTTTCAGGATCACTTTCCTTTTGCCCCATTTTCCAATCATATTTAAGCTAAAAGTTAAAATTCTAAGAGTTTTTTCTCTCAGCAATTGGAAAATATTATTTTACTTTCTGGTTTTAAATTTTTGCCTTGAATCTTCATCATTTTGATTGTTTTGCTTTGTACATAATCGGTCTTTTTCTCACTGCTTGTAAGAGTTTCTCTTTGTCTTTGGGTTTTGAAGCTTTTCTTGGGGTAAATCTTTTGTGGATTGTTTTTATTTTTCATACTTTAGATTTCATTATCTTTCTTGAATTAAAAGATATATGACTTTTATGGATTCTGGAAAATTTTCTTCCAATTTTTTCTTTCTCTTTTTAAACTATTGCCTCTCTCATATTTGTTTATTTTATTGTATACATATCTACATTTGATGCTTGTAAGACCTTCTCATTTTATCCTTCTTGTCTCATAACCTTTCATATTTTCTCTTCCTATGCCTTGGAAATCCCTAAATATAGTTTAACAATTATATTATGAGTTTCAGGAACTGTTGATCATAAATAGGAAGAAATTGGGGACCGAGAAAATCTTGAACCAAATATCACGATTCATTTACGCAAACCAAGAACTCTGCCTTCAGATAGCTCAGAAGACAGCCAAGAAGACAGAAAGGAGAAACTTACCTTAACAACAATGCAGTGCAATTACTAGACGCATGCATTATATTTGGCAGTGAATGCACAGAAAAAGGAGTATTTCCAAGTTGAGTGGTTTGGGTGCATTTTTTAATCTTTCTACACAAAAATTTTCTTATATGTGAAAATGGATGTGATGATAACAACTGCCTGGTGCTTTGTGAAGACTGCATAAGATAATGTTTTAAATCTGTGAGCATTGTACCTGGCACATTGAATAACAGCAATAAATGAGATAAAATTGGAGATTAGAATAACAAAAATAGTAGTGGAAAATCTGCCTGGAGATGCAGATGAAAGGATTCATGTGAGAAAGATGAGTAGGAGTTTCCTAGAAGAAAAGAGACAGAGGAGAGAATGCCATTCTAAAAGGAGAGAACAGGAAGCTCATAAAGGGTTTACATTAATTGAGCACTAACTGTGTACCAGACACTATGCGAGGAGTCAGTGAACTACAGCACTTGGGCCAAATCTGACTTCTGGCTGTCTGGTTTTTTAAACAAGGCTTTATTGGAACACAGCCATGATCATTTGTTTACACATTGCCTATGGCTGCTTTTGCACTACAAGAGGAGGGGCCAACAGAAACTGTATGGCCATTATTGCAGATGAAAATGTTTACTATCTAGACTTTTACAGTAAAAGTTTGCTGATCTCTGGACTATACTAAGAACTAAGGACTAAGGACTGAATTGCCTCATTTAATTATCACACTATTTAACATCAAGGGAAAATGAAAAACTGTGGTCAATTAAAGAAAAGCAGTTACTTGAAATTGGCTCAAGTGTAATATTGAGTGCCAAACCCCGGTGGTCTAGTGGTTAAGATTTAGTGCCCTCACGTCTGTGGCCTGGGTTCGTTTCCTGGTCAGGGAACCACTACACCGGTCTGTTGGTTGCCATACTGTGGCAGCTGCGGGTTGCTGGGATGGTGAAAGCTATGCCACTGGGATTTCAAACACCAGCAGTGTGACCCATAGTGGACAGTGGAGCTTCCAGATTAAGACAGACTAGGAAGAAAGATATGCCCACCCACTTCCCAAAAAATTAACATTGAAAACCCTGTGAGTAGCAGCAGAGCATTGTCTGATAGAGCTCCAGAGGTGAGAGGATGGTGTAAAAAGACCAGGCAGGGTTTCACCCTGCTGCTGTCCACAGGGTCAGATGAGTCTTCAGAACAGACTCCACGGCACTAACAACAACAAATAATATCGAGTTAGGTGGGGAGTTCGTGGTGAAGGATAGGGGTTGAGTTGAGAAAGGCAAATTACAGTTTTTAAATATTTCATTCACTGAAAATAACAGTGAGTGAAGTGGGAGACTAGCTGGATCACATAGAGTATAAATTTCCAAAAATAGATGCAAGGCGACCTGCTTAGGTGCAAAGAAAAGACCCTTATCTACTGCTTCTTCCATCATAATTTAGTCTTTTCTTGCCTATTTGCTGTTTGTGTATCACACCTTTTACTCTTTGCTTAGTCCATAAATATCTGCCATTCCTAAGAATTTAGCTGCAAAAAGACGTCCTCGTCTTTTCCAATGCTTTCCTCAACACCCCTTCCTAACCCCTCACCTGTCTTCAGGACTTCTGTGTGTGGATTTTCTTTTTCTCTGATTACATCTTATCTGAGCTTCTTAATTTACAAACAGCCATAGCCTACCAAACTCTGACTCTCATTCTGATCTGTCCTGCCAAGATTTTTTGAGCTTGTGAGTCAATGTTTAAAATAACTTACGGGAACTGGGCTGTAATGATCTTAGGATATTTCACTCTCAGAAGAAGGTTGTTATTTCCTAAGGTAGCAGATGCTCCTAAGTCATGAACATCAGCTTTAATTCCCCAAAGCAAATCTGTTTGCATTGCAGTTCATTTTCAAGAAGGTTGCAATGTGCCTATCTCAAGGAGCTCCCAAAGCACAGCGTTTAGCATAATTGTTGAATTCTCACGAGTGAAATGAAATCAGTATTTAAGATATGTGAGTTATGCAGATTAATAGGAAGGAAAAAACAAGATGGTCTGACCTGGTCGGGAAAGGCTTCTCAAATGAGAGAAGTTAACATTTAAACTGGAACTGTGAAAAATGCATCATAATCAAGTACTACTGTAAGAATAACAGCACATATGAGGATAGATAGCCTGCAGGACTAATCAAGAATGATGAGGGCATTATATTCGATCAGAGTAATTCAATTAATGTTTGGTCCTTCCACTCCATTCATTCATTCACTATTTCATTCATCCCCCTGCCATTCAGCAATCGTTCCAAACACTGTGCAAGTCAACAGGGACTTAGAGATAAAGAATTTATGGGGTTCAAAGCCCAGTGTGGCCAATAGGCATATATGATATATACATATATATTATTCATATATGTGTAATTATGTAGTATATGCATATACATATATAGTAATTGCATAATCATTTACCAAACATCTTGTGTTAGTTGCCATTCTTACATCATCTATAATTTTGCAACAGTTTAGCAAATTTGGTGTTCATGTAGCCACCAAGGTTCATAGAGGTTAACCAAATTGCTCAAGGACACACAGTTTGTAAGTGGCAGAGCTGGAAATTTAATCCAAGGTTGTTTATCTCTAGAACCGACTGTATGTTCTTTGCCCTACGTCATGTTGCCTCTCTGGAAGACATGAAAATTACAACAGCAGAAACATACTCGAGGAAGTAAGTTAGCACAGTGGGGAAAGTGACCAGCAATGAGTGTTGTAGGAGTGCAGTGGTTCTTAGGAAAATATTTAGCATGATCCCTCAAGAGTTCATAGTTCTGTGGGAGAGAAAAACACCTTGTATGAGAATCAATTAAAGAATGAGCCCTTCTTTCATTGTAGGATATTTTGCAGCTGACATCTAGAAATGGGAGCTCTTCAAGCAAATGGTCATCACACTGGTTTTTAGTGCCTGGCCTGGTTCTTTTTACTATCTAATAGAAAGTTTGACCAGAGAGATCTCTGAATACAATTCCCTCCTACCTTAGATCAGGGATAATATGGGATAAGTGAATTTGCCTATATTTAACTGAAAGAGCCCACAGTGATTTACGTTTGAATCTTTTCCAATCTGAATTCCAGGCAGGCACTAAGGTTTCATCTTATTCTCTTCAAATAGTTCTGCCACACAAGTAGCAAAAGTCTGCTGAGACTAAGTTGAGAATCAAAATGAATTGAAGTTAGGGATTTAGGTGTACACTGCCATTTTTCTTTGTGAGTTGAAGCCTGACTAACGAAATGCACTGTATATTGTGATAAAGTTCTATAATGTTAGTTTCCTCCTTAGAGACTATGAAGCATCTTACATTTTGAGAGTCCCCACAATAGTCTGAGCCAATGCATCTCAAAATTTCAAGTGCATATGAATCACCTGGGGATCTTGAAAAACGCTGATTCTGATTCAGTGTGTCTGGAGTGGGACTCAAGAGTCTACAGTCCTAACCAAGGTTCAGGTGATGCCCATGGGACTGATCAGTAGAGCTCATTTAACGAGCAAAGGGTGAAGATGTTGGAACGACAAGGCATGAATGTGGGTTGCACTTGGTTTTCTAGCCATCTCACTTCCTTTTTGTCTTGGGATATGTATTAGTCAGGATTTCCCAAGGAAATGGAACCAATAAGATATACGTCTGAGAGGAAATTTATTATGGGGAATTGGCTTATGTGATAATAGAGGCTGAGAAGTCCTACAATCTATGGTCTGTAAGGTGGAGACCCAAGTAAGTTGGTGGTGTGATTCCAGTCTAAGTGTGAAGGCCTGAGAAACAGGGAGCCAGTGGTATAAATCCCAATCCAAGGGCAGAAGACTATGTTCCAGCTCAACAGGCAGGCAAGGAAGGAAGGAATCCTTTCTTCCGACACTTTTTGTTCTATTCAGGCCCTCAGGGATTGGATGATGCCTACCCACATTGGGAGGAGGGCCATCCACTTTAGTGAGTCCACCAATTCAAATGCTAATCTCTCTCATCCAGAAACACCATAACAGACTCCAGAAATAGTTTTTAATCTGAGCACACTGGTCTGGTCAATTTGACGTGTAAAATTAACCATCACAGGATATAGGGAATAAAGTAAAAATTATATAACATATGGAAAATTTCAAATTTGAGTGACTCATAGTAGGTTTTCAAAAACAGATTTTATTCTATTTCAGGGTGCGGTGAGGGAATGCAAAGCCGATTGAGAAATACTCCATATTCTTGGCAGTGTTTTCACACTATCTATGGTGAAAACCAGTTTTTCTCCCATTCTGTCTCAGACCAACAGTTCATAAAATACAACGAAAAAGAGTTACTAGAAAAAAGACAGAAAAAGAAATTGAAAATATAAGCTTAAAATAAATTGTAGATTCACATGACGTAAAATTTCTCTATGTTATACAAAAGTTCCCAGCATTTACTCTTAATTTCTCTATCTCCTCTCAGTCTGCCCCAACATGCAGACCCCACTTTGAGAAGCATGGCTCTGGTGATGAATAGTTCAGTGGGTTACACAATTCAGTGCATCCATCATAGATTGCATATGGTGGGCACAATGCTCTGCATGCCATAAACACTTACTAACAGCCTGTTAACTGCTCACTGATGATTCTAGGTCCTTCTCAGAGGAGTAATTGTGAAATATTTTTATATTCTATATTTTCTTCCTGTTTAGATTCCTCCAGTTTGCTTTCACTGGCCTTTTGTTTCAAAAATGCATGGAAACATCCTCACTGTTACTGAATTCAGGAAGAAACATAAGATGAAACATGGCCCTTCTTGTGGAGGTAGCTACAGCAAAAAGACCATTAATTTAATAGGGTTTGACAGCTTCAAAGGAGAGTTGTCTGACGGTGACTGAGTTACAGTTTTTTTCTGATCATGAATTGACATAAATATACTTAAGTGACATGAGAGCAGGAATGTAATGATTTCAATGACTCTATGAGGTCATTGAAATCCTGTTAAAATAATTAGTCATTAGAGAACATGTGCCCTGCTTTCCAGTATTGGAGGAATAAAAGACAAAAAGGATATAGCTAGTGCAATATGAGTGAAAGATGAGAGCACATTTTAATCTAGACTGGACAGGAGAGATGAAGATGCCATTGTTGATGGTATTACCTTATCCATTATGAGAGACGTGTAGGGTGGTGAAGAGATTGGATGTGTCTCATAATACAGCAGAGATGTTGTACGCAGACCCATTATCAAAATCAGAAGGAGGCAGTGACTAAGAGCATCAGTGTGGAGACAGTTCTTGAGAGGACATCTTTGTAAAATGTGTTAAATAGAAAAAGTTTAACACACCTGCTGGTTTGGACATTAGCCTCCACAGTGCCCGGCACACTCCCTGTGCTGATGTATAGAACTTTCTTATTGCTGCACATTCTCCTCAGCTGAAATAAAACCTGAAATATTTGGCTTCTTAAAGTATTGAATTATTGTGTAATTAGCTCTTTTTAGGCCCACCACACCTGCAGTATTAATACAAGATGAGAATAAAGAAACTGTTCTGCTGCTGAGAGTTTTTGTCCAAAGGGGTGAATGGAACTTATCGGTGCTTGTTTTTTTCACAATCCTCTCTATTTCATTTTCTCTTAAACTTTGAGAAAAGTGAATGTGTCACAATTTAGACAGTTGAATAACATGTTATGAAATAACCCCCTATGTGGTTATGCTAAGAGGATTCTTCAGATAATCTCCACGACCTAAAGGATTAAGAAGTCATCAAGGCATATGGACTAGCTTTGGATCGTCTGGTCTTCTTAAATATGTGACCTTTTTGGTGCCGGCCCCGAGGCATAGCGGTTAAGTGCGCTCTCTGCTGCTGGTGGCCCGGGTTTGGATCCGGGGCGTGTACCGACACACCGCTTGTCAAGCCATGCTGTGGCTGCGTCCCATATAAAACGGAGAAAGATGGGCACAGATGTTAGCCCAAGGCAAGTCCTCCTCAGCAAAAAGAGGAGGATTGGCATGGATGTCAGCTCAGGACTGATCTTCCTCACAAAAAAAAAAAAAGTGACATTTTCATTCAGATTTATTGGTTTTCTTGGGATCTTACATTGATGTCTGTAAGTGTTCCCTTTCAAACAATCATAAATAAATCCCGTTGTTATTGGTTAGATGTTAAATATTATCTACTTATGGTAGTTAATTTACTAGATAATTTTTTATTATACAACTAATAGGGTTTTCGACTTCTCTTTGGCATTCTTCTCTGTAGCCAGATATGGGATGCTGGAGTACCAGTACGTGAACTGCAAAGTTGGGAGTATCTGTTTTCTCTTGTATTTTTTCTTAACAATATCTATTTGGGGTTCTTAAGCTTCATTAATTTACGAGATGAAAATTTGAAAATGGAATACACTTTTTAGAATGACCTGTATACCATTTACGTGTAGAAAAATTATATATATATATATTTCTAAAGTGTATCCTTGTGCTGAGTAAATGTCAAAGTTAAAAGTATTGGAGTCAGTGGAATTCTGGCTTCACTATTTACCAGTCATGAGATCTTGGGAATGCTGCTTAACTTCTCCAAGCTTTAGTTTTCTCATCTTCCAAGTGGTTATAATGAGTGAACTTACCTCATAGAGTTTTCTCGAGCATCAAAAATGACAGTGGTTGTTAAATGCTTAGCACAGTCTAGAATATAACAAAGACTCCACAAATAGTAGCAACTATTTCTGAACATACATTTAAATAGTTTGGAATTTAAAGGAAATTTACAGAACTCTTGGGAAGTACTTGATACTAATTCTCCCTTCAATATAAGGAAATCGGCTCAGAATGGTAATTTGTACATCGCACAGCAGGTTAATTCAAAAGATGAAACCAAACCCAGGTCTTCTCTCTACCTGATATCATTCAGTAAATAATCCTTCCTTTGCCATTATGTAGTTGGGTTCCTTTTGTTTCCAGCAGTATCTTTAGACCTGGATGTTTCTACTCCTCTCATACTAATTCTATTGTTTGTGTTCTAGTCACAGGAGCTAATGATTGTTAATCCATTTGCACAGGAAAATACACTCCTATGTTTCTCCCTTACTTTCACACTACAGTCACATAATACTTCTGACACCAGATGTGTGGGTTTTCCACACATCAAGCAATTCTCCGACATCAGCAGAGTGTTCTAGAATTCAGTTTAGTTCTGACCCTCTCCGCCTGGAGTTAGTGTGGGATCCCACAGGTTAAGGGCTCAGTCCCACAAGGCTGCCCCCCCTTCAGCCACCAATCACAAATCCCAGGTTGTAACCTGTACTTTTGACCAATCAGCCATAAGTTGGAGTTCCCCATGACCTCCTCCTTGGGTTTGATAATTTGCTAGAATGCCTCTCAGAACTCAGAGAAACCAGTTTATTGTAAAGGATATGAATGAACAGCCAGATGAAGAGATCCATAAGGTGAGGTCCAGAAGGATCCTGAGCACAGGTGCTTCTGTCCTTGTGGAGTTGGGGCATGTCTCCCTCCTGACATGTAGATGTGTTCACCAACTCAGAAGCTTTCCTTGGAGTAATGATACCTAGAAATCAGGATCAAATAACAGACCTAAGCATACCCAATACTGAGGATTAGCAATTTTTGCACAATTCTCTCCTAAGACTAGGTTGTTGGCAGCAAGTAGAAATAATTAACCATATAGCAGCTGAAAGACCAAACAGTAGCACAGAACAATATTGTCAAAGCTTAAACATCCAGAGAAGCTTAGAGGATTGGAAGAGAGCTCAGAGAAATTGTGGTTTCCAATAACCAGAAATAAGCCCTCACTCTGAGTGGAAGGGCATTTTTTCAATCAGGACCCAAGTAAGGCAATCCAGATAGTTCAAGACCAAAACATGAGAAAACATAAAATACCTACTGAACTTCCTTCTAGAGCAGGGTTCATTTGGCAACTGCTCACCCTTTAATGATTCCTCTTGGGTTTGGACTGTGGTGGGTTGGCTCTTGAAGATATAAACAAGATCATTTTGTTGCTGTCAATCCAGAATAATATAAAGTTCTATACATGGTATCACTATAAGAGGAGACCAATGACTCTATATTTAGTAAACTGGTAAATATTGAGACCTAATAAATTCTCTCTCCCAAAATCCATCACAGCACCAGCTCACCAAGGAGACTTGGATTGTTTTTATAAACTCAGTGGTCCCTTTTGCCCTTCTCTACAGAAAATAGTATATGATTTTCTCAGACCTCCCTGAATGATGCCAATTTTTGGTACCTACTGGAAGTCAACATTGTTCCAAGTGGTAATTGTTAAAAATTAAGTGAACTGGCGCTAGTCCATATTTCCTGAGTTCAATCCAGTTTCCACAACCTACTAACTCTGACCCTGAGCAAATTGCTTAGCCATTTAATCTTCATACATTTAAATTGGGAATTGCAACACTATCTGCCTCAGATGACTGTTGTAAGAGGATAAAATGAAATAAAACACATGAAGTGTTCAAAATGTTGATTGCTGTCATTAATATCATGGGAAAAAAACCAAGTATTCAAAACAGATGAAGGCATCAGGAACTAGCATAGAAGTCAGGCTAGATAGTCTGAGCTGTTTGTCTTCTGAGAATTACACACACGAGTGCAGAATTTTCGGATGTAAGAGGACAAGGCAGTCTCACATGACGTGGGTGAATGGTGCAATGATCCCCTTTTTAAAGTGAATTTATCCCAAGAAAGACATTAAAATATAAAAGAGTGAAAAGTACTCAGTTTTTCATTTGTGCAAAGTGAGTAATTGGCCAGATGCTGAAGCAGAGTATCAGAAGGAAGAGTTAATGGCCCTTGACCAGCAATAAGCAAAAAGCCAGTCTGAAACTTTTGCTAAAACAATCTAATGAAACCATCCCATTGTCTCTGACTAGTCATCTTTTTGGATCATCTTTGGAAATAAAAATCTTTGAAATTTAGGAAATAACAATGTTTTGCTGAGAGGAAGTTTCATACCTTTAGTAAGACTGGGTATTCAACTCATGTATAGTCTTTGTGAAAAAATGTCCTGCTCAAACAATATTTCCAAGAACTTTCACTTGAGAAATTTATTCTACAGAAATAACACCAGTACATCAGGATTTATGCATAAATTTATTTATTTCAGTATTTGTATGGCAGCAAAATAAGTTGAGATTATACATAAATAGTGTGAATGTGGATAAATCATATATAATAATTTATAATATTATAAAATATTATGAAACTATTAAAAGCAATAGGTTAGATCAATACCCATTGATAAAGGAAGGAAGAGGGAAAGCAAGAAGGGAAAGGGCGAGGGAGAAATGGTAGCCCTGAATTTCCAAATTTGACAAATCAGGAAGCCCATTTCAAAAAATTCAGGAAACCATGAAGTTTTCTCCAGGGTTTATGAAAAATATCCTGGGTTGTTAGTCTCTTAGATCTTATAACATGATTTAAAGCTACAGCGCTTACTTGATTTCCCATCCATTTTATACGAAGTGACTCTTGAATGAGAAGCAGCATACTTACCCAGATATCTGTGGAACTTCCTAATTTTTTCAATATCAGCACATATCTTCTCAATTTGTGCATAGTCCCCCATCTATAGATCTGCAGTCCTTAGACTTCTGGAGAACGAAGGCCTCATTTGAGAATATGTTAAAAGCAATGAGCACAGCACAGGTGCACAAGTGTTAACACAGAGTGTGTCTGAGCATGAGGCCAACACACAAAGTAGAAGTGAAACATGAGCCTGGATATGTTGTGATGAAACTCAGCTCATCCTCACATGTTCAAACGATGAAGCCAATATATTCTACTTTGAGCAAGTTTGAATTGGGTTCCTGAGACTGCAGATAGATACCTTGTGTATCTGATAGGAGATACAGAAGAAAAGATGGGTGAAGATATGGTTAGATGTAGATTAGGTGGCAAGAAGTTGAAACTGTACCAGTCTGGCAATGTCAATTTTCTCTATTAAAAGCAGATAAAGTTACTTCTGAAAGAAGAGGAAGACCGGAGTTGGGGGTATCAGACAAGCATAGAAGATTTGAAAGTGGTGGGAGAGTGTATTGAACTGTGTATGGAAATACAACGTAACATCTTGGTTCAGTTAATTTCTCAAACTCTAATATCAAAAAATATATTTCTTTGTGTTATTTGAAAAGACATGAAAGTCTAAGACCTAAAATCAATTTAAAAGAAAGTTCAAAAATATCCAAAATCCTACAACCTTAAGACAATTCTTTTTTGGCATGTTATTGTTCAGTCTCTTCCCATGTTCAAAATTATTCTGTGTTGCTGCAACTGTCGTTTTGTGCTCTTCATTTTCTCACTTAACTAGAATTTATATTGTACACTTATTTATTATCTTCATAAATATAGAAATTAAAAAATAAAATAGAAAACCATGATTCCTTGGTTTTAATTACTATAAAAAGATAAATAATATTTTCTTGGGTATGTTAATTTTCTAAATATTTTATATTTTACCTTTGGAGTGGATTATGTGACAATGAAAATCTTCAGATACAATAATAAGTTTCACTTGTTTTCTTTTCTGTAGCTCTTAGTTAGTCCAAACATATTTTCAATACATTTAGACAATTTGTCCCTAGATCACTTCTTTAAAAGATGCCACCAACATCTTGGATTCTATTTCCTGGTTATGTGAGTCATTCTCATTTGCATCATCATATTATAATGACGAAGAGACATTTGACAAGAAGGAAATCAAGTGCACTTTTTAAAGCAGCTTCCAAAATCTTTACTTATGAAACCGTAGTTATCTTCAAATATATCTTGTATTCTTATAAAGTTTTCCTAGATTCTTGTTAAAAAAACAATGTAAAAACAACTGTTTGTCAGTAACCAATACAGTACAGCTGGGGAAGTATTTCTATCTTACGCTTTGGTCCATTTATAAATATTGCTGCAACTATTGCTCCATGCTGAGACCTCTTATCCATAATCTCTAGATATGATCTCCTTCTTGGTCTCTACTTTTATGTGGAAAATGATGACAAGCATTTGTACAGCCCATTAAAATTTCCAATACATTTTGAACTTCCATTTTCCGTGTTCTTCCTTACAACTATCCTGGGAAGCAGATATGACTATTAACCTACTTCTTCAGATGTGAAAATTTAGGCTCAAAGAATTTAGTTGATATATCCAGTCACACAGCTAGGAAGTGTCTGAATCCAAACTCTACTCTTTCTGCTGTGCTATATGGCTGGGAGTTAGCGAGATAGATAATTCATTTTCCTGCTCCAACACTTGTTACCTGTGATCCTGAACAAATTAGCATCTTCATGCTGCTCTCTGAAATTTTAGACAACATTATCTACACTGCAGGTCTGTAAGGATTTTATATTGTCACTACACTGAAATCTTTTGATATAAAGTCAATCACCATGTTATTGCCAATTTCAATGAGTGCTTTTCAAACTTTCTGTTATATTTGTCATTGTTTTCTTCACCTTTCTTCTGAAGTGTTCTGTTCCTTTGATTTTTGTAACACCTAAGTCTTATGACCATTTTGCCTCAGTCTTCTTAAATACTGCTATTTCCCTCAAGGTTCCATTCTTCATTCTGTCCCTGTATAGTCAATACTTACTCATATAATCTCAACCTTTGCATGCTCTGTCATCTATATGGTGATTTTCACTGTAGTTGGTTGAATTGTATCCCTCCAAAGGGTATGTCCAAGCCCTAATCCTGAGTGCCTGTGAATGTGACCTTACACTGTTTTAAGCAACCTTGCCTGTGGCAATTTGTTACGTCATCCCTAGGAAATGAATCTATTTCCAAACCCAACTTTCTAGCCCGTCTTATTAGCTGTATTAACATGGATGTTCCCAGACACGTAAATCTCAGTTTGTCCAAACTAAGTCTTTCAGGTGACATCCCTTGCTCTGTTCTGTATGTCAGAAAATGGCAAGACTTTCTATAGTCAAAGCAATATTCTCTAATTAAGTAAGATATTCTGTTCCTAAGGCTTCAACTACAAGAAGTATATGCAAATGAATCTCAAGTATATGTGTAGAATCCTGATCTGTATTCTTAGCTCCAAATCGGTAAACCCTACTGCCTACTCAACATCTCCACTTAGTATTTGAAAGATAACTTTTATTCCCGATGTCAAAAGAAGAAATTATGAGTGTTCCCCTAAACACAATCTTGGTCTTCTTACAAGGTTCTCTATATCATCCTTTTCAGGAAATGTTTCCACCTTATATGAATTTGAACAAGCCAGAGACCTAGGAGTCATCCTTGACATTTAACTCTCCATAAACATTTCCTAAAATATAGCCAATCACCAGTCCCACTTATATCGATAACTCTTGAATGTGTTAACTTTTCTCCATCTCCATCACAAGCTCTTTAGGACAAATTTCTGTTATCTCTTCCTTGGATTTTTGCAATACTCTGTATTAGTCAGGTTCTCCAGAGAAACTGAACCAATAGGAGATACATAGACAGATGGATAAGATAGATAGATAGATAGATAGATAGATAGATAGATAGATAGATAGATAGACAGACAGACAGACAGATAGATAGATAGATAGATAGATAGATAGATAGATAGATAGATAGGTAGAGATTTATTAAAAGGTATTGGTTCACATGATTATGGAGGCTGAGAAGTCTCATAATTTGCTGATGGCACCAGGAGACCCAGGAAAGTTGGTGGTGTAGTTTGAAGACCTGAGAGCCAGAGAGCCAATGGTGTAGGTTCCAGTTCAGGTCTGAAAGCCTGAGAACCAGGAGCATTGAGGGAAGAAGGTTGATATTCCAGCTTAAGCAGTTAGTCAGAGTGAATTCAACTTTCCTCTAAATTTTGTTCTATTTAGGCCTTCAACAGATTGGAGGGTGCCCACTCTCGTAGGGGAGGGTGATCTGCTATACTCAGTCCACCAGCTTAAATGTTAATCTCCTCCAAAAACGTCTTCATAGACACACCCAGAAGTAGTGTTTAACTAGCTATCTGGGAATCATGTGGCCCACTCAAGTTGACACATAAAATTAACCATTACAGCCTCTTTTCTGGTGAACCACAAATATTTTTTTCCTCTTTTAACCTCAAATCCAAACAAAAGCTAGATTGATCTTTTTGATCACAATGGTAATCACATCTCACCCACACACATTTACCCTTACTATTTGAAATACTTGAATGGGTGCATATACTCTTATCCAAAACCTGAATATAGCCTCAAAACTCTGCTGAGTCTGGCCCTTCCTCCATCATTAGCCCCATATTACACCCCTATGCTCAACCCACAGTGAACCACTGCCAGCTACAGAACACATCATGCTCAGTTCTGAATCACATCTCTCTGCAATGCTCTTTCTCCCCCTCCTAAATTGATAATGTCTATCATCTTTTACATCTCAGCCTAAAAGTTATTTTCTTAGAAGAGTCTTTCGTATTCCCCTCAGATTAATTCAGACTCACCTTTTGTATGTTCTTCTAGTACTATTTCTCTTGACTTCATACGTCTTTACAGAACTCTACATTTATTTGTGCGATTATTAGATTAATACCAGTCTAATCTTATAGAATATGAGGATGTGCCTGTCTTCCCTATTTTATTCTCAGCGTGTAGCATCAAGCGTGGCAAAAGGAGAAGCTAAGTAATTGTTCAATAAATGCTATTGAATGAATGTGCCGGACGTCCTGTTTGGTGTGTATACACAACCACAAACACGTCAATCACCATCTCTGCAATCATGGAGCTTCAGTCTACAGGGATTCTTGAAAACACCAACTTCTATTTCAGAGGCAGAAATTGGAAAGTTGATTCAGACAAAGAAGCTTAGAGCAGGATAGAAGAATGAGGCAAACAACCAGAGATCCAGTGAGCTGTCCGTTATTCAGCCCCAATCTCTTTCACTGCAATAGAGGGTGCTGGGAAACTTAGTCTTTCAATGGAAACACAACTGATTTACAGAAATTTTCAAGACCCAGAAGTGCTTGTGTATTTCTGCCAGAGAGATATTTATTGCCATTGGTGAAGGGAAATGCATTAAAAACAATTATTCAAAAACCAATTTCCCTGACCAGTTCTATGTTACATGCTGCTGCTACTGTCAGGGATATTTGTGTTTTAAATAAGAGCTTTTTCATTCTTAACTCCTTATGCTGCTTCTCAATGATTCCAAAGCTAAGGAAATCATGGTTACCTGAATGTATTGATGAAGAGGTCCAATATGTCTTCTAGGAGCTTTTATTTCCAGTACGTTAGAGTGCCACTTGTTTATGAAGCAAAGTTCCATACTTCCATTGATGGTACATTCTCTTTCAGAAGAAAAAGACTCCCTTTAATTTTGAGGAATAGGTGAAGTTAGGCATCTGGTTAAAATAGGCCATAAAATGTACCTTCCCAGAGAATGAATTTTATGATTAAATCATGCCTGAAAATGAGTAAGCTAATTTCTTCGTCTGGTTTTGTTGAATTATCGTGGCGAACAGGATTCAAATCATGACCCTAAATTCTAGCTCTGACACTTTCCAGCTATCAGGTCTTGCCTACTTTAACTTTTCTGGGCTTCTTTTCCTTCAAGTCTTTTATGGTGATAATAATCCCAACTCTGTCTTCCTCTCCAGGAGGTTAGGCATCTCTAATATGGTAATAAATTTGAAGATTTAGTGCAAGTTAGTTATCAAACAGTATACCTCTCAGTAGTTAGGTCTCATTACTGTTATGAAATCTAGGTAAAACTCACCCTTTTATCTGCCTAATTCCTATGCATACATTACATCTCCCTTAATATTACTTTTTCTGAGACATTTTCCTTGTCTCTGATCCATCTTTAACCACATCCATGGTGTCCTATTCTGACATAGAATCATAAGTCTCATGGTAATTGCTCATTTAGTTTTTTGTCTTCTCCACTAGAAAGAAACACTTTAAATACAAGGACCTTTCCTATCTTATACAACACTCTATCATCAGTATCTTGTGGGATATTTAGTAAATATGAAGCACTCAATATACATTTTTGGAGGAATGCATAAATAGGTAGACCAATATAAAATATAAGTCTCTAAAAGACATTGTCTAAATAGAATAACGTGAAATAGCATGGCCATGAGAGTTATTTTATTTCTTGTGTTCAATGAATGAAACAAAGGGGGTTTTAAACTTGGCAAACCATTAGCACAGATTAATGAATCTTAAATAAAATTAAATAAAATGAGCCTTAAATAGCTATACCTGCAGAGCTATTCACCAGTTAGTATGAAATCAGTCCTCTTTCCTTATCCATAATAACTCATATCCTTTTTATTTAAATACAATCATTTTCACCAAGGGATCTAATGGATGTCGCCATTGGCTGCTGTTTAACTGGTAACACAGTTAATTTGTAATCACTTTTAGCATAACCTTGGGAACATTCTCTCTCGCAAGTTTCAGATCCTACTTTGACTCTTGCAGCCTTGCGAGTGGATGTATTGGTATTGCTTGTTCACTTTGGGATGCTGCTCATTCCTAAAATGTAGATAAGCATACTTTCTCCACAGTGCCTTTTTAAGGACTAATTAGTTGTTTGCAGAGTGCCCCCAAGATGATAACCACTGCGGAGATGCTAAGTGCCATTATTCGTGAAACAGTGGCTGTGGGTTCCTCTGGGATGGAAACTTCCTGAGGATGTGTTGCAGGACAATGCTGAGTGGAATGGAGCAGCACTTCTCCCCAGAATGCAGCAGCTTACACCAGGGAGGCAAAGATTTACAAAAATAGCCTTAAAATAGCTGTCTTTGAAGCAGATGAAACTTTGAGAGTGGCCCTGGCTAAATAAAAAGTCAATTGTCACTCTAAGTCATAAACAAATTCCCTTCTACCGCCTATTTCCTGAGGGAACCAAGAGAAAATACACAGAGCCACTATGAAGCTTTGGACTTTTTAAGACCAATGGGATTTCATTTCCTTCTCTGTATGAAGACTCTGCCTCATTGCCTGACATGAGAGCTCCCTGCCCTGACCTCAATCTAATCCTCACTTCTTGTAACCAGTGTATGTATTCTTGGAGCTGCAGCAAAACAATGAAATGACAGAGCAGGCATGACTACCTAATATGCCACCTCTCCTCCTTCTTTCCTGATTCTCAGTATTCTGTTTTTCCGTCCGAAAGTACTGTTGAGTTCCTACTCCTTGTCAGACGTTGTCCTAGTAGAGACTTGATAGGAAATATATTAGAGAAAGGGACTCTTTCCTTCCTGGGTGTCCATGCATTCACCTTGATGTTCAGGTCTCTCCTAAGTGTATGTGTTTCTTTCTTTAGGTTGAATCATGAAGGCTTAGTATATTTTGACCTAAAAGAGGTTTTGGAGAACCTTACTTAATAGATAAGAAAACTGAGGTCTGTATGTGAGGGTGTTGGTACCAGTACCAACATTACCACTACCATCAATATTGATGATGATGATGATGGTGGTGATGATGATGATATCAAACTCTATTTATTATGGGGCCTATATTTGGCATAAGTATCCTTGTTTCATAGTTCTATATTAAGAAATCTTATTCTCCTTTGTCTAGGGGAAAATACAGCTCTTTTAAAGTACATACCATCAGATTACACCATCTAATAGTCCTCTTATGTGAACTCATCTGTAGACCTCTTGAACATTCTTTAATCAATAGCGTTTGGTCACTATCATTCTTGATGCTTGAACGTCTATAGATATGATCCATCCAGCAATTTAGTTTCTCAGTTTTTGATTGCCTCAATTCAAACTGTTTTCTTCTATACCACCTTAGCTACTTTTAAAAATAAATATAGAGTAGATATTATAATTATTAATAGCTGTACCACATCCCAAATCTTGGTTTTAAACATCAAAATCCATGACAAATCTTCCAACTAGTTTATTCTGGACTCCCACACTCCAGTAATTATTTAATTCCACCTTTACTCTAGTTCATTGATCTTTCTACTTATTTTACTTACCATGACCTCCACCAAGTCCTCAACTGCTTTATTCCCTAGTTTACAGTCTATGGGCCATCATGAAAATCACTTCCTTGCACACATTCTCAACTCCCACACTTCAGCTGCATTGTCTTCCTTCCTTTCCCCTCCTTCCCCTTATTCATCTGACAAAACCTAACTTTCCACCTATTCTTCCCCTATTACAATATATAATTGGAGAAAAACACATAACCATACCCTCTAGTCTGAATTTATGACCATAAGCTGCAAGTGAGATCGCAGTACTTCCTGGAGATCCTACTCATCAATTCACGTTCTCATTTTCTTCTCATGGTTGACTGATAGTCTTACCTCTTATTTCAGAAGAAAATAGAAGCAATTAGAAGCAAACTATTTTATCCTCCCACCACCAAATCTATCAGTGATCTTGCATTTGTGCCAATGCATTTGTCTTCCTTCCAGTTACAGTGAATGAACTCTACATTCTTATCAAGGATATTCCCTACACTTGTTCACTGGATCTTATGTTGTCACCTATGCAAAAACTTTGCTTCTGAAATTAATTATCCCTTTTCCGTGTCATCAGTTTATCCTTTTCTACTGGATAATGTGCAGCAGAATGCATGCCTACAGTAATATGTTTCATCAAAAATAAAACAAAATAAAATATTTAGAACCATGGTTCCATGAAACATCTGCGAGTATCTGATCATACATCTCCATTTTATAGCAAAACTTCTCAAAGTGTAGTCTATGCTAAATGTCTTCTCATTAAGACATTTTCTCATGAACTAAACATTTCTCATGAGCTAAACATTTTCTCATGAACCCACTCTCTGCAGGCTTTCTTCCCCACAACTTCACTGAAATTGTGCTTGTCAGGAGAGAATATGGCCATCTGGCCAAACTCAGAGATAAAGTCTTAGTCCTTGTTGACCTCCTAATAGCATTTTACACTATGAATGTCCTTCTTGAAACATTTTTTTTCACATAGTTTCCAGGACACAGAATTCTCCTGATTTTCTTTCTACTTGATGCATAGTTCCTTCTCCCTATCCTTAGCTGGCCTCACTTCCTTTTCCTGAATGATAAATGTTAGATGTTCCAGGATCCAGTCTTGGAATTCATCTTTCCTTTGTCTTCAATACTCCCTGAGGTGACCTTATCTAATTTCATGAATTTAAATACAACGTATATGCCTAACATACAGTTCTAGTTGTGTACTCTCTCAAGCTTTAGGCTTTTATATACAACTACCTACTCCTTAGCCCCCTGCAAGTGTAACAGACCTATCAAATATATCATTTCCAAAGCCCTTGATTTCCACCCCATTTTTTTTTTTTTCCATTCTCAATCTCTCTCATTTTAGTAAAGGACATTACCATGTATTCAGCTACTTGGGCCAAGCATCCTGATGTCATTTTTAATTTTGATCATTCCTTAACTATATCCAGTCAATCTGAAAATCCTGCCAGCTTTATCTTCAGAATATATCCTGACTCTATTTTACCCACCATGATAAAAGCTGCCTTTATCTATCAACAGTAGTAGTATGAACGCCTCTGAACTGGCCTCCCTGTCTTTATGTTTCCCCACTATAGTCATTTATCCTTAAAGCAGCCAGAGTGAACATTTAAAATTTATGATAGCTCATGCTACTTGTCTCCTCAAAACATTGCAATGGCTTTCCATACTGTTTGGAAAATTAAATATATATACATATGTTTGAAAAGTCCTATATCATCTGGTTCCTGTGTATACCTCCAATTTCATCTCCTACTAGTTTAGACCCTTACCCTTGTTGTTGTTCTTCCAACACATCAAGCTCATTCTTGCCTCAAAGATTTGCATTGTTGTTTCTCCTGCCTTCAACATTCTTTACTAGACCGATCTTTGTATGACTCTTTCCCTTTATTCAGGTCTTTTCTCAAAAGTCACTACCTCTGGAAATTCTGCTGTGACTACACCCCTACTAGTGGTTCTCCATTGTCTCATGAGGCTGTGTTTTTCTTCATAGCATTTTATCATGACCTACCATTATATTACAGGCTTAGTTGTTATTAATAGCTCCCTTACCAGAAGTAAGGTCCATGATGGAGTGACTTATTTATTTATAACTTTATGTTCATTTCTACAACCACCTAGAACAGTGCCTTGAATGTCATATGCTCTCAACTAATTCATGAATCCTAACAATGAGTCCATCAGTTACATCAATTTGAGAATAACTTCTATGGTTATGCACAGATCGAACTGAATGATCAGCTCTGCACTCTTCTTGGGTCCTTTCAATATCTTAAGTTTTTTAAAGCAGTTTTACAGTATCTTAAGTTTTTAAATTGTGAGTTACAATCCATTAAAGGGTCATAAAATCAATTTGGTGACTGTGACCAGTATTTTTGAAAAATGAAATCGAATAGCAAATACTACCAGATACCACACATACTAATGTTTCATGAAATATTTGTTTCAGTTAAATATATGTGTATACGTGTATTGAATAATGATGTAAAAATATTTTTATTGGGAGTTATAGTCAAAAAAGTTTGAGAGTAACTCTAATGAGATTCCACTGTATCAAGAAATAGGGGCTTTTCCCTTCTCCAAGGTTACAGTGAACCCAACCAGAAAGAAGACTCAGTCTTTATGAATGTGGTGTGGTGGTCAACAGCAGAATTCTGATGCTGAGTGACTTGTGTAATTGCTGTTTCTTTCCTTTTTTTCTTTTTGTTCAAAGACAAAAAGGCATCAAACTCCCACTGAACTTGTCTTGAAATTGCTGTATGTCACTTTTAGTCCTTCCCCACATCACCTTTTAAATTCATCCTTTACTCAGAAGAGAATGAGAATCTCTCAGTCACCTTCCCATCATTCTACCTATGTTTTGGAAAATTGATAACTAGGAGCCTGCTCTTGTCCATTCATATCTTTCTGATAACTGTCCACTGAGGTCCTAAGAAAGAGGCAATACAGCCCAGACCAGCCGTGGCCTCCATGATGGAGCTCTTTGATGGAAAACAAAATTGCTCTACCTGCCAAAAATTTGCTTTCTTTTTGGTGCTTTTCTTTGTTTCTCAGAAATTTGCAGAAATTGACTCCCTTTCCGCATTTCTCAATTTCAACCCTCTCCAGAGAGTCTTTTAGTATCAGCTTCAAATTGAAAGGACAGAAAAGGAAGATAACAAAGCAAGTCTAAGTGGGTTCTACTCTAAAACCTCCAGGGGAACGCTCCAAGATAAATGACTATATTTCCAACAATGCCACAGAATTTTACTATTGCCTGAGAAGGAAAGGAACGCTGACATTTATTAAACAATCATTATGTTCTAGCACCTCCACATATACAATGTAAATTCACCCTGTTTTATTTTACCTGCAGAGTTTTGTCTTGTAGTGTTTTGAGGTAAATTTGATAGAGTAGCCAAAAATTAAAAATCAGAGGATTTTACATAAAATCCATGTTTATGACTTCTCTAAAACAATCTGACGATGTAGTAAAATAACACACAGTAGGCTCTGTGTTAGTTTGTTAGGGCTACCATAACAAGATACTACAGACGGAAGGCTTAAACAACAGAAATCTATTTTCTCACAGTTCTGGAGGGTAGAAGTCCAAGATCAAGGTGTGGGCAGCTTTGGTTTTTTTCTGAGGCCTCTCTCCTTGGCTTACAAATGGCTGTCTTCTCACTATATCTTCACGTGGTCATCTTTCTATCTGTTTGTGTCCTAATTTCTCTTCTTATCAGGACATCAGTCATATTGTATTAGGCCCCAGCGTATGACCTCATTTAACCTTACTTACCACTTTAAAGCTCTTATCACCAAATAGAGTCACATTCTGAGTTATTGGGAGTTAGGACTCCAACATATGAATTTTGGGTTAAAAGATAAACTGAGGCACATTAAATATGTTAAGGGTTTATTTGAGCAAAAATTAATTCAAATCAGGCAGTGCCACACTGGAAGTGGCTAGGAGTCCTCCACTGACAGGAGCCAGGGGAAAGACATACGTAGAGAAAGTGTGAAAGCAAAGAAAGGAAATTATTGGATTGGCTATAGCTTGAAGCCTAGTTGGCTGTTTGTGATTGGCTATCCTTAGTGTCACTGATCCTGGTTCATTTTTGCCCATCACCCAGAAAACCAATTGCTTAGATGATGAGATTGAAGCAGAGAGAGGGTTTTAATCACAAGACAGCAAAGCAAGGAAGCGGGAGAATGAGTTTCAAATCCACCTCCTCCAAAAGGGGGACTCAGGGATATTTACTGAGGGGGGCAATTACATAATTAGTAATTGCAAAAAAAAAAAAATTGAGTTACTAGCTACCTAATCAGCAATGGCTAACTGTTTACTGGTTCCATTAGTATTTTGATTTCGTAGCTTTGAGGCATTTACAGGCTTAGATTTTGGTTTGCTTATGTAGGCTACCACTGCATTACAGCTGCCTCAGTCTAATGGCCTCTTTGTTTAATTAATTTAACAGAGTGGACACAATTCAGTCCACAACAGTCTCTGTGGTAACAATTGACTGGATCTGAGCCATAGAGATTTGCTGTCAAGGTCACCATAATCTCCAGTGCTTCCTATTGTCTCCCTGAACCTGAGTCTGAGTGTCAATAGCCATTTATCATTGAAATGGCTTCTTTTAAGTACATTAAATGTATTTCCCTATAAAATATTTGAATTTTCCAAACCAGTTTTAGAATCCCGCTGGCCTTCCTTTGAATTCCAGCTTAATCCCTTCCTAGGTAGATTTGAGAATGTTGTTTAACGCATCTGAGCCTTAATTTGCACACCTCCAAAATAGGCCAAAAATACTATTATTGTGAGAACAAAGTGATTTAGGGAAAAATTTCAATATATAGTCTTCTTTCCTTTTCCTTGCTCATATTATGTTAATATCCTTATCAAGATTGTTTAAAAGAATTGTTTTTAATGTGAGGTCCCCTGGTCAACAATATCAGTATGATCTGGGAATTTTCTAGAAATGCAAATTCTAAGGTCCCATCCCAGACCTACTGAATCAGAAACTGGGTATGGGGCACAGAAATCTGTGTTTAACCAAGCCTTCCAGGTGATTCTAAGGCATGTCAAATTCTGAGAATTACTGATTTAAATTCCTAAAGCGAAGTCCCTAGGACTTTTCACTGGTTTCCACATGTATTTGGTAATCAAAAAATAATAGAAACCCTAAAATTCTTTACGTTAGTCAAGGTTAATTGAAGAGTGACTCAAATATTTTAGCTATAAAAATAGAACTGCACATGTTAAGTACAGTTTTTGGCTGAGAGTGAGTCTAGGAGACGCATTGCAAATAGTCCCTTCAGAAGGTGGTTATGGTCACTTCTCGAGACTCATGTCCCAAATTGTGACTTTGGAAACAATTCTTGTTTCCCTCACTTATGACTCTAACATTTCTGGGGCCTGGAGCAAGAGAATAAATGGAACCCACATAAAAAACCTCTAAATATTTAAGTTATAAATCAGTCTAACAAACTATTAAATAAAACATAATATATTCTCCTATCTTGGCAAATAAATCATAATGAAAAATAAAAAAAAATGATGAAAATACCCAGCAATTCTATTTCCATATCTGCAAAATGCTTGCATTGTAATGACCTATATCATAAATATTTTCTAAAAATTAATCATAATCATCGTGTTTATTTTATTGGTATTAATATACATTAAGTGAAATTAGTGATGAAAGACAAGACAAAGAACGTTCTAATGAAAATGATTACTTACACTTATTTTAAGATTATAAAGAAAAGAACATTTATTCACTCTGCTTGGTTTTCCTTGTTAAATGATTAGTCCAGTCTCCAAACAGCTGCCACATACCTTGAAGAGAGAGAGAGATTTTACATCTAAATGGCTTATCAAAATTGACAACAAATGGCATTTTCATTTACATTTGGAAACAGAACAATTCCAGAAGCCCAGCCAGATTTGATCCCTGTCCAGTGCTGGAGCAGAGGGGAGAATTTTTAACAAAGGTTAATGAAATGCTCTTAGTGATTTGGAAATTTCACCGGATGGAGGCAAATCCTTGCTCTAAAGGGTTCACGTTACTGCCAAGTGCATAGAATGCTCCTCTGAGCTCACTTTCTGTTACAAAAAAGGATGAATCTGGCAAGGGGAAAGGAAAGGACGTAGCCCAGTATCCTGTCATTTCTTGTAATCCCCGCTCCGCAAGCTTACTCTTCAGCTCAGTATCAAGTACAAGTCTTGAAGTACCTGCTCCCCAACTGCACCTGCCATCCAGCTCCTCGAGGGTTTTCAAGATTGGGATGTATTATGGATTCACTGGTTACAGCTTCAGAGCATGTGTTTTGAAAGCTCCCTTCTGGCTTTTCTGAGAATTTTTAATTTAGAGCAAAACAAAAAGGAGGCATGTGGATGACGTGGAATTTGGAGGCAACTCAGAGGTGATTTTACTTTAAAAAAATTATAATTTCTAAAACTTTTGGATGTTTACTCTACCTCCAGAAAAGTTATAAGATGATTTCTATGTATCATTTGTTTTATTCTTAAAAATATCCTTTGATGGGGGCTGGCCCAGTGGTGTAATGGTCAAGTTCATGTGCTCTGCTTTGTGGTCTGGGGTTCACTGGTTCACATCCTGAGCATGGACCTATGCACCACTCATCAAGCCCTGCTGAGGCAGCATCCCACATAGAGCAAGTAGAAGGATGCACAACTATGACATACAACTGTCTACTGGGGCTTTGGGGAGACAAAAGGAGAAAAGGAGGAAAATTGGCAACAGATGTTAGCTCAGAGTCAATATTCCTCAATAATAATAATAATAATAATATCCTTTGATGAGCTTTTATAGACAATGAAACTGAAATTGAAGGAGGTTTCATCCAAGGTCACCCAACTAGTACATGATGGACTCAGAATTCAACACAGCCTCTTCTGATTCCAAATCCTGTAATATTTCCAACATATCTGCTGCCTCCCTATATTCTTAGAGTTTCATAATTTATAAGGTAACTTCCTTACATTACCTCTCCTAAGCATATAAATGTTGGGGAAGAGAGAGAATCCCCCTCTGCCCTTTCCATTAAGGTTCGTATGGCTGGTCAAATAATTAAAGATAGGTTAGCAGGAGAAAATAATACATGGAAGAAACCAGGGAAACTGAGTTTCTCAACAAAATGGTGGAGGTTCTCATCTTAAATACTATCTTCAGCTAAAGACAAAAAAGGATGTGGGGGGGTGGGGAGAACCAGTTATGGGAGATTACCAGAAAAGCACAATAAACAAGAGTAAGGTTATTATGGAGATTTAAGGCCTCATCTTCCACAATGATAAGTTTCTAGAGATGAGGTCATCCCCCCTCTTCCCAGTACAGAGAGGGAGATACCTTTACAAATGGAGATTTCCCTTATAAATGTAAATGTTAGTCTGACAACCCTTTACAGAGTCACCTAGAGAATATGTCCTGGGAGAGACAGAAATTTTGATAAGATGGGCTTCTTGGTGCCTTTCCTATTGTAGCATCTATTTTACATTATATTACAGACATCATATGTTAGTGGCTCCTTCCTGAAACAGGCCTTCTATGTTAAATTCTTTAGGCAGTTTGGGGGAAGTCAAATGTCTGTCAGAGAAAATAATCAAGGTAAAGAGACATATTTTGGGGTAGTCAATTTTGATCTCTCACATAAGTTATATGTATCTTATATAAGATATAAATATATGTACACCTGTCTTCTATGAGACACAGTTTTTCTAGTAAACAGACTATATATGTATAGTGTGTTTAGGAGACAATATATATACTGTATGTAACTGTATATAACAGTATATATACTGTTTACTGAAGAAATTGTGTCTCATAGAAGATAGGTAGATTTCCCAGGGCCATCTAGCTAGTATATGGTAAAACTAAGACTTGAACCTAAATTTGCGTAATTGCAGGAAATATACCTCTGGCATCACCACTACCATTTCGTTAAGGAAAAAATTAAAAAAGTACACTGGATTTCTTAGAATTCTTATTAGATTTGTTTTTACAAACAAATATGCTCACCCCTTTTTATTGACAGTCCACATTTCACTTACTCTTAGTTTTGGGGTTCTACTAATCTCCTACTCTCTCATGTACAGCTTTACACCTTCTAGTACATATTCAGTAGAAAGTTCCCCTTTGGAAATATTGATTAACATCCTTGGCATCCCCACACTCCAATCACATATAGGGGGCAAAGAGCCATTCTGCATTCATTGCCTTTAGGAAGGGATTTGACAACAAACAGAAGAGATTAAAGAAGGTTCTTTCTGGCAATCATCCTAAGTAAACTACTTAGGAAAGCACATGATGGAGAGTGGTCAATTCCTCACATAATCTACATTAGAAAAACATTCCCCAGGCTGTGAGCTAAGTGGGGCTATAGGTCATGGTAAAAGGTGGATAGTCAAAGGGGAGCCAGGAGAAGATAATGGCTGGTGAGTCCCTGAGAAAGTGACTTAAACTCCACTGTGTGGGTTCCAAAGAGGCAGTTAAATATTCCAATACATGTGTGGGATGTGAGAACAAGAAGACTGTGTCCTGTTCCTAAGGCTAAGACACGCAACCAGAGGGAATATGTTTAGGGAGTATTTAGGCAAATCAGACCTTAGACATACTTACAAAATTCACTATCCCCTAAGCAAGGAAAGGATTCAATGGTTTTTCTTGTACCTGTATGGACCAGAAACACGGCAGGGAGAGCTACTGAGCCTAAAGTGGTCATGAAAACAAAAAATGATGATGCCTTTGGGCAGCCAGTGAGACCTAATCACCAAGGATATGAATATCTCAGTGGATTCCTACACAGTCAGATGATGTTGAGAACCAAATTGACCCTTCCCCTGCCTTCATGCTCTGCTTCTTCACGTCACACAGATAACTAAGCCATGATCATAGGAAACAAGGAGTAAGGAGGCTCAAAATAGAAACTACACTGAATTTCAGAAAATAAAGAAGGTTACATTCTTTGTACACCTGAATCTCTGAACTAAGATTTAAATTCACTACAAAAATATCATCACATTAAGCAATTTTGTGCCAAAGGCCACAGGATATGTTTTATCAGAGAACTTCAAAACAGGAAATTTTGAGTGTTTCTACTAATGGTTATACCAAATTCTCTTTTGGGCAAGTAAAATGGTGTCTTCTGAAGATGATCCCCACTCGAGGGCTTGAACTCTTGCCTTTTTATGCCCTGGTGAGATGTAAATTCAAAGAAGAATGCACCTCCTTGGAGGGAAAGAATAAGATAAATTAGAAAAAGCCTCCATCATGCAGTTGTGATTTAGCAATATCTCTTACTGTGTGACCTCAGGTAAGTTACTCAGTCTCTGAGTCTTACTTTCCTCCTTGTTCAAACAAAGGTAATATGCAAGTTGGTTCTTATGACCAGATGAAACAATAGATATCCAAACACTTTGAACACTATAAACTGTTACACCAGTCACAACTATTATTATTATTCTAATGATGATTTTGGTGATGATGATGATTTGATGCACTCCATCTCTAAGACCTTTGCTTTCAAAGCAAGCAAAATTTCAGCACTAGTTTCCACTGAGGTCTAGACACCTCCTCCTCAATAACGATAAACTCCAAGGGCCTTCGCTTAATCAGTGCAAGTTATTTTCTCAGAAGTGGAGCCAGTTCAAAATATGAAGGGTGGCAGGAGGTGATCGTATTAAAATCCAGCAGGGCGATGGACTCATAATTGGGACAGGAGGATCCTAGGTGTCTAGTGGTAGCAGAATGATCATGCATGAATAGGGATCTGGCTTACTGGATAGACTCCACTTGAGCATGGAACCCTCGACTATCATGTTGGTCAGACGCTGACATTTATAGAGTAGTCAGATATCAGCCTTAAGAATATGAATATTTGAAACTGCCTGACAGGGAAATAAAAGAGTTTTATATATGTTTACAGATACATGATGTTTTTGCTATGGACCACATGGAAATTATAAGTGCCTCAAGAGATGAGCCACATCTGGTTTTCAAGAGACCTAGGTTCAAATTCTAACACTACCTAAACTTGGGCAAGTAAATTCCCTTTTCTGTGACTCAAGTTGGATATCTATAAAATTATGTTTAAAATAATAATTACTATTACTGCCGCGTATTCAGTGCTTAAAGTTGTGCAGACACTGTGCTAAGTGTTTTACGTATATCATCTCATTCAGTTCTCATGGCCTCCTTTAACTAGGTATTAGTGTACTCATTTTGTAGAGGAGGAAATGGCTCAGAGAGATCAGACGCCTTGGTCAGAGTCACACAGTTGTCAAGGAGCAGTTAGGAATTCAAACAAATTATGATTAAATCCAAAAATGGTCCTTTGAACCATCAAGTACTACCAGCCTTGGCAAGAAACTGAATGAGGTGCTATATCAGGTCTCTGGAGTCAGACAGCGCTTGGCTAAAGTTCCTACTCTGCTGTTGGTTAGTTAACCTATCTGTGCCTCAGTTTCCCCTTCTATAAAATGAGGACACACGCAGCACCTCTGACACAGGATTACTGATAAGATGAGATGATTTATGTGTCTTAAGTTCTTCAGTACGCTTTCTGTATTCTGTAAATGTTATCATTGTTGTTTTATTATTGTTAATGTTAGCAAGTTTCCATCCAGGCCTCAAAATACAAGGCCTATAATACAAAAAAGAAAATGAAGCTTCACAGGAGGGAAACTAAAGAGTGTGTTTATTGTTAACAGTGTCTTAGATTAGATCATAAAAGATGGAATTGAAGAAATCTTTGTAGTAGCTTCCTAAATACCAAGATGGGAATTGAATCCATGAAGTCAGGGACTCTGTCGTAACCATCTCTAAATCCACAGAATCTGGCAAAGATTCTATTTTACAGCAGGTACATAAAAAAAATTACTTGAATTGTATTGAATTCAATGCTTTAGCTGAAAAAAAATGACTGGGTTTTTTTTTTTTTTTACAGAAATCTTATACATTTTGGATTAAAAATGCAACCACAAAATATAAGAGCATGCAGCCTTAAACAAACAAAAAAAATACAAACTCATACTTCTAAATCAAAGCACTACTTAAAGTAGAGATCACTCAGTGTAGGATTTTTTTCTTTCTTTTCTAAAATACCATCTGCCTTTATTAATATTCAAATGTAGATAAGGTATTTTTCATAGACTTCTTGAAATCTCAAGTATCAATAACTCCTCCAGAGAAGGGATCAAAAGCAAATTTCCTGATTTTGAAGTGTTGGCTTTTTTAACGATTCATGTAAATGTTTTCAGTGGACTCGGTCTAAAACACGATTGAAGTGCTGTTAAAAGTCTATGGTTTTTCAGCTGATGCCAAATTTTGCTTGTCTTCAAATACCCACTCTGTTTGTACAAGAATTCTCTTCCAAGTGTTTAAGCCATCTTCCACTGTTATTAAAAGAGAGGAAATAGTAGATAAAATATGAGCCTTTCCCAGTCTTATTCAAACCTCAACACAAACCTGGGGCTTTTAAGAGGTCAAGAAAAGTTCAGCAACGTTATTTCACAGGAAAAAGAGAATCACAACTTTAAGATGTGGGTGTATTCTAAATGTCCTTCCTTATTTTACATATCAAATTACATTTCTTGTATTAGCTAACTAAAATCATTTTATTTTATAATTGCAAAGTTATATATAGAATATAAAAAAGTGAAATGTACAAATGTATACCTTAAGAAGTAAAAGTTCCATATATTTGTACTCCCATAGATGCTGTTAATTGTTCAGAATATAATCCTAAAAATCTTCAACTGCCTGAACACATATGCTTTTCTATTTATTAATTTTTATAGATATGGTTATATTTTAATTGTGTATATACATATATAGTATAGTCAAATGTATCTATCTTTTCTGTGTGTAATTTATTTTGTTATTTCAAAATTATTCTTCCTAGATGTGAAAATATTTTCCCTATTTTATTGTTTTTCTATTATTTGATCAACTTAATGTTTTTCTCTATTCTAATTTTATTTGGATATATGTTTAATTTTTACCTAATTGCTACCCTTTTCTAGCTCCATGAATTATTAAATGACTCTCAAAACTATTTTATGACACATCTACATTTTATCCACGGCCATCTAATTCTGAACAATAAAAAGAAAAAAATCATGGATGACTCTTTCTATGTGATTCTTTTGGGGGGGTGAATGACTAGCACTTCTTAATAAGACAAAAAATATTGTTTCTATTACAAGCATCAGAGATCATTTACTAATTTTTTCTTCAAACAACACAGAAGCACATATTAATTCAACTAGAAGTCAGGCAATTTGATTGTAGTTGGGAGGTATAAGCAAGTTCAGCAATGCTGAATACTCCAACTCCATACGCAATCTGATTTTTCTGTGTTAAAGTCATTACCACAAAGCATTCATTGATTTATAGGAGAATAATAGAAAGAAATATGAATCACTTAAGTAAGTGGTAAAATCTAGGCAACAGTTCCAACAGAACCTTTTCATGTAAAATATGAAAAACATAAAGACTGAAAAATATCTTATATTGAAAAGTCATTTTAAAGCAACAATTTAACAATTTTAAGTGGGTTTTGAATCCCTTTTCCCTGATGGACTTTGAAGTATTGGAATTCTGACAGCCTAGAATTTGTGATCTGATGCTGTCCATATTCACTAATGGCTTCTGTGGTTTAGAAGGATTGTAGATATCAGTCCACATTTGCTGGTTTCCCTGTGGTGCAAAGGGTTGGGGCAGATGGTGATTACTCATTCTTTTCTCCTCTAACTTTTGAGATTTGACACCAAGAAGCAAGTATGAACAGAGAGGAACAGTCTGGTTAGAAGGAAACCAGAAATTAAACTCATAAGTTTCCTCTACTCTCTGAATAAACTAGTTTTCTTGGGAGATCCTCAGTCTTCCCAAAAGGTACAATGTGACCACTTCTTATTGTCTTGACAAATGCTTTTACAGGTAATGACCCAATTAATCTTTGGCCATGATTGTCCAGTTTCAACCACATTGCTGACTTGAACTTAGCAAGCAAGAGACCCCAGGATAACATTAATTCTATTAAAGAATCAAACTTTTCAAGTTTTTTTGCCTGTATGTAAAGAGGTGGCCATTCATTTGGAATTCTAGGCAGACAAGGATGCTGAGAATAAATTTGAAAAAGTTTCAAAACTTTTTCTACCTGTCAGAAGAATGTCTCCAATTTTAATGCCTTTCATTGTCTTTTTTAAAAAACCACCTTATTGAGATATAATTGGCATTAAGAAAACCACATTTTTAATGTATGCAACTTGATGAGATCGGAGATAAAAATATATCCATGAAACTATTGTCCACTGAGGATATGCAAAGTGTATATAGGAAGTGGAAACATTTTGAATCAGGTGTCTTTTCAACCCTGGCACTGAAACAGTTTCCATTTTTATGGGTTTTCAATCAGGACAGGACAGGAGAGTGTAATTTATCTTGAAATCTGTTCCTCATTCCTATTTCGCCCAGACATAGAGATGTTTTCAAATAGGGAATCCCTTTGCATATGTTGTTTTTAGATAAACAGAAATAATCAAACCTGGTTTACAGTAAATTAACATTGATCATAGAAATCACAGATGTGCAATTAGCAGTTGGTCTCTACCTTTGCCCAAGAATGTAAAGAATTTTAAATCACTAAGGAATTCATATTTTTTATTGATATTTTAATGGTTTATAACATTGTGAAATTTTGGGTTGTATATTTTTGTTTGTCCCTCACCAGATATATGTCTCCCTTCACCCCTTGTGCCCACCCCCTACCCCCATTGCCCCTGGTAACCACAATACAGTTTTCTCTGTCCATGTGTTGGTTTATCTTCCACATATGAGTGAGATCATATAGTGTTTATCTTTCTCTTTCTGGCCTATTTCACTTAACATAATACCCTCCAGGCCCCTCCATGTTGTTGCGAATGGGATGATTTTGTCTTTTTTTATGGGAAAGTAGTATTCCATTATATATATATATATACCACATCTTCTTGATCCAATTATCGGCCAAGGGACACTTAGGTTGCTTCCACTTCTTGGCTATAGTGAATAATGCTGAGATGAACATAGGGGTGCATAAGCCTCTTTGGATTGTTGATTTCAGGTTCATTGGATAGATTCCCAGTAATGGGATGGCTGGGTCACAGGACATCTCTATTTTAAATTCTTTGAGGACTCTCCATACCATTTTCCATAGAGGCTGCACCAGTTTGCATTCCCACCAGCTGTGTATGAGGGTTCCTGTTTCTCCACATCCTCTCCAACATTTGTTGTTTTTTGTCTTGGTGATTATAGCCATTCTAACGGGTGTGAGGTGATATCTTAGTGTTGTTTTGATTTGCATTTCCCTGATGATTAGTGATGTTGAACATATTTTTATGTGCCTATTGGCCATCTGTATATCTTCTTTGGAGAAGTGTCTGTTCATTTACTCTGACCATTTTTTGATCAGATTGTTTGTTTTATTGATGTTCAGTTGTGTGAGTTCTTTATCTATTATGGAGATGAACCCCTTGTCAGATATATGTTTTGCAAATATTTTCTCCCAGCTGGTGGGTTGTCTGTTCATCTTGATTCTGGTTTCATTTGTCTTGTAGAAGCTCTTTAATCTGATAAAGTCCCACTTGCTTATTTTTTCTTTAGTTTCCCTAGTCTGAGTAGGTATGTCATCTGAAAAAATTCCTTTATGACCAATGTCAAATAGTGTGTTGCCTATATTTTCTTCTATGAGTTTTATAGTTTCAGGTCTCACCTTCAGGTCTTTCATCCATTTTGAGTTAATTTTTGTGAATGGCGATAGCAGATGGTCTGCTTTCATTCTTTTGCATGTGGCTGTCCAGTTTTCCCAACACCATTTATTAAAGAGACTTTTCTTTCTTCATTGCATGTTCTTAGCTCCTTTGTCAAAAATTAGCTGTCTGTATATGTGTGGTTTTATTTCTGGGCTTTCAGTTTTGTTCCATTGATCTGTGTGTCTGTTTTTGTACCAGTACCATGCTGTTTTGATTACTATTGCTTTGTAGGATGTTTTGAAGTCAGGGATTGTGATGACTCCAGTTTTGTTCTTTTTTCTTAGAATTGCTTTAGCTATTCAGGGTCTTTTGTTGCCCCATAGGAATTTTCCATGAAGAATGACATTGGGATTCTGATTGGGATTGCATTGAATCTGTAGATTGCTTTAGGTAATATAGACATTTTAACTATGTTTATTCTTCCAGTCCATGTGCATGGGATATCTTTCCATTTCTTTATGTCACCATCGATTTCTTTCAATAATGTCTTGTAGTTTTCATTGTATAGGTCTTTCACCTCCTTGGTAAGATTTATTCCTAGATATTTTATTCTTTTTGGTGCAATTGTAAATGGTATTATCTTTTTGAACTCTCTTTCTGTTAGTTGGTTATTAGCATACAGAAATGCAACTGATTTTTGTAGATTGATTTTGTACCCTGCGACTTTGCTGTAGTTGTTGATTATTTCTAATAGTTTTCCAACGGATTCTTTAGGGTTTTCTATACATAAAATCATGTCATCTGCAAATAATGAGAGTTTCACTTCTTTGTTGCCTATTTGGATTCCTTTTATTCCTTTTTCTTGCCTAATTGCTTTGGCCAAAACCTCCAGTACTATGTTGAATAGGAGTGGTGAGAGTGGGCAGCCCTGCCTTGTTCCTGTTCTCAGAGGAATAGCTTTCAGTCTTTCCCTGTTGAGTATGATGTTGGCTGTGGGTTTGTCATATATGGCCTTTATTATGTTGAGGTACTTTCCTTCTATTCCCATTTAATTGAGACTTTTTATCATAAATGGATGTTGTATCTTGTCTCTCTTTTGCCTGCTGGGTCCCTGGCGTGGGCGACTTCCTGCTCGCCCCCCATTATCCGCTCTCCTGGGGTGCTCAGATGTTGATTGTTGCCCTGTAGCAGTTCTGAGTCCTCTGTGTGGGAGTTTCCCACTGGTTGAGAGATCCTGAAGAGCTACAGTTCCCCCACAGGGGGCCGCCACTCCCCCCTCTCTGGGAGCCATGTGGACCAGGATCGCTGATCTGATGTGGAGGGAGAGGAGTTCTCTTTACCTCTCCCCACTTCCTCTTGGGGCCCAGCACATTCCTCTCTCAGATGTGAGGCAATGTGGATGTTTCCGATCTTGCTTTTTGCTGTCTAGGAATCCGTTGTTGGTCTGTGACTGTTCCTTTTGTTGTATCTTATCAGGGGAAGAGTTTATGGGAAAGCTCACTCTGCCATGATGCTGACGTCAACCTCAACTCTTTTATTTTTAACTATGCTTCATTTTGAATAGTTTCTATTGCTATGTCTTCAACTTCGTTTATCTTTTCTTCTACAGTATCCAATCTGCCACTAATCTCCTTTATTGTATTTTTCATTAGATATTTATTTTTCAACTTCATAAATTTCACTTGAGTTCTTTTTTTTTGCATCTTCCATTTCTTTCCTCATCAATTTCATGATTTTCATATTTCAAAAAATTTCCTGATTTCTTCCATCTTCAACATATACGGCATATTTATAATAGCTGTTATAACATGCTGTCTGCAAATTCCATCATCTTTATCACTTTTGGTCTGTTTCTATTGATTGATTTTTCATATGGTCAAAGGTTGAACTTTCCTGCTTATTTGGACACCTGGTCACTTTTTCTTGGCTGACAGACACTGTGAATATACGTGCATATCTGCAATCCAACTGCATTTTATCTTAATTGAAGTGTCATTAGGGAGGGATGAGTTTATCCTGCTTTTCCATGTGGATAACCAATTGTCACCATATCATTTATTGAGATTATATTCATTTCCCCCACATTCTACAGCTCTTACTTCAAATATCCATATGCGCATATTGTCTCTGATCTCTCTTTTCTATTTCATTGCTCTGCTTATCTCTTCTCAATACCACATGATCTTAATTACTGCAGCTTTATTTAAGCTTTACTGTAGCTTAATTTACCGTATAAGACTTTTTACACAAAGTCTTATAACAAATAGCTTTATAATAATCCAGTAGAGTCTATCTCTTATTCAAGGACATTATATTCAAAAGTATAGTACCTAATAACCCAAGACAGTGCTCACTCTGGACCCAGTTTCAGCACAATTGCGGTGTATGTGACTATAAATCAGACACAAATAAAAATATATTTTCTGATGCCTAGGACTATCTTCATGATATACTTTAAAATATTTGTGACAGAAAGACATGTTCTCAAGGACCTCCCTTTTAGAGAAGCTTAGAATCAGTATACATAAACATGTTTGGCATCTTTGTACAAATATATAATATTCTTATCAGAGGTCACCTAAATGTAATTTAATGCTTCACAGAATTGTATAAAAATTATTAAATATTTTTTGTACTTTAATTTTTCATTTTTATATGTGTTACTTTAACAATATCAAGTATAATCTACTTTCTGACTTTATCACTCAACCCTAACAGAACTTGGTTTCATAAATTGCATCTCGTTACCAAATCATGAACTTAGAAATGTAACAGCACAAGTACTACTCTTATTCGCCCTCCATTTATTAATTCTCTAAATTTGCAAGAGTCATTGTGTAGCCTGAAGCCTCAAACCCAATGTTATTGATTGTCTACCGAAAGAGTTTGTTTTAATCCTACAACTGGCATCAGCATCATCTCAGAGCGCAAAGTTAGAGAGAAGAGCCAAGAAGATTGCTGCTCTGCCAGTGCAGACAGGCAGTCTTAGAATATTTATATAGGCTGCTGAACTAACTAAACTTCTTGTCATACTTTAAGTAGGTGAAGGGATCGAAGGGATTTTCACTGTGTAAACATACCTGTGTTCCTTGCAATCTATCAAGGTCAGAAAATTCTTGCAGCAGATCTTGTAGAAACTCTTGTGATCCCTCTACAACCAAGACATTGTATTTTTATAAAGCCTCCTTGCACTTTGACAGGACATTAATAGATGCCCTCATCATAGGTGGAAGGCCAAACTGGCAAGGATGTGACCCCATTCATCATTGCCAGGAAGTGGCAGAGGTTCCAGGATCAACCAGCTCCTGAAAGAAGTTATGACTAACATTGAGGTAATAACATGGAAATTTATTAGCTTTTCCTCTTGCGGAGTCCATCATTACCCTGGAGAAAGAAAATCAGAAGCCCACATCAGACATGGAAAAATAGATCCCAAGCTGTTCTCATTGGTAGCCTAACGCCTGCACACTTGGCAGTCCACCATGTCCTTCACAGGCATAACAAAATGAAATCTGTGAGCTCATTGACTACGTTCTCCGCATGAGATCAAGGAACACATGAGGACCAGACTGCAGACCCAGCTTCTGGATTCAACAGACAAAATGCCTCGCCCTCCAGTCTGCAGTCACTAGTCATGTTTGGGATAATATTGTCACTTTTGGTCTGTGCTAAAATTAATTCTTCTGCTCTTTTTAAGAAAATTTGAAATGCTAAAAGTAGATTTATGTTCTAGGTTATTTGTGACTTCTAAAATATGAATGTGATTTAACCTGTCATTGCTAGGCTGGAGATCCGAAAAACTCTGAGGTCTGTCTTCTCAGCTCTGATCACTACTCCTTCCACCTCCCCAGATTTGTTGCCTTCTCCTTTTGAGACCACATCATTTGTTTTCTCCTGAGGCTCAGGGAACCCAGGAGTTCTGATTTAGCCACAATTATCATGTGCTCTTTCTCAAAGAGGCTAACTTTAGAATTTTCACAATGAAAATCACTTTTCTCAGCTGGAGTTTTCTGCTCAAAACTTGTTTGACCTTATAATGCCATAGGCAACTGTGCCATATTAGTAGAACTGGTATCACATGAACTAGGTCCCTCGACATCTTCTTGAGCACTGAAAGACTGGTCAAACATGATGGTACTGTCTTCCTGGCTGTTGGTCATGTCATCTGACTCAAGGTTGTTCCCAATTTTCAGAGAATCTGGGGAAAAGAACTCCCAAGAATGATCTCTTAGGGCTCACTCTCTGGTTTAATATGTGAAATGCCAAATGTATTCACAGTAAATTGGAAGTGTTGTCTGACTCCCTTCTCCACAGACTAATTGTGCTTATGAAGGCATCTAATAAGAAAGGTGCATGCTGGTGCAAGTCACTGCACACAGATGAGCTCATAGCAGTTGGCTACTGCTTGCCATTCCAGATGGAGTTGAAGGGTGAGCTTTGATACTTTGTCTCAGCTGCTGCACCCTAAATGAGTTCTGCACGTGGGCACTTTGTTCCTTGACCTATTCACTGGGAAAGACATGGACGGAGTCCTTGTTATTAGGTAATATGCACATGTCTTAATGACAGAATTCAAAGGCAGGTGAGAGGCTGCCAGAACACATCCGCAATACTTATCTCTCCCCGCATGAGGATGGAGTTTACATTACATGATTTACATCATATGATTCCATGAGGCAATGGCCTCTACCAGCTGGATCAGGTTCATGGTCTTATCTTTCTCTGCCACTGAGGGCAGGGCTCAGGATTGCGTTCTGCATGCTGTCAGCACAGAGCAGAGTCTACAATGGCAGAGTCACAAACCTGACCACGAAGTCTGCTAGTTCAGTTTCTTGATGATCTGTTCAAAGCGTCCAAGAAAATCTCACTGTCCCCTTTCTTTGCAGGAGGAGGCGTTGACCTCTCTGCAACCATATACAACAGTGTTAGAGGAAGTGAAAATATCCATGATGGACTTCTTTCCTCTTCCTCCAACCTACCCTATCCCACTTCTTATTCTCTAGTCCCCCAACCTGTTCATGGAGGTACTCTCACATTCACTTTTGAAAGACATTTTCAATGGATATAGATTTCTATTTATTTAATGATATGAAGACGTCTCCCCACTTTTTCATTAGACATGAATAGTTTCTGATGAGATGTCTGCTATTCGTTTTAACTTTTCTATTCTGTCTCCCTTTCCTTAAGACTGCTTTTATTTATTTATTTTTTGATCACTGGTCTTCAGCAATTTTATTAGTCTGTGCCCTGGGTTGTTTTCTTCATGTTCATTCAGTTTGTATTTCATTGATCTTCTTGTCTTGTGTGGTTGCAAAATTTTCATGAAATTTGGATATATTTCTACATTATTTGTTCAAATATTTTTTTCTGCTCTTCTTCCTCAGTCCTGGGACTCCAATTCCACATATATTTTACCATTTTATATTATTGCACAGATGATTTTTATTTTTCTCAGTCCTTTATTTTTATCTCTGTGCTTCACTTTCTAACAATTTCTATTGCTATGTCATTAAGTTCATTTATCTTTTCCGTTGTAGCATTCAAATTTGTCATTAAATCTCCTTCAGTGTGTTTTTCATTTCAGATATTTATTTTCAATTTCAGAAACTTCATGTGGGTCTTTTGTTAAATATTCCTTTCTTCCTTTACCATTTTTATATTTTACTGTGCTTGCCTGAACATATGCGGATATTTATAATAGCTGTTTCAGAATGCTTGTTTGCAAAATCTATCATATTTATCCTTTCTAGGTCTGTTTCTGTTGATTTTCTCCTGGTTAAGTTTCAAATTTTTCTGCTTATTTGGATGCCTGATTATTTTTAATTGGATGCCAAACTTTGTAAAATTTGTTATTGGGTGCTAGATTTTGTTGTAATCCTTTAAATAGTGGTGAACTTTTTTTTTGGCACACAATTAAGTTATTTGGAATTGGTTTTACGTTTTTGAGTCTTGCTTTTAAACTTTGTTACAGCAGGAACAGGGTAAGCTTCATTCCTGGATTAATTTAGCTTCGTTATGAAAGTGAGACCATCTGAGGTCTCTACCTCCTGCCTCATGAACTACAAAGTCTTCAAACTCAGCTGGAATAAACATGAACTATTCTTAGCTATGCTAGCTTTGGAATTGATTGGTCTTCTGCTCTCTGGTTATTCTTCCACTGTCTTGGGTAGTTTCTCTCATGCTTATACAAATCAGTACTCAGCCAAAGACTTGAGGGCACCCTCGTGACGCTCTCTAAGCTTCCCTCTCTGTGTCTCTTCTTCCTCTCCAATGCTTTGCCCCACAGATTCTAGCCGTCTTTCCTCTGAATACTCCACTCTTTGAATCCTCAATGCAGCAAAACATCTGAATCTGTTTGAATTCCTGCTTTCTGCACTGTGGCCTGAAAATTGCTTCCATACATTAAGTTTGGGCAAACATAGTGCTAACCTTGCTTAACTTTCTCTCAGTATCACAGTTTTGTGCTGTGTGTTGTCCAATGTCTGAAAACCCTTGTTTCATATATTTTGCCTGGTTTTGGTGAGTTTTTTATAGCAGGAAGGTAAATCTAGTCTCTGTTACTCCATGATGGCTTGAAGTGGAAATCTGTAATTTACTTATTTTTTGTATTGTTTATCTTACCTATACTGAAATGTAAGCTTTATAAAGGAACGGATATCTATGATTGATTTATTCACTGAGGTACCCCAACCACCTAGAATAGTTTCTGGCATGTGGAATATGTTAAAATGTATTTGTTGAATGAATGAATGAGTAAATAAATAAATAAGACGATATTATTTCATAGTCTGAGTTCTCGTCCTTTCTACTATATTATTTTTGTTTTTCAGACAAAACAGTGATCCAACTGGAAGTTTTTGGCTACTTGATCAGTTTCTGTATTACAGCCCATAGTTTGTTATTGTTTAGCAAAATCATATAAATTATACCCTGGAGTTTCTAAAAATTGTTTGAACTTGATAATGGTATTTTTAAGGATGAGGAGGAAAGGGGATACTGACCAAACTTCAAGTGTTTCATAATATCTACAATTAGGTAATGTAACGTTAAAGGTCAATTTTCCAGTAGGAAGTGACAGACTTGAATATGTATGCTCAGATAACTTTGAACGCTCCTTTCCCTTCACTTCCTGCTCCCCCCATCCACTTACAGCAGGTATTCTGTAGTCAGGAATCTCTATTAATGTGAAAACTCAGCTGGAGGAAACTTAATCAGTCAGTCAATTTTTAAATAAAAAAAAATAATAAAACACCCCTAGCCTTAAAAATTACTCTCATTAATCAGTGCTTGGAACACCAGCAAATAATAAATGAACCTAGAACACCAATTGCAAAGAAAAAATTTTATGACCCTGTTCGGGAAGATTTGTCCTGGAAATGCCCCAACTAACAGAGAAAGTATGTGCCATTTGCCTTAGGACATGAAAAGAAAAAAAAGAGTAGCAACAGAGAGTATTAGGAGGAAAAATTACCATCTTAAATACATTCCTACACATGTCAGAAATGAACTGAAATTCAAAAGCTATTACCTGTTAATTGGAAAATCACAGAACAGATGGAACCAATTAATCTACAGTTACAGAATGCCCACAATCCAAACAAAAATAATTAACTTATTTGCAAGATATGATTTTTTTTTTTAGGAAACTCTTCCTAATATCTCTGAAACTGGGCAAGAGGCACAGCATTTCATTGACATAGGAGAGTTTAGTTCAGTCTTGTGGGCTAAATTTCCCTTCAGGATAAAAGAGGACTTGGTCTTACTGTGAAATGTGTAGTCTTAAACTTCTGAAGAAAGAATCCAGAGGTAACGTGTGTTAAGACCATTGACCTAAGTATGTATTTTGCATCTACTACACTTGAGGAACTGTGTTAGTTGATAGTTATACAATAGTGATCATCAACAGGTAAGGATCCTGTCATCTTGTAGCTTACAGCCTAGTGTGTGGCAAATATCAAATCACCACTCAAATGAATGCCAAATTGCAATCGTGATTGACACTGTGAAGAAGGGCTCCATGGTATAGTAGGTGCTATAGACTGTGTTTATGTCTCTCCTAAATTCATATATTGAAACCATGTCCCCAGTGTGATGGTATTTGGAAGTGAGACCTTTGGGAGGTGATTAGGTCACGAGGGTGATGCCCTCACGGAGGGGATTATTGCCTTTAGAAAAGAGGTCTCAGAGAGCTCTCTTGCTACTGCTGCCATATGAGGACACAGAGAGAAGACGGCCATGTATGAACCAGGAACAGAGCCTTTACCGTACATCAGTCTGCTGGAGCCTTGATCTTGGACTTCCCAGCCTCTAAACTGTGAGGAATAAATTCTTGTTGCTTATAAGCCATCAAGTCTAGGGTACTCTGTTATTGCAGCCTGAATACCTATTATTGGTATAGGTATTCCAATACCTATATTGTAAGAGGTAAGACACCTATTATTGGCCTAGTTTATTATTTTGCTGTCTTGAGAGAGTTTCCAGGCTGGGTTGCAGGGACGGGAAATTCAGAAGGAAGCTGATAGATTCCCTGAGATGAGGAGATGGAATCAAGAATCCAGGGAGACTGGAGGGGGAGCAGGAGGCTACAGTTCACAGGACCTAGTCTCAGACAAGACAGAGCTCTACAAGGAGAGAATTCCAGGTGTTACTGGAAGGCTTTCCTCAAATGTGCAGCATAATTCCGATTCGCACATGCATTTGAGGAACTACCTGAGAATGGAAAAGACCTTCTGAGAGGATTAGAGATAACAGTCATCAGTGCACAAAAAGGACTGGTGACAGTGCCTGTTCTCACCAAAAAAAAAAACACAGAAAAACTTCCTGATTAGTGGAGCATCAGGTAGAGTACTAAGAAGATTCTTGCCCTATTAGTAGAGGATAGGTAGCTCTAGACCAAACACTGCTCTGGTTTCACCCAACAAATCTTAAAAGCAAGATATAGAAAGATCAGCTTGTTTCCAAGTAATTGAACCATGTCTCAGAACAAAACTCAAGAATATTCTAGGAAACTAAAGATATTCAGCACCCAAAAAGGTAAACTCACAATGTCTGGCAGTTAATCAGACATTACTAGGCAGGAACAAGAAAATATAAACCACATTAAGGAGAAAAATAAATCAAAAGGACTCATAAATAACACAGATATTAAGATTAGCAGATATGGATAGTAAAATTTTAATAAAACTGTATCCCAGATGTCCAAAAAATTAAGTAGAGATAGGGAAGATACAAAAAAGAATCAAATAAAAATTCTAGAGATGAAAATTATAATATCTGAGATGAAAAATACACTGGATGAGATTGATACAAGATTAGAATTTGCAGAAAAACAGATCAGTGAACTTGAAGGCAAGACCATAGAAACCATTCAAAATGAAAAACAAAGGGGAAAAAAGAACTGAAAAAATGAGAAGATCATCAGTGAGCTGTCAAAGAACTTCAAACAACCTAATATATATGTAATTGGAGTCCCCAAAGGATAGGAGAGATGGGACAAAACAAATATTTGAAAAAATAATGGCCAAAAATGTTTAAATTTGATGAAAACTATAACCCACAAATCTAAGAAAATGTATGTATCCTCAAGCACAAGAAAGATGAATAAAACAACAGGAGGATACATCATAATCAAATTATTCAGAACCGGTATAAAGAGAATATTTTAAAAGCAGCCAGAGCAAAAAGACTCAGAGGAACAAAGATGACGATGATAACAAACATCTCAGCCAAAACCATGCAAATGAGAATACAGTGGAGAAACATCTTTAAAGTTCTGAAAGGACGAAAAAAAATCTGTTAACCTAGAATTCTACACCCAGAGAAAATAGCTTTTAAAAATGAAGATGAAAAAAGACTTTTTCAGACATACAAATAATTTCATCAGCAGCAGACCTGCACTTCACAAAATTTTAAAGGAAGTCCTTTAGACAGAAGGAAAATGATACTAAATGGATATATGGATCAGCACAAAACAGTGGAGAACACTAGAAATGGTAACTACGTAGGTAAAGATATAGATTTTTTTTTTCTTACAAGTTAAATCTCTAAAAATAACTGACTTTTTAACAAGTACAGGCATATCTCTTTTTATTATGCTTTACTTTGTTGTGCTTTGTAGATACTGAGTTTTTTACAAGACCCTCCATCAGCAAAATGATTACAACTTACTGAAGGCTCAAATGATGGTTAGCATTTTTTAGCAATGAAGTATTTTTTAATTAAGGTATATACATTGCCTTTTTAGACATAATGCTATTGCACACTTAATAGACTATAATATAGTGCAAACATAGCTTTTATATGCACTGCAACACCAAAAAATTGGTGTGACTCACTTTATTGCAGTATTTGCTTTATTGCAGTGATCTAGAACTGAACCAGCAATATCTCCAAAGTATGCCTGTGTAATGAAAGTATACTGTAGGTTTATAACATATGTGTAAGTTAAATGTCTGAAAAAAATAACATGCAAGTTTGGAGGGGAAAAATGAAAGTATATAAATTTAAATGTTTATTCCGTTGCGTAAAGTGGTATAATATTACTTGAAGCAGACTAGGAGAAAGATGCATACTATAAATTCTAAAGTAACCACTAACAAAAAAAACAGGAGCTATAAATAATAAGCCAACAAAAGAGATAAAACGGAATCATAAAACAGAGAAAAATGATAATAAAGAACAGCTGGAGAAAATATACAATAAAGCACAAGATGACAGATTTAAAACTAATCAAATCTATAATTGTATTATGTGTAAATGATCTCAGCACACCAATCAAAAGGCAGAGATTGTTATATTGTATATAAAAGCAAGACTCAAGTATATGCTGCCTATAAGAAACACATTTTAAATAAAAGCCATAAATTAATTAAAAGAATTTATTTGAATGGGAAAATATATACCATGGTAATACTAGTTAAAGAAAATATATACCATGGTAATACTAGTTAAATATGATCAAACATATCAATAGCAGACAAACTAGATTTCAGAGAAAAGAACATAAAGAAGGATATTCCCTTTTAACAAAAACCTAGAGACTAGATGGGAGTTTTATATATTTCAGCAATAATTAAATCATTTATTTCAGAGACTAAAGTTATCCTTTAACCATCATTATCCTATAGGCGTGAATTGCAAAAAATTAGACCACACAAAGGACGCATGCTGCAGGAATAATAGTATAGTTACAGAGAGAGATATAAAATTAATTACTTGCTAAACATTTGCTTGTGATGTATAGAAACTAACAGAGAAAAACAAAAAACAGGATTTAGGATAATTCATATTTCTTTCTTCAATACATTAAAGTCCATGGATATGAACATAGACGCTTGGAGAACTAACAATAAATCAAAAGATTATCTTTCCCTATCTTGTCCTAGAAATGGATTTTAAGTGAAGCTGGCAGATATTAGACATAGACAAAACACTTGCTAACATCTACCCAGAAACATTGTCCAAAAGTGTAACAGAATCTTTTCTGAAGGTTGATAAATCCAGTAATGGCTCAGATCCCTATGCTTTGAGGCTCTCACACATGCAAGATCTCCTTGTTGGTACATCATGTCTGTTACACTCTTGTAAGCCAAATCCTCTCATTTGTTGAAACTCTTATTCAAAAAGTAGATCAAGAAGCACTGTCCTAACAAGATCTTGTGATTAGGCCTCTAGAAACTCTAGTATCCCCCCACCCAACTTTTTAAAACCAAACTGCTTAAGATCTCAAAACATAACATACATGTCTAACAATTTTTTTTTCTGTATTTCTGCCATGGATTGTTTTTCAGTATCACTTTATGTATTTTTAAAAGTATCCTTCTGTATCTTCCCACAGTTTCCAATGGAATACTATAAGTGTCACATTTGGAGGAAACACATATAGAAAGGCTAAGTGATGTAAAGATTAATCCAATGTAGCAGTCAGTAGATGACAGAAATCAGATTAAAGCTTATTTATTTACTCAGGCAAAATTTACTGAATGCCTAGTACATTCTAATCACTGCTCCTCATTCTAAGAGTGCATCAATAAATAAAATGGAACAGACAAAAATAAATCCTACCTTTTTGGAGCTCAGATCTGTCTAACGGAGGAAACATGATGGCTTCTCTATTGAAGAGAGCTGAAACTTTCCCTTCCTAACTTCCCATTGAACATGCCTTCAGAAATGTATTTGACATATTCCTCATATAAAAACATTCTGAATGAACAACATTAACGATACTTTAAGAATGTCTACTGGAATAGTGAAAACGTATGCAGTCACAGGTTGAAAATGGAGCCTGATCTGTCAGCACAGTGAACAGCTGTATGACCTGGTATGCCCTATGTTTGTCATCATTCCTGAGAAATAGATGCCTGAAATTCTACTACAAAAGAAATTAAGTATTAATTTTTTTCCACAAATAACTTTTGAGTGGTAGTTCCTATATCTATAATAAAACGTGGTAGCCCCAAAGGAATGAAGGGCTAAACTAAAGTGAAGGAGCTCTGGAAAGGGATATTGATTGTACAGCAAAAATGCTGAATCTACGTATCAGGTGAATCTCTTTCGAGTATAACCCATGGAAGTCCATTTCAATCTATGCTAGAAAGAAAAAAATACATTTCAGGTAAGGCTGGTTTTTGGTCCTCTTACAATGTCAGTTAAATCTTGTTCTCCATGTCCTGGGTTGGCTTTCTTCTTTCTGACTTTATTCTACATATAGGTCTCTCCATTTGATGAGATATATGGCCACTTGTAGATCTTGGCTTATGTGGTAGTTGCAGTTTTTACTCTCAGAGGAGAGCATGCTAAAATTTAAGTTTTGTAAAGGAGAACTGAAACTGAATATAATTATATATTCTGATATTAATGCTAATATTTAATAGAGTCCAAAATATTAAACATTTTATAAAATGTAGTAGTTCTTCAAGATATTTTTTCTTTTATTTTCGCTATTGTTTGCTTTGATTGTTTTATTTATTTATTTAATTATTTCTTTACTCATTCATTTATTTACTTAGTGCTATGGTATTGGAGGCAGTAATGCTCATTGGTTTTGCCTATACGTAAGGAACTATGTGTATTTACCTGCAAAAATCACACTGAATTGTCACAACAGCCTCGCAAGAGAAGTCCTATCACTACAACCATTGAAACTGTAAGTAAACAATTATGGAAATGTATGTATCTAATAAACAGTTAAGCCAAGATGTGAACCTGGAAAACAAGCTTCTCTTAGGCACTATACTACTTTGCCTCTCTGACAGTATAGTAGGGAAAAATTAGATAACATTACATTGCTTCCTCAAAATTGAATCCTTAAATCCTTATTCTTACTAAAGACTGTATTTTAAAAATGACAGGGTATAATAAGAGACACCAAACCCTAAGAGTAACGTATGAATTCAAATCTCAATTCTACCACGGACTAGCTGTGAAAATTTAGGCATTCATCTCAACTTCTATATACATGAGTTTCATCAAATGCAGAAATAGAATAATATGATCTATGTCAGTATATTTTGTGGAGATTAAGTGAAACAGTCTATTGCTTGTATAGTGGACAGATTGTAAAGCAACCAATAAATAATGTGAGAGTCAGGTAAAATATAAAAATTGTTTATTTAAAGGTATTAGAGGGCTTTTGAAACAAGAAAGAACTCTCATATTCTGCTGGAATGTAAAATGGTGTAATTACTTTGGAAAACTTTTTGGTGATTTCTTGAAAACACAAATATACACCTCTCACAACCCAGGAAGTCTACTTCTAATTATTTGCCTAAAAGAAATGAACATATGCTCACACAAAGAATTGTACCTCAATACTTATAGCAACTTGTCCACATAACCCCAAATTGGAAACAATCAGAATTTCTAATAACAGGTAAATGGGTAAACAAATTGACTTATATCTATATAATAGAATAACACACATCAATGTAAAGGAACTAACTGTTGATACTCACAACATGGATTCATCTCAAAATCATTGCTCTGAGTGAAAGAATCTGGGTACAAAGTAGTAGATACTGTATGATTCCATTTGTTTAAAATTATGGTAAATGCACAGTAATTTCTGGTGACAAGAAACAGATCAGTTGTTGCCTAAGGGAGGGAGCAGAGGGAGGAAAGAACTACAAAGCATCTTTGGGAGAAAAGAACTACAAAGCATCATTAGAAGGAGATGGAGATTTTACATATCTTGATGATGGTAGTGGCTTCATGCGTATATACATCTGTCAAATTTGGCAACTTATACACTTTGAAAGGATGCAGTTCATTGTATGTAAATTATACCACAGTAAAGTTAACTGAAAGAATGGAGAGCTATTCCACTTATATGGGCTGGAGAACTCAATATTTTAAAGATATGAATTCTTCCCAAATTGGTCTGTAGATGAAATGCACTTCAGATAAAATTATCAGCAGGGTTATGTGTGTGTATACCTGTGTGTGTGCGTGCAAGCGTATGGGTGTGAAAATTAAGAACCTGAATGTAAAATTTACAGAGAAATGCAAAGAACACAGAATAACTAAGGCACTATTGAAGAGTAATTAACAAGCTAGATGACTATCATATTGAGACCTGTTATATATAACACTATGTGTAGTAATTAAAACAGTGTGGAATTGGCATAAAGATACACACGTTGACCAATGGAATTATAAAGAAAATCCAGAAATAGAATCACACATCTATGGTTACCTAAGTTTTACAAAGGAAACACTGCAATTTAGTGAAAAAAGGATGGTTTTTTTTCACTAGGATTTTGATAAATGGTATAGAGTTTAATAATGCTATAGGGTTGACTGAATAATACACAAATTTTTCTACATGAGAAAAATAATAAATCTCATCCTGTTCCTTGCAGTCTATATGAGAATCAATTCTAGATGATCTGTAGATCTAAATGTGTAAGAAAAACAATAAAACTTTTAGAAAACATATGAAAATAACTTCATTGCCTTAAGGTAGCCAAAGATTTCTTAAACAAGAATAGAAGTGACACATTATAAGAGAAAACTTGATAAAGAGGTTACATTAAATTTAAAATTAATTCAAAAACATGATTAAAAGTGTGAAAAGCAAATTCAAATGGGAGAAAATATTTCTAATGCATATATCTGTCAAAATAAGAATATTTAGAATATATAAAGAACTTAAACAAATTTAAAAAAGGATAAATCAGCAGGAAAAAGGAACAACGTGAGGCAGGCTCAGTGGCATAGCAGTTCAGTTCGCGTGCTCCGCTTCAGCAGCCCGGGATTCACAGGTTAGGATCTCTGGCGCAGACCAAGGCATCACTTGTCAAGTCATGCTGTGGTGGCATCCCATGTATAGCAGAGGAAGATGGGCACAGATGTTAGCCTAGGGCCAATCTTCCTCAGCAAAAATAGGAGGATTGACAACGGATGTTAGCTCAGGGCTAATCTTCCTCACAAAAAAAAAAAAAAGAAAAGAAAAGAAAAAGAAGACAACATTCTCAACAGAATTTTTGTTTTTTTATTTGTTTAATTCTATGTTATTGTGATAAGACCGCTTAACATGACATCTACCCTCTTAACAAAACTTTTAGAGTACAGTACAGTGTTGTTGGTTATAGGTACAATGTTTTACAGCAGATCTCTAGAACTTACTCATCTTGCTTAACTGAAACTTTATGCCCACTGATTAGTAACTCATTTACTGTCCCCCAGCCCCTGGAAACCACCACTCTACTCTTTGATTCTATGAGTTTGACTCTTTTAGATACCTCATATGTGTGGAATCATGCAGTATTTGTCTTTCTGTGACTGGTTTATTTCACTTAGCATAACGTCCTCGAGGTTCACCCATGTTGTTGCATATTGCAGAATTTTATTCATTTTTAAGGCTGAATAGTATAGCATTGTAACTATGGATGGACATTAAGCTTGTTTTTATATCTTGACTATTGTGAATAGTGCTGCAGTGACATGGGAGTGCTAATATCTCTTTTAAATTATTTTGGGTAAGTACCCAGAAGAGAGAATGCTGGGTCATATGGTAGTTCTATTTTTAATTTTTTGAGGAACGTTCATACTGTTTTCCGTAGCAGTTGCACCATTTTGCATTCCCACCAATGGTGCACAAAGGTTTGAATAGACATTTCATTTAAAAAAATCCAAATGGCCAGTAAACTTAGGAAAATGTGCTTAACTTTATATACCATCATGGAAATGCAAATTAAAACCACTGGAATGACTAAAATGAATAAAATAGTTCGGCAATTCCAAATGTTAAGCAAGGGTGTGAAGCAAATGGAATCTTCATACTTTTCTGTTGAGATAGCTACTTAAGAAAATGCTTTGCCAGTATGTAATAAAACTGAACTAGTTCTTAACTGAGGACTCTGCAATTCCATTCTCTAGTGAATACACAACAGAACTGCATACTTGTGTCCACCAAAAGTATTATACAAGTATATTTACAGCAAGCTTATTTGTAATAGATTGACAATGGGAACAGCCATCAATACAGTCATGCCCCACGTAATGACGTTTTGGTCAAGGACAGGCCACATATACGATGGTGGTCCCATAAGATGAGTACCATATAGCCTAGGTGTGTAGTAGGCTATACATTGTACCATCTAGGTTTGAACAACACTCTATGTTGTTTGCACAACGACGAGATCACCTAATGACGCATTTCCCAGAACGTATCCCTCTAGTTGAGCAACTCGTGACTATAACAGAAAGGATGAATACAGTGAAACGTACTGTAATGAGAGTAAATGAACTGCAACTACATGCAGCAACATGGATGAATCTCATAAACAATATGTTGAGCAAAATAAGTCAGACACAAAAATAGTATGTATATATGATTCCATTCACATAAAACTGAAAAACGGTAACATCATTTTGTAGTGTTGAAGTAGGATAGCAGTTACTCTTGTGTGGCTGGTAACAGAGATGGGGCATGAGGGGGGCTTTGGGGATGCAGATGATACTGTTTCTTGATTCAGGCTCTGATTACATGAATATATTCCCTTTGTGAAAATCCACTGTGCTGCACACTTAGGATATGTACCCTTCCATTATGTATGTTATACTTCAATGAATGTGGGGAGGAGACCAAAAAAGTAACACACATACCTAAGGAATCCCACTTTATTAAAAAAAAAAAAAGTCACATATCATTTTATGAATGATTTAAGCTAATTGCTAGAAATTTTCTGTGTAAATTAGGAGAACCCAAAAGGGGAACTTTAAACTATTTTTTATTTGGATATTTAGCATAGCCAAGTCAAGACACTGAGAAAGAAGAAAGTCAAAGAAAGAGTAGAGTAAATATCCACATAGAATGAAGAAACATTGTTGCCTCCAAGTTCTTTAGAAAGTGTTCAGAACTAAATTAGTGCCACATTCAAGAATGATACCAATATAACTTTCTATCTTGGAGAAAGATAAACTGGGATCAAAGAAGCAAAGTACAAATTTTTATTTTTGTGGTCATGTATACATATTAAGATGTGCATCCTTAAACATGCTTAAACATCCTTTTCCTTCCTTCTTTCCTTCTCTCCTTCCCTCTGTCCTTCCTTGTTTCCTTCCTCTCTCTCCCTGTCTTTCTTTCTTTTTGTCTGTGATTTTACAAATACAGCAACACTGTAGTTGAGTGCCGATACATCTTGTTCATAGGAGCATCATTATCTATTAGCTATCATCCTCGTTTTCCACAGGTCAAGGCAACTCTATTTTCACTCTGTTTGATTGTCCATTAAGTGTTGTCAGTTGCAGTCTGTCATCCTGGGATCTTATCATCCCATAATATTAGAGACACCAGTTACATGGCAGCATCTCTAACTGTTAACCCCAGTCTTCAGAAGATAGCCAAACCAAGCTTCTCAAACGTGCTGGTGTCCCCTGCACCGCTGTATTTCTTAAAGTCTTAATAAAAGAAGGAGTGTCTGTTAGGCCCTTTATACTAAAAGTTTGGTTCCTACACCAGCAGCACAATATCATGCCCCAACTCATACATATCAAATCAGAATTTGCACTTCAACAAAATCCCTGGGTACTCTGGATGCATGTTAAAGTTTGAGATCCTCTACTCTAGGCATTCCCTGGGGCACATGTTCAAGTGGCAGGTTCTTAAGTCTTAGATGCTAAGTCCTTTCTAACTTCCCCACTTTCTTGAACTTCTGGCCTTCTATACTCTGACAAAGGAGTTTGGCACCTCTGCCTCATTGACTATAAACCATTGTCATATTCAAGTTTTAAAAAATTATTCTAGTAAACATTAGAAGCAGCTCTGGTTGTCCTTGACACAACACTAAATCCTAAATCATAACTAATCTAAATGTTATCAATAAGTGCTCCCCTATCCATGATCCAGCCCCACCAGTGCAACACCCTCAACACTTCATCTTGGTTCATGCTGATACACATTTGTCAGGTCCTATAATTCCTTTAATAATAGGTGATTTCTACCTGGAGCAAAGTTCACATATCCCTGGTTAGGTTGTATTAAGACTGACTCTTGTTTTGGTTCTATAGGTAATGAAGAATATTGGAGGAGGAACTGGAGGGAGACAAAGATTATTTTGAGAGGCACCTACTCAAATAGAGGATTACCAGATAACATACAAGTCATCCAGTTAAATTTGAAATTCAGATAAAAATCAAATTTGTTTTAGTCTAAGTATGCTCTAAATATTGTATAGGGAATACTCATACTAAAAGCATTTATTGTTTATCTGAAATTCAAATTTAACTGAGTATCCTGATTTATTTTTTAATTTTAGGTAAGCTTTTTTTGTTTTAGAACAGTTTTAGGTTTACAGAAAAATTGTTAAGATAGTACAGAGAATTTCCATATGCTCCACACACAATTTCCTTTACTTTTATCATCTGATACTAATATGGTACATTTGTTACAATCAATGAACCAGTACTGATACATCATTATTAACTTAAGTCCACACTTTATTCAAATTTTCTTCATTGTGCCTAACATGTTTTTCTGTTCCAGCATAACACCCAGGATACCACACTACACTTACTTGTCATGTCTCCTTAGGCTCCTCTTAGCTCTGACAGTTTCTCAGACTTCCACTGTTTTTGATGACCTTCTAAGTTTTGAGGAGTATTAGGTATTTTGTAGACTGTCTCTCAACTGAGATTTGCCGGATGCTTTTATTGTGATTAAACTGGGATTCTGTTTTTGGGAGGAAGACCACAGAGCTCAAGAGCCATTTTAATCACAACATATCAAAGGTAATACAATCAACATGGCGCAACTTTGAACCTTATTTTTTTACAGTGTATATTTGGAGTCACTGCTTCCTAAAAATCCAAAAATAAAGAAAAAAGAAAGACACTTAGATCTCATCCCATTAGACCCTGAAGTATCTTATTCATCTCAGCTTGTCCCAGAACCTTAAGTTTAGTATGTATATATGGTCTGTTTGGGGAATGGATCATCAATGAACCATCTCCTAGTCTTGCTATAGAAAGTACAACATCTGAGAATACATTATTTACACAGCTGATATTCATTAGTATTTCATGCAATGGAAATACTCAAACGGCGAATTTTTCTATGAACTTTCTACCCATAAATTTATCTAAGTGTTATGACAATTTTTTCTTTCTTTTTTTGGTAGCTGAGAAATGAATAAGAAACAGTGACCTTGGACATTGGCTGGCAGATTTTTCACATAATATCAAACAATAAATACCTATAAAACTGTAATTATAGAGACTATCTGTAGTTAGTTCCCCAGACAGAGGGAAATTCACTTTATGCAGGTTGCAGTCATCAGGGTCAACAGCCTAAGTGGGTCTCCAGGGGGCTTGGGACATTGCTGGGTTTTGGGAGAGATCTTGAATGCTAATATTGACATTCTCTCTTGCCATCTTACTATATAGTGGGTACAACTATACCCTTTATCAGTTTAGCAAATATTTATTTTCCTAAATATCTTTGTTTGAGTGTTCTTATCCCAGAGCACAAAATCCATAATGCTCTTGGTATCTACTATAGTATTTTATGTGCATAATTTGTCAAACATTTAGAAAATATATTTTTCACCCTTAGAAACTGTTTTCTCATCTGAGCTTGTCACAACTTTTCAGAGACTTTTACACCTTTTCCTTGTTCCTTTGCGGTCACTAACTTTCTGCTTGTTATCATCATTTAACACTCTGTGCCCACTGTTGAACTAGGAATTGTTAAGAAAACAAACTCAAAATAATTGAAACAATATTTGTTAAAACCCTACTATGCGGTAGACATAATGGTGGGATCTCATAAAAAAAGCAAGAAAGAATAAATGATTTACAAAAATATGAAAGAAGATCATGATGTATCTCAGGAATGATAATTAGTTTAAATAGATTGAAACACAATGTACAGAGAGGGAGAGGTAAAAGATAAAACTGTAAAACTAATATCAGATTGGGACATAAAAGGCCTATTTTGTCTCCCAAATGTCGTAAACTTTATTTTAAGCACCAGTGTGCTAAGATTGAATCTCAGCCTTTGGAAGACTTTACTGGTGGCTGTATGGAGAAGAAAGAAATAAAAGTTAAATGACCTGCCCTGGGGTAGATGAAAATCTACTTGAGAAGGCAAGACTTATGAACATGGGATAAGGAATAATTCAAAATGTAGTATGGTCGGGTAGAAAATCCTGGTCTAGAAAATATATGATCAGTAACTACTGGTGTTTCTTTAATCCATTTTCCTCATTCCAGTCAGAGTTATCTTGTTAAAGCATAAATCCAATATTACTTCAACATCTGCATTCCATGACCCCTGAAATTGTCCAATAATTTTCTAGTGCTTATAGAAAAACAATATTAAATTTTCTTAACAAGTCGTAAAAATCTTTACCCCATATTTACAATCAAGTTTCCTATTGCTTTCTGCATTTCAATCACGCTAGCTTTTATAAGCCCACATAGAAATATTTACTTTCACTACAAGAGTGCTCCCTATGTCTGGAATGCCCTTCCCATTCTGGCCCTCTTTGCTTCTAATTAATTCCAAGCATTTCACCTCAACAGATATCCTCTAGAAAACTTTCATTGTCTTCTTCAATTGTTCAAATCCACATTATTTAGTTTTATGTTGTACTAGTCAGGATTATCCCGAGAAACAAAATCTATAGGATATATATACACAGAGATTTATTATGAGGGATTGGCTAACACTATTATGGAGGCTGAGAAGTCCTATGAACTGCCATCTGCAAGCTGGAGGCCAAGGAGAACCAATGGTGTAGTTCTAGCCCAAACTTGAAGGCGTGAGAACCAGGAGCACCTACGTCTGAGGGCAGGAGAAGTTGTGTGCTTGCCCTTCCTCAACTTTTTGTTCTATTCAGTCCCTCAATGGATTGGACGATGACTACCATACTGGTGAGGGTGATTTTCTTTACTCAGTCTCCTGATTCAAGTTCTAAACTCTTCTGGAAACACTCTGGCAGACACACCCAGAAATAATGTTTTACCAGCTACCTGGACATCCGTTAGCCCAGTCAAGTTGACACATAAACTTAACCATCACGGTAGAGTTTACCTCATTTGTTTTCCATCTCTCAAGGATCAATAACCTTTAGCTATTCACTCTTTCTTCTATATGTCAGTTTTTCTCTTTATAATTTTTTAAATTCATATGAAAAAGTACATTTTCTCAATAAAAAAAAACTTCTCTTGACCCTATACTATCTTCCAACGACATGACAATTTTTTTACTTTCCTTCACAGAAAAATTCCTCAGGAGCGTTTTCGACTCATTGTCTCTAATTTTTCTCTTCTCATTTTTGATTGAATCTACTTCAGCCAGGCTGCGGCAGTAAACACTCTTCTAATATGGCTCTCATTAAGGCAACCATGGACAGATACACTGCTAAAGACATGGACAAAACTCAGCTCTCATCCATATTTGACATGTCCCCAGCAGTTAGGACATGGTGACCATTCTTTCCTCCATGACACAGTTTCTTCACTCGATTTTCAGGGCACTGCACTTGAATGGTTTTTCTTGCTTTGTTGGAGGCAGTCTTCTCAGACTTGTTTGTTGGCTCCTCTTCATCTCTTGGTCCTAATGTGGGACTACCCAAGGAATCAGTCTTTAAACCTCTCTGGGATTCCGTCTATACAACCTCCCATGATGATCTCATCCAATCTTGTTCCTTGAATACCACCTCTCTGCTTATCAGTTCAGGTTTTATACTCGTAACCCAGAACTGACCCCAGAACTCTTGGGTCATATAACTAATGAAAAATTCAACATATGTACTTACTATTTCTAATAGAAATCTCACACTTAAAAACGAGCTTCTGATCTCTCAGCTCAAAACCTGCTCTTCTTCCAGGCTTTCCCCATTTCAATTAATTACAGAATCATCTTTTTATTTACACAGTCCTCAAACTCTGAGGTCACCCTTAAATCCTGTCTCTTATACTCTTCGCCACCCCTTCCATCAATTAGCAAAGTCTGTTGACTCTACCTTTAAAACATCCCGAATCTGACCACTTCTAATCATGTCTCCATTTTGGACAAACCCACCATCATCTCTTGTGCAAATTGTTGTAATTTCCTTCTAGTTGGTCTCTATGTTTCTATTCTTTACCCTATTTAGTCTTCCAAACAGAGCAGCTGAAATGATCCTATTAAAAGTACAACAAAGTGATGTTTTTAGGAGAAGTCCTTCAATGGTGTCTCATTGCTCTCAGATTAAAGACAAATTTCTTATAACCTGTGAGGCCCTATGCAATATGGCCCACTGCCAACTCTTTGATCTAGTTTCTTGATGTTTTCCTTTCTTTGATTCTGCTTCGGTCACCCTGGTCATCTTGCTGTGAATTTTTTTTTCTTTTTTAAACTAGGCACTCTCTCAGTGTGGGAGTTCTTGGCACAAACAAAATAAGCACCAGGACCCAGTTAATTAACTGAAAGAAGGGCTTCTATTCTGGTTGGTACCTGAATTGTTAAGGGTCTGGGAAAGGGTGCCTATATGACTGTGCCTTGTGGTGTAAAGTAGACATATTTAAAAGAGGGCAGGTTAATAGGCACAAAAGTTCCCATGATCCATCCTACTTCCTTGCCGCTGCATCCTCAGAATTAGGGCAAGATCCTCTTAAGCTGACGGATCTGAAATTGGTGATTTACTGATAGCTCTGCTTAAGACTGATTCAGGAACTGGGAAGTGCTAAATTGGTAGATAGATGCTATTATATTGTGTGTTTTGGAAAAGTACTGATTCTCTACGCTAATCTTACTGGATAAGAATGTGTACATGGTGGAGCTAGTGAATCAATATTTTAAAGAAGTTATTGTGTAATTTTTGTGCTTATCAAAGTGCAATCCTAGCTGCAAAAGAATTCCCTGGAGATCTCTAAAAAAATGCAAATAGTCAGGCTCAACCTCAGAAATCTGATTTAATAAGCATCAGGATTGAGAATCCACAGTCAAACAGAGTTAGAGATCAATATTTGTTGAGTGAATAAAACGAGTGAGTGACAACTGATTAAAAAGTGAATTACTATGTACTTGCACTCTTTGACAATTAGTTAAGTTCTCATTCTCCCTTTTACTGTTTTTGGTTTCTTACTGTGACGGAAAGATTAAAAATTAAACTCCTCACTTCCATATCATGGTTGAGAAAGTCCTCATTACCTCTTGCCTGCAATTTCTGCCCTTGTTTTGCTCTTTCCTCATTACTAAAGCCAGAGCTATCTTTCTAGAACCCAGTCAATCATATTATGCGCATGTTCAAAAACTTGTCTACGTGTCCCTTTATTAATCCAAAACCTTTTGGTTGTAAGTGACAGAAACTCAACCCAAACCAGCTTAAGTGGAAAAAAAAGTCATTTAATGGCGAACATAACAGATCAGAGCTGAACCTAGGATTCCATAGGATTCTATTTATTTCCGTCTTTTAGCCTAATTTCTTCCTTTGGTTTAATTTTTTCCTGCAATTCCAGGCTCACTTTGTAGCAGTTTAGCATCCATGGTAAAACAAGCAAAATTTTCAAGATTAACCCAGATATTCAGCTTGAATCATGGGTTCATCTCTCACTCAAACTGTAGCCAGAAGAGTGGAATGATCCGAATGGTCAAACATATGCCATTCATGGGTGTGCATTTTTCTGTTTTCAAATGAGAGTGTTTATGTAGATTTGCCTCACCAAGACATGTAGATTGAAAGTGGCAAAGGAATGGTTTTCCTAAGGAAAAAAAGAGAGCTTATACCAGGAGAAGGAAGGAAAACCCAGAGCAGACAAAATGGCACAACAGGATATATTCAGGGTGGTTTAATTAAGTTTTACGCTAGTCCAAAACCATTACAACTTGTGTACAATTTACCTCCACAGCCCTGAAGGTCATCACTCCTCCTTCTGTACCAACATTTCAATCACACTGAGCCACTTGTTTCTGGAATACGCCATACTCGTGTATGTCCCTGCCTTTGCACATGGTATTTCTTGTATCAGGAATAGTTGCCAAATTTCTATTTATCTTTTAAGATATATCTTTCAATTATCTATTGCTGTGTAACAAACTATTCCAAAATTTAATGATTTACAAAAACTATTTTATTATTTACTCATGAATCTGCCATCTGGGCCGCACCTGGCAAGAACAGCTCATCTCTGCTTGACATAGTGTCAACCTGGGCAGCTCCAAGAGCTGGGGGCTGGCAAGAAGATGTTGACTTGGGTGATATATATGAGACTTCAGTTCAGCTGGAGCCATTCACAGAGGCATCTCAGTTCCCCTCCATGTGGCTCGGGCTTCTCACAGCATGGCAGGTCAGCTTCAAGGGGAAGAAGTGGAAACTGCCTGTTCTCTTAAGGCTCCAGTCATCACTTCTGTTGCGTCTCTTGGTCAAAGAAAGTCACAAGGCCAACTCAGATTCAAAGGGAGGGAAATAGTTCTCTTCTCCATATAAGGATTATGTGAGGAGTGACGTGCATATTTAAGTGGTAGTAGTAGTAGACAGAACAAATTGTATGGCTCTTCTTTGGAGACCACCTACTGCAGCGTAAATCGAACTTTATTTCTGTTTTCCAGGAGACTGTCTCAACCTCTGAATGACACCAGGTAAAGTTAATAATTTTCATATCTCTATTCTTTTAGAAGAATGTTTCTCATAGTATGTTTTACAGGTTTGTTGGGAAGCAAATAGGTCTACTACAAAAAAATAAAAATAAATCAAAAAGATTTTTTTTTTAGTCAACTAAGTTGTAAGGAATTAACCTAGTAAAAACAAATTTCCCGGTTATAGGAACTCTTAGAGTTTGTAATATTCTAATGTGCATTATAAAGCTCCCAGTGATAGGAGTAAGGGTGTTGGCTAGGGATGGGGACGGTTACCTAGCAGAGCATTTTCTCATATATTTGACTTGAACTCTTTATACAGAGTAGTTTCTGGGACAAATATTGCATAATATATGCTTTGGAAAAAGCTGCCTAAACATTTTTTACAAACCTCTAACAGTCCACTTGTCATATAACATTATAATTATTTGATTAATTATCAGTTTATGTATTATACTGTGAGCTTTCCAATTACGGGAATTTTGTTTTCTTTGTCATTTTATGTCCAACTATCACAGGGCCTAACACATAGTAGTTCTTTAGTAAACATTTCAGGAAAAAGAGACAAAGAAAAAGAGAGAGGGGGCCAGGGGGACAGAAGAGTTTTAAAACCTTCATTATATAAGCCCAGCCTTGATATACATATGCAGTCTGACCATTTATGCAATGCCTAATTCATTTGTTAGAGTTCAGTCCTTCTGTGAAGATATTCTTTAGGGGGATTTATCTTGATTTCAGATTAGCTAAAATCATGTTGATCCTGAATATTTCCATGTAGTCCAAAGAATAACAGCCCCTGAGTGATATCCACATCCTAATCTCTAGAACCTAATAGTTAGGTTACCTGGCTAATGGAAGTAAAGTTGTAGACGGAATTAAATTTGCTAATCAGTTGACCTTAACATAGGGTGATTATCTTGAGTTACCTTGATGGGCCCAAGGTAATCACAAGAGTCCTTAAAAGTGCAAGTAGGAGGCAGAAAAGAGAATCAGAGCAATGAAATATGAGAAGAACTTAGCCAGATGTCGATAGCTTTAAAGATGGAGGAAGGAGGCAATGAGCTAAGGAGTGTAGGTGACCTTTCAAAGCTGGAAAAAGCAAGGAAATGGATTCTCTCCTAGAGTCTCCAGAATGAATACAGCCCTACTGATAGCTTTACATAAGCCCTGAGACCCATTTTGGATTTCTGACCTCCAGAATTGTAAGATAATAAATCTGTATTGCTTTAAGCTGTTAAGTTTGTGGTAACTTGTTACAGCAGCCATAGAAAACTAATACACCCATGAACGATTACCATATTTTCCTGGTTGACTAGTAAATAAAAAGAAATGACATAGAAGCAAAAATGGTGCAGCCCTGGCTGCACTTAATTTATTTTAATAGATTCAGTTTTAATTACCTTGATGCTACTCTGTAGTATGTTAGTAAATACCCCATAGTCCATTTTGTAAAATTGACTAATCTATATTAATAGATGCTCTCAGTATGGTATTTAGTCCTGAGCTAATTCCACTATAGCAAATCATGCATGAGTATTTTTGGAACATGGAATGGTTATTCTTTAGGTTATATAATTTTGAGAAACATTGTGCTTTGAGGATGATTTACAGCCTAGAGAAGCAAAGCCAAGTTTTACAAGAAAAAAAATAAGCATTTCAAAATATGAGAATTTTAATAAACTATAAATGATTCATCCAAAGGATATTTAGTTATTTAAACTCCCTTTCCTCAAGTAACCATAAAGCATCTCTTCTGTGTCTGTCATGGTCTCAGGTAGTGGCAACACACCAGTAAGTTAAAACACGGTCACTTAACATTCATATCTTTTATTGGAAGAAACTGGCAAATAAAAATTTAATATTGAATCAATGTGAATGATGCTCACAAGTTCAGATGAGAGTTCATCCAAACTTTAAGAAAAAACTTTACCAAACTGATAATGTTGCACTGCACCTTTAAAGTATTCTGATGGGGGCTGGCCCGGTGGTGCAAGTGGTTAAGTGCGCGTGCTCTGCTGTGGTGGCCTGGGGTTCACCAGTTTGGATCCTGGGTGCGCACCTACGCACCACTGGGCAAGCCATGCTGTGGCGGTGTCCCATGTAAAGTGGAGGAAGATGGGCATGGATGTTAGCCCAGGGCCAGTCTTCCTCAGCAAAAAAAAAAGAGGAGGATTGGCAGATGTTAGCTCTGGGTCAATCTTCCTCACAAAAAATAAAAATAAAAAAATAAAGTATTCAGATGAACAAGTTAGAAAAATAAATTCCAGGAGGGAAGAAGACGCATGTAAAACATTTGGTTGACAAATGGAAAGTAATTTGTGGTACTAGGGTAGAAGCCATGAATGGAGGATGGAGCACAATGGACAGGGAGAAGCATACTGAAAATTTCTCCTTGAAAACCATGCAGGAATTAAGAATGTGAGGGTCTTTGTAAACATATCAAGAATATTGGGTTCCATCCTGAAGGATGTGGGAAACAGAGAATTTTTAAGCAAATCCATAACATAGCAAATTTTCTTCAAAGAAATCTAAAGTTGTGTGGACAATGGATTGGAGAAACGTGATTGAAATGAACCACATGATGAAAGCTGAAACTAGGAAGGTGGTGATTGGTTGGAATCGTTTGAAGATTAGGAAATTGGGAGACACTTAAGGGGCAGATTCTGTAAGATTTGGTCATTGAGGAGGAATGGAATAAAACACTCTAATGGTTATAGATTGGGCAACTAGGGAAACTACTCTTCCTTATTCAGATATCAAAATAAGGAAAATGTATATCATTTATAACAGATAAGATTCTTCTTGATGACGATAATAGAAATTACAAATCAAACTTGTTCTAAAAAGTAAGGAAATATAGTCTCCCATACCAGAAATTGCAACAAAAGCTTTGAAGAGGCTTGATGTTGGGGATCAAACAGCACGATTCCAAAACAGTTTCTATCTCCTTTCAGCTCTGCTTGCACTGCTTTTTTCCCTTATGTTCAGACCACTGTCTCCAACAAATATTTTTACATGATGATCCTTGTTAAAAATGTCTCAATGATTGTTTTGAATATTTCATCAGATTTAGATGATACAAATCATAGGTCTACTCGATTCCTTTTGTTTCCAGAACAGAAAATAAATGATTAAAATTAAAAGAGCTCCATGAATATACGCTTTCCAAAGTTGAAATATTATAAAACCAAACTATGGAATTTTAATATTAAATCCTGTATTCTACTTGAACTCTCACAATTAATTTGCTTGATTCTTCTGTTACATTTATAGGAATAAAATTCAATATTTACCTGTTTGCAAGCATTGTTCTTAATAATTGTAATTCATTAGCTTCATAAGCTGAAATTTTCTGTTCTTCTATTTCTTTAATAAACTGATTAAAGATTTTCAATTGATTTTGAACAGAATGCAACCAAAATTTAAAGGTCTTGTTTAAAAAACAAGTTCAATCCCATTGTAGAATGCTTGAGTGGATTTTCAAAATAATTCCTGAAATGTTAAAACATTGCTAAAATCCAACTGATGATCAGAAGAAAAGAGAAAGCACAAATTCATGTTGAAATGGGTTTTAATGCAACATCAACTTAATTCTATACACACACATATCATAGTTAATTTTTTCTCCATCTGTACCTAAAGTATTTACAAATTTTGACTACAGCTTATTTCAATGCAATCATTAATTTGCAGGCCACAAGAAATTCCAAATAAATTTCTGGTCAAGAGGATTTTTACTTCAATAAGGCCATTGTTTTTACCATAACACTGTACTCTAACAAATTAGTATTTCATATGTTTTTATATTGCAAAAACTATTTTAGCTACAAAGTTCAATATTTTAATAGTATTCACATTACTGTTAGATATTTTGCTTTTAAGAAAATGAACTTGTAAAATTTTACTTTGATCCCATGAGCTGGATGAAAAAAGTTGAACCATTTGTTCAACTGAATTAACTGATTTTTCTAGTTGAAGCATCTGATAACACTGATAAAACACTTGCAACATTTAACTGTTTGTGAAGTTCCTCTGCTTATGAAATCAACATTGTCATCGAGACCTTCACTTTTCCTATCTGTCCAAGAAAATTTGGATATTTCTTCGCTTAGAAAAAGTCAGTAGATCAAATGAAAAATGATAGTTTGTGGTATGATCTGTTAACGTCCCTTCTGAAGCTGGACACATTTGTCATTTCAGGTATAGTTCACTTAAATGGGTGACATTGCTGAAATAAATACTGATGCTGCTTCTGCAGATTTATGTCCTCTAGCTTTTCTTTTCTGATAGTAGATGGTAATATCAATCAATACTTTATTCAACTTAAACATTTATCAACTTTTTGAAAATGGAAATTCTGGAAATAAATTGTTAAATTGTCTACCTTATTGCTGTTGTGAAAATAAAATAAAATACTATTAAACAGTAAACTAGATAAATATCTATAGATTTACAACATTCAATAAATATCAAGACTATTTAGCAGGAATGTTCAGACTATTTTATAATTTTTAACAGAACTATACAGCTACTGTTTCTTGTACATTTTTCAAGTGTACATCAACCTGTAATTTCATATTGACCTAACTGGAGGTCTCATGGCTTTGGGATCTCAAAGGTCATGGCACAAATCGTGTCATAAATGGCTGGTATTCCAAGTGACCAGCAGGGGGGGCAGCTGAGTCAAAGACATCTACCATAAGTCTAGACCTGAAAAATGTAGCTCTTTCCTAGTTCTCCTGTCATAATCATTTTATTTTACCAGAAAGTATTCTGCATTCTGCCCTTGAAAGGGAGATGTTATATTATACCTGGAAAAGGAAAGTGAAAAAAGACTGGTAATCTTCCAGATAACCATTTATTAAAGTTAGAACTGTGTTCATTGCACATGAGTGTCATCCATTATTATACAAGATCACAGCAGGAGCTGAAAGTAAAATTTTAATGCAACTATTATTAATAATGTATTACTAAAAAATGAAAAACTTAGGACAAATTTTGAACAGAGCAGGACACAGGACAATAAGCATGTATTTCAGACAAACTCAGATACAGGTGGTTGTATATTATGACATTGCCATGGTTATCAATTCAGACTATGTATGTAAAACACATTGCAAAGGTAAAAAATAAAAAAAAACCCACTAAACCTAACATTTATGTTGACAATACCTACTTTCACTACTTCCATTGCGCTAATATGATTCAGATTTCAAACTTCCAGATTAGTCTGAAGCAGGTATATTGGCAAGAGCATGTTAAAGCAGTCTTATGGAATGGAATCAAAATCTGACTCTGCCAACCTCCAGCTCTGTAACCATCAACACATAAACTACTCTGAAATGGAGTATGTTATCTGATAATATGGGGATGATAGCTCCATTAAACAGTTTTTATAAGGATAACATGAATGAATAACAGCAAAATGCAAACAGTATTGTAGTAGGTCAATAATTTATTTTCCCTTTGTATGCCCCTCTTCTGTCACTTCACTTTTATGTCAAGAGTGTGATAATTCCCATCCACCCACTTTAGAAAGGTTAAATTAGAGATAGTGGCTCTCTGTATGAAGTCTCCTGTCTCTAATTTTTATTGGAATGGGAACCCATTCAGGTGCTGGCAAAGGATTTATAGTCAGTCAATAATGAACATCACAGTTGGTAGACTTGAGGAAGAAATGAAACTATTCAAAGGTCTAATGGTACATCTTATGTTCTGGGACTTCCAGTGTGAGTCTTTGCCATATCTTGGACTCTTCCTTCCAATTGTGGGCATGAAGAGTTAGGAGACCAGTTTAAGGAAGGAAAATATTGTGTATTTGAATATCATAAAGTGATCCTTTGAAGAAACTAGCAATCAAGAAAGAGCAGAGTAACAGTTCCTTTATGTTTCTCCAGAGATTGACCATTGTTGAATCTAAATGACCTTGCAACATATATAACAAATGAATCACCTTATATAAAAGTATCTCATAAAAATCATTAAATAAAATAAAATAACTTGAATGAAAAAAACAAGAGTTATGAATAGTTCATTAATACAAAAGGAACCCTGAAATGTCATTAAACACTAACAACGAACTATCAGAAAAAGAAACTAAGAAAATAGTCCCATTTACAATCACAACCAAAAGAATAAAATACCTAGGAATAAATTTAACCAAAGAGGTGAAAGACCTGTACTTTGAAAACTATAAGCCATTACTGAAAGATATTGAAGATGACACAAAGAAAGGGAAAGATATTTCATGCTCATGGATTGGAAGAATTAACATTGTTAAAATGTCCATATTATCTAAAACTATCTACAGATTCAAGTCAATCCCTATTAAAATCTCAACAGCATTTTTCACAGAAATAGAACAAAAAATTCTAAAATTTGTATGAACCACAAAAGACTCCTAAGAGCCAAAGCAATCCCGAGGGAAAACACACACACACACACACACACACACACACACACACACACAAAGCCAGAGGTTTTCTCTGGAAATGTTCCCTGGAAATATTCCCAGGAAATCCCTGATACTTGATTTCAAACTACACTACAATGTTATAGCAACCAAAACAATACGGTATTGATAGAAAAACAGACACATAGATAAATGGAACAGAATTGAGAGTCCAGAAATAAACCCACACATATACAGACAACTAATTTATGACACAGGATCCAAGAACATACAGTGGAGAAAGGAAAGTCTTTTCAAAAAATGATGTTGGGAAAACTGCACAGCCACATGCAAAAGAATGAAACTAGACCACTATCTTATACCATACACAAAAAATAACTCAAAATGGATCAGAGACTTATATATAAGACCTGAAACCATAAAACTCCTGGAAAAGAACATAGGCAGTGCACTCTTTGACACTGGTCTTAGCAATATCTTCTTGGATATGTCCTATTAGGTGAGGGAAACAAAAGCAAAAATAAACAAGTGGGACTACATCACACTAAAAAGCTTCTTCACAGCAAAGAAAACCATTAACAAAATGAAAAGACAACCTACTAAATAGAAGAAGATATTTGCAAATTATATGTCTGATAAGGGGTTACGATCCAAAATATATAAAGAACTCATACAACTCAACAACAACAAAACAACCAGATCAAAAAATGGGCAGAGGATCTAAAAAGACATTTTTTTCCAAAGAACACACACAGGTGACTAACAGGCACATGAAAAGATGTTCAACATCACTAATTATTAGGGAAATGCAAATCAAAACTGCAATGAAATATCACCTCACACCCATCAGAATGGCTATTATCAAAAATGTAAGAAATATTAAGTGTTGGAGAAGATGTGGAGAAAAAGGAACCTTCATACACTGTTGCTAGGAATGCAGACTGCTGTAGCCATTATGGAAAACAGTATGGAGATTTCTCAAAAAATTAAGAATAGAACTACCATATGATCCAGCTATTCCACTTCTGAGTATTAATTTAAAAAGAAGAAAACACTAATTTAAAAAGATATATGGGGCCGGTCCGGTGGCGCAGGCAGTTGGGTGCGCGCGCTCCGCTGCGGCGGCCCGGGGTTCGCTGGTTTGGATCCCGGGCGCGCACTGACGCACTGCTTGGCAGGCCATGCTGTGGCGGCGTCCCGTATAAAGTGGAGGAAGATGGGCACAGATGTTAGCCCAGGGCCGTCTTCCTCAGCAAAAAAAGAGGAGGATTGGTGGATGTTAGCACAGGGCTGATCTCCTCACAAAAAAAAAAAAAAAAAAAAAAAAAAGATATATGCAGCCCTATATTCATTGCAGCATTATTTACAATAGCCAAGATATGGAAACAAGCCAAGTGCTCATTGATGGATGAATGGATAAAGAAGATGTGGTGTATGTTTATAATGTAGAAAAGATGAAATCTTGCCATTTATGACAACATGGAGGGATCCTGAGTGTATTATGCTAAGTGAAATAAGTCAGACGGAGAAAGACAAATACCAAATGATTTCACTCATATGTGGAAGATATAAAACAAAATAAAACAAAACAAATGAACAAACAAAACAAAACAAAAACAAACTCATAGAAGCAGATAGAAGATTAGTGATTACCAGAGGGTAAGGGGGTTGGGGGGAGGGAAAAATGGGTAAAGGAGGCCAATTATATGGAAACTACACTTTTGGTGGGGAGCATGCTCTAGTATATACAGATGTTGAATTATAACGTTGTACACCTGAAATCTATATAATGTTATAAACCAATGTTACCTCAATAAAAAAAAACACGAAAATTTGCTCAACTTCGCTGATCTAGGAATGGCAAACAGGAGACAAATAAAAATGACATACTTAAATATGACAAACCATTCACATCCATCAGATTGGTAAAAATAAAGTTTGACAGTAGCAAGTTGACTAAGATGTGGGAAATTGAAATCACAAAGTGATGTTAACACTTTGGGGAGCAACTTGACAGTACTTAGTAAAACTGTCAATGTGTTAACCATATGACTAGCAATTATACTTCTGGGATTATATCCTATAGAAATTCTCTATAATGTACAATGGGAGACTTTTGCAAGGATATTTGTGGCAACATTGTTAGTAATAAAAAAAAACACTAAAAATGGCTGAAATCTAATACTGAAAGAATGGAAAAATGAAGTATGATAGATTTGTACAATTCAATACTTGACATTAATTAAAAGGAATGAACAAGACTTCTTTATAGCATAGGTTGTCTCAAAAACAAGTTTTGAGAGAAACAGGCAATTTGAAGAATGGTACGGAGAATAAATACATATGCAAATTTAAAACCATAGATAATACTATAAATGGATCTATATAAATGGGTGTTGTCTATTTACCTACCTAAATCCATTAGAAATTATTATGCATTCATGAATTTATCCATCTTTCTATCAATCTATTTATATATCCATCTATATTTTTAAATGGACTAAAATAATACACATCAAATTTATAAGCATAGCTGCCTGGGGATGGGAAAGAAATTTGCTAGGTTGGAACTGTAGATAAAACAAAGTACATTTTAACTTCATCCGTAATGTGTACCTTTTTATAATTTTAAAAAAAGATGAAGGGGCCGGCCCCATGGCTTAGTGGTTAAGCGCGCGCGCTCCACTGCTGGCGGCCCGGGGTTCAGATCCCGGGCGCGCACCAACGCACCGCTTCTCCGGCCATGCTGAGGCCGCGTCCCACATACAGCAACTAGAAGGATGTGCAGCTATGACATACAACTATCTACTGGGGCTTTGGGGGGGGGGGGAATAAATAAATCTTTAAAAAAAAAAAAAAGATGAAGAAAACTTTACAAAATATAACTATTGTCTATTTTAGGTGACATATACAGTTATGTTATACCATTCTTATTGCTTTTTAATCTTCTTTCTTATTTGTCCAAAAATAATGCTCTAAATGAAAAAAATCAAACATACATAATGCTGGGTTTTTAGCCCCTGAAATCAGAATATATTTTTATTGACTAGAAAAGGCAAATATGGTCATTTGTGTGCAACATCTGTAATGCGCTGTGGAACAATTCATAAGGGAATGGAATTTGGCATTTGTCCAGGGGATGCAGATCACACAAATGTTGCCCTGTTAATTATGTCTGCAGTGAGAGTAGTGTCTCTGAGAAATGAAGTGATTATAGAAGATCAGAGGTAGAGGAGAACTCAAGAAACCATCAAGAAAGACCCTGTCGTTTGAGTGATAAAGAAACTGTGGTCCAGGGCAGGCCCGGTGGCATAGTGGTTAAGTTTGTGTGCTCCACTTCAGCAGCCCAGGGTTTGTGGGTTCAGATCCTGGGCGTGGACCTACAAACCACTCATCAAGCCATGCTGTGGATGCGTCCCATATACAAAATAGAGGAAGATGGGTACAAATGTTAGCTCAGGACTAATCTTCCTCAGCAAAAAGAGGAAGATTGGCAACAGATGTTAGCTCAGGAACGACCTTCCTCACCATAAAAAAAATAAAAGAAACTGAGGTCCATGTATGGGAAGCAACTTGGCAGAAATTACATATTCTCACCATTGGCAGTCAATTCTCTGGACTTCTAGTTGAGCACACCACACAGTTACAGGTGCTCCTTCTGGGAACCCAAATTACTTTTTCCTGTTCCAATGACTTTTGCTTCTGGGCAAATGCAATTAAGTCAGAAACAATACAAATTAGCCATTCCTGTATTCTGCCCTGAGCCAAATAGCAGGAGTGGAACATTCTGCAGGAATCTACCTCAAGGTCTGGGTTTCCATCTGTCAGCTGCCAGGTCAGCTCCTGGGACCCCCACCCTTGTCCCTACATCCCCATGCCAACTGTGCTTCCTGTGGCTTTGCCTTCACTCACATTGATTTCAGGAAAACTAAGAGGGCAAAGTTTCTTCTTGAGAGATGCAATTTTTCAGGTCTTTGGAGATTTGTAAGGGGCTTATTAATAAAGGCTAGAATTAATTAAAAGAGAAGGTCAAGGGGGCTTAACCACCTATTGCTCTGGAAGGACAACATGACACCACATGATTGGCCGTTATTGATTAAGCATTTCAATTGCCCGCTTGGATAGTCAATCAGTACTAAGGAGTCAGATTCTTCAAAATATTAAAACGAAGACAGGGATTTTAGCTTGGAGCCTGAATTCCTAATATTTCGATAAAAGTTAGGAGGAAATCTCTTTGCATCCAGGTGAATTGCAGAAAAATAAGTGAAGGTGAAGTGACGGATTATTGAGCTGCTTGAAAAGCAACAGTTGCTGCCTGTAGCTCTTGTAATTCACTCTGGAAACATGAGTCCTGAGGCTTGTGGTAAAAGTATATCAGATGTAATAGGTATTTTTTCAGCATCAGAATGTAAGGTATATTTTTCTTTCAATTTAAGACAGAAAAGCAGTTCCTTGCTGAAGAATCCATTTCAAACATTGAAGGAAGTTAGTGACAATTTATTATTCTCATTTTATAACTGAAAATAACCAAACAATCCTAAAAACCGTGTTTCCAAGATCTAAAAGAGAGGCTGTGTCAACCTGGCTATGTTGACTCATTTAATTATCACAATAAACCTCTGAGACAGGTATTAATATTATCTTCACTTTATAAATGAAGAAACAATCTAGAAAGATTATTTTGCCTAATGTCACTCAGCTGTTAATAGCTGAGCTATGATTTGAATTGAGAAAGTATGTATTCCTGGCCACTAGGCTAGTGGTTTTCAAATTTTAGCATACGTCAGAATCAACCCAAGGGCTTGTAAAAACAGAATTCTGGACTCCACCCCCAGAGTTTCTGATTAGTAGGTCTGGGGTGGGACCCAAGAATTTGAATTTCTAACAAGATCCAAATTAATGCCAAGACTCCTAGTCTAAGGTTCAGGCTTTGAGGACCACTGCACTAGGCTATATCATATGTCACTGCTTCCCTACCTAAGCTTTGTGAGCACAAATAATCCATAATCAATCTATAAATCAAAATTTGGGGTAAGTTTATTAGGAACCAGGTCTGAGGACTATAGCCTGGGGGCTTCCTTCCCCAGGGAAGGAAGCACACCCAAGAAGTGGGGTGTACAGAGTGGTTATATACAGTCTTGGAAAAAACAGCATACATCACATATGACAGGAATATCTCTTTTACCACTGCTGTAAGATGCTTAGATGGCACAGCAGGTCAGTGGTCACAAGGTGAGCACAGCAGGTCAGTAATTAATCCTCAGTTTCTAAGAAGAGATCCTTATCCTTAAGGAAATGCCAATATCGGGGGGAAGGTAAATCCATATCTTTAAGGGCATCATTCTTGTCTTTGGGAGATTGTAAATGTTTAAAGCAGATGTACAATGCATGCTCAACAGGCCACATCAGGTGTTTCTGGAAAAACAAAGTCAGGCCAAATTAGTTTTAAACCAAATGGCTTCCTCCTATACTCCAGTATATCTTATTGCCTTTCATTTATTTATCAGATCCTAAAGCATTCAAACTGCAAGTGGAACATATGTGTGACTCTGAAACTGTCAGTTCCTTTCAGGTATGGGGTCATAATTAATCACCCAAGCATAATACCATGGATATTTAAAACTTTTTGATCAGTAGAATAGATCAAAAATAAACACAATAGCACCAATCAAAGGTTAAGTGTACCATGTATCTTATTATGTTTGAGATCTAGACATGACATATATTATGACTAAGGCATGTCATTTGTGAATTGAGTTATTAGTATAGCTGAGTGTCATAAACACAGAAAAGATTGGTGGTTACCAGAGGGGAAGAGGGTGAGAGGAGGACAAAAGGGGTAAAGGGGGACATTTTTACAGTGATGGATGGCATCTAGACTTTTGGTGGTGAACATGATGTGAAACCGGCAAACAGCCATTGATGATTAAACAGCTAGTAACTATGGGGGATTGGAATTTGTGAACTCAAAATATGTCTCTGCCTGAATGACATTTTGACCCCCACCCCCACTAACTGACCAAAGGAGTTTGAGATGGGAGGCCTGCGCCCAAAAAAGGCCATTACTATAGATATTTCCGGGTACCTGGGTGGGTCCTGCTAAGCCCTTTCTAGGTTCTAGTTACCCTTTATGAGAGACATTTACGTTTGTAAAGAAAATCTCCATTTGTAAAGGTATCTTCTTCCCCGCACCAGGAAGAAGGGGGGATGGCCTTACCTAGAAACTCATCAGAATGGAAGGCGAGGACTAAATCTGCATTATAAACTTACTCATTGTTAATTGTGTTGTTTGGGCAATATGCTGTCTGACTCCCACTAGGTTCCTATAGATGACATCTCCTTGGAGCCTGGGTTACCATGGTAATGGGTGTTTGAACTATTTTTTTTCAGGAACTGAACCCCTTGTCCACCTCAGGCCATATTGAGACCACCAATCCATCAACTGGGCCCTTTTGATGGCAAGAGGTTGGAACTCCACCCTCAGGGCAGGCTAATGCTGCCATTCTGTGAAGATGTGTCCTAGGAAGAGGCATGAAGCCTGACTACGCTTGCGCAGATCATCAATTACCTCATCTCTCCTCACCTCCACTCATTTCAGACAACCTTGCCCCCTTCCCCATAAATACCCGTGAGTCCCTATTTTCAGGGAGGTGGATTTGAGACTTGTTCTCCCGTTTTCCTCACTTGGCTGCCTTGTGATTAAACCCTCTCTCTCTCTCTGCAATCTTGCTGTCTCAGTGATTGGCTTTCCGGGTGGCGGGCAAAAACAGACCTGGTGCGGTAACAGATGTAGTCTTATACAGAAGTCATAATCTAGTGATGTACACCTGAAATTGATATAATGTTATAAACCAAAATTACTTCAATAAAAAAAAAGAAAGAATATAGCTGAGTATCACTTTCCATCATGCATGGTAGTCACCTTATTCCCAACTATTTAGGCCACAATATATATTTTCATACTCCTAGGCTGTTTCTTTGACTGGAATGCTCCCTCATTCCTTACTGACAAACAGACATCCTACTTACCGTTCGAGGCCCTACTCAACCTCCATTGTGAAATGTGAAGTCTCCCATGGTTAACAAAGACCTGAAATAAGATAACTGCTCTCTAGACTAGTTTGTGGCAAAGAAAGGCTGAACTACATACCTACAAGTCAGTAGCTTGAGATCATCAGAATCTCTTTCTTCTTGTTCATTCCCCTTGGCTGCCACATCAAGATGTCCTTATCTCTATCATTGCCCTTTTCTTTTGTTTCCTCACTTCTTTTTGGCCTTAGGCACTGAATGCCTCAAATTCAGATACCAGAAGAATGCAAAGAATGCACGACTGGGGTCTTGTCTTTGTTTGACTTCATCCATTGTGTTAAAAAACAAAATTCAACAGAATAAATTTAAAGATCTAATTGACTTTAGGGGATTCATGAACTGAGCGGCATCCCATCTAGCAATTAGAAGGGCGCTTCGAGGGCTTGTATAAAACGGAAGGTTTTTACAGGAAGAAGGAGGATGGGGCAAGAAGGTATTAGCAAAAGAAAAGAAAGAATTATTTCAAGCCAGAACATCTTCTTTTAGGGAGACAGGAATGGCAAGGGTTTTATCATGCAGATTGCCTCTTCTTCCTCTGGGGATAGAGAGGGCCCAAGTGACAGATTACTTCATTGGTACTGACCAGAAAATTCTGGACTGTTTGATTCAGATTACATTTCTGGGGAAGGTTGAAATTGCAATTAGGTTAGATATATGGATGCAAGTAATCCATAATCAACCTACAAATCAAAATTGGGGTGAGTTTATTATGAGCCAGATCTGAAGACTAGCCTGGGGCCTTCCTTCCCCAAGGAAGGAAGCACACCCAAGAAGTGGGATGTTCAGAGTGGTTATATACCATCGTGGAACAAAGAGCATACACCACATATGATAGGAATGTCCTATTTACAGTTGTCATGAGATGCTTAGCTGGCACAGTAGGTCAGTGGTCAGCAGGTCAGTGGTCACAAGATGAGTACAGTAGGTCAGTAATTAATCCTTAGTTCCCAGGAAGAGATGCTTATCCTTAAAGAAATGCTGATATGGGGGAAAGTTACATCCCTACCTTTAAGGGCATCATTCCTGTGTTTAGGCCATAGTAAATATTTAAAGCAGATGTACAATACATGCTCGACAGGCCATGTCAGGCCCTTTTGGAAAAACAAGGTCAAGCTGAATTAGTTTTAAACCAAATGGCTTCCTCATATACTCCAATATTTCCTATTGCTTTTCATTTATTTATCAGGTATTAAGTCTAGGTTTGATATCATGGGTTCTGGCACAAGTGATGCCCTTTTGGGCATGTGGTTTTTCTCTTTAACAATCCTGAGATTCAAGGAAAGAGCTAGGCTACATAAGTTCATCAAACAACTTTAAATTTCCATGAAGTTCTGCAGAAAGTTCAACTAATAATGGGAGGTCTCAATTATCTTTGAAGTTCAAAAACCTTCAAACGTCTGACAAAATCAAAGACATGGAAATACATAGAACATCCTAATAGAGCTTGCTATATCCTTGAATTCACCATAGCCCCATTTTCATGGCCTTACAGAAACACCATCTAGTTTTGGAAGTTGATATCAAAAGAACATGAAGACAACACCTAAATCTTCTGCAAAAAGAATAAATGTTGACAATGTTGCTCCTTGACTCCGATTCAGACAATGGGCAGCGAGAAGTGAATCTCTTGCGATCTGCCTCCCTCCTTCTTTCTAAGCTGCCTATGCTGCATTGGAGTTGATACAATTTAGAGTCAAAATCAGAAGGAAATTAGCCACCTCCACATCCTCTGGATGGAAGTCAGGCTTCCTTGTGTTCTGCAGGTAGTTAGGAAATTAGTAATAGGCTACCCTGAAATCCAGAGTCATGAGGCTCCATAGAAGGAAGACTTGTCATGATAAGCATTAACCTTGGCAAATCCGAAATATAGGTTTTACAGAAAAGATCATCTGAAGCTTCAAGTGGTTGAGAAAGCAGAGAAGTGGCAGATCCAAGATTCCAAGGTAGACGCTTCAGATTCCAAACTCTACTCATGCAGTCTCCATTTGAAAAAAAACAAAAAACAGCATTCAGCTCCAACAGAGAAGATTGTCTTGAAGCACTACATTAATCTCAGAGAATTACTTAGACTTTTAAAGATGACCTCTGTACCTAGATGATTTTATGGAAAAATTATATGATCTCCAGTGACTCCTCTCAAACTTCTGCTAATTCATTTAAGAAATACCCATTTCTGAATTCCTCTTTTACTTTGACCTTACATTTATTGTGTGACTTCCATATGTCTCGCACTGTTTAGAAAGTTTAGAAAGTGGCAGTAGTTTAGAAAGAGGTTTGCAGGTTTTAGAAAGAAGTTGGCAGGTGTAGAAAGCAGTGCAGTAGTGAAAATACTGGGGCTATGGGGCCATATGACCCTGTTTCAATCCTCCATCTGCCTCTTTAAGTAGTCTTGTGCAAATTACTTCCTCTCTCTTAGCATTAGTTTCCCCTACTCATGTTGTGAGGTTGAAATAGAATAGTGTACCTGAAAGTGTTTCATAAATTCTAAAAAAACTGTAGATTCCACTTTATAGGGGCAACTGCTATCCCTATCCTTAATGGAAAGGAAGAAATGTCTTTCACACTTGGCATTTTGTTGGAGGATGTAAATAGAGTATTAATAGAGGAGGAAATGAACAACTTCTTTAGGCCAGCTCCCTGGAGGCATCAATTACCAAGAACAATTAGGCAGAGCTTTTTACCCCTCCAGCCTGAGAGCTCTGACTCACAGCTGCTCACTAATGGATTCCACTGACAGGCTCTGAAGAGAGGATTACCTGGCAGTCTCCACCAGGGACTGTGATATCAGAAACTGAAGCTTTGCAATAGCGCTATGAAAACCTTGAGCCACAACTCTCTCTGGCTCGTGCTGAGTCAGACAGTTGGCTTTGTTTGCTTCTCATGAATCATGAGATGCTGCATGCTTTGAGTCTCATTAGTATCCTTCCTGAATTTGGATACTTTAACACCCCAGTCATGGGATAGACAGCCAGTGAAGGTCAGTTCCTAAATACAGCTCCCAGGAACCGAGTACCTACTACGTGCCAGGCATGACATACCACACTTGACTTCCAGAATTTTCTATTCTCTTAAGATTATAGTGCAAAGGTGACTTATTGTTTGTGGCTCCCCAGTGTGAGAGACTTGGTGAAAACATAGCCCACCACTAAAGAAATAAAGAGATCTAGATACTCCTTTTCCCCATGCCCTATGGTACGGCGCAGGCACATGAGCTAGGCGTGGCCAGTTGGGTATTTCTTCCAGTGACTTTGAAGTGGAGCCAGTAATGAAACGTATTCAGTTCTGGCAGCAAAGATGCAACTAGCATTTGTGGTGCCTCTGGCATCTAGACCAGTGGTGGATCCACGTATTAACCATGCTCTTCCTGTGCCAGTGTGACCATAGCTGAGTACTAATCCCTTTAGCTTCCATCAACATTCTGCCCATTCTTGACTTTCTGGCAAGTGGGGGGCTTTCCTTTATGCATGACCCTTCTTCATTTTATGAACTATCCATATGCTTTCAATAGATTACCCTTCTGCCCACAGTAAGCAGATTTGTTCTCTGACAATTGCAACCAAGATTGATCTGAATATAGTAATAGTGCTATTAGCAATCCCAAATTACAAACAAAAAAGGAAAAAAAAATGATGTGAAGAGAAATTAAGAAATGTCCCATGGATATAAGCCTGACAAATGAAATATATAGGTGCTTTCTCTTATTTCTTCTAATTAGATTCTATATTTTCAACAAAAATATCTCACAGGTTCATAGAATTTATAGAGCAGAAGGGATCTTAAGGATCACCTTGTCTAAGCAGCCCATTTTAAGGGAAGAGTGTTTCAACCTAGAGAGGGTGACTGTAGCACATCTAGGGCAAAGCAAACTCTAGAAAATGCAAAAATCTTTTTCCCTAACTATGTGCTTTTTCAAACACAAAACTGATTTCTTGAATCCAGGAGTAAGAAAACAAATCTTAACAGAATGGAAGGTTAATATGGAATGGCGCACTTTTTTTCTGACTGTATAACACTCAGTCCCTCTCCAGGAGTAGTGGAAGATGAACATTGAGATTGTAAGTAGAGACAATCTGGAAAGTTTGGACTTTGGCATGTAGGTAGCAGTGATTCACGAAGGAATGGGAGAATGATCTCTTAATGTTATTTCACTTTACAATTATATGATGACTTACAGCTTATTAATAGTACTAGGAGGAACAAATAATCAATCTACTTAACTGCCTTCATTTCCCTTTTCTGACTCAGTACTGGCTGACAGGCCTCTCTTCTATGCCATCACCATGCCATGCTCCTAAGAGAACCTATTACAATGCATTGCACTCTTCCAATTACAGTTCAGCCCTGCAGGGTCAACTGTGAGCTCCTTAAGAGACTCCCTAGCTCTGCTCCCTTTGTCCCAGACCCCACTGACAATCTCGAAACTAATATGTTACAACCACATGATAGGCATGTGCTAACTATTTTTACATGAAGGACTAAAAGGATGAATGAATGTTAGGCGATAGATGAGACTGAAAGAGCACATGCAGGAGGTATATTTTCACTCAGCATAAATCAGAGGTGCAATCAATGTAAAAATCTTTCTGCATTCTTGCTAGTTTCTTCTATCTCCTCTGATAATGTCCAGAACTTACAACTGTCAATTTAAGGATAATTTCATCTGTCTGGTTTTAAGTAAAGGAGATGCTTTGTTCATATGCTCAGTTTATTTAGATTTTCTTTTCTTCTTCCTCCTTTTTTTCTTTTCTCCAAGTGGCAGGTCCGTACAAGTAGAAAACCCAGGGAATCTCGATTGGCCACTTTCGTCTGGTTTCTCGATGTATCTTGGGCTTCTTCCTGCATCATAAATGAGTTCTGAGAGAGAGATTGTCCTGAGAAGATTCATTCCAACAAGCTGCAAGTTTCTTCTGACCTGCCCTCTAGGAAGTTACAGGGTATCACTTTCACCACATTCTTTTGGTTACAAGGAGAGGGAATTAGACGCCACCTCTTTATGGAGGCTTATGTGGTGTAAGGCTTAAAATTAAAGAACAATACTATGTGCTTCCTTGACATCTGGTGAAACCAGGAAGGCCTGAAAGTTTCCCAACCTACTCTGCTCTCATAAATAAGGTCCTCTAACAAAACAATCCTCCTTATCAAGGGGAACAGGCACAGTTCTGACTTATTTCTGAGTAGTAGGTTTTAGTTCCCTGATAGCTCACAGGATTATTCAAACAAGCCAGTCACATCCTCCAGCAGGAACATCACCCTCTTGATATTACAAAGCTTGCCTCTTACAACTTCTGGTTTTATACTCTGTTCCCAAGTACCACTCCCATGTGGCAGTGCATGGCATGTGGAGCCCTCCTTCCTCAGGTTAGGAGTGTTCATGACTATTAAACTACTATTGAGCTCATCTGTCCAGTGTTGGGTGCTGTGTGTTCAGCCATCTCCATAACCCTAGGATGGGGATCCCTCCCTAGCCAACGGGATGAATAAGAGGCAATTAAGACAGCATCGCAAAGTCACGTTGCAGAAGAGTATGTTAGGTGTAGGATGAAACATGTTGTTGTGGTCATCTTTGGAAAATATAGTCCCCACCGGCGTCTTATCTTTCCTCCTTCCACTGTGGCATAGGTGAGCTCTCAAATATGCCCCAGCGAATTTAGAGGCCACCAAGAAAATTGTGTGACCCAGGATTAATTCTTATCACTATCTTTATCACTAAACTGTTTGAGATGGATAATCTCTATCCCAAAGCACCATTCTGACATTACAGAATCCCTCTTGAAAGATGTTGAAGAGTTCAGGAGATTTATTTACTTTTGTCTAGATGTATTACTCTGCCCATGAGGCATCCTGAAATGATTAAGTGAGAAACCACACCCAGATAATTCAGAAGTTAATATATTATGATGCTGTCCCTACATAAGCCAAAGGTTGGTTTTTAGTGGTGAGTTTTTACTTATGCCTATTCTTTATTAATTATAGATTTTGGAGTCTTTTCTTCTAAAGTATCTTAACTGCTTCAGATATGTTTTGGGTATTAATAAGTTCTGAGCTATTAAAAGGGGGTATGTTTCTGTGCATCAGTTTGGATAACAATCATCAAGGATTTAAGGCACATATGGGTGTAATTTCTGCTGAAAAAGGGATGGATGTCTTACAGGCAGCTATAGAGTGAAGACAGTGGCATGGTGAAGAGCTAACATGACAACATGTGGTCACTCACATTATAGCCATTGTATTAGTCAGGATTCTCTAGAGAAACAGAACCAAGAGTAATATATATATATATTTGAATTGGCTCATAGAATTATGGAGAACGATAAGTCCCACGATCTGCTGTCTGTAAGCCGGAGACCCAGGAAAGCCAGTGCTGTAATTCTGTCTGAGTCTGAAGGCCTGAGAACCAGAAGTGCCAAAGGCAGAAGATGGATGTCCCAGCTCCAGGAATCAGGAAGGAAAGAATGAATTCCTCTTTCCTCCACCTTTGTTATATTCAGACCCTCAGTGGATTGGATGATGCCCACCCACACTGGGGAGTCCCCAATTCAAATGTTAATCTCATCAAGAAGTACCCTTACAGACACTTTTGGAAACAATGTTTAATCTGGGTACCCCATGGTCAATCAAGTGGACACATAAAATTAACCATCATAGCCATTGATCAGCAAACATGCAACTTTCTGGTCTTGGTGATAACATCTGGCTGTCTCTCAATTCTGACTCTTTCCCTCTTATGTGGTCTCCTCCAACCTCCAGGTCTGCTCTCATTGTCCTAGATATCCAAGATCACGCCCCTTCATATTCCAGTCTCCTGCTCCATCCCAGCCGGACTGATCCTCATTTGGCTTCCCTTGAACATAATTTTTTCCTTATTTTCTTTTTCAATCTATTGCTAAGACATCTACTCTATTTTTTGCTTCCTGTAGGAATTTCCTTTTTGTTTCTCAGTAGACTTTTTTTTTTTTCTCAGAAACAGCTTCCTCATGCAAATCAAATTCTTTGACTCTCAAAGCTATTATTACTGATGAGAGCTTGTATTAGAAATCAAAAAGAGAATATACTTCCCTTTGCATTACTGACATAGTTATCTAATTCTCCTTGAGTTATATCACAGTGTCTAGTACAAAAACAAATACTCAATAATGAACTATTATTATTATTACTATTACTGATGAAGGATCGGACAAGTATTTAAGAGTAAAGACAAAGCATAAACTCAGATTTATTAGTTCTAATTCCAGCAATCATTTAAACAGAAAAAGCTTGGTTTCTTTTGTGAGGAAGATCAGCCCTGCTAATCCTCCTCTTTTTGCTGAGGAAGACCGGCTCTGAGCTAAGATCTATTGTCTATCCTCCTCCTTTTTTTTTCCCCCCAAAGCCCCAGTAGATAGTTATATGTCATAGTTGCACATCCTTCTAGTTGCTGTATGTGGGATGCCACCTCAGCATGGCTGGAGAAGCGGTACGTCGGTGCGTGCCCGGGATCCAAACCCGGGCTACCAGTAGCGGAGCGTGTGCACTTAACCACTAAGCCATGTGGCCGGCCCAAGTAAAAGCTTGTTTTAAAAAGATTAATTTGTCAGATGTCTGCAAGATGGACTAGAGGAAATGGAGACTGGAGGAAGCATCTTCATATGGTGCCTGACTCATAAGAGATGCTCAGTGAATGTGGAATGTTAAATGAATTCATGTTAATGGAATAGAAATACTAAAATGAATGTCCAGTGGGGAGTACATGTAGAAATGGCAATAGTATAAATATTTTAGACTAGCATGAGAGAAGAAGCAAGTTTCAGTTACAGATTATCACAAACATACACACTAATATACCCACATAAGAAAGATGGCTTTATTACAAGCACCAGCTCTAACTCCCAAAAATATGTAAGTAAAAAATGAAGAAAGCGAGAAAGGAATTAAGGAAGGATCGAAGAAAGAAAAAAAAAAGATGAGAGGGAGGAAAGAAGCAAAGAAGGAGAGAAATGAAAGTAAAGAAATAGAGAAAATAATGAGATTAAATGATTGCTTAGGAAAGTCTTAAAAAACCAAAATCTCAGTTCTGGATATTAGAACTTTCTAAATTGTACTGATTATCTATTTATATGAGTGTCTCTGCTTCTCCTCTAGACTACAAGGTCCTTAAAGGCAGGCAGTAACTTTGCTAGATTGATCCTAGTAACTTCCTTATTGTGTTGCATAGATTATGTACTTAATAAATTGAATGAGAAAATGAACAAAGGAATAATTGATTAATAAATGAATGCATGAAAAGGAGCAACAGATTAGGAAATATAAGGAATCAATTTTCTAAAAAGAGACTGTTACCAAACAGGGGTAGCCACGTGAGTAGGGCCAGGAGCTTTATAGTTGTGATCTGACTGCCTTCTGCAAGTTTCCCAGCTCAAAAAATAACTACTCCGTTGCCTATCGAAAAGCCTGAAGCTTTCTATTAGAATTCACTGCTTTGGCCTCAAGGGCTTTTCTACCTTTAAGCGTTCTCTGTTAAATTACAGATATCTCTGAGATATATAAAATGTGAAGCTATTATCAGCTCGAACCTCAGTGGGGATTAGTGGGTGGCTGGTTGTTGGGAAGATGCGTGCCTAGGAAGAAAAAGAAGAGAGAAAAGGAAGGGACTTAGATTAACTGAAAGTTTAATGTGTCAAGTGTTTTACATATACTATGTCCTTTAATCCTAAAAACAACACAAAACAAAAACACTGCATCGTAGCTATTGTTATATCCATTTTTGAAGAGAAGAATCAAGTCTATAGAGGTTAAATCACCAGCCTGAGATAACTGCCAGTAAGGAGCAGAGTTGGAATTTGAATGGAGATTTGTCAGGCCTTTCACTAGGCAGTGCCCACTGCCAAAAGCCAGGAGGAAATTTTAAGTCCTGAAAAGCAATAATTTTATTAAGTGCCAGAAATATTGTGACATTTCCTTGCTTCCTTTTCTGAAAGGCAACTAATCATTTGTATTTGTTTTCTAGGGTTGCTGTGTAACAAAGTACCATAAACTGGGTAGTTTAAAACAACATACATTTATTGGTTTACAATTCTGGAGGCTAGAAGTCCAAAATCAAGGTATTGGCAGGGCCATGCTCCCTCTGAAGCCTCTAGGGAAGGATTCTTTCTTGCCTCTTCCAGCTTTTCCAACCTAGGGGTCCCTTGATTTGTGGAGCATAGCTCCAGTCTCTGCCTTCATCTTTACATGGCCATCATCTCTCTGTCTGTCTCTCTTTGTCTTCACATGGTGTTCTCTTCCTTGTGAAGCCAGATACTCCAGGGTTACTGTAAATATTCAATAAGAGCATGATTACTCTTTGACCTTATTCTCAACACAGATACAGATGAAAGGAATTTAATCTTGTTAATTTGTTATTTTCTTGTTTAACCTGAGGGATTCTCAAGAGTCACAAGGATTTATGAGCATATTTTGCAGAAGAAAAAGAATGTCTTTAAAGAAGTTACAACCACCAGATGACCAGCCCCCAGCTGCCAGTGATGACCAGAAGTCTGATCGCCCATGGGCTTATCTGGAGTGAAAGAAACATGGATTTTCCTTTGTTTCTCTGAAACTCCTCCTCCCAAGCCCCTTAGTGATGCCACCCCTGATATCAGTTCCCCTACATTAAACCCAGCGTATTTGGGATTAAAACCAAAAGCACCCATCCCCTTTCCCTGCTTCTCTAAGTTACATTCATATGTAAAGTTTGGTTTTTTAAACCTTTGTATCCCTGAACTTCACAAGGCAAGTAGAAGTTATAAATTGTTAGATGCCAGGGGCGTCCTGCTAACATTTTATCTAGTTGCGAGTCCTTTGATGTTTTATTACAGGGAAAGTGATGTCCAGGGAATATCAAGAAGCTGAAACTTCCCAGACCCCAACTCCTTGGCTTCCTGGTGCCAGAATCCACCTTCCACCATGGAGGCAGACAACCAAGGACACTCACCTGTGGATTCTCTTATCTCACCATTCTCCTCCCTGCAAGCAGCCTGACAAGGCCAAATGCAGGCTGGTGAGAAGGCGCCAACCTGAAAGGCCACAGCTCCCCCTCCCCTATCTAAAACTTCAAATAAAAACCCCTATCTTTTTCCCTTCCAGGAGATGGATCTTAGTTCTAACTCTCATCTCCTCATCTGGCTGTCTTTTCATAACACTCTTTCCTTGCCATAAGCCTGACATTCCTGTTTTTATTTTGGTCTCTCTCTTGAGTGGTGGGTAGAAGAAAATGTCTTTGTGTTTTGCAACATTGCCTCCATAAAGAACCCCTGTTTTGTTCTTTCATTAAGGCATATTGGAGAGAACCTGTCCTCCTGCCTTCTCATTTTGGACAATTTAAGTAAACTCTTCTCCATCTCCAAGTACCCGTGTCTCAGTGAGTAGCTTACTGTGCATCAGGCACACGAACTTCAGATTAAGAGGTTCAGTATCACTTGTGTCTCTGTTTTCTCTTCTTATGAGGAAACCAGTCATATTAGATTAGAAGTCACTTTTCCAGTATGACCTCGTTTTAACCAGATTACATCTGCAAGGAACCTATTTCCAATTAAGGTCATATTCACAGGTATGGAGGTTCGGACTTCAATATATCTTTTGGGGGTACACAATTCAACCCACGATACCATTTATTTCACTTGATCTATCCTACAATTAAAAAATATCTGTATATAAACCTCCTTTTACCAAGTGAATCTGTTTCGATGGAAGGCAGAGAAAGAAGGAAACAAAGTAAAGAGAAGAGTTAGAGTTTGTTACTATAAAGAAGATGATTTATTGTCATGCTGGAGGCAAAGGTCTCCCACATTTGCATTCACTCTAGGTAAAGAGCTCCAGGGGGTTAGTGCCTCTGAAAAGCTTGGCTGTGTTTACTGTATGAATAAAATGTTGAGTAAAGTGTTCCTGGTCATATTTCCAAGCAAAGCAACTCAATATATTGCCATTTTGGAGATGAGAAGGCTTCAAATGAGATTACCTCTGCATTGAATCTGGGTTGCCATTGGAGGTGATTTATCCTTTTAAATGACCAATGTATTTGCAAGACCCTCTAGAGTGACTGGATTTCTATTGCACATTTGCTGTTTTCTTATTTACGGTAAGCAAAGACTTTAATGATCAGAGTGGGAGCAAAAGCACTTTCAATTCTGCAGTCAAAAGATGGTCTTATGGAGACCTAAGACTCCTTAGATTTTTTTGTTTGTTTACTTTCCGTTTTCTTTATTTGTTTTTGCATTTGTGGTGCGAGATTTCAGAAGCTCTGTCAATCCTAGCTTTATTATTTCAGGGGCAAATCATTTTCAGCCAGTATCTTTGAGGTTTAAATCTGAAGGGATAAGCAATATAGGAGTTATTTGCCAAGTGGTCCTTTAGAAAAGTAATTAGTCACAGCAAACAATAGAGCAGATTCTCAGGGACCCTCCTATAGGCTCAGCACATTGTGTCCCCCTGCCACACCTTTCCCTGCACAGGTCTAATTTCTAGAAGATGGTGGAAGGTCTGTCAACTGATCAAAATGAGATCTTAGTATTTCCGTACAGATTTCCTTGCTTTACCTCCTCTTTTGACAGAGTCTGCCTGTAAGAAAATAGCATCTACTTCCAGAGAAATGTCAGCAAAATAGACAATTACTATGAGTTGTCAGCACATTTTGGGGTCACAAGCTCAGAGTGAGTTCTTCAAGCATTTGAATTCCATCTCTAACATTTGCACATGACAGAGGGCAAATGAGTTCCTCAAAAAGGACAGTAATAGGATGAATTCAGAAACAATCCTTGCACCAACACACACACAAAATTATCATTGCATAGTACTCACTTTAATTTAATAAATACTTTATTATTATCTTTTAATTATAGTCTCCCATGCAAGAGGTGTGAATGGCAGCAAGGCAGATTTCAGGCCCTTGCAAAGCTCACAGTGCCATACATGGAACATGAGAGACACATAAATGGCTCTAAAGAAGATAGAGCAGTGACCAAGATGGCCTTAATGTTTCCCTCAGCTTGACTGAAGTTTAGACAGGCTTCTTCAGGCTTCCATACCCCGTCCTCCTTCTCACTCTGGCCCTTACAGAATCCAGGTGACTTAAACACAGAGATGTTTCCCCTATCTTTTCTTAAAGCATTTACTTTAGAAAATCTGTAACTGTAAATTCTTTTTCTACCCCTTTGATGTGTAACTCTCTCACATGTATAACCATGACTGTCTCAAGGACTTGGGAGCCATCCACTTGAATATAGTCTTCAAAGAAGACAATGCCCCTATCTCCCAATCTCTGTGGGAGGATAGGAGCCTGACTTCTCTGCTTCAAGTTGTAAAATCTCTCCTGTCATGAAGATGAAAGTTTGCTTTTCCTTTGGGTAAGGTGAATTAATAAACACAGATGGCCTATGTTCTGCCCTCTCCATTCCGATTCTTAAAAAGCTCTCCTATCCTTTGTTTCAGTGGAGTTGAGTTCAGACTGTATTCTGGTTTCTTTCTCTTATGGCAATAGCCTTCAATTACATTTTCCTACCTGTTTAACTTTGCCCAGTGAGATTTTTGCTTCCATAGCACTAAGGTACATGCCTCAGAAAGTTCACTGGCAGAAGAATGTAGATCCTCAGGGGAAATCATGGAAAGTTTCAACACACTGGAAGAACTCAAGCCAAATCTTTGAATTTTAAGGAGTGGTGTTTTCAGAAGGAAAAGTAGAGGAAGAAAAAGAGGAAGAAACATAAGCAAACATAAAAAAAATTCATCAATTGGTCAAATATCAATTCAACACAATTTTTACCAAATGCAAAAATGTACTAAAGGTAAGTTTTGAGTTTCTAGCCATTCACAATGGATAGGTGCAACACGGAGGCTGTGGCTACTAGAATTCCGTTGCTGCAAGGCTTGTGGGCTCTTCTGCTCTCCTCAGGGCCCCTTTCTACCTCTCAGACTGACCGTCGCATTTTACTCCTTTGCTTCTCAATCTTTCTTCTACCCCTCCCCCATCTCTATTTCTCCACATCCAGTTTCTTCCTCTGTGCCCCTCAGCCTTCTTCTCCCCTCCCCACCATGTCTCCTGGAGCAGAGAGAGAAAAATGAGCTCATAGTTGAGTCTCAGCCAACCACTCCCCAAAGAGGGTGGAGAATACTGAGCATAAATGAAGCAGGAAACTGACACTGAGTAAAAGAAACTAAAGGACAAAGTTCAGTAAAGAGAAAACAGATGACACTTCCAATTTAGGATAATTCAAATTATAGCATGTATAATTTGGTCCTTTATAAAAAGGGACTATTTCAAAGGTGTTGATAGTGAGTGGAGAACCCACAAAGAATAGTGTAGTACCCCAGGACTAGTACCACAAGAATAGAGTGCCACGTCTAGTCTTGAAAGTTTAAGGGAAAGGAGAGGTTTCTGGAATCTGTACATTAGAAAGCTGTGTGGAGAGAGCTACCTGACAGGAGCTAAGACATTTGTCCTGTGGACAGTGCCAGCCATAGCTACCACATGCAAATAGATATCCCAAGCTCTCTCACATTCTTGCTAGTGTTTCCCACTGGCCTAATGCTTCTGAAAGCCAGAGGGCAAGAAAGCCCATTGATGCCATCCATACAGGTCAGTTTTGGGGTGGAGAGGAGAGTGGAGAAGGGGAAGCTTGATCTGGTGGGCAGATGGAAGATGTTTGGCATAGATTAAAAAGTAGAAAAACAGAAGCAGAGAGAAGGAAGACCAAGGGGTTGAAAACCCAGAGAGGGCAGAAACACCAAAGAGTTAAAAGGGGGAAAGGATAGACAGAAGGAAAATTGAAGCATAGAATGAAGAGAAACAGAGGGGCAAGGGTTCTAAACATGGAATTCTACCTCCAAAGCCCTCCTAGAATCTGTCAAACCATTAAATAAAAATTCTCATAAACATTATTAATAGTAACAAAGAAGAAATAAGTCTTTAGGAAGTCAATATCTGGTGAATTTGGCATATTGTCATTGACAAATTGATCTTTTGGCAGACAGAACAAGCTTTCAGTAAACTGATTTTCCGCACATTGGATTGCTCCCCAATAAAGTTGTATAATTACAGAAGTTTGGGAAACAGTAGGTCTCGTTTGGCTGAATATTTAGTATCTGATAGGAAATGTTGGTGTGTTATAAAGCAAGATTGGGGCCCTTGCCAGTCGAGAGGCTATCTACTTTTGAGTAGTCTAACCTGTGCACAGTCTCACCACGTTAATCACAGCTGATTGGACCAAAGATAAGTGCGGAACTTAAACGAAACAATTTTTTAAATAATAGCTCATATATATTGAGTGTTTACAACGTGTCAGGCACTATGCTAAGTGTTTTACATAGATTTTTTTTACATTTAGCCCACGGAATAATCTGCTTGTTGTTTTCAACTGGCTGTCTTGCATCCAGGTTCATCCTCCATCTTGCTCTGTTACCCAGATGATTGATTTCCACAGACTTCATCCCTTGTCCTAACTTCTGATTGGTTTGGGTCAATGAGAACCACTGGTAGGAGATGGAAGAGTGAGAGAAGAATTCAGAGATGTAGGCTCACCTCTGTGGATGCCGTTCTCTCCTGGCCTCAACACCCCCTACACTGGCTGGGCTCTGTCAGTTTTTATGGTGTGACCACTCTTCCAGATTTCCAAACTCTCAATCTAGCTCAGGTTACAACATCTTCTTAAGGTCAGAATAGGAAATTGAGTGGCAACGTGAAGTCTTGTTATTGCTTCTAGTCCCTAGGTGCTTCACCCTTCTCTGATGATTCCCTTAACCTTGCCCACTCCTTCTGTAAGTAGTCACTTTATCAACCTTTCCTTCGAGTGTACAATTTACTTCCTGCCAAGACCTTGGAAGATACATAATCCAATAAGGCAGAGATTATACAGATCTTATTTTACACAAGAGAAAACCAATGATCAGAAGTGTAAAGTGCTTTTTTCCAAGACCATACTGCTAGTAAATGATAGGGCTAAAATTTAATGAGTAAGTTCATCAGCCTTCAGAATCATCTATAATAGTCATCATCCTACATTTCTTCTCAACGACCAGGTTTTGAAGTGTGGGTTTCACCACTGTTCCACCTGGCTCTCAACTATCGTCTAAATCTGCACTGTCTAATATGGTAGCCACCAGGCACATGTGGCTAGTGAGTAGCCAGTGTCACATGTTGAAATGGCAATATTTTAGATATAATTTACATGTAATGTTCTATCTGTTTCTTTTCCATTTTTTAAAAATGAGACTACAGTTTTTTTTTTAATTACGTATGTGGCTTACATAATATTTCTATTGGACAACATTGAAAAGGCCATCTACTGGCCTTTGAGGTGACTTGGCATGGTGACTATTTTCTCCAGTGTGAATAGTCCAGATTAGGCAGAAATTTTGTCAACTACATCATGTCTCAGAGAGTTTTGTGTGCATGACATACAGAGCGTAACAGAATTAAGCAGCAGAGATGAAAGTTAAAAAACACACAGAGAGAAGACAGTAAGCAAATGTGAGAGAGGCTGTGGTTTACTAGATACATGAACAAATATCATCCACACAGTAGAGAGAGTAAAGAGAACTTAGTTGGTAAAGAATAATTAGTACGAGATATGGAAACGAGTTACTCATCATAATGACAAAACAGTATTGGAATAGAATGATGGAGAACTTTTTGGCAAGCAAGAGAAAAGATAATGTCTCGTTAATAAAATCAACTGTACTGTTTCCTAAACCACCTTCTGATTCTCTGTAAAGGCTTGGCTTTCAGGAAGTCAACACTGTTTGCTATTATCTTTTACTTCCCATATATTCTCACTAGCAAGCCTCAGTGATTAAGAGGCACTATTTGTCTTGTTCTGGGAGGGCCTAAATAACCTAGAACCTTATGATGGAGGGATTTGAGTGCAGTAACCTATGACGAGGAGCTGTAAGTTCAGAGGTCTCTAAGACTACCTTCAGTTTTGACACAATTGCCAGTTCAGGACTCTCAAAGACCACCTTCAAGTTTGAGAACATGCCAGAAGGACTCACAGAATTCACTGAAAGCTATTATACTCATGGTTACAATTTACTACAGTGAAAAGAACAGATTAAAATCAGGCAAAGGAAGAAGAACATAGGGTAGGGTCCTGGAGTGTTCCAAGCATGGAGTTTCCAATCTCCCAGTGGAGTTGTGCAGACAGTGCTTACTTCTCCTAGCAATGATGTGAGACAATGTGCATAGAGTATTTCCAATCACAGAAGTTCACCCAAGCCTTGGAATTTAGAGCTTTTATTTGGGCTTGGTCACATAGACAATATTGGTTGCACACATGACTGACCTTAGCCTCTAGCACCTCCAGATGTAGAGATGACAAAAATGGTGCCACCTCTCCCTCACCATAAATCACATTGTTAGCATAGACTATCTGGTGTGGCCCAAGGTGCCCAGGTAAACAAAGACCTTATCAGGCAGGATACACCAAGGGCTTAGAGATTACCACTCAGGAGCTAGGACAAAGACCCAAACATTTCTCTGGGAAAAATTAATCCTTTTACTGCACAAAAGACCTTGAGGGCAATTGTCTAAGTTGGAGAGCCTTGAGTGTAATGACATCTCTCTGCACTTACTGGGGAGAGTAGAGGAGGAGCCATTGAATAAATAGCTTTTTCCTCAGTGCAAATGTTGATATGGAAAGAAAATAATGCATTTAACCTGCTGTGTTTTCTTCTATGTATTTTATTTTCCCTTCTATTTTATCCCTATTTTAATTGCCCCTCCTCTTATCTCTATTTCCCTTTTGTCAATACTGTATCTCTCAGTACCTTGAACTCTTTGTGGTGACCCAGTAATTTACGCAGAACAGAGACCAAGCTTTGTCTTCCTTGTGGAATCTTAGAAAATGCTTTTATCTTGTGCTTTTCACCAATATTATAGAGAGGGAATACAGCCTTTCAAATGCAGCTCAAAGACATAAATTTTCCCAACTTTATATTGGTCAGTTCCTTTTCTAATAACAGTAATTTCTCTTCCCTAAAGATTCATGATATTTGAAGCGATGGACAAATCCTACTCTCCATTTTCATATTTTATCAAGGAAATTATCCAATAATTATATGGAGCTTTGATATAAAACAGTCAATCAGCATAAGATAATCTTTTAATCATAGTACTTTTGATTTTTAGACCCCAGATATTTTGCTTTGAGTGAAAGGTATCCTCCACCCCAAATTTCAGAGGCAATAGAGAAAATGACTGCCAAAGGGGTTTCCTATATCCTACACAGAAAATAAGGGGAAGAAAAAACAACCAGCTACACTTTATCATCCATGGAGCCTATAACACAGTCTAAGATAAAAGATAATGTAGAATATCACTGGGAATGTTAGATAATAAAAGAGAGAAACAAGACAAACAAAGGGGTCTAGAATAATGAGGGACCCACAAGAAGGCAGAGATAAAATCTGCACTGCTAAGCCTTATTCCATTGGAGGATCCCCTTTTTGAGGTCTTCTCACCTCTATCCTTCCTTCCTCTTGAAGTTATAAACCTCAAGCAATGTGGTTATTCGTGCTGCTTTTTAACTATTTCTCCCTTGCCGCTTTCCAGGGTTGGATTCTGTTTCTTAGACTCTCTTGTTTGGGTGGGGCAAGTGATAGTCCTAGCCAATGAGTGATGAGCAAAAGTAATATGTATCACTTCTAGTAGGAAAATTTAATTGCTTGTGCAAGGACCCTCCAGAGCTTTCTTTTTCCTTCTTATGACAACTTTTGATTTCCAGACAGTCACTCCTTCATCAGCACAGAATGCAGTCACAATGAGCAGAGTGCCAAACCAACCAGAGATTGACAGGCAGGATAAGTGAGGTATATACCACTGAGGTGGTGAATGAAGTGGGTGAATCTCACCTCATTCAAGTGGACCCAAAAAGTTACCATGGCTCTAAAATCACATTATTCTGTACATTGCCAAGGACTATTGAGAGATGTGGCAATGTGATCAATATATCTATCTGAAGCATTTCAAGTATTTAGGAGAGAGAGTTATTTAGGGTGAATAAAAGTGTTATCCGACGTTTGCTTACTGCAGAATGGGTGCGGATGTGTTCCTAGGACTGTCCATCTTCCATCAGCACCGCTCCCAAATGCTGGCTTTGGCCCTTATTTCACATTTATTTTTGCACTAATTTCCTCATTGTATAATTTTTCAATATATTTTAAACTAGTCTGGTATTTAACTCATTTATGCCTTTAACTTGTTACAAGTAATGAGTTAAGGTGACAGAAAATCAACTGGGCTAGAAGCCATTCTGTTACTTACTCCGTGGTTGGTCTTTGATGGAAGGATCTTTCCCTAGATAGACAGCCCTAAAGGCTGAGGTATAAACCTGGGGAAGTAGTCTAGGAGAAGGGGGATAATATGACCAGTAAAGGTACACATCTCTTCATTCCAGAATATTTAGAGCACCATCCCAGCTTTGTGGAGGAGGGATTATGTGTGCGTGCAAAGTGAGATGTGGTTAGATCCAAGGGTCTTTAATATGAACCGACCAACAAGCTTGTGTGAAGCTCCCGTGCTGTTTGACCTCAGATAAAGAGAGTTCCCTTTTAACCTCTGTAGTTATCTTATGAAATATTTAAATAGCTGTATATTTTTTTGCTGTCAAATTTAGAAGTCATCTGTTACCACAGTTATTCTATTTGTAGATGCCAAGGGGAAAATCTGCATATCCATTATTGCTGAAACAGGTCTTTTTTAGGGCTCCCAAGCTTTCAATATTGGGACCCAAACCAGGCAAATAAATCAGTAATAATGACAAATTGTAGGTAGAGCAGGTGAGCTTTGGAACATGTTATATGATTAATGACAGGATTCTTGGGATTGGTGGAAAATATCATCATTAAGGGGCTATCAAATAGCCCAGAGACAAGACCATTATGCATATCATCCTGTCTGTTTACAACACCATCTAAATACCCATCTTGTAGAGTTGAAGCAATTGCTAGAAGCAAATGAGCAAGAAAACCATAGAATAATTATTATGGTGAGTTTTCCCACCATAGACAGAGGCCCCAGTCTCAGCGCTGTTATTTTCTAATACTAAGGCATGAAGGCAGTTCTTTCATTTAACAAATATTTATTAAGCACCTACTATGTATCAGGCTTTTTTTTTACTGGTCACTGAGAATACTTTGTGGAACTAAAGAGACAAATAAGCGAGAGGCGTGGTCCCTGCCCTCTCTAAACTTACGGACTGATACAGGGGAGACAACATCAATCAAAGAATCAACAAACAAATGGACAGTCTCAATTGTGTTAAACATTACCAAGGACAGTACATTACGGGAGGAACTGACCTAGTTAGACTCTTCTCTGTAAAATAGGAATGATATTGATACCTACCTCCCAGGATTACTATGAAGATTAAAAGAGATAATATATATTAAGAGCTGACATACAATAAGGGTAGCATACATTTTCCCCTTCTGTCTGTTTATTTTTCTAAATGAAAGGCATTCATTTCATTTTTCCTACTTACTGCTGGATTCTGAAGTATTATGAATGGTCTTTATTAGAAAGAAAAGCTAATGGTGATGTTTGACCTGTACACTGCACTCTTCACTGCTCACAATGCTGGCAGCTGCACCCTCCCCTCTCACTCTATTCCCAAAGCTGTATTTTTCTAGAAGGCTCCCATTTAGCAAATTCATTTTCCCATCCTCCCATACAGCAGAATTTAGATCTTGCCTGAAAACATATATAAGATAAAATAAACTTCCAATGAAAGTTGTCACAAATACATTTTACAAATACAGTATCTAAGACAATACAGAAACTTTATAATAAACTTCAGTGAGAAAGAGGGAAATTGCAACTGTATGGAAAATATAAAAAATGAAATTAGGGATGATGAACTGAAGCTCAGTGGTAGAAACAATTCTCATTTAGACCTCATCTACTTCTCTGTGAGGTGAATGAATAATGAAACACGAGCAAATGAAGAGGTTTAATAAATCACTTCTTGAGAATTCATGGATGTTTCTTGGGAAGGCCACCAGAATAAAAAACTTGCCTTTTAAAGGAGATCTTTATACTTTTAATTTTGGAATAGTGAAGGACACATACCATGTTGGTCTAACTGTCACAATATAAAAAGGCAGCTGAGATGCTGATGGGCCGGAGTAGGGTTTGGGAAAGATCATGCAATTTAGTGTTCTTTGGTCTGCAAGAACTAAGGATTAAACCATGCTCTTTGTTATTGACTCTTCATGTTTAGGAACTGTGCTGTGTTTTATAGCTTCTGTTTTCAGTGGAGGCGTATCATGTGAGGGGGCATGCATTTAGAGGATACCTGGCTGGGGAGAAAAAGGCAACACTGAGCTCCTATACATGATAACCCCCTACTGCTTACAACGATTACCATGGATATAAGAATTGAACCCACAATCTAGATGTCACATACATACATGATAACGTCATATATATATACGTGACGTCATGTATGTATATGGTGATTACCATGGATATAGGAATCAAACCTGCAACCTAGACATCATCCATATCCATACCTTGCTCATGCTAACGGACCAAGCAGATTCTAAAGTTTGAGGCCTAAGGGAAACTATTTTAAACTTCTGGTCAAGTGAGACACTTGGGAAATAAGAGAGCCTTAAGGGATGTCTCTACCTCTGCCAGTGGAGAAACATATCATTTAACCCAAAAGATCTATAGATAAAGATTTCCACCTTCTATAACAGTGTTCTCAAAGTATGGTATGCCTTAGGGAAAGGAGGTGAAGCATAAAGCAGGAAAGAAAGACTTTTTATGACTATATGGTTTAAAATGTTTTGGCTCCTAAGGGAATCTGTTGGCATGTAGGAAAAATTTGGAGAGAAAACAGTTGGAGAAGTTTAAGTTTCACTTGCTCCCATTTACTCATGACTCTCTGTCCTTCACACTGGGAAAGGATTCTCTAGGATAAGAGAAAATGAGATTCAAGGAAAACATGAGAGAAGAATTGGAGGTAAATACCAGAGGAAGGGGGTCTGTGCCCACTCCCTGGGCCAAGTCCCAGGAGGCGGTGAACCATCAGATGCATGTATAGGAACGGAGAGCAGAGAGGCTTGTGCCCTGCAGGGTGGTAGCAAACATTGTTGGGGGAAGAATAAGGTGCACAGGCAATAAAGAGGTGCATTATCTGACAAGGATTCAACCACAGCAATAAAACCAACTAGAAGTCTGCTTTTTATTATCACCATGGGCAGGTTATTTTAAACAATGTCAGTAATAAAATGCTTCTCTAGACTAAGTAAAAATATTTTCTTAGTCTAAGATCTAAATAATTGTTACATTTAATGTTGAGTTTTAATAATATATACCTAAGCTCAGAATTAGTTCATACTTTTAAAAAAAAATTATCCTTTAATAAATATTATATTCTACATAGAAGCTATTCAGAGAACTCCCAGCTATTCAGTGGGCCTCTGTAGTGGGTTAATGGTGGCCGCCAAAAGATATGCCCATATCCTAATTCCCATAACCTGTGTGAGTTTTGAAAAATGGTCTCTGCAGGTATAATTAAAGTTCCTGAGACGAGAAAACCCTGGCTTATTGAGGAAAAGGAACCCTAAGTGCAATGACAACTACACTTATAGGAAACACAGGGGAGAGAGACACCTAGAGAGGAGGAGAGAGACCGTATGAAGATAGAGACAGAGATTAGGGTGATGCAGACACAAACCCATGAATGTTGACAGTCACCAGAAGCTGGAAGACACAAAGGACAGAATCTTCCCTAGGGTCTGTGGAGAAAGTGTGGCCCTGTCAACAACTTGATTTTGGATTTCTGGCCTTCACACTATGAGAGAATAAATTTCTATTGTTTTAAACCGTCAAGTAATTTGATACTGCAGCCCTAGGAAACTAATAGAGCCCTAACCCACATGCTCAACTATAAGCAAATTCCTTCCTGTAATAACTTTGTGAAGGTTCAGAGTCATTCCAGCTCCCTTTTGCAGTAGTTAACATCTCTATACCCTGTGTTTAAACAGAATATTTCAAATAAACAATGATACCACAGTGATGATAAAAACAAGGAAAGAGAACTTGAATTATTTTCACTTTTGCCGTAATGTGACTAATGAAATTTTTTTTTGTATTTAAAAGTTAAAAGAGTTAAATAGAGCATAAACTGTGAAGTATAATGTTTTGTTTATTGAGTAAACATTTTGGTTCATGCATGAAATATTTTACTGAATTTAAATACCTTTAACATAGAAATTTTTCATCTTTTTATTATAATTATTATTAAATTATAATAGTATTATCACAGCAATAGAGCACCATTTATTTTAAGTTTCCTCCAAAGAAACATTAATGTAATTAGAAAGTACAAATTCATTACTTTTTTTCATTTTTTGTATTGTTATATTTATTATTCATTTTTTTACTGGTATGATTATATATATGTATTTGCACAAAGTTTAATGGAGGACAATTTTCACTGAATGCATTTCTTTTCTGACCATTGTTATTTTTCATGTCACTTCATGATTATTACTGATGATAATTTTGACGTATATAGGATTAGTTTTAGAAACAAACTCTTTGGGACACAAACATGCTAGGCATGCCCACTGCTGGCCTGTTGTGTGGTTAGAGCCCGGTGGTAGGGCAAGACCCTACAGGAGAAATGGCAAGTGCTCCACTGGGTAGATGAGGTTGTAGCAACACAGAGGATCTCTTGTCCTGGCATGTTTTGGAATCAGGAGAAGGATTTCCATGTGCCCCACAGTGGTAATAATACAGCTAAGAAAGTCACTGGACTATAGATGGCTCTATGGTGACTTTCATGAACCAAAGTCTAAACACAACACAAAATGCTGCTAGCCTTAGTGGATGCTGGTCCCGACAGATATTTAGAACCACTCCTCTTTAGTGTTCATCATTGACATCTTTGTAAGCCCTCTCCAATTCCATAAGGAAGCTAGTAGGGTTTGGACATCCGACTGACTGAGAATATATTTCTACCTCTTTTGCAGAATGAAAACTAAAATTAGAAATTTAGCTAAGTTGAAGAAAACTGAAGTTACTTTTATTGCTCACTTTCACTGTAGACTAGAATTCATATCTGTAATATACATTTCCCAGAAGAATAAACTGAGATTTAGGTCATGTGAGTTGTCCCAGGTCTCACAAGTAATTAAAGAGAGACCTAAGGTTCTAATGCAGGTCCATCTCATTCCAAGAATCCCACCTTTCTCCATGTTAGGCTATTGCTCCGGAAACCACTGAGACTTCTGATCCATGGAAAAAGAATATGCTGGGACAATTCAAGGGGTGGGGCAAAGGTTGGCCCCTAAGTTTTAGAATTATTGCCTCCTAAAGTTTTGGTTATCTTTATCCTTGGCTTACCATGGAGGAGCAGGATGGCTCCATGGCAGGCAGGATTCACACACAGATGGTTTTGAATCAAAGCTTTACCACTCATCAGCTGTGTGACCTTGGAGAAGTTTCTCTACCTCTCAGTATCTTTTATTTTCATCTCTTATATGAGGGGACAAATAACTCAGAAAAATGCAGAGATTAGAAATTGCAAATATAAAACCTCTGGAACCTAGTAGGGCATTACAAACTGTACCTTTTTATATTATCTTTATGAAGACATAACATTCCAGAATAGCTGTAAACATCACTAACATTGCACACACAGCCTCTGATAACTAGTATTTGAATAGGTGACGTAACTGGGGAGTATTGTTTTTATTTATCCATTGATTTATTGTTTATTTTTGCTGACAACGTTGGGTATCCTGGCCTGCCTGGTGCATACAGGGAAGGTTAAAACTAGATAGGGTATTAATTCCCTTAAAATTCTCTGTCTGTTATAACTTCCTGATCCTCTCAGCGTGAAATTGATTAAGAAACTCACATCACTTAATTCTTTTCATAATCACCTAGTGGGAAACTTGCAAGGAAGAATTTTTTTTTCTTAATGGGTAATGAGCCAAGTGAGGCATGCAGAGGTGGCTATTCAAATGTAAGTTTCTCCCTTCTTATGAAATGCCCAGAAAAGCAGTCTTCCCTGCTGGGCATCACAGATGGAATTCTGGAAGTCTGGTGAGTTGGTAGAGACAGAGTAAAAGGGATAAGAGGTAGGAACAAGGAAGACACGTTGTAGAAAATGGAAAAATGAACAAAACTAAAATAAGTCATCCTGGCTGTTTCTGATAGGAACCAGTGGAAAGGGGGTAAAGAATGCATTTGAGAGAAGGCTATCTATTAAAAAGAAGCCCTTTTAATATTTCTACAGGAAAATAAAGGAGAAAGGAAGATGCAAGCAAATATCTCTGATAGAAACTTCATACCCTACAAAGACAGTTTCCAAGAATTAGAAAAAACATGAGGTTTTAGAGACAGACAGATCTGGGACTGAATATCTTCCAGTAGCTGTAAGTGTGACCTCTGGCTACTTGCTTAACTTCTGTCGATCAATGTCTCCTCACCCATTGCTGAGTATGTTATTTCTTCACTTGTTGATAATTTAGGGGTTTACTTCCCTACACTCACAATTTTATTCCTTTGATCACTGTATTAAATTTGTTTGGAATTTCATGTCCCTATGTCTATCTATTCCGGCTGACTGAGCTGATTGAGGCCCATGGTGACATCTTAAATCTCTGCTTGGTCAATGTCATTACCACTCCATTTTTGCTAGAAGCTGAAGTTAGTTACATGACGACTTTCCAGGTAGGCAGCTAATGGATTTTTTGATTCTTTGCTTGGAGTGTGTAGGAGGGACAGTAACTCTCTTAGACCTTGACAAGAGGGGCCCAAGCCTTGCATCGTGCTCTTTGAAGGGTCTGCTCTGACTCTCCTCTAGTCACACTCTTTCCCATCAAGCAATAATTCCCTGGGGCCCCAGAAATGTGTCCACACTTAGATCATGCCCTCTTCTAGATCACGCTGTGAATATCAGAACACAAGAATTCTCTGTCTTTGTTGAACCTGACGTGGCTTCCAAGATGGATCTGTCCTCAAGGGTGGACTTTGCTGGTGATATGTTGACTTTTAGGCTTCAAGGAAGGTTGTTTGAGAGGGGGCATGTGGATAAGGCTAGGGACTATAGGCTGAAGTATTCCCCACAAATGCATGGGAGGCCCCCCAATGGCATAGAGCAATGTATGGAAAAAGAAGATTGCTGGGCCCAGGCCAGGCCTCCCCATGCAGCAGGTTCTGGCACAGAACTCTGAGGACTCGAGGAATTCTAAATTCAAACCTGACTGTCCAGGTCATTATAAAGGTCAGGGATAGAACTTTTTTTTAATAGTAAGCTTTATTTACATTTCTTAGATATTTAGACATATGGCAAACAATTCTTGTCAATGTTAGGGGTGTCCCTGGAGAAACCCATCTCTGCCATCCTCCTTTCAGTGAGAAAGGTAGGAAGCTGCATTATACAGCATGGATGTTCATTTCCAAATCGCTCTGATACCATTTCTGGAGGGCATCTTCTCACTCCAAAGAGGTTCTTCCCTGTGTTTGGATTCCATGTATTTACTTTGGGCCTTTCTCTTTAGACTGGCTTTTATGTTTCTAAGAAATACTTGGCAACACTTTGAAAGACAGTCAATGAAACACTACGGTGTAGTCCTATCAAAACTTGTAGGCAGCAGGATGGCGCTGAATAAGGAAAGAGTGGAAGGTCCAGGGAGGTCCAGAGGTCCACGAGGTCCACATAAACCTCCTATGATTGTTCAAAAGGAAGAGGAATTAGGACTGAGGATTTTGAGGCTCCTAATGAAAATCACCAGGTTAGAGAAACAATTAACCTAGAAACAAGAATCATTCATTAAGGAGGTTAGAACCTTAGACTAAGAATATTGTTGATGCACTTGGGAGGCTGACGTTAAGGAAAGATAATTTGTCTTCATGCCGTTTAAATTATACCTGGCATGGCGCATTATTAGAAAGAGAGAAAACACCCCTCTGGGAATTCAAGCTTGTGCCAGGTCAGGATCGAATGCCAAGGAGTTGCACTGGGAATAGAACTTGGTCTGACCTTATTCAACGGAGAGGCCTTCCTTTGGAAGACCAGGAGAATGAGCAAATGTGTATTCTGTGTTTTAGCCTTTTCAAATGCCCTTGTTATTTGGAGTCAGAAGACCCATGACTCCAATGACATGGGCAAATCTTTGTACACCTCTTAGCTTCAGCTTTCTACCTCATGGAACTGCTGCGAGAATTGTTCTCAGACGGTGCATGGAAATTGCCATTACACCTGCAAAAAGTCAGTTGGTGGCCACATGAATAGCAGAATTGGTTATTAGTTAAAAGTTAGTTGTTATTAAGAATGTTCAGTTAAGAGTTTCACCTTCTAGATTGGTGGTTGTCTACGCACTAGTTAGGGCTACTCTAGGGCTTAAATTGTCAAAGGTGCAGGTCTGTGGCTCACATGCTGTACTTTTCTTATCAACTTCATTCTAAGAAAATTCAATATCTTTGAAGTTCTTTAAAAAATTCATTTCCTAATTCTATACTTGGGTTTCTAAAACATTTTTAAACTAATCTAAAGGGGGTGAGTATAACCATCACATATAACTCTTCCCAAATTTTTAAGATCTAACATAGTTCTGGGTGGAGGGAAGAGTTTTTATTTCTGCTGACCAAACATAAGAGCAGATCATAGTTAACAGCTGAGGAAGCAGCTGTGATATGATGGAAAAAGGCCTGATCTTAAAGTCAGAAGGCCAGCAATTCAATCACATTTCTGATATTTGGTAATTGCGTGTCCCCTGAGAAAACGCTAACATTTTTTATTATGAGTTTTCTTATTTTAAAAACAAGGATAATAATTCTACCATATTAATCCACCAGGTAGAGTTGAGAAGTACATAAAGTGATCATCCTGGGCTCTAAAGTCAGGCTATAAGGAAAACCAAACTGAACCAAAGGAAAAGAGAGTAGCCTAGTTATAAGCATGTCAATACTTAGTAAATATTTACTGATTTGCTTGAAGTGTGGTAAATGAAGGTATTTCTGTGGAATATCATCCACAGAGCAGTGTAAAGATGTTTCCACAGGTATTTGGAATTAGGGTAGATTAGAGAGCATGAGAGAGTAAAAATTGATTTCTCTGACTCAATTGGTTCTTTTATACTCTGTATTGTTACCAGAATAATTTTCCATAAACACAATGGTGATCATGTTACCTTATTACTAAAAAACTTTGAAATTTTTGCGCTGGTAATCTAGCAAATGAAGATCTAAGGTCCTTCACAGAATAGGTCAAATTCCCTTCGCTGGCTTGTGGGAAGATAAAGAGAAACTGCTATTGGGTCCAGGGTTTCTTTTCCGGGTGATGAAAATGTTCTAAAATTGATTGTGGTGATGGTTGAACAACTCTGTAAATATGGTAAACACACACACACACACACACATTAAATTGCACATTTTTTTTGCAGGGAAAGAGTCACCCTGAGCTAACATCTGTTGCCAATCTTCTTCTTTTTTTTTTTGTTTTCCTCCCCAAAGTCCCAGTGCATGGTTGTATATCCTAGTTGTAAGTCCTTCTGGTTCTTCTATGTGAGCCGCGACCACAGCATGACAGCTGACAGATTGGTGGTGTGGTTCTGTGACCGGGAAATGAACCCAGACTGCCGAAGCAGAGAGAACACCAAATTTTAACAACTAGGCCATTGGGGCTGGCTCTAAATTGTACATTTTAAAGGGGAAAATTGTGTGATACTGAATTATATTTCAGCAAAATTGATATTTTAAAAAAAATCTCCCTTTTCAGATATTTTTCCTTATTTATTTATGTATTTAATTTTGTGTTGTTGTTAACCTTGGTTTTAACATATCAGATATTTTTTCTTTTTCTTTGTTTTTTGTGAGGAAGATCGGCCCAGAGCTAACATCCATGCCAATCCTCCTCTTTTTGCTGAGGAAGACTGGCCCTGGGCTAACATCTGTGCCTATCTTCCCCCACTTTATATGGGATGCCGCCACAGCATGGCTTGACAAGTGGTGCCTCGGTGCGCGCCCAGGATCCGAACCCTGGCGCAAGCAGCAGAGCGTGCACATTAACTGCTATGCCACTGGGCCGGCCCCAGATATTTTTTCTTAAAACTTGTTTCCCAGTCCTCATCCCAGCACATGTACTCTACTATAAGCACGGAGGACTACTTATTTTTCCCTGAAGATCCACTTCCTCATGCCCTTATCTGTGGTATGTACTTTGCCAATTGTACTTCCTCTGCCTCTTGAGTTCCTGTAGGTCTCTCAAGGCCAGTACGAAATGCTGCGTCTTCCAGAACACGTCCTCCACTCCCACTGACCATAAAATTAATATCTTTTTCCTTCAGGCAATCATACGTTCTTATTTTAAAACAAAATTGAGTCTGATTTCAATTTTTGTTTTATTTTACAATAAAAGTGAAGTCAACTTGGGAAGAGTTTCTCAACATGTTTCTGTGAAACAACTCCCTTGATCTTGTAAGATCAAGAAGGCATGGTGTTTTATTTGCTTATATTTTCCCAAGTACCCATCTAGCCTTGTGCTTTTCATGTAACATTCATACAATAAATGTTTATTAAATTTAATGTAATTGTTGTAACACAGAGAAGTTATCTAAGAAAAAATTGTGTTATCCTTACTACTTCATTGACGTAGACACATGGGTCAGATGTTAAACATGTTGAAAATACTTCTCATAAATCTTCATTTAGAGTCATTAATGCCAAAGAATGACAATCTCACTAAATACTGAAGAATGTATTTTTAAAAACACATGCTAACATTTGGATTCATCAAGCTTTACTGCTAAATCCCGCATTCCTTGTTCTTTCCTGCTCCAATTAGAGCAATTCTGTTATCTTCTAGAATTTTTGACACACTATCAGGGGCAGATTTTGAATACCATTCTATATTTATTCAAAAGTGAGTTCACTCTAGAAAGGGAAATCAAAGCTAGGGCACATCTTACACTTATTCTTTGAGTAGGTTTATTATTCTAAAGCATTTATATAAATGGACTTTAAAGTATTATTGATTTTTATCATATTGCAATTCCTAAAAGGGAGAATTATTATTTTTTAATTTTCTCTCTCATCACCTTATTTAAGATTATTGCTTTCTCACAAGCTGAAAGTCCACACATTTTGTATTTCTCTGCAGTGTTCTCTTCCTACTTTAACACATTGCCCTCAATGCAAAAGTGGAATCCTCAACCTTTTGGCTACTAATGTATTTTTTAGAATTCCTCTTGGGTTGCAGGGGCTTGCTTGCCAACAAAATGTCAGAAAAAGGAGGGGAAGTTGCTCTGAGGGAGATAGACTTTCTCTAGGAAGTGTATATTGTGACTTGATACTTGATTACTCATTTTTGTGTGTATATAAATTGACCTAATAGTCACAATATTCATGTAAGATAGATATTATTATCATAAATTTAAAGCAAAGAAAATAGGCTCATAGAAGTAAGATGATTTTCTTAGAGTAACACAGCTAGTAAGTGACAAAATTGGGGTTAAAATTCCCAGATATATCAGTTATCAAAACTTGTGCCTTTCTATCTTGCACAAACCTTCAGTTCTCTGCTTATTTGTCTTTCTCAATCTCTAAGTCTTAAGTTAGGTCTGTACTCTTTCCAAGTATTTATCACTTGCACCACCAAAGCAAATCTAGATTCTTCTTTCCAGCAGCCTGTTATACAATTACTAATATGTTTTGATAGTTGTCACAGGGTCATTTAGTCAACTTTCTACTTGAGTGAATGTACATAAACTTTGTACTTGTACATCAAATTTGTACTTGAATTAATGCAGATGCCCAAGAATGTTAGTGAAAAGTAAAAATTATTTTGTGGAAAATTCTGAGATAACTGAAGTATAGTGATTTACTATTATGCAATAACTGCAAACAAATGGGGTATTTGCTGAAATACAGTCATACTTGTGGGTAGTCACTTCACGGAACATGGTTATATACTTCATATATAATATTAGTCATAGTACTGCCAAATGTCAAAATTAGAGTGCAGAGATTTTTTAAAAACAAAACAAATAAATGTAGATTTTGAAATATGGCCATAAATTCTGATAAACGAACATCAGTTAATTAATGTTTCTTATTATACACATAAAAAGCACAGAGAATATAAACAATGAATAAAGGAAGTAATGAAGTAAATGAAGTAAAATTCCTTCCTTCACCTGGTTCGTAAGTACATCCTGCCCAGACATGCTTTTCTTTGCCGTGTTAAGAACAGATGAATTGAAGTTCTAGCCTCATAACGCATCTTCATGACTCCAAATATTAACTCCTCTAATTTATTCTCCACATGATTTCCAGAGTGTTCTTTGAAATCCCGGGTCCGATGATGCTTCTCTCATGTTAAAACTCATCACTGGCTTCCCATTCATTGTGTGCATGATACAAACACCTTAGCTTGGCTCACTATGATCTTCATAATGTAACTCCTTCCTATCTCTTCTCTTCAACTTTGCTTCATTTCTCCCCGTACCATGCTCTGTCCTCGCCTATTTGATAAACTACTTGTAACTCATAGTTACCAGGGTCTCTCTTGCTCCTAGGCTATTTTCCCTTAGTCACTGTGTAAGACAGTGCTAGTTGTTTAACAATATCTATTCCACTCTTCTTGTTGGACACATTACTGCCCAGCTAGATTATGTTTACCACTGTCTTTTCAATTAGGTGAAGTCACATGGCCTACTTCTTGCTGATGGAAGATGAGAAGAACTGGTGTACATTGCATCCAGGCCTGAGTCTGAATATATTAGGTATGTCTCTTTCATATTCTCTTCACATTTTCCACTCGTTGGAACCCAGATATTATGTGACCAACTTTGACAATGATATCAGACAACAACTATGCCTTAGAAAGCTGAGACGCAAAGACTTGAAAAGAACTTAAGTCTATAACTGACGATGAGAAGAAGAGCTGTGTTGCTGACCTAGGCATTCACATTTGGACTGTCTTGAAGAGAGAAGTAAACTTCTCTGTGTTTTAAGTTATTATATTGTTGGGCCTCTTTGTTACAGCATTACAGATTTTGCTTAATGAAGAAACAACCTTTGTTTTTCTTGCTCTGCGCTTTGCTTGCGCAATTCTTACCTGTCCTTTATATCTAAGTTTAGATTTCTTGCCTGACTGACCTCCCACCCCAAGTCCGGGGACCTCACCTATGTTCTTCCAATGGTATCTGATTCTTAAAAATGTTACCTAATATTTATTGAATATATGCTATATGTCAGGCACAATTTAAAGCATATTTGCGGCATCCTATTTAACATAATAATCTTATTAAATAGATATTAAAACATTCTCCATTTTATAGATCAGAAAACAGCGTAACAGAGAGGTTAAGTAAGGTTATATTTTCTAAAAGATAACTGCAACTATGTTTCTTACTTTATGCGTTCTCTTAAAACGTGACTTTAACACTTCTTCCATGGAAAGATGGAGTTTTTGTTTCCTATCCCTGAAACTGGGTGGACTTGTGACTACAGAAGAGACACACTCTGACTTCTAAGGCGAAATTGACTCTCAATTGGTTCTCTTGGGATGCTCACTTTTGGGCCACTCAGCATCCAGATAGAAGATCTGAGGCTACCATTGCTGTGAGAACGCCTAGGTTACAAGGACTGGCCGTAGTGTTCTGGCCAACATCCACAGCCCAAGTCTCAGCCAGCATTTATTGCTAGACGAGTGAATGAAGATGCCTCCTGATGATTCCATCTTTGAGCCATGTTCACTCCGAGTTTCTAAGTCTTCTTAGATGAAGCTCCAAGTGTATGGAGTAGAGATAAGTTATCACCATGCTCTTTCTAAATCCATGACCACAGAATCTGTGAGTGTAATAAAATGATTGTTTTAAGCTTTTAAAGTTTTTTTGTAACTGGAACATTGCCAAAAGTAAAAAATCTGATAAGTAGAATATCTAAGATTCAAACGTGAAATGTCTGATTTCAGAGACCTTAGACACTACATCCCTTGTGCTTAGCTTCCTGTATAGAAACTGCCTGTTTATTTGTTTGAACCCCTAGCCAATTTATAAAGTACTTTAAGGCAGGTATTTTTTTCTTATTCATCCAAGAGAGCAAGGATTTTTACCTGTTTTGTTCATTCCTATATCCCCTAGTCCAGCACAGTGGCTGATACGTAGTAGACACTCAACTAATGCTTGTTTGATGAATGAATAAATGATAGGGTCTATGATGGGAAGTACTGAGAGCACTGACTTCATCTCGTAGAATTCCACAAGCTAGTATAAGCTAATGTTTGTTAGCATCCACCAGTTGCTTGATACTACGCTAAACGCTTTACAAATGTTCTTGTTTAATCCTTACAGCCCCATAATGGAGGTGTTATTAAGAGATCCATTTTAGACAGGAGGAAATGGATATTTTGAATTAATAAAAAAACTTATTCAAGCCTCCATAGTTATTAAGGGAAAACATTTAGGTCTAAACTTTGACCTTAGCATATGCTGGATACTCTCCATTTGCCTCTTCCTTCTCTCTGTGCTTCTCCATTCTGCACTATAAGCCGAGAGGTTGTACTCTATGGATTGTATCAACCAGGCTCTCTTTCCATCTGGCTTCTGCTTGGGTTTAGCTAAAGAAGGTACTACCAGGAGATGAGAAGGCAAAAGAAGAGAGAGGTTTGTGGTGTTCATTTACCCATCTATCCCTGCCAATGTTGTCAGTGGGTTGTCAGAGACTGCATTCCTCTTGCTAAAGGCTACAACTTCTGGAGGAAAGCATTCTCCTTAGCTGATTTCTCTTCAGGTTCCACAAGCCATCCCCCCCGTTGGCCTCAGACCTAGGCATGGTAGTAGATCCCTGCTGCTGCTATCAACTGATTTCTCTTAATCCTTCTAACACCTTTGTAAATATCCCTTCCTGAAACTCTCTTTACTCACTCCTTCTGAGTCTGCTTTCTGCAGATTTTCCCTAATATATGTGGGGTAGGACAGGGGAACATTGAGGCACACGTACCATACATCTAAATATTTAGGAAATTTAAATCATTCTAGCAAATTGTTTAAAGAATGTTCCATTCTCCTGCCTTGACAAACATATCATTACAAATGAGCTGGTTTGAATAGAGAATTATCGGACCCCTTAGAATTCCTAGCTGGAACATGGAGATGCCTTGACTTGCCTCTCTTCTCTTTCATATGGACACGATCCTGTGCCTTGAGGGGCCTCATGCACATATACGTAGACACTCTAGCCCATATATTGAAATTCTATCTACAGACACAGCCCTCTCTTGGCCACTCATTGAGCTTATGGTTTTAGTTACTAATGGTGTATTTTGCCTTTGTTAAGTGGAAGTTTTTGAAGGAATCCTGACAGAACTTCCACATGGGTACAGGCCATTTGGGCAGGAATTTCCAGGGGTCTCAGGTTCCTGAAGCATAGTCTAGAAGAAGGGACATGGCTCCTGGAAAACACAAGTCCTTAGACCATAGACTTTTCGTCCCAGGGCGAAGGATGTGGCTGGGAGGGGACTGGAACAGGGTCCTCTAAAACATGGGACCGTTATGGTAGTCTACAGCAGAATAGGTCATCTCTTTCCTCGTAGGACACTGGTTAACACATCACATCTCACTCAGTACGTTTCATAGCTCAAGAACGTAATGAATATTTATTGGTGAAGTCAATGATTGATGTGATATTCAGATCTTCTGGGGAAAAAATCTTATTTTACCTCCAGATTTAAAAATTGGTATAAACACAGAATTTTTCCTTTTATCTTCTTTAGCTTGGAACTTTAGCTAATAACTATCACTATAAATGTCTTGGATAATGTACCACTTGCTACAAAAGTAATTTTGTGCCAAACAGGTAATTTTAATCTATTCCAAATGAGTAAAACTTCCAGAGATAGAAAATTTTTGTCAGAAATTTTGCCAGGACAGAGAGAACACCCACTCAACTGGCTGGTAAACTCTCTCTGATTTCAGAGAAATCATGACAAAAGTAAAACAAAGTTTAAGAAACATGTATGGCTATTCCTAAGGTATAAACGCCTAAGATTTGAAATACTGTGTCTTATAGTCATTATTAGTAATTTGGAGCCTTGGCTGATAAAGTCTTCCCTGTCTAAAGAGTTTGGTCTAAGTATCCAGTTAGATTTTCCGTCTCTTCCCAGCAGAAATGAAACTACCAGCAGTTACTCTTACGTTAGCAATCAGTACCTTTGACAACTTGGAAGACAGGTCTTCTATTACCAACACTTTCAGATGAGAGTGTTCACCTACATAATCACTGTAACTTATGGTAGCTGACCAGACAAAATATTAACAGGCTAAGTTGATCAAAGCGGCAGGTAGATCCTCTGGGTTTGCTTTATGGTTGTGGTTCTCCCCCTTAAAAAGGTCATGGAGGGAGTGGAAAGAGGATGAACAATCAGCAGTTACGTTTGATTCAACACTGTCTAATGTTGAGTTTGTAGTTTTCTGGGCTAGTGAATAAGCTAACTGGAAATGCATTATTATACATGTTTTAATTTTTAAAAATCAATTGTATAAGTCTTTTGCCTCGAAAAGAGATCAGTTTAGTTTCCAATTCTTGGAATTACAGAATTACTAAGCTAGGGAAGATACAGAGAGCAGTGCTACTCTAAGTGTGACACATGGACTGGCACCAGTCAGCGAATTGTTGACTATTGACCCATGATGACGTAGTATAGTTTTCTACTTCACAAAAGATTGAGAAAAATCAACTAGTTTTTCACCACAGAGAGTTTGAAAAGAATTGCTCTAGAGTACATACATCTGATTCATTTAATCATTTATTCTTCAAATCACAAACCTATTTTGAACATCCATGGTGTGCCAGTCATTATACTAGAAACTGGAGATAGATTGGTGAACAAAGCCAGCCATGATTATGCCCTCAATAAAGTTCAGAGTCTAATTAAAGAGTTAGATATTAATCACATTTTTTACACAGATACAAAATTGTAATTCTGGAAAGGAGACTTGCTGGGGAAGGATTTCCAAAGAAAAAAAAAGAATCTGAGGATGCATATGAGAAAACTAGGTAAAAGAAGAAAGGAAAACACACCCCGGACAGAAGAAATACTATATGAAAGAGCCCTAGGGCAAGAGGGAACATGAAAGACAAGAAGAAGAGAAAATATAATTTTTTGGTTTAAACACACTAAGAAGTTCTTTGGGGGCCATGTTAAAGGAGTTTTGTTTTTGCCTAAGACCAGTAGAATAGCATGGAAGGATTTTAAACAGAGAAATGAATTGATCAGATTGAACTTTGAAAGTTTACTCTTGTTACTGAGTAGAAAATGGATTCTTGGACACAGAAGACAAGTCACGGGACTGGAGTGGTGTATCTGTAAGCCAAGGAATGCCAAGGATTACCAGCAAATACCAGAAGCTAGAACAGCAAGGAGAGATTCTCCCACAGAGCCATCAGAGAGAGCATGGTCCTGCCGACTCCTTGATATGGGACTTCTGGCCTCCAGAATGATGGAACAATACATGTCTGTGGTTTTAAGCTACCCAGTTTTTGGCACCTTGTTGAAGCAGTCCTAGGAAATCAATACCGACACTACTGCAGAAGACCAGGTAAAAGACGAAAGTAGTTCAGACTAGGATGGAAATAGCAATAAAGCAGAGAAATGGTTCCTAACTCTCAGAATACAGATAGATAGATATTTATAAGGTAAAATTGCAAAGGATAGATGACTGGAAGTGATATGGAGGATAAGAGAAGAAGGCAGCAATGATGACACCTTGGGTTCTAGTTTGCTCAACTAGGTGAATAGTAGTCCATTCACTGACACTGGAAACACTGAGAGGATACTGGATTTGTGGAGAAAGATCATCTACCCATATTAACGTGGTGGTGGTGTCTGAAACACAAGAGGTAGTGAGATATAAGGTCTGAAGCTCAAATGAAAGGTCTGGACAGGGAATATAAATTAAAGAGTCATCTTCATATAGGTAGAGTAATGGAGGAAAGAAATATAGAGAGGGGAAGGAGATACAGAGAAGGAAAGAGAAGAGAGATTATGACAGAGCCCTTGAGGAATACAAACCATTAATAGTTATGTGCAAAAATATGGATTTGTCATCCACACTCAACCAAATCTTAAGGAGAAAGCTTGACTATATAATATACACATACACATATTTCAAATTTCAACCATCTATTCACATTCGTATATATATGTATATACATATTCATATGTACACGAATTTAGGTATAATCTATTACTGTGGAAAGTGAAGGTTGAGGGACTTTTACTACTGTAGAAAGGTGTATGGAAATAAATAAAACCAACCAAATCAGAAAAGCAAAGGCTTCTTATTAAGAACTTGCTATAGCAAGAGAGTCAGCCACTGTCACTTGCGTTTTGGTGGAGACTCAAAAGCAGGCAGAGAGGAGGAGAAAGCTTTATAGTGGAAAAAAGGGAAGGCTTCAGACGTGCTCTGCTTGAAGCCTGTCGGCATGAGGAAGCTGGAGGCAGGCTAACTAGAAATAGTTAGGGGAGCATATTTGGTTTTATCTGGGTGTTCCTAAGTTGAAAGCAGCAACAATAGGGAAGCTGTCAGTTGTTAAACAAGTTCTGGCCATTTGGGGCCAATTGTTACAGAAGTTGTTGTTTAGCTTCCTGAGTTATTACTAGAGATAGCAACCTGGCCTCCTGAAAGTCTGATGTATAGCAAGCTGACTTCTTGGGCTGTTTATTGTAGACAAGGGATCAGTTTCCTGGGCAGATTGCTGCAAGCTTTGGGTCAGAGGTCTGTTTTTATGTACGATCTGGCCATGGTCCGTTTGTATATTCAGTCTCTTAGGTGATATTCAGAGAGCCAGGGCATCTCCTGAGGGCGCTGTCTGGAGTCAAAGCCTCAACAGGAAGCCAGCTGGTGTAGACTCCTGGAACACACACATATAGGCAAGATCGTGGGTCATGAGAACTGACAAGGATTATTTTTATAATCCAGGAGAGGAGCTGCTGGAATCTCTGCTGCAGCCCAGAGGAGTGTATCTAGGAGTCCACAGGGGATTTCCTTAAAAAGTCGAGAAGAGTTTACTGGGATAGGTTTATTGCACCTGATCTGATCCCTAGCTACATCTTAGACTTTGTTGCCTATCTTGCTCCCCCTTAGCCCAGTCTAGTCACAAGGGCCTTCTTGCAGCTTCTGCAACATGCCAGTGTGTTCCTCTCTTAGAGCTTTGCAGCTTCTGCCTGGAAACCTTATCCCCCAGATGTTCACCAGGCTAACTCAGAACTCGGCTCAAATGCTATGTGATTGGAAAGGTCTTCCCTACCCACACTACGTAACTCAGTTTCTATCCCTCCATATCAGTTTCTGTCCCGTTACCCCGCTGAATTATTTCCCTGGCCTTTGTCACTTCCTAGCACTGTGATATAAATTTATTTTTATTGTCTGTCTCTCCCACTCGGATGCAAGCTCCCTCCAAGGAAGGGGTTTGTTTGTTCACAGCGGTATCTCCAGAGCGTAAAATAATGCCGGATTCCTTAGGAAGTTGGAAGCAAATAATTAATGAATGAAGGAGAAATGAGAACTGTGCAGGAGTTCTCTCAGCTCAGTAGGTGAGTTTGTACTCAGAGAAATACTGTTTTGCTACTATTATTTTGTCATATCTGCTTCCCAGTCTCATATGGCCTGAGGAAATTTGTGTAACGTTTGTAAAGACAATGGTAACTAGTGAAAAGTATAATGGCCAAAAGTTAATAATATTCTACCCATGGTAATTTCCTGTTCTCATCCCTAGCACTATGGTTGTACAAAATGTGATCATTAGGAGAAGCTGGCTGAGGGATGCATGAAAACTCTCTGAACTATTTTTGCAAATTTTCTGTAAGTCTAAAATTAGTTCAAAATGAAAACTTAAAAAAAGTTCATGGTGGATATTTCTAGATAGGAGATTTCATGGGATTTTATTTATTTGTATTTATTTACTTATCTGTATTTTCCAAATTTTCTTCAATGACCATTTAATTCATTTGAAATAAAAAGAAGTTATAAGATAAAATTAAAAAATAAATGCCACCCAGAAATATGCATCTTGTGGACTCAATCTCTGCTTTTCAAAATAATAGCAGGTCAAATGACTAATAAAGTTTGATTTGAGGCTCAGGTAGCAGGAAACACAGATTTAAAATCTTGATTAGTTTGAAAATGTGATCATTCTTGAAAAAATTAGCATGATATTATTGAATAATAATCATAACATTCCCCAAAAGACAAAGGGAGGGATTTTTATAGAATTACTACAATGTGATAAACTAAAATCCCCATATCAAACTAGACCATGACCTGAATAACTCATAAATATTAAGAAGTCATAATAGTTTAACAGTTAAGAAAGACATAAAAGAAAAACACTTGATGACTCTGGGATTTAGAAACATATATAATAAGTAGAAACTCTGAAGTAGCAGTGATCAGGACATTGTTAGAGCACTGTATTTTATTATGGAAACTGCATTCTGAAAGGAAGTAGTTGAAATTCAACCGGGGATTATACCAAAAATAAGCTGAATATGGAAAGTATATGGGAATTTGAATTCAATATGACTTAGAATCTTTCCAGAATGTGTTAATTACGCGGCATGGAGGGCCTAGAAAACATAAGGCATAATCCCTGACTTCCAAGAATTTAACACATGTGTTAATAAGGCAACATGCACGTGAGACTAGTGGAGAAACTGTGATGAAGAGATAAATTAAATGTGCTAACATATTCTGTACAATTAACGCCATGGGCAGTCAAGAAAGCAAGAAATCGGAGTTGAATAGAGTTATCAGGAAAGGTTTCATACCGAAGTAGACACCAAAGCACCCACACACATCACCATTTGTTTTGGCTGGGGAAAAGAGGAGGAAGATGAATGCCCAAAAGTCGATCTTAGACTCGTGGTCTATACCATCTCAGATCAAAACATTTACAGGAAACTTGAATATTATGCGAAAAATATTCTGTCCCATATTTCAGAGCATTAGAGTCTCTGCGTACCATATTTAACATTTTTCTTCTTTTTGTAATAATAATAATGATAACAATAATAATAATAGTAATAATTATCATTACAGAGTCTTATTTTGTATTAAATACAATGCAAATAATGTTATGCACATTTTCTCCATCCTGACAATAGCCATTAATTTTATGTGAGTTTCAAGGAAATTAAGTAACTTGCTCAAGTCAATCAACTAAGTGATCTGAGTCCTTATTTGTCTATTACTAACACTTGAACTCTTCTCTAATATTCTGTATTGCCTTTCCACTTTTTGGGGGCTATTACAAGAGTGGAGGCATGAACCCAATCCCATAATAGATCAAGTGGAAATTAGATGGAGAGTCACCTGTTACAGGTATTTTAGTTGTCTCTACCTTGAATCTGACTCTTTAAGCCAGCCTGGCTAATCACAGACATGCTCACCTGTAAAGATGAGTTTTCTGTCCACATACTCTGATGTTATCACATAAGACCACTCTCTTGCCGTCTCCCCATCTTTGAGCCCTAAAGATGTTGTACTTATATGAGCTCTCTATGGTATGGAGAACTTGTCTTTATTATACAGGTTTTATTTTGGCTTGTAGTAAAGGTTTGCTTCTGAAATTCTACATAGGAAGAACTGAGTGATATCATTCTGGTTACTGGTGTGATGGAGGGGACAGGGATTAGAGACACTATATCTTGAATCTGTCTTTGCTCACATGTACACAGTTTCAGAATTAAAGTAAGTTTAGGCTTTTTGCATAAGAGTCCAAAAATATTAATTGTCCACATCAAAGATTATTATTCTTATCTTTTTATGTTAAGTCCCAATGGAGAAGGCTGATGAATTCACAATTATAAATTGTCACTGACGCTGATTCCATCTTTTGACTCCCAACATCCCCTTTCCTAGAGTTGACTACCCGTGTCCTACCTATAATTCCCCGGAATTTAACATAATCCTGGGCCAGGTCTCCTACCAACAGTAAGACCCTCCATTAATCAAGATAAAGAGCTTTAAGCCTCCCTCACTGAAAAAAGTACTACGTAGGAGGCACTTATACACTGAGAAAAAATTATTGACTATATTTGGTTAGGGAAAATTATTAATGGACTCATGAATTCTATACTTCTATTTAAATATCTACATCTAAGAATATTATTTGTTAGAAGTGCTTTCTCCTATGTGTAATAAAACAGAATTTGCTGAGACAGGATCCTTGGCATGGAATGTAAAATCTGTGGAGATGCAAATACACTTTCGTATACTAGTGGCTTTTGGTAATATAAATCCCAACACCGCACCAATTCCTAGACTCATTATATGCTCAGCTGTGGGTAGATCACATTCTTTTTCTGCATTAAAACCATATTCTATAACTATTTTTCCAGTTATTGACTAAATGTCAAAAGTACTTGGAAATAATATCAAGTATGTATTGGTAAATAGACTTTATATTTTATATAAAGATGTGCATTGAAATGTTTAAGCTCTTTCCGTATGTCTGTCTTCACTTTAAGGACAGGATAAAGTAAATCAGTATATAGGTGGATGGAAGATTTATGGAGAGAGTGACAATAGATGATAGGTAAATAGATAGATAAATAGAGGGAGAGAGGATAGACAAATATGTTTAAGGTAAAAAAAAAGCACTTTTTTATAAATTTTTATATTCGATGTCCGTAAATAAACCTCTAAAGGTAATAATTTCCCATTTTAAAAGGAAACTATAATTTAAGTAAATTAATCCTATTATCCAATTCATAAATCTGAAATGTTACCTCCAGAAATCAAGCCCCTGTCTTCTCCCATAGTATCGACTCCTTTGTCCCATCCAATACCAGATATTTTGTCAGCATAACAGGAGACAAACTTCACAATGGGACAAGCGAGGCCAAGTCAATGCCCAAGTTTACACAAGGCCATGTCAGACCATGGTTTCACAGCTCTGACATGAGACACTGGAAAGTAAGGGTTACTTATAGGGAAAGTGGATCTAAGGAATATCAAAATTGTCTAGCAAGGTGCTAAGGACATGCAATGGAGAAAGGAAAGTCTCTTCAATAAATGGTGTTGGGAAAACTGGACAGCCACATGCAAAAGAATGAAAGTGGACCATGTGCTATCGCCATTCACAAAAATTAACTCAAAATGGATCAAAGACCTGAAGGTGAGACCTGAAACTATAAAACTCATAGAAGAAAATATAGGCAACACACTATTTGACATTGGGTTTAAAGGAATCTTTTCGGATGACATGCCTACCCAGACTAGGGAAACTAAAGAAAAAATAAACAAGTGGGACTTTATCAGACTAAAGAGCTTTTATAAGACAAATGAAACCAGAATCAAGATGAACAACCAACCCACCAGCTGGGAGAGAATATTTGCAAAACATACATCTGACAAGGGGTTGATCTCCATAATATATAAAGAACTCACACAATTGAACAACAAAAAAACAAACAACCCGATCAAAAAATGGGCAGAGGAAATGAACAGACACTTCTCCAAGGAAGATATACAGATGGCCAATAGGCACATGAAAAGATGCTCAACATCACTAATCATCAGGGAAATGCAAAGCAAAACAACACTAAGATACCACCTCACGCCCGTTAGAATGGCTATAATCACCAAGACAAAAAACAACAAATGTTGGAGAGGATGTGGAGAAACAGGAACCCTCATACACAGCTGGTGGGAATGCAAATTGGTGCAGCCTCTATGGAAAACGGTATGGAGATTCCTCAAAGAATTAAAAATAGAGATGCCCTATGATCCAGCCATCCCACTACTGGGAATCTATCCAACGCACCTGAAATCAACAATCCAAAGAGGCTTATGCACCCCTATGTTCATTGCAGCATTATTCACCATAGCCAAGAAGTGGAAGCAACCTAAGTGTCCCTCGACTGACGATTGGATTAAGAAAATGTGGTATATATATACAATGGAATACTACTCAGCCATAAAAAAAGACAAAATCGTCCCATTTGCAACAACATGGATGGGCCTGGAGCGTATTATGTTAAGTGAAATAAGCCAGAAAGAGAAAGACAAACACTGTATGATCTCACTCATATGTGGAATATAAACCAACACATGGACAGAGAAAACTGGACTGTGGTTACCCGGGAAGTGGGGGTGGGGGGTGGGCACAAGGGGTGAAGGGAGTCATATATGGGGTGATGGACAAACAAAAATGTACAACCCAAAATTTCACAATGTTAGAAACCATTAAAATATCAATAAAAAAAAAAAATTGTCTAGCAAAATCTAGAATGAATTCTTAGCTGTAATAACAAGAAGAAAACATTAAATGTATATCATATGACATCAAAACACACCATATTCCAGGATATTTAATATTACATTATATCACATTATTGTATTACATTATATTACAATCCAGTTTTGCAGATCCATCACTTATGAAATGTTTGCCTGCTTCCTCCCACCTTTCCCTCCACTTCTGCCCCTAAAAGTGCTTCTCCTAAGAACCAGTTTCCCTTTAGTGAGGATTTATGATCATTGCTCTAAAGTGGTCCAGAGGGGAGCCCTGGAAGCTCATTTTCCCCAACACATCGAATATGTACATGCCACAAAATCAGCTACCAAGTGAGTTAAAACCCCATAATTGCAATAGGGTAAGGAAAATTACTCAAGCAGATTTGGTTAGCCACAGTAACAAGACTTATAACCTTTATGAAGGCCTTTGGGCCCTAATTATTCAGCAGCTGCTGCCAGGGCTAAAACATACCCACATCTACAGTAGTTAATTTGCATTTCTCTTCCCCTTAAGCAGGCTGTCTGGTTCCGATGTTGCACCTGACCTATTTTTGAAGCCCTCAGCCCTATCAATAATGAAAGTTCCTCTCTTGTTCTTCAAATTGAAGAAGAAAAATTGTGATTCATAACATTTAACAAATACAAGGGCCCTTAAAAACATAAGATTAAAAAATCACGTAGAAGGATAAGCTCTGGCTACTTTCCAGCTGAGTAGTAGACACATTATGTCACCAAGCAATTCCTTAATGGGCCAGGTTTTTTAGGGGACTCAAAAAGTCACTGCCGTAGGAGGAGCTGCCATGAAAAATGATTCATCAAAGATGATTATCCAAACATTTCGGTTACAATCACGACCATCTGTTAGTTACTTCTTGTTGTGGGAATGTCAGAGCTCAGAGTAGTTCTCTGACTTTTGTTGGCACCTTAATTAGGCATCAAAGATTGAAGTTTTGAATTGAGCACTTCTGTAAACATTTTATTTTCTTGGGGTTGCAGTTTGTAGGCTAGATCATTACTCAAATCATTGCACAGATGTTTTCCTGAATGATACGAACTCTCACCCAATGTTAATTCTTACTGTCACTAAAACGATGAGCAGTGTATTTTGGACCATAGAGAAGTATCCACAGTCCAGAGACAATTGGAGGACAAGGAGAGTGCATCTCTTCCTTCTCAGATGTTTCCTCAAGGAACAGATACTCTGTTTCCATGCAATAACACCACTTTCTTTTTTCATTGACCAGGGAAAAGAAGGGGAAAATGACAGCTTGTTTGCTGTTTGTTTTGTTTCCTTTTGGGGAGATGCAGCAATGAGTATGAGTGTGGCCTTATTCACTGGTATATATCTGAGTGTGTACACACACAAACACACATGCGTATATGTGTGTGTATATATATATATAAAATATATACGTGATATACATTCATAATATACAGAAGTATGTGTTATAGTATACATGTATACATAATAAATACGTATATACATTATATATATTATATACATAATATATATACATTATATATTAGAGAGAGAAATTATATTACTATTTTTACATCTATTGGCAGGACTGGGTACATAATTTATGAAGCCTAGTGCAAAATTAAAATGTGGGGCCTCTTGTTAAAAAATTATTAGGACTTCTAACACCGTGACAGAGCTTTAAACTAAGCACTGGGTGCTGTGTGACTGCACTGGACACATGTCCACAGAGCCGGCCCTGTCCATTGGGTCTTCAGTAGATACTAGTCGAAGAGACTGGGTTAGGTCAACTCTGCTCTCTTCTTTAGCTTGCTGAGATAAATGATAGGAAGTTAAATAAAAGTGAGATCTGTTAGCAATCCAGCTCATTACTAACATTAAACTAGGGCATTTGGAGACCAGGAAGAAAACAGAGGCCCCTTCTAATTTACACTGAGAATCTTTCTGGTGATTGTGCGCTGAATGCAAGAAGAGGGAAAAGAAGGCTGGTGCCGCCTTGTCAGTGTTTTAATTATTTTCCCATCTACACGTGTTTTTGAAGCTCATCAGAGCAAAGTACTGTGGGCAGCCCAGCTGTCACTGTTATCATCGTGGCTCCGAGTGTTGCAGTCCTGATTCCCATTGTAATGCGATTAATCTTTTGCATTGCACTAATGGATGAACAAGCATATTTACTGCTGCATAAAATCCTAATTATTTTTTGAACAGATGCATAAAAGGAATGTGAATTTATGGCAAATGACAATTGTGATAAATGTGTACTATATCTTTAAATGTCAGAGTTCCTACTGAGCCTCTGCTTGGATGTAAAATCTGCGCCACTCGCATTTACCTGTGTGAGGAGGCACAGTCTTCACGTTCCAAATCTATTCTTAAAGGATGACTTGCACTTTTAGAGTACACTAATTAGATATTATAGTATGTCAGCAGGGCCGTCCTCAACAGAGCAGTGTTCTTCACAAGTACTCTTGAGTTATTGCTGGTTTAAAAAATTACTTTATGTGTTATTACTTGTTATAACCTAACACCTGTAATAATAGCAATAAATATTAATTCAGCTTTTTTCTATCAAGCATTGCCCTGGCTACTTTTACAAAAATTCTCTTATTAACAACCTTCACAACTGCAACAATATGGAGAAATTTGACAAACATAATTTCAGCAGAAGAAGCCAAATAAGGGGTTGGCTCAGTGGTGTGGTGGTTAAGCTCGACGCAATTCGCTTCAGTGGCCCGAGTTCATGGGTTCAGATCCCAGGTGCAAACCTACCCCACTCATCAAGCCATGTTGTGGTGGCGACCCACATTGCAAAATAGAGGAATATGGGCACAGATGTTAGCTCAGGGCCACTCTTCCTCAAGCAAAAAGAGGAAGATTGGCAATAGGCGTTAGCGCAGGGCCAATCTTCCTCCCCGTACCCCGCAAAAAAAAGAAGCCAAATAAAAAATAGTACATAATGTGTGATTCCATTTACATAAAGTTCTATTGCAGTAAAAACTGTGTTTATTCTGTGAGAAGCTAATAAAACAGTTTCCCTTGGACTGGTGGGGGCCAACTGGAAGTGTTGTTCCTGGGGTCATAGTTGTGATCTATTCCTCAATCTGGACGCTGGTTACACAGATGTTTTCAGTTTATAAATATTTGTTGAGTTGTACAATTGAATATATGCATTTTGCCTGGTGAATATTGTACTCCAATAGCAACTTTAAAGAAAAGCCTTTTTATGTTTTACTAATGGTATTGATTTTAAAACTGAGATGCAGAGTGGTTAAAGATAAGGAGGCAAAAATAAAAAGGAGCAAAGTGATGCTTTGAATCAATGCTCCTTTAATTTCAAGCAGGATCCCACACCATAAGGTTGACCTCTGAGTTTTTCTGTCTCTCTGTGCACAATGATCAGAAGTGAAAATGGTTAAAGTGAAAGAGTTTAACACAGAGTTGCATCTGCATCTCCCCCCACCTCAAACTTTGTCTTTTGAATTCTATTTACAATATTATTTCCAACAGAGGAAAAACAAATGGATTTGTGATGGGGAAAACGCCTGCTGCTTGCAAGATCACTTTGCTGGTTCATCATTACTGGGGTGAAATGCTTTCCATTCATTATGGCTCTGTCTTCTGGAGATGGTAGTTTGTGTGCTAACTAGTCATGATGTTACAACTTTTCTGATGCACCAGGAGAGTTGTAGGAGATTTTATTGGGAACACCCGAATTAAATTGTTGTTCCCTTATGTGCATTTTCACTACATCAAATTTCTGTAACATGCCTCAAATTCTATTTCATACGGATGTGTTCAGATTTCTGCCACATTTAGTCAACTCGTCTCTTTCTTGTTTCTTTGCCTTTCTAAAGGCCTCCATTGCCTTTTGATGACCTTTCTCAGTCAAGGATTAGTCTACGGGTGATGATAGGGATAATCCGTAGATTGTCTGAGGTCTATTCTTGTTAACCCCTTTAAAGGCTCCATGTATTTCACACCAGAGCCTCGAGGAACTGTGAACAAACCTGCCTTGATGACCTTACCCTGATTCCAGAAATTCCTCCAAGCTTACTTTCCTTCTGCCTTCTTATATCTCCCCCCTGCACTTTCTACCCTCAGTCCTTGGCAACTTAGCATCCTATTTTTCCCCTCTTCCTCTTTATTTTGTTTTATTTGAATTTAGTAGTTCAGATTGAACACTGTTGCCTTCATATGAACATTGCTGCCTCTATAACACCTTGCTGTAACCTATAAAAAAAGATGCCCTTCCCTTCCCCCAACAAACACAGGAGCAAATGAAATAACATAAGCAAGAGAAGCCAGCATGACAATGGGGACAGTCTCAGTAATTTTTTCCTTCATCTCAGGTGATCTTCAATTTCAGGGAATCCTGACACGATAAAGGTAGAATAATGGGCCCTGTCCGTGAAAAAACACAGAACTTCCAAAAGAAGCTGAATTCTGCTCGTGCCTCAGTACTAAGTAGAAATCGTTCAAGAGTCACTGCTTCTTCTGTATGGATATGCTGTTCCACTCAGAGAAATGAGCCAGGCAGAGTCAAGTGAGTTGCAAAAATGCCTAATAATGCTCTGATAAAATGTGCAAAATACATTACGACACTGGAATGGAAGTCATTTCACAAATAAAATGGCTCTATTATTTTTCAGGGAGGGCTTGACTTTTCAGCCTTTCTACTGAGAACTCATTAGAGTGAAAATAAATGATTTTGTCTGCTACCTTTTAACAACGTTTCAAGTGAATTTAGGACTGCTGAAGAAAAATGGAAAATTCTCTTAGAAAAGCCCCAAAATGCAATTTTTTTACCTTTGCTCCATCATATAAATAAAATGCACGACTAATATATATGCCATATATTTTATATTCTTTGATATACTTGTATGTTGGTAGTGTGATTTAAAATATAAAACACTGATATTTGAGTTAACAATACAATTCATATGTTACAGTATTATTCAAAATGTTAGAATACTAATATAATTCTGAATTAGGAAAAAGTCTTATTTAACATGATGCTTATAAAGAGTTTTTAATAACAAAGTAAATGCTAAAAATATAATGTTAAATAAAAAAAACGCAAGACAAAATGTTTTATATACAATTTGAGCATAGGCAAAACATATGTACAGTGAAATAAACTAAAAGTAGTCACACCAAATCTTAGTAGCATTACCTTGTGTGGTGTGATTATGGAGTGAGATTTTTTTTTCAACATTCCTTTTGCTTTTCTGTACTTGCTAAACTTCTTCAATAAGCAAATATTGCAATAATAACAGAAAGCAATGAAAACAACAACCAAAAACCATTGCTTTTAATGTGTTGGAATAAAAATGTTTATTGCCAATTCTTAGTTGCTCTGTCACCACACATAGGGATCAGACTGTGTTAGGCTTCTCAAATAATTTGTGGGTACACATGTAAAAGCTAATTCCCCGATTTGCACTGTCTTCTTTTAAGATAGAAGTCAAAGTAATGAATTAACCCATTGTCAGCCACATCTAGACAGAGGATTCTCTTGACATCCAGTGGGGAATACAGAACTTCTCTCCTAGAGAAGGAGGAACTGAGAAATAAATGTCATACAATTCTGGATAGAAATTTCAGCTGAATTTCCTGTATATTTCTTAAGAACCTGGGCAACAAAAGTGGTTATACATTGATGGAGTGGTTGTACTTCAATGGAGTCTTCCCAAGATCCTCACCTGAAGGAATACTGTGCTCCTCTAGTTGGCTATCTCCCTAAAATAGATGCCTTGCATAAATTAGACGTAAGTGGAACTCCAAGGATGGATTTTAGTTCTACATTTGAGCACTAAACCATTTGCACCTTCACACATGGGTCTTCCACCATTGGTTAAACTCATGTAGTCAAAATGAACTGGCCCTTTGGGTGGAAGGGAGGCTCATGTTCTTTTCAATTCTGTCTGATTAGAATGCTCAGTTTCTGAAAGAAGAGGATGAATATTAGTAAGTTCAGCGAGAAAGAATCTCATTGAACAGACATTGTTAGATCATTCTGTTCCTGCTTTTCTTTTGCAAAATGGCGTCTTTTGCTATGGTAAGAATTAATTATTACATAGATTTTATGCTGCTGGCTCACAGATTTGGTTATTACCAGGCTTAATTTGGAGGCTTCAAGTCTTCCTTTTTAGCAGAGATAAACTATGCCTTAGGCAATAAAAGATATTCTTTCTTTCTAAGCACTGCACTTAAAATGATGACTGAGAAGATACAGTGTGGATGGTGGCCTTCCTGCGACCTTTTCTTGCAGGGCTAGGTATGTCAGAATGATTTGACTGCATAAATAGTTTCTACATTAGAGGCTACGTGCTTAACTGTGATAGTGTAATCATTTAGGATTGAGAGGAAGCTGACTTGGAGATGACAGCCTTCAGGTAATTAAAAAAAAAAAACAAAAAACAGAGAATAAGACTTCTTAGATAATCTGAAGTTATTTATGATTTAGAGTAGAGAAGTGAATAGTAAGTGGGAAAGAAGTAGTTTCAATATATTTTATGACGGTTGGGGAAATCCTAAGCATTTTTTTCTGGTTAATGCCCATTACTTGACTTGACACTCTGGAATGTATTTGGTATGAGGCTTAGATAGAGCAGTGTCCAAAAGGACCAGCTGTGTGGTGGTTAATCATTTTACACACAGAGGCTGAGTTATAGCTTTTAAAATACATCAACTTTTATTACACAAATACCTCGTTTTCAAAGTCTCAAATAAAATCCTCAAAAGTATGAGAGGATAACAGATTTGTAGACCACTGTGATGATTTACGAAATGAGGCAGAGAATTTTCTCCAGAAATGTAGAAGTAGAGACAAGGCATCATTCTCCATGAACTGAGTGAAAAGATATTTCGTTGTATGACAGAATTTCTTTCATTTGCAGATGGCCATGTGGGCGCATGCCAAATTCAGAGAGCCACACATGACAATTCGTTAAACTAAACAGATCAGTTTCATTGAGCATCAACTTTTGCCTCCTAGTTCTAAGTCAGATGCCAGGGATTCCATTAGTGAGTAAAGCAGCGCTCTTGATCTTGAGGAGATTATAGCCTGGTGTCATGCCAAAACCTTTAGCAGAGGCTTGAGAATGTGTGTTCCTGATTGTTTCTGATTTGATCTAAGCTACATTTTCAAAATGGTAAATACACAATGAATATGTTTTAAGCCACTCATGAGTACTCAGTATACTTATTTGTAGAAAGGCACAGCTATCTTCAAATGGGCAGCTATCAATAAATAAGGCCATGTTATAATATGAATCATATAAAGAATATTTGTTATATCTTTAGGGCCTCTTATTCACTAGTCAATATTTTTGAGTAGATACAGTTATGATACACTTAAAAAAAGATAAGCAGTATGAAATTTTGGCTGAGAATAGGTTGTTACTATTTGATTGCATTTTCTTGATTACATAATACAAGTTATGCCCGTAGTTTCTGATTGTTAAATGCTAGATAACGGTCCTCAATAGTTCTTTTACAAATTAGCTCCCACAAAATGCACATTTCAGACTAATTTCTCTTTCTGTCTCTTTTTCCCTACAATTTTTTTAAAATTTGATATAGAGTATTACATCTGTATAAATGAATCTTTGGGGGAATGTCATCTTTATTTTATCACATAGGATTCATATGATCCAACTTCGTGGAACCCCTTAGGATATCTACTTTATAAAGATTACAGCAATATCAAAACATCTATATTTCATCTATCCTTTGAGTTTAAGATTGAGCTTCTAAAATATAACCTTCAGAGCATATGTCAAACACCAAGGCATAACCTCAATTTCATATAATGGAATGACTGTCAATGGATTATGTTAGGGGAACAGAATCTGTCTCTATTTTTGTGACATTGTGATTTCAGAGGAATCTCTTTCCTTTCCATCTGTAACATTTTGTCATTCACTGTCTCTCCTTGGAGCTGTGTGTAAAGAAGAAATATTTTTGCCTTGCAGCCCTTTTCGTTTGTCTCATTCTCAGCAATACTTAATTAACTGGCATGCACAGAAGAGGTTAAATAATTTAACTATGCAAGATGGGTGTTCATATGGGAATCTTACAACACTTAAAATAACTCTTCTAGAAGATTTTTACTGATGTGGGTTTTGGAGCTGTAGATATAAATTTTAGACTTGGAAATAAAGTACTAAGAAATCATTTATGAAGTGTTATTGAGTTACTAAGGGAATAATAGGTTTGACCATTTATAAGACTAGCAAATAAAGCCATATATCCAGATTGGCCTCCAAGAGAGCCCTTCAGGCACATTTTACTAACACTTATCATGTGGAAAAGCTATCTCCCTTTCCATTTCCTGCTGTCTCATAAACTATTATAGATACACAATAAAGTTCTTTAAGGCATTTGGAAAAAACCTATGTAGGTAACTCACAAACAAGTTCATCATTCAGTTTCTGCAATAGTTCAGGAAAAAAGAGTTTATGTTGCAAAAGTTATGTTAATATAATTAGAAAAATGTGTAATTCATAAATGTTGAGATCCAAAGAGACAAATCTGACATTTCTGGCAAGGCAAATTGGATAGGTTTTTCATGTAACATATGCAACAGAAACATGGAGTCATTCACAATATGTTGAGTTCCTTTTATCTTTTCATCCATTTGTTTATTTCATTTATTTATTCAACAAATACTTATTTGCACTTCTACCATGTACTTGAGGACTTTGCTAAATTCTGGAATACCTGTGAGCCATGAGCCTATACCAACATGGTCCCTGATTAAATACAATTTATAATCTATGTCCAAGAGTCTCTACCACAAACTCAAGAAAGAAAGTCAAATATGTGGCTCTTGCTGTGTAGCAGGGGAAGTGAATACAATAATCACCATGTGATGCAATGTTAGAGGGACAAGAGAGAGTGTGACAGTCTATTGTAGGGCACTTTCTTAGCTTGGAGTTTTCACAGAAGCCTCTCTGAAAGAGGTGGTCTGTATCTTAAAAAATTCTTGAGAGACTATACCATACATTCACCTTTTCATTAATTTAATACACATTGGCTGCTACACTCAAACTATTGCGCTAGTCACAGGAGAACATCAGAAAGAATAAGGCAAAGCCTGTATCGTCAGGAGTTTCATAGTTTAATATGCCTAGTTTATGGAAGCAGTCATAAGGGGATAATAAATTACAAGAAAAGTGCCTGGGAACCTGCAGAGAAAAGAGGATCACCATCAAGGGAAATGGAGTGGTTGGGAAGATTTACAAAGAAAGGGTCCTTATAGTCGAATCTTGAAAGATAAAGAAAACAGAGACTTTTCATTATAAGAAGACAGAGAGATTGAGTAAATGTCTTCTTCCATATTCATCCCATTATGTACTACTAAAAACCCTAGACATTATATATAAAACAAACATCATAATACACTAAAAGGTAGAGGGAAGAAGGCAGACAGGCTAGGGACCTCAGGGTCCAAAAAATGATATGGTGGTGAATTCATTGAGTTTTCTTTTTTTCATATATTCCAGATTTGGAGCTGAGGAAGCTGGCAATCCTGAAATGCCAATGGGTGCCTACAAAAAAAATAACAGCCCAACAAAAGCATGCTAGTAAGACCAAAGTCTTTTAGACAATAAGTGCTCTATTCCAGCCAAACATCACAGAGAAAACAGTACTTACCCTCCACTTAGACAATAAAGTTTGAGAGAGGAGCCAAGCGTTCCACCCTTACCAGGTTGTAACAAGGTGCTCCAACTCCCCCACCAAGACGGTGTCAGAGAAGGCAAAATGGAAAGCCAAGGCATTCATCCTCACTCTACCCGCTGGATGGTGTCAAAGGAGGCCTAAAGTAGAGTCAGGACTTCTACCACTGTCCTGCAGTAACTAGGTTACCCCCATTGTGTCAGTGAAGGCTATGAGGGTAGCAGCAATGAAGCACTCATGTCCCTCTCAAGCCCTCTCTTCCAAGCAGAGATCTGGTGAGGAGCCAGAACTCTGAAATCCACTCAATAGTAAGATGGAGGTACCAATCAAGTGTCAACAGGAGCTGAACGTGAAAAAATAGAAAGACTCAGCAAAGAAAGAGAAGATATAAAGAAGAATGAAATGGAAAATTAAAACTGAAAAATAGTCAATAGCCAAAATAAATGACTCTATGGAGGAGGATGAGAGCAAAATGAATGAGATAGAAGGAAAAAAATCAGTGAATTTGAAGATAGAAAAATAGAATCAACCAAAAGCACACAGAAAATAAACATAAAAACAAAAGGAATAGAGCCTCAGGAACCTGTAAGATTATAAGAAAAGATCTCGCATTCGTGTCATAATAATTCTGGAAGGAGATGAGAAAGATGGTGGGGCGAAAAAATAACTTGAAGAAATAATAGCTAGAAACTTCCTCAAATTAGGCAAAAGACAAATCTAAAGAGTCAAGAAGTTGAACATGCTCCAAAGAGGGAAAATGCAAAGAAATTCATATCAAGACACAACACAGAATCCTGAACACTAACACAGAGAAAAAATATCTTGAAGGCAGTAAGAGAGAAATGACATCTAACATACAGGGAAAAAAACAGTTTGAATGGCAGTGGATTTCTCACCATAAACCATGGAGGCCAGAAGGATGCAGCGCATTTTTCAAGTGCCCAATGAAAAGAACTGCCAACCCAAGATTCTATATCTAGCAAAAATATCCTTCAGGAATGCAGAGGAAGTTAAGACACTCTCAGATGAAGAAAAACTAAGGAAATTTGTCAGCAGCAGTCCTACATTAAACAATGGCTAAAGAAAATTTTCTAAATGGAAAGGAAATGATAAAAGAGGTAAGCTTAGTACATCAAAAAGGAAGAAAGGACAACAGAAAGAGTAAAAATATAAATAAGTGCATCCACATTCCTTCTCCTCTTGAGTTTTCTAAATTTTATTTGGCACTTGAAGCAAAAATTGTAATACTTTTTATTGTGGTTCTTAATGGGTGTAGAGAAAATACTCGGAACAACTATATTGTAAATAAGAGAGGGAAGGTACATAAAAGGAGGTAAGATTTCCACATTTCACTTGAATGGTAAAATATCGACACGAGAAGACTGTGATAAGGTTTGAATTTTAATGTAATACTGAGGACAACCAGTAATAAAGCTATATAAAGAGAGACTCAAAAACACTGTAGAAAACCAATATGGAGTTCTAAAAAAAAAATGGTCAAGTAATCCGTAGGAAGGTAAGAGAAAAGAAAACAGAGAAACATAAAAACAAAGATCAAACAGAAAACAAAAAACAGAGAGAACAAGCATGAAACAAAAATATTTTTAAAGAGTACACATACAGTGAAAGAAAGATAATTTTATTTTAAACAACCATAATTATTAATGTATACAGCAGAATATTGATGTATTAGGACTCAAAGTGTAAAGACTTATAATTAAACCCTAATATATCAATAGTTACCTTAAATGTAAATGGTCTAAATGCAGTGAATAAAAAAACACATTAGCAGAGTGGATTAAAAAAATTAACCTAACGGTGTGAAACCTACAAGAAGTTTATTTTAAATACAACAATATCAATCAATTGAAAGAAAAATATAGGAAAAGATATATCATGCAAATACTAATTAAAAGAAAGGAAGAGTGGCTATATTGATATCAGATAAAGTAGATGTTAGAGCAAAGAAAATTACCACAGTCAGATAAGGACATTATATAGTAAGAAAGGGTTCAATCCACTATAAAAGACATATTCTAAATATGTATGCACAAAATGACAGAGCTGCAAAATATGCAAAGCAACGATGGATAGAATTAAAAAGAGAAATAGACAAATCCAAAATTATTTTGTTGGAGGCTTTGCTATTACTCTCCCAATAATTAATGGAAAAAATTACACACAAAAAAATCAATGATTACACAAAATCTATCAACCCATAGGATCTAATTGACATGTACAGAAAACTCACCCAACAATAGCAGAACACACATTCTTCCCAAGCACCCATAGAACATTTACCAAGATAGGCTATCTCCTGCACCACAAAACAAACCTTGACAAATTAAAAAAACTAAAATCATACAAAATATGTTTTTTGACCACAGTGGAATTAAACTTGAAATCAATGACAGAAAATAACAGGAACATCTCTGAACACTTTGAAGCTAAGCAACACACTTCTAAATAATTCAGTGGTCAACAGGAAGTCTCAAGGCAAATTAAAAATAAAACACATTAAATTGAATGAAAATACAACATATCAAAATTTGTGGGACACAGCTAATCAGTGCTGACAAGGAAATATAGAGTATTAAATGCTCTATAGATTAAATAAAAGAAATGTCTAGACCCTGATGTTTTCATTGGGGAATTGTTCAGAACATTTAAAGAGAATTAATGCCAATTCTCTACCATATCTTCCACAAAAAATTGGAAAAGAAGGAATATTTCCTAATTTATTTTATGATGCTATTATTATCCTGATACCAAATCCAGAGAAAAAATTACAAAAAAACTAAAACTACAGTCAGCCTAATACCCTCATAAATATAGATGCAAAAATCTTTAACAAAATATTAGCAATTAAATTCATCAATACAGAAAAATAATTATATACCATGGCCAAGGGGAGTTTATTCCAGGAATTTAAAGCTGGTTCGATATTTAAAAAAAATCAAGCAATGTAATCCATCATATTAGCAGGCTAAAAAAAGATCACACAATCATATCATTCAATGCAGAAAAGATATTTGACAAAATTCAACACTCATTCATGACAAAAACTCTCAGAAAATCAGAATAGGGGAGAACCCCAACCATTGGATAAAGAGCACCTATAAAACCCTGTAGTTAACACTGTACTTAGTGGTAAAAGACTGAATTCTTTACCCCTGAGATCAGGAATAAGGCAAGGATGTCTGATCTCATCACTCTTATTCAACATGGGGCTGGAAGTTCTGGTCAAAACAATAAGGAAAGAAAAGGAATATAAAGTAAAAAGTGAGTTCAGCAAGGTCATAGGATACAAGATATACATCAAAAATCAGTTGGATTTCTATATACTAACAATGAACACATGGACACCCAAATGAAAAATCCATACCATTTACAATCAGTGAAAGAAATGAAATACTTATTTATATACATAACAAAACATGTATAAGATTTATATGCTGAAATGCTGATGAAAGGAATTGAGAAGATCTAAACAAATGGATAGACATACCATGTCATGGATTGAAAGAGTTAACATGGTAAAGGTGGCATTCTCCCCAAATTGATATACAACTTTAACATAATTCCTAAAAATATCCCAGTAAGATATTTTGCAGATATAGACAAGATTACTCTAAAATTTATATGGAAAGTAAATAAACTAGAACAATGAGAACAATTATGTAAAAGAGGAATAAAGTGGGAGGGATCGGTCTACCTCATCCAATATTGGATAGCTATAGTAATCACAACTGTGTGATATTGGTGGAGAGACAGACACAGAGATCAATGGAACTAAGTAGAAAACCTAAAAATTAACTCTCTCAAATGTGCCCAACTGATTTTTGACAAAGGTGCAAAACCAATTCAATGGAAGAATGATAGCCTTTTCAACAAATGGTGTAGGAGCAATTGGACGTCTATAACCAAAACCAAAAACCAAAAAACAACAAACAAACCCCTTGACTTAAACATCACAATTACAAAAATTTAGTAAAAATGAAATATGTCTCTAACATGAAGTGTCAAATTCTAAAACTTTTAGAAAAAATAATTTTGCAAAAATCTTTTGGATCTAAGGCTAAGCAAAAATGTTCTTAGACTTTCTGATCCATGAAAGAAGAAATTGATAAATTGGACTTGCTTAAAATTAAAAACGTTGCTTTTGAAATACTCCTGTGCGAGATAAAAAGGCAAACTGTAGCCTCAGAGAAAATATTTGCAAACTGCATATGGAACAAAACTAGGAGATAGAACACACAAAGAACTGTAAAAACTCGAGTAAAAAATCAAACAATCCAATCAGAAAATGTGCAAAAGACACAGACATACGCTGTACCAACTCACCAGAGGAAATAGAGATGGCACAAATCACATGAAAAGATGCTCAACATCATTAGCCATTAGGGAAATGTAAATTAAAACCACAATAGATATTATTACATACCTATCAGAATGGCTAAAATAAAAAATACTGACAACACCAAATGCTAGCGAGGATGCAAAAAATCTAGATACTCATACATTGCTGATAGGAGTGTAAAATGGTACAGCCACTCCATTAGTCAGCTTAGGCTGCCATAACAAAATATCATAAACTGGGTGTCTTAAACAGCAGAAATTTATTTCTCATAGTTCTGGAGACTGGGAAGTCCAGATCAAGGTGCTGGTCTATTCGGTTTCTGGTGAGAGCTCTATTGGCTTGCAGACAGCCACCATCTCATTGTGTCCTCACATAGTGGAGAGAGAGAGCTCTGGTGTCTCCTCCTCTTCTAATAAGGGCATCAGCTCAATAGGATTAAGGCCTCACCCTCATGACCTCATTTAACTTTTATCACTTCCTTACAGGCACTTTCTCCAAATGTAGTCATTTTTGGGATGAGAGCTTCAACATGAATTTGAGGGGACACAATTCAGTCCACGGTAGACACTTTGCAAAACAGTTCAGCAGTTTCTTTTAAAACCAAACACGTAACTGCCATATGATCCAGCAATTATACTCTTGGACATATATTTCAGAGACATGAAAACTTATGTTCACAGAAAAATCTATATATAAGTGTTCAGAGCATCTTTATTCATAATAGCCCCAAACTAGAAACAATTCAGAAGTCTTTAAACTGATGAAAGACTCAATAAGTCATGGTAATCCACACCAGGGGTACTCCTCAGTCATATAAGGAACAAACTATTGTTACATACAACAACTTGTATGAGACTCCAAATTATTTTGAGTAAAAAAAGACAGTCCCAAAAGGTTACACATGGTATGATTCCATTTATATCACATTCCTGAAATGACAAGGATTATAGAAATGGAGAAGAGATGAGTGGTTGCCTTTTAAGGAGGAAGAAGGGGAGTGAAGTGGTTCTGGCTATAAAAGGCAACATGAAGGGTACTTATGATGATGGAAATGTTCTATATCTTGACTGTGCCAATGTCAAATCCTGGTTGTGACATTGTACTATAGTTTTGCAAGAATTCACCATTGGGAGAGATTGGTAAAGGGTACATGCTATCCCTGTATTATTTCATATAATTGCATGTGAATCCACATCCATTATATCACAATAAAAAGATTAATTTAAAAAAATAAAAAAAGATAAGAAAAACATGTCTGGCAGAGAAGGACATTCCAAATAGGCATAAAACAGAAGTTAATAACATTTTAGAAAGGATTTGAAAGGCCTGGTGGAATGAATAGTGAGATGATTACTTAATATATGATGTGGGAGAGCGATTCCAGATTAAAATTGGGAGAATGTGGCATGACCTCTTCTCTGAACTAACACAATGTCTAGAGAAGAGTACAGAGCAGCAGAACTAGAAGAAATAACTACATCTAACAATTTTATTTAGCAAATATAAATCTGAAAACTACACTAAAGGGCAGTAAAGTGTTCTGGCATTATCTTGATAGCCTTCAAATTGATTAATGTCAGAATGATTGAATATTGGTAAAACCTGCTGTGCTAAAATCCATATTTAGTCCTCTCTGTTTATTATGTAAAGCTATACAAAGTACATAACACTTTGACATCATTTTGTATCATTGTGAACCACGAGATAGAGTATGAACCAATTATCTAATCTTCTTATATTGGCAACAGTTAAATTAATGGCGCATAAAAAGAACGTACTAATTTGTTTACACTAAATTGTGATAAACAAAGATTGCAACTGATGACTTTTTGAAATGTGCTTTTAAATGCATTTTCTGGCTTTAAAAATTACAAATAAAAATGATGACATTGGCTCTGCCTATATCTAAGCGGAAGCATCCATCCACCCTTAATGAGCTGAGTTTGCAATCCAAAAATTAGTCTTCCTCAGCCACACAGCTCCCTATTTCGCAGTGAAGTTGGCCAGCAAACTACCTTTGGTCAAGCTGCAGAGATTCAGCCATCAGAACTGTGCTGACAGTCCTAATGCAGAGTGGAATTCGGTGTAACCAGCCCATTGCTCTTTAGAATTTGCAATGCTGGCAGGAGCACAATGTATTTTTGTAGGTAAAGTCAGCAATTGTAGCACTAAACTACACTTTGGAACGAAGAGGAGAGTGGCACTTCTGAGACCATGACTGTATTTTAATGACATAACTTTCTGCTCTCTAAGCATAGGTCAAATTTGAGAATCAAAACCAGAGGGAAATATTAGGAGAAGAGACGGTAGCATCCATAAATCTCATGCTTACTTGACAACGAACTTTAAATTAAATTTTATTTTATCTATGAAAGATGGATCTAGGAAGTGCTTATATATATATATATCATAAGCTCTTACGTAAAGGACATACTCTGCTCACACTTTTATGACAGTTAATACTTATAATAAATATAAAATGAAGTCTAAGAAAATAATAGTAGAGAATTATTATTTTAATGAAAAGTTGTAGTATGTATAAATAAGTGAACTGAATGGTGATTTGCTGTGGGGAACAGATGGTACATATTATCAGAATACCTGAGAGTGCTTTGTGGATCCTTCTCTAAATATGTATCACATCCAAAGTATAGTCACCAGGCTAGCAGCCTCAACGTATCCAGGAGTGCGATAGAAATGCAAATTCTCAGATCCAATCTCAGACTTACTGAATCAGAATCAGTATATTAACAAGATCTCCGAGTAGTTTGTTTGTACATTAAGTTTTAGAAGTACTGTTCTAAGTTGCAGATTCCTGATCTGTATACTGTGGATAATATCTATATTGGAGAATGTTTAGGAGGGACAATATGGTAAAATATGTGAAAATGCCTTTTCAGTTTTACGGGGTGGTTAGACAGGATGGAAATTAGCAATAGAGAGCAAAGTAAAGGCAAGCTAAGTTTGTCTCTGTTTTAAAAAAGTAGAGCAGGTATAATGTTGGGTGAGTTATCAAGCCCTTGTCTTTCAGCTCCAAATCTCTGGATGCTGAGGCTCTTCCTGGTCAGTTGACTCTAAGGTTCTGCCAATGGGGAGCACTAGCAGGAAATTGGAAGGCTGGAAGAGGGCAGAAAGAACTAGTTCTTTCCTTTGTTTTCTTTCCTGTCAACATCATCTCAGCATCCCAGAAATACCCTTCACCTCAGCAGCAGCTGTTGTTTCCAGACTAAGTTTTTTTTGTTTGTTTTCTATTTATTTTTCTACAAGTTTTCAGAACTCCAACCACTGCCCTTTATGCCCCCAGCCTTGGGACTGTTAGCTGCTTCCTTCAGTTATTATCTCTGCTTAATTTAGTGCTTTCTTTTGCTTTTCAGCTCTCTGACACATGCATAAGAAATTGCCTATATTAAATTATATCTATTGAAACGTTTAGTGTGGTTTAGTTTTTCTTGAATGGATCCTAACTGATATAAAGGACAACAAGCTAGAATAGCTAATTATATCTGGTGTTTAAACATATTTTTTCAGAATGCCTTCAAATGTATTATGATTTTGTACTTTTGTAGGATTTATAATTTTTTTAGGATTGTAAATTTTCTCTATTCTATCACATAACATTTTAAAACATTTCTATATCCCTTAATAGACTCTTTGCTATTGACTCATTAATACAATAATGATAACAACAAGAATAAAAAGAATAATGACTGACATTAGTTAAGCACTAATCTTATTCCAGACACTTTAAATGGGTTTCACACCTAATCTTCACTACCGTCCTATGAAGTAGATTCTATTATAAACTCAATTTGACAGATAAGGAAACTGAGGCTTCTACAGATTAAGTAACTTGTCCAAAATCACACAGCAAGAAAGTTGTGAAGTTGAGATTCAATCCATTTGTCTGACTACAAAGACGTAAGATCCTATGGCCTTCTTTTCCAGCCTTATCATTTTGTTTTTTTGTTACTTTGATTCATTCATTCATTCTTTTCAACAAATCACCCAACCAATATTAAGGCATTGCCTTTTATGCTTCAGAAATTGGAGATACAGAGATAAATTAAACATGGTCTCTGTCCTTAAGAATTTACTGCTTATTTGGAAGAGATTTCAGTTTCAAGAGAGAATTGTAAAAGAGCAGTAGAATTGCTTCTCTACATTTCCACTGGGTATAGCGTGGAGACAGACAGGACTATGTGAATGATGCTTTGTGAGAAGGTCCAACCATCAGGGGAATGGGCCTTCATAAGGATATAAAGGCAGTGGCAGAAATATTCTTCAGGAATTCCAAGGGATGGATTCTGTCCCTCTAGAGAAGGATACGGCCTTACTAACAGGGTGTTTTGGTTTACTAGCCAGGAGAGCCCAATGTGAGTAAATCTTTCCTTAGATGGAAATTCCTAGAATTTTGGTGTAATTATACTATAGATATTAATAGTATACTTATTATGTTTTAGGCATTATTGTAAGTATTTGTGTGTACTTATTTATACTTTCAAAAGTATTGCTAGATAAAAATTTGTGTTTTCTTTATTCTATGTGTAAAGAAATTGAAGCACATGCAGATTAAGAAACTCAGGCATGGTCACACAGCTCCTATGGGCTAGTATAGCCACTGCTCTGAATCACTACTTATTTCTCAGAACAGTGGTATCATCCCTGGGTATGAAAGGACAGAGCTACAGTAAGTATTGAATAATCCAGGTGTGGCAAGATCTTACCTTTCCTGGACAGTGTCACTGGCAGCTCCATGTCTCCTTTTGGAACTTTGGGGAACACGGGAAGTTTTCCTAAGGTAATCGCATCATCTGCTTCTGCTCTGCCTTTGCAGTCTCTTTGCTTCCAATAATTTTGTATGATTGGCTAATTAAATTCAGAACTAAATCTTATCTTAAGAGGCATTGCTATGAATGTGTGTGTGTGTGTGTGTGTGTGTGTAATCCATACCTACCAGAAATACCACATTCTTACCCACTGCTCAGGCTGAGCTGCACCCACTGTCCTCCTCCTTAATGCATTAAGTTGTCTCTTGCCCTAACAAAAAGCAGCAACCTATTTTAGCCGTCTTATGAAAAGGAAGTTAATTGAATGAATTTAGTTCAGCTATTGGTAAAACGGAAAAGCCACTATAAATCAAGCTGCTTTCTCCATCTCTGTCTCTCTTCTGTTTTCTGTATCCACTCTTGTGTTCTCTGACTCCCATTTGGTACATTCTTTGTATATTTTCTAAGCCACTTCTCAGAGGGAGCCAGAGACATACGTAAATCTCCTTTCTGTCATCCCAATTTGGTAGACCCTTTTTATCTCATGGGTCACCAAAATGCCTACTGGGGACTTCTGAGGAGGGGTCCAGCATTCATTTATTGGGTGGCTCTGCAAGCTCTGGGAAGCCTCTGACAGCCGTCTTAGTGGCATAGCTCCCTAACTCTATTCCGGAAGATTATTCAGGGAACTAGAGCAAAGTCAAAACCCTACCCAGGCAACAGTCTTCTCTTCCTAGCTTTTAATACTGGCCAGACTGTGTCACTTAGTTCTTAGGCCTGCAGGCTCTAGTGTCCAAAAGGCTCTGGTAAGGGTCCCCTTTCTATGGAAGGCAAACACCAAGATTGACATGAGTAGCTCAACCTGGACTGTCTTCCCAGCTCTACATAGGGGAATCTCATTTCTTCCTCATCACTCCACTCAAATGCCACTTCTTCCATGAAGATGCTTGGTGAAAGAGACAATGTGTACTCTTTCTATTCCACAGAAGTGGACTGCACACAATGAAAGGCAGCATGGTTTGTATTCTCAGAGTCTTGGGAAAGGGACTAGAATAGCTTAGGGGCTCAAAAAATGTTTGTTGATTGAGAAAATGAGTGAGTGCAACTCATTGATTTGGTTTGGTAATTTATCTTAATGTGTTTCATTAGGATTTAGAGAGCATTTTCTCATCTTGACTTCTATTATGTTATTAGAGAATCTAACTTTGGTATTCTTCTTATTTAAATGTTAAAACAAAAGGAAAACGACATTTATTTGGGAGTGTGTGTCCTAGTGAATGCATGTTGACCTTTAACGATCATTCCTGTATTTCCCAGTTGCATGCAAACAATGGAATTAATAATCCATTCAGAAGTTTCCAATATCAGACTGCCATTAATCATAGAGTTATCCAACTTTTTCCCCATCACAGAGCATTATAAGTAATGATGTGCATGAGGCATATTGGGGTAAACAGAAGAGTCTGCTGGTGTTAACAGCCCCTTGGCTGCCCCATGGATGAGGCAAACAATATATCAATACACCCACCACCCACTGCACCAGCATGCCGGGCATCCAGTTGAGGAGATTTGATTATACTATGGACAATTTAGAAAACTGCCTTCTCATATTTTTAAAAATCAGGGACTATTATTCAGCCACTTTTAAGTAACATTAGGTCTCAAAATTTAGATACATCTTTTCCTACATGTACTGAGTGAGTTTCCAGAAATCAAGGGCAACAGAGGAGCCAAAATACTAGAGGAAGATAAATTTTTGAAGAGTCTCCAATGCGTAGCAAAATTCTTTATAGATTATAGATGCTCAATAAATACTGGTTGACTTAAAGTACACCATCTGCCTTAGAGGTTTCTTTTCCTGTCCTTTTTTCCTTTTCATATGGATAGAACTGGGAATACCCTTCACATTGGCCCTGGCACACTGCAGATGCCTTCAGGTATGGACCATGTATCTATTGTAGGGTGCTCTGCTCCTGTCATTTATACGCGCCATTTTCAAGTTGTTTATCAGACACATGCAGCCTCTGTGCACAGCTCCTGTTCCTTTTACTAAGGATCGGCAACAGGCACAAATTGTTTCACATCCCACAGAAATCTCACTTCTGTCTTCTTCCTTAAAACAGTAACCTGATATTTTTCTTAGAAGAGGTTATTGGTCTAAAGATAGGCACTCAATCAAATTATGAATAATGAGATGTAATAGTTGTCTAATGGGGGGAGGAGTCCCTTGGGAAAGACTTTTGCTCAAAGAAGGTGAGAGGAGGAAGTGACTCTCTATATTTTGAACCATCCCTTGCTTCCTGCTTTTGAATACAGTGAAGATCAAATGTTTAAATCTGCTGCCGTAATCATTTTGAGATCATAAGGAGAAGGTCAAGCAAATTGCAGATATGCCACTGGAGGCCCTGACTTTGTTGAGCCAATTAACCTTCACAAGCAATTGTTAACCTCCAAGTGTTTTGTTAGATGAGAAAAAGAAACCCCTATTTTTTAAGCCCTCTTAGTCAGGTTATATGTTACTTGGATCCAAACCACATGATGATTAATGGATGATGTGTGGTTATATGGTCATTATACTATTTCCCTACAATCCCCCATGACTCTTGTGATAATTTCCGTTATAGAATTCTTCAGACTGAGACTTCCTAATGGACATTGACCATAAATTTTTTAATTTAATTAAACAAATGCTTACTATCTCACTCCTCTGTTAGAGTTGATCAAAGATGATGTTTTATCTTTGCATGTCCAATATTTTGATGAAACATATAATAAATACTCAATAAATTCTTCTGGAATGAATTAACTTAAATATTTCTTACTATTGCCAGGCACTGTTTTAGATACCAGGGGCACACATATGAATATAATATGCTGATGTCACTTAATCATGTATTTCATAATTTAGATGATATTTGCACCTTTTTTTCCTTTCCAAAACACTATAAAAAACTTTGAGGAAAGAGTCTATGTCTCCTTCATTGTTATAGATCATAAAATTCCTAGCATGGAGTCTTATATCTCTAAGGTCCTAAAAATCCAATGGAACTTAATAAATATGTGTCAAATAAATATACCCATTATTATATCTGAACTCTGTGGCAATTATCTTGGGAAATTATTGTCCTCATGTTCTGTTTGGTTGAGTAAATTTTATCATACTTCTCCAATGTTTTATCTTCATATTTTCTCTCTTTCATTTATTTAAAAGCTTGCCACCCTATTTTGTACACAGTTTCTATTTTTCCCTCTCTCTCATTTTTTTTTGACAAAGATAAACTCTTCTATCCATAGTTTAAGTCTATTCTTTAAAGTCTTAGCAATTTTATGTATTTGTCTCATAACATTTCAGAAGTACCTTTTTACATCTATCCTTTGAAATCAGTATAGGGAAATTTGAGAACATAATTTTGTTTCCAACCCTCTTTCTTGGGTTTTTACATGAACTAAAAACCTATTGCCCTTTACAGCTGGTAAGAAGCGAGACTAGAAGTTATCAGTCCTATGCTGGAGAATGACCAGAAGCGGTTTGAAATGACATTTGATTCCACTTGCCTATGATAATAAAAAAGAAAATAAGTTGTTTTTACCAAAAGATGATTGTACCTGACAAGCAAAGCTTGTGGTTTATTAATAATTAAAAATATTTCCATGTTCTGCTACTGATGGAATATTTAATCGCTTGTTCAGTCAATACCAATGTACCATTTATTATTCATTAAAGATAAATGTAGTGTAATGGCCTTGAATTGCAATGTGTTACAATGAGATTACAAAGGGTATAAAAAGTTGATTTATTATTTAGGAATTGATTAAACTTCTCTACCGATCTCAATGACTAGGATAACCCACTAGATCTCCCCAGTGACACAGAATTTTAATTAAAAAAGGCTATTTATCTAGCTGGGGGCTAGTTTTATCTAGTATTTAGCTATGGACAAGATGCTCAAGAGAGTGATTAAAGTGAAGGCTCTGCTTCAAAGGTTACTATGAGTTTCTTAGAGTAGATGTGACACAGAGGAACGACTCCCACATTTTCTAAGAGTACTTTCTTCGTTTCTAGTATGAGACGGTCCTAGGCTCTTGCTTTTAGCACATGCTGTGCTGGGTCCTTACAGCTCAGCCAAGTTTCATTCAAGGGCTTTCTGTCCAGGGAACTTTCTTCTCACCTCTCAGGTAGAGTTGGTTAAATTTTTTTAAGGGCTTTATGAATGATTTATTCCCCTTTCTCTCTAGTTCTTTGCATCTTTGTACTCAGATTAGAGCCAAATATCAGGACAGGATGGGCTTTTCTTCAATCCTTGTTCTAAGTTTTTTCTTGTCCTCAGTGTTACCAGAAGGGGAAACTCTCAGCTGAGAAATCGCCTCTCCCATCTTTTTGGGAACTAAATAGTCTTTTCATTACCTACTACGCTGCTGCATACTTTAATGACCTTTTATTTCTTTCTATTCAAATGATGGCAGAAAAAGTAGGGAGCAAGAGGAAGAAAAAAATGTCTATTCTAAGTAAAGATGGTCTCCAGGATTTCTCCAATGGATTTTTGTCCTGTGTGTGGTTCATCTAATAAGACTGGGTGTTGATTTAGGTCAAGTTGCTATTGTCTTTGAGAACAGATGGACTTGAGCCTCGGTATGCAATAAAGAGGGCTCCTCGGTATCCCAGGGCAGTTAAAATCCATAGTAACAGCTGCAATCAAGAAGCTTATGTTCTGGTGCATAAACAGTCACATGTTTGTTCCTCACTATAGGGAGTTGTTTGTGTGTCTCTCGAAAGGAGTTCAAATAGCATCCTAATACATAAAGAAGATATTATGGGAGGGGATTAACATGCCAATCCCCAAACTGTCCATTGATAGCAATGATACCTCAAATCCAAGGCTGTATAAGGAATTCCTGATTTTAGAAACATTTATTGAGTGACTATTGTGTATCAGACACAATGTTAGACTCGAAACTGATTATGTGATAAAGACACTATGATGTGATGGAAATAAAGGAATAATTTCATTGAAAATGGGACAGACTCCCTGTGACAATTCTCCAGCGTTAGAATACAAACTATTCTAAAAGGAGATAATATTTAAAGATCTTGATATTTGCTGGATTTTTACTTTGTTAGATTTAGAAGTTGTAGGTAATCTGTGCTCTATCTCACCCTCACTAACTAAGCCTTGGACAAAGTGTGGGGCCCTGCAACAGATTTAGGGAAAATTTTTCTTATGCCATTCCAAGTTGCAACTAATTATCCTTATTTTTCTAAAACTTCATTTCTCAAAGCCATAACAGGCAAACGCTCATAGCTCCACTCTCATCAATGCGAGAGAGAAATGTACTTTGCAATGCACTAAGTTCTTACAATGATTCCCTGAAAGTGGTCAAATGCTTGGGTTTGTTTCACAACCATTTATCTAATATCTTCAGGTGTGAATCTGGATGCATTTAATTGATTCAGAGAGCTTTAATGCGTATATTTTAAGTTGCTTCTCCTGCCTCCTGTACTCATTTATTCACTTCAGTCCAAAAGAATTAACACAGTTGATTAGCCTTCTATCTTGAAGATTACCCATCAGAAACTCCAATTGATGACTCAAGTTCCCAAAGCCATTTTTTAAAACCTTGTTTGCATCATTTAGGGTTCCAAATATTCTATGAATATTTTGGGGACTCAATGTAGGTCCCCACCTGTGCCAGCCTCAGAGACAATGGGTCTGCTTTCCAAAGATAAACTTCATTTTCTACCTATTTGACATTCTTTCTTGGACTATGATTCTCACAATTCCTAGTGAAGAAGATTTCAAATCATGTCCCTTCCGCCTGGTTTGGAATCAAACTTATTTATTAGGCAATATTTACTGTGTTCCTTTTAGGTGCCAGATACTTCCAGGTGCAGGGATCTCTCAGTAAGTATGGAGGACAAGGGTTCCATTCTTATGGAGCTTACAGTCTCCTGGGAGTTGACCAGAAGCAGTGGGGAAAGAGAAATAACAAACAAAGCAATCAAATGCAGCAATTAGAATTATTCATAGAGTTATAAACGGGATGAAAATAATTATATAGGAAAATGTAGTGCAGAGTGGTAGAGTCTTTGTTCAGATTTGGTAGTCAGGGAAAGCGTTTCTAAGATGGTGATATTTGAGCTGAAGTCTGAATGACATGAAAGAGCCATCCATGCAAAGATCTGAGAGAGGATAGAACACCAAGTACAAATGCCCTAGGATAGGAACAAGCTTGCAAGTTCCAATTACAAACAAGGCAGTGTGGCTAGAAAAGGATGAGTTAGATGGAGTGCCTCAGTTTTTGTCCCCAATCAAGCCCTGAGCCAAAGGCTATGTGCATACATCTGTTAGAAAGTGAAAACCCAGGGAGCAGAACTAAGACACAATGGGAGTGGAGCACCTAAGGCAGGAGAGCCAATATGAGGATGTGTTATCAAGTTGGCTGTAAGAGTGACTGTTTGCTTGACCTTAAAGAACCATCCTCTGAGAAATCACTCAGAAAACTGGAACTCAGGGAGAGGAGGGGAGAAAAATTATCCACCAGCTACCCTTGCCCATTGATCAAGGGGTCACACCACAGGGTATTACTGCCATGAACTTCCGGGGTGTATATGCTTTGGCACCAAGAGGGAGTCTTATTTTTTCACACTTCAGCAACAATAGAGAAGCCCTTGGGCAGGAGGTGTGAGACACATTGAGGGACATGAAGGAAGTTGCTGTCAAGTTGCACCGGTGTGAATTTAGTCAGGATCCACCAGGTGCTGGTGTCCAAAGTGGTGGCTAGAACAAGAGACCAAAAGGATCAGAAGTGGCGTGTGAGCCATTTATTGAGACTGACATTCACAATGGCTCTAGGAAAATTAATCAAGGTCCAGCCACCTAAAGGTCATGGTACAAAGTCTTAGAGATTTTAGAGGTCTAAGATGTCATGGTACAAAGTGTAGATTTCATCTTAAGTATGTTAGGAAGACACTGGAAGTTATTAATCAGGGTCACGACATGATCTGTTTTATACTTTAAATAGATTACTCTGGCTTTCATGTGGAGAACTGCTTGTCAAGGGATAGAAATGGAACAGTTCCACCAGGGCAGTAGCCAGCAACCTATGACCCATGGGTCAAACCCTGCCCATCTCCTGCTTGTGAATAATAAAATGTTATTGGAACACAACCACACCATTCACTTCCACATTGTCTGTGGCTCTTTTTATGCTACTGCGACAGAATTTAGCAATTACAACAGAGACCATATGTCCTGCAAAGCCTAAGATGTTTACTATTTGACCACTCACAGCAAAAGTGTGCTGAACCCTACATTAGAGTCATATTCCTACAAAAAGGTCTGACGATACCACTATCCTGATCCTTCAGTGTTATCCTTCAGTGGTTATCTGCTCTCCTTAGAATGTATTATTACAATAGCGTTGATTAATATATAATAAAACTTTGTTTTGAAAGCAAATCTTTCTTCTTTCAGAATGCATGTTATTATCTTATCAAAAGCTAAATAATATGTTGGCAGTATAGCCAGTGTTTTCCATATGTTAAGTCTATTACTTAGTTTTGTTGCATTTAAAAAAAAAAGAAGAAAAAAATCTCAGTTCCTTATAAGAGCAAACATTTCTTTTCTCTCAAATTACTTGCAGCAGTGGTTGGTGAGATGCTGAAACTCTGCCCCACAAGTTTCCTCATTTTGGGATTCAAGCTGGAGAAAGAGTCACTATTTGAGATATACCATTTTTCTGACAGAGGGAAGGATAGCGACTTGTGGAAATTCACAAAGCTTCTTAAAGTTTTTGCTCTAATGACGCATACATTACATTGTTTTTATTCTATTGGCCCAGGTGCGTCCACATGACCAACCCTGCCATCAGTGGAGTGAGATGTGCACTATTCTGTGGTGAGGTGGACACTTCAAATCACGTTTTACAAGTCAAGGATGCTATACCCCTTTAACAGAAAGCTTGGGGGAGTGGAATTATTGATGTGCCTATTATCAATGTATTGACTCAGCTCCAAATCTGAATTTTGTTGACTTACTTTGTGATACTGATGCTTGCTGAACCCTGTAAACATCTTGTTACCAGCCACAAACACAGGTTTTTTACTCACCACACAAGAGGGGCCAAATAAAAACTGGAACGCTAGGCTTATGAGAAGAAAGCATGTGGCCATGCTGGTTGGCACCTTCCCACCAGCCTGTATTTAGCCTTGAAGACTGGCCAATCTCTGGTCAGTGGGCTCAATGCTAAACTTGCTCAATAGAGGGCACTGGTGGGATACTGCAAAGCCATAGCAGGAGCAAAAGGTTTTCCTTCCTGGTTAAGGTGGTGGGATTTAGCAAAATAAAGGATGCCTGGTAAATTTGAATTTCAGATAAGTAGTGATTTCTTTGGTGTGGTGTAAGTATGTACCAAATATTGCATGGGATATATTTAGGTAAAATTTTATTCATTGTTTATCTGAAATTCAAATTTCACTGGATGTCCTGTATTTTGTCTGGCAACACTACCCTGGTTCCAGTGAGCTGGTTTTTGGTGAAGCAGACAGAGGATCAGTGTGTGTGGGGCACGGCAGCAGTCACGTCAGAGGCCCACAGGTCAGCTGCAGCCTTCACCTCCAGGAGGTTCTCTATACACCAAGTCCTCATCAGACCCTCAGGCGGCACATCACCACCATCAGGATGCCTGTTCCTGTGGTGGGACAGCCACACCCTCTCCGAGCATTTGAATCTCAGCCTTGAGGGGAGGGACTCCTCTAAGCAGTCTGTTCCTTCCTAGTTCACTCTCCTTCAACCTTAAAAGTAGTAAATGCCCCCTGCATTTGCTACTTGTGTGCTCCTTAGAGTCTTTTTCAATCCTTTTTCATAGTTAACTACTTTTCACTAGTTTACAATTATTTATACTAAAATTTCTCTGTTCAAATGACTGGTGTGGTTTCTTTGTCTTGGCAAGACCCTAACTAATATAATTGGGGACAATAATACAATCTGCCATACAAGATAATTTAATGGTCCACTACCCTATGAGAAAATATTTTACCACATTTTACAGATAAAGAAAGAATCTGAGCCTTAAGGAGTTCCAGTAGTGAGGGAAAAGTCATAGACCTAGTGAGTAATGGAGGCTTGAGGAAAAAAGGGTGACTCATGTTCATACTTTCATGCACTTAATTTGCCCTATCTTTCCAGCCGCTAAATGGAAGGTTATCTCAACATTTACTCCAAACAATTAATATACATCTTTGAAACAATCAGCTGGTGGAGTGATGCCTGCTTCTTCTGTCCACGCCTACTAAACATGATTAGTTCATTGTTTTGATAGTATGATCTGCCCATTTTACAGGTGGGAGATGTGGGCAGAAAGAAACAACGATTAAGGGAAAATTACTGTTATGGGTTGAATTGTGTTCACCCCATATTTCATATATTGAAGTCCTATCCCCCTGTACTTCAAAACGTAGCCTTGATTGGTGATAGGGCCTTTAGAGATGTAATCAAATTAACGTGAGATCATTAGGATGGGCCCTAATCCAATATGACTGGTGTCCTTAATAAAAGGGAAAATTTGGACACAAAGATATACAGACAGGAAAATGATGTGAGGAGATGTAGAAAGAAGCAGCATGGAAAGAGGCCTGGAAAATTCTTCCCTCATACTGCTCAGAAGGAATTGTAGGGGAGCAGAATTTGCTGCCCCCAAATGCTTGATTATTTTTAAGAACAAAAGACTCAAGAAGAAACTTGGACCTCCTTCCTAACTACCTAAAAGAATTTATGACAGAAGGCCTGTTTCAGGAAGGAGCTAATATCATAGATAACTATGTTATAATATGAACTAGGTGTGGTAGACAGGGAGGAACCCAGCAAGGCCCATTTGATCAAAGTCCTCTCCATGTCTCATTTTCTCTTCAAGGCATGGCAAACACTTGTTTACCAAACATTTGCTTTTCCATCTCCATGTGAATTGTCTTCCAACCCTTTGAAGTCCAAAACCACTACCCACAACATCCTCCTTTGTCTTCAGCTGAAGAAGGTATTTAAGGTGGTGGCTTCAGCCATTTTGGTGAGTTACTCAGTTTTCCTGGGTTTCACCCGTGTACTTTGTTCGATTTTATCCTGTTCATCTTTTTCCTGTCAATTTAATTCTTAGATCAGCCAGAAGAACCTTGAAGGGTAGAAGAAAATTTCTTCCTCCTTTACAGAATCAACCCTACCAACACCTCAATTTTGGATTTCTAGCCTCTAGAACTATAAGATAATAAATTTCTGGTGTTTAAGCCATCCAGTCTGTGATACTTTGCTATGGCAGCCCCAGTAAACTAATATAATTACTATCAAGTATTGTCCTTTTTATAGAAAGATGCTGTTGAATTTTCTCCTCGGATGTTTTTCTAATAATGGGGAAAGACATCAAAGTTGTTTTACTTTTCTGTTCTTTTTCAAAACAGCCCAGATTATAGTCAAACTGTCTGGGGATATACATGCAGCAGGAGGCTATAACACCACCATAAACTGAGAGTCTGATATAAGGATTGAATTTTTACCAGTTTGAGTCTTATTCCTCTTCTCTACACCTTTGCTGTTATAAATGTGGTCCATAAACTGAGGCATCAGCATCTCCTGAGAGCTGGTTAAAAAGGCAGCACTCAGGCCTCACTCCAGATTTACTGAATCAGAATCTCCATTTAACAAAATCCTTAGGTGATTAATATGCGCATTAACATTCAGAATTCTGAACACCTGATAACGTCATTGTCCACCAGACAAAACAAACCTCTTAGAGTTTACCTTTCTTTTTATTTTTGGAATTCCTAAAGAGACTTTCCAGATTGCTGGAGCTGGCTTGTTGGAAGCACTAGAAGTGTTTAGCAGGTCACAAGTACATCTATTTGATTCACAGCTGGTTTGAAATCAATTACCTGAAGCTGGAATGCCTCTCAAAACTCAATAACATAATAATTGGCCTTAATTGTTTCACTGTGACTTTTGCTGCCTACTTGTTACTTGGATGTTAATAAACGGGCTCTCAGAACTAGGAAGAGCCTTTTGTTCCAACATTGCCAGATACAGGAAGACATATGTGATATAAATTCAGCTTGTTGCTGCAAAGTATGGATATTTTGACACTATCAATAAATAAATGAAATCAATTAAAAATGACGCCCAAAAAACCCCCTAAGGAGTTTCTGGCTATGTTCATCTACTTTTGTCACTCTCAGATTCACCAATAATGTTGGTCATCAGCTGAATTCTCACAAACAAAAGACTTACATATTTTATGCTGGAGGTGGAATTTCAGATCCATTTCATTTGTATCTTTTTTTTATATTATCTTTTTTCTAATATAAGAGGAAGCTTACTTTATTTTTGTCATTGAAGTTGTATGTTCTTGTTTTAATTGAGAATATGAGGCATTGTCCTTTATCTTCTGGTTGAGAAACACGTTCATAAAAAGAATGAAAACCTTAACATTTTTACCTATTGGTTTTGGAGACACAAAGTTTTGGGCAGAAGACACTGTCGTTCACTACTAGTTGGAGTGTAAATTTGTAAAAAACTTTAATTGTATATATTTTTTGACATTACAATTAGACTTAAATTTATCATAGAGATGTACTTGCATAGGTTCAATGTTACGTGTGAACAAAGTTATTCATTGCAGCATTATTTGTAAAGAAAAATATTTAATGACTATAGATAGAACAGGTTAAACAAATTTTAGTACACTAAAATAATGGAATATTATACAACTATATAAAAGGACAAAGTTCATTATATATAGTTACTGCCTGTATCCATTTTTGAGTGAAAAAGATAAAGTTTTATAAAGTTTGTTTTGTATACCACTATTTCTATAAAAAGAGGAAAAGTATTGTGTCATTTTAGCAGCTCATAAACACATAAAACACATTTGGAAGGATACAGGAGAAACAAAAGCATTTGGGGAAAAGTATGGATGAGGATGAAAATTTTTGCCTTACACTTCAATTTGCTTGTTGGTTTTGGAAACATTCAAAGAGAAATTGAATTTAACACCACCAACCAAAAAGATTACGTCCCACAACAACAGCAACAAAACCAATCGTAACATTCTATGATGTTGCATCAGTATTGGAAGGTTCTAGAATAATAATCTGGTTGCTACTATATAGTCCACTAAAACAGATGTCCAAATTCCTCTAACTTACATTTAATATTGAAACTAAGCAAGGTATTTGTTTTAATCTTGTGCATGGAGTAGGTACATATTGTAAAATGTTCTGGGATGACTTTACGCTTGTTCTGAATTGTAAGGAACAAAGCTGTCTTAATCTATTTTGCTGGGTTGGTTCCTCCAACGTTCAATGTTTGCACTACCAAACTGTGCTGGGCAAATTCTGGTGAAATAAACTGCATGAATAATGAGAGATTCCCAGTGACCCAAAGAACCTAAACATGTTTCTGTCTATTTTAAGCCTCAGGGCCTCTTGGCCACTCCCTACCCTCCAGTAATTAACTTCCCAACAGGGTTCCTTTGCAGTATGGCAAGCAGCAGGTGTTAGCCACCCACAGAACACCTCCTGCTGGTGATTACCCATCACGAGTTTCGTGTAAGAATATTCACCATAGATAATGTAGGTTGTTAATCCAGACATAAATGTTAGATTCTCACTGGAAAAAAAAATTGCTTTCTAATCATTTCTGAGTATTTGGAGAAGCAAATCAAAACACAGAGCAGAGATAATATAACAAATAGGATTTTGTGAAGGTGCTATATACAATCTTGGGTTTGTTAGTTAATAGAACCATGTAAATCCCTCCCTTCCCTCCTCACATGTATCAAGACATAGGATCATACAGACTAACTATTTTCTCTCGTTCAAACATACTATGTTGTTTACTTTCTAAGCCTTTGAGCATTTTGTTTCCTCTGGAAAGAAAGCCTTTCTCCCCCATCTGCCTTCTGAACTCCTACTTATGCTTCAAAGGCTAGATAGAGCCTTCTCAGTAACACCGTCTGGGATTGGCTCCTCTCTGTCTCCCATATTACTAATCCCTCCTTCATCTGTGCTGTTGCTATTTGAACATATCCCTGTTTCTGCAATGATAGTGCAGTGCTGAAATTATTTATTCATACACCTGGAGAACACATTTTCTTAAATCTGTATGTATATATGTTCTAATAAGAGACATAATTTTCAGATTTGCAGACTTAAGTCTTTGAAAAAAGTATAGGCTATAAATGAAATCACGTTGTTATACATTTCATGATTCACTCATTAAAAAATACATTTATAGGATATTGGGACTATGCCATAAAATATGGACTATATCTTATTGTAGCTTAAAGAGTCTACGAAGTAGTGTTTATATCTAAGAAAGGGCATGCTTTCAAGACCTCCTGTATGTGTCCCTGTCTTCATGTCTCTCCAAGTTGAACAAACACTGTTTTGATTGGGGAGACTCCAGAACATTGATTGGGCTCTGCTTATGCAAGGGTGGAATCACCGGGCGGCAGACGGTCAGCACATGGCAGTGGACTTCTGTTCCTGCCTCTTTCTCTATTGGAGCTGGCATGCACAGTGTGTGCCTAAATTCTAATTTGGATGTATCCCTTAGGCTCATTTATTTCATCTAATCTGGTTCATCAGAGATTTTCATTGATTTGTGGGGCTCAAAAAAAGAGCGACATTAATTTGCTCTAATTTTTCTGTTTTATGTTCTTTGAGATCCTTGTGAGGCTGAGGAGCAAAATAACCCGAGGCAAGAATCTGGAACTTCTGGTTTCCTTACCATAATATCCTCCAATAGTATCCCAATCTCAACCTTCCTTCTGAAATATGGATAATCCTTTAGTTCCTGTTTAAACAAGTGTTACAATGGAGTCCTCTTATATTTGTTTCTTCTTTAAAAATCTTTCATGCAATTTACTTGCATATATCTTTGGAAACTTCTGAAAAGTTTGAGTCGACATGGGCACCTTCAGGCTAAGACCTTTAATGGAGCGTATCACTGTTCATTTGTCTATGGGTAGAAATCCCAGGATTTACAAGTCCAGGAATTCTGAGTTAGAGTATTAGCTTGGTCAACACGTTGATTTCTGTGGTAGGAATGAAGAAGGATGGATACAGAGATCCCCGGGGGTATCCATTATCCACCAAAGAAATTCTCAAACCCTTCCTCAAGAGTTCAAAGCTTGAGAGTTGAAAACACAAATGATGTCTTATTAGATTCTAGTACAAAGCTGAGCACGGATTAATCATTCAATAAAAACCTTGTTTCTTGATGGATTGTAGAGTTGAATGTTTTGTCTTTTTAACAGCTGGTACAAGTCTAAGAGGGTACCCTAATTTATAAAGTTTAAAGAGTTTTGTTTTTCCCTTTATTTCCTTAAGGAACTTAAAACAGGACCAAGTACTTTTCCAAGGAATCTAGGAAATTTTATTCCAAGTCCTTGGAGACAATTTGTACTACCAAAATTCAGGTAGACTAATCTTGAAAGAAAAATATATCATCAGTGAGCTCTTGAATAAACATGGAACTTGGTAGGATGTGAAAGGAAGACTTGTTTAAGACTTTGGTTTTGTACTCAGTCCCAGAGCTTTGACAATAGCATCGTTTTATCAACCAAATATATAAAGTGTAAAAAAAGACCCTCAAAGTGACTTTAACAACATTCAGGCTGATCTATATAACTCATTTTAATATCAAACCACAGATGTGAAAGAAAATTCTTAAGCAAACATCTAACAACAAGATAGGTATAAACAAGTCAACACACAATATCGGATAATAAAAGTATTCCTTTGTCAAGAAATGGCCTTGTTATGCAGAACTCAGAAAGACATACATGCTGCAGTTTTCCTTAAAGTTAGGGATGTCATTGTCCGCTTGACATGCAAGTGCCTGGGTTTATAATTTAGAACTGTGATGTTTTTCCAGAAACACATATCTATGGGTATTCATCTGTAAGTGGGTATGCAGAGATTATAAATTGAATTTAGCCCACACAGTTTTTGCTTATTCTGCACAGGATTAATTTGCTCAATGATGATTAAAATAGAAAGTGTTTCTAATGAGTTGCCAATATTTTAGAATTGAGAATTATCATATTATTTATTTTTTAAAAAAGCAGAATTTATGGCTACATTTAGAAAAATATTTAGAAGATCTGGCCACCCAGAACCTTCATTTGTTTAGGATAATAATCAAGAGGAACTGAGTCATGCCTGTCCCCTTAGAACAGGCAAAGGTTTCTCCAGTTTGTCACAGTCTTATCATTCTCCATTGACTTCATGACACTAACATTTAGGATCAGCTGCCATTTTCCATGGAACTTGGACGTTACTTTTTTTACAGTTTAATTAAGAGGAAATGAAAAGAATTATTGAATTCATGCTTCTATCAGAAATGAAAAAGCAAAAGTGGAGAAGACAATGGGTTTTTAACACGAAGCTCATTTCATTGGCCCCTCTAAACAAATGTGTTTGCAAACTCGTATAAACTCCCAAGAATGTGTCAGTTATAAAGAAAAATACAACCAAAATATTAACTGCATTTCTTTGTTTCTGTCAAAGCAGTTTTTAAAGTAGAGTGATGTTGTGAGGGGGCTGTACCACGCTGGAGTTAGTGCTGTTCTGAAAGAAAAAAAAATCACTGAAACAAAAGTATGTCTACTGTTTCTGTTGGTCTACAACAAACTAAAAAACTAATCTCATGGTGGGTCATTGGAATTTAGTTTCTTTGGAGAATTGGATAAATATACTCTTTCCTTGAAGGAGTTGGAAGAATGGTGGTGCCACCAGACATTGCTTATCAATGGAGTTGTGTTTTCTCTTTGGTTCTACCCCTACATTATTCCAGTCTGAGCTACCAAGATCTTAACACTCTGTGCATATGACCTTCCTAACCCTTTCTCTCTGTCTTTTGGTTGTGTAGTGGGTTGAATAGTGGCCTCAAAAAGATATGTCCAAGTATTAACTCCTGGTACCATTGAATGTGATCTTTCTTGGAAATAAGGTCTATGCAGATGTAATTAAGTTAAGGGTCTCTAGATGAGACCATCCTGTAATTAGGGTGGGCTCTGAATCCAAGGATGAGTCTTCTTATAAGAGACAGAAAAGAAGAAGACACACAGAGACACAGAGGGGAAGGCCAGGTGAAGACAGAGGCAGAGATGGAAGTGATATGTCCACAAACCTCAGAATGCCGAGGATTGCCAGCCGCCATCAAGAACTAGGAGACAGGCACGGAATGGATTCTTCTTTAGAGCCTCCAGAGGGATCCAACTCTACTGACACCTTGATTTTGGACTTTTAGCCTCTAGAATTGTGACATAATAAATTTCTGTTGTTTTAGTCCACCCGCCTTGGGGTACTTTATTAAGCAGCCTTAGGACACTGATACAGGATTCTTAGGGACTTTATTCTGATTGATGCACTTTAAGTTAAAATGTTTTCGTTTTATAAAGATGCATAATCAAGTAATTGATAAAAAAATTGGCTTTGCATTTTTAAGGTTACCTATAAATTTGGAGTAACATTCACATCACTGACTTTAGAGAAGCATTGACTAGCAATTAGTGTGGAAACTGATTCTTTTAACCTTAGGTAGTAAGAATTGCTCATTGCCTATCCAATAACCATTCTCCCTCAGTTTGCTCATGGAACGACTCATGTTGACCACGCAACAAAGTTTTGATTAATGAAATCCAGTCTTTGGTCTGGATTTCTGGGAAAGCTTAAAACTAGGGCATGTTCAACTGTCACATCCTTTAGGTTTTTCCCCTTCCCTTCTTTTCCTGACTGGAATCTGAACTTGATGGCTGGAATCCTAACAGCCATCTTGTGGCCATGAGCTGACAAACACATCCTTAAAGAAGCATAGCAGAATTCTAGTTCTCCCACTTTATATCAGCTCTGGACTGCCTATCTCTGGTACCCTTGTTAAGTGAGAAAAAAATAAAGACATCTTTCTAAAAGCCACTGTTATTATAGATATCTGCTTCCAGCAGCTAAATTCAATCCTTGATTGATACTCTCATGTAGACTCTGGTTCCTTTTATAATATTAAGAATTTGATTTAAGGGTTAATACCAGTAAATTCTTACCATATGCCACACAGCTTAGGTATGTTTCACATTTAATCTTCACCTAAAAGCTGGGAATATTGTTATACCCAGTTCACAGAGGCAGAAACTGGGGCTTTAAAGATCTAATTACTGGTCTTAGATAGGATCTTAGGAAAATTATTTTATCCCTTCATGACTCAGTTTCCTTTGTCTGTAAAAGGAGGATAACAGTACTGAGTTTACATTACAGGATTGTGGTGAGGATTACATAGGCTTATATCTGTAAAGTCCTTAGAACACCCTGAGCTAATGAGGGCTGTCTAAGTTTTAGGCATTATTAAGTTTTGAAATATGTCTGACTACAAAACATTTTAACCACCATACTACACTATCTGTTATCTTTTCAGAATTTTTCACAAAAAGAAATAATCTTGATTCATAATGGATCTTTGACCTCATTTTCTGAGGGAAAGATATGGAAACTACCATTGCAATTAACCAGATACAACATTAGGCACTTTTATATCTTTCATCTCATTATGCTTCTCAGAACCAGGAAGTAGGCATTATAACCTCCATTTGATGTAAAATAAGGCATATATAATTAAGTGATTTTCCCAAGTGCTACTAATAAGGAGTAAAACTGGTTCTCAAATCAACATCTTCTAATTTTGTGTTCAGTGATTTTGCCTACTACACCACAGCTGCCTCAGGTTGTGTACATTAAACTTGAGTGTGCATGGATGTGTGTGTGCACACACAAACTCACACTGTAGACTGATTTAAGAATATCATATTTTAGAAGTAACACATATCAATTTTTAAGGCAAGCAGTATCTAAATTACCTTGATGAAAATTTCTACAGTCATAAAATTATTTTAGGTTTTGAATTCATGTTGGCAATGTCCTCACGACTCTTTACAGTCATAATTCTAAATTCTTTTACAATGCTTGAACGTCTTGTATCACCTCATCATTTTAAATTTCTATTCATCTTATTCTGCATTTAGTGGTACACATAAGAAATCTCCCATTTTACCTACTAGACATATCACACAATAATATGCACACATCTTTTCTTCTACTTTTTTTTTTTTTTTTTGTCAAGCTATATAGCTTCTATAAGAAATACCAGTTTTGGCTTTAGAAAACCAAGATGTTATAATTTATCGAGAATGGGCCTAGGGATTTACTGTGGGCTGAACAAATTGTACTGGTGCTGTTGTCACAGATAAGAAACCATGCAGAAAAGACTGCCCTATTTTCATAACCCCTACATTCCCCAATGGACCACATGGGGTTTTTCTCTAGTGGGGAGGCCAAGGACCAGCCTAAATTTCAATGTCAAATAACCATGCGAGTCCTCTGAAATTTCACTGGCAGCTAGCTTCTCATTTGTAATTGGAGTGAGATCGAGCTGTCATTGCTCTGCAGGCAGGATCCATGGAGAATTGCTGTTCAAATTAGAAAGGAGTTTCCTCTCATTAAAAGCAAAAGAAACCAACTGTAAACAGCTCGGCGGTTAGGAACAACCATGTGGCATTGGCTTTGCTGATTCCAAGGACTAGTCTCTAATTCCAAGGAGTCAGAGGATGGAGCAGGAAGAAATTCTCTTCCCTTTGCCTATTAATATCCATCGATAGAGGACCTTAAAGAGACAGTGCTCAAACAGAGGTCTATTGATGACAAGAAAGGAGTACACTGGTATGAAAAGTATTTGAATAAAATAATATGGGAAATAAATCAGGAGTCACCTTTCCTTTAAAATAACTCTTCAGTCTTTGTATATTTTTCTGTAGTTGAATATTATTACTTTGATTCATAAGTACAACTATTAATTTAGAATCTTTTTTGTTCCTGTTACTTTATAAGCATTATCACATTTAATCACAGCCATAGCAGATGAGGAATATGTTAAAATATTTAAGATCTTGGACTTTAGAAGCAAACTTCTGAGGTTCAAATATCTGTGAGATCTTGGCAACCACATTTTTATCCACTTTAATCTTCATTTTCCTCATTAGAAAAGTTGGTGTAATGATGGTAGTATTTACCTTATAAGGCTATGATGGGTTTTAAATGAAATAAGCCATGTAAATATTCATAGAATAGTGCCTGGAATAGGTTAATCACTTAAATGTTAGTTATTATCATTATCTTCATTTTATAAATGAGGAAATTTTACAGATGAGAATCACAGAGGCTCAACATTTTGCCAAGATCAGACAGTGAATTGTGCCAGATGGGGAAGCAGAGTCAATCTTACTCAGCTATTTTAAATTTTCATAGGATTTGTGCAAGTTTTAAAAAATTCAGTGTATACTCTAAGTGCTCAAAAGAGTGTAATTTCATTGTCTAGGTGAATCCAGATAGACTGTCACCTCTATCTTTAAATAATTTTTCATCTCAAAACTTTACATGTTTTCAAATTTATCTCCATTGAATTAGTACTAGGATGCTGGATACAAAACCAATTTCCTATGGTTTTGGCCGATGCACCAAAGGTTGATAAAGCAATAGGTACCACATTTCCCCACATTCCACAGTGATGTGCTAAAATATCCATTGAGAACTTGCAAAGGAAATTAATCGATATTAGATCTGCCAGCGCTAGGCCTTTATACATTTCCAGTGTATATGCAAAAACAAAAGGACAATTTATTTATTAGCTGAATACCAGCAAGGCTTTGGGACCATTTTATATTTCATCCACTAGAACAAAAATAAGTAGCCCAGAGTGAATTTGTAGGAACAGTGAGAGAAAGAACAAATTTGTTTTCTATTAAAATTCTTTTGAGATCAGCACATGTGGTAAACCGGTGACTTACTCATAGATGTTTGTCTTATATTCATTGTCTCTGCTAACATATCAACTTTCTGGGGGCCAGAACATGCCTTCTTTTCTTACTGATACTTAAAATTTATGCCAGAGTCTGTGCTCCATCAATATTGTTGATAGACTGGAGATGTAATTAATTACTCAGAGTTGTCCAGGCAATGATCAAATCATTAAATTAGACCAACTTGGTGATCATTGGAAAAAAGTCAGACTTTGATATAGATTATAAACTACCACGTACATGTCATGATTTTGTTTCAGCAGTTCTTTGGACTAATTGCGTACATTCACAAGGAACTTGCACTGACTTGGCAAGTATGTGCATAAAACTAATTGAGGGCGGTCTTGCCTTCACTATCATTAACTCAATGTTATGCATTCCATGTATTGCATCCTTAGATATTCATTATACGACTTCATTATATAAGCTTGGAGAAAAATTGAGTTGATGGATGATTGTATCATAATTGCCTTTCAATGGGTAGAAGTGAAATGGCATTCGTAACTTCAGTATTGCATAACAGGTCAAACTGCGAACTCTGTAGAGAATGTGCATTAGTAACAGCTTGTGGTTCAACAATAGTGCAACTAACATGTTGAGAAAGTTAATATAACAGTGATGTGTAAAAATTAGTCAATATTTAAGAAGTGGGAAATTTCACATAAAAATTGAGATATTTAGCTTCTGTTGAAAATTGTTAGACCTGGAAACGTTGGATCAGTATCTTCCACAGCCACCATTTTCTAAAAACTAAGAACAGCTGAGTCCTTTAGACTGGGACTTGAGCCTTTCAGACTGGGACGGTTTGTTGTAGGCACAGTCCTTCATACAATTTATGCATAAGCACTTACAAGTAGCCTGGTTCATCCATGTCCCTTTCCTGACCACCCACTTCACAACCTTTTGCCTCCAGCATTGATGTTGAGTACAAGAGTTGCTGTGTGAAAACATTTCACTTTTTCTTTCTAATCTCACAGAGTATAAATTAGAGTAGGATAGATCAGAAGTGTCAGGTATACTACTTCTCATAAATATGCTCACTGAAAACATCATTAATACCCTATGGCATTATTCTTGTTGAGTCTAAGTATGACTTCAGACTCCTTCTTAACCTGAGTGATCCACGAAGTTTACCTAAATGTTCAGAGTTGGCATATGCTATGTATGAATTATCTATTGGTGTATAACTATATTATCACAAATTTAGTGACTTGAAACAATACACACTTGTTATCTTATGGTTTCTGTACGTCAGGAGCCTGGATACAACTTAGTTGGGTCTTCTGCTTCAGAATTTCACACAGCTTCAATCAAGATGTTGGCTGGGGGGGAAGGCCCCATGGCTTAGCAGTTAGGTGTGCGCGCTCCATTACTGGCAGCCCGGGTTCGGATCCCGGGCCCTCACCAATGCACCGCTTGTCCGGGTGTGCTGAGGCGGCTTCCCACATACAGCAACTAAGAAGGATGTGCAACTATGACCTACAACTATCTATTGGGGCTTTGGGGAGAAAAAAGGGGAAAAAAAGGAGGAGGATTGGCAATAGATGTTAGCTCAGGGCTGATCTTCCTCACAAAAAAAAAAAAAGATGTTGGCTGGGGCTGAGTTCTCATCAGAGGCTTGACTGAAGAAGGGTTTGTGTCAAAGCTCAAGTGGTTGTTGGCAGCAGTCCATTCCTTGTGGATTTTTGGACTGACGTTCTCAACTTCCTGCTAACTTTTTGCCTGAGGCCACCGTCAGTTCTTTGCCATATGGACCTTCCCAACATTGCAGCTTGTTTCCTCAAAGCCAGCAAGAGAGGGAGACTCTCCTCCCAAGATGGGTGTTATAATCTTATGTAATGTAATCACGTATGCATAAATGTGTATATTCTGTCACTTTTGCCATATTCTATTGGTTACAAGCAAGTCACAGGCCCCATCATGCTTAAGGAAAGGGGTTACACACAGGAGTGAATAGCAGGAGACAAAGATCATAAGGACCGCTTTAGAATCTGTCCATCACATGAGGTGAAACTACTTGTCATCTCTGACTAAGACATATTAATGACAGCTATAAAGAGGCAGCTTTTGGCTTGGGTTAAGGCAAACATTTTGAACAATTAGAGCGACTTGTGAACTAAGTATGCAACACAGAGACAGTTCAAATAGAAACTTGGAGCAAGGGGATGCAAGCATTTAACGAAGTATAGTGGGGCCGAGATTTGGCTACTTGAAATTCCCTTCAAGGCCTAAGATTCTGTGCTACTTATGAGCATTATAAAAGTCATACCTACTGTGTGGTTAGCATGGGAAAAGAAGAGAATATCTCATATGCATTCGATATTCATAGCTTTGTGTTCATTCTTTCATGATGTTGAATATGACCACAAACTAAAATATAAATGCATTTGATAAAATATGCATAATTACAGAATTCTAAGAATTACCAAGTGGAAAATATGACTTTCCAGAAGTATTTGTTGGATATCTACTGTATGTCTGAGGCTGTTCTTCCAATGAGGAATAGAGGAATAGCAAAAGAAACATCCCTTTGCCTTCACTGAGTTTATAATCAGAACTAGAGAAATGGGGCTATCGAACTACGTAGAAAAAGAGCAAAATATAAGAGAAAATTAAATCAAATATCACATTGTAATATGTGCACACTGGTCTTTCCAGTTTTTCCTTTCTGACTGGAAAAGTGAAAGAATACATAGAAATCAAACTCCAAATCTATGACTATTCTTCATTATTGCTAGTGCCTTAAATAGGGAGCCATTAAAACAGTCGAGTGAAGTGCCTTTAAAGCTATACTTCTGAAATGGAGTATTCCATTGAGGCTTGATGGAAGATATCATGAAGAAGACAAAGACTTTATTTATTTCCTTTAGTCAATATATCTTGGTTATAACACATACAATCGTTGAGATTCTCATAAATAGAAAAGAAAAGGAAAAGTTATTAGGCTTTTCTAACATAAAACATTTTGATCTTTAAGCATTCAGATTCCGGTTAAAAATTCAACTAACCACAGAGAGGTGGTATCCAAAATTAACAACATTAATAAAAAAATGAAAGAATAATCAGTGAAGATTTAAGGAGAATGTAAGCATCATGAAGCCAAAGACCTTCATCTACTTTTTTTTTTTTCAGTGATGTATTCAAGAGCCCAGAAGGGTCTGGCACAGAGCTATTGCTCAATAAATATTTGCTGATAAAATAAAAGGCTGGAATTCCCTGACTTCTCTTTCTCAGCTATAAACAGTATTAACCTCTGTGCAGGAAAGAAAGATATAGCTTAAGTGAAATGGAGAATTTGTGGTGATTTTACTCTAAGAATATTATCTTGACTCTGCTTTAGGATCTATATTTATATTGAAAGGTGCAGGAAATGCTATCTGCTCCTTACAGAATGTACTGAAACCTGTGTTTCTGAGTCTATAATTAAATGTGCCACATATCTTAATGAGCACATGCCACTCTTCTCTCTCTGTGGAGCCACTTACAACTGAAATAGCCCAGTGATTGCAGAGAGCACACTGCAGAATCCTGTCACATTCTGGATACAATTAATTTCTATGACAAAGTTGATTTTTTTATTAGTTGTGTGTTTATGATGCAGAGAGTGGCAGTGGCAGGTGGTTCCATTTCACAGAAAATGGTTCCAATCCAAGATGTCATTTGGAGAGGGATCAGTGGTGACAAAGATCTTAAGTCTGTATGAAACTAGAGAAGGCCAGGTTAACCTCAGGGACCCCCTTGGACTTCTCTTCAGAACAGCCCCAAACCTAAGCATCCACCTTTGGCCTAGAATTCAGTTGGTGCCTGATGTGGGATAAATTGTGTCCCCTCAAAAAAGATATATTCAGGACCGGCCTGGTGGCTTAGCGGTTAAGTGCACGTGCTCCGCTGCTGGCAGCCTGGGTTCGGATCCCGGGCGTGCACTGACTCACCACTTCTCTGGCCATGCTGAGGCCGCGTCCCACATACAGCAACTAGAAGGATGTGCAACTATGACATACAACTATCTACTGGGGCTTTGGGGAGAAAAAAAAAAAAAGAAAAAAAGGAGGAGGATTGGTAATAGACATTAGCTCAGAGCCTGTCTTGCTTAGCAAAAAGAGGAGGATTAGCATGGATGTTAGCTCAGGGCTGATCTTCCTCACAAAAAAAAAAAAAAAGATATATTCAAGTCCTAACCCCTCATACCTATGAATGTGACCTTATTAGAAATAGGGTCTTTGTAGCTGTAATCAAGTTAAACGAGGTCATGTAGGATTACGGTGGGCCCTAAATCCAATTATTGATGTCCTTATGAGGAGAGGCATATTTGAAGACACCAGGGACACCAAGGGAAGTAGGTGATGCTATGACAGAGGGAGAGGTAGGAGTGATGTAGCTACAAGCCAAGGCGTGCTATGGATTTCTGGCAACCGTCAAAGGCTAGGAAGAGGCAAGGAAAGATTCTTTCCTAGAGCCTTCCGAGGGAGCGTGGCCCTGCCGACATCTTGATTTTGAACTTACGGTCTCCAGACCTGTGATGCAATCAGTTTTTCTTGTTCTTAGCCAGTTTTGTGGTAATTTGTTGTGGCAGCCCTAGGAAACTAATACAGTGCTTCCGTGGGAAAAATGAGCGCAGTGCTTTGAAGCTCTTTCTCTGCCTACTCTCTCTCATCTCAATGATTCAATCCTACATTCTTTTATGTGAGAATGGTCTCTGACTTTGGGGTGGGGTATTCTAGCCCTGCTTTCAGAGGGCATTTTATACTCTAAACTTAAAAATAGTTTAGAATAAAACAACTCTATCTAGAAACACAATATGTTGTGATAAAGCCCAGCTAAATCTAAATGTACATGATATGAAGCTGGGAAGAGAATTAACTGAGACAACTTTTTTTTGAGAGGATGTAATTTGGCATAATGTGTTAACCTACTTAAGTACTGAAAAACTTTTTCATTTTTAGGAAATATTGTTAAAGGAATTATCAGTAATGCACACAAAAACTTGGCCATGCAGTTGCTTAGCACTATGTTGTTTGTAATAGTGGAAAAGGATAAACAACGGAAATGTTTAGGAATATCAGGTTATTGAAATAAATGATGGTTTTCCATAAAATGATTTAGCATACAGCTGTTAAAAAATGAGGCTGCCCAGTAGCCATTTTTAAACTGTGCTTTGAAAAGAATGTGAGTATCTTGGGGGCATTTCAGTGGCTGTTTGAGGAGGTGATGTGGGGCCGAGGTCAGCTATGCTTTGCTTCTACCCTCACATAACCAGATCTGCTCAATTTTATCAACATTGAGTTTCTGAGTAAGATGCCATTTGAAAAAAACAATTCTTATCATGGACTGAATTGTGTTCCCCCTTGAAATATGTAGAAGTCCTAACCCTCCAGTACCTATAAATGTGACCTTATTTAGAAACAGGGTCTTTGCAGATGATCAAGTTAAGATAAAGTTGTTAGGGTGAGCCCTAATCCAATATGACTGTGTCCTTTTAAAAGGGAGAAAGTTGGACAGTCAGACACACTAGTGGGGAGAACACTGTGCTTAGATGAAGGCAGAGTTTGGAGTGATGCATCTACAAGCCAAAGAATGCCAAAGATTTTCAGCAAAGCACCAGAAGCTAGGAGAGAGACACAGAATAGATTCTTCTTCCCAGTCTGAAGAAGGGATCAATCCTGCTAACACCTTGGTCTTGGAGTTCTAGCCTCCAGAACTGTAAGAGCGAAATTTCTGTTGTTTAAGCCATCCAGTTTGTGGTACTTTGCCATGGTAGACCTAGGAAATTAATATAGTTCTACTGCTAAAAGAAAGTTTGATGCTTATTTATTAGAAAGCAGTACACACATTTAATATACATTGCCTTAGGGTAACTTTATAAGGTTCTCCCTGGCTCCCAAGACTCAAGGACATCCTACTCTGGTAAGCCAAGTCCTCTCTGAGGTTCAGAAAGAGATGGAATTGGGAGGATCAGGAGGCTTCTTCCTTGTAACCCAGAAAAGGTGTTTTAACTGTCTGTTCATATGGTACTAGCTATTCTATCCCTGAGAAAACCACTACCACGTAAGGAATGACAATAACCAAATGCGCCCCAAATGAGCCAATGATGGAAGACGGCGATATATCTTTAGAGTAGCAGCCAAAGCAGATGAATCAAACAAATAGCAAGAGTGAAATAGAACTCCTAAACAAGAGAAATAACAAATGAACCAGCAAAAGGCATAGTGATATTCACGTGCTGCACAAAAACACAACATCTGGAAAGGAAACTACAATTTCCAATGATACACTCATGGCCTGGGAGATGAAAGAAATGTCTTAATATATAACACAAAATTGCATAAAGACGTATAAAAAAATGAGAGAAAATGTAAAAGACCTGCATGATAGATCTAGGACAGCCAGCAGACCAAGCATGCGAGTCAAAGATGTCCAGAGGAGAGGGCTCCTAGAAAGGAAGAGATGAGAAGAGGCAGTCTTGAAATATACAAAAATTACCCTAAGCTGACATTATTATTAGCATATTAAAAATTACCTTTAAGTTAAAAGAAAATTAAATATGACATCAGAATAAAAGAGCTCACATGGCAGGTTGAGTTGGTGATACAAAAGATACATCTAATCATAGCTTCATACATTTCTTGAACTACAAGGACAAAGAGAAGCTCTTGAAAGTGCCAAGAACACTAATGAAGGCTAAATCCCATAAGGCATATTGGCAGATGTTGAAATTAAAAAATAGTGTAGCTTAAAGGAGAGAACAGGAAGAGATTTCTGAGAGTAAATCTTTCAGAATTAGAAGCAAATTTTGATTTTTCCTCATAAAATTTATTTTTCCTCAGGCTCCCTTCCACATCTCATCAACACACACACACACACACACACACACACACACACACACACACACAGTCATACTCACACAAATAATCTGTTATGGAGGCTGAGATGATTCTAAAACGTTGCATGTGAAAGATATTTCTGCTCATGTAAGTCCTGGACAAAAACATTCTGCTTTGTGGTAAGCTCGGATGTCACATTGTTGTGCCCCCATGTAATATATTAATTTCATGAGGCTAATAGCTTCATTCAAGTTCCACGTGCCGGCGGTCATCATCATCATCACAATACCTGTTGACTGAAAGGCCATAGCTACTGAAAGGAAGTCATGGCATAATTGAGAAATATTTCAGCCAATAGGCTCTTCCCCATTCTGAAATTTCCAAATATGTTTTAAAGTACAAATCCAGGATGTTTACGTGTATTCTTGTTGAATTTAATGTCTTGGATGGGTTGTTTTATTAATTTAAATTTTGATTCAGTCTTCTTCATCAAAGTTTAATGTCATTTAAAGCATTGTTTATTATTCTGTATGTAGTTTTTAATTCACTCCAGAATATTTTAAACAGAATAAGCCAAGGACAAAACTGTAGAGTAAGTCACATGAGGGCTTTCTTTGATTGACATTTACTACCCTCTAAGACAGCAGTTATCAAACTCTATTGTTGAAAATTTTATACAGAATCTTGCTAATACCACAGATTTCCAGTTCAACGTCAGACTAATTTTGAGCAAGCCTTGAAAACATGCATTTTTTAAGCAACTAAATGATTCCTTGTAGGTGATCCTTGTACCTAACTTTGTGATTTATTCCTCAAAGGGAAGTGCTTTAGACACAATGTATAAATCTAATGAGGCAGACATCCTTCTCTTTCACATCATCGTACTCCATTGCCACACTACTCATTATTTAAATTTTAGACAAAGATTTTCTATCTCCTCTACCCCTTTAGAATCTTATTGTTGATTTTCTTGTTTTCACCTGCTTTCTTCCTTTCTTTCCAGTCTCTGAAGCTCATGTATCTACTGGAATAAACTGGTGGTTGAGAAGCATTTCCTTATGTCTGTATTAGTCTGCTTGGGCTGCCATAACAAAATATCAGACTTGGTGACTTAAACAACACAAATTCATTTTCTCACAGTTCTGGAAGCTAGAGTTCTCAGAGCAAGGTCAGCTTCTGGTGAGGGCTCTCTACCTGGCTTGTAGACAGCTGCCTTCCTGCTGTGTCCTCACATGGACTTTCTCCGGTATGTATGAGTGGAGACAGAAGCTCTCTGGTGTCTCTTCTTATATGGGCACAAATCTTATCAGATCTAGCCCTTTAAGACCTCATTTAATCTTAACTACTTCCTTAGAGGCCCCGTTTCCAAATATAGCCACACTGGGGATTAGGGCTTCAACACATGAATTTTAGGAAGACACAAACATTCAGTCCATAACCACTCCTTTCATCTTTTCCTCTATCATCCTCTAGCATGAAGTCCCCTTGCATCCATGGAATCCACAATAAACGCAAGAAGTAAGCACGTCTTATGCCACGCAGACCCTCAGCACTTCCATATAGAAAGAACATACTTTCCTGCTCTCGCAATCCTTTTGGGCATTCAGCGGATATTTACTATGCGTTGAATCTCTTGAAAAATTTTGACATCTGCCACTATCCTAACAATTACTTTGCTTTGCTTCTGGATACTGGAAAAGTATTTTAATTTTAGGAAACATATTTGATCTCTAGTATTTCTATCACTTTTCCATGGCCTGCAAACCTTGGCAGATCCCCAGCAATTATATTTATTTCACCAGGTATGAGTTTTAATAATAGAGTTCCTAATTAACTAAATATTAAGTTGACTAAATATATATCTCGGCCACTCCATTTAACTGAATGCAATATTTGTTTGCATATAAGTGTGGGTATTTATAAACACCAATATTTTATTCACATTTTTCACAAGCATTGTCATGCCAAATCTCGAATAAGTCCATGCCAGTAAAATTAATGTCACACATAGGTGAGGCAATCATTGTAGGCAAAACAAGTCAAAGCTTAGGTCTTTGTAATACAAGAATCCGGGAACATTCAGTGCCTAGTTAAATTGTTTTCAAAAAATATTTCTGGCACCAAAAAATTTCCAGAGACCTACATTCCCCTTCCTAGGATGCTAGTCACCAGGAGAGTGATCCAGGACAAATAAAAAACTCCATTCTTGACTTTCTTCATCTGTAAAATAAGAATGTTGGATTAGATAGTAGCTAAGTCCCTTTAAGCTTTCAATTCTACGCTTCTGTGATTTTATTTTATGAACTACGTATCTATTCTAAGTGACCAGAGAGAAAGCCATAGATGGATTTCTATGTACCCAACAGAATTTATTAACCTGCCTTACACCATAAGGGAAGTAAAGAGACAATGTTAATTTCTCCAGAAATTTTTATGCGTTATAGAAAGGATGTAAGTAAAATGCTAGCACAACTTTAAGCTTTTGAGGGGATAAGATATAATCTGGTTTCTACTTAAAAAAAAATAAAGGGTTTCAAAGGGACACTCCATACATGAAATAAAACTGGGATTTTGTTGCTGAGGATCATATACACAGGCTTTTCTGACCCACAGTCCCAATAGTAGGACATGCATTCTGTGGGAGAGTGAACTCAACTCTGAGGAGTAGAGTGGGAGAAAGGAGAGGAAAAGAACGACAATGTTAAAAGAGAAGGAATTTTTGGCTCTATGTGGAAGCTCTGGTTCTGTCTGGTCATTACACAACACTAGGGTGACTCTGCTACGTAAAAATGGACTTTATTTCTTGTTTTTATTTTCTAATGAATTATCAGTCAAGTTTGTTCCTATGAGAAAGTGGAGTTGGCCAGATGCTTGCATAATGTGGTTTTAGGCGTGTTATCAAAAGAACTACCACAAAAATTACCTTCTATGGACCAAGTCTGAGCTTTGATTATTTCTTGCTTTGAAAATTTACAACAATCTTTCGAACAGGTTCATGTGACTCTGATCTCTACTCTGGCTCAGAGGTAACTTTCTGAAGCCAAGTTGTGATCAGATTAAAAGCTACAGAGAAATCCCATTGTCTGACTGGGAAAGAAGTAGGAAGTACAAACTGGCCAGACAACATTTTTTATACTTATCTCCCACATACAATTTATTCACCTATTCATGAAATTTTTATTACGTGCCTGATATATTTAGGCTGGGCCTAACCCAAGCTTCTAGCCACAAAAAAACACCTCAAGTGTATTTAATGTAATTTATATTTTGCAATTTTTCTGTCTTTCCTAACATTACCCCTCTTTCTGAAACATTTTCTTTCATTTCTCCCTTTCCCCACCTCCACACCTAATGCGTACCTACTTATTACAAAGCTCAATATAAATGCAATCTATGTGTATTTGAATCAATTTCTTTGATTCCCCCAAGAATAAACAAAGTGATCTTTCTAATTAATTTTTTTTTAAATTATAAGGTAATAACACATTTTTTTTGCAACAAAAGGAGAGGTAGCATGTGAAAGAAAAATAGAATGTCCTCATTCATTAATCTTCCCGCAGCATTTTGAATGTGCATTTTATTTATGAATAGCATACATACAGAAAAGACATAAATCATGAATCTGCAACTTGGTGAATTTTCACAAAATGAACACACCCAGAAATCAGGTCTCAGATCAAGAAACAGTGCATTAGCAGCAAACCAGTAGCCTCTTATCTCTCCTGATGTCACTTGCCCCCGAGGATAATCACTACCCTGATTTCTATTATCTTAGACTAGTTTGGCCTCTTTTGAGCTTTTTGGAATCATACATCACAAATTGTCTTGGGTCTGGCTTCTTTTACTCAACATTATGCTTGTGAGATTCATCAATGGTCTTGCACATATTTATGTATATACACATACATGAATGCCTATATACATACATACATATGTACATATGCATTTCTTCTAGACTAAGAAATAGAAATGCTAGGTGTATATATGGCGAATTCTAGTGGATACTGCCACTCAACAGTGGTTGAGCAATTTACGTTCACAACACCAGTTTTGAGTTTCCAGGTGCTGAAGGTCGGCTGGATCTGGGTCTATATACATATTTCTTTTTTTAATTTAATTTTTATTTTTTTTATTGTAATTATTTTTATTTTATTTTTTTTAATTGGTTTATAACATTGTATAAATTTCAGGTGTACATCATTATACTTCTATTTCTGCATAGATTACATCATTTTTCTTATTCTCATTGGATCAGTGGACTACCTAGGACATTTTCTTCATATGGCAAGGGAAGAAGTGCAGGAGAAATGAGTGGAAACATACCTTGTTCTTCAGGCCTTGGTTGAGAGCTAGTATATTTCATTGGCCAAATCAAGTCATATGGCCAAGCCCAACCTCAATATATGCCCCATCTTTAGTGGAAAAAGCTGTAAAATCACATAACAAGTGTGTGTGGATACAGAGAATAGTGAAATACTGGGAATAACAATGAAGTCTATCACAGTTTTCTTTCTTGATAACATTTTTTTATATTCCTTCAACACACAAAATATACTCACTCCCCAAGACACTCCAGAAGTCTTATCTCATCCTGCTGTTAGGCTCAAAGACCAGAATTGTGTGCTTCATGTCAAGTCAATATTTTCCTCCTCTTGTCTGCAACCTTTAGGAAAAAAAAAAACGTCAGCCCTATACACGCCTAACATAGGGACAGAATAAACCAATAAACACTCTCATTTAGAAGAGTGATGAACAGGGAACGCATAACAATCACTATTTCTTAGAAATTCTGGAATCTCGGTGGACAAATTTTGCTGCATCTGGCTATCCTTGGGACATAGAATGTTCCTTGATTAAGCTCTGGATCCGCTCACTGGGATTATTCCCAAGTCCATTGGTTTCCATGACTCTTGGATCCACGTCTGAGAGATACTTTTTACTCACCATTTTTTTGGTCGTCTCTATAGAGATATCACTAAATACATCATTCTTGGAGACTGAGATGGTTTCTTAGGCTGTTTCCTGGCTATAGAAATTTTTAGACCAGATGTCATTTGAACTTGAACTATTTTAGTCTTTTTAATCCAAACTAGGGATGCTTTTGCCAATACAACTTTTCAAAATCTTTCAAAACTTTCAAAAATTGTAGGTTTTGTATAGATTGCAATTCAGTCAACTCTATGTGACAAAACCACATCTACAAATATCATCAAAACATGCCTCTCTTTTCAGATTCATTTATGTTTTTTTTTCATTTTATCTTCTTAGGGCTTCTATCATCTCTATTGAGAAGTCAACTATCAGTCTCATTCTTGCTCCTGTAATGGTAACTCATCTTTCTTTTTATCATATTTTTTAAGATTTACTCTTTGTTTTGGATTTTTAGCAGTCCTGTTATGACGAGCCTATGATTTAGTTTTTGTTTCATTTTCAGTTTTTGTTTATTATTTTTGCACTTATTCACTTTGGGGTTTTCAAAGCTTCTTGAATTTGCACTTTGATGCAGGTCATAAGTCTTGGAAAATTATTGGCCATTATCTTTTCAAACACTATTTCTAACCCATTCCTTCTGTACTTTCCTCCTGGGACTCCAACTAAATGCACATCGGGTATATTTTCTAAGTTCCATGGATCTCTAAAATTCTTTTCTTTATTTTTATTTTATTTTCTAAGTCTGGATTATATAATATAAACCTGTCTTCCAATTTACTTATTCTAAAACTAATTAATTCCATCTAATATTAAAACATCTAATAAATTCAAAATTTCAGATATTATTCATCAATTCTAGTCCTTCATTTGATTCTTTTTTAAACATTACAATTCTCTGGTGGAATTATTCATTTCTTCATCTATTTCCACCATCTTTTTCTTGATTTTCTTAAACATATGATTTTAAAGTCCTTGTCAATTAACTCCAATATCTTGGTCACCTGTGGGTCTATTTTTATAGCTTCTTTTTTCTCCTGGTTTCAGTCCTGAGTTTCTGTCTGTTGGTGTGTCTAGAGAATTTTTTTTAATTGAATCCCAGACACTAGTTTAAAAACCGTAGAGGCTGCAGATGATTTTATCTTTCTCAAGCTTTAAGTTCACCCATTTCTACACTACACAGATAGGGTGATAATTAATTATGTTAATCAAAGTTAGTCAAATCTTGAGCAGTGCTGAGTCAAGGCTAGATTGAAGCCCTGGTCAACTTTGGTTTTGCTCCTGTCTTAGGATTTTTGACAAGAATCTATTCTATTCTGTGGGACCCAGTGCTTTGGCAGATCACAAGCTAACCTTTCTCTGTTCTATTTTTCAGTTGATTTCTGCTTAGGTTGCGGCCTTCCCCCTCAAGCAAAACTAGAATTTAGCAAATAGACTGAGGGGATAATTAGTCATGTGCTTCTGGTCCATTTAATATCTGCCAAAGCTCTATTATTTCTCTGTCACTCAGCAAAGGCCCCTGGGTTCTAACTCTTAGATTCTTGACCTTTTGCTCATAGCCAGAATCATTTAATGTCCCCATGGTGAAGGTAGTTTCAGAGAGTCAGTTTATCTCTCTGGAGTTCTTTCTCTACTGAATCTTAGTCATTCCTCTTCATGTTACTGCCTCTTTACTGCATTTACACAAATGATTTCTGTATTTTATTCAACTTTCCTTTTTGCTATAGGTATGTGCACTGGTCTGATATCCGTTACTCCATTCTATATATCAGTAGAAAGTTTTCTTTCTATAGCATTTATCAAAAAAATTATTTTATCATATTACCTGACAATCTTTCTATACGTATCTATTTCCTTGAAGAGACTATGAGGCCATGAACCTCTGGAGGGCAGAAATTGTCTTAATTTAATATTTTATGGTATACATGACTCACAATAGATTAGATATTTTACACTTTTGGGGATGAATTACAGCACAGATTCCTTTGGTAATATGAGAAATAATGTGAACTCTGACCAGAAGAAAAATATGCATACAATCATATATCGAATATTTAAATACAAATGTTGTGGGTTCAACAACCCCTGAGTCCCATCCATGGGATACTTAGGCTTTAGAGATCACAGGTTAAAAACCCCTGCAAATGAAGTTTCTGACAAATTAATCAGTGACTTCTTTAGTTCTTGTTATGACACTGTTAGAGTCCTGTATCACTATGCAAAGCATTACGTTTCTACAAATATTATTTTAAAATGAAAACCAAGTGACTAGTAACATAATACGCTTAACGGGCGTTTGTGGGTTTTGGTTGCCCAGTGTTCAATTTTCCATGCTGAAGTCAGCTTAATATGTTTGGGGAAAATTTTGTCTCTATTTACTTCATAGTAAATCAAGATGCCTCATGCTACCATCACAAAAGTCAACAGGTACCCTGGAGGCTCCTTCTGTTATATTGGTCCTTTCTCCAACTAGTACTTTCAAGAGGTTGGACCATAACCTTAGTTTCATTGGTTGGATTCTCTCTTCCAAGACTCTGATACTTGACCTGAACCAGACAAAAATACAATTAATGGTTAGAGTTTGTTCATTCCATTATTGGTGCCTGGAAGAGATAGAAGAACAATTCCTGTTACTAAGACTTTCTAGAATTTTCCAGTGGAATTTGTTCCATGACTTCTTCTTTATATTGGAAAGTCCTCTACTATATCTTTTCAATAAGTTCTCCTTTTTGCTTAAGTTAGTTATAGCATCAGTCACCATGCTCAGATACAGACATTAACACATTGTCAGTCATTAAGCTTCATCCAACCATAATCATGATTCCTCACTACTTCTCATCCAGAGCAAGCAGAAAGAATCATAGAACACAGTAAGACAGGAATATTTTAACTGGTGGAGGGGGAGATGAGCACTGAAGGACAGATAGTCTGCTGTACCATACAGGGGCAGTAGAGACTGCTATAAACTGAAAAGATTGCCAAATTCTGTAAATGCATGATTTTCCCCCTTAGGATTAATTCTGAGGCTGACAACCTCAACAGCATCATCATTTTTTATCATCTTTATAACGTATAATGGTTTTTAAATAATTTATTGTACATTAGCATGTTGTTTCTAATTTGTGAGGATAGAAATCACTATTTATAATATAGACATGTTAAGGCATAGATTTTACAGACTAACAAACAGCCACGTAGAGATTGAGAACCCCTGTGACCTCGAGTTTTCTTTCCTTTCAAAACTTTAGATTCTTTTTCTTTGAAAATAGGATACTTATATTGAATTATGAATGAATTATTCATATATGAATACATATGTGAATATGAATTATTGTATTATGAAGACTAAACGAAATGGTATACACAACGTGCTTGTCACAGAGCCGGCCATGTAGTAAGAACACAAAAATGCTTGCTATTAATATTTTTTTATTCTCTCCTCTTGAAAGTTAAATAAACCAAAGCTTTAACACATAAAAGAAAGACAAACACCACATGATTTCACTCATATGTGGAAGATAAACAAACATATGGATAAGAACAGATTAGTGGTTACCAGACGGGAAGAGGATGGGGAAAGTGGGCAAAAGGGGTAAAGGGGCACATATATATGGTGACAGATAAAAATTAGACTTTTGGGGGTGAGCATGATGAAGTCTATACAGAAACTGACATATAATAATGTACACCTGAAATCACACAATGTTGTATACCAATATGACCTCAATAAAATAATTAAATAAAAAAATAAAACCATTTTACATTTTACTTAAAAAAAAAAAGTGAAAGACCCATCCAAATTCACAAATGAGGTATGCAAAAGAATAAGACTGTTTATTTTGACTCTGAGTTCAGAATTTCACTGCTATTCTTTAACATGTATGTCAATTAATTGGTTATCTTTAGTGCATGGGAAGAAGCAGAAAAATTATATTAAAGAATGGAATATTTTCCCATGAGAATTATGTTGTTATTCCCACGTGGGAAATAATCTGAGAGAAATGAATCTTTATGAGAGACGTTGTTCTTTATATCTTTGCTCTAAATATTCTCCAAGGAAAAGATGTTATTGAGTTGTGCTGAATAGATCTGGAAATCTCTGCAAATGAAATCAAAGCCTTCTAGAATAACTGCATATTCTTGGAAATATGAGAGAAGCCAGAACGGTCTCATTTTGAATGAATGGTTTTTAAAATGCTTGCAAGACCACAAAACATAAAAAGATTTCTAAATATGAGGAGGGAAACGTGTCTAGTGCATAAAACCATAGATTCAATTTACTGCAGAGAAGAAAATTTTAAAGACACTAACCTCGTAATTTAAATTGACTTTATTTATTCATCTCAAAGAAGTCATTCAAAAAGTAATAGGCCCTTGTAATGAAAATAGAAAAACAGCATGAACAGGTGAGGTACAGACAGTGGGTAAGAAAAACAGAAAGGGTAGGCTCTGAGTTTGTGGAAAACGAACAATATTTTCACGAAATTTTAGAGGTAGAAAGAATTTTAGAGATGTTAGTCCATTATTTCCCTTTAAGAGATGAGGAAATGGATAATCTGAGAGGTTCAACGACATTTTCAAGTCTGTACAACTAGTTAGGGGCAAAACCAAGTCCAGATCTTCTTATCGCTGTACTATTATTTTCCGTTTTTCAACAGCGCTTCCTCTTTCAAATTGCTTATCTGTTAACTTTGAATATCAGCTATAAAAACTCAATAGCTTTTTAACTGCATATTCATGGATTTTTAAAAAGCTTCATGAATATGTGCTTAGATCTGGTCCCAAATATGATAGGACTTGTGTCACATGTCCAGATGTTGTATGTTTTCAACACATGAAAACAGCTGTAATGGGAGACTCAAGTGTATTTTAAAACACATACACAATATGTAGAAAATCACTAGTGTAGTCTAGCAAAGTATTAAAACACAAAATTTAAAACTTCAAGGCAATCAGGAAAATGGGAGTTACTGGTAACAGTTAATTTCCATCGCCACTTGAATCCATTTACCCAGTCTTCTCTTCTGCACAAAGTAATAGCAAACTTACTGAAAGGTCTATAGGTAATATCCCTCTGCACCCTCCCACTGATAAGCCCAGAAAATATATGCTAGGTGAATTGAGGAATGAAGATCCATTTCCTCTCACACCACCTATGGAGTTCAAGCCACCATGGCATTTAATTTTTGGCCTTCTGGTTCCTTCCCATGTACCCCCATCATCAACTTGTACCCAGTCATCATTTAATTGTCCACAGTGTACCAGGTCTTCTCCTTGTAAAAAACATTCAGAGGCTCCTGTTGTTTTCAGATATGCATTTGCTGCTCTTACTGCCTGGAATATTTTATCATGTGATCAACACACAGTTAGATTTCTCTAGGTATTCAAATCAACTCAAATGTCTCTCCCACCCTCTGACTACCCGCACCAGACATTCTCTATGCCCATCACCAGCTTTATTTTCTAAATCAGTTGCTACTCTCTGATATCATCTTATTTACTTCTAAATTTACTTGTATTTTACTTTTCCCCACAGGGAAGTTACAGTCATGAGTCCCATAACAACATTTCGGTCAATGACAGACCGCATATACTGTGGTGGTCTCGTAAGATTAGTACCATACAGCCTAGGTGTGTAGTAGGCTATACCATCCAGGTGTGTGTGAGTACACTCTATGTTGTTCACACAGCGATGAAATTGCCTGACAGCACATTTCTCAGAACATAGCCTCCGTCGTTAAGCGACGCATGACTGTATAGGTAACGCTTCCTGAAGGAAGCAACTTTCTATGATTTTTTTCATTACTATATTCTCCATATCAAAACATGTCTTTTACGTAGCAGGAGCTAAATAAACTTGTTACAAGAATAAATTAATTAATAACATGTTCGAACCACCTGCAGTTGCTTTATCTTTCCAGTTTCTTCTTGGGATATTTAATTTATAATTCTATACCTTTTTAGGGCATTGACTTACTTAAAGAACTGGTGGGAGTCTGATTAATAGTTGCCTAAGGAGAAATTTCTCCCCATAGGCACTATATATTGTGAGAGGAAATTGAGAAAGGATGTGGTTTAACTACCTCCTGTAATCTCCCTGATTACATAATTACCAACTCTTTGGGTTTTTCATTCTGTTAAATTTATTCCCTTTGAACATCTACTGACAATTGAACTAAGGGACATTTTTTTTTTTTTAATAATTTTATTTATTTATTTTTTTCCCCCAAAGCCCCAGTAGATAGTTGTATGTCGTAGTTGCACGTCCTTCTAGTTGCTGTATGTGGGACGCGGCCTCAGCATGGCCAGAGAAGCAGTGCGTCGGTGCGCGCCCGGGATCTGAACCTGGGTCGCCAGCAGCGGAGCGCGCTAACTTAACCGCTAAGCCATGGGGCCGGCCCCTAAGGGACATTTTTAATTAAGATAATATTCTGAGGAAATACAGAAAATAGGGAAGAGAAAATGCAATTTGATTGCTGTTGCTCCATCTTTAGTTACATAATCCTCACCTCTATTTTTCTCTAAAAATTCTGGGGTCAGAGTATATTAGTTTCCTATGGCTGCTATATCAAGTTACCACAAACTGGGTGACTTAAAACAACAGAAATTTATTCCTTCACAGTTCTTGAGGCCAGAAATCCATAATCAAGGTGCAGGCAGGGCTCCGCTCCCTCCGGGGAGAATCCATTTCCGGCTTCTTCCAGCTTCTGGTGGCTGTTGGTGTTCTCTAACTGGTGGCTGCAATTCTCTTCTCTATCTTTCTATCTCCCCTTCTGTGTCTGTGTGATACCCCTGTGTTGTCTTCTTATAAGGATATATGCTATAGCATTTAGGGCCTGCTCAGATAATACAGGATAATCCCTTCATCTCAAAATCCTTAATTTAGTTACATCTACAAGACTTTACCACATAAGAGAACAGTCACAGATTTCAGGGAATAAGATCTGATATCTTTGAAGGCTACCATTCAACCCATTTCACAGAATTAGAAGGTATAATGTTAGAGGTCCACTAGAACCCCTTCCTGATGAATGAACGTTCACAATGGCCTCCTCAGTAAGTGGCCTGTCCAGAGTTTAGGTCAGCTTCTTCATTGTATTGCTGCTTTGGAATCCATTTTGTTTGGCCAAGTGGCCTGCAAGGACGTTAAACTGACACTAACCTCTCAAACAAGCACATGCCCTAGATAATAGCCTGCAGAGTTACAGCAAATGTAAGTTCCTGATATGACATCCTCAACAGCCCTGTGACAAACAGTGTCCCCTGCCTCCCAGGGTCTTCTCCTTGTTTGCCCCTTAGATAAGACCCCCATGGACCTTACCAAAACTCTGCTCTTTTGGGTTTAAATTGACCAATCCAGGCTTAGCCTGGGAACCTCAAAGCACTCCACCCACAGACCTAAATAGAGGCATGTGCCCCAGGTCCTCTAGCTCTCTCTGTCTGCGCTCTGCCTTGACCTCCCTGTGTGGCTTCTCAAGGTATGCTGTGTACTGCCTCCAGGACCTGTGAGTAATAAACTTCTTTATTTCCATTTCTCTCCTGGTCTTTTGTTGAACCACCATCCCACACCCTGTGCTCTACTTAAGACATGTTAATTTGACAAAGTCATAACATGACCTTTCAAGCTTCTGTTTGAGATTTCCAGGAACAGGGTGCACGCTATCTCCAAAAACCTTTCTCTGTTCATTCTTATTCTTAAAAAAATAAATCCTCATCAATAAGGCAGGTCTGCCTTGGGTCTTTCTGCCCGTTCAGCCATAATTACAAATAACCGTCACTGGGTATCTTCTGCTACCCAAATCCAGTAGTCAATTTAGTCAGGACTGGAAGAACACGAGGCACCTCAGTACCACACAAAGATGAAGTCTAGAAAGTATTTGAAAAATCTCTGGAGGCCAATATGGCAAGTGAGTCTGCCCTGACTACTCTGTGTTGGCTCAAGCCATGTGGCTGGGTTCTGCCTTGGTTTCTCCAGCTGAGACTAGAGCCCAATTGAACCCTTGATTACCTTGACAAAACCTGACACCTTTATGAGTTTTTATCTTTAATCTTTCTCCGAGGAATTGAATCTTGTTCTCCACATGTGCCTTCTCACATGCAGCTAAGCTTCTGACTTTGATCTTGTTCTGACTAGATAAATCAGTTGAAAATACCCACTTCTGCTATGTTACATGTTTAAACTATTAGATTGACCCCTTTCAGTACCAGACTTATCCTGTAACAAGTATGAATTAGCATTATACCCTTTTATCTTACGAGGAGCCAGCCCCATACCAGAGTTAATTTCCACAGCCTTGGTCCATTTATTTATGTTATCAAAGTTCTTATTTAATTCTCACAATACTTTGAAGTAGAGTTTGTTATTATTCCCATTTTACGGAAGGCACACCTAAGGCACAGTGAGGTATGGTAACTTGCTCTAGTTGACACGGCTAGCAAAGAGAAGAGGCCAGATACCTTGAGTCTGAGTTTAGCCAAATTGTGACTTCTGTCCCCTGAAATTACACAGCGGTCTTATCTTTCTTCAACGTGGAAGTCCATCTCTGAAATATGTTCTTATGTCTTCTCTTCTTCAGGCTTACAACAATTTCTAGCATTCTTTATCTGTTTTCTATCTTCTTCCTTCCTTTCTTCCTTCCTTCTTTCTGTCCTTCCTTCCTCCATTCCTTCCTTCCCTCCTTCCTTCCTTCTCCCCTTCCCTCCCCCTCCTTCTTTCCTTCCTTTCTTCCATTTCTTTTTATTACCCACAACACAAATTATCATTCTGTCTGATTCTCTCCGTCTTTCTGTTTCTCTCTCTCTCTTCCTTGTCCCAAGAAAGGAGCTTGTGTCTAACTCTGATAACTTTGATTTGTCTGAACAGAAAACCAAAGCCTATCCTAGATTTTCTTGTATTTCTGCTATTTATTCAGGGCCTGTCAGGGCCACTTTTCTTCCCACTTTTAAATTAAATTAAACAAAATTTAACTACTATTATTTTTTCTGCTATTTAAAGTCACTGATGGAATGTTCTGGTCTCTTTCTAGAAGTGTAATATCATCAGAGCACTGAAGAGTATGTCAAACTGAGCATCTTTCAGCTGAAAGAATTTTGAAGGAGAATTCAATGCAACTTGTTATCCACATCTATAACAATATTTCTCATTTCTGGTAAAAGACCATTTTTCCTTCTTCATCGCTCTTCCTGTATCTCTTCTAACTAACATAATTTCATTCTAGTCACTCCAACTAAAGTAGTAAGTTTGGTATTTGTTTATCTATTTGTATGATTAAGAAAAGCTTTTCACTTTGGTTTTTGAGAGAAAGCTTTTCTTAAAATCCAATGGCTACAGTTCTTTCACAGCTCCTGGAAGGAACCCAATATAATTAGGTAAGTGAATGTCAATAGTCCTGATACCAGAGGGATTGAGAAGAAAAGGAAGGTTAAAGAAAGATGGAGAGAGCATGTAACTTTGTCTGCATTCATATATTGTGTCTCCATCATAACCTCTAGACCATTATGTCCAAGATGATTTAGAAGTCTAATAGGCATCTCAAACATAACTAAACTCTTGATTCTCCTCACTTGACTGTTACTCCAGTTTTCCCCATCTCAGTAATGGAGAATCCATTCTTCTAGTTGCCTAAACAGAAATTTTGAAGTCAACTTGACTTCTCTCTTTCTCTCACACCACACATACAAGTTGTCCACAAATTCTGTATATTCTCTTTAAATACGTCCTGGTTTTCAGCACTTCTCATCACCCTAAGTGCTACAACCCTGGTGCATTGTACCACAATCTCTTACCTAGATTATTTTAGATGTCTCCCAGTTGATGCTACTGCTTTCACCCTTGATACTACCCACCACCCCCGTAGTTTATCTCCATCAGTAACAGTAAGCATAAGTCATACTATGTTCTCCCTTCAAAAAGCCTCCCACCACACTAAAAGTAATTTCCAAATCATGGCTTATAAGACCTTACTCTTTTTGACCCCAGATATCTCTTTGTCCTAAATTTTACTGCTTTTGTCTCTCTCACTGTGCTTCAGGTTCGGTAGCCCCTTTGTTCTTCCTACAACAGAGCAAATTCAAATATTTGGAATAAACTCTCTCTTAGGGTCTATGCATTTGCTACTTCTCGCGCATAAATGCTCTTATCATTCTCATATTGGCATGGCTTATGGATATGTCTAGCAGTGCAGGAAATCTCTGCTCAATGCCACCCTACCAGGGCTTTCCATGAGAACTTTATTGAAAATAGAATACCTCATCACTCTCTATACACCAGAGTTTTCTATTTTTCTTCATGGCAGTTATCACCACCTGACTAATTATGCGTCACTTTTTGTTTTCCATCCTTCCCACAAAGATAAGGACTATGCCTGTTTTATATTCTATTGTATCCCCAGTTCCTACAACAGTACTGACACATATTAGGTACACAATCATTTTTGTCCAAAGTATGACTGAAAATATAAAAAGCCTTTATGAAGGCCATTGTCTGAGATTGGAATGAGGTAGGAAGAGAACAAGTTATGGAGTCAAGGAGAATTTGAGCCTGAATCCTTTCCTGGTTCTGTCCACCTTACTTTTGGCAAATTTGTTAACTTTTATGAGCCTCATTTTTTTCAACAGTATAAAACTGATTTTATATATATGTATATATATATTTACGTGTATACAGATGAAAAAGACTTTTGTGCTGGTGGTGATGTTGGTGCTCTTGGGTGCTTCTACCATTGCAGCTGCAATGGTGGCCTGTGGCTTGTGTTCCTTGGGGCCTGGTGGTCACTCACAGTTCTCAACAGGGTCCTTCACAGTAAAGTTATATATTGTATTTCTTTGGAGCAGTGGAAAAATTACATTTTATATAGGAAAATTTCTTTGACATTTTCCTATATAAAACATAGGAAAATCTGGCCTTGACAATTGAATATACTCAAAGAAATTTTAAAATATATATATACACATACACACGCGTGCATGCACACACATATATGAGAGAGAGAGAGAGTTAAAAAAAATAACACACGTAAACCACTTGACACAGTGCAGAGTCCTTGGAGCTCAATCAAGGTTACTTTCAGGTATGCTCTTTTTGGCCCTTCCTTCTCTATGCATCCCACCCACTTCGCCTGGATGGTGTCTTGCAGAAGACCTTCCTTGCTATCAGAAAGAACCCACTTGAAACCCATAAGGTTCCCATCACTGAGGTAATTGGGGTGTCTGTGCTTGTGCTTGTTTGTAAGCTTGGCTTGTTACAATCTGCAGACATGTTTTTCAACAGATGCTTGACATCATTTGTCTCCCAGCACAGACGGTATCCACCTTGATTTGTGGTGAGATGTAGATTTGGGTTGGGGACTGCCATCCAAATTAGTGCTGCATGAGGCAGTTTCCCCACAGCCTCATGCTGCTATTCCTAAAGGATGACTCAGATCCCCGCACTGTGTGTGGGAGGGAACATGACAGTTTAATTTAAATACCTCTGCTGATGCACTCAGTTCTGAAAGACACATTCTCTGCTATGCGTTCGTGTTCCTGAGCTGTCACTCTATCTGTGCAGTCTCAGCTGCAGTCTGACAGAGAGCGGAAGAGATAGCCTGTGTTCTAAATCAATGTGTTCTATCACCAGAATAGTGGTTAAGAGCTCGGCTTCTGGAAGCATTCTGCTTGAGCTCGAATGCTGACTCCACAATTGTTTAGCTTTGTGGCCGTGGACAACTGACTTAACCTCTAAGAACCTCAATTTCCTCATCTGTAAAGTTGAGATGACCCATAATAGCACCCATCTCCCTCAGTCATTGTAAGTATTAAATGTTATCTTTCAAGTAAAACACTTAGAACACTTCCTAGAACACAGTAAGTTTTAATAATAAGTACAGATGATTGTTATTGGGGATAGAATTAGGTTTAAGAAGAACAATAGTTCAAAGAGTAATCTGAAAAGGCCGTTTAAGGAGCCTAGAATGCGCTAATGAAGACAGGCATGTAAATAACTCTAAGGCAGATCAAGATGGAACTCGAAACCAAACGTACATAAGCAAACACCATGAGCTACAGGGGAGAGAATAATTCATTGGAGGCTAAGAGTGGAAGTAAAGAATGTTTCATAGAGGAGGAACTGATTTATCTGAGATCCAGAAACCGTCATATTTAAATAGATGTAAGCAATAGTTGACATTCTAAGCCAAGACTGAGGTGCTGCTAAAATTCTTTTTCTTACTATGCAAAACCCTGAGTATAGAGTCCTTTTATCTCCTTTGAAGGATCTTTCAGGCTTGTAAGTGAGGATGTAGTATTAACATACAGGCAGGCAATGAAAATAGCATTTTTTGAGCACTTAGTGTGCCACATAGTACTGAGCCAAGCAATTAGATTTTAATCCTTATCGTAAGCTTGCAGGAAGGGGGGTTGCTGTCTCCATTTTACAGATGAGAAAACAGAAACTCATGAGGGTAAACAAAACTTCCCTTAGCTGGTGGAATCTGGAGGTAAACCCAGATTTAAATTGCTATAGATTCTATACTTTTTCTATGTGGTCATATTACCTGCTATTAGATGTTGAGAGTCATCCTTTCTGAATGTACGTACATTCTAGGTTCCCTCTTACTAGTTAGTTCTGTGCATCACATCTTAGTTCATGTCATGGCACACATAAAATATGGTGACATTTGTTGGGCACACTGAGAAAAACAGATGAGGCTGCCCTGTGTTCTCGGGCTCCCCTAAGCCCTGCCTGAGCTGAGAAAATGTATATCTAAGAACGCCTTTGACCTTGGTATACTTGCGTGTTACAGCTCTGGGATAGAGGAAGAAAAGACACTAAATCAAACCTTTTAGCTGCTTCTGCTCTATTACTTCCTTTGGAGTTCACTCAACCACAGGAGAAGCGATGGTACAGGAGATCAATGGCTCAAAGAACCCCAAGATGAGGCCTGCTTAGGAAGCCACCAGCAATGAGTGACAGCTCTATGCAGAATGCATTTCAGAAAACGAGCATTCTCTACAACACCATTCCACATTTTGACTGTGCCGTGAAACACCATATGTATTTATATCACACCAGTGGTAATGTTTAAAAGAAAAATCTTTTAAGTCAGTTTTCACATTATTCCAAATGATGGAAAAAGATCATTTTGTTTCTCTCTTAGGGCTAGGAAGGCAGTCTTGTTATTCCTCACCAGTCATCAAATGGATCTGGTGTTTCTACACTTGTGACACGTGTCCTTTAGGAGGTGCAAATTGTCTAGGACACATCTGGTTAGATCAGCAATCCTTGTGTAACTAGACTCAGAATGGTGTGGCTTTCTCCTTCCTGGATGGACAAACTTAGCATCCCTCCCACCTTTAATTTGAGTCTATTGATAATCCTGTACCCAGTTGCTTCTGGGAATTGTTTCATGATCTGCTGCCTGAACCTGTTTATTTCATCGGGATATTCTGTAGGGTCACCTGCAGAATCCTTGTCTTTGAATCCAATTATTAGCCTTTGACCCTTATCTGTGCTTCGAACTGAACTTTATTCTGGACCTTCTTTCATCCCAAATTTGGAATCTTGTTCTGTTCCATGATCTTAGACATACACAGACACATGCTGACATACACACAATGCCTAGCAAGGTTCCTTGAAATCCAGCCTGGACAGAGCTCCAGGTCCCCTGATTACCTGAGTGAGTAGCACTGGAAATAGCAAAGGATATTTAACTCTCTCTCTCTCATATACACACATGCATTGTGTTTAAATATAAACAGTTTTTCTATTGAGGAAAATCAGGCTCAGAAAAGTTAACAAACTTGCCAAAGACAAGAGGACAACAATGGTCTCTTAACAGAGAGGACAAGAGCCATTTCAGTATTGGCAGCTGGGTAGAAATTGTGGGAGGTAAGTGGGCTGATTCCCTATATCATATCTTCTGACTCAAAAAGAAAAGATAATTTAACTTTTATATGTGTTAAAATTTGTACAGTGCTCCTTACATCCTGCTGTCTCTCTCTTTTGAATGCGAAGAAGTGGGTTTCATATCTGTATCTTGGGGATTCAAGAAGAGCATTTTCTTCACTGTACTGATTCTGTGAATTTTAAGTAGCCACTGTTAACTACAGTCTTTTAAGAGACCGAAATTCTAGAAGCACTAGTGTTCGTCTCATGCATTATCGTAAGGTTACAGGAAGGGGTGTTGTTGTCTAAGCTAAGAGAATTCAGACAATTACTGAGATTTATGTATGGCAAATTCAAGTTACAGAAGAGGTTGAAAGGATATTCTAGTGATAGCTGAGGGATGGAAAGGGACTGAAGGTCCAAAGGGATTACAAAAGAGGATGAAATAGCAGTTCAGTTGGACACCGAATGGGGAAAGTGGAGGAAATCCTTTGGTGTTCTTGTCAAGAAAATTGACAATGGGTTAAATGTAATTTATATTAATAAAGGACATATAAAGGAATCAAATGTCTGTGATCATAATCTACAATATATTAGGGTATGGAATTAGCAATAATATTTCAATATCCGGAATTGACTAATGATTTGGTAAGTGGCAGAATTTCAATATAGAGGAAAGAAACACTAACCATGCTTGAAGGTCATTCTCCCATACCCATTCTGAGTGAGAAGGAGGAATAAGAAAGAGGTTTACAGGAACATAAACCGTTGTTATCTGCATTGCATGCATCCCAGGAGGCTCTGTGGAGTATTGAGGGCTGGCATGGGGGTGGGAAGAAGATTCATTATTATCAGCTATTTTTTGCTAGAAGGCTGAAAACTGTTAGCTTTTAGTCTTGTTAGGAGAAAGTTTCTCCTTTCAAACGATTCCTTGTCACCTGGGGAATAAAATAGTAGTCTTTTGGGAATATATTTTCTGGTTTCCTATTCTCAATGAATCCACACAAGAATGCAACACACACACACCCCCTATCTTTCTTGCTCACTTAGACATCTGTAGATTCCCTCCTAGTTCTAGAGAGAGAATTTCCAATCCTTAGACCCTGCAACCTCTGGATTTAACATGAGAGAAAAAGGGACTTCCATACCCAAAAATCTTAGATTCGCTAAAACTGGGAAGAATGTGTAAAAGGTAGATGCTCTTCAGAATTGCAAGGCCTAGTCCATTTTAAACATCATAAATATGTGACCCCCAACCCCTGCCCAATATCAAGAGGCAAGAGGAGTTCTGAGCACTCAGAATAACTAGAAAGAAGCCTCCATCTCTCTTTTTTTCTCATACTTTAAATCTCCACAAACTTTGCACATTCCCTATTACCCTATGACTTCCAGTTTCTAAAATCTGTCCAATGTGCCCTCTGGAATTAACAGTCTAACATCAGCAAAATTCCCTATATCCTCAGATTGTTGTCAAATATTCCTTTGTCTTCTTGCTCTGAAGTAAACCTGGATGTGCTCTGAGAACACTGCTTCTCCTGTCAAGCTCTCAAGTGTGACTATTTTTGCTCCTGTCCTGGAGGCAGGGCAGCTATCTTCCTCTCCCCACTTAAGCTTCCAGATCTTTTCCCTAAAAGCCCCAGCTTGAAATCTAGTGTCATTATATTATATCATCTACTTACCACCCCTCACTAGTGTTCTTGCTTACCAATCTTTGATCTACTTCCCTTGATACGTAAATGATTTTAGCTCTTGGTTGAATGTTACTTTTTCAACGTGACATTTTTCTTAATTCTTGCTATATATATATACATAGAAGGAACATATATATATGACCAACCATTCTTGGTCTCAGTTCCTTGAGCTCCTCTCCTCCCATGGTCTGTGTCTCTATTCTACCTTGGCTCACATGCTACTAATTTAACTGCCACCCTCTTTTAATTTCAATTGTATGTGAACCACCACATGATGTGTCATTTTTTTCCCCAGATTAATCCCTCCATTACTGTGATTCCAATAATCATTAAACCCTACTGGGACTTCCGTTCTTTGATCCTACCGGCTATTCACTGTTTCTTACCCTTCTGGTGTCCTCTCCCAGCTTAAATTTCATGGTCAGTCATTATAATCACTTTATTCTTGCATTCATTTTCAGTTCTCTTGCCTGTCTCTCATTTATTGTTATTCTTTGAGAAAACAAACATTGTTTAAATCCAACCTTCCACCTACCCAGTGTGTATACCCATGCAGTTGACTCTGCCTGGAAATAAATGTCTTGATCATACTGGCTGATCTCGCTTGGAATTCACGACAACATGCTTTAAGTGGGTCCTGAAATGTACTCAGCAATAATACCATATAGTGTTACTGACTCACTCTTACTCTCTTACCTTAATACTCTGCTGATGACTTTGCTTCTTAGGTCACCGAGAAAACTGAAGCAATCAGAAACTAATTTTCCATCCACATCCACCACACTTATGGACTCAACCAAAATATGAATCTTGTTGCTAGAGTTGAGCTATGCATACCTCAAAATAAAAATCAATCCTTCTATTTGCTCCCTAGATCCTATCCTTTTTTGCCTACTCAAAAGATATTATCCAAGCAATTATAACTCTCTGTTTCCAATGTAAGTGATTTTTCCCTCTCTACTGGACCTTTCCCATCAGTAGTCAAACATGCTACTATTTTTCCCTTTTGGAAGAAAAAAAATATTCTTAGGCCATTTCCCGCACCAGCTTTTACACCCTTTCTCCTCTTCCCTTTGTGGTCTGTGTCCCTAGGAGAGTTGTCTATTCTGTCTGTTCCTGATTCCTCTTCTCCTCTTCTCTTTTAAACCCACTACCTCAGGCTTCCATCCCCTTCAATGTCAATGTTCTTGTCAAAGTCATTATGATGGATTCTTCTCAGTCTTCATCACACTTGACTTAGAGTATCGTTTGCCCATGGTAGTCACTCCTTGCTCCTTGACACACTCTCATCATTTGACTTTCAGGACATTTTTTTCTTTGCTTTCCTCCTATCTCACTTGTCATTCCTTCTCAACCCTCCTTTCTGGTTCCTCCTCTTTTCCTGGACCTCTTACAGTTGTCTGTCCCAGAAATCAGTCCTGATTCCTGTTGTTTTCTCCATCTATACTCACTCCATTGGTGATTGCATCTGGTTCCCATGCTAGTGCCACAGTTTACCAGATTTATACCTCCAAACCAGACCGAGAACCTGAACTCCAGGCTGACAGCTACAATTGCCTGTTCAACATCACCAATTGGATGTGTAATGGACATCCCAAACTTATCACGTCCAAAACTGAAATTCTGTTCTTCCTCCCAAATTCTATTCTGTCTATAGGCTTTATCAACTCAGTTATGAAAGTTCTATCCTTCTAGTTTCTGAGACCAGAAATCTTAGATTGTCCTGGATTTCACTTTTGCTCTCTCAAACACTACATCTGATGTCAGTGGAAATTCTATTTGCTCTACCTTCACAATATATCCAGAATTTTATCACTTGTTATCACTCTGTGTGAGCCTTCTCACTGGTCTCCTATTTCCACTTTGCTTCTCTACACTCTATTCTCAGTGTAGTAACCAGAGTGATGCTTTCTAAAAGCAAGTCAGAAAATGTCATTTCTTTGCCCCAAACTTTCCAATGGTTCTCATCTTACGCAGAGTAAAAGTCAAATGCCTTCCATTAGCCTACAGTCCTTCTCCAAGCTCAATGCCAAGTATTCACCTCTTCACTCATTCTTCTCCAGATGTCTCTGCCTCCTTGCTCTTCTTATTCTTCAAACATATAAGACATCCTCCTGCCTTATGTCTTTGCAGGAATTGTTCCCCTTCTTGCAAGCATTCTCCATCCAATTTCCACCTTTCAAACTCCCCTGTCTTCTGCAAATATTTGTTTAAATGTTACATTTACAATTTGGCTTACCCTCACCACTCTATTTAAAAATGTGTGCAGCCCCACCCACCATACACACACCCCACACTCCCCATTACTCTGTTTTTTTTTCCCTTCTGTAATGTAGGCATCATAATAGCAGACTTTTTTTTTTTTTTTAGTAATATATCCCAATTTCCCAAAATAATATTTGGCACATGTTAAGTGCTCAATAACTAGCTATAGAATAAGTGAATGATTGAATGGATGGATGGGCTGGCTGTTTTTAGCTTTGTTCTAAGCCATCTTATATGTAGAGAAAGGATATAGTCTTTGTCTTTTAAACATACTAGATTTGAGTCTGTCCACAGACATCTTTAATAGTGTGAGCTTGTGTAAGCTACTTAACTTTATCAAGAAAATTGGTACAACAATAGACCCATCTTAGGTTTGTTCTAAGGGGGAAAAAATAGAAATTCAAGCGCATATCACAGTGCCTGGTATGTAACAAATGCTCATTCGATGTTGGCAATTACTGTGTGCTTCGTCAATAGTGTCTTCCTTCATTTTGCATCTCCCTCTTGCATCAGACAGAAGTAGATAGGAACTGTGTTCCTTTGTGACACAAGTCAGCATTTTGGAGGCATCTGGGGCTAAGAATGGCTTCTGATCAGATTGTGTCAATGGCGTGTCTGAATTTAATGGGTGAGCACAGTGTTTGTGCAGGAAAAAAAGCAATTGTCTCTGTGTGATATTTGTGTCTGATTAGCAACAACAATTGCTTCTCCATTTTCAAGCTCCAGCTCATATCAGAGTAGTTTCTGCATCGTATATCAGATGAGAATGAGATTGGGTTTCCTTTCTCTGACAGGCTGAGTGCAAGCCTTTTAAAGGCAAGAGCGAAATACTCCTATGCAGGACATGAGTTCCATTTCTTTTAAATAAGTTGTCACAATACAAAGAACATCAAGCAGCTCCAGTAAACAAAGAGCATTTGTTTTTTGGAGTGGCATGGGATGGGCAGAAGTGAAGAAAAGTGTCTGGGTTGTTTGGGCAAGACCTTCAAAATGGAAAATCGAGGGACCTCTGGTAGGATTTCAAACAATAGAAACTCTATTGCTTCTAAGGTCTCTATTTTTTTAATTAATTTCTAATATGGAGAGATCAGTTGAAAAAGAAATTAAAAAGATGGTAAGAAATATTTTTTTTAAAAAATTATACAAACAAAAAATCTCACTCACATCCTAAGTTTTGGTCATACTAATGTGTGAAAACAAATTGTGAATGACATGAGAATTTGATAGAGATTCATGTATGTTTATTTCTCTGAGCCTGGCCAAGTCACTCTGGTAAAACATGGTTGGCTACAGAGAGCTGAAAAAAAAAAATGATAACTAAGAAATATGTCCCAAGAACAAAAATAAAAGAAAAAAGTTTAAAAAGTAAAGCCAAAAAATAAAAGGATTAAAAAAAAAGAAATATGTTCTTTCATGGAATTATATTATATTAGAATGGAAAGGGATCTATTGAATCATCTTATTATTTTTTTTCACCATTGTTAGATGAGGAAATTGAACGTCAGCAGTTTTGAATGTCTTGTCCAATGTCACACGTGAGGGAGGATAAGCAGCAATATCCCTGGGCATCTAGTCTAGCACATTGTGTTCCCCTCATGCTTCCTTTCCTGGGGCATCATAAAAGAGGTGGTGACGCTCACTCATTGACTTCTGAAGTAGACAAAAAATGACCAGAAGAGAAAAGTGCTCTTGAGTTTGGATGAACAAAAATGTCAATCCCAAAAGTTTACATGCTGCAAAACTCCATTTAGATAACATTCTCAAAGTAAGGAAATTATAGAAATGGAGAACAGATTAGTGGTTGCCTGTGGTTAAGTATGGTAAAAATAGGGAGAAGGAAGTGAGTATAGCTATTAAATGCAAAATGAGGATTCCTAACGGTGATGGAAATGTCTTGTAATCTTGATGGTATCAATGTCGATATCCTGCTTGTGATATTGTACTAGTTTTGCAAGATGTTTACCATTGGGTAAAGGGCACATAGGATTTCCGTGTATTATTTCTTGCAACTGCATGTGAATGTGCAATTATCTCAAAATAAAAAGTTTAATTAAAAAGCAAGAAGGTACATCTCCACTTAGCTGGTTCTCCTTTATTGCTACAACTCTTCTTTCTCTGGTTTACAATAACTGTTCCTTCTCTTTGCCCCTTGAGGCCTACACCTGGTAAGAATTCCATGCTGTTGTTAGTCTTGGACATTTAACACCATTCTTTGTTGGTTTCCTTTAACCTTGCCCCCACTTTTGTTAATAACACCTTTTTTTAAAGCATTACTCCATCTGTTTCCTACCAAGACTCTGAATGATATAAATGTAAATATGCTTTTCAAGAGGCTTGGCCTTGAGCTCTCAGGTGATGCCCTTAGTGAAGGAAAAGTTGTGGTGTGGTTGACAGAGCACATAAGTGAAGGTCAGGGAGCATCTGTTGAGCACATCCTATGTATCAGATACAAGGGTAAATAACTTTGCATGAATCACGTCATCAATCCATCTGAGCTAGATAGCTTCCACTCCATTTCATTGTAAGTTTTCTGCCATTACACTGCAACGCTTCTAAAGGCCTGGATTCTAGTCTAGCTATGGCAAAAATCCTTCTGAGTATAATTTCTTTCTCCTTTTAAGCTTTAACATTGACGTTTAATGACCAATGTTCAAGGACGCTCAATAATTCCCTGGCGATTCACCTAGATGGTTGGGTATATCAATATTTTTTTCTATTTTATGTTGAGTAGTATTCCATAGTATGGATATACCAAAGTTTGTTTAACCATTCATCTGTTGAAGGACATGTCTCTTTTTCTAGTTTTTGGCTATTATGGATAAAGCTGCTGTGAACATTCATACATAAAATTTTGTGGGAACATAATTTATTGTGTCTCTGGGATAAATGCCTAGGAGTGCAACTGCTGGGTCATGAGGTAAGTTGCACTTTCATTTTTAAAGAAACTGTCAATCTGTTTTCCAGAGTGGCTGCGTCGTTTCACACTCCCACCAACCATACACGAGTGATCCAGTTTATCTATATCTTTGCCAGCATTTAGTATTGTTACTCATTTTTTTATTTTGTTCCTTCTTATAGGTCTTTATTGATATCTCACTGTGGTTTTAATATACATTCCTCTAATGTCTAATGATGTTGAACATTTTTTCATGTGCTTATTTGACATCTTTACTTTCTCTTCAGGAGCTGTCTCTTCGTGTACCTTTGCTCATTTTGTAATTAGATTGTTTGTTTGTGAGGAAGACCAGCCCTGAGCTAACATCCATTGTCAAGCCTCCTCTTTTTGCTGAGGAAGACTGGCCCCAGGCTAACATCCGTACCCATCCTCCTCCACTTTATATGGGACACCGCCACAGCATGGCTTGACAAGCGTTGCATCGGTCCATGCCAGGGATCCAAACCTGCGAACCCTGGGCTGCCAAAGCAGAGTGCGCGAACTTAACCACTACGCCACCGGGCTGGCCCTGTCTGTTTGTTTTTTAAATGGAATCCACATATGTTTGCACACCACATCACCAAGTCAGCTGGAACCAGATCCATTTGATTTCATAGCCATGTCGGACATCAATCCAAAATGTGACTTTATCTACCTTAGAGTTCTTATACTCTTATTTTCTGGAATACTCAACTTGACCTTTCTGAGAGTTATCACATGAATCAAACTCTATTCAATGCCAAGGGAGTACTAGTACAATTCACAGAAAGGGAGGTGTTCCCAGAAATGAAGCACCTGGGAAATTAGAGCTCCTTTTTAATTTAGTACTTCAGTGAGAGTCTTACAAATGAAATATGAATTTCAAAATGTCCCTACTGAAACAAAGAATGTTCCTTGCCATTGTTTAAGTCTATTTCGAATGTTGCTTACTCCTTCTTGATTGAGAAAGATGGAAAGAGCCTGCCAAAAATTCCAATTATTTCTCCATTTTATTTTTATTTATTTATTTTTAATTTTTTGTTTATCACAGTAACATTGGTTTATAACATTGTATAAGTTTCAGGTGCACATCATTATACTTCTATTTCTGCATGGATTACATCATGTTCTCATGTTCACCACCCAAATACTAATTAGAATCCATCACCCCACACATGTACGTAATTATCCCTTTCACCCTCCTCCCTCCCCCCTTCCCCTCTGGTAACCACCAATCCAATCTCTGTCTCTATGTGTTTGTTTGTTGTTGTTATTATCTACTACTTAATGAGTGAGATAAAACGGTATTTGACCTTCTCCCTCTGACTTATTTCACTTTGCATAATACTCTCAATGTCCATCCATGTTGTCACAAATGGCTGGATTTCATCGCTTCTTATGGCTGAGTAGTATTCCATTGTGTATATATACCACATCTTCTTTATCCATTCATCCCTTGATGGGGACTTAGATTGCTTCCAAGACTTGGCTATTGTGAATAATGCTGCAATGATCACAGGGGTGCATGTATCTCTACACATTGGTGTTTTCAAGTTCTTTGGATAAATACCCAGCAATGGAATAGCTGGATCATATGGTAGTTCTATCCTTAATTTTTTGAGGAATCTCCATACTGTTTTCCATAGTGGCTGCACCAGTTTGCACTCTCACCAGCAGTGTATGAGAGTTCCCTTTTCTCCACATCCTCTCCAACACATGTTGTTTCCTGTCTTGTTAATTATAGCCATTCTGAGGTGAAATCTCATTGTAGTTTTGATATGCATTTTCCTGATAGTTAATGATGTTGAACATCTTTTCATGTGCCTGTTGGCCATCTGTATATCTTCTTTGGGGAAATGTCTGTTCAGGTCTTTTGCCAATTTTTTAATTGGGTTGTTAGTTTTTTTGTTGTTGAGATGTATGAGTTCTTTATATAATTTAGAGATTAACCCCTAATCAGATGTATGGTTTGCAAATATATTCTCCCAATTGTTAGGTTGTCTTTTTGTTTTGTTGATGGTTTCCTTTGCTGTGAAGAAGCTTTTTAGTTTGATGTAGTCCCATTTGTTTATTTTTTCTATTGCCTGGTCAGACATGGTGCTTGAAAATACATTGCTAAGACCGATGTCGAAGAGCGTACTGCCTATGTTTTCTTCTAGAAGTTTCATAGTTTCAGGTCTTACGTTCAAGTCTTTAATCTATTTTGAGTTAATTTTTGTGTATGGTGTAAGGTAATGGTCTACTTTCATTTTTTTGCATGTGGCTGTCCAGTTTTGCCAACACCATTTGTTGAAGAGACTTTATTTTCTCCATTGTATGTTCTTGGCTCCTTTGTCAAAGATTAGCTGTCCATAGATGTGTGTGTTTATTTCTGGGCTTTCTATTCTATTCCATTGATCTGTGTGTCTGTTTTTGTGCCAGTACCATGCTGTTTTGGTTACTATAGCTTTGTAGTATATTTTGAAATCAGGGAGTGTGATACCTCCAGCTTTGTTCTTTTTTTTCAGGATTCCTTTAGCTATTCGAGGTCTTTTGTTGTTCCATATAAATTTTAGGATTCTTTGTTCTACTTTTGTGAAAAATGTTGTTGGAACTTTGATAGGGATTGCATTGAATCTATAGATTGCTTTAGGAAGTATGGACATCTTAACTATGTTAGTTCTTCCAATCCAATTTTATTTTACATAGCATTAAGGAAAGACACGGAGTAACATATCCAGTGAAACGTATGCTTAATCATGAACGGCCATTGCCTTATTCCTGTGATTCTTTAGGAAAGAAGCTATTTGGGGACTAATTATGTGAAAGGTTGCCTCTGTAGGTGCCACAGAGAATACTGGGCATTTCAAAAGAGGTCTATATATAGAAATATAAAAGGAAGCCCAAGAGAAGGCTAGGGTGATTTCTCTTACCTTACAGAAAGGGAAACTAACACTGAACAAGATTTTGTGACTTACCTCTGCAGTCCATTCTTAGTACAGGTGATTTAGTTATTACTCTAAATCATAAAAATAGGGGGAAAATGAGGAAATTTCCCTGCTCAAAGACTTTAGCAATTGTAACTTGCCCACAGGGTGAAATGAATGCTCCCTGTCAGGGCATTCAGAGACTGCAGTCGGAGCCCATCCTGCCTTTTAAGGGTCTGCTCAGACTGCATCTCTCTGCACCTCCTGTGTCTGAGCACACTGTAACGCTTCTCATCCACACCTCTCTTCATTTTGTCTCTACCTTCTATATTCCCAATAGTATTCCCAGGACCCAGGGGTCCATGGCTACAGGGACAGATCCTGCAAGTTTTTATCTTTTCATTCCATTATTAAGTAATACATAATCTTATATTTCTATCCATATCTTGCAAATGCCTAAACTAAATCTTAAATGAAGTAGAATTAGAATCAGGGCCAGAAAGTAACTACGTTCCCTTCTTCTTTGTCACTGCCTAAATTCCCACTGTTGTAAAGGATCTGGGGGGCTATTCCTTCTACCCTGGGATCTTTATCCACGGGGAAGTTAACTCAGATTGTAAAGAAAGAATCTATAACACTTTTCCTTCTTTGTCACCTAATACCTTCCTTGAAAAAGTTAATTTGTCTGAATTCTCATTTGAGTTTTCAGAGATGAGCACTGTAATGGAAAGACAAAAAAAGTGTCTCTCATCCTCCCTGCTTTGTAATTGAGGTTGATTTATAGGCAAAGTCCTTTTCTTCCTTAATTAGTTAATTATTTTTTTGAATTTCATTGAAGAAATGATGTTATGTGTTATAGCATACTGCATAATAATTGAAGTCACGTTAAAAAGCTTGCATTCATATATGAAAGCTTGATGTGTGTATTATAATAAATATATATAAATATATATTAAATATAGTACATGTATTTAAATGAGATCTACTTGAGAAGGAAAATTTAGAGAGATTACTCTTGATTTGTAGGATAAAATTCTTTGCCCCTGGCTTGAGGCTCCAGCATGCAAAAGTGAAAAGATGATCAGCTTTTGGGCGAGATAAGTTTGAGTTCAAATTCCATGTCTATCACTGACTTAAGGCAAGTATTTTAACCATCCGCATCTGTCCTTGTTATAAAGGATAGATCAGCATCTTGGAATGCTAGTTCTGAGGGAAGCCAGACTCTCTTTAAAGCAATTGATTTCTGCAAGACTGCCAAGTTGTAGGGAAGTCCAAGTTAGCCGCAGCGCCTCTCCAGCAGGTGGAGAGAGATGCCTGGCCAGAGTCCAGCTGTTCTTGCCGTCCAGCCCAGAGGCCGGATGTGAGTGAAGAAGCCGTCACATGACTGCACCAGTTGCCGTGGACTGCAACCACGTGAAAAGCCTTGAACAAGAGCTGCCCAACTGAGCTCAGCCAGCCGCCGGACTGAGACAAATACTAATTTTTTATTTTAATTTTTTTAAAAGGACTAGAGATAGGCTATACGAAATCCAGGAATGTAACAGCTCAATAAATGGCAACTGCCCAAATGATGCAGAAAATGAACCTCAAATACAAAAATCTATTTAGATGGTATATAAGTTAAGAATAAAACTCCTTCTAAAATAATGCTCTAAGATTACATTAGGTCTTTAGCAAAGCGACAAAATCTTTTCCCAGTCCCAAATTCAGTTCCTGGATTCCAAATCACAAGGTAAGGACTCTATGCCTTTGTTTTCTCATTGGAAAGTGGGAGCAACACCAGTACCTAGCTAGCAGAGTTATTGTGAATATTAAATGAGTTAATGCCCAACAATTCCTGCTATATAGTAAGTGCCACAGAAGTGTTTAATATTATTAGTGTTAGTATTACTGAGAATCTCTTTGACATCTTTAGGTAATTCACAGTCATTTACCAGCCTCAGAAACTCCAGATAATCAATACTTTTTGCTTTTTTTAATGTGTAAGTATCACAAATGTTGCATGGAATATTACTTATCTGAAATCTGCATTTAACTGGGAGTCCTGTATTATTATTTGATAAATCTGACAATCCTAGGCGTAACTAGACTCAGCTTCCTCATCTGTAAAATGGGGAAATAACACTGGCTTCAGAGGGTTGTTTTATATTTAAAGTGCATGGTACAAAATATTTACTCATTTTATTTAAGTCTTTGCTCCAATGCCACTTTCTTCTTGAGGTCGCCCTTGGCTAACTTACGTAAAATTTTAACAATCCTCCCATGACCTCATATCCTCCTTTTCTATTCGGTTTTTCATTTTTCCTTAATTCTTTTACTATCTAACATGCTATATATTATACTTTTTTATCTGTATATTGTCTGTCTACCCCACAAGAACATAGCTCCATGAGGACAGAGACTATTGTCTGTTTTGGTCACAATTGACTCCCCAGTGTCCAGAAAGTGCCTGGCACACAATAGGCATTCAATAAATTATTGTTGCTTGAATGAATGAATGAACCAATCAATGAATCAATGTTCATTTTGCTGCTATAACCTTTCTATGCTACACAGCAGAGAATGTAAAGTACTTGCTCAACGAATGTGTTGGTTCTTTGAGCCACCGATGGTCTATGGGCAGGAAAGAAATGAGCTAATAGACATGTTATAGATATATCTCTCTTATAGCACACGTGTGATAGCTTGAGGGCAGGAACTGACAGCAACCAGAGTGGCAGATAAGGGAAATGAGAGGATGTGGATATAATGCAGGAAATGTAGAAGAACTGGAATTACTGTGTGCAAAACTAACACAGTGTTAGACATGGTCAATCAATCACGTGGCTACTCCTGTCTCAATGGGGAAGCATTCTCTAGAAGACACGGTAAAAATACACAAACCATTTCTCAGTTGAAGAAACTGAGGGTAAGACTGAAGTAACGAGATTTGACTCAGTTTGCAACCTAAACAGGCTCCAAGTTCTACCTTTTTCCTCCAACAGTACAGCTGTTTAAGCCCTACAAGGAGCTCTGAAACAAATTTTCCTCTGGCCCTGGGCAGATTCACAAGCTACATTTTATAGAATCCTGATCCATAAAATGGGATAATGCCACAATCTGCCTCCTAGGGGCTCTTAGAGAGATTTATTGGCCAGGTTTGCTACGTCCTTCGGGAAGGGAAAGCACAACGTTGCTTAGCCGTCATTTCGCATAACCTAACACCTGAAATCTTCAGGTTCCAGTCATTTATTTTATGCTTGTTTGACCAACGAGCAGTGAGTTCAACCATTTCTCCCTGTCTCCTGCCAAAAGCATGTCTGAGAAACTCAGAATTATTTATACTTGAAACTAGCCTTTCTGCGTCCCTCAATGACATGAATCATTGTTGTGTACGTGTGATTATATATATTTATATATCCAACATACAGTAATTTTGGGGGGTTCTCAATTTGATTTATAATCTTCAGACAGTTTTATAAATGTCTTTGTCACTTTTCCGGGATGGATAGCCTCCTTGGGACCATTGCTTCTTGCTGAGATTTCCCATTGACTCAGGCCTTCCGTGTTTGCACGTAGGTCTGACCATCTTAATGTTCAATATTTAATCAGAATGAAATTCCTTTTATATATCAGGCTACTACAAAATGTTCTGTCTATAATTGGATGAAGAGGAAGAAGGAGAATGAGAGGCGAGATGGCGTGGTCAGGCAATGGGAAAGCAAGGCTGCGTCTTTGTACCTATGAATGATACTATTAAATAAGAGAAGGATTTTCACTTCAGGTCCATTTGCCAGGATTATTTTCTCTCTCTTTTTCTTTTTTTATTTTACTTTTTTCTCTTCCTTTCAATACACAGAATTTCAGCCTCTTCTTTGGAGAGGAAAAAAATGTGAGGTCTGCCTCAATGGATATCCTATTCATATGAAATAATTGTCTGGGAACTTAATCCTTTACATGTCATAATTCATTGAGTAAATCCATTGCTAGGGAGTTGTACAGCATAGACTCTATTGTAAGGAAGGGAATAGATTCACCTTGAATGAATTTTATGTGCATCAGGTGAATAAGCTTGGTAGACGTAATATTAGTAGCTAATGTTTATATGATGTTAACTGCATGTCAGACAACGCCCTAAATACTATCATTTATTAAATCACTTAATCCTCTGAACAACCCCATGATGTAGAAACTTACAATTGCTTCCATTTTACAGATGAGGAAACCGTGGCACAGAGCAGTTAACAGTGTCTTGTCCAAAGTTGCCCATCTTGTAAGAGGTAGAGCTAAGGTTTGGAGTAAGGCAATCTGGCTCCCATGCACTGTGCTATACTGTTTATGCCATAAACAGATACACAAATGAGATAAACTCCTTACTGCCTTACCAAAATTCAGTCCAAAAGATATCAGGATATCTTTTATGAGACGTTAGCTCCCAGTGGCTATCACCAGGTGTAATTCGGAGTTTGGGGCAGCAACTCACTGATTTGTTCACGCATAGGTTTCTTTCTAAGGAAAATAAACTATAGATGAAATTAAGTCAATCTATTTGATTTGAGCTTGTTTATTATAATACAGCAGTAGAAATAATTTTGCTTAGTCACTACTCTAGGTCAGACAATCCACTAAGCATCTTCATAAGAGTGTCAAATAGAATTATCATAAAAGACTTCAAAGTAACATACACAAAGCTTAACTTTTCCAAAGTCACACACCAAATAAACAACAAAATTGGGACTTAAAACCGTCTTTCTAACTCAAAGCTCATATTGCTTACAGTATAAGATGCTATTAGTAGAAAACCATGAAGTGCTACATATATTTATGTATGAGTATATATTTATGAAATGAAAACTAAAACATAGGGACAAATGTAAAAGAATGTAATGCCAAAGTTTATTTAACTCAAATGTGTGCAGTCTCTGGGACAGTTTCTTTAATCTATGCAATAATTACACATCAAATATTTTTTCTCTTTCGTCATTTTTTTCATAGATTTTTCAGCTTTGAAGCTACAACACAATTAGAATATGAAGGCTGGCCATTTTGTGTGCCTCCTTGCCTCACGTATTTCAAGTATGAAACTCTTTATGTTTTCTAATTACCTTAGCTAGGAACTCTGTATTCCTGTGGCTTATATTCATAGGAACTTGTCAGGAAGGAGAGAATTGAGCTATACTGTGACTATTGCTTGACTATATTATGTCGTGAATCCCATTTAGTTTATGATTACTTCGGAAGAGAATAAAAATAGAGAGTCATGAAATATAACCATTCCAATATCCCCATGAAGGCAGTCTCTATCTGTCTAAGCTGGGGCATCTCTCAAAATTATGTTGGAAAATTCTACATCTTCTCTTTAAGTTTTCTTAAGACCGCACTCATTGTTAGCCATGATAATCAATGATTGGTGTATATCTGCTTGAAATTAACTCTCATCTGTTTTTTGGCTTGCATTTTTCTCTAAAACTTCTTTTATAAGAGGTTGCACCTCTTTTCTATTAAATACTTAAAAAAGAAAGGCGGATGAGAATATTTTAACGCATTATACAGTGATTTTTATTTTCTATCTGCTGAGAGTATCTTTATTTAAATATCCATGCTCCTTATTTTTTTTCTGGGGTATAAAGTGTGGCAGGATTAGGCTAGAGATGCTTGGGCTCATCATCTTCAGAAACTTTATTATTGATAGTCCAGTTTTCTTAGAATGTATTATACTAAAAGGATAATGGAGTTTCACAAATGTACTTTTTTATATCAAAGGCAAGCATATTTGATAATAAAACACTGAATGCCAGTATCCATATATAAGACTTCAGAGACTTCTTTGCAGGCCTAAAATAGTGATAGCCAAGTTTTCATCTCATGTGCCTACTCTGATCCATTGGTAATATCCTACCGAAGCACAACATTGAGAGTAATTCTATGGCCATGTCTGGGCTCTGTAGGAGTTCTAAGATCAATTAGTGATGTCTGTCGTGATTAGGCAACTGGGAAATGGTGGCACCTAGGCCAGATAGTTACCCTATTCAGGCCTAAAGCTTTCTGCCTGGTAATTTTCTGTCAATTTATGTCTAGGGATGACCTGGATAATCCCATACTGTCATAACCTTTATCCATCTTCAACAAGAGTTTTATTATTTGAGAGTTCTTATTAATGTCCAACCTGCATAGATTTGGTGTAATTTAGAGCTATTTCCTCTTGTTTGGCCCTATTCAGAAGTAGATTTGCCATACAATAACTCTTCTTGTATGTGAAGGCTGTTATTAAAGAATGGCCCTGGGGATTGTCTGGAGATGGATGGAGGCTGCAAATTGGGACAACTGCGATTGGGATATGCTTTGTGTTGTATCTCCAGGCCGAGAAACCCATCTGTTTTCAGGAAAAACAGAAATTCCTGTTTTATCACAGCAGGAATGAGAGGAGCTTTTTGAACAGAATAGAAATGTACAATAGCACCGACTTACACAATGTAGACTCATAATGGAAAACAAATTTGACCCATTTTATAACAAAGAACTCACGTCCCTTGGTGCTTCCGTGGTCCCATTAGCTGTCTTTGGGCTCACAGAATTTAAATATACCATATTCCCCAATTATTCTCACCCTCTCTTTCATCAAGGCCCACTTAGAGTGATGAGAGTTGACCAAAAGCTATCATATTGGGCCTAGATTATGTAGATGGACAGACAGATATGAAAAAGAACACTCCAGGAGTTTGCCAGAAGATAACTTATGTGTTATTTTAGCCTGATGAAATATAATAGAAGGAGTCAAGAAGAGCTTGGTTTTTATCCAGTTGAATTGTCTTTAAATCATACGCAAGAGGGGGCCTGAAAAAAAATGGTCTTTGAATCTGTTTGATGGATGTTTCAGCTTAAGATGGGAGAGAACCGAGGTTTATTAATTGCCTGCCCCATGCCAGACACTGTCACATATTTTCTCTATATTACTCTTGGGGCTGAAGGGGCTCAATAAACAACACCCCCTCTTTTCTCCACTTGAGTTCAGAAGCAATTGAGAGACAGACACAGGGGATTGACAGATGGAGATGAAATATTAGCTTTATGACTGCTGAAGCTGTTGGAGAATGTGACTTAGATGCCGTCAAGAGTATCTGCAAATATACCCCAACTTATTCCAAACTCCGGGCCCATTCCATGGAAGAAAGAAATGAGAATGCAGAATATTGAAAGAGAAAGAAGATCGAGAGAGGAGGAGCCGAACTCTTTAAACCCAGCTGATCCTTACAAACTTAACAATCAGAAGAGGAGCTATCCTTCAGGTGGGGAAAGTAAGTGAGACAATCACTTGAGTTACTCTAAGTTACTCTAATGGAAGTCCCTCCCCTTGAAAACACGAAGAGTGGGAGAAAATTGTTCCCAGCTAACATATTCCTTTATTTTACTGTTACAATATTAAAAGATGTCTGTCGGAGGCAAAAATTTATCTTTCCCAAGAGCCACGTTTCCATGCATAAGAGAGATTTTCTACCCCACGCCCCAGGAGAGAAATTGTTGGAATATTTCTGGCTTCTCTTTACTCCCTCCTACTCCCTAATCTCTCCCAAAAGAGGAAAAGTGACTTACCTAATTGGTGAATTTAAAAGTAAGAACCAAGCAAGCTTGGTTTAACCTCCTCTGGCTTTTTCATCTGGATCTGCTTGCCTTCAGAGGTGTTAACCTTGGCAACAAACTTACTTGAGTAGGTATGCTGCGCCCTTTGGCAGGGGGGTCGCTAAGGCTGTCCTTCCTTGCTAAGGACGTGGTGGGTTAGGCTCAACAATTCAGGGGTGAAAGAATATTAGAAAGCCCATTGTGACTACATATCTAAGCACACCTTCATTCATCTTTATCAGTAACAAAGTTTGCATTTTTAGCATTTTAGCATCACTCTGAGTGCTTAACTCTCAATCAATTCTAACTCAGGAGGAGAAGAAATGAATATTATTTATTGGTTTCCTAAACCTACCAACATCTTGCACCTTAGTCTGCAACCTTGAGAAATTGGCATTTGGGGAGCAAAATGGCACAGATTTGAAGGCTGGTGATAACCTAGAATGCTAACTTCAGTCTTACGATATGGGCATGGATGACACAAGACCACCCACTTCAACAGATAAGAGCTGTTTATTGTGTCTAGTTTTCACAGATACAGAGATAATTTTTAATAGGAAACAAGGCTTCTTGGGCCTTAATGAGAAGCAACAAGGCATTGGAGCATAAGCTGCTGCAAGTGATACTGACTGACCTGAGCAGAAGCAGGTTTTACCTGAGCACATGAAACTCAAGATTGGAAAGACGAGCAAGACTCTTATTACCAGTCAAAAATTATTTCAAACCAGCAGAATTTTAGTATATAGGCCTCTTGGTATGGGAAGATTGAGCAATATTTTGCTGCTTTTATTTGGTTGTCCAGCTGTGTCTGCAAGATAGGATGTGACACTACAAAGACAGTTGGCTCTTACAAAACACCAGTGTGTGGTTCTCTCAGGCATAGTAAGCAAAACTAGATCCAACGTCGCAACTTCTGTTTCTTTCTATGTATTTTGAACAGCATTTAGAGCCAACAGAAAGACCTGGAAAGGTGCTAAGCTCTTTGACTCACGGGCTTTGTCATAGCTCAAGGTTTAATTCCTCACCAAATGGTCTCCAATTGGCTCCAGATAGGTTAATCACAATAGTCTTTGAATACAACTGAAAATATCAGAGTCCTTGACTGCGGTTTTACTTTCTAGCGGGTGGAAAATTTTATAAAAAAGAATGAAGCTTCTTATTATAAACAGGATATTGGCTTTTTAATTTTTTTTGAACTTAAAATCAACTTCATGTATTTTTATTCCAAACTCAATGACTAATAAGCCAATAAAGAAGGTCAAAAAGACCTGTAGTTGGAAGACTGTCCCAAAGAATCAGTTTTCTCAGGAAACCAAGAAGGAACTGGATTGCTTTGGGGAAAAAAACAACTAAATTTCACTCTAAGTACCAGAATCAGAGCAGTGAGATAATATAAGAAAAAAAAAAAAAAAAAGAAACATAACCTGATTAAGCTGAAACAAGAGAGATATTTCATTAGGAGACAGACTGGCAAGTAGACTAGATAAATAACACAGTAAATTAGACATTGAAAGCCAGTCTAGATACATTTGAAAGGTTGACTGCTTTTAATAGGGGGTCTAGAGAAAGGGCAGACATGTTAGTTGTCATTAGATAAGAAAGAATGGCTAAGGTTAAAATAAATCTAACAATAAAAGAGAGACAATATCTCAGTGAAAGACTGAAATGGTTCCTCCAAGAGTCTCAGAAAAACCATTCAGAAATATCCTCTTAAAGTTGTCGGTAGAGGCTACAAGGATAACTGGAACCATTCCTTGAAGAATTCATCTCCATTCCTCTCCAAGGAAATGGAGAGATTTGAGAGTAAAAGAATAAGATCAGTGTAGATGGTCTCAAGCTGTAAGAGATGACCACCAAGTTGAGAGTTACCATAAGAAAAGCTAAAGATAGTCCCTGTGTCCTGAGGGAATTAGTTTAAGAAATTTCTAGAGTTAGAACTCTATGAAAATGCAGAAAGATGAAACACACTAAAGGGAAGTCAAGTGGAGAAGAACAGACCGTGCTGAGGCCTGGGTTATTTGTTGTTCTGCAGGGAGAATAACTTTCTCTCTGAGTTTTTCCATCACAGAGAGTTGACCTTGGGGGATATTTGTTTAAACAGTGAATTCTTTTGGCAGACCCAAAATTATCAATACCTTGTTTTTTCAAAATGGAAGATGTAACAGGATAAAATCTAGAGAAATAAGCTCCTAAAAAATAAAACTAATTTGGGCCGGCCCCGTGGCTTAGCAGTTAAGTGCTCGCACTCCGCTGCTGGCGACCCGGGTTCGGATCTCCGGCTGCACCGACACACCGCTTCTCTGGCCATGCTGAGGCCGCGTCCCACATACAGCAACTAGAAGGATGTACAACTATGACATACAACTATCTACTGGGGCTTTGGGGGAAAAATAAATAAATAAATAAAATTATTTAAAAAATAAAGCTAATTTAAAATTGGAGGCGAGTCAGCAATGCAAAAGCAAGAAAGAACAAAAGATCCTCAGATCCATTAATCACAGCTAGCTCTATATGTTAGAGAGAAAGAAAGCACAAGATAATATGTGAGCATCTCAACTGAAATTCCCCCAAAGTGATGAAGAATTGACAGAGGTAAAGAGAGCATTAAAAATATATCCATATTCCACTACTGAGGACAAAAATGTTGAAAATATTTCAGCAGCCATTGGAGTAACGTAAGTTATTCAAGTCCAGAAAATTTAAAATTTGGGGGAAGGGCAAGGTACCAGAGAGAAAACATGGCAAAGGTGTTCATTCTTGTGATATCCCTGGGGGTTTAAATATTAGAAGCAGGAACAGAATCTGTTAAAATCTAACGTCAGAATCGAGTGGAAGCCTTTCCCATGAGGAAGGCTTTATAAGCTCAAGGAATGTGGTGGCGGGAACTAGCAGCAGTAGTTACTTTAGCACTGGACTAAAATTGCCTGCTTTAAAGTGACATTGGAGACCATGACCCTGTGTTCGGTATTAGAGTGGCAGAAACTTAAGTCTTATAGGGGACGGGAACTTTAAAGAGTTTTGGATATCCTGGATAAGAAAGAAAGGCAGCTCACAGATCAGTCGGCTATGAATGTTACCACTACAAATCTTTAAAACATGTAAGGGGACTCTGTACGTAAGTAGAGTGTTGTTTTGTGTGTGTTTTTCTCCTTATAAAACACATGTAGAACCACCATTCATCTCTTGAGTAGAAATGTCTGCAAAGTAAGCTTAAACTCACAAATCAGAGATAGATGACACAGGTCGATTAGCACCTTAGAGAGAAAGAAACTGAGATTTACTTCGTCTACCCAACTTGCCTCAGGTATAAGTGAATCTCTGCTTGATCTTTGGAAAAAGATGGATTTGGATTATACAAATATCTGGGTGGTGACGGCATTATGTTGCTTGGAAAGCTGTACAGGGGATGGGTATTTGCTTATCTTTCTAAATATGATAGATATAGGCCGGTGCTGTAAAAAACTTGTGTTTCCTGTTATCATTTTGTACTCTTTAAAAAGTGAGGCACCCTGATATGATGCACAGAGAAAAATATAACATTCTTTTTGTAGGATTTCTGCCAAAAGTGTGTGATCTGAATCTAATCATCAGGAAACATCAGAGAAACCCAAATTGAGAGAGAATCTACAAAATTACTGATCTGTAATCTTCGAAACAGCCAAGGTCATGAAAGACAAAGAAGAACTTGGAAAGACAAAAACATATGAAAGTCAAAAACACATGAAAGGCGGAGAGGAAATCTACCAGGCTGAAAGAGACTAAGGTGACATGACAAGTAAACAAAATGCACGATCCTGGATAGTATCCAGGAAAAAGGATATTGATGGGACAGCTGGTAAAGTGTGAATAATGTCCATAGACTAGATAATACTATTCTATCAAGATTAATTTCCTGATTGGGAAAACTACGCTGTGGTTATGTAAGAGAATATCCTTATAGAGGTAAAGAAACATCACGTTTTCAACTTCCATATTTTTTTTTTCTTGAGAAGGAGAGAAAGAATGATAAAACAGGTGTGGTAAAATGTTAACATTTGAAGAATCTGAGTGAAGAGTCTACAGATAGGCCAGATTTTGCAAATAAAAATACAGAACACCCAGTTAAGTTTGAATTTCAGATACATAGTGGATATTTTTATCATAGATTTGTCCTAAATATTGCATGGGATATATGTATACTTTAAAAAATTGTTAATTATATGAAATGTAAATTTACCTGAATATCTTGTATTTTATTTCCAATATTTTGGACGCATGTATACTAAAACAACTATTCATTGTTTACATGAAATTCAAATTTAACTGGATGTCCAGGGTTTTCTGTCAACCCTACGTACGGCATTTCTTGATGCCTTTTTTGCAAACTTCTTATAGGTTTTCAATTCTTTCAAAATAGAAAGTTAAAAAAATGTAAGGTACATATGAGACTGGGAGTCAAATTTACTTCATTTTAGTGATTTTAAGAGACTTAGATTGATCACAATAAAAAAAACCCAGGTTGCTACCCTAGAAGGAGCATCCCTCTACCTAGAAATTTGAGTGAGCATCCCACCTGAGACTGGGCAGAATAGAAATTCAGAAGGACTATAAGATGTGTAGGATTTAATTTATTTGGATCTTACCATGTAGTTTTTTGTTTTTTTTTTTCAATCTCTGCTAGAAATTTGATAGAGGGAGGTTATATTAAATTTGGGGGATTTTTATTTTGCTGGTATTGTTTTACTGGAGTTTATTTATGCTACCATTAAAAGTCACTATCTAATCTCTGCTAAAATATATTGAATACTTGACTGTGCATATTTTGAGATGAGAAATGCAATCAAGAGTTAATTTTCAAGCTAGGGTGCATCAGGGCCTTGGAGTTAATAATGTGCTGTTCTGAAATAATTCTGAGCTTTCTGGTGGCAGGCAGGGTGCAAACCCTGTCCACTAATGGTGCCAGGAGAGTCACCAGAGGAACAGTGGTTGGTATTACGGGAGGCCTAAAGTTATTCAACGTGACAGGGCAGGTAAATGTCTCATTGCGGATGAATTGTTAACAGGTCAATTGCAGCTTCTCATTTAAGTTGCAACAATCAGCTTTATCAAGTAACAAAGTAAAATTTCATCTTTACCTTCCAAATTCTATATTCCATTTTTTATTTTTTTAACAGCTCTATTGAAGTATATTTACATACAAAAAAAACTTACATATTTAATGTATACATTTTAAAGAGTTTGGATGTCTGCATACCCTCATGATACTCTCAGCACAAACAAGGTAATAAACATATCCATCACCTCCCAAAGTTTCCTTGTGTCTACCCTCCCGTGTTTTTTATTTTTATTTTTCTGGTGTGGTAAGAACACAACGTGATATCCATCCTTTTAAAAAAATTTTTAGTGCACAATACCATGTTGTTAACCAAAGGCACAATGTTGTACGAGAGTCTCTAGAACTTATTTTGCATAATTGAAACTGCATACCCATTGAACAACAGCTCTCCATTTTCCTCTCCCCCCAGCCCATTGCAACCACCATTCTATTCTCTACTTCTATAAGTTTGACTATTTTATTTATTTAATTTTTTTTATTGAGGTCACATTGGTTTATAACATTATATAAATTTCAGGTGTACATCATTATATTTCGGCTTCTGTATAGACTGTATCATGTTCACCACCAAAAGACTAGTTTTCATCTGTTACCATACATATGTACTCCTTCACCCCTCTCGCCCTCCCCTACCCCCTTCTCCTGTGGTAACTACCAGTCTGTTCTTTGTATCTATCTTTTTTTTTCCTTCCACATATGAGTGAAATCATAGAGTACTTGTCTTTCTCCCTCTGACTTATTTCACTTAGCATAATACCCTCAAGCTCCATCCATGTTGTTGCAAATGGCAGGATTTAGTCTTTTTTTATGGCTGAGTAGTGTTCCATTGTGTGTATATACCATATTTTCTTTATTCATTCATCCATTGATGGGCACTTCGATTGCTTCCAAGTCTTGGTTATTGTGCATAATGCTGCAGTGAACATAGGGGTGCATATATTTTTTCGAATTGGTGCTTTCATGTTCTTTGGGTAAATACCCAGAAGTGGAATAGCTGGATCATATAGTATTTCTATTTTTAATTTTTTGAGAAATCTTCATACTGTTTTCCATAGTGGCTGCACCAGTGTGCGTTCCCACTAGCAGTGTACAAGTGTTCCCTTTTCTCCACATCCTCTCCAACATTTGTTTGTCTTGAAGTTTTACTATTTTAGATACCTCATGTAAGTGGAATCATATGGTATTTGTCCCTCTGAAACTGCCTTATTTCACTTAGTATAATGTCCTCCGGGTCTATTCTTTTAATCCTAAACTTTGGAGAGAGAAGAAAAGAATGTTACTTCTTGTCCCTCCCCTTCCCAGATTCTTAACAATATCTGAGATGAGGTAATCATCAATGTGGTTAATTCTCTTTCCGCAGGTTACATTTGAGAAATTCTTAAATCTAGATTTAAATCTTGGTTTACCTTACTCTATTGTTCATACTTTTTTCATCTCTACGACCACCATTAAGAATGTAATGATATTATCTAATATTTGTAAAATAACTATAATATTCACATTCAGCATCATGTAATTTCACATCCTATTCTCTTTCCCCACACTACACGGCCTCTCTCTGGTGGGTATGCATCTGTCTACATATACGTACAGTATTTAATGAGGAATCAATAATTGAATGAGATGCTGAGTGCTTAATATTTCATGAACTGCTACTGTCTTATTCTATTGGTAGATTAGAAGCTATTAGTTATTTTAAATAATTATAGTTTATCTCAACTTTACAAATTGGTAACATGGAAGCCTCAGTTTACCCATTCAGCTCCCAACTCATTTAATTCTTCTATGGCAAGTTATTCTAAGGTTTTCCCTCAAGTTATGTATTCGAGGGCTGACTTTCTATTACTTACCAAACTACTGTGCTTTCCTGTGATAGATAATAAAGTAGCATTCAGCACAAACTCACCTGCAGCCTGAAGCAAAGCCATCTCAACCAACTTGCAGTCTTTTTGAGAGGGAAAATTAAATGCTCATAGGGCGCCACCAAGGTTTTACGGCGATTTGTTATGCAGTATTATTGCATAGCTGACTCTTACAGATTACTCCCAATCTTGTTTGAGAAGCCACTAGGGAAAATGCCTGCTGTAGGGAGCCTGCATTAATACAGTCTCTCTGTTGCTCTAATGTTTCTAACTGCTGTGTGTTGCAGAAAGAGTGAGTGAGCAGTGCTATGTGGTGTGGTAGAGGGACGGGGTGGTTACCTGCTGCAGCGGTTCTCAACTATCTTCCATGAAGAAATGCATGATGGATGGTGTTTACATGAATGGCACATTCCCATGAGGGTCCCTGGGAATTCTTGGCAAGCTAGCTGTAACTCCGCCAGCACTTTCTCTCTAACTCAAGATAGCATATTGTAATAGATGTAAAAGTGAGAGCAATGTCTTTTACAGAGATGCTATTGAATCTACTTTAAAATGTAGATAAATATAATAGTTTATAAACATTTATATTTTAATGTTGATCTACCTAACAGCCAGTCATGACTTCAGCTATGTGTCATTATAGTAGAGAACTGTTTTTTTACTTCAAACCTCATTTTTCTTATTCTATGCAAGCCTGTTACCTTCTACCTCAAGAGTTGAAATCATGTATTACATGTTAAATTGCATAATACTGTATCTGGAATACAATATACACTCAATAATTTCCAATACTTTCCTATTCTTTCTCCTCTTGTCTTTCCTTTCAGTGGTCTTCTAAAGAAAAAGACGTTATAATTTCCACCCATATGTATTTGAATGCACAACACTGATTTTTAACATCTGAAACTTTTTTTTTATATGATCTCATAACTTGTTGGATTTTGTGAAGGGAAAAAATATGAAACTGCCACTAACTGCTCTGTCAGAGCCACTTTGCTGTTGCATAGTGTATATCGTTTTTTGGTTTTTATTTATTTTTTATTTTTGTGAGGTGGATCGGCCCTGAACTAACACCTGCCAATCCTCCTCTTTTTGCTGAGGAAGACTGGCCCTGGGCTAACATCCATGCCCATCCTCCTCCACTTTATATGGGACGCTGCCACAGCATGGCCTGACAAGCAGTGCGTCGGTGCACACCCGGGATCCGAACCTGCGAACCCCGGGTTGCCACAGCGGAGCCCACGCACTTAACCGCCTGTGCCACCGGGCCGGCCCCATGCACAGTGTATATCTTAACGACATTCCAATATCATAGTGTTGCAAACACTTTCAATTATTAGAACAGACTCATTTCAACCGTCTAAATGGCTATCTTACTTTCCTTTTGTGCAAAAAGTGCTCGACTTCTGGTTCTTTCTTGGGGATATATTTGTTGCTTCTTTTGCACATAGCTCTTGTGATGGTCTCCCCGTACTCAGTCCCTCTGCATGAAATATCTGACTGGGACTCACCATCTTCATCCCTAACTCTCCTTAGCCCTTATTCCAGTTGGTGTTTCTTCAAACCTTTGTTGTTGTGGCCTCCTAATTTAGAAGATGCCCCTCAGGGGAGGCAATGCAGTGCAAGCCCCAGCTACCAGTGGCTATAGGTAACCTGTCATGCCAAATGAGGAAATGGGTGCTGCTTCTTTAGCACTTTCTTCCTTAACTCTAGCATGTTCCTCTCATGCTCTTCTGTCCACTCAAGTCAAATGTGGCTAGGTCCACAAACTCTGTGGCTTCATGGACGCTGTGTCAGTGAATGAAATTCTAGTCTTTCCTTCTTGTAAACTTGTTTATCTCTTAAGGTTCTCCTTTTCTCTGCTTCAGAGAGAGGAAACAAGTTGCGTGTCCTAGGGTCGCACTCTCCTTCTCAAGCCTATTTTCCTCTCACTTTTCATCCTTGTCCTTTTGTTGGATTCCCAAGGGGAAGGGGAGGGAAATCCCAACTCACCAGGTCTCGGGATGACACGGGCCCACAGACACAGAAGACCGAACTTGATGCAAACGCAAGAGGTTTATTGAACGGAGCTCCGGGTCGACTCGTGTCCCTCGCAGGAGACAGAGGGGTCGACCCCGAGCCTTAGGGGGCAAGTTCTTTTATAGGATTTGGGAGCATAAAGCGGGAAAAGGTTGGCGCGGTTTTACATGATTGGTTAATTCAAAACATTCAGACAGTTACATTTTATGGCGCGAATTGCTACGGCGCGAAACAGCTATCAAGGTGCACACACATGTCCCCACCTGGGCCCCCTCCACCCCGACCCTCCCAAACTTATCCCTCTGTAGCACTCCCTTGTTCTCAATTTTCTCTGAACAGTTTAGGGTGAGTCTTCCGCGAACAGAGTCAGTTGGGATCGATAGACTCTATTCATAGAAGACTCGCCCCAACTGCCCCTTAAGGTGTTAACATATTAAATTTTTAACATAATTTACATTCTTCACTTTAACTGTCCTTAGGATATGCAGACAAGCCAATTTGATGTCTTTAGCACTTGGGGCAAACCCAGAATCTTAAGTGGAGAATCAAATCTTCTCCAAACACTGCCTAGATTGTGTAGTAATTAGGTTCTCAATAGAGCACTATCTCAACCATTGTAGACTATATGATTGTTTAGCAAATACTCTTCCTTCTCACCTCCGTGGAAGGGGCATTCTCATCCTCATCCCACCAACCTTGAGCTTGGGCATGTGATTTTATTTGAGCAACGGGATGTGAATAGATGTGACTCAGCAGAGGCTTTAAGCGCACTTATATGGTTTGGCTTGTACTCTTGCCATGGCCATGAGGTGACTATGTCCCAGGAGGCTGCTGCTTCTCCAGCCTCGGTTTCAGAATAGAAGACATAGAGAGCAGACTGAAACCCAAGCCCAGGCAAGCCACTGCTGACTCGTTGACCAAGGAGTGAGGAATGACTGTTTTAAGCCACTGAGATTCAGGGATTGTTTGCTGATCCAGAAGAATCTGATTAACGTGTCAAGTCAAATCTCCACACTATTTTATAATCTCTATCAGTGCCTCACACTAAATCTGTTATACATTCAGGGCCAGCTTCTTGGATGTGTGATCTGTGCAGTCACACCTGGCCTGACACTTGGTTTAATGCTCTGCTGTCACCATCTTGAAATTATTATAATTTTTTTTTTTTTTTTTTGTGAGGAGATCAGCCCTGAGCTAACATCGCCAATCCTCCTCCTTTTTTGCTGAGGAAGACGGCCCTGGGCTAACATCGGTGCCTATCTTCCTCCACTTTATATGGGACGCCGCCACAGCATGGCTTACCAAGCAGTACGTCGGTGCGCGCCCGGGATCCGAACCAGCGAACCCCAGGCCGCCACAGCGGAGCGCGCGCACTTAACCGCTTGCGCCACCGGGCCGGCCCCGAAATTATTATAATTTTTTAACAAGACCCATATTTTTATTTTTCACTAGATACCATCAAATTGTATAGCTGGTCTTGTATCTGACTTAGGTATTTCAATAGGAATTTGGCAAAGATCAAAGAGTAGCCTTACCTAGCAGCATGATAACTCTGGCTTATGATTTATAATACGATACACACATGCTTGTGCACACAAACACACACAGCATATGCTTTGCTGGCATAATGTTTCTCAACTATGCAACGTAGTATCTGTAGAATCTTGAAAAAGTTGCTTAAATTGCCTAAGCGAAAGTTGATTTATTTGTAAAATGGTTTGTGTAGCAATAACGATATTGTGGGGTCTTCAACTGAAACAAAGCTCTTGAAGATCGTTGACAAATGGACGTGGCTAAATCAACAAATAGAAAGCAGAGTTTGGTAAGACAGGATTAGAACAGCAATTGGAGGAGAACAGAAGTGCATTAGATTCTGCTGTTCAAATGATGTGAAATATCTCCATAGCTTTTACACGTAAAATAATTGTCTAGTTGTCTTTGAGGGATTAACCCACTTAGTTATCACAACATTAAGCATCATTATTATTGTGGTTTCTATATTTTTGCATGTCTGTTTTTGACAAGAGTGAGGTTTGAATTGCCACACTCTATGGATAAGGAATACTTTGTGTTAGAGTAGCCCAGGAAAAAATGCCCAAAATTCAGACCAGCAGCAATGTCTTTCACCAATATGATCAAATAGGCCAACTTTTTGTAAAATAGGAAAAATCAAAGTCATGATATTTTAACTTTTGCATTTACTCACTATTGTATTACAGTCAACATAGTGGACTAAAATATAATTAAAATGTTTTCAAAAGAATCATTCCTGTGACATTTTAATAGGTTTAGATGATAATCTGTATAAGAGTATAGGATTGAAGTTTACCTTCGTTCCTTGTTCAAGAAGCATGTTTATTCAAAACAAATTTTTTTTTTTTAGCAAGCAATAAATTCAAGCTGGAGCACCCAAATTATACTAGTGATTGGAAAAAGTCTGTGCGCATCAATACCTTTGCTCGTCCCGGGATTCAGTTGGGCCGTTTAGTTTATTTTAGATCACCGTGAATGAGAGAGCCATTTCATGTCATTTCTACTACAAGTGCCGTTAAAGATTGCTGGGAAGTTGTGGCCCTGTGATAAACTTGTTTAGAGCTCCGTCTATCTTTACCTCCTCCAAGGTATGTGCACCAATTGAGGAGCGTGATGGCAGTGCCAGACTGAAGGAGTGAGCACTGGGCTGAGAGAGACCAAGAAAAGGGTCTGTAGAAACACAGTTCATCCACATATAGCACATGTAGAGCAATTTCGGTTCTGTCTTACGGGTTCATTCAATCTACAGATATTTACTTATTGGCAGGTGCTGTGCTGAGCACCCAGGCTATATGATGAGCAAAACTGGGTTCCTGCTTTATGGAGCTTAATCTATTAGTTAATTTGGAAAGGAAGAGGAGGGCAGTGCCCAGCCTGGAAGGTAAAAAAGGAAACATGATTATCAGTTCTCAGGCAGAGAAAAAACTATTTACTGAGCGTCTGCTATAGTAATAAATAAACTGTTGGTGACGTTATACCTTACATTTTACTTTGTCTGTTCATATATATTAGACCATGATCTTTTGCGAAGGAACCTTTTTCTACCACCTTGAGAGATGAGAAAATTGAGGGTAGGTGTGCAATAAACAAAGAGCTGTTGTCTGGGAGGAAGATTTAAATGTATCCTCTACGGCACAGGAATCAATGTGAAGGGCGGAAGCTCCCTAGAAACAGAGGGGGCTGTCTTAGAATGCCCTGAGTTGCCCTATCTCAAGAGAGTCCAAACAGAGAGTGTGTATTCAAACAGCAAGGGACCAGACAGTTTCAGATTCCTTCCACTCTGGGATTCTAGTCCTATATGTGTTCTTTCTACTATTGCCGTGGCTTTCAAACTTATGCATGCTTCACAATGACTTAAGAAGCTCCATAAAAAGAGGGATGCCTGGGCCCAGCCTAAACCTAATGAATCAGAAGCTACAGAGGTGGGTCTGGGACTCTGTATTTTCATCAAAGCCCTCAGGGCTTTCTGATGTCAATCAAAGTTAGGAACAACTGTGCTTTTGTTATCTGTGCTTTAAGAACACTTTAAAGTAGAGGATTTCACACTTTTTTTTAAAAAAATGTTGATTGTGGTAAGACCACTTCACCTGAGATTCTACTCTCTTAACAATTCTTTAAGTATACAATACAGTATTGTTAACTGTAGGCACAGTGTTGTACAGCAGATCTGCAGAATTTATTCTCTAACTGGGAAACACAATAAGAAGTAAAATCCATGTACAAGTAAATAATAGAATAATTTCCCATAACAATGCTTATCTTTATATATGAGGAAAACTAATCTTTTCTTTCACATTTTGTAAACGCAGATTGTGGCTCAATAAATTAATGTAACTCTCCAGTAATGGACCATGACCCACATTTTAAAAAATAAACTTTTAGAGATACAGTCTCAGGGGTTAAGGATGGGAATCCATAAACCCCATTTCAACCAGATCAGCTCTCTCTCTCTTTCATTTTTTTTCCTTTTTTCAATTTTATATTCTGTTCTACCTAAGATTTTATATAAAGAAAGTGTTCCTTGGATTAAAAAAAAAATTTTTTTAACTCCTTTAGCAAAAGCAAGCTGCCTAATACAGGCTTGGCCCTAAAGGAGATAAGAATGTTGAGTAGAACATTATCTCTGCCCTCAAGTTGCTTATCATATAATTGATGAGCTATGACTAATCCATGTGAAGCAAATAGTAGATAATTAAGTGCTAGGGAGATATGGTAGAACACCAGAAATATCTTGGGCCTGGGAGTTGAGGCATTTGATTAAAAATACTTATTGAACTTCCACTGTGTACCAGGCTTTGTTCTAGGCATTGGGAATATGATGATGAACAAGACATGGTTTCTACCTTCAAGGAGCTGATGATCTAGAGGGAAAAGGAAAGAATCAAAGAGGATTTTACCCTCAGATATAATCATGGCTATGAAAGAAATATCAAGGAAGGACCCTAAGCCAGCCAAATGGGTGAAGAAGAAGGGACTTCTGACCTTGGAGGTGTAAACTTGAGCTACTGGGCAGGAGGTACCCAGGCAGAAAGTGCAAAGTACCAGGTGAAGAGGCTCAGGAGCAAGTGTTCTGGCTCCTGGGGAAACCTCATGCAGTTCAGGGAGGCTGGAGGGTGGGGGGAATGAGAGAGTGCTGATGGGGAAGAAGTTAGTAGGATACATAATACGTAAGGCCTTGAATGTCATGTTAAATAATTTTGACTGTATACCAAGTACTTTAGGGGAGTCATTTAAGTATTACCGTTAACCAGAGTGTCAGGATTGGATATGTGAACCCATGGGTGGAAACTGGAGAAGAGGCAAAGGGTTGCAGGGAGTTAAAACAGGACCCTGCTGCAATATCTATGTAGAGGAAATTAAGACATAAACTAGACCAGGGGAGTGGGAATAGAGCTGCTGAGTGAAAAAATGAAACTAGGATTACTATGGGACCTGATGATTAACTTAAATTCTAATTCCAATTTGCTACTAACTGGAAGGAATATCTTGGGTAAGTCACTTAGCTTTAGATTTTTCCATGTTTAAAATGAGGATATTAAAAAATATGATCTCTGTTATTTTCCTACTTCAAATTTCTAAAATAGTAAAATTTTCTAATAAATGCTTTAGCATGGTTAAGGAGAAAGATGGGTAGCAGTGACCAAGATGAGGATGTCAATTGTTTGGTCTTGAAAAATGTTGGTTTATATTTTAGATTTCTATTAAGACAGACATCAGAACTGAAAAAATACCAGACTTAAAATAGATTTAAGTTAATTTATTAAAGAAACTTTAATGTGTCACTTTACATACAATTACAGGTAGGAAGAACAACATACTTCTCCCCATACCTCAGCTCCTTTCCCAGAGCTGGGTTCAGTCTTTTCCTGATTTCCTCATTGGAAGCTAATGTATCTTGAGCCGCACACCACTAAAGTCTGATTTGCTGTACTCTGATAGTCTCCTCTAGAAACATGTGTTGTGGTTGTTGGATAATTTGTAGCTCGCTGTAGATATTAACATGGCTTGTCTCTGCTGGCTGACTAATGTGGTTATTTTAGGTAGCTCATTCCTTTGATGGTAAAGATTATGTGCTGAGAGATATTGAGTGCCAATTTTGCAGAGAGATATTGCTTATGCTAATTCATGTGCCTAGGCATTTAATTTGGTGCATTTACAGCTCAGTAAAATTACTTGGTTTTTCTTTTGTGGTACAAGGGGAAATAGATTTCTACAGCGTTTTGACTATTATTAAGTGTTTTAGGAACTAGAAGCTAATAATAATAATAATGATCAGTACCATTCATCAAGAGCTTACTGTGCACCAGGAGTTATTCCAAGTTTTTGTGGATACTATTTTTTTGCATACCTTTTCTCATACAATCCTTTCAGTCACTCTAGAGGGTGGGTAAATTACAATTCCCATTTTGGAGATGAGGAAACTCAAGCCCATGAGCTCACCTTTTCAATCGAAGTTGTCTATTTCACAATTTCGAAGTTCTGGCTCTCCTTTATGCTGTTTCTCCTCTGCATCTTATTCCGCATCTCCTCTCTCTCCCCCTGCTCATTCTCTCTCTCGTCTCTCCCTCTCTCCTTCCAGCCTTTCTTCTTTCTCTCCTTGCTTCTTTATTAAGATAAACGTTAACAACATACAATGGCATAGAAAAGTTTTGGTTAAATAGTTATAATGAAATAATTAAAAGGCACAATTAAAAACAAAAGACATTCAATAGCCCATTTAAATGCCTTTGGCTTTCAGTATATATGGTGTTGATGAGGCCCCACAGGTGTTCTTTTGTTTTCTTTCTCTCTCTCTCTCATTGCTGGTTTTTGTCTTTAGGAGTAGCCACCCTGCCCTCTCCATCAGCCACCAGGTTACTGTATAATGTCTATCACATACAGCATTAGATCAATTAATTATGACACTGGGAATCTCAGGATATTGACTGAAGATGAGTGGGGATATTTTGGATGCAGAACATAACGACGGAGTCCAATTTGGCAGAGTTTCGCAAACAACTTTGAGTTTTAATTTCCAACCTCTGTTATATCCAGGTCAAAATGTATCATTTTACAGGCACCTGTAAGCAAATGGATGGTTCTCACCTCTAGATCCTGCACCCAGATTCTCTAGCAATGACCTTCATCTCTTTCCTAAGGTAGTAAGAACAAAGGCTCTGATCTGGATACATTGTTTCATCAGGATCAGACTTAGAACGGTCAGAATCTTTGTCCTCCACTCCCATCCCTGCCACCCCCAACTAAAATTCTACCATCTGATAAAATTGTTGGCCCTTAACTGTGAAGAGATCGGTCTTTCTTCAAATGCAAATATGCCAGGGATGAATGACATCAAAAGCTGAGAATTAATATATCAGGCCCAGGCAAGCTGGCAGTTTAACTGAGATGCGCTCTAATACAAAGAAACAGGGAGGGAGCAGGAGGGCACAGTGTGCTGCTGCTAAGAACAGGAGCTGCATAGCCAAAGCACTGCAATGCAGACAAGTTGGAAAGGAAAGGAGCTCTCCAGAAAGACTGCAAACTTCCCACTTACCCACAGTAGGCTCTGTGTCCAGGGTTGAGTTAAGTTGGTTTTGTGTTTGCTTTTTCACACAGCTTTTTAAAGAATCACACCAGACAGGAAAAAAAAGGATTAATTCATTTGTAGGACTAAGACTGAGGCCCTGAAAAGTAGATCATTTTATCTGTTTTACCTGGTAGTGTTGGAATGAAATATGGTCATTATTATGCAGAGAGAAGCATTTATAGTGGATGAAAGCATGGACTTTGGAGTCTGCCTTAGTCTGTTTGGGCTACTATAACAAGATACCATAGACTGCACAGCTTAGAATTAACAGAAACTTATTTCATACAGTTTTGGAGGCTGGAGGTCTGAGATTAGGGCTGGCAGCTGCCAGCTTGGTCGGATGGGAGCTCTCTTCCTGGTTTATACCCTGCACTTTCTCACTGTGCCTTCACATGGTAGAACGGGCAAGGGAGCTCTACAGGGTCTCTTTTCTTAGAGCACTAATCCCATTCATGAGGGCTCTACTCTCAAAACCTAATCAACCACCAAAGGCCCCACCTACTAATACCATCACCTTTGGGGCTTAGGATTTCAACATATGAATTTAGGGGTGACACAAACATTCAGACTGTAGCAGAGTCCAACTGCTTGAGTTTAAAATCAAGTGCTGTAATTACAGCTGTCTACCACTGGGACTTAACCTCTCCAAGCTTCAGTTTCTCCATCTGTAAAATGGGATCAATAGTAGAATCTCACCTGTATAGACTTGAACAAGATTACTGATTTAAAGTAGCAAATATGATGTAATAGAATAACTGCTGATTCGTATTGTTCCTATTAAACTATCGGAAAGAATTCAGGAGAGTTGGCTGATGTGGAAGAAAAGCACAATTGCCATATTATGTAATGTGCCTGATTCTGACTGAGCAGTACTCTCTTAAAAAACACTTACCGTAAAGTGTCTTCACATTCTTCTGAAATAGGATTTTGGATTTCAATTTAAAGGAACTTTTTTATGCAAATATAGTTCTACGTACAGCATCTTCTGCCCTCTTCTGGCTTCTCCAAGAAATTCAAGTAAGTGCATAAACTAAATGGAAAGTGCACTGTTTTTATTTTATTTTTGATGGACACTCACAGGTTGCCGTTTCTCATGTTCTAAGTGAGAAAGATACATCTATAATATTTTGAGTGAAGATGGGACTTATCGGGAATCTTTTAGGTTTTTTCAACAATTGGCTTTTGAAATGGAGGTTTCATTCTGTTATTTTTTTCAATCCTATTCTTCGAGTGCCAGTTCTACATATCATACCTACTAAATAAACCATTAAACTGTGCCACCAATTATTGCAGAGACTAAAATCAGAGGTCATTATAATTCCTGAGTTAATTAATCAGATGTTTAAAATAGAACTGGCCTGCGAGAGCCTTTGATTATAGAAAAAGCCTGGGGCTAAAAGTTCCTCTTCTATTAGAGATTGTATTGGGTTTTAACTCATTTTCCCCCAGCCTTCAAAAAATAAATAAAAGCATATTTTTTTAAAGGCAGAGCAATTCAGGCAGACTGACAACTGAGGGCCCTCCATTTTGGTTTTCAGAGGCCATGTGGAGGCAGCATCTGTTTGCTGTGCCTTTGAACCGGCAATATTTGTAGTTATCTGCAAATCTCACACCCAGCCAGAGATGTCAGGGCATGGCAAAAGATTTCCTATTAAAGTGCAACCCCAAAACAGAAGTTTGTGTTGGTAAATACAAGGAAGCCGGAGGACAGCATGCTGTGACGGGGAGGGTCACAGTCAACGGAGATCAACTTGTTCAAAGATCTATTGTTAAGGGAGGTCTCACACGTCTCAGGGCTTCCTGCCATTGGAAAGGATTAGCTGAATGGAATGAAAAGAACATTGGAGGGGAAGCCCAGCTGGCATGAAGAGAAAAGAGGGACAAATAACTCAAGATGAAAGCAACAAAGCATTTGTGGGAGCAAGGACAGTTTTCCCATTTACATCTTAGATCATGTAATTCAGGTGCCACCAAAATTGAAGAGTCATAATCCAGACTATCATTTTCCAACCAATCCTGAGTTATTAACATCAAGAATTCATATCATTTTTAGATTACCCCATCCACAAAGAACTAAAGTTTTGACAGCAAGAAACCCTGCTTAGTCATTAAAACACATTGCTATTGATAAGAATAAGCATGTGCAAATAGCCTGTACAGTTTGGATAAAGGAGGATCATGGCAGCATTTCCTTTATCAAATTTTAAAACAATTAAAAGGTTACGATGCTGAAGAGTGTTGTTCTATGATGTAACCGATACAGAAATCGAAATATAATGGTGTACACCTTAAACTTGGTTTATAATGTTATAAACCAATGTGACTGCAATTTAAAAATATTAATTAATTAATTTAAAAAAAAAAGTGTTATTCAGACTCCAAAAGCTACAAACAGAAAAAATGGAATAAGATATAAAGCTGAGAGATAAAAGCTAACCTCTGACAAATATGATATAAATTCAGAAGGAAGCAGCATTTTTCAATGAATGTGATTGAGATAATTGCTTAAATACTTAGGAGAAAATATTAAAGCTTTAAATAACATCATATACCAAAATACATTCTGGGAAGATTTCAGAGATAAATGTATTTAAAAGATGGAATAGTGGAGGAATGGTTAAATGCATATTGTTCTACGTATATGATGGTGTATTTTATTGCCCTTAAAATGGAAATTTTAATGAAAATTTATTGACAAAGGAACATAGTTGTGTCACTCAGAATTTTTAGTTACAAAAAGCAGAGACTTCTCTAGCTAGTTAAAGTATAAAGGGAATTTACTAAAGGATATCAGCTCGTAGGATCTCTAGGAGAGTCAGATAATTATGACTTGAGGCCATGCAGCCAAGAAAAATGCTTGACCCGTGCTGTGTCTTGGTGCAGACACAATTCCATATCTCTAAACATGAGACCAGAAGGTTTTCCCTTGGATTCTGAGAGTGGGCCCTACACTGACCCACTACCACTGCTGCTCCTGAAAGCTCCATGCCTCTTGGCTATGCTATGCCAGGAAATGGATTCCACATGGAGCCTCTTTCCTTATGTCCCCTCTTCCAAATGGAAGACTGAAGCATTGGGTGCATATTATTGACAGAGCCTGGATCACTAGGCCATGTCCTAATTGCTAAGGAGCCTGGAAAATTGAGTTGGCTTCCACCTTGGAGTGGTAGGACTCATGATACAGGGATTGCCTCAATGATAGTTAAGGTGCTTAAAAGATGCTGGGTGGCAATAAATATGACGTACATTCCCTACATACTCATGATATAAATAAACAATGCATACAAAAACTTTATACATGTCATGAACCCTAGTTTTGCAAAGCAAATTATGTATGCATACAGAAAAATAAAGACGACGCTAAAGAATAAAACTCAAAATGTTAATATTGGATGTGGGAGAGGCAGGCAGGTAGAATTTGATTTATTTTCTATATTATATTTATACACTTGTATTTTCTAAATTCTCCACAGTACATATATATTAATTTCATCAAAAAAAGAGAAATAAACAGAGCTTTATACCCTCAAAATCATTCTATGGCCAATGTAACACAATGTCTAATTTGTAATTGAAAAGAATAGTAGAAAAATTAAAACTCAAGTCTCTCCTTTTTCATATGAGAAAACTGAGGACGAGCTAGGACAAAGAAACTTCTCCAAGGTCCTATGAGCAGAAAATAGTGAAGCCAGGCCAGAAATCCATGATTATTGTATTTTAAGACCAGTGATTTTTCTGTTTCATCTTGGGTATTTGTATTTTATCTATGACAATTGGACAACATGATATAGGTGATTTGTTTTATACTTTATGGTTAATGGATGTATAATCCTCATTAAGTGAGAATTTCCAGTTATTTTGGGATTTATCACGGGAGTACCTATTAGGTTGAGAAGAGAACATGGTATCAGCTAACGCAGTCTCTTTGCCTTGTCAGTAAGAGCAAATTTGGTTCTCTCTTTGATTCAATTTTCCCAGTTGTGGGATGTGGACTCAACACTAATGCCCCTCTGAAAAGCCCTTTGAGATATTTTTATGAAAAGAAACATGAGCATGGAATTGCTCCAAATCAGAATGCTTACTTGCTTGGAAAGATGAGATTAATTTACTGTGAGAATTGCATAGAAAGAACATCTCTTTTGAGTTGCAAAACATATCAAAATTACCATATCTTGGAGAGAAAAATCTTTTTGTAAAGGATGACTTTGGGGGAGTTAGGAGAGGTGAAGATGACATTCACCCTCTTCTGCGTAACAATGAGCTTACTAATGGCTGGGGCCAGAGTCCCTCCACTATTCCTGGTACAGGCCCAATATCTAAACTGTAATATGGGGCTCAATGAGAGCTGATTCAATGCAGACATAGATGTGGGTCATCTTTATAATAATTATGGCCTCTTATCTAATGCTTGCTATTTGCCAGGCATTGTGTCAAATACTTGACATCTCTTATGTCTGTCTTGAATGCTTTTTGGAGAAAAGCTTAGAGATGAACTAAAAGCTTACAGTGCATCTGTTCAGTTCACAATGATGCTCCATCTGGAAAGTCCATCCCCAACCTCATCTACAGTCCCCTCAATGTTCCCTTTTGTAATACATGGGCCTGTCCTTTGGTCACTGCAAATTGGGCCAGGATGAACGTCTCACTGAAACTGGGACATTTAGATTCGCTCTCCCATGAATTTCCAATGAAGTTAAGACTCAGAGACAGTTAATAAGTCTCTCGAGGAGGCTGGAAAAGTAATATGCAAACTCCAGAACTGTGAGTCTCTGGAAAAAAAGCATGGAGTACGAAGCAGGTGCAGAGAAAGGGGAAGAGTCTTGACATTCATCCCCTGTTTCTGTTTTTCCTTAAAACCTAGCTTCAAACCTCTGAATTCTACAATGCTATCCTCTTTATGCTTAAACTAGCTAGAAGTGGTTTTTGAAAGTTAAAATCTAGACTCTTGGCTGTTACAGGTATAAATAAAATATATCCATTCATACCTATGTCCATAGAAGCACGTTATCTCATCCTCACAGCACATCCTAAAGTGAACATTATCATCCCCATCTTGTAGATGAGGATACAGGCTCAGAGAGGGGAAGCAATTTTCTCAAAACAACCAACTTAGATTAGTTAGAGCTGGCATTTGATCCAAGGATGGAATGACTTCAAGTCCTGTGATCTTCCTAGTCTCAATATCACGTCCCATCTAGATTTATTCATTCCTTTAACATGCATTTATGGAGATCCTTTTACGTCCCAGGCACTATGTTTCTATGGTTTCACCAGGGTTGTCAAGTCGTTGTAGATATTTACATGGTGTTGCATCCATATACGTCCATGCAGACTGCCAAAGGCAGGCTGCTCAGCTCAAGGTAAAGGAATAATCTCCGAGACTCATTATTCATACACTGTGCTTTTAGGAAAGATAAAATTAAGGAGAGATCAGCTTTCAAAAGACATAGGAGGTGTCAGAGGCTTTTGGTATTACAAAAATCTTTCAATATTAAGCACTCACTGAGCTACTGTGTAGATTTTAACTGGATCAGATGCATCCCAGTGTGATTTTGTCCCTGGTCTTCAGACAACATGTAGCTGGTATTATCAGTGGACTGGTAATGAGCACCTGTTTTTAGAGCTGTTGTTTTTTTTTAATGGTGTTCTGAAAGAGATTTGATGAGGTGATGGTCCAATAAGGTTTTAAACTTCCTATTAAACCCAGAGAAGTTATGTAACTTTCTCAAGGTCACAGATCTAGTTGATTTCAGAGATGGGGCTTGCCAGCCGAGAATACACTACCAGCAGAAATCTTCAAATAATTTATAATATTTTTCTTTATATTCCTCCAAATAACAACACATGTCAATTAGATTCGTGTCAGACCCGTTATGCATTCTACCCCACAATCTGTCTTTCTCTGAATTAATGAAATGTAAAATGGGAAAATTACAGGTTTTATAGTTAGAATCTATAGTGCTTTAGGGTACAGTATAAAAGCCCCTGTGTTAATTATGCACATTCTGGCTTATTATATAATTCTATCTTTTTGTATTAGGACTTAAAATTTCCCCAAATGCTGAGAATTTAAAAAAACACAATCACTAATGTCATTCTCAGATGTAATTATATTCTTAAAAAATGACATGAGTCATACATCACAGAACCTTCATTTTTATAAGATTTATGCCTTCTATCTTTTGTAACATACAAAATAGGTAAATAAAATATAAACAATATGGTTGATAACTCTGGAAATGGAAATCACTCAGGTTTGCTAATGCCGAAGAGAGCTTCTGGGCATTATTTTAATAATAATAATAACAGCTAACACAGAATACTCACTGTAACCCAAGCAGTGTTCTGAGTTTACATGAATCAATTCAATCCTCACAACCACCTGTGAGGTAGGGGCTATTAGCAGCCCATTTTACAGATGAGGAAAATAGATCACAGAGATCACCACTTCATCAGGTGCCCCCGTTTCTCAGCTACTTTGTAGGTAAGGAGATAGATATGTCTCATCCCCGGTCTTTAAATGCAGCCCACTTGCACATAACACCTAAATGGTTAAGCAGTGTTTCCTGACCTGGCTACAACTATACATGGCTTGAATTGTCTTCTTCCTCTTTTTTCCAAGTAAACTCCTGTTGAAACTTCAAGACTCACAAAAATTACACCCTTTTTTTTTTTTTTTTTTTTTGTGAGGAGATCAGCCCTGAACTAACATCCGCCAATCCTCCTCTTTTTTTGCTGAGGAAGACAGCCCTGGGCTAACACCTGTGCCCATCTTCCTCCACTTTATATGGGACGCCGCCACAGCATGGCTTACCAAGCAGTGCGTCGGTGCGCGCCCGGGATCCGAACCAGCGAACCCCGGGCCGCCGCAGCAGAACGCGCGCACTTAACCGCTTGCGCCACCGGGCTGGCCCACACCCTTTTTTTAAGTCTTTTCCCCCAGCATACTTTCATTGTTTCTTCATCCATGACCCCTGCCCTTTTTTTCATAATCCCTCCACTCTAATTTGGGACATCACTGACTTCCTGACCAATCTAAAGGACAATTTTTATTTACTAACTTATTAATCTCTTCGTGATTTTTGACACTCTTAACAACTCCTTGTTCCTGAAACTTTTCCTTCCTGGATTTTCAAAGCACCACCCTCCATATCTTCCTCTCTTGGTTTTCTGGTCGTTTCAGCTCAGTCTTCATTATGTTCCCCTCTTTCTCTGTTTGCCCATTAAATGATGGAAGTCCATGGCCTAAATCCTAAAACAAGATCCAGCATCCAGAATGGTACTTGGAAAATTGAAGGATCTCTATAAATATTAGCTGAATAATTTATCCTTATGAAATCTAACCCATGCCTATACTTTCGACTATGACTCGTGAACTAGTAAATGTGCAATCCAGAACACGTAGGTTTAGGAGGTTCTAATCCATGTCTAATGTCATGTTTCCTATGCTATTTCTCTCTCTCATTCTTTCTTGTCTGGATGATTCATTCTTTTACTGACTGTCACAAATGCACACTCGCACGCGCACACACACATACACACGCTGAGCCCAGTGGGATGCCGAGCGTTGGCCTAGCTGCTGGGTCTATGGTGGTGCCTTCAAGACAATTATTATCTAGGTGAGGATACCAGTTCATTAAACTGTCTTCTCTGTCTTTTCTCCTTTACCTTCCATTTCGTTTTTCACACTCATGCCAGAGGAAAATATCTGTCCCTATTCAAAATTCTTCAATGGCTGCACATTGTATATACAATAGAGTTCCAACACCTTTGATATCTCAGAAGGCCCTTTATAATTTGATCCATTCCTATATGTCTAGCCTCAATTCCTCCACTCTCCTACTTGTTTCCTGTATTCTAGACACAGAAAACTCCTTGGTATTCCCTGATCATGCAATGCCTTTGCTCATCTAAGTGTTTTTATACACATCATCTTGTTGGGATTTTGTGGAGAGTGGGGGAGCAACAAAAACACTCCTTTTACCTGCCTGGGTTCAGATTCAATTTAGGGATACACATAAAGTGGGCTAGTTAAGAGCAAAACGTCACCTCCATCCTGACAATCTTTGTATTAGAATATGCGGTTGACGCTGTTGGGCAAGCAGGCCCCCCTAAATCCTAGAAAAGACAGCCTTACGCTGTCTTCCAATCAAAGACAGCATGAGAAAATTGCATCTCCACCACAGGAGGAGAGGGTCTTCCCTGCTAAGCTTACTATATGGTCTCTGAGGGCAGGCTAGCTCCCAAATGAAAGGAGAGAGTACATGGCCCAGATCGCCTCCAAAATTACCACAGTTTACCCTGCTCTTCCTCTCCTGTGGGGGAGTTAGTGAGATGGTAGAGAAAGGCCAGGAGTGGCATGCAAGTGGAGCTCCTCCAAACTCTAAATATTTTTAAGTGTATAATGAATATGTATCAAACGTAAGCTGAATTCATCAGGATTTCTTTCAATTCCAAGTGGAAAAAGCACCTTATTTTGCTTTAAACCAAAGAATGGACTTGATTAGCTCCCACAACTGAAAGGATAGTCACAGAATTTTCTTTGAGTGTGGCTGAGTCCAGGTACCCAGGGTCACAGAACTTGGTCTGTCTTCACCTCTGCTTTCCTCACTTTTGATTCCAATCTCAGGAGGGCTCTTTCCTTGCTGTGCTAAGATATTAAGATGGCCATCAGTATCTGGCAACTGTCTTACAAGCTTACCTATCCCAAGAAAAAGAGAACTTCACTTTCCCAACAATTCTAGCAAAAGGCCTGGGTTAAATGTCATTCAGTAACTTATACTTGTGAAGTAAAATAATATAGTTTTTTTTGGCTAGGCATAATCACGTGCCTTCACCCCCAGAACTGTGGTTAACGTCAGGATTATCCAAAGGACTGAGATGAGGGAGGGATGGTTCACCAAAGGGATATCGAGTATGTTTCAGAAGAAAGAGGATCTATTTTGGGCAGGCAGAAACAATACATGTCCATACATGCATTATCCCATAGGTGAATGGAGTGATGAAGCAAGGTAGATAGGTTGTTTAGCATTAGTGATACCAAATCCAGGTAAAAATAGTCTTCTCTAGATTATGCTTATTGTTAAATTATACTTCTCCATGATTCTATTGCAACCAGCCAGGAGATTGTACTCATTTTTTTTTAGCCCAGAAATCAGACTTTCTTGAAATAGGTGAATTGGGAAATCTCTTTTCTATATAGGAAATATTGTTGCTGTAACAATTGTTACAATAGAGGCCTGTTGGAAATGAGTCAGGAAGTAGATGGAAGAAACAGTAACCCCAGTCTGTGCTGTCAAATGAAAAGAGGGTGCATGCAGCTATGCTTTTTTCTATTCTAGTTTCTCCTAGAATTACACATCACACACACACAAACACGAGAACACTCTAATAGGACAAATCATCTCACCCAAAAATGATGAAACAAAAAATAAATATGTCAGCTTCCATCCAACAGAAATAAAAATACCTCCAAAATTTCAACTTAATGGTATGTGTCAGATGGTATTGACTCACTTGTGAAAGAAAAATTGCAGTATTACCCATTCTGATTTAAACTATCATATTTAGCGGTCTCCATGATACACGATGATCAGCAAAAACGGACCCTGTGTGCTCTGCTGCACCCTGGGAGGGGTGTCTCTGTCAGCTCTGCCAAGGGTTCGGCTGTGTTCATGCCAATATGGCCTAATTTTATTTTCCTCACTGTCTCTCTCTTTCATTTTTTTTTTAATGTTTGAAAAATACAATAGAATTGTCTTCTCAGCATGGGGATATCTGCATGTGTTAAAATTACATTTTCTATTTTAAACTCACTCTCTTTTTAATTTAAAGGGACTTGTCAGAACATGCAGTCTTATTTTTTTTTTTCCTCTCCTAGAAGAACGGGGACTATACAAACCTGAGATCTTGAAAGAGGTAAAAGCAGACTTGTAGGGGAAACAAATAAGCAAATAATTAAACAAACAGACAAACAAAAACAAAGAAAATAAAACAAGTGGAAGTCTGGTTGATTCTATTTGAGTTAAAATCTGTCTTGGGATTTGAGCTGAGGAACCGCAGCAAAAAGGGGTAACAGCAAGGACATGCATTTTAGAAATCGAGAGAATCTTCTTGTCTGGAAATTGTTAGACCAGGCATTAACTCCTTTTTACCTCAGCTTCCTGGAAGATATTGAAATGAAATTTCTCAATTACTAGTACCTATACACAGATATGCTGTGTGAAAAATAATGACAACATTTATTGAGAACTTTTGTATGAGACAATATGCATAGAATATATATGCATCTATATATTTCTCCCAACCCAGCCTTCTAGTGAGGTTTATTTAGTGGGTACCTTCCCCTCAAAAATATTAAACCACTCTACCGTTTATGAGGTTGGGTTGGGTTATCGTCTCCATTTCGCAGATGAGAAGACTCATGTTGATTTCAGGCGCCATGCCATGACGAGTGCTGTGGAACACCACTCAGAGCCTCCCTCAGGACTACATAGCCATTTCCCTAGCCATCTGAAATGCTGGCTGCCAAAGCTCACAGCTGAGTTCCACTTGGCGAATATTCTCTACCAAAAAACGCTTCCTTGCCACAGGTAACGCTAAGTTCCCAGAGGGCAATCCTCTTTCTCTGACTAGTTGGTGGGTGAGTACAAAGGTCCACTTGTTGCCTCAATTTGGGGCATCTCTGAAAAGCTGCCTCAGCTCCAGAATTCCCTGAGGGATGGCGGGGCCTTTGCTGCAATCAAATTGTTATTTAGGGGCTGTCCCAGTTGCGTAGTAGTGTAGTGGTTAATTTCACGTGATCTGCTTTGGTGGCCTGGCCTGGGGTTCACAGGTTCAGATCCTGGGCGTGGACATATGCACTGCTCATCAGGCCATGCTGTGGGAGGTGTCCCACACATAAAGTAGAGGAAGATGGGCACAGATATTAGCCCAGGGCCAATCTTCTTCAGCAAAAAGAGGAGGATTGGCAGCAGATGTTAGCTCAGGGCTAATCTTCCTCACACACACACACAAAAATTGTTATTTAGCTTCTCCCTCTGGCCAATCCTGTTTCCATCACCCATGATGGGTGTTAATCAAAAGTACACCTCAGATGATCTTCTTCACACAAATCGTTGTCTCATGGTCTGTTTCTGGAAACCTCAGCCTAAAGGCAGACACCCAGAATAGGTGCCAATTAAATGTCTGATATTACAGTTATTTGCCAGAGACATCTATACTAACAACATGGATTGTTCTACAGAGTCAGTTAAGCAAAAGAGAAAATGTAGACTTTGCCTTTTTATGTTAATGTTTAATGCATTGCTTGCTATACATAGTTATCTATACATAGGGCCTCATCAATTAATCTGTAGCCACCTTATCCACGAGATGTATGCATGAGGCGTAGAGCCAGCCCTGCCCCAAATGCTGTTGGTTCTCTCTGAGTAGGACCAGCGATTTTATTGGTCTTTTTTCCTGTGTTATGCAATGTATAATAAGGGAATGTGTGGTCGTCAGTGCCTGAATGCCACTTTCAGTAATAGAAACGCCTTCTGGGGAAATAAGATTGGTGCCAGGACTAGAATATGGAAGCACTTGAAATTATTTCACTTCTATTTCAGAATGGTTAAAAAAAAAAGGAAAAGGCAGCAGGACCGTTTTCAAGGGCTGCCAACTACATTGAGGCATTTGAATGAAAACACCTCTATAACTTTCTATAACCCACTGAATAGAAATCCAGAGTTCTTAGGTTGGCGTGCTAGTCTCTGTTCAATCTAGAGCCAAATTACCTTTCCACATTACCACCCACAGTGCCCCTTCACGAACACTCAGCATTTTTGCCAAAGTGGACTTAGCTATTCCCTGAATGAAAATAAAAACAAATATGTAAAATAAAATAAAAAATAAAGTGTTCTGACCAAGATAGAGTAAGCCTACTCTAGCTATTCTTTCTTGCTGATTACAACCCCAAATTCTGGACAAAACAGAAATAAAGTTAAAAAAAAGAACTAACTAAACACTCTGAATATTAAACAAAAGCAGGCAGTTGGGGAGGGAAGACAAAAATTGAAGAAACACCTTGAAAAGGGATAAGCTTCCCTTTCTTTTTTTTTTTCCCCTCAATTGGAGCTGCGGCAGCGGTGGAGAGAGCAGTAAAACTTTGAAAGTTTATTTTTGGCCAGAGCCACAAGAAAAGGAACCCCTAAAACCTGAAGAATGGGGTGAATATCAGAAAGAAGGCATCTGGAGAATAAGATCTTATAACTCCGGACACAAATCCTGGTTTCCACACTGAGCTTCCTGTGCAGGAAAGATGCAAATTAGCAAGAGATCATAGGTCACCAAAATCACTGCCCTATAAAAGAAAGCAAAAATAATTCAACTTAAAATTAATTTAAATTAAAATACTAAAATTAAAATTTATGCTCTGAAAAAGACACTCTTCAGAAAATGAACAGCCAAGCCACAGACTGGGAGACAATGTTTTTAAATTCATTTCTGAAAAAGAATTTGTATCTTACACGTATACAGAATTCTCAAAATCCAATAATAAGAAAACACCCAATCAAATTAAAAAAAAAATGGGCAGAGGCACTATACAGCCTCTTCACCAAAGATTTTCTTTGGCAAGCAAGCATAGTGCAAGATGCTCAACATCATTAGTAGATATATTAGTTTCCTAGGGCTGCCATAACAAATTACCACAAACTGAGTGGCTTAAAACAACAGAAATTTATTCTCTCACAGTTCTGGAGGCTAGAAGTACAAAATCAAGGTGTCAACAGGACCATGCTCCCGCTGAAGGCTCTAGGGAAGACTCTTTCCTTGCTTTTTCCTAGCTTCTTAAGATTTCTGGAAATCCTTGGTGTTACAATAATTATGATAGCAATAATAATCGTTTTAAAAACTGATGTTACTATATTTTGGTGTAGATGCAGAGAAACTCAAACTCCTGTACATTGCTGGTGGTAAGACAAAATGTACAGCCATTTGGAAATCAATGTGACAGTATTTCATATAGGTGAACATACACTTACCTGTCTATCTCACTCCTCCATATTTACCCAAGAAAAATGAAAACTTATGTTCTCACGGAAACCTCTACTCAAATGCTTATAGTTACATAATTCATAATTACCCCAAAGCAGAAACAACCCAAATGTCTTTCTAGTGGTGAGTGGATAAACGAAGTATGATGTATCTGTACAATGACTTATTATAAAGCAGTAAAAAGAAGTGAATTGTTGATATACACAACAAATGGATGAGACTCAAATGCATTATGCTAAGTGAAAGATACCCAATTCAAAAGACAACATACTGTATAATTCCATTGTTATGACATTCCAAAGGAACAAAATTATGAGAAATAACAGAAATCAAATCAGCAGTTGCCAGGGATGTGGGTGGTGGGAAGGGTAGACCACAAAGGGGCTTAGGAGAACATTGGTGTGATCCAGCATGTGTCTTGATCGTGGTGGTGGTTACCCTATGCATTTGTCAAAATTTATAGAACTATCAATCAAAAATAGTGAATTTTATAGTATGTAAATTCAACAAATAAAATAAGAAGCTGGTGCCTGATATTTTGCGTGGCATGTGTTTGAGTCATAGTAAATGTTGGTTCTTTTCTTGTTCCTTCACGTCTAAAGGGCATCCAGTCTTATTGTTGTTTTATTTGTTTGCTCATTTTAAATATTTACAGTTTTCTTTTTTTTCTCTAGCCTGCTTTCCCTCTCCCTGCCTCCACTCCTGGCAACTTAATAAACTCATCTCATTAGGACATTCTTGCTGTGTCACTGTTACATTTTCTGTGTTATGTCTCTTGCTGCTCTGTCATAGGCCTCAATTTGGTCTTGGTTGGCCTTCCACATTTGCTCTCATAATAACTGATTATCTTTTGTAACCTGGAAATCAACTGATGAATTTCTATCCTTGAAATTTATTCAGGAGGCTCTTTTCCATTTTAATTTCAAGTCCCATGAAACTCCACAACCTTGTCATTTCCCAGGAGCTCATAGCCTATGTTCACCAAACTCCTGTTGCCACTCAACTATTCTGTCCTGAGATATAGAGCCGAGCCACTTCCTCATTTGACCTCTTCTTTATTTTGCGACAAAAGCCACCCACCTGAAGCATCCCTAAGTCAAGTATAGTTTACTAAGATTTGTGAGAAGGAAGAAACACTCCCAACTTCAAATTGGACATTATTCATCCACATACTTAAATGTTTCACTGACCCATATCCAAAGTAAACTGCAGCCACCCACAAAGAGCCTCGTTCCTATCTCTTCTGTATGTTCAGAGCCCATCATCTCTTCTCTCCTCCCATGCTTCTCTCAGGAGCATAACTAACTTCTTTTCTGGTCTCATAAAAAACAGTTTCTCCATTAACTTTTATTTTCTTGGTTCATGCTTGTACCCAAGTCTTCAGTATCAAGCAGAATTGCTTGATGTGTGGAAAAACCCCACACATTTGATGACCAATATATATATAAACAAATATATATATATGCTTATACGTATGTATATATATATATACTTATAAACAACAAGCATTTATTTGTCATGATTCTGTAGGCTGGGAAGTCCAAGATCAAGGCAGCAGCACATTCAGTGTCTGGTGAGGGCCCTCTTCCTGGTTCATAGATGGCTCTTTTCACTGTGTCCTCACATGATAGAAGGGACCAGGGAACTCTCTGGGCCCTCTGTTATAAAGGCACCAATCCCATTCATGAGGGCTCCACCTTCATGACCTAATCACCACCCAAAGACTTCATTAATTTCCTGAAAGAAAATTACATCGAGGATTAGGACTTCAACATATGAATTTGGGGGGGTGGGGCACAGACATTCAGTCTACAGCAGAAAAAATAACCAGGCTTTCTTTTGCACTATGTTCACACTATTTCCTGAATCTACAACATTATCCCCTACCATTTCTATCTCATTTCTTCATATCCTTGAAGGCCCTGCCTTCTTGCACTGGTGCATCTGTGATGCATTTCCTTACTTCTCTAGATCTTGATCCTCTGAACTCTGAATTTTATTTTTTCCTCTGTTCCACTTCTTCACTGAAGGCAAGACTTGTGTTTAGCATACTTTTATAAAGTTTTCCAGCATATTATCCTCCAATGGACCATTAATAAATCCATTCATATATTCAATCAATATTTATTGATTGCTTACAATTTGCCAGTCTCTGTTCTAGGAGCTGGGCATACAGCAGGGACCCAAAGAGAGAAAAGTCCCTCCCTTAAAGAGCTTACGTGCCAGTGGTGAGAGTCCCAGAATAAATATAAAGCAAATCAATATATAATATGTAAGATGGCAAGAAGTACTACGGAGATAAAGTTGGGTTAGGGAATGATAGATGGTGTATGCATACACAGTGTGGAGGGGAGGGTTATGTAGGAGGAGGAACTGACATTTTATGTCGATTGGTTGGACAAGATCTGGTAAGATAAAATTTAAATAGAAACTGAAAAAAGACAGGGAGGAGGTTATGAAGACATGTGGAGAAAAAAGCACTCTGGCATCTCACACATCTTGGGATGAGCACCTTACAGTTCATAAGGGAAATAAAGAAGAGGACGGTTATGCAGATGGGGAGAAATATTTCAGATACAGCAGACATTCATTTTCCTGAAAGAAAAAAAAAACAAATAAACTATAGATAATTTAGAGGAATCTAATAATTTAGGGTGGGGAATAGACATTGTTTGGGAGCACAACGCAATGGTTTCTTTGACCTGATGTTAAAACCAAGTAGGCTGACCTCTATTAGAATGTATCTGAGCAAGTGGCAAGACTGAAGGGCTCTCCTGAGTTCTCTGTCTAAAAAGTATTCTTCTCATTACTGTCCATCACCCTCCATCTTTCTCTCAAAGACAGTTTGAAGTGCAAAAGATATCATTTAGAATTTGATTTTTACAAAAGGGAAATTGATAAAGTTGTCAAGAGATTTGATTAAGATTTGAGATTTGATCTTGGGTTACTGAGAAACAACACTTGAATTCTTATTTAATTAAAATGGCAATAAAATTTTTTTAAAGTAAATGTAGGAGGTAACATGATTGTGAAAAACCTTAGTTCTTTCAAAATTGAGAAGTCTTGGTTATCTTAAATAATCAAGGACATGATAAAGTCAACATAAAGCATGGGACACAGAATTTTTGCTTCCGAGGCAGATTACTCAGAACGTTTTACAATCTCTTAGAATGACCAGTACCTAAGAAAAATGTAAATACAAACTCTTTTTGAAAATTTTTTAAATTATATAAACCATTATGTAAACCTTAGCTAGAACTGACCAATACAAATAAAATTCCCTTTTCATGAATCTTCTACAACTTTCTATGTCCATTCAGATTTTTTCTTAAACTTTCCTCCTTCTCATTCTGGAAGAATCAGTCATTTTACTTTAAGACAAAGCTACTCTCTTTTTTACCTTACAAAACCATATCTCCTACGGTGCGATTTCTCAAAATGACAAAAAGGAACACATTTATTAACAGACACAAATACATAGAGCCTCTCTCTACAATATAAATATGAGACAAAAAGTATATAAACTTAAAATTATGCTATGTAACTAATGTTATGGTATTCTATCTTACCTAAAAATTATCTAGTTATCTAATGAATATCATTAATTAGTTCAATTTAGTAGCAGTCCAAGATTTTAAATTACCTAAAGATCTTGAAAATTATGTTCAAACTTACATACTACGAAATGTAATTACCGTTGAAATAAAGTTTGTCAGAACAATGATTCAATTTGGTTAAAGCCAAATTTAAATTTTTCATAATCTTAAACAGTAGGTAGAAATAATGCTAGCTCATTTGATCAGTAAACCTATGTTTAGAAAGAACATACTCAAGTAGAATAAAAATGTATGCTTGCATTATACTGATAACACTGGTAACTTGGACAAAACTTAGTTCTTTGTATTAAACCCAAATTATTAAACTAGTTTTGTTTGCCATAGTTTTACCTAATTATGTGAATATAAATTCTAAAAATGTTTCTGACTTAGTTCCTATGAGAATACCTCTTTTTTCACATTGAAATTATTTGAGGTTCAATTTCTTTAATTTCTGAAATATTGAGAATGGCCAATTATATGAATATTTATCTCTGAGCCAATCTCAATACAGCTCTTTTAATGTAAAGGATTTAAAATATAATTAATTAGTACTATCCAGAGGTAGGAAAATATTACATGTTCACATAATTAGAGGAAAGATGAATTACAGACATATAAACATACAGACAGATGAGAGAGTTTATAGTTTTAAGTCCAAAATTTCAGTCATGAATCCAGTATAAACAAATATAAAATTCACATGTCCATTTCAAAGACCTGATCTCTTCTCAATGAGTATACCTTCTTAATTTCTTTCAGATCAAAATAGACAAACAAACAGGAAAAAACAGTAAACCAGACTTTCTGTCCTTTTTCACCCAACAGAGAGAAGATCTCTATAAATCATGAATCCCTTTATAGAGATCAAGAGACAGTCAGATCAAATAGAAAAGGTAGTCATCTAGGAGTCTTATGGGAGTCATGAGGAAGGATGGAGTTGAGCCTTATCTCAGAATCTGGAGGGCAGACTGGTCTTTTGAAATTAGCCATTTCCCAGAACATGAAAGAATGGGGAAAGAATGGGGGAGATTTCTTAACCATTGCTGCTTTCCAGAAGCACAGGGCTCAGGTGAAGTTCAACATTGTCACAGCTCTTAAGTAGATACTATTATAACCCTCATATTCTAGATGAGGAAACTGAGGCATTGGTGCCCAAATTCACATGGCTGCTAAGTGGTGGAGGTGGGAATCAAGCTTGAAGGTTCATGCTGTCAGTCAGCATATGCTCCCGCACCATGCTCTAAGAGTTTACCACAAGGTTAAAGACCTTTTCTCCCTAGTCCATCACTGTTTCCCCACAGAATGATGCTCAGGAAATATTTGGTGGATGAGTAATGAAAGAAGAGAGAGTGAGCCATAAATAATGAAAGAAAGAGGAAAGAGTGAGGCAGAAAATGAACACATGGAGAGAAAAAAAGAGACAGTAAATATTTCCTTTTTTTCTACTCCTAAAGGGGTATAGTGTTCCTGCGTCCCCAAGACACAAAGGGCAAAAGTCCTCACTTAGATCATTTATTTCCCAATTATAAATTTACTCGCAGGAAAATTTTTAATCATTTAGAGACATGCATTAATTACCCCTGAGGATGGAGAATGTAAATAATCTGACATTGTTGCTAATAAAAACTAGGAAGCATTGACCAATTTGGAAGTTTAATCACCTATCTTCTGTGAATAATTATTTGATGTAACTCTTTCCTCCTCGATTTGGGTTCACTAAGAGTAGACATTCTATCATACTCATCTTTGCATCTTCATCAACTTACATGGTACCTGAGACCTAGTAGATATCCAATAAAATGTTTAATTGGATAAATAAAACTTGGTGAAACTACCTCTCCTCTTTGAAATAAGAGGAATGAGAATTAATTCCAGCTAATGTGATCTAAGTCAACCAAAACAGACTGACAAAATGATGTAATTGTTATAACTTCCGGGATAAAGTGTGCAATGATTTGCAGTTTGGGATTAAGATTTATAGTTTAAACTATATTATAATTCCCCCAACAGGCAAACACACATACACATATATAGAAGTCAAACTGAATTAAGCTGATGAAATTTTTTTTTTTTTTGGTGAGGAAGATTAGCTCTGAGCTAACATTTGTTGCCAATCCTCTTCTTTTTGCTGAGGAAGATAGGCCCTGAGCTAACATCTGTGCCCATCTACCACTATTTTATGTGGGACACCTGCCACAGCATGGCTTGATAAGTGGTACGTAGGTCCGTGCCCAGGATCCAAACCTACAAACCCTGGGCGACTGAAGCGGAGTGCACGAATTTAACCACTACGGCACCAGGCCAGCCCCTAATGAAATATTTTGATACTATTGATCTCAGCTATTCTCATATAGACAGATTATTGTCCATCAAACCAAAACAGAATCCAGAGAAAGGATTCAGCTAAGTTTTGGGGAAAACATAAAGATTTATCAAAATATTAGTTTTATTTTTACAATTACCACAAGTTAGCTGAAAAAAAGTGTTCAACTAACTGTTCCTATAACTATTATTAGTTATTCTTGATACGGTGGGATGGTCTAGTTACTTCTAACTCTGGTCCTTGTCCTGGCTGTACACGATGGGACTTATTGACTATTTCTCTCAGATTCCTAATTGAATTGGAAGAACTTTAGGTTTACTCTTACACCTTACTTCAATGTGAAAATGATTCTCTCAATAAAATAATTTGCATTTTATTCCTTGTCATAATATTAATAGTAGTATTTATAAAGGTATTTGGTAGTGGTTATAATGGTATTTATAAAGATTTTATATGCACCATCATATTTGATTCCTACCTGAAGCTTGTGATACAAATAGTTCATTACAATCATTTGGCTTTTGATAAGGAAACGAGAAAGGGGAGAAAGAGAGAGAGAAGGAGAGAGAAAGAATAATACCTCACAGCTACTAAGCCTTCGAGACTTGACTCTTAGTTCAATGATTGTATTAATATAATGACCCAGTTGGTTTGTACTCATGCTTTTAAAAAACTGCGAAATTAACAAACCAGCTAGAGATTGTTCTGGCATAAAAATATACCATGACTTAGACAAATGATGTTATTTGTAACAAACAAAGGCTTAGGTATCTATACTTGCTGGAGGTGGGGGGGTCCACCCTCAAGTTTTCTAAAAATTAAAGCCAAAAATATATGAAAATTTTATATTATAACCTTTGACATTTTTCTTTATTCCTCCTCAGTCTGAAATGTTCCCCAGAAACAATGGTGTCCTTAGAATTTCTTGGTCTACTATATTGCAGACAATTGTAAATGCCTTACACTCTTCTAGTAGGAATTATTGACCAAAATTTTGATGAGAAAAATCTATCCTCTGGCCCTTAAGAATAATGGAAAAGTGGCAACCATTTATCCAAAGATTGACGTTGGAAGAAAAGATTTTGACAGTAATAAGCTTTGGGGATTTAGGATTTAGATGGGTTTTTCAAAATAACCTAAGGACAAACAGTTGCCAAGCTAATTATCTGGACAAAAGAAAGGCACATAAAAGGTGTTCCAAATTTTTCTCCACAGCCACACCACAGGATGAACAAGGATGCCATACTCAGGAGGCTTTTCTCCCATCATGACCAGAGTGTTCTTCCTTTGTGGTGCCTAAGTACAGACCTTCAGTCATTCAAGCTATCACAGCCTCTTTTCACAAGTACTAGTTTTGAAGCTGAGAAGAGTGGACAAAACAATATAATACACCTATTCTTCTGGAAACTGCTTTTGAAGGAGAGTTACTGAATAAGCGTGACCAAAGTAATGGGGACCATTCCCTGTGGGTGGTCTTGGTTATGTACAAGGAGAAAGAGTCCACAAGGTCATAGGTGGGTGGAAGAGTTTGTGTATGTGTGTGTACAGGCATAATTCAACTTTCTCGGATTAGAGAAAAAATATTTCTTTCCTAACAGTTTTTTCTAAAACCTAAAGTCAAGTGTTAGCATCTGTATTTTTAGTAGCCAACATGACAGTGCTCTATGGATTACTAAGAAAAGAGCCAGAAGCATAATTAAATTGTAAATACTATCTTTTATGGAAATATATTGAAAGAGTTATGATACTTAAGACCAAAAACCTTGCCTCCATCCCAATTGCCACAATGTCAACTTATACTGCAGGGTTGAGTTAGAAGAAAGTTTAGGAGAATCTCCAAGAAAATTGCTTATAATTATTAGCCTTTGATGCCAAAACCCTGTGAAAAATTCCCCAGGCCTTGGTGAGTGTGGTTGGAAAGGTTAGACCATGCGTGAGGCTCATTATCTACTTCTGTTCCTTTGGTTAAAGGTCTAAACTAAGTCAAGTTAAATGGTTTACTTGCCCCCTTTCTCATGGTGAGGAGAAGCTACAAAAAGAGATCTCATGGAAAAGAGTGCCAAGAAAAAGCATGCATTATTCCCTAAGGCCTTGAAGAGCTGACTTAAGACAACTACTCAAGGCCTGGAGTGAAGTGAGGAGAAATAAATATCATCCCAAGAACTGAAAGAGGAAAAGGAATCCAAACTAGAAAGTTAAAAAGATATTCTGTGCTTACATAGAATCTCTAACTCCTAGGATCATAGCTAGTTTCCTGGATTCAAGTACATATAACTTTTTCCCTTGGGGAGAGGTAAAAGACACCATGGACTCTAGTAGTTGCAGGCACTACTAAAAAAAGAAAAACAAAAAAGCATTTTTGTCTACTTCAGTGTTTAATTATTCCCCAGATCCAAATGTCTCTTTGTTCTTAGGTGTGCATTTTCATTGAAGCAGCTCAATTTACAATACTGAAACACTATAATACTGCCTTCTTGTAAATGTTGCCTCCCAAAGAAATGTTTTTTATCTTAGAAGTTAGAAATAGCTTTTTAGATGTAGAAATGTATTCTCCAAGCTGCTGGAACTTTTCTTAGATTAAGTCACCACCTTTACACTCTCTTTCTTTCTTATAGGAAGAAAACTAGCAGACCACTTTTGCACTTGGGATTTGAAGACAGTAAAGGAAATTCAGAATATATATGAGTATGTGCCTTATACCTGATCTACTCAGTGAACGAGGCTTTTAAGCTGAATTTGATGAAATAAGGGCAAATTTCTAGTTTTATTAGAGGCATGAGTCTACAGCTTACTTGGTAGAGGGTGTGGTCCTCATTAACATTGTAAACAAATATTTGTGGCTGTCTGCTTACCATGAATGTGGTAGAATAGTGTTTCTCTACTTCTTCAAAGTTAGGTGAGGAAATATAACTTGCTTTTATAAACAGAATATGAGTGGAAATAATATGAGTCACTTCTTGTGACTTTTGAAGACGACTATTACTTGCCCTATTTTTCTTGCCCATTCAAAGGTGGGTATGAAATCACCTGTCAAGGTGAAGTTTTTGTCACCTGAGACCTTGAGTGACTACAATGAGTTGTGCCCCTTTGCCAACCTGCAAAGTAAACATGGTGTGAGCAAAAAGCTTTTTTGATTGGATTTTTTTGTTGTTGTTATTACAACATAACCTAGTTTACTCTGATTACACTGATTACAATAGGGAAGGATTTAAAAACTCTTCTTCATACAAGACCAAGAGCCAATGGTAATGTAAACTCTGGACTTCGGGTAACTATGATGTGTCAATGTAGGTTCATCAACTGTAATGAATGGACCACTCTGGTGAGGGATGTGGATAATGGGGAGGCTATGCACGTGTGGAGGCAGGGAGTAGATGGGAAATCTCTGTACCTTCCCCTCAATTTTGCTGTGAACTTTAAACTAAAAAAAATCTTAAGAAAAAAGAAACAACTTTTCCCCAGTATCTAGCATCATATTAAGTTCATGAAGTTACTGAAAGCAATTTTCACAGGGCAAAGTACTTGCTCTGGCATCTATCCACGATCAACAATAAACCATGTTAGTGACCTTTCAGGTTTTGACACTTCACATCACATAATAGAGACAGAAGTGTGTGAAAAAGTAAAAGACAAGCTAGCTAAAAATGAGTCCTCCTTGTAACGGGACCAGTCTTGTTCCTGACTTAGGTCCTTGATATTTGCACTTCCCTTTGCTTGGAATGCACTTCCCCGAGATCTTTGCATGGCTGTCTCTTCATCATTTGTGTATTAGTTTATATGTCACTCCTTGAGAGTGGATTTATTCACTACCCTATCTAAAATAGTCTCTGATCCCATCACTGTCAATCACATAACATCTTTTATTTTCTTCACAGCTCTTATTTATTTATTTATTTATTTATTTATTTATTTTGTGAGGAAGATCAGCCCTGAGCTAACATCCATGCTAATCCTCCTCTTTTTGCTGAGGAACACTGGCTCTGGGCTAACATCTATTGCCAATCTTCCTCCTTTTTTTCCCCCAAAATCCCCAGTAGATAGTTGTATGTCATAGTTGCACATCCTTCTAGTAGCTGTATATGGGATGCGGCCTCAGCATGGCCAGAGAAGCGGTGCGTCGGTGCGTGCCTGGGATCCGAACCCGGGCCGCCAACAGCGGAGCGCGCGCACTCAACCACTAACCCATGGGGCCGGCCCCTCTTCACAGCTCTTAAACCATCTAAAATATTTCTAAGTATGTTTACTGGTTTATTGGCTGTCTGCCAACAGAGAATGGGGGTTCCGTGATCACAAAGATGCAGCCTCTCTGGTTCATTACTGTGTTTACAGCTCAAAAAACAGTGACTGGTATAAAATAGGTTGCCATGTAACTTTTTGTTTGAATGGGTAAGTAAAGACCTCCAGCCAAACCTAAGAGGGAATGGATTTGTCCCCACTCTTTAAACAGCTAATATACAAAATATATTTTGTCTGTTATATAGATATTATATTGATATATAGGATATTTGATCTCTTATATAGATATATAGGATATTTGAAAGAATGCTTTCATTGGACAGCAGTCATCACCAGACAATAAGCCCTGAGGCCAGGGAAATAAATGAGGTAAGCCCTACAGGTTCGCCCGCTCAATGCATGGAGAGAGTTTCTCTGCCCTACAGTAGGGAGGGGGAGCTATATACGGCCCAGAAGTCACCCTGAGTTGAAGAAATAGAGGTTGGAGTCCTATGAGGCCAACTCTTCTAGAGTTCACAGGGCAGAGTACTGAAAGGATGCACTACAGAGTGAGAAAGCCCTGAAGATCTGCAGAAGGTCCTTATTAGTCTTCATCTGAGGACTGATCAGAGGATGTGGGTGAGGAAACTACAAATACCAGGGAAAAAACCACCTCAAAGAACAAGAGGAACAATCCCCAAGGCTTACACGTGGCCAGGAACATTTTATGTTCCCACCAGTCAGAGTGGGAAAACCCCATAATACATGGGGCATCAGGTAGAGTATGCAGAAGGGCATTGCCTGAGTAGTGGGAAAAGTTATCCTCAGACTAAAGACTCCTCTTGTCCTGCCTAACAAACCTTACATGCAACCAACAATAAAGCTCAAACTTCTTCCAAATAATTGTGTTCCAGAACAAATGTCAAGAATTCATTTTAAAAAAATTAATAACCAACAAGATAAAATTAAAAATTCCTGACGTACAATCAAACTTACCAGGCATGAATAGAGGCAGTAATCCATAACCCATAGTGAGAGGGAAAATTAATCAATTGAAACCAATCAAGAAATAATGCAGATGAAAGATTTAGTATACAGGATGTTAAAATACATATTTTAATTATATTTAATATTTTCAAGAAAATCAGAGACAGCCCTGATGGTATAGTTGTTAAGGTTCAGTGCTCTCACCGTTTCGGCGGCCTGGGTTTGCTTCCCAGTTGCAGAACCACACTACCTGTCTGTTGGTAGCCATGCTATGGTGGCAGCTCACATAGAAGAACTAGAAGGACCTACAACCAGGATATACAACCATGTCCTGGGGCTTTGGGGAGAAAAAGAAGAGAGAGAGAGGAATATTGGCAACAGATGTTAGCTCAGGGTGAATCCTTCCCTGCAAAATAAAAAGGAGATAAATACATAAATATGTTAAGAAAGCCATGGAAGACTGAAAGACAAAAGATCAGGGTATCAGTGAGATGTGGGACAACATTAAGTGGCGAGCTGCCTAATAGACACGTAAATTGGAGTCACCAAAATAGAGGAGGTGGGGATAGAAAAACTATATGAAGAAATAATACACAAAATATTTCCAGTTTCAGTGAGAATCATAAATTCACAGATTCAAGAAGGCTAGTGAAACCTAAGCAATAGAAATCTGAAGAAAACCACAGCAAAGCACATCATAATCAAATTACTTAAACAAAGAGAAAAAGCAAAAAAAATCTAAATGTAGCCAGAGTAAGAAGAACCATTATGTACAGAGGGACAGTAACAGTAGTTTTTCTTTTTTAAACAATAAAGGCAAGAAGACAATGGGCCAAATACTTTTTCAGACATACATAAGCTAAAAGAATTCATCACCAGCAACCCAAAGTAAGTTAAAGAAAATCTTTTCAGTAGAAGGAAAATGATACCAGATGGAAATCTGTGACTACACATATAAACGAAGAACCCTGGGAATGGTAATTATGATATGTTGGTAAATATAAATGTTTTTCTTATTTTTAAGTCATATTAAAAGATCAATTGACTGTTTAAAGAAAAATAATATCAGTTTATTGTTGGATTTATAACAAATGTGGAGGTAAAATATGTGACAGTAATAGCACTAAGTCCAGGAGAGGGGAAATTAATGTCTACTGTTGTATATTTATAGTATATGTGAAGTGGGATATTACTTAACAGTAGGCTGTGATAACTTAAAATTGTATACTCTAAATCATAAAGCCACTTACTTTCCAAAAGAAAGAAAGGACATAAAACGAAGTATAGAAAATAAACTGACAAATGAGAAAAAATTGAATTATTAAAAATATTCAATCTGGAAGAAGGTAGAAAAAGAAATTAATGAGAATAGATGAAACATGTAAAGTAGAAATGGCAAGACAGTAGGTTTTAACCACACCCTTTTAACAATCCCAATAGATTTAAATGGTTCAACTATCCCTAATTAAAAGTCAGATATTGTCAGATTGGGTAAAAAAGTAAGACACAACTATATCTTGCCTAAAAGAAACCCACATCAATTACAAAGACACAAATAGGTTAAATATAAAAGGATGCAAAAAGAGATCTGTTGCTAACACTAATCCAAAGAAAGCTGTGGTGCCTATATTAATGCCAGATAAAGTAGATCTTACAAAAAGAATATTACTGGAGTCAAAGAGGGTCATCGAATAATCATAAAGGGTTAATTAATCAGAGGACATATTAAATCTTCAACATTTATGTACCTAGTAGCACACCTTCAAAATACACAAAGCAAAAACAGATAAAATTGATAAATAAACCCACAGTCACAGAGAAGAATTTCAATAGTAGAATAAGTAGACAGAAAATCATTAAGAGTGTAGACAAACTGAACAACATTATCAAGCTTGTCCTAATTGACATTTATGGAGCATCTCACCCAAAAACTGCATAAAATGCATTATTTTTAAGAGCACACAAACATTTATCAAATTAGGCCATATTTTGGGCCATAAAACTAGTCTACAAATTTAACTGGATTCAAATCAAAGAATGGTTTCTGATCACAATAGAATTAATACTACGAATCAATAACAGAAAGATATCTGGAAAATCTCCAAATATTTGTAAACTACATAACACACTTATGACTAAACCATGCGTTAAAGAAGAAACTGAAAATAAAATTAAAAACTGTCTTGAACAGAACGAAAATGTAAACACACATATCAGAAATTGTGAAATGCAGCCTAATAAGTTTTTAGAGGCAAATTTATTGCACTAAAAGCTTGCATGAGAAAAGAATGACCTCAAATCTGTGGCCTGAGCTTTCATTTTAGGAAAGTAGATGAAATGAAACCCAAAGAAAATAGAAGAAAAGAAATAATAAAGATAAGAACAGAAATCAATGAAATAAACAACATAGAGAAAATCAATTGGACAAAAAGCTGGCTCTTTGAGGGGATCAATAAAATTGGTAAACCTCTAGCCAGACTAATAAAAAAAGAGCAAATGCACAAATTTCCAATATCAAGAATGAGGGGATCACTATAGATCATATAGATATTAAAAGGATCATAAAGAATATTATGAATTAGTAAATAACTAGTAAAGCAGTAGTTTAATTGCACCACCATTAGCAAGCAATCTATACAAGGCCTATTGTTAGTTTATTTAGAGGCTGAAGTTGAAAGGAGGAGCTATGATCAATGACATGATATATTAAGTCTCCTGTCTAGCACATTTGCATCAAAAACAACAAGAAAAAATTATCTAGTACCTGAGGTTTGGAGGGAGCTGTGTTAGGTTCTCTCAAGGGAGCAAAAAGACAAGAAGTCGTCCTTTGAAGATACATATTATGTATATTAAATAATAAAACAATAAGTGTTAAGTGATATGACTTCAGCAAGTGCTCTCTGGATTGACAAGCAGCAGTAGTTACAAAGGTCCAGGCGACCTCTTGGAGAGATTGATCCAAACAGCTCAACGTTTATGCTCGAGTTATTTAAGCTTGAAATTTCTGGATGTAAATAAGATGGCTAAATCATTTGAGAAACATAATGACGTCCAACTGGTTGATAACAGGTTAAAACACTTTAAATAAAAGATCCAAGCTAATTTCAAGATGTAATCACAGCGGGGACCATTTCCAAGGATGCAGCTTTGAGAGAGTAAGGTGCTGTTGAGACTATCTGCATAGAATAGTGACTGAACCCACTTAAGGCCTCTATATAAACTTTTAAGATTCTGGTAGGTGAGTGCAGAGATCTACTCATCTTGTGGCTGCACAAGACAAGTCTGTAAGTAAATTCTCTTGCTTATTAAAACTGCCACCTACCAACGGAGAATGATTTGCCTCTTGTTTTGGTCTCTCCTTGCCCTCTGTGTACAGGGGTCGGCTTCAGATTTCACCAGGGACAGATTTCACAGGGAAATCCTGTGATTTCAAACCAACAGTAGTCACATTCTTGGTATTCTTTTTCCTGAGCTAAGTATTTACTGAATACATAACAATTGTTTGATGAAATCCAAGGTCCAGACATCCATTTTAAAGTGATAATCTGAGTTGCAATGATAATCTGCTGTAATCTGTCCTGGAATTGCTGATTTAGGAACTCTCCTAATTTCTGGGGTCTTTTTGTACATTGTTAAGCATCTACATTTTGGTGCTTGGTTGTACTGTTGGCTTCAAAGCAAGTCTTGCTGGGGAAGCAGTAAGCTGCCATTAGATTTTCTTTCTAAATATTCTATTCGAGTCAAAGGGACCTCAGACAATTAATCAAGAAAGTGATTTCTCTGTTTTAGTGAGTCTTGGAGCACATACATAATTGCATGTCTTGTATTTGTGTATATAATAAACTTTAAAAAGTGGTCCAATGTTACCCAGCTATAGATTTACAAAAACAAGATCAACATAACTATTTGTAAAAATCAATTTTAAAAAAATCTCTCAACATCAAAAGGATTGATTAAATGATTCCACTTGTTTTATTCAGTGGCGAACAAAGACAGAGCTAACATAGTAAGAAATAAAGATCTAATTTATGTATGACGTATGTAGTACTTATCGATCGCTTTTTATGTGTCAGGAAGCATGCTAAGTACATAATAAGTATTAATTCATTTCAGCTCTCACAATAATCCTATTAGGTACATATTAATATCCTGCTTGCAAGTGAAAGGGAAAAAAAAAAGAGAAATAGACAAAGACTTGCAGAAATTAACCTCCCGATATAAGGCAGAACTGAAATTTGAACCCAGGTCTGTCTGTACTCCAATGCCCAAGCTTTTAACACTATCTTTAATTGGCATTTGGGTCAATTAAGGCTGGGATTTGGTGGGTACTAATTAATTGCATTTAGATAAATAAAATTGATATGCTATGATATGATATAATATTCTAATATTAACATAAGTGGAATTAATGAAGATCAATCAAAATTATATATTTTGCCTATGTGCCACTGTTTATTAATAATGATGTTCAACTCCTTAACATGAATAATTCTTTTAAACATATTTTTATAATTAAGATCAAGATGCAACAGAATTATTGCTGTTCAATGGAAACCTTATACATTTTATGTGTTAATTTCAATCACCTGATTTACTTCTTCCCACTTACCTGCTTTGTAGACTTTGCCATCTAGTATTCGCTCTATTACAAACAAGAGGATATTAAATGCTACATTTTAGAAAATAAAATATTATAACTCCTAGAAATAATGTTAGATGCAAAACTAATGTTAGTCAGTGGTGTAGTATTTTTTTTTTCTTTCCAATATTAATAACGGATAGTTACTGGAGCTATGTAAAACAGTCATTTGAGAGGTACATTTGGAAAAAAATAAAAGGCAAGTTGTTCTCCAAGTTCTTATTTGCACCTTTAAATTTGATAAAAATTCCGTATTTCAGATTAATGTTATGAATTTTATTAAGATCTGTGTTTACAAAATTAGATGAAATGTTTGCAGTTGGTAGAATTCTTCTACCTGTATACTCTTTTGTGACATCTGCTGGCAGTAGCTGGTATTACAATGATCCATAATTCACCCTTATCTGCCTTCTCCAACTGTCCCACGCTTATTCAGATACCAATTGAATTCACCTTAGGGAACTCAGTGAGTACCCTTGAGTAAAGAAGTATTATAATATGAGACCCAATCATAGAAGAAAAAATTTAGCTCTCCAGAGACTGAGAAATTATTCACCTAATATAGTATGCATACATTTTCTTTCATTGCTTAGTGCTAAAGGAGATATAATACTTTTTATTTTTTTCCTGAAAACTCCAAACTCATTTCATGTAAGGGTGTTATGTTTAGTAATACTATCTGCAATTGTCAACCAGTCATCCTAGGGACATAATGTCACTCAGATATTCTCTACAATTTGATACTTATGTGATAAAAACTGTGTTAGTAAACTGTGAAGAGATGGAGTCTAAATCCGTATTAAAAATGAATGAACTATACCCAGATCCTTGCACACATCGGGTCATGGTTCCGAAGCAGAATGCATGAGCAAACTTTTTATGTTACCAGGAATACATTTATCCTCAGTCCCATCAGTCAAACTCAGATACTTGTTGCCAGCTCCAAGATTTATAGGCTGTAGCTGGTTTTTGAAATTGCTTTGTATTTCCATTTAACAGCCAGGGCAGCAGCATGTTAAAATTTGCCTTAGTCTTCTTGGAGCCTATTTATAAAGCTAATTTGTCTCCCTGGACATTTTTCTTTCTCTCTCGTTCAAATGCGAGCTCTAGGCTTCTAACCATTAACCCCCCCTTTTTATCTCAAACAAAATACTGTCATAGACAATGCCGTCGCACGACAGTGATGATCCCGATAATATAGTCCTCCCAGGCAGGATACAAACCATCTCGCCTTCTGGCCGGAGATGGATTCACTGCCCTCCCTGCCGACAGCAGGCACACACACAGAGCACTGGAAGTACACGTTTACTGTACTGCCTGCCGATTGCCTTGAAGAAACTGTAGCTAACCACCTTATTAGTATTCTTGACTCCACCGTGTCTCACTTGCAGCATCAGAGGGCTGAGCAAAATGCAGTAGAACAGGGACAGATACAGCTCTGGCAATCATCTCAATGCAGGCTGCTGAATGTTGGGGGTGGGGGATGCAGCACATCAAGATTAATAACCTTGCCATAATCCGGGGCACCCTGCAGGCAGACACCTCTGCTGATTGACCCGCTCCAGGCTTGATGAATCTGCCTGGGGTTGAGGGATCCGGAATCTGCCTGGTCCTGGGGGCCCCCCCTAATTTTGGATGTTCTTTTGATCCTACACCGATCTGGGAAGGTAACAGCGAGCCGTACCATCTGCAGCGCACAGCCGCTATTGGAGGTTACTACTGACAGTTTTCGTTACACTGGTTTGTGTGAGTGTGTGTGTTTGTGTGTGTGTGTGTGAGTGTGGGTGCCTGCTTTTGCGTGAAAGAGAATGTGCGAGTGTCCGTGAGTGTGTGTGTTTGTGTGACAACCAAAGCAGGTATATCGTACAGTGGGAGATTTCAACAGCGTGAAATATTCTCTGGGTCCCTGGGCTCTCAGTCTGAAGCCCCCCAGCCTTCACCACCCCCTCCTCTCCTCCCTCCTCCTTCTCTTTTTGCCTTTGATGAGTTTTTGGCTTACTTTTTGGCGGAGTCTTTTGGACACGTTTTTGCTGGTGCTGGAAGATCAGATAAATGGAACCTTTGAAAACTGATTATTTTTCTCCTATGTGACTTTAAAAAAGAAGAAGAAGAAAAGAAAATACAGTAGTGCAAGACAAGCTAGAGGATTTTAAATTCTCTTCGGTGAACTTTGAGGCTCCGTAAAGGTAAGTCACGGGACTCCTGGAATCTTCATCCTTGTTTTCTTGCGATGTGTGTGCGTTCTTGCTTGTTTTCGGAAATCCGTATGCAGTTTACAAGCGCATTTTTAGAGACTGTGATGCTCAGAAGAACTCAGTGTGTGGCATTTTGGGGCTATTTTCATGCCAAGGAGATTATTTCCATTTGTATAACCATCCCCCATCTTTCCTCCCATTTTTATACCTCTTATTTATCTAACATTTTCACAGTGAATTCTGCATATGTGAAATCTGGACAAAATCAATTCCACCCTTCACTCTCTTTGAAATACTCTCCAAATTTGACTCCCCCCACCCCCCCCAAAAAAAGAGAAATCAGAAAAGCTACTGGCAGAGGCTCTGAGTTAGAGGCAAAAGTGTGTCTGCTCAGAGACTGAGGGTGGGGGTTGCGGGGGAATCTGGACTTTTATGATAACTTAATAGTAGACTTTTTTCCCCATAGCACTTATTTTTTTTCTTGAATAGTTAAATCTGCTCTGGAGAGTAGTGAATGTGTAGAATACAGAAAAGCTGCTTCAACAGCTCTTAATTGGAGCAAATGAGAACAAAGTGGAAATTGTTTAGTATTTTGAACCTCTTTTTTGCACTGATTCTCTTGTTATTGCATCTCATTAACCTTTCTGAATGCAGTGCCCCCTGATTAAGACTAGTGTCTCTCATTTTGGAACATCCCCTTGCCCTATGTGATCCCTAGAGAAGGGAGTGTGGTTGCAAATTGCTGTTAATTGTCTACTCTTGGCTGTAAAAGCAGGCAAGCAGAGTCAGGAATTCAGGTGACTTTAGTCGAACATCTTGTCTAACTCAGTCCCTTTAGCGTTTCCTGGTGGTTAGCTGTGCCTTCTTCTTTCTTTTTCTCTTTCCCTTTCTTTCAAAGTGAAATGTAGATAGCATTTTACCTGTTTTCATCCCGAGGTTATTTAATTAAAGCAAAATACCATTTCATTGTGATAGCATCTGTGTTCCTGTATCTGTGAGTATTTTTATCTCTGCATTGGCATCGCTTAGCTTCTCCCAAGAAGTGTGAATCACTTGTAAATATATTTCTAAAATCCCGAGACCCCAAGTGGAAGCAATAGAGCTTCAGTCTTCCTGGGTCAATGCATATGGATGGTTTGCCCTAAAAGGAATTGTGATATTTCGTGGAATGTTAGCCAACTCGAACTGTTACTGTGAATATATTCATGGAGGAGATCACAGGTATGTTAACTAGGCAGAGGAGAACATACCTAGGTGTTTCTCTCCAAGTATTGACGTCTGTATAGATAAAGAGATGGTGCAAATTGTCGCATAAGAGATTTATTCCAAGACGATTGACTGGGTCAAAGATTTATGAAAGCATCCAAGTTGAGAGATGTCAAAGATCATACTCAAATCATTAGTACTATTTCTTTTTTCTGAAAGGGGTTTCTTCAAAATTCTGAACTAAAAAGAAAAAAAAACTTAAAGATGAGATTATTCTCGGATACTTCCATGGGCCATCCCTGCCATCTGTCTAATGTTTTTGCATTTTTTTTTTTTTGCATGGTATTATGTGTTTTTGCATGGTATTAGAGAAACAGTTAAAGGAGACCCCCCTTCCCTCCTGTGACTGATACTTACTTCACACGGTGCTCTTGGTAAAAATACTATGGGAAAACGCTCTCCTGTCAGTATAATTTATGGCATGTCTTTCTTGTCAACTATTTCTGCTCAGAATATTTTCATCTGTTATTCATAGGTTCCAGTGACATTTCCCTTATCAAGAAAGGGGATTTTTCACTTTTGAATGACTCAAACATAGGAGAAACCCCAAATAAAATTTCATTTTGTGTGTGTGGAGAAAACTTGGGACTCATGAAACCTGAAGGCAAGTGTAATATGTTGACAAAAAACACAAAGTTTACTGTTCTAAGGAGAGAGCAGAGCCCCGATGTTCCAAGTGACAGTGGGTTACGTCAGGGGATGGAAGTTTCCCCAGACTGCCAGGACAATCACCATTGCTTAGGTTGGTCAACTCTTCATTAACCTGCAGCTTTTGATAATCAGTACCAGGCACAGAGCACAGTATTTTACATCATCTGTTTTGTGTTAGGACTGTTCTGAATAAAGAGAAGCCCTTAGAAAATGCTGTTCTGGAAGTTGGTAAATTAGTGCCTCTTTTTATCAAGAGCTCTTTAATTTTGACTGTTCCTCCTCCCATTCACATTCTCATCTAGTGTGGGTATATTTAGACTTGTTGTGTTGGTAAAAATTAATTGCATAGATTATTCTCAACACCATCTTAAAAAAATAATAAAGATAACATCTTGGCTTTTGTGTATTTGAGATTTAATCATTGTAATGAGGGAATCTTCTAGCGACAGCAACACTTTCATTATCACTTATTTTAGGCTAATAATAGAAGTGGAGTACAAGCCAACTCAGGATTTTCTGATTACAGCTCATGCAATGTGCTTAGCATCTCTGTGGTATCTCAAGGGTTCCTGATGGTTTTTGAGCAACTGTAACTTTGCGTCTTTATTATTAGCTCAGATCAGAGCAATGGTGAACAGCTTTCAGTCAGAACTGGCTCCAGATCCATGGCTTTCTTTTGTCTTTTCCAGCTTTGTTTTGTGACAGAGAATGTTTTGGAGTTTAACAGGGTTGGTTTTCTTGCTTAGTGAGTTCAGAAAAGAAAAGAGAAGAGAGGGAGGGAGGTTTACTTTCAGTAGGGGTAACATGTCAGAGCGGCCAAAGAAAAGGCTGAAGTTCCCCAGAAAAATACATGCCGAGCTGTAATTTTAGAAGAATGAGTTGGTAAAGGATTTCCCTGAGTTTATTTGGGAAAAAGAAAGGAAATTCCAAATCCTTCTCTATTTTGTTCCAGTCAGTTGGCCAGCCTTTCTGTGGGTCTTTGCTCCAGTAAGCCAGCCAGGACCAACACTCTCCAAAGTGTTTCTATGTTTTTAAGACCCAGGGCACTTAACACATGAATGGCTCTTTCCTTCTGTAACAAACAGAGCTGACAGCTGAAAAGTCAGCTACTGAGAACCTTTAAAGGAAGCCAGAAAGATCGCCCCGTAACTTGCTCTCAGAGCTCTGGCCCTGGAGGTGGATGAGGACCAGGAGCACTGAACTTGAAGTTTTGATTGTTGAGTCATTACAACAGCCTGGAGCTGTGGATTAACTCCAGGAACTGATGCTGACATTGGGGCTAATGCTAATAGGCTAGAGCATCAGCCTACAGCAGAAAATGCAGATTCTTGGGATGAAGGAGATACATTCTCTGATGACTGATTCATTTGTGTATTCTTGCTACTGTTCTTCATCACTTAAAAACAACCTCTCAGGGTCCCCCAATAAATTACAAAAGAAAAGATGGATTAATTGAAGTGCAAATAGGACAGGGGCTTTGCAGTGGACTAAATTAATTCACTCAATTATCTGTATCACTATTTGGGACCACTCAGTAGTCACAGCTAAGATGAGGGGAGGGTGCAGCCTTGGTTTAGAAACAGGAGAAGGAAAACCCTGGATTGAGTATCAGAAGGTTTTAGTCAAGCATTGACAGTGCTGCTTTCTAGTCAGAAAGTTACACAAAGTCTCAGAACTTTGATTTCCTCCTATGTAGTTTGGAAATAAGCATTCTTAACTCAGGGTGTTGTCATGAGGATTATGATGAAATATTGCAGAATAAAATAATCTGTAATTATACATTGCAGTAGAAATGTAAGATACTATGGTAATGAGAACTTCATATAAGGTTCAAGACTCTACAAAATGATTTCTCCAATATGATATTAAATTCAATTGATTCAGCAGAACTGGTCTTTTCTTCATGATGGGTGATCAATATTTGCATTGTTATAATTGGGTGTTTTCCCAAGTGTGTTGACTATACCTCTTCTCAGTAATTTCTGTGGTACAGTCTTAGTCACATGTGGGTTTATGTGTGTGTGTGTGTTTGCACGCATGCACATGTGCATATGAGCTTGTTTGCATGTGCAAGTAATGGACCAATCTATAGAAGACTAATTTTTGATCCGTGAAAAATAGAACACTTGTGATGACCTGAATCCATTGGCACTGGGTATCCAGAAAGGACAAGAAAAACTTGGACACAGTGGTCTTTTTGGTGGGAATACACAAATCATTACAGAGTTTGTAGGTTCCGGAAAACTCCAGCCCACGATGAAGCTGTTGACTAGAATTTGAGTTAAACTTGGAAATTGCATCAATAGGATATTTATTTATAATAAAAATAGCATAGTTCATGATGATTGTCACACTGAGTTACATTTGGGGGACAGATAGACCAGGATTAAAAGGCTGAGTTGGAGATCATGATGGCAAGAGAATGCGGTAGTGATGAGCGCTGGCTTTAGAGTTAGACAGACTTGAAATCAGATACCTAATCTCTTGGAGCCTCAGTTATCTAATCTGTAAAATAGGGACAATCAGTCATTCAGAGGGCTTCTGTGATGAGTGAATAAATGATTGTATATACAGTACTTGGTAAAACCCTTGGCATAAAATTGGGACTCTGCAGGTAGTTCACATATATTCTCTCCCTCTTCTTCAACTGGCTTAAGAATTAGGAAGACCACCCTAGTTCAGTGTATTTATATAATTTATACAGGTGGGCAAAAGCCCCAAATGTAATCTGAGAGCTAAGTAAAACTGGAGAGAGAAAGCTATATTTCCGTAAATTAGCTCATTTCATATACCATAGTTTCATCAGATCCTTTTTCAGAGCAACTAAATTGCCCTTTCTAGATGTCACCTCACTTATGCTCACAACTTCCAGAATGATTCTGAATGTAAGTAGCAAGAATCATTTGCACGCATCCATACGTGGTTGCAGAAACAGAATACAGAGTCAGCAAGTGGTGTTAACATTGCTCTGTATCTAACATCTTGTTTTCTTCACAGTCAATGAAAGGATTCATATTTATTAAACCCCTACCAGGTACCAGCACCACGATCATTGCTGTGGGGAATATAGAAGAACTCTCTCTGCTCATGCCTCTTTGCTGCAATTCCTGCGTTTGGATGGGGCATGCTGCAGTCTTCAAGGCTGCCCCCTGGAATCTGGACCTGAGAGCTAAACAGAATTAAGATTCCTCTGCAACAGTCTGACCTATGTGGGCCTATGTCATTGTGTCTGACGTTTATTTAGTTCAAGAACATATTGCAAAAGATGTAAAAATCCTTGTTCTTATTAACGTAGCTGAGCTGAGCTGTCAGTGATGTGTCCAATTCGACTTTGCTAACTCTGCATGACTGGTACCACTTGACCTAGGTATTTCTGTTCTGCAAAGTCAGCCTTTCCCTGTGCGTGAAGGGAGTAGCGTTTAATGCTTCAGGTTGTGGGTTCTTTCTATCCTTCTAATGAATGGATGAAGTCTATTTCATGGCTTGCTGAGAAGGAAGGCAAGATCCACGCTCCCTGCATTTTAAGGACCCGTTCCTTGAAATCAAAATCTAGTAGAGTAAGAAAGAGAAGAAGGATATCAACTGGTCAAAATAACAAAAACAAGTTCACTGGCCTCTACCACAGCCTCAAACATCGGGATGTGTGGTTAGAGCACTGCAGAGAATGAAGGAAATTCTCTGCAATACACTGCAGATTACGTTGCCCACACACATAGGGGCAATATAATAAATTATCATTCATTCTTCTATATAGTCAACAAATGTGTTCCATGTGCCAGACACCATACCAGGTAGGTTAGATTATTTACTTATACTTCTCAAAAAATAGATAAGATAATATTATTATTCCCATATTACAGATGAGGCAAAAGTGATTCATTCCTTTGCCCAAAATTCAGACTTGCTTCAAAGCTCATGTATATTTTTCTACACCATGTTTTGTTTTTTTTAATTTTTAGGTTGCAAACCTAATACTTCTTCCCAAAAATCCTTTAATATAGACAGTTCAGAGCAAGTCTTCTCAATGCACATCAAATAATCTTGTTCCCATGACAGGACTCACTCTGTCAGTGGAAAGATGTGGTCTCAGTGTCTCTAAGGGACCCCTGAAGGGCCACCTCCCTGAACCAATGGGTCCCTGATACAATACATCATTAATGGCACATTTTTGTGGTCTTTGGCAGCACCCATAGCTTGAGGTAGAGCTCTACCTAATTTTGACAATTACCTAAACCTTATTGAAATGTTTGATGTCACGTGGAGTGTTGGCAATGGTGTAAAAGTATTGCAGTTACAGACTTGGAACAAAGTAAAGAATTGAAGGTCTCCTCTGCAACATTAAATAGTAAGTGGCATTGGGCAGTATTTGTAGAATGAGCTTAATGTATAGTATCTCACAATATCTTCATCTACTCATTAGTTATGAAACTTTGCGTAGAGTACTTTTGTACCCATTTTTCCTTAACTTACACAGTTGTTGTAAAAAGATTAAGAAAAATAACACTTATAAAGGTCATAGAACAGAGACGGGAATTTAGTTGTTGTTCAATGAAAGACATCTCGTTATAATAATAATTATATTTATTTAGTTATAATAATAATAATTAGTAGTAGCAGTATTGGTTATGCTAATGTAGCAATCTCAGTTTGCATATAAACCTTCTTGTACTCCACAGTGCCAGGGGTTATACAAATTGTCACCTCACATGAATAAACAGAAAAGTGAATATCTGTGTGTGTCTGGCTATAAAAATATGAAAGAGAGGAGGAAAATTATCTTTCAGCAATATTGATGTCAGTTGATGGAAAAAAGAATGATTTGGTGCAGAGCATTCAAGGAGACTAGAGAAACAAATAGAAGCAAGTCAGAATTTCATGAGCTGAGGAATTCTTTCTAAAGTGAGATCCTGAAATGCAGCAAGTGTGGGAATACAGCTCAATGCTTGGCTGTAGACAGGAGAAAGGGTCACATTTTGAAAGCTTTCTCAAAAAAGAAGTAACAATCTTCCTTTGACTTTATACTGACAAAGAAAAAAGAAAATTTCAACTCTAATTTTTTCCTCATCCTTGCAAAATTTCTCTAGCCTTTGTATATAAGGTAGATACTTCAGTGGCATTTTTATCAGTTTTTGGTGTTCTAGCTGTTCATATTTAAATATATATGAGCAAACAAATCAGCATTTTAGGTGTCTGCTGGTGAACCATTCTGGGATGGGAGATTTAAATCCTTCATGTAGGTCCTTTTGATTTTTATATTCATGTTGTAGATAACAAGTCACAGAAGCAAGGACCAAGTAAACACACAAGTTTACAAGTTCAGGGTGTACTTCTTTTGAAAAGTATGATTTGAATTAAAACCTGTGCCCATATATACCCAGAACCTAGTAGATACTCAATATGGAAAAAGTGTTTCAGCAAAGAGAAGTTTTCCAGACAAATTGAGATAAATGTTTGGATAACAGAGGAAAACATAAGTGTGAAGTGCAAGCATTTTGAGCAATCACATTAACAAAGGCAAATTCCTTCCTGAAAACCTGAAAACGTGCAAATGATTAGTAACGCAAACAGCGGATAGATCTGCTAATTTTTTTCCTGTTGGAGATATTCTTTCTGTATAGTGGCAATAAACATACTGAATACAGATACACAGATGGATAGAACTCTACTCTCCCTTCTTCAAAAGGAAAGCCAGGTTTATATGGATTTTTGCTCAGGATCTTTCATATACCAAGGAACTAGACTACTATTAAACATTAAAGATTTTATCCATCAACCTGTTCTGATTCCAGTGCCCAGAGTAAGAACATATATGCAAGTAGATTCAAATTTTTCTGAGTGTCTCCTGACTGCAACTATTTTCGTGAACTAAAGTCTATCCTGTTCATGAATGGCTGAGTTCTTCTTGTGTTCATCTGGTCGATGCTACCTCCTTTATCTCTTTCCTCTTCCTTGACCTGTGTTGCCCATCTACCGAGAATCTACTGGATGTGTCTTTGCCACTTCAAGTTTGATTTTATCTCTCCTATCACCATAGGCACTGGTGCATTTTTTCTAAGCTTTCACTAAATGGAATTCTATTCTCCTTATCTGGCACATGTTTTTTTCCCAAGACTCTTTTGACCAGAACCATATATATATTCATACTCCTGAATCTCAGAACTATGCCGTGGATCTAGGTCAAGATGGCTTTAAAATCAGAGTTCTCAATGAGTGCTTTTGTGGATGACAGTATATTCTTTTGCTTCCACAGCCAGTTCAATGGTCTCTTTTATTCCACGTGTTTATTGAACACCTACTTGGTTCACTATTATATCAGAGTTATAGTGTGAAACACAGAGTTGTAAACATGTGATTTTTTCCCCTCAAATATATTAACATATTATTGCTGATGTTACATTAGCAAAGGAGAAATTCACTTGCTAAACAAGGCAGTATAGGGTTCAGAACCAAAAAATGATGGAGTCAACACATACAATTCAGAGAATGGAGTTATCATTGGGGAGTTTGTGGTTGGAGAAGTTTAAGAAAGAAAGCAAGACTTGGATTTGGTCCTAAATATAACGAGAAGCAACAAAAATTTTTCTGAAGAAGAAATGGAAGTGATTAGAACTTTGCATATGTCAGTGTAGATAGAGTAAGGAAATGCATCAGCAGGTAGTATCCACCAACTGGTGGGTAAGAATAAAGATATGGGGTGGGCCCTGTAGAAGGCCTTGAAAAAAATCACAAAATTAACACAATAGCTGTCATGTATTTAACACTGTGATATTCCAGGTGGTATGCTAGGAACTTCACAGTTGTGAAAAGGGAGTCTTGTTATTCTCAGAATACAGATGAGGAAATTGAGCCTCAGACAACTTGTGATTTGCCCAAGGGAATGAGTCATCACATGCAGTACATGATGTCTGTCTAGCTGCAGCTGGCTGCAGAGACCAACTGCCTCAACTCCTCCCATTCTCGACTTTATCCTGCCAACACTTAAAGCCAGACACCGTGTTCTCTGTTTTTCCCTATTGCTTTTTAATTTTTTCTATTCTTTTTCAGTTGGAAATTGTTTTCTCTTTTGCTGTAACATTTTTTACCTTAAACAATTTTCCTGGACTCCTTTCCTCTTCTACCAATGATCGCCAAAAAGAGAGCTTGGAAACAAAGATACACACAAAGACTCGTCTATATAGTGTCCTCACTTTCTTTTCCTTGTGAAGATCTGAAATCTGAATGTCTCTTTTCTATTTTCTGGAAGTGGAGCTAATGCTTTATACAGATGGTCTGTCGGACAGACAGATGGTCCAAACCTCTCTAATGGTATGTTCTAGAGGGAAACGTGTCTATGAACTGCCAGCTCAGAATGCAACAGCACTTAACAAGACCATGGAGGGTTGATAGAAAGGCTGATCTCTGACCTTGCAGTCTTCAGCCCAATTCTTTAGTTTGGAGTTCTTAGAGATATGAGAGAGACTTCTTTTGCTATGAGTACACGGCAGTTTCTTTTTCTCTCCAGCCAAAGAGATGATAGTTCCACAACATACATTTAGAAATTTGCCAGGTAGTTTCATAGGATGTCATTCTTCTTGGCTTAGGGACTGGATCCAAGGTAAGATTCCAGGAGAAGCAAAAAGGAAACTATCTGAAGATAGTCAGCTCTAATTCTGGCCACATCATCTACTTGAAGAATCAATACAGGTTTTGCCTATCAAGAGGAAGCCACTCAATCAAATTGATTCTTTGGTTGTGACTATCAGTCTCTGTGGGGCCAGCACAGAGTCACCTGCCAGGATTCTGTTTAAATAACACCTTGACTCTCTCCCCTGATGACAACAGAGCTACTGGATTCAGAAACAGAAAAAAGACTAATTTCCTCTTTCTGTCTGGGCTTGAGTATGGTTCCAGAAAAACCTGCCCTCCTCAATATCTATTTTACACTTTCGTACCACCTCCCATAGTGGATAGTGATTTCAGGGTCCAGACTATGAGGAAATCTTGCCTTACTCCTGTGATCTTTTACTCTTGCCTTCATACCATGTGGAGGCCACAGGGGATGCCAAAAAGTCAGTGTCAGGCAACAGGTCCCGTCCCTGACATTTACTCAGACTGTCATCTTACCCGCTAGCTTGCTAGAACTTTCTGATTGGCTGCTTCCTTCTCTCTGGCTTTTGATACCTTTAGTCTCATACTTCAGCTCCAAGTTTTCCAACATCTACCTCAGGCCCACCTTCCTTTTGGGGGACACCTTTGCTTACTTTCAGATCTGCACCCTTTGTCCTAGTCTCAGTCCTACATGCTTACATGATTTTAAGCCCCATCTAGGGCTTCGGATTCGAGGCATTGCCTCTGCTAGCCGCTTTCCTTCCGACATTGAGTTGCAGTATTCAACTCCCTAGCCTTCTCAAGAGGAGTGAGGAGCAGACTGCTGCCTTTGCATAATGATTCCAAGTCTTCTCAACCTCCAGAACCTAGTTGTATATTTGACAACTATCCCATTCTTCTGTCATTTGATGTAAGCATCTTGAAAAAAGGGCAATATTCTTATTTGCCAAACTGGGATCAACTAGCGTCTATTCAGCACTTACAATGTGTTTAGAATTTGATATTCATTGTCAAGAATTTGATCCTCCCCCTGAACAAACTATGAAGTAGGTAAACAAATTTTTTGTGTGTGTGTGTGTGAGGAAGACTGGCTCTGAGCTAACATCCATTGCCAATCCTCCTCTTTTTGCTGAGGAAGATTAGCCCTGAGCTAACATCTGTGCCCATCTTCCTCTATTTTGTATATGGGATGCTGCCACAGCATGGCCTGATGAGTGGTGCATAGGTCCGTGCCCAGGATTCGAACCTGTGAATCCTGCATCACCGAGGTAGAGCGCACAAACTTAACTACTATGCTGTGGGGCCAGCCCCCTAGATATACAAATTTTAAAGATGGGAACATTGAAGCTCAGAGAGGTTAAGTAAATGGCCAAGATCACAAAGCAGAGGTCTGGATAAATCAAATACTCGTGTTTGGAAATAGGATAGTATGCTACCTTCTAAGTCATTTAAAAAATATGTAATACTTTCCTTCACAGGGGAATACGTGGGATTTTCTGTTTGGGTATGTAAGAAAAAGCTTTGTAAACTTTAAAGCTCTATGCAAATGTTAATTGTTGCTATGTTCTATCCTAAAATTATTTATGGATGACACTGCATATATTTATGTAGCTCAGTATAACAAATAGCTGATTAAGGGGCAATCATTTCTCAATTTTAAAGCAGAAATATTGTGGATGCTTATGAAATAAAGCTCCAAAAACAGATGCATGTTGCAGCCTGGTTGGTGTGTCTGGTGAAATACAGAGTAGAACCTGACTAAATTACACTAATGAGTTGGAGACCCATTACAAATTATCACATTTGCCCAATTAGTGAAGGAGTAACACAGAGAAAATGACTACTAAGAAGAAAGGCTGATATAGAGAGAAGATAAAACTTCAAGTAAGCCTAAGAGATATTAGCAACACACATGACACACGTGCACACATGTGCACACATGCACACACACACACACTCCTTTACTCTGCAACAGGTAAAGTTGCTAACATTATCATGAAATATACAAGATTTGTACAATATGGATGGATCTACGTGTATATATGGATTACTCAGTTTCTCTCTCTCTCTCTCTCTCTCACAGGAGAGAATAATGAATGGAAGTTCATTGTTTTGAGGTTCTAAAACAACTGTTTTATGTTTCTACTGAATTGAAATTTGGTGTTACAGTCGGAACATTATTATATAGTGGATTGTAGTGCTACATTTAGTTACATTTTATTATATGCTTTGAGAGTTGTCTTACCATCCTGAACACGTCAGTAGGTACCATTACCTTGGAATCTTATCAGTTACAGTACTTATCTACTAAGTTTTTCGTAGAAGTCATTCTTCACATGTTCTCAGGGGGCAGAGCCCTTGCTTCCCAATTTTTCCAACAAACTTATTTTAGGGACAAGAATAAAAGGCAAGTTATCTACCAACCTCCTTGGGATTCTAAAATCTCACCCTCTTAGAGCTCAAAGAACAATACACATTTTAAATAATTAAGTATAGGTTATTTTTCATGGAGTTTTAATAGTTTCAAAATAGGGCTTAGTAGAATTTATAATTGGAAACCAGGCAATTGCTTGGTTATATATTTCATTGATTACTACCATTTACTGAATATTTATTCTGTGTCAGCAACAGGGATGCACATAGATCTTGTTTAATTCTCAGTACAAATGTATACTAGGCAATACTGTTGTTATTTTTCATTTAAAGATGAGGAAACTGAGCCCTAGAGAGCTTAAGTACCTAGCAAATGATAATATAGCTAATAGTTGTCAGAGCTGGGATTTGAGAAAATACAGGTCCTATTTCAAAGGAACTTGCGGTCCACTCAACATACATTCACTTTCATTGCATGCTTTATGCTAAAATTGTGGCTTCCAAGCCCAGATCTGCATAATTAAAATAATGGCCTATTCTAATTAACTGCTTTCTTTTCTCTCTTTCTGAACTTTTCATTACCGGGCTTGGATCAGATGTTCAACATGATGTCATTTTTGCTTTAGTTTTAGTTTTGTGGCTTCAGAATTCCTTTGCACTTTACCTTGTACCTAAGGACTTTACTTGCTAAATTTAAAATAGGCAGTCTTTTGGCGCAGTCTAACAAAAATGTACTTTTAGCCTTCTTGGTAAGGAAAAGGGCCACACTTGTCCTTGTTTCTCTGTGGTAAAGAGAAAAATGTGGTCACAAATTCCGTGTATCCTGGTACGGACACCCTTTTGCCATGTGACTCTCATGGAGAAGTGAACTCTGTTTCCTCACTCTTTGAATCTTGACTGGCCTTGCGATTTGCTTTGATAGAATGTGGGAGAAATGCCCTGACATAACCTACAAGGATAGGCCTTTGTAGCTTTCATTTTCCTCCCTTGGAGAGCTGCCCTGAGACCACTAGGAAAGGAAGCCTATCTAGCCTCTTGGAGGTTGCATAGAGGAAAACTGACCCATCGATCCCTCCATTCTCCCCATATCATGTCATCGAAAGCCAACACCAGCTGCCAGGCATATGACTAAGGCCACCTTGGTCCTTCCAGCTCAGCCAGTTCTCTGGCTAAATGTGACTGCTTGAGTGAATTAAGGCGAAAGGAGCAGAGAACTGCCCATCCGATACAGAGAATGGTTAGACACAAGACATCTTTAAGTCTCTATATATTGGGATGGTTTATTACACAGCAATAGCTAACTGGAACAGGCTTACCTGTTACACACGCATTATTCATTTCCTAAGATTTAAATTGGGATGGGAATGGATTTATGAGTTTCCCAAGTTGTTGTCTTTCTGGGTTTTCTCGAAAAAGAGTAACCTGATATGGTGAATACAGATCTCTTCAACCGCAGAGCTGCTTATATAAAAATTCTAGACTTTGCTAACTGGCAGCTTGGCATTCATTCAGGTTCATTTTTTAATGTTGTTTTTGAGTCATTATTTATTTATTCAACAAATAAATATTTAGAACCTACTGTGTGCCAGCCACTGAACTTGGTATAAGTAATGTCATCTTCATTACAAACAGCTTCAATAAAAAAGGAAATGAATTTCCCCCAAACATTCAGTATATTAAGTTTTACACACACACACACACACACACACACACAGTTACTCATTCATACACATTGTGGATTCCTTCTTCCTGCTCAGGTGTTTATTCGAAGGAAAAAAAAATAGCACCTTTGGACCATATTATGAAATAATAATTTGTTTGTATGTTTTATTCACATATGTTCATAGTAAATTCTCCCAGTAAACCTTTGAGAAAGGTGTTATTTTCCCATTTTACAGATGGGAATGCTGAGGATTAAAAGACTAAGTGATGGGTTCAACATCATACAACCAGTAGCTGGAGAACTCAAAATTCAATCATGGGTCATTTGACTTCCGCTCCCAGGACCTTTTCCCTGCACCATACATCCTACCTCCAACCAGGACAACCCTAGTGCCTCTACTTTATCTCCTTTTGTTCCTCTTTTCTATTTTCTCCCTTTGTCCTTCTGTCATTCTCTTTTAACATCAGCCCTTCCCTTAGTAGACTGATAGTTAGAATTCTCCTATACTATATCTATTGAGCTCTTTTTGCAAAAACAGACTATTGTTGTCTAGATATTGAAAACCTCTTGCTGTCTGATGAGGGCATCCAGCTTGCCTCGGAATGTCCCTTATGTGCTGCCGTGGGTCCTGACTTGCTTTTATGGTCCAATTTATTCAGAATTAAGGAGTCGGGAGTGTAAGCTCTGGGGAGAAGGGATTTTCTCATTAACACCTCGTGGGTTATTTCTTGAGAGATATACAGTGTTTTCTTTGTGCAGCATCTTCTTGGAACATGTGAAAAAAGAGCTATGGTGAACAGAAAGTTGCATGTTAAATCTTACTTTCTGCTAGTCCTGAGATGTAGCTTACCGCCAGATATAAGGGGAAAGCATAGAAATTAAGTTAGACTCCTTGCCCCATACCAACAACAGTCACAATTTTATTTTCTTTCTTCCATTACTAGATTTAATTTTTTCCTCCTCTGAAATCTCATCACCTTACTTGATTTTGTGTTCAAGCTTATATAGCCAATGTCTTTCTCCATAAACCATTTGATAAATGCAGACCAACTAGTCAACATTTGCTGATGCCTGTGACTTGGAAGATCCCAGGGCTCATCTTCAACTTTACCTTAGTCCTGGTTCAATGGTTACTCTACTGGATGATCAAGGAGCTGCTGTATGATGGTGTTATTCAATATTACTACTTTTTTTTCTTCAAAGCCACCATGCTCTAGAGCTACTGGCCTGTATATTTTTATAAATATTCTATAGCATTAGGATTTACAAAATTGTCCCTCATCTATGGAGTTTGCTTTTGCCCTGCTCATAACAGACTCTGCTCTGAGGTTTCCCTTAGCTCTTCTGTGCTGTGTTGCACAATGAGGTCACAAATGCCCATAGTATACACTCAAAGAAGAAAGGAAAATATAATATAAGATACAGATTCCATCTATTAAATTTGTTTCTTTCTACTAATTGGTTTCTTCTAGACTTTTGTTAATTGTTTTTAGGATTGGTCATCCAAGTCAGGGTTGATATTGTGAGGGTTGCCTAGCACCTGTGTTGAGGCAAAAAAGTGATATGTTGAATTAGAAAGAGCTCTGGACTTGAAATCAAAAATGTAAGTTCTTCTGTCTCACAGCTCTACAACCTAGGGCAAGTCATTTGCACTTTCTGAAATCAACTTCATTCTTCTGTTGACTAGGGATCATATCTGCCTTAAAAGCATTTTCTGCAATACAGAAGATTCTGCATATGTAAGTTATTATAATTGTTAAGTAGCAATTTGAAGATAGATTAACTTTTCCATATTATGCAGTATATGAATTTTATGGCTGGTTTCATAGCAAGCAAAGAGAAAGAATGATGTCCAAGAGTGTCTTGAATTAAAATCACCACTTTAAAGAATGTTCTTACCTCTATGACGTGAGCATTTGTTTTTTGGTGTTAATACTCAGTGTAGAAAAAATGCAAATAAACTGATACATTCATACATTGTTGGTAGCAGTGTATATTGGTATAACACTTTTAGAAAGCAATTTGACTTTATGTATTGTAGGTCATAGATTGTTCATTTGCTTTGATCCCCTCTGGAAATCTATCCCAAGCAAATATGAAATATGCAGTATGCACAAATATGCAATTGTTTATAACAGTAAAAAAATGTCATCAACCTACATGTCAAATAAAAGGATATGGGTAAAATAATTATGCATAGATATAAAGCAGCCACTAAAATTTACAATCTGGAAGACTTTGTATAATGACAACTACATAAAGAAAATATGCATGCATATGTAAATTTGAAAGACTGAATAGCAGTAGACTGAGATACTAATAACGGTTGCATTATGAGATTTTTTTTTCACTTCCGTATGTGATTTTGCTTCTGAGGGTAGAAGATTTTTGGATGAGTTAATATAACCCTTGGCTGCAAATAACAGTAATCTGACTCCTGAAACCTAAATGAATTGGAATTCATTTTTCCCACTTAACAAGAAGTCCAGAAATTGTAAGCCATGGTTCCAAGACTTCATAGTGTCAGGGCCAGGAATTCTGTTGGCTTTTATCTCTTGGTTGCCAGATAATTGCTGAAGTTCTCACCATCTTGTCTTCATTCAAAGCAGAAAGAATGAAGAAGAGAGAAGATAGATGTCAGCTACATTTATCTCTTTTTTAACTGGAAGAAAAAGAAGGTCCCCAACTTAAGCCTCTGAATGAGGACAGAGTGCAGATGGCCATCCCTACCTGGAGTGGAGCGTGGGAAAGAGCATGTGAGAGGTGGAAAGGAAAAATAAGATTGGAAATAACTTTGAGGTGGCTGATCAGCCAGGTCTCCCACAATGGTCAACTGTGGCGCAGGTTCCCATGTGGTCCCAGTATGAAGATTTCCAAAAGCCTCATCTCCAGAGAAAGTCTCAGTTCCCCATTCGTGTGTCTGTCTCAGCCACCTTGCCTTCTAGTGATCACTGCTTTTCTTCTTCCTCCTTGCCTCTACCTTCCATCTCAGTCTGTGAGATCGACACAAAGAAAATACAAGGGCTGGAAAGGGAGTGAGTTTGAGCCTCCATCCCTCACCCAGGATGCTTGATTCTGCTCAAAACACTCAGATTCCCTTAGAACATTCAGCATTAGTCCTGGAAACTTGTCAAGTACAGCTGATATGGGTCTCAGTTCCCATGCAGCTCCCATGTTGAGCTTCTCCAGTCCTGCATATCGAGTAGTCTTAAAAGCAGAAGAGAGAGAGCTTCCCCTTCTCCCTCTCTGCCCCTGAGAAGACTGGCTCTTTATGACTCATGTATTATCTCAGCCTTATCATTACAAATGAGTTAACTAGCATCCCTCCATTGGATAGCATCTTTGGGCTAGAGATACAGTCTCTTAGACTGTACTTTCTTATGTGTACTGTGTTGCTCTCCTGCTAGCTGTCATCTGATTTCCAATGGAAAAATTTACATAGTTCTTTCAATGTTGAGAAAAGAAAAAATAAAAATAAGGAGGAGATCATAGATAAGATCTCTAAAATATATCTGGAATCTATTTCTTTCTCAATTGTCACTGGCCCCAGATCACCATGATCATTGGCTTACACCATGTCATTAACGTTTCTTCCTCCTTTCACTCTTGTTTCCCTTTAATCCATTCTCTAAAGAGTGGGCAGAAAGATTTTTTCAAAAATATCAATTAATTTCTAAAACAGAAAAAATTAAAAACACCAGCCAATTAATTTAATACATCTCTTTGCATTTAGAATAAAATCAGAGTCCTTACATATGGTCTTCTGGTGTTTATTCAACGTATATTAAAAGAATGAATGATGCAGTACTGAAAGAAAGTAGGTCTCTAGACCTGCTAAATTATACAATGTTGGTGATAAGGTTGGAATAGTTGAATTGGAGCCAGAATTTAGAATCTCTTGAGTGGTATGCTAATTGATTAGAAATGTGCTTATTTTCCTCCACTTCATCTTGTGTCGTTCTCTTTCCTCACAGAGCTCCAGCCATTTCACTATGTTAAGAGTCCTTTCAGGCATCTACTCGATACTCTTTTCATTATTATTTCTTTCTCATTGTTAGACCTCAACTCATCACCTTCCTAAAGAATTTTTTCCCACCCATACTAGCTAAACTAGAACCCCTCCCCACAGCTACCATCTCTACCTTATCTTCCATCTCAGCTCTTTATTATTTGTTTTTTGAGAATTTGTATTATGTGATTTATTCATTAATTGTCTTGTATTTCGTCTGTCTATACTATTAGAATGTAAGATTTGTAAGATCAGGGATCTTCTTCACCTAGTGTCCAGTCAATGCTGAAATATAATAGATTTACTATAAATATCTGTTTAATTATTTAATAAATGAATTATGTTCTTATGAAAACCAAACAATAGAATGAATCTAAGAAGCAGGAATAATGCTTGCTACATGTTATTTGCTTGAGAGTTGTTGATCTTTTCTTTCATCATCCAGCTCTCCTACTTCATCTCGTAAGGCTGTGATCTCCTCTAAGACAGGTACCATATTGTAATTATCTTTCATTTCCAGGTCCAGCATGCTCTCTGGTACAAAAAAGTCAGGGGATTTTGTTGAAACAAACAAAAAAAGGAGCAAATGATGGAATGAATAAATGAATGAATGAGTGAATGAATGAAGAGACTCTTAACAAATAAATAGACATTGGATTAGGGCAAAAGATATTCTAAGGGAAAGAATTAGGATTGTCAACAAAGTCCTGGGAGGTGAGTTTACAAAAGACTTATAGGATGTGTGAATCCCTGAACCTCTATTGAATCCTGGTGCAGAGGACAATACCTGGAGTGTGTATGTGTGTGTTTGTGTGTTAATGAGAGTGAAAGAGAGACTGTGTGGTTGGAAAGGAAGACAGCAAAAGTTTGGGGATTATATTGGAAAACATAAATGACAGTTTCAAAAGGCCTAGACTGGACAATGAATTAGTTTGAGACTTATCTTGTCAGCCATGGGTAACCTTTGGACATTTTTATTACACTGGCAGAGGTGAGTTAACTCAGGATGCTAGAGTAGGGTTGGGGATAAGAGTTTGTTGTCAGGGCTCACAAAATCCTATCTCTAATGATGCCCATTTTTGGAAGCTCAGCTCAGACTTACATTTGTCCTGTTATGTTGCATTTGGAAAGAGTGTCTTTTCTGTGGAAAGATTGAAAAGGTTTGAGTATCTTAGGTCAAAATGGAGAGACTAACCTAAAATGTTTGTGGATGGCATGCTGCATTTCATTTAGTCATTTATCAGATTTGGAGATTTATCAGATTTATTGGATTATCAAACTGAAACCCATTATAGGAAAAGTACGGGTGATGTTTCTTCCTCCTTCTTAAATGCTGGACATTTAAACTTTATTTCAAAAGGTTAAAAGTACTAATTTTAGGGACACTTGAAGGACGAGCAGTTATCTACTCAGCTCCTGGGAAAGAAACATCGGTGTAGGTCATTTGCAGATGTGCTGTGGTCTGCAAGGAAAGATGATTTGGAGAAGCGGAATTTAGAACCTGAATCTACATGGTTTTGCTTTAGGAAGTAGAAGCTATCGAGTTGTAAAATAGGTTCTCTATGATGGTTATGGCCAGATATAAGATTTCTGCACAACATCAAGCAGTGGAAACTGATGACTCATTTCTGTAAAAGGTTCTCGCATTTTCTGGTCAAGTTCAGAGACATTATTGCCACTGTGGGACTTGGACAAGGCAAGAATTTGTTTATTCAAGCAGTTTCTCCTGGGATGGGTCTACCTCGCCATGAACAAGATCTGAAAATATGATATTGGGATTAGTTGCATAAGAAACAGAAAGAAATAATGCCTGTATTCTCAGTCTGGAGGTGGGAGGGATTGCTTAAAAAAATGGATAGTGTTACTTTAGGTTTGTTACAGCCTTTAGTTCACCTTCAGGGGCAGATGCCAGGGTTTGGTAGGGAAGCATGGACTCTCAAGGGCTCAAACTAGGCTCTGGGTCCCTACTTTCTTGGAGATCAATTTTTTCCCGGATCCTTCTTAATCTTGCCGGAAATTCCAGTTTTGTCCTGAATGCCTATCAAAACAACTGGAAAACCAGGCAGGCAAAATGAATTATAAAAATATCAGGATAAATAACACATCCCTGCTGCTCTTGGTTTATTTTAATGGGGGTATGTTCACCTTGCAGAGTTGCCATGAAATGCATCTAATATATTTTCAAAAAGCAAGATATTATTATATATTTGGAGAAGAAATTCTTCCTAGGTCTTATATCTTTGGGAAACATGTCATGCTATTTTTCTTTTACAAAGATATGTAAAAATTAATATTTGAAGAATTCAAGAAGTCTTGTATTAAACAACCATGTTTAATTTTATTTAATTCAGTGTTTTCCAAACCTATGTGGCTATGGAATACTATTTTTATGGAACATCTGTTAATATTTAGCAAATTACTTATGCTCTATGAAACTCATTTGGGAAATGATGACCTACATAACAATCGTATTATGAATGGAAATATATTTATTGACAAATTCCCATGTGACTACCATGTGAACATGTGAAGATAAAACATTGTCTTATGGCATAAGTTTCTGAGGAACATAAGATTTAGGTACCTAATCATTTTAAATAATGTATGGAGAGCACCTGCTTGAGTTCCTGACTCTCAGGAGATACTTCATAAATGTTAACCACTATTAAATCACTAAATTCGCATTGAGAAACCAATACCTTGTTATACTGGTATAGATCAACTAGTTCTCTTTTGTGATGGAATATAAGGCCTGCTGGGGTCTGATATTTTGTCAAAGCATGAGAAGGCTTCACGGAAGGCTGGAACTGTGTCTATGAATTCTCCTTAATATACTCTAATGTTTTCCATAGTAACAGTAGCAGTATCTCCATGAAATATTACTGGAATCACATTCTAATATTAATGTTCTCCTGCACATACAGCATACTGTATGCAATAATATCATCTTAAAATTATAGCATTATCTTTAGATATCAGAATTATAGCATTAGGTAGAATTAGAATTATAGCATTATCCTACAACATTATTAGTACTTTTGGTGATTGTGATTGCAATAAGGGGCAGCGCTGATGTCCTATCTCAGTGAGAATCCAGGAGCAGAGGCCTCATGGGCTTCTCATTTCCACTTGGTCTCTCAGATGCTGGCTGCCTTGCTGGAGATGGGGCCAGCCTCTCCATCGCAGAGGGTGGCTGAGAGGATTCACTGGTTTATAAAATGCAGGATCACTGGGAACTGCATTCAGATACCGCTCCTTTCCCTAACACCTCAGCCTGAAAACAAAACAAAACAAAACAAAAAGCAGGCAAGAATAGAAAGAGTATTCTTAGCTGAGCCAGCGTGATATGAATGCTGTATCACCAGCTGCTCGCTGAGCCGCAGCCGAGCAGCTCTGCAGACTTGCAGCAGCCCCACATCCTCCTCTTAGTAAGATGGGAGAAAATCCCTGTGTACTTCCCAAGCAGGAAGTCTCACTTACCCAAGCTGACTCTAAGGGAAGGATGCTCTCCTTCCCAGTCTCCAAAGAGTGGCAGCTACTAGGACACAGATGGGAGGACTATCCTTAAGCACTTTAGAATAGTGATGAATTCTATTTGTAGCATTTGGTGTGCATAGAGTACTTCCTATGCATTGTATCATCTGAGGTTTAGACAACCCTGTGAAGATTATTTTGCAGATACTAAAGTCAGACTCAGGGAAGCAAAGAGATTTGACCAAAGAGTTTGACCGCACATCATCAGACTCAAAGGTCCAGATAAGCAAATTTTTGTTGTTGTTAGTGCAATTACGTTGATTCTGACTCCTAGTGACCCTATGGACAGCAGGGCAGACCCCTGCCTGGCCCTTTTGCTCCATCCTCTCACCTTCCAGGGCTGTATCAGACAATGCTCTGCTGCTATTCACAGGTAAGCAAATAGGAGGCAATAAATAAGGTTTTCAAACTTTATTGTTTTAAAAAATTATCTGGGAAGCCTGTTAAACAGACTTCCAGCCCTTGGGTCCCCCTTCTTCCCCAAAAGATGGGGATTCTGTAGGTTTTGGGGTGAAGGGGAATCGAATAATGTGGAGACTTATAAAGTATCTTATGGCAGTGCTTTCCAAATTTTAACATGCTTACACATAACTCAGGGGTCTGGAGAGGCGTCTGAGAATGTGCATTTTTAAGAAGACCCAAGGTGATAATTGCTAGTGCTGCAGTTCTGTGGACCATTATTTGAGTAACTAGGCCTTACGTGATTCTGATGGAGGTGGACCTGGACCCATATATGCAGGAAAACTATGTCAAGAATTTCTCAAACTGCCAGTCATTTAGTAAGTTCAGTAGCTGAAATAATACTTGTATCTGGTTTTTAGGCTGAGAAAGATATTAGAAATGTAGAATTATGGCTAAGTAGAGGCAACTTTCAGAGAAGAAAATAACAACTATGGAAGCTTAGTTTGAAATTTGTGTTAGTTTTCATCTTTCAGGATTACCTGTTTGTTTAAACACACAGATCATGTTTAAACAGGTTTAAACAAATCATGAAAATTGCACAGAAATCAAGAGTGGCAGGGCATGACTAAAATTATTGAGGGAAAGAGAAGGGCCATATGCTGTGGGAGTGATAGCTTTTTCTTAAAAAACTAAAACAAAAACTTATACTGTTGATGAGCAGATAATACCGGGATATAGGTTTCACAACAAATAATTTCATAAACTTTCATGTTTCTCATTCTAGTGTTTCCTGAAAGTTTACATTATTCACCTCCTCTGAGATGTTGGGCTATTATTTGGGGACATCGAGATGTTTTGTTGGGGCATTGAGAAGAGAGGACACAATGGGACCTCCTATAGAATCCCTCCTCACCTCTATACTCCCCTCCTCTCTATGCAATCTCTTGTCTTAGAAAACAATTGGATATGTACATCTCACTGTTGTTTCTAAGCTGCAATCTGGAAGAGTTTCAGGTAGAGGTGGGCAACCTCGCACAGGTGAGAAAGTGCTTCGGGGAATATTTATGAAGATAGTTAGGCTTTATTATAATACTTCCCTCTCCTCTGCCAAAAAAAAAAAAATGATGCCAGCCCTGATTTTGGTCTCATTACAGTGGGTTCAGATTTTGATGATGCAAAAGTATTGAATTTTGAAACTCCTCCAGAGTGTTGATCATCAGGACGGTATTGTAGGGAGGCTTCATGTTTGTGTGTGTGTGTGTGTGTGTGTGTGTGTGTGTGTGTGTGTGTGCGCGCGCGCGCACTTACGTACACATTTTATTGTACATTTTCCCCCTACCTCTTTTCTTACCTTTTTTTTTTTTTTTTTATTGTGAGGAAGATCAGCCCTGAGCTAACATCTGTTGCCAATCCTCCTCTTTTTGCCGAGGAAGATTGGCCGTGGGCTAACATCCGTGCCCATCTTCCTCTACTTTATATGGGACACCGCCACAGCATGGCTTCACAAGCGGTGCATTGGTGCGCGCCTGGGATCCGAACCTGAGAACCCCACGCTGCAGAAGCAAAGCGTGTGCACTTAATGGCTACACCACCAGGCCGGCCCCATTTTCTTACTTTTTATTTATTTTCCCACCACTTCTCTCACTTTCAGAATTAAAATAGCCTCTAATAGAATAGAATAGCCTCTAATAGAATAGATTAGCCTCGAATAGAATAGAATAGAATAGCGTCCAATAGAATAGAATTGCCTTTAAACCAGTTGGTCTTTCAAAATGTTGATACCTACAATATTCTTTTAGTAATCAAAATTGAGTCATTTTTGATGTTATTGTAGCCTAATGACAACAGCATCCCTTCTCCTACTCAGGAAAGCATTGCTCTAATCCTTCTGTCCTAGACTTGTGAACTTCTACTCTTGCTCACTCCTAGACTTTGACCAATTGATTCACACTGAGTCAATGACTGAAAGAGGCCATTGTATTGCTTCTCCCGGGGAAGTTTGTATTTTGATGTAGAAATAAAACCTTATGCTAAAGTTTTCACCATCTGATATGGGGTTTCTGACATGATAAAATTGGTGAGGTAGTTTGTCCCTTTCTGAGTAAAGCAGGAATCCTATAATCATACCATAGATAGTGATTTACTTAATCCACCTTGGTTTTTGTTTTTGTTTTGGTATTATTATTATTGTCTCCTTTATTTTCATCTCAAAGTTTTCCAAGCTCCCCAAACAGCAAGTTACAACCATTTATGCCTAATGGACCATTTCAGCCTAACTTTTCCTGCTGGTGACCACACTTTCTGGCACAAAGCCAATGGCCTCTCTGAGGAAAATGAGTCCATTTTTGAATTTTTTTTCTAGATTTCATACTTTTAGACCCAACCACTAGATGTCTCTGTAATTACATGCTGGACCAAATCAGAGAGCATGGCCCACCGCAGAAGCAAAGGTGGGCCTTAAAGACTTATCCCCAAACTCAAAATACCTGTTTTCATTAAAGTGGAATGCTTTTAAAGAAACATAAATTAGTGTCACTAAACAGTGAATTATTTGGTTGAATTATTTGGTTATCTGCATGTATTTATGTAACTTAATGTGAACATAGCTAGGTCCATCAATCCTCAAGAGAAGTTGTGGGTAGGTAGTAAAATCCATGTGTGAGTGAGTGTTCAGGTGTGTGTGCGCACACACACACACCCTGTCAGAAATCTTGCTTCTTGCGGTAGATGGAGAGACAACCAAATCTTAGAGCCTTACAGTCATATGCTTATATAAGAACATTTAGATTACCAGTTTGGTTTTCAAAATGAAACACTTGATGACTGAGGGTGAAATTGTCCCGAGATCTCTGAATACAGCTGTCCATTACATTATACCTTTGATGGTGGACCAGTCAGGCTCAGAGAGAGCCCCCTTCCTTCTTTCCTGCCTTCCTTCCTTCCCTCATCCCTCCTTCCCTCTTCTCTATCTCTCTCTGTCTCGCTCTTTCCCTCTGTCTCTTTCAAAATTACCTTTATCTCAGGAAGTGTCCAAGATTATGAGACTATTGACACTTTTCCCATTGTACATTATGTTGGAGACTGTAAGAAAATGAAAGATTCTATCTTAGTTATTTTTTTTAACCCTAGTGCTTAAATAGTACCTCACATTACCGATCCCCATAAATGTTGTTGAATGGTGAATGGATGAAAAAAGTAGTCTTTTAATGCAGCAGAAATGTGAAAATTCAGGTTAGCTGTACAATAATATGAATAAGTAATTACGTACATATATAATAATAAGTATACCTAAGTAAATATTTTTAATTTTTCAAAAATAATGATTTTGTTTTTAAGTTTATTGAGTAATTCAAATTTGTTTGACAGTACATGCTCTGATCAGTTGAAAGATGTACCAAAACAATTGGTTAAACTTTAAAAAAATATTATGTATGCATCTACCTATGGGAATGTATTCCTTATGTGAATTCCATACGTCATTTCTGTAGTGCTGGAGGAAAGAAAATAAGGTGAAAACAACTAGTAAATAAATGCTCTTAATGACCTACTCTCATGAGTAAATAATTTATATGCCAATATAGGTGCACTCAGAGTGTTTGTAAACAATGGCTTAAATTAGGGTAACACATCGCCATTATAATCATATAATTTCTAGTTATGAGCAAGTCCTTTTCTCCAAAAGAACATAAAAACAAAATTGAGTCCTGTCCAGCATAAATGATTACAGATTCCCCATGAGAGGAGAAGGATAAAACATCTCCTGTTTATCCACAGAGTCTTTTATATTGGCGATCCTCTGTGCCTTTGGTCAGTAGCTCAGTGTGTCACGGTGATCTCTTTTGAATTCCTGAAATATAGCCATTTCCTGAGGGCAAGTACAATAGCTGTCTAGGAACTGGCACTCAGTAGTCCAAGTTCATTCTTTAGCTATCTGAAAGGGACCAAAATTTCAAAAAAAAAGTCCATTATTTTACTTTCCTTCCTAGTATGAAGGAAGAAATACACGAGAAGTGTGGTATTTTTAATTCCGGAGTGTATAAAAATGGCTATAATAGCTAACAATTACCAATCACTTACTATGAGTTGTAAATTATAAGGTAATGTATTTTTTGAAAAATAGGTATCATTTATTGAGTGCCTTTTATATACCAGCTGCTGTTCTTTGAGGTTTGCAATAATTACGTCATTTAATCTTCAAAACCAACCCTATTACTGTGATGGGAAACTGAGGCACATCAAGGTTAAGGAGATTGTTAGTAAATGCAGAAATTGGACTTGAACCCAGACAGTTCAGTTCTAGAGGCTGTTTTGCATGCCCTACTCAGCAACTGCTTCCTTAAATACAATTCCAAAATTTTGTTGTCTGTTGGTGGTGTAGTTGCTTTAATCGGTGTGATTGATCCACTTTAACTGCTTATTACACTAACACGATCATCCGGCCAATTTAGCCAGAATGCCATTGGCCTCACTTTGAAGCCTCTCCTCTCCTCCCATCTCACCTCACTAAGGACTAATTCACGTTTTAAGGTCAGCTGAATTTCAAACACTGGGCAGCTAGAGAATGAGAGTCTTCTTAACACACCACTGCAATTACTTTGCCATTCTTCAGTGTGTCTTTCATAGTTGATCCTGCTTATGCACTGCTGTGGCCCTGTTCTTGCTATTTCCCTTGGGAGCAAAAGTGTTGTCTCATCTTGGACATGGCAACAAGGTAACAGATCTTGTTGTTGACATTCACATATGCAGCCATTGATCCCATAAAGCAAGAGCAGTCTACAAGGGTTTCTAGATTCAACTACAAATTATAACATCAGTCTTCTTTCAATCTTACTGCAGTCGCAATGTCCTATACCACGATAGCAGTTTCCCTTTGGCATATTTCTTCTCTTGCTTTTGAACTTTGGTCAAGACTACCTAATCCTATCAAAAATGTTCATAGTTTAAACCACCAAAGGATATGTCAGACTTCAGTCCCTCTCCTCCAAGGAGATTTACTCTATACACATGGTTCACCTTCTCTCTAGAGACCTTTATATCAAGGATAGAAGTGGCCTTTGCTAAGTCACATATATTTCAAATTCGTGGCCTTTTGGGGACTACTGAATGACATCTGCCTCCTCAGCTAGACTACGAGCTAGTGTACTTAATGTCTGGCTCAATCTCTAGTATAAAATAGGCAACTAAATATTTATGGAAGAAGAGAAGAAGGAAAGAGGTGAGGGGAAAGCAAAGGAAAGAAAAGGAAGAAAGTACATTTACACTCCCCCTAGTGTGTTGGTTAAATGATTTTCCAGGAAAGGATGGAATCAGCAAGGATGACAACTCTCTTCACATTTGCATACCTATGAGAAGGCACTCACACCTTTCTAAGATTTCCATGGAAAGATAATCCAAGGTAATATTGGTTCCGCTAATAACAACAACAACAACAATTTCACCTCACTAGGGATTTCATTATTGTTATGCAGTAAGCTGAAACTCCACAAGCGTGTTAATAAACATCTGAAACTTACATGACAAAAAAAGATGTCTTTTTTTGTTGCCCATATGCCTGGTTTTTCCCCAATCCACTCAAATGCAGTAAATAGTACCATCATCTACTCAGTTGTTTAAATAAGAGTCTGAGAGTTAACCTAAATTCCTCTTTTTCTCACCTCCCACAATCCAAAACATTAGCTAGGTCTCTGAGTTGACCTCAGAATCATAAATTAGAAACATGCTTAAAAGTTCTCTGATGGCTTCTACCAGACTTGGAATCAAAACCAAACTCTTGACAGCTGCCTACTAAGCCCTCACTAATCAGACTCTTGGCTACTCCTCTGCTCTCCTCTCTCACCACATTCCTTTTTTTGTTCATGGGCTCCAACCTCACTGGGCTTCCTGCTGTTCCTAAAACTTGTCAAGGTTGTCATTGCCTTGGGCCTTCACACTGGCTATTGTCCCTCCTGTCTCTGAGCTCTCAGCTTAAATATCTCCCCTTCCTGGAACCCTAATTCAACTTTCTAAGCAATGTTACGAAACTAGTCATGCTCTATTACGTAATTCTAGTTCTCTGTAAAGCACATATCATTATTGGATGTTTTGGGCCTTGCTGTTTATTGACTTGTTTATTGGCAATCTATTGATGATAAAAACTAATTTCCATAAAAGAAAGAATCCCATATCTTTTATTCATTGTTATATCCACATATTCTAAAAGAGTGCCAAGCAGAGAGTAGATACTCAAAAACCAAATCAACAAACAAAAAGTAAAAGAAAATCTCTACTGATTGAACAAATTAATGAACTTCAGGAACTCCAAGAAACCTCCTGCCACCAAAACTGAAAACAGAAGTCCCAATCTCAAAAGCTTACAGAAATTCACAGAGAAGTATAAATAAGATAACCTCCAACGATAGCCACCATCAATTCCTTCCCTCCCTGGATGTCTGTACTGCCCTTCAAATCAAAAGATAGAATGTATTTCCCTTTTCCTTTAGGTCAGGCTGGCCCTATAGTTTCCTCTGACTAAACAAATACAGTAGAATTGATGTTCTGGGACTTTCAAGCTCAGTCTTAAAGAAGACTGGGAGCTTCAACTTCTCTCTTGGGCTAGACGATCAAATGGTTAGACATCATGTGGAGAGAGGCCCTGGAGGATGACAGGCCATCATGGATGTTCAAGCTCCAGCGGAGCATATGACTCATATGCTTCTAGTCATATGAGTAACTCCAATCAATACAATGTGAAGCAAAGAACTTCTGGGATATGCTCTGCCAGAATTCCTGACCCAGAGAAACTTGGGAAATCATTGTTGTTTTAAGCCACTGCATTTCAGTGCAGTTTGTTATATAACAATAGATAACTGAATTGTATAGCTAATATAAAAATATAGAGCAGGAAGAGGTTAGGAACATAGGCGGCGAGCCTGCTTTTTTTGAGAGGAATACAACTCTTGCTTAGTCACGATGTCTTTGCAAACACAGCGTGGGCTGCTCAAGCAGACAAGGGAAACATGAACATGGGTTATACATCGCTGTCAGTTTGTTGTCGTGGTCCCCCAAAATAAGGCTACTTTGGGGACCATTTGCATGGTGATGTTTTACAACAGAACTGAGCTGGCAGAATGAATTCCAGGTGTGGACAGTGTCAATTGCAGAAAACAGCAAGCAGGTTCAGTTCTCAGCTTGAATTCAGGATGCCCACTCATGGGAGCAGCCTGAGAAGTCATGGGGGACATGAGGCATCCAAACTATAGTTCATGTCAGTCACCAAAGAACAAGAGGTAGAAAAAGAAGTCCAAGTAGTTAAGAGGCAGGGATGTGGGAAGAAGTCACTAGTGTGTTCTGACTGCATTCTGCATAGCGCTGTCTTCATGGCGTGATTCCCCGAGCCGCCCTGAAGGAACCATCTGGAGCTTGGCCCTTGCTATGTAAGGTACACAGTTCCCAAAAAAGTGGCCCCAGTTTCCCAAATTATGGAGCCACAAATCTCTCAGGTATAGTTTAAAACAATGTTCAGTTTTAGAAGACTATCTTCAATTCTGAAGATTTCTAAAAAATGTAATTGCATTCTCTGAAGGCTTGAAAACCTGAAGAACGGAAAACAATTTGGTTCTACCTGAATGGCAATCTCTGCTTTACCCAGCTCCTCACTCCTGGCTCCACTCGTGGGAACAGCTGCTTGAAATCCAGTTACCATTCTTTCTAGATTGATCCTTTTGACTTGAGCAGGTCACTGCTCCTGATAGCTCAGCTCCTCCATTTATAAAACCAGAGGAGAAACTCCTTCATCATAATGCGAGCATGTAAATTAAATAATTAGTAATTTGTTAAACACTTTCAAAATGAAAATGCTAAGTATTGTTATTATTTCAAGGGTAATTTACTTCTTCTGATTCACTTGTAATTATTTCATCAAAACATCATTCAGTAAGAACTGTTTGATGTGTAAAATGCCTTATGGGCCTTCCTTATAAGACTTTTGTTATCAAAATTAGATGGAGGCCTTGCCAATTGGAACTCATTTGCACCCAAAAGGTTTGCAATAGTGTAAGTCTCAAATCACCCCCTTCCTGGGCCAAAGCCGATTGGAAAATGAACAAAGCCCAGAACAGTGATTCATCTCGGCACTTGTATATAAGCTCCTTACCAGAAAACCAAATATGGACCAAGGCCAGTTCCAGGTGGCAACTGGGAACCTGATCAAATTTGGTTTTGACCCTTTTCCCTGACCTTTGTAACATTTGAAGAACTCCTGCATCCTCAGTTTCAGGTGCTTAACTCAATCTTTCTGGAATTTACATACAGCCAAGTGTCATATAGGAAGATTGATCTGATACACCAAGTTCCTTAATAAAATTAATCACCATGACCTCTAAACAATATATTTTTCAAAGTTTTCAAAGTACTTCTTGGAGCAGGGGGACCTGAATAGTTAATCCTTGATAGGCCTGTGTCATTACCTGAAGCAGCCAATGGTAAATGAGAAATCTCCTCGAAGTCTAGTCTTTTATCTTAAAAAAAAATCACATAAATGTTGATTTTTCTCTACACTATATTCTTATTTATTTCAGGATAAAATTAATGTTTAAAATTCCTTATTGTTTAGATTAGTTTCCACTCTCAATTACTGGCTTTAGAACATCCATCATATTTGGCTACTGTATAAATTTCCAAATATACTCCAGGAGTATCAACAACCCAGATGGGGAAGCATGACATTAACTTGTGATCAATCTGAAAGGACTCTTTCAGATAGATGCTGACTTTTCTTCAGGGAGGTAGATTGATTAAAAAGAATGTCTACTATAATACCAGCTGGCTATCCTATAAGCGCGTAAAACAAACACATCCAAACCCCACATTGCTGTCTTCTCTCAACTCTCCTATTTGGTTTTGTTTTTGTATACCCCATCTTGGTATGAGTCATTGCCCAAAACAAGCCACAAACTAACCGGGAGTCATCCTGAACTCTGCCCTCATCTTCATGCCAAATTTAGTCACTCAGTGCCACTGATCCACTGATATTTACCTTATTTTAAATCCATTCATTTTTAGGGCAGGCCCCGTGGCTTGGTGGTTGAGTGCGCGCGCTCTGCTGCTGGCGGCCTGGGTTCAGGTCCCGGGCGCACACCTACGCACCGCTTGTCCGGCCATGCTGAGGCCGCGTCCCACGTACAGCGGCTGGAAGGATGTGCAACTGTGGCATACAACTATCTACTGGGGCTTTGGGGGAAAAATAAATAAGTAAATAAAATTTAAATCCATTCTTTTTTAAAAATTCTTTACTCTCCCATATTACTTAAGATACTTTCAGTTGTAAGAAAGAGAAAGCTCAACCCAAAATGTACTAAATATTAATGGAAACTCAGTGGCTCAAATAAATGAAAAATCTGGAGGTAGGAAGGCTTTCAACTGAGGTGTGTTATAGTAGCTTAATAATATTATCAAAACCCAAAACCTTATGTATGTCTATACTTTCCCCTTCCTTGACACTCTTTTATTTTCTGTCTGTCTCCCCTCTTATTTATGAAACGGCCTCCTTCAGCATCTAGGGCTGCGTAGTTCCCTATATTCATTCTGCAGGAAGGACATCACTTCTCCTCATAGCAATCTGAATAACATGAGGGAAGTCTTCTTCCATCTAAAAAAACCTTCCAGCAAACTACTTCTACGGCCCAACTTGTATTGTATGACTCTCCCCAGACCAATCACTGTGGCTAGGGGGCTAAGATTTTCTGATTGGCTTAGGTTAATCAGATCCTACCTGGAACTGACATCGGCATTGATTATATATGGTTATAAATAGAGATAGCAGTCTCACTGTCCTCCACCCATGTTTTTGAAATATGATTACCATGAAGGATGAGAATGGAAATTGGGTAGTAAAGCATATGCTGATTCACTGTCATTGGCTTAATTTGGGCATTTGATAGCTCCTACATGGAGATTTGAGAGTTTTGGGTTATTTTGTTATCAAGTATCCATTTTTCTTTTTCTTAACTTAATTTCCTACCTCCGATTCTTTCTCCAACCAGCTATCCTCTATGCTGTCCTCAGAATAATTTTTCCAAAACATCATTATTTTTATTTGACTTCTATGGTTAAAACCATTAGGGTGACACCCCATTATCCACCAAGAGTGACTTTTGAAATGTGTTTTATGGGTTCAATGGGAAAACTCTACTTTTATCTTCTTCAATATTTTAGGTACTATTTTGCTTGAAAGAAAAATGTTGAGGATAAAGAAAAGTTTAAAAACTAGACATCCACAGAATACAGTTCAAGTTCTTTAGCTTGAGCTTCCGTGATCTGGACTCTTCCACTCTCTCAAACTTAGTTCTCAATTCTCCCATCCCCTCCATGTTTCATACATCGGTAACAGCTAATTACCTGTGGGTCTTCAAATAATCCATTCTCTCCCCCTAGATTTTCCTTCCTCCACAAACTCTAGCTAATATCCCTAAAATCTCTATGTCTTTTTTTTTTTGGCTGAGGAAGTTTCGCCCTGAGCTAACATCCACTGCCAATCTTCCTCTTTTTCTTTTGCTTGGGGAAGCCCTGAGCTAACGTCTGTGCCAGTCTTCCTCTATTTTGTACATGGGTCGCTGCCACAGCATGGCTGTTGAGCAGTATGGGTCCGCTCCCAGGATCCGAACCTGTGAATCTGGGCTGCTTAAGCGGAGTGCACCATGCGCCAAACTTTTAACCACTACGCCATGGGGCCAGCCCCATCTATGTTCTTTCTTTAAAATCTATCTCAGCCATTACTACCTGAAGCCCCAAACAGTGTTGGGCACTATTGTTAGGTATCATCCACTGTATTCTTAACAATTAACAGATAGGGATGAGTACTATTTTTATAATATTGCACCTTTAGCATTTAGTATATTTTCTGGCATCTAAAAACTGCTAAGTCAGGTTAAGTGCGTGTGCTCCGCTACTGGCGACCGGGGTTTGCATCCCGGGCGCGCACCGACGCACTGCTTCTCTGGCCTGGCCGCGTCCCACATACATGCAACTAGAAGGATGTGCAGCTATGACATACAACTATCTACGGGGGCTTTGGGGGAAAAATAAATAAATAAAAATTAAAAAAAAAAAAAAAGTAAAAACCGCTAAGTCAAATTAAACAGAAATGAATATATTTCCACTGATGAAGCTGTCTGCACAGCGTAGTGTGGTGCACACAGACTTTTTAATCACTTACCCGTGGGCACGCATTCCAGCTATGCTGGTTACTCAGTGGGTCACTACTGACAAATAAATCATTTATTTCTCTGAGCCTCAGTTTTTGTTTTTTTTTCCATTTGTAAAAATACTTGCTTGAGAACGTTGGTATGAGTATAAATTAAAATAATGGCATAGAATTGTTTTTTACATTGAGTAGAATATTGATTAAGATGATTTAGCTGTGATTAACAGAAAACTGACTAAAATTGCTTTAAACAGAGAAATGATTATATCATATAATGAAATGGTCAGGGGTGGGGTAGTTCTAGGTTTGGTGATTCAGAGAATAGATGGCATCATCAAAGACTCTTATCTTTCTATCTTTTTGGCCTGTCATTTTCAGCATTTTGACTTTTGACTTAAAGTGTGTACTTCCATGGCCACAAGATGGCTGCAGTAAATTCCAAGCATCGCCTCCCCAGTTATTTCCTCACATGCATCTCTTTTGAAAAATGAGGAAACCTTTAGTAGATGTGCCCCTGACAGATCTTCCCATGAGTCTCATGGATAACAACTGTACAACTGTGTCACAGGCCTTTCCTAAACCAATCACTGGCAAGAAGTATGGATTACCATAGTTCGTTTAGGTCAACCGCGATTTGCCCATGGAACTCAGAAGAACTTAGCCTCCTCTGAAGATAATGGCCATCAGACACCTGAACAAAATCAGAATTTGCTTAGTGCAGAATAAGCAGGGCAATAGCAATAGGGTAGACAGCTAACCGTGACCTCTTCTTCTAACTTTTCAATTATTTCTCTAATCCCTCCCATCAAGGAAAGACCATATTCTATCTTCTCATGAAGGCAGATTTCTTCCTTTCACTGACACACTATATTTAATTCCTGCTGATTTCATTATCTTCCCTTAAGTATCCATATGAGGTCATATAATGTGGAATATTTATTTCATGAGTAACATGAAACTCAAGATGCAAAGAGGGACAAGAATCTCCTGCCTAGTGGGCCGATGACCAGTCTCCCTCTGCTTCTGTCTTACACCCTTGAACTCCTTTCTTCTTAATTAAAACTGCGGGAGGACAGCATCCCTGCCAGTCAGTTCAGCTTCCCGGATCGACCACGATGCTGATTCCACATTCATCATTAATTCTCCCCAGTGTTAAGAATGCAGACTTGGCTGATTAAGGATTCTTGGTAGCTTATTGCAGATGTCTGAATTGCTGAAACAACGGGCAGCTAGGCGGTGTCTTTTTGATCTACATAAACGTGGGATGTGGAAGAAGAAAAGAGGCATTTTTCTTTCCCCTCCAGACATCTCACTTGACATTTAGCAAGGGACATTTGTTAGAATGTCAGTTTGATAAAACTGTTTGCAGGAGTCACCCAGCATTTGCTACTGAGCTCTAACAATTGTTAAGAGCCATAATTACTCTGGGCAGGTTTAAAGAAAAAAATATTATCAGAAGATTTGGGCAAAATATCTTCAAGCAAGTAGCTATGCTTCTTTTCTTTTAACTTTTTGTTGCATTACAATTTCCCTGATACACTCCCACTGAGTCTGAACTCTGGATTAGTAGCAAAGTTACCAACAGTTGTCATGGCAGATGGGAGTGTAGAATACATCAGAGAGACAAGTGGTATGGGCTGCAGAGATGTCTTCAAATATAGAAGATATAAAGCCTAGGAGTGGTATTTTATATCTGGATATCATGGCATTAAGTAATAATAATAATGATTAATAATAGCAAACACTTGTATTGAATTTACTATGAACTACTTAACTGTCCTGAGAGCTTTACATATAGGAGCTCATTTCATAATTCCAATCCTATTAACAGGCAGTATTATTATCTCCATTTTACTGATGAGGAAATTGTGGCACAGAGAAGTAAAGAAACTTTACTTCTTCAGCCAACTATCAAAAGCTGATCTTCAGAAATTCAGTCCTGCTATGTAGACAAAAATTTGAACTAGAATTGAACAGAAAAAGATAGCAGAGCCTCACTCATAGCTATTATATTATATTATCTCCTGATAGAGCCCATGCATTCATGTACTTTATAGTGTGACTATGAGGAGGGCTATTCTTCCATTTCCTCATCTATTGAGTAGTTGTAACAAAAAGGCTAATATTTATCGAGAGCTTACTATATGCTGGGTTCTATTAGGGGCTTGTTACTGTCTTGGCTAATTCTCACAGTGACCCCATGGGGCAGGCGTAATTAATAAGTCTTCAGAGAGTCTCCTAATCTAGGAAACTAAGGAAGAGAAATGTTAGATAACTCACTTGTAGTTAGTGAGACTGAGATCCAAAACCAAGAAACCTGGCTTTGGAGCCCAGATGTGAATGCTATCTCTCTCACTGAATAATTGTAAAAATAATATAACACATAATATAGATATACATTTTTGATAAGATGAAATAACCAATCAAATTAAAATGTACTTATATTTTTGTTTGGGGGAAGGTGACTATACTGTTAGCAACATGCTTTGTTCTTTCCTTCATTTATTGAAAGCCATTTTTTAATGATTTTCCATGGGCAGCATCTTTATGGGGCACTGTTTATAGAAAGGTAAAAATGACATAGTCCTTCTCTAAAAGCTTTACAGTTGAGAGGAAAAACAGTCATGGAATCACACAACTTACAGTGCAGTGGCTACAGAGGGCAACAACATCTATTATCCCCTCAGAGGTCTTCTGCGTGAGCCCCTTGGGGCCACGTTTTTCCTCTATTTGTGGCATGGTGGGGAGGGGAAGGCTGTGTAGCCCCTAGATCTCTTTGGAGAATGGATGTGGACATTCATAAGAGGATTCCTGTGGAGCACTTAGAAGGTTTTAAGAAAAGTTGCCTCATTACAATTTCGAGGTTCTAGTATCCCAAAATGCCACCTCAACCTCCATCAAAGGCTGATCTTCAGAAATTCAGTCCTGCTATGTACACAAGGCAGGATGTTCCCGGGAGGAAACAGCAGTTCTCCTGCAGCTTTGCAGGCCCACAGTTTGCTGACCCCCACAGCCTTTGTTTGAAGCTGGGTCCCTGTCAGGTACAAAGGTGCTGTGTTCATTTAGTTTCTTTCTTGTTGACTGAAGGAAAGACTCATTTAGACCACTTTAAGAAAGAGGGGTTTTTATCAGGGTACAAAGGACGAGGACAATAGTGGAGTATGGCAGTTAGGGATGTAGCCTCTGAAGCCTTACGAGTTCGGTTCGCCCCCTGATCCAACAAGCAGTAGCCTTGAAACGTCCACGAGTCACTTTCCCTCTTTGTGACTCAGTTTTCACATGTGTTAAATGAGAAAATAACAGTAATGAGCTCATGGTGAGTTTTGTGATGATTACGTGAGTTAGTATATGGAAGGCGCTAGAAGAAAAGCTAGCACTGAGTAAACATTCAAGAAAAGTAGCTTTTATTATTGTCATCAGGATCTTGAAGCTCTTGATATTAGTTACAATCTCCCGCTCTCTCTCACCCTCATGACATTTGTGATTTTCCCCGTGTATTTCTGCTTAGCCATTTGTCTGGTGTTTCATAACTGCGGTATAGACATGGCCCCTCACAGTCTCAACCCTATCTCGTGCATCCTTCCCTTTCCAGCCCCCATTGCCAACAACACGAATATCTCCTTGTTTCTTAGTTCTGATTCCTGAGACTGAGAGTCTCCTGGCTTAGCTCACCTTCTTAAGGAAGGCATTTAGCTTTGGGCATAGCAAGCATTGTGGATCTGGTATCTATGCTTGGTCCAACTGGCTGTGTCACAGGTTGGCATCTTAAGTTTGTTTGGGCTGCTATAATACCACAGATTGTGAGACTTATTAAACAACAGAAATTTACTTCTCAGAGTTCTGGAGTCTGGAAGTCCATGATCAGGGTGCCAGCATAGTTGGGTTCTGATGAAGGCCTTCCTGCAGGTTGCAGACTAAACTTCTTGGTCTTTCCTCATACGGTGGAAGGGTCTAGGGAGCTCTGTGGGCTCTCTTTTATAAGGACACTAATCTCATTCACGAGGGCTCCTTTCTGTTGACCCAAGCACCTCCCAAAGGCCCACTTCCTAATACCATCACTTTGGGGGTTAGGATTTCAACATGTGAATTTTGGGAGGACATAACACTCAGACCGTAGCATTTTGGAGTTATTTAGGCCTGCTTGTTTGTCCAGAGTTCTGTGGGTCAGTGTCCCTCAGAAGGGGACATTCTAAGGCACGACTTGTCTAATGCAAATAGAATCAAGTGGAAGAATGGAATATTGGGCCAGGAAGTATGTTCTTAGTAATATTATACAGTGAACTGTTGCTCCATCTGTACATTCCTCATTTCTTCATTGCAGCTCTTCAATTCTGCCTTTACGCCAGGACTGGTTCATTTTTGAGTCTTCTAAACCAAGCATAACGCTGGACATATTGTATATTTAAACACTTATTACATGTTTACTAAATCTTTGGTAAATAAATGAATGAAAAAATATCAGGTATCCCCTCTATTTTCTTTTGTGAAGATAATGTTTAAAATTAATACACTACTTACAACTAAATTATTTCTTATTGGACTTTAGTTTTAATTCCAGACTCTACATTATGACCTTAATTTATGCTACATAATTTAATTTTCCTAATGACCCCAAAGATAAAATTTATTGTCCCCATTTAACATACGAGAAAACTGAGCCCTAGAAAGTAATTTAGCTGGACCCATTTAGATATTAAGCAGTAAAGCATGCACTTAAATCTATGTTTGTTTTATTTCAGAGCTGATGTTTTTCACGCTATATTATTGTATGGTTGTGATAGTTTGTGTTGTTGATTTTTGGTCCACTCCTATAGCTGTCAAGATCTCTTTGAATGGTTATTATAACATTCTCTTATCTACCTCCCCACCTGTTGTCATGGGCAAATTTATAAGGTATGCATTCTGTTTAATATTACAAAGTCAAATATAGAATGCATGGCTCAAGTGTGGAGTGCTCCCTAAAGATTAGTGCCAAAGTAATTAATCAATTTTCTCTGGGTACAGTGTTCAGATAGTTACCAATCGACTTAATGGTACTGTCAATCAGCTCACAGTTCTTCATCTTGGCCTGAAGGAGGTCGTGAGATATTCTGTTAATGCTATGGGGAAATGAATTCACACTTGCACGTGAATTTCATTCCCCTATAACCATCTTCCAGGCAATACTTGCCTCTACAGTGCATCTATTCCTCATCACCTTGTTTTAAGAGAAAGTTCAATATTTCCTACCAATGGCCGATTTCACAAGGAGGACAATAATGGGAAAGTTCCTTTTTCAAAAAGAATTTTTCATCACTGGAAATTTTGCATTCTCTCACTGCCTCTGAGCATAGTATTTATTCATTGAGAGCTGCAGATCTACTAGAAAAAGCCCAGAAGGAAGAGCCTAACTGGAACTTCATGCCCCATCGCTGAGCATATACACATCTGGCTCCTCTGTTTCACTATTTGAAATGCACCAGACTCATTAGACACAGACTCTACCCCCACATAGTAGCAAGTCAGGACTAAGGGAACAGTGTTCTGACTTTGGCTTCTGAGATCTTTCAAATTTACTATAGACATGGGGAAAACATAAATGTCAAGTCACGTTGGAGGGCTTTTCACTTGTGAAGATATTGACCAGAGGGTATTTAGAGGAGGGCATTTTCTTCCTTTTAACTATTTCTTATGTTTAGAAAGAAGATTATGAATTGGGCTAACATATGGAGACAGGTTAATGAAACATCTTATTTTATAGACTATAAAGACTGACTGATCATAGGTTAAATAATAGATGGTTTATCCTGGTTTGTAACCTTTTGGGAAGTCGTGATGACATTAGAAAAACTTTGAGAATTAATACAAGTAATAACCTTTTCCCCATAAATTTCTCGTAAATAAAACACACATACACACACACAAGGAATATATCTAATTTCTAGGTGTTTAAGAGCCAATGAAGCCTACTCTTGGAAACTAGGTCAAAGACCCTTAGGTCAGACAGTATTTAAGAAAAGATGTAAGTTGAATTTATCCTTGAAGTTGATGGGATTAAGTAAATTATAAAACTGTGTAATAAAAATAGATGTTATATAACTCTTGGCTGATTTGATTGAGTCTCTGGCAATCATTGTTCATTTTCAAAACAGCTACAAAATGTGTGTATGTGTTTTCAGATTTTATTGCTCAACAATAGACCCAAAAGGTTGGCATGCTCCCCCATATTTCTGAAGAAGTTGGTATGTGTGTCTCAGGGGAGGACAGATCAGATTTCAGATATGCCTATGTAAATCTGGTAAGTGATTTTCAACCTGGAGCAGGAATGAAGCTGGGATTAAGTAGGGAGGAACTTTTGAACTAGCTAGCTAATTTTCTAATAGAATATAAGTAAGAACTGTGATCCAGCAAATACATATGGTTCTTGTTGAGAAAGGAAATAAGATAAAGTAGCCATAGCAATGAAGAGGAAAAGGCAGGGATTAAGCCATATTAATGTATACAGTGTATTCAAAATATGGGCATTTGGGGCACTTTCTTTTAGGCAAATAATTTTTTTTATTTGGGGGGTGGGGAAAATGGGTGGAGGTAATCAAAGGTTTATAAGGTAAATAAGTTCTGAGGATGTAGTGTACAGTATGGTGACTATAGTTAACAATACTGTATTGTATATTTGAAAGTTGCTAAGAAAGTAGATTTTAAAAGTTCTCATCACAAGAAAAAAATTTGCAACTATGTGAGGTGATAATATTAACTAAACTTATAGTGGTAATCATTTTACAATATGTACATATATCAAATCATTATTGACATGAACTAATACAATGTTATATGTCAATCACATCTCAATAAAACTGAAAAAAAAAGGAAAAAAACTAAATCTAGTACCGACTTGCCTGAGTGTAGTTGGTATTTAATAGTAAAACTAGATAATTGGAAAATAAGGAAGATGGATGTTGGTAAAATCCATACAGTGGATTCCATCTGGAAAAAGCCAGAAGCCTTTTAGGGCTAGGTTTATTAATTTCAAATCCTGGGCTAGTGGGCTTGTGCTAATTCGCTGATTTGCAGATCTGCATTATTGCCAGTGACAACTGAGAAAGTTAGCTTAGAGATAGGCCAGAGTCTTGTGTAATGCTTTTTAGCAAGAAACTTGCAGTTTCCAGAATCACTAGATATAATCAGAGGATAGGATACGTTGTCATACCCTGCATTCAAGCACCTTTTTGCTTCCGAATCTAGGCTTATAAAAGAAAGGTAGCTGTTTGTTTACAATCAGCAGTTGACTTTGGCTTAGGTCAACTAGTTTAAGCTCATGCTGTTGGTTGACCCTCAAGGCCCTGTGGCTGATTGTTAGACCACTTTTTTCTAGTCATTACTGGAAGCTTCTCTAATATCCTGCAGCAATAACTTACTGTTTTCCTTTTATATCCTGTATATGGGCATTAAGTGTTGTCACCGAGTATTTCCTGTGATTGTTGGCATTGCAAAACAGTCAATAGTATTGGCAGGTTTTCCTTACAATTTCCCAGATAATTGTGCTATTTTAATTAGAGTGTGGATAGGCCTATAAATGAGTTGCTAGACTTTACTCAGTAAGGAGCGTCTATTTCTATTTTAACTCACTACTGGTGTTCTCTAAGGAAATGCCAAAATGCTTTCCATCTGGAATTAGGAATCCTTTATTTTCATTGGCGAAATCTGTGCTCCTGGGAAACTCTTCAGTTTAGCTCATTACTCTGTTGCCATGCTGCAAGAGATGGAAAACATCAGAAACTGAAACATCTTAATTGACACCAGGGGTAGGTAGAGCAGCTTAAAGTAATTTTGAAGGGGTTCCCGCAAATAGTGTGTTAACGTCTTATAATAGTGCTATGAAGCAGTTGGGTAGGTGTTAATATTCACACTTGTGTAAATAAGAAAACCATTTAGATACATCGTGGATATGACTGTGACTTTAGTGAAGTCACTTGGCATGCGAATTTCAGAGCCAAGTGCCCTGACTTCAAACCCATACCCACACTGGGTACAATGGAACTGTCCTCCAACCATGAGAATCTGAAGAGAGAAAGTAGGAAAGAGTAAATGACAGCAAGTACAGGAAGCAAAACTTATCTTGTTCTGTTTGGACTGGGAGTTATTGGCTTATGCTACATAAATAAGGAAGCAGTTTAGTGATGGACAAAGTCAGAGAGTTGAAGTCAGGAAGACTGACATTCCATTTTTGGCTTTGCCACCCAAGCTTTGGGACTGTGGGACTTTCTACCTCAGTTTCTTCATTTACAATTAAGATTAATAATATAGTTTATGAGGATAAATGAGATGGTCTACTAACAGGCCAGTTTGCTGGAGTTCACTGTCAAGGAGGGTTCCTAAAAGCAGCCTAGATTCCAGGAAAGAAAGGAGGCAGTGTTTGGGGAGTCGGGTGACTATTTGCCCAAACCCTTCACTTCTATTTACTTCCCTTCCCCTCTAGGGCTCTGGATCATAGAGTATACATACTCATAAATCAGAGAAATGAGAACTAACAGCTTTATATAAGGTTCTCTGAAAATGGCAAGCCTGCAAAATATAACGCAGCTCCCTGTCCCTCCTCAAACCTAAACTTTGAGGCCCAGATGATCAGAATCAGCCAGCCAGGGGCAGGTGGAGAAGCCGGAACAGAGAAAGCAAAGACCTGGTGGGGGTCACTGATAAAACCTACTGCACCTAGGTTCAGACAAATCAAAAAAAGATAATCCTCCTTACCCTGATTTACAGTGAGTAAGAAAGAACACTGACTTGACCTTTCACTCTTTCTCTGATCCTAGAAGGTTAGGCTAATGAAAATTTCCATTCAAACATAACTTATATGTTATGAGATTTGGAAAAATTCATAAAATCTCAGAATATCAAAATTGCAAGAGAATATAGAGATCACCCATTCCAGTGACTTTCTTACTCAATTAGACATGGAACTATTCACATCTCATCAAAATCTAACATCTACAATGAATTAAAATGTTGCAGCTCTTCCTGAACCAGAGGAGAAGCTCAGAGCTTTTACCTGTCCCTGTCGTGGACCCACAGTACCTTCGGAACATGTTTTGAAAACCATGGATCTAATCAAACAGCTCATTTCACATTTAGACACCGAAACCATAGACAGATTAAATGATTTTCCCGAGTCACATAGTGAATTAGTGCTTAAACTTCAACAAGGACTTAAATAGCCTTTCTCCCAATTCAGAACACTTTCTAGTTCAACATACTATGCCCCTTTGTTCAGTTATTCTGGGATTCTTCTTTGGGAATTAATTTACTACGAAGAGGCAAACCTAAGACCCTCTGCCCCTTCATTCCCTGGACTATCCATCTTTGCTGTCTGCTGATCTCATAACACCTGGCAACATAGGAAGCGTTTACCTACACAGGCCTTGTGGTAGGGAATCTCAGGGAAGAATCAGGGTGTGGGAAATTTACTTCCAATTTAAATACCTTAAATGCTTCTAGACCCGGATCCTTTTGAAATTATCTCGCTAGTTATTTATAGGCTTCTTGTTTTCCTGTGAGCATCTTTTGCATTGAAAACAAGGCGAGAGTCATTTCCAGCAGATGCACTGTACGTGGAAAGAAGATTGTGTCTAAATAGGCTACTTTTTCAAGTTTTAATTGGCCTAATTACTTCATGTTTGTAAAGTGCTTTGAAGAAGAAAGTTGCTGTATTAGTGATGCTTGTTATTATTTTAGTTCTCCCAGCGGCATTTGCTGGTTTCTTAAATTGCTCCTCTTGAAGTGACCTAATAATCAAATTACCAGGGAAGATTTCTTCTTTTTAATTTTTTTTAACTTTTTCTTTTTTTAGAGTACTATTTTTCAAACATAAGGAAAGTTGGGAGACTAATGACGTAGAGTGCAATCTTCTCTTTTGACTAATTCACTTTCCTGGGATCTTTCTAGAGTTGAGGAAGAATTGGACCTTTACTTCCTGCCTGTCTCCCAGATTCTTTGTAAGTGTTGAAGGTGGCTTTTTCAGAGGCCACATCTGCCAGTAAAATGTTCTGCCATGAACCTCTCTAAAGACCAGGCCTCCTGGGAGACTTGGAGAAATCACTGCATCTCCTTAGTAGCAGGAATGAGAAGGAAAATGAGCCTCTCTTACCCTTTCAGCCCCTCGCACAGCAGCTGGAGAGAAGGTGGAGGAGGCTGCGGGAGGGTACAGAGCTTGTAGATGCTGTCCGTAAGGATAAATATTGAAGGAGTATTTCCTCTCATGTGCCATCAGACTTTTCTCCCCCTGTAAACAGAGCTTTCTTTTGCTCACCTATGATACGGTAAAGAAATGACTTAATTTTTGAGAAAACATTTTTGATTTCTAAATTAGATGAGAGAACAGCTTCTTTGTGGAGTGGGAGGAGGAGTCTGATCTATTCTTTTCCCCAAACACAATACAGTCAGTTCAACCTCAGAAACATAAGAAGTAATGCCCCTATCAATAGCTGTCCTGCATGGAGAGCTTTCTACCTTCCAACCAATGCTCTAGGCATTATTCACAGTTTCACAACAAACTTAGGCTGTTTTTATATGTGAAAACGTAGCAAGTCAGAGAAGATGGGCGTTTGCCTGAATCGCACATGGAGGAAGAGGAGGAGCCAGAATTGGAATCCAGATGTGTCTGACTGCGCAGCACTGAAGAAGCTTCTTCAGCGATAAGCCCTGAACATATTGCAGCCCTTGCTAGGAGGTCTGAAGTCGGATATCTCATTTAATTATTATCCTAGCTTCAGTGTAATCTTTGTAAGTTTCTCACAAGTCTTGGTCTAGGAAACAAGCTCACAGATATCAGGAAACATTGGTCAAGTCACACATCTATTCAGTGGCAGCACCTCAAATTTAACTCAGGTGCTATGCGTGTCTTGCTTTTTAACTTTGTCACAGATTTCAGGGGCAATCCTGTACTTTAATTTTATGCCATAGATGTGTTTATTTTTGGACCAATGTTAATTACAGAAATCCAAGGGTTAATTACCAAAAGACCGAGCTGTCCAAGAGGCTAAGAGGCTGAAATAAGGGTGAACAAGTTACCTGGCTTGTTGGTTAAATTGCCAAAACTTTCTAAACTCAGATTCTTCTGAGTTAACATCAGAAAGTTATTTACTGTTGCGTTGTTTTCTTGGGAATATTTTTTGCAACAATAATAATAATATTTGTAACCACATCAATAATAAATAGCTAACAATGAATAAGTCCTTACTATGTGTTGTTCCAAGCACTTTTCATGAATTAATTAATTTAACCCTCAGAATTACTCCTATAGTTGGTATCATTATTAACCCTACTTTACAGGAAGGAAACATGGTCAAGTTTCAATGAACGGAAGGAAAACTGAGTGTAAACGTACAATGGTTCTAGAGCAGTGGTCTTTGTGGAAGAGAAAATCCCTTTGAGAATGTTCAGACTTTCTTTCCAGACTCTTATATAAACCGTTGTGTTTTACGAGTTGAGGTCCTGTAGTAAGTGAAACACCCCCATTTCCTTCACCCTGTATAGCTTTTGCCCTTAATCCATTGCGTAAAACTGAACGGCAGTGGAAGGAACAAACATAAAATAAAAGAAAATTAATATGTAAAAGAGCAGTGACACAAGCTGAAGGATGAAATTAACAAAAGAGGGAGGGGCTGGAGGAAAAGGAGGAAGAGAGCTTTTGGAGGTAGACTGGGCAGATGTGTAAAGAATCACATGTCTCTTTGACAGTTCATTTTTGAAAATTAGTTGCCTGAACCACCTTCCCATCTCCAGTCCTTTTCTCTCTCTGCATCTCTGTTGAATTTTCCTGTCATCATGGAAGTTTAAGACTCCTAGTATGGAGAATGAGTTCATATAACTAAACAGCCCCATCTTTTCCTTTCTCAGGCTGACTCAGGAAGGCCAGGTAGCCTTAGGTTGTTTTCCAATACAGATAATTGGCTCATATGACTTTTGTTGATTTGTGAGCAAGTCACAAAGGACATTTAACAGTTTAAGGAAAGGAGGAAAACTTCGATGCTTTTATTTTATTTAATGTTTCCCAATTAACCACCATCCATTTTAGGGTGGCAGATAATTCTAATAAAACACTGTACTTCAGAGTGATGGCAGCGTCATGGCGGAGTGAGCTTTCCTGTGAACTCTTCCCCAGATAAGATGCAACAAAAGGAACAGTCACAGACCAATAATGGAATCCCAGACAGTGAAAAGCAAGATCAGAAAGATCCACACTGCCGCACATCTGAGAGTGGAACGTGCTGGGCCCCCGGAGGAAGTGGGGAGTGGTAAGGAGAACTCCTCTCGCTCTCCATCAGATCAGCGATCCCAGTCCTAGCGGCGCCCAGAGAGGGGTGAGGGGTGGCCCTCGGCAGGGAAACCATAGCTCTTCTGGCTCTCTCAGCCAGTGGGAAACTCCCGCACAGAGGACTCAGAAGAGCCACAGGGCTACCATCAACATCTGAGCACCCCAGAGAGCAGATAAGGAGGGGCGAACGAGAAGCCCTCCACGTCAGGGACCCAGAGGGCAAAAGAGAGAGCCCCCCCTCGCAGCAAACTGGACCCTGCAGCTCAACCAACCAGACCAGACCAAGCGATCCGCGGCAGGCCAGATCAAGCGATCCTTGGCAGACCAGACCAAGCGATCCATGGCAGACCAGATCAAGTGACCCTACCCGTGGTGCGCAGTGGAAAAAAAAAAAAACTGCAGATCCCAGCAGAAAAACCTTGGCAGAGTGCAGGGGGCTTAGACTACACAGGCTTTACCACCACACAGTGGCGGCGGGTGGAAATTGCAACCAGGGATTTCCAGGATGAGGAAAAACAAAGCCAACACAGGAACCACAGTGCAAAGGTATATGAAATCACCAGACCAGAAACAAAGTGACAAGCACCCAGAAACCAACCCCGAAGACACAGAAACCCATAAACTAAATGACAGAGATTTCAAAATAGCTATCATAAAAACACTCAACGAAATACGAGACAACACAGACAAACAATTCAATGAGATTAGGAGTTTCTTCACAAAAGAGATTGAAATCATAAAGAAAAACCAGTCAGTGCTGATGGAGATGAAGAGCACAATGGAGGAAATAAAGGAGAATCTGGAATCTTTAAAGAACAGAGCTGACAATATGGAGGAAAGAATTAGCATTTTAGAGGATAGGAATACATATATGCTCCAGATGGAAGAGGAGAGAGAACTAAGACTAAAAAGAAATGAAGAAAGACTCCGAGAAATATCTGACTCTATTAGGAAATGTAACATAAGAATTATAGGTATTCCTGACGGAGAAGAGAGGGAAAGAGGAACAGAGAGCCTATTCAAGGAAATAATAGCTGAGAATTTCCCAAATCTGGGGAAGGAGCAGGAAATACCAGTAAGCGAAGCCAACAGGTCGCCTAAATATATTAACAGACAAAGGCCCTCTCCACGACACCTAGCGGTAAGGCTAGCCAGTGTCAATGACAAAGAAACAATATTAAGGTCAGCTAGACAAAACCAAAAAATAACGTACAAAGGAACTCCCATCAGGCTCGCAGCGGACTTCTCAACAGAAACTTTACAGGCTAGGAGAGACTGGAATGATATATTCAAAATACTGAAAGACAAAAACTTTCAGCCAAGAATACTCTATCCTGCAAAAATATCCTTCAAATATGATGGAGAAATAGTAACTTTCCCAGATAAACAAAAGCTAAGGGAGTTCATGGCCACGAGACCCCCACTGCAAGAAATACTCAAGAAGGCCCTCAGGCCTGAAAAAAAGAAGAGAAAGGGAATACAAAGCTTGGAGCAAGGAGAAAAATAGGTAGATGAAGTCAGAAAAATAGTAGATCTTTACCAGAATATGTTAGCAACCACTTAAATACCAAATTCAAAGATCAAAGGAAGGAACTCACCAAAAATAATATAACCTCATCACTGTAAACACACAACCACAACACAAGATAGAATAAGGTATAACAAGAACGACTTAGAAGGGGAGGAGGAAAGTGATTGAATTGACTCAGTATAAGGAAATAGGAGGCCATCAGATAATGGACTATCTCATACCCAAGATTTTTTTACCCAAACCTCAAGGTAACCACTAAACAAATAATCAAAACAAAACCACATATGATAAACAAAGAGAAAACTAGAAGAGTCATAAGACATAACAACCAAGCTGAATTGGCAGTCTGAAACAAATGGGACAAGAAACAAAGGAAACGCAAAGGAACCAGAAAATAAGTGACAAAACAGCAACATTAAGCCCTCATATATCAATAATTACCCTAAATGTAAATGGATTGAACTCTCCAATCAAAAGATACAGAGTGGCAGGATGGATTAAAAAGCAAGACCCAACAATATGCTGCCTCCAGGAAACACATCTCAGCTCTAAAGACAAGCGCAGGCTCAGAGTGAAAGGATGGAAGACTATACTCCAAGCTAATGGCAAACAAAAGAAAGCAGTTGTTGCCATACTCATATCAGACAAAGTAGACTTCAAGATAAAACAGGTTAAGAAAGACAAAGAAGGGAAATATATAATGATAAAAGGGAGACTCCACCAAGAAGACATATCACTTATAAATATATATGCACCCAACATAGGAGCACCAATGTACATGAAGCAACTATTAACAAACCTAAAAGGAGACATCAACAACAACACAATAATAGTAGGGGATCTTAACACCCCACTTACATCAATGGTTAGATCATCCAGACAAAAAGTCAATAAAGAAATAGTATACTTAAATGAAAAACTGGACGAGATGGACCTAGTAGACATATACAGAGCACTCCATCCAAAAACAGCTGATTACACATTCTTCTCACGCGCGCATGGAACATTCTCTAGGATAGACCATATGTTGGGAAACAAAGCAAGCCTCAATAAATTTAAGAAGATTGAAATCATAACAAGCATCTTTTCAGACCATAATGCTATGAAACTGGAAATGATCCATGAAAAAAAAAGTGGGAAAGTGACAAAAATGTGGAGATTAAACAACATGCTACTGAACGACCAATGGATCATTGATGAAATTAAAGGAGAAATCAAAAACTATCTGGAAACAAACAAAAATGATAACATGCCATATCAAACCATATGGATGCAGCAAAAGCGGTCCTGAGAGGGAAACTCATAGCAATACAAGCCCACCTTAACAAACAAGAAAAAGCCCAAATAGGCAACCTTAAATTACACCTAACAGAACTAGAAAAAGAAGAACAAAGAATGTCCAAAGTCAGCAGAAGGAGATAAATAATAAAAATCAGAGCAGAAATAAATGAAATTGAGACCAAAAAAACAGTAGAAAGGATTAATGAAACAAAGAGTTGGTTCTTTGAGAAGATAAACAAAATCGACAAACCCTTAGCCAGGCTTACTAAGAAAAAAAGAGAAAAGGCTCAAGTAAATAAAATTAGAAATGAAAGAGGAGAAATTACAACGGATACCACGGAAATACAGAGGATTATAAGAGAATACTATGAGAAATTATATGCCAACAAATTGGACAATCTAGAAGAAATGGATAAATTCTTAGACTCATACAACCTCCCAAAACTGAACCAAGAAGAAATGGAGAATCTGAATAGAACAATCACAAGTAAAGAGATTAAAATAGTAATCAAAAACCTCCCAAAAAATAAAAGTCCAGGACCAGATGGCTTCTCTGGTGAATTTTACCAAACATTCAAAGAAGATTTAATACCCATCCTTCTCAAACTATTCCAAAAAATAGAGGAAGATGGAACACTTCCTAAATCATTCTACGAGGCCAACATCACCCTGATACCAAAGCCAGACAAAGAGAATACAAAGAAAGAAAATTACAGGCCAATATCGCTGATGAACAGTGATGCCAAAATCCTCAACAAAATATTGGCAAACCAAATACAACAAGATATTAAAAAGATCATACACCACGATCAAGTGGGATTTATACCAGGGATGCAGGGATGGTTCAACATCTGCCAATCAATCAACGTGATACATCACATCAACAAAACAAAGAATAAAAACCACATGATCATCTCAATAGACGCAGAGAAGGCATTTGACAAGATACAACATCCATTTATGATAAAAACTCTCAACCAAATGGGAATAGAAGGAAAGTACCTCAACATAATAAAGGCCATATATGACAAACCCACAGCCAACATCATACTCAACAGGGAAAGACTGAAAGCCATTCCTCTGAGAACAGGAACGAGGCAGGGCTGCCCACTCTCACCACTCCTGTTCAACATAGTACTGGAGGTTTTGGCCAGAACAATTAGGCAAGAAAAAGGAATAAAAGGGATCCAAATAGGTAACGAAGAAGTGAAACTCTCACTATTTGCAGATGACATGATTGTATATGTAGAAAATCCTAAAGAATCTGTTGGAAAACTATTAGAAACAATCAACAACTACAGCAAAGTTGCAGGGTACAAAATCAATCTACAAAAATCAGTTGCATTTCTGTATGCTAATAATGAACTAACAGAAAGAGAGCTCAAAAAGATAATACCATTTACAATTGCATCAAAAAGAATAAAATACCTAGGAATAAATCTCACCAAGGAGGTGAAGGACCTATACAAAGAGAACTACTAGACATTATTGAAAGAAATCCATGATGACATAAAGAAATGGAAAGATATCCCATGCACGTGGATTGGAAGAATAAACATAGTTAAAATGTCTATATTACCTAAAGCAACCTACAGATTCAATGCAATCCCAGTCAGAATCCCAAGGACATTCTTCACAGAAATAGAACAAAAAGTACTAAAATTCATATGGGGCAACAAAAGACCCCAAATAGCTAAAGCAATCCTTCAGAAAAAAGAACAAAGCAGGAGGCATCACAATCCCTGACTTCAAAACATACTACAAAGCAATAGTAATCAAAACAGCATGGTACTGGTACAAAAACAGACACACAGATCAATGGAACAGAATCGAAAGCCCAGAAATAAAACCACACATATACAGACAGCTAATTTTCGACAAAGGTGCTAAGAACATACAATGGAGAAAGGAAAGTCTCTTCAGTAAGTGGTGTTGGGAAAACTGGACAGCCACATGCAAAAGAATGAAATTGGACCATCCGCTATCGCCATTCACAAAAATTAACTCAAAATGGATCAAAGACCTGAAGGTGAGACCTGAAACTATAAAACTCATAGAAGAAAATATAGGCAACACACTATTTGACATTGGTCATAAAGGAATCTTTTCGGATGACATGCCTACCCAGACTAGGGAAACTAAAGAAAAAATAAACAAGTGGGACTTTATCAGATTAAAAAGCTTCTACAAGACAAACGAAACCAGAATCAAGATGAACAGACAACCCACCAGCTGGGAGAGAATATTTGCAAAACATACGTCGGACAAGGGGTTGATGTCCATAATATATAAAGAACTCACACAACTGAACAACAAACAAACAACCCAATCGAAAAATGGGCAGAGGAAATGAACAGACACTTCTCCAAAGAAGATATACAGATGGCCAATAGGCACACGAAAAGATGTTCAACATCACTAATCCTCAGGGAAATGAAAATCAAAACAACACTAAGATATCATCTCATGCCCATTAGAATGGCTATAATCACCAAGACAAAAAACAACAAGTGTTGGAGAGGATGTGGAGAAACAGGAACCCTCATACACAGCTGGTGGGAATGCAAACTGGTGCAGCCTCTATGGAAAACGGTATGGAGAATTCTCAAAGACTTAAATATAGAGATGCCCTATGACCCAGCCATCCCATTACTGGGAATCTATCCAACGAACCTGAAATCAACAATCCAAAGAGGCTTATGCACCCCTATGTTCATTGCAGCATTATTCGCCATAGCCAAGAAGTGGAAGCAAGCTAAGTGTCCCTCGACTGACGATTGGATTAGGAAAATGTAGTATACATATACAGTGGAATATTACTCAGCCATAAAAAATGACAAAATCGTCCCATTTGCAACAACATGGATGGGCCTGGAGTGTATTATGTTAAGTGAAATAAGCCAGAAAGAGAAAGACAAACACTGTATGATCTCACTCATATGTGGAATATAAACCAACACATGGACAGAGAAAACTGGACTGTGGTTACCAGGGGCAGTGGGGGTGGGGGGCGGGCACAAGGGGTGAAGGGAGACATATATATGGTGATGGACAAACAAAAATGTGCAACCCAAAAATCACAATGTTAAAAACCATTAAAACATCAAAAACAACAAGAACAACAACACTGTACTTCAATTTATACACAGTATTTCATTGAAAAGTTTCATGCGAATTAGGTTTAAAAAATTGAATCTTGTTTTCATATGGGTTAATTTTAAGTCCAATTTTTCATTTCTAAAATTATGATTTTTTATTTCAAATTCATCTCTATTGCTTTTGTCTCCCACCTCTTTTGTCAAACTCGGTACCAATCAAGTGTTTGTGATCTAGCAACAAGTACGTAGACCTTTTCAATGGAGAAACCATCTAGTTAAAGATCTCTGGTCTTTTGGCACACAAGGTTGATAACTGGTGCTCTGTACTTCCTACAGGAGGCACGTGATGTCTTTCCTTTGAGGATGTGAGGATTGATCAGTGGGTTCAGATGGTCCTCAGGCACGACCATCTGTTAAAAATTTACCATTAGCCATTAACCTAATGGATTTTAGGTGATCATTGCTCAGATTCATTGTTTCTTTAGAAGTTGAAAAAATTCATGATTTTCCAATTCTATCAATCATTTAGCATTGATTACTTGGTATTATTCTATAAAGAGGAACTTTCCCAGTAAGAAAAGGCCATTTTAGAACTGAAAGGGACTGAGCCATATATATTTCTGCTCATTTTATTGATAAGGAATACTAGTGCTGAAATGATTTCAGAAGAAATGTGATGACTTGCTCAAAGCCATGCAGATATCTGTCCTCTGGCTAGAACAAGGATCTGGTACATCACTTCATAGTAAGAGGCTCCTCCTAGATTAGATCGGGCATCTCTAGCTCCAATGTCTACAGGGGCCAGGGAGGTGCCACATGAGTGCCTTAGGGCTGTATAATACAGTGGGTGTGATGGGGCTTGTGGCCAAAATTGAGCTCTTGTGAAAGCCTTTAAATTCTCAAACTTAAAACACCATGCTGGGCAAAAATACACACCAATGAGTACAAATTCTGAGTAGATGTTTAGACCATTTTCTCAGACAGTGCAAATGCATATATCTCTCGTTAGAGAGGTAGAGAAATGGATTAATGGCTAAAATGACACATAAAAGTAGCAGGATGGCCTGGTAAAGGAGTCACCATATATAGGAATATTCAGTTCATTATTTTTCTCAGTTTCTAAAGTTATTAAAGGACTCAATCATATCTACCAAAATCAGCTTTCATAGACATGTATATTATAAACATGATGAGAAAGGTATTAGCTGTACAGACCATAAGAAAAATGGTGCAATTTTGAATTGCTTTCCATCTTTATTGCTACTGTTCTGGAGTGCCTGTTTTTCCTGCTATAGAATCCCTCAATTTTAGCATCATATTCTCACCCATATTAGAGCTCAGTAGTTAAAAACTCAGACTCTGAAATTAAACAGACCCACCACCACTTAGCTTTCTAACTTTGGGAAGTTAATTTAACATCTCTAAGTCTCTATTTCTTCAGTTGTGAAATGGGAACCCCCATAGTAAATGCCTCATAATGTTATTTTAGGGAATAACTGAGATAATTTCATGAGGATTAAATGAAGTAATGCATGTAAAGTCCTTAGTGCTTTGCCCACCACAAAGTAAGCATGCAACGCCCATCTCCTCTTTTATGTATCATTTTTTCAAAGCCTTGGAAAGAACTTTTCCAAGAGTCAAATACTTTGTTACTTGGTCAGGCTTATTTTTTGTCAGTTAAAACCACACTTCAATTGGTACCAGAGACGTTTCGTCGACTTCAAAAAAAAAAAATTGTAATGACCCAGTAGTTGCTTTGATTGGAAAATCAGTGTGAATCCCATACAGTGCCCCTGAATGTCTCCTAGGACTTAGTGCAGAGGGAGGAGCAAGGGCCCCTGTCCCAAAGAGAGGGCACGAGTCACTATGTGACCCTGGAAGCTGAACCAAGCCTTCACCCAGTTGTTCTGCAGGTTGCCTGAGAGGATGCTGCATTGCCTTTACTTATAGTCAAATCGCCGTGACCATAAGGTGGCTGGGCTACTGAAGAATGCCTTACCTTTCATATTCGGTTAGGCCCATGCACCCATGTGCATGCAAACACAAACACACACACACACACACACATCTAATAATTGCTGATTGATTAATTGATGTTAGGAAAGCACTGCTGTCTAAAAAGACCTTTACCACACTGATTGTAGGATTGTTCTTTTCCCTTCTATAAACAATCTTTCCTTCTTTCAACTGTTTTTTTCAATAGTCTACCAAAAAATTAACATTTGAAGTTACCAATCACTCACAAAGTATAGACTAATCAGGATGATTTTTCTCAGGTTTGTCAACTTTAATGTTTATGGTAAAGATAAAGAATGTTACATTACATCTTTTACATCTAGGTACTGGTATACCAAATCCATGAGTTATTTTCTTTAATTAAGTGTGCAATTGTGTGTGTGTGTGTGTGTGTGTGGTGAAGGTGGGGAAGGGAGGAAAGAGGGATTCTTTTGTAGTTTGGTGAAAGGTATACTTGATTTGGTCCTAGCAACACCGAGTAATCTGATAGCTGGACTCTTCCAGCATCACTAGGAGGTGGAACATATGTGGAGTGATAGGAAGGACACGGAATTCCCTAAGTACAGGGAATATCTTAGTCTGTTCAGGCTGCTATAATAAAATCCTGTAGACTGGATGGCTTATAAACAACGGGGATTTATGTCTTATAATTCTGGAGTCTGGGAAGTCCACGATCAAGCAGATTCAGTGGCTGGTGAGAACCTGCTTCCTCATAGACAGCTGTCTTCTCAGGGTTGCACCTTCACATGGCAGAAAGGATAGGGAGCTCTCTATGGCCTCTTTTACAAGGGCACTAATCCCGTTCATGAGGGCTACACCTTCATGACTTAAGCACCTCCCAAAGGTGCCACCTACTAATGCCATCACACTGGGCATTAGGTTTCAACATTTAAATTTGGGGGGGGGGGCACAAATATTCAATCTATAGCAGACCCCTATCTTATTTCTCTTTAACACTTGTCTTAATACCTAACACATACGTGATCCTAAAGCAATGTTTGGTGAACTGAATTGAAAATAAACTTTGTGTATATTTCCTACAGTCAAGCCAGGAGAGAAAAAGACCTAAATCAAATGACTCAACAGATGGAATTCTACCTTTTCTAGAGAAGCAAATTTTCCATGTTATAGTATACACCTGTCGTTACATTTTTCCCCCGATTTATACCAAAATTTTTACCTTTCTTAACTCCACTTAAGTCTCTTACATTATCTCTTGGATATTTATACCATCGAAGTATTGATAGTATGTCCTCACTTACGCAAGCAATACTTAAGCAACTTCTTTACTCTTCTCTCATAAGTCTGTCTCTCCATCAGTTTTGCGTTCCTCTCTGGACCATTGCCAACTCCACTACATCAGTCACTGTAAAAGCTGCCAGAATGGAGCTTAGGATTCCTGAGCACGGACAGCTGTCCTGTGAATGAGATGCGGTATCATCTCTGTTTATCCATAAAGTAGCACTTAGAGCATTGTAGCCTTAGTTTTCCTTTTATATTTACACATTTATTTTCTTTTATATTTATGTCTGTATAGACTGAGAGCCCTTTCAGGGCAGGATCAAGATTCATTTTTATATTCTCAGTCTTGCAGTGGTTGAAGGATAATTGGTGCTAAATAGATATTAACTAAATGAGTACAGTGATATAAAGTTTTATTGTCTCCCCCACCCTCTGCCCCATGTTCCTTTAATGAAAATGATTTGATATGGTCCTAAATGTCACGGATTCTTTCTTTTCAATGTTTCTATCCTTGTCTATGATTTAAAATTGATCAAAGTTGAGCATATAATGAAGATATAAAACACTGTTCTAGGGTAAGATAAACTTCTACGGTAAACTTTTCTTTTACGTCCTTTAATTTCTTTTCCTTTACTATCAAATATTTAAATTATTTAGATGGCATTTGGTTTGCATATGGTTCTTGTTTACTTTTGCTTTTTCCAACAGTCTGACAGAGCCTGGAGAAATTGATATAGTAAGCTAGAAAGATTCAATAGTTGATAATCTATTTATACTTTGATACCCTTTATTTTGTATTCTTTGGTTTTTCCTGCTATGACACAGAGGAGAAACTTTCTGGACAATGTTTAAACAAGAAAATTGGATGAGAATATTTATTCTATTTATTTGTGTATCTTATTATCATTATTTTATAAATATACTACGTATATGAAATATACATTCTGAGATTTTTATCAAGACTTCCAAAAACAATGATAGAATATTTTAAATGACATCTTCCTGGATTTGGACCCCTGAAAACATTCATTATATGTGTGTTCAATTATGAATTTATTTTGTTCGGAAACATCATCAATTTTTCGTAAGAACTCCAATTACATATTTTTTCATTTATCATTTATTATTTTAGGTAATAGTAAAGTAGATATTGTTGGACCATATTACTCCTGGAGATATTAAGACACTGGAGATTTAAGTATGACATAATAAAATGGTGACATGTTTGAAGCCCATTCTGAGTGAAGAAGTATATTTCTATATTATCTGAATGGATATTCAGTAGTGACAAAAAGAACATCCTCCTAATATTTCAAACAACAGTGAACTTGCCAGTTTTATATTTGTTTTCTTAAATCGTGGTCACTTACTTACATGTTACCTTGCTTGTATGTCTTTTGCTTCTAATTGGTGGTCTGCAACAATCAAAGAATCCATCTAACAAGTTTGAAAAGCACATACATTTTTCTCTCTAGTACAGTTCTCCAGCTGGTGTCTGGACTAAGAAAATAGCTGTCATCACTGCTGCTAAAACCACACCCTTACCGCTGTGGTGACGTGGGTCCTGATTTACTTTCAGATGAATCATGGGAAGAAGGAATGTATATATAGCAATTGGAGCACGATGATCCTGTGAGCGCCTTATACATATCCTTTATGTTATCAGAGACATCTTCCACGCTGCCTGGACTACCTCTGGAGAGACTCAGGCCATCTCCGCCAATTCGATAATTTGTCACATTTGAAAGGTACTTCATTTTGGTGACAGCTTGTTAGAAAGCCACCCTGACCTTTATAGATCTCCACTCCATTAAGTACAATTAATAAGAAGCTCTTGCCGTAGGCGTGAGCTCTTTGCTTGGGGAAATTGGGGGATCTTGTCAGAAAGGTGTGGAAGATGATGGGATACCAGGGAAGGAGAGAAAGGTTGGCATTAATCAATCAACAGCCTAAGTGAGTGACAGGGGTGGGTTCCCTTTAGCTTTCCAGTTGTTAGATATTGAAATAAATGACTTTGCTGCTGTTGACGTCACCAAAACACATCTTTTGATGCTTCTGGCAATTTACCTCTCAACTGTGTCCCATTTATCATTTTCAGCCTACATTAGGGATCTCTTATTCCTGTTGCAGGGTTATTGCCAATTCTTGTATGTGTATGGTGTGTTTGTGTCCACACATGTGTGTGTATGTGTGTGTGGTTCTTGCTCTTTTCAAATGACAAGTTCCACAGTAGGAACAGAGCATGAATGCTTCTCATTTCTCTCGGAAGTCTCAATTTAACATGAATTGAATAGATGATGAAGCGGGTAAGAATGCAATCAACAGTGAGTGGCAGTGATGCTGTCCTCAAAGGAGGTGAGCAGGGGAGAAGACAAAAATCAACCCTCGTGCTATGTGTTAATTTCCATGTTGTAGAAATACAGTAATACGCCCTGGCAACAGCACCCTCAGGAAAGAGCCAAGTTTTGGTCGGCATCCCTAGCTGGCCAATTTGGTCTTAATCAGTTGTTTGTCATTGCCTGGCACGACAGCTTGCATAGTTATTATACATTTATTTCCTTTTATTGGGACCTATTGTGATGCCCTTGCTGCCATAACAGAACACCTGAATTTCATAAAAGGAGGTTTTTTTTCTGTCCTGTGCATTAAGCCTGTGAGTTTAGTGTGGTTTTAAAACATGGCATTTATGCTTAAAAATAAACATATAAATGTTAGACCCAAGCCAATCTTCCTCAGCAAAAAGAGGAGGACTGGCATTGGATGTTAGCTCAGGGATAATCTTCCTCACAAAAAATAAATAAATAAACATAGAGACACTATATACATCCCTGTGGGTATCTGAACTCAGTAGCTGATATTTCTGTCTCTTCCTCCACCTTCTTTGTTAGGCTTTTGCTACTGGCTCAGACAATTGAAAGTATAAGCCTAGATATAGCGTTTTATTATTCTGATCTCCTGACTTTAAGTTGTGAAACATGGTTGAACTAAATTTAGGGTACACAAGTAATTTTCCATGTATTCAATTTCCTTGGAATGATTTCTTTGCAATGTTTAGACAGATCAAGCTTTTTTAGTCTAGCCTTCAAGACCCTCAATTATCTGGCTAAAATAGACTTTCTAATCCCCTTTTCAGTACTCCCTTCAGATGACCACTAGACTATCTATATTTCTAATACCTATGTGGAACGACTTGGATGTCACGGTTTTTTGAGCTTGAACAATGGCTTGAACATGTATTAACTTCATGACTTCAGGTAATTATCTGTTTTAAATTCCTCGAGCCCTAGATTACTCATCTTTAAAATGGTGTAATAATACTTACGTCACGGTCTTATTGTAAAAATGAAATGAAGCATTATGCTTAAGATACATAACTTAGTATCAGGCTTATGGTAACTGACCAACGAAACACCGGCTAGATCTTGTATTTCCCTTCTGAGTTTTTATTCCTGCTATTTACTCTGTCTGGAGTCATTCTTGTCTATTTTTCATGTTTGCGTCCTACCATCATATGCCACCAGAAATTCTACTTGCTATAGGAAGTATACTGATTCTTCTTCTTTGATTTCTTAAAACACATCGACGACTCTCTCATTCTACACAAATAGAATTTTTAAAATATATTTACTTAGATTAGAAGTTTGCTAAGAGCAAAGAGCATGCCATGTGCATATCTGTACCCTTTCTAGCTCTTAATATAATGCTGGTCCTGAGTAGCCATTCAATAAATGTTTGCTGAAGGGAATGCTTTTATCAACAGACGTTACAAGCATTGACCTTCAGATAAACTGATTTAGGTAGATTCTGATTAGCTCTAAAAGTTGAAATCCTTAACGTGCAATTGACTCTGAATTCTCATCTCTCCCCAAAGGCTTCTCATTTGTTGGTGAGGGATTGATTGCCATTTGCTGGGTTATAAATAAGCATGACTTTATATAGTGTGCAAGGAATTCATTGTTGTTTGAGAACAGATAATCCATGAAATATATCATTCTATGGATGAATAATGGGGCAAACTATCTTCTTTGAATGTTGGTTAGATCTCTTTCCTTTTTTTTATCCTGTAGACCCTGTTGCCCACACCTTCATCACATTGCATTGTAATATTTTTGTGTCTCTGGCTATCCCATTAGATTTTTCAGGACAAAGGCCACAACATTCCTATTTATATGTCTTTAATGTGGTGCCTATTACATAGTAAGTGTTTACTAATGTCTGTTGAATGATTGGATGAATGAATAAATGAGGCAGTTCTGACAACAAAGAGAAAGTCTCTTAGGGTGTAATCAACATGAAATGAATTAGAGAAAAAAAAAATGACATTCCTTTAGAGAAAAATGAGATGGATAAAATGGGCTTTATTTTGACTAGACCTACAACGGCTCCAAATATTTCCAGCCCTACATAACACACATAAAAAACACTCAAGAAGTATTTGTTGAAAAGCCAACGAAAGAAGGAAGTAAAAAATGCATGAACAAATGAACACATCAGCTAAGGTCCAGAGAAGTCAAGTGAGCTGTCGAAAGCTGCATAGCTAATAAAAGGCTAAGCAATGTTTCAAAACCAGGTCCCTTCCCAGTTAAACATTATTTATTTCTTCCTCCTCACTGTTTGCATGGTCTTTTGTATGTCCAGTGATGGGTTTATTGCATTGCTACTATTTGCTTGTTTTTGTCCATTTCCCCTACTAGACTGGAAACTCCATGAAAGGCAGAACCTTGCTTTAGTTATCCCTGTAAACTTAACATCCAGAAGAGTAAATGGCACTAAATGGCCACTGGATAAATTGTAAACAAATAGAAACATCCTCCTTTTATCGTATCACAGAAGAACTATCCAAGAGAACCTTCTGCAATGATGGTTATAGTCTATAATATATGGTAGCCACTAGTCACCTGTGGCTACGGAGCACTTGAAATGTGACTAGTGTGAATAAGGAACTGAATTTTAAATGCTGTTTAATTTTAATTTAAAAAGCCATGTGTGGCTTCTGGCTACCTTATTAAAAGCACAGCCTTACTCAATGCTTGTTTTTGTACTGCCTCCAATTGTCTTCATGAAGATATGGAATTCCCTTTCCATTACCACATCACCAACACACAATGAAACTTGCTCCACTTCTTCTAGAACAATTTCAATTTCATAGTTATATTCATATTATTGTGAATTTCATATCACAATATTTGGCTTTTTTCCTTCCTCCCAGCATGATGCCTAATTATCTCAAACTCTAACGTATTTCTTTATTCTGATATTGACCCCATTAGAGGCAATATTTTTCATAATTGCCTTTATTTCTTTTCCTTCCCTTTATGTTTCCCTGGAATCTCTTTTCCTCCTGATAGTCATAGGATTCCTAACATTCCTATACCTGAAATTGAGACTAGGAGCACAGGAAGATGATCAAAAAGAATGGTCCTCAAAACCTATGTCACTGATTAGACAGAGAATAATAAAGGTGATGCAAACTGCTTAGATTTATCAGAAGGTAGAAGAAAAGAAACTGCTGATAAGAAAACTAAGTACCTGGTGAGTACTTATATCAGACAATTAACAAATGAATGTTTACTAAATGTCAGACACTGAGCTCAACACATTATATGCACTTTTAAATTTAATGCTTATAACATCTTTTCGTGGGATTTATTCCTACCAGCATTTTACTTTTACTGACACTAACACCCAAACTAACAGTCTCAAGTGTTCCAGAGTGCAAATGGCTGTCTGAAATTTGAACCAAGGTCTACCTGCCTCATGGACTTTTAACCTCTGGACTTTTAGCAATTCTCACATGAGACTTTCCTCAGAACTGACATTGAGTGCATAGTGGGTACTGGTTCTTCTTCACGGCCTCCCACTCCTCCAGAATTTTACTTTTGGGTTAGATTGTTAAGTCCCAGTGCTTCATTATCCTTCCAGACCCTTCTGAATCTAATCTCTATTATTTGTCAGTATAAACTCTTCCTTTTCCCTTTCGATAGCACAGCCCAAATCCATTAAAAAGGAACATTGTTATTCTGTGCACTTTGCATCAAATAACAAATCTTTGGTGGATGCAAAATATTAATCATTAAGAATCAGCCATCTGCTTCTCTAATGTCCTTAAAGTGCCATATCAAATTGGCAGATACCATCGAATTTTTAAGGAAAAAATCCTTAGTGTGAAAAAGTGACATTAAAGGTTTATGTCCTCTTCTTGTGGCCCAATAAACAATATTAATGGCAAAACATGCAAAGGATTAATAGGTCCTCCCTGCAAGAGGCTCAGTTATAGCAGTCTTGAGGAATTCTGCAGGCTGAAATATGAGCCCTACAGTACCTCTGCAGGCATAAATTATTTGGTTTTTCTTCTCCTTGAAGGAGAGCCTGTCACTCTAAAGGCAATTTTTCTCTTTGATCCTTTGTACTGTAATTTCACACCCTCATTGCACTGCACCCTCCCACCTAGAGTGTGTTCTCCCTAACCTTAGCCTTGCAAACCGTCTCTTCCCACCAGCGGGTCCCACAAAAATGAACATACTTCTAAGAAAATTAGCATTTTTTTTCCCTCTCGTGTGTTCAAGATATGTTCAGGAGCGTTTTATGAGAATAGGGGACAAAATTGAGGCAATAGTCGAATAAAGAAGTTTCTTAAGTAAGTGCCATTAAATCTTAAATTCAGTCTCTGGGGGGAATATTAGCACTCATTGATCCAGCTCTCTTGCTTTATAAATAAGGAAACACAACTAGTGATGGCAGTTTAAATTTGCAAATTTCATATACTTTCATCAGTTTTTTCTAGAATGTTCTAAACTGTCTGTTGTATATCTTATTTTCTAAGAAATTGTCCTTGATCTAGAGATTTTCAAAATCTGCCTTTGGGCAGATAGGAATAGCTTTGATTGTAGTCATCAAGTCTTATAAGATAAACGGGCAAATTAAGTGGCAGCTGATTCTTTTTGGAGAGGGCCAAATAAGGTTGTCCTATACAACTTCCTATGGAACTGACATGACAACCTAAAAATTACCCTTAGAAATTCAATCATTTAAAGCCTGAGGAGTTAGTGTTACTCTAGTGGAATTAGGCCTCTGTGTTGTCGGTATTATTATTATAAATATAATTATCACGTTCATTAATGCTATTATTGGCAAGTTGTTTAATATCTCTAGGTCTCAGTTTTCTTGTGTTCCCAATGGGCGTAATAATAGCAACCATGGAGAATTTATGTCAAGATTAAACAAGGTAGCTCACTTATATAAAGTGTCCAGCACAGATCTAGCATGTACTGATTACTTACCCTCCTCAACAAAGGGAAGCCACTAATGCTTTCATTGCTAGAAATGAACAGACTATCTACTAGGACAGTAATGGAATGTTGAAATGACATTGTAAGGAAATTACAATGAAGATACATTAACCATAGCTGAAGAAGGAGCTCAAGAACAGTCCAAAGAAGACATATAGACCAGAGAGAGTATATCAGAGGACTTCCATCTTAGTCACGTACTTGTAGTTGGGACTATATTCACACATTCTAAGTCAGAGCAATGTGAGTAATTAGAAATGAAAAATTTGTGCAAAACACTTGGTTGGCCTTGAGAACCTGGGGGTATTTGGAAAGATATGGGAATATTTGTGTTTGTCATTTGGCATTTAGTGCCTATAGCTAGAAATTACAAAGGTCTGCATTACATGAGACAACTCTACACATTGAAGAATTATGCAGTTCCAAACGTCAAAAGTGCATCCTCATTGAACATAACATGGTGATGGTGAATGGAAGGACAAGGTTGGAGAAACAAGGCTGATGGGGCAACTAGACAGGGCTGAGATCAGGGATCCTTTTCTGAGCCAGGTAAATAAATGGAAACTTAGAATGAAGAGAGAATGAGCTATAAGGTCATTCACATATGGAAAATATATAATAATAATTTTCAGTCTTCGTACTGCTTTGGACCTCTGCCCTACCATAAATGTATCACTACCTCTCCAAATCCAACTAGAGATAAAAGTTTATTCAATATTAGCAAAAGCTAGCGTTAAGACTATAAGGCTAGAAAACACAAAATTTGAGATTATTACAAGTGGACTATTTAAGAAATTAGAAATTCTAAATACCACTAATTAGTTAGTTTTTGTCTATATTTGTATATGCTCCAAAACAGCTTAGCACAGTGGTTGACGCTGTGTTGGGGAACGAGACAGCCTAGGTTTTTATCCAGCCTCACTATTGTCTCTATGATACTGACAATATATTTACTCTTCATGTGCCTTACTTGTTTTCTTTAAAAACAAAATTATTATTTGTATCACCAAAGGGTTAGTGAGAGAATTAAAAACATTAATACATATGAAGTGCTTATAACAATTCTAGCATGAAGTTGAGTGTTCAATGCATGTTGTTATTAGTGGGTATTCTAAGTGAGGCAAACTATTAACAGAATTTGAGGGACATCTGCCAGATTATATTGCAAAGATCAGAATATGGAGGGAATAACCCTAATGGAAAACAAAAGAAGACCTGACAGATACATCAAGGATTTAGACATCATATAATCTCAAATGACAGTTTGAAATTCCTGTTTTAATTCAGCATTGAAAATTCGTCAGACTGCAGTCATGAATTTATTCTAATATCTATCTTAATTTCTTTTGCTGCAACTGAACACAAAAACTGGGCTATACCCATTTCCAGAAGTGGCATCAGTACTTCCTTCTTAGAATGTTTTCGGACCTTCACTCTTCTCTCATTTTCTCTTCCTTGTTATTTCCAGCCACTATCACTCCCTTCATTACTATGTCTCTGTGTTCTTTAATTATAAGCTAGAGTTTAGACAAGACTGTTTCTGAAAGTGGAGAAACGAAGAACGTTAACTACTCTTTATTCTCTGAAGCTCCAAAAAATGCACAGTGCTTTCTGGTTAGAAGATTGGTATTGAGTGTGTGTGTATGTGTTGGAGGGTGGAGGGAGTGAAAGACAGAGAGAGGATGCATTTTTGGCGAGGGACAGATTGGAACAGAATGGAAACATTTTGATTTCACTGGATGAGAGACTAATTGTATGGTCAGAGGGCCTTGGTTTTATTCTTGCTTCAACTTTTTATGTGAAATCGAGAAATTAGTTGCAATTCCTTGATCTTAATATTTTACTCTCTGTAAAATAGGTGTTAATAACGACTATATTTTTTTAGGGATACTTTTGTCGGAAAGTGAACTGGTGTTGGTATGCCTTGCTATAATTTAAGGCACTAATGATTTCTTATGTATTATTATTCAATTATTCAATTATGGTGCACTAAATGAGACTAAATTATAGTGATGGCCCAGTCATAATCTGTGTTGCCACAGCTGCTATTTAATTGCCTAGGTGGCATATTAATTCTTATGTAACCCAGATGTCTCTAGGCCTCATTATTTGCTGGGTATGAACAAGGTCACACAGCATTTCTACCTACATTATGCAGGCTTATTGCTCAAATCTACCGGGACTCTCAACTCAGTTTCTGACAAAGCACCTGCTTCAACCCAAGGAGCTTTTCTTGGTATCCACAAGAGGTGTTTATGTGTGCTTAAGAATAAGTTCTCATTTCTCCTCTGCTCTCGCTGGCTTGGAGATACTCCATTATCTGCTTTTTGTCAGAGAATCTTCCAGTGTCACCAGTTTTCGTCTGCACCAGCTTCATCAGGAGAACACTGTTCTAGCCAGGATTTCATGTCCTGGGCACTGAGAGATGCAAACTTCTAGTGGAACAAAAGGCACGACGTTGCCTTTAGCCTTAGAGCCTCACAGTTCTCTGTTCTCAGCAGAAATGGAGAGATCTCCAAAGAGGTCAGTCTGAATATTTAACGCTTCTCTGACTGGATGCCACATGCCATGATGTCATCTCCATTTTTCTCTCTTCTAAGCAACTGAACACAGCTTTCTATTTGAAAATTCCTTACCCTTGTGCAAACTATTTATGCAAATGAGAAGTCACATTTCTCTTTGGCTGGTGCCAATCCAACAGTAACAAGAATAAAACAACAGGAGCACCAGCAGCAACAACATTAGCGGTAGTAACATCAATAAGAAAAATAATTGTCATAATAATAGCCAACAGTCAATTGCTGAGCATGTACCCAGCACTCTCCTAAGCTTTGCATTCATTACCTCATTCAGTTCTCACAACTCATCTTTGAGGCTGGTGGTGTTTTTTACAAGGGTCAAACAATCTTCCTTACTCCCTCACTTTATTTCTGATGAGCTGATTAGAAACATAGCTTGGATCATCAGCTAGGCTGGCTTCTATAGATATCCCGTATGAATTTGAAAGATGTGTGCGCCCCGTGTTGGCACAGCCTAGCCAGCTGCAGGCCTTCCCAAAGAGATGATCAGGGAGGGCACAGACTCTCTTGAGCCCTCTTTGCAGGGAGGCAGATCTGATAAGGGAGAGAAGAAGGAATTGATGGGGCATACTCAATTCCTTATCCTAAATTCACTGATTAGATAAATCCTCTCTTTTCCAAGAGAGGAATGAACGAAGGTTTGGAGACAAACCGGAAGAGTCTCTTCTATAGATTTCCATCCTGGAAGTGGACTGCAAATTTCTTTTCCACTGTGGACCCATGGGAAAAGTGGAATGAGTGTCCACTACCCTACCCTATAATAGCCACTATTGTGATATCCATTTTACAGATAAGAAAACAATGACTTTTGAAAGTGAATCCAACCTCTAAGGTCACACAGATAAAAAGTGCAAGATTGAGACTTTGAACCCAACCCACCTGGACCCTAGAATCTACGCTCTTAATACTCCTTGTAATGCCTCAACATGTATTTGATGAAGGGGACAGGTGAATGAAGGAATTTTGGCTGACTTCTAGACTTATAAGAATTACTATTTTTTGAAATTATCACTGGATTAAACACACCATAATTAATAATAATTAGTCTAGACTAATTGGTGAGGAGTAAATATATTCAGGGAAAAGGATGTTATGAAATTCACTTGCATATGCTAGAAGCACTAATACTATTGAAAATATGCCTTGTTGCTGCTATAAATGTGTGATACAGTATTTCCTGAATACGAAATGTGGTAGGATACTCCGTGTGAGAATAAAGTATAAATGTGGCAGTCTCATTTGCACAGTTTTTGGCAAGTCCTCAGTATTTCTTTTCAAGTTCATTGCCTCTAACCGCAAAGTGTAACAACCCATAAGGTATATGTAAACTGTGGTAAACTCGTCTTGGGCTCTTTGATGTTTTTATTTTAGCATTATTACAGGTTGCAAAATTGTCATCACCCTGGAAACTGTGGTGATCTTTTCCTGGAAAGAGAAGAGACCTGAAAGAAAGGGGCAGGTTGCTGCTTCTCACTGCTCACACACACAAACACGCAATTCCTTCTTTCTTCATTGAGACATTGTACACAGATCATTCATTCTTCAATGTCGCCCAGCTGTGGGAACTTTCGCTAAAGACACTTTTGCAAAGCTCACGCATAGAAATATCCAGAGCATACTTTTATTCCTAACCTCAAAGTAAGAGGGCATCTCTGTTGTCATGAAGCCCTTGAGCTATCCCAGCATCCATGAGCTATACTTTGGCAACTTTTTTTGTCTCTTCTCACATATGATTCCCATAAACGATATGAGCGGCACTGATTTTGGCATATAAATTTGGCTAAGAGAAAATTGTATCTTAAAAACATCTGGAGGTTTTTGCTGTTATTTTTTATAAACTCCTAAATATCAGGTTGCTTATGTCTATTAAGGAGTCACTATTTTAAGTGAATTTGTTGTCATGTGTCTCCATTATTTAAAATCATATCAGAAGTTCTGTTGGGGCAATTAAAACAACAACAATAATATAGATACATTGTCATAATGACCTATGCCAGAGGTTTTCTCTGATAAAATCCTGTTTTAATTTCCTTGGGCTGCCACAATAAATTATTACAAATTGCGTGGTTTAAAAGAATAGAAATTTATTCTCTTACAGCTTTGAAGTCTAGAGGTCTGAAATGGAGGTGTCAGCAGAGCCATACCCTCTCTGAAGACTCCTGGGAAGAATCCTTCCTCGCCTCTCCCTGGCCCCTGGTGGTCCCAGCAATCTTTAGCATCACTTGGCTTGTAGCTGTGTCACTCCAATCTCTGCCTCCATCTACACATAGCCTTTTTCCCTGTGCGTGTCTTCACATGGACTTCTCATAAGGACACCAGTCATTGGATTGAGGGCTCACCCTAATCCAGTATAACATCGGTTTAACTAATTACATCTGCAGACTCTATTTCCAAGTAAGGTCATATTCCAAGGTTCCAGGTGAATATGAATTTTAGAGGGAGACTGTTCAACCCAGTACAAATCCTAGGTGCTGTAAGTATCAAACAAAGCTTGCTCCTAACTATTTGGCTGTCCCCCAATGCTAGATCTCTGCAAAGGAAAGCTGCTAAAATATTGAGCTGTATAGAGCCCCGTGGAAGATTGTCTCTGTCAAATGCCTCTGAGAATAAGCTTAGATTGGACCTGCACAAGAGTGGGTGAGGTAGATTGGCATTTGAGATGCAAAAAAGACAAAACATCTTACACTATGCATGTGAAACAGAGGCTTCAGTGGCCAAAGTCTCTTTGCAAGTCTGTCTACTAACACAAATAGAATCATAGATGAAACCACCTCACCATGAATTCCATGATTAGTGTATTGTTGTGCCTACACTTGTTTTTGTATTTTTCCTTCTCAAATGGGTTTCTCCTACTTCTATTTTCCACCGGGTACTTAACACTTACTGCTTCATACTGAAGCTATTTATATATATTTAGTTTTCCTTTTTATCCAACATGCTAAGTAGGTGACCTTGAGCAAGTTGCTTATTAATAACAATGATACTTGCTTCATAGGATTCCTGTGATAACTTAATGAAATAATCAATAAAAAACACGTCACAATGCTTAAAGATTAGGAAGAACTAAAATAATATATCAATTTTTAGAGACCTGAGTAACTGTTCCCAAACACACCCAGAGAACATGTAAGAATATTTATCAGTGCTTGATGTTTGGCAGATAGCCAATAAATATGTGACTATATGTTTACTTTCTTCTTTTCTGAGATATTACAGGAACTTGAGTGAAAGAAAATGTCTATTACTTGTAAGACTTGTATAGTGCCTTGGGCTTTAGGGGTCATCAATAAATACCTACTGAATGCACAAATAAATGAGAACTACAGCTTTGGGCATGATATGGAAAATCGCTGGGTCAGTTTTTGCAGTGGCTCTCAAATTTAGGCATCATCCATGCCTCCATCACCTCATGCCATACCTGGCACATATTGGGTGTTTGGTAAATACTTGTAGAATTAGTCATTTTATTAAAATTTCTTGAGATGCCTGTTTATTGCAGATTCCCAGCATCCATTTCAGATTTACTGAATCTGAAACACTGAAGGAGGGGGTGGGGCAAAGAAAAATGTTATGTTAAACAAATTTTATAAGTTATACTCAAGAACTAGAAAATTCGGGAGTCACTAATCTAAGCATTTTCCAAGTCCTTTGGGCAAGTTTATAAAACAAATGATTTCTTATATTTTCCAATCTTTCACAAAATGGATGCTATTATTTAATGGCCCAAGACACCTTTTTGTTTTTGTTTTTAAAGCAAATCTCAACCATTCACACTGCAGTAATAGAACATGCTAATGTTTTTCCTTAAAAAAAGTTATGTTCATTCATTCACTCATTCAATTGATAATTATTTATGAAGTAGCTACTATGTGTCAGGTACTTTGCGGGGAACGCAATGATAATGAAGACAAGAGTGGTCCTTGCAACATGGAACTATGGTGTAGTGGCAGGGGAGGCATTCGTCAAAGAAATAGTTACCCACATTACTATATATTTTATAGTAATAAAGGCTATGAAGGTAAAACATGAAAACACTGAGATTCATAGACAAGAGACAATTTAAAGTGGAGGTGATCAGGTAAAGCTTTCCAAGGATACAACGTTATTTTGATACCTGAAGAATGAGCAGGAGTTAGCTATCGGAAGAAAGGGAGAAATGTGTTTTAGGTAGAGGATTAGCGACTACAAATGTCCTGAAACAGGAAGAGTTTAGGAATCAAAAAACTTAAAGCAAGCCAGTGTGACTTAGGTAAAGTGACCCAGAAAGAGACGGGTAGGAGGTGTGCATGCTGGAAGGTGGGTGGGTACCAGATGGTGCAGCCGCTCGTAGACCTCGTGATGTGAAGGATTTAGGACAATGCCTCTCTCCTCACGCTCACACATGGGAAACATCCCTAGAACCCTGAGCCAGCAGTTTGAAAGCTGAGGTCTAATCGTCTCTCTGAAATCATTCATCCCTCTCAGTGCTCTGTATTGTCTCTTTTTTTAAAGGGTCCTACTAACTCTGTATATGAAGGAGAGGAGAGCAGATTAGATTATCTTGAACCACCAGGACTTTTGTTCTATTTTCTGCAAATCCTCTGCAAACAAAATAATTAACCTCAACGATGTTCTTATGCAGTTCTATACATATATTAGTTTTCTTAAATGCAAGTTTTGGATAGACATACTTAGAACAGGACAAAAACAGGACAGAAAATGTTTCATTATCCTGGTAAATAGTATGTATTGTGCATCCATAGTATAATTTCTTTCTTGGAGAAGTTTCTCTCATTAATATACTACAGCATTTCTTAAGTATGTTAATTTTTGGGTCTGGTCCAAATGAGTAAAATATTCATGTCCAGGGTTAGCACGATCAAAGATGTTTGCGGCATCGTTCAGTGCTTATTGTGCAAGGGGGAGAAGCAGACTTCTAATTAGCAGAGCCGTGGTCATATATTTGCTGCTGCATGTCCATCACAGGACACAGCTGGCCCAGATGTTACTTCCTCACTGGCAATTATAGACAAGGTAGGAGGACCTTTTTTTAAAATTTTCCTTTCTGACTCTTTGCTGCTGGCTCTCATTCTAGATTAGGCCAATTGCAGCCAAGCTTGCAAAGTCAGGACATTTTATCTTGGGTGCCTTTCCTCCTTCCTTTAGAGAGTCTCCTTGATCCCTGTTTCCCACACTCAGGCATCAGGGTCCTCCTGTTATCTCTTGCTTACCTTTTCCAACCACAGTATGGCCCGTGCCCTACATCTCACCAAAACTTAGTTGCTTTGCATCTTAATCGTTCCAGGTTCTTCTACATATTTTTAAATGAAATAGCCAGGTTGTAAATGATGGGGTCCTGGAACCAGAATCAGAGGCTCTAGGTGCAAATCTCGACACCAGCCTTTCACTCTTGGAACCTCAAGTTTTCTTATTCGTGAATTAGAGTCAAGAATATCCACATCACAGCACTTTGTAGGACCTACATTTATATGAATGTATTTTGTAAGCTGCAAATTTCTGTGTAGATATTTTATATCCTCAGAACCCTGAGCCAGCCATTTGAAAGCTGAGGTTTAATTGTCTCTTCTAAATGATTCGTCCCTTTTAAGTGAGTGTATGTGGGTATGGATTAAGCCAGTCTTTGCTCGTAAATTAACTAATGGATAATTCTCTCCCGTATATGTTAATACTTGTAGTTGGTTTTCTTAAAGAGTAACAAAAATACCATTGCTTCAGAATCTAGGTGCTGGATTAGATGCAAATTCCCAGTCCTACTAAACCTAAATTTCTAGGCGTTGGGCCTGATGATCTGCATTTTAACAAAGTGTCTAGTGAGGTTGTGCTCTAATGTTTGGGAACTGATGCCTTTGGGGTTACTTTTTCAGGCACAGAAGCACATTTGTTGGCCAGCATTAGTAGGTTAAGCCAGCCCTGGTGGTCTAGTGGTTAAGATTTCGTGCTCTCACTGCCACAGTCCAGGGTTCATTTCCTGGTAAGGGAACCACACCACCCATTTGTCGGTTGTCATACTGTGGCCCATGTGTGTTGCTGTGATGCTGAAAGCTATGCCATTGGTAGTTCAAATACCAGCAGGGTCATCCATGGTGGACAGGTTTCAGCAGAGCTTCCAGACTAAGACAGACTAGGAAGGAGGACCTGGCCACCCACTTCTGAAAGGAATAGCAACAGAGCATTGTCTGATACTGCACTGGAAGGTGAGGGAATGGCACAAGAAGAGAAGGCAGGATACTGCTCTGCTGTACACAGGGTCGCTGGGAGTCAACTCGACGACAATAACAACAAAATTAACAGGTCAAGATGGTCTTGAGCGTTAGAGAGGTCCTGCAATGGGGACCTCTTGATGTGGATCACCTGGTCTGGCGTTTGTGCTAATACTGTGATGTGGTTTTAAAGGGTGACGAAAGCAGATGATACTGAGTACTCTTCCCTTAAAAGCGTGTTCTACTTCAAAGAAGATAGTGGGGTCTGTGCTGGAAGTGTAATATTTCTGCAGAGTCATAGGCCAATTTTGCTATTTTTCAGCTTCTGAGGGACGTATCTTGGAGGAAAGTAAGTAGTCCAGGGCTGGAGGGGCAGTTCCTTAAATGTCAGGAACTATAATGTGCTGTGTTAGTCTTCTATCTGTTGCTTCACCATTATCAACATGTGGCTTCCACCTCATGGCCCAAGATGGTTATTTGAGCTCCAGCCGTCAATGATTTATTCTATCCAGCAGGAAGAAAGAAAGACAATGAAATTTATGCACCAGCGATTGCATCCCACCTCCCCTTATATCACATTGCCCAAAACTTCTGCAAGGAAGGCTGGGGAATGTAGACTTTATTACAAGTAGCCATGTCCTCAGCTAAGAAAGGAGAAGGAGTGGAGATTGAGGGACAACCAGCAATCACTGTCACAGCACCCATCATACAGGGCTGTCTCTATTATCTCAAAGAAAATATGCCAAATCAAATCACTAATCTAATAAGATCATTACCCATGGCAACTGATTGGACATACATGCATACATATGCATATTAGTATTTCTAGAAGCAAAATAATAAACATTCACTGCTTTTTAAAATTTTTTCCAGAAAACAGGTTATGTCACTTGAATGATAAGATTACAAATTCATGAACCATATATACTTGGTACGTGTAATGGGCCCTTTAAAATAACGTTAATTTTCTTGGGTTATAAATATTACTGATCTTACATATTTATAATTGCTATATGTTTTTGCCTTAGTTAATTGATTTTCAGTAGCAGGAAACAGAGCCACTTAGGATACCCAAAGTAGTGATGGGCTTATATTGATAACTTAAATAGAGATAAGTTAGACAGGAGTCACAATTGCTGGATCCCAGGTTCAGCCTTAGAGTTGGGCCCTTGGAAACGGGGATGTGGTTGGAGAATCAGAAGATGGTTCAAAATTGAAGGCAGCTCTAGAGATTCCAAGGCCACTGGGCCGTTATGTTGATTCATAGTCTCTTCTGATTTTTGTTTTATGTTATCGTAGTCTCATCAATTACTTTTAGTCTTTATAGTCTCATAGCCTACATTTGTGAGATTTCTCTCAGTGATTCTTTTCTACTGTTATGCATACTACTAAACAAATTAACATTATTGCATCTCCTAGTTACACTACACTACTAGTTACACTGAGAAAAATCCAGATCTAGTTGTCTCAGCTAATTATTAATGTCCCTTTTAGAGAGGGTATTTTTTTTCTTCTTTTTTTAATACCACTCCATTTTATCCATTTCTGGCCAGAGTATGGATTGACTATGTAGAAGTCGTTATGGTCCAATTACCTGTGAAAAGAGAGGCAGGACCTTACATTTAGACCTATACTTTCTAAACCTGGCTACACATCAAAATTACTTGTTAAATTAATTACTAAATGTGTAACTTTGGGTGCAGAGTTAGGTTCGGGAACTAAGATTTGGTTATTTATATCTATATATATATATATATATATAGATATATTTTTTTTTTAGGAAGAGTGGCCTTGAGCTAACATCTGTTGCCAATCTTCCTCTGTTTCTTTTTTCTCCCCAAAGCACCAGTACATAGTTGTATATCCTGGTTGTAGGTCCTTCTAGTTCCTCTATGTGGGACGCTGCGTCAGCATGGTTTGATGAGCAGTGAGCCAAACTCCGGGCTGCCTAAGCAGAACACATGAACTTAACCGCTATGCCACCAGGCTGGCCCCTGGTTATTAATATTTAAGGGACCAATTAAGTCCACTTCCTTCATCAAAAAACTACCAGTAATAACCTACTTCCTGTGTCTTTAGGTGTGCTACGGTTTCTATGGATTAGGATCTCTGTATGATTGGCTATCCTTGTGTCTTGCCTTGTTTCTCACCACTGATCAACCAAACTGTTTTGTAATTCCTTGATGTCTTTACTAGTTCACCAACCATCTTCCTATCCATTTGGCTAACTCAACTCATTCATTGAGACACAGTCCAAGCTTAATGAGCACTTGCAACTCTTCCTTAGTGACATGGGTTCAGTGACCCCTCCAGTTTTCCCAGAGTGCTCTGTGCCATCCTTTTAGCATAGTACTTGTCACACCTATCATGATTGTTTGCATACAGGTCTCCCTCAGTACATATGGGCAACTTGAAGGCTGGTCATTTAAATGGTCTTTAAATAGGAAAACATTAGTATGTATATCTTTATTCATAGAACCAAATTATCTGGCCTTAGTGGATATATAGTCCTAGGTGTCAGGCCAGTAACTCAAATTTTCAATATGTCTTGACTGGGACTCATTACTTTACCCTCACACCATCACCACCTCCACCAGAAACAACCAACCAAAACTCTTGCTCTACATCCCATTTCTTTGTCTGTTATTCATTTCTTCCCTCTTCATGCCTGGTAAAAACCTGGGACCCGGGAAGGACTGAACAAATATTCACTGAATGGATGTGTAAGCATATATCTTTTCAAATACCAGACAAAAATCTTAAAACAGTGTTTAAAGTACATGTTATACAATTCTGTAAAAATAAATCTATTTCCATTCACTCTCTACTCCCTTAACCTGATGTCTTTTGATTCCTTTCAGAGAAAATTTGATGCATTTCTCTGTTGGGTTATAGAATAAGAAGCTTTTAAAAAAGATATCAAGGAGAAAGGGATTGTGAGAATGGAACAAATGTGTCAAATCTTGCACCGCGATTGGACAATGATCTATTGAGATCAACTTGGCATACCGCATCCCAGAAGAATGGTTTGTAATGTTACTGAAATGTTCTTATCTTGGCCAACAAAGAAGTTTTAGATCTTTGGTCATTGCAACTGCTGACTGTTATCTGTGTGGGGTGGGGTAACATCTAGGAAACTGCCTGGCAAATTTTAAAGGGTTTTTAACCAGGGAATCACCCATGATATTTTGTCTAGAGTGATTAGGGTGAAACATGACTACAGCCCACTGCTTGGACATCTCCATTCTGATATTTGTCAAGCACCTACATTCAATAAGTACAAAGCAGAAATTAATTTCCATCTCTCTTCCAAAAAATATTCTGTATTTTTTTATTTCCTTGAATAATGTAAACAACCATTTAGTCTTTCACAATTGAAGTCTCATCTTTCTTATTTTCTGCCTTGATTTCTCTATCACTGTTCAGCACCCTTTTAAACAGACACCAAATTCCGTAGATTCTCCGTAGAAAAATCTCTGTTTCAAACATTCCTCTCTAAACCCACGGCCATTGATTTAGTTCAAGTACTCTTCATTTCCCATCACTAGCCTCCACTGAATCCTCTACCTCTAATCTCTCCCCATTCTAGTCTTTCCTGCCTCCACCTGCCCTCAGAAGTACCTCCCTAAAGTATTATGATGATTATATTTTCCATCTGCCTTAAAAACGTTATCCCATTGCCTACATGATATTGTCTAGTTTTCTACAAAGAAAAAAACCCAAATCCCTTTATCAGTCAATAAAGACGTTTAGCCTTAGGAGCCTGTTTTACATATAGTCTTAAAATCTTTATATACTTGAAGAAAAACAACATGACTAGCCTAAAGCTACTGTAAAGTAGTACGATGTAGACACATATACCAACTGAAAATTTACAGAAAATGAAGCAATTCTCTATTGAAATGAATGCTATAATATTGGATTTTTAATTTTAAAGCAAGTCTGAGTTCATGAAGCTCTATGGTACTGGTCATTTTTCTGTTCCACAAAAAACAAATAAAAGAATAATGAACCACAGCATTTTGATATGCTAGAGTGATATCTCTTGCTCCCATGGAAACTTTGACTATTAGGACCATGGAAAATCCATTCTAGTGTTTTGTATAATAGATGTTCACACCTTGGTTAAGGTGACTGAGGTGATGGAGAGATTAGTCAGCCTGTAGGGAACAGCATGCTCTAGGTGGAAAAGAAAGTGTACAGTAGATCTAAATATGAAAAATTAAGCTATAGAAATGGTAAAACTTAACTAGAGAAATATTTCCAGCAATGGTAGGCACAATAATTGTATACTTGATTGGAGGAATGCAAATGCTGATCAAATTACAAAGTTATCTCTGTGAACGGTTTTAATAAATTTATTTATTAAAATAATAAAAATAAATCCTGAACAGAAAAAGGACACAAAAAAAGTCTATAATTCAGACAATAGAATTTTACCAATGTTGGTTTCTTAGTCTTGATAATTATACTATGGTTATATAAGTTTTTAACATTAGAGGAAGCTGTATGATGGGGCATAAGGGAACATTCTGCACTGTTTTTGCAATTCCCCTGTCAGTCTAAAATTATTTCCAAATAAAAAGTTAAAAAGTAAACAAATCTTGAAAAAGCACCACTGACATCAATGCTTCTTCTCTAATCTCTGAGTACAACCTTAAGGTTGCCAGTTAGTTCTGGCCATGAATGCCACCTGGACTGTCCCATTTTCTTCTTCTGTTTTGCCTTGAAGCATTTAATTACAAATTAATTAACTGTAATTACAGTTTAATTGGCTACAAAGTTCAGTGAAGAGTATTTTTTTTTGCCATGTGTGTTTTGTTTTTAATAGTTAAAAAAGACTAAAGAAGGATGTCATAATATCAGTTTCTTGAAAATTAAATGTGTTGTTATGGTTATTTCTTTTCCAAAGAAAATTATACAGCTTCCAACCTAAGAGAGAACACAGCATATTGGAACACATAATTTTAAATCAAGTGACCTGGATTTTGTGAACAGGGATATGTCTTACCATTGTAACTTAAAAAGATGAGAAAACTTTATAAAATCATCTATTCTGGTGGTTCCTAATGGCTGAGCTAAGAACTGGGGCTGGTCTCTGACAAATATTAAGTGGCCACCCAGGGGCGTTATTTTCCCTATTAGATGTTTGTTTTTTATTTGATTAATTTCTTTTCTTTTAAATATCCTTCTTCCTACTTTCTTTCATATTATTCTTTTATTTCATAACTTAATTTTCAAGATTTAAAAAATTTTTTGTCTAATGCATGCTAGACTATAAGTGCCCCTCTAAATAGCATTTACCTGCATCCCAAATGTTTTAATAGGTATGTTTTAGTAATCATTAAGTTCTAAATCTTCTAGTATTATTCTGTTTTTATTTTTTCTTTGACCAATGAGTTATTTATGCACTTATTTCTGAAATTCTAAACATCTTTCCAATTAGTTATTTCTACTTAGCGTAATTGTACTGTAGAGAGAAACCTTTGTAGTCTGTATCATGCCAATCATTTGAAATTTGTTGAGACTAGTTTTGTGGCCCAGTAGGTTGGCAAATACCATAAATGTGCATGTGTGCTTGCAAAGCATGTGTATTCTATAGTAATTAGGTGCAGCATTGTGTAAAGTCCATTAGAGCAAGTTTGTTCACCATGTTCTTTAAACTGGGCACATGATTTCCTTTACCTGTTTGGTCTGTAAATTATTGAAAGAGGGATGAGACAATCTCCCAATTGACAGCAAATCTGATGATTTCTCCTTTTAGTTCTCTGAAATTATGTATATATAATTTATATATATTCATGCATCTACATGTGTGTGTATATATGTGTGTGTATATGTGTGTATATATGTTTGTATTTATATGTGTGTGTGTGTGTGCATTATTAGATTCATGCAAGTTTATAATTGTTATATCTTCCAGGACAATTACATACCGACTACTTTTAGCTCTAGTAATGCTTTTTACCTCAAAATTTATTTTGCTTGATCATACTTGATGTCTGAACTATACAGCTTTTTTTTGATATTAAAAGTGCATATACATCTGTTTAATTATGATACCAATAGATAAATACTAGCATTTCATATAATATGGCTAGGGATTTTTCAATCAACAACAATGAAATCATTCAACAAACATTAAGTGCCACCTGAACACTTAGTATGTGTGCAGAATATACACATTTTATCACTTCTTCAGAAACTACTCTTTAAATATCACTATTAAATTATGATATCATATAAATTTAAAACAGAGGAGATTTTCTTGATAAAATGTGTCCCCCACCCAGGACAAATGCACTGAGAAATGACAACCTTATTGGTATGATTTAGCTATAAGAATTCTGACAAGATAAGGTTTACTGTTATTTTTCCCTTAATATCAATTTGTCAATTTTCCCAGATGTTCCATTATTGAGTTTATGGCTGTATATTCTATTATTGTATGAGATATTAAATAAATCAGATGAGAAAGGTATTAATATAATACCTATTCTTCCCTTTACTACTCGAATGAATGAAACAGATAAGATAAAAATGTATCTAAATCAAAGAGACTGGCATACCTTATATTAGGCTTAAGTGAGTATTATTTATTCTGAAAAATACGTACTGCCTCCTAATGACTCACAGACAAGTTGAGTACATGTTAGCAGGATTTTAAATGGTTCAAAACAGATGTCACAGTGTTCTTCATGAATATATCATGAGATAGATCATAGTTCTCTGACATCCGGACTACTGCTTTACGTTTAAAAATAAACCTTTAAAGGTCTTTCGTTTGTAATAGTACATGTAAATAGCACCAGCAAAAACAATTCCAGGCTATAATGGGTAGATGAAGCCTAAGTCCTAGGGCACAAAAACGTGACCTACTTTCTATTTCCCTCCAACCATCTCACAAGCTTTGTTTTGTTTATAGTTTCCTGGCATCTCTTTTTCCATCTTTTTACTTATAACGTGTCTATTTTCTTATCTTTCAAATGTGTCTCTGTACAAAGGCAGAGTTGGATTTTTTTTCTAGTCTGTCTGTCTGTTATCTGGATATTGAGTCAATTTACATTTGTTGCAATTTCTTAAACATTTGGATTTATTTCTAGCATTAAATTCTGTGCGCTATTTGTGCTGTTTTGTGCATGCAATTTTTTTTCTTCTCTCTCATTTCCATTGTTTCTTTCAACTTATTTATTTTCTTTTGAACTGATTTTCGATTATTATCATTCCATGTTTTCACATCTATGAGTTTTGATTTTATGTGATCTATTTTTTTTACTGATTACCCTAGGAATTTTAAATTGCATGTATATCAATTCAATATCTTTACTATCCATCCAAATAACAAAAGACCTTATAATATTTTAAATATGGGCAAGCCCTATGTGACATATAAAATTATGGCCATGTATTTTAGTTCTATCTTTATTTTTTATAAGTCCACAACACTCACATTTTAGTTTTATATAATCATGGTTTGTTAGTTTTACTTACACATACAGAAGTTTATTTGGTCTTTATCTCTTTATTTAAATCTCAGATCTTCCATATAAAATCATTTTCTTTCCACCCGAAGTTCATTATTACTTAATAAATTAATTAATTCAAAAATGTTTATAGAGAGCTAATCACATCCCAAGAAATATAGCTGAGATTGCAGCATATGAACAATACAGATAAAGATCTTTGTCCATTCTTTAGAATTTTCTTTCATGATAATCTCTTTGTGGGACAGCTGACATTATTTGTCTAAAAATGTTTTATTTTTCTCACTCTTATTTTCAAAAGATATTTCTGTAGAGTCTACAATCTAAGCTTTGCTTTGATTTCCTTTCAACAGATTAAAGACATAATTCCACTTCTTTGGTTTTGATTGTTTTTGAGAAGTCAACTGTTAATATAATTATTATTCCTCTAAAATGCTGTCTTTAATCTCTATAAATTTTTAAGATCTTCTGATTGTCTTTGGTAATCTGCAGTTTCACTATAATGTATTTATATGTATCTTTCCCGCTTGAAATTTGTTAGACATTCTGTGGATTGTTGTTTTTCATTAGTTATGAAAAATTACAAATCATTATCTATTCAAATATAATCTACCCCATTTTCTTTCATATCTAACAGTTTTTCTACGCTGTACGGATTATGAAATATATCTTTACAGCTCTCATTTTTACTATTTTTCTCATTTGCTCTGTCAATTCAGCAGTGTATATATATATACACTGAGACAGAGAGAGTTTTTATTTTAAAAAGTTCTACTTGATACCTTTTCAAATATGAATATTCATTTCATATATATATGTATGTACATTGGATTCTTTAAATTTTGTTTTTCATATTTATTTTTAGAAGTTTCCATTTTTAAAATATGCTTATTAATTTTAAAATTGTTTATTACTTTTACATTTTTCAGCATTTTTCTTTTTTTAACCATACTGAGCCTACTTAATATTTTATTTCTAATATTATAATAGCTGAAGTCTTCACATGTATAATTTGTCTATCTGTTATTTTTCTAATGGCTTTTATTCATGATGCATTCTTTTTTAGGGTGTTTGGTGAGTTGGACAATGAGATCCTATTTCTTGAACTTTGTTGGAATTTTTCAAGGTCTAGGTTATAAATGGGTTCCTCCAAAAACCATATGTGTTTGCGTCTGCTGTATGCCTAGGAACACTAGGCCCAGAACTACTTTAAATTACATTTGTGGCTTTAAGGTTTTCAGATCACACGGGGAGTATGATTTTACATTGCAACAGCATCTGCAAGTTGGCTTATAGATTATGACTTCCTAGAAAAGGCTTTGTTACAGACTGCATGTTCCTCCCCCTCCCCCCCAATTCATTGAAACCCTAACCCCTAGTAGGATGGAATTGGGAGGTAGGGCCTTTGGGACATAACTAGGTCATAAGGATGGTGCCCTTATGATGGGATTAGTGTTCTTATAATAAGGAGAAGAGAGTTAGCCCCCTCTGTCTCCCTCATGTGGGGATACAATGAGAAGACGGCTATCTGTAAACCAGGAAGAGGGCCTTACCAGAACCTGAACCTTCTGTAGGCACCCTGATCTTGGACTTCCAGCCTCCAGAACTGTGAGAAATAAATATTTGTTGTTTAAGCCTCCACTCTATGGTAATTTGTTATAGCAGCCTGAGCTGAATAAGATAGATATTTTTCTGATCCATTTTGAACCATTGTTCATATTGACAATTTTCCATGAAATCCCCAGAGAAGGAAGTGGGTTTCTGTCTACTCTAGCCTACTGTTTCAGATGCAGTCCTTATGTCTCTCTCTATATATGTAGAGTCTTCTACTGGACTCCCCACAGAAATAGATACAACACTCTGCTGCCTGTCTCATACTCCCTGCTACAGTCTGAATGTTTGTGTCCCCCCAAAATTCATATGTTGAAATCCTTACCCCAAAGGTGATAGTATTAGGAAGTGGAGCCTTTGGGAGGTGACTTGGAATGGCATTATTGTCCTTAGAAAATATCCTGCAGAGCTCTCTAGGCCTTTCTACCACGTGTGAGCACGGAGACAAGGCATGGGCTATGAACCAGGGAAAGAGCCCTCACCAGTATGTGACAGTGCTGATGTCTTGATCTCGGACTTTCCAGCCTCCAGAACTGTGAGAAATTTGTTGTTTATAAGCTACCCGGTCTGTAGAATTTTGTTTGAGTCTCCTGAAAGGACAAAGACACTTCCCTTGAGGTTGTAAATCTGAGGCTCGAGTTAAATGGAGTTGGCAAATTCCCTCCAAATGAAACCCAGCTTCAATGTTTTATTTTTTCTTTATTGGTTCCTTCTACAATTTAGCCTTTGTCCTGTTTATCTTCCTGCCAGCTTATCGATGCATTTTAATAGCTATTCCTTATAATTTACCCAGTTGTTGTTGATGTTAGTTTCCCTTTACATTTTTAAGATACCTATCCAAATAAAAGATTAAAGACAGGGAAAAATTTTCCCAGGTCACCTGTAAATTTCAGTGTCCTGCACTTTCTCAAGCCATTGAATCTATTTTACTTGCAGCTACAGCTCCAACTGAAAAAAACTTTCCATCTACTTGTCATATTCCCTACGAGTATGAGAGTATGAGAAGGAATGTCAAATGAGACATAGAAGAAGGGGAGTTTTTCCCTGTAATTAATCACTAAACAAAACATAAACAAATTTGCATTCCCGAAAAAGTGATTCATCTCTCTCAGGTAGCTGAACTATACACAGAGCAATTCGCCTTTCTCTCTTAATTATTAAGATGTAATATGTTGCTGTCAACTACAAAGCAAAATATCTAGTCTGTTCTATTAAAGGGGATCCAAGTGAATATGCTTCCTCTGTTCATAGAAGCCAATTTTAAATAAGGGCTTTGTTTTTTTATTTGTCTATCCTAACACTATGCTTCCTCAATTCTGAATTATCTCTTCTCAACCTTGCCTCTGGGTTAACACCACTAAAATTTCCCAGTGCACAATGGTTTTATCTTATCTTCTGGGATAAATGACACTCAAGAGCAATAGTTGTGTGTGTGTGTTTGTGTGTGTGTCTGTGAGACTCTCTAAGTGATGAAGTATGGAGCATTGTGGGGTTACTGGTTTTACCCTGCACTTCACTGTTGGAAGGAAGGAAACCCAGCTGGTTTTAGACAGCAAGACTAAGGAGAGAACTGTTTCCTACTGAGAATAATTAGGAGGACATAGATCTTATTTAACTATTTCAATGGAGTATTCATATTCCTGCACAGTATTTATTCTGCCTTTTGAATTCCTTATCCATTCGTCTTATTTTTATATCTCCACTGGTACATACCGAGGCCAGAGACTCTGAGGAAGGAACATCAGAAAACAACTCCAAAGAATAGTGACCATACATCTTATCAATTTTTGAGATAGACAAGAAAACTATGAATAAAGGCCTCAGGTGTGTTTAAGTCTCATGAAAGGACCTTTGACCACTCTCCAATGATGCAGCTATTTTATTCAACTTAACTTCATTCCATATTATTTATACAAAATGCTTATCTTATGCCCAACGCTAAAGCCTTTCTGAAGAAAGCAAAGGCAATCAGTCTTTTCAGCTTCTAACTTCCTGCTAATTACCAGTACCACCAAACATCATCATGTGGCTTATGAAATTGTATCTCTGAATTTTATTCTTACCACTAACCCTGTGATTGTACTAACAATAAATGTGAATACAGAGCTCTACAGGAAGGATGGGTAACCATGGTGATGGGAGGGTGCTTTCTGCAATAACTCCACTGTACAACATAATCTATGCATGAATGTAAAATCACAGATGTTTTGAACCATATGCAGCTATATTTAACCACAGTGCAAGTGACAAGTTACTCGGGAGTTACTAATCCAAAGGAGGTGATCCCCAATCAGATAATAATAATTCTTTCTTCTCTTCGTTGTCCTAGTAGAAGCCTCATGGGTGCAGAGCGCTGCCACTTTGGGTAGTAAAGTTTGAGTGTATATATTAACGTGTGTGTGAGTTTATGTCTGTGTGTGTGCACAAAATGTAGGGTATCCAGAAGGAAATTTACAGAAAGGAAAACGCAGAAAAGATAGTGAGGGAAGAGAAAGCAAAGACAATATGAGGAAAAAAATCTTCCTGCTAATCTCCTTTCTTATATTGTGTCTATTACTAAGAGTCTTGGTTATAGAGATCTTGAATTTTAGGCATATCACTGGTATGATTTCAACTTGAATTTAGGAAAATAAAGATTCCTATTTTAGTTTTTAAGCTGAAAATTAGTGCCGTGTTTATTAGAAATAGCTCTTAGGCTAGTTATGTTTGCAACTGAATGAAATCATTTATCATCATTTTAATCATTTAAAAGGTTAAATTAGTATAATCTGAAATCTAAGGAAGTGTTTAATACATGTTTGAAATATTTGTATCCAAAATTGCTTTCCTTTTTGGTCTGAGTCCTTAAAGGGATAAATCCTCAGCTACCCCAAATCTTGCACGTAATTACCCCAAATGCACTTTTATCAGAGTTGCCTCCGCAAGTTATGTAGTTTTAAGAAATAAATAACTATAAATTCAGCTCTCCACCTGTAAAAATAAATGCTGTTTTTAGAACAGATTTTCTAAAAGAGAAGACTTAGAAATCACAAAATTAATGCAATACTTTGTGGAATAGGGCTATTTTCAGTACCACTGGCCTTTTAGTCTTCAGAGGCAAAAGGAAGGAATGTGAAATGGAAAGAAAACAATTTGCATTGTAAAACTTCTCATTCCTCATGGCACTGTGCGCCCTTGGTTGGCTTGTTTTCTTCATTCCCATGTTCTTTATCTCTTGGTGGAATATTGCATCTTCCTCTCTTAGATTAAAGTCTTCTTAGACTTTTGTCCCTTACTCCACCTCTTTGCTTCCTGCTTTTTATATTGCTTCCCTTCTCTCATTTGAATATAAATTGCCTCGCTGGTAATTAACTATATTTCTTCAGATCCAAGGGAGACTCACCTTAAACAATTGTTTTCCTCTTCTTCCTGCCCTGGCTTCTGAAGCACTAATGTGCAATTAAACATTAACAGGGAGCCTCAAGGTTAACCCAACTTCAATTTAATAGAAAGGGATTACTCCACAGTTCAAGAGAGAAATTGCCTCTTGGCACATCCAGTTTTGCCTTGACTATTGGTAGGGTGCTCTCAAATGAACAAAAGCTGAAAAGCTGCTGTTATAATAAAGCCACCGACTGGCATTAGAGGTAATAGATCTCAGCTATAATAGATGGTTGGTTCCCAGTAGACACACCAAGGCATATGACACCACAATTGGTAAAAAACTTTAGGGTTTCCCAGATGGCCCTGACAACTGCCAATTTCAATATTGTATTTGAAGAGATCACCTAATTTTTCCCACTCTAAGTTGGGAAATTCTGCCTAATGACACTTATTCCTGAGATTCAGTTCTGTCTGTCCTCTTGAATGATTCTATACCATGCCATGGAAAAGAAATGGAATTGGAAATGTTTAGTAACAAGCTTATTTACCTTACTTATCTACCTCATTACTTATCTTTCTGTCCCTCTTGAGAGATGAGGTGACAGTGGTGCTGTCCATGGGACTGCTATTCTAAACACAGACGCATTCTGTCTTCGCTACAACCCAGGCGGCTTATTAGAGACTTGAAATACATGTTCTTCTGGTCTTGAGAAAGATAACCTCCTGTTGGTGGTCGAGGAGAGAGGAAGCTCCCCTTGTGGAGGGAGGATAGCTTTGTATCTCTTGCATTCAGCTTAACTGTGGACCTCAGCCTAGTGCCTGACCCGCAATAAATACCTACTGAAAGAATAAAAAAGAGAACTTAATGGAAGGTTAATTGAAGAGAAACATTATTTTGCACATACTTTTCCTAAAACCATTGTGGCACATAATTCAAAGAGCTAAGCAAAAACTTGATTCCCCAGGTAACTGCAGATATCACTTGAGTATATCTTGGACTTGTGTCACCCTCAAACAAACAACTTATCAAGATAACAGTTCAGAATTCAGAAAATTGGAATAGTAGATTTAACCCTTTTTACTATTACTAATTAAAATCCTCCATCTTTCCATAATTTTTCCATTGAAAATTAATTGATTTAGTTCTTCCCTTTATCTCCATTGTTCCCTCAAGACTAGTGATTTTGTCTTTCTATCTATCCATCTGTATGTCTATCTATCTATCCATCTGTATGTCTATCTATCAGAAAAATGTAAATTATAGAATAGTATGAGAAAAATATTTAAATCATCCATAACCCTGTTACTCAGAACTAACCAATATTTTCATAAATGTATTTTTAATATATGTGTATATTTTTCTGTGTATATGTGTATGTAGTATACTATATGCACATATTTATATATATATTTTAGTTACAATTAATGTTTTTTACATCACTAATAATACTTTACAAACATGTGTTAGAGTATAGGTAACATCCACTGTTATGGATATAGTAATTTATCTTATCATTATGCTATTGTTGGTCATTTTAAGTATTCTCAGTTTTTAACCATTATCAAAATTATAAGATCATTATTCCTGTTGGAGGTAACATAATTATTTCCCGAGGGTCAGCATTTCTAATCTGGTCATTAATTAGAGAGGATCTACATTTGCAGAGCTGAGACTTGTATTTCACCTACTTTGCTTAACCTACCAGCTCCATTTGTAGACATTCGGACAATCTGTAGGGCTGCAAGCCATCTCAGACTTGTTATTACTTTCTTCTCCCAGCAAGCCCCAATTTGTGCAGAGAAACAAGGGTGGCAAAGTGACATATTCTTAGTAAATCCACTCCCCTGTGCCCAGGCAAAGGAGAAGGAATGAAAGAAGAATGCAATGGGTGTTTATGTTGTAATTCTCCTGGGAATTCAGTCCATTTTTAGCGTTTAAAATTTTTATTTGCTTTCTCTGCAGAGTAATTTTCTTCAGGAGGAGAAACTTTTGCACAAATAAAATTAATGCTAATCTTATTGCTAGATTTCTGTGACATCTAAGATAGTTTTAAATATTGTATTAAAATAAATATCAGATTGTAGATGAATTCCTCAACTTGACGTATAAAAGACTTCACAGCCTGATCCAAATGTTCCTATTCAGCTTCATCTCTTAAAAGTCTATTCAAACCTCATACTGAATTTCTTAATATTATTGAAATCTCTTTGCTCATCTCTAGGTGTTGTTTTCCTGTTTTGTTTTTTGTTTTTTGTTTGGTAAGGAAGATTGGCCCTGAGCTAACATGTGTGCCAATCTTCCTCTATTTTTTATGTGGGATGCCACCACAGCATGGCTTGATGAGGGGTGTGTAGGTCCGCCTCCAGGATCTTTGAGCTAATATCTGCACCAATCTTCCTCTATTTTGTATGTGGGACACCACTACGGCATGGCTTGACGAGCAGCATGTAGGTTTGTGTCCAGGATCCAAACCCGCCAACCTCAGGCTGCCAAATTGGTGGACATGAACTTAACCACTATGCCACAGAGCCAGCCCCTCATCTCTAGGTATTTTTATCTATTATTCCCTCTGCTAGGATGTGTTCCTTCCTTCTCAACTGATAAACTCCTAAGACACTGCAGACACCCAGGCAAAACCAGTTACACCCTCTTCTCTGCCATCGTAGCTATTCATTCATCCTTTGACTATAATACTTCTGTAGAATTGTGATGTATTAGTTTGACTGTCTTTCTGCCCTCCTGATCTGGTTCAGGCAGTAACTGTGTCCTATTCATATTTATATCATGATAGATGCATATAAAGCATGACACTTAATTGTTGGATGAATGAATGGACGGATGAAACCCACACAGAACACTGGCCAAAGTGATCAGCATAGTAAATGATTGTCTTGATGCTATGTATGCCTTAGCCTTATACCTTAACTTAAACTGTGCTTTTCTGCATTCCCAAGTACCCCATTCCACATCTAGTCACAGTAGTTCAGTCTACAGGTGGTGCTTCTATCAAATATTTGTCTCTTCCATGCCTTGCCATAAGCATCATTGGTAATAGGAACTTATGTATGTCACAATATCTGATTTCCTGTTGGTAACTGCCAATAGGATTTTCCTTGTTTTCTTCTATTTGATCATGAAAATGTTCTAATATACAGAATAATAGTAGATAGAAATACTTAACCCCATCACCTAGGTTGGTAATTTTTGATATTTCACCATATTTGCTTCGCTAATTGTTTTCCTAGAATATTTCAAACTATACATATCCAAGTATTTTACCCCTAAATATTTCCCTATTAATCTCTCAAAAATAAATATATTTTCCTATGTAATTGTAAAAATATTATCACACAACACAAATTAACAATAATTTCTCAGAGTTATCAAATATCCTATTCCTAGGTCTTCATAAGGTATTTGCTGTTGGTTGGTTTGAACTAGGATCCAATAAATATCTACACATTGCATTTAGTGATGTTCTGTCTTTATGTATCTGGAACAGCCTTCTTTTTCTTCTTTTATTCTTGACATTGGCATCTTAAAGAGATCACATTAGGTACTTCTATGTTTTAATTTCATATGATTAGTTCTTTTTGTTATTTAACTTGTTTCCCATCCCATTAATGTCCTGTAAACTGGAAATTAAATTTATGGCATGATTATATTCAAGTCAAACATGCGGGGCAAGATTGTTTTCAACTCCATTAAATAAGTATTTATCATTTTGTTTTCCTCTCCTGACTAATGTGCATAAAATCAGTAGATTTTCACATCTGATATAAGATTGTAAACATGGGATCGTAATGTCTCATAGTGTGATTATTCTGGTGCATCTGGTGATACTGAAGATTGCTCAGGTAAAGAATAAGACAATAGAAGGGAACATGAGACTAAAAATATCAATCCAAACCTTAGGTATATAATGTGCTGGCTCCAAGAAATCCTATTAATTAAGGAGGGCCATACAGATGGTTAAAGGCAGTTGGAGTCCAAAGTCTAGAAGGTTTGAGGAAGTCATGACGATCATGTAGGTAAAGAAGGAATCTAGATGATGCTATTCACCTTCTCCTTTGACTACTTAGGGTGACAAACTCTGGGCTTATAAGATTTGACTATAGGCAAAAAGAGCTTAATGCCATGATATTGAATCCAGCTGGTACTGATACAGTGGGCAAGATATTGATATAAGTACATACGTGTTCATTTTTAATTTTTTTAAAAAACAATAGCAGATATGTATCCAGTTTGGTATTATCCAACACTCAACAATATTTTACTGAAGATTGGACAATAGTATGAGCACATCAAGTAGAAATATATTTATTGAAAGTTCTATTTATTTGTTTGAACTCAGAACCTAATCTGTCATCTTGATGTATACCTGCTACTGCTTATAAATTTTCACTGATCTCATACATTTGTGGCCTGCATTTTGAAAAGGAGTTTATACTGTCATTATTTTTATATATTCTACACTTTGGAACTTCACATGGTGGAAAGATCATGAGCAATTGGATCCCTGGATTGAAGTCCTAGATGGCCTAGATTGATGAAAGATATTCTCATAACATTGTTTTGATATATCCATGTAGAAACAACCCTATAAAAATGTAATATCTTTGTTTTATAAAGAATAATGTGAGCAACAGAAAACCCTGACCCTTTCTATATCCTTAATCCTCATGCCAATTATGAAGGATTTCAATTTTATAAGTTAATTTCTTAATGATTTGACTTTTCTGACATTTGATATTTTAAAAACGAATGCAACACATTTAGATATCTATGTATATACAAATATATTTTAAGAAATACATATGTGTGTGTGTATATATGTATAGCATACACAATTAAATGCATTGCATTCCTTTTTAAAAATATGAGTCCAAAGAATTTTAATATATCAAACAAAATATACCTATGTTACTAAAAGTGCTGAAAAACTGGTAAAATATTTAATTGGAGATTCACTGTGCCGTGTGGATCTAAACCCAAGAGATTATATTATGATACAAATAGACTTCAATCCCTCCAAATGTCTAATATATATCACTCTCCTCCAAATATAGTTGGCCCGCGGAAAAGAACTTAATAAGCTTTCAAAACATTTGTTGAATGGATAAAATGTTAGCATAGTCTTAATTCTACAAAAAGGAAAAGGTATTTTTTTCTCTATATTTCCAAATAAGAAAGAGACTAAATTTTATTACTAAATACCCAAATCTGTTTAGTGATTAAGCTAAGATGAGACATAGACCATTAAGCTACAGTTAATTTTTCAGAGAATGAAAAATTTGCTTAGAGTGATTTATCATCCTTTCTGGAATATATTAGAGTTGTAAATGTATGACTCCATGACTTCTTTTTAGGTGTCTTCTTGCAAACAAACTATGCATATCTCTCACTCCAGTCCTCTTGACTACCTAACAATTCTCAAACCCTGTAACTAGCTCAAATTTACCCTAAGGCTGATGCCAACAGTACAGTGGGTATCAGAGATGGGGTTAGGCTCATAAATGGGTAAGAATATCTGTTTCTCCACATTCATAATATTTCTTTTAAATTTGAAATTTTAATAGTTTCTAATTTGCATAATGTTAAATGGCCACTTGTCAAAATGTTAAAAGGGCACACCAAACGTTCCTGTTTCTGAAATGGTCTGCTGAGTTAAGAAGACTGATTCAAAATGCATGTACCAATGATATAGGACCTGGAAAATGTTATGAAATCTCACGAATCGTCAGTTTTCTCATATGTCAAAGGGCAAAATTAAGCTAAATAATAGTTATCTCAGGTGTTTGGGATCTCAGGTGTTTTTCAGTGGTGGGAATTAAATAACACAATATTCACAGCAAGAACTCAATAATATTATCCTTTTTTTCATTCACTTACTTGGCTATCTTGCCCTTTGTACAAACCAAATACATTGCTTCCAACCTGTCCCAGTCAGGCATGCAAACTCTTGTCAATTTCTATCTCTGTTTTTATGGAAATAAGTGTGGCAGGACTTAAATTCATGAGTGTGTCGGGCCGGCCTAGTGGCGTAGCAGTTAAGTGCACGTGCTCTGCTTTGGCGACCCAGGGTTCGAAGGTTCGGATCCCGGGCAAGGACCGACACACAGCTTGTCGAGCCGTACTGTGCGGTGTCCCATATAAAGTAGAGGAAGATGGGCATGGATGTTAGCCCAGGGCCAATCTTCCTCAGCAAAAAGAGCAGGATTGGCATTGGAGGTTAGCTCAGGGCTAATCTTCCTCACAAAAAAAAAACAAAACAAAATAAAAAACATGAGCATGTTGTAAAGATCTCCAGCTCGCCCAGCAACGTCTTTGAAAGGCCTTGAGTGTACAGGTGCTCAGCAAAGTTCTGGTACAGTCTTGGTGTATTCTTCTCCATAAATATTTATAACTATTTATGCTTCATTAGTTTAGAAAAATCTCTTTGAAGAGGATTTGGTTTCAGTAATCCACAATGCCGGAAATTATCCTCATTTGATAATCTGGATGATTCAGAAGGTGGAAGATAGTATGTTTTCTTTCCTTTTGGTTGGGCTATCTTCTTCCAAATTACCTCAAGATTAGCATCCCACAACTCAGATGCAGGGTGGGTTTCCACATGTTAAACAACAGGAATCTTACTTCCAACATACAAGACCTATCTTTCACTCACTATATTTTCATAAGAATCAAATCTAGGGTTTCTCTGTGTCTTTAGATATTGGGATCTGGTTTCCTAATGTAAGTGAAATCAGAATCCTGCTACTTGAAGATTTTGGAAAGTTTTGTGGCTAAATCTATCTTCCTGTGGGTCTAAGAGGGAGTTTCCAAAATAGCACAGCTGCTGAATCAAATGTAATAAATTGTTTTAGACATTTTATCAGCAACTGTTCCCAAGAGTGATTGTTAATATGACATGATTCCTGCCCAGTTTTCAGGGTTTGAAATAAGATGATGGTGGCAGGTAAGATAAATTAAATATATCAAAAAGGCTGAGAACCTTTTGAGAAATAGTATATATATTTCAGTGGAAATAGGTTTTTTTTTTTTAATTTTATTTATTTTTTAGCCAGCAGGGAAACATTCTCTTTCTCAACAAGGAAAGTTCCATCCTGGTCAAGAACAAGCACAAACATTTTAGTAAATAAGCAATACAGTTGACATTCTTCTTCTTATCTAATGGACCAACAGAGGAAGGGACAGCAGCAGGCAAATTGCCCAACTAAAATTTGTTATTATTTGTTATAATTTAAATAATGTGGAGTTATGTAGGCAGTATTACTTAAAAATTATACCAAATGGGGTTTTCAAATATAAGTTTAAGGAAGTGTGCTCTATCTTAATGCATATAATAAATCTATAGAGATGCTTTTCCTTATTAGTGACTTGTATTGAGGAATGACTTACTTTGGGGAAAAAAAAGTTGAACTATTTCCTGAATAATCCAAAACATGTTTTCTACATATTTACATCTCTAACGAGAATTGAAGTCCTCATCAGCTCTCACCTAAAGTATTACAAAAGCCTCCTAATTAGTCTCCTTGCAACAAGTCCTTGTCCCTTTGCGAGTCCATCTTCCACAATATTTGCAGGTAGACCCTCAAAAATGCAAATAGGATTGTGTCATTCTTCTGCTGTAAACTTTTTTCTGAGTGCTCATCATTTCTAGGAAGAAATCTAAGTTCCTTACACCATCATCCTTCCATTCCATGACTCAGAAGTTGCCCTCCTCTTCAACCTCATCATGTAGACTCTCTTCCTGGATCAGCAGAGTTTCAACAATACCCAAGACTAATGCACTTATAGACCCAGCATGAGTCCTGTGCCCAACCTGTTATCTTCAGTTCATGCTCCCCATCTCATATCTCCACCCTATTTTATTTACCTTGATAAATTAACTTTGAGCTCAGTTGTTATTTATTCTGACATTTTTCCATACCACTCACTCTCACCACCAGGTTGGGCTTAATATTCTTCTGCTATACTTCTGTAATACTCTGCGTAAAACTCTAAAACTGCTATATTAAGCTAAAATTATCTTTTTCTCCTGTAAATTTGTCTCTCACCATAATGTAAATTCTATAAGGAAAATAGCTTATTTGTCATGTTTTATTCAGCACTTAGATTTTTGCTTAGCGTATGATTGATGCTCAACTAATATTTCTTAAAAATGACCTAAAATTATGTAGGAAGGGATGTTTTACATTTAAGTGCTTCTTTGGAGAAAAAAATGCCTGTGAGAATAGAGAATAAGAAGGCATCCTTTTAAAAAGTAGTCAACTTTCTCTGCTATTTAGAAGTGAAAACTCAGGCTTCAGAGGTCTGCCTACATACGATTTCTTACTAGATACTTAGAATACAGAAAAAAAATGCCCCCAGCAACAGATGATAGTCGGAGGGTGGCTTCCAAAGCCCCAAAGTGCTGTGGAGCCTTATGACCCAGCAGCCAAACGTAAAATAATCTCTAAAAGTCCCTTCCTCTGTCCTCTTCTTTGACCTCCACAAGGATTATTGGATGAACTCTCTCTGCCCTTAGGTAGAGAGGATTTTTCCATATGTTTTACAGTACAGCCATTCATGCTTGTTGGCAGACTAACAATGGATAATGATTCATCTCAATGTAAAGTGTTCAAAGTCCAAGCTGAAAATATCATTCCCAAGGTGTTGTTTAGAATCTTGGGCTCCTTCGGTTTAGAGAAAACACCGTGATCTAACTCAGTTTTTCCGTGTAAGGACTTAGTTATTCTACTTCTTGATCTCTTGTCCCTTAGTAAGGATTTGTTGGAGAAGAGATGCTGGGTGTCTGGGCATTTAATGGGATTTTCTCCAAACAGGTGTTCTATTCCACTCTTATGAGAGTGAGAAGGCTAAGACAAAGGAGAGCAGAGGGAAAGGAGGGTTTTAGAAAGAGCCGAAAGGCAAACAGATTGGACTTTGATTGTTTAGGATAGAGTGACAGAAAGAGTAATGGGAGAATCTCATTCTGTTTGGTTGGCGATTTATCGGAGTGTAGGATTGTCAAGCTGATTCTGGCTTTCAACTCTCTGGAAACAGAGAAGAAACTTGCCACGATTGGTGCTTAGATATCTGCTATGATTTAAGGCCTGGGATCTGAGTAGACTGAGAAATTTCTACCAGAAATAGATGAAATGCTAACTTAATATGAGCTTTTGGCTCATCGCATTGGAAGTAATTTCCCAAGCACTTTGTGAAATGACTTGGCACATTTTGGCTGCATGCTAAGGGAAAAGAATTGCTATTGGTCCAGAAATCTGGTTTGGATAAGAATCTGAATGTCCTGCTGGGATAATTTTCTTCCTGGGCTGATAACCTTTTGAAAGAGGGATCATGAATCATTAAGGCAAATGTGATCCTGATAGCCTGGGTAACTGGGAATCCATATGGCAGGGAGGCCTTTGGATGCTCTTTACGGCTAGTATTGCCAAGGTTCAGGGATCAAATATAAGTCAGGTTTCTGAGAGTAGATGCTTCAGTCTGATAAGCTCCAGAGAGCTTATACCCAGTGTTTAAAAGAAAACAGTCTAAAGGAAGGCTCTGTATGTACAATGTATACATACCAATGCAAACATAAACATACACGTACCCTTGTCTACAGTGCCTGTTGTCCTTCATTATACTTATGTAGAATCTAAAACACAGAATTGTTAAGCAAGTTATAATGCAGAGCCAAGATGTAAGTTTATGTGTGTCTGGTTCAAAATTCATAGTCTTTCCACTATGTGTAGCTGGGAATTCCAAATGTTGCTTGGCTGTCTGTATCAGAATCATCTGGGAACCTTCTTTAAAAAATATAGCTTATTCGACACAATCCTCCACTTTGTTCAAGATTCTAATTTAGTAGTCTCAGAAGAAGGCCCAGGGATTGGTATTTTTTAAACATATCCCAGGAAATATGGTTTTGCATCCAGGTTTGGATACCCCAATATCATATCACATGATAAAGACAAGGGAGATGGCATAGGAATGGAGACTTGCAAAGTCACGATTCTATTATCGTAACTCAGTCGTTTTATGTACTGCGCTAAACAGGGACCTGTTTTCTACTCAGCAGAAGCCTTGCCATCCAGTGCTTCCTATAACGGCACCATCCCTATGTCTTTGGATTACTCAAGAAGCACTGTTGTGAGATGGAAAGAATACTGACTGTCATTAGAAACATTGATTCAAATTCTGACTCTAGCTCTTGCAAATTATTAAATAAAAGAACTCACACAAGTTTCTCCATCTCTATTATCCTCGTCCTTAAAATGAGCATAATTCATTGTATTGGTTTTCTAGGGCTGCCATAAAAAAGTCCCACAGACTGAGTGGTTTAAACAACAGAAATTATTTTCTCACAATTCTGGAGGCCGGAAGTTCGAGATCAAAGTGTCAGCAGGGTTGGTTTCTCCTGAAGTCCTTCTTCTTGGCTTGTAGATGTCTCTCTTCCTCCAGTGTCTTCACATGATCTTCCCTCTATATGTATCTGCATGTGTCCTAAACTCCTCTTCTTATAAAGCCACCAGTCTTACTGGATTAGGGCCCACCTAATGACCTCATTTTAATTTAAGTACCTCTTTAAAGACCCTACCTCCAAATACAGGCTCATTCTGAGGTACTTGGGGTTAGGACTTCAACATATAAATTTTGGAGGGACACTATTCAGACTGTAACATCCATATTCAACTTAATTTAAGTGGTCATTTTAAAGAGCTAATTAAATAGCTCGTATTAACATGACTTGTAAGCTGAAAGACATTATACGAAAGTTAAATTTTATTTAAAATCCTCTGTTGGACTACTATATTAAGGTTATTTCAAATTACTCACACTGGTAGAGCACAAATATCAAATTGATGCTGTCTTTGCTTAAGGTTAAATTATTATCCCTTTTTATCAAAACAGATATCTTTCTATACATTCTTTTCTTTGTGGCAAATTAAGGTTAGTTAGCAACCAAACAGCTGGGTAGAATGGAATAGCAGGAATAAGTAATTTTTTGTGGTTGCCTAAATTAGGATATATATAAACATACACACACACACCGTCACATACTTTATCTCATGTAATTTACCAAGTAGATAAATAGCCAAACATTTCTAGCAGCTCTTTTGGAAGCACAAATGCTAAACAGGCAGAAAAATAACAACAATAATAGCTTTATTGAGTGCTTATTTTATACCAGACATTATTATCATAAGCATTGAACATGCATACATTATCTCACTGAATCCTACCCCAAACTCTGTGGGTACTACTTTTGTATCCATTTTAAAATGAAAAAAAAGAAAGCCAGTCAGAGAAATTAAATATTTACCTAGATCGCATGGTTAGTGAGTAGTAGAGCTTGAATTCAAATTTAGTTTTGCCTGATTCCTGAGCCTAATTTTAGCCTAATGTCACCAGATGTCCCATCATGCAGCTATACTGGGTATTAAAGCATGCATTTTATTTGAAATTAGCTCCAGTGAGAACGCTGGCTCTCTGGTGTCTAAGGTAATGCAATTGTGTGGTAGCAGGTTTTCTCCAGTTATACTCCAGAAATTGAATGCACAGGCTCAGAGCATGTGATGAAAACCCTGCTATTCTGAACACGATTATATAAAGTGCTTACAAAATGCTAGTTCACATTTACCTGTTCTTCAGAATAAAAAAGTAATACACTAGTAGAACATAAATATGACATACGCACACACACATACATATCATGTCATTCCAGCTTTGCATAACATTGAAAAAATAATATTAAAAATTTTTGAGGGATTAAATTAGTTATTTATTTATCTTGGATATCAACCACATCCAAGGGTTTGAATTTAAACTCTTAGTGAATTTTTATTTGGGGATTTTGTTTCACCAGGTAATTCCTCCTTTGTCTAGATGGGAGAGACTAAGATTAGGAAAATAAGCTTCATTTCAACTCAGACATGTTATTCAGAAGATTTCTTAAAAATAGAGCCTAATTTATTGTTTTGAACAATTTGAAGTGAAAACAAGCAATGAATTTTGTTCTGGGCTCTTCTCCCTCTGGTAACTGGCTTATATCATAAAGCTTTATTTCAGCTGAACTTTCTTATTGCATTTGACGATCAATCATAGTCTCAAGTGTATTCTTCTCTCTTTAAAGATACCTTTTTTCCACTGCTATTTTTTAAATACATGGTTCTAATTCAACTTTTTTCTCTTTTTGATTTTGCCTTAAGATTCTTAAACTAAGTTTAATTCTAGTGAATAATAGCTAAATTGTTGAGAGCTTCCTATGTGGCAGACAAGGAACAGAAGGGTAGCTCTCTACACATGGGCTTATGTGTGGAGTAATGAACTGCTCATGCAGTCTAGTGGAATTTCAGTGGGTCAAGCTTTATGAAAATGCAAACTCCATCCCTTCACCTGCATGATCACTTTCTAAAAGGGCATCTACTGGTATGGAACTCCTGTTTTCAAGATGGACATACTTGCCTATGATTTATATAGCTCCTTATGGGATTTTGAATGAAATCCTTTATAAATATCTTGTTGGTGTGTTTTCTCTCATTACTAAGGCTGATACTGAAGTGATCACAACTTGTTAACTAAAGCTTGTGTCAGTCAGAAGCCAATCCATTTGGTAATAGATAGCACTTGTACAGCCAAAGTAAAATGTCTCCATTGTTGTGGGAATGGGTAATGTGACGAAAGACATAGACTAAACTATAACATTGAAAAAGGATTCTTTGAGAAACTCCAATCAAGAAATACCAAGAAAAGATAAAAAGAGTCAGTTTACTTTCCTCCTTTTCTTTATTCATGATGTCTACGAACCGATAATGTTTCTGAAGATATTCAAGTAATTAAACAAGGAAGCCACTAGACTGAGGTAGCTCTAATGTCCTGGTAGCCTACGTAAGCAAACTGAAACCTAAGACAGAGGCAATTCCTGGAAATGCACTTATATCTGAGAACAAAAAATTAAGAACAACCAATCACAAACAGCCAATGAGGCTTTCCCAAATAAGGCAACTGCTTAAATTATAACCAGGTAGATAATTTCCTTGCTTTGCTTCCTCAACTAGTCTATGAAAGCCTTTCCCCGAGCTCCTGTAGACAGAGAACTCTAAACACTTGGTTTGGTGTTACCCAATTCAAATCTACATTTGCTCAAATAAACTCTTGAAAATTTTAATGTACCTCTCAGTTTATTTTTTAACAGAGAGAAACATGATTTGCATAGGAACTTGGATGGAAATCCCTGTCATAGTAAAGTAGCTATTTGGTGTAATTCACACTACTAGACAGCAGCCAGGGACTTATGATCTTGAGTCCTAGAAAGGCAAGGTAATTCAATTGGAGTATTCAGAATAAGAAAACTTAAGGAGATGAGGATTAGCTATATAGAGATTCAGAAGACATTTGGTACCAGATTCCTTTAAGATGTATTAAATGGGGTTGTTTGTCTATCTGAAACTCTGAGAATGGATATTTTGCTTTCAAGAACTTCATGGTAAATATTTTGAAGAGAAACCTAACTAAAGTTAAAGAAATGAACTACCTGATCCCTGGAGCCTCTACCAGACCCTCTGGTTCTATGAGAAAATGTCATTACTGCATTTGAAGATGCCCCAGGATTGAGATTATGACCAGATGAACTGAGGAAAATGTCTATGCCTTTTGTGGACACCTGAAGACTCAGATAAGAAGGAGGCCATTTAAACCTGGCAACTCTGAGGGAATGAGAGGGAGAAGAAGGCCAATATTGGTCCATAGAAAGGAGAAATGGCATGAGGATAGATAGAGAAACAAAGGGGATCCATTTGGGTTACTTGATTATCAATGGGCTACAAAGCAGAGATGTCAAATCATGGGGGATAGGACTCAGAGAGGTACAAGGAGAGTATCTACTTCCCTGCCAGTGATACGATGAATAATGGCCCCCAAAGGTTTCCAGATCCTAACCCCTGGAACCTATAAATGTTACCTTATATGGCAAAAGAGATTTTACAGATGCCATCTTGAGATGGGGCAATTATACTGCAGAACAGAAGGCTGCGTGATGAAAGCAGAGGGAAGCAGAGTCAGAGAGAGAAAAGATGCTACGCGGCTGGCTGTGAAGAGGGATGAAGGGGCCTTGAGCCCAAGAATTGTAGGAATGCAGCTCTAGAAGCTGGAAAAAGGAAGGAAATGGATTTTCATTTCCTAGAGGATTTTCCCCTAGAGCCTTCCATGGGAGCATGGCCGGCTGACACCTTGACTTTAGCTCAGTGAAACTGATTTCAGATTTCCGACCTCCAGGATTGCAAAAGAATAAATTTGTGTTGTTTTAAGTTACTAAGTGTGTAGTAATTTGTTATAGCAGTGAAAGAAAATTGACACATCACCCACAAAGAAGATTAAATGGAAGGCCCCCCCGTTAGTGATTCTGAGTTGTCCTGACCATAGATGGTCAGGGACTTAACGTCAGGTACCTTCAGAGAGAGATTTTCAGTGACTTTTTGGCACTTGGATTCTCCATCAAATCAATTTGTGTTGAAGTTATTTATATGCTTGGCATTCAGTCAGTTGCCTTTTTCTTTCTTTTCTTTTGCTTTTTTTTTTTTCACCTCCATAAGTCAAGAAAATGTTTCTTTAGCTGTATACGAAGCACAAAGTTTGAGAAAATGCTGCTGTTCCTTAGAAAAGAGATGTGATTTGCGAGCAAGCAAATTTAAAATATATGAGAGATCAGTAATGAAAGAGTTGTGAGAGGTTGAGCTTGCAAGAAATGAACTGCCTCGTGGATCTTCCCCATTGGGATTGGCATTCTGACATGAGTGAAGGATCCTCTTGTCCATATATTAATCAAATAAAAGTTAAGCTTTATTTTAGATTAAACTGCATTTCCTTGCTTTCGGTAGAAACTAGTAATGTGAGAAGCATAAAGAAAAGTTTACATATGTATATGTATGTATGTACCATGAATACTGTCAACTATTGTTTGTCTGAATGAGTTTTCAATGAAAGATATTTTCCATAAGTGTTTTTGTGATTATAATTATAGTATCTTCCCTCTAGGAACTCAGATTGGATGTGGACCAGAACACAGGAATTATATAATAATCAGTTGGCATTAAAATAAAATTATGCTCATAGAACTGTATTCAAGAATCACTAGAGCTACATTAGCCATTTTTCCTAATGACACTAAAAATATGTTTAGTCAGTAACTTTAGTTAAAGACTCAAGAATTCAAAGTAGAATTAAGAGACAGAATTTAAATATTAACAATATATTGTAGCTACACATTGTGATTCATGTACAATTTTTTCTTGTGTACTCACAAATAGGACTTAAAATCAATCTTTTTTTTAATAGTCTACACGTAAACATAATTTGGATCATTTTAGAATTAACCTTTCTGTTACAAAGCATTAATGACAGGAACTACCTGGATAGTATATTTAGAAGAAAATATTATGCAAGATGCTCAAATTTAAGACACCAATGTGCATGGGCAAATCATGTGAAGATCTGTTATTTCTAGTAATATACTTAGAATCAAGGTTGACTACAAATGCTTATATATTTGCAGAAAATAAGGTACAGAACTTTTCTATGTATTTTCGCTAACTCCTATCAGAAGATGAAGTTGATGGAATGGGTTATGGTCTGGACTGGACATATTCTTCTATTGTAACATGAATGAAAATGGAAATAGGGGAAAGGTGAAGCCAAGATGCCTGTTTTCCAAACAAGATCCAGTGACAAGGAGAAACGCTCTACTGGAGTGACATCACCATATTCATGACATGAACGTCCACTCATGCCTGGTGGCTGTGAAAACCTATCTTCTTGTTTCACAGCCAGGGCTGTATTTCCTGGAAAACTGCCTAATAAGAACACTGTCCAAAATTTTAGCACAGACTTTTTTGGTTAATTTTAGCACAGACTCAAACCATTTATGTCATGTAATAGTTTCATAACTGACTTTTAATATCAACTCATGTATTGCCGCTGGTGCCTAACATTGTGGTAATCTCCATGGAGAAGAAGAATAAATAAGTATTTAAATTTATCTTGTTGGGAAGTTTCGTTAGGAATAAATAAGATTAATGCATGTGGAATAGAAAATAATGATGCAAAACAAAAACGGGCTCCACATGAGTTATCTTTACTCTCTCTCTGGTCTCCTCATGAACCACCTTCTAACTCCCTCTCTGTACTTCAGCAATAAGAACCTTATTTCTTTTGCTCAAATCCCCATTGCTTTTTCCAATTATAGGTTCTTTGCATGTGCTTTTCCTCTGATCGAATATTCTCGCCACTCCTTGGCAATTCACTTAATTAATTCCTTCTCTTTATTCAATCTCAGCTTAAGCATCACTTCTTTAGTGTGGTCTTTCAGGATCTTCCCACCTCCCTATCTATTTTCTCTTAAAGCCATGTAATTCTCTGTTGTAGCTCATATTTCAGTTTGCCATTAGATGTTTGTGGGATTTTAAAAAAATCCTTCACAAGATTATAAAATCTGTGAAAGTAGAGACTGAGTGTATTTTGGTCCCATTTGATTCCAAGTCCCTTGCTAATTCCCCAGCTAAAGGTAGATAAATCATAAATATAGGTGGAATGAATAAAACCCAGTGGTCTTTGGGATGTCTGAAAGTGGAAGTTCAGTGCATATCATACAAATGGGCTTTGAGATGGTCTAGGAGGATGGAGAGGAGATGCCTAGACAAAGCATGATATTGCTTTTTAGGCTTTGGAAAAGTCATAAGTTAGAAGATTCTCAAAGTGGTGAGGCAGTATGTGAGGTATTTAAGCACATAGGCTTTGGAGTCAGAAAGCCTGAGCTCAAATTTCGGCGGAGGCACATTATTTTCTTTTTCTCAGATTTGGTTTCTTTATCTCTGAAATAGATATAGTAATGACTTGCTTGAAGAGTTGTTATAAAACAATATTTTCCAAGTTTCACTCATTTGCATTCTATGTCTATGATTTTTTTAATATCTGTGTTTCACCACAATTCATTATTATTTTTTCTTTAATTTTGCTTTCTCTCCACTCACCTTTTTTGTAGTCTCCTTCTGAATTAGAATATCTATAAAATCATGGCTTTGTTCTGCTAGCTACAGTTTTTCTGGTATATATTAAATATACACTTAGCTATTTGAGATGTTCATAGTATCTTCACAAACCACCCATAATTATCTCATGTGCCAACAACAGTACAGAAAAGGAATATCAGAACAAGGAGGTGAAAAAAGTAGGGAATACAGAGAAAATACCCAAATCTAATCACTGTTCCCTCCCAGAGTCAAGTGTTTTATGAGACTTGGCTCCTCTCTGAGCATAGGTCAAAGGTGAAGCACCGAGACAAGAAAACATAAATGTTGGTTGATTTACTTAAATAGAATTCTCCAAGAAAATATCATATATTATTTATAATTCTTAAAAGGAAGGGCCTGCTTATTGTGTTCCATTTCACATTTAGTCATGATCTTACATCCCACCTTGGTCATTAAGTACCACCATTACCCCCCCTACTAGCTAAACGGTACCAAAGAATGAAGGACTTTATCTACCACATAAACATTCGATAAGTGTTCGTTTTGCCACTAATTTAAATGGAGAAAGTTAAGCTCAGAGAGATTTATATAATTTGCACTGATTTATTACTCCTGAGATGGATGACAACTCACTTAATGCTATTTTATGCTTCTTTTCCTTGATTGGCATAAAGCTAGCGTTTTTAAAATGTGGAGGGAAAATGAATACTGTTGTCAAACGCTTTTTGGAAATTCTAGGTTAAACACGGTAAACACATTAATTCAGGACCTCTCAGAGATATTAATATGCTAACTGGCATTCACCTAACTATGGAATCACTCTGGCAGAGCTTCTTTTCAGTCTAGTGATTTGCAAAATCTAATTGGGGGAAATACTGACCTGATGACTTCTGTTTGGCGTTATCTAATCATCAAGTATATTATTCTAATAGCATAACTCTCCCGAAAGAATATATAGAAAATTGGCATGCTTTGGAACTTGCTTGGCTAAATTGTTGAAAACCGAGCAGCAGGAGATTGGCTATTGTGAATGCAATATTCAGACAAGACTAGGATAGTTTTCAACAATGCTATCCCATCTAGATTAGAAATGTGAACTGTCTGAATTTAAGGTGTCCAATATCCCCCTTCCCGGCCCCATCTCCAGGGAATTAAAGTTGGAGGATAGAGGATTAAAGCCATGCCAGAAACAATACGAAAAATCTATGACGCAAAATGTAGAAGAAGATTTTATATAAGTTTAAGATTTAAGAGCAGTTGGTCAGAACTACCTAACAATTTTGCCGCTTGTGCACTACACAATGGCACTTTTCTAAAATGGTAAATTGAGCTCCCAACCCAAGAGTCCTAGACCTAGACTACAGTCACTCTGGACTCTGGGAATGCATGCCTTTTTGTAATTCTCCTGCCCCCAAAGAGACTCCTTTTTATAATTTTCACAAAGTCACAGCATGAGCTATCAGCAGATATGGAATCAAGAGTTTGGAACCAAGAGGGTAAACAGTGTGAGATCACACCTGGTGGCTAGAAATCATTCATAACGTTCAACATGGTTTTATGTACTTTTTGATACATGCTATGGGAATGGGTGAGCTTAGCTTTAATTACTAGAAGAGGAGTGGTGTGCAATAGGATTTAGCACCAATTAAATATACCACATAGTGTTGGGAGCTATTAATTTTCTGGATACATTTTCAGAAATGAAGCTCTCTTTTACAAAGTAACAGGATGAATGGTATAAATTCACAGCAACCCTGAAAATTTATTTGCATCATCTTGCTATATGGAAGCCAGCTTGATTTTGATATTATTTCTAGCTATTTAAATAGTTGAATGTAGATAACAAAGGTCTTCCAATTTAATTTATGTTAATTAGGATACATTTTCAAGTCCTGCATACAGTAGTGCTTTTGTAAAAGTTTATTTGTTAGTTTAAGAGGTTTGGAAATGTATTTTGACGTGTTCTTTTTTTTTTTTAAAGTGTGTCGCATCTATAGGTTGAACCACATGAAATTGCCAATATTTAGCCATCTTTAACCTAAGAAATGGTTATTTCATGTGGCTCAATCAAATGGAAAGCATTTAGAAGGACCATATGTGATATTTCTATCTTCAATTACCACCATCCATCTGAAAAAAAGCCAACAACCACATTACTTTGGAAGGACAAAAATATGTCATTAGTGTAAATGAGCCATGCAGTTTATAACTATCTCTGAGAATGCCCTCTTGATATTTACACAACTTTGGAAGAATCAACAATATGAACAATGTCTTGATTCTCCGTTAACATAGATTATGATGACTTTTAGGGTAATATATGTTTAAATTATGCAGATGGGAAATTCTGAAGTTTGTATCCTTCAAAGCGACACAGCTATCTGAATACTCACATTTTTCAGCTTTCTTCACAGAGTACATGTTCAGGGATATAATTTAGACCCACATTTCTGCTCATAATGGCTCTGTGAAGGATAAGGTACATGTATTTTCTGCCTCCTTCTTCTTGTTGCCAAATTATGAGTCAGAAAGACAGATAATTATAAGGGGACTATAAACAACACATTCTTCATCCCTGAATCCCTCCTTTCTCTTTCTGTCTCTCTTTCTTGCTCTCTCTGTCTGTCTGTCTTTGCGTTTTTCGTTTCTTGGATGAGTTCAGTTAACACACAACAAATTCTAATGCTATGTTGCTTGCTGCATCTGCCACCATACTTTGCATAGGGATTTCTCTTAAGTGAGCACCTTTCCCCTGCCCCGTAGTGAAGGAATATTGGAGCTTAGAGGGAAAAGCCTTTAAATTTCATATGCCCTCTGTGCATTCATGTCTAACTTGAGAAGAGTAAAATAAATGGGAGTTAACAGGGAAAAGAAGATCAAGCTTGCAGAGGTCTAAGGACTCAGAAGAGAGAAATTTACTATTGTTCTTTTGAGAGTAACTCTTTTTCTTTCCTATTCAGTTCATGTCATCTTAATCTTCAGAGTTCTGTGCTTTTCTGAGATGGAGTGCGTTGGAAGGGTAGAAGCATATTAAATCTCTGGTAGATTGTGTAGTTCTGATTTTCTTAATGCAGAATATCCCACCTGTCTCTAAATTCCAGGAAGAGAGAACCACTTTCTTTTTCAGTGTCTGAGATCTCTGATCACATTGAATTGAGTTTTGGCTATTGTTTATGAAATGGAGTTATTTTAAAAGTGCATTTTGTTGGGAGAATAAAAGCAATCACCCAGAAGTGTAAGAGCAAGTGGTGTACCTTCTCCAATCCCTGAGGGGCTTTCTATATCGCTTCGAGAAATCTCTCAGTAACTTAGGTAGGCAGTAGTAGGGAGCAAATCATAGGTTTGTACTTCAAGAATGTCAGGTATAGTCTTGGTTCTGCCATTAGGGAAGACACTCTAGAGATTCATATGGAACGATGAAGGTATGTACATTGACAGACAACGATCAGGGGGTGAGAGTTTGGTAGCCAAATCACCCTACAATCCAGCGAGCTACTCTTATGTCCTTGGGTAAAGCTCTTCATTTCTCTTGGTTTCGTTTTCCTCATCTGTAAACAATTGGAACCAGTATTTTAAAACATGTCAGTGCAATAGAAACTTTTTTTTAATTGCACATAAAATCTTGTATGAAGCTCCTAATATGAAAAAGATTAAAAAGCTGAGGAGCCCTCTCTGAAATGAGCATAGGACACCTGAACTCTTACTTCTCACCACCCTTACTCCCTATTCTAAGACACTAGCTGCCTGAGGCTGCTTCATGCCGCACACTTTAAAGACCACTCTTATCCAAATCTTTATGTGCCCCCTTGCATTTTCACAACCTTGTTCTCATTTGTAAAATCAGGGAATCTACACTTCCTATACTTAGTACCATTGAAATAATGCATTAACGTGGATTGAGTTCATCCATGAAGAAATGATATGTATAAAGTAGTCTGAGTATTGGAAATTTTGTGTTGTGCAAAAAAATTAGACCCTTGGAATTTGAAAATTTGACATTTGTAGCCTCCCCTATTTTTGAGGCATGTGCTCAAGTAGTATTTCTCCTGTAGGGACTCAGGAATGCTGTAGACATACTGTGTGTGTGCACTGAGTATGGCATCCAGTCACTCCTCTACTATAGCTTTTGAAAATTAAAGCTTTAAAACTCTCTTTAAATGCTCATATTTATTAAACAAGTGGACATTGTTCAGTAAGTAAACTGGAAGTGGGGTATTAAGGTGGAGAGAAGGGAATTTAAATAATCTATGAATTATGAACAACTGAATATCAATGATCCTTTGCTGTCACTGAAGTCTTTCCGTCAGAGTTTCCTCTGCAATGCCATATGTATGACCATAAAATGTGGAAGGTAGGGTGTAACTGATCCTTCCTTGTAGACACATATGGCAACCTTTCCATTAATTATGGGCATGTATAATTTTCAAAGTAATCAATATCAAACTTTTTTTAGTCCTCGTCTGGTATGACAATTTTATAATCCTGAAGGTGAAGACAGAATCATCTGCATTTTGGATATTTGTACACATGATGACATTAGTGGCTGGCATCAGTTATAAACTCAATATTTTAAATTTGGAAGCAGATGATTAGGAATTTAACATGAACTTTTTTTAACAGATTATCCATACTGCCCCTTCTCAAATTCTTTACTCAGGTTGCCTAGTCTGTACTTCAATTGTCAATCAGTATAACATGAAAAAGAGTGCCATATTCAGGCAAGTTAGAATGATATGTTAAACAAAGCTAAAAAGGACTCTGTACTTTAGAACTTTCTAGAGCCTTTTAAAAATTAAAGTGCATTGTGAAATTCTAAGACAGGCATATATTTGCAGTATTTTGCAAACTTTTTTGACTACACAGTACTGTTTTTCTTCTAGGATATCTTAGGCAATTGGTATTCTGAAAAACATACTTGCAATGTATTAGCTTAATCATTTTCAAGGAAGATTCATTTTAGGACATCACCATTTCTTAAATTATCTCAATGTAATTTCACTGAAGTAGAAGCAAAAGGTGACATCAGACAGAGGTCCATATTGTTATTTTTCTGCTGGAGGGTGAAAGGTAGGAGAACTCATCCCAGCAAGAATTTGCAGTGAGAAAATAAATTCTTTCCATGTTTGTTTAATCAGTGTCTCTTCGGGAGGAATCTTCTATGTGCAGGGTTTCTGACTGCAAGTGCCGAATGACTAGAATGGATTCAATTTTTCGTTGGAAGGGTGAGAAGCCCGTGTTTTAAGGAACACCAAATTCTACTTCACGTTAAATATTAACGACCAACTGCAATTCCTCTCTTTAATGTGCTTTGTTTTGGTGCTCGGCCAAGCCAGGAAGATGAAAACCCCTTTGAGGCCTGATGTAGAGGATAATTTGCTCTGCAATTTTGGTGGTAAACATGGTAATAAATTAGAGGGTGTAATGAATATGCATGGAAGCGCCCAGAATCCTCCTTCCTTCCCCATGTTCCTCAGAACACTTAGCTTGTCACTCTTGCAAATTCTCTAAGAAAATATGTATAGACTATGGCCATCAGAGTGACTTTGAAGCTCACTCACAGTTTTTCATGAAATGTTTTCATTTAATTGTTTATTTTAAATGGTTCATTTTACAGATGCCTTTTGGAAATACCTAGCTATTCTAGAATCCTTCAGGCAGCTCTTTTTATTTTTTAATCTGGAGTACAAAATCCTCTGTGGCTCTGCTTCTATTGTTTCTAGTGCAGAGACTCTGAATGAGGTCAGAGAAATCAGCAGGGGCTAGATCCTGTAGGAACTCCTAAGCCATGACAAAGAATTTAGAATTAAAAATGATTGCAGTGGCAAGGCCATTGGTTGGTTGAAGGAGGGAAGTGGCTGTATCTGATTTGATTCTTAAAGCGTCCTTCTATTTTCTATATGGAAAATGGGCTGTGAGGAAGCAGAAGAGGGAACCAGGAGACAGATAAGAGGCAATTGCAGTACCCCGGCCTGGTAACGATGGTAGTTTAGATTGGACCACACCAAATTGATCACCATAATGCCATAATGGCAAGATTTCCATTTTATTAATTTCTGCATATCCAGCAACTGGAATACCAGAAAGACTAGAAAGAATAAATTTATTTTTAATTTCTTTAAAAAAAATACTGTGTAATGTGCATATAGATACTAAAGATAATTATCCCCCACCCCCGCTACCTGTCTTCCTCCATTTTCACTTTCTTGAGTCAGAGATTAGTTTGTGCCATATACTGTTTTAAGTCTAAGGATATAAGAATTAATTAAACATCCAACTTCCTTCTTGGATTCCCAAGCTTTAGTGATAAAAAGGAAGAGATAGAACCCAGTACAATTCTCAGTTCAGTCCTCTTTCCGTGAAAACTGAGCTCCTTTTATTAGAATCTTCACCATCACTGTTGCCCAATGGTCTCTGTTTGGTTGGAGAACTTCTATTTGTGGGTCAAGAGAAAGACACAAACCATCTGGGGTTGATAGTCAATAATGATTCTTAGTTTAAGTTTCTGCACAACTTTCAACGCAATGGTTATCAGAAGCAACAGTTAATTGTAAATTATTGTCCTTCCTCACCCTACTTGTTCTTGACTGTCAAAGATCTATTTCAATGTGAAATTGAATATGTTCAAATAACCACTTGTTCATTTTGGATTAAATAGCCAGTATTTTTTGAGCAATTCTTCTTGTGTTGTTCAATGTGGAAACGTTGAAATTTAAGATATGCTTCTAGCCTGTAATCTAACTGAGGAGATAGAAATAAAATCTTGAAAAAATTATGCTCGTATTTGTACTGCAGACTTCCTTGAGCATAGATGGTGGTTAATATGCTTGTTTTGTGTGTTTGTTTTGGTCAGAAAACATCAATGTGCACTGTAGAAGTTGAGATGAAAGGAAACTCATCGATGAGAGGAGGGGTCAAGATAGAAAGGCTTCACAGAAAAGCTGAGGGTGCATTGGTCCTGGAAGAATCACTGGGATCCAGAAAGGCTGAAATTAATGGACATGTTCTCTCTAGGCAGAGGAGAAACTTGTGAGCTAAGGCTAGGTGGGGAATGAATAATGAGATTTAAAAAGCTGGAACCAAAGGCATTTGTTGCACATCAGAAGAAGATGATTTGTTTGCTCATTTAATAGAATGTGCTAAAAATTCAAAGGTCACCTATGTGCTCTGACTACCGGAAAGGTCTGTATTTTGTTTAAATAAGATTCAAAATAAGATTCAATAAAATAATAAGATATATTATAAACCTAATAAAGACTCTGTGATAATAAGAAACCACCTGGGTTTCTCACTCATTTAAGATTGTTAACCAAGTAGCTTGAATAGAAGATATCTTTTACATCTAATTTCAAAAGAAAATAAGGTAATAATTCAATAAGATTAAAAGTGAATATGGTTCTCTAATTGGAGTGGAGTATAACCACCTCAAAATTTATTATCTAATTGGTTTTAGATAAAGTTGACTCTTTTTTGTTGTTGTTGTTGTGAGGAAGATCAGCCCTGTGCTAACACCTGCCAATCCTCCCCTTTGTTGCTGAGGAAGACTGGCCTGGGCTAACATCCGTGCCCATCTTCCTCTACTTTATATGGGATGCTGCCACAGCATGGCTTGCCAAGCGGTACACCAGTGCACGCCCAGGATCCAAACCGGTGAACCCCAGGCCCCGGCAACGGAGCACGCGCACTTAACCGCTTGCGCCACCGGGCTGGACCCGATAAAGTTGACTCTTGTTTCCCTTTGGTACAATATTAGAAATTGAGGCTTCTTCTTGGAACATCAGTTCATACCATAAAAACACCAAAATCCATCACAATACATGAAAAATAAATATGCAAATTTATTAACATTTATTATGTAGGTAAAAATAAAACAGTATTCAAGTTTCACTGTAAATACACCCTCTGGAAGAGTTTGTTTTCTTTTCTGGGCTGGACCAGCAAAGGTTTTTAAAACATAAGACAAAGCGTGTTTGTTGAAGACTAGTAAAAAAAAAGTCAAAGACTATAGTAAAATCATAATAAAAATGAAATTAACGTTTTCTGGTTCCTGGATTAAGCAGTTGACAAGAACTATATTACTAAATACTCTCAACAGTTCTATAAAGTAGATGCTGCTATTACCCTTATTTTACAGATGACGCCACTTCCTCAAGGTCACACAACTAACCAATATTGAATCTAAGGATTGAAATTTCATTTTATTATTTAAAAGCCCATATTCTCAAGAGTTCAGAAATAGACTCATATATGTAAAACACTGATTTTTAAGAAAGGCAACACATCAATGCAATGGGAAAAGAAAATCTTTACAGCAAAGCATGCTGGACTAACTGAATATTTATAAGGGGAAAAAGAATCAACCTCAACTCCTACATCACTTCATATACGGATATTAATTTTAAATGGATCATAGACCTAAACATAAAAGTTAAAACCATAAAGCTTCTAGAAGACAACACAAGAGATAATCTTTATAACCTTCAGAAAGGCATAGCTTTTGTAATCAGGACATGAAAAGCACAATCATAAGAGGAAATATGATAAATTTGACCTTATCAAAATTAAATTTCTCTGCTTATCAAAAGGCAGCATTAAGAAAATGAATATGCAAATCACAGTTTGGAAGAAAATATTTTTACTATATGTATCTATAAAAGATTATATCCAGAACATATTTTTAAAAACTCATGCAAATCAACAATAAAAAAAACCTAACTTTAAAAATAAATAGGCAAAAAACTTAAACATTTTGTGAACGAAGATATACAAATAGCCATTAAGCTCATGAAAAGAGATGAGCTCGTGCTCTTCATCAGTAGTCATTAGAGAAATACTTATTAAAAACACAATGAAATACCATTCCACGCTCACTAGCAGAGGAAACAAAAACCACCGTCAATATCAAATTCTGGCAAGAACGTGGTAAACTTGTAACACATATAAATTTCAAGTGGAAATGAAAAATATACACAACTTTGGTAACCCTTTGGCAGTGTCTTATAAAGATAATCATAATCTACCCCAGCAGTTCGCAAAGTGTGATCTGAGGACCCTTAGTACATATTGTATGATTTGATTATGTGAAGTCCAGTATCAGGCAAAACTAATCTATGACGACAGATATCAGAGAGTAGTTGCCTCTGCATTTTGGGATATTTGATTTCAAAGAGGCTAGAGGGAATTTTCTGGCATTTACCTAAGATGCAATGAAAAGGAATATCAGAATAGGTATATATTACAGGATTTGGTCGATTCTATATGTGGTGCCTCTTCATAAGGTAGATAACTGAGAATTGATGCTATTTTTAACATGGGATAATTTTAAGGAAAGTACTTAAGAAGTGAAAATGGCATTAATTTAGGCTACTAGGAATGAAAGGAGGCATGATCCTTGACCTCATAGAATTTACATTATTTTGGGAAACAAAATAGTAATCATTAAATGACTACAAGTGTGGAAAAGGTTACAAAGGAAATACCCAGGTTCTGGGATAGTACAGAGAATGGACATAAGAAAAGATGTCCTTTTATCCTCCTTAACTCAAATGGGTTTCTGATGACCAAATATGATCCGTGGTGTGCTTGATGGCCTGCCTCTCATTTTTGAGCTATTTTTCACATTCAGAAGCATTTACTGCATATTTTAAATTCTTTTCCAAAGATCTAGGTCATTCAAAGTTCACCAACGAAAGCTGTCACTCTTTGTCTCTGGTATTTGTGCTAATTCTTTGTAACCCTCACCTAACATACTACTATCCCACCCAGCCTCCCTTCAATCCTTGCTGCAAGACAACTCCAGCACCTTCACATACAGGTGCTTCTTTTACCTTTTTTAAATTGTTTTTCTCTCTTTACCTTGCCATTTATTTCTTCTCCCTGAAAACACTCCTTCTAAGACATCCACTGAAAATAGAGGTAGACACAATCACAGCTTCAGAGTTACTGGCTTGCTTTTATTTCTTCTGGAATCATTAACTAATAATGAGCAAGTACACCAAATTTAGACTTGCAAAAGTCTCAGAATGTTTGGAAAAAGGCTCTGAAGATGCAAATGCTGTAGCCCGCTGCTTCCTTATCTAAGTTAACTGTCTCTTTCACAAAGGGATTAGTTCAATCAAGAGGTTTAAACATGGAAGTCCCCTGACCAAGATTAGTGCAGAATTGAAGCTAGACCCCAAATCCGACTTTCTCTTGAGGTCTTCTTACTCATGACTAAGGTCTTGGAGATTTACAATAGGTCTTATGCCTCATATATTCTCTTGTGAATCATTTTCCCAATGTGTGCAAAAATGCCACAAAAAGGACAACTGAATATATAGGATTTAGCTTGTGAATTCCTCCAATCTCATGACTTAATCAATGCTAGGGCTATATCTTTATGTAGAATCTTTGTAAGGGCAACAATTTACAAAAATCAGAATCCTTGTTTTGCCTCTAGTATTTTATCTGTATAGGTTGGGAAAGCCAGTTAACCTTTTTGTCTTCAATTTTCTCTTTCTGTAAACAAAAATGAGCAAAAAACGATTTCATAGAATTACTATAAGAATTAAATAGGATAATGTAGCCCATTAAAGGCCGTAGTTACATTTAAATCACCTTTTCTTTCTAAACTTCTCCTTTCTATTTCACAGATGTTTGGGGATCTTTCACAATGTTCTGGAGCCATTCTTTTATATATTTCGTTTTCCATCAGAATTTTTTTTTATTCTAGGCTTCAGCCTTTTTTCTCAGTTAAAACCCATTTGTTTGAACTTTACTGAGATTGGAGGCCAGTGGGTTACCTTTTAGGGAATATTACTCAATAAATAGGAAATGCCCTGCATTGTTGGACATGTTCTGATTCTGTCTGAAATTCTGAGTCGTACATTTTGGTCTCAAAGTTTCTGTAGGGAAGAGAGCTGAGCATACTCTGGGTGAAAGCACTTAAATGACCATCACTCCAGGTGCAAAGTGCACTTGTGTAGCTCAAACTATTAAAGGCTTGTGTTGTTTGAAAAATAACTTGCATGTGATTTTTTTATTTGCTATGGTGGAGGGATGAGGGGAGAGTGCTTTAATGGGACTTTGGGTCATGGCAGCATTTTAAGATCTCAACCTCTAATCTCTTTGATACTGAACTAGGAAAAAGAGCTGAAAAAGAATTTTTGTTAGATAGAGGGTAACTGCTTTTTACTGTTTAGTTTCTAGCTTCTAAATGATTCTGGTGCATTGATGCAAGAAATTGCAAAACAGTCTTTGCATTTCGTTTGGCCTCTTTGCTGGTATAGTCAGTCGTAGGCAATATTTATTAAGAGTTATATGAGACGGATGTCTTCAGGGATATAGTTGATATGTACAGTACGTATCCCAAAGGGAAGGAATTTATTTATAATGATATGTGCTTTCCCATGAATTCTTCTAATCTCATGATTTATTCAAGAACATGGTTATTTCTTTATGTAGAATCTTGGTAAAAGTAAAGACTTATAAAAGCTCAAGAAAGAATCCACGTTCTCCTTCTAATATTTCATCTGTCTAGGGTTGAGCAAGATCAATGACTTGGAGACCAATGAAGTGATTTCTATTCTTTTCCTTTGTTTGATAACTTTATGTATCAGATATTTACATAAAGTGGGTAGATACCTTTGCCATTTTAAAACATTATGCCTCATTTTAAACATGCTCGTCTACCAGAATTTTGATACCAGCCACAATTTATTCAGCATTTGCTATGTGTCACATGCTCCTTTAATTGTTTTGTTTGTATATTGCTTGATTTTATTCTAGTAACAAGCTTTAGGGGGGTATTGCTGTCTAAATTTTACAGATGGAGAATCTGAGTCTAAGCAATCTGAGGTTAACCACTGTGCCGGAGGTCATTAGCTAGTTTTTAGGAGAGTTGGCATTCAAATCCAGATCCATCTTACTAGATAAACTTTACTTTTTTGTTTTTCTAGTTTGTATTCGGAGTGCTCAATGCAATGCCACACACTTAGATGGTAGTCAATTAAGCTTTACTTGCCTTTAAGATTTAATTCTAATTTTGTATGAGACTTGCTTCTGATATTCGACATTCTTCCTTTCATACTACACACACCCACATTCTTTCTCCTTTTTGCATCTTAGTTTCTTTTCTCCATTCTATGCCTCTGCACCTCTGTATATAACGTGGTTATTGCACTGGATTGTTTTAAAGATGACATGAAATGATGTTTGTTAAAGGCCTAGTGTGGGGCCCACCATAAAGGCTGTGGTCAATACATGCTGGAAACCTTCTCTCTCTCTTTGGGTTGGGGCCAAGACCTTCTCAGACAGTTCTGAAGACCTGGTCCAACCACAGCAAAGAGACGTGCGACAGGATGCTTAGCATAATTCTTGTCTCCCTTAAATAAATGGGACTTTCACATTTATTTGCACCATTAATGATGTCCTTTCTCAGTCTTCTGATATTTGCACATTAGGAAGAGTGAATGAAAACTGAAGGATAGAAGACAAGTGCAGAAATTCCCAAACAATGACAAACATTCATACTTGCTTGTTGATCCCTTGGCAAAAATAACTTGTTTCTTTTTATGATAGTTAGCATTTTTGTGGTAGCTCCGGGCCTCTGATATTTTTTTCTCCATGGATATCCTCAAGGAGACTGAGTTTGGGGGAAAAGATTCTGCATGTACATTTATTTGAAACAATTTATGTGCCCTTAAAACCTGTACAAGAAAATAATATTTTTACTGTGTTAAATTGATGCATATTTTGATTAGACTGGAAGAACACCTTATTTAAAAGAACAAAATCTACAATTCACAGTGAATCACCTTTTAGAGCAAATCTTTTAAAACTGATTAATTTCCGCTCTTTCTATTAATTCTCAGTTTTATGCTTTGGATTTGCTTCAGGAAAGGCTCCATGTAAACTAATTCATACAGTCGTGTTTGCATGTCGAACAAAGGGCTCAGTGTCAAAGCCTGTGGGATACCAGATAAGAAAGTATAGCCATTCAGGTATAAGAAACAGACTAAATTCACTCCATAAATAAATGGACCTAAATTTCTTCTTAGTATGTCTGGCCATTCATTTCTACTATTAGCATATGTACAAGGAGTGAGAGACCCTGTGTGGGATTGCAAATATGAATGCTACACTTTCTCTCCTCCGGGGCTTATGATTTTGTGAGTGAGACATACTCGTGCAACATTAAATAAAATACAGTACCAAAAAGTAGTTCGGAGAAGAGAAATAAAGTTCAATGAGAGAACAGAGGAGAGAGATTGTAATGCAGCTGGGGGAAGCTTCGTTGCCTTATATATTCCTGCATTTGCTCAATAATCAAAAACTTACTGAAGATCCATTATGAATCAAAGACTCTTGTAAGCACAGATTCTGAGGATAAACTGGGGAAGACACAATAGATACCCAATAGGTACTTGTTGAATATGTGAGTGAATAAATACACAAGTAAATAAGAATCTCTGCCCTTATGAACCTCGCATCTATGGAGAAATCACACAATAAATAAGAATCAAACATAAAACAATTTCAGACAGAGGTAAGTGTTATGAAGAAGAATAAAACTCAGTGAGAAATTAGAGAATAAAGATGGGGTAGTATTTTGACATTTTAACACAGTTTCATGGTGTCTTGGGCTTTCAACCTAGACTTGAAAGTTAGGTGCAATTTTGGTAGGCAGAAAAGAAGGTTGAATTTCTCTGTCCTAAGTGCTTCTCATATACCCTCTGCACTTTCACTGCTCTGGGGTTTTTAGTTTAGTGGTCTGCCTTTACCAATGACAGGGAGTCCATTAGGGTGGAGACCGTGTCTGATTTATCTTTATATTTCAAGCACCACGCTTCACATGTATTAGGTTCTAATAAATGTTTGTGAAATCCATCAGTTCATATATAAGTAATGGGTTAAAATAAACAGAGATACTGAGATGGTTGAGGGTGCATTTGGGGATTTTGAGTAGAGTGATGTGACTGGATTGGAGGTATTTGGAGGTGATATTGAGTGAATGATTATAATATTGAAGATAGGGTAGATGGGGGCCAGAGAGAAGACTGATGGCCTGAATGTTAGGCTGAAGGGTTTGGATTTGAGTGGGGAGTCATTGGGTAAGACCTTTGAAGAAAGACATTTTTAGTTTTATAATTGTACTCAACAACTCCTGGAACATCTAACTCCTATTAGACACTGACAGATCAAGTGTTCATCAATTTTACAGGATTTGCCAACTTTTGGAAAATGGAGGGTAAATAAGAAGCAAAAGTCTAAAATAGCTCCAACTTCCAACCTGAAAGAACTAGGAGAATGATGAAGCATTAACTGGGATAGAGAACACAGGGGGAGGCCAACGATTGTCAAGGAAGACGTTATAAAAGCTCCCTGACATTAGGAGCGCAAAGTTTAAACCTCTGTGCAAAGCCAGCAGACTATAAACACTGTAACACAGAAGCATGTGTGCTGTGCTAATGAAATGAATAAAGCACTAGGAGTTCGGAAAAGTGGTCAAGATTCCCAGAGGCTTCCTTTTAATTCTTACCCCATCCCCCTCTGTAAGGTAACCTCCTAGTCCCACCTCTAGGCTCTGCATCTTTACTTCTTAAATGACTTGCTAATAAAACCTGAAAGGAGGAAATTACAGATAAGGGGAGGAAATGGTCGTCAAATGTGAAGTGTTCTAGAAAACAACCCTCCGAGAGAATTATAGTTGAAATATGGAAGTGGGGGTGTCCAATTAAAAATGTTTTATTAATAATGTCCAGAAATGTTTTCTCCTTGCTTGTTGTCATAGGTTGACAAATGAAACCAGCATATCTAATTAGCATTTGCAACCAACTACCTGATGCCCACCAAGGAAAAGCAGATTAACGTTGATCTGTAAAAACAAATTAGGCTGCAGAATACAACATGTAAATAGCTGCCTTTTATTTCTCCCACTATGAGGAGTGGCTTTCATTTGTCTGCAAAAGCGTTGTGAAATAAGAGGTTTTTTTAACGCACTTGCTTGAATGCCACTAATAGACAGGGTAAAGCTGTTAACAACAGCTAGACAGTATACAGACATTTAGAGAGGGGGAGGCCTTATGAATATTTACACAGTCATGAGTTTTAGTTAGAATATCTATTATTGCTGGTCATGTCCTCCAGAAAATATTTCATAAATGAGTGTCCGATATTGAAACTTGAGCCAGATGAAATTTGCCTGAATAATAATCCTTAGGATGTGCAAACGTGTAAAGCAGAATGTCCATGTCATTCTTAAAGCCTTATTATTGATCTTTTAATGATTTCACTGATGTTCTAATTCATTCTAGATAAAGCAGTGTAAGACTATGTTTAATGGAGAAAAAGATCTAAGCCTCTTAAATATTCTGCTCAAAACTATTTTTGACGAATACTTTAAGAAACAGTAGAAGTCATGCTTAGGATTTTCAATGATAAAGTATTTAGAGAAAATATTTTTCTTTTAATAGAAAGAAATATTCTCATTTGCTTAGGTTGGCCTTTTCCTATTAAATGGTTCACCTTAATTTGCAATTCTTAGTAATGGTTTGTCCTTTCAAATATGATTTCTTCTTCAGAAACAGAATAAGACATCTACATTGTTTTATTAAGCAAAACTTAAATTTAGCTTCATTTTTCTTTACTCTGAATTCAGAAAATTTTACAAGAGAAACTCTTCCTTTGTTGAAATGAAATTTAGTTTCATAAATTGTCCCTGTCGAAATAGCACTGTAATTCTCAAGGCTCAAACTGAAATTCATTTTCCCTTGTTCCTTTCATAGTCATGTTGTTTTTGGTCTTTCCATCACACAACTCTCTCCAATCCCCCGAAAAAACCCACAGACACACACAAATCTAGTTATTTTATAAGTAAGAAATAAAACTCATTTTCTCCATTTTATTTCTGCTTTATATTTGAACAAAATGGAGGAGAATTGTAGAGTTCCCTTATCTGGAATTTTTCCAGAAAATGGAACACACTTTTAGAATACTCTTTATGACATTTGTAATGATACATTGTCATTCTAATTTATCTCTAGAGCAAGGCAATCTAACCATGAGTGTTCGATATAATTAACTGCTCATGTGTATGTTTGTGCAAATGGACCAACACTCTGCCCCACCTGACCCTTTGGTGGGAGTTGGCTGATTGATCTAACAGTGAAGATGCTAAGACCCAGACTCACTCACATTTCATAGTTACCCTGATTTATTTCCTACAGTTTATAAGCAATGCTCTGAGGCTCACAGGAAGAACTCACTTTGAGTCATTCAGCTGCTGAAAAGCAGAGTTAGGATTTTTATTCATGCTGCCTTACATCTTAGAAGAATCAAGATTTCCTCTCTTATTGAGCTTGACAAAATATTTTGAAGGTCATTGCTAAATATGCAGCAATGGGCAAACCCCAAGTTGCTAACAGAACTCTGGATTAAAGAACAAGCCATCAGGCATTGGAAGAAATAACAAAAATTAGAATTATTATATTTTAAAGAGTGGCTAATTTTAATCCTTGTAGGATAAAACAACCAATGAACCGTGATTTCTAGTAGAGTTTTACTAGAAGTGCTATACATTTTTATACTGGAAAATGTCATAAGCAAAAAAAACGGCTACAGTATATTATAGTCTGAAACAAAAAAACACTCTAAGCTGTATTAGAGGAGGTCTTAGGAGTTTATATGATCGTGGTGGTTTCCTTTGCTGTAGAATGTGTTAATTAGGTCAGCTGGTATTGTACAACTCAGAGAGTTCAAGAAGTGAAGGTGAACAGTCTAGAGCTTTGACAGAATGCCTTGCACATTGCAGATTTGGCTTTTGTTATGCTGGTAGCTGGGCATTTATGGAGCAAGTTTTTTCCAAAAAGAGCCCCATAATGCTAAAGTATTATATTATTTAAATTTGCAGTACTAGGAAGGAATGGTCTCATAACAGAAATACTTTATTCAGGGCCTGAGTCTGAAATGGATGAAATCCAATTATTTTCAGATTTTTTTTTCTTTGTTTATTTGTTTTTTGCCTTCAGCTCAGGGTTTCAGGACAGTGATTTTCAATAGACCCAGGGTGGATCCTGGACTTCTTCTTTAGCTAGTGTGGTGCCAAGCTCCTGGCTAATCCCAATAGACCTTATCCAGAGAGGAATCATATTGTTGTTAGGAAAGAGGATGGGTTTTGGCTAGCCAAGTACTAGAAATATTATTGTAATATGCCAAATAGAACACTAACATATAAGATACTTCCGTGTATAATTCACTTTGTGCCAAGAAAAGGCTTTTGATAAGTTCAGGGTCAGAAAAAAAAATATTACAGTAATGTCATTATAAACAGAAAGACTAATGTGAGCCAAAAAAAAATCTGTATTTGAGCAGGAACTCAAGGTGTTTGTAGAGGAGTGAAAGGGATGAGAGAAGTAAATAGCCACCAAATGTTGATGGCCTCTGATGCCATGGTACATTAGAGTCAGCTTTAGGCAAATAGTTTTCAACTAAAGCAGACTCAACCACACTATTTTTACAAAAAATTTTTTTCTAACACTCTCTTTAATAACTTAAAGTTAAATTTATAGATGATATAATCTATCTACACAGATAATTAAAACAAAAAATCAAAATAGAGCCTCCAACGGTAATAAAAAATAAAGGACAATAATTTACCATAAAAATATGTACTTCAGTAATAGATCCTTAGGCACAATTACAGAGAGAATTAAATAGTCAGATGCTTTCACCTGTACTCATGAATGCCACAGTTACAAATATAGACAGAAACAGGCGTGTTACATTGGCCACTCCATCACTACTGCTGTATTGATGTAGTTTTCCAAAGTGGAGAAGTGTTCTTGGTAAGATCCAAACCAATAAAGTTCAAGTTTCTCTCAATTTCTCTCAAGTACTAGCATTTATGGAAAACTCAGTATACAACATGCAATTCGATGTTTTTTTTGTAAAATGAAATTAAAGTCTAGTGTTAGATAATGATACGTATTTTTTTCACCTACTCGGTGTCCAGTGGGGCTTTCTAAAGTCGTGCATGATCGACACAATTTGGTACTGTCCATGCATTGCAAGACTTCTATCAGCTCTGCCCACTAAATGTCTGTACCATCTCCCATCACTATAACAACAGAAAAAGCCCCACATTTCCAAAACTCACACTAATGGGTGGGATTTCACCCTTTGAGAACTCTCAGTGGACATAATGAGGGAATGGGCATAACTAAATATGCTTTATGATTAATGTCAACTTGGGAAAGAGATTGCAAGGAATAAGGAGTCAGGGAGACTAGAACCAGGTCAGTAAAAATAAATATAAAGAAAAGATGTATTTGGCAAACAATACAATCTGGGGACTGATTGGAAGTGAACAATAAAGAAAAAAGAGAGTTGGAGATGTTTGGGATATGGTTACATTTTGCGATTGTGTGACTGGGTGACGTTAACCCAAACTGGCACTATGGGAGGCAACACAAGGCAACAAGAGGAGATAGGAAGCATGGTCCTCTTTGATATATAAAATTTGATGTGAATCTGGGTTTCCCCTTGGATATGCCACTTAGGTAGCTAGAAAATTTGGTTTGGAGCTCAGGAGGGAGATCTTAGCTGAGGATATAGATTTGATATGCTTCAGAGTATAAACAGAATGGAAGGAAATACAGCTGTTAAGGGAGAGGGCAGAGACCCAGAGCCAGTTAAAGAATAGCAAATATAATTTAGGAAGTTAGCATATTATTTTCTATCATGAGTTACCAGTGTGCAGTCTTGAAGAGAATATTTCCATAAGCACCCAAAAGTTAAATAGGCCAATGACATTTAAATGGTAAATGATGTAATGTTTATTTGGTTTTGTCATGCATAAAACCCATGCTATTCTTCAGTCTGGTAACATGGGGCATAGTATTCAAAGCACCCTCAGGCTTGGATGCAAACTTCAGTTCACATCTCACTCACACATTTTTATTTGGATAAATCACTTGAAGCTTATGGGATTCAGTTTTCCCAACCTTAAAAGGAGGATAAAATATCCAAATCACCAGATAGTTGAGAAGATTACATGCGAAAATACCGGTGAAATGAAGGCCGGTCTAGAGTAGGAGAGGTATTCAGAAATGTCTGACAACCAGGGAAAGAGGACTGTCTGATAGAGATTTGTTCATGTCACAACTGAGGAGTCCCTTAGGAAAAACCTCCCGTGGGAGGGCGTGCTGATGGTGAGGAATTGCCCACAATCTGAGAGACTGTTGGGAGCAGTGATACACATGGCTACGTGCAGAAGAGCCAAGGGGCCACCCATAGGAGGAGAACTAACTCAAGCCACCTGACAAAGGGGATGGGAAAGATGAGTGGGATTCTAAGGACCTGTTGTTGGCAGAGGGAATTGCTGGTCTGGGTGTAGTGTGGTGTTTTACCTTGAGTATATCCTTAACTCTAACCCATCCCATGTACACACGCACACACACATATATGACCACAGAGAGACAAGGCTCAAAGTAAAACTCAAAAGAGCTATTCTACTAATAATTTAAACAGTGAGGCCCAAAGAGCACTGCTTTGGGACACACCTCAAAGGAAGTAGTGGGAAGGGAAGCTCTTCCTCGGCAGGCAGGGACTGAAGGGACTCATGCCATTCTTCAAGCATAGGGGCTACCTCGCGGCTGCCTGTGGAGATCGTAATATATGGAGAGACGGGGAGGAATGGAACTAGAGGACCCAGGTATCCAGCAGGTGCCTTACACAGCAGCCATGGTACCAGCAGGAATCAATTTGCTTCTGGTCACACAGGAGACATCCCCTGGCACCCCCAGAAACACTCACCAAGAACCACCTGTCAGAGGCCAGGACATGAGACTCACAAGGGGTGAAATGCGGAAAATAAGACTTCATGAGTACAAATACTCCTACTAATGAATTTTTACAAACTCAGGCCCTGATATATAGTAAGTAATTCGGAGTAGTAGAGGCTAATTTATTATGAAAAGTCCACTTTTCCTTTAATGGGAAGGTTTATTTGTATCTTTGGGTTTCTGCCAAACTTAATTTATTGATGAAAAGAACAACAAAAAGTAAAGGATAAAAAAAAAAAAAAATCACATTTTGTGACACCAATATATCAGAGATAGAAAGTAGTGTTTCATCGTTTGTTCTCAGGGCTCTGGCAGTTGCACCAGGAAGCTTCTGGCTGCTTCTCCAAGGCTCAGGCTACATACACTCCGATAGACAGCGGCACACCAACTACATTGTAATTGAAAAATCAAAGGAGATTAGCCCTAACTTTTCTTAATTAAAATAATAATTATAATACTCAGACCATGAAGAAGGCATGTCGCCTTCTCCCCAGAATATGTTAACATATAAAGAAAGACTATGAGATTTAATGAGGTCTATTGCTTGACCCAATTAAATCCTCAGTCTCCTGTATCTCAGCCTCAACTTGGCCTCTGGAGCTCATAAATAGTTACTGGGATCTGCTCATTGACAAGGCCACTGTAGAAAATGGGTTTCTTGCCCTCACTGTATATTATGATTGACAGCATAATCTGCAAGAATGTTGTGGTGTCAGGAATGCCAGGATATATGTGAAATTTCTATATTGCCTACCAGACTTCTCTTAATTATGATAGAGTACCAGGAGTTATCGTTATGGAGATGCAAAATCGTGCAGGATGGAACCAGCTCTTTTTCTTAACATTTAGAATAGAAATGTATCAGAGTGCACTGAAATGTGAGTTAGTTTTTTTTCAGGTGTGTGTGGGGGGCAGGTGTGTACTCACCTGTTAAGTCACAATGTAAAAATCTATATTTTGCTGTGTACTGTAGCCAAAAAAAAATGGAAAAACACTGCTACATCTGACCTACATCACTCATTCTTAAATTTTATGTGTCACAAAGCTTTTTAAAAATATAAGTAAAGTCATGAAACTGCTTCTGAGAAAATGTGTATAAAATCAAAATTTTGCATACAATCTCATTTAGTGTCTGGGCCCCACATGAACATCAATAACACAAGCTAACTCTTTCTTTTTGTAATGGAAACTTAGAAAGGTTATTCCTTGTGCATGGAAAAGGTTGAGGAGGTAATGAAACCTCTCTTAAATAGACACACACACACACACTCACCAAACAAAAAACCTAAAAGGAAAAGAATCCTGTAAGTAAAACATAATTCAGAGGGACAATTGTTATTACTTCTATTTTATAGAAGAATAAATTAATGACTGTACAATGCCTAGAACATAGCAGTTGTTCAATAAATACTGTAAATTAAATGAAATCTTGAACGTATTTGTTTTAGACACAGAAATCAGAATTCCTTAACAACTAGTAGTGAAATTAGCCATAATCGTGGCAAAAACTGTAATCTAACACAAGCGAGTTTTGAGTGAACAGGAAATAGGGTGTTGCTTCTCTAGAGAATCCACTCACAAAAGCAACTGAATATGTGATTTGTATGAAGCACATGTTTTGCCTTCCTCCATTTCTTTCTTCACTTTTATCCATTATTTTAAAAGGGAATATAAAACACTCTCCTTAGGCAAAAGTGATTTCTTTTGAGAAATGTTTGGACATAGTGTACATAATGTTTTTCAAATCTTATACCCAGGCATGACACAATCTTGGCTTTACTTAGATAACATATTGTACTATGGTTTTTACATGGTTTTCACTCAAAACTAACTTAAGACATCACCATTAAGAGAATTACACCTGAGCTCCACAAATGATCTTGGCGAGTCTTTCAAATCGTGTACTATGTATGGGCTTCCAAATAGAGAAATCAAACTTCTGAATTAAATTCATGATACAGGTGTAAAATTCCAATATATTACTAAAATTCCTTTCTAAGAAAAAAAGGTGCAGCAAGATGAAGGGAAGATTCGAGAAAAGATGGATTGATAGATATAAAAAGCTTACTCCCTTCTGGATGCATTCCTCAAACCTCATTTTTATTTTTCCCGCATCCCTGACTACACTGATGAAATATCTGCTCCGTGAGTCTCTTCACCCCATCGACATTTGGCTTTATGACAACTTTGGGTCATGCAACAGAACACCAGTCCTTACTGTCTGGAAGACATTTTTAGAAGGCACTAACATTTATCGAGTCTGTGTGGTGCTGTTGTAAGCGCTTTACAGATGCATGTCATTTAATCCTTACAGAAATTCTCTGAGGTATTATTATCCTTCTGATGCTCATGTCTCTAAAAATTCTTTTACTGTGGTTTCAACTCGTTTTCCTCCTAAAATAGTATTTCTAACATTAGCAGGAAGACATCACCCCTGGGGATGTTGAAATTTGATGGTGGAGCCCTGGAGTCTGTATTTTTAACAAATTCTCCAGGTAATTCTGCTAAAGGTGGTCCACAGACCACAGTTGAAGAAATTCTATTTTAATGTTTATAGATACTTCCCAAGTACTTTTGGTATCTAACAAAATGAAGTCTGTGTTTGATTTGCTTTTTACTTTGTGGCTGGTTCAGAGTTTTGATTAAAATGAAGAAGTCCCCTTACATAAAATATAATTTAAAAATAGAATATTTGCTTTGAAATTTGCCTTTAAATTTAAATTGGACTTCAAAATTTTTATTTTCATCCCTTCATCAGAAAGCCAGACTTCCTTTTACATCTTTACTTTTCCTTTGAGTCATTCACCAGTAATAACCCTCCCAGATGTACAGTGTGCTTCCGTCATGCCAAAGTAACAGGGCTATAGGGAAAGCTTGCTGATGTTCTACCGTTTTAGTTAGATATAATGCCAGCAGGCTGTGTAGGGAATGGATGAGTAGTTCAGCAAATCCATTTTCCTTTAAGTAGGTATTGTAATATAGTTCATATTTGAAAGAGAGGAACTTGCATTCCCAGAAAAAGTGTGCTTTTCTCTCCATTTAGTGTTGATCATGATGCACAATGGCATGTGCAGTGTGATAAGTCTTCAGCTCATTTCCCTTTTTTCTGTAACTTTACTATATTCTTTAGATCAGAAAACTTGCATGGGTTTATTTTATCCTATGATGTCGTTTTGAAAAAGATTGGAGAACAGCAGTCTACAAGGTATTATCGTTTGTAGATTTCTCAGCTGGGTGACTAAGAGGAATATGCTGACGTGACCATCATCAACACTGACACGGTCTCGGGCTGTGTGTGGTGTTCAGATCTTAGGAGGCAATGGATCAAACAAAATATGAGATGATTTTTGAATAGGAGAATATTTTATGCACTCTAGTAGTCATTAAGGGGGTATTTTTGGTGCAGTATAACCTACTTATACTGATGATACTCATGTTTTCTTTATTGCACTATTGTACTTCTTTCGGGTATCGTCATAAGATTGTACTTGTGTTCAAACTCTTTTTGAAAATAAGCAGGGCCATGTGACTTGTTTTGGCTAGTGCATTTGAACCTAAAATATGTGTGTGTATGTGCATTCACGCATTTGGGCACGTGTTTGTGTGTCACTGCCAAGGAGGAAGTTTTAATTACCAATGCAAGACTCTGCTACACTCCTTTCCAAAATTTTTTTTCAAAATTTCAAAATTTTTTTTGTGCGTGTGAGGAAGATCAGCCCTGAGCTAACATCCATGCCAATCCTCCTCTTTTTGCTGAGGAAGACCGGCCCTGAGCTAACATCTATTGCCAATCCTCCTCCTTTTTTTCCGTTTTTCTCCCCAAAGTCCCCCAGTAGATAGTTGTATGTCATAGTTGCACATCCTTCTAGTTGCTGTATGTGGGACGCCGCCTCAGCGTGGCCATACAAGTGGTGCATTGGTGTGCGCCCGGGATCCGAACCTGGGCCGCCAGCAGCAGAGCGCGGGCACCTAACCGCTAAGCCACAGGGCCGGCCCTGCTACTGTCTCGTTGATTGTGGAAGCATATGTTCATGTGGAGCCTTCTCAATCTCTTCACTGACTGACGATGATGATCAGAACCCCCTTCCAACTCATACTGGATATAGAATATAATAAAAAACACATTGTAATGTGTAAAGGGACTAAGATTTGGCAGGAGGTGGTTATACTGCAACAAAACCTGACCTATGATGACTGACATCCATATGTTCTTCATAATCATTATAAGAATTAGCATTTGAGGTTGCACTGGACAGAACTCATTGGAAGACATTTACCGATAACCACAGGATTTAGATTAGTAAAGGTTTTGGAGCCTGTGTCACAGGGGGAACTATTGAAGTAGCTGGGGATATTTAGCCTGGAGAAAAGGCATACAGGAATCTTGATAAGTGATTTAAAATCTTGAAGACCCACCAGGTTAAGAAAATAAAAAATGATAGTACATTAAAATTTATTTCCTATTTTTGCAGAGGGTAGACCTAGACAAATTAGTAGTATTTATACAAATATAAATTCAAAATGAGGGGAAATACTTTTTCTAACAATCACAGATGCCAAAAATCACAATAGAGTATCTTGTGACATCATGAGCTGCTTCTCTTCAGATATGGAATTAACAAAAACACTTTATGACCATAATTCATAGAAATAGTTTAAAATAAAGGTTAGGTAGGTGGACTCTGGAATACCTGGGTTCAATAACAGGCTGCACCAGTTACTAGGTGGGTGGTCTTGGGAAAATTGCTTACCCTTTCTATCCCTAACTTTGTTAAGGTCTACAATGATGTTGATGATGATAATAGGGATATATACCTTAGTCTAATTATGGAGATTATATGAGTAAATTCAAGAGAAACACTGAGAAAAGTGCCTGGCACCAGGTAAATCATTGAGAGCTGTTAGTGATTATTATTATAATGTATCAAAGGGAATTCGTAGAATGTAGATTGGTTAAGAGATAGAATTGGATAAATTTTACACTCCCTTTGGACCCAACAAACCATCTTTTGGTCCTTGAATAAATATATCATATTGTAGTTCTAGAAACTAAAGTGTCCCTTAGATCTATCATGTTGGGCAATCTCTCTGAAAAAAGTTGCCATGTGCCTTAGAATTGTGTGGAACTGGAAGGATTATTTTCAATAAAATAGAATCACTTGGCCTTTTGTTACTGTGGTAGGCAGAATTCCAAGATGATTCCTCAAGATTTCCTGCCCTAATTCTAGAGAATGTGAACATGCTCTCTTCCCTACCCTTGTTATTCTGCAATTATATTGTTAAATTTACAACTAAAGGGATTTTGTCAGAGTAATTAAGGTTACCATCAGTTGACTTTAAGATTGGGAGATTATCAAGTGGGTCTAGCCTAATTATGAGTGCTTTTATTTTATTTTCATTTTTATCTTTTGCTGAGGAAGATTGCCCTGAGCTAACATCTGTGCCAGTCTTCTTCTATTTTGTATGTGGGACACCGCCACAGCATGACTGGTGATTTGAGTAGGTCCGAGCCCAGGATCCAAATCCGAGAACGTGGGCCACCGAAGCGGAGCATGCAGAACTTTAACCACTAGGCCACAGGGCCAGGCCCAATAAGAGCCTTTTTAAGGCAGACAATTTTCTCTGGCTAATTGTAGAAGAGGAAGGCAGAGCCTCAAAGTGTGAGGAAGATTCTACGTGAGAGATCTTGCTGTTGGTTGGGATGTTGTGAAAGGGCCTGAGAGAAGTCCCACAGCAAGGAACTTCGAGCAGCTTCTAGGAGATACGAGTTGCTTAACAGCTGGGAAAAGAGGACCTCATTCCTACAAACACAAAGAACCGAACTCTGCTAACAACCTGAATGTGTTTGGAAGTGAATTTTTCCCTAGGGCCTCCGATTTAAATGCAGTCAGCCAAGACCTTGAGTGTGAGACTGATCAGAGAACCAAGTCTGGACATGTTGGAATTCTGACGAAAGGAAAATGTGGGGCAAAAAATGAGTGTTGTTTTAAGCCACTAAGTTTGTCTTGATTTGTTATGCAGCAATAGAACACGAATACAGTTACTCAAAAGGGATATGGAGGTTGAACTGATTTGGGAAAAGAGTCATTTGTCATAACAAAAGTTAACTGGAACACTTGCTTCGGCAAATGTGTATGTATGGCTGATGAAAAGGACTAGTGTAAGGACTATGGATGGCTAATTAGTCAGAGATGGAAATCACCATTCTATTGAAAGCATTTTTCACAGAATCAAGAGTGATTCACTACCTGAAAAGAACTTGACCTTTCGACTATGAGCTGCTGAACCATTTTCCACCAGATTTGTTCCCTCATTGAAGCCTTTCTTTCTTCTATGTCTTTAATATGTGGATTACCGTTCCCTAAATCATAATTAAGGTCAGTTGTGAATCTAAAGTTTGAGGAAGCTTTCCTGTGAAACATCTCTTATTTAAAACAAAACCACTATGTAAAGCTACAGAGATACACAAACAAATATTTTTTACTTTAAAATATTAGACAAAAATAACTATGTACATTGGATTTTGTTTGTATTCTCAATTGGTGCTTGTGGTAAATGTGATAAATAAAAAGACAGATTGGCTACTATAGTCAAAATCACATATTTTCAACTATAAATCTTAGAAAACAAAAGTTCCAAATTAAAATGTCGTTGGAATGATGGTGTGTAGGGTGAATTTGAATTCATCTGGCTTGTGTTAAAATATGGACTGTGCCAGTCAAAAGTGGTTGCCTCATTCTGGGAAGACCAGTTTCTTTCAACCAAGAAGACTCCTTAAAGTCTAACTACATGAATGACTAATTTGACAGATACGGAAATTAATGCTTACAAGTATGAACTGATTTGTAAAGGGTTACCCCGTGGCAGATTTAAATCTAGGATTTTAATTTCTTTCAGTGTTTTTTTCTATTACATAGCATTTTATGTCTTTTTGACACGAAATGTTCTGGTGATACTACTTAGTGAAATTTTTTTTTTTTCTTATTCAGTGACAATAATTTTCCTGATTCACAGATAAGGTAATCTGGCATCATGTGACGTTAGGCTCTCACAGAAATCCTTTATGTGCTGCTAGCTAATCAGCTTTAAGACTGCCACAGAAGGTGTGAGATCTAAAACAGGTGCCCGACCACATCTTCTGACTTACTGTGGTTCCAGGAATCTGTGGGAATATATGTGAACTTGGTCTAAAATTGGGGTTCAGTTACATTTAGAACCTAAGGGACCTGAGTGGTAAAATATTGGTGTCTAAAAGAAGATTACTATTAGTTAATTCAGGTAGAAAATGAAAGTGTTGGCGACAGACTCTGGGTGTTCAGTATCCGTGAGCTACAGTGTGAGGTTGTGTGTGGCAATTCCTAAACCAACTACAATCCCACCAGCTCTTTTCTCGAATTTATGGTGTCTGGAAATGTGAGGTTAGTGAAATAAAATGCACACAGATACACACAAATACGTAATCACAAACTCACAGACAGTGGTAAACCTCTCTGAAAGACCTAATTAGAAAGACCTGAAAGGAGAAGGGTATCAGGTGTTTATTTTTTGAGAAAAGGTCACCAGCAGCTTGAATAGCAATATGTTGGCCTCAGAGCAAAAGTGGATAATAGAATTGAGGGATGGTGAGAAAAGCGCCAAATTCTCTTATGAAAAGAGAGAACAACTAGGGAGCGGGATCCTGAGAGAACACTGAAATCACTGCTAATTAGGTCCAAGACAGCTGAATTTGTTGTATCTCTATCAATGTGAGTCATTTTCACTAGCAGGAGAGGCTAAGGAGATATATGGCATGACATAAAAGCTATAATTTTTCTTTCTAGAAAAATCCAGAAAGTATAGATAAGCCAATAGAAGAAAATAGTTATAGCACATCTACGCCTAAAAATATCTATTGTTAGCACGTTAGTGTATAATCTTTATTACTAAATACTCTTAATCAGTGATCATTCTTCACTGATAAATCTTCAAAATGGGATTATGCTCTATATACTGTTTCGTAACTTGGTTTTTCCAATAATGTAAAATGGGCCTCTCTTCATATTGCTAAATATTACTTTTATAGCATGACTTTAATATCAGCATTGATTGTGTGGAATACATGTCCTACCCTTCATTGAATCAATCCCTTTTCATTAGACACACACCCTTTTCCCTTACTTTTTTCTGACTCTGTGGACAATTCTATGCCACATATCTTTATAGCCAAATCTTTGATGACATGTTTAATTATTTGTTTGGGATAAATTCCTAGAAATGGACCTACCATTTCAAAATACTAATATTTTTTAAGGCTTTTGATAGAAGAATACCTAACTTGTCTTCCAGCAAGATTGTATCAATTTACAATTTATGAGAGTCCTAGCCACTTAAAAATTAGTGAAGTAACTTCTAGTTCTTCATGTTTTTCTTATGTCAATAAAAAACCCACTGCTTATTGTATTTCTCGGTCTTATTTCCCCCTATATCCCTGAGCTTGACAACTGATGGGTCCTTTATAACATTTGCAGAATGGCAATAATAATAAAAATACAAATAAAAATGAATGCATTATTATAAGTATAGGGAAATGTTTGGAAGAATATGTGCAGAACCATTGATTAAGTCCATCTTGGGTGTGGAATGTGGGTATGAATAGAGGAGTGGGGGAGGCAAAAGTAGTGTGATATTTTAAATTTCTTCTTAAACCATTTCTATATTGGTTGCATTTTTTCCAACAAGCTCATTTAAAAAGTTATCCTTGGGGAAATATTACGGCAATAGGAAACGGGGGAAAGAAACTTCCATTTACTATGTGTAAGACTTGAAACTACAAGTTAACATGTATAATCTAATTTTAATTTCCACTAATCATTTGAAATAGATAACCTTCTTCTTCATTTTGAAGATGAGTAAGCAGTGGTTTTGCAAGGTTAACTGACTTGTCCCAAGTCAAATAGCTATGCAGCAAGGAAACTGGAAGTGAACTCAGGTTTCCCTGATCTCGACTAATTTGCAGTGGATCTGGGAGTTTGGTACAGAAACCTATGTTCTTTCTCATGGGCTAAGCTGTCTATCAGGAGGGCAGTGAGCTGACTTCTGAGATCAAGATGTCTGCATACAGAAAAGGGAACTGTTGGCTCCTTTGCAGAATCCCAGTTCTGAAGTTAATGAGTTTCAGTGTCTGTAAGAACGGGCTTCCCACAAGGTCACACAACGGGAGTCTGATTTCCGACTCTCTGCATATCCAGTGCAGCTCCTTGCCAGTTCTCATGGAACCAGGCTTGTGGTTTCATTTCACACTGACAAGGACAAATTCCAAAATCTGATTTCAAGTGAATGATTGGGGTTAAAAAAAAAAGAGTGGTGGTGAATTCTGATATACTGTGGCTGCTGCCTTTCAAGTATTAAAGTAACTATCTGCTTTCTTTTCTGAGTAGCAGTAGCTTTTCTTCTTACAATAAATGGCAGAAATACAGTGATGGAGATTTAGCAAATTATAGTTATGATGAGAAAGCAAGGGAGTATAAAACAATAGCTTTAAATATAAGGAGTCCTCCAAAATGAACCATCATGTGAAATCCATAATTTACAACCCAGTGGAACTGAGGCTCCAATAAATGAAATTTGCAATTTTTGAAACAAACTCTTTTTGATTCTTGTAGATAATATATCAAAATAGCGGTAGTAAAAAGATAGAAGTTGCACAAATTATCCTAACATATTGCTTTTTAATGAAATATATGAATCAGTTACTATTGCATTGGACAATAAAAAGGAATGCCCTGGCTCTCATTAGAAAACAAAAAGGTAGGTTCTTTCTGCCTGTTTTATCTTCCATCTTTCATCATCCAATGGCTGTCTGCCCTCATGGTTGACAAATTTCTGTTAGCCACAGTATATGGTACAGATTTCTGCATTCAGTTATAGAGAAAGAGCACACTATTACCAAAATTCCAAGAAAGACTAGACTGTCCTACATGACTTATATATGCCTGAGCTGAATACTGTTGCCAGGGATCCTCCTGGAGCTGGACATGAGGCCCATTGCTCCTGAAAATCCTGGGATCTAAAACGTACAGATATTCTGTAATGAAATCCCAAGATATTATTTAAGGAAAAAGAAAGAAATATTTTCTGAGTAGGCATTCAAAAAATGATAGTTCATAATAAATATATTAAAATGATTACTGTATCTTCGTTGTATGGTTTACAGTGAAGGTCCAATTCCATAAAATATCTATTTATTGAGCTATTACTGTGTGTAGAGACACAGTTTGTAAATGGGTGTAGAGAAATTTTCCCTAAATCTCATAATAACTCTCTAAGGTAAGTTTGCTTCCCCATATCAATTATCTTTTTCTGCTTAACAAATTAACTTGAAACTTAGTGGTTTAAACCAACAATAAACATTATCTCATAATTTCTGTTGGTAAGGAATTTAGGGCAGCTTAGATGGGTAATTCTGGCTGGAGGTTTCTCACCAAGTTGCAGTGAAGGAGTTGTTTGGGGTTGCATTAATCTGAAGTCTTGACTGGGGTTGGAGGACCTACCTCCATGATGGCTCACTCACATGGCTGGCTTCACTAGGGTTGGAGGATCCACTTCTAAGGTGGCCTACCCACATGGCTGGCGAGTTGATGTTGGTGGTTGTCAGGATACCTCAGTTCCTCTCCGGGAGAGTTATTCTGTAGGGCTGCTTAAGTGTCCTCATGACATGGCAGCTAGCTTCCCTCAAAGCAAGCAATTTAATCAAGCAAAATGGAAACTGCAATGTCTTTTACGACCTAACCTCTGAAATCATCCACAGTCACTTTTGCAATATCCTATTGCTTACTTTGGTCAATCCTACTTAATATGGGAGGGTTCTCCTCAAGGCCATGAGTACCAGGAGATGAGGATGATTAGGGGCCATCTTGGAGACTGGCAACCAAATGTAAGTATGACTCTCTCTATATTAGAGATGAAAAAAACAGCCTCAGGCAGTCCAAGATCACAGATAATCTCAGTGCACAATGCCTTCTCCACTGAACCATTTGTTCCAAAGATTATTCTTCTCCTGTTAGAAATTCTCATTTCACCTTCCACAAAACTGATAAGACATGTGGAGCAAGTATAATTGCTCTTATTTTATAGATGATGAAATCTTATAGATGAGACTTCATTTGGTTAGATGACTCACCCAAGATAGCTCACATTTTGGCAAACTATTGACACAGGTGACATTAAGACATACACACTAAGCAGTTTAAAAATATTTTTGAGATGAGTTTTCCAGGAAAGTTAAAATTCAGCCAGTTTTATACTACAGCTTGAGTCTTCTCTTTTATCACAGTTTTTGCACAAATAACTCAAACGAGTCTCTCAAGGTTTATTGCAGTCTTGAGTCTGCTTATAACAGTACCAATGAGCGTCATATTACACACTTAATCATTCTGTAAAATTGACGTTATAATCTCAACCTAGAGGTGTGATCATAAACTTTAGATTATATATGTATCTTTGTATAACTATATATTACTATAAAACCGTATAACTCTCTCTCTGTCTCTCTGTCTTTCTCTCTATATATACATATATATAAAACAACTAGTACTGTGCCTAGAACATGTTAGGTATTCAATAAATGTATTATTATCATCATTATTGTACTATTACCTAATAGGTTAAATTTAACTGTGTATTTAATATATACAATGAAACTAAATTTTAGGCCTCCAAGGGGAGAATTTTAGAGTTGATAGGATAAATTCAGCATTAACTCCATATCTTTTCTTCTCTTTATTGTGTGTTTCAAACATTTATTCCTTCCTTCCCTGCACCCCACTCTCAATTTCCAAAGTTTCAAAGAAGGAAACAATACGTACAAAGGCATTAGTGTTTCCATAAGCCAATCTCCCTAAAAATATTCATACAGTTGAAAGATAATCAAGGAGAGAAAAATTCTTTATATGAAGAAATGAATGGATAACGTGACGATTTCTGGCTCATGCTGGCATTGCAAGAAAAAAAATCATAACATCTATTTATAGGTGGGAGGATCTTCCTCATATTTTCAGACCACTGAACAATTAATCAAATTTTTAGGCATATGGTAAGAATGGTTTGGATTACAGAATGAATCACACACCATTTCCTAAATCAGGTAATTTGTATTCTTTAACTGTATTAGAATATTAAAGTCCATCTATTAATAATAATAATAAATTAATAGTAATATTAATGGGACCAAGTAAATCTTCTTTCACACTGCTTCACACTTGAGTGTGTCCTAAGCATTGTCTGTATCAGTGAATGGCTGTGCAAGTGAGCAGTATCTTGGGAGGGGCAGACAAAACATACCTAGCAATTTTCAACATACACAGTTTTTCTTGCTGGCAGAGTCCTGATTGGGCTCAGGTGTTCAGCCTCCAGTGTGCTCAGAGTGGTGACCCCTCCAAGCCACAGAGTTAAACTAAATATTGTGGCTTAATTCCCTTGCCAGTGTCATGACCCAATTCTAGACAAAATAATACTAGACGATATCTAGTGGGAAGGCTTTTGCTAATTATTTTCTTCATTTATTCAAATTAACACACTGAAAACACTATTATTTGCTGAATATTGTTGGTTCTCCTTAAGCCCATTTCAGCCATGAGAGGAAACAGCATTGACGTGTTGAGGGGAGGAAAATAGAAAGATGGAAATTCTCATGTCCTTGAACGTGTTACAGAAATTCTGAATTTAATCAATCCTGGAATTGGCCTACTGCCAACTGGATGAACTGAAGGACAAGACATCTGTGTATTCATCATTCCAGAAACACACTTATCCAGAGCCCCCAAGGCATTCACTTGCTTTTCTGCTAAAGTTCCATAAGCTCAGAAAAGGAGGTAAAGCCAATTACTGCTTTTATCATAGAGTATTAGTTCAGGACTGTTGCACAATGGCCTCAAAACGAGCTTGGCATGAGGAAGGCCAGACAACTTGAGATGTTTGACATGGACTCTGATCAGTGGAAGTGTTCCATATGTACTGTCAAAACCCCCCCAAAAAAACCAAATCCAATCTCTTTCTTTGAGAAATAAAAATGCTGCCCATCCCAAATTTGGGAGAACTGGGGCCCAGGGTGACTGTGGAGGTCATGAAACAATGTCCCATTCTATTTCATGTTTCCGTTAGTGTATGCTTCTATTGTTTTCTTGCGCATCTGAGGGACATGAACTATAGTACAATACAGAAAGACCATCTGGATATAATAATATAGCTAACATTTATTGAACTAGGGTCACCTTTTGCTGGGCACAGGTCTCATCAATTTGCATGTATTTAACTCAGAAAACCCTCACAGAGATACATAGGGACACAGAGATTTTAAGCAAATTTCTCAAGATCACCACTGCAGGCTGAACATTTGTGTCCCCCACCAAATTCATATGTTAAAACCTAACCCTCAGTGAGGTGGTATTTGGAGGCAGGACCTTTGGAATGTGATTTGGTCATGAGGTTGAAGACCTCATGGACGGGATTAGCGTCCTTATAAAAGAGGCCCCAGAAAGCTCCCTTACTCCTTCCACTATGTGGGGACACAGTGAGAAGTTTGCCGTCTATGAACTAGGAAGCAGGCTCTCACCAGACACTGAATCTGCTGGCTCCTTGATCTGGGACCTGCCAGCATCCAGAACTGTGAGAAATAAATTTCTGTTGTTTATAAGCCACTCAGTCTATGGCATTCGGTCATAGCAGCTCGAATAGACAAAGGTAATCACACACTGGATAAGTAGCACATTTGGGATTAGAAGGGAGGTGCTCCATAATCTGAATTCCCAAACATTACCCTGGACTAGTACATACTATACCACCGTATGATACAGCACTGTCCACTGTGCTGATATAAAACTGTTCTCTTGGCAGAGCCCATACCATTGGTTTAACCCTTTTCATTCTTAGGATGGTTCATGCGAAAATATTTTTGAAAGTCTCAGGGGAAGTGAAAGCTGACTCCCAGATAGGGAGAATGGTGTTTTGAAGGGCTTGGAGATACATTGGGCCACCTAAGAAATTATAGGATCTAGAAACTTAGGCAGAGGGTATGGGAAATATAGAAAACTTAAGACAGAAAAATAATCAGATTTTCGGTTGTTCCTAGATTTTGTTTTTTGGCATCAACTTTACAAAAAGAGGAAACATCTTCCATACTGATAGAGAGGCATGACATCAAATAGTGTTAACATCAACTATGTCAAAGCTTCAGTTAACTTATAAAGTGTGCCAGTCTTTGAGTCGTTCTGCCTCAATAGATACCTGCCTTCTAATTCCAACATCCAGCTTGAGACAATAAAGAGGATGTAGGATCATATCCACAGACTTATGCTATAATTAATAAATGGAAAACCCTACTTCCACTGATTGTCATGAAATGGGGAAATGTAGGGGATGGGTGACATGTGAGATCTATGACATATAACAGAGAAAACGAAAGGCTGAAAAGCCTATTTAAGATAATAACTCTTATAGCCATATCTTATATGCTCTATGTTTGCTAATACAATTTACTATCATTTAGTCAATGATTTATTCAAGTTGGTAAAATAATAAGAAAGAATTGGATCACTGCCTCTACAAAGAATTTTCTCTGAGTTTAGACAGGAAATTTAACTCTTAAATGCCAAAATATATTCCCTGGTTAAGTCACCACAAAACGGGTGACTTTATGCATGAGTTGTTAATAACGCTTAAAAAGAACAGGGAGCATATATTTTATGCCCTAATTGGAAAACACAGTAAAGAAGGTAGATTTGTCTTTATAGAAAGTTCATGTGATCTAACTAAAATACTTACATTAACTGCTGAACGATCATAAAAGTATTTTACCTTTTTTTCCCCTTTTTAGACTGTTCTCATTTGTTTCAATAAAACAATGGAGAAGCCTGAATGCCACTTCCTTCTTTGGGTTTCTGCAAGAAGTGTGACATATCAAAAACAAAATGTGTGAAATGCAAAATGAGTATGCAACCCTAGGCCCCATCAGCATTAAGAACTGATTCCTTAATTGACCATGCTTACATGAGCCCTCAGAATCACAATCCAAACTGAATATAAAAAATGAGGATCTCTCAGCCCCAGTAACCACCATTCTACTCTGTTTCTGTGAGTTCAACGTTTTTAGATTCTACATATAGTGAGATCATGCAGTATTTGCCTTTCTGCATCTGGTTTATTTCATGTAGTGTGTCCTCTAGGTTCATCCGTGTTGTTGAAAATGGCAGGATTTTCTTCCTTTTTATGGCTAAATGATATTCCATTGTGTATGGGTACCACATTTTCTTTATCCATTAATTCATCAATGGACATTTAAGTTGTTTCCATATACTGAAAATTATGAATAATGCTGAAATGAACACAGGAGTGCACATATCTCTTCAAGATCCTGATTTCATTTCCTTTGGCTGTATGTCCAGAAATGGGAATTGCTGGATCATAAAGTAGTTCTATATATCAAATCATCAAATTATTCATCTTAAATAGATATAATTTTTAATTGTCAAAAATTTCTCAATAAAAAATAAATAAATGGGAAAAAAAGGAATCCAGGGCTCTGCTTTGCTGCCTGATGTCATAAGCAGATCCACACGTTGAACTGGAGAAAGTTGCTAGTTCCTGAGTTATTTTAAGCATGGATTTCTAAAGAAATTCCAAGACTGAGTTCCTTTGCTTTCTCACTGAGTAAGATTGGATGGGAATCAAATGCCTCGTCACTTGGCTACTGTTAGAAATAAGACTCCTGGAGACTGTGCTCATTACATTGTCTCTTAAATTTATCTACAACCTATCTCCAAAGTAAAAAATATGTTAGAACCCAGGTACTAAAGGTTTTACAAGGCAGGTGCAAAATTGCTTACAGAGTTATGTTTCAAATCTTATCTGTATATTAAAATGGAAAATATTTTAGGTCCATGTCAATATATAAAGGCGTAAACACACTGTTGGCTGTTTTTTGGATAGTCTCTTTTTTTCACTTCTTACTCTTTTTCCTAGACTGATTGCTATGAATCCTTTAGTTAAATGTTCTAATTTTTAACCTAAGGCCAGATAAGTATTCCTTAATAATAATAACTAACATTTGTTAATTACTTGTAAAGAGCCAAGTATTCTTCTAAGCACTTAAATGAGTTAAAGTAATTTAATCTTGATATTAACCCGAGGAGGAGGAGGTGTGTGCTATAATTTGCTTGGTTGATGGTGAATAAACTGAGCCAAAGAGCTTGTTTTGAACTTAAGAAACTTGGTCCAGATCCTGTAACAAATGGTGGAGGTGGGATATGAACCCAGGCAGTCCAGTTCCTAAATCCAGCCTCTTGCCTTATTCACACAGCTTCTATGCAGAAAGAGAAAAGTTGAGATTCTGATATGTTTACTAAGTATGTTTTAGGTGTCACACTGAGCCAGACACAAGTGATATAATAGTCATAATTCTCCTCAAAGCTTTCGCTATCTGGTTGAAGTCTCTTTAATATGGGATGTGATCTGAAAACAATATTTAAGATGAGATGGGTAGTCTGGCCAATGCAAAGTAGAGCCAGACAATCTCCTTTATTCTAGACACCATGCCTCTACTAATGCACTTCAAATTGCTTTAGATTCTTTGCTGATACTAGTGTCCCAAATTAAGACTGTGGTTATCTAAAATCCTAAAATCTCCCCATTTGGAGGAAATGAGAGAGGAAACCCATCGAGAGGGAGGAATGAAGAAAGTTGTAGAGACAAAACAGTAAGATTTTAAAGGACAGATAGAAAATCAACACATCAAAGCACAGTTGAAAATATGAGGAGCAATTTGAGGTGGCAAGAAGGGTACAGAGTGATGGTCAAAAAGCGTAGTAAGTGCGCTTACTAGGCCTGTATTTTCCTAGGTGCATTCATCCGCTGAAAGTGAGGGAGCTCGGAGTGGAACTGGGGTTGTGAAGTGTGTGCGATTTTTCTTAAACAACTGCTGTGGCAAATTATCATGGGGAGTTAACATATTGATCTTTATGTATAATTTCTGTATGTTTCAATGAAGTTGCCGCAGAAACGCTGTCATCTTGTCCCGCAGCTCAGTTCAGGTTTGACAGTGGGAGTGTGGGGGAGAGGACGCAGGGTGCACACGAGTTTTAATTAATCTCATGGTTGATAGATGTGAGGTGGAAATATTCTATATGTAACCCGTGTTTCTCTGATTCTCATCCCAGCTAAGTATTTCTGAAAGGACCCAGAAGTGTCTCCTGTGTGCTCAAAAAGGAAACCAATCAGAGACCACAGAACATCTGTTGTTTCCTTCACCCCTCCCATCCTTCTTTGTGAATGGCTATTGCTGCTTCCTCTGGTGAATAAGCCCTTCCCCTCAGTGGACATAGATCTCCATTACAGTCCACTGGACTGTGCAGCCCATGTGGCTTCAGGGAACACCACCCCCACTGCTGCCATTGTCACTACAGGCTTCCTTTGTCACTGTAGGCTGCGTTATTCTCCCCTGCACTTCAACCACAGCCACTTCTATGAGGTTGCCTTTTCCACCCGGTACCACTGTCACCCATCAGCCCAGCCGAGTCCTGCAGTGGTTTGTGTGGTACAGCTAGGGATGTCCTTTCTCTAAGATCTCTGTGGGTTTCCTGCACGGTTTGCAATTGCCCCAGTGTCTTCTGTGAAACAACTTATTTCAGGTTTTGTTTTAACAGCACTTCGCCCTTCAGAAAACTGAATACAGAGGACGACTTGGCTGGGAGATAAATCCAAGTAACTGTCATATAGTCAGAATATCTCATTAATTAAATCTCAACAAATTAAAAAAAAGAGTATCTCTTCCCTTCCGAATGCCTATGGTTTTAACCTTGGCCCAAGCCTATAGTACCTGGTTTTGCTTCTGTTAGAGTGGTTTTACTTAGTTTTGTTTTCCAAGGACACTCCTCAGTCAGTCCTATGGGCCTTCCTCACCAGTTAGACAGACCTGTCATAACCACCCCAGCAGCGGACTTGCCATGGGCTCAGACTGGAGCTTCTGCTACAGATGTCATGTCACCCTGTTTGCTCTGTGCTGCTTAGGAAAAGTTATGCAAGAAATAAAGGTCGATCCTTGGTTGTTCTGTGAGCACCCATGGTGTTGCAAACCATCTGTCCCCAGGTATTTATAAGCACCCAAAATGTATCTATTTTTCTCCAGAGAGAAAAAACCCTCCCCTCGAGTTTTGACCTCAGAAGTGACTTCTGTATTTGACAGTTATTCCACACAAGCTGCCTTTAGTGAAAGAGGAGCAAGAGGACAACTGTGCCTCTCTCCCAGGCCAGGTCTATGTCAATACTATTTACTCAAGGCCAATGCCGTGGAAAGTTCCTGATGCCTACTTGCTCATCTCTTGGGAATGATAGCTGAACACCCATGTTGGTCCCCTACAGGTCATAAGGATCACACGCTTCTTATAGAAAAACATAGGCCTGTATGTGGGCAGTAGGACCAGGACTCTGTCTCCCTTAGGCGTGTCCATTAGCACTGAGGCCCCTTGAGATCACTAAAACGTTCTTTGCAGTACTCTCCCCAAACAGGAAATCTTCACACTTTCATTTCACCTTTTTTTGATTCCCATGAGAAAAGCGTAGGGGGTGAACTCCTAAATCAGAATTGTGTTTTAAATAAAGGGAAGAAGGTGCGAGGTGGGGGGACGTTTCCACTCTGAAGAATTGCAAATTGTGCCTCCCATTGTTGCCGATTTTAAGATGCTCATGGGAAAGGACGAGGGTTTGTGGAAGGGTGGCTACTCTCCCAGACTAGAGGCCATGCACAAAGTCAGTTGGTAATGAGATTCTCCACAGCAGCAAACTGCACTGTCCATTCATATTTTTTTCCACCTGTCCCCACAATGGTGTCTGTTTGCTCAGCCCGCATGCAACAAGGCTGTGTTTGTAAGTAAGGGCCCATTCATTGGCTGCCCATTTAGAAGTCTTGACAGAAAATCCCATGAAAAGCTCCTCAATTCAAATTCCTCTTTAATGACTTGCTCCATTCACCAGAGATGGCTGGGGGAGGGTGCTTGGGGCTTGACTTCTTCCACTATGGGAAACAAGAAAGCGTTTTCTATAAAGATCCTGACGTGTCATGATTATTAAGCAATGAGTCATGGTAAACGATTGAATCTGGGGGAGAAATCTTCTCTTTTTTTGTAGATAAAACCTTTATCTAGCTACTAAATATGTAATCTCCAGCTATTAATGGTGTTTTCAATTTGCAAAATTGAGTTGTTCTCTATGTCTTCCTTTTGGCTTCCCTTTCCCCCAGAGGATTAGTCGGTTGCTTGATTGGTTCTGAGTGAATGTGTTTAAATATCATATTGGGAGAGAATTCCATCTGTAGTAACTCTTGTCAACAGAGTCAAACGACAATTTCCATTATCCAGATACTATGGCTTGAGCTGCAGTTTAGTTAGTTGAGGTATATGGAGCATGGGAAAATATCTGTTTGTTAATTTGATTCTCTATCTGTATTTCTCCTTAGATTGTAGAAGAACTCCATTTGGTGTTAGGTAATCAGCTACTCAAATGTTCCCTAATGAGCACACGATATATGAGGACATTACAGTAGAGCAAAACATGAGGGTTTCTGAGCCTGGCTCCAGGTATTATTATTCTTGGGTAACTTGGTTCAGACTCACTCACTCAGGGTTAAAGAATTTTCCCATAGACTTTCTTAACATCTTCTACTTCCTTTTTCATGTTACTCATCACAATCAGGAATAACATTCAATTCTTGAATTTTGCCCCTAGATACTGAATCATCCATGTGTTCAGGGACTGTGTCTGACACATTCAATACTAGATACTCTCTACCCAAAACAGCACATGGCATGTAGTATATGCCCAGTGAGTATATCTTGAGTAAATGAATGACTAATTCACAGTTTGCCACTCGTTATATTTCTAGAGAGCCCCTTACAAGAATTTCCCTAAGAGAAGTAGAGAGTAAATTCAAGAACACAGTGAAATCTCAATTTACCATTAAAATGATTTGCCTCTTATCTTTGTTTTCCAAAATTAAATCTACATCAGGGAGTGCTGAGTAACGAAAGTGAAACCAAGATACCATCAGCTTTCTGCCCTTAATGAACTTAGAAACTAGCAGTGGTGATAGAAAAAGTAGAATTGCTGACTGTTAGAAAATAGAGAGAAACAAAACACTCTGGAATTTCAGACTAGAGAAAGTTTACTTTTAGGTGTGGGAATCAGAAAGTCTTCATGAAGGAGCTTCTAGGGGGAAGCACGTGAGGTTTGTGCACCAAGCACAAAATTTAAGGAGGTGCCAAAAATCTCAGTAATCCAGAGAAATAATATTTTAATGCAATATTTTACAAAATCAGTGTTAATCCCAAAAATTCTATGATGAAAAAATATTGAAATTTTAAATACAGACAGTATCATATTATTGATTTTTCCTTTGGCCTCTGGCTCCATTATGACTTGGCATGACCTTAGTGACTAATACTAAGGAGATGAACATTTTGCAAAAAGATACTTAAGAGAGTTGACTGTCAGCACTGAAGAGGGAAAGGAAAGATGTTTTGGGGAACCAGGAGTGGCCTGATTTGACTAAACGAAGGAACACGCAGTGGGCAATAGTAATATTCTAGGTCACAAGTCCAAAATTTAGGTCATCAATGTAGAATAAGACTAAATTATGAAAAACCTACAATCTCTAGCTCAAAATTTGGCATTATTATCTAAACAGAGGGGTGCTGTTGAAGATTTTTGAGCAAAGTGATATCATATTAAAAATAATAATAATAAATGAACTTTCAAAAGTCATAGAGGAAGTTTCATCCGACAACAGGATAACGATCTCTTCTGTTGTTTTTGTCTTTTTGTTTAACAGGCAATTTATCAGAAGATTGCATCAATCTGTGCTCTTTGATGAGTGTCCAATTCAAAAACAAGGTTTGTTATTTGATCTGAATATTTACCAACTTAGTTTAACCCATCCTACTCTATAATAAGAATGAAAATACCAAGGAAACCATATCTTTTTGGAGATAGCACTACTTAATTAGACAAGCTTAAACTGCACTGCTGGAAGGTTCTGTCTCTCTTTCTTGCTTTTGCTCCTCTATGACTGGGCAGCTTCTCCTCTCTCATTTCTGAGTGATGAATTTATTCTCTAGGACGGATTAATAGTTTCAACAAGGTTACAGTCCAATCTTCCTTTTTTCTTAGACATTTGTCTGCTTTAGGTGACATCTAACTTCTGTTATAATCTATTATATGTCTATTTCAAAAACTTTAACTCTGAGAAGGCCGACACTTTTTCCTAATTTCCAATTTTTAAGTCACCCCTCTGTCAAATCCTATTTAAATAGATTTTGGTTGAATTTAACAGTGTGTTCCTAAATGCAATTGTGAACCGTATAGTATATTATAGTATGGGATCAAGGCTAAATTTTCTAAATTTTGTAGGAGCAAAAGGGGATGATGTCTGCAACTTACTCTCAAATAGTTTACTCAAAGCGAATAACACAAATAAATAAAAATAATGGCATAGAGTAAAAGCAGTAGAAGTGAAGAGTGTAGAGTGAAAAATTGGGAAAGCCCAAGTGGCCAATGTCTACAATTGGTGAATCTAGGTGAAGAGTATAGAGGAGTTTATTGTATTTGTCTTTCAAGTTTCCTAGAAATGACCAAAGACAGAGGAGAACTAGGCTATCCAAAGAGATTTGTGGTTAAATTAGAAGCTCTCTCATCTGATAAAATTGGGAGAAGTTTTTGGTCAGTTAAGTAAAGAAATTGGCAAGAGGAGGGAATTAGAAAAAATTGTTCAACACAACAGAAAAGGCATCCCTTCACTACTCCTTTGTTCAAGCGCCATGACTTTTCTCTGAGTTTCCTTACACCACTTAGAGTTGTGAGTCACCCTGCTTGCATAAACCACTCCTAGAACATAATATTTAATTCCCTCTTCAATTTCTCTAAACTAGAGGCAGCATTTTAAAAAATAAAAACTTGCTAAGCAATTTGAGTGCAAAACATAAATTTTTTACTTTTTGTGATTTTTCTCTCCACTTTTTAGGATTTTCCCACCCACATCAACTTGACAAGGCTTTTAGTGACTCACCAATATCAAGTCTTAATAAAACATTCAATTTGGTTTTCAAACACAAATGGGGATTCTTTTTTCCCCACACACATTTCATCAGTTTATATAATATTTAAAATATTATAATTAATGTTTAGTTGCAATTAAATGCCATAATTACAATAACAAGTGCATAAATTTAGGAAACAATACAACTAGCACTTTGTAAGCATTCTTCTCAATTCATGGGAGTAGAGGTATATGTGTCTACTCGAGCACAGCAGGAAACACAGTGTGTTGTAGGCATGAGTAGTGCATTGTAGAGAGAACTGAGAATACCAGCCTGACAAGAAGTGTGGTGTTGGGGCAAGGTATAGAGGAATTCATAAGGAAAGATGGAGTCCCTGCCCCCAAGCCATTCTCCTCCTTGAAGATCTGTGGACTCACAAAAGAGAAGACAAGAGAAATGGAGAGAATCCAAAATTTTTCATCAAAATTGATGTAACATTGCAACATCATTGAACAGGAGATATCAGTGCTAGACCAATGATAAAATCTGTGATTCAGGGACTATGAGAAAAGTTTTGATTTCTTGCTTTTGAGAGGGACCTAGGATTCATAGAGAAAAAAAATATCAATTCTCCAAGGACCTGAGTGAGAGAAAATGGACTAAGCCCATGGGAGGAAGTCAAATGAGTTAATATTTACAAGCATAAAGTGAAATCAGCTAATATTTTGGAGAAGATTCCGACATGTTAAGACTTGGACAAGTTGAATCATTAAATTTCATATTGTATGTTTCTAATGAAGTTCTCTAGTAAATAAAAGTACCCTCACAAATTTTAGCCTACAATTAAAACTACCAAGTATTGGAAAATGGTTTCTCTAATGACCCTTCAAATTTTAAACACTGAGTTTAAATTCATCATGTAACCCCTACTTCCACTGTGGTTTCATTTATCTGTGTTACTCAGGTCTGTTCATGGTCCCATCATTTCAGGCAAAATTATTTTTTGATTCTACCTAATATAAAAGCTGCTCCAATGATTGTGTATTCATTATGTCCTTGGGAAACTTGTTCCATTTTCAAATAAATCAAAACACTGTTCTTATCTAAGTGAACCAGAGTCTGCTTTCCTATATTTATCAACCATCAGTCCTGCTTCTCTTAGTCCAATAAAACCAGTTTATTTCCCTTTATATGGTGGTCTCTTAAATATACAAAGAGTTATCAAGTTCCCATAAACATATTCTTGTTGTCTTTGAAAGAAAAAATAAATTTATTCTCTCTGAAAAACTTTAGTTGCTTAACAAATAGCATTAGGTTATTTGAAAAAGTCAATGTTTATTGTTTGAAGTAAAGATTTATTTTTCATTCAGCCTGTCTTTGCATATTTTAAAGTGCTTTTATATTTCTAAATTTATAATGGACCAAGAACTGACTTTGTTTTTCAAAATGCTTTCTCTCCTAATCTTGGTAATTCTTTTTCTCCTTTTACTTGTATATAACAAATCAAAGGAACTGATGATGTTTTGATGGTAGGCTATAGAATCACTGAATATAGCAGCTTCTAGAAAGTCTCTAAGATGCTATGACATTTTGAAGCAGTTCAGGTGGGTGAGGAAATTAAGAATAAGGAGGTGGATTTCAAGTACAATTGTTGCAAAATGGGTGAACAAAAGTTGTGCAAGATTTGATCCAATGTAACCTTAATGGAAAGAACTCTGTACTTGCTTAGCATTATAAGAAAGTCTGATATTCTTATCTTTATCTTTCTCTTTATCTTACTGCCTATTCTTACCTTATTTCACTGCTTGTAAGTGGTTCTGAGAGAGAATAAAAAATGATCAATCAAGAGAAAAAAATATTCTGTTTGTTTTACTTTGGCTTTATTATGGGTGAGCTACCTGTTCAAAAAAGAGACTGAATCACTTGGAGTGGTGTGGAGTGGGATAGATGTTGCCTATCTATACAATATTGTCTATACAATATCCATCCTTGCTTCTTTCTCATCAATGCAATAATGATTTTGTTTAGATCGGGTGGCTATGATCCAGCTTAAAAAAAAAAAACAAACAACTCGGGGCCAGCGCAGTGGCATAGCAGTTGAGTTCACGCACTCCGCTTCAGTGGCCCTGGGTTCACAGGTTCAGATATCGGGCGCAGACCTATGCACCACTTGTCAAGCCATGCTGTGGCAACGTCACATATAAAGTAGAGGAAGATGGGCACGGATGTGAGCCCAGGCCAATCTTCCTCACCAAAAAGAGGAGGATTGGTAACAGATGTTAGCTCAGCGCCAATCTTCCTCACACACAAAAAAAACACCTCAATTCCTAGGCTTCCATGCATCTAAGGATGGTCATGAGGCACATTGGCCAATGCAATATAGAAAGAAGTCCCTGGATAGCATGTCCTCTGGAATAAAAAGAAGAAGCCTTGCTAAGAGAAAGACCTTCTTCCTTTCCTTTATCTTTTCTTCCTGTCTATAATAGTGGTTAAAGCCTGGAGCCCCAAAGACCATTTTCGAGACAAGGTGAGGAGATGAGAAGGATAAAGACAAAGAATTACATAGTAAAAATGGATGAGCAGAGGGGCCGGCCCGGTGGCGCAAGCGGTTAAGTGCGCGCGCTCCGCTGCGGCGGCCCGGGGTTCGCTGGTTCGGATCCCGGGCGCGCACCGACGCACTGCTTGGTAAGCCATGCTGTGGCGGCGTCCCATATAAAGTGGAGGAAGATGGGCACCGACGTTAGCCCAGGGCCGTCTTCCTCAGCGAAAAAAGAGGAGGATTGGCGGATGTTAGCTCAGGGCTGATCTCCTCACAAAAAAAAAAAAAAAAAAAAAAAATGGATGAGCAGAAACATGGGGTGATCTTGGGTGCCTGATGATATTGCTGAGCCACTGTATCAACCCTGGAATATCTATTCCCAGACTTATGGCTGCAGAAGACAAGTACATTTCTTACTTGTTGGTATTTTAAAGAGTTGGGTTTCTCTCTTATTTGCAGCTAAATGCATTCCTAACTCCTACAGAAATATGGATTTCTCGATGAAAAATATCTCTGGGTCATTATAGACATGGATAATTAAAAGTGATGTGAAAAGATAATGGTGGAATATAAAGGCTTTAGGATTCCCATCAATCATCTGTCATCTTTGAATACTAGATTCTGAGGAAAAATCTATTTACTGATCTATGTATACCTACAATTCTTGCCATTATAAAAAGTTTATATTCATTTTTTAAATTATCCATTTGTAAAATTTTACCACTTTTTTTAGATATCAAAAAAATAACAACTTTCACTTCTATTAACCTCATGAAATATATAGTAAACATGCAAAGAATATTTTCCATTTAATCTCTGAATTTAGAGGATTATCATACAGTATAAATTTGGTTAGTATATTTCAGCAAAGGTAAGGAAATCATTTCTTCTTATTTTTTTTTATAATTTTATTTATTTATTTATTTTTCCCCCAAAGCCCCAGTAGACAGTTGTATGTCATAGCTGCACATCCTTCTAGCTGCTGTATGTGGGACGCAGCCTCAGCATGGCCGGAGAGGCAGTGCATTGGTGGGCGCCCGGGATCCATACCCGGGCCACCAGCAGCGGAGCGCGCGCACTTAACCGCTAAGCCACGGGGCCGGCGCCAGGACATCATTTCTTATTTTCCTACAAATGTTTGTTTTCACTTGTTTAAAAAAAAAAATCTAAGTTTTTATTCAATAGCAAGCTGCGTCCCTCTTGTTTCACACTCCTTCTCAACAAACTTATTCTTTTTATCCTTGGCAGATGAATCAGGAATTTTATTAAAGCATCATTGACATATTCAACTGAAATGTCACTGGAAGAGTCAGGAGAAGAACAGAAATACTATGAACCTTATTCTTTTGAGGTTTTAAGTAATTCTTCTAGAAGTAGGCTCAGAGTCTGAGAGGGTAGCTGTATTTTTGTGAGGGTTTAAGAAATAAGAAAGAAAAAAACGTGATAAAGAATTTATTCTCTTTAGTTTCTTGGCTGACATCCCAAACTGAAAGAAGCTGTTTTGGAGTTGATCCTAGTTCTCATTTGGAGCCTCAAAAAAAGCTCAACATAATTTGTCACCAGGGATCACACATGTGTAAGAAACAGGAACACAGAACAACCAGCAGGACTTATTTTGCAAGCAGAGAAGATCTCAGCTGAAGGTCAGCTGCTTCTGCAATGCAGTATCACTTCTTTAGAACCTGGGCACTGAGTTTCGGTCCCTTAAAAACTTTTTAAAATACTTGCCATTTCATATAAGTATATAGGGAATATTGCTCATCACTTAATTTTCACCTTCTCTAAGCTTCTTTTCCTTATCACTCTCTGAAATCGAGTGATCCACAATCTTATACGGGATTTTGAATTATTGACTGATTTTGCTTTGGGAAATATCTTGCCAACATTAGAGTAAGATCTGGGAGGTCCAGCTAACCCTGACTTGGTGTTTCTTATCATGTGCCACCTCTCTGGCAACCCACTTGAACATGGCTTAGAGAAAACAGCATTCTAACTTGACAATAGATATCTAATTGAAATCACTAACTCAAGTCAATTACAGGCTCTTCTCTCCCAGAATCATTTGAACTTAATAGAGAAATTGGTTAAACATTAGGTAAATGGATATCACAAAAAGACAGATTGCAACTGGTAATAGTTGATGGAATGTGATCTGTGATATTGTCACCCTACAGAAAGTATTGGCTTAAAAGTCATGGAGAATAAGTTTCCTAAGGCCAAGGTGATATACTAAGTCCTCAGATCTTTTTTGTTTTAATGTATCTCTTGTCCTGAACATATACACTTGAAAATACCTCTGTATTTTTCTTTCTGTCTAGTTTTTCATAACTATAAAAATAAAAATGATACCAAGCAGTTTCATGAAAGAAAAATAAACCATTTAAAACCCCACCAGCTAACACAACTGTGATTTCAGTTAAGCTTCTTTCCTTTCTCTTCTTTGCCCGCATGCATAGGAGTTTTCCATCACTGAAGCACAGCAAATGTTTTATTTTGTGTTCTGTCTTGTTTCATCTCACATTGTATGACTTATTGGGTCAGTTGGTAAACTGCGTTAGACACTAAAATATAGGGGAGGATTCACATACGTTCTCCAATGTCACTAATATTTATAACTGCATTTTGAACAGTCACAAAATATACCAAAAATGTGACAGTTGCAACATAATTTTAACAGTGCCTCTATTTTTTGGATATTTATCTTGGCTCCAATTTTCCTCTATTTTAGACAATACTACAATGCTTCTTTTCCCTCTTTGAATTGGTTCTTTATGATAAATGGCAGGCAGAAAGAGTGTGGACATTTCATGGCTTTGAATACATATGACTCATGCCAATTTGCAATGATGACAGCCATGTGTAAGTGTACTATCAGCAACTAGATGTTATATTTTTAACGCATTTGCTTTTGTAATCACTGATATTATGGGGGAAATTCAGTGTCATAAGAGGGATTGTTATGCTCAGACTAAAGCCTACTCAGAACCTCTAAGAATTATATTCCTTTAAGTCATTGCTACATTAATGATTAAAAACATTTTTAACTTCATAGACTGTGTGCATTATGACTCAATTACCCTTATCCTTGTTAATTCTCTCTCCCTGCTATAATAGTTTTATTGGGATACATTATGAAACTCGTAGAACCATAAATAGCCACAGATCATATTACATTCTGAAAAGAGCAAGTTCTGTCAGAATATAAATCCACAAGAAAAATGAAACATTATGCACATTTTATCATTAAGGAAAAGGGATACTGTTATATAGTAATCTTTTCCTTTGAAAACTCTTCTGCATTTTACCTTCTTACAAATGAACTATATTATGCTGTAATGATCAAATGAAAATACATCTTTCTTTAGGACAAATCATTTGATTATTTAGTTCCTCACCTATACCCAAAGCAATCTTTGCTTTCCTAAGGTTGGAGAGGGAAATTGGACCTTGAATAGAGATGAATGAAATTGAGGGTCAAAATTGGCCAATCCAAAATCCCAGGCAGAGTGAGCAAGCGAGAACCCCAAGTCTCACCTCATTCTCTGTATGAAATTGTTTTCTCTCAAGCTCTGCAATCTGGATTCTTGAGACAGAATCCTTTGTTTTTTCCTCAAGTGATTTTTGATTTTGAACCTTACACATCAGGCCAAAGCCTAGGAAATGTGGATGTAAGTAGTACATTCTCCTTTTTTAAATAAATGGGTAGATACTTGAGAATAATCCCAATACTAAGAATAACTCCAAATGGCCTGTAGAATTTGGCCTGGATTTTAGTCTTTTAGGCTGTCTTGAAAGTTTTTAATACTGCATAACTATGTTCCCTGTCTATTCAGGGAGGGCATCAGGATATAACTGTGAAGCTACCAAGTTCAATTGTCTCTCGTGTTACAAGGCTCAGAAGGTGTGTGTGTGTGTGTGTGCGCGTGCATGTGTGCATGTGTTTGTATGTGTAATAACAACATTAGTGAAGTTTTTTAAATTACTAAATTAATACATGCTCCTTGTAAAAAGTTTGTGATATTAAACTGTACAGGGAACAAGGTAAAAGTTGTCTTCTCATTTCTCCTCACCAACGTTTTACAAGTTAATCAGTATTAGTAATTCTGTATACCTCTTCCTAAAGATTTATTATGTGTGTATCTAAATATAATTTTATGGTATCATACCATTCATGTGGTTTTTTCATTCAATAATATACCGTGGAACGTTATTATTACCTCATTATAATAATGTAAAGTTACAGCAGATAATATTGAAAATATAGATAAGTATAAAAAATTACAGAAAAGTGCCTATTTTTACATTTCTAGCTTTTATTCATTTATATTTTTTGAATAACATTTGGATCATACCATATGTATTGTGTTATAAGATGATTTTTTTCTCTTAATGCATTTTGAGCATTTTCCATAGGATTCAATGCTCCTCCATGACTTGGTATATTCTGGCCGCTTATTTTAAAAATATACCAGAATTTATTTAGCTTCTCTTCTACTGTTGGATATTCAGATTGTTTTCATGATTTTTTCAATTATTATAAGAAATGCTTGTATATAAAGCTTTATGCATATGTTTACTGATTACACTGTTTCCTAAAATTGAAATTGCTGAGTCAAAGCACATGAAATTTGTAGAAATGTTAGTAAATTCGATTCCTGAAAACAGTTTTTTAAATTTATTCTCCCAACAAGTAATTCACAAGAGCATCTGTTTGTGAGGAGATTATTTTTGGACTCTGTTATGGTCCAAAGGATCAATTGAGATGGTACATAAACCATGGAATGAACTGCAATATGTTACTGAAACACTAACTTAAGATAAAATAGTTACAAATGATCCACTGGCATAACTCTAGTTAACTACCAATTATTTTTCAGAATGATTTGGTAAGTCTCTGATACAAGGGTATTAAGTATAAAATATACTTAAAATATATTGGATATAAAATATAATATTGAGTGTAAAATAACATCTTTATACATTGCTACTATCTTCTCTGTCATTCTATGTATCAGGATAGACTAGGGTATGCTGTAATAACAAACAAGCCCTAAATCTCATTTACTTAAAAAGCGAAGTATAACATTTTTGTTTCTGCTATTGTTTGCTGTGGTTGTCTGTGGCTCTGCTCTACTCCATATTCTCTCTGGGACTCAGGCTGCAGAAGCAGTTCTTATCTAGGATATAAGTGATCTCGTGGCAGAGGGAAAAGAGGTGTGGTGGGAGCATAAATAGACTTGAACTTGTGCTCGGAACAGACACACGTTACTTCTTCACAATTCATTAGCCAAAGTGAGTCAAACAGCCATTCCTCACAACAGAGGAGTGGAGGAATATAATTGTCCCACTATGAGAAGCAACGTAAGCTACACGGTCTAGCCTGTTATCAACATACCAGGAAAGCTCAATTCTCTCCCAAGGAGTAGAAGCAAATATTTTGGACCAGAATAGATTCTACCATATCCTGGTTCTGGAAGGGGTTTTAAATTTGGAAAAGGCTTTGAGATGATCCGATGCTATACTGCAATGCTAGTACATCCCTCTGTTTACTCCAAATCCTTCCATGCCCTTGCTCTACAGGTAAGACACAAAATGAATGATTTCATTTGATAGTCTTATAATCTCTACAGTGTTCAGTATTTAAAGTATGTAAACCTTTGTCTTGCCCACACAGATTTTATAAATTATAATTCCCTCCTTTTTCCTGATTGCTATTGTACAAATCTTTACATCGTAAGAGGGGCTTGCAGAGAAACTTGGCTCAAATCTGAGGTCTGTGCAAAGTCCTCTCTCCTATGTGTGTCTAGAAATGCTCTTTGCAATTTGAGCAAGAGTAGGGAGAAATTTTTTACAAGCTTCTGCAATTTTATAGGAAAAAATTTCTTCCAGAATTTGTGTTCAATACAAAACTATCCCTTTCTTCAAAATCCATTTCCTCTATCAATGTTTCCTCTCTTATTATCAAGAGTGGCTCCAAATAAAACTGTTGCTCTGACAAAATGTTACAACACTGAATTTTGCAACTTAAATGTTTTGTGTTACATAAAGAGATTCAATATAACCCAGTATTCAATAGACAGAAGCACAGTTTCCTCGCATTTCTTAGGAGTTAAAATGGCATGGTGACATAAGGGCAAAAATAGAATATCTAAGGTCGTATATGTATATGGTATGATTGTTGACTTTCAATTTTTATTTATCGCCCCTGTGTGTCCATATAAAACAGCAATACATCCAATTCCAGTGTTTGAAGTCAGGTATACCTCACGTTATACTTTTCTCTCTTCCTACTAGGTGGCGAATCTAATCTCTTGACTCTTATTGCATAGCTTCAGTACTGGAAAACCTAAATGACTTTAAATCATGATTTTTGTATGCTCACACCTTGCCACTGCTATCCATAGAATTTTCCCTTTCTCTTGCATATGGGCACGTTTTCAGGGAGGTAAATTTATTTTAATTTTAGCTTTTATTCACACTTGGATAATGGAGGATAGCTTGGGAGCTTACTGTCTTTTCTATTTGCATGAGTTTTTACAAACTTGGTGTTCAGGATTTTTCCATATCACTACTCACTTAAGATGGCAGAGATGCTTCACTGCTTGGTAACGCTGGCCCGTATTCTTCCCAGAGTCCAGGGAAAACCAAATTCAGGAACTTCAGTGGTGGGGTCTTCCCATTATCTCCGTCTGAGATCAATGATGATACTTCTCTTTTCATTGAATTATACTAAGGCCTTTGTACATTTTAAGGTCTTTCCGTAAACCTAGGTCTATGTTCATTGAAGGTTGAATATATCTACAGTAATATAGTTTCCTTCTGGGAAGGAATCTAAGGAGGTAGAATGAGAGGAGAAATAAAAAATGTCTCATTAAGCTAATACTGCAGGCTAATGTAGACAGTCATATCACACTTCATTTCTGATGTTTGAATGTGTTCCAGAGGTTTTCAAGCTCTTTGAAATATGAATGAACTTGGAACACACGTTCATGAGTTTGCCTCCACGTGTATAGTATACGTTCAGGAGCAAGCACAATGATTGTCAATGTATACAGTAAGTATGAAGAAATTTTGTATATTTGCAGAATGGAGATCCCTTAGATCACCTACTCTATACGTAGTCTATTCACTGCTGTCTCTCAGGAACTTGCTTGACTTATTGGTTATTCCTCTGTGGCTCCTCAAATTGCTCCTTCTTGTATCTGACCAGTACCAAAATTTGTATAGAAGGGCTAGGGGTGGCTATATTTTTCTCCATTTCCATTTCTGAACCATTACCGCTCCATCAATATATTGCAAATGAAACTCCTTTGAAGCTCTCAGGAAATCTTATTTGCTTATTTGCTTATCTACTGATGTTTTGGGCATATAGTCCATTATCTCCATCTCCCCCTAGATGTCTTTCACCATTCTGAACAAATTCGTAGAATATGTGTGGAAAACACATACCAGACCATAGCTGTACTGTTACTAGACACCCATTAGTATGGTAAAGAACTATCAATGTGTTCTGATGACTCAGTCTCATGAAACATGATGAAATACCCGAAATAGCTTCAATATATGAATACACAAATACAATTTTGTATCCTCACATTTACCTTATTGTTTTATTCTCAATGCGCCTAATCTTTAAATGGCATATCTACTCTTTTGTTTGTCTTGACTTTCTTTCTGAATTTAATTCTGTTGTCCACACTTTTCTTCTTAAAGGTACCTACTTCCCTGGTTTCTGTGATGCCATTTATATTAGTCCACTCAGGCTGCCCTAACAAATACCGCAGACTGGGTGACTTAAACAACAAACATTTATTTTCTCACCTCTCTGGAAACCAGAAGTCTAAGATCAAGGAGCACTCAGGGTTGGTTTCTAGTGAAGGCTCTCTTCTTGTTTGTGGATGGCCATCTTCTTGCATGTGGGCATTCAGCCTCTTCTCTGTGAGTGGAAAGAGAGAGATCTCTGGTGTCTCTTTCCCTTCTTATAAGGACAGCAATCATATCAGATCAGATCCCCACCCTTGTGACTTCATTTAACCCTAATTACCTCCCTACAAGCCTATCTTCAAATATAATCACATTGGAGGTTAATGCTTAAACATGTGGAACATATGGATTTGGTGGGGGGCGGGGGGCATAATTCAGTTCAATAGGCCATTCTTTATAGGTTACAGTACAAATGTCTTAACCTCCTGTGAGAGGTATACTTCATTATGCTTATTTTAAAGGTAGAAGAATAGATTAACATAAAGCCTATCACTTAAGAATTGCTCTTTATCTCTGAGTTAGAGATTATATGTATACTATATAAACAAAGTAAAGGGTTTATTTTCCTCAAGTAATAGGAATTCCAAAAATAAGTCCGGGTCCGATGTAGTGATGTAGTGACTAATGAAGTCATCAAGAACATAGACTGTTTTTCTGCCCCACCAACAATCCTAATGGTGTGGTATTTCTTGTCATGCTTGGTACCTCATAGGATACAAGATGGTTGCTGAACTATTACATCATCTATCAATAGGGACAATTTTATTTCTTCCTTTATTATCTATATTTCTTATCTATTTATCTTTTATTTCTTTTTCTTGCTGTATTACACTAGCCTGTGCAATAGAGCAAGACTCCAAGTACTACATGAGGTAAGTGTGGTAAGAGTAGTTCCCTATCTATTAAAAAAAAGTTTTAAAAACTTGATTTTGATTATATCTGCTATTTTGAATCTGCTTTCGCCCTTACTAAATTATTCTCCTTCCCTTTTGGATTCAAATATATGGAAACTAATAATGCCAGAAATTTAGGGAATCCACTGTCTTGTCTCTGTGTTTCTACCATGCGTTCATTCCAGAAGGAATCATTGAAAGGCACTGTCTTTCCCTGGCACTGAGTCACAGCAGTGAGTCAGATAAGTAAAAAATAACAACAGAAAAGAGTGGTGAGAGTGGACATCCTTGCCTTGCTCCCAATTGCAGGGGAAAAACACTCAGTCTTTTGCCATTACGTATAATATTAGCTGTAGGTATTTTTGCAGATTATCTTTATCAAGTTGAGAAAGTTCCCCTCTATTCCTAGTTTTCTGATTTTAAAATTCAGATTTTATCCTGAATAAGTACTGAATTTTGTCAAATACATTTTTCTAAGTTAATTGATATAATCATGTGATTTTTCTTCTTTGTCCTGTTAATATGATAGATTACATTATTTGCTTGTTGAATATCAAACCAGTATTGAATCCCTAGAATATACCCCACTTGGTCATAGTATATAATTCTTTTCATATATCGCTAAATTCTTTTAGCTAATCTTTTGCTAAGGATTTTTTACATCCATATTCATGAGGGATATTGGTCTATAGTTTTCTTTTTTTCAACTGTCTTTGTCAGGTTTTGGTATCAGGGTAAATACTGGCCTCATAAAATGATGTGAGATGTATTCTATCCTCTACTATTTTCTAGAAGAGATTGTGTAGAATGAAGGGTAATTATTCTTTAAAGATTTTTTTGTTGTTGTTAGAAAAGTCAGCTGAGGTTTATTTATTTATTTATTTTTTAATTTTTTGTTTATTGCAGTAACATTGGTTTATAACATTGTATAAATTTCAGGTGTACATTATTATACTTCTATTTCTGCATAGATTACATCGTGTTCACCACCCAAATACTAATTACAACCCATCACCACACACATGTGCCAAATTATCCCTTTCACCCTCCTCCCTTCCCCCTTCCCCTCTGGTAACCACCAATCCAATCTCTGTCTCTATGTGTTTGTTTGTTGTTGTTATTATCTACTACTTAATGAGTGAGACCTTATGATATTTGACCTTCTCCCTCTGACTTATTTTGCTTTGCATAATACCCTCAATGTCCATCCAGGTTGTCACAAATGGCTGGATTTCATCGTTTCTTATGGATGAGTAGTATTCCATTGTGTATATATACCACATCTTCTTTATCCATTAGTCCCTTGATGGGCACTTAGGTTGCTTCCAAGTCTTGGCTATTGTGAATAACGCTGCAATGAACAAAGGGGTGCATGTATCTTTATGCATTGGTGTTTTCAAGTTCTTTGGATAAATACCCAACAGTGGAATAGCCGGATTATATGGTAGTTCTATCCTTGATTTTTTGAGGAATCTCCATACTGTTTTCCATAGTGGCTGCACCAGTTTGCACTCCCACCAGCAGTGTATGAGAGTTTCCTTCTCTCCACATCCTCTCCAACACATGTTGTTTCCTGTCTTGTTAATTATAGCCATTCTGACGAGTGTGAGGTGATATCTCATCATAGTTTTGATTTGCATTTCCCTGATAGTTAATGATTTTGAACATCTTTTCATGTGTCTGCTGGCCATCTGTATATCTTCTTTGGAGAAATGTCTGTTCAGATCTTTTGCCCATTTTTTAATTGGGTTGGTAGTTTTTTTGTTGTTGAGATGCATGAGTTCTTTATATATTTTGGAGATTAAGCCCTTATCAGATGTATGGTTTGCAAATATCTTCTCCCAATTGTTAGGTTGTCTTTTCATTTTGTTGATGGTTTCCTTTGCTGTGCAGAAGCTTTTTAGTTTGATGTAGTCCCATTTGTTTCTTTTTTCTATTGTTTCTCTTGCGTGGTCAGACATGGTGCTTGAAAATATGTTGCTAAGACCAATGTCGAAGAGCGTACTGCCTAGGTTTTCTTCTAGAAGTTTCATATTTTCAGGTCTTACATTCAAGTCTTTAATCCATTTGGAGTTAATTTTTGTGTATGGTGTAAGGTAAGGGTCTACTTTCATTTTTTTGCATGTGGCTATCCAGTTTTGTCAACACCATTTGTTGAAGAGACTTTCTTTTCTCCATTGTGTATTCTTGGCTCCTTTGTCAAAGATTAGCTGTCCATAGATGTATGGGTTTATTTCTGGGCTTTCAATTCTATTCCATTGATCTGTGTGTCTGTTTTTGTGTCAGTACCATGCTGTTTTGATTACTATAGCTTTGTAGTATATTTTGAAATCAGGGAGTGTGATACCTCCAGCTTTGTTCTTTTTTCTCAGGATTCCTTTAGCTATTCGGGGTCTTTTGTTGTTCCATATAAATTTTAGAATTCTTTGTTCTATTTCTGTGAAAAATGTTGTTGGAACTTTGATAGGGATTGCATTGAATCTATAGATTGCTTTAGGAAGTATGGACATCTTAACTATGTTAATTCTTCCAATCCAAGAGCACAGAATATCTTTCCATTTCTTTGTGTCTTCTTCCATTACTTTCAGCAATGTTTTATAGTTTTCGGTGTACAGATCTTTCACCACTTTGGTTAAGTTTATTCCTAGGTATTTTATTCTTTTTGTTGCAATTGTCAATGGGATTGTATTCTTAATTTCTCTTTCTGCTACTTCATTGTTAATGTATAGAAATTCAACTTTGTTTTTTTTTTTGTATGTTGATTTTGTATCCTGCAACTTTACTGTATTCGTTTACTACTTCTAAAAGTTTTCTGGTGGATTCTTTAGGGTTTTCTATATATAAAATCATGTCATCTGCAAATAGTCGCAGTTTCACTTCTTCCTTTCCAATTTGGATCCCTTTTATATTTTTTTCTTGCCTGATTGCTCTGGCTAGGACTTCCAGTACTATGTTAAATAGGAGGGATGAGAGTGAGCATCCTTGTCTGGTTCCTGTTCTTAGAGGGAGAGCTTTCAGTTTTTCACCATTGAGGATGATATTAGCTGTGGGTTTGTCATATATGGCCTTTATTATGTTGAGGTACTTTCCTTCTATACCCATTTTATTCAGAGTTTTTATCATAAATGGGTGCTGTACCTTGTCAAATGCATATTCTTTAAAGTTTCATTAGAATTCTCCATTGAAACTATCTGGCCCTGGATCTCTTTTTAAAGATTTATTAAATTATAAATTCAATGAATTTAGTAGTTATAAGGCTATTCAAATCATGTATTTCATTACTGGTGATTTTTGGTGGATTGACCTTTTGGAGGAATTTGTCCATTTCATCTAGTTAATCAAATATTTATGTGTGTATAGGTGTTCATCATATTCCCTTAGTGTCCCTATAATACCTACATGGTCTATGCCAATAGTCACTGTTTGATTGCTGACACTGGTAATTTGTGTCTTCTCTCTTTTTGTTTTTCAGTTTTGTTAGAGGTTTGTCAATTTTACTGATCTTTTCAAATAACGAGTTTTCTGTTTCATTGGTGTTCTCCATTGTTTTTTTGTTTTTAAGTTCATTGATTTATGTTCTTATCTTTATTATGTCCTGCCTTCTGCTTCCTTTGGGTTCATTTTTCTCCTTTTTGTCTTGTTTGTTAAGGTGGGAACTTAGATTGTTGATTTGAGATTTTACTCTTTCCTAATATAATTATTTAATGCTATAAATTTCCCTATTAGCACTGCTTTAACTGTGTTCCACAAATTTTGATATGGTGTATTTTCATTATCATTCAGTTAAATGTATTTTTGGTTTTGCTTGAGACTTTTCTTTGCCAGCTGTATTATTTAGAAGTGTGTTGCATAATTTCCAAATATCTGGCAATTTTCTTGTTATCTTTCTGTTATTAATTTTTAGTTTGATTCCACTATGATCAGAGAACACACTATGTATAATTTCAAAAATTTTTAATTTGGTGAAGTTTACTTTATGGTCCAGGATATGGTCTATCTTGGTAAATGTTCCATGTAACATTTAAAAAAAAATATTCTGGGCTGGCCCCGTGGCTTAGCGGTTAAGTGCATGCGCTCTGCTGCTGGTGGCCCGGGGTTCGGATCCTGGGCGTGCACCAACGCACCACTTCTCCTGCCATGCTGAGGCTGCGTCCCACATACAGCAACTAGAAGGATGTGCAGCTATGACATACAACTATCTACTGGGGCTTTGGGGGAAAAAAATAAATAAAATTATAAAAAAAAAAAATTCTGCTGTTGTTGCACAGAGTGTACTATAAATGTTGTTTAGATCCTATCTGTGAATGGTATTGTTGAGTTCTTCTATATCTTTGCTGATTGTATGTCTAGTTGTTCTATCAATCATTGAGAAATAGATTTTGAAATCTCCAACTATAATATCGTATCTATCTATTTCTCTTATCGGTTCTATTAGTTTTTGCTTCACATATTTCAGATCTCTGTTGTTTGATCCAACCAAATTTAGGATTCCAATGACTTCTTGGTGGATTTTCCTGGAAAATCCACTTAAATTATTTTAGTTTCAGTTTCCTCCTCAATGGAAAAACAATGATTGAAAGAAATTTATCCAAATCACAGGGTCGTTGAGAGGATCAAAAGATGTGAAAATATTGTATGAACTGTAATGTGCAAGATCAGTGTCTAGTGGTAGTGTTCTTAGATGGGGGGAGCCAGTACTATTAATAATCAAATAATATCTTTATCTCTATTAAGAGAAACAGTTAATTAAAGTTTGTGCCATATTATTTCCCTCCCGGAAATATAACACATTTTTACCAATTTATTGGGAGTTCAAAATACATATAAAAACATTAGTGAATGTTCTTTTGCCACATCTAAGTGCAAAAGGAGATTAACAGAAGAAAAGTCCTAATTTAGACCACAAAGCACTTTAAGCATCTGAGATGTTACATCATAGTGAAAATATTTTCACTATAATATTTTAATTGAATGCAGCCTGGAGTTGCAAACTCAAATACATGCTAATGTCAATATTGATCTGAAATGAATGAAATTGGTCATACATATGTATGAATGAATGAATGAATTATTAAATGAAAATAACGATGGCTTAAGGGCATTATAGATAGTAATTGACATTCAGCCCCCATTTTTAGCATGCAATAGTGAATTCAGAGAACTGTGGTGAACATTAAAAGGGAGATGGCTGGTACTCAACTCAACTACTGTACTTCAATGCCTTGAGAGAGAGAATGCAGGTCTCTAATAGGCAGAATTATTAAATGCCCCACAAGATTCCCATTCCCTGATATTCATGCCTTGTCTAATCTTGAGTGTGGGTGAGAATTTTGAGTTATGATGGGATTTCACCTGGTGATTAGGTTATGTTATCTGACAAAGATGAAAGGAGTTTGCAGATGCAATTAAGGTCCCTAAACAGTTGAGTTTGAGTTAATCCAAGGGAAGATTATCTTGAGTGTGCTTGATCTAATCAATTGAGTTCTTTAAAAGAAGGTTCATGCCCTTTCTGTGAAAAGAGACTCAAAGCAGGAGACACTTTCCTGCTGGCCTTGAAGAACCAAGTCACCATGAGTTCTACAGCCACAAGTAAATGAATTCTGCCAACAGTGATGTAAACTTAGAAGAGAACCCTAAGCCTCAGATAAGACCCCAGCTCTAGCGGACACTTTGATTTCAGCCTTGTAATATCCCCAGAAGAGAACCCATCTAAGTTATGTCTAGACTTCAGACATACAGAATTTGTGATATTATAAAGGAACATTGTTCAGCGACTAGATTGAAGATAATACTTTCTCTATTTATAGAAGTTCAACAACTTGTTAGGATGAAATATGCAACTACTTGTTTGCTAACTGGTGATATATTCTGGAGACAGGAATATTTTACAGCAATGCTACTTCCCTCCCCTATCGCCCTTCCTCCACTCTTTAATAACCTGCTGACCCTCTTTGCTGAGCTCTCAAGTTTTCGACCTTAGGAGGCTCATACACTCTCTATGCCCTGTTCCTAAATCAATTCTTATCCAGCCAGCAGTCTGAGACCCTCATTTATAACCACTGTTAGAGGTTCTGTAGGGACACTATTTCTTTTTCCCCAAGTGCATGGGAGTTTCTGAACTTGAATCATATCAAATGGTTTGACAAGAATAAAGGTGAGAATGGAAATCAGACATTGTCGAGACTGGGAGTTGTTATTCACCATCCTTGAAGCCAATGTGTTTCTTTTGGAGAACTATGACAAGTTGTAGTCATTTATTTGCCTACATATTTATTGACTGTACTTTGTCATAGCTTATAATGTCCACGAAGATGAGGATTGCGTCTATTTTGTTCCACCAATAACTAGAGCCTAGTGAAGAACCTGGCACAGAGTAGCTCAATAAATATTTATGGAATGAATGCACCCTGAGGTGCATCCTGGATCTCCCTCCTCTGTTGCATTCCTCCCCCATGCAATCAAAATGTTGCTGAACATGTGCAAATCATAGCCTGAGGCTTAAGGTGTTTATAATTTAGTTGATGTGAAAAGGAAGTCATTAATACGAATCGTTCGAAAAAAAAGATACATACAGCCCAGAGAATAAGTACTAATGAATCAGGGAAAGGGTTTACTCATGTGGGCTGGAGAAATCAGGGAAAGATTCATGAACTAAGAGAGGAAAAAAGGGACTCTTAGAATATAAGGCCAAGATTGAGGAAGAAAGAAATATCTGGAGGAGAAAGCATGATTTTATCAGTTGATCACAAATGGTTTACAGTGGGTGAAACTTCTGTTTCATCAGCTTGTGTATTTATGTCTGCTTTCTAATAATTATTGTTGAAAATAGTTCCTCGGTAGTTGTGGAAACCTAAAAATCTATTCATATATTCATGAAGCTAGATAATGTGCTATTGCAAACGAAAGAACCCAAAGATCCCTATAGTTTTTATACCTGACTCAATTTTTGGAAGCTTGGTTTTCATCTTTGGAGTAAGACGCCTCCCTCCCCGTCACACACACTACCCTTCCACTGTCTTGTGTTTTGGTCTGACTTGAGGATTCTATCCTTTCTACAAAAACACAAGATGACACACTAAGTACCAATTTAATTTTCCTTGTTGTCGTTCTGTCTATGTAACAACCAGACCATGACCGACTTCTTTAATGAGATTTAACGAGATCCATAGGCTTGGATTACACTCATGAGAACTGATGATGCCTTTTATTAATGAGAATTGTTAGAAGATTTTATTCCCCGTCCTTAATTTACTTCTCATTTTATTGTTACTGTTGTTCATAGAACAAAGGAAAATCCTTCAAAATATCAATTAGTAATATTTCCAGGCTCTATTGGTAATGTTCTTTGTGTCTGGTGAATAAACTGCTTAAGTTTAATTTTACTTTGTGTTAATTCCTTTCATCATTAGAGCTTGGTATGGAGTTCCTAATTGGTGTGGTCATCTCTACTCTTTCTTTGTTAAGGAACAGGCCCCTTTCCTAATTTCTAGAGTCATAGTATTTTATACTAGATCTTTATATATATATATAACTTGTTAATAGTGGAGAAGAGTAAATGACAATTCCAAAAGCAAAGTGGGATTAACCCACCGACTCAAGATGGAAACAATTTTGTCTTAAAATTATAATAACCCAATCTTTATTTGCACCAATCCTATTGGAGCTCGCACTTGAAGATGAAAAATATAACCCAGGGATGCATTGAGAAGGCTCGTCCTTGTAAGCCTATAGATTCATTCTATTTGGGTCTCTGTGCTGGGTCAATGCCTAGTGCTCAATTGTCTTAACAGTTATACTTGTCAATTATACTTAATTAAAAAAATATATTTCTATGTCCATTAAAAAGTATTATTTGTTGTCTCCTGGTGATTTGACTCAATTTCAAATTTAGCAGTTGCATCAAAACTAAACCAAATAATGTTAAGGAACACTTCTTTATTCTTTGTTCGAAGAGTATGCTTTTTTAGAAAAAGTTCCTTAGATTGAGAAAAAGAGGGAAAGAAAGGATGGAGTAGGAGAGAGTGCATGAATCTAGTCACATGAAAGGGATCCACCTTTCTCTTGCAGCTGTGCCTCTTTCTCTTCAAAAGAGATTGACTATGTGATGACCATGCTATATAGGATCAGTTGCATGATTTACTTCCTCTCTGATAACAAAAAAAAACTATAAATATGCATGAAAATTTATTAGCAAAGGATTAATAACATGGGAAAATCTGCAGGAGACTCAGCGTCTCCCACTTGGGTGCCATGTCTCTGATGTAGAACATCCCTCTCTAACCTCCTCCCCATAGAATATATACTTCATTCTCTGAATCTTGGGCAAGCTATCATTGTTGCTCTTACCACATTGTGTTCAATGAATGTGCCTCCCTGTCTGTCTGTTAGCTCTGTGAAGGCTAGGATAGAGTCTTATTAATTTTTATCATCACTATCTTGCTTAGAACCAGCCTCAACAGTAGATATTTAAAAACAAGTTGTGCTTGTTGAAAGGTGACACTACTGATCCATTTCTTGTAGGCTGTGTACTTAAGGTTTTGTTTTACCGCTGTCATACATGAAGATATACATGTATAGATCAACGGATGGACGGACTGGATGGATGGATGGATGGATGGATGGATGGAAAGATTGAATCATTCATTGTGGGGCTCATTGTGTGATATATACATGCTAAACATTGTGCTAGGTGTTTGAGTTGCACCAAATAATCTAATTTTTCCTGGGGCCTCTTGCCAGGAAAATATAACATAAACCCTGTAAGTATAACCTGCCATTTAGAAAAAGAATACCATCCCAAATACATGAAACTAAATGTTTTATTAGATCCCAAATCCCCTGCCTTGGCCATGAACTCACACTAACAGAATTTACTTGCCCAGACATTCAAAGCTTTGTGTTTTAGTGCTATTTTCAGGTGTAGTAGAAAATAAAGAATGAAATATGTGAATTGCTATTTGAAACAACAGAGTGTTGGGGGGAAATCAATGGTTTTAATAAATTGTGACTAGGGCAAGGCATGTTCGACTTACATATATCCAAACTCCTTTCCCCAGGAATCCAGTCACACACCCTGAGCTGACCTGAAAGCTCTCTGTTTTATTGGCAGATAGATTGTAAGAATGAGGAGAATTTAATACAGAATAACAATGCAGCTGTCTATGAGGAGGGCTGCCAGAGACAAGTGCCTGGAGCAGAGAGGCTAGGGAGTGAATTTTTCAATGTGGTTAATGAAGTGTGGTGTCAGCGGAAGTCAGTGGTCATTAGCAATGTGTATAATGGGATGAGTGTGCGTAAACTTGTCGCCTCACACTGTCAAGTGACCAGCAGCACAGGTGAAAGGTGAAGTGCATAAGTGTCACTCTTACCCTTTGGTTGGAAAAAATATAATCTTAAAAGATTTGGTGAGAGTATTTGAAGGAGCAGAAAGAAGACAGCCTTTGGATCACAGATTATTCATTACTTACATTGGTGTATTCATTTCCTATGTAAAATGCACTTTCACAGAATGGTTTCTATAGTTAGAGCAATCTCCATCTTTTTTACATTTATGATTGTTTCACCATTATATAGGTAATTTGAGTACATAGTAAACTTGAAAAGAACAGAAAAGGAAATAAAAATCTCTCCAGTTAAAGATAATCAATGTTAATATTTTGGCATATTTTCTACCAGAAGTTTTTATGTGGATGTTTTATTATTAACAATTATAATCATACTATATGTACAATTTTATATGATTTTTCCTTCTAACATTTGAGCAATTTTCATGTTAGTAAAAATGTAACTATAGCAAACTTTCACTGTGCAGAGCACCCCTCTAAGCAATACACCCCTTTATGTATTATGATGCAGTTATTATAACAACCATAAGAGGCAGGTGCTATTATTATCTTCATTTTACAAGTGAGGAAATTGAGGCGCAGAGAGGATAAGCATCTTTCCTAGTGTCACATGGATAATAAATGCCAGAATTGGCATTCAAAACCAAGCAGTCTAATTCCAGAATCTACTCTCTTACCTTGACATTAGACCAGGGATCAGCAGACTTTTTCTGTAAATATTTGAGGCTTGTGGATCTTATGGTCTATGTCACAACTGCTCCACTATGTCACTGTAGCACAATGGCTATAGACAAGATATAAATGAATATACTGTAGGTATGTGAGTGAGCATTTCTGTGTTCCCATAAAACTTTATGGACACTGAAATTTGAGTTTGCTATCATTTTCATGGGTCACAAAATAGTATTTTTTAAATTAATTTTTTCAACCATTTAAAAATGTAAAAACTGTTCTTAACTTGAAGGTCAAACAAAAACAGGCTGCAGGCAGTAGTTTGCAGATATATTAGTAGATTAATTGAAGTATTATTCACCACCTAGTAGCATTTCTTGTGCTTGGATATTTAGGTTGTTTCAAACATAAAGTGTTTGTTTCAAACAAAAATTGACCAAGATAAATGATGCTATAACGAATATCTTTGTAAATAAAATTTTGACTGCTTCTTATAATATTTTCTTAGGGTACCTTTCCAGAGTTGAACTGCTCAAAAGGCATCAATAGCTCTATTACTCTTGAATTTTATTGCAAAACAACTAGATATCAGGAATGTACCAACATATACTCCTACTACTAGTCTAAAAGGACACCATATATTGTTGTTGCTGTTGCTGAGCAGATACTGAACTAATGCATTTGAAATCATGGGAAGAAAAATCATGATAATTTTTTAAATGTATAAGATAACCACATTTAAAGATGAGTTAAGGCACTCCAGGGTTTTCCTTAATAATATTTGAGAAAATTCATTTAAGAAATTTTCTAAAATTTCTACATATTGTCTCAGACTGCCATACCAGTATTGCATCTGAAGATGATCAACCATAGGAAAGTGGGGAAAACAGTCTTAAAACTAAATTTGATAGGGTGTTCTGTAATTCTATCCATGTTAAACATGTTTTCCTCCTTTAGCTTTGGTTTGATATTTCTTAGAAACTAGTTTGATGGAAGGATGTCAGTTTTCTTGAGTATCGCTTTTTTTTTAAGCATTAAAGAAGTGGTATTTTATTACTTTCGTTATAATAATATAGTCTTGAAGTTAGAGGATGCTGAAAGTCCCTTTCAAGTCCTGCAGGTAGAGTGGTTTTCCAGGTGGCAATAGAGGTGTGTGCCACTAGATGGCGATGTGGCTGGAGGTCATTTTTCCCCTTCCCTTTTTTTATTTTTTATTTTTTTTTTTTACTATTGAGATATAATTGACATCTAACATTATGTTAGATGTTATATTACAGTATTATAGTGTAGTATTATGTTACTATTGCTTTTAAAACCTGGTGAAAATGTGAAGACAGTCTGAGTGCCACCCAGCTGGACAGTGGTTGTTCCTCTTTGAAAGGGCAGAGCTGTGTCTGCTTGCTTGGCTCCTGTGGAGGCTTGGGAATCAGAGGCCCAGGTCTGCAGCTCCATGCCCTCATAGTGTCCACATGTATTTGCTCAGCATCATGCCCTATGTGGGCTCCTTTAGCCTGATGGTCACCATGGCTAAATGTAAGGAGAAATCAGGAACCAAGTGTGGAAAGATCAGGCAAACTGATCCACACCACTGGACACACGTTCTAAAGCTTCCATACGCCTGTTACAAGTATTGTCTTCACATACAGATTCAGATTCTTGAAGTAATGGGATGTGTTGGTTAGTAGGGGTCCAGAAGCTGGTCCTTCTCCCATTGCAATTGGTGGGTGTAGGCATCATAGTGAAATGACAATAGACTTTAAATCTCAAGTGCAGGTCTGATATTTGAAGCGGGTATTTTAAGCTCTGCATAGATTTACTTCTACCTCAGTGGTGACTTTAAGAAGTTGATATCCTTTGAACTGACTGCCTTCACTCCTTACAACCCTATGATTCCAGATGGAAAATTAATCTCCCTTGCATCTCAAAATAACTCTGATTTTCTACTTTTTATAGAACACTTAAAATCTCAGTCCAGTGGCTAGATTGTACGTTTTACAAAGTTGCCAAGGGAAGGAGAGGAGCAGTCCTCTGTGCTCCAATCACATCAATCCGCTTACATTTCACACATGCTCCAGTCTCTTGAAGATCCACACATCTTTTTGCACATGATATGCCCTTGACTGGAAATTTCCTTTTGCTTGAGCATTCTACCTCCTCTCCATCCACCTGTTGAATAAACATCCATCAAGGCCTCGGAGAAGATTTTTGAGAACCCTACTTCATCTTTATGAAATAAAATATCCCTTTTTTTGTGTTCCACTGTACCCTGGAAAAATTTCTATTATAACATTTATACTATATGGCTCATATTGAATATTGACTATAGAATATATTGAATATTTATACTATATTGATTGCAGGGGTCTGTTTTTTTTTGTTTGTTTTGTTTGTATTTTCAGCCTGAGTGTTATACCCACCAAAGAAAGTTTCTTAGAGTGCCTTAATCTGTCTTTCCATTGACTGAACCAGTGGTTTTTGACCCTGGCTGAGTATAAGAATCATTTAGAAAAAATTTTAAAATACCAATGCCCAGGTTTTACCTAAGATGGATTAAATCAGAATCTTTGGGCACAGTACTTAGGTATTAGTAGTTTTAAATCCTCCCCCAAGTGGTTCAGATGTGTAGCAGGTTTGAGAACCACTAACCTAGGCCACAGTCAGGAGGCCTGCTCACAGCTCCAGCTGTGAAATTCTGCTCTGACATAATCATGCCATTCTTTTTTCTCATCCAGCGACAAGCCAAGTGTATCATTTTTGAGACTCATCTCCAGCCCTATTTGACGTTCTGCCCATTTCTAACGGAAGACTGAGCTCTGCACAGTCTATTTCCAGAGCTGCCATGAATATTTATACGTTGCAGGCATCTTTACAAATTAGAGAGCAGCAAGATGAATGAGAGTAGTGAATCAAAGAAGACATGCAGTGTGATGCGGGCAGAAATTTACTATCTCATTTCTATTTAAAACCTGATGACTCAGAGAAGGAGGCAGTCCACATCCATTTCAGTAAATTCCTTAATGCTCTCCAGCATGGCATTTTGGATTTTAACACTACTGGGGATGACTTGATGTATTTCCAGGAAGAATGTACCTGCGTGTGTGTGTGTGTGGGTGTGGGTGTGGGTGTGTGTGTTTGTGTAAGTAGGTATTTAAGGTAGATGATTTAAAAATACCGTAGAAAAAAAGAAATTACTCGACTAATGGTTAATTATTTTTTTAAGCCTCATTTTCTATGTTGTCTTGGTGATGGAGATGTACCTCTGACCCCTAATGAATAATCTTAAGTCTGACAAAATGCGATTTGTTTCTAAATTGATTTTTAATGTCTTTGGTTTGCTTTTTCTTCACTTAGTTAGCTTTCCAACAATTATTCATTAGATTTCCTTGTCTTTCCATCTTTCTCAAGCTCAAGTTCAAAATAGATTTTACAGGAGACAAGTGTCAAGATTCATTGTGGTAATGTTACGATTTAACATTTTTGTACTAGAAGGACACAGAGAGAACAATAATATGCATCTTTTATCTTAGTCATTGATTATCTGGCAAATGTGGTGTTATTTAAAAACTGCCCATTATAACGTAAAATAAGGAAAGTTTTCCCACAACGATATACACATGCCTAAATCATAAACACAGTAGTGAATGCAATATAATTTCATCAGGCACAAGATACAGAGTGGGTTGAGCATGGCCTATGGTATAAAGTCATAGTTAAATATTATCAATTCTGGACCTTTACTTAGAAACATAAATACAAATCATGAACACAGGGTTCCAAATTAGTCTTCTGGCTAAACAGATGCTTATTTATTTTATTGAAGTAACATTGGTTTATAACATTATATAAATTTCATGTGTACATCATTGTATTTTGATTTCAGAAAATTCAGATAAGTTAATATTTGTGCAGAGGATCATGTGGTTTAAATGCTTTGTTATTTGCCACTTTAGCATTTATCTCTCTTTTTAATTGGGAAATTTGTTTTGGGAGTAAGTATTGCTTAATTCATTCCAACATTCATTCATTCAACAAATATTTATAAATTGCCTAATATGTGCAAGGCCTCTTGTTAGATGCTGTGGATATAGCAGTAAACAAAATGGATAAAGTTGCTGCTCTCAAGATGCTGCCATCTGTGTTAGCTTCCTGTTGCCTCTGTAACAAATGACCATAAACTTAGTAGGTTAAAACAACACAAATTTTTACCTTATATCTCTGAAGGCCAGAAGTCTGTTGGATTTCACTTGTTTAAAATCAAGATGTCAGCAGGGTTGTGTTCCTTTTGGAGTCCCTAGGAGAGAACCCCTTCCCTAACCCTTTCCAGCTTCTAGAGTCGGCCCACATTCCTAGGCTTGTGGCCCCACATCACACTAACATCTACTTCTGTTATCAACACATCTTCTTCTCTTTCACTCTCCTGCCTCCATCTTTCCCTTGTAAGGATTCTTATGATTATATTGGATCCACCCAGACCATCCAGGGTAATCTTCCATCTCAGGATCAGTAACTTAATCACATCTGCAAAATCCCTTTTGCCATCTAAAGTAACATATTCACAGATTCCAGCGATTAGGATGAGGATACACTTTGGGGAGAGGGGCGTTATTTTGCCTACCACATCAACTAATAGAAAAGAGACAGACTTCAAGAACTATCACACAAATAACTATATAATTACAAATTTTGATATGTGGTAAGAAGGGATCATAGGTCAATCATTTATTATTGGAGAAACAAATAATTCTTTTGTTAAAAAGCAAAATTTAAGCTGACATGAAGAAATGTAAGGGTTTATCAGTTGAGTAGCGTGAAGAAGAGTATTTGAGACAAAGATCTGTGCCGACAACCTAAGATGAAAACAAGATTGGCATGTGCAAGGAACTAAAACACAGTCTGGCTTGCCTGCACGGAGGTTAGTTGGAGAGAGAGGCCCCTGGAGAATCTCTAGAGCTAAGGGGGTATCAGGTCATAAAGGGCCTAGGAATGTCAAGGCCTACATTTCTCATACTAATAATGTTAATTTTTATTTATAGACATGGTAAATTTTGTAATTAATAAGATCTGTCTCTTGGTCTCAGCTGCTATCTTTTTTAGAGTTAAATTTGAGCACCACCTGTAGTAGGTGGGCAGAATATTATGTTGGTTCATATTTTTAGGCTTACTCATGGCTTCCCTTGCACACACATTTTTTTTTTCCTTTATCCTGTCACCTCCTCACTTTAAAAATAACATTATATCATGGGGCTGATACATGTGTTCTTATAAATCCATACGTAAATTTTCACAAAAGTTATCCCTTCATTTCCCAAGCCGATAATAATCACCTTTAATGAATTGGTGTGTAGACTTATGGATATTTTCCCTATGCATATATATTTATTTATAAAGAGAATGATGCTTTACATGCTCTTTCATAACCTGAATTTTTCATCTTCACAGTATATGGTGACATCTTCCTATATCAATTGCATGTAATATTAGTATTTCTGATTTCATAGCAGTGATTTTAATAATGTACAATGCTAATTTGACTATGTCATTCCCAATCTTTTTCTATAACAAACAACATAGCAGTAAAAGCATCCTTGCATTATCCTCACACAATACATTCTGTCTCCCCTTGGGATACATTCTTAACAGTGGAACAGTAGGGCCAAAGGGCTTTTTTGTTCTATTTCTAATTTATGCTATCTTGACATATTTTGTGCTCCAGGGAGCTGCCTTAAAATCACTCTGAGCAAAGCAGGGTAATTAATTTAAAAAAAAAAAAAGAAAGGAAGGAAGAAAATATGTCCCACTGTTCTGCTTCTGTACATGAAAGCACAATAATGGTGGAGAGGAAGAAGTCATTCACTAAATATTCTTTGTTTCTTGTTTGAATAGAGAGACAAATACCTCCATTTAGGTAAATGACATTACCTTTCAGTTATTCAGACCAAAAATCTGGACATCATCCTTGTATCCTGTCTTACTGTCATTCTCCACATCTCCATTAGCAAACCCTATCCAGTCTGACTGGCTCTCACCACCAACTTTGATGCTTCCATCTTTGTCCAAGCCTCTACCAGAGGACCATAACAAGATCTTTCAGATCTTTTGTCTTTGGCTCTTGATCCTTTTCAATTTATTCTCAACCCAGAAGCTATAGCTATGCTTGAAAAATATTAGTCAGATCATGTCACTCCACTATTCAAAACCATCCATGGAATTCCCTTCAGAGGTGGAATGAAATCCTTGTCCTGCGAGCCCAGGACCCCATGTAGGCAAGGCTACCTCTCCAATCTCTCTTCTCATTTCTCTTCCCCTCATTTTCCCCTCTCCAGCCACTCCAGCCTCCCTGACGTGCCAAGCATGCTACCATATCAGGAATTTATCTTTCCTCTTCCCATCTCGATCTCCCTTCTCTCAATTACATATAGACCTTGCTCCCCTACTTTTCCAGATCTCTTCTCAAACGTCCGTTGGCCCTTACCATCACTCTCCATCTCCTTAACTGCTTTACTTTTTCTTGATAGCACTAACTACTGCCTGGAATTGTGTTTTCTACCTATTTATATGTGTGTTTACTATCAATTTTCTTCACTAGAATATGAGCTCGAACTGGACTTTTGTTTATATTGTTCGACCTGGTTCATAGAAAGTCTTAATAAATATTTGTTGACTGTATGCACATGTGTGTGAACCCAGGGTCAGGCTCAGATTTAGGGATGGCCAGGTTCTGACCCTAATTCCTTCGTGCAGCTGGTCACAGATATGCTTGGGAATTGAATAATCAAAGTCTTGATTCTGATTTTTAAATAATGATTTAGGAAACAAATGCCCTGCAAATTATTAACATTTCTGACTAAACATGGCATAAATGTTCAAAAATCAGGTGACGTGAGAAGAGGAAAACTGGAAATAAGCATACATTCTTTCTTGAATGACAAGGTCTAGGGAAAGCATCTATTCTCTCAAGAGAGTAGTTTCATTTTAATTCTTTAGAACATTGTTTCAGCACTTAATTTTTTTCCTTTTTATAAGTACTATGAAGTATGTGTGTGTGTATTTCATTAACAAACCACAGCAGCTAATATGGTTTGAAAAGGTTTTTCAAGTGTATTGTAATTCTGTGTACCAGGAGATGATAGTTTTCTAACTACAGATTACAGGGTTGAGGAAATACTTTATTCTATTTATCTTAAATTTAATTTTATTCTCTAGACTGGTTCAAAATTCTCCTGACTGAGGCACCTGAGACCCTATTTCCTTGCAAGTTTGATGGAGATCAAAGGCATGTTTCGAGAAATGCTAAATGTAGCCCTGGATAATTTTGTACAGCAGCCAGAGGAGGTCTGCATCAGTTCTTAGCCACCCACAAAGCTAATTAAATTTACCCATGTGAAAAGCAAACACCCACCCCAGTTATTTTGAGCTAACTTGCTGAAACACTGGTTAGATCCTTCTGCATCCCAGCCCCTCCCCACCCCAAATCTGTAGGAGTCCACAGCATCACCAAGAAGTAACTGTAGACCATTGCTCCTTTTGGAAACACCTGAGAGGAATTCTACTGAAAAGTTATTCATTCTTAGCACCAGCCTACCTTCTACAGAATGTTTCAATGTTCCCTTAAAACTTACTTTCCTTATGTCTTTCCTCTGTGGAGTAGAGTTAGTTGAAAAATCTTCTGGAGTCAAGTAGATCTAGATTGAGTGAAATTTTCATTTTCCTATTTATGTGACGTTGGGAAACTCATTTAGCCTCTCTGCATCCCATGCAAGAGAAATAATAGAACCTACATCTTAGGATTGGTGTGAAAATTAAAAAAGCTAGTGTATGTAAAGAAAATAATAGAGGGGAAGGGGGGAGGGAAGAGGGTGAAAGGGATAATTCGGTACATGTGTGGTGATGGGTTGTAATTAGTATTTTGATGGTGAACATGATGTAATCTATGCAGAAATAGAAGTATAATGATGTACACCTGAAATTTTTACAATGTTATAAACCAATGTTACTGCAATAAACAAAAAATTAAAAAAAAAACCTCTTAATTAAAGGTCTACCAAACAAACAAGGAAAAAGAAAATAATTAAGCATACGGTAGTTGCTTAACAATTATCATTAGTTCTTTCTTCTCTGCCCTTCTTTTCTTTGATATATGCTGCTGTTATTCTTTCATTCATTAAACAAAAATTTTTGAGCATCTAGAGTGTTTCTCCACTCATAACTGGTGTTATGAGTGGAGAAACAGTGGTAAGTAAAAGCCTGTTTTCATGGCACTTCCATTTTAGTGGGGAGAGGACAATGAACACGCAAACTAATAAGCAGTGTAATTTCAGGTTGTGATACATCCTCGAAGGATATAGGGACGATTCTGAGACAGAGTGACTGTGAGGAGTGGGTGCTAGCTGGATTAAGGACAGTTTCCTTGTGGAAGTGACCACTGAGCTAAAATGAAAGGATGTGATCCAGCCCTATAAGCAAAAACTAGCTGTTCACACTCTGGGGAGAGAGAAATCCAAGAAGAGAGTATAAAAACCTTGCGATGTCTTTGTGGAACAAAGAGGATGTGAGGGAGGAGGAAGGGAGGGTTGTGGAAGAAGTTGGGGAGGAAAATATTGAGGTTGGGTCCTGCAGACCCTAACCTACAGAGCAGGACTTGAGGCTTTATTCTGATCTACAGTGGAAAGCCTTTGGGTTGGTGTGAGCAGAAGGGTGATAGGATAAAATTTGCATATTTAAAGATCCTTAGGTTAGACTTGCGGAGAAGGGACTGTGGAGAGACAAGAATTTAGGAGACCTGTGTGACCTTTGTTGTTAGTACATGAGGCAACTGTAATGGGTTGAATAGCGTCCCCCAAAATGATATGTCCTGGTCTTAATCCATTACCCATGAATGTGACCTTATTTGGCAATAGGGTCTTTGCAGATGTAATTAAGATAAGAATCTCAGAGTGAAATCTTCTTAGATTTAAGATGAGCCCTAAATCCAATGATTGGATTTATGAGAGCAAGGAGAGGGAGGTTTAAGATGCAGAGACTCAGAGGGTAAAGCCATGTGATGATGGACACAGAGATGAAGTGATAGTCTACAAGCCAAGGAACACCAAAGATTTCTGGCACCCACTCGAAGTTAGGAGAGAGACGTGGAAGGAATGCCTCCAGAAGAAGCCAGCCCTGCCAACACCTTGATTTTGGACTTCTGGCCTCCAGAATTGTGTGGGAATAAATTTCTGATGTTTTTAAGCCGCCAAATTTGTGGTAATTCTTAGGGCAGCCCTAGAAAACTAATGTAGCAACCAAAAAATCATTTTTAGGGAGAAAATGCAAAATGCCTGTTTGATAGCCACAGAGTGGTGGACTTTAGAACTGAAGAAGAAAAAGAATCCGTCTTCTGTAAGCCACACTGGAAAGGTGTGTGTTTATTTGGCAGGAATGTCAGTTTCTAATACTTTGATCTCCTCTGTCAGGTGGAGGGGTATCTGAGAAGCAGGCCCCAAGAGCAGACTCTATTTCCTCAAATGAACGCATCATATTCCCAAAGGAAACCCCCCCTTGCTCTGTGAGGACTGACTAGAAGTTGAAGCCAGTTCTGTCACGTATGTGACATAGTTATTTCTAATACTACTTTATCATTTGTTTATAGTGTAATATTACTAGCAGGAGCCAGTACTGAGTATCCTGAAGCAAGGACACTTCTTTAATACAAAGAACCTACCCTAGTTACCTGCAAAACTGCTGCAGACAAGGAGATACTTACCAATGGGATATGTACAGAGTAATATTTTGTACTTAAGTAGAGGGACAGAAATTAGAGACTATGGCAATTATTTGCCCCTGACGTTTCCCAGGTGATAATAGAGACATAGCATTTATTGAATTTCTAATATGTGGTAAGGTCCTATGTTATTGCTTTTACATCTGTCAAGTCTAATTCTTACAATATTTTCCAAAGACGGATATTAATACTTCCATTTTAAAGATGAAATAGCTGAGGCTTAGGGAGGTCTAGCCAATCACCTACCAAATGTTTATTATTACGTAAAAAGAAGCTTATATATTTAGCCATCTAGTTAGTAATTGGTAGAGCTAGGATTTGAACTCAGTTCTGTCTGAATCAAAGCTTTTTTGCACCTATAGTTTATTACAACTCTGCCAAAATGGTTCAGTCCTCCTTGACGGGCACAGAGCTCTTGTTTTAAATTTGGGTGATAAAGGTCATATTGGTCGTAGAGATTGATGCTGAAGACACCCAGGAGCCTGTGGGCATTTAAGTCACTGTTATTATGGAGCAGGATGGCAGAGGAGTGGAAGAAAAGTCACTGTTTTCATTCCTCAGGAAAATCAGCATGAGTCAGGAGCTCCTACAATTGGCACAAAAGAGACAGACAAAGACAATGGACCATATTGTCTTCCCTCATCGTGCTCTCTTTCTCCAAGCCAGACTGCCTTCTCCCTGGCGGTCACAGCTGACATTCTGACTTGAGCCCAGTCATTAAACACTAATTAAATTGGCGTTTGGCTTTCCTTCTAGTTCAAATTTTAACAAACTCTTCCCTTCTCCCTTTCTGTCTTTTTCTTGAAATCCCAGACAGGGTCATCCCCTTCCTCTCTGTGCCTTTCACTCTCAGTCTGGGTATGTTCTGAATGTGGCTGCAGCAATTTAGATGAAGGGTGAGAAGAGCCAAAGCACCTGGAATAATGAACACATTCCTTAAGAGGAAAAAAATAAGAAATAAAAAGAGCCAGATGCACTTCCCTGACACTGCCCACTTCTTCCTTGCAGAGGACTTTGGATCTTATACATTGTAATTTGACCATTAAAATCAGCAGTGTGGTCTCTGGGCTCAATTAATTGGAAAGTACTTCTGGATGAATCACTTAGATATTGTTTTATCTTTTGCCTCCAAGATATCATCAGGCTTCAACCTCCACCAGCTGCCCAGTATTATTAGCCTACAATACTAATTTGGCCCCAAAATATGTTCTCTTTGGATTAAAGGAGAGCAAATTTATGATCCACACCTTGGACATGATTAACCCTGCCCAGACCATAGTTAGTAGACAGAAGATAATGATTTCCTTTATAAGACTAGATATTTTCTGCATGCATTGCTATGAGTATTTTGTCTTTTGTCTTTCTATGGCTTTTCTTAGATATCTGTGATTATCTCAAAACAAGTGTCAGATGAGCTTTATATTTTTTCAAAGTACAGATTGATATTATTATCATCATCAGTATCAGGCACTGAGGAATTAGGGCTACCCAAGTTCCATTTGCATATTATCAATTACATCAATAACCCAAATTCTCAATTAGTTATTGTTAACCATGTATGATTTGTTGGTATATATTGTAAGTGGTGTTTGTACACCAAAATGATTTATTACCAGAACCTATGTGGATAAAGGGATTATGAGAGTCAAAGATCAATTTTTTAGTCCAGAAAAAATAAAAGTACTACTGTGCATTAAGTATTATACGAAGTGATGTGGGAAATATAAAATAAATAATTAGTTTCCTATATGTAAAGTCCGATTGCTCTAAATAAGTAGGTGTGTATTACTCAAAGTGCATTCTGTGGCATCTTGTTAATTATCTATTGCTGCATAACAATATTACTGCAAGTCTAGTGGCTTAAAACAACACACATTTATTATCTTGTCATTTCTGTTAAGTCCAGGCAGAGCTTGTCCAGGTCCACTGTTTCGGGGCCTCTCACACAGCTGCAATCAAGGTATCTGCCAGGGCTGAGGTCTCATCTGAGGTTTGGTTGGGGAATGATCCACTTCCAAGTAGTGACCAAGATCAGCGCACATTGTGGGGAAGGCTGAAATTCAGACTGCAGTGCACTGCAGGCCTCTGGCAGACTTGGGACTCTTTAGGAGAATTGCATTAGCCTTGCATTATACGAAACCACAACACACACTTCATAAATTTGACATGGTGCAGTGCAGCTAGGCATTCAGCATTAGTGTAGCGCAAGTTTAAAAAATAAACATTTGTCTGCACAGGGACAGTGAAAGGAGCTTGAAGCAGCCTTAGAATGATGTAGTGGCTGCAAGCAAAGTGGACAAGATGCTTTAAGAACACAACTTGTGGCAGGGAATATTTGAATATTATTTATATTACTACTACTCCCCATACTAATGAAAATGACTGAAGTTATTAATTACACTGTTTCAGGCATTTAATTATCTTATCCTTATAATACCCAATTATGGGGGTACTATTATTTTCCTTTTTACACAGATAAAGAAACTGAGTGAGACTTAGGTGCTTATGCAACTTAGGATCCCAAAGTGAGCAAGGGGAGATCTGGGATTCTAGATCCTCTTTTTTTTTTATTCCAATTATTTTATTGAGATCATAATGGTTTATAACATTGTGTAATTTCAGGTATACATTACTGTTTGTCAACTTCTGTGTAGACCGCATTGAGCTCACCACCAGTAGTCTAATTTTTATCCATCCACCCACAGGCCCCCTTCCCCTCTGATAACTACTAAACTGTTCTCTTTGTCCATGTGTTTGTTTATCTTCCACATGTGAGTGAAATCATGTGGTGTTTGTCTTTCTCTGTCTGGCTTACTTCACTTAACATCACACCCTCAAGGTCCATGCATGTTGTTGCAGTATATTATACTGCAAATCTGTACCTGTGTCACGTCACAATAAAAAAGCGGAGTTTTATATATTTTAAAAGAAATAATTCAAGAAGATTTTTTTGGCAGACTCTAAAAGTAGAGCTGTTGGTAGCAACGGGTCTTACAAACCAGTCATACAGTTGTCATCATTTATTGCTGGATGCTTTTCCTTGATAGATTGTATTTACAACTGTCTTGCAGGATATTAATGAAATTCCCCTTTGTTAGATGAGCAAGCTGAGGTTTCAGAGATTGTCACTTCTCTAAGGTCACAGCGTACATTTGGAATTGTGTTTATCTGATTTAAAAGTTATCCACATTCTTTTGTGCGTGTGTGTGTGAGGTAGATCAGCCCTGAGCTAACATCCATGCCAATCAGTCTCTCTCTCTCTCTTTTTTTTTTTTTTTTGCTGAGGAAGACAGGCCCTGGGTTAACATCCATGCCCATCTTCCTCCACTTTATATGGGACGCCACCACAGCATGGCCTGACAAGTGGTGCATCCGTGCGAGCCTGGGATCCGAACTCAGGCTGCCAGCAGTGGAGCGCACGTACTTAACCGCTGTGCCACGGATCGGCCCCATCCACATTCTTTACATTCAACTAGGCTACCCCTTCTAACTATTAGCAGCGAGAGAAAAAGAAATCTCAACAAACTTCTGGGCATTGTGGGTTCTAGTAGCAGATTCCTTTCTGGATTCATATGCAGAACAAATATTAATGTCATTTGAAAGAGGCTATCAATGTGTACTGCTTAATTATAGCGATTTTAGCACAAGTCACTCTCTTCTCTTTTATACTGCTCAGTAAAGCACTGTCTGCTAACAGCTAGATGCTATCATTTTGAGTGCTGAAGGAAATGCAGAATCAAAGCCAGGAACAAATGGAATTTTAGGTCCCTCCCGGTTCATGCTGAGTGGATTAGCCTTTGGGAATTATTTACAGGACTATTTTAGATATTGCTTTGTACAGTACTTATACTGTTGAGCAGAAATGGTAATCCACTTTCTTTCCCAAGAGGTGAAATTCTCCTTGAACCAACACAACAACATGCACATATTTCATATCAATCATTGTTCATTCTGTCGTGCACTTGCCTAAATTAGATGGTTATTAAGCACTGAGTAAAGAAGAAAAAGAAGACTTGTTTCTACAACCCACTGAGAGGGAGACTGATTTTGGCACCAAAGAGGCCAATAATTTGCATTTTGCTGTGTGGGGCTTAAAGCAAGAGATTCAAATTACACTAAGAGGATTTTAAAATCAAGATAAAGCTTTTTCTTATGCACCTCTGTCTCTAGCAATGAATCATGAGAGAACAAGTAGAGTATTAAAAGGACACCTAAACATGTTTCATTTCTATTTAATTTTGTCTCTTTTCCTCCCATTCCAATTGCTCTGTCACATTTATTCTTTGTGAATAATTAAAATAAATAGAAGTTTCAAAATTTTGTATTCTTTTTTTTTTTTTCCTTTGAACAAATTCTTTCTTCCCCCAAAAATAAGAGTGGGAAGGTCAGTGTTATATACTTTTTTGAGTTTATGTTTAGCTACAGTCACAAAATTCTCTCAAATCGTAAGGGAGTAAGACAATTCTTCCATCCTCAAGAATTGTAGATATTGACAAGCTTTGTAATGGAGTCCTGCAAAGTACTGTAACCCAGCAAAGCTGCAACGTGTGAGCATCCAATCTCTGTGTCAGATGTTACTTGTCCTTGACTAAGTAAAATAAGTATTTCATTTGATAATTTCTCCTTATGTTAAGTCTATTTATGTAATTTCACTCTTTGTTATTGATGATGGTGGTAAATTCATGATAATATGGAGGATTAGTCAAAGAAAAACTGAAGAAACTCTGTCCCAATGCAATAGTAGTATTTGTTTATGTTATATAGTTCATGAATAGTAAGGTTTATCATCATTTTCTTTAACTCTTTCTCCTAGCTACTCTGTGATATAACTAAGCGAAGCAATAGCAAAGTAATTGATTTTCCCAGATGTTGCATCTCATACACCAAACCTTGGTGGTCATGTAAAAGAACTATCAACTACTGAAGAACATAATAATTAAAAAAAATAAATAAAAGACCTCTGCCTGCTACATCACTGCTTTCAGAAATAATACTAAAATGGTATTTTTAGGAAGGTTGGTGATGTTAGAAGCCAGTGGGGAATTTTTGCAGTCCCCAACTGTAACTGTAACTCAGTTGGGGAGATATGAGTAAGAGAGTTGCCACTCTTCTGTGAGCCAGGACAGACCTAATCTAGATTCCAGGACATGGCTTAAAGGTTTAATGCCCTACGTATTCCATTATGCTGGCGAAAAAATGTTCAATTACTACTTATTTTTTGACAAGTAGATTTTTCCTCCTTCTCCTCTTTCTGTTTCTCGCCTACTTCTTCTCTCAGTAAAGCTAGTTAATATTGTTTAAATTGAGATAGAAAATTGGTAAGAACCTGGTTTCATGTATTGTTTCATGAGTTTACACGAGGACTACCTGTTTTCTTCCACCTTGAAGGCAAAATTCTTGACTTGATTTGAAAGTTTCCTTCCTTAATTTTAGTCTTCTCACCCAATCGTACTTCCTCATTACACCCATCAGCCACTGTTTTAGTGAGTATTAAGCAGTATTCTCTGCTGCAGAGGTGGCTTTAAGTATGGCGGTGTGATCTACTGCGAGTGTCTTTAATTTTTTTGAACATTGGTTTTCTTATCAGTAAAGTGGGCAGGATAACATCCTTGAACTCTGACTGTTACAGTGGGGACTGGATGAGGTACAGAAAGAGCTATCGTGTACTCCAAAGTGTCAAATATTAGTCATTGAAATGATGTCATATTCATTCTTACTTGTAAGGTATTTGGTTATATTTTGACTATTCTGTCCACTCATTCAGTAAAATTATGGAGCTTTACATTATGTCAGTCCCTTCATTAAATGCAGGGGAATAGTAAACTAACAGAGTAATGTATTACCTTCACAATATTTTTCTGCTATTTACCTGGTAGCATGAGGAAAACTGACTACTCACGGAGACAGGAGATTTCCATTCTAGTCCCTGTTCTGACACATCTCTGTGACCTTGAACTTCCCACATCTGGGAAGTTAGATGTCACACTACACCATCACACTGTTCTCTCTCATAACAAACATTTGTAACTTTATGCCTATGTGATAGCATGTAAGATAACCTAATTTGAATTTGTCACTAGTTCTAAAAAATATCTGTCTTCTGTTTCAGATTAGATTGTAAGCTTCTTGAAAGCAGAAGCCAAATCTTAGAATACTGTAAAATCCTCACCCCTACCGCAAATCCTACTGGATGTCTAGCCCAATATATGTGACACAGAATAAATATTTCTTGCTTGATCATTTTTCATCTCTACCCTCAATTAATATACAATCCCTTCAAGCGTGATGATGTTATTTCAAGGGTTTCCATTAACCTGTTACTACAATAAGAGACTGAACATGGGGATGTGGGTCTATATTTCTCTATGTCTTTGTGTATGTATGTGACATCTCTCTTTTCTGAGAGCAGCATTCTTTGCCATTAACTACCATTTATAAACAGTTTGACCCATTTGACACCATCCCAGACTCCTACTTATTAAATCATAACTTGTCTTTAAAGGGCAGTTCATATATATCTGAAACTATTTAAAAGTAACCATTTACTTACTTTGTATTATTATATTTCTTCATAAAGTGTAATTATCACATAGGTAGATTCGGGGTGATAGATGAAGAAAACTGCATAAAGATTTTGTGAATCACATCTTTCTAGCCACTAAGTTTATTCCACACATTCGATTTGTCCCCTGACCTTAAGTCTAACCTCCCCAATTTGTTGGATTTCTTCACCTCTCTATTCCATCATTCTTGCATACATTGATATAGATATAGTCATTCATTTATTCATGCATTCGATATTTATTATCTACTATGTGTTAGATACTGTGGATGGTCTCAATCAACAAGCATTTGAATGTACCCTGTGAGCAAGGGGTTGACTGTTACCTGAACAATCTTCCATTGATTCACCTATGCCCAGGCTTCTCCTTTTCCACGTATTTAAGCTTCACTCCTCTCCACATGCTAGAAGAGAATAAGTATTTCAACAGATCCAGAATAATAAAAAGGCCCAAACCAAGAGGCATTTTTTTTTGGCACAACCTTATTTAAAACAACCCCTTACCACACCTCCATAGAGGGATTTTCCAGAAGCTGTGGTAATAACTACAAACTGTAAGCTCTTGCTTATACCACACTTTGATCTCAGGAAAGGAAAATTGAATTTTTAGACTGTTTTTATGGGGAGAATACTCACTTGTTCACAATTCTTAAACTATTTATGTGATTTTATATTGATTAAGGTATAGATACTGATTCTTTTTTCACGTTATTTTTGAGTCAAGAAATCAATAATCAATGTTGATGTGGAGGAGCTCATTACTCCCCAAAGCGTAGGTTTCACTTGCTCTGAAAAGATTATTTTCGAACCCGACAGTTTTGGTTAGTAAATTTCACTTCTACACCACTGACGTTTGAAACTTTACGTCAAGGTGAGGAACAGAAATCTACTGACGTCTCAAGGTATTACTTCCTGTGTGACCAAAGAGTGGGAGTTTTTTTTTTGTTTTATTTTTTTAAATAGGCAGTTCATAGGAAGCGTCATTAAGAAACATGACACTAAGAGACAATGCAATACGTTAAAATAGTGTGATGTGAAAGCAATTGAACAAGAAAGATGCTGATAGAATATCCTGCAGGATTTTCTCCCAGGAAAACACTTCAATTCTCAGGCTCAGAAGTGAGTGCTGGACTCTGGCACTGAGCCCATCTGAGACCCACGTTTCCAGAAAGACTTTTACCTCCTAGTTCGTTCTTGCTAATAGATCTTGTGGGTGAGTGCACAGATGCTGTTACAACATTTTAAGAAAACCTGTATTGTATATTTTGAACCAAATAGACAATTGAGCAAAAACTGTTGAATAACTAAAGTAAATAATAATGATAAGGATTTTCTTTGTTTAATTTGAAGCACAGACTAGCCACTGTCTTGAATATACCAACTGTTTGAACATCCTGGCTTCAAATAGATAATCCAGAATCATTTAGAAGAGGAAAATATTGTGCCAGGGCAGAACTCTAAGAAAGAGAAGCCCTCAATTTTGCTCAACTAGTCATTCTAGTGCCTGGAATCATTCATTGTTTAGAATGTATTCAACACCACTATGTTTCTAAATTTTTTTGAAAATCAGCTTTCCATGCCTTTAGTTTACAGCAGGGGTCAGCAAACTTTTTTCTCTGTAGCACCAAACTATAAATATTTTAGGCTGGGGGGGCCATATGGTCTCTATTGCAACTAGTCAACTCTGCAGTTGTACTGTGCAAGCACCCATAGAATCATAAATGAATGGGTGTGGCTGTGTCCCTAGCAAACTTTCTTTTTTTGGTAAAGCAGGACGCAGACAGATTTGGCCTGCATGTCATAGTTTGCCAACCCTTGGGTTAGAAAGGCAAATAGTTGTTATAAAAAAATAGAGCCCCCTGCCCTCACCAGTTTCCTCCACTCACTACAGTCTATCTCTTTCATTTATTTTAGTACATTTTTTCAAAATTTATCTCTATATTTTTAAATAGCATTCTTATATTCTGAGATTTTATCTTTAATTTTTAGGCATTATCTATTGGCTTGTTTCTCTAAAGGATAAGAATTTATCTTTCTTTTAGAACTTCCTCAACCCTACCCCTGACATGCACACTTCTGTTTCTCCCAATATTTTTTGTTATAATTTTAGTAAGATCATTATCTAGGCTTGACATTATTTTGGTTTGTACATGCTATTCATAGCTGAAACGTGTTGACTGTAGTCTTCACTGCAGAGCTAGCTGATCATGCTGTTTCTTTCAGGAATCTTGGATGTCAGCCTCTCTTAGGTCTTTTCTCTTACGCTCTTCAGAGTCCCTCAAAGAAGACTCTTTTAACTCCTCTATGTGGGGTATATCCCTGGCTGTTAGAGTTCTAGGAATAGGCCCATAACCCCATAAACTCCAATTTCCCTGGAAGATATCTACTTTATACTATGTTTCAAAATAAATAATTGTGAATAGCACCTCTTTCATTCTCATAGGTGGCTGATTTGGGTGGGAAATTATAAGATCACCCTATCTGGGAGCCAAGTTGGGAAAGAAGGTTGGTGGATCTCAACATTGAGTTCATTCAACTTTAAGCTTCCTTCACATCCCAGATTCCAAGCCATTAATTCTCAGTTGACTGAATCTCTCAGTGTTCAGTTTGGTTCTCCACTTTCAACTGCGTCCATGTGTCCCAGTGCAGAGACCTTCTGATTATACTGGAAAAATAATAAATGTCCCAGTCTTCTGTCTACCAGGAGAAAGGGTGGTTACTGGGCTTATGACTAAGTGGGGAGGGAACAGTTTTTTACACAGACGTTCAACCCATTTTCCTGGTTTTAGTCCCTGCATGAAAACTTTGAGGTACCTGGGCCACAGGGAGTTCTGTGGTATAAGTCAGGTTGATATAAATCAGGACACTGATAGTATTCCCTGATGCCAGCTTAGGGTTCAACCTGCTCAGTCTGCTCATCAGTTACCACTTTTCTATCTACTTTCTAGCTTCCTAAATTTTGTTGTTATTTCTCCTTTCCTTTTTCTTTGTGGGTTATTGCCTTAAGAAAAAGAAAAATATATATACATACATATATACATATATCATGTCATACTGTGTCTATATATAGATAGATCATATCATACTGTGTGTATATATATCCATATGATATATATATACATCTCCATAATGTCATACTGTCCTGATAGTGCTTATAGTGGGTTTTGGGAGAAAGCAGAGGGTTAATGCCTATGCTGTACTCAGCATCCTTAACTGGAATATCATAAAATTACAGTCTCTCTATCTTACTGCTTGTCTCACGTCTTCATCATTCCATCTCTTTAACTTTATTTCCGAAAAGACATTCTCAATCCCCCCCTTAGTTTTCTGCTTAGTTTCAAACGATCCAGTTCCTTTAGACTTCCTTGACACACTCTATTTTCTAAGCCATTAACTTTCCTCATGACTCTCGTGAACTTTAGTGAGTTTTCTTTAGTTTCTAAGTTGTCATATCTAGAAAAAGGCAAGGTATCTTTGTATTATGTATTTTTGGGAAGGAGTGCAGTGTAAGAAAGATATAGGGAAATAGTTAATGGTCAATGAGTGACTACTAAGTGAAAGGCATTATGCTGCTATGAAAAGACTCTATTTCTCCTGCTTAATAAATGATGAAACTGCTCTCCAGAGAGGTTAAGAAAGGTGCCCAAAGTTACAAAACTATGGAGTGGTAACCCTGGGATTTGAGCCGAGGGATATTAGTGTTAGATGCCAAAGTCCAGTCTTTTCACTGCACCATTGGATTCACTAGATTGCGTATCAATAGAATGCAGAAAATGAAACTCATAAAGGCCTGTAGGCTTATAATTGAATAACACTCAACCATTTAAAAAGCATATATATTCTTCATCTCATTTGAATCTTTCATAAATGCCATAAGACAGAGAAGTCTTTATTACACTTTTTAAGAAGAAAAGTGAAGTTTAGAGTTGCATAAGTGAATAGTTCAAAGCTGCACGGTCAGGAAGTCTTAGAGACCAGGTCTGGAACCCAGGTAGTTTGTCTAGTGCCATGAGAATGTTCTGCTAACTTCACAATAGGCTATACCTCATAAATCACATATGATTGTCCAGTGTGGTACACAATAGAATGATTTATCTCAAAGATTCTAAACTGCACTTGGGCATACGTGATTAAGCAATACTTTCCTTTTGTACATCCCAGATTGTCAGGCCTAAAATACAAAATTCAAAGCCAAAAAAAAAAAAAAAAGAATCCAAATATTCCTTAAGGTCAAGATTCCAGAGAAAATTATTTAGCAAAAGACACCTGGAGATAAGAATAAATTAATCTGACCATGTATATATTTCCAAAATCTATAGAGTATGTAAACTCTATGAGAATAAATAATTGCTAGATAGTTAAACAACACAACTATGTCCACAAGGAAATAACAAAAATTAAGGTACATGTGCTGGTGTTTTTTGTACAGAAAAATAACATCAAGTACTAGAAGGGAGGTTGGAAATGTTCTTTATATGCAAAAGACAAGATGACCTTGTGATGAACAAAGGATCTCTGTGTTACCTCTACTTGAGAAATTAGAAGTCCCAAGACTTTTAAGATTCTTTTTATATAAATCCTATATAAATTAAATTTTTTATATAAGTTTTATATAAATTAAATAAAAATTAGATAAATTCATTTATTTTTTATTTCTTAAATTTTTATTTATATTATTTTTATTTGTGTTATTTACATAAACAACATAATCAGTTGTTTTCCACTGGTCAATCTTATGCTTAGAATAAGATGGGGAGAGTAGGGAGGCTATATCTTACTCCTATAGGTGCTTTTGGGCAAGCGAATTACTTTAGTAACACTTCCCTCTCTATAAGTGGGGAGATTGCAACTTGGCCATATTGCTTTATTACAATCCCCAGCAAAAATGAGAGGTATGTTGATATCTAGATTATTTGCAACAGAAGCAATGGGGGTATTTTTAATATAGCCAGCCCAGTACAACTCAGTTCTATGAGCCAAAGGTAGATTTAGTTTACCATCAGTGCATTCTAATTTCAAGTGTAATATAAGACATATTCCATTATATTGACAGGCAAACTCTAACGTCGCTGTTCATTTGTTAAAACTCGCTTGTTTTATTTAATCACAGTAAAACTAGTTGATTTTTATGTCAATTACATTCGTACTTCATTCAATTCAGCCAACTTTTGCTGAGCTCCTTTGTTCTATAAGGAACTCTTTATAGTTGAGATATAAACATGTTCTTGTCCTCAATGGTTATATATTCTAGCAGGTTAGATATTACAAATGACTGTAATAAAAGAAAAAAAAGTAGAATAATATAAAGTCAAAAGATTAGTTTAGGGGCCGGCCCAGTGGTGCAGCGGTTAAGTGCGTGTGTCGCACAGGGTTCACAGGTTCAGATCCTGGGAGAGCACTGATGCACTGCTTCTCAAGCCATGCTGGGGTGGCATCCCATATAAAGTAGAGGAAGAAGGGCATGGATGTTAGCCCAGGGCCAATCTTCCTCAGAAAAAAGAGGAGGATTGTCATTGGATGTTAGCTCAGGGCTAGTCTTCCTCACAAAAAAAACAAAAACAAAAAACAAAAAGTTAAAAAAAAAAAAGATTAGTTTAAAATATATGATGATATCCTCTTGGGTTGGTTTCCTCATGTCACTAGATAATGCAAATATTAAAATCTTTTAAAGGTGTATCAGACCTGGTTTATTCACTAAATGGCCCCGCCTATCCAAGAGAGAAGGTTGGGTGGCAAGAAATTGGTTGCCAAGTTCTTAAAGACCTTGTGAAAGCTAACATATCCAACTGTCTCCTTCCCTTGCAGATATCAAGCCTTCTCCAGTCTTGTTCTCACAACTAAAATTCTAATTATATCCTATGATATTTATGGGAAAATATATTAATTCTTAAAATGTTTAATTATTCTGTAAACCATTGCCTAGGACAGCAGGGGTCTGTACACTCAGGTTAAAGCCATCACCAAAATTCACACTGCATATTTCATTATTATGTGCTGAAATCTGCATCCTGTTGTTCGTTTATGGATGTTGACTGCTGTTTTGTTTGGTCCCTCATTCAGCCTTTCCCTACTATTCCAGAAGTTTTGTTTTAAAACTATCTATTCCAACCTAGCCCATATGTCTTTTCCTTCTTTTTCTAAATAATACAAATATTTAACCACACAAACCAACTATCAACAAATTGATTTACAGATAGAAGGAAAGATAGGAAACTCATTTATTACACACTTCTGCAGGGAAGGTCTTGACTAGCTAATTTCACATAGGGAGGAATCAGTAAGTTTCCACGGAGAAGATGGGAGCTGAAAATGGGTGTGGGGAGGTGGCAAGAGTAAATATTCTAGCAAAGCAAAGTCATGGATGCAACAGCAGAAAGATGTTTGGAAATAGCGTTTAGTACATGTGCTCAATGTTTCTCTTCATCTCCCTAGATTTATTCTCCACCTTTTGATTCCTTTGCCCTCTGGCTTCCTGTTGGATTTTCTCAGTATGGAGCTCCATTGTCAGGAAATAGGAGGAAAGGCGGAGAGCAAGGTTGGGATAAACCAAAGTTCAGCAAATCTTTGTGTTCCACAAACTCCTACCAACCTAGTGAAGAAAACTAGTGTTCTTTTGTTGTTAGTCTGGGTACTGAACCATACGTTGTGGCTTCTCTATACCTGGCTACACCTTTGTAAATAATCCCTTTATTAAATACTTCTCAAATTTACCAACCTGACTGTGCCATCTATTTCCTGTGGGAAATGCTATTGAGACTCAGTCTGATGGTGTCTCTGCATACTGAATTTTGTTCTTCTGTTGCTAACCACCACTTCAACTTTTTAATAGTATATGTATATTCTTTCAAATTCTTCATATTTCTCATTTACTTTCTACTTATGCCCCTACTAAATGATTTGACCTTGTCATACACTATTTTGTTCTTTTATTTTTCTGGGTTTGTTGATTGTTTGAACTAAGTTGGAAAGTCCATGTGCAACAGGACTGTTTTATCCACAATAATACCAATGTAAGAACAAGCCCTGAACACACCATGGGTGTTCACGGTTGCTTTGTTGTTTGATATTTAATGATGAGTGTCTCTTTTAGATTGATCTCCACCTCTAACTCAATTAGTGAGTTCTCTATCACTTTATTCAACTTCTAAATGAAAGCTTAAGGTGTCAATAACCCATGATGATCTTGAATTTTTGGTATAATGAAGAACGTTTTGTTCTGAAGATCTCTGGAGTTGTATATATACTCTTCCACTAACAAGTTGAATGACTATTAGAAGTTACTTTTTTACTTCAATTTCTTGACCTACTACATAAAGAAGTTTCCTGTTATGTAAAGTTTATGGTCTATAGGCTTAAATTGTGATGGATTTTCAGGGTGATCTAAACAGATTTTCACAAGTTCCTCTCAATATAAAACAACACACACCAGTATAAGAAGTGAGTTTTTTTTAATGTTAATGAAATATTTTTCTATCGTTTGGAACTGAACAAACCTCATTTCTATGCATGGGTTAATTTTCATGGATAGATACTGATTGTTCTATTAATACTATCCTTTGATTTTTACTAATCTCCGGGTTTGCTGGATCCATTTTCCTTTTTTGGATTTCTAACTCAGTGCAACAAAACAGATGGGACATTCTGTAACATGGTAGGTCTTGACACCACTTGATGGTTGGAATGGTTGACTAAACAATGCAATTGTCCTTTAAACTACCCACACTGGTAGCAGAATGGAGTAACTGATTGGTTTACTAATTTGGATTGAGTTCGATAGAGTAAAAACAATAGTGTGTTACTTCCCCTAGAGTGGGATCCCGCTGGGTGAGACTTGCTCATTTTCCTGGATTGATTGATTGATTGATTACTCTGTACACAGTACTTAGTTATGTTTTCACCCTGGGTGACTGAGCTATGCAGGAGTATTGGCAGTGATACTGTGTTCCTGTGGAAGGTGAGAGTGTTTTGGATAAAGAAATAAACGTGCAGAGCCAGCCTTTTAAAAATCAAGCTGTTTTCTATTAAAATACCATTTCGGATTTCTGTTTTTAAGATATATTTTATCATGTTCAGAGCTTTAGACTTTTTAAGTTTCTCCTCTGCTTCTTGTTACAGGTACTCCAAAGGGACTGGCCTTTTGGCTTTTCCTAAAATCAGCTTTCAATTCGGTATCTTTGATGTTATCAAGCTACTTTGCTTCTTGAAGTGGGGATGATATTGTATTGGCTGCCAGAAGTCAGATTGCTAATGTGGACTGATTGTCTGGAATGGCCCAGTCTGGAGAATCAAGGCATTTCCATTGACTCAGATACGTAATTAGTAGTACACTGGAATTGAACAGAAGTGTTGAATCTGTCTTCTAGTGTTCTCCTCCACCCTACCCATGGATTTTCCAAGGTAACAGGAGGAGTAAAGAAAGACCAATGAGAGAAAAAATAGCTATAGTGCCCGTAATATTCTCTTTTGCAGCCTCACTTCTGGCTAGAACAACAACTTTGCCTGACATACGACATACTGCCTGGCACAAAAAGATGGATACAGAAACGACTCCAAAGGGATTAAAATGTCAATAGATTATCCATTAAGCAATCAAGTCTCAGTATGCCTCAATTTGTCTAGGTCATGATTTATTGCTTAGGATAAATGGACTGAGATCTGTTAGTTTTCCCGTGAAGTCATTCTCCTTCAAATCTCTACTCCAGCCATTTCTTTGAGCCTTGGTCACTATTGTGTACCTTTTTACTAGTTGACAGTATTTTAAAATTACTTTTAAGTACCACCTGGCTCAGATCATTTTAGCTGATAATGGCACAAGGCTTTCTGAAGGTCAAAGGTAAATAACTAGGGGGATATGATTCAGTCAACAGGGGAAGAAGATCCATCTGAGTTGTGCTCCATTCACGTGGCAGGTATCCAGATAGGATATTCCAGTGGAACATTGTTGGGGAAAAAATGCCAAGCTTTGTTGAATTTTCAGGGAATGGTACAGTATTTTAATTCGCATTACCTATTGAGTTTCTAATAGGTTAATTCCACTCTGGCAACAAGGAATGGTTGATGCGCATACTAAACACAAAATAGCTTTACTCCAACTGTTTTAACATTCTGAAATGTTGCCAGGCTCATATGTTCATACAACCTTGGTTTTCCACTGGCGGAATGAGGGCTGTGATGCAATCAGTTGCTTGGCATATTTTATTTGGCAGCTTTGGATGATAAAATCTTTATCAATAACCAACAGTCTACTAAAGCAAAGCCAGAATGGTTAAAAGCAATTATTGGAAAAGAGGCAGTGCCATTCCCAAAGAACATGCATTTTGAGGAAAATTCTATGCCATGGAGCATGTGGAATTTCAATGTTTCCTATAGCAGGTCTCAGAAATGGCTATTTCAAACAGCCTCACACCAAACTTCTTAGGCATTTTTTCTTAGGAGTAGATGGTCTTAGAGTAAAGAGAGGATTAAAAATGATGAATTACAGATTCTTTTTACTATCCACTATGCATACTCATAACTATCAGCTCCTTCCTTCATCTCTATAGACACTAAGTGGTTAGTTAAGCAAATTTCTGAAGGGTAATATTATGGTCTCTTTGGATAACTAGCTAAGAGCACAACTCATGAATGATGATTTCTGTCATTGGAGCAAATCTGAGCCTTGAGTACATCACAAAGGATATATTTCTTTTTAGATGAATAATCCATTTTATTCAGATTTGGCTATTGCATTTATGTTTGCCCAAATTTTAAGTGTGATCTAAGCTACGTAGTAGTTCAAGAACATGAAAACATTTTTCCCCTTAGAAAGTGAAAATAAGTCAAACTCAGGACTGACCAATGTATGCAGACCAGTGATTCCCAACTTTGGAAAATGGGGGATTTGGGGGTGGTTATGTATTTATTGCAAAGAGATTCTTGATTCTTTGTGCAAATCAGGCATTATATACCACCTAATTATAGTAATGATTCCCATGCATTTCATTTAATTTCTTTTTCAAATGTGTGAAAATGCTGTTTAAATGCATAAAATAGTACTATAAAGCATTAATAAATTCATAGTAACTTCTCTCCTTCTATACTTTGTGATAAATGGACACTGGTTAATATCTTATGTCGTTATTTTTTTTAATACTGTGGAAACTGTGTGGTCCTTATAGAAAAAAACTAAATTGACGCTTAAAAATTCATCTGTTAATACGAGTTGAGAGTTTGCAACATGATCATTTCTATTAACTTCCTGTAGAAGAAGTTTAGGAAAATTAAAATATCCTTTTACCTCATTCACTAATGAGCAGTTTTTCTGGGATGGTAGATCATTATTCTAAAACTGTCTGCTAACATTATCCTTTTGCTTCATGTAGGATGCAGAGTTGTATATTTCCCCCAAAACTTGAACACACATAAACTAACTTTTGTCTCACAGTGGTCTTATGAGATAGTAGAATCTTAGAATCATGAGATATTAGGGCTGAAGGAAATCTTAGCAATTTTAGAACTTAACCCTTTCATTTCACTTATTTGGAACTCTGATGTTTGGCCAGGGAAGTGACAAGACTTGGTCAGTGTTATACACCTATTTCATAGTGGAGCTCTAGCAAGAAACCAACCCTCTTTATCTTGGTCAAGACGTTCATCCTATTATCACACTGGTTCTTGGGGGATGAAATGCAGATTCACCTAAACGCTCCTGAGCAAAAGAGTGATAACTCTACACACTGCCAGACTCACAGTTTGGGTGAACTCCTATAAAATATTATTCAGAAGTACATGTTTAGATACTTCTGGATTACTTAGGGTGACAGGACTACGTAGAGAAGCTTTATTCAATGAAAATTGAAATTTTAGTAGGAAAGATAATAGAAGGAATAAAAAGGAACTAGCTGAGAGATTTCTGTGGTCTCTTTTCTTGATTTTAATGATCATAATGTACCTCAGACTCATCCAGCAATCTGATATTTTCCTTCCTGAGGAATTAGAAAGCCAAAGTGGGGGCAATGGAAATCCTAAGATTTGATTCATTGGAGTCTTGAAAGCTGGTCTTCAGTAGGGACCATTACACTTGCCAACTTCACAAGACAAGATTCTTTTGAGAAATAGGCATATAAGTGATAGTCTTGAGTGTTTTACACCAAAAGAACAGTTTGGTGAGTTCAGAATTTATTAAAAGAGGCAATTTTTGTTATTTTTTAGATCTTAATTATAGAAATAATAAAGACAATAGAAAAATATCACCCATAATCCTTGACCACAAAGGCCTTAATGTTCCCCTTAGCTTGAGTAAATTTTAAACAGGTTTCCTCCTGACTATAGGCCTCCCACTCCCTGTTCTTAAAGCATTTACGGTAGAAAACTTGAAATTATAAATTCTTTCTCTGCCGCTTTGAGGTGTAAATCTTGTCTCAGCCTCTTGCCAGTTTTACAACCCAGAAATGTCTTTCCAAGGACCTGGGAGCCAGTCCTTTGAAATGTGATCATCAAGAAAGATAATGCCCATATATCCCAGTATCTGTGGAAGGGTAGGAGCCTAATTTTAATAAGTGGCAATTAGCAAACATATGTGGCCTAATCACACAACCTCCCCACTGATGGGGATAAGGATAATAATAAGAATAATCTGAAGTTTAAAGGTCGATGCAGCGGACACCTCTATGCCTTGGTTGTCATAGACAGAAAGAAGGCAGAGACACAGAAGCAGTCACTCACTGCCCTCAGGCTTGGCAGTAAAGGAGCTGAAATGAACCAGGCATGCTGATTTGAACTGTAGTAAAATATTTTAAATTAAAAAAAAATCCAACCTCGCCACTAATATCCTCCAGTACTTTTCCACTAGCTCACCCAAGTGCTTAAGAGCTCTCCTGCGTTTCGTTGCAATGGTGTTGAGTTCAGTTTCTCCCTCTGTTACAAGAATGTCTCTCCTCTATTGCAATAGTCTTGAATAAAGTTTTCCTTACCTGTTTAACTCCACCCAGTGCAAATTTTGTCTGACACCCTACAACCCTACGAGACACGTTGTTTTCATTTCTTCATATTCATGTTCTATCTTTTTCTATAAACACATGGCATACATACACTCAAAGCAAATATTCATCTTTGTTCATTTATCCTAAGCATTTTTCTGTGTTGCTCTATGATGGTCAAAATTATCACATGATATCCTATAAAGATAATGCATATATTATCTTATTATTTTCTACTTGAGACAAATGTTAGCCTAACAGGATAACAGCTCACAATTACATTTGTTCAAATACTCACCCTTTATCATCCTATGGTAGGACAGGAGTGTATTTATTTTTCTTTATTTTTTTATTTTTTTTTTGTGAGGAGATCAGCCCTGTGCTAACATCCGCCAATCCTCCTCTTTTTTTTTTTTTGCCGAGGAAGACGGCCCTGGGCTAACATCCGTGCCCATCCTCCTCCACTTTATATGGGACGCCGCCATAGCATGGCTTGCCAAAGCAGTGCGTCGGTGCGCGCCCGGGATCCGAACCAGCGAACCCCGGGCCGCCGCAGCGGAGCGCGCGCACCCAACCGCTTGCGCCACCGGGCCGGCCCCTATTTTTCTTTATTTTTGTAATATGAAGGGCATGAAAATTAAACTCAGCTGTAGTAAAGAGGCAGGGCAAGATAATTAATACTCACTTTTGTCAGTCAATTCTGGTAGGTTGGTTCTAAATTAGTCCAGGCTGTTTCACAGTCCTTAATTGCTCCCTAGAAAATGTGATCATGAACATTTGGCTATATATTATTGAGGATATTGTTTCCAAAAATACTTGTGTTAAGCTGTAAGTGCTAAATGAGTTGGAATAATAGAAAAGGAGAAATACGTGATAAGCAAGGCAAAACAGGACAGACAGTTCAATATTAATGGGCATACACTCTTTATACAAGGACATATTAGGACATCCTAAGTAGGAAAATGAATGGTAACTTGTGGGAGAATGAAACGTAGAATAATCAGGGTCTCAGGTGGTAGGTAGTGAGCTGTACAAAAAAGAATTAAATGTTGGCAATGAGGTTTAGAAGAGAGTTCATGTTGTGACATATTTAGTTTGTGTTCTTATTTGTTGCATCTCATGAAATGAAACCTTCCTCTTAATGGTGGAGCTGAAATGCTCCCCTAAGACATTTTGAATTCGAAGGTGGTTATATGTCAAGTTGCTGTTCAAAGGGTAACTGAAATGCTTTCGTGAAATGAATACTAAATGATCTTGAGGGTTGTTTTTTTTTTTTTTTTAATTGTTTTGTTTATCTTTTTTTGGTTAAGTCTAAGGTAAAGTTAAGGACTAATAGGTATAGTAGAGATGAATAAAATCTGGCACATTTTTTCAGCTCTCTTCTGTAAAAAAAAACCCAAGGAAATTCTCTATAAATGTCTGTAGAAGTCATATAGGAAATGCTGCAGAATATTTAAAAGAATTTGCTGAACTGTGAAGACTGACATTTGAGTCATAAAAATCAGATTTTGTTTAACAAAGTTAATACATTTGAAGCTTCTTCAGTCTTTAGAATTAATAAAATGAGAGTGATGAGTGATGGTGGAATTGAAAACAGATTGGCTTGCATTTTGAACCACGTCAAGTTTAATTTAGCAGAGATATTAATTGGAGATGGTTTTATGTTAATAGTTATGGGGAAACATTATTGGGACCAGAACACTCAGCCAGACATACCGAGCATGTGCCCAATGGATTCATACACGCTAAAGATGGATTTCAGCAAGTTAAAAAGATGCCAAGTCATCACAAGCCTCTGCTTCTTGGCTCTCTGTCCCTGTACCTCAGAAAACCTGAGCCATCAGATTTCCTAAATCAATATTTCCTAATTATGATACCAGCGCTCACTTCCTATTATGTCAAGGAAAATTTTATTTAAAATATGCATGACTTTTACAAAGTGTCCCAGGGTGTGATTGGTGTGACCCTGTTCTCTCTGCTGAGATGGCCTGACAAATTTTATATATTTGAAAGTCAAGAGGCTCCCAAACTTTGTCATTTTTAATGTCTTTTTAGATATTCTTCCAAATCAGGTGAGGACAATTCCATTTTGTTGATTCTACTCATTGTCGTGAAGTAACTATTCAGGTAATTCTGGAACTTATTAAAAATCTTCTTTGTGCCAGGAACTATTATATTCACTCAAGACACAGGTGTGAATAAAAGAAAGTCCACATTGTGTTCAAGTTTAATGAGGGAAGAGAGCTAGCGACAAATAAAAGTAAAATATGTCATGAAGAAAAATAAAGCAGGATGAAGGGACTAGCAGTGATGGGGACAGGGATGCTATTTTATATGAATCATGGAAAACTTTTCTGATGAAGAAACATTGAACAGAGGCACCTAATGGAAGCATGAGAAGGAGTGTTCTGAGGACAGGACATTCTATGCAGTGGGAGTAGCAAGTGCAAAGGCTCTGAGAAGAGAACTTGTTGGTGCTGCTTAAGGAACAGTAAGGAGTTTGGTGTGGATTTCATGGGTGAGCTTGAGAGCTAGTATAAGCAGAAGAGCTAGTAAGACCCTGTAAGTCATGATGAGTTATCTGGATTTCACTCTGAATAAGATAGGAAGGCATAGATGGGTTTTGAATAGCGAGATGATTTGATCTGACTTAGGTTTTTGAAGAATTACTATGACATCTATATGTTGAGTAAAACCTAGGTGAAAATAAGGAGAAGGGCTAGAAGTCTCTTACAGGAATCCAAACGTGAAAAGACAGCACCTAGGACCAGGGAGGTGGCAGTGGCAGTGGTTAGAAGGGGGCAGATTCTGAATATATTTTGAATGTGAAGCCAATAGTATTTGCTGGTGGATTGGAAGTTGGACGTGAGAAAGGAGAATAAAGGCTAAAAGAAAGTTTTGGTCTGGGAGGATAGAATTGCCAGTTAATGAGATGAAGAAGATTGCATCTTGGTTTGAAAACAGGTAGGTATTAAGTGTGTATTTGAGAAGAGTTAATTTTAAGATAATTATTAGACTTTTTTTTTTTTTTTTGGTGAGGAAGATCAGCCCTGAGCTAACATCTGCCAATCCTCCTCTTTTTTTGCTGAGGAAGACCGGCCCTGGACTAACATCCATGCCCATCTTCCTCCACTTTATATGAGATGCTGCCACAGCACGGCTTGCCAAGCGGTGCGTTGGTGCGCGCCCAGGATACGAACCGGGGAACCCCGGGTCACCGCAGTGGAGCACACGCACTTAACCGCTTGTGCCACCGGGCCGGCCCCTATTAGACTTTTAATTGCAGTTATTGAATAAAAAGTCTGGATTTCAGGAGACATGTTGAAACTGGAGATGCAAATTTGGTCATCAGCATATGGAGGGAACTTAAAAGCGTATTATTGGATGAAAACACTCAGGGAGTAAGTATAAGACAAAGAAAAGAAGAGATCTGTGGGTGGATCCTGGAATACTCACCATCAAATACAGGTTGGGCCAATGGGCAGACAGACTCAACTACTGAGAAGGAGTGGCATTTGTGGTCAGAGGATAATCAATAGAAAGGAACATCCTGGAAGCTAAGTGAAGAACACTGTCTAAGAAAGAGGGAGGAATTCTCTCAAGAGTTGCTAACAGGTCAAGATAGCTAAGGACTAAGTAACGAACATTAGGCATTTCAAAATGGAAATCAGGGGCTGGCCCGGTGGCGCAGTGGTTAAGTGCATGTGCTCGCTGTGGCGGCCGGGGGTTCGCAGGTTCAGATCCCGGGTGCACACGGACGCACTGCTTGTCAAACCATGCTGTGGCAGCATCCCATATAAAGTGGAGGAAGATGGGCATGGATGTTAGCCCAGGGCCAGTCTTCCTCAGCAAAAAAAAAAAAAAAAAAAAGAGGAGGGTTGGCATCGGATGTTAGCTCAGGGCTAGTCTTCCTCACAAACACACAAAAAAATGGAGATCAATGGTGATTTGTTAAGGATTATTTGTGTATCAGAGGGCAATGGCCTGTCAGGGGTGGGTCCAAGAGAATAGAGAGAAGGGGCATGTAAGCTGTTAGGATGGACAATGCTGTTAGGATAGACAGTTCTTTCAGGAGTTTTCAGTAAGGAGAAAAAATAAATGCTATGGATATTAGTGAGGAATATGAGGCAAGAGAGATTTTATTTGTTTGTTTAAGATACCAGTATGAAAAAAGGGATAATTTATTATAGAAGATGAGTCTATTTAGTTTAGGAAACACTTCATGAAAACCTAGTTCTAAACCCTATTGTTTCTGCCACAACCTCCTTCCCTTTGCTGTTGGGTAAGTGGTTCTTCTTGGTGCTGTGTACCCAACTTGAACAAAGTGCATCCTAGCTTAACACTTCCCCAGGACTCTCTGACATCTTTTGAAACTGAATTGGGCAACAAGAATCCAACGAGCTTTCTGCCAAACAGAAAAATATGTTTCATGCATTATGATGCAATGCCTCTCAGCCTCAAACTCAGCCAGCTTGGAACTTCAAGTTGATTAAATTGGAATCAAATGGACTCATAATTCTGCACAGCAGCTTTCTGCACAACGGAGTTAAATTTACTACAACTCAGTCAAGGGTAGCACTTGCCATATAATTTTGCCACCCACACCTCTTTGGGTTTTGATTTACTAGGAAGTGGTTTGCTGTTGACTGAAATGAAAACAAATGTTCCCTTCTCAAAAGTGAGTATAATGATGGCACTTTTCCCTCCTTCTTACATAGGCACTCTTTTTCAAACTTTAGTACCACTTCTGAGACAATTAAGATAATTCGGCCATTTAAGTACTTACAGCCACAGCGGTCTTAGAAGCACTTACTCTTTTAGTACTAAAATGCAGTAAAAGGACATTATTGCTTATTGGAATTTTAATGTCATTTTATTTGGCTTGAACTATAAAGAGCATCGGCATTGACTTTGTATTTGTTCTTAAGTAGACATTGAAAAGCAGAAAGAAAGAAAAGAAGTTTGTTAAAATTCCCCTCAAATGACTCTAATTTTGAAACCACCTTGGCGGTGTCTTTTGAAAACATTGTTTTGACTTGGAGCGAGAGGCTTGTGGACCTCTTGGGAGGGATTTTTTAGGAAGGAGGAAGATATTGAAGTGAAGAAAAAGGAGGGGCTTCTGGTCCTTTCAAACTGAGAGCCTGCTTTCCAAAGTTGAAAAACTAATTGTATTCATTTTGTGGTTGTCATGAAGCTACTAATAGCTCAGATTCACATCATATTGCCCTTCATAACGTAGTTAGCCTGCTGGAAACCAACTGTACCCTGCATTTCACTTGTAATCAAGGCTGTAATGGGAGGGTGAGGAGGGTCAGCCTCCCTTCCCCCTGCAGGGGGGGCCAATGTCCAGGCTTCCAATAAGTGGCATTTTTCGGGGGTGAGATTTTTTGAGAATGAACATTCTGAGAAGTCGCTTCTGAACATTCAACATGATCACTCTATTAGAATGAGACACGAAGGGGTGTCTTGGAGTGATGGCTGACTTTGGAAGTAGCAGACCTAGGGTTTAGTCCTAGCTGTGCCACTTATGAATTGGGTAAACTCCCTGAGCCTCAGTTTTCTTCTCAGTAAAAGGAGGATAAGGACAACAAGAATAAGAACAGCAACAATGATAGCAAGGCACTGTTCTAAATCCTTTGTATTTGTTAGCTGACAGTTCTCAACCACTTAGATAGGAGGATAATAATTTTGTCCCCATTTTGTAGATTAGGAAACTGAAGCGAAGGAAATATAAATAACCTGTATAGGATCTCAGAACTAGTAAGAGGCAGAGCCTAGTGTTTAAACCAGGCAGAAAGATTCTGGAGTCTGTTCCTTTAACCATGTCTTGATTCTATCAGGGACTGTGATAACTGAATGAGATGATGTAGGCAAACTTCCTGGTACATTGTAGGTGTCTAAAAAATGCTAAGTATTATTGTTGATGGAGTTCAGAGGTCCAATTAGTTTTTATTTTCAATCAGAACTTAGCAGGCCAATATGATATGAAATAGAACTGTTACAACCTAGGAAGCCAAATGAAGCAACTTGAGGCAATTATCTAAGAATTTCAGCTAAAAATAACCAAATCCAAACCAGGAAGAATTTGTAATTCAAACAGTGTAAGACCTTCTCCTCTGCTGTTTTCTTGCCCTTGATAAAATTGCTGTCTTCATTCTTTTTCATTGCCCTTTGGGTTCATAACAGCATTCAAAACCTTCACTGTTATTTCAGCATCAGCAGCTACGTCAGCCTCTTAGCGGCTTTCCATCTACTCTTTGTTTCCCTTTGACTACATCTGAAATAGCTGTTTCTTGCTAAACTTTCAGAAAGATGTCCCCCACGATCGATAAAATGGGACTCCATTTCTCTTACCTTTGGCATAAAGAATGTTACATCTTTGTCTCTTTGTTTATATCCAGGTTTATATGCTTCCAGGTAAGTCATCATCAACTGCTTCATATTTTAGAAGTATTCCTTTTTCTCCTTTTTTCTCTTTCTTTTTTTATAATATAGTAGAAAGAAGAGTTTCTTGAAAATAACATGCTGACATGGAATGAAGGCCGCTAAACTCTTAAAATCACCCAGTTGGGGCTTGTTAGTGGCATTATCCATTGTCTTCTCATAACCTGACTGTAAACTGAGTATGCTTAATTAAATAGAGTCCCCTTTAGCTTGGTAAACAGACAAATTTATAGGAGCCATTGTTTATTAGAAAGCAATCTGGAGCTGTACTAGGACATGTGATTCTAAATCTTGGACTTATGTCCTTTTGTCAATCACTCAAAATCTCCGGAGCTTTACATCCTCCTTTGCAAAATAGAGATGTTAATGTTTACATCACAGTGCTGTTATGAGGCTGGAGCAGCATACATGTCAATCATCCAAATCCAAGTCCAAATGTCAGCAGTCCAGTGCTAATAAAGCAACTCTCCCAATTCTTTCAGAAACCCTGTCTCTTTCTGGTTCACTGCTCCGTCATCTCTAGGCTGCACTTCTAATCCTTGTGACCCAAGATGGCTGCTAGAACTCCAGCCATCACATCCACCTCCAGGCAGCATGATGTAGGAAGAGGTTAAGAAAGACAGATCCCCACTGACTTTCAAGGCAAAGTCACATACATCTGGTAAATTGGTCATATGGCCACACATAGCTGTGAGGAGGAATGAGTGGAGAATATCATTTACTTAAACAGCAAAAGGCCTAGCTAAAAATTAAACTTCTTAATATTAAGGAATGAGAGAATATTGATAAGCAGCAAGGGTGTCTGCCACAGATGACAATCACACGTGTGACTTTATTTTTTAACTTGAACTAAGAAAAAAGTGAAAATCTTTACTGAAATGTGTTTCTGTTCTTATGCTTTCTCTTTTAGCTTAAACAAGATAATGGATGTGGAAACTGTTAAAAGGAGTAAAATGACCAAATAATTGTAAAGAGGGAGGTTTTTGTTTCTTCCTTTTATGGTGAGTGGCTTTGTAAGTGCCTGTGTCTCAGGATATTAAAGAATCACCGAATCACGGGCTGAAGGATAATTTTACATAGAAAGGTCAGAGATGTTTAGGAAACACAGTTAAGCATAACATCAAACGGATTTGACATGAACTTTGATGGTTGAAAATAGGCACTTTTGGAGGCTAGCATAAGGTCATGATTTTTGACAGAATATGCTTTTATTTCCTGAAAACATGGACAGATCTGTTTTGTTCTTTCAGAAGACTGATCATTAAACTCATTCAGTATTGTATCTAAGAAAAACCAAGATAGTTAGCTGTATATATAATGAAAAACAACATTAAATAAATACAACGCATTGATATTTTACAAATATATATTAAGATGTACAGAACAGCGTATGATATACCAGGTATAGCTCGTTCTCATAATTGGAATTGGCGTGCTATATAATAGAGGTTTGTCCCAATACTTCATCTATAAAACAGGACTACTAGTAAATTGTTACCTCCCATGGTGATTTTACGGTCAGGGGTAGAGTAACAAAGATATAGATAAGTGGACAGATAGCATTACTATCTTATACATTATCAAAATATTATTTATATGATGCTTAATAGTTGATAATTCCTATTATTTTACTTTGTTCTTCTCTCTATACTTGACCAGCAAATGTGCAGGATGAGTTCTTAACAGATGAGGTATCTGACACTTCAGATTTTTCTGCATTTTATAGGAGCTCTATGTCTTTGGCACTCCTTCGACTTTCCTCCACAGATGGCTTGACTAACCCAGTGCATGCCTGTAGAATAAATAGATGTGATGCTCTCATGAAAAATTGCAAAGGAAAGAGGAAAATACATATAGACAAAACTAGAATATGTTGGAAAGTGCATGAAAAATTTAGACTTGGTCTAAAGAAGTGGTCGTACCCTGGAGATAATAATTCAATATCTAAGATCATAGGTATGGCTAACAAAAAAAAAAATCACAACTGGAAAATCAAAGTGGTGTCCTTCTTTTCATTCTAGTGTTGTATCAACCTAAAAGTGCCATAATCTTAAGTGGAATGAATAGAAAAAGGCAAAATAGCGCATCTTAGAGCGTTAAATCACAATGGCTTCTTCCTAAAATGATCCTGAGGGGGAAAATAATTATACTTAGGACTAGACAATTCATGAGAAATTAAGCCAAAGAAAATGATACAGTTGAGGCATATTTAAACTACTCTTCTCATATTAGTTGAATGTGGGCATTGATGTAGCAGAATCAAGACAAAAGTTGGCCAGGGTGTTAATCTGGAATATTGGGGAATTCCTACTGTTAGCAAAGAGGCTCACTCTCTCTTTCACTGACTGTGGCCATACAGAGCACAACTGAGAAAACAGGGGCCTTTTTTTCCTTTGGAAAGATCTTCTCCAGAGAACAGATAGAGAAGTAATGAGAGGGAAACAAAGTTGGGATCAAACCCATCTGAGTTCTGCCAAAAGAAAAGTGATGCCTACAAAGCTTTCCTGAGAAGGCTAATCAACCATCATTGGCATTATCAGGATCATCCTCTGGAGTGATGCAGCAGGTGTTGGCGAAATTTGTTTTGAGGTACCCAGAGCTATTCAACTCTTATGTCCTATCCCTCATATCTTCTGATCCTGCCATCATGCCTTGTCCTCAAATTCCTGACTCCCCATTGACTTGTCAGTAATCCCTGTATATTATACCTCTCTTGACTTGCCACTACTCTCTCCTAGATACCTACTTTCAACCTGGCCACACCTCTAGACTCAGTCTGTCTTTATCCACGTTTCCCACACTCAGCAACTTGCATGGTCGCATTTAAGAACAACTCTCGTTAGAAAGACTTACTGCTTCTATACAGTGGATTAGTCATTCTGTGGAACATCTCTTGGAGGCTTTGAACACCGGTATACGGTGGATCCTAGAGAAGAATCTATTCCTCCTGTGTAGCCACAGAAATCTGCTATAATTAAATAGGCATTTGAATAATGGTTTACTTTGGGAAATAATGGATTCTCCAGTGCACTTTCTCATTTTAAAAGATACACCATTTAACACTCTCAATACTATAAGAGTCTTGGGATAACCACTAACCCCATTTAGCAGCTTAGAAAAGTGAGTTATATAGAAGTAAACTTACCACAGCTTGAAAAACAAGGACCCAGGTCTCATGACTGCTGGTCCGTGGCTCTTCCCAGCATCCTAGTGGCTCCTTGAAGCTCCCCTGCCAGCAGCAACGGGACAAAGACCGTGGGTCTCAACGCATACATTTTTGAGACTGTTTCCAATCTAAAGAGCATAAAGTTCCATGTTTTACAGTGTGATCTCAAAGATTTGAACATCTTTTGGTGTGTTTCCTCTCCCAGTTTAATGCAAGTGTTCCCCCATGGCAATCACACCATGTATATCCTGTGAATTCCTTACACTCTCTCCAATAAAAGCAAAATTCTATACTCCCCAATTACTCAGCAAGGAGATCATCCCCATACAGGATCCTTCATGACCCCTACTAGCCTCAATTAGGAATCCACTTATGCAAAATAGTGGCTTGAAGAAATCCATTTTGGCTTCTAATGCTACTTTTCCCCCAAAGTGGAAAGGTAGTCTTGCCTAATGCAAATTCTGACGTATATAAAGCCAGAGTGCTTTTAAAAACAGTATTCCATTACATAATTAGAACAATCCCCTTTTTCTCTTTGTTGCTCTCTTTTAATATTTACGGAGAAGAAACCTCCCCCTCAGTAATCTGTGGTTTTTCAGGCTGTATTTTTCTAATTTGATTGATCTTTCTCACAGTCTGATCTACTCCTGCATTTTATCATTGTGATAGAGGCTCTCTGCATTTCTCTGATTTCTTGATATTTTCCCCAAAGCATGGCATCGAGAATTAGATTCAGTAATGCTTGAGGATAGCTGCAGTTACCTAAGACAGCCTTCAGGCAACCGCAGTGAATTTAGCCTAATAGCCTGCAAATCTCATGATATACAAAACCCTAAAGTTTTCCATTTTTCTTTGCCAACACAAGACTGATTTCAAAGACAAACTTTTGAAGCTCGAGTAATGTTCATACTCCAAGCTTTGATGCGATTTTTTTAAAGTAATGACATGCCCTTTATTAACTTAAAAGTGTAACCATTTTCATGTGGACACAACACATTTTTAACAGCCAGAATGGGTAGAATTGTGTGAGGTTCTGAGGGTTTAAAACTCATTAAGATTCCAGCATCTAGATTTGTGCCTAACAGCCATCAAGGAAAAGGGTTGTTTGGATGAATGGATGACAAGAATAATAGATGAATAAATTTTCATTCAGTCACTTAATAAACAAATATTGAGGACTCATTGCATATACAAGGTACTGTTCTAGGTACTGGGGATACATCAAGGTAAAAATCACAAAAATTCCTGACCTTGGAGCTCACATTCTAGTGGGACAGAAGGGGACGACAAAAAAATAAGTTAATAGGGCCGGCCCGTGGCTTAGTGGTTAAGTGCCTGTGCTCCACTACTGGCGGGCCTAAGGTTCAGATCCCAGGCACATGCCTATGCACTGCTTGTCCAGCCATGCTGAGGGAGCCTCCCACATACAGCAACAAGAAGGATGTGCAACTATGACATACAACTATCTACTGGGGCTTTGGGGAGAAAAAGGGGAAAAAAGGAGGCGGATTGGCAATAGATGTTAGCTCAAGGCCGGTCTTCCTCAGCAAAAGGAGGAGGATTGGCATGGATGTTAGCTCGGGGCTGATCTTCCTCACACACACACACACACACACAAATAAGTTAATTATATTAAAAATGATAAGAGAAAAATTAAAGTAGAGTCGACCAGATGGAATAAGTATATGCAATTTTAAGTAGGATGGCCAGGCAGGTCTCAGTAAGAGGGTGACATTTGAGGGAAATGAAAAAGGGATCCCTGTGTATACCTGGAAGGAGAGATTCCAGGTAGAGTGAACAGCCAGTTCAAAGGCCCTGAGTTGAAAGCATGGGAGCAAGGCCATTGTAATTGGAACGGAGTGAGTATGAGAGAACGGGAGACAGATGGGAAGTATGGGTGAATCTTTGTAGACCATCAACAATATTTTGGCAATTACTCTAAATGAAATGAGGAAACACTGGAGAATTTTGATGGTCAAGGAATCTTTTTCTAGGGCAGTCTACCAGGTTGGGGAGACATGGCCTCTCTAGGCCTAAAAATATAAAATATGGGAAAGAGGCATTCTGAACTCTAGAACTCTATCCCTGTTAGCAAACTTACAGGTTAAGATCATGCAATTCAAGTCTCTTATTTTATAGGTAAAGAAATGGCTTAGAGAAAAGATATGATTTGTCCAATATCATAGCATTCGAGTGCTATTGTCTTGTCTGTTTTTAATACCTAATATTGAACCTTTATGATGATCATAAAGAGGCATGAAAAGAGAGGAAAGTTTTGGGTGTTGATTTCATTTGTTAAGGCTGAACCTTTGTGGTATGACACATCTGTTTCATATATATATTCTAATCCATGTCCTAAAGAGAGAAGCTAAAGATTATTAATTTATATTCTTAAGCAAAGAAGGCACTATACCTAGTGGCTGAAGTTTGGGTTCCTACTAAAGCTCAATTTTTAAATCCTGATCTTTAACTTATTAGCTGTGTGTCTAAGGCAGGTGGAGGTCAACTCTCCAAGGCTGAGTCTCATTATCTGTAAAATAAAGGTTTTAACAGCAACTATCTCATAGTTCTTGTGAAGTTGGAATGAGTTAGTGCTCAATAATCTTACCTAAGTTTTTGAGATGTTATTTTAATTGTTATTAGATACAGGTCAATTAAATAAACTAACCTTTGTTGACACCTATATTTCAAGCACTTGGACACAGATGTAAATAGACACCGTCTCTACTCTCGGAGGAGCCTAACCCGCTAAAGAGATGTCATACACTCAGTATTGTAACACGCTAGCTAAATTGTAAAAAAAACCTACATGAAATTTAGTGGGAGTGCAAAGAGAGAGGAGGTCCTTAATATGTATATTGATACATCTGATGCACTATTTAAAATAAAGTGAGAATTAGAAAAAATAGAGAAATAGAAAAGTAGTGGAGTTTATAATTTGTTGGTGGAAAATGGACATATTTTTAGAGAAAGAGTGACAGTTCAACTCAGCCATAAGTGGCTGGTAGTATTTATACACTTAGAGTTAAGGAGCAGTATTCAAAGTGACAAAATGCATTAGCTGAGAAGCAGAGGTAAGAAAATAAAAGTCTTATAAAGAACACACCAATCGTTTAAATTACCAAGTGAGCCAGTTAAAAATGCAAATTCCCGCATCTCACCCCAAATCTGTTGACTCAGTTTGTCTGGTTTGGGACCAAAAAGTTTACATTTTTAACAAAGCATCAGAGTGATTGATACTGGTGATCCTTGAAATACCATTTAGGAAAAACAAAACTAGAATCTAGAGTCCTTGAAGGGATTTCTTTTGAAAATCAAATTGTGAAGTTAGGTTGAGTTTGATTTGTGGGAAGCTTTCTAGCAGCTTTAACCAAAACCTAATATTTAGGTAATTAACATTTTTAAAAAAGACAGTGAAGTGATAAATAGGAGAGAAAAAAAATATTGAAAGCACTGTTGACACTCTACTAAAATGTAGAAATTAAAAAAAAAAAATCTCAGCGAACTGGAGCTAACATCTTTCCTTCACACCATCAGCATTCCTCACAATGGTAATGCTCCTCTGAGACATTGATGGGGCTTTTGCTTTTTGCAGGAAGATGTTCTGTGTCTTGAAGCTGGTGTTTCATGCGGCAGTTGCTACGGAAACTAGTTTAAGGAATGTCATCAAGTTACCAAGTAAATAGACTTGTAAGGCAGATATTATAGCTGACATGTAAATTAAGGCTGCCCTGCCTCTGTCAGCTTTTCTATTCTGAATTTCCTTGCTTTCCATATTTAAGAGAGAACTCCTTTCCATTTCAAAAATCTCCCTTTCTTAACTAGCAGAGCATCATTTGAATGCACAGTTGACATAAACCTGTTCTGCATTTTAGTCTTCCATACCTGGGCATTGGTTCCCCAATACTACTCTGAGCTGACAATAGTAGAAAATTACACTGGTATACACAAGCCAAATAAAAATTCTTTTTGGTGGTCAAGAGGACCAAATGGTAATTCCTGCTCCCAAAATCCTATAGTCCAAAATGTTCTTGATGCTTTATGGTGCTGATCTCTATGACTTCCATTTAAGTATTTATTACAGCTGCAGGGGAGCAGAATTTGCCACTCCAAAATGTGTCTCTTTGGCTTGATTATTATTGTTACTTTTTTTTGGTGAGGAAGATTGTCCCTGAGCAAACATCTGTTGCCATCTTCCTCTTTTTGCTTGGGGAAGATTGTCACTGAGCTAACATCTGTGCCAATCTTCCTTTATTTTTTGTATGTGGGATGCTGCCACAGCATGGCTTGATGAGGGGTGTGTAGGTCCATGCCCGGGATCCGAACCTGTGAACCCCAGGCTGCTGAAGTGGAGCACGGTAACGTAACCACTATGCCACTAGGCTGGCCCTTGGCTTGATTATTTTTAAGAACAGAAGACTCAGGAAGGCTTACAAGGCTTAGAGGGTTTTAGAAGGGTTGTTCCAGGCAGGAGCTATCACCATAGATAATTATAGTATAATATCAACTAGGTGTGGTAGACAGGGAGGAACCTAACAAGGCCCATTTGCCCAAGGGCCTTTCCATGTCCCATTGTCTCTGAAAGGAATGGCAAGCGTTTGTTTACCAAACATTTGCTTTATCATCTTCATGTGAATTGTCTTCCTCCCCTCTGAAGTCCCAAATCACTACCTCCAATATGCTATTTTGTCTTTTGCTGAAGATGGTGTCTACAACAGTGGCTTTGGCCATTTTGATGAGTTACTCAGTTTTTCTGGGTTTCTCCCATGTATACATGTTATTAAACTTGTTTGATTTTCTCCTATTATTCTGTCTCATGTCAATTTAATTCTTAGATCAGCCAGAAGAACCTAGAAGGGTAGAGAGAAATTTCTTCCACCCCTACAAAGCACTTAAGTAAACTCTAAACTGCTGGTTAATAAATGTCTTGGTCCTACCTCCACAAACTCTTTGGGCTCACCTTGTGGTATATGTGGGTGACCCTCTCTCTGAGCACACACTTCAGTTTTATAACTGAATGACCGCAGTTGCCACTTCACTACCCAAATAGAAAGCATATGTATTACCTTTTATTTACTAAAATCGTGCTTGTGTTTCAAGCACTTCACAATGATGTTAATGTCAAAATTATTGATGTTCAGCTTCAGTGTGCAGTTGGCTGCAGTGATTCATTTTGGAAGAGTACAAGATTCATGCAAACTGTTCTTTCTTCTACATTCTTTAATTTCTACTTCTAAATAAGATCATACATTTAGAAAACAATACATTTGTCTTTTCTTTAGAAGTGTTTTCACAGTCCTACTATAAAATTTAAAATTTGTCTTTTTTTCAAAGGTCACTATAAGAAATAAACATATGAAGATCAATTTATATCTTCAAAAAACTATCAAATATGCAAATCAAGATATCATATATTCCCCATACATAAAAACCTGTGAAAGTCTTTTGGATTCTAATGACTGGAATGAATTTAGCAGTATATAGATTTGGAGTTCATTTTTTTATTAGCTCATGAGAGCTTCATAACCTTTGACAGGCCCTTTTTCACCGTGTTCCTTTTTTGTGGCTATTGGGAAGTTAGCATCTTAGTTATATATAAATGCAATAGATTGTCTTAGACTTTTTTTTTTTTCTCTTCATTACTTGGAATAGCTATCTCACCTCCATCAGTTAAAATTCTGTTTGTCTATGAGAAGCAGAGATTCAAGAAGTGGTTAGACAAAAAAGAGCCAAATTCCCCTCATAGAGGGATCAGGTGGCAGTTCAGGCTGATATGACAGTTCTTTGATATCATCAGAGTCCCATGCTCTTTCTGTCTTTCTGCTCTGACATCCCTAGTTCAACACTTCCATACTTGAGGTCACCTCAGGGTCAACAGATGGATGGTAAAGCTTCAACTGGCTGGCCCATGTTCCAGGAAGAAGATGGTAAAAGCAGGGGAGGTAAAAGTCATGTTTAAGCTGAACCAGTCCCCATTTTTTGAAAGTGCATTCCCAGAAACTTCATCCAGAAAATCCCATTTCTATTCCATTGGCTAGAACTTAATTAAATAGCCACTCTCCCTGCAGGGGAGCCTGAAAATGTAGCCAGGCACATTGCCACACCGCTTCTAGGTTCCCTTAGGAAGACACAAGAGGAAAATAGTTATGGGACAGGCAGCTGGATTATCTATCTCATCACTCTTCGTTCCTTGACTCAAATTTTTCATCCTGATTTTACTAGTTTTAAATTTGTCCTTTTTATTTTCCTCAACTTTGCTTTTGAAGTAGGGTGGTGTCTAAAAAATAATAATAATTTAATAAATAATAGCACTAATAGCTCACATGTGCTTAGGAACTGTGCTAAATATATTACCTAAATGTTCTCTTTTTATCATTTCTGAAATGATAGCATGAAGAGGTGGGTTATATCTTTATCTTCATTTTATCAATGAATATATTGATATATAAGGGAGTTTAAGTAACTTACTGACATCACCGAGCTAATACATGAAAAATATGGGGTTCTAACTCTTATATTTCTTTACCAACAGGCTCATTTGTTCATTAGTTTATATATTCTTCCATCCTACATATGAATGAGTTAATTTTTATTGCCTCACATCCATAACTGGGAGAGGGAATTTTTGTTTTTGTTTTTTTCTCCCACCGTGGCTGAGCCAGACAAAAACTTTTCAACATTTCTTCCACCTTTCTCTCACATTTCTCTCTACCTGTACCTTCATTTCATGTAAAAACTTCAAGCCCTGGATATCTTGGAGAAGATAGCCTGAACTGGACACACCATATTGTCATTTAGCATATTTGGATCAATGCTTATGAAGCCATCATGTTTGTAATTATTGTTCAATAGCTAACCTACCACCCTATTGGAAACTCTGACAGCAGTGATGGTGTTTGTGTGGGTCACAGTTTTGGTTCCAGTTCTAGATATAGAACTAGCTTATTTCATCCCTTCATCCATTCAACAACTTGTTGTTGAAAAGCTGTTGGGTTTCCAGCCCTGCCCTAGGAGGTGGTGTCACAGCAGTGAACAAAGTCCCCATCTTGATGAAGCTGGTTGTCTGCTGTGTGGATAAGTGAAATGCAGGATAAAAAAAAGAGATAAATGTGTAATATTTCAGATGGTTATAACAATAAAGAGAAAACGAAGGGAAGATGGAGAGAGGAAGTGCTGGGATGGGGAGTGGATGAGATAGCTAAGTTTTGTCATCGTTAAGGTGACCTTTGATGGGAGACCACAATGGGAGATGTGAAGGAGCAAGCAATGTGGATATCTGAGAAGAACATTCCCAGAAAAGGGAGCAGTAAGTGCAAAGGCCCCATGGGGAAAGTATGTGAGGGTATTCAAGAAATAACAAATACAGATAATATGTCAAGAACTCATTGATAAACCCGGGTAACAAGTGTAGAGCTTTGAAGGATAAGGATGAAATCCAGTTGTGAGGTTATTATTTCTAATCCAAGTCTTCCCGCAGACTCCCAATCTTATCTTAGAAATAATGTATATGATACAAAAGCTAAGAAACAAATGGAAAGCAACTGGTGCCTGTGAATGTACCTTTCAGTCTCTCATGTCCTCAGGCAATCATTGCCTTCTTCACTAGAAGTATAGTCTTTGGCAATGAAGAACAACACTTTCTGCATGATTATGGCATAGCCAGATGAGAATCGCCATGTTAGGGGCTTTACATGAAATTATATCTTAATAAATCCTTTGAAAAACCTGCAATGTTAGGTAGTTTCCTCTCTCTCTCTTTCTTTTTCTTTCTGAGGAAGATTTGCCCTGAGCTAACATTTGTTGCCATTCTTCCTTTTTTTTTTTTTTGTGAGGAAGATTAGCCCTGAGCTAACATCCATGCTAATCCTCCTCTTTTTGCTGAGGAAGACCGGCTCTGAGCTAACATCTGTTGCCAATCTTCCTTTTTTTTTTTTTTCCCCAAAGCCCCAGTAGATAGTTGCACATCCTTCTAGTTGCTGTATGTGGGACACGGCCTCAGCATGACTGGACAAGTGATGCGTTGGTGCGTGCCGGGGATCCGAACCCGGGCCGCCAGTATCGGAGTGCACGCACTTAACCGCTAATCCGCGGGGCAGGCCCTAATCTTCCTTTTTTTGCTTCAGGAAGATTTGCCTTGAGTGAATGTCTGTTGCCAGTCTTCTTCTATTTTGTATGTGGGTTGCTGCCACAGCATGGCCACTGATGAGTGGTATAGGTCCATGCCCGGAAACCAAATCTGGGCCGCTGAAGTGAAGTGTGCCAAACTTAACCACTAGGCCACAGGGCCAGTTGTTCTCTCTCTTTTACAAATGGGTTCAGGAAGTTGATGCTCAAGGTCACAAGAAAATACTAGCTGGCAACATATAAAAATTTCAAAAGTATGACATCTTGAAAATTAAATATTCCCCAAATTAAGACAGTGTTATATAGGGTAATTTTCAGAAAAATAATATAAGACACAAAATGTAGAAATTGTATTTTGTTGCTATTCTTTTTGCAGTTATGGATAGCCAAGAAAAAATATATATAGCATGGAAAAATATGAAGCAGAGTAAAGAAACACGATAAAAAAATTAAAATTATAAAGAACATCAAGATGGAGATCATAATGGACTCAACAAAATTTATGCCCAAGAGTTTGAATATGATATGACGAAGTCACCATTGTATTAATTCGTGCATTCATTCATTCACTCATCATTCAATACATGTCTAATGAGCACCTACTATGTATAAGGCAGTATTCTAAGAAGTCGAGATGCACAGTGCATAAATCAGACAAGATCTCTGCCCTCATGGAGCATAAGCTTTAGGAAAATAGCTAAATCACAAATAAAAAGAGTACCAGATATTGTTAGGAACCAGTTTTCTGTTAAAAAGAAGCAAGGTAAGTGGACAAAGATTGATAAGGGTTTTTTTTTTGTTTTGTTTTAAATAGAATAGCCAGACTACACCTTTTTCAAAAAATGACCTTCAGGCAGAGAACTGAGTAAATGTAAGGGTAAGTTATGTGATAATCAGGGGCATACTGTTCATGCACAAAGCACGATAATTACATAGGTCTCAAGGCCAGGGCATGTTAGGCATTGTGTTTGTTCGGAAAGGTTGGAGTCTCACTAATCAACATTTATTTTTACATCAAAAGCCTCTGGGGAAAATTTTTTTAGGAAGGTCTAAATCATGGGGGAAAAATACATTCGAGTCTGTAATGTGCTGCTGTACTTATAACCCCAGATTATGCTGAGACCATAAAGTTTATTTTAATAAACTTTAAATTTCATTATTTTTATAAGCAATTTTCTCTCTCTGTAGATACATTCATTCAAACATTTATTAAATACCCACTGTTCGTCAGGCACCGACTATTTGCACATTTATTACTTCTTGTATTTAGATAGTACCTAAACATGCATTTAGCTCTCAAGGGGAGAGCTTTTACTCGAAAGAGTAAAAGATGCCATCTAAATATTTAGGGAACTCTACTGGAGGTAGATCATATACACAGGTAACTACCATACAAGACAGAGAGGGTATGAGTCATCCAATAAAGATGCTATCAGTATAGAATGCAGTGATACCAAAGTCTTCCTGGAAGAGGATCGATTTAAGCTTTTGTGTATTTGGTCTACTCCTAATATTTTTTTCATTCTTCTAACACAATTTGTAATCAATTTTCTGACTACATTGGTTGGTATATAGAGGAGTGAGTGCTTTTTAAGAAGTGAATTTTAAGAGGCGAAGACTATGACAATTTCAACATGGCAGATTTCAAATTTATGATTTCTTAATTTTACTTGCTTACTAAGTCATGATCTACAACCATTTAGCAAAGTATAGAAATAAAGTTTCATAAAATTCTTTTTTCACTTGTGGTATCTGAAACTTCTGTCAGATTAATATGAGTATATGGTGAATAAAATAAGGAAAGCCTTTCTGTCTTCTCAAATCTGAATAGAGGCAAAGAACAAAACCTTTGTTTCATTTATCATTTGTGCATATATAAAATAATATACAGATATTGAAGATAAATTCAAAATACTGAGATATCTAAAGAAGAAGTCATATTGCCCCTGTTAGGCCTGCAATTCAGAAATAATCATTAACATTGTTGTGTATTTTCTTCCAGGCTTTGATTCCTATATAATGCATTTTACACATGAGTCTCTTGTACTCAAACGGAATTCAAAGTTCTGTTTCCTAATGTTATTATTTCAATATAGGACACGTAGTTTGCATATTATTGTACAACTATCAGAACTAAATTTTCAAATGGAGGTAACTATTCAGCTGATATTTAATGTTAAGACTTTTCTGGGTGTTTTTTTTTTTTTTTGTAATATTATAAATAATGCTGATATTAACAACGTGTATTTCCTAAGGCCATAATTCCATGCTGCCTTTTCTGTGATTTGTTCCTTGATTTTTCCAAATGAAAAGGAATGGCTATTTCACTTGAACTTCCTTGACCTTTTAGTTCCACTTCTCAGGTTATTTGCACGCATGAATTATCTCTTCTGGTAGGAGTAAAAAAATCTTCAGAAGACATTTGTTAAATAAATGTCTAAAGGAAGAGCAGTTAAGAAATGTAATGATTTTTCTTTTATTTAGCTTTTATTTTAAGACTCACTGTCAACATAGTTACTTGTTTTGACAATTGCCCAGGAGATTATATTTCCTTCAGGTTAAATGCAGAGGTGTTGAAATTCAAACATAAGCTCATTCAATGAAGGCTTTTATAATTGGCAGAAGTATTGGCTTAACAAAACATTAGCCTTGGCAAAATAAATTTGAACTGGCAGCCAATTCACAAAATTGCTAATTGTTCTCTCTTCACTGTGTGTTTTAGTTGGCATTTTGTCTTTCACTATGACATACACATATATAGTCGATCTCATGTCCTTCTAATATTATTTAAACTTTAGGTCTCTCAAAAGCATACTTCACAAGTCAAATATTTTGTATATTTCAGTTATTTAAAGTATAGCTTGTACTAACAGATATCACATAATGAGCATATGCATATATATATATAGAGAGAGAGAAAGGATATATATATATATATGTTATATATATGTAATCTGTTAACTAAAATATTTTTATTCATTATATACTTATTCAGTCAACTAATATTTCCAGAATGCAGGTGGCATCCTTGAACACAGAACTTTTGAAATATGGTCTCTGTCTTAAAGAAGTGGTTCTCAGTTGGGGATGATTATATGCCCCCTCCTGGGGATATTTGACAATGTCTGGAGACGTTTTTGGTTGTCAGGTCTGGTGAGGGATGGGTGCTAATAACATTTGGTGGCTAGAGGTCAGGGACGCTGCTCGATATCCTGCAAGGCACAAAACAGCCCACACAACAAGCCATTGTCTGATCTGATATATTAATATCACCAAGGTTGAGAAACCCAGTCTTACAAGACTTCATAATCTCAGAGAAAGATGCAGGCATGTTATTATATAAGTGGAATTAAGATTATAATAAGTACCAAGGATAAGCATTTCTGGTAGAGATACAAAGGAGGATGTTGCCAACTTTCCCTGGAAAAGATCGAGAGATTTGACAAAGTCATGTTGGGCTGAAAAGGGGAAGAAGGGGCAAGGAGAAAACGTTTCAGGGAGAGGCAATAGCTTGAGCAAAGTCATAGAAATGTGACGCTACAAATGGCTTACTTAAGTTGGAGTTTAAAGTGGTGTTATGGAGCCCTGTGAAGAATAAGTCTAGACCAGTAGTCAAAGGCTCAATGATCAAGATTCAGTTTTGTCAGCTAACGAGTTTGGACTTCATTCTATAGGCAAAGGAAACCCATTGAAAAGATCCATGGGATCACAGACTATGGATTATTTTTTTAAAAGTTAAAAAATTTCTGGCAGACAAAAGACAACTGGAAGAGAAAAAATAATTAGATGCATGGATGTCAACTTGGCTGATTGAATAGTGCGTGTTAAAATTGTGAGAGGTTGCTCTATCTCACTAGAAGTGGGATTTGATGGTAGCTGCTGTATATTGGTAACGCTAAGGAGGCTTAGTGTTAGAATTTTCCTCTCCACTGAATGTGGGGGTTGAGATATCAAATAGGAATTTTCAAAAATGCGTTACTCATAACATTGGAAGTAGACTAGTTTGTTCAAGGAGAACGTCAGAAGAGAAGACTGATCCTCTGAAAATACCGATATTTAGTTGTCAAGCAGAGAAAGAGAAAGCTATTACATGTTATAATAGGTAATCAGAGATATGATGGGGGACAAAAGGTGGCATAATGAGATAGAAAGAGCATAAGAGGCATCTGGTCAGTATTTGAAATTTAGCTGATGCAGAAGAATTCTATTTCTACTCCAAATCAATTAAATTGTGAAAGAAGCATTTTTGAAATATTAGTCAGGGTCAAAATCAAGAAAGGGGACTCCTTGGATTCCAGAATGAAGAAAAAAATTCACGATAAGATTAATAATCAGAGACCCCAAATCTCAGAGTTACCAGAACTGGGAAATGGGTCTTAAATGCTGGGTCTGATGTTTTAGTACCCCAGAGGGAAGCCCAGGCCACAAGCTCCACACACAAGGAGACTGGATGAGTACCACCTGCAAAAAGCTTTGAGACAGAAAGTTATTCTGCTATGTCCTTGAAAGTCGGACTAGGAAAATTCTGACCACTAGCCCTGGGTGAAAAAGAGTCATTTTTGAGAAACTGGCAATATGAAACAACTCTATGCAAACTTCTGAATCCCAAAATTGTGTTACTTATGTGATGTGAGAATTGCAAATGGAGAAATTAACAAAAATCCTAATATAAACCCAGTGAAGCCAGTGACAACAATGAAGAAGTGCATATGAACTGGTACTCAGTGGGTGTTGCAATAGGCTGGGGCTCCTGAAACAGCTCTGTGTCTGTCAGCTTGGGTTGCCATAATAGAATACCACAGATTGGGGAGCTTAAACAACAGAAATTTATTTTCTCACAGTTCTGGATGCTGGAAGTCCAAGATCAAGGTGTTGGCAAGGTTGGGTTCTGGTGAGAACTCTCTTCTTGACGTGCAGATGGCTGTGTTCTCACTGTGTCCTCACATAGGTTTCCTCTGTGTGCATACACCTGAAGTCTCTTCCTCTTCTTATAAGGACACCAGTCCCATTGGATTATGCCCCAACCTTATGACATCACTTGACCTTAATTACCTCTTTAAAGACCCTATCTTCAAATACAGTCACATTGGGGGCTAGAGCTTCAACATATAAATTTTGAGGAGACAATTAAGTCCATAACAACTTCCATGAAGATGACTTAAGAGTAAAACATTTAAGTCACCTATGGAAACTCATAATAAAAGAAAGTCAGAAAATACAACAAATAAAATTCACACACTAGAACTAGAGATGATAGAACTATCCAGAGAGACATTAAAATAAATGTGTAAAAGTTTAAATAGATAAAAGAAAGAAAATAACCACAGACCTCAGATTTGGAGAAGGACCCCAATCATGAGCTGTGGTGCATGGAAGCTGTCTGGTTTGGAGATTGTGAGCAAATACATTGTTAAAGATGTAGATAAGTGTAAATAAGCATTAGTAACTTGGAAACAGATATGATTAAATTAACCAGATATGCAGCATAGATGTAAAGATATGAAGAAAATAAAACAAAGTACTACAGAAAACTTGCGAGAGCATTTTTTAGAAAAGGAGGATGGGGAGAAATGAAAGATATGATAGCTCAGAATTTTCTGGGACTGAAAAAGATATCAGTCTTCAGAATGATTGAGTATACTACATCCTTGACAGGATGATTAAAAACACATTCACACCTAGATATACTGCAGTGAAACTTCAGAACTCACACAAACAGAAAAAAATCTTGAAAGCAATCAAAGACGTAATATCTATTACAATCAAAGGAATGAAAATGAGAATTACGGGGGATGTCTCAGCCACGATGGAGACAGGAAGCCTAGTGGAATGACACCTTTAAAGGAGAAAAGTAATTGTCAACCTAGAATTCTACACTCAGCCAAACTATACTTCAGGGGTGAATCTAAATTTTAAAAGTGCTCCTAGGGGCCAGCCTGGTGGCGCAGCAGTTAAGTTCACTGCTCCGCTTCAGTGGCCTGAGGTGTCTAGGTTGAGATCCTGGGCGCGAACTGATACACCACTTGTCAAGCCATGCTGTGGTGGCGTCCCATGTAAAGTAGAGGAAGACAGTCATGGATGTTAGCTCAGGGCTAGTCTTCCTCACACACACACACACAAATGCTCCTAAAAAATACTGTGAGAATTAACAATTCATAGACTCTCACTGGAAAAAAAAAAGCATTAGAGATGAAAATCAGAGGAAATGGAATCCTCTCTTTCCAAAATAAGGATGGGATGGTGAGGAAATACTTTGATAAAAATATAGGTAAATGTAAGCAAACTTGGACAGTAAAAAGATAGATAGATAGATAGATAGATAGATAGATAGATAGATATAGATAGATGATATATATTACTAACTTCTTGGTCATTTAAGAGAAGATATTTTACAAGGCAAAAACAAAACAAATTAATATGGCAGGTTAGAGGAAGAAGTTTAGTGTGAATAGACTCTAAAGCCCTATTTGGTTTTAGAGGAGATTAGACATGTTGATTATCTATAAACTCTTAAGTATATACATTTAAAATTCATAAGTGAATGTTGACAGAAAAGAAAAAGTATATGTAATATCCAGACAAAGAAAAGGAAAAGGAAGGAGGAAAAAAGAAGACTATATCAATCTAACAGTAGGACAAAAATTTGGATGTAAAGGATACAGACCAACTGGAGGATAATAGTTTCCTCTTGGGAGCAAAAGAGTAAAATTGGGGAGGATTAGAAAGTGAGCTTCAACTCTTTCTGGTATATCAGTTTTCAAAAAAAAAATTAATCCAATAAAGCAAAATGTTTAATGTTAGTTAAATCTGGATCCACAAGATTTGTTGGTTGTTAGATTTGGTATATTTCTTTATGTCTGAAATACTTATTATCGTATTAACATGTTAAAAAATGTACATTGGTGTCAGATAAAACTGTGTTCTTATCCCATACGTCTTACTTACTATGTAACTCAGATAAAGTTATTCAATTTCTTTAGGTTTCACTTGCTTAATTTTTAAATGTGTTCAATATTACAGTATTCCCTACCTTCCAGGGTTGTTTTAACAATGCAAGGTGTATAGCACAATACTTTGAGAAAACGGGTCAATATATAATAACCGTTGAAAATAAAGAGGCAGCAGCAGCAGCATGAAAGGGAAAGGAGGTGTCATTTGCTTCACGTGCAAGCAAAATGTTCAAATTATTGATATGGACCATTGGATTTCACTCTCACGGTCATTGGTGAAGTCTACCTGAGCGGTTTGGGGAGGTTGGTGAGAGCAGAAGACTATAGGCATGGGTCGAAGAGGGGAAAGGATGGATAAGAAAATGCTTGCAGCATATTGTTTGAAACAAGGAGGAAGGGGAAAAATCACATACTTATTTATAGAAGCAAGAGAGAAAACAAGAGTTTTAAAAATGGGAGACTGCAAATGTGAACTATTTTAAGTTGTTTGGTTGTGGAGGAAAGTAGGTCAGTGACTAGAGCTAGACAAAGTGTTGTGTGCGCGCGTTCGCGTGCGCGTGTGTGCATGTTGGTAATGGTAAGGATTCTGGCATGTTGACAGACTGAAAGGAGAGGTCCAGTAGCAAGGGGGAAGGTGAGAATATAGGAACAAAGGTAGAACACTGATGGATCAAGGTCCTAGAAGAGACAAGACGGGTTGGAATCAAGAACACAGATGGAAGAGTTGGCCTCAAGCAAGAGAGAATCACTTGTTCTGAGATTAGATGGGAGTTGAATGTGAGCACTGACAGTGATAAGTGTCTATACGTGAGGGCAGGACATTGAGGGAGTTTATGACTCTTAGCTTCACATTTGTCTGTGAAAGATAAGAGGCAATGTCCTCCATTGAGAAAGAATGTGTAAATTTTGTTGTTTGTGTGCTTCTTCCCTATCAAGTGTGAGCACTTAAGCATTGAAATACTCCATCACGGATGGTTCCTCTGATGGAAAAACTGGATTCAGGCCCAACTCTCCTTCTCTAAAGAAGGGTTTTTGTATGTGAACAATCATTGTTTGAGACCTCAAATCACCACAATCATTTCGGAAAGTCGTGAAAGGTCCGCTGAGGGAAATGATGTGTGAGAGTTACTGCCCAAGCCTTTGGGAAATAAACAGGAAACAGGACTCCACATTTCCATGTCCTCTACAAAATCAGCTTTCCAAAAATAGACTTATACAAGCTGTAGTCACAGTTGAATGTCATGTTTCTATTATTGCGATGACATAAAATCATTAAACCACTGCTAGTAGTAAAAGCAGTCATGTCTGGTAATAGAACTGCTCTGCGGCCATTCAAAGGGAATTGCATTTTAAATGACACATAGAGAGCAATGTCCTCCTGAGGGGAGTGGCATGGACTGAGGTTTGACTTCCATGGCAATTTATTGAATGTCCTCCTTTGACATTGCTGCAGTACTCAAGGTCTTAGTTCTGAATAGTGGTGTTAAACTTGCTGGAGTGCATAAGCACAGTCATAAAGTTTCAAACTTTTTTCTGAGTCATCTGCTAAATTTTTAATAACATTTCCTATATTTAAAGTAATTGAAAAAATATAAAACGTTCCTAATATCGAGACTCAATCTCGCTCCCTTGATCTCTCAAGGTTCTTTGTCCAGGCTTCTTTTTACATCACACGTATCACACAAGCAGAATTACGACTACCTACTATACGTCAGGCATGCTGTCTCAGTTAATCCTCACAGAGCCCAACGAGGCAGATATTATGGCTATGGACAAATGAGTACACTGACATTTCAAGATTGAACTCAACCTTCCCAATATCAATTGGGTTTCAAATTCAGGTCTGAATTTAAAAAAATAAGAATTAAAAAAGACATTAAATCAAGTGTGTCTTTCAAGTTCTGAACCTATTAAAGAATGGACAAGGAAATTTTGACTTCCACAGGTATTCAAATATCAACTTCAATATTAGTAAAGCTGTACTGAGAAACATACTGTGTATATAAGGCCAAAAAAGACTTCCTATCATCCCCCTAAAACTGGCCTCTGGGGCCTCATGTGGTCAGAGTTATAGTTACAGAGACAAATAATTGCATGTTGGAATAGAGCATGCCTCTTACCTTCGAAGAGTGAGTGGTACAGATGCGCTAATCCTACACAGTAGAGCCACTCCTCTTCTTGTGAGGAGGGAAATGATCAGAGGTACAAGACTGGATTCTATCCAAAACCTCCAAAAGAGCCAGAGGCTTTTCAGTAGAAGAAATGGATGATTTCTCCTGAGCATGGCACAGACTTTTTCTATGGCATCTCATTCTACTAATTTTATTAGTTTAATACACTTGAGTGTCATTTTATTCTACATAATGAGCTACTTAAGAGTGACAAGTGTGTTGATCACACCAGGAAACTCTCACACTAGGACTGATGAAAGAACATTGTGTTAGAGGCGTCCACAATGGTAAGAGCTCTGTGTTCTCCAATTTCCCCTTGCACTTTGGGGGCAGCACACAGGGATCTAGTAAATCTAAGCATTGGACTCCAGGAGACTTTTAAGAAATGAATTAGGAACCAATAGCCCCTCCCTGTCATGACTAAGAGCTGGAATCCATCAAATATGTGTATGGCATAGTCTTAGCTCCCAGTCCTGTTCTACCAAGTTGGACATCCATAGTTGAGAGAACACAAGCCTCTTCTCTGACAAGATCAGTGTGTGGTGTGTAAACCTTAGAGTTCCAGCTCTTTGACATGCTTGAACGTGGCTGAATCTGCTACCTCAGCATTTTACCAGAATTGATTGCTTAAGTGTTTTGCTGTAGCTGACTTCCCCATGATCTGCAGGAGACCAGCTCCCTCTTTGGGAGACCGGCATGTAAGGGATAAGTTTTGGAGAAGCCAGTTCTTATTTCTCAGTGTTGGCCTGATTTGTGTTCTTATCTCACCATGGTACCTAGCACAATGGATTGCAATATGTAACTGTTGAAAAAAGGAAATAATGCATAGATGACTGACTGAATGAATAATTGCATAGGAAAAAAGTATAGTCACTTGGACTCTCTCTCATACCACCTCTCCATTCTGTTCCTTTTCGAGAGTTGCAAACAGATGCCTAGGCACTCATTAGGAGTCTGCTTCCCAGCAGAAGTCTAACTCTCTTCTGTATAATAAATCTCTTTTCTATGATCTGAAAGTCAGACCCACTCAATCGTCAAATAATCCCTACCACATCAACAATGGAGTGACAGACTATAGAAAAAGGGCTCTCTATGTCTCTTAATGAAAGCCCTCAAGTTTATTTTTTAGTTCCTTTTGAGATGTGATAAAAATCTCCCTTATTTGTGCTAAAAAATCCCCTGGAATTAAATCCTCGATTTTAGTAATAGCCAGCATTTTTTAATGTTCCCCATGTGCGGGTGCTGTGATAAACACTTGACATAGATTATCTCATTTAATCCTCACAGAAACCAAATGAAGTGTTTACTGTCATTATCCCTATTTGATGAAGAGGATACTGAGGCTCACAGAGAATTAATAACTTGTCCAAGATCGTCTAATGCCAAGTAATCAAGAGTGAATGACCAGAAAGCACACACATCAGCCAGCACCAGTCTTTTATTGAGGGGAAAACTTACAGAGACAGAGAAGCAGCAGGTGAGCAACCTTCTCAATGTCGGTTGCACAGAGAACTGGCAGGCCAGACATCAGACTTGAGAGGGGTCTGTCTTGAGCCGTCGGGCCCATAAGCTACATGGTTGGGGGAACACCAGCCCTTCCTCTAGGATGGCTTGGAGCTGAGGTCCAAACTTTGTGGTTACAGTTCTGGGATGTAGCAGAATTGTAGCTTCCAACCCTGATCTTCAACCTCAGCATTTATAACTGAGAGCTCACCAGCCCATCTCTTGGTGTGATCAGAGTCCAGGACCCAAGGCTTGTGTTTGTGGTGGAATGGTATTGGAGATTCTTGACCTTCAACTCTGCTCGGCCTCATCAGCATTCTATCAGGATGTCTGCCTTAAGTACTCAGTTGTAGCCAGTTTCCTTATCTTCTGGGTTTTAATTTCCAAATGATCCTGCTCTGAGGGAGGGGAGGGAGTGACAACTGTCTCTCTGGGAAGCTAGACTGCTGGGTATCCAGGTCAGACAAATTACTTCTTGCCTATCACCTAGCCATTGAGTGGTGGAACCTTTATTAAGAAACCGCAGTCTGATGCCAGAGTCCCTGATCTTAAACAATTTGCAATAAGAACTTGATGTAACTATCCGTATGTGCATTTCAAGTGGCATCACAGTCTACAGCACATACTTTTCCTATCCCATATTTTTAGCTTGTGTTCCTAGTTGACCATTTTAAATACTTATGTACTATTCACTTATTTCTAGCCCTTAGAACTCACCATTCTGGTACTCTGTGCTCCATCAGAATGTGAGATTTAATTTGGCTGTGAACCATCTAAAGAGGATATGTTGTTGACCATAGAATTGATAGGTGTATTCACTGGTGTGTGTTTGGGGGTGGATGGAGGGGAAGATCCTAAGAGGTAGGGTTCCTTAGAAGCGATAAGGTCCAAATTCAGAGTTTGTGACTTCTGTGCTTTGTATGGGTATCTTTAGGAGATTTTAAACTAGAATTAATGATATTAAGAACTTGTCTCTGGGTCAGTTGGGTTATATGGTTACAGAATTATTTGTCTTGAATTCTATTTGTATATGTTGCAATGTCTAATTTTACCCTTTCCAATATTTCTCAGTTTAACTTGATAAATATAAAATGTCTTGATCCAAGAAAAATCATTACTAATTTAATAGTGATAGCATCTATACCACCAAATATAAGGTTCATGAAGTCAGAGGTGTGATCTGTTTTGTTGATTGCTATATGTACTATATACCCCATGCGCAGGTATTAGTTAGAGCAAAGTTGTTGCTCAATGAATATTTATTGTTTGAATAAAGAAAGTAATGAATGATTCTTTTGCTATGAAAATTAATTATGAAATCATTCGAATTTTCTTGGGATATCAAAGTATTGCTTTTAGTTATGTTTATTTAGTAAATTAGATAGAAGTGTAATGAAAGTATTTTTCAGACCGAGAATTCTTTCTGTATAATTATAATGAGGTGGTAAAACTGATAATCTTTCCTTATTTTACCACATCCAAAACATTTGGTTTTCAATGGGAGGGATCAATATTTCCAAAATGAAATTTTTTAAAACTCTTGTGATTATAAGTACTTACAAGTGTGTAGAAGTATGTATATGTGTGTGTGTGCATGGGGAAGGAAGGGAGTTAACGATTTGAAAAATATACTCATTTCTGTGATCATCCACTGTTTTGGATATATGATTCCTCTCCCCCCCATAAAAAGAAAAAGAAAATGTCAAACAGGAGGGGACCAGAGAAATCCCTACTTGCACAGCTCTCTCTTGTAGGCAGTTATTTCATATTATTTCAGAGACTGAGGCCTTGTTTACTAATTGTATGTCCTTGAACAAGTTATTCATCTTCCTGTGCCTTGTTTTCCTCATTGACAGAAAGAGGATAATAATAGTACGTGACCTCATAAGTTTGTAGTGAATCAGTGAGTTAGTACATGTAAAGCATGTAGAACAGTGCCTGGTACTAAGTAAGTGCTCAGTGAACATTATTGTTATAGTTATTTCCATATCCTAATACATAAAACATCACCTTATCCAGTCAATTTGTGCAAGCTAGGAGTGGCATGATCCCTGATTTGGGCTCCAAAGTTTCGTGATCCTATAGAGAGTTGTCTCTTAATAAAAATCCACCTCTAATAAAACCCAAACACATATATATAGGGACTGAATAATGCCTGTTATGTCTTATTGAAATTGGGTTTCCTAGGACTCCTCCAATCCTGTTTGTTATGTCCTCAAACTCTGAGAACATCCTGGCTTCTTTTGTAATGTTTTTAAACTGGGACTAGCCCAAGCCTGGCATGGGTGGTAGACGAAGGAACATTCTCTGATTGCACCTCTGAAACCTCACATGGCCCAACCTCTACACGCGAGCCCGATTCACCAGAGTTTGGAAGCAGCGGAATGAAGCTAATATATGATGTTTTCCCGTCAATATTTCCAGTCTAATGTTGAGACAGAAGATTAAAACACGTGGTGTGATGGTTCTGCGAGGGCTTGAGTACCATGGTAAATAAAGAGACCTCTTCAGGCTGTGAAAAATCTAGCAAGTCTAAATATAACTACACCTGTATGTAGAAACACACATAAACACTCACCTTGATTTTGAGAAGGTGTGAAGATTTCCCGAGTATTAGTTAAAGGCAATTGTGACTTCTGTAAGCTTGATCTGGGACCTCTTCTTTCCCTTTTCCTGGCCCTTATCCATTTGACTTTCTTCCCAATGACCTCTTCTCTGACTTTCTTTAGATAATTTGAGAATCTGACCGTACAGAGATGCCAAGGGTGAGAGGGATCTTCACTCCACTGAACTCTAAATAGCAACTTTCTTTTCTCATTCCCAGAGGAATTTTTGTATCTTGTTGGAAGTATTTCTGCTGTACTATAATGTCTACAGAAAAGAATAATGGCCAAAGCTTTTCATTAACTACATTTTAATGGGCTTTGTTAAAAAGGCATCTCACCCGAGTCTCAAAGTGAAAACAAAGTTCTTGACTTAATAAATGAAATATGCATATAAAGGTTAAGATGATTTTTGGGGGACCGGCCTGGTGGTGTAGTGGTTAAGTTCAGTGCGCCCCATTTCAGCGGCCTGGGTTCACAGGCTCAGGTCCTGGGCACAGACCTACGCTACTAGTCAACCATGCTGTGGCAGTGACCCAGATACAAAAACTGGAGGAAAATTGGCACAGATGTTAGCTCAGGGCTAATCCTTCTCAAGCAAAAAAAGAGGAAGACTGGCAATGGATGATAGCTCAGGGTAAATCTTTTTCAGAAAAAAAAAAAGTTAAGATGATTTTTGGCCAAAACAATATGAAAACAATGTAGAATCTATCATTGTAGTTTAAACCTTTTGGACCTAATGGTTTTTTTTCAGTAAAAAGATAAAGGACTCTATCCTTGCAAAATAGACATATACACAAAATAAAATCTACAAAAATTTTTGAAGATAATTTTGAGTGGTATTTGATGAAACCTATTAATGTATCCTGTAGAAATGTATAGCTCTTGCATTAAAACTACTGTGTTAATTCAGTTTATTGCCAGACCCTTGCAATCACTGCATCACAGGACCATATTGTGAAGTGAATGGGTTACAGGTGTGCCAAAATCATAATCCCTTTCTGTCTTCAGAGCAGCAAGGTAGGGTCAAAGATAACTAAAACCTTGCAGTCTTTCTCCTCTCATTGTGAGCAAGCTTGACAATTTTCCCCAGTAAGAAGTCTTATTTTCTACAAGACCCTTAACATGAAATAGATTGAACACACTGCTAAAGAATTGTTCATTTATTCTTTCAGTGGATATTTATGCAATACCTCCTATTAACTATAAACCAGTGTGTTAGATATGGGTGGGGTAATAAAGATGACTAAAGATTGTTCTCTGACCTTGAGGAAGTCATAGCCTATAAGGGGAGACAGATACTTGCATAACTAGGTATACTACCGTATGCTGTATGTGTAGACCCATTGGAGCACAGAGGAGAGCTAGCCTAATTTTATATGGGATGAGAAACAGGGTGAGGTAATGTTTAAGTGAACTTTGCAGGTTAAGTGTAGTTCATCTGGAAGATTAGACTTCACAGTATTGTTTCTCCAATAAATAATTTTCTGTTACAAGCTTTTTTTTTTTTTTTTTTTTGTGAGGAGATCAGCCCTGAGCTAACATCCGCCAATCCTCCTCTTTTTTTTTTTTTTTTGCTGAGGAAGACGGCCCTGGGCTAACATCGGTGCCCATCTTCCTCCACTTTATATGGGACGCTGCCACAGCATGGCTTACCAAGCAGTGCGTCGGTGCGCGCCCGGGATCCGAACCAGCGAACCCCGGGCCGCCGCAGCGGAGTGCGCGCACTTAACTGCTTGCGCCACCGGGCCAGCCCCTCTGTTACAACCTTTTTAACGGTTGCATACTATTCCACTATGTGGATGTAACACAAATAGTTTAATTGAATCCTTCTTTTTGGTCTTAAGCTTGTTCCATTTTTGGCAACTGTAAACAACATTGATATAAAGATTCTTGTGGCTAAATCATGGAACAGGCCCTTGATTGTCTTCTTAGAATATAATCCTAGATGTGACATTACTGGTTCAAAGTCCCAGCACATGTTTAAAGCTTAAATATATTTTCCCAAGCTAGCAGTATAAAAGAGTAGGCCTTTGAGTTCAGACCAACTTGAATTTAAAGTATAAACTTTTCTTCTGTTGGTTATTTGACCTTAGCAAGTTGCCTAACCTTCGTTACTCTTAGTTTCCTCTTTTTAAAAAAAAAAAAAAAAAAATGAGGATAATAATACTTACCTGAAAGTGCTGCTTTAAAAATTATAATAGAGGTTTAAAAATACTTGTTGAATTCCCCCTATATTTTTGATAATAGGTACTAGATAGCTGCTAAACTCTAGCAATAAAATTCAAGTGTTCTAAATTTTTTTAACTTAGTATTATTAATTACTTTCTAACAGGAAATTTGCACTGCCTAAATAACTGTGTGGTGTAGTCATACTCAGTTCATCATAGGGCCCAGATTTTGAAAATCCTGACTCATTGTCCATATAAATAACTTTAAAATTGCTGGACTATGCTCAGAAATTTGGTCTGAAAAATAGGAATGTTCTAGTACTGGACGAACAGACAGAAACCTACTTATTGCCTGTGTGACTTCATCTCTCAGGCCCTCATTCATGTCAACTGAAAAAGGAGTATACGGTTACCTTTTCTTTGTGCTTCAAAGGGTCAAATAAGTAATAGAAACAAAAAAAGACAAATAGATAGATCTCTAACTTGTTATTCTGATATAACCTATTATCCTTATTGGTTTTTAAATATACCATGAATCTTTTCACTTACTGCAAAAGAAGAGTCATCAGGCAAAATGGTACATTTCTCTCATGCTTGTCAGTGCATTATGAGTTTTTCATATTATATTGATGTGGGGCATTGAGTTGAAGGATCTGGATTTATTTTTGAACTCCTGTCAGCACTCCATAATTAACATTGCCCAGAAGAGAAATGCTATTTTGCCTTCTGCATCATAACACAACTGTCAGCAAATAAGGGAGGCATCGTCTTTACCATTATTACCGCTAATGTATGAAGCAAAATAGAACAGCTGGATTTTCACACGCTGAGCTATTAGAAGCACTGGCATTTCGTGAAATCTGTTTTCAATTTCTACTTACCTTTTTTTGCTTTAAGAATGTGTTTAAAGGGGAAAATATCATTTTTATCCCAAAGCTTATTTTTAAACTCCTAATTTGGGACATTCACTGATCTCCAAGTTGTTTATCTCAATGTCATTTTTCCTCCTTGACATAAAAATGAAAAATTAATGTTGATCGCTTAGTGGCTATTTTACTTACCTGCCTTTACTGCCCTGTTTTCTCTGTGTCCTAAATTCCCTGTGACATTTCAGTTTCTCTCTGGTCTCCAATTTTGCTAAAATTTGTAACGGCATAATGGCAAGGGGTAGAAATAATCTTTTAAAATGAAGAGTTGTGAGAGCTAAATCTTGCTGCAAAAAAAGAGCAGTGTTATAGCTCAGGTGTTTGCTCTTGAAGAAAGTAAAAAATCTGTAGCCTCCATAGCTGTAGTCTGCCAAAATTAGGTAGTCTAAGGTAATTTGGTTAATTAAGGGTTTTGTTTTGGTTTTGTTAAAACTACGTAAATGGTGGGATTGTGAAATGGTGCAACCACTTTGTAAAGCAGTTTGGCATTCTTCAAAATATTAAATGTAGAGTTACCCTATCACCCAGAAATTCTGCTTGTAGGTATATACCAAAGAAAATTGAACACATATCTACACAAAAACTTGTACATGAATACTCATAATAGCCCCCAAATGGAAACAATCCAAATGGCCATCAACTGATGAACGGAGAAATGCAGTATGGTACATCATACAATGGAAAATTATTTAGCCACTAAAAAGGAATGAGGTACTGATACATGCTACAGGATTGGTGGACCATGAAAACATTGTGGGCAGTGAAAAAAGATAGACACAAATGGCCACATGTTATATTATTCCACTTACATGAAGTGTCCAAAATAGGCCAATCCACAGAAACAATAAGTAGATTAGTGGTTTCCTGGGGTTGAAGGCAAGAGAGACTGAGGATTGATGGCTAATGGGTATGGGATTTCTTTTTGAAGTACTGAAATGTTCTAAAATTAGATATTGGTGATCATTGCATAACTCTGTGAATATACTAAAAATCACTGAATTATACACTTTGAAAGAGTGAATTTTTGATATGCGAATTATATCTCAATAAAGCTCTTATATAAAAAGTAACATATTCACTAATGAAAAGTAGAAATTGAGAATGGCGGAAATTAATGGGGAAATCACGACTAAACAATTTATCATCGTAAGCTTTTCATGGTAAACATTCTTTATAAATGTTTCTATTTTTAATGTCTCCAGATTATCTTTTAACTAAATGAACCATAATTTACTTAAGTATTTTTTTGTTTCAATTATAGGTGATGGCCAACTATTCACTCGTATGAGATGTTTCTTTTCATTTTTATTGAGAACCAGGCAAGGTGTCTGTGGTCACTGACACATGCCTGGTATGGCGGTCAGTCTTCTAGGAGCTAGACGGGTACTCCAGGAAGCACCTAGCAGCTGGCAGCCTGGTAGCTCTAGAGGTCATTGTCCTCTCACCCGGGTCACTGGTGGTGTTGTAACTCATTGTAGGAGTAGACACCTACAGTGACATGGCCACCAATGATTGAAGATGTCCTATAGATACTCCTTATTTGGAGGAAAGTATGGATCACTATTTTTTCTCATTGAAGACAGATTTCAAGGCTTCGCCTAGCTCATTGCGGCAGGGAGGTAATTCACAAACTCGTAGACCACAAATTCTGGCAGCCCAGGATACAGAATAGGACAGCAGCTTAGTCTAAATGCTCTGTGTGTCTTTTTACTAATGCAGGATTAGTACATTTGAGGATATTATAATGAGATCAAATCAAATTTATAGCAGAATGAACAAATGAGAATAACAAATGGAGGTCAAAATGGGCTCTCACACTTCTATCTTGTACCAGTTAGATTTACGGGGAAGGAATTTAATGCAAATTGGTGTGAGATTCTTCCTGTTTTAAAAGAATGTAATTCAGTTTATGGCTGGTTTCATTAAAGCTGTTGGGACAGCACTTGAAGAATTCAAAGAGAAGAGAAATGTGAAGGGTACCGAGAGTGTACAGAAGTGTGTATTTATCCTGCACTTTATTGTTATAACACGCAAGGATCTATTAACTCTCTAACATGCAAAGTCTGTTATAATTTCATCTTGTATAACTGAGAGCTAGGAACTTTGCCACTCAAAGAAGGTATGTGATCACTTCAGATTTGTAGCACTAAACCTTTTGCAGCATGTGACACATATACTGTGTGGTAGAGAGATTCAGGGAGTAGACTTAGACATACAGTCATGTGACCTGTTAGTTACTGATGGATGCTTAAACTAAATTAAAATGAGTGTGCTAACACTTTCTCTGTCAGATTTCATCTCTTCAGCCTCACAGCTATTTATAAAAGGGAGATATTTGTGTGAGAAAAGGTCCCTGTTGGGGATTAATGTCCAAGTCCTTACATAATTTTGCATAAAATAAACAAACATTATCATAAGACTTGAGATGTTATCAAGTCATTTCATGGAGTAATTAACAAATCCAGTGGGAATGTTTACACTATATAGTTTACAATACATGGAAACTGAGAATCAGAGTAATTTTAACTTTCAGTAAGCAAAGTGTAGAAACAAGTATTGGGAAAGGAAGTAAGGAAATCAAATGACATTTATGAAGTCTGTATTCTCGCACTATTTGAGAAGATTCTAGAATGTTAACACTCTCAATCCTCCAGTAGTCATAGGAGGTAGAATTCATTACCTGCATTTCACAGACAAGGAAACTAAAGGTCCCAGGTCATAAGCCTAGTTCTTAGCAGATTTTTAATTCAGTGCAACAGATTTCAGAGCTTACAATTTTACTTTAGACCGGATATTCTAAACACAATCATGATGTGGGGAAGATATTCAGCTTTAGTTTCTGTTATGAAAATTGAATCATGACTGTCTTGCAGCCCTTGATTAATTTCTTAATACTGTAGTCACCTTCATGTTTTATTTGATCCACATGTGTTTTCAAAAAGGTTACAATTCGCTCTTTGGTCAGGGCACCGGGAAAGCCCGAGATCAAAAGTAATCTTGATTAGAAAAAATTACTGTGGAAAGAAAGACTGTGCTTTCTTCAAATGTTCATTGTTGTTCCTGGTGCAGGACCAGTTTATAACCCCCTCGACTCTCCCCACCCACACACATACACTTTGGTCATATCTTGAATTAAAGTAAGCAAACAAAAAGATAAAGATTAGTTGGCCTCATGGTAACTGGAGAGATGTATGGACTCCATAGCATCTGCTAGAGGACGATAGAGAGGTAAGAATGCAGTGTGGTCCTTACCCTGCTTTGGGGAAATAAACAAGAATGTTGTAAGCCTCATTATTAGAGACCCATCCCCAGTCTTTTCTAAATATTGCTCCTTCCTATCACTTGACAGTGTATAAGCAATAAACCGTGAGGCTCAATTTCTTTCCATGTTCTTGGAAACTCTTTCCCTCTGTATTCACTCCATTCTTAGACTGGCTTCTCTAAGGGCAGAGGGACAGATGCCAATAGCTCCTGAACCTGGAGCCTTCCTATTCACATTCAGGTACGGGATATCTTTAAGATGTCTAGCCCACAGCTTATAACAATTGTTGTGACCAAAAGATGTCGTATTAGTCTGCTTGGTCTGCATAACCCAAACACCACAGACTTGGGGGTTTAAAGAGAGATTTATTTTCTCACAGTTCTCAAGGCTGAAAGTCCAAGTTTAAGATCAAGGTGCCAGCAGGGTTGGTGTCTAAGGAGGCCTCTCGCCTTGGCTTGCAGATGGCCACCTTCTCACTGTGTCCTCATATGGTCTTTCCTCTGTGTGCACACACTACTGGTGTCTCTTCCTCTTCTTAAAAAGACACCAGTCCTAGCAGATTAGGGCCCCACCCTTTTGACTTCATTTAACCTTGATTATCTCCTTAAAGGTCCTATCTCCAAACACAGTCACATTGGGGGTTAGAGCTTCAACGTAAGAATTGTGAGCAGACACAATCCAATCTGTAAGGGATAGGATTACATTAATTTGCTCAAAGCAGCTATATATTCCACCCCCTGGATCCTTATAATCACCAGAGAGATGAAGAAAGGAACATTAAAAAATACTGATGCCCAGGCCCTACCCCAGAACAATTAAATCAAAATCTTTCAGGCCAGGGAATGGCGTAATAAGCACTTTTTAAAAGCTCCCCACGTGATTATAGATTTGCATCTAGGATTGAAAAGACCTAAGCTGTTTAGGGCCTATTAGTCTAATCCATAATGCATAGACTGTTGTGAATCCTGTTGGGGAAAAGGAAGGGGGAATTAGTGCTGGCATTGTAAGCATGTTACAGTATGATCTCAAGGAATATGTACTATATATTATACTTATTTTAATTTATACACCAAATTATGTGATATATCAGAAAACATGTATTTGTACTATATACCATAGTATACTTAGGAATGTAGGTACAAGATAATAGACAAATGTCTAGAATTAGACAGGTCGGGTTCTAATTCTGATGACTTGACCTTAACACTCCTAAGAAAAACAAGAATGATAATCACAGTATCTTCCTTTGTTATGAATTGAGATTATACAAGCAAAGCCACAAACAGCCCGTCAGTAGTGGTATTATTAACAATAGTTAGAGAAATCAGATGGAAAAAACCTGAAGTGTCTATTTCCATTTATCTTCTTTCTGATACACTAAGATCCTTAGGATTTGGAGCAAGAGATTCAGCAATGTGTCCTTGCAAAGCCTAAATGAGCTAAATTTGACATATCAAAGTAGTAGGACTTGGGCATCAAAGGGTATATGCAAATAGCAGAGTAATTCTAAAACAAGGGGTTAAGGTTACAGGAGAGATACAGATAAAGCTGTGAGCAATGTTCCAGCTATTCAAGGTGAGTTTTAAATTTTTTGAGTGTTCAGCTAGAGACCTAGCAGAGAATGAAGGCAGCCCTTTTTAGGTCACTCCTGTTCTGTTAGAATATTAGATTTTTTAATGATTAATCTTAAGAATCTGCAAACCCAACTTGTTGAAAATTTTCAGAAGATATCGAACAAATTGTGTTTGGAGTTGAGGCTGCCTATGAGAAACAGCTTTTTCTAAAACACTGAGCAGTTCAGTTTGGCAGTTCAATCCGTCTCTTCTTACATTTATATTAGAAAAAGCAGACCTGGTAGAAATGTTGATTCTGAGACTTGAGAATGGCTAAGAGATAAATCTTTTGTTGGCTTTCTTGTAGAGATGTTCCCTTACTCTCATCTGAAGTGTGTGGGAAGCCCTGCCTGTCTAATCTTTAGATTTTGATGAAATTGTCCCATAAAAAGCTTTTCTGTGTTTGTGTAAATCCTTATCTTAGTTGGAGATTTGAAGGGGGTTAATGGTGGCTCTTTTCCTGGGTATGTATCAAGTATATCGCTTCAGTGTAGAAACACCGGCCAGCTAAGAAGCTTCATTCTTAAATCACTTAGTGGTTAAATGCACGGATTCTGAGCTAACACACCTGGTTTGAAATGTCACCTTTGACATTTACTAGTTTAACTTCAAGACTCAGATTACTCATCTGCAAAATGAGGATAATAATAGCATGTTCTTCATAGAATTGCTGTGAAAATTGTTTACTAATGCATAGGAAACACTGAGATCACTGCTGGGTCCATAGCAAGCATCACTAAGTGTTAGGGATTCCTGAAGCTTATTGTAAGGTTTCTTTGCCAAACTCATTAAAGAGGCACAAGCCTGAACTCTGGGAGAAAGGAAACTCGCCTCTGAGCCACACTGGTCTGATTTGAGTCCTGACTGGTATCACTTAGAAGCTGAGTAATTTTAGGCAGCAATCACTAATAGCCTTTGTTAACTCATCTCTAAAATGGGGACGATATAAGGTCTTCTTTATCTATTTGGGGTAATGGTTAAATGAGATGAACTTCCATTGCTGCCATCTGGATTTAAGCCACTATTACCTCTTGCCTTCAGGATTGGGATAGCCTTGCAATTGGCCTTGCAGCTTCCATTCTTATCTATTTACAACTCATTCACCATGCAACAGTCTAAACAATTTAAAATATAAATTAATATATAAATGTTTAATCACTATGTTGTACATCTGAATCTGATATAATATTGTATGTCAATTATACCTCAATAAAAAAAATTAAAAACAACATGAAATAAAATATAAATTAAATCATGGTACTGCTCTGTTTAATATGTTCATTGATTTTCTATCAGTCTTGGAATAAATTTGCCAGTCTTACAACCATGATCTATATGGCCCCACACAATCTATCCATCCCTTAGTTTCCCAACTTATCTCAAATACTTACTGCCTTGTTCATTATGCTCCAATCACACATGCTTTTCCTATGTTCCTGGAACATACCAAGCTCTTTTCTACCTCAGGGCCTTTGCACATGTTCATGCTCACAAAAAACCTGGGATCTGTAAAGGGGTGGTGCTCCTTTTAAACCTGTACATCTCTACTCAACGTTGTCTCCTCAGAAAGGACTTTTCTTACAATTTAATCTAAAGTGGGCAACCCTCCAGGGTGATCTGCATTGTATCTCATCTCTTTAGTACACGTCATACTTGACAATTATCTTGTTTATTTATCTATTTACTTGTGCATTGTTTCTCTTCCCTGATACTTGCAGGCCAGGATCTTATATGAATTCGTCATCATTATATTCCATAATGCCTGGCACATAGTAAATTCAATGAATATCATTGGAAGGAAGAAAGGAAGGGAAGACAAAATGGAAGAATGATAGTACATAAAAAGTGCTCAATATATTTTTGCAATATTAAAAATATAATTAGGGGCCATCCCCGTGGCCAAGTGGTTAAATTTCTGCGTGCTCTGCTTCAGTGGCCTGGCTTCATGGGTTCGGATCCCAGGCGCAGACCTACACTACTTGTCAAGCCATGCTGTGGCAATGACCCACATACATAATAGAAGAAGATTGGCACAGATGTTAACTCAGGGCTAATCTTCCTCAGCAAAAAAATAAAAAATAATAATCTCATTATATACCTTAAATATATACAATTTTTGTCAATCATCTCTCAATAAAGCTGGAAAACTAAAAAAGAAAAAGAAAAAGAATAAAGACAAAGATTAAGCACTGAATGACAAAGTTTTGCTGACTATTAGATAGTGCCATTCAGCACAGAGTCTTGACTCTGTGAGCTGGACTTCTGGGAATGATAAATGGAGTAGTTCTTCTAAAGCCGTCAGTCTGAGAACTGTCTCTTTCTCAGGCGGAAAGCAGTGTCTCTCTCTAGGTGCTGTTGCTTGGCTGTCAGTCTCTAGATTTGTCCATTAAGCAAGTGCTGGTCTGGCTAGAGGTTGTCCACTGTGTAGGGATTTGGGCACCAAGCTGCTTCTGCCACAATCATGCCACACCCAAGACGCTAAGTGTTCAAAGCAGGCTATAGTGCCCAGTCAGGTCTACGTTGGTTTCAGTAGGCTAGTTGGCCAAGTCAGGATTTGACAAGGTCATATCTGCCTTATACCTTCCATCATTTTCTCTTCTACTGAACAGCAAAATGCTTATGTGGATAATCTTAATTCTTTGCAGTCTGCATCCTGGCACTTCTATTTCTAGAAGACCAAGATAATACTTTCTCTCCAAATCTGTTCTTGAAGGCTCTTGTCTCACTGAAATTGCTTTTCCTGTCTCCACCAGCTGGACACTCAAAAATGTTATCTCAGGAGGACCTATTTTAGTTTAACCATCCATCATCTGGAGAAAAAAATGTGAGGACTCATTCTGATCTAACAATTGCATGAGGCTGCTTCAAAGAAAGTGGGGGGGGGGGTAAAAAAACATATCTGGTGAAATGCCTCCTACTTCTCATTAATGTCACCTGTCAGTGACTTTTCTAGAAGATGTCCTCCCACAGGCTGTCTTGAAGGACAGGCATTTTGGTCTGTGAAGGTTGTGTATACAGATATATTCTCAGCAATACTGACACTGATATTCAACTTTGATTGCTTACCTTATTCCAGGCACCATTCTAAGAACTTCCCACGTATAAGTTCACTTAACCCTCACATTCAACAGATAAAGAAACTGAGGCACAGAGAGGTTGACTGTGGTGTCTGAAGTTACCCATCAGGCGATAGAGCTGAGATGTTAACCAGATAATCTGGCTTCTGATGACTTACTCTTAACCACTACATTCTATTCCCTCAATGGCAGTAGCTCTGTAGTCTCTGTGTGTCTGTGTCTACGTCTGTGAGATACTGGGACTCTCACACATATCAAAATGAAGTTTGTAACTTTATTAAAAAAATATTAATCATCTAAAACCAATACCTTAAGAAAACAATGCCTCCTATTTGCTTCCAAGCAAAATTTCAGGCTTGTAATTATAATTCTACATCTAAGGCTGTCCAGTGTTTGAATCCTGGTTATCAAAGCAACCACCTTTTCCTCAGCATCTCAGATGAGACTGGCAAAACCAAAGGGTTTATATTCGAAATATTCTAGAGTTTTGTTGTGGGTCTCTCAAGTGAGCCTCAGAATGAAAGCTGTATAGAGTAAACTACCCATATTTTTTGTCCAAGTGTCTATCCATAGCCCATCCTCAAGAAGACAGGAGGAATGAAAGATAAAACAGTAGACTTGGACTGACTTTAAGAAATCCCCAAAGAAATAAGGCCTTCCATGGTGAGCACAGCACAAGAAGCTGATAAAAGAGATCTGTTTTCAAAGCAAGAGTTTCCAGTGACCAAGGGTCCAAGTGTAATAACATCATGCCCCTTTGATACATCATCAACTCTGTGTGCATATGTGTATATGTTATGAGTCTCTGAGGAACTCAGTTTATTATTAAATAGTTGTTTGGGGGAAAATTTCTTTATACCACAGAATTTCCATTTCAAACTCTCAAGTATTTAAAGAGAAGCTCATGAAAAGAATATTGGAGCCAAAAGCATTTTTTATCTCAGCTCTGTCATTTACAAACTGAAGGATATTCAGCAAATCACTAAACCTCAGTTATCTCATGTCTAAAAATGGGAATAAAAGAGCTTGATTTGGGGGCTCATTTGAGGATTTGTAAGACAATGTATGAAAAGCGATTTTAGTGCCATGCCTGATACATAGAGGACACTCAGTAACTCAGTTCATGAAAGGGAATCATTACATAAATCACACAAAAATCCGTAGTTTCAGGCTCTTGGTTAAACTTGAGAGGATTGAGTGTAATTAACTTCCTAATTACTTGATGAGCCAGTACTAAGTCTGCGTGGAGGGACAGTAAAGTGATGGTGGGAAATCCCAATCATTCCCAGCAATTCTCCTCAGTAGTACTCTGTATCAAACAGAAAAGAGTTGAGTCAATGTCAGCAGAAGACCCGTTTGGACAAGCCCGTCTCATCTCTAAACTTAGCATCTGGGGCCTTTTCATCAGCCTGTTAGTGCTGACTTGATCAGATTAGTTAGGAGACAGAGAGGGAATGAAGTGGACGCTGTCCACCCAGGGAAGAGTTGGTGTGCCCAAGAGGACATCAACAAATTCTAGAGGTGGCCCAAGATGATGGGGTACCAAAAATGGAGCCAGGAGGCTCCTAGGAAAGTGGGGTATCAAAGCTAATTTTTTTCCCCACTTTGGCCTAAAAACCATACTACATTTGCTGGAGTTTGGTGTGTGTGTGTCTGTGTGTGTGTGTCTGTGTGTATGAGTGTGTGTGTAGGTGGAGCAGCCAAAAGCATCCTGGGTGCTTGAAGAAACCCAATTTAGAACCAAAAAAAACAAATACACAAAAGCAAACGAAACTGACATGGCTCATTTTTATATAAACACTTTGGAATTAACATTAACATTAAAAAATTAACATTTTTCAAGAAGATTTGCCAGTGCTAAAATCTTTCAAAGAAAACCAATGCATAATCTCCTTCTGAGATGTTTATCAGTTTTTAAAAGGGAAAAATTATTAGTTAGAATAACAAGGAAAGGGCTTCACGTCTTTGAATTTGTAAACAGGCTGGTGTTTGGTGGAGGTGGGGAAGATTCTTCACAGAGTCTCAGGAAGAGACAATTCAGGCATGGGGGAAAAATAGCCTGAGTACCATCTTCAAACCTATGGTTAAACATTTTCTTCTAAAGAGTCTTTTCTAATAGTTGATTTTTCCCATGAAATAAGTAAGTTTTACTCCCACAGAAGTGAATTTAGAGCCCCCAGGAACAAAACTTTTGAAAACCTTATAGTTGGGGTATTTCTATCAGGACCTGAAGGGTTAAGCCTAGAGCCACCACTAGGTGTCACGTTGGGATTGCTTTTGGGAACACAAGCTCCCTAACTGGTTCCAAACAAGAAGAGGTACCTTGTCTGTTAATTTCAGCTACTGTTCAGTTTCTTTAAATAGAGACTGTTACTCTGCACATGTCAAATCTTTGGAGTCTTTTGCTTTGTCTTACAGGTATTTACAACCATTTAAACTTTTCACCCCACCACGCAGTCCTAGCAGGAGGTAGATTTTGAAATGGGGGAGGTTTGACTTAATGAGGCCATGTTGTAAGGAGAGAGAGGTCTCTTTTGGTCTTGTGTCCTCCATAATCTCCTTTAGTTCCCCTATCCTAGGACACATGAAATTAACACTCAAACTGAGGAATAATCTTACTTTTACTATAAAAACTGCAGCATGGGTGCAGCTGATTGTTACCCCTAGATAAGTCCCGTATATGGAAATTCTGGAGCTTCCACTGGTTTTCATCATGACATTTCCTCATCCTCCCACCCCCCACTCCCTTTCTGAGCACTGTCTTCCCAGCTGAGGTCCCCAGCATCCTTCTTCTCCTTGAGTCATTTGGTTAACTTAGGAAGGAATTTGACAAATGAAATGGTCCAAATTGGAGTCTTAATCATTCAACAATTTGCCAGTTTCAGAAATATCATGTTTTAAAAGAAGACAGTTTAGGGGCCGGCCCGGTGGCCTAGTGGTTAATTTCGTGCGCCCCACTTTGGTGGTCCAGGGTTTGCAGGTTCGGAACCTGAGCGTGGACTGACACACCACTTATCAAGCCATGCTGTGGCAGGCATCCCACATGTAAAGAAGAGGAAGATGGCATGGATGCTAGCCCAGGGCCAATCTTCCTTGGCAAAAAGAGGAGGATTGGCAACAGATGTTAGCTCAGAGATAATCTTCCTCAACGAAAAAAAAAAAAAAGAAGAAGAAAGTTTAGGAAGGTAACATTTTGACCACAGAGAATGGCAATTCAGAACGAACTAGATGATGGTGGAGTAAAGAGGATGGTTTGAAGTCCAGGGGATGGGGATTACTCTCTGTTCTGGAAATATCTCACATGGCTACCTCTTCTGGTATATGTAAAGCAAGCCCCGTCTCTAGGCATGCACAAATAGTTAGTAATTCTTACAAATATCCTTATTTGTTTCAGGATTAGATAGGTTAACTCTATCTGAAAAAAGTAAAATGAAATAAAAAGTGTGCCAAAGAAACCCCCTGTTTCTGGAGGAGAACAAATCTCTGTCTGAACCTATAAAAGCAATGTCATAAGTAAAAGCAGAACCAGATAAAATCCTAGACTAGTCAGGTGCAAAAAGGCAGGCCCAAGTTGCTAGGATTTGAACACCTGTAGAAAGCCTCATTATACTATAAAGGCAATGTCTTTTCACTCCCTAGGAATTTTCTGATTTTTAATACATTTCAGAACAATTCATTCATACTTTCATACATTCCTTCAAAAATTATTTAGAGTCCCTACTAATAGTTATAATTATCCTTGGAACTAAAGATAGGACAATAAACAAGATCATGGTTGACAATGTTCCTACCTTCCTGAAGCTTACATTCTAACTGGCAAAGCAGACATCAAAGAATTGAACAAATAACTTACTTCAGAAGTGAGAAGGCTATGAAGAGAGTGAAGCAGGCTTAAGAGCTAGCAACTCGCAAGTGACAACGTGGTTTTCTATTTAAGAAATAGAAATAATGGACAACGGAAATGAGCAAGAAGGTTTAGGCTTATTGGCTGTATAATCTTGAGCAGGTCACAGAGGCTTGGTTTATTCATTTTTAAAATAGGAATGATGCTGAGGGGTGAGGAGTGCGTGTATTTTATCTGGGTGCTCTGGGAAGGACCTCCGAGGAGGTGATTTTGTGGCTGAGATCTGAATTCTGGCGACAGCCACGAGATCTATGGAAATGCTTTGCAGAGAGGAGGTCCAGCTGGTATAGTATTTCTGCACCTGGAACCGTCATGGTGGATTCTAGCAATCACAGGAAGGCCAGCATGGCTGGAGTTTCATAAACAAAGAGTGGAGGTGAGGAAGAGATAAGTTCCCTGAAAGATTATAAGAAACTACAGAAAATGCTCCAAGTGAAAATTTCTAGCATAGATCACAGCTAAAGCAAATGTTCAACAACACTATCCAAAAAGTTCCCACTCTACCCGGAATAAAATTCAAAGTTCTTACCATAGGCTACAAAGACCTATTGATCTTTGCAGCCTAAGACAAAGTCTTGTACGTGGAAGTGCCGAGAAACGTTCTTTTCAATTAGTTTACAAGTCTGTCCATAAGAAGAATCATATTGTGGTAAATTCAGTTGCCATACAGTCTTGCCCAGCCCCGTCTGTTCTTGTTGGCATAAGTCTGCCTCCCACTATGGTGGTTGAAATCACCAGCTCTTTAGCCAGTTCCCTAATTCCCTCGCAGCTAAACCTTGGCAAGTAACCCAGTCTTGGCCAATGAGACATGAGAGAATACAAGAGAAAGTGTTTCTTTCCTGGTAAAGAGACACACTGGAAGCCTGCCAATCCCTTCCTGCTTTTGAACATGGTAGTGTGAAGGTGAAATGCTTGGAGCTGCTGGAGTCATTGTCTGGTTTTTAAGGGAGAAATCGTCAACAGCTGAGGATAGTAGGAATATGGAAAAGCCCTAGGTCTTTGGAGACATGATTTAATCATTGAATGAACTCGAGAATAACCATATCTTGATTTACTGCTTTGGAAATTATTAAGTGCCTTACTATTCAAACTTGTTTTTTTGAGAATTCTTGTGCTTTTACCAAATAGATCATAGCTGATACAGCTGTCTATTGTATTGTTATCTTGTCAGTGCCATGCAAGAGCATAAAATCCGCACTCAGCAAACATTTATTTGTTGAGTGAACTTATCACAAGTTAATTCTTCAATAAACAAAGGCAGCTAGTACCTTACATTTCTAGAGAAATTTTGATCCAGGGTTGGAATAACTAAAGCAGTAGTTACTGAGTTCTAGATTTTACTCATTACAAAGCTAACAGTTGAGTAAATAAATATAGAGCTCCCAGGAGACTTGGTTCGACTCTTTATACTTACGTAAAGTTTGAACTACGTGTCTATCTCTTGGTTGTTTCTCTGGGACTTTCATTGCATTAATGAAATCATACTCCTCACCAATATGTCAGCAGCTAGTGAATCTTGAAAAAGACCTCGTGAAAATTGACTATCTTTCCCACAGACCAAAGCTGGATGCATTTTATTTCCCGTGACTTCCCTCCATATATTTTGTTTAAAATGCTCTTTCCAAAAGGACTTATCTTGCAGAGAGGATATGCTGTGCCTTCTTTGTTTGGATTCCAATTTGTACTCAGATTCTCAAATGCTTGCCTTACCTCTTCCTTGAAGCAGATGCTTGACTTTTCATTCTAAGTGTGTTTACTGACATTTTCTGAATCCTGAAAACATTGATATTGATGATAGTTATTTAAATATTTTCTTATTTTTTACTTCCTGAAAAATTAAAAGATTATTATCAATTATACCCAAAATTGTGTTTTTAACCTGGGTAACTGTCATCACTATTCACAGTAATATAGATTTCTACCATAATACTATTTTTTAAATGGAGGACATAAAAAAAAGAATCTTAGAATGATGTATAGTACATGAATATATTTCATAGCTAGGACAGCAGCTAGGGCACATACAATGGAAGAATAATTTAAATTTAATAACTCAAACGTCTATGGACACATCCATTGCCAAAATTGTTTACTACTCTTTCATTATTTCTGTTATAGATTCCCAAAAGTAAATTATGATGTGTTTTAAATGAATGAGCATCTTAAATCCCACCTAAATTTTTTTCACAGAAAGTATCCACTCCTATCTTTCTAAGTTAGAAAAAAAACGACAAGAATTGTCTTGAGCCCAAGATGCTGGTGATGATGGTAACAACAAAGGTGATGGCAGTGTTGGTGGAGGTGGTGATGCATTTTATTGGTAGTGATATCAGCTCTCATTTATTGAGCGCTTACTGTATGCCAGGCATTGTGATGGGCTGTTTCCTTGTAATATATCACTGTTACTCCATGAAGTAAGTATTGATATTCCCATCTTATCCAGGCAAACTAAGACCTAGAATGAGTAGGTTATTTCCTTATTTTAAGTGGTTTCATGAGAATATATCTTTAGGGAAGTAACTTGGAAGAGGCTAGGAGAACAATGAGCATCTGAGATGACTGAAAATTCACCACCTACTAGGGCACATGGTACAGAAGGAAGTGTCTATTGTCAGTGAAAAGAAATTTCATCTCTATCTGGAAAAAAAGCAAACTGTATCTCTGTATTTTGCTAGTACGGAATTCAGGGGGAGCCCTACAGATTTTCCTTAAAACAGGTGCTATTCAGTGTTTTTGAGTATTTCTGGGAAATAATATCACACCTGCAAATCCTCTAGAGAAGCAGAACTCAATGATGTGTAGGACAAGCAAACAGATTTTCCTTTCTTGTTATTTTCCAGAAGTTATTTTTTAGCATTGTTCCAGGTGGGTTGCAGAGTCCAATAAAATGATAAACCTGTCTTCCCAAATGTCAGAATGGGCATGAGGACCCCTCCACCTCAGGCATCTCTTAGAAATAGAATAGAAATAGAAAGATCTGAACCTTATCAGCTAAAGGGCTTATTTTCTAAAATAGTGTTTTCTCGTGTTGTATCCATGAAGAATGCTGGTGTGTATAGAGATCTGTCAATGAATCAATCCACTGCCAAACAACAACAAAATCCTTACTTTATTGCAGTTATACCACTTGAACTTAAGTATAACTGTAACTTGTTTGCTGTTCCAGCCAAATGGTACTTCTGTGCACAGAACTTCCTTGATTCAGATCTGTAGCTCAGCTTCTTGTTCTTAAGGTTTAGGCCTGGGTAATCATAGAAGGAATTTCAAGCTGAAGAATGAAAATTAGTTTTAAGACTTCAATGTCCATCTTTTTTTTTTTTGGCTGTGATGTCAATTCTTTTTATTTACTTTTTTTGGTTATTGCGGTAATGTTGGTTTATAACATTGTATAAATTTCAGGTGTTCATTGCAGCGTTATTCACAACAGCCAAGACTTGGAAGCAACCATCTTCTTTACAATCCCATGTACTTGACACAAGAGAATGAAGGTCTTTTATCAAACATTTAATTTTCTACCTGCAGAAAATTAGGGACAGGAGTTATTAAAAATTGAATAACTAATTAGATCCTGTCATTAAATGAATTGTCAGTCCCTGGCGAGGCTGAGTTGCAATCTCAAAGAAAATCTTCAGACATGCTGGAGAATAACATGAACAGACATATGTCACCCCATCCATCCATCCATCTACCCACCAACACATTCATCTATCCATCTATTTATGCTTGCATTCATTTATGCATTCTTTCGTCATAGAACAGCTCAACGTTGAGACTTTCTGATAAGTGCTAGGTAATTAGTGGTAAACAAATATTGATTTCCCCTCTATTTAACAATGTGGTCTTAACCTTTCAATCTCCCACATTATGACCTTAGAATTGAGTTTGATGGACTCAAATTGGAAAATGGCAGATTGTCACTGTGTAAGTTCATGATCTAGGTTCTCATCATCTCACTACCATTACGTTGATGAGTACCTTTGAATAAGACATTTAACTTTCCTATTCTTCATCTAGAAAATGAAAGAGCCAGTCTGGTCAATTTCTAATGACTGTTTTTGTTTTCAAATGCTGTTGTTTCTGTCCTTTCCTCAAAAGTTAGCTGCTAGGCTAGGGTGTGTTTCCCTCTTCAAATAAAACATCCCAGACCATCAAGGAACATGTCCATTTCACACTCGAGGGAGATATGTCTTTAAACTTCATGTGGACTTCAGGTTGAGGTACTCATACACGGAGAGTAATACATTTTGAAAATATTCAAATTGGCATTTAGAAATGTCATGGAGTTAATATTGCTTGAGTATAGAGCAAATGCAACAGATGTTACTGTAAAAGCTCTGGAAAAATGAACTGGTTTAAATGAATAAATTGGTGTACCTAGGAGAACTCAAATAAGAAAATTGAGCATATCTGTGACAGAAAAATAAATATATGTACAGATTCACAATTCCATAATATCCATGATAAGGAACTTATTATTCCTTTTGTCCATTTTATTGATAAGTTATAGATTAAGAGATTGGTCACCTGAACTTGAGAAGAGAGAGAAATTTCCCTCATCTTCATGCCCTCAAACCCCATCTAAATTCTAAGGCCCAGTTGAAATTCCTACTCACACATACACAAAAATATATTGGAACCACTCCCCCTAAAGAAAATATTTGTGTCTGACATTCATCTTTTATATTAGTATTATTTTTCTCCTTCATTGAGATATTTTACCTACCTAATAGAGAAAGTGTTTGCATTCGTCTTATTTCTACCACTACACCCAGGATTACACTTTGCACATAGCAGATAATTAGTAAAAAATTGATTAGTTGTCCTAGTTAGATTGTTTTAAAAATTGTAGCCCCCACAAGAGATTACTTATGATGATAAAGTTATTTATCGATAATTTTTACATGTATATCATTGTGTCTCCATGGATTCTTTATTCAAAGTTTTTTTTTTTTTTTAATGGACAGCTTGAGGTATATATTTCATATCTGCGTTTAATGGGAATCCATGGGATCTTTATTTTCTAAAATTTGGTTTTTTTTCTATGCTGCTTCTGTTGTCCTTTCACATTTTTTATACTTTTATACTTGGGATAGACAATTCACATCATAAAAGTCCACCATTATAGAGCTGGAAGAAGCAGCAGAGATCATTCCTATGGAAGAGAGGGTTAACTGCTCACCAAAGGTTTCTGTTCCCTCCATAGTACAGATGCTGGTGGAAATGGCTGCTCAGCTTACAACAATTTTTCAGCCACTCTCGAGTCTTGTTGACCACGTGACTCATTCCCACTAACGGAATTTGAGCAGAACTGATGGGTACCACACTTTGATTAAAATGGTTAAGCAGTGTGAGGACTTGCACCTTCTCTTTGCTCATCTGCTGAGGTAAAGGACTAGAAGTAAAGGACCCTGACGCCCTGGGAGATGGCAGAAGTACAGAATGAAAGGAATTGAATAACTGAGCCATGTGTAAAAATTGATCCATTCAACACACTAATAAACTATTAGGTGAACAAGAAATAAACTTCTTATATTGTTAAGCTGCTAAGATTCTAGGGAATCTTGTGTTGTAGAAGCTGGCATTATCTTATCTGATTTGAGAAATTTCTTTGAAAGGTTAGGAAACTGAGACTTGGAGTTGTTAGCGGGTATAAATAAGTTTCTAGGTACTGACAAAACTGGGGTTAGAACTTAGAACTACTAGAATTGCCCATTCTAAGGGGCTTGAATTGGCAAAGAAAGCAACAGACTAGGAGAAACTTTAAAAGAGCTCAGAAGATGAAAGAAGGTCAAAGAACTATCTCATCGATAGAAAGGAGTCCTTGAGCAGAAAATATGTGGGACTTTCTTCCCCTCTCTTCTTCCTCAACGGGATTAAGTTAGCTTTAATTCACAGGTCTAGTCCAGTGTCTACCACATGTGATACATTATCTACTGCAGTTCTGTGTATACTCTACCTTAAAGGAAGACACAAGAAAGGAAGTTTAAAGAGGTTTATTGATTTTAAAAAGACAACTTGCTTCTTTCACACGTTTATGCAACTTGCTTACTTCATTGTCCATCTAAGGCCCCCTTCCGTTCCATCTAAGAGAAGCTGTCTTTCTGATGGTATCCAATTATTCTGAATCTGACTTCATGGGAATATAAAATAGGCCTACCTCTCTAAGATTACACATATCTCTATTACCTCGCTATTGGTGAGTTTTATGTGCCGTATTTTTCGGGGAAAAAACAACTTCAGAGAAGTTTACTGAAGTCAAAGACAGAAAGACACCTGCATATCTTCTGACTGGACCTTTTCCCAATGTATTGTCAGTTTCTGAAACATGCCCTGTTTGACAGCCATAGAGAGAATTGACATTTTGTATAGTGTTAATAATTCTGATTTTTTGAATGACTTCATCTCTGTGGACTAATTAATGGTACATTTTTCAATGGCTAGATTGTGATTACTTCTTGGTTTATATTCTGTCAACCCAGCATTTGTGAAAAGACCAGGCCAAGTTCCGACAAAGCTAATTTAAACAGTGTTTACATTGGTGAGCAGTTTGCAAAGGGCATGTTCACACAATGTGACTTGTTTTGTTAACCTAAAGAGAAAAAAATTGATGAAGGATTGATACCTGGGGAAATGAAGTTGGGAGAGGAGGGATGGAGGGGCCTGTAGGAAAAATCAGAAGAACAAAAGAGAAACCACATCTGAAGTACATCTTTGCCTACTTTGCAGTAGTATGATGGGGAAAATATGTAGCCAAGTGAAACATCAGTTATTTTTTGTGTCTTAATGAAGCATACTCCTTTAGTGAGTTCTGAAAAATTAGAAACCCTGACTGCAGAGCCATAGCCCCTTCTCTTCCATGGATATTAGACTCAGTACATTTCATAAACCTGCCATTGCAGCAAAGGAAATATTTCATATCTGTATTAGTTATCTATTGTTGCAGAACAACATTACTACAAATGTAGTGAATCAACACATTTATTTTGTGCAGTTTTTGTGAGCTAGGAGTTCAGTGTAACTTAATTGGATCTTCTGCTTCAGGATCTTATCTGACAAGGCTACAATCAAGATCTTGGCTGAGGTTGAGATCTCATATGAGACTCGATCGGGGAAGGATTTACTTCCAAGCTCATATGGTTAATGGCAGTATTCAGTTCCTTGTGGGCTCTGGGACAGGGGGCGTTAGCTTCTTGCTGGCTATGGATCTGAAGGCATCCCTCAATTCCTTGAGGGATGAGCCTCAAGTCACATGAACCTCCCCAACTTGGCCATTTGCTTCCTTGAAGGGAATCTCCTATAAAGATGGCCATTATAATCTCATGTGACATACTTATGTACATCCTGTCACCTTTGCTGTATTTTGTGGGTTAGAAGCAAGTCTCAGATTTGACCCACATTCAAAGAGATTACACAGGATGTGAAAACCAGAAGGCAAGGATAAAGGGATTTATTTCTGTATAATCATAATCATATAATCTCAGTACCAAGACTCTCTTGATATAAGTATGTCCAAACAGGTCCAAAAAGATGAACTGACTCCAAATGTCATACAGTGAACTAATAATAACAAGAGTCCTAGAATCCAGGACTCGTAAAGATATTTAAAACCCTTTTTTCTCTTATGTGTTTGGTAATAACTACCTCATAAAAATTTCTTGGAATAAGAGGTGCTCATTCATTCATTCATCAAATATATATTGAATGCCTGTTATGTGCCAGGCACTGTTCCAGTCCTGACAATAAAGTAATAAAAAGGACAGGTCCTTGATCTCCTAAAGCTTACATGAAAGTGTGAGAAAAGAACGACGAACCAATAAGAAATATTAATGTGTAGTAAGGCAGGGGCTATGGAGGTAAATAAATCAAGGTAAAGGGCTCAAGAGTCATGAGGTAGTGCTATTTCAGAGGGATGTCCCTGGACCACCTCTAAGAAGTTGATGTTGAAGTAGAAACATGAGTGAAGTGAATGAGGCCCCATGTGGCTCTCTGAGGTCCAAGGGAATGATCACAGAAAAGGATCTGAGTCACATATAAAAGACAAGCAAATTTTACCTGTCTTCTTAGACTTGGGTATGCCATTGGAGGTTAATGTCTTCTTTTTGACCCAGAAGTTAGATGGATTACCAAAGTCAGGCTGCGAGGAGATGCCATTGAAGCTTTGAACTTGTGTATCTGATTCCAAAATCAGGGTCTACATCTTATCCAAGTGGTTACTACTTTACGCTGCAGAATGCTTTTTCAACTATAGTTAATACATTGATAAATAAAATGGATAAAAATAGAGCTGCTCTGCTTGATGCAGAAGGTGGGTGAGAGTTGTCTAAGGCTCATCTTGCCTACTGCCCATTCCGGAGCTCCCCAGTTCCAATGCAGCAGGCCCTTAAGGTTTAAACTGCAGAACTCAGTTTATAAACTACGCTGTTAGACCCCCTCTGGGACCACCCTCTGGTTAACACGACCAAATATCTTTGCAATGAGTTCTTTGTAATGTTAACTTATTCACAGTTTGACAGGGTCACTGCGAAGTTTGGCTGTCATGATAGGAATTGTTATTGTCTTTTGCTTTACTCTCCCATTTAGAGATGACCCACAGGCTGCAAGATGAAAGGATTTAGCTAAATTGGCAACAGGGTGGAACGGACCGTTTTTAATCAGACAAAGAGACTTCTGCTATATTGGTCAAGTCTAAGGGCAACGAAAGAGCAGGAAAAGTTTTTCATGACATAAATAAGGTAAGGAGTCTGAGAGACTCTTGCCACTCACTGTAGATTATCTTACACTACGGAAAATTTACAGGCAAACTGTGGGTCTAGGAAACTGTGGCTTAGCTATGTCCACCTTAATTTAAAAGAAAAATAATGTGTGGGAACAAGTGCAAACCAATATTCTTGAAATGAATAAGGCACTATTAAGATACATTTCTGCACATTGCAGAATAAAAACACTTTGCCCTGAAGGAAAAAATAGCTGGGGGAAAAAAAGGCCAGAGAGGGGTTAAGACAGATTACAACAATCAATTATTAATACAGATGAGCCAAGGCCAGCTGATGCTATCACACTTCATGATTCAAATTCTCATTATTGGAACAACAGTAAGTTTCTGTGCAGTCCTTTCCTCACTGTGGCAAGAGGCATTAATTTCTAAGGCACCGAACAAGGGGCAGAGAGCATGAGAAAGGGCTCATGCTAAATGATTGGATTGTAACTATTCTGAAAGGGTTTCATAATCATTACCCGACATTCTGCAGATGCAGCATGTTTGAAAATAAACTATGGCCAAACCAGCGCCACATCATTTCAGATTTTAAACATCGAGCCTCTGGTTTGCTGATATATTTTTGTGTATGCAAGTGTGGACAAACACAAAGGTACTCAGTGGAGCATAGATCATTTTAAAGTTGTTTAGCCAATGCATCTGCATTGGTGCAGACTAGGAAATCTATGTGCAAGTTCTCAGGCCATGATAAATGCAGCAGAGGAGAACATTCGTTCATTCATTGCTTCATTCAATCCTGCAACCTTAATATGTTAACCACCTGGCACTGTGCTGTTACAACAATAAACAAGATGAATTAAACCCTGCCCAAACCCTGTTCTCTAGCCTCTGAGTTCTTCCAGAAAATGCTCGGAGTCTCCTCTTGTTTACACCCCAAAAAGACAAGCTAATTGTCTGTTTATTTTGCCAGTTTGCCTTAATTACAAGGCTTTCAAGGCCATTAACAGATGAAGCTGTTTACATTTCACAAGTGGGTTTGAATTCCACCTCTCTGGCCCTTCAGCCCTCTTGCCCTCTGCCTGGGGCTTAGGTGGGAGGATAAGTGGGCAAGACAACAGGATAAATAGATATTCCTCTCCACTCCTACAGAAAAAATTAGAGCAAGTGCTCTTGCAAAAGTGTCAGTAGGGTTGTATTACATCACACAGATAGTTCTAAATGCCAGTTTTTACAAGGATAAGTAATACATGTTCATGTATGATTGTTAGATGGTTTTCTGCCTGTCTGTCGTTTGTCATCTAATTATAGGACAAGAACTGGTTACTGGTAGTGCTAGACAAATTGTCGTGAAGAGGCCCAGTGAGCAAGGCCAGCACCAAATACTAGAGCCATTCTGAGAAGGGGCATGTCGGCGAGGAGACCTGGAGCTGCTTAACGACAGTAGAGAAGTGACATGTGAGCTAGCGAGGTAGACCTGAAACAGATTGAAGGTTGGAAAAAAAGTGCTATCCTAGGAGTTTATTTCCTAGTTACCCATTTCACCTTTGTCTTCACCACCACTCTCTTCTTTTATCCTCATTCTAATTTTAAAATATATCTTGTGTCTATCTGTTTGCCTTCATCCTCTACATCACTTTGGTACAGGTCATTATCTTAATTAAAATAGCCTCCTAGTGTGTTTCCTTTCTTTTACTCTTTCCCTCTTTAATCTTTATGCTGCAATCTTAATGCTGCAGCCAAATTTTTAAAATGTAAACAAGATCACATCCTTCTTCCATTTAAGCTTCTCATTTCATATAAATCTGATCTGCTTATCATGGCTGGCAGACACTACGTGATCTGGTCCTCTACCTGAGGCTCGACATAGTGTCTGTCACCTACCCTTTCCTCCACACTTTCCAGTCACACTGACCTTCTCTTGGTTCCCATGACTAACAAGGTCTTTCCCACATCAGAGCTTTTGTACTTGCTGGATAATATTAAAGTTGTAATGTTGTGTATATAATGATATGTAAATACATCATGAGAGTCAGAATTGCTGAGCATATTTTGAAATTATTAGACAGTAGACAATTCTATCTACGTTGTACACAACAAGGAGTTTTTGAAGGCATGATAAATGATTCAGCTAATTTACCCAACTTTTAATTAAAAATTCTAGAGATCTTTACAGGATACTTTCATGGTATTTTCAACCACGAAATAGGTTGTTATTAATATCAATAATGTACCCATGAGAAAACTGTGGTCCAGAAAGATTAAGTTGCTTATCCAGGACCATTCAGCTAAAGTGGTAGCATAGTCAGAATTTGAACCTAGGTTTTTTCACTTGAGGATATGGTAATTTCTCACTTGAGTCCGTACTACGTATATTAGAGAAAAGTGTTAGTTTTTACATGGCCTGAAATTACAGATATATTCAACTTTCTGTGTCTCTAATAAAATTTCACCTCTAAAATCTCACGCTTTTGGGTCTTTTTCCTATAATGTAAGATTGGATAAGTGAACCCAACCAGAAATTCCTTTAGTAGTTGCTTTTACAAAGTAATTGTGATGGTTGTGAGTCAGCTGGAGGATATGAATGTATCAGTTGGCCCCTTATTCTCCATCAGATGGTATTGAAATCTCTTTGGTCTCTCAGTATCATTGCTTTAAACATGGATTTTCAACATGACTCATTAAGTGGTTATATTATCCTAGAATACTTAAACGAAGAATACATCAGAAGTAAGTGTTAAGCAGTTGGGACTGTCAAATGGGATGCAAGATGGTTACACTTATACTGAAATCATCACTGTAAACTCCTTTGACAAGTCCTAATAGCTGCTAGAATGGTTTTTTAGGTAATAGCTCAAAGGGAAAGAATATTTAAGTAAAGGCTTTTTTTTTTTTTTTTCTTTAAAATAAATTTATTAGCATATCCTGGATGGGCTAGTCTACAGGCTAGACAAAAATCTAATAGAACTAAACTTGCTTTGGAACATTAGCAAAGTAGCAAAGTGATAGTGATTGGTTAGTGTTATGTATTTACCTCATTAGTGGAAGATGATCTTGGAGGATTAGAGAAGGGGATCGGATTGTGCTGGCTCATTTGTGAGTCACAACTCAAGCAGAATTGCTATGGGTATTAAAAGTTGACTCTCTTTTGTTCTGCTAATAATTTACTATAATACTCTGAGGATATCCATTAAAGCTGGGAATTGATCCTCAGCATTTAATTGACAATGTCTCTCTTTCCAACTCATTAGGTTAATATCAAGAATACATTCCTAACGGAGCCCAGCGGGGCTTGGAGATCCTATATGACAGCCTTTGGTTCTTGAGTGTAGGGGAATTTATTCTCTGAGGGCTGTTTAGTGAGAGCAGTGGTAGTGCAGGGAAACAGATGAACACTGAGAATATAGTTTTTTGTGCCTTTGGTTTTTCTTTTCTGTGAGATCAAGTTCTTTCACAGATCATTCTTTCAATATGCATCAGATTCCCATTCCTCCAATTCAGTGTTTATAAAAATAATGCCTGAAAAACCTAATGCTCATTTTGGCAAAATTGTGTGTATGAGGCTGTGGGGGAGGAGGTAATAGTAGAAATCTGACGAACCACACCAATGGGCAATAAGAAGATATAATATCTTTCTTTTCATATGGCCAAACCAAAGAGGAAAACATTTTGAATGAAAAGGGGAAGTTATTTGACTCATTGAACGGGGAAACAGTTCATTCTGTAGCTACTAATATTTTGTAGTTTATTAATGACCAACGTTCTTAAAAGCTCTTCTGCCGAAGATGAAGACTGATAACTGAGTCTGAAAGGGAACATGTCTCATGGATGATTACCAACTCATGAGGATGTGGAGCTGAGGTCTAACCATTATTTTTTCTCTTTACTTCTTAGCTTATCAAACTAAAAGTTGCCTCTTGCACACTTTTTTGACTCTTTGCATCAGGCATTTTCAGACAGCAAATGGTAAGGATAATAATCAGCCATTGGATCAAGGGTCTGTACATGGGAAGTGTTCCTGAAGAATATGAAGGAAATCGTGGTGTTGGTAGAATAAGACACCAGCTCAGCCCTTGAGAGACTTTAGTCAGGTCATCAGTACTGGGTGGTCCTTTTGAAGACTTGGTAAATTACAATAAATTAAACATTCATGTGCACATACACACACATTCACACATCCAAATTCAAATTTTACTCCTGATTCCTTTCAAAAGGGAAAATAGAAACAGATGATTGCTCATCCTATTTTGTTTTAAATGACAGTTAGTCTTTTTCTGCTGGTGACCTCCAGATTTAAAGTTCCTTTCTCTAGAGGAGGGGAGGAAACAGCAAATTTATACTTGAAGTCTATTAAATTTTTTAAAATGGTTTTTGTTTGCATAGCTGTTAAAATTATTGCTATTTTGGCTTGTCTCAAATTCTTCTCTCAAAAATTACCTCACTTGGCAACAACAATAACTTGGTGGCAAGTTGGTTGTCTCTATTTTACTCAGTAGTACCTGCAGCATCATGATCTGGCCACTTCCTTCTTTTCTGGGTTTATGTCCTGCCCTCTTCTTGCTCGTGCTCTAGTCACACTGATCTTTCATCTTCTTTGCCGTCTCAGGACATTTGCATGTGCTTTTAGATCTACAGCATTCTTTCCTGCTTCCCCTCTGCCTTACTAATTCTTACTCGACTCTGAGGTCTCCCCTTTAGTGTAATTTCCTTGAGGAAGGTTTTCCCGGCCCCCCTCCACACTAGGTTTCCTGTCCTATATAACTATGCTTGTCCCATAGAAGCCCGTACTTTCCTATATAGCTCCTACTACAGTTACCACTTTAATTCACTGTTTCACGTCTGTCTTTTTCATTGACTGTGATGTCCAGAGGGAAGAAAACCTGTCTCTATTGCTACCGGCACCTAACAATGCCACAGATATAGTAGATGCTCAATAAAGAATTATTCAATGAATGAACGGTGTCTATGCCACAAAGTTAATTAGTGTCACAACTGTGACTTGAGCTTAGTTCTCTAGACTTCAGGAGTCATATTCTTTACATTGCAGGGCACCATTGCATGCCTGTCATCTGGCAATGACATCCCCCTTGGTAGGAACTCATAAATGGTTTGCGGTTGTTGCTAAAAATGATGTTAAGTGAAGCAGGGACCAAATGTGTCAGTTTTAAGTGAATGCGAGGAAAGAGGCAGAAGAGAAAGGAATAAAATGTTAGGAAAGTAAGGCGGTGTAAAACTGTCGTTAGGGGTGAATTAGATAGTTAATGAGAAGGAAATGAGAAAATTGCTGAAAACAACCACAGTCCAATTGGCATTTCCACATCAGGCCCGTAGGCCAGAAACGTACTGCTTTGGTGGACAGCCCATTGTGAAGTGTTTCAAAGCTCCTGTTATTGACTTAGCCAGGTCGCATGACCTCTTTGTCCTCAGTTTCCAGTTTTGTAAGTTGAGTGTTAGACTACACAAACTCTTAAATCCTCTCCATTTGCAGACTCTGAATTTATACCCTGAATGGTTTTGCAGCTCACAGAGAACTAGATTTCAAGACCCTAACTACTGCTGTTTAAGGATAAAGAGGCTTGGGAACAGCTTCCTTTCCTAAATGTCCATGTTTTCATGATCTTTCCCATTTTTCATTATGCATGTTCTATGGCCATGAATTTACTTCTTCTTTTTCTTCTTTTTTTTTTTCTTTGCTGAGGAAGATTGGCTTGAGCTAACACCTGTTGCCAGTCTTCCTCTATTTTGTATGTGAGCCACTGTCACAGCATGGCCACTGATAGAAGAGTGGTGTAGGTCCACACCCAGGAACCAAAGCAGAATGTGCCAAACCTAACCACTAGGCCACGGGGGCCGGCCCTATGAATTTACTTCTTAATACTAGTTGTACCAGTGGTATCCAAATCTGCTAGCACTTGTACACTTGGATTACTTGGGAAGCTTGTTAAAAAGCAGATTTCTGGGCCTTACGTTTGAAGAATCTGATTTAGAAAGTCTGATATGGGTCCCATGAATGAGAATATTTATTAGGTTCCCTGGTGAATCTAAGGCAGAATCTAAGACATAGCATTCAAGAAATATTGTTTGTTTTTTTTTCCTTTGGGTGCTCTGCATTATCAAAGAATATTTGAATCAGTTTAATGCCCCTCTTATAAGGAAAGGTTGAGGTCAATAGAAAAAGTGTGTTGGACTACATCTAGGAAACATTCCAGTTCAACAGACCAAAATATGACGGCTGGTTTCTACCTTTATGCTTCTTTGGTACAATGGGCCTGGGTGACACTGGAGGAGTTAATACTGAACCCTTTTATGCACTAAGTATGAGATGGCATGTTTTACAGAAATGCAGACTTTAACCAAAGTATCCTAGCTTATTCTCAATCTGAAGTACATCTAGCTTCTTAATCTACCCTCTTTTCCACCCCTCACATTTGGCTGTGGTGTTTGTTAAAGTGTTTTTCCTTATTTCTTGTTATGCTACTGTTTGTTATTAAATAGTGGCTGTATTTTCCCTCTAGACACAACTGTGTTTTAGTAGTGGGAGATGTGACTGCCTATACATAATTGTTAAGGCACTTTGGAGTACTTCTGGAGAAACGTGACTATATAAATGAAAGTCATTATCGCTGTGCTTAAAATTGGAATTTCTAGTCTGACTTTGAGGGCTTGGGATGAAATCCACTTCTGATTGCAGGGGAATCAACATTTCATATCATTAGTGAATTGACTCATCCAAATTAAGGCCCTGATTCCGAACGTTGCTCACTTAAATATCAAAATATCCATCCAGTGGTGAAGGCAGGGAGGGAGGAACGAGTATGCGGACAGACGAGGCAATAGAACATTGAGTCCATTATGTTGACTAGTGATGTCAGGTGTGATCACACAAGGACCCCAGCAGGCCAGTTGGAGTTATATTATTGTCTTCTCTAGAGGTGCTAAAATAAATACCAAACTGGACTGCTCAGGACTCATAAGTAGGGAAAGCAAGATCTCCATCCTTTTTCAAAAGGAGGACATTTTGATTTTGTCTTAGTCAACAAAACACTTTTCCACAACTACAATTTGCACTTTGCTACCAGGTTAGCCCCCTACAATGAACACAAACTCCTCTTTTACTACACTTTCTGATCCAGCACACCATCCTCCTTATTGTAAGTCAGTCATAGCCCCTCAGGGGACTTGATGTCTCCTCTGCCTAAAATCTCTCCCCAAGGTATGATGGCTCACTCCATCTCCTCCATCAGGTCCTAGACGAGTTGCCAGTGGGACCTCTCCCTGACTATCCTTCTTAAAATGCACTGCTGTTGCCCCACTCCCAGGCATCTCTTCTTCACTTATTTGATCTTCATAGCATTTATCACTGTTAGACATGGTATAAACATTAGCTATTTAATGATTTATTGTTAATTTCCTTCCAAAAGCATAACAGCAGGGATTTTGGTCTGTATTCATTCACTGCTAGTGCTAGAAGAATGAATGCAGCATCTAGACCCATTCCTGATACTTTGTAGTCATTCAATAAGTGAATGCTGAATGAATGGATGCGTGATTGATGAATCAACAAATACGATAAACCAAATTGCATGCAAAATAATTAACAGGGATTTATCATCAGAAATGAGAGAAAAGAACCTGTGTATATATACACAATGGAATACTACTCAGCCATAAGAAACGATGAAATCCAGCCACTTGTGACAACATGGATGGACATTGAGGGTATTATGCAAAGTGAAATAAGTCAGAGGGAGAAGGTCAAATACTGTATGATCTCCCTCATTAAGTAGTAGATAATAACAACAACAAACAAACTCATAGAGACAGAGATTGGATTGGTGGTTACCAAAGGAGAAGTGGGGAGGGAGGAGGGCAAAAGGGATAATTAGGCACATGTGTGTGGTGATGGGTTGTAATTAGTATTCGGGTGGTGAACATGAGAACGTGATGTAATCCATGCAGAAATAGAAGTATAGGGCGGGCCCCGTGGCTTAGCGGTTAAGTGCACACGCTCCGCTCCGCTGCTGGCGGCCCAGCTTCAGATCCCGGGCGCGCACCAACGCACTGCTTCTCCGGCCATGCTGAAGCCAGTCCCACGTACAGCAACTAGAAGGATGTGCAGCTATGACATACAACTATCTACTGGGGCTTTGGGGGGAAATAAATAAATAAATAAATAATTAAAAGAAATAGAAGTATAATGCTGTACACCCGAAATTTATACAATGTTATAAACCAATGTTACTACAATAAACAAAAAATTAAAAAAAAAAAGACATGCAGTTTGCATGCAAAATAATGTTTTATTTGGTTAAGCCACTGATATTTGGGGATTTTTTGTTCCTACAGAATAATCTAGACTCTTGGGAATGACAAAAGAACTATTAACAGGTGTATGATATAGTGACATGGGTTTTTGTAAGATTACTTTGGCTGCAGTGAGAAAAATGGGTTGGAATAAGAAAAACCAGAGGCCTAGAGACCAGTTTTAAGGCTGTTGAAGTAATCTAAGGGAGAGAAGTTGCAGAAATCACACACATTTTACAAATATCACATAGAAGAATCGTGGCTAGGAGCAGGACCTCTGGCATCCATAGTGGGAATAGATAAAAATGAGCAGATTCAAAATATGTTTGGACAGTAGAACCAATAAAATTTGGTGACTCATAGGATATAAGGGTGTGAAAGAAGAAGACAGACATTAACGAGATTCTCATGTTTCTGTTTTTATAGTTGCATGACCTCAGCAAGATACAGAACATTGAATAGAGAATATAGTTTTGGGGCCTGTGAGAGAGAATTTGCTCAGTTTTAGATATATTGGGATTGAGATCCCTGTCTAAAATTTAAGTCTAGGTATAGGTAGACAATTGTTTAAAATTGGAGCTCAAGAGAGAGATCTAAGGCAAAGATATAGATCTGTGAAGCTTTAGGATATAGATATGGAATACAGATGGTAATTTAAGCCATAGTTGTAGATGAGATCACCCTGGGAGTGTGTATTCTATGACAAAATGCCTTTAAGCATATCACAGAATGACCTTGCTTAGTTGGCATTATGACAGAAAACTGCATGACCACATAATCCTGAAAAACAAAGCAGATAAAAAGTTTCGCAAAGTGGATTTGATTCCAGACAACTAACACTGAATCAGGGAGTCCAGAATGATACATACACTTTGATTTATTCTTATTCTTACACCAGTGACTGGACAAGTTATAAGAGAAATTATATATTCAATCTCCAGGGATAGGAAACTTAATGATCTACTATTTTAAGTTCTGTGACTTCTACAAGGGAATATATTTGCATCTTTATTTTATTCTGTCATTTGAATCAGTAGCCAGGAAATAAAGTCTAGAATTTTAACTGGAGATAAAATATTCTTTCCGTTTAATTATTTTGTAGGGATCTTAAGTGATAAGCTTAGCCATATTGCATAGCTCATACATAAATTACTTGATAAGCTTAGTCCACAAAATGAGCTCAATTATGGTGTTGCTGTTATGATAAGTTTATTTGCCTGTTCATTCAGAACCACTTTCGTTGTGTGCCTACCATAAGCACAGCAAATTAGTCAATTTGATTTTGTTTGTCACCTGTTGTGGAATAAATTATATTGATGCTATGCTCAGATATCCTATACTTTATAAATTAATGGTCAGTTATCATGACATGATTTTTATGTATCTGGACATGCCAAAGCTTATGATATTGGAGAAATATTTATCTCAGAAATTATAAATTTTAAAACTTGGGCATTTTCTAAAAATAGACTTTATTTATATTTTTTGTTTATATTGGTTTGGCTCACTTCATAAGACTATGGAAAAATCCTCTGGCATGATTATCAAATAAAAATATAAACATTCAACATTAGACTATGCATGGAAGTTAGAGAGAGACACTACTTCTGTCTTGAGAAAGCAGGAGGTTCTTTGGTACAAAGTGATTTTCAGCTTGGATTTTGAAGGATGAGTGTGAGTGTCCTAGACAAACAAGGGGACACAATAATTTCAGGTAGAAATTTCAGGTAGAGATGTAGCATGTGGAAAAGAATATGGTCAGTCCATTTCAGGGATTGCAAAGAGCCATTCAGTAAGGCTGTTACGGAGAGTGAATGTGGAAGAGTGGTTAAGTGATGAGGCCAGGAATGCTCATGTTCACCAAAATTTCAGGTTAGCTTTGATTTAAACTGAAATTGATCCCTTCCCTCCAGAGAAGGGATTATGGAATTGGTGGTTTTGAAACTCATAGTTTTTACATTTCAAATTACTCATGTTCCCTAGTCCAGAAAGAGCTGTGAGTTAGTCCTCTACAATCATCACACAGTAAAGGAGAAGCCTCTTCATAATTCTACATTAATTTGCATTTTCAACATTTCTCATAGAATAAGCTGACTTTCCCAATTGGCCCCACTTGATCATTTAAAGTCAATTAGAAGTGGTGCTCAGGAGACTGTTCCACTCTGGAGAAGTTGTAGGAACCACACGTATTTCATACGTATCAGATAGTGGAATGCTTTCTTAGAAAACGCACTGGAACTGCGTCCTAAATGTTTAGCTTCTGTCACTAATTAGCTGGTAGAACTTGGGTTTCTGGACGCATGTCAGCAGCTCAACCTCAGTCTCTTTATTTCTAAAATGGAGGAGTTGAAATAATATCTAGGGCCCTTCAGCTTCTGTATTAAACAATTTTATGATTTTACTTTCCTGAGGATTCTTAATTCTCTTGGACTATGACACATAATGATAAAAACTATTCACATATTGAATCATTTTGTTTTTCAGTCCATGTATTGTGTTAGGTTCAAGGAATGTAATATGAAAGAGAAAAACAGCAGAATCAGTCCTTATAAGCATGAAGCTTACGTCCTGTTTGGAAGAGAGAGATTTTAATGAGATAAACACAAAAATAATCTGTGAATGAAAAATACATGGGTAAGAGCTGAGAAATAATAAAGGAAAACTGCAGGGACTATGTGAACGTACAAGAGGAAGAATCTGATGCTGTCGGCTTGGGGACCCTGGGATGGCTGTGCTGGGCACTGAGCAGGGATGGCCTCTCTGGAGAAGTGACCTTTGGAGGAAAGCGCTGGGCATGAACCTGCTCAGAATGGCTTGTGACTGTGATCAGCCCTGGGGAATCAGCAGCTTCCTCAGAAGCATATGGCCTTGTGCTATATAAAGGCCAGGAAAGCAAATGACAGGGCCATATTTTATGGGTTTGCTAGAGTTGTATAATTTAAGACGTGGCAGAAATTTTATTTCAGATAGTGAAAATTGATTTGATGGCATTCAGACTTTTTTTGATTAAGAACATGAATGCGAAATTGCTTTCCTTGTAGCCTGGCTCATCGAGTATTTCTCCAAATTATGTTTCCTGATAGCAAGTATGGCTGTGCACTAGGTCCGCCCTCTTTTGTTAACACCAGGCTCATTTGTGTCATCTCGGAATAACTGCACTTGTTCATGTCTTGTCTCTGTAGTTTCTGTTTTGTCCTTTGCGTTTTGAGTCTGTGTGGCAGGACTGGATGAGTTTGGGGCGGTAAGACGGCAGCTTACCGTACTTCAAGAGGGTGTTAGAACTGGACGTAATGGGCTGAGATGCCATAACTGTTTTCCCAGCAGCTGGCCTGGTGGTCACTCAGCAGTTCTCATAGTGACATAAATGAGAACAGGCGTGCAGCATGCCGGTGGCCTTTCAGCCTGCCTGGGATAATCGAGACCAGAAGCATCTAGACTGGATCACTTGCTAATTTTAGTTAAGTCAACCCACCAGCTTAAGTCAATAAAAAATATTTTCTTGCAATTTCATTTAGAATTTTTTGCTATGTGGAGTTTGACGTACTTGTAGGTCATGCAAACGAAAATGTATAGTATATAAATGGGTTTGGAAATTAAGCCAATAATCTGAGACTTGCTATCAATTAAGGAGTCAGGAGTATATGTGGTATTTGAAGCTATGAGGATACATGAGATCACCCAGGTAAAGTGTATTCTTTACCATATTTGTTTCAGAAATGATCCCACTTTTGGGTAAGTGTACCTATTTTTCATGGGACAGAATTACCTCATATTAAATTAAGAGAAAAATATCTTCTGTCTTGGCCATTTATGAATGAACTGAAAAAATGCTGTTAAGCCTTCTAATGATTTGTTTTCCATTAAATACCTAATATGATTTTTCTATCTTCATTTTAAGATGGAATTGAAAGGAGGGCTTTGAAGGATGTGGTATTTACTTACTTTTGTCGAATAAAAAATAATAAAACTTACTACTTTTTTTGTAGATTTTTTTTAATTTTATTGAGTTCACATTGGTTTATAACATTTCATAAATTTCAGGTGTACGTCGTCGTATTTCAACTTCTGTATAGACTGCATTGTGTTTACCACCAAAAGTCTAGTTTCCATCTGTCACCATATACATGCGCCCCTTTACACTCTCGCCCAACCCCCACCCCCTTTCTCTCTGGTAACCACCAAGCTGTTCTCTGTGTCTATTTGTTTGTTCATTTTCTACATATGGGTAAAGTCACATAGTAATTGTCTTTCTCCGTCTGACTTATTTCACTTAGAATAGCATCCTCAAGGTCCATCTATGTTGTCACAAATTGCAGGATTTTACCTTTTTATGGCTGAGTAGTATTCCATTGTGTACACATACCACATCTTTATCCATTCGTCTATTGATGGGCACTTAGGTTGCTTTCAAGTCTTGGCTATTGTGAATATTTCTGCAATGAACATAGGGGTGCAGAGATCTTTTTGAATTAGTGTTTTCATGCTCTTTGGATAAATACCTAGAAGTGGAATAGCTGGATCATATGGTATTTCTATTTTTAATTTTTTGAGAACTCTCCAAAAAAGCCTACTACTTTTCAGTTGCTATCTGGTATCTCTTTGCAGGCAATGGTCTTGTCCTATTTATTGCTATAACTTCAGTGTATTCGGTGTTGTATGTAATTTATTTCTAATTTAAAAAAAATCATGCCAAAGGATTTTTTTCACCATGATCTATAATGGACCAAATCAAATAATAGTAAATAAAATATTATGCAGCCAAATATTCTAGCTGGAAAGTCTACCTCAAATTCTCTTAGGATATAATCTCTTAATATTTATTTATATTCTGTCAAGTGTATGTTATTGATTTACCATGTGGGGCAGATATGTGATTAGGTGATTGGCTTATTGCACATGCCCCTGGGATTTTAGGATACCAATGGGATCCTATGGATTGGGATTGGTGTGCAATTACATGTGGATGAACTAAATGAAATTGCCATAGTCATATAACACAACTCTTTGAGGAAAAGGCAAACTCAGTAGCAATTTTCTAGGCCATGTTTTAATTTGACACTTTTCTGTTTAGTTGCTCGCCCTCAATGCTAGAAAGATGTTAAATAATTAAGGAGAAATGTCATAAGGAATAAATTGAAAAAATATATTTGTATTCTCTTAATCTGGAGATTGTTATGGGAATATAAATAGAGCCTGGAAACCTTTTGAGGAAGGCTTAAGAACTTGGAAGACAATCTAGATTTGAGTTGTAGCTTTGATTTTTATACTTTGTGTAACTCTGAGCAAGTGAGTTAACATCTCAGTTCATTTTCTTATTTGTAAAATAGAGAAAATAACTATTTCATACTGTTCTTGTGAGGAGTGGTGATTATGTACGTACAGTGCTGACATAGAACATTGTTGTATGGGACAGTTACTTCTCATTCAGATTTGCTTCAACGATGATCTGGGATTTGTAGTGATGAAAGAAGTGATTTAACTTCTATGACAGGCATTGGATTTTTGGCCTAAACTGAGATCCTCCTGCTTTAGACAACTGCTAGACGTCATTTCTACCAATGATTTCACTGTGAACTAGCCCGCTGAACAGTAGCCAATTGAAAATAAATCTTAGTCATTTTCTTAGTCATTTCAATCTGAAGCTAAACAGCTTAGATGTATAATTGAACATTTCCTCAATCTTCCAAGCACTTAAAATTTGGATTCCTGTAATTCTGGATCAAATGGCAGCCGATCACGTGGGTCTATCCTACCTTCAGCTTCTGTTAGTGACGTGGTGGATGGTGGTTCCCACAGTCAAAGTTATCATGAAGTTGATGTTGGAGATTGGCAACAATTCTTAGATGGTAACTTTCCTCTTGTTAACAAACTGGGAGTGTCCACTGCATAAATTCAGCCATCTCACTTAGAGATGGAGATAATGATGGAAAGCCTAGATTTTGGAACCAAGCATCTTGGGTCAATTCTAGACTTCACTGCTCATCAGATGTAAGCTGTTAGTTAAGTTACTTAAACTCTCTGTGCTTTTGCTATCTCATCATTTTTTAAAAGGTAGGATTGTACAGGTTAACTTACTTAAACTATGTGGAGACCTTAGAGCAGTGCCTGCCATATAGGTGGTCAATAAATGCTAACTACCACTAAACTGTAAGCATGTTATCCACAGACTATCAAGCAATCACAGAACCAGGACAGACAACTGTCTATGTCCATTAGGGCCACTGTCCTTACCACTGGGCCACCGTCTTAACCACTGGACCACTCGATTTGCATTTTTAACAGGTAGTAAATTTCTGATATGTACAATCATAGCTGAGAAATAATCTCCTGTTGATTAGCCAGTCAAATTACTTGAATCACCTCTCTACATCCCATTCAGTACATAATCAGTGTTTATTTCAATGTTGCTATTCATTATGCAAATTAATTGCAGGAGAGCATCACAACTGGGGAGTGTGTGGCTCACGAGTTTTTATTGGTGATAATTGAGATGGGCAGGTAGTGGGAACTTCTGCTTAGCTTAATTTGGTGACACTATGCTGTATTTTGGCTAAAGTATCAGTACCATCACATTAGTTTTATTATTACTGTTAATTAGATGTGGGTGTCACAAAAGTGTTTCCACTTGTGAAGTTGACTAGGTGATGAAGTGGTTCCCCATAGTTTGATTTGTTTAAGCTAGACTGGACAAAGGTTTGGAGTCAATACACCCCAGGGAGGAGTGGTGTGAATTAGGTAATAGAATAAATGTTTTTCATTTCTTGCTACATTATTTGATAATGAAATGTGCTGATCTGCTTCTGCGGGAGGCGGCCTGTGTTCCCTCTCCAAATGAATGAAATGTTCAGGTGCATCATCTCAGTCTTTGTCCAAAAGGGAAAGCACTGTCAGCAGCTCCCGCCTGCTCAAAGGAATTAGCAGAAGAATTAACCTTCTGTGTTGGGTGGTAGTGCTGGGAAAGGTTTTTGGTTTCAACCCAAGCATGCCAACGGCTTTATACCCTTAGCTATCTGAAAGATCTAGATCTTAAGTGTTGAGTGACATTGCTATTGAAGTGTTATAGTTACATATTTTCTTCCTGGAAAAAAAAGCTCTATATCATCTCTATACCTATCTATCTATCTATCTATCTATCTATCTATCTATCTATCTATCTATCACCTATCTATCTATCTAGCTATCTATGTATCAAAGCAAAATATGCCTCATTGGTTTTGCTGCACCCATCACATAGTGGTAAAAGTCATGGCATTGTACTAAAATATATCAGGCTCTGAATCCAGCAATTAATGTATAATAAGCTATTGAAGAACTTTGGGCATGACAATCACTCTAAGCTTCAACTTCATTTGGGGGTGGGGAGTAGTAATACTGGGCATTACATGGCATTGTTAAGAGTGAATTGCAATCGTGTCTATAAAATGCCTAGCTAAGGCAAGCATCCTACATATGTTGGTTTGTCATTTTTCTGACATGACATGGACCATATTCAATCAACTGAATTTGAAAAACATTGATTACCTCCTCAGAACTGTGCTTGATGCTGAGGAAACAGTGCCAGATAAGATAGACATGACTTGAGTCCTGTGGAACGAACAAATTACCACGAAGACACGAGGACGAGAGGAAGACATGCTGGGTAAGCTTATAGCAAGGGGACTCAGGGCCCAGAGTTCAAGGAGCACCTCCTTCAAGTGTTTTCAATCTAGGATATGAAGCCTGAGTAGGGGAGTTAGCCAAGAGAAAGAGAATTCAGGAAATAGAGTGTTTCTAACAGAAGGCACCAATTATACGCATCTTTGAGTAAGTGAATTTGTCAAAAATAAAAACTTAATTTTTATTTTATGGAGGCATACTCGCCCACCAATAACAATTCCATGTGCATTGTGGGGGACACTAAAGCATGAAGGTATGGTTACAAGTGGTTCTGTGACCAAGGAATGTATGTTATATTAAACAGTAACTTTGGCATGATAAATAAAGTATTTTCACCATGCACTTGCTCATGCTGAAGAACGGTAATACAATCTACTCTAGGGACTAGGGAAAATATAGTTAAACACATGTGGCTTCACCATCAGGCTTTAAGGACCAAACAGATTTATTAAATGTTTTCTACGTGCCAGGCTCTGTGCTAAACACTTTATATGCAATATCTCATTTTACTCCATGAGGTAAGAACTGTTACTTTTGCTTATTTTTGAGAAAAATAAATGGATATTTAAAGTCCGTATATCATTTGCCCAAGGTGACAAAACTAGAGCTGGATACAAAGCAAGAGAGACTTTGGCACCTTTGTTATTAACCATTAAGCTACTCCAAACTATTAGATGTCCAATTGCCTACAGATCTGAGCTGAATTGAGCTGGGTTAAACATTGCAGGGAGAGAAGGCACATCATTTAGTTTCCATAGAAATTCCAAGTAACGGATGGAAAAGAGCCTAGGCAGTGGAGCAAGGAATTCAGAAGCTGCATGACATGGTACAGGTTTTTGAAACTCTCTGAGCCTCAGATTCTTTTGAAGTGGCAATATTAATAATTTTCACCCCCTTCTGTAGGTTAGGAGGATGAAATAAGATATTATGTATAACATGCTGAGGGCACTACTTGGCACAAAGGACGTGTCACTTCCCATATCTACCCAACCATTTAAGTTTTCTGAGGGAAAACTCTATGTGATCCTTCACAGAGCAACATCTCTGAATGATTACTAATATTATGGGGATTGTTGAGGGAGTTCAGTAAATAAATATCCCTCTTCTCTGCCTAGGTTCTCAACTAATTGAGAGATAAGTCAAAAATAAAAGAAAATACTAAGGCACTTAGAAGAATAAAATAATGCCTTTATTGGTGATAAAGACAAGATTGGGGAAGATAGCTTAGTTTGAGCATAATAACTGAACCTCATATTGGACAGACTTACCATCCAGTCAAAAACAATGCTGGATGGGTAAGACTTACAGCATGGAGGAGCAAAGGAACACCTGCTCCCCGTGGACGGCTTGCTCCCAAAGGGAAAAGACTAAATATTTTATTTTTCCCCAATTTAACAACCATACCTCAGGAGATGCAAAATGGATAAAAGGAGTCAAGTGAAACCGAGACTATTGCCCTAACTTTCTAGCCTATAGTGTCAGGAGCGGAGAAAAAGTATTTCCCTCATTATAAATCATAGTTGTGGTTTATCTTACTTTTTTCTGGATTAATGTTCCTTTGGTGAGACCGTCCATTGGCGAGACCCCTGAAACTTCTACAAGATGTAATGGTACTCAGGAAAAAAACCAGAAATAAGCAGGAGGCATTCTCTGTGATTAAATCAGTTAAGCAAATTTCTTTGCTACAAGATTTCTCACAGTCTTTACTATGTTAATGTTCATATGTTAATGTTCATATTGTATATATGCAAGAAGAATATATGGGACATAGGATTTTCTATATTTATTGACCATGGAATGTCTTTTTAAAGAGTCTCACCCCACAAAACACACCAGTTTACGTGGAATAAGCAATCCCCTGATGACAGCCGTCGCAGGCATTTATATTTCTTGATCCTTTAATTTAAAAATTATGAAACACGTGGTATATTATTGCTCTACGAGACTGCTGCTCTATTTAGATGACCTACAGCACATGAAAACAATATGCTTAAAATGAAAATCATCAATTCTCCCCACTCCTCTCAAACCAATATAAGCACGCCTTTATTTCCCCCATCTCAATTAATGGAAGCAACATGTAGGTGTGTTGTGAGGATAATACCTAAGAGTCACCTTCATCTCAACTTTCTGCCTCCAGTCCTCCAAGCCATGTAGTTGGCCACCATATTGTGTCGATTCTACCTCAGAAAGGAAACTGGAAGTTTCTTTGTAAATACACTGCTCCTTTCTTTGGTTCAGACCCTTTACAGCTCTCTCCACTGCTGGAATTTCCTCCTTTATGTTCCCATAGCAATTTGTACAGACTTCTATTATAGCACTTAGCAAATTGTATGATAGCCATTTGAGTGTCTGTATCCTCTGCTAGGCGGTGAATTCTGAGACGGAAAATATCATGTATCATTATTTTTCATCTATTCTTACCATAGAGCCAGCCACCTGCACTATACTCAGTAATGATAGTTAAATAGATAAATTAAGACATATATGCCATTCACATCTTTTCAAGCCTTTTAAGACTAATTGGAGATAAACCAGTGAATCCCTGTTTGGACATGTGGCCATTATTCCTCAGATTGGCAACTCATGTTCAGAACAGATTTTTCTAGTTCAAATTGCTAAAAATTTTGAATAAATTGGTAAAAATCTGTCTTGAGAAAATGTATACAAAAATCTTCAATATATTTTATATTTTAAGTTTATATTTTGATGAAGGCTATTATAAGTCTTACAAGAGAAGTACATAGGGTAAAGTTTGAAATTTGAAAATTCTAGTTGTATATTAATGAAAAGAGAAAATTCCAGAAACTATAGACACAGTGTGATTCTATTTATGTAAAACAGAAGTGTGCATGTACAAACACACACACACACACACACAAATGAAAAGTAAAAGGACTAGAAAGTATTATATAAAATGTAGTTACATCCAGGCAGAGGAGGGAATGGAGAGCATAAAGGAGGCAATGGAAAGAGACTTCTGAGTCAATCCTCCATTTCTCTAAATTTTTCTCCGACCCTTAACACTCTGGAACAGTAGTTTTGTTCCCTTCTTCAGCTCCCTAATTTTCTTATCAGCCTTGTCAATTCTTCCATGCAATCCACCTATTGAGCTTTTAATTGCAACAGAAATCATGGTTCTATTTCCAGTATTTCCCCTTTTTAAAAAAAAATTCCATAAAAGCCAGTTCTTGTCTTATGGATCCGATCACCCTCTTAAGTGTCTGAGCATGTAATTTTAGCCCTCTTAGAATCTTCTTTTTGCTCTGTTAACTCTGCGGTCTTGCATACCGTATTTCTTCCTGTGCATCGCCTTTGATAATTTTCATGGTGCTGTTTTGCAAATGTTTGGTAAATCTAGATTGCCTTCTCATCTTTAGATTGGAAAATAACTGCTCTCTGATGCTGACGAACTGATTTGCCTCTGAGAGTGCGGAACGGCCTGAACATGGGAGGGAGGAATGAATGACCGCTTTGTTCTGCGCCAGGAGGTCGCTTTCCATTCACATTTCCTTCTGCTCCCTCGCTCAATGCTTTCTCCTGGGGCAAAGATGTCAGTTGCCCCTTCTCTGTATACCTTTCAGAAATACCTCAAAATTCCTAACAAACCCTCCAGTTTTCTAAATGACGTGATGTAGCATGATAGCTAAGGACGTGAGCTCAGGAGTCAGGCTGACAGGGATAGGATCCTGGATCTGCTGCTTACTAAGTGTGTCTACTTGAGCAAGTTACTAATTTCTTCAGAGCTTCAGCTTTCTTACCCGTAAAATGGGGAAAAAAATACTAGTATCCTTCTCATAGGCTTATTGTGGGGATAAATGTTAACCCATGTTAACAGTACCTGGCACACAGCAACTACTCATAAAAGGCAAAGTAGTGCCATTCTAATCCTCTTAAGAAAAAAAATTACTTTTCTTTCATTTGGAGAGATTTTAAAGTTGGGCTTAGCTGCCTGGGCTCAGTCTACCCTTTTAAGGCCATTCTATTTTAATCTAATGTTCTAATTCTCATTTGCTGCATGTAGACCAGAGACTGTATGTTTCAACAATCCTATCAAAGCCCCGTTAAGAAATGCATGAAGCAGTATGCTTGTTTTCCCTTCTGTTGAGATGATGACTTTGCCTGCCCCATGATTACAGTTGTCATGAACAGAAAGTTTTGCAAGATAGGTGAAATTTTGATGCAAGATTATAGGAGCCCAAACATATTTTTCATTACTTCTGCCAATAGTAGATTTAAAGAGAGCATATCCTGCTTAGGAAGAAATCACACAACCAGGTACAGATGCTAACGAACATATATTTGTGTTTAATGAATTTGATATGGCTCTTCTTTGCTGTATTCATGCAGCTTCATGATCTGGCATCCCTTATTTCTCTAACATCCTTTTAACTCTGTAATTCCCCTCTCTTCCTTCAATTCCAGCAAACTGGCTTCCTGGCTCAACCTGTGAACCTGTTGAGCATCCTTCTTCTATAGGGACTTTGCTTTTGTTCTTCTCTTGCCTGGAGCACATGCTCCAGATATCTGCCTGGCTGATTACCTTGCCTCTTCCAAGCCTTGACTCAAATCTCATGTTGTCCATAAAGTCCATCCTGATTACCCTATTTAATACTGTAACTGCTGTCCCCCTGACTCCTCTCCTCTTTCCTTGACATATTTTTGTGTTCTTCAAGATCTCTCACCTTATAACACACTAGATAATTCTCTTCTTTACTATGTTTCTCGTAATATAAGCTCCAGAAAGGCAGGACATTTGCTGTTTGTTCATTTATGTACTTCCAGTGCCTGAAACAATGCCTGGCCCACAGTACGTGTTCACAAAATGGTTTGCAAATGATTGAATAAACACCTGAAATTTTTACAATGTTATAAACCAATGTTACTGCAATAAAAAAAAGAAAAAAGAAATTTCTTCCCCATTCCATTGCGCAATCAAATAAAAAATTTTTCTTCAAAAAAAAAAAAAAAATGTAGATTGATGAGCAACTCACTAATGCCAGGTGTGAAATTTTTTAGCCTATTTGTAGAAAAGGACAATCAAAATGTTGCCAGTGGTGCCAATCCTGCCATCACATTGTGAGTTATTAAGGAGACTGAGCCATTTTTGTTTGCTTCTACTGAGTAAAACATTTATTCCACAACTAAGCATATTGGCAAGAAAATTAGTGACACGTTACAATTAAGGCGATAGTACAGGCCTTCTGTGGTCAATTTCAGGGGTCATGTTGGGTAATCATGTCCTCTCTCAGGGTGAAAATATCAGGAGATCCTCCATCGTACAATTGCAGCGATGCTAGGGCAGACACGCACGAGCTCTGTTCCTTCCATTGCTGCGATCTTTTCTAACAAGTCTGTTTATTTTTGCTTTGCGTAGATGGATCCGTGGGTTTTACAAAGAGTCGATTCAGATCATTAAATCCTACACAAGGCTGAATAACAAAACAGAAAAATCTGTCCACAAAATGCTAAAATCCTTCCTCTGACTCAGAACCTTACTTTTCTCAGTTTTTGAGTCATCACGTGGAAGATGGCTTTATTTGTTTAATTCCAGATTTATGGTGCCTTTTTCCTGAAATGGATGCGTGCAAGGAGGAAGCATTTATTGGGTGAGAAAGACTGGGTTTTAATTTGGAAAGCCATAAAAAGCTTAAATGTTTTTCTCAACTTCAAATGAAAGAAAGAGAGATTGATTAGTTATATTGGGTATTAGGTCTTAAAAGCTTTTGTGAGTTTTTGCTAAACCAAAAGTATCCATAAGCAATGCCTAATATTAGAATAGCAAGAGTAGAAAAGGGGAAAGAGCAGGTCAGCTTTAAAGATAGTGGTCCATTTTAGCTAGATGTGGATACTCTCATGTGACACTACTTCCAAAGGTCTAAACTGATAAGAACCCATCATTTGAGGAGGGGCACAAAGGAACTGCTTTTAGGATAGCCATGGAGTGAGGGAAGGAGTTAAGCATCTCCTAATTTTGAGTCAGGCAACCCCATAAATCTTCATCAGCCTCCCTTAATGGCTCCACAGGTGAATTAAGTTAAAAACAGTATTCTTACTGTGCAATGAAGTTTCAAGATAAATGTCTCCATAAACATATAATCTGCATAAAATATGTTCTCTTTTGTTTGTTTATTGCGGTAACATTGGTTTATAACATTGTATAAATTTCAGGTGTACATCATTATACTTCTATTTCTGCATGGATTACATCATGTTCTCAATAAGAGAACTTCAAGTGGTGTCTCCTAGCCCCATTTCCAGTATGTTTGCAACTCCTAGGTTCACAGTGAATAGAAATCCTAGGGCCATGCCTGCCCGTGAAGTGTACTTTAAGGTACATCCTACAAAAATGTTGGTAGGAATCAAGCAAAGAATTCCCACAGGCTGTGGTTGACAGTGGTGTAGGAAGTAAGTCTCTAGGGCTTACACTGCCTTAGTATTGAAGCTCAGAAGGAAGACAAAGCTAATTTATTGGCACCAAAGAGTCACCACATTGAAATTGGCTGTCTAGACTTTCTCTTACAGTTTCTAACACAATCAAATAAAACCATTGTGACCACACTTTTCTACTCTCACTTTGTTATCCTCTTCCCAAACTACAGAACCACACTTCTCACTTACTATGACCTCAGGCTGAGGTACTCAGAAGACCAGCCAAGAAATATATAAGCATGCCAAGCAACAAGCATGTCATGCAATTGTATGACACAATACATCTTAAGGTAATGGTCTACTTCTTTTTGCCAATAATATCAATTTGCTCTGTAATGTATACAGTTTTGAATGTCTGAGTGTTTACCAGAATGTCATTAACATTGTCTCTTCCAGAAAGAAGAAAGTGTGCATTTTTAATTTGCCTTGTATAAAGCCACACACACAAAATTTTATTCTTCGGAAAACGCTTTATTGAAACTTTATAATTCAATTTAATTTAATTCACCAAGTATTTTTCTGAGCACATGCTCAGCACATGCTTTCCTAGGGAAAGAGAAATGTATAGAAAAATTAGTCTTCTTCTCAAGGAACGATAGATCTAAAAACAAATTGTAATATAAAGTGATAAGGACCATAATGAAATTAAGTACAAGGACCAGAGGTAGTACAGAAGAAGACATAAAAATTATATCTGGTAAAGGAAGATGGGATAGGGAAGCTTTACAGAAAAGTGTGTTTTCTCTTCCATCCTTAGCAGCTAGAACAGTGCCTGACAGACAATAAGTACTATAGAATTATGAGTCAGTTTTGAAGGCAAGGTAAGGTTTAGCTTTATAGGTGTGTTAGTCAACTGTGGCTGCTGTAACAAATTACCACAAACTTGGTGGCTTAAAATAGCAGAAACGTATTCTCTCCCTGTGCTGGAGGCCAGAATTCCAAAATCATTTTGAGCCAAAATCAAAACATCGACAGGGCTCTACTGAATCCAGAGGCTCCTGGAGACAAGTTGTTCCTAGCCTCTTGCCTCCTGGTGGCTGCTGGCATTTCTTGACTTGTGGCCATGTAACCCTGATCTGTACCTCTGTAATCACATTGCTTCCTCCTCTTCTATGTGTGCTTCAAATCTCCTTCTACCCCTCTTTTATAAGGATACTTGTGATGACATTTAGGGCCCATGCAGATAATCCAGGATGGTCTCAAGATGCTTAACTTCATCACATCTGAAAAGACGCTTCCCAAATGTACAAGTTCTAGAAATTAGGACCTGATATCTTTGGGGCCACCACACAGCCCACTACAATGGACAAAGAAGAAAACCCTAAGAATATAGGTTTAAGGGCCTGTCATTGTTCTAGGCAACACGTTAGAGAGAGAAAAGAAATAGTCTTCCACAAGATACGATTTTTAGTAAATGAATTCGTGATGATGGTAAGAAGTTATACACAACGCTCTCCCTAGCCTAGGACAATCCTATAATATTTGCTTCCTAAAAATTCATTCTATATTTATTCCAAATCCTACATAGATTCAACATTGTACTTAATATTCAAGGTTACTCATAGTTTCTCCTTCAATTACGTGATGAAATTTCTCTGCTCTCTCCTTCAAGCTTTCAATCAATCATTCATTCATAAATTCATTCAGTGCAAATTTGAGTCAATGATGTGAGTCATGTACTATGTTCTAGGGATGCAAAGATGAGAAAAAAACATACTTAAAGAGTATCTGGGGGCCGGTCCCATGGCTTACTGGTTAAATGCGCGTGCTTCGCTACCAGATTTGGATCCCGGGCGCGCACCGACGCATCCCTTGTCAGGCCATGATGAGACCGCGTCCCACATACAGCAACTAGACGGATGTGCAACTATGGCATACAACTGTCTACTGGGGCTTTGGGGAAAAAAAGGAGGAGGATTGGCAATAGATGTTAGCTCAGGGCCAGTCTTCCTCAGCAAAAAAAAAAAAAAAAAGAGTATCCAGCTCAGATGAGTGATGCATCACTCAATATCTAGTAAATGAGGAATGTGCAACGTGCTCTGGTTGCTTCAAGTTCGGTATAATCTAATAGTGCTATTATGGAGGTGACAATTTTCATGAGATTCTGTAAGGGTAATTGAGTTTACAGGGCAGCATGGAGGGGAAGGGAATTTCAGGCAGTTGGAGCAGCATGAAAAAGATGCAGAGTTACTAAGAATTATGGATTTGGGAGGGTCAAGTAGCTCGATTCCCCTAGAGTATGAAATGGAATTGGTGGTGGAAGATTAAGGTAGAGAGGTAGGCATGAAAGGACCATGAAAACCTTATTCCTCATGGATAGGCATGAATCTTGAGTATGAGAAAAACATTTCCTTATTACCTAATTTTACTGGTTGGCTAGTGGAGTGGGTTTATTGATATCAGAATGCCCCTCCTTCACCCAGACAGGAGACCGACACCCTTCAGATGAAGGGACCTTCCAAAGACTGCCCATTCTGTAGAGTTACCCTCTGACTTTGGTCACTTCTCTCTAATTGTATGCAACATTATCTGTTTATGATCCATGATGGCACTCTAGGCATTCATTAGTTTGGTATTTGAATGTTAAATTATGGAAATTTTTTGAAACATCCTCTCTCATATTTGAAAATATTTAGTGGTACAAATGGATGCATTTTAGAGGTGAATTACCATGTGTACATTTTGTAGATGACTTTTATAGCATTTTTTCTATGTTAACTAGACCTGGGTTCATAAAATTGTACTTTCTCCTGTGGTGGCTAAAGACATTACTAATGCCTCCCGCTGATCCGGAAGTTGAATTTCTTTCAGTGCTCTGTGGGCCATCAGGCTATCAGACACTTCAGAGAAAACAGGGACTGAAATTTGGATTTTATAGGCTAGAAGAAGAGTCAGCACAGGGCAGCACACTGGTGTGGGCTGTGATTTGATAGAAGCTTGGGTTTAAATCTGAATTCTAACATTTGCTACCTCTGTGACTTTGGAGAAGTCATCTCATCTCTCTGAGTATCAGTTCCTTGTCTGTAAATGAGGATAACAATGTATGTATCATCAACAACTATTTACATAGGTATGGGCAGCATACAAGAAATCCACAAGGGCTAGTGACCTCTACATTCTTTTACTACCCGTTGACTTAGTGAATGTAATGGTTATCTGAACCTAAAGTCACAAAGAACTATATGGAAAGCACTATCTAACTAGACCTTCCGCCGAGGGACTCAGCCAGCCATGACCCCTGCAGGAAGGGAGCCAGGAATATAAATACTCTGACCTTTCTCTCCCTCCTTCTGATGTTGGGCCAGTTTTCCCCATTGGTTGAACCCAATTGAAAGCCAGAAGACAAGGGAACTCATAATCTACACAAGTTCACAGATAAGGATGGGGAAGGATGAATAGTAGATGTATCTGGACAAATGGAAGTTGTCCCCCACATAGTACTAACTGCTTTCTGGGAATCTATGAGAGTTAAATGAGATAATGCAAGTAAAGTATTTTGCACTGGCCTTAATATGTTAGCCATTATAAAAATAATATAAATAGCTTTTCTTTTCTTTCTAAATTTTTTATTAAAAATTAGCTGTTTTAATAAAACAGCTCTAAATTAACTTGAAAATTAGCTCTAAATTTTAGCTGTTAGCATAATTCTGTCTTTTTTAATGTTTAGATTTGTATTTATCTACCTATAGAATTTTTTATGGGAGATCTTTGTTAGAGCCCTGAGTTAGACATTCTTGTGGCTACCGAGTGTAATAGTTGTTTACGGAATATGCAATGTAGGACCAGAGGGATCTGGGTTTAAATTTGCAGTTCCATCGCTTCATGTTTATGAGAACTTTACAAACTGATTAACTTCCTTCAGCCAGATTTTGCAGTTGTAAAGGAAGGATGCACTCCCATGTGAGTTTGCTGTGGGATTCCATGAGCACTTGCTTACACCACACCACACAAACGCCAGCCCCGTGCTGACTAAATTGTCCATTTCCTTCCTCATGCAGATGCCCTGTCCTGTCCACTTCAATGTGACTCAGATTGCCAGGCAAGAAGATACTTGTCTAATGCCTTCAATGCTGCACATTCCACCTAAAAAACGAACCACCTGCTGTGCTTTATCTACCTTTTATATAATTAGCCGTAATAAGGATTCTGCGGTCTGAAGTTAGCTGACAGATTTGTTGGTGATGTTAGGTGGCAGTTAGTTGGTGAACTAACCTGAGGAGAAACTAGCTCAACTCTTTCTGAACAGGAGGGTCTCCTGTGGAGTTAATGGGTTGTAGAAACTTGTTAAATCAGCAGACATATCTCAGAGACCCACTGCAAAGAAATATTTTATTAGACCAATGTTACTGCAATAAACAAAAAATTAAAAAAAAAAAAAAGAAATAGTGAAAAAAAAAGAAAGTTATGAAGGTTTATATGAAGCTTACTGATGGCACTAAAAACGGACTAAGTTGTATTTGCTTTGTGTGTGTGTTTGTGGGGAGATTAGGGCAAGGGTTCTGGAAGGATCCCCACCAAAATATGAATTGTGCTTGTGTCTTGGTGGTTGGATTAGGGGATATTTTTATTTTTTTTATTATCTGAATTTTTTCTATCACTCTCTTTTTAAATAATATTTTGCTTCATTAATAAGAGGAAAGTAATAAAATCATTTTACTTTAAACTGTGCTTGTAGTGGAAAGGAGTAATTCAGAGGTTATGCTCAAGAAACAATAGGAGACATTTAGATTGCATTTGGAGAAAAAAAATCTCTAATTTTTGAAAAAAAAAATTGAGCCCCATGGTCAAAACATGGGATAACATCGTTTTCTTTCCTTCTTTTTTTTTTTTTTGTGAGGAAGATCAGCCCTGTGCTAACATCTGCCAATTCTCCTCTTTTTTTTGCTGAGGAAGACTGGCCCTGTACTAACATCTGTGCCCATCTTCCTCCACTTTATGTGGGACAACGCCACAGCATGGCTTGCCATGCAGTGTGTCGGTGCGCGCCCGGGATCCGAACCAGCGAACTCCGGGCCGCTGCAGCAGAGCAGCATTCAGACTTGTAGATAAATATTTACTTTATACTAGTAGTTTTTTTGACTAAGTAGAATGGAATGGAAGAGAAAATGGTACTTAATTTTTCCTGGGTGTGTCAATGGAAAAAGCCATTTTGGGGCAACTTGAAGTACAAGTCTGATTTGGTGGCGAGAGTAGAGAGGGTGCTTTAGTCAGAGGGAAGGCCGTAAGAAAAAGCTTGATTGCATCTGAGTGAATGATACAATAAAGATACATATCGTCTGTTATGAAATTTGTAACTCCTGACGTTTAAGACCAGTATAGATGAATGCATTTTTCAAGGATGATTTAAATGTAGCCTTTTATGAAGACAAGACAGGAAATTAACATCTCCTCTATTGAAAAGAGGAAACAGAGACATAGAAAATTATATGATTTGGTAAAAAAGCTCATTTGACCTCATCTTAGCTAAATTAAGAAGAATTTCTATGTGGTCAGGGTGCTTTCCCAACTAGTCTTAACATCTCCTTCCTGATTTTTCCTTTCACTTCTGATACCTTTCATGCACCAAGTGGCCACAGTTGAGAGCTTTTGCTCCCTCCCAAATATCTCCATGCCAGAAGAAGGCCAACCTAGGAAAATTCCACCTCTCCCCCTTCCCTACCCATCCCGCATGTCCCCAAGAAGGCAGCTAGGCTCCTTTACCCTACAGATTCCTTGCACTGGAATCAACTTTACCTTTCCCAGGGCTACACTGAAACAACATCATATAATGAAAGTTTTCTCCACCGCTTCAGATATTTGCCTATTCCTTTGGTAAACACAAAGGACCTAAGATAGCCATGTCAGGGAGGGAAGTAGAAATAGCTCATGCTGTGATGCTATAACTGCAAAGGATAATAACAATAACAGTTAGCATAATTATCATTATGCGCCAGACACTGGGCTGAGTATTTTGGATAAAATGCCTCATTTAATGTTACAACAACCGCATGAGGTAAATGCCATTATTCCCATTTTATAGATGAGGAATGTTGCAGCCAAGGTTACATACTGGTAAGTGATGGGACTAGAATTCAAACACAAACTTGATGAGCTCTTACATGGTATGCTATACCTGTTGTAGGCCAGAGAGCTTATCCAGTACTGAGGTCTCTTCTTATCTCTTGGGTAGTGTGCTGATGGTATTTGGTTCACAAGAAAATAAAAGACGATCAAGCTCATTTCTGTCTTCATCTTTGCATACAATTTTCCAGAACAAAGTGTTATAGGTATTACTGGCTATCAAGGACTAATTCCATACCTCATCCTCCACACCTCAAAAACCAAACTGGGTGCTTGATTCAATGTGCATTTCTTTAATGACAAATGATCTTGGGCATCTTTCATGTGCTTATTTGCCATCTGTATATCTTCTTTGGTGAAGTGTCTAATTAACGCTCTTTGAGTATCTGTTTGTTGTGTCTAATGTTGTAATTGTCCAAAGCCAATACGCTTGCAGGTTTAAGCACTGAAAGATCTACTATAAACATCATGTCTCTGGCATCTCAAGGCTTTATTTCTCTAATTCTCTCCCACACCAGGGAAGAGGAGCAGTCAAACGTGGAGTAGGTTGATATACCAAGCACGATATTGTTCTATCAATTTCATCAGCCAGACGCTAGGCCTGATGAACATAAAGCTAAATGGTCTTTGCTTTTTATGTAGTTACATGCATTTGGGACCCTGCTGAGGGTATTTTTCTTAGTAACAGTGCCCGTGAGGAATCTGAGTGCTCTGGAATTTGTCATTACCATTCAACAAATGGGGACAGGAAATTACCAAAAAAGAGGACATATCTAAGTAAAAAAAAAAGCAAATAAAAAAAGACTTATAACCAGAAAATGAGAAAGATGATAACACATTAATTTATACAAATACAAATTTATTCCCATTAGGACAATTACTAGGTGATTATTTTAAAAACTGAAATCACCCATGATCTGTAAAACAGGTTAAAATAAGGGTTTGGATGGGACCACACAGTCTTCAGTATGATGAATCCATTTTCAATCATGAACTCATAGGATTTTTAGAGTCAGTAGAGTTGTCTTATGGGAGTTTCAGTCCACAGATGGGAAGATTATCCCCAGAGAGACCAACTTGCTATGTGACCTCAAGTTGGTCATGTAGTAGATTGGTATATAATATCTGGTTATCTTTTATTGCTTGTTTGATTTTTCCCCTGGAGAGAGCACTCTTTCAAATGCATCACTTGAAAAAAGAAAAAAAGTTTGTTAACAAGACTGGCTCCTCTACTCTAGAAGGACAAATTTTTGAGGGGCGAGATGTATTCCTGAATTTAGCACATAGCTTGTTCCAGGTTAGGTCCTGTTTAAATATTTGTTAAGTGAATGAACTGAGGAAATACAACCATCAAGGTTTTAAACCACATCCTTCCTTTTCTTCCCTAAACAATGCAAAGAATCAGAGAATGTTCATTGCTTTTCTCTTTAGCAGCAGACACGTTGTTTAAAAGGAACTCTAGATCCAGTCAAGGAAATGTTCACTAGTGTTTAGAGCTAAATCTTACCTGTAGTGAGAAGGGAATGAGTCCATGTCATCCACAAGCAGTCTGGTCAATGAAGCGCCTGACTCCAGGGTGGCCTGATAGAGCTCTTAACCTTGAGAGTTGATGGGGAAATATTATGTTTGGTGGTTAAATTAATGCAGAGGAAAGTTAAATGACCCAGGCTAAGTCTAACAATGAGTATATTCATTCATTCATTTAACGAATATTTAATGCAACGCCACTGTTTGCTGGATGCTGGCAGTACATAAAGAAATACAAAATAGAGTCTCTGATCTACAAAAGGTCATATCCTATTAAGGAGGACAGACTCATAAGCTCTTAATTATAATAAGAAGTTATAATTCTGTAATGATGGTTTTTTTAAAGTCTTGTGGTATAAAGAGGAGGAAGTAGTTTTCTTGTTTGTTTGAGAAGGATATAAATTTAGAGAATATTCTCAAATAATGTGTTATTTGCCCTTGGCCTGGAAGGATGAGCAGAATTTTACCAATAAAAAAAGTAGAAGACTTCTTGCAGAATTGAACCTTCAGATGTTTTTCAATCACTTAAATTTTCTGACTTTCATGGTCCTTAGTGAAACAAATGATATATTGAAATGTTCAGTAAACACCAACTCTGTGCCACGGACTGTGCTAGGTGAAGGACATACAATGGGTAAAGTACTGTCCCTGTATTTAGATTCAAATGTATAGTCCAGAAAGGGAGGCAGTCATAGACACGAAGAATTATTATAGAACAAGTCGAGAAATTTATTCTGTAAAGGGTTCAATAGTAAGTATTTTAGGCTTTGTGGGCCATACAGTCTTTTTGGGGACTACTTGACTCTGCCATTGCAACACGAAAGAAGTTGGAGACAGTACGCAAATGAATGGATAAGACTGTTTTCCAATAAAACATTATTTACAAAACAGGCAGCAGGCAAGGTTTGGACCATAGACTGTAGTTTGCCAATCTTTGAAATAGAGTGTACTAATGACTTCATGATAGAGGCAAGAAGAGAGGAAAACTCAATTACTATTTATGAATAGTTTAAAAAACAAATACTGAGGGGTCGGTCTAGCGGCATAGTGGTTAAGTTCGCATGCTATGCTTCTGCAGTCCGTGATTCGTGAGTTTGGATCCAAGGCACAGACCTATGCATGGCTTATCAAGCCATGCTGTGGCAGGCGTCCCACATAACAAAATAGAGGAAGATGGGCACAGATGTTAGCCCAGGGCCAATCTTCCTCAGCAAAAAGAGGAAGATTGGCAACAGATGTTAGCTCAGGGCTAAGTTTCCTCACCACAAAAAAACCCCGAAAAACAAACAAACACCTAATAGATAGGAAGAACTGATCATCTTTGTCAACCCAAATGAAGAGGCAAACTGAGGCAAGCTCAAATTACCAGAAATTTAGCTTATTCGGGAATAGTAGAAGAACTGCGTTTTCGGGAAATGAATGCTGTGTCTGTTGAGGGTTTGGGGCAGGCTGTATTTATGAGCAAAGAGTGCAAAGAGGGAGTCCAGCCAGAGTCCAAGCAGTAAGTTCGTTGGCCTGAGGATGGGGAGTGATTCTTGCTGTATGTTCATTGGTCTGGAGGTGTTTATCGGTCTTCTGTAAATCAGGCATTTAATGGAAATCAGTCTCTCAGTTCTTAACTTCGTTCTTCTGAGAGCATATGCGTGAGATTCTCTATTTCATATCCTCCGGTTCCACTGTAGATTCAAATCTTTTTAAAGCTTCAGTAATAAAGAAATTCAAATGAAAACAACCTTGTGGTATTAGTTTTCACCCTTCAGATGAGTCAAAGGTTTAAAAGTGTGTCAGTGTTAGAATTTGGCAAAAGTATCTAAATTTGTGCAATTCTTCTTGAGAACCATCTGGCAAAAGGTAAATAAAAATTTAAAAGATATCATGCATAGAGCTCTTGGTATGCTTGGCTCAATACATCATTTTTTTCCTCTTCAGGCCTCATAACCATTATGTAGGCAATATTATTACCTCTATTTTACAACAGAGGAAGTTGAGACTTGAACTTGTGAATTGTTCACTTAGTAAGCATCAGAGACAGAATTTGAACCTAGGCAATCTGCCTCTACTCTTAACCTTCAACACACTGTAACTTACTAGCTCCTTGCCATAAAAATTTAATATCTGCATTCTTTCCATTGCAGCGATTTTGTAGCCAGGAATTTATGCAAAGAAAAGAAAACAAGTGTACATGATTTAAGTGTGAAGTATTAGAAACTCTTTAAATGTCCATCAATGAGGAATTGAGTAACCGTTAAGAATAATCCATCCACATAATTGAATATAGTATAGCTTTGAAAAGGGTGAGGTAGAGCTAAGGGTATAGACTTGAAAAGATGGCCATGTACAAGTTGAATAAAAAAATCAGGCTATGCATTAATTTGTACTGTATGACTCCATATGTATATAATTAATATACTGCATAATATATTAATACATAGATACATTGAAAAGACTTGAGAGATATGCAACAAATTCATGGCATTGGGTGTCCAGTGGGTGTGGGAGTACATATCTGACTCTATATATGTCTGTATACATTTAAGCAAACATGCCTGAATGACTTTTTTACTAGTTTAGAATATTAGTTCTGTTTAAGAGGGAAAAAAATTAGGGAAAATCTCTTCGTTTCCCATTGCGCATTATTTCCTTGGACTTGGAACTGGTGTCTGGAGTGTTTTGTCCTCTGTTGAATCACATTTCAATGGCCATTTGCTACTTTGGGGCTACCTTGGAAAGCAATCACCGTGTACTTTGCTTACAGCCATTTTATTCCCAGCTGAAAGCTACAGCAGAGCAGTCTGAACATTACACTTCATCTTGAGCAGTTCTGGCTTATGGTTTCATTCACTTTTGTTCAACATCATTTCCATCTTCCCTTGTGCTTCAGTGGGATACAGGTGAGGTGATAGGTTTGAAAAGTCCCTAGACATCCTCTGGTTTGTAAATAATGATTATTGCAAGTGACATAGAGAAAGTGGCATCTTTTTAGTCTTCTAATTCTAGCAGACTCTAGGAAGTGTGCTTATTGGACTCAAAAAACATTTCAAACAGGTTAATAATTCCTTTGACAATGCTAAAAATGCTGTATGGAATCTGACTTTAACCAGGATATGACAGAATAAACTGGAAAGGATATGTCACATGTCAGGTACAAAGACCAGTCTTTCCTCTCAATTAGTGTTTCTCAGCTTTAGTGGCACATTCGAAACAACTGGAAAACTTGTAAAGAATGTGAATGGTTTGACACCCAGAGAGTTTGATTTCATTAGTCTTGGGTTGGATCCAAACTAATGACGGAATGGCTTGAACGTTTCCTGGGTAATCATAGTGTGTAGTTGGGATTGAGAACCACTGTTTAAATTCCTTTATTTTGGGTATTACTATTTGGATAAGATATTTTAGAGAACAAATCTCCCAACTTCCTGATGGGCTTAGCTCTCATCTTCAGCAGCAGAAACGTCACTGGAGGTGCCTCTGTTAACAGTGTTTTCAACCTATGTCACTTTCATTTGGATTCGATAAAACATGGAAAAAGCTTTACGTGTGAGTGGATCATAGCAGTCCTTCTTTATTTTTATTTATTTACTTATTTATCAGATCATACCTTATTCCCAAAGGAATTGAAGTTCACATAGACACTTCTATTAGTGCAAACAAAGTAGGGTGGCATTCCTGATCCTTTAATTGAAGTTCTTACTTATTAGTTCTGGAAAATTTTTCATTTAAAAAGGATGCCTTCATGTTGCTCAAAGACTATATGCATTCTATTATTTTTTGTTTTGCTTTAATTTTATCACATTTATCAAAGTTCAGGATCAGTGTCGTGCATTGGCTTCAGATATATTATGGTGGTATTTTCGATGAAAGAGCAGCCTTCTTCCCTTATTTCAGATTTTTCCCTCTGTCTCCCCTCCCCTGCCACCAAAATTAAAAAGGTAAGGTAGGAATAAGAAAGCAATATGTCTTAAATTTTCTGTAACACAAAGATATAAATTATCCTTATGAAAAAGATCTATTTCATTGTTCCACCAATAATCAGAACATATTTCTTGGCTTCTGAAATGAATGACACAAACACTGCTTGCCTGCACTATAAATGGGGAAATGCTTGTTTTTGTTCAAATATATTTGAGTCATTACCATAGTAGCTTAGCACTTTGACAAGCACATGATTTTAACATAAAGCAGCTCCAATTTGAATTTTAATATCTCTCTTTTATACCAAAACATAGAGCACTTTGATTGATTTTCATTTGTGAGCCTTTTTTTTGTTATCAGAGGTAATCTTGAGTTTATCAAGAATGCCCACTCAATCTCTCTGAAATTAGTCTTTATGAGTATGCATAAAACTCAATCGCATATTGGAATCTCATTCCAAAGAGTGAGAAGTCTCTGTCCTATTCTAACAAAGATGTAGTCAGAGAGTTCACAAGAGCATCACATCCCTAGTAATCACTGGACTATTGGTTCCTATAGAAAAGCTCCCAGACTAGCAGCATCAGAGTCACCTGGGAAATTGCTAGAAATGCAAATTCTTTGGCCCCACCTCAGACCTACTGAATCAAAATCTGAGAGTGGGTCCAGCAACATAGGTTTTAACAAGCCCTCCAAATGATTCTATTACACTGTAAAGTTTGAGCACTGCTGTTCTCTAGACACCAAGCTCATTGAAGGTGGGGGTCCTGTCTACCCCCTCACCCCTGTATCCCTAACTTCTAGTAGAGAGAGGGAAATGATGAGTAAATAGAAGACTCTGTTATGCCATAGCAGGAGCTGATAACCTGTCAACTAACAACAGGCAAATGCTTGCTGATACCTGTAAGATACATGATGGAAAGAAATAAGAATGAGCTAGTTTGGGGCTTTCATAAGTGTTAGTTCTACAGGTGTACCAAAGAGTAGTGGAGGGTCTACAATTCATTATCAAATGCTTTTATCTTTGCAAATCTTGCTGTGAACTGTCTCATTTTGAGGAATGATTTGTATTGATATTATTACATAGACTAATCCTTAAGAACTAGTATTTGACCTGACGTTAGATCCAAATCATGGCTGGTGAGTTAACACACTTTCCAAGAGCATATCCAATCATGTAGAGATGAATTAAAATTGACGTCATTTTGCTGATTGATATAAATGATTGAAGCTTTAGGTTCATACTTTTCAAATTTTTTTAATAAAGCAGTTGGATCTTTTTCTTTAAGTGAAATTTTTCTCAGAAGCTTTATATATCAACAAATAGTTAAAACACAGTGGTTCTTCTCAAAGCAGGGCACGGATATTGCTAACAGCTTACTTTCTTGGCTGTACTGGAGATTTTGTGTGGTGGTGGTGGGGAGTCCAGGCTCATTGCAGATGAAAGAAATATAGCTTAAAATACTATGTATTAGGAAATCCCTTTCCGACCTGTGCAGTTTCAATCGACATTCATATAATGCTTTATACTTTTCAGAGCACTTATCGCTTTGAAATCACTTTTAACTGTTGTTGATAACCAATGATCCATATCAATTGTGATAATACATGGCTTGCTATTAGAAATCTGGATATCATAGATATTATTCTTGACACTTTCCCTCTTCTGACCCTCACTGTCCAAATGATAAAAATATGTTGTTGTTGTTTATGTTTTCTGGATTTTTCTATCCCCCAACAGCTAATGGGAGACTGTTATCACCTAGCCATTTTCCTGCCAATTCAATTCCTCAGCAATTTCATCTATGTCAAATAAAAAGCAAATCCTGACTTAGGTAAGGAGGGACTTCATTTGAGACGTTATTGTGAGAGAGGGGAAAATGACTATTGAACCAGGGAGGGGAGGCCCATCGCAACAGGGAGAGTGCTCAGGCCATGAGATCTGCAAGCATCGCCAGCGAGGCAGAAAGAGGATTTTCTTTCGTAGGGAGGAGTAGAGAAGGCTATGAAGAACTAAGTGTGGGGAAACGCAATGAATGAGATGAACAGGTGCAGGGGACCTGATGAGACAGTGTATCAGGGAATATTTTACCCTGAAGTGGGCCTATTCTCAGGAGTGGTTGTTAAAAGGAGATTGTATGCTGGCTCAGGCCGAAGGCCAAAGTTCAGGGACGTCAGGGAAGGAGAACATCTTAACCAAAGTTTGGTTAACAAGCATTTTGTTCTGATTAATCAGTGGAGACAAAACAGTTCAGCTAATCATTTATGAGGCAAAAAACAATGGGAATTTGAAGAGTCTGCGTCTGGCCTTGTCATAGGTAAACATGGGGGCATCCTTAAATCCTTAAATCTTCTTTAAGTCATGTGGGGAAGGGTGTGTCCCAGAACCCAAAAAGGGCAGGAGGTGGGATTTCTTAACCATCACTGTTTCCCGGGATCACAGGGCTTGCATAAAATTTAACATTGTTATCTGCTATATACATAGTCTTAATTACTCCTCATTAAGTGAGAGTAATAAGTTTTTGCCCTTTATAGATGAAGAAGCTGAAGGTGACCAAAGTTAAACAATATACTTGACATCACAATGCAGACATTCAAATCCAGATCTTTGTATCTGAAACTGGGGCTGGTTTCACTCTGCTATTGAAGGAGAGCAGAATTTGCTACCCCAAAATGTGTCTCTTCATCTTGATTATTTTGGAGAACAAAAGACTCAGGAAGAAACTTTGACCATCCCCCTAACTACCTAAAAGAATTTAAGATAAAAGGCCTGTTTCAAGAAGGAGCTATCTCAATAGATAACTATAGTATAATATGAACTAGGTGTGGTAGACAGGGAGGAAACCAGCAAGGCCCATTTGATCAAAGTCCTCTCCATGTCCCATTGTCTCTGCAAGGTATGAAAAACATTTGTTCACCAAACATTTACTTTTCCATCTTCATGTAAATTCCCTTCCTTCCTTTTAAAGTCTCAAACCACTACCCTTAACATCGTCCTTTGTCTTTAGCTGAAGATGGTATTTAAGGTGGTGGCTTTGGCCATTTTGGCAAGTTACTCAGTTTTCCTGGGTTTCTCCCATATATATATGTTCTTAAATTTGTTTGATTTTTCTCCTGTTATTCTATCTCATATCAATTGAATTCTTAGACCAGCCAGAGCAACCTAGAGGGTAGAGGAAAATTTCTTCCTCCCCTACACTGTATGTCAAGGAAAACATGGAGATCAAGGAGATGGCCAAAGGGCCTCCTTATAAACCTAAAGCTTAGAATTGCACAGGTCAGAAAGCACTTTCCTATAACAAGGTAATTTAAACTATGCTTCCCTCAGCCTCAATGCCCCACCCCACCCCACCATCCACAGTCACCAGTACAGCCACAGGGGAGACTGCTAGCAGTGTCCCCACCTGCTCCAAGCAGAGCAGCTTCGCTTAGTTGGACATATAGGGCTTCTGACTAAAATTTCATTTAAAGAAAGGGATCCAACTGCTTAAAAATTTTTTGAAAAGTAGTAACCTAAGGCTTCACTCTGACCCAGAACTTTTCCTGGATTAACTTGAGGATTCTGCTGTCTAGGTTCCTAGATTCTAGAAATTTAATGGATTTTTAGGGCTTGGATAACCTATTGATCAAAACCTAGTTTTTTAGTCTAATTTTGACTTCTCTTAAACTTATGTGTTCTCATTTGCCTGTTTTTCTCCAATCTCCTCAGTGTTATTGCCGTACGTGGGTCCCCATCTTTCCATTTTGCTCATAGCCGATCATGCTGTACAGAACTCTTCCGCCTAGAAGATTATGTCCCAGGAAATAATTGCCATATTTAGATTACAGATATGAGCAAACGTATCATGTAAAGAAAGGCTTAATTGGTAAAATTTACATGACTTGTAAGTACCTAGCTATAAATTAGCTCTACCTCCGTGACCATTGTTCTAAGTGGTTGTTATTCATTACTTAAAAGGTAGAATTGATTCCAGCTATAAAGTCTTATTTATGTAATTATTTTCTGCTTGTTTTTATTTATTTTATTTTTGTGAGGAAGATTAGCCCCGAGCTAACACCTGATGCCAATCCTCCTCTTGTGGTTTTTTTTTTTTTTTTTTTGCTGAGGAAGATTGGCCCTGGGCTAACATCCATGCCCATCTTCCTCTACTTTATATGGATGCCAGCATAGCATGGCTTGCCAAGCAGTGCGTCAGTGTACGCCCGGATCTGAACCTGCAAACTCTGGGCTAGCGAAGAGAAGCGCACACATGTAACCTCTACGCCACCAGGTCGACCCCCTGCTTATTTTTAGAAACAGATTTTAAATGTTCAACCAGATAAGAAAGTAGCGTTTCATGTATGACTTTTAACCATGTCTGCTTTTTTAGGAAGACAAATGCAGCTGTTCCACACGCCTTTCTTAAACAAAATAAACAAACAAACCAGTCTCAAATAGCTTCTGAACATAATCACAAGTAGAAGGATCGGTTTACATCTATCCTGGCTTTTAGGGGGAAGCAAAGTGTTCTCAAGATTTAGAAGCTCTGTCTAAAATTGTTCTTTGTTTTGTCTTAAAAGGAAGTTTAATTAAAAAGAAAAGCTCCATCTTCCCTTGTGGAATAGTATTTTTATAATGATGATAGTCTTTTCCTGTAGTAATTCTTTTACAGAAAAAGAATGCTTGTGTTTGAAGCCCATTGGAACTCATTGAAATGCATATGTCCCCAGTGGGTTATCAGAATATCTATTTAGGGAGGAAGATTGATACAATCATGAGAGCTGACATCTGGCACAATTGGATATTTACAGTTTCGGCTTCACAGAGGTCTTTTTAAAATTACTTCTAGAGATTGCCTGATACATATTTTGTTTACAGGGATATCATGAATCTCAGATATCATTTTCCTGTCCTGTTTAATGAACTTCTCTTTCACTATTCAGATCAGATGATGCAGAGCTTCTTGCTCCTTTATGACGTAAGTCCATCCTGCAGTCAAGGTGTCCTTCCCTAAGGAGAGTTAATGGGGTCACTGGATCACTCCCCGTTGTCTATCACCTGCTGCCACCTTAGACAGCAGGCCTGGAGACTACACTGACTCTCACCTGCAGTGACTATACTGCTGACCACTCTTCAATATCTTTCTCCCAGTGGTGCCCCATCACCATCAATGCCAGAACCACCTGCAGCTCCTGGATCCAACCACCTCAAGACATTGAAACTTGCCCGGCCATCTGAAGGCCTGCCTCTGTTCAGAGTAACTGCTGTAAGAGGCTAGAGAGGTCGGCATAGGCTAGGGCCCAGCATGTGGGTCTGATTGCTCCAACTACAAACTTGTAGTAGTTCCCTTGGGTTCTTGGGCATTATGTAATTTTTTCTAATGTGAGAAACCCACAAAATCTGAAATAAGTAAGTGAATGAATGAATGAATGAATGAAATGGTGCAAGCCTTTCCTAGAGCTCAGTATAATAGCTTTATTTGATTAGCTATTTCACTGCTTACCACGGTCTTCCAGGGGTGTGCCCAGGGCTATTGAAAGAAAAGAAGAACTAGTAACTGTGCTAGCCCTTCTCACTCCCACCTGGGTCCAAACACCAGAGGTAGCTCCTCCCTCTTCTAATAACAATTTTGCCATAATTCCTGCTCCAGATGGATGCACACACCTTTTTTAAAGTTCCTCTTTAAGACATTAAAAAAAAAAATCCCTGGAATATGATTTTTCACACTTTTGGAGAAATGTTTGAAGGCTGACAAAAATGACAAACAAAACTGTGGGTAGATACCTAGTTTGCTTTATTTATCTTGCTTCCTCCACATGTTTCCATGAATTGATTTTCATCTGAACAACTCTGATTGTATATTTTGGTTGTGGTTCATTTAAGTCTCAAAACGCCCACCCACTAGCACCTTCCCTTTTGTGTCATTAATGATAGGGGATATCCTCTTCAGCTATTCCGGGACTCAAGTGAACTCATCCTATCCTCAGGATTTTCGGTGAAGAGGAAGAGAAAATGCTTTATAGGCATATGAATGATTAGAGAGAAACAAGTTTTATGCCATGCCTGTTGTTAAAAATGATGGCCACATAATATAAAATATTACCATTTCCTCAAAATACACAGTATTAATTAGTGTGATATTAGTCTTAAATAAAGATACTGTCATTCTCCTCATGCATCCTGGGTATGCAAATTTTTAAAGAAGGGATTCAATTTGTGATGATCTCTCTAAAGGGCACTATAAGGCTGCCAATTAAAACCAGATATTTTGTTTAGATTGTGACACAAAATGAATCCAGCCAATGTCACCTTCAAACATAGAGCATTGGCTTGTGGCAGAGGGGTCTGGTGTTGAAGCAGCAGCAATTCCTGGTAGACAGTGAGTAAATGCAAAATTCTTAGATCTAAGAACTGAGCTGAGTTGATAGTTGGGTTGTGGGGAAGAGGGAAGTATGCAAAATCCAGAACCAGAAAGGCACCCTGGGTGTAAAAAGAAATGCACTAATGAGGGAAGAATTGAATCTGAAACCAGAATCCAGGATAGAAAAGGACTCCAGACCCAGGTAATGTCAATAGTTCTTCAAATTAGTTATCTTTTCATTCAGACTTCAGATTTGAGTAACTATTGTCAGAAAGACAAGGAGGCACATTTGAAAGATGTTAAGTAGGGTATTATCAGCCCTGTGTTTAATGATATCTTTCTGACAATCTTAGGATATAGTCCAGATTCTTGACATATCGCTTAACATACCCTTTAGAACCGGTGTATCTACCCTTCTGGCTGCATTTCTGGTATTCCCCATCTCTTTTATTCATCTGTACAATATAGACTGAGTTGCAGCCCTGAAATATACCATGAATTTCCCTTTTGATCCTTTGCATATATGGTTTTCTTTGCCTGGACAACTCTACAACACTGTTAGAGCCCTCCTTCTAAAAATGTGTTTCCAGTGCTTGGCATGGAGGTCAAGAAACCAGAAATCATGTTGTTTCTTTATCTGTTTCCTCTAGTTGGTTTCCCCCATTAGAATGTAACTCCACAATAGCAGAGGAAGAGTCTGTGTTGTTATTCACTTATATCCACTTCCTAGAATACTACCTGACACATAAGCAGACACGTCATAAGGATTTGTTGAACAGGTGACTGAATGGGTGAATGGATAGACTGATGGACAGATAAATAGATGGATGGATGGTGTATACTCAATAAATGGTTATTATTTAGATGTCAAATGAAGGCTTAAAATCGCATCCAGTGCAAAGGTCATGCACTCAAGGAATCAGATCTAATTCTCCTGGATGTTTAGTTGATATTTTAGCCAGAATTTTTCCTGCATTTTTACATAAAAACAGTTCTATCTTTGGAGCTTAGCAGGCACTAAATGTGTCCGAGTAATTAGAACTCTATTGACATCATCCCATTGCATAGCAAGATACCCATTCAGAGAGTAGTAAGGTAGAGAGAAGGCATATATGCTAGCATTATTATTGAGCATCTATTATGTATCAGGCACTACTTAAGGGGTTTAATGAATAATATTATCTCTTACTTGTCATCATGAAGCATCTATTATTATTCCAATTTTATATGTCACACTTATGTATGTGTGACCAAATGAATCAATAGTGTAGTAGCGCTGGGACTGAAATCATATCACAGAAAGTCCCAGTGATGTAAAAATACTTGAAGTCCGTGACTTGTATGTCTCAAACTCATTAAAGGAACAGTTAATTGACAACTGTACTTGTTAATATTACTTTCTTTTTTTCTTCCCATTTTACCATACTTTGAATACTCCCAAATGCCTCTATGTATCTTTTGCTTGCTCCTAAATTTCAGTCTTTCTCTAACACTCTGTTTCATACTGTTTTGCCCTTCCTCCTTTCTTGATCACAAAAGACCAAAAGAAACTGCCAATCTAGGCAGAAAAGAGACATAGGCAAGAGTTTGAAAAATTAGAGAGATTTTTGTTTGTGGTACTTTGTTATAGCTGCGCTAGAAAAATAATACACCATTTTTTGAAACATTACTTTGGGACATTGTTGACAGTCCAAAGAGGAGATCCTAGGATGACCACTAAGATGGACACACTCAAGAGGGCTCTAAATATTTCTCAAGAAAATCAAGGAGATTTTAGCTACATTGAAGGTGCCCTTGATGTTGGTCCTGCATCTCTTTTCATCTTGCCTAACTGTTCTCTAAGCTCTTTGGAAACCACTTCTCCACCACCATCCCCTCCCCCACCTCCAGTGGTAGTTGTGAACCTAGAGGGTGGTGTTACAATGGATCAGAGAGCCCAGAGGGGAAAATGTATTAAAGTGTCTTTGAAATGGCCTTAATCTTTGGAGACCTTCACATTCTTTGTCCCATGTCACATCTAAGAGATGAAAAGCCATGGTCTTTGCTCTCCTGTGTGTTCAGTCCTCTTTCTTATCTCCTAGAGACTCTGAGATTAGATAACAGATACCTAAAAATTATTTTAGGCCCTCACCTACCTAAAGGGAAAAGATAGTATCGTTATCTCCTGAGGAGGTACATTAAAAATTATGATCTTAATCACATACTTAGCTTTTCTCTTAATCACATATTCAGCTTTTCTCTTGTTGATCTAATCTTTGGATCAGAAGTTGAAAGTCATGCACCTTTTACTCTGAAAATAAATCATTGGCATTCTCCTTTGTATTCCAGGAGCTAACAATAGTGCTGTGATTTGCACTATGCTTCTACCCACATTGTTCTTTTTGGTAGCTGCTAATAGCTATTAATAGAGTAATTGCTTAATAACAGGAGATTAATTCAATTTATGGAAATTGAGCAACTTTCTTTAAAAATAACAAGATAACATTTTACTTCATTGTGATCATAAAATGAAAACACGGTCTTGGTAGAAAATTTGAATAAAATAAACAACGAAAGAAACAAACCACCCACAATCATTTTACGTTTGCCTTTTAATTTCCACTGTTTCTCCATTAAGGTTTAATGTTGTGCTTAAACTGTAATTTTAATCTGCCGCCTTGCTTTTTTTTCACTTATTATAACAAATTTTTTTTATTATACAAAATACTCTTTGCAAACATCATCTTAAATGACTGCATAATATTCCTTCATTAAGATATATCATAGTTTGTGTAATTTTTGCCTTGCTTCAGCAACTTCCTTTTAATAAAAAATTAAAACAAAAATTTTTAAAAACTTATAAATTACCCATATCAAATATATTCAACTACAAGTTAAGATGTCTGATGAATGAACACCTACATTCAAACTATGTCCATGTGTTGGTAATATTCTGTCTAAGCCTTACCATTGTTTCTTCTTTCTCTAAACCTCAGCATCCACAGAGAATTAGCCTGGAGATATGTTGATGATGATACGTTCATTTGCTTTCTTCACGCTAAACTCTGTGGAGGATACCAATGTAATTCAGTAATAACCCCTGCATTCCAAGCTCTTACAACAAAATGTGCAACGGAATAACTATAGTTCAAAGGAGAAAAAATTATTCCTCAAAATTCATATGTACAAATATTATGGTAGTTTAAACAGGAAAAGTATTTCAGGTAGGGGCATCAGGGAACGGAACATGGAAATTGTGGAATTTGATTTGGAACTTAAGATTAATATCTTTAAAATACGTCTAAATTTGAGTGGGTCGGGTGGAGAGAGGACTGTGGGAAGCAAAGGTCAGAACCGTTGTTCTGGAGAATAGAGAGTACAGCAAGTCTCCCTTAACCAGCTTCAAGTTGCTGAATAACTGATGTTGTCCCTGATTTCTATAGGGTGTTATTTTTGATGCTCATGGCGTATTGAACTCTTGTGCTGTTAAGCCAACTCTGCAACACGTTCGTGCATATCTCCTTCTACAAATCCATTATATGCTTAACAGGAGTCACATGCTTTTGTTCCTAAAACTGCTAATAACAAGGGTTCTTGTTATTGTAAATATATAGTAATTTAAAAGTATATCAGCCAAAGAAATCAAAGCGCAGAAAGAAAAATTTGTTTTTTCCGTGAATGCTCAGTTAATGCACTAAAAAGACACAACATAGATGCATCACTTAAAAATTACAGCAGACAGTGATTGGGGAGACTCAAATATAAAAGTTTGGAGGAAAATTTTAAAATATTAAAGGATTGTGCATTCAAATTACTTCACAGGTATCTCTGAGCACTTACTCCATTCTAAGGAAAGTAAAACTGGAAAAAGTATAGTCATGTGCAACTTAATGACATTTCAGTCAAGGATGGATGGCATATACGACAGCGGTCCCGTAAGATTAGTACTATATAACCTAGATGTGTAGTAGGCTGTATCATCTAGGTTTGTGTAAGTACTGTAGGGGAGAAAGAAATTTTCCTCTACCCTTCTAAGGTCCTCAGCTGGTCTAAGAATTAAATTGACACAAGACAGGTTAACAGGAGAAAAACAAACGAATTTTGATAACATGTATACAAGGGAGAAACCCAGGAAAACCAAGTAACTCACCAAAATGGCCAAAGCACTCACCTTAAATACCATCCTCAGCTAAAGACACAAAAAGATCTTAGAGGGGAGAGTCAGGGACTTCAAAGGGCAAGAAGGCAGTTCACAGGTGGTTGATTAGGAGCAAACATTTGGAAATCAAGTGTTTGGCCACACAGAAACATAGAGGTGAGCCCAACAAACAAGCTTTTCTAGGTCCCTCCCTGTCTACCACATAGTTCATGTTATGCTAAACTAACACTTCCTGAGACAATGTTTTTTTTCTCTGAATCCTTTTAGGCAGTTAAGGGGCAGGTAACGAGAAAAACTTTCTGATTTTTTTGTTTCTTAAAAATAATCAGCCTAAAATAATCCTCATGTTAAATAGGCACATTTTGGGGTGGCAAATTTTGTTCCCCTTCAAGACACTCCATGATGTTCACACAACAACAAAATCATCTAACAAAGTATTTCCTAGAACATATCCCCTTTACTATATGTGATTTATGCAGCTAGTGAATCTATACTAAAAAAAAAAGAAAGAAAAGACCTAGGTTTTGTATGAAAAGGTTTGTAAATGAATGTATATTTATGCATTTAATTTTGGATCAAAATGTTTAAAATTTGTGTATAATTTTAATTAACCTACTTTTTAATTACTTGCCCAATCAAAGATGAAAGTAAAGACATACTGAGTAAAGGAACTGATTGGATCATGTAAGACTTTGAATTCCAGACTAAATAAAAGACTAGATAAAGTTTGAGCTTTATTTTGGGGATATTTGGAAGATACTGACTGATTTGCAGCAGAGTAGTGCTGTAACCAGGACTATCCTCTTCCATGAAGAACAATCTGGCAATCTTGCTCAAGATGAATTGGAATAGTCAGAGACTAGAGGTGGGGAGAATAGTAAAGAGTTTGATAAAATGGGACAAGTAAGGTGTAACTATGGCCTGAATCATTGGTAATAAGAATGGAGACAAGAGAGCCAGCCTTGACGGCCTAGTGGTTAAAGTTTGGAGCTCACTGCTTTGGCGTTCCGGCTTCACTTCACAGTTGTGAAACTGCACCACTCATCTGTCAGTTGTCATGCTGTGGCAGCAGCTCACATAGGAGAACTAGAATGACATACAACTTGCACGTACAACCATGTACTGGGGCTTTGGGGAGAAAAAAAAAAGAGGAAGATTGTCAACAGAGGTTAGCTCAGGGTGACTCTTCCCCTGCCAAAAAAATAAAATAAAATAAAGTATGAGGACAAGAATTGGCATTTTTCAGGTAGAACATAGGACTTAGCAATTGCTTAAATGTAGTGTCAATGAGACGATACCAAGATTTTAGGCTTAAAACACTGGATGGATGAAAATGACAATAAAAACAATAGGAAACAAAGGAGGAAGAGGAGCAGTATTGAGGCACTAAGAGTTGAGTTTCATTTTGGATCTGTTCAGTGGGGAGTTGAGTTATATGCCCCATTCCCACCCCCAGTCAAGGGTGTCTCATCTCCTGTGGACAGCAAACAATTGGAGACAGAATCCGGAACTTGGTAATTGGGACTCATTTACAGAGAGGAGAGAGTTGAGGCCTTAAGAGGAAAGATACAGTCAGAAACAGTTTGAGCCAAGTGGTCTCAGCCTCACAGAAGTAAAGGCAGTTGAGAGGTTAAATAAGAACAATTAGTTAAATATTAAAGAGAGAGTAAAAAGTCTATGATCTATGACAGCTAAGATGTTACTGGTGACCTTAGAGAATCAGTTCAATACACTGGTAGAAGTCTTCCAGGAGCTAAGGAAAGAGTCTGTGGGAGGGTTGTGAAATGGAGTCAATGAATGGGACTCTTCAGGAATTTGCCTTGAAAGTTAAGGATAAAATAAAAGTAGTAATTTGAGAAAGGAAATTTTTTTAAGAGTAGGAGAAGTCTTAGGAAAATGTTACATTGAGGAAGATAAAACTGCAATTGAACTCATCTGAATTTTGACTTGAGAAAAATATTTCATTAGTCAATTACAAAAAAAAAACACACATTTATACACTAATTCTAACGTTAAGATACACTTGTTTAATGTCTCGCGAATAAAGATAGTCCATCGGAACAGTGTCTTTTCTAAAGTAATGTAGAGAGATTGAGCTAGGCATATCTATAAATATCTGTATATGTATATTTAGGACAAAAATATAATATGAAAAGAAAAATAGAAGGAGGAAGAATATATATTTCACTAGATTTTGGGAAGCAATATGGCTTGGAGCAATGTTTTTCAAATTGTTGAACATGTGCCATGCAGTCAGTACTCAGAACAGAAATAAATTTAATTTTAAATAACAAATAATAACGGGATACATAATTATAAAGAAATTCCACTTTCAGTTCTATTTCATTTCATCCGATTATGACAAGGAAAACACCCCAATTTGGTGTTAATAGGTCTTCAACTTGCTAACCTCTTTTTATTTTAAAAGAGAATGGGCCACTGCCTGAGAGCATTTGTGAGTCAATGATATTCAAGAATTGAATAATTTGCTTTACTTAAATTAATTTTATAGTTATGTTTTATGTACAGTTATCTTTTATGTACAGTTATCTATTATGTACAAAGTATATAATTTGCTGTACATAAAGATATGTATCATAAGATACAAGTATTGTAAGATACAAAATTTAATTTAAAATAAGTTAAGTTAAACCACTGAAGTAATTAAATAATCAGTCAATAATAGTTCAGATGATGGGGTTATTATAGCTTCACAGGAGTGAAAATGGTACCAAAAGACAGGGGCTTGGGAAACATTGGCTTTGAAAAAAGTTTTAATCTGAGAATTAGAAACCATTTGACCTGCCAATGGTTAATTTGTCAATCTTTGAGAAATGTTGCAATCATTCGGAGCTTAAGTTTATTTGTCAACTAGAAATACTCATTAGGGATGTGAGGAGGGCACGTGAACTAATTCCTGGTAAACTAATTGTACAATTCTCAGTTTAGGCCTTTAAAATGTATTTTGTATTTGTCAGCATTCCCACTTGTCATGAAAGTTGTGATTTGTCCAAGAAAACACACTCTAGGAGAGAATATCATCTGTTGACTTAATTTATTGAGCTCTGACTATGTGGCAGGCACTGTCCTATCTTTTGAGAACTACACAGATCTATTCTCACATGGCTTGCAATCTTGTATGAATAAGAATATATGGCCAGTTCAATTCAGGCATTAAAACCTATAGATGGAGTTTTCATGCAGATTCATCATATTACCAAACTCAATTATTTTATTTTGGCTGCAAGACAAATTTAGGACTGCCAAATGAAAAGATTTTCCTATTGGATGCATAATACACTTTAAAGGTTCTCTACTTCCAAGATGAGGTAATTATTCAATTCATCTGTGTTAATAGCCTCTCGTCCCAAGGAAATTCAAAATCAATACCAGAATAATCTTGATTATAGTCTCCTAACTAATCATTATGGTCTCCCCAAAATTTAGCAAAAGCAAATATAGGCTTTCCCTTTTAGCCATTTGAATAAGCAGTGATGTAAATAATGCAATCTGCCAATTAGAGGACCTAAGCAGACCCCATTTTTGATAGCAGAATTGGGGAGTAGGGGTAACAGATTTTGAGTGGGCCAACAGTGGAATCTTGGCTTGCCAAGCAATGGTAGTGTGTAGGAGTTAGGATAGATTAGGTAATGCCATAGGGCTACATGATCTATGATGGTCTCACCATATAATTGGTCCTCAGCTGGGATGCCTAGAATGACTCAACACACATTCTTTCATCTCAAGCTTCTTCACTTGATAGTAGAAGCATTCCAAAATGGCAACCTCAGTATGCTGGCATTTACCAAATCTCTGCTTGTTCCATGTTTGCTAATGTCTCATGAGCCAAAGGGAGTCACGTGCCCACGGCAAGAATCAGTATGGGAAGGGCTGCAAAAAGGCTTACATGCTAGGAAGTATGGTTCTTTGTGGACCATTACTACAACAATCTACTATAGACCACCTTCTGTCCACGTTGATTCTTCTTTTCCCCACATGAAAAATACATTGAACATCATTCAAGACTCCCCAGGCCCCATCCACTCATGGCATCAAGCTCGGTGTCCACAATCTGGTAATTTTCTTCGGGTCCAGATGTGGATTATGCTTCTCTGGGGCAACCCCTTTTGATCCAGAGACCTGTGAAAAGGGTTTACTAGGTACCACCTTAAATCTTACTTAGGTCTTACAAAGAGTTTTACTTCCTCATTCTTCTCTTTATGTCTATCTTGAAGCTATTTCTTACTTTGAGATTCTTTTGGAGACAGTAGTGGCGAGATTAAGAAAATATGAAACAAGTTTTTTTATTACTAACCAAGTAAGTCTTGATTATTTTATATTTTCTCTACATTCTGATTTCAAATGAAAGAATTTTCTCTGTAGTATGCCTTTTCTGTACCTTATCATACATAGCTCACAAAAGGCAAATGACATTTTTAATATTCTGCTTCAAAATCTCCTTAACCTTATACACAAATTCATTTGAAATATTTTTCATTATTCAAGTTACTGCAAGTGACAGGTTTGTCCAGTGTTCTATGATCATCCTTTTTTCAGTTTTCAATTGTAGTTTTCTTAGCTCACTTCCCACTTCAACGAAAGAATCTCCTTGCTGCCTTTAGTGGGTTGAATTCTACCCTCACACAACACCATGTCTGCCACCTTCTATTGGTCAAAACAACCCATGAGGCCATGCCAGGTTAAAGTTTGTGTAAACAGACTTCACCTTGATGAGAGGAGTTACCAAAAAATGGCTGGGTTTTTCGATCTACCACGATTTTACCATATGGTTGTTATAATAATGAAATGATAATGTCTGAGAAGCACTTGCTTGACATTAAAAAGCATAAAATTTTAGTTTCTTTGTTCATTATATATGCTAATAATAACAACAATAATAATACTATTTAGTGCTGTTTTAGACAAAAATACCTATTGCCGAAAGCTAAAGTTGAAAATATCATTACTACTGAGTTTACTGATTATCTTCTGGTCTTAATAAGTGAAATGTATCTTTGGGCAACATGTATTTTTTTGAGGTCTGCCTCATGTGGTTACATCCTAAATATTTTTATTCCATGACTCTAAATGGGATTTTGACAATAATTTTATAGAGGCTATCATCAGAAAAATTATCTGGTCTCTCTGGTTGTCACTTCAGATCCTAATGGCCAGAGTCTGGAGACAGATGGCCTCAGTTACCCCCCCCCCCCAAGCATACCTTTGTTAGTTTTGATGACTCTGGAGCAATTCTGGGCTATGGTTGGCAATGCATAATAGTGGTTTATTTTCCCTATGTCCTTGAGACAGTGGTTTACTTTCTCTGTGTCCCTGTGTCCTGTGCAAATACCCCGATGATCCCGATGTTTTGGCTGAAAATATACACACAATAACCTCTCAGCCCTCAAACTAATAGCCGGTGTCCAAGGAACTGTTATCGTCTCACTTGTATCACATGATCATGTACTCCATCCCTCCCCCAGCCGTGGGATTCTGACTCTCAAGTCTCCTAGAGTAGTACTACTCTACTTATTATTTTAAAGTCATCATATGTGTGTTTCCATCTCTCCTTCAAAAAACTGAAGAGAAAACGTCCACTCTGGCTCCTGAAGAATGGACTTGATACAAATATGTAGATACTTTCCAGCTTTCATTTCTCAAATTCTCAAAACCTGTCAGGCTGAGTGAAAGGGATAATGAAGAGAAGAAGCATTTTTTTCTTGGATTTTTAACATAGAAATGACATTTCTACACATAAATACTCACTGCTAAAATAGAACAACTAGATTCATGTTAATGACTAAATGTCTATGTTTATAGATAGGAAATTACATTTTTTTAAACATTTCAAAAGAAGCCGAGTAGAATCTGAGAATAGAAGAGCTTGCTGTTTAGCAATTCCCACTTCTTGGCATGTGTGCCTAGCTTTGGTTAAATTGATGAATTAGTACATGCTGCAGAATGGTGAAGACGTGGTTTCCTGGCCCACTGGCACTGTTGAATGGAGCATGCATAACAGAATTCTTGGGCTTATAGGACTTGGTTTATATGTTCTACTGAAAAGCATTTGGGATACGAAAGAAATTTGGATTAGGGGCCAGGAGAGTCCCAGGCATGGTGTTCTACTTATTAGATATACGAGTATCATAGACCAGTATCTCTAATGCCTCAGCTGTGTCATCTCTAAATCAATGCTAATAATATCCACCCTCTCTATTTAGATTATGGGGATAAAATGAAATAACATATATTAAAGTGCTCTTTAAACTCTAAGAGATCATACAATTGTAACTTATCCTGTTTGATGTTGTGTTCTTCACTATTAGTATTATCTTGAACTCTTCTGAGGGTAAAATTGTATTAATTCACCAAAGGAAGCCAAGAGGTTGTTTCTATATACAACTGTGCAGAACCCAGGGTTAGGCATTTAGATTTCAAAAATCAATTGCCTAAGTAGAGGAACGAGAAGTCGTGCTGAGGCAATAGTTCACATGAAAACGTTATGGGGCAATGAGCTGATCTCAAGCTTAAAATGAATCCACGGTGTGATGTGACTGCAAATTTCTGGCATTCTTAAGAAGAAAAGCATTTGCATGACATGGGAAATTGTATTTTCATTCCTCTTGACATTGATCCAACCCCACCCACAATAATCAGTGCAATTCTAAGCACAGCATTTTAAAGTTCTAGAGGGAAACTAGAATGATTTGAGGTTGATAAGGTTTGTGAGGAGGCCTAGAAAACATATCACATAGGAAAGATTTGAGTGGACTCAGGGAAGCTGAGAAAGAACGAGGAAATTTGTTCTGTCTTCCCCTGAGGGCAAAGCTAGAACCAGTGGTAAAATTTATAAAACACCAGGTTATAGCTCAGTATAAGAAAAGCGTTAATAAAATCAGGAGTTGCTTGAGAGAAAGAAAAGATACTTCTTTGGGTAGAGAATTTATTGTCCTCGGAGGCCTTTAAGAGAAGCTGTCTGACCTTCCCCAACATTTATAATGTATGGGAATTTCCAGTTGTGTTGGAGTTTTCATTGGAGGGCCTACAGGTCTTTTGACAATTCAATATACATAAGGCTATTATACCTAAGATTGCCAAATATTTAGTATATCCAAAGCATCATTTTCTGAAACCCACGGAATCTTGATTTCAAGAGATACTGCTCCATTAAAAATATAAACTACCTATAAAATACAATTGAGGAACCCCATTTACTATAACTGATCTTAGAAAATGACAAAACACATTGGTAAACTGAAAACTCTTCTTCTAACAATAAAGGTACCTGTTAAATATTTTTGGCCCAATTTTTCCTTAAATTACTTGATTGTGCAGTTTTATTTATTTATCTCGCTATCTATTTGCATATTGTCTCTATTATCAACCTGTAGACTAATGATTGGCACAAGAAATCATATGGATATATGAAAATTCTGGATAATTTTCTAAAGAAATGATCCATATTCCTTTTTTAAATTTATAAAATATATCTTTTATGTTGAAATTTGGAGACACTGCTTATTCTCAAATATAAGACAGGTTGCAGAATTCAGCTCAATTAATCTAGCTCCTGGGGTGGGAGAAGAGGTGAGATAAAACTGGGTGCTTCGGGTATCAACACGTCCCAGCATCATTCCAGCTGTTAGTAATGACTACTAAGAAAGTAGTACAGTAAACTTGCTTCTCAACACAACCAATAGATGCTGAGTAGCATATCAATATTTTCCACCCTACTAAATATTGAAGGGTTGAACTATTAACCTGCCCAAATGCTGAAGTCTTGAATGTGTCTACAGAGTTTTCCAATATTTTCCTCATAGCTCATCTTGCTATTTCCCTTCAGCTCACATCCCTCAGCTGCCAGAGTTTTTGCTTTAGTTTCTTCATTTCTCCAGTTTCAAGAGAGAAACTGGTTTTAAGGAACAAGGGGATTCTTACACTGGGTACCACCAATCTGGCATTGTTCTGCCTTTTCGCCTTATTCATGCCAGCTTTGGATCATGTTGTTCCTCTATCTTTTGTGTGGATTTTTCCAGATAAGACTATTTACTACTGATGCTGACACCACCTCTGCGATTGAGTTCTCAGGCAGACTCTCCTTAAATCGTTGGCTGCTTAGAACCGGAAATCACTGACCTACTTGGACTAGATCTCTGCCTCCCTTATCTGAGTTGACAGTATTTGCTCTATGACCCTGCTGACATCTCCTTTTCTCAATGTCTTCCTTTTTATTTTCCCCTCTAGAGTGTGGCTAACCTCCCACTGCAGTATGTTCTAACCCCATCCTGTGAGAATCAGATAAAATGCTCAGGTTGTGAAGACTCTCATTACAAACACACATCCAGTTACTTTATTGGTTGACTTATGTTCATCTCTGCCTGTGATTATATTCTAGGTTGAATTACCTAACATTTAATGGTGTTGCAAGTATTTAATTGTGTAGTAAAGGCTCCTGGGTAATGGGAAGAGGAAGACACAGAGAAGAATTTCAAATAAAAATTTTAAGGGAAAGAGTCACAAATGCATGTGTGCTGGGAATTTGTCAGCGTGCCTGAGTACAGAAGTAGCCATTTTCAGAATTCAGAATTGGAACACCATAGTAGAAGTAGAGTATGTACTGCTTGTCAAGTCTGCCCCTTTTTAATGTGCGAGTTTCACAGTACACGAAAGTCATAGCTTTGTGAAACTGTAAGTACAATCAGATCAAGGACTGACTTTCTCAATAACCAGTGTATCCTATAGAGTCGTGGTTCCTGCCAACAGACAGATGGCACTTTGAAAAAAGGGCAATTGAAGAAAGTTTTAAAAAGGGAATCTTCATGAAGAATTCTGGATTAAGAAAAACCAACGGGAGATGGTAAAGCACCTCCCAGCTACCAAGAGTATGTGGCCTCTACCACCCTTAGACATGAAAAGACAAAGACAGTGAGTGGTTACCAGAACCCCATGAGAGCTGAAGCTTTAGGTGAGGCTAGGTAGCCTGAAAGGAACTATGGCCTTCATAAGCTAAGACAGCCACTGCCAATCAGTGGCCCATCAGGGAGGAGCATGAGGAATTAATACATGGCTCTGTCTCCTCCCAACCTTCAATCCTTCAATCTTGTGCCAGGAGCTCGACTGTCGAAACTCAACCAGAATCTAGGAGGCAATGGAGCCCAGATAAGGCTGTACATAATTATCTGTTATCTGAGGCACAGAAGAGGAGGAGAACAGTTGTGAATGAATCTTAAAAAGCAAACAAAAAAATATTTAACACCATGCCTGGAACTCAATAGATATTTGTTGAATGGAAGGATGGCTGGCTGGATGATTGGAAGGATGGATTGATGAATGAATGAAAACAAGACTGAAATTTATTTATTTGTTCAGTTTTATGAACATTTGTCACTTTTTGGCAGTTAGGTCTCTGCACCCACTTGTATGAAGAATTTATAATTGTATGAGGCTTAGTATATGTCAGGGCTTTCCTGTTATGAAAGCTCAAAAGGCCAGATATTTGCTAAAAATTGTTTATCATAGGGCAGTTCAGTCAATCTGATGCTGTAGACTGTGAGTTTAAATCAGGAGGGGAAATTTTAACATCAATTTTAGCATTTGCAGTAGCATACAAGGTGGATGTAGCTGCAGCCACACCAGCATCGGTTCCCAGTGTCCAAAGGCAACCCTGGCTGTATGTTGTTCCAGGCTCCAATCTTCCCTTGGTTTCTGCTAATTTCTAAAGCTTTCTTTCAATCTCTTGTTGATTCTGTCTGTTCCTTTAAATACTTCCAATAAGTTCCTTTCCTGCTTAAGTTAATCAGCATTTGTTTTCATTATTCACATAGAAAAACTTCTATATTTGTCCAAAGAACTCAAAGTTACCAGATCAAAACTTATCTTTCTCCTTTAAAACTCTGGAAACGAATCCTGCTACCATTTTTTTGAAGGTAAAATTTCTATATAATCATACTTTAGTTGATTTTTAGTAGCTAAAACTGAAAATTCAGCATTACAAAGTGAAACTAATATCCCCAGCCCACTTACACAAAACTCATTTATTTCGATAGTCGGGAGCTGTTAAGCATAGCTGTGTTTTTTATCTGAGTGAGGTGAGATCAACTTTTCAAGGGAGATCCAACATGAAAGTCTTCACAGGAAACACAATAGTCACAATCCTCAAAGACATAGAGACTGCCTGGTGGTAACTCACTCCTCTAATTTGCATATGCAAAAACCCTAAACAATGACCTTGTAAACTCTAGATACTGGCCTACTCTCTTGAGACCATAGAGGGGGCTATTAGTGGCATGACATTTGGGGACTCTTGCAACAGGTCATCAAACAGAACAGCAAAATCATCCTGTCACCTAAGTGGTTAAGGCAAATTTACTTACCTAGTGGGATTACCTTTGTTTTAGATAAATCGTCCACATGTCTTGCTCAAGTGCAGCAAACTCTCCTTTGTGTCTTCTTCCGGAAATAATTTAGTTTAACTTTAAGTAGCTCCTCCACTCACTAGCTGTGTGACCTTAGAGTAGTTAATCTCTTTGCATCTCGTTTTTTTTCTATCTGCGAAATTGGGATAATTATAGTAGCTGTCTTATATATTGGAAAGGAGGATTAAAATGACTTAATTCATGCAATGTACTTAAAACACTGCTGGACATAGTGAGTTAACTAAAAGATACATGAATATGATCAACAATAAAAACATAAAAATACAATGAAACAATACAGAAAAACAAGAGTCACTGCAAAGAAGAGCCATGGCCAATAATAAATTGTTAAAAGTATGATAAACTATAGACTTTCCTTGAGTTAACCACCTAGTGTATTGATCTCACAATTCACAATGTCCCTTATAAGTAAACAAACAAGCAAAAAGAAATCAACACTGAACAAATACTTAGGAAAAGCAAAACTATTCTTTGTATAAAGATGAGAGGGATTTCTTTTGGAAAGCTTCATAAATAGGACACTGTATGATGTAATGAACAATGTCCTTGGCAGTACCCTTACAATGAGTGATGAGTTCCACAGGGCTGTTTATTTTTTAACAACTCTCAAACTAGGTCAATGGCATCACAGTGGAGTTTGCTGCACCACAAAGACAGCATCCTGCTACATACCAAGTGGAAGAGGTTCTGGATGTGGAAGACAGAAGGGAAGAACTGGAATGGAGGATTGATTGGCCTTCTCAGATGAGAAAGAAGGCAATGACTGGTGGCAGGTCCATCAGACTGGGAAAGGTGAAACTGAGTTTATCAATTGGGAGATAAATGAACTGGTCATCACAACAGAAAATTTAAGGGTTATAGGGATACCTTAAATGTGGCTGGTAGAGAAAGTAATGGACACGAACCAAAATCTAAATAAGGAACAGATTCAATTCGGAGCTCTTGGCTCTTATAAGAAAGGAGCAAGACACAAACTCTGTATTGTTATCTTTGGTTCCCACCTCCCTGCTTTCAACTTCAAACTACAGGGCTTTTGAATGCTCAGAGTTCAATCTGCAGCATGTTGGATGTCTGACAACTTTTTGGGGCTGAGGTAGTTGTCAAAATAAATCGCCTTCATAATGCAAGAGGGAAGCCAAGCTCCGCTTCCTTCTCGATGCAGCAAATGCGCAAACTCAGCATTGTGCTTCAGCAGCCCATGGATTAAGGAGATATTTTGGTCAAGGGTGGATTTCCAAGGACATGCCTTTGGAATTTCTATGCAGTTCTTTGGTTTTTGCATATAAGTCAGTTTCATTTTCCCGGGGCAATGCTTTTTTGATGTGCACATCTACATTTAGTAAGGGAATGAGCCGTTCTAGTGGTAGTAATTTTTAGAATTATTGCCAAAATTGTTTCTTTCTTATCTAAGGTCAGTCACCTTTAACATTTAAATGCTGACTTTTAACACGCGAGAGTTTAGCTGTTATCAATATCTTTCTCTATTAAAATGGGTTTTATGATCCATGGAGTATTTAAATCTCCATTTTTATTTTAAATTCTAGCACTCTGATAATGATAGTAAAATAAGCTAATTTGAATTTTACTTTAATTCCTAGTTAATACAGAGATTTTCTTCCACATTGGAAATATTTCTATTGGGCCATTTTGTTCATTTTTTCAATAATAATGATCATTGGGGAAGGAAAGCAAAAGGTTTGCTTTGTACTTTTCACTGATTTAGTAATGTCACAGCAAGATATCCTACAACTTAAGACTGTTTTTGACTTTATGTCCTACTAAATATTTTCATTAGAAAATATAGTATAATTATGTTAAAGGAAACAAAAATAATGATGACGTAATGCTTAATCCTACCAACCATATGTCTTTTTTACATGCATGCATAAATTTGCATAATTCCAATCACATATACCAACTAACATTTGCATTCTGCTATTTTCACTCAATATTATGTCATAAAACATCCACGATTTTATTTAGACATCATCATTGCCTTTTTTTTTTGTTTTTTGTGAGGAAGACCAGCCCTGAGCTAACATCCGTGCTAATCCTCCTCTTTTTGCTGTGGAAGACCGGCTCTGAGCTAACATGTATTGCCAATCCTCCTCCTTTTTTTTTCCCCAAAGCCCCAGTAGATAGTTGTATGTCATGGTTGCACATCCTTCTAGTTGCTGTATGTGGGACGTGGCCTCAGCATGGCCGGACAAGTGGTGCGTTGGTGCGTACCCGGGATCCGAACCCGGGCTGCCAGTAGTGGAGCGTGTGCACTTAACCGCTAAGCCATGGGGCCGGCCCCATCATTGCCTTTTAAAGCTTGTCTAGTGTTTTGTTGTGTGATGCCTAATATTTTGCTGTATTGCTAAACATTTTTATTGGTAAAGCGTTCCAAAACCAAGTGGCTTAAAATAAAACCACTTATTTAGTTCTTAATATTGTGGTTCTTCAATTGGAGCTGAGCTTAGCTGAGTAGTTCTCCTAGTCTCAGCTGGGCTCTTTCACTTGTCAGTCAGTAGTCAACTGCGGGTCAGCTGGATGACTTTGCTTTGGGGAGTTGCTTGCTTTCAGCTAGAGTAGTGAGGATGCTTGGACCACAAGTTTTTCATCCTCCAGCAGGCTAACCACAGGCTTGTTCACATGGTAGCTGCCAGAGTTCCAAAAGGGGAAATTAAGAGCTTAGATTGGAACTGGACAAACTCATTTTCATGGTCTTCTATTGGCCAAAGCAAAGCCTGAGGCCAGCCTAGATTCCAGTGGTGAGGAAATCAGTACAATTCCATTTCTTGATGTCGGAGCTGCAAAGCCACATTGCAAAGGACATGACTACAGGGAGGGGTAGAAACTTCTGGACATTTCACAATATTAAATATTTCTAAAGGAATTACTATTTCAGTGAACTCCATTGTACTTATAGCTTTTGTTTGTTAGTTTCTACTGAATAATGTCAATAACATCAATAAAAATTTCAGGACAAATTCCTGGGAGCGGAATAGTAAATGAGAGGTAAGAATGTCTTTATAATAACATCAAACTAATAGCAAAGTTTGAGTCATTTTCCTCGGTTTCAGCAACTGTTATTGTCCTCGGTTTCTGCAGTGTCTCAGCCCCTTCCACTCCCTTCCCATTCTGCCCTTTCTCCAAAATGAATATCATGTACAGTATCACTGTTGGGACTTAGTAAGTGCTCAATAATATTAGCCATTATTATTATTATTACTGTTATTATTAGAACCGTTATTATATTTTGCTCTTATCACCAGACTTTCCCCATCTCAGCTACCTTCAGTTGCTCATTCTCTGCTCTGGGATCAACCAACCATCACAGTTCATTGATTTAAAAGAAATTTCTGTTGTCTAAATAAATACAGATATAAATATCAGCCATTTACTATGTAATCACTATGTGACTGGACTTTGTTAAATTTGTATATATTAACTTAATTCTTCTGGAATCTGGCAAGCTAGATATTTTATTATCCCAATTTTATTGCTGAAAACTCTGAAGCTTAGAGAGGCTAAGTTGCTTGCCCAAAGTCACACAGGATGCATGTAGTGAGACTGGGACTCGAGTCATGTTTATTTGAATCCAAAGCCTATACAGTCTTAAATACTCTGTGCTTGTCTTTCCTCTTAATGATATATATTCACATACGTATCTGTTTAAATCTAAAACAGTGACCGGGCACACGGTAGGTGCTAAATAAATAGAGACAGGATGATCCTAAAGTGAAGTAGACTGAACTTCTGGCTTGGAAACAAAAACTTTGCCTGGGATGCAGGCAAACAGCATCAGTAACATCTCTAAAAAAAGGGAAGCAAGGCTCCAGTTAGCAGGTTGTGATTCAGGAGCGCAGCTCGCACCACCAGGAAGGACACTGACGGGGATAAGAGTAGGCCTTGGGATGGAAGGCCCAGCTTACCAGGCAGATAATTCAGACAAGAACTTAGAAAAGGGGGCCAAAGTGAATCTTGGCTGTTGGGTGTAGGACACACATGTTGTCTAAATCGTGAGGCAATGGTCAGAATCCAACATAGGATGGATGATCAAAGGGAGACTAGTCTCAATAAACCTTGGTGCTGATTCCAGTGGACCTCAAAGCCTGGGGAGAGACTCGGTCTGCTTGGTAGAGAGGAAGATCACAGCCAAGGTATCCCAGCTAGTTACCTGGCATACAGGATCAGATTTCTTTTTCTCTTCCTTACCCTCTAGTGACTAATCATTTCATATTGAAACCTCCAGCAAATTTTAAAAGATGCAGAAAATCTTCTCCTTTGTGAATTGCTGAGTGGCTTTCAGAAATGGTCTCTGCCTGTGGTATAGTTTAGACAAAACCATTATCCCTCCAAACTGTGCAGTAATGACAGAACACATGCCGTTTAATGTAAACTCACAACCCGGTGCTGGGCAGATATGATTAGGCTGTCATCTTCCCCAACAGCAGCAGCAGGAGAAAAAGAAAGAAGTAAAACCGTCTTATTTATATTTATTAGGGGGCTTTGTAATGGGCCTGATGTCCTGGTGCAATTGACATTTTTCTTGCATTCTTGGCTCATGAGCTGGGGACCAATTTAAATTAATTCATTCACAACCCACGAAATACCCTGACTTTTATAGGGTGATATCACACCAGTGCCCCCTTCTTCCCAATGCTTCACCAAATACGCATATTCATTAATTCTGAAACTGGTCTGATTTCAGATCTAGCATGATTAGATATTGTTTGTAAAATTTAAAAATAGAATAATACAACTGAACCTATAGGCAAATAAAACCTTCAGAAAATTCACTTGTTTGTCTTCTAATTTTGTGTTTGTGTACTATAAGCCAACATATGCTAATTCACGCACACATAGTCATGCATGCACATTGAAAAACATGCACATGTGCCCATGCATGCATACACACACACTCCTATCTGTGTCTTTCTGACCACCTTCGTGGAAATCAGAGTCCAATGAAAACTCAAAAGTAAGTTGAATGTGCTCTGGCTCACTTTTGATTTGTATTTTAGAAAAATCTGTGCCTATGCATTAATTCTTGGGTATGACCATTGCAGAAAAGGACTTTCCTAATATATGCATGTGCAAAAATCAGAAAAGAGAGAGAACATGAGTTCAACTATAACATAACAGTACGTTCTCTGTTATTACAGAGAGAAACAGAAGCATGTTCGTTTACAAAACTTTATAGAAACAAGAAAAGGGCTTGCTCTATGTCCATCGCTTTGATTCAAAGCCATTACTCCAACTTTCCTGGTTTAATTATGGAATACAGCAGCAGACTGACAGGGAAAGAGATTAAAGATCTGTAACCTTCCTTCAAACAACCTCAGGCTGCCCTGCCCACCTGAAAGACAGCACCTAAGGTGAGGGAAGAATACATTCTCCTGGTTCATTCGGCTCTCATCCTCCCTGTCTGACACTGTCAAGGAGATGCCAATTTCTGCCAAAGTGCCCACTGTCCAGGAGATGCTGAGATTAGAAACTGGCCAGGAAGGCTCAGCTTGTTTCTGTCATTGAGCATTCAGTGTCAGGATGTGAGGAACTTGCCTCCTTGGATGGAGACATGACATCTTGATACATTAGCTTGCCAAAGAGTCAGCCGGACCATGTCATCTCCTGGCTGTTGGCATACTGGATTCATTTACTTCCCAAATAGTTAATGCAGCAAACCAACCTTGTCTGATGAACTTCTGCTTACATTTGCAAGGGTCATTGAGCATAAAAAGAGATAATGAGCAAAGTGTTTCTAATACTTTTAACATCCTCTCTCACTCATCAACTCTCACCTGGATTGTTGACAAACCTCTTCTACTAAAGAAATCTTCTCCTATGAGAAATCTCGTGTCTGATACCTGTTGGGATAACACTGAATTTGGGCACATTTCTAGGGTCTGTGACGGACAGAGCGTTTTTCTGTAAAGTTGGTCATGACAGAAGGGCTCCGCAAGGGTACCAATCAACTATATTTGTACCAACATCGGATACGCAAAATCCATACAAGGAAAGGCTACTTTACTTGTGCTTCTAAAGTAAATTTATGTGTATGCCACAGGTGCTCTGAGGCCACTACAAATTCCTTAGTTCCAAGCACAATAAATCAACCTTTCTGTAATTTAATGTTTCAAAATTTTAAGGAGAAGAAGTGGAGATCCTGGAATCTCATCCTTTAGCCTCCATTTTAACTGCTCAGGCACATGCATGTATTTGTGTCGCCTTCTGTTTTCTTCTTTGCCAAATATGGAAAAGCCAATTAGATTTTGATAGGATAAAATAAAACCCTGAGGAGATTTAACAACTAGTATTTTATCTAAAGTAAGTGGAAGTACAGAGAGAGTGGTGGTTGCGAATTTTGATGTCTTGACAAAAAGCAGCATTAATGAGTCCCTCCCTGCGCCAGGCACACTGCTGTGTGCATCCACCTTTTGTATTTCACTTGGCTCTCACAGTAACCCTATGAGATAGTTAATGATTAGTTTCATTACTTACAGCTGCAAGGAGGCAGAACAGAGGCATTGTGAAGAGCATGCAAGGGCTCTGGAAACAGCTTCTCTGCTCTAATCATGATGCTGCCTGTTACTAGCTGGGTGACTTTGGACAAGTCACTGAAATTCTCGACACATCAGTTTCTTCATTTATAGAAAATGGATAATAATAATGCCTTCCTCCTATATTGGTGATGAGGATTAAATGAGTTAAAACATAAATCTGTTAGTGTAATGCCTAACACAGTGGTTCTCAAAGTGGCCCCCAGACCCTCAGTATCTGCACCTCTGAGAACTCTTTAGAAATGCACATACTTCGGTCCCAACACAGACATACTGAATCAGAAATGGGTCCCAACACAGATATACTGAATCTGGGGGTAAGTCTTATTAACATGTGTTTTAACACACTCTCTAGGTTATTCTGATGCTTGCTAACATGTTAGAACACTGGAGTAGAACACAGGAAGTACTCAAAAATATGCTAAGGAAAAAAAATGTTCCCTTTTTGAAAAGAAAACAGTTCCAACCTTGTATATATGGTATTGAACCCTTCCCAACTTTTGGATTAATATAAAGTGATTGAAGAGTCAAGAAGAGATAAAATACATATTGACATGCAGGATTATAAAAAAGATATTTCAAGTAATGGGTTGATAAAATTTGCAAAAAGTAATCATGTAAAGTTCTAAGCACAGCATTATGCACATAGAAGGCTGTAGGTACTCACCGCATGTGGATTAATGTCCCCAGATATGTCGGTGATGACAACAAAAGCTAAAATTTGGCCTAACATCTAAGAGTACAGCTTAGGAGTCAAATCTCAGTTCTGCTATTTTCCGTCTCACTGATACCGGGTAAGTTATTTACCTTCTCTTTATCTTACTTTACTAATTTGTAAGATGGGTACAAAAATCATACATAAGTTTGTTGTGAGAGTTAAATAATATGATTAAAGGCTGGTCTGGTGGTGTAGTCGTTAAGTCTGCACACTCCATTTCGGCACCTGGAGTTTGCGGATTCAGATCCCAGGGATGAACCTACATACCACTCATCAAGCCATGCTGTGGCCGCATCCCACATACAAAATAGATGTTGGCTAACCGATGTTAGCTCAGTGCCAATCTTCCTCACCAAAAAGTAAATGAATAGATAAATAAGTAAATAATATGATTCATGTAAATTGTAAATATAAGTAGCTGGCAGATGTTAAGTTCTCAAAAAATATTAGCTATTATTATTATTAAGGATGCATTTTTTGCTCTATATGAAATCATTTAATCCTCCCAATAACCACACACAGTACCACTATTATTACTCTCCTTGTCTTATTGATAGGGAATCTGAGGATCAGAGAGATTAAATAACAAGCTATACATTACTCAGCTATTAGGTGTTCCCACAGCCGAAATTCGAACTTGAGGGTCTGATTCCTGAACTATCCACTTAAATAAAGATGGGCAGATAGTTACTGGTATTTCTGACTTCCCCTGGATCAATAAAGAAAATAAGTGGTTTGAGGAGAAACCTCAGATAGATAAACTGTGAGGCACTGGCCATGGTTCTCCCCAAAGAGAGAACAGCATCACCTTTTGTCTTTGATGCATCCTGTTGTGGTAGAGGAAGAATTAGAAGCCATTATTTCAAGATTTGATCTTGAAGAAATAAGCAATGTTGGAGGAGAAAAGAAAGAACACCACAAAGTTGGGGAAACTATTCTCTTCCTGGTCCTCCTTTTTTTTTTTTCTTTCTTTTTATTTTATTTTTTTTTCGTTGCGGTAACTTTGGTATGTAACGTTATATAAATTTCTAGTGTCCATTGTTATATTTTGATTTCTGTGTAGATTACATCATGTTCACCATCCAAAGACTAATTACAATCCCTCACCATACACATGTACCTAATCATCCCTTTCACCCTCTTCCCTCCCCCCTCCCCTCTGGTAACCACCAATCCAATCTCTGTCTCTACGTGTTTATTTGTTGTTGTTGTTATCTTCTATTTGTGAATGAAATCATATGGTTTTTGACTTTCTCACTCTGACGTATTTCCCTTAGCATAATACCCACAATGTCCATCCATGTTGTCACAAATGGCCAGATTTCATCCTTTCCTATGGCTGAGTAGTATTTCATTGTGTATATATATCACATCTTCTTGATCCATTCATCCCGTGATGGGCACCTGGGCTGCTTCCAAGTCTTGGCTATTGTGAATAATGCTGCAATGAACATATAGGTGCATATATCTTTACCCATTGATGTTTTCATGTTCTTTGGATAAATACCTAGCAGAAGAATAGCTGGATCATATGATAGTTCTATTCTTAATCCTGTTTGCACTTCCACCAGCAGTGTATGAGAGTTCCCTTTTCTCTACATCCTCTCCAACACTTGTTATTTCCTGTCTTGTTAATTATAGCCATTCTGACTGGCATGAGGTGATAACTCATTGTAGTTTGATTTGCATTTCCCTGATAGTTAAGGGTATTGAACATCTTTTCATGTGCCTGTTGGCCATCTGTATATCTTCCTTGGAGAAATGTCTGTTTAGATCTTTTGCCCATTTTTTAATTGGGTTGTTAGTTTTTTTGTTGTTGATATGTATGAGTTCTTTATATATTTTGGAGATTAACCCCTTATAGATGTGTGATTTGTAAATATCTTCTCCCAATTGTTAGGTTGTCTTTTCGTTTTATTGATGGTTTCCTTTGCTGTGCAGAAGAAGCTTTTTAGTTTGATGTAGTCCCATTTGTTTACTTTTTCCTATTGCTTCCTTTGCCTGGTCAGATATGGTACTTGAAAATATGCTGCTAAGACCAATGTTGAAGAGCATACTGCCTGTGTTTTCTTTTAGAAATTTCATAGTTTCAGGTCTTACGTTCAAGTCTTTAATCCATTTTGAGTTAATTTTTGTGTATGGTGTAAGATAGTGGTCTGCTTCCATTCTTCTGCATATGACTGTCCAGTTTTCCCAACACCATATATTGAAGAGACTTTCCTTTCTCCGTTGTATGCTCTTGGCTCCTTTGTCAAAAATTAGCTGATGTGTGGGTTTATTTCTGGGCTCTCGATTCTGTTCCATTGATCTGTGTGTCTGTTTTTGTGCCAGTACCATGCTGTTTTGATTACTACAGCTTTGTAGTATATTTTGAAATCAGGGAATGTGATACCTCCAGCTTTGTTCTTTTTTCTCAAGATTCATTTGGCTATCCGGGGTCTTTTGTTGTTCCCTGTAAATTTTAGGATTCTTTGTTCTCTTTCTGTGAAAAATGTCCTTGGAATTTTGATAGGGATTGCCTTGAATCTGTAGATTGCTTTTGGAAGTATGGACATTTTAACTATGTTAATTCTTCCAATCCAAGTGCATGGAATATCTTTCCATTTCTTTGTGTCGTCTTCTGTTTCTTTCAACAACATTTTATAGTTTCCAGCGTACAGGTCTCTCACCTTTTTGGTTAAGTTTATTCCTAGGTATTTTATTCTTTTTGTTGCAATTGTAAATGAGATTGTATTCTTAATTTCTCTTTCTGCTATTTTGTTGTTAGTGTATAGAAACACAACTGATTTTTGTATGTTGATTTTGTATCTTGCAACTTTACCATATTAATTTATTATTTCTAAAAGTTTTTTGGGTATTCTTTAGGATTTTCTATATATAAAATCATGTCATCTGTAAATACTGACAGTTTCACTTCTTCCTTTCCAAGTTGGATCCCCTCTATTTCTTTTTCTTGCCTGATTGCTCTGGGTAGGACTTCCAATAGTATGTTAAATAGGAGTGGTGAAAATGGGCATCCTTGTCTGGTTCCAGTTCTTAGAGGGATAGCTTTCAGTTTTTCACCATTAAGAATGATATTAACTGTGGGTTTGTCATATATGGCCTTTATTATGTTGAGGTACTTTCCTTCTGTACCCATTTTATTCAGAGTTTTTATTATAAACTATGCCCTTCCTGGTTCTTCTTATTCTTAAAGATGAATGAAAGGGGCTACTTTGGACTGGGCATCTGAAAAGAGATTCAATGAAGACAAATGGTGTTGTGGGAAGCTTTTCACAAGCTGTTTGATTCCTTTGGCAAATCTTTTTCCTTGGCCTCAATTTTCTTATCTAAAAATGTGACTGTGGAACTAGATAATAAAGTCTTGTCCAGTTACATTATGCATTTTAAAATATTTTTTCTAGGTATCAGGATGAAGGTACAATATAAAAGAAGAGATATTTTGAGACAGCAAAGAAGGAGACTTGCCAATATTTTGGGCTTATCACTTGATTAAACCATAGCTCAAAGCCCTGAAAGCCTCAAAGTTGTGACCCTGGAGCCAAAGCAATGTGGATTTACTTCTAGCTTTATTTCTAGCTTTGATTCTGAACACTCTGTTTTTATACAACATATATATAAACCATCTCAATCATGATAATTTCTCCCAATTCGTAATTCTATAAATTGCTTGATTTGTGATTATATGGACTTGCTTTAAAAAAAGCATAGTGAGGGCATGAGGGCATTTTAGTAGTTGAAGTCCACCAATATACATTTTCCACTTGAATCCTAATCTTACCATATCCACCATAATCAATTTTCTCTAATCGCATAGTAAAAAAGTACAAGGTAAATATATCATCCACAAAATATCCTTTTGTGGAGATGGGTAGGGGATGGAGATGGAGGGAAAATTCACTAAGAAACATCACAGTTAGATAAGTTAAAAATTTTTATTCCTACTACCAGAAACTACTACATTCTCCAAATAAAAGGGAAAATTTTGTGTCGAAAAAAAGTTAACGTTTCCAAGAAAGGGCTTTGAGGCCCAATTCCTGTGTGTAATGTTCACCAATATTTTCTCATTTTGAGTTTGCCGATGAATGCAGATATGCTGATTTTTCCTAGCAAATCTTCATGCATTAAGTATACCAGACATCAGTAAATACATTTTCCATTATTCTTTCTTTTTATTCAGTAATGTATAATTGACATACCACGTTATATTAGTTTCAGGTGTACAACGTGGTGATTCAATATTTGTATATATTGCAAAATGATCACTCAATAAGTCTAGTTAACATCGTCACCATACATAGTTACAGAATTTTTTTCTTTTCATAAGAACTTTTAAGATTTACTGTCTTAGTAACTTTTAAATATACAGTACAGTATTATTAACTATAGTCACCCTGCTGTACATTACATCCCCATAACTTATTTATTTTATAACTAGAAATTTGTACATTTTCTGTTACTCATGATAGGTTGATAGTTTTTGTGAAAGTCAGTCATGATAATGTTTTGGGTCATTGTGAGATACAAGAAAGTTTTACTTCACATTTAAAATATACGTTTCTAGTGGAAATAATCAGAATATTTTAAAATGACATTTTCTCTCAAGGGTCAATAGTTTAGACAAAAAGGTGAAGCTTTCTGAATTAGCAAGATACTAATGATTATGAAAATGTCATTTTATTACCTTCAACTGCACATAATATACAAATTAATGGACAATAATGTATTTGACAAGTTGCTGTCCTAATAGACCTGCTGTCTAGGTCTTTCTTAATGAGTAAGTATGACTGACCACCAAAATTCAGACTCTTTGGGGGAAAGATCAATAGAGAGAGATACTTCTTTGTCTTTATATGAGATAATAGCACTAAAGATAGAATTTGGATCATAATCAAGTAGGAAAGTTTAGTTTATAGATTAAAAGTAGTGCCAACTCCCCAACCCTAAACTATGGTAAGGCTCTAAATTAGAGAATGGGTAAGGAGGTTAGAATTTGGCTATACCAAGAAAAGGTCAGACAAGTACTACAAGACTAAGGGAAAAATGAGAGTGTAGACATCTGCTTGTACCTTCTGATGGTCACATGACTTAGAGGCTAAGGGTGGGAGTGGGAGCAAAATGTTTGGAGGATCCACACACACTATAATGATACATTTGTTTTACTTGATGAGAATCACTTTGTAACCAGCCCATTAATTCTTATCAGTAAACACTTTATTCTCAAGTGTTACATTGGGCATTTCTCCTGAAATTATGTTTGTACTCTTAATTGGCGTAGAGAGCACTTTTTTTTTCCCCATCCCATAAATGTAAGTTTAGGTTGCTTGGTGACAGAATCAAACTTTCTCATTTAAGTGTCCTACAAATGAATGAGATTGATATAGTCTGTTTATTTACTATGTTCTTTTTCTTGCTTCTGTTTTAAAAGTACAGCATAAGTACTCCTTAAAGAATCATAAATGACAAGTTTTACTTGGTATGAAAATTTATATTTCAAGATATATTGTTATAGCTAAGTGTTTCATCAACTTCTATATTTGAAACACTCATTTTTTTACAGTTTTATAGTAAAATGTCCAATAGCAAGGCTATTCAAGAATTTGTATCAAATTCTACCATTTAGGTAACTGCATTGGAAGGTGCTCATTAATATTATTCTCTGATGGATCTATTCCTTTCACTACAGGAATATGAGAAAGACCATTAAAAAGAATGTTTGTAAACCAGTGATGACTGAAAACATAAGTAATAGACCCTGAGCAACAGATGGAGATGAATGGGTTGCAGTACAATACGGCATGTAACAGCATTGGCTTGTGAACCATGCAGCCCTGGACACTATCTCTTATTAGGTGAAATCAACAATTTTCTTAACATTCATGAGCTTCAGTTTTTTTTCGTATAAAACGTCTTAGGAGGCTGAGCTTATCAAAGGAAATAATGCACATGCATAGAAATAAACAATTATAAATTTTAGCCATTAGCATTATTAATTATCACAACTTTACTTGGCAAGTTGCTTCCACTGTTGTACCCCACTCCTCACCTCCAATTTTCTACAACACATACATACATACACACCCACGGCATAATTATAATGCCCAGAATGGAAAGAATATAATAAAGGTAAGAGTATAATAAAAGTAGGAAGAGAAAGTTCTGGGCCAAGATCCCAGGGTCCTAGGTTGATACTTAGGCTCTGTCTCCCACTTGTTAAGTCACATTGGATATGGAAATTTACCTCTGCAGCCCTCAGTTTCCTTGCAGTTAAGATGAAAACTTTGGTCTAGATGTGTTTCTTGACTGAATGGATAAAAAAAAAGATAAAATGATTCACACTACCTCCAAATAGGCACAAAAAATACAAGGAACCCTACAGTGAGTCTTTTATTTGGTGCTTTAGGAAAGGAAAGAGAAACATTTTTTTCTTGTGTTATTCTTATTTTATGTTTAAAAACCTTATTCTTCCTTACTTCGTCTTAATGGACTTATTCTGAATTATGTCTCATATTTTTATTACCCTTCCTTGACACAGTCCTCTGTATTACGGTTTGAAGCTTGACAAACCATTTCTGCAAGAGTCTCTTTGTAATGAATGTTCCAACACTGTCCCTCCATGTGTAGATAGGCTACAGTAGCTGCTCCTCAGTCTGGATGCTGCTTCAATTACCTGAATAACTCTTTTTCATCCTTGATCATCCCAAGCAAAGCTGTTGAGTATGTCTTCACTCTATCAAGTTCTTACTACCTTCCCTGGATTTATCACACCTTATGGCAGAGATTTTAATTCAAGAAATATTTATTGAAAAGCTACTGTGTGTGCTAAGCACTGAGGACAGACAGAAAGATAAATGAGACACATTCCTTTGTTCCTAGAAAGCTTATAGTTTAATGAGCAGATAGGAAGATAAACACAATAAATTGAGTATGTGGGTGGCAATATGTACAAGATAGGAGCTGCTATGAGGAGCATCACTTTGGAGTGCAGTCAAACTTTTTTGGATGAGATGATGCTTGAACTGAGTTCGAAAAATGAATAGAAGTTATTCAAGGGAAGAATTATGGGAGGTATTTTCCAAATAGGCTGATCATCAAGAATGAAGTTGCAAAATACCATAATATGTGGAGAACTGCAAGCAATATAAAGAAAAATAAGTTGGGAAATAAGTTTGGACAATGGAGATCAGATAATGGAAAGTCTTTAATTCTATTTCTTAATAGCTTCATTGAAATATAATTTACATGCCATAATTTCACTCATTTTAAGTGTATGGCTCAATGATTTTTGGTAAATTTGCAGATTTATGCAAACATTGCCACAATTTAATTTTTTTAACATTTCCATCACCACACAAAGGAACCTTGTATCCATTTGTAGTCACTGCCAATTCCTACCTCCAGCCCTAGGCAACCACTAGTCTATTTTCTATCCTTATAGATTTGGGTTTTTTGGACGTTTCCTATAAGTAAAATCAGGCAACATGTGATCTTTGTTTCTAGCTTCTTTCCCTTAGCATAATATTTTTGAGATCCATCCGTGTTGTAGCATAAATCAGTACTTTGTTCCTGCCAAATAGTATTCGATTGTATGGGTGTATCAAATTTTGTTTATACATTCATCAGTTGATAGATATTTTGCATTGTTTCAACTTTTTGGCTATTTTGAACTGTACTGCTATGAAAATTTATGTACAATTCTTTTTGTGGATGTATGTTTCATTTCTCTTGAGTAAAACCTAGGAGAAGAATTACTGGATCATAAGGCAACTCTACATTTAACATTTTAAGAAACTGACAAACTATTTCCCCAAAGTGGCTAACCATTTTATATATTATCATCTGCAATATATGAGAGTTCCAATTTCTCCCTATCTTTGACAACATTTGTGATGTATTTTGTGTGTGTGTGTGTGAGGAAGATCAGCCCTGAGCTACAGTCCATGCCAATCCACCTCTTTTTGCTGAGGAAGACTAGCCCTGGGCTAACATCTGTGCCCATCTTCCTCCACTTTATATGGGACTCCACCACAGCATGGCCTGACAAGTGGTGCATCCGTGCACGCCCAGGATCCGAACCTGGGCCACCAGCAGCAGAGCGCATGCACTTAACCGCTATGCCACGGGGCTGGCCCCTTTATCTGTCTTTTTGATTATAGCCATCTTAGTGGGCATGAAGCTGTATCTCATTGTAGTTTTAATTTGCATTCTCTAATAATTTAATAATGTTGAGACTATTTTCCTGTGCTTACTGGCCATTTATATATCTTCTTTGGTGAAATATTTGTTCAAATCTGTTGTCCATTTTTCAACTGAGTAATTTGACTTCTTATTGAGTTGCAAGACTTCTTTACATATTCTGGATACGAGTCTCTTATTGGGTATGTGATTTTCCTACAATTCTCCCAATCTGTAGCCTGTCTTTTCACTGTCTTCTTGACATCTTTTGAAGTGCAAAAGTTATTAATTTTGATGACATCTGATTTATCAACTTTTTCTTATATTGTTTGTGCTCCTGGTGTCTGATCTAAGAAATCTTTGCCTAACCCAAAGACACAAAGATTTGCTCTTACGTTTTCTTCTAAGAGTCTTAGAGTTTTAGCACTTACATTTAGCTCTATGATCCATTTTAACTTAATATTTGTATATGGTTTGAAGTAAGGGTCTAAATTCATCTTTTGGATGTGGATATCCAATTGTACCAGCATCATTTGGTAATAACCATTCTTGCCCTATTAAACTGATTTAGCACCTTTCTCAAAACTCAAGTGACCATAAATGTTAAAGTTTATTTCTGGGTTCTTAATTCTTTGGCATTGATCTATGTCTATCCTCATGCAAGTACCACACTGTCTTGATTACCAGAGTTTTGAATTAAGTTTTGAAATGGGAAAGGGAAAATGTAAGTGCTCCCACTTTGTTCTTTTTAACAATTGTTTTGGCTCTTTTTTTATGCTATTTTAAGGAATATTCCTTTATCCCTTAGGCAATGGAAATTCATTATTTATATCATCTCTCCTAGACTGTAAGCTTCTTTAGGGAGGGAGTTTATCTTACTCATTACTATATCAATAGCAAGTGACACAGTGTACAGCCTCAAAAGATGTTTTTTGAAGCCATAATATTCACGTTATGCAAGATGACATTGTAACTACCCAGTGCAATTATTTCATATATGCTGATGAGAATTGATAGGCTGCATTAGAAAGAGCACTGATTTGGGAGAAGGGAACCCTGAATCTAGTCCCTGATCTATGATAGACTAGATTTGACCTTGACAAATCAGGAGATACTCTGAGCCAGTTTTTGCATCTATAAAGATGAAGTTAGTGCTAATTGTTTTATAGGATATCTTGACTCTAAATTCTTAAGATATCTTTAAGAAAAATGATATTTTACTGATCAATTGCCATGTGACAGATAGTGTAATAGAAGGATAAAAGAAATGTAAAGTGTAGGTCATGTTCTCAAGGAATTTGTAATCCAGATCAAGCTGTAGGATACACATATTTAAAATAATGCTTTATTTTCAACTTTCACAAACATCGTTATTATGGAATATATGCCTTCTTTAACTTTTATATCTTACCTTTGATATGGACAACTTCCTTTTACTTTGACATTCAGGTACTGAATACAATTCTGCAGAATTCCAGCTATACTTGGCACGTCATCAGCACCTTTGTTTTAACACATTTTGAGTTTTCTTATTACTCAAGCTTTGTGCATCAAGCATAGCAACTTAGATGCATTAGCATTCTTTGTTCCTATGACTTAACTTACATGGCAGAACAATTACTCACATGCCGTATTTGAGATTTCAGAAATGAGCACAGGGTTGTTTAAATCCAGTAAGCACGTTTCCTCTGCCCTTTGGTCAGAAGCGCTGCGTGCAATCTAAATATGTTAGAGGAAGAGAGAAATGAGATGAATAACCCAAATATAGTAGCTTATTTCAGAGATCATTTACTATTACAGCAACCAAAGCAACCACTTCTCAAAAATCCCAAGTAGGCAGCTGTATTTCCATGGTTTGCATTATGATTTTTTCAATGAGTATAAAAGTAATATTTTAGCCGCAAGGTCCTGCGGTTTGCTGGAGAAAATATATTTCTATACGAGCTTGTGTATGACATCAGAAATTCACTACCTTTTAATGAATTTTGAAAAACAAACCTCAGTGGGAGCTATTTAATTTTTCTTCTTTCAAAAAAGTTATTCTTCTGTGGATATTCAGCCACAAGGCAGAGTACTGGAAAGTGTAATTGACTAGAAACACAGATTACAGCAATGAGTCCATTTGTATTACCCATGAAGGGTATAAAACGCAATAACTAGAATAAACATTTCCTATTCAAACTTCTTTAGATTCAACCTTAATGATAGTAATGAATGTTTCTTCTTTCTTTAAGGGAGAGAGTGTAGAATAATACCAAAATTACCTTTCAATAAAGAGAAATTTGGTATGTTTAATTCAATTTATACGTTTTGCCCTGAGGGTTTTACACAATACCAGGTCTTTTATTAAATTTGCTTTCTTAGGTCACTAGGGTACAAGCAGAGATTCACAATCAGTTTTATCTGAGACTCATGGAAGATTATTTGATATAAATGTTTAGGACTAAAATGTTTAGTCCCGGATTGTGCGGTCCTGGAGTTTTAGGAATGGATGTCAATATCTTTTGTACAAGTTAATAATTTTCCAGAAAGCAAGCCACATGAGCTATGCTGTCTGTTATTTTGTAGGTTAATTAATCTTTTATCCATAAAAGGAGCCATCAGAGAATTCCAGGCTACAATAACTTTAAAATTGAAGGAAATTGAAGGGATAAGATATATCTAACCAATGGAAGAATTGAGAAAAAGTCAGGGATGTTGCATGCAGAGTGACCACAGTGATCTTCTCTAGAACTTCTAAGGACAAAATTTATAACATGAAATCCCTTCACTGCCATGATCACATGCCTGTCCTCCCAGAGTGGAGACTTGGGGTTTGAGGGAAGGGAGGAAAGCAGAGAAGCAACTCCACGTGTGTGTACATATGCACCCTGAACCAAGACTTACCCCATTCAGCTTCCTCTTCACTTCTAGATCCTACTGTAGAACAGAATATTCAGGGAAGTTGGAAAAACCAACATAGCTCTAGTAGCTTATCACAGGGAGAAGTATTTAAAGAAGTCACAGACACAGGGAAGCAATGGAGATCGAGTTAGATCAGAGATGTGCAAAGCACTTAAAGGATGTAAAACTAAGAGGTCTCAGGCTTCAGATGTGCCATGATGTAAACAGGGGTGTGAGGCAGGGTCATGGGTGGTCCATACCGTATCTTGATGTTAGAAAATAAGTCCTTTGCTCAAGACTTACATTTTGGCAACAAAATAAGACATTTTGTTGCCATCTGCTGGAAAAGTGCCATAATAAATATATAAATTCCTGATGTCTAAGAAGTAAATAGCATTCCTTTAGGGATTGGTAAAGTTGTTCTTAGTCATCTCTTAGAACAGAGTGGACATATGATCTGAGGGATTGGTTCTAAATATTTTACTATGTGATATTGGAGGTTCCATGATTGTCGTTCCATAGGCTACTAGTATTTTGGGGGGCTTTATTGGTGTTACTCATGCTTGTCAGTTTGGAATGGCAGCTCCATCTTGGGAGTTCCCTCAAACCTCACATAGAACACTGCTCATATCATGGTGGTGTTCAGATGTCCATCCTTAATCAATAGGTGTATAATAATACCATGGTAACATTTTTATCTAACCCGTCTTTAGGAATCCTTGCTTTATGCACTCAGCTGATTGGGTTGACACAACCAGGCATCCAAAGGTCAAGCTCTGTCGGAGGATCAGAGGTTATTCAACATGGAATCATGTATTAGAATTCAAACAAAGATCTCCTAAAATTCCCCAACCAAGTTTTCCTTCCCGTGTATCGTGTTATGCTTTTCCCAGTAGTTAATAGGCTTCTTGATTATTTCTTGATATGTCAAGACAAGTATGGTGAAAAGGAGCCACAATCCTACTCCTGGGACACATGTATGAGCATCCTCATCCCTCCATGCTTTCTGTGCCTTCAAGTCTTACGAGAAGTTCTGTCCGCTGGCTTGGCAACATAAGAACCTGTCCTGTCCTTTAGGTAAAAAGCAATATGCTTCAGTGGGTAGGAACTCACTTGGTTCTAAACCACTTACCATTTCATATCCATCTCTTTTCATGCCTTTGAGGACTACATAAGTTGTTAGCATAAAATTATCCTGGAAATTGTTGTCATGCTCCATCAAATGTATTTTTCTTGCCGCTGCCAAGGTGATATTTACATACACTCATTGGAGTACTGAAGTATGTCATTCCTCTAGATAAATCTTTCAATGGCTTCCATTTGCTCTTTGGATAGAATCAAAATCTGTTGCTATGGCTTACAAAGCCTTAACTCTTCTGGATGCTTCTACAGCCTCTCTCTAACACCCCTCCCTCATTCCATTCACATTATATGTTCCAGCCAAGCAAACTGGACAGATACTCCTTCCAGGTCTCTTTTACTTCTCTTCCTTGATCATTTTTTCTGTCTTCCCTTCCTTCCTCCCTGTTTCCTTTTTTGTTTCCCTTAAAAAAATATTCATTATAAACACAATAGAACACTGACTCAGTTGCCACTGATGAAACAAATGATCTTGGAAAAAAGTATAAAGTCTCAAAGATTACCCCCAGAGTGCTCCTCATTTTTCATCCCACCCATTGCTGCTGATTCAAGTCTCACTGATGACTTGTCTCCTGGCTTCCCTGATGGGATGGATGGCTCTGAATTGTTCTTTGTATCCGCTTCTGGATTACGTCACGCTAATTTGTTACGTGTGTACTTTTTTTTCCTTTGAAAGGAAAGGATAATATTGAGATTTAATGGTGTTTGAATCATATTATCATCCTTGACCTAATTGGCCTGGAGTAATAAGGTGAAGGACCACAAAACTTGGGTATCTCATATGGTCAATTAGAGTTACAGTTGATTTGAGTGACCACTAAAATATTAATTCCAAGAGGTCAATACTGTATCTTGCTTATTGTCCCTAATATTTAATGGAGGATGCTATATACTTAGTAGGCTCTCATTAAATATTGATTGAATGACTGTGTACACTCAGGGACAATGGAGCACATAGGGAGTTAACATCTGTGTGTTTTGGTTCTAGGAGTAAAAATTAATCACTGTCCTCTTCACACTCTCAGGTCTGAAACAATTGGGAAGTCAGACACAGGAGTCAGACAGGTAGAAATATAAATATCAGCTTTATCACTAATAAAACTGATTTGGAGAAATGTTTCGACCTGCAACCAAAATCTGATTTCCTAACGCAAACCCCTATGCTCCTGAACTAGAGACTTAATTAGTCTGTCAGAGATATGACTACAATTTTCTCTTCAACCTTCTAACTCAACTCCCACTTCTACCCCAGGCCTGTGGCTAGGCTCTGCTCTGTAGGAGAAAAAATCGTAAGTAAACTTCTTAGAAGAAGAGAGGTCCATACGACTGAGCTACAGGGGCCATGTTCCTTTTCCCACTCTCTTCATCAGATAAGTCACTTCTCCTCTCACGGAGAAGAGCTCTGGTGAAGGAGACCTTACGTGTCCTTCCCATCTATGAAATCCTTTCTTCTTCATGAAAACATAGGAAGCAGGAGTTATGTAACCCCCATCTTCCTATTCAAAAATAGGATGAAAAGGAAGTCTAAAAGTTCTTAATGGACTTAGAGGAAGATATCAGAGAAAGGTCAAAGTTGTGTTGCGGCTTGAAACTCAGCCTTTAAGCTCTGAATGAGTTAGAGGAAAGGAGGAGCCACTTGTAACATGCTCTATGATTGTTTTTGACCTATTTTAAGAAAGTTATTTATTCAATACATAAAAATTTACTGATCACCTATTATGTAGTAGTTGCCATTCTAGGTCAGAGGGATGAAACTTTGAGCAAGAAAGAGAAATGCCTTGATCTCGTATAGACCTTATATTTCAACGTAGAGGACAGAAAGTAAAGAGAAAAAGAAAAAAGGACATAATATAAACTGAATAGTGATAAGCACAGCGAATACTATGAAGAAATAGGAAGTAGGATAAGAGGTTGAAGAAGGATAGGAAGTAGCTAGCTATTCACATAGATCATTGGAGAAGGGTTCACTGAGTAGGTGATATTTGAGCAAGAACCAGAACAAAATCAGGGAGCCAATAAGGCCAAGTTCTAGGCCAGGGCATTCCAACTAGAGCCAACAGCAGGCGTGAAGGTTCTGCGTCAGAAACTAGCTTGTGAGGGGAATGTGGCTAATTTGTAGTGAATAAGAGGAGGTGCTTTTGAAATAGAATGATGAGAGTAAGGTCTGGTACCTTGGATTTTAAAACAAAAAAAGTGTTGTTGTTTTTTTTTCCTGAAAGTAGTAGAAAATCACCAAATGTTTGGAACATAAGAGTAACATGATCAGATGTAGTTTAAAAAGATATCACTGGATGCTTGCAGTAAAACGGCCATAACAGTGCCAGAATGGAAGCAGCAAGACTCTATTAAGATAGTTCTCTAGAGGAAAAGGAGGGGACTGCAGTAGAGAAGCATTTATGGACAGTGTAGTCATATGATACACTAATCAAAGGACTTGGTGTTTTCAGGAAAGGATATAGAGAAATAGTCTAAAAGCAGCAATAAAGAGTAAATAGTACACATATTCTACTTTCGAGTACTTAGAGTGGAGGAGGGAGAGAAAAACACACACAAGAAAAGAAAAAAAAAAACAGGACCAAAGATACTAAGAATCCAAGGCATTTAATCCACAAATTGTTGCTGTGCTCCTACCATAAATGTGATGGCATTTTGATTAGCTTGCAAGTTACTGCTGCAAGGTGGACTCATTCCCCAAAGACAGCAATAAAGTATTGCCTTTTAGAGTTATATTCAGGCATGTTGTGACAAGGAAAAAATCAGTGTAGATGTTAGATCTGCCTCTGGCTGCCTGTATGAGTTTTGGATGAATCTCTTAATCATCCGCTCTTTCCTGTGAAAGATGGATGGTTAAATGATGAAGAACAGAAATGTTCCAGGTTTGATTGAGATGGAGTAGTTTTGCAGAGCTGATATTACATACCCCAGAGGCTCTTAGATAAATAAATAATAATCACTGTTATCAACAGATTACCCCTATGGATGTGTGTATACTTCACAGTACCATAATACCACTACTAATAACTGTTTATTCAGACAGACCCTATGTACTAGAAACTGGCAGGATACTTTCCATACGTTAGCACATTTCACGTGTACCAAAAATTTCACAGAGAACTCCAGTCACGCTGCTGCTTATCTTTCTCTATTCTAGAACGAAAAGAAGATCTTTGAAGCTATTTTCCTGCTAATAAAAAATGTATTTCATCCTTGCAAGCACGTGCCATGTGGCATCTCAATAAGCATCATTCTGATCTGCTCTGATCCACTGCTTTACTTAATTATAGGCCTGGCTGTCAGCATGTTCAGTAACTTTGTAGTTAGACTAAATAGCAGGATGTTGGACTGTCTGAGTTATGCATAAAAACACTGGACAGTACATTTGCTTATGATTCTGAGGGAGTAATTCAACTTCGGCAGAATGAATGAATTAGAGGCAGTTGCATTACTTTCTTCCCTCTTCCAACTGTAGCCCCAATGAATCTCAGAGTGCAATAGCTCAAGAGAATGCCCAAGATTACTCTCTGGATTCAGAGAGGCCACACCATGACTTCTTGGAGCAATTAGCCCAGATGAGATGTGGATCATTCACTCTATAAAAGCTTTTTTAGTGTTTACTGTGACCAGTAGTGGCATTTTCAGCCCTATCAATGTGTAACAATGATTGAGTGCCCCTGGCACAGAGCACTGACTGGGCGCTGTGAGGAATGCATAGAGAATAAATAACAGTAACTTAGGGTGGAAAGCTTGCTTTCTCATGGGCTGCTTTCTCTGGGACTCATCCTTCTTGAATACCTCATGTTACTAGGATAACAGAGAATGGTGTTTGAGTGAGCTCAGAAATATATATATGTAATATAATTTATTATATACATATAAAAATATGATTTATTATATATAATATGTATGATAAATATAAGTATATTTTATATATTATAATAACTATATCATAAATTATTTATTATATATAATATAATATAATATAAATATATTATATATAATAACTATAATATAATATAATAATTTATTTATTATATATAATAAATTTGTATATATACATGTATGTGTATTGTATATGTGTTATACATATGCTTTTAAATAAAATATCCTTATTATAAAGTTAGATTGAACCACACAAAAATGGCAATGTACACAGATTTCTGATATATAAAAATAGCAAATATTTTTTGAGTCAACCTAATAGTACATTTTCTTTGTAGAAAGAGCGAAAATACTTGAAAGAATTGAAGTTGGAGAAAGTATTTAAAATCCCACCATGCAGAGGCTTCTATTATAATTATATTTTCGTATTGCATCCTAGTCTTTATGCATTTAATGCAGTTGTGATAATACTTTATAGGCAATGCTGTATCCCATTCATTTGTTACTTCTTGGTTGCAAATTCTGGCTGTGTTCCAACTCTAAGAACTTGTACATTACTGAGCTCATCTGTAAAATAAGGCTCTCAATGGATCTAATTCATAGGACATTTACAGGACTTCAAAGAGATAATACATGGAAAGTGCTTAGCACATGCCTGGTATCTGGTTAGTGTTCAAAAAAAAATAGTAAGTATTAGTAGTAACATGGAACAAATATTTACTTGTTATTATAAACTCTTAAAATCATATTTAATGGCCACATGATATAATATCTCATTATATGAACGTCTCTGTTTATTATAGTCATTGCAGGGCATTTAGATTTTTTTTCCCGTTTTGCTCAAATAGCGGCCAAATTATACTCTCTCATTTATTGAGAATAACATTGAACCTGCTGTACATTGTCTATAAAGGAGAGAGAGCTTGTAGAAATGTCCCTAAGGCATTCAACTACTTTTCATTCCAAAAGAATGAGAAAAGTGAGAGTTTTAGAATTAGAACTTCCTGGGTTCAATTTCCATTTGCTGTTTACTTGTTGGTTATCACTAGGAAAATCATTTAACCCTGTGAGCCACAAGCAACTTGACCACTCTCCAGTGTTTAGCACTGAGCCCGTAAACAGGTGTCTTTCCTTATCATTAATGCCAGAGGGGCATTCTTAAGACGCACTGTCTTCCATTTAGCGGCTTGCTTTCCTATAAAATGAAACACCTCAGTAAGACTAAACTGTACCTGATTTCTATAATGTTATTAGTTCTCTTGATCTGGAAGGTTGACCAATGTGCCATCTCAACTTTCACCAACACAAAAGGATCCTCGGGAACAGCTGGTCCCCCATGTTCCAGTCTTTCCTGTGCTGCAATGTTAGTGGTTAACACGTTTACCACTAAGCGGCAAGCATCCAGGGCAGAGGAGCTGCAATGGTCGGTGGTAGAGAAGTTCAGTTGGATAAATCTGTCCTGTGCCCTCAGAGATGGGATATTTCTTAGTTTTTGTTTGCCAGGAACCAAGTATGTAGATCTCTTTGAGGCTAAAAAAAATATGTTTGTGTGTTTATCTAATTTAAAAAAGCAGTGCATATTCGTTATAAAGAAATCAGAAAGAGATAAGCAATAATAAAAAGCAACAAAATAGAACACATAGTTTCTTTCCTCACCCCCAAAATGTACATTGTGAGATGTGTACACCTTGATGGATAATTCTTCCAGGTGGTGTTCATTCCTCTCTCTCTCTTTCTCCCCCTCCCTACCTGCCTCCCTCTCTCTCCCATCACACATACTCCTTATATGTTTATATGTCTTCCTATATAACTCATATCATGCACATTCTTCTTATGCTAGAATCCCACTTAACGATATATTGCAAATATCTTCCTAAGCCAATTAACTTTGGAATTATAAATTATTAATTAGCCAATTAACTAAATAGTACTGCATATACTTGCAGTATCATTTTTAATGGTTAAATACTACTCCTTTAAAAAAAGGTAACAAGAAAATTTCTTATTATTGGACATTTAGCCTGTCCATGGAAATGTTTTCTTTGGAATATCATATTCAATTCTTATTACTAAATTTTGTTTCCAATCATCTTATTAATTGCAAATATTTGTATCTACTGGGACAGTATTTATATTTCCAGGGATCACTTCTAAATGTATAATATTTATTGTATGATCCTTATTATTTGTATTTCTAAAAATTAGAAATATATCATTTCTTTCAATATCCCTGATGACTTTGACAGAATATTTATTGTTGTTTTAACATGATTTACAGTCAATTCAGATGGTGAAGTGATGAGGCGTTGGTAGTTTACAAGAAATAGCTAAAAATCTGTGACCCAAACATTGTAAGTTACATGTCAAGTGTACAATTGGAGATATTAGATGCTGTATTAAGAAAAGAGAACATTAAATCAATTGACTCCAAGCCAGGCTTCTTTGTAAAAATGCACCAATATTTCTTAATCAATACAGATTTAACAATCTGAACTGCACTTATGTTTGAATAGAAGATTGCTTGAGCAACGATCCTCTGAAAACTGGCCTTTACATTACCTGGTATTAATGGTCAGTTCCTCAGTTAATGTCCTGAATTTTCTAGACCAAGGCAAAAGTCATCTGTACCCTTACTCACCAGTCATTAACTGAAGTAATGATGGATTTTGTGAAAGTATCATTGGTGCCATGACAATAATTGGCACTTATTTAAGAGCTATCTTGCTTGCTTTATTTTTTTTTTTGATTGTTTATTTTAGGCTACTCATCAAGTGGCCATTTAGAAGAATTATTTGTTTTTAGCTCCATAATTATCAAATGTCATTTATTAGGCTATATCCAAACTCACATGTATAAATTCTTGGGTTCAGAAAGTGAACAAGAAACTGTGTAAAATCTGTACTGACTGGATCTAGGATGTAATTATTCCTTTTCTATCTGGATTCCAAGAATATTTTCTGAGACGGTATTAAATCCTAACAAAATTGTGGGATTTTGTGTCCAGCATATGGGTACTTTACAAGAGGTGGTTGTGTAACTAGTTTCAAAGATGTATGTGTGTGTGAGATTGTTTTTGTAGGTAGCCAGATTGTAACACATAACTTGAGAATAACAGGAATCCTTTAAACAGTTTCTTATGTTTTGGTTATTTAAAATCCAAAAGAGACAAAAATAAGTTGGTTTCTTATGTAGACTCTTACTTCTGCTAACCAAGACCTCAAACAAATGTTCCGTAGTAGTGGAGATGATCTCCATTTTGTGGATAGATTCTTTCAGGAATTAACTTTATTCATAGTTCAGTTTTCTCTTATATCTCATTTTCCTCTCTGACCTATTTAAATTATCACTTCTTTAGACTTTGGGGAAAATAAGGAATAAATTCCCAGTGCCTTCTTCAAAATCAGTTTTAATTTATTTTTCTTTTCTTTTTCTTCTCAAATTATCAACTTGGTGATGGAACATGGTTCTGTATCCAAATTTTAAATGCGAAGATGATCCTACTGTCTCAACATCTTGTAAACTATTTCCACTCTCATAAAGAGGCCACATGGCAACTATTTACGAGGAAATTGATTTGAGTAGTGAATGTTATCAGTGGAATAGAACAATGACAATTACCATTCTTTGCTGATGGCATAATATATGCCAAAGCACTGTATTAGACATTTTACATACAATCTCCTTTAATTTTTACCGAAATGCCCCCAGGAGAGAGGCATTGTTGTCCTAGTTTTAGATGAAAAAACCAAAGTCAGAATTATTTAACTGTTTACTTTAGACTCAGACCCGGGTCAACTCATTGCTTTGACATGGACTTTCTGGATGCGTTTGGTTAAATTACTTCTCTGGGCCTTGATTTCTTTATTGCCAAAAGCATAACAGAATATATATCTCACAGGATTTATATAGAGATGAAAATAATCACTATTTCTAAAGCACACATAATAATAACTAACTAGTTATTATTATTACCCAAACCACACAACTAGTTAGTTTCTGGGATGGACTACAAACGTAAGCTCATTTTTTCAGGGAACCCATGAATTCATCATGGAAACTCTATAAAGGAAAATTTAAAGATAGTACCCTATGAGTATCCAGGAATATCATCAGATGCGTGAAGGCATGGGGATTTAAACTCATGGAGATTTTCAATAATTGATGAAGTAAATGTAACTGTAATTAGATTATAGGAGTAATGAAGCTAAATTTGGTTATATAAATGATTATTTCTTTCTATATTCTTCTGCTTCTTATGTGATCAACTTTTTCCTTTTAGATAATGAAACCACGTCTCTGATTTCTTTGTTTTGCTAGTATGACCAACACAATACTAGGATATTAAGTGCTCATTAAATAATTTTGCTTTTACACGTATCTCTCTGGACTACAGAAAACCTATATGCAGAGAAGAGTTAACATGACAGACCTAAGACTGCTTTCCTTAGAAAGGCTTGCTTGTTAAGTTTACCTTCACTGGCACCTAAACTTGGATTTTGGAAGAATTCCCACCATTCTCAGAACAGTTAAGAGTGGCTCACTGTGCCTAAACTGTTTGTACAAACAATGTGGTTTATGCTGAACACCTGCTTTCTTTCTAAGAGTCTGGAATTTTGGTACATACCAAACAGAGGGTGCCTAAGTGATGAGCCCCCAATAAAAACTCCAGGCATTGGGGGTCTAATGAGCTTCCCTGGTAAACATTTCACATGTCCTGTCAGAATTCACTACTAGAGGAATTAAGCACATACTGTGTGAATTCACTGGGAGAGTACTCTGGAAAGCTTGTCCCTCATTCCCTCTGGACTTGGCCCGATGTGTCTTTTCCCTTTGCTGATGTTGCTTTGTATGCTTTCACTGTAATAAATCATAGCCATGAGTATGACTATATACTGAGTCCTGTGAGTCCTCCTAGCAAATCATCGAACCTGGGGGTGGTCTTAGGGTCCTCTGGCATCCTCTGGTTCAGGGATCA